>NC_066383.1:20000-2613321 GCF_013377495.2 Cygnus atratus
GCACCCCAGAGGACCCACCCTGATGACCTCTGGCAGGCCCCCGGGCAACCCTGGAGTACCCACCCTGGTAACTCCCAGCGGACCCCCGATCCCCCCGGAGGACCCACCCCGGTGACCCCCGGTGGGCCCCAGGGCGCCCCTGGAGGACCCACCATGGTGACCCCTGGCGGGCCCCCGGGTGCCCCGGAAGACCCCGGGCACCCCGGAGGACCCACCCCGGTGACCCCTGTCGGGCCCCCGGTCGCCCGGGAGGACACACCCTGGTGACCACCGGCGGGCCCCCAGTCGCCCCGGAGGACCCACCCCAGTGACCCCCGGCGTGCCCCCGGGTGCACTAGAGGACCGAACCTGGTGACCCCAGGCGGCCCCCTGGGCGCCCCGGAGGACCCACCCCGGTGACCCCTGGCAGACAGCCCGGGCGCCCCAGAGGACGCACCCTGGTGACCCCCAGCGGGCACACGGGCTCCCATTAGAACCCACCCCGGTGACCCCCGGCGGGCCTCCGGACGCCCCAGAGGACCCCCCCAGCTGGCGTCCTCCAGGCTCCCGATCGCCCAGGAGGACCCACTCTGGTGACCCCCGGCGGGCCCCCGCGCGCCCCAGAGGACCCACCCTGGTGACTCCCGGCTGGCCTGGGGTCGACCCGGAGGACCCACCCCGATGAACCCCAGCGGGCCCCCAGGCGCCCCGGAGGACCCACCCTGGTGACCCCCAGCAGACCCCAGGGCGCCTACGGAGGATCCACCCCAGTGACCACCGGCGGACCTCCGAGCGCACCGGAGGACCCACCCCCGTGACCCCCAGTGGATCGCCGGGCGCCCTGGGGGACCAACCCTGGTGAACCCCGGCGGGCCCACGATTGACCCGGAGGACACACGCCAGTGACCCCCGGCGGGCCCCCGGGCGCCCCGGAGGACCCACCCGGGTGACATCCGGCGGGTCCCCGGTCACCCCAGGAGACCCACCCCAGTGACCCCCGGCGGACAACCGGGCGGCCCGGAGGACACACCCTGGTGAGCCACGTCGGGCCCCAGAGCGCTCCGCAGGACCCACCCCAGTGACCCCCGGCGGGCCCCTGGTCGCCCCGGAGGCACCACCCCAATGAACCCCGGCGGATCGCCGGGCGCCCCGGAGCACCCACCCCGGTGACCCCCTGCGGGCCCCCGGGCGCCCCGGAGGACCTACCCCGGTGACCCCCGGCGGGCCCCCCGTCGCCCTGGGGGACTCACCCCGGTCACCCCCGGAAGATCCCCGGATGCCGCGGAGGACCCACGCCGGTGACCCCCGGCTGGCCCCCGGGTCCACCCGGAGGACCCACCCCGGTGACCCCCGGCGGGCCCCCGGGCACCCCGGTGGACCCATCGCGGTGACCCCTGGCGGGTGCCCGGGCGCCCTGGAGGACCCACCCCGGTGATGCCCGGAGGACCCCCGGGCGCCCAGGAGGAACCACACTGCTGACCCCCGGCTGATTGCCAGTCACCCGGGAGGACCCACCCCGGTGACCCCCGGCGGGCTCCTGGGCACCCCAGAGAACCTACTCCGGTGAACCCCAGCGGACCCCTGGGCGTCCGGGAGGACCCACCCCGGTGACCCCTGGCAGGCCTGCGGTCGCCCCGGAGGACCACCCCAGAGACCCCCGGCGGGCCCCCTGGCGCCCCGGAGGACCCACCCTGGTGACGCCCAGCAGACCCCCGGGCGCCCCGGAAGACCAACCCCGGTGAACCCTGGCGGACCCCTGCTCGCCCCGGAGGACCCACCACGGTGACCCCTGGCGGGCCCCCGGGCACCCCGGAGGACCCACACCGATGACCCCCAGCGGGCCCCCGGTCGCCCCGGAGTACCCATGCCAGTTCCCCCGGCGGGCCCACGGGGGCCTCAGAGGACCCAGCCCGGTGACCCCCTGCGAGACCACGGTCGCCCCGGAGGACCCACTCTGGGAACCCCCGGTGGGCCCACGGGCGCCTCAGAGGACCCACCCCGGTGACCCTCGGCAGGCCCCCGGGCGCCCGGAGGACCCACCCCGCTGACGCCCGGCGGGGTCCCGGTCGCCCAGGAGGGCCCATCCCGATGACCCCCGGCGGGCCACCGTTCGCGCCAGAGGACCAACCTCGGTGAAACCCGGCGAGCTCCAGGGCGCCCCAGAGGACCCACACCAGTGACCCCCGGTGCTCCACCGGTCGCACCGGAGGACCCTCCCCGGTGACCGCCGGCGGACCTCCGGTTGCCCCAGAGGAACCACCCCGGTGACCACCGGCGCGCTCACGGGCTCCCTGGAGGACCCACCACGGTGACCCCCGGCGGGCCCAAGGGCCCCCCGGAGTACCCACCCCGGTGACCCCCGGTGGACCCCCGGGTGCCCCGGACGACCCACCCCGCTGATCCCCGGCGGGCCTACAGGCGCCCCGGGGGACCAACCCCAGTGACCCCCGACGGACACCCGGACGCCCCGGACGACCCACTCCGGTGACCCCCTGGCGGGCCCCCGGGTGCCCTGGAGGACACACCCCGGTGAGCCCCGGTGCGCCCCAAGGCGCCCCGGAGGACCCATCCCGGTGAGCCCCGGCGCGCCCCTGGGCGCCCCGGAGAACCCACCCCATTGTTCCCCGGCAGACCCCCGAGCGCCCCGCAGGACCCACCTCAGAGTTCCCCGGCGGGCTCACGGGCGCCCTGGAGAACCCACCCTGGTGACACCCGGCGGGCCACAGGGCGCTCCGGAGGACCCACCCGGATGACCCCCGGAGGGCCCACAAGCGCCCTGGAGGACCCACCCCAGTGACCCCCGGCAGGCCCTAAGGCGCCCCAGAGGACCCACCCCGGTGACCCCCGGAGGGCCCCCAGTCGCCCGGGAGGACCCACCCCAATTATCCCCGGCGGGCCCCCGGTCACCCCGGATGACCCTCCCCGGTGAGCCCCCGCGGGCCACCGTTCGCCCCGAAGGACCAACACCGGTGACCCCTGGCGAGCCCCCGGGCGCCCTGGAGGACCCATACCAGTGACCCCCCGGCGGACCTCCGGTCGCCCCGGAGGACCCAGCCCAGGGACCCCCGGCGGGCCCCCGGTCACCCAGGAGGACCCACCCCGATGACCCCCGGCAGGCCCCAGGGCACCCCGGAGGACCCACCCCGGTGACCGCCGGTGGGCCCGCGCTCACCCCGGAGGACCCACCCCGATGACCCCCGGCGGGCCCCCGGGCGCCCCGGAGTGCCCATGCCAGTTACCCCCAGCGGGCCCACAGGCGCCTCAGAGGACCCAGCCAGATGACCCCCTGCGGGCCCACGGTCGCCCCGGAGGACCCACCCCGATGACCCCCGGCAGGCCCCAGGGCACCCCGGAGGACCCACCCCGGTGACCGCCGGTGGGCCCGCGCTCACCCCGGAGGACCCACCCCGATGACCCCCGGAGGGCCCCCGGGCGCCCCGGAGTGCCCATGCCAGTTACCCCCAGCGGGCCCACGGGCGCCTCAGAGGACCCAGCCAGATGACCCCCTGCAGGCCCACGGTCGCCCCGGAGGACCCACCGCGTTGAACCCCGGCGTGCCCCCCGCTTGCCCCGGAGGACCCACCACGGTGACCCCCGGCGCGCTCACGGGATCCCCGGAGGACCCACACCGGTGACCCCCGGCGGGCCCCAGGGCGCCCCAGAGGACCCACCCCGGTGACCCCCGGCGGGCCCCCGTTCGCCCGGGAGGACCCACCCCAATTATCCCCGGCGGGCCCACGGTCGCCCCGGATGACCCACCCCGGTGACCCCCGGCAGGCCCCCGGGCGCCCGGGAGGACCCACCTCAATTATCCCCAGCGGGCCCCTGGTCTCCCCGGATGACCCACCCCGGTGACCCCCGCGGACCCCCGCTCACCCCGGAGGACCCAACCCGGTGACCCCTGGCGGGCCCCAGGGCGCACCAGAGGACCCACCCCTTTGACCCTCGGCAGGCCCCCGGGCGCCCCGGAGGACCCACCCCGCTGACGCCCGGCGGACTCCCGGTCACCCAGGAGGGCCCACCCCGATGACCCCCGGCTGGCCACCGTTCGCCCCGAAGGACCAACCCCGGTGACCCCCGGCGAGCCCCCGGTCGCCCCAGAGGACCCATACCAGTGACCCCCGGTGGGCCACTGGTCGCACAGGAGGACCCACCCCAGTGAACCCCGGCGGACCTCCGGTCGCCCCGGAGGACCCACCCCAGTGAACCCTGGCGGGCCCCTGGTCTCCCCGGAGGACCCACCACGGTGACACCCAGCAGGCCCCCGGGCCCCCCGGAGGACCCACCCCGGTTACCCCGACGGGCCCCCGGGCGCCCCGGAGGACCCGCCCCAGAGACCCCCTGCGGGCCCCCAGGCGCACTGGAGGACCCACCCCGGTGAGTCCCAGCGGCCCCAGGGCTCCCCGGAGGACCTGCCCTGGTGACACTCGGCAAGCCCCCTGGCGCCCCGGAGGACCCCTCCTGGTGACCCCTGGCGGGCCCTTGGGCACCCCGAGGGACCACCCTGGTGACCCCCGGCATACCCCCAGGCGCCCCGGAGGACCCACCCAGGTGACGCCTTGCGGGCCCCCGGGAGGCCCGGAGAACCCACCCCGATGACCCCCGGCGGACCCCCGGGCGCGCCGGACGACCCACCCCGGTGACCCCGGGCGGGCCCCCGGTCGCTGCGGAGCACCCACCCCGATGCCCACCAGCGGGCACACGGGCGCCCCAGAGGACCCACCCCGGTGACCCCCTGCAAGACCCTGGGCACCCCGGAGGACCCCTCCCGGTGACCCCTGGCGGGCCCCCGATACCCCCGGAGGACCCACCCCGGTGTACCACCGGCGGGCCCCCAGTCGCCCCGGAGGACCCACCCCGGTGACCCCTGGCAGACAGCCCGGGCGCCTCAGAGGACCCATCCCGGTTACCGCCAGCGGACCCTCGATCACCCTGGAGGTCCCACCCCGGTGACCCGCGGCGGGTCTCCGGGCGCCCCAGAGGACGCACCCTGGTGACCCCCAGCAGGCACACGGGCGCCCATTAGGACCCACCCCGGTGACCCCCGGCGGGCCTCCGGACGCCCCAGAGGACCCCCCCAGCTGGCGTCCTCCAGGCCCCCGATCACCCAGGAGGACCCACTCTGGTGACCCCCGGTGGGCCCCCACGCGCCCCAGAGGACCCACCCCGGTGACTCCCGGCTGGCCTGGGGTCGACCCGGAGGACCCACCCCGATGAACCCCAGCAGGCCCCCAGGCGCCCCGGAGGACCCACCCTGGTGACCCCCAGCAGACCCCAGGGCGCCTACGGAGGATCCACCCCAGTGACCATCGGCGGACCTCCGAGCGCGCCAGAGGACCCACCCCCGTGACCCCCAGTGGATCGCCGGGCGCCCTGGGGGACCAACCCTGGTGAACCCCGGCGGGCCCGCGGTTGACCCGGAGGACGCACGCCAGTGACCCCCAGCGGGCCCCAGGGCGCACCAGAGGACCCACCCCTTTGACCCTCGGCAGGCCCCCGAGGCGCCCCAGAGGACCCACCCCGCTGACGCCCGGCGGACTCCCGGTCACCCAGGAGGGCCCACCCCGATGTCCCCCGGCTGGCCACCGTTCGCCCCGAAGGACCAACCCCGGTGACCCCCGGCGAGCCCCCGGTCGCCCCAGAGGACCCATACCAGTGACCCCCGGTGGGCCACTGGTCGCACAGGAGGACCCACCCCAGTGAACCCCGGCGGACCTCCGGTCGCCCCGGAGGACCCACCCCAGTGAACCTCTGGCGGGCCCCTGGTCTCCCCGGAGGACCCACCACGGTGACACCCAGCAGGCCCCCGGGCCCCCCGGAGGACCCACCCCGGTTACCCCGACGGGCCCCCGGGCGCCCCGGAGGACCCACCCCAGTGATTCCCGGTGGACCGCCGGTCGCCCCCGGAAGACCCACCCCGGTGACCCCCGGCGGGCCCCCGGGCGTCCCGGAGGACCCACCCCGATGACCCCCAGCGGGCCCACAAGCGCCCCAAAGGCCCCCTCCCAGTGACCCCCGGCGGGCCCCCGGTCGCCACAGAGGACCCATCCGGTGACCCCCGGTGGGCCCACAGGCGCCTCAGAGGACCCAGCCCGGTGACCCCCGGCGGGCCCCTGGTCGCCATGGAGGACCCAGCCCGGTGACCCCCGGAAAGCCCAGGGGCGCCTCAGAGGACCCACCCTGGTGACCCCCGGCGAACCCCAGGGCGCCCCAGAAGACCCACCCTGGTAACCCCCAGCGGGCCCCCATGTGCCCCGGTGACCCAGACAGGTGACCCTCGGAGGCCCCCGGTTGCCCCAGAGGACCCACCCCGGTGACCCCCGGCGGACCTCTGGTCGCCCCGGAGGACCCACCCCGGTGACCCCCGCCGGGACCCCAGGCACCCCAGACGACCCACCCCGGTGACCCCCAGCTAGCCCCTGGGCGCCCCTGGGGACCCACCCCAGTGAACCCCGGCGGAACCCCAGGGGCTCCGGAGGACCCACCACGGTGACCCCCGGCTGGCCCCCGGCCGCCCCGGAGGTCCCACCCCAGTTACCCCCGGCGGGTTCCCAGGCGCCCCAGAGGACCCACCCCGGCGACCCCCGGCAGGCCTCCGGGCGCCCAGGAGGACCCACCCCGGTGACCCCCGGCGGGCCCCCGGGCGCCCCGGAGGACCCACCCCGGTTACCCCCGGCAGGCACCCTGTAGACCGGAGGACCCCACCCGGTGACCCCCATTGGGCCCCCAGCGCCCCGGAGGACTCACCCCGGTGACCCCCTGCGAGCCCCCAGGCGCCCGGACGACCCACCCCGGTCACCCCCGGAAGGCCTCCAGGCGCACCCGAGTACCCACCCCGGTGACCCCCAGTGGACATCCGGGCCCCCGGAGAACCCACCCCTGTGTCCTGCGGGGAGTCACAAGGGTGGGTGGTCTTGGGCACCCGGGGGCCCGCTGGGGGTCACTGGGTTTGGTACTCCGGGGCACCTTGGGTCACCGGGTGGTGACTGGGATAGGTCCTCCAGTGCGCCCGGGTGCCCGCCGGGGGTCACCAGGGTGCGTCCTCCGGGGGGCCAGGGGAACTGCCGGGGGTCAACGGGGTGTGTTTTCTGAGGCGCCCTGGTGCCCGCCGGGGGTCACTGGGGTGGGTCATCCGGGGCACCCGGGGGCTCGCCGGGGGTCACAGGGTGGGTCCTCCGGGGAACCTGGGGTCCGCCGGGGGTCACCGGTGTGGGTCCTCCGGGGTGCCCGGGGACCCACAGGGGGTCACTGGGTGGGTCCTCCAGGGCACCCGGGGGCCCGCCAGGGGCCACCGAGGTGGGTCCTCTGGGGCACCTGTTGGACTGCAGGGGGTCACCAGGGTGGGTCCTCCGGGGCGCTCGGGGGCCCGCCAGGGGCCACCGAGGTGGGTCCTCTGGGGCACCTGTTGGACTGCAGGGGGTCACTGGGGTGGGTCCTTCGGCTTGCCCTGGGGCCCGCGGGGGTCCCCGGGGTGGGTCCTCTGGGGCACCCGGGGGTCCGCGGGGCGGCACCGGGGTGGGTCCTCTGGGGCGCCATTGGTCCCGCCAGGGGCCACCTGGTGGGTCATCTGGGGCACCCAGGTGCCCACGGGGGGTCACCTGGGTGGGTCCTCCTGGGTGCCCAGGGGCCCGTGCGTGACACCGGGGTGTGTCCTCTAGGGCACCTGGGGGCCGGCTGAGGGTAACCGGGGTGGATCCTCCAGGGCGCCCGGGGGGCCCGCGTGGGGGGTAACCGGGTGGGTCCTCCGGGGCACCCAGGGGCCCGTGGGGGACACCGGGGTGGGTCCTCTAGGGCACCTGGGGGCCGGCTGGGGGTAACTGGGGTGCATCCTCCAGGGCGCCCGGGGGCCTGCCGGGTGTCTCCGGGGTGTGTCTTTTGGGGCCCCCGGGGGCCCGACAGTGGTCACCGCGGTGACTCCTCCGGGCCCCCCGAAAGCCCGCTGGCGGTCACCCGGGGTGGATTCTCCAGGGTGCACAGGGGCTCATATACCATTTGGCCCCGCCCACCACCCAAACCCAATCACCTGGGAAAGGGGAGGGGCAAAAAACAACAAAGTAGGACAGAGCAGCAGGACAAGCACCAGCTGTGTTTTTTTTTTTTTTCATCTGGTTTTTAGCTCAACACCATGCAGAGAGTGCAGACAAGAGAACTGGGGTGTTTCTAGAAGCAACAATCCCCAGGCTTTTGCTTCAGCTTTGAATATTGAGAGGACACTATGACCAAGCAAGTAACTCATCTTTTTCAGCTGGCATTAAACTTTTCTTTCACATAGGAAGAAAAATCTAGGAGCATCACAGATTACACACCAAAACAGAAAAATCAATTCCATGCAAATAACATCACTCACAGCAAAAATCACACACTTGAGTAGGCTATCTGAAAACCAAAAGCCTATGCTGATGGGTCAGCATTTCAGGAACTGGACCCCCTGACGCCCCTCAGCAACGCGGCAGGAGATGCACAATGCTGTCCCAAGTGCTTGCAAAGCCTGCCCGACAGACCAAACAGACTAACACAATCCACCCACCAACTCAGGGCCCACACTGCCATCCACTCACCCTCGTGTCTCTTTCAAGTTTCCAGCTTAGTCCATGCCCATGACCTGGCCTACAAGAAACAAAGAGAAGGTCATGCCCATGACTGGACACGCAAACAGTACAGCTCCTTGCAGAGGTCTCAAGCACAGAGACCACAGCCAGAAAAAAAAAACACCCTCAGGTCCACAAAGGCCATGAATGCACAGCAGCCCCAGCAGGGCTAATCACAGACTTATCCTTTACAGCTGAAAAAGGTGACCCTGCTCAGCCTCTTCCTTAGACTGCCCTTATGCAGTCAAGGCCCTTGCCATGCATACTGAGGCTCTTTGTCAATCCTCTGGACAGTTACGCAAATGCCTTGATATATCTACAGATTAAAATAGAACCCCAGAAAAAGGAACCGTACCCCACCATTTCCCAAACACAAGTTAGCCGGCAACCCCTCCTAAACATACCTCTAGTACGTGAATTCCAAGCACTTCACATCTAGAAGGCTGCAAGCTCTAAAGACTCTACAGCCAGCCAAACCGCAGGCAAAAGCTCCAGAAATATAACAAAGCTGTCCCTCACCCTGAAAAAGACTCCACCTTACCTGCCTACTGCTGCTCTTTTCAGATACATGCTTGCACAGGGAGCTTCCAGGATCCAGTTCTCCTAAACCCTGCTCCATCACTTCACCACCACACTTGGAACTTGGATAATAGTTGACATACAGGCCAAGACTCACAACAAGCCCCATCAATCTGTGAAAATCCTCAGGGACCTACAACACACAAGCTAACATTACCATCCTAGCCCTAAACATGCTCTAACAATTAATCACCTGAAGAAGAGCTGCATGACCTGCGGCAGGCCCCCGGGCGCTGTGGACTCCCCCCCCCGGTGGCCACCGGCAGGCTCCGGTGTGCCCCAGAGGACCCCTCCAAGTGACCACCTGGGGGCCCCCAAGTGCCAGGGAGGACCCCCGCTGGTGACCCCCAACAGGCACCCGTGTGCCCCAGAGGACCCCTCCAGGTGACCCCCAGCGGGATTCTGGGCACCCCGGAGGACACCCCCAGTGATACCCACTGGACCCCAGGGCACCCCAGAAGACCCCACCTGGTGACCTACGGCGGGGCCCCACGCGCCCCAGAGGACCTCCACCAGGACTCCAGGTGCCCCTGAGGCTCCCCCACAGTGACCCCCCGCCGATCCCTGGGCACCCCGGAGGACCCCTCCGGTGGGACCCCTCCAGGACGCCCACTGGAACAGGCTCCCCAGGGAAGGAGTCACTGCACCAAGCCTGTCAGAGTTTAAGAAGCGTTTGGACTGTGCACTTAGTCACATGGTCTGAATTTTGGGGTAGACCTGTGTGGTGCCAGGAGTTGGACTCGACGATCCTTATGGGACCATTCCAACTCAGGCTATTCTATGATTCTATACCCACCTTTGGTTTCAGCGAGAATTCAGGCCCTCACAACTGAAGTTTCTTCTGGATGGTGTTTCTTCTGAATAGGATAATTTCATTTCCCTTTTGAAGACTTACAAGGATGTAGTAACAAAAGCAAAGGCCTAAAACAGTACCTGAGGCATAGGCTACTTTTCAGCCTGCAGCAGACTATAGGTATGATATTATCATTTCAGACAAATATGATCTATGTAATGTGAAGTGTTCCAGCATGCTTACAATCTGCCAAAGGCCAGAAAAGGGGACCTGTGGGAAAGGAATTCACAAGTGGCTTCGCGCTGTTTCACACGTCCCTGAATTAGAGATAATGAGGAAACAAGCGGTAGAAACAAAAACTTGAACAAGGTTGAGATAAAGTAAATTGGCTGCAGTGTTAAAGATGACCTTTGCACAGTGGCCAATTGCTGGCTGGCTTGAGGAGCATGTCTGAGGGTCTCTAACCAATTGTATGACAGATTCAGGTGCATGGACAGCGCGTGGGGCTACGGGGAAAGTATATGTAGTAATGAAAAAGGGCAATAAAGGTCTCCTGTTCAAGAGCCATCAGGAGTCCGTGTCTTTCATCCCTTCAAATGGTGACCCCGACATTATCAGGGAGGAGCAGCGCTGCACAAGCATCTGAAGGGAACCCAGCCGAACAAATCAAGCTCGTAGCTGGACTGCAGCTTCAACCCTGGGACATCACCTGAAGGACAGGTGAGCGACTGGGCATTAATCAGGGGAGCTAACCTTTCAGCAGATATAGAGGCTATAGTGAAACTACTAACCCAACTCCTAATAGACAGGGGAATGATCTGTTTAAGATAAAGCTATTACTGAAATTTTGCGAAAAAAAGGCTCCCCTCAATGGCTTCCACAGTATTTGATGTAAAAACTTGGGACCAAGTGGGGGAAAAAATATGGGAAGCAGCATCCAGTGGGATACTAATGCTGCTGAGCTGATGACTACGTGGCAGCTGGTGACTGAGACTTTAAGATCATGGCAGGCAGAAAAGGAAATACAGAACGTCGCTGCCCGGGCAATAACAGCAGCTGAACCGAGATCAGAGCCTGCAAGGTCACCAGAGCGGTACAGTTTGATAGACCTGGGGGATGACAAGGAAGACGGCCGTGGACCGCCGCCGCAGAGCCCCTCCCCACTGACCCCCTCGGCTCCCACCTTGCCTACCTCCGATAATGCCTCCCTTGGGGCCCAAGCTTTCGACCACGGGAACGATGGGAGCTAGTGTGCCAGGAAGCGCTAAAGGATGGGGGACCCAGTAGGAATGGCTTTCCCGATGCAGGTGCGACCCAACAGTCCAAATGAATATAATGCCTTCCACTGGGACCTAATTAAAGAATTAAGAAAGACTGTGACTACATATGGATTACACGCACCATTTACTCTGTCATTGTTAGAAAATGTTATGACTGTTCAATTGTTGGTGCCCTACGATTGCCGCCAGCGCCGCCGCCCACCCCGCTGTCAGCTCCAGGCACCCACCTGCCCACCCCGGTGCTGGCTGCTGCGTTTCTCCGGTTTGGGCGCCCGCCCGCGCGGACCGGGCGCTGCCATGTTCCGCCTGCTGCGGTGCCCGGGCTCGCCGCCCCGCGGGCCCCAGCTCTGTCCGCCCTGCGAGGCCGGGCAGAGCCACGCACCACCCGCGCTCCACGACAGCCCGCACGGCCGCAAGCGCCGCCTCCGCCCCCCAGCTTGCCGCCGACCGCCGCCGCCGCCGCTGCTGCTGCCCCCCCACCCCGGGTCGGCCCCCCCCCCTCCTCAGCCCGCCGGCCCCTCTGCTGGCGCTGCAGGCCGCCGCCGGCAGCTGGGCCAAGGATGTGCGTGGATCCCCTGAAAAGGCAGTCGCAGATCTCAGCAGTGAAAACAAGAAACTCAATAAATCCCAGCAGCTGAAAAAAGTTTTCAAAGAATGTGGTGCTGTAGGGGTTTCATTCCACGTTGGAATTTCATTAGTATCTCTAGGAATCTTCTACCTGGCTGTGTCAAGTGGTGTGGACATGACTGCAGTTCTCCTCAAACTTGTTTCAGTGAATCATCGCTGCAATCTAAAAGGGCTGCTGGTACAGGCACATTTCTGTTGGCATATGCTATTCACAAATTGTTTGCTCCAGTACGGCTCAGCATTACTATAGTTTCTGGGCCATTTATTGTCCGATACTGTCGAAAGATTGGTTTCTTTAAACCTCCTACCCCAAATCTGTGATAACTTCTTCATATATTTTCTATGCTCTGTGATAGTTTAATATATGCAGATTTTCAGACTTGTGTCCTCTTGTGTTAGAGATAAAAACCATAAATGATGGAGAAATTACATTGTGAATGTCTTAGGCTGTTAAATATTTTTCAGATTTTTTTAAAATGTATGTATTTAAGTAAATTTGTTAGCATATTTTTGACAATTTATGTTCATAAATGTTTTGAAGTAATTGTTTCAGGGAAGGTATCTGTGCTGCACTCTCAATAAAAATGTGTTAAATAAAAAAAGAAAAAAAAAGAAAAAGAAAAAAGAAAAAAGAGAAGGAAAAAAGAAAAAAAAAGGCAAAAGAATAAAAAAGAGAAAAAAAAGGAAAAAAATGAAAACAAAAGAAAAAAGAAAAAAGGAAAACAATACTAGTACCTTTCAATATTGTATCGGACTTGTAATATGCTGTAAGTGTCGCTCAGCGCATTGAGAGGGCACATTTGAGAAATATCCCAAAGGAAAACTTGTTTCTAAAATTTAAAGTGCAGTTATTTTTGGTAGAGCAGCGAGTGCACCCATATTTTATTATTCACATGCAGAGGCACACCATGTTACCTGGTATTTTTTGCAGAGGGTAATGCACGTGCTGACCAGCTAACTAATATGACCCTGACTGCCCTGGTGCCTAAGGTGCTGGAGCAAGCACGGTTATCCCAAACCTTTTTCCATCAGTCCACCAAAGTCTTGGCAAAACAATTAACTATATCGATCACTGACGCCAAATTGATTGTCCAAACATGTCCTGAATGTCAACAACATGTTTCGACCCCATCTTTAATGGTAAACCATAGAGGTCTACGGTCTTTACAGTTATGGCAGACCAACGTAATGCAAATTCCAGAATTTGGTAGCTTGAAATATGTTCACGTATCGGTAGATACTTTCTCTCATGCTATTTGGGCGACAGTTGCGGTGGGTGAAACTAGTCACCATGTCCAGGCTCACTTCCATGTTGCTTTGGTGGCGCTAGGCATCCCAAAAGAAATAAAACCCGACAGTGGCCCCGCCTATGGTAGTCACTCCCTTCAAACCTTTTTTCAGTCTTGGGTTATCTGACACATCACAGGCATTCTTCATTCCCCCACGGGTCAAGCCATTGTAGAGCGCACACATCGCACCTTGAAAACACTGCTAAATAAACGAAAAGAGGGAGACACCCAGGAAACACCACAGAACAGGTTGGGAAAGGCACTTCACATAATGCATCACCTATCATTACCCTTTCCTCACAAAGAGGTACCACCCATAATAAAACATTACAAAAGTATGAATTCCACGCTGTCACTGGTGCCACAGTCAGAGCAGGCCTTAGTAATAGTAAAAAATTTAAATACAGGTCTTTGGGAGGGACCCCATCCTTTAATAACTTGGGGTCGAGGGTATGCTTGTGTCTCCACAGGTCACGGACCAAGATGGGTACCAGCAAGGGGGGTAATGCCATGGTTGGCCTCCTCCTCACAATCACCGCTGTCATCGGTTATTGCCAGCCCTGGGTCTCCATCCAACCACGCCGCAACATCTGGGTCACCCTCGCCAACATGTCAGGACAAGAAGCAATGTGCCTGTCCCTGGCTAGTGCTAACGACCTGTTTACGACATGTTTGGTGGGGAACCCAACAGATAACAAAGACTGGACTGTCTACTTACTGCAAGCGCCCATAGAGCCACAGGAATTAGATATTCTGAGATGTGTAACAGCAACAGCATGTGTAAGGTTTAATTGCTCAGGCAAAAAAACAAATCATGAAACAAATGGTCAACACCACACTTGCTCCTTATTGCAATGCATCTCTTTGCTGTAATTATACAAAACTATAATAGCATCATTCCTTGCACCAGGAGCCGCTCTGCTCGGCTGTGGGATCGACTGTGGAACGGACGCCCCTAGGTGCACCCCGAGCATTTTTCCTCGGAGGGGTCTCCACTCTCAGCCACTCACCACGAGAGTAGACAAGGACCTCCTGAATCTGCAGACAAATTATGTTAAGTGATATTTTCTTGTGGTATGAATGAGAAGTGCAAGAGGCCTCTTTGTGTGATTGTGTGATTGTGCTGTGTGAGTGAGAAGCAGCATCACTGCGAAGCAACATCCCTAGTGCTTAGTGGCTTGTTGACTGATGTAGATTCTAGTAGGCATGCTACTTTACAATCGTAATTCTGCATGTGATTTTCACCCTGTTGCTTATTGTACCTTGCTTATTGCAATGTCTGCGGTGATTGATAGAAAAATCTATAGAAAGCTTTTGGTTCGTTGAAAATAAAAAAGGGGGAATTGTGGGAAAGGAATTCGCTGGTGGCTTCGCGCTGTTTCACACATCCCTGAATTAGAGATAATGAGGAAACAAGCGGTAGAAACAAAAACTTGAACAAGGTTGAGGTAAAGTAAATTGGCTACAGTGTTAAAGATGACCTTTGCGCAGTGGCCAATTGCTGGCTGGCTTGAGGAGCATGTCTGAGGGTCTCTAACCAATTGTATGACAGATTCGGGCGCATGGACAGCGCATGGGGCTACAGGGAAAGTATATGTAGTAATGAAAAAGGGCAATAAAGGTCTCCTGTTCAAGAACCATCAAGACTCCGTGTCTTTCATCCCTTCACGGACCTTCATTTTAAGACTGTATGGAAAAGAAAACAAAAACAACAACAACAACAGAGAAGGAACTTTTCCTTCACCTCAATTTTATCATTATTTTGCAATTCCTTGAGGTGTCCACAAGGAATTCTGACCCTCTCCCCCCCCCCCCCCTCCAAAAAAAAATAAGAGACATTGTGGCATAGAGGTATAATTTCAGTTCACATCAGAAGACATTCTTCTCACTGAAGTACAGTTAAGCCCCACAAAGTGCCAAAAAGCCTGCCAAAGAGTAATGTATTTACAAGTTAGTTTACGTGTTGGCATTATTTACTTGTCTGGTCTTGCATTCAGGGCTTGATCTATCTGGGGGGGAACATGTAATGCCGTGCAAGGTTGTTTGGTTGTATGACTGACAACATGACTTTAAAATTTTGAACTGTTTGTATAGAAGCAAAATACAGAAGAGTACACTATCCCCAAGGGAAACGTAGAAACTACCTGTTGCTTCTCAGGTTTAAAGTTAAGAGGTGTAAGCATCTGTTAAGGTGTAAGAAAAAGTGTAATCTGCTATTTGAGCACAATTCTTATGTATACATGAACATTTTCCTCTCCAATTTCCAACTTGGAGTGCAACATTTTTCATCATATTCTTAGGTCAGGATTCTGATTCTAACACTGGTTCCTAGTGCAAATTTCCAGAGAAGAGAGAAGCAAACCAGTCCTGACTGCTTTGAATGAGATGGAGATAGCAAACAAATGCAAATGAAGAAATTAAACCTGTAGGAATGTTTTCAAATAACTGTCATTGTCCAAAAGCTTTAAATTGCTTGAATCCTTGAAAGTTAATTAATGTAAACTCAGGTTGCGTCACTGAATTTGAAGTAGTAGGATAGACTTGCACCATTGCAGAGCCTCAGTCACAGTTTAAATCGGCACTGCCTCTAACTTCACAAGAATGAAAGAGAAAAGCACATCTTTCTACCTTGTCAGCTGCTGGCAGACCTAGAGAAAGAAAAAAACAAAAGTTGTTAAAATTAAAAAGTAATGATATTTTTTTAGGACATTTCACCGAATATGTAATATTGAGTAGTAACCAGACAACAAATGAAAGGGAAGATGGAACAGTAGAAGGTACTTGCATGGCCTTAATTTACATGGCAATTGACAACAACCTCAATCTGCAATGATTTATAAGTGCCTTACACCATTCACCCTTGAGACAGAAAAATGGGATTCCCATATTATGTAAGGGGAGTGCAATCCCTCTCAAAATACGAGAGTCTGGGCTACATGACTGAGTACTGAAAATCTTAAGACCAGGCAGCACCGAAGTCAACTGAGAAGGGAGAATGAGTCTCTCTGGATGTTCAGAAAGGAAACTCAGATTATAGCCCTAAGCAACTGTTTTTAGAGACAGGCTGGGAAGCGGTTCTTTTCAAGCCAGGGACCATTTTAGCATCCTCAAAGCTAAAGAAACAGTTGACAGCCATCGAATTGTGTTCCTGGCGAAAAAGGTCTGCGGACTCGGTGGGAGTCGGTGCCCAGGGTCCGCCGCGGTGTCCGGGGGCTCACCAGGTGTTGGCGCACAGGGTCTGCCACGAGGTCCAGGGGCTTGGCTGAGGTCATTGCCCGGGGTCTGCTGTGGGGTTCGGGGTTTCAGCAGAAGTTGGCACCCAGGGTCTGCTGCGGGATCCGGGGTCTCGGCAGAAATCCGCACCCCGGGTCTGCCTCAGGGTCCGGGGGCTTGGTGGGAGTTGGCTACAAGGTCCCGCCGCAGGGTCAGGGGCTCATTGGGAGTCAGCGCCCGGGGTCTGTCTTGGGGTATGGGGCCTTGGAGGGAGTTGGTGCCCAGGGTCCATCTCAGGGTATGGGGCCTCGGAGGGAGTCAGCACCTGGGGTCTGCCACCGAGTCCAGGGCCTCGGCGGCAGTCGGATCTCAGGATCCACCGCGGGGTCCAGGGTCTCAGTAGGACTTGGCACCCAGGGTCCACCCCGGAGTCCGGGGTTTCAGTGGGAGTCGGCGCCAGGGGTCCGCTGCAGGATCAGGGGTCTCAGATGGAGTCATTGCACGGTGTCCACCATGGGGTCCGGGGCCTCGGCGGGAGTCAGCGCCCAGGGTCTGCCGCGGGTTCTGGGGGCTCAGCGGAAATCCGCACCTAGGGTCTGCCCTGGTGTCCAGGGGCTTGGCGGGAGTTGGCCACCAGGTCCCACCGCGGGGTATGGGGTCTCAGCAGGAGTCAGCACCTGGGGTCCACCGCGGGGTCCAGGGGCTCACCGGGAGTCGGCACACAGGGTCCACGGCAGGGTCCGGGGGCTCGGCTGGAGTCGTTGCCCAGGGTCCATCTTGGGGTCCGGGGCTTCAGCAGGAGTCGGCGCCCAGGATCTGCCGCAGGTTCCTGGGGCTCTGCAGAAATCCACACCCAGGGTCTGCTGCTGGGTCTGGGGGCTTGGCAGGAGCTGGCCACCAGGTTCTGCCGCAGGGTCTGGTGGCTCAGCAGGAGTTGGCGCCCGGGGTCCTTCTCAGGATACGGGGCCTTGGCTGGATTCAGCACCCGGGGTCTGCCACAGAGTCCGGGGCCTCGGTGGGGGTGAGCTCCCAGGGTCCTCCACGGCGTCTGGAATGTCGGTGGGAGTTGGCACCCAATTTCTGCCATGGGGTCCGGGGTCTCGGGGGCATTCAGTGCCAGGGGTGTGCGAGGGGGTCTGGGATTTCAGCTGGAATCTGCATCTGCGGTCCGCTGCAGGGTCCAGATCCTTGGCAGGAGTCAGCACCCAAGGGTCTGCAGCGGAGTCTGGGGCCTCGTTGGAAGTGGCCTCCCAGAGTCTGCTGTGGGGTCCGGGGCCTCAGTGGGAGTCAGTGCATGGGGTCCGCCGTGGTATCTGGGGGCTCGGCAGTAGTTGGCCACTAGGTCCCGCTGTGGAGTCCGGGGGCTCATCGGGTATCCGCACCCAGGGTCCGCTGCGGGTCCGGGGGTTCGGTGCAAGTCACCGCCCAGGGTCCGCTGCAGGTTCTGGGGGCTCGGCGGAAATCCGCACCCGGGGTCTGCCTTGGGGTCAGGGGACTTGGCGGGAGTTGGCCACCAGGTCCCACCACAGAGTCCGGGGCCTCGTTGGATATCCGTGCCGAGGGTCCGCTGCAGGGTCCGGGGCCTCGGCGGGAGTCGACGCCCAGAGTCCACCGTGGGGTCCAGGGGCTCACCGGGAGTCAGTACACAGGGTCCGCCGGGGGGTCCATGGCCTCGGCGGCAGTCGGCGCCCAGGGTCTGCCGCAGGGTCCAGGATCTAGGCAGGAATCACCTACCCGGCTCTGCCACGGTGTCCCGGATCTCAGTGGGAATGGGCGCCCGGGATCCGCCACGGTATCTGGGGGCTCGGTAGGATTCAGCGCCAGGGGTCTGCCGCAGTGTCCAGGGCCTCAGCGGGAGTTGGGGCTCAAGGTCCGCCGCAGCATCTGGGGGCTCGGCTGGAGTCGGCACACAGTGTCCAGCACGGAGTCCTAGCATCGGCAGAAATCGGTGCCCGGGGTCCACCACTTGGTACAGGGCCTTGGCAGGAATCAGCGCCCGTGGTCTTCCGTGGGGTACAGGGCCTCATCAGGAGTCGGCACCCAGGTTCCGCCGCAGGGTCCAGGGGCTCTGCGGGAGTCGGCGCACATGGTCTTATATGGGATCCGGGGGCTCGGCGGGAGTCAGCGCCTGTAGTCTTCCATGGTATACGTGGTCTCGGCGGGAGTCGGCGCCTGAGGTCCACCGCGTATTCCAGGGGTTCAGCGGGAGTCGGTGCTCGGGGTCCACTGTGGGGTCTGGGACACGGTGGGAGTCTGCACCCGGGGTCTGACGCAGGGTCTGGGGTCTAAGTGAGAGTCAGCACCCGGTGTCTGCCGCCGTGTCTGGGGCCTCAGAGGGAGTTAGGGCCCGTGGTCCACTGCGGCATCTGGGGGCTTGGCTGGAGTCAGCGCCCTGGGTTTGCCATGGGGTATGATGATCCCTCTGTAGCAGTTGGCACCCGTGGTCTGCCACGTGGTCCAGGGGCTAAGCTGGATACAGCACCCGGCGTCCGCCGCATTGTCAGGGGGCTCGGCAGGAGTCAGAGCCCACGGTCCACAGTGGGGTCCAGTGGCTCGGAGGGAGTAGGTGCCTGGGGTCCTTCGTGGGGTCCAGGGCTTCAGTGAGAGTCAGTGCCAGGGGTCCACCGCGGGGTCTGGGGGCTCGGTGGGAGTCATAGCCCGGGTTGGTCTGTGGGGTCCGGGGGTTTTGGGGAAGTTGGTGCCCAGGGTCTGCTGCGGGGTCTGGGGCCTCGCTGGGAGTAGGCGCCCGGGGTCCGCCACGGGGTCTGGGGACTCAGTGGGAGTTGGAGCCCAGGGTGCGCTGCAGGGTCTGGGGGCTCGGTGGGAGCTGGCACCCGGGATCCACCACGGGGTCTGGGGACTCAGTGGGAGTGGAATCCTGAGGTCTGCCATGGGGTCCAGGGCCTCGGCTGGAGTCGGCACCTGGGGTCCGCTGCGGGGTCCGGGGCCTTGCCAGGAGACAGCGCCCGGGGTCCACTGCGGGGTCTGGGGCCTCGGCGGGAGTCAGCGTCCAGGGTCTGCCACAGGGTCCGGGGGCTTGGCGGGAGTCGGCACCCAGGGTCCGCCATAGGGTGTGATCCCTCTGCAGCAGTCGGCGCCCGTGGTCTGCCATGGGGTCCAGGGGCTCTGCAGGAGTCTTCATAAGGGGTCCACTGCGGGCTCCGGGGCCTTGGCGAGAGTCGGCGCCTGGGGTATGCCACAGGGTACTGAGGCTCGGCAGGAGCTGGTGCCCTTGGTACACCATGGGGTACGGGGCCCAGGGCCCGCAGCGGGGTCTGGGGGCTCAGCTGGAGTCGGCACCTGGGGTCCGCCTCATTGTCAGGGGGCTCAGTGGGAGTCGTAGCCCATGGTCCACAGTGGGGTCCAGTGGCTCGGAGGGAGTAGACGCCTGGGGTCCTTTGTGGGGCCTGGGGCTTCGGTGAGAGTCAGCGCCAGGGGTTGCCATGGGGTCCAGGGGCTCGGTGGGAGTCATAGCCCAGGTTGGTCTGCAGGATCCGGGGGTTTTGCGGGAGTCGGTGCCCAGGGTCTGCCGCAGGGTCTGGAGGCTCGCTGGGAGTCGGTGCCCAGGATCCGCCACGAGGTCCAGGGACTCGGTGGGAGTTGGAGCCCAAGGTCTGCCATGGGGTCCAGGGCCTCAGCTGGAGTCGGCACCCGGGGTCCACTGCAGGGTCCAGGGACTCAGTGGGAGTCGGCACCCAGGGTCCACTGCAGGGTCCGGGGACTCGGCAGGAGTCAGTGCTGGGGGTCCGCCACGGGGTCTGGCGGCTCGGTGGGAGTCAGCGCCCAGGGTCCACCATGGGGTCCAGGGGCTCAGCAGAAGTCGGCACCCAAGGTCCGCCATGGGGTCTGAGGGCTCGGTGGGAGTCAGCGCCTGGGGTCCGCCACAGGGTCCGGGGCCTCAGCAGAAGTTGGCGTCCGGGGTTTTGGCTCAGGTTTGGGGCTCAGGTTTGGGGACTTGGGGTCAGCTCTGGGGTTGGGGGCTCCAGGGTCGAGTCCAGGCTGGGGGTTCCAGGTTTGAAGGTCCAGTGTTGAGTGTCTGGGTTTGGGGCTCAGTGTTGAGGCTCATGGTTGGGTTCAGGTTTGGATTTTGAGGTTGGAGCTTGGGGTTGGAGCTCGTGGTTAGCTCCGGGTGTGGTGTGAGCTACTGATTGGGGGCTTGGGGTCAGCTCCGGGTTGGGAGCTCAGGGTCAGCTCCGGGGTGGGGCTCTGGGTGTGCTATGGAGTTGGGGCTTGTGGTTAGCTACGTGGTCTGGGGCTCGGGTCCAAGGCTCAGATTTAGCTCTGGGCTGGGGGCTCTGTGGTCAAGAGTCCGGGGTTTGGGGCTCGGTATTGGAGTTCAGGGTTGGGCCTCATGATTGGGTCCAGTTCCGGGGCTCGGCTCCAGGGTCCAGGGTTGGTCTGGGTTGGGTGTTCAGGGGTCATTTTCCCATGGGGGTCGAGGGGTTGGGGTTGGGGTTCGGGGTTGGGCCTCAGGTTTGGGGCTCAGGTTTGGGGCTCAGGGCTGGGGCTTGGGGTTAGCTCCGGGTCTGGGGTCAGCTCTGGGTTCGAGGGCTCAGCGTCAGCACTGGAGTTGGGGTCAGATCCGGGGTTGGGGGCTCGGGGTTGGGGGCTTGGCATCAGGACTTTGGGTCGGAGCTTGGGGTTGGGGCTCGGGGTTAGTTCCATGGTCGCAGGGTCAGGATTGGGGATCAGGTCCGGGTCCAGGGCTCGGGCTCACGATCTGGTCTGGGTGCCAGTCTGGATCTCGAGTCCAGATCTGGGCCTCGGGCTCGAGTCCAGGTCCAGGGCTCAAGCTCAGGATCTGGTCAGGGTGCAGGTCTGGATTTCACGTCTGGGTGTGGGCCTTGGTCTTGAGTCTGCGGCTTGGGGTCGGGTCTGGGGTGGGGGATCTGGGGTCAGGTCTGGGGTGGGGCTCAGTGTTGGGGCTTGGGGTTGGCGCTCAGGGATGGGTCTTGGGGTTAGCTCCGGGTCCTGTGTTAGCTCCGTGGTCGGGGCTTGAGATCAGCTCCATGGTCCAGGGCTCATGTCAAGGACTTATAGTTAGCTCTGGAGTGGGGACTCCGGGGTCGACAGTCTGGAGTCAGTTCTAGGGTCAGGGGCTCAGAGTCAGGGCTTGGGGTCAGGGCTCGGGGTTGGGGCTCGGGGCAAACTCTGGGGTCGAGAGTCCTGCGCTCAAGCATGGGTCCAGGTCTGGGGCTCAGGGTTGGAACTGGGTACAGGGCTCTGGGGTTGGGTCTGGGTCAGGGGCTCCAGAGTCAGGTCCAGAGTGGAGTCCCAGGGTCTGGTCTGACGCAGGGGCTCTGGCGTTGGGTCCGGGTCGGTGGCTCGGGGGTCAAGGGTCCGGGGTCAAGGGTTCAGGGTGTGGCTTGGGGTTGGGGCTCAGGTTTGGGACCCAGGGTCAAGCCCGGTTCTGGGGGTCAGGGTCAGGGGATCCAGAGTCAGGTCCAGGTAGGGGGTTCTGGGGTTGTGTTTCCAGGGTCAAGGGTCTGGGGTCGAGGGTCTAGGGTTGGGGCTCAGGGTTGGGGCTCAGGGTTGGGGCTTGGGGTTAGCTCCAGGTCCGGGGTCAGCTCCGGGTTCAAGGACTCGGGGTCAGCTCCGGCATCGGGGTCAGCTCTGGGGTTGAGGGCTTGGGGTTGGGGCTCCAGGTCCGGGGCCTGTTCCGAGGGTTGGGGGCTTGATGGTCAGCTCCTTGGTCAGGATTCAGGGTCAGCTCTGGGGTCCAGGGCTCAGGTCCATGCCTCAGGATCAGGTCCAGGGCTGGGGGTTGGGTTTGGGGCTCGGGGCTGGGGCTTGGGGATGGGGCTTGGGGTTGGGGCTTAGGGTCCAGGGTCAGGGGTTGAGGGTCCAGGATTGAGGGTCTGTAGTTGGGGCTCACGGTTAGCTCCGGGTCCAGGTTCTGTTCCAGGGGTCGCGGTTCGTGGTTATCTCCGGGGTCGGCGGCTCAGGGTCAAGGGCTCGGGGTTGGGGTCTGACTTCAGGGCTCAGGGTCCAGGGTCCAGTCTTGGGTTGGGGGCTTGGAGTCGGCTTTGGGGTTGGAGGCTCAGGGTCAGCTTCTGGGTCGGGGGCTCAGGGTCAGCTGCTGGGTTGGGTCTTCAGGTCAGTTCAGGGGTGGAGGCTATGGGGTCAAGGGTCCAGGGTCGAGGGTCCAGGGTTGATGGTCCCAGTTTGAGTGTACGGGGCTCAGGCTCGGGGTTTGGGCTCATTGTTGGGAATCAGGGTTAGCTCCGGGTCTGGGGTCCATTCCATGTGTCAGGGGCTCGGGGTCAGCTCGGGATGGGGGCTCCAAGCTCAAGGGCCCAGGGTTGGGCTCAGGATTGGGACTCAGGACTAGCTCCGGGTCCAAGTCCGAGGTCCATTTCAGGGGTCTGGGTCAGCTCCGGTTTGGTCTGAGCCTCGGGCTCAGCTCCGGGTCCAGGGCTTGGGGTCAGCTTTGGGGTCGAGGGTCTGGGGTCAAGGGTGCAAGGTTGGGGCTCTGGACTGGGGCTCAGTGTTGGGGCATGGGGTTGGTGCTTGGGGTCAGCTCTGGGTCACGGCTCGGGGTCAGATCCAGGTCCGGGTCCTTGGGTCAGGTCCAGGTCCATGGCTCAGGGTCAGGGGGGGGTTGGGTCCAGTGTGGGGGTTCCGGGTTCGAAGGTCTGGTGTCGCGGGTCCAGTTTTGGGGCTCAGAGTTGAGGCTCATGTTTGGGGCTCAGGTTTGTTTCACCAAGGTCCGTTGTCTCACTGAGGCGATCGGCTCCGGGGCAGACACGTTTGTAGCAGTGCGGGGATCGAGGCGGGCAGGGCTTTTTTTTTCTAGCATCGAGGCCACTCGAGGCAGCCAAGGGAACCGCCAGGGCCTGGCAGCCCTCGTGAGGGAGGCTGACGAGGCGTAGGTGGAGCCAGCACTGCCCCCTCCCCTGACGTTCAAAAGCAGCCCCTAGGGAGCGCGAGTGACCAGGAGTGCAGTGACCAGGACAGGCAAACAGGGCTTGACACGTCAGAAGGGCGTGGCACAGCAGTTTGCGCAGCAGTTCACGCAGGCAGGGTGCAGTCAGGCAGGGCAGAGCGTTCCGCCCCACTCGTAAGAACAACTCATCTACTGGCTGTCTACCTATAGGTAAACCGCCATGGTCTGCACTAGGCAGAAACCTCTTTCTAGAAAGTCTGTGGCCACCCATACTGAGTGCCCACTCAAAAATGCGGCAGTTCAGGTCTCTGGATGCACAGAGTGCCTGAGCCTGTTGCTGCCATCTGAGGTCAGCAGAGACACCATGTGTGTGAGGTGTGAGCAGGTGGATGACCTGGTCAGCCTGGTGGCAGAGCTCAAGGAGGAGGTGGAGAGATTAAGGGCCATCAGGGAGTGTGAGCAGGAGATAGACTGGTGGAGCAACTCCCTGCCAGGCCTGAAGGAAAGGCACCGGGGTGAGACACGCCAAACTGTGGTGAACCCCCTGCCCTGTCGCTGTCAAGCAGAGGGAGGGGACCTAGGAGCTGAGGAAGAATGGAAACAGGTCCCTGCTCAGCGTCGCAGGCAACCCTCCTCCCTACTGGCCCTGCCTCCCCAGGTGCCCTTACACGACAGGTTTGAGGCCCAACAGGCTTGAGAGACTGGTGGGTGAGGATGAGGTGAAAAGTCTACCCAGGAGGATGCCTAGGGCGAGGAAGTTGACTCCACGCTTCAAGACTACCTCCACTGAGAAAGAAGGAAGGGCGATCGTTGTAGGCAACTCCCTTCTCAGGGGAACAGAGGGCCCTGTTTGTCGGCCTGACCCTACCCGTAGGGAGGTCTGCTGCCTCCCTGGGGCCAGGGTCAGGGACATTGCCAGAAAACTTCCCAAACTGGTTTGCCCCTCTGATTACTATCCTCTTTTGATAGTCCAGGCTGGCAGAGATGATTTTGCAGAAAGTAGCCTGAAGGCTATCAAATGGGACTTTAGGGGACTGGGACGATTAGTAGATGGAGCGGGAGTTCCTGTGGTGTTTTCCTCCATCCCTACAGTGGCAGAAAGAGATACAGAGAGGACATGGAAAGCCCACCTGATAAACACATGGCTCAGAGGCTGGTGACAGCACAGAAATTTTGTTTTTTTTGACCACAGGGCGCTTTACTCGGCACCCAGCCTGATAGCTGCAGATGGGTTCCACCTATCTCTAAGGGGAAAATGCATACTAGCCCAGGAGCTGGCAGGGCTCATTGAGAGGGCTTTAAACTAGGTAAGAAGGGGGACAGGGATAAATAATGCTTGATAGAGGTGTGCCAGGGGGAACAATGTCAGGGCTGGGGGAGAAGGCAATGGACCAACTGAAGTGCATCTACACTAATGCACGCAGCATAGGCAACAAACAAGAGGAGCTGGAAGCCATCATGCAGCAGGCAAGCTATGACTTGGTTGCCATCACTGAAATGTGGTGGGATGACTTCCATGACTGGAGTGTTGCAATGTCTGGCTATAGGCTCTTCAGACGGGACAGGCAGCACAGAAGGGGTGGTGGTGTGGCTCTCTATATTAGAGAGTGTTTTGATACTGTGGAACTTGAGGCTGGGACTGATAAGGCTGAGTCCCTATGGGTTAGGACCAGCAGGAAGGCCAACAAGGCAGGCATCCTGGTGGGGGTCTGTTATAGACCGCAAAACCAGGATGAAGAGATGGATGAGGAGTTCTACAGGCAGCTGGCAGAAGTTGCAACATCATCAGCACTTGTTCTCATGGGGGACTTCAACTTCCCAGACATATCCTGGAAATGCAATACAGCTCAGAGGAAGCAGTCTAGGAGGTTTCTGGAGGGCATGGAAGATCAGTGTCAAGGGTCTGGGGTTGAGGGTCTAGGGTTGGGGCTCAGGGTTGGGGCTCAGGTTTGGGGCTTGGGGTCAGCTCTGGGTCCAGGGACTCGGGGTCAGTTCTGGGGTCAGGGTCAGCTCTGGGGCAACCTTTGCTTGCCATGCCTGTCTGCAACTTAACCGTGGGTCATCATCTCCTTCCAACCTTCTTCTCACTGGGTCAGTCTTCATGAATTTTTATCCCTCTTTGGTAGTTCTTCACCAGCATACCACCACCACACCCCCCACACACACACAACCGAGGAGAGGGTCTTGCAGTTTTAAAGACAAACCATTGCCAGTGGCACAGGTGTATAACAAAGTCCACTCATCCTTAAGCATTTCCCCTTCAGCAGCAGACTCAAGGAGAAAAGCACCTGGTCCTCGTTATGTTAACCCTCACCCCTAAAGCCATGTAGTCAGTCTTGGTATGCTCACTGTCCTGGCAGGATTCTCAGTGCCCATGTGGGCTACCAGCAAGAAGTAATAATAGAAGGACTGAGCAATCTCTCCCTAGGGTCTCAGATCCAACCCACAACTAGCAACAAACCTCCCCTACAGAGCGACTCCAGTTGCCAAATAGCCCCTCTGTCCCATATAGGATGCAATATATGCAACTAAGTTTAATAATGGGCAATACTGGCTTTCAAAAAGATATATGTAGCACATTAGATTGATAAAACCAATTTCACTATATTTCTAATTGCAAACATTTATTTAAATACGTAACTAGTATATACCCTCACAATAGACACACTCTTTTTGATGGCATTATCTGTCTTTGAGCTTATGTGTGATATCATGGAAAGATGCTTCTGCTTTAGTTCCTCAAAACTTGTCAGACTGGTCAGTTTTAACCTTCTTGGAAGTGGAGTAAAAGTCAGAAAGGACAATGGTATTAAACTTAAGTTGAAATGAGTCAGTCATTCTTCCTATGATGGTCTCTTCCACCAGTCCTAACTTTACTCCTTCTTCTACCTCTCTTTTCTTCTTTTCCTTCTCTTCCATTTTTCTCCTTTTTGCTAATGATGTTCTTTTTGCGTTCTGCAGTGCTTGCAGACAGCACTGTTTCACCTGTACTTTTCTCTGAAAATTAATGGATAAAGTATGTAAGTAAGTAACAAAAAGTACAATATTTGTTTGGGTAAGCTTTGTTTTCTTTGGAACAATAAACTGGGAATAAGTAGAAGACTTGAGAATGTTCCTGTTTTGGCACTATTTTATCACGTGTGATGTTAACAGACAACTCTAAGGGAGCTGTGGCTACCTATTTACATACCTATAAACTTCCTAGCAAACTGATCACACACAGGTGTGCAACTGACACTTGTTTCTTCTTGTAAACGTATCTGAGAAAGTACTAATCCTGCAGTTAATACTATTGGTTACCTCAGGACTCTGTTAAACATCGAGAGTTTTCCAAATGAGGTACAAAATAAATGCAAGTCACCCTGCAATGAAAAATACAGGAAGCAGGAAATAGGGAGCATGGAAGCAGAGGCTTTTAGAGCAACAGAAATGTTCAAACTGATCTGAGTTAGGGAGTTTTAAGTCTTTTTAAATTTGAGAGAAGAAACAAAACAAAAACTTTCTACCTTAGAACTAACCCGAAAGAAAGACACTGCTTAAAAATAAAAGTTGATTACCAAGAAAACTTACAGCTACATGAAGACATTCACACTTGGTCTGAACTGAATTCACTAAATGTGAACTGAATAAATGATGAGTTCCTGCAGTTTCCACTCTCTGAAGCACAGAAGCTCTAATGATGCCCTTATGCTGACACAGAAAATTAAATCACACATTAAAAAGCATAACAGTGCTCTTGACAGTTTTGTCACCAAACTACTGTACTGCTCTGCAGTTGCCATCCATTAAGTGCAATACAATTAACACATACATAGCTTCAAGGGGATGAAAACTGTGTTTGAAAAGGTATCTGTGAGAACTACCACAAACCAGGAACGAAAGAGGAGCAGTGAGAAGACTGAAGGGAGACAGGCCTCTCAAGCTTATTACCATCCTTTCAGAATAGACACAGGCTATAAAAGATGCCAGTAGTATATTCAGCAGTTTGAAAAGAGTTTCCCAAATTATCTTGATAACCTTCTGATTATTTTCCTATAATATATACCTTGGGGTTAATATGAGAATTACTTTAAAATCTGTTTTCATGTAAAAGCAGCTGCTTTCCACCATCATTACTCTTCAAAAGGTTTATAGGAGTTCCAGTTAAAGTTCCTGTGAAAATGAACTTATACTAAAACTCTTCCATATAGATTTTTTTTTTAACGAAAAAAAACAAAATGTATGGGAATAGCCAGGTGCCTTTAATAGTGATGCTATAAACCTCTAGTCTAAGTAAGCTTTTAAGCTTTAATCCTTGCAGTCATTTAAGACAGCTTTGGGACAAACAATAAATATAAATCTGTAATTCTCCCACCAAAATAAACATTAATTGATGATGGTACAAAGATGGGAGGAGTGGCTGACATGCCAGAAGGCTGTGCTGCCATTCCGCGAGACCTGCACAGGCTGGAGAGCTGGGCAGGAAGAAACCAAATGAGGTTTAACAAGAGCAAGTGTAGAGTCTTGCACCTGGGAAGGAACAACCACATGTATCAGTACAGGCTGGGAAATGACCTGCTGGAGAGGAGCTCTGAGGAGAAGGACCTAGGCGTCCTGGTGGACTACGGGTTGGCCATGAGTCAGCAATGTGCCCTGGTGGCCAAGAAGGCCAATGGGATCCTGGCATGCATTAAAAGGAGCGTGGCCTGCAGGTCAAGGGAGGTGATCCTCCCCTTCTACTCTGCCCTGCTCAGGCCTCACCTGGAGTACTGTGTCCAGTTCTGGGCTCCCCAATAAGAAAAAGACAGGGATCTCCTGGAAAGAGTCCAGCGGAGGGCCACAAAGATGATATGGGGCCTGGAGCATCTTCCCTATGAGGAAAGGCTGAGAGACCTGGGTCTCTTCAGCCTGGAGAAAAGAAGACTCAGAGGGGATCTCGTCAATGTTTATAAATACCTGATGTGTGGGAGACAGAGGGATACGGCCAACCTCTTTTCAGTGGTTTGTGGGGATAGGACAAGAGGTAATGGCCACAAAACGGAGCACAGGAAGTTCCGCAGCAATATGCAAAAGAACTTCTTCATCGTGAGGGTGACAGAGCACTGGAACAGGCTGCCCAGGGAGGTTGTGGAGTCTCCTTCTCTGGAGATATTCAAGGCCCGTCTGGACACCTACCTGGGCAGCCTGCTCTAGGGAACCTGCTTTGGCAGGGGGGTTGGACCCGATGATCTCTGGAGGTCCCTCCCAACCCCTTCAATTTTGTGATTCTGTGATTCCCTCAAGCTCAGATTGAGGGTGGTCACAGCTATAGATAAGCTATCAAATCCTCTTTAGCATCAGCAAAACAGCATGTAAAGACACTTTGGCATATATAGGGGATGGACTATATCAATGATTAAATGGGATGATACACTTCTATATAAATCTGCACATTACTTTGAGAATGCTGCTGAACTGTATGTGTACAATGTTTATTTAGTTGGGCATTTGGGTGGATACCTTAACTAAAACCATGGCAGATGGAAAATGCTTTATACAGGCCAGAAATTTAAGAATTCTTAATATTTATGTATTACATTTTTTAAAAAATCCAGCCAAAATATTACTGGGGGAGCTGAAAAGTGCTGTGATAATTTTCCCTTCATTAATTCCATCATTCTATCTGTGTGCTTTCTTTTCTACTTCCTTTCATATTCAATTTCTTTCTAATCACAAAAACATAGCATGTTTGAGGTTGCAAGAGGCCTCTTGAGATGTTTTAGTTCATACACATACACCCCAGTCAAACAGGGTCATCTAGAGCAGGTTGTCCAGCACTCTGTCCCGTCAGGTTTTGATAATCACAGAATCACAGAATTGAAGGGGTTGGAAAGGACCTCGAAAGATCATCGGGTCCAACCCCCCTGCCAAAGCAGGTTCCCTAGAGCAGGCTGCCCAGGTAGGCATCCAGACGGGCCTTGAATATCTCCAGAGAAGGAGACTCCACAACCTCCCTGGGCAGCCTGTTCCAGTGCTCTGTCTCCCTCACGATGAAGAAGTTCTTTCGCATGTTGGTGCAGAACTTCCTGTGCTCTATCTTGTGGCCATTACCCCTTGTCCTATCCCCACAAACCACTGAAAAGAGGTTGGCCGTATCCCTCTGTCTCCCACACCTCAGGTATTTATAAACATTGACGAGATCCCCTCTGAGTCTTCTTTTCTCCAGGCTGAACAGACCCAGGTCTCTCAGCCTTTCCTCATAGGGAAGATGCTCCAGGCCCCATATCATCTTTGTGGCCCTCCGCTGGACTCTTTCCAGGAGATCCCTGTCTTTTTCTTATTGGGGAGCCCAGAACTGGACACAGTACTCCAGGTGAGGCCTGAGCAGGGCAGAGTAGAAGGGGAGGATCACCTCCCTTGACCTGCAGGCCACGCTCCTTTTAATGCACGCCAGAAATAATCTTCAAGGATGGATAATAATCTTCAAGGATGGATATTCCACAGCCTATGTTAGTGTTTGGCCACCATAACAGTGAAAAATGTGTTTTCTTGTGGTGAAATGGAATGTCATGTGTTTTGTGTCCATTGCCTCTGGTCTTGTCACTGAGAATCACTGAAAAGAGTCTGGCTTTGTTCTTCATTTTAACTTTGTAAACATCAGGTATTTATACATGTTGGTAAGATCCCACTTCATGTTTCTCATGTTGAGGTTGAAGAATCTCACATCTCTCAGCCTCTCTTCATATGGCAGGTACTCCAAGCAATTAATCACTTTAAGTGGTCTTTTGCTGGAGTCATTCCAATAAGTCCATCTCTCTTGCACTGGGGAGCTCAAAACTGGACACAGCACGCCCAGATGTGATTTCAGCAATGCTAAGTGGTTGGATCACCTCTCTCAACCTGCTAGTGATGCAATTCCTAAAGAAGCCCAGGATGTTGGTCTTCTTTGCTACAAGGACATACTGCTAGCTCATGGTCGACTTGTCCAGAAGGACCCCCGTTGTCCTTCTCTGAGGAGCTGCTTAACATCTAGTTGGCCCCCAGCATGTACTGGTGCATGGAGTTATCCCTCCTTAGATGCAGGACTCTGCATTTCCCTATGTTGAATTTCATTCTCTGCCCATTTCTCTAGCCTGTTCAGGTCCTTCTGAACAGGAGCATATCCATTTAATGGATCAGCCACTCTTCCCAATTTTGTATCAACCGCATACTTCCTGAAGGCACACTCTGTCGTGGCACTGAATCACAGAATCACAGAATCAATCACATAATCACAGAATGAGCGGGGTAGGAAGGGGCCTCTGAAGATCATCTTGTCCAACCCTCTTGCCAAGCAGGGTCACCTAGAGCACATTGCAAAGGATAGCATGTAGGTGGCTTTTGAGTAGCTCCAGAGAAGGAGACTCCACATCTTCCCTGGGCAGCCTGTCCCAGTACTCTGTCACCCTCACAATAAAGTGCCCTCTCATATTCATTCGGAACCTCCTGTGCTTAATTTTGTGCATATTGCCTCTCATCCTCTCGCTGGGCACAACTGAAAAGAGCTCCATCCTCTTGACATCCTCCCCTGAGATATTTATATATATGTTAATGAGATCTCCCCTCAGTCTCCTCTTCTCCAGGCTAAACAGGCCCAGTTCTCTCAGCCTGTCCTTGTGTGACAGGTGTTCCAGTCGTCTAATCATCTTAGAAACCCTCCTCCAAACTCACCCGGTAGTTCTATGTCCCTCTGGTACTGGGGAGCCCAGAACTGGACACAACACTCCAGGTGTGGCCTCACCAGGGCTGAGCAGAGGGGGAGGATCACCTTGCTTGACTTGCTGGCAACACTCTTCCAAATGCAGCCCAGCATCCCGTTGGCCTTCTTGGCCACAAGGGCACATTGCTGACTCACGGTCAGCCTGCTGTCCACCAGGACTCCCAGGTCCCTCTCTGCAGAGCTGCTCTCCAGCAAGTCAGCCCCAGCCTGTACTGGTGCTTGGCATTATTCCTCCCTAGGTGCAGGACCCTGCACTTGCCCTTGTTGAACTTCATGAGTGTTGTGGTTTAACTCGGCCGGCAGCTAAACACCACACAGCCGTTCGCTCACCCTCCCCCCTCCCTCTCTGGGATGGGGGAGAGAAATGGGAAAGTGAAGCCTGTGAGTTGAGATAAAGACAGTTTATTAAGACAGGAAAATAATAATAACAATAATAATAACAATAATAATAATAATAGTATTACTAATAATAATGTGTACGAAACAAGTGATGCACAATGCAATTACTCACCACCCGTTGACCGATGCCCAGCCTATCCCCGAGCAGATGGCCCCCCACCCCAGCTAGCCACCCCTATATATTGTTTAGCATGATGTCAGATGGTATGGAATACCCCTTTGGCCAGTTTGGGTCAGCTGTCCTGGGTCTGTCCCCTCCCAGCTCCTGCTGCACCCCTAGCCTGCTCACTAGCAGGACAGAGCAAGAAGGTGAAAAGTCCTTGGCTTGGTGTAAGCACTGCTCTGCAACAATTAAAACATCAGCATGTTATCAGCACTCTTCTCATCCTAATCCAAAACATAGCACCCTACCAGCTACTAGGAGGAAAATTAACTCTGTCCTAACTGAAACCAGGACAGATATCCACCCCTTATTCCATACCATTTATGTCATGCTCAGGTTACACTCTTTCCAATACATTCTAATTAATCACCATTTTTATCTATGGTATATAGCAATCACGGTAGTGATGACATACAGTATTATATAATAATTAACATGCTACAATTCAACTCATGGGCTATTCTCACCCAGTATTAAAACCCCTTGAGGTACACACCGGACCGCCCCAATCTTTTGCATTACCCACCAAGTGCATCCAGGTCCCTGAGCAAAAGCAATCCCACGAATGAGTTTGCCTTTTCCTGAGGCAGGAGTAGCCCAGACTGTTTTACCCAGCGTGTTTCTTACGTGCACTACAGGAACTTTATCCCCTTCTACAGTGCGTAACAGGTTTGATTGGGCAGGTCCAGCTCGGTTGGCAGATCCCCTAGTATTGAGTAACCAGGTGGCCTTTGCCAAATGTGTTTCCCAATTTTTGAATGTCCCAGCACCCATTGCTTTCAGTGTAGTCTTTAACAGTCCATTGTATCGTTCAACTTTCCCGGAGGCTGGTGTATGATAGGGGATATGATACACCCACTCAATACCATGTTCTTTGGCCCAAGTGTCTATAAGGTTGTTTCGGAAATGAGTCCCATTGTCTGACTCAATTCTTTCTGGGGTGCCATGTCGCCATAGGACTTGCTTTTCATGGCCCAGGATAGTGTTCCGGGTGGTGGCATGGGGCACAGGATATGTTTCCAGCCATCCGGTGGTTGCTTCCACCATTGTAAGTACGTGGCGCTTGCCGTTGCGGGTTTGAGGGAGCGTGATGTAATCAGTCTGCCAGGCCTCTCCATATTTACATTTCAGCCATCATCCTCCACACCAAAGAGGCTTTGACCGTTTGGCTTGCTTGATTGCAGCACGTTTCACAATCATGAATAACCTGTGCTATAGTGTCCATGGTCAGGTCCACCCCTCAATCACGAGCCCATCTGTATGTTGAATCTCTGCCTTGATGGCCTGAGGTGTCATGGGCCCATCGGGCTATAAATAATTCACCTTTATGTTGCCAGTCCAGGTCCACCTGAGCCACTTCAATCTTAGCAGCCTGATCCACCTGCTGGTTGTTTTGATGTTCTTCAGTAGCCCGATTCTTGGGCACATGAGCATCTACATGGCGTACCTTTACAACCAGGTTCTCTACCCGGGCAGCAATATCTTGCCACAATGCAGCAGCCCAGATGGGTTTGCCCCTGCGCTCCCAGTTGTTCTGCTTCCATTGCTGTAACCACCCCCACAGGGCATTTGCTACCATCCATGAATCAGTACAGAGATAGAGAACTAGCCACTTTTCTCATTCAGCAATATCTAAAGCCAGCTGAATGGCTTTCACTTCTGCAAACTGACTCGATTCACCTTCTCCCTCAGCAGCTTCTGCAACTCGTCGTGTAGGACTCCATACAGCAGCTTTCCATCTCCGATGCTTTCCCACCATACGACAGGACCCATCAGTGAACAGGGCATATTTCTTCTCATTTTCTGGTAGTTTGTTGTACAGTGGGGCTTCTTCAGCACGGACCACCTCCTCCTCTGATGATATCCCAAAGTATTTGCCTTCTGGCCAGTCCATAATCACTTCCAAGATTCCTGGGCGACTGGGGTTTCCTATTCGAGCCCGCTGAGTAATCAGTGCAACCCACTTGCTCCATGTAGCATCAGTTGCATGATGTGTAGAGGGGACCCTTCCTTTGAACATCCAGCCCAGTACCGGCAGTCGGGGTGCCAGGAGGAGCTGCGCTTCAGTACCGACCACTTCCAAAGCAGATCGAACTCCTTCATATGCTGCCAATATCTCCTTTTCGGTTGGAGTATAGCGGGCCTCAGATCCTCTGTATCCCCAACTCCAAAACCCCAGGGATCGACCTCGAGTTTCTCCAGGTTCTTTCTGCCAGGGGCTCCAGGTGGGGCCATTCTCCCCGGCTGCGGTGTAGAGCACATTCTTTACATCTGGTCCTGTTCGGACTGGCCCAAGGGCTACTGCATGAACTATTTCCTGCTTAATTTGTTCAAAGGCTTGTCATTGCTCAGGGCCCCATTCAAAAGCATTCTTCTTACGGGTTACTTGGTAGATTGGGTTTACAATCGGACTGTAATTTGGAATATACATTCTCCAAAACCCCATGACACCTAGGAAAGTTTGTGTTTCTTTTTTGCTTGTTGGTGGAGACATAGCTGTTATTTTGTTGATCACATCCATTGGGATTTGACAACGTCCATCTTGCCATTTTATTCCTAAAAACTGGATCTCTCGTGCAGGTCCTTTAACTTTATTTTGTTTTATGGCAAAACTGGCCTTCAGAAGGATTTGGACTATTTTCTTCCCTTTCTCAAAAACTTCCTCTGCAGTGTCACCCCACACAATGATGTCATCAATGTACTGCAGGTGTTCAGGAGCTTCCCCCTGCTCCAGTGCAGACTGGATCAGTCCATGGCAAATGGTAGGGCTGTGTTTCCACCCCTGGGGCAGCCGATTGCAAGTATATTGGACTCCTCTCCAAGTGAAAGCAAACTGTGGCCTGCACTCTGTTGCTAGAGGGATGGAGAAAAATGCATTAGCGATATCAATTGTGTCATACCACTTGGCTGCCTTTGATTCCAGTTCATACTGGAGTTCTAGCATGTCCAGCACTGCAGCACTCAGTGGTGGCGTGACTTCGTTGAGGCCACAATAGTCCGCTGTTAGTCTCCACTCACCATTACACTTTCGCACTGGCCATATGGGACTATTAAAAGGTGAATGAGTCTTGCTGATCACTCCTTGGCTCTCCAGTTGACGAATTAGCTTATGGATGGGAATCAGGGAGTCTCGGTTGGTGCGATATTGCCGCCGGTGCACAGTTGTGGTAGCGATTGGCACTTGCTGTTCTTCATCCCTCAACAACCCCACAACAGAAGGGTCCTCTGAGAGACCGGGCAAGGTAAACAACTGTTTAATGTCCTCTGTCTCTAAGGCAGCTATGCCAAAAGCCCACCAGAACCCTTTTGGGTCCTTGAAATATCCTCTTCTAAGACAGTCTATGCCAAGGATGCACGGAGCATCTGGGCCGGTCACAATACTGTGCTTTTGCCACTCATTCCCGGTTAGACTCACTTCAGCCTCCAATACAGTTAACTGCTGAGATCCCCCCGTCATGCCATAAATACAGATGGGCTCTGGCCCTTTATAGCTTGATGGCATTAGAGTACATTGTGCACCAGTGTCTACTAAAGCCTTATACGTCTGTCCGTCTGACATGCCAGGCCATCGAATCCACACAGTCCAATAAACTTGATTGTCCCTTTCCTCCCCCTGGCTGGAGGCAGGACCCCTCTAGTCCTGGTCAGAATCTTCATTTCTGTGTTTAAAGGACTGCCTGCTGGAAGTTGGAGCAGCAAACTTTTCAGAGAACCCCTTTTTAAACGATTGTTTTATTTTGCAACTCACGTACCCGTGCCTCTAGGGTCGCGGTAGATTTTCCATCACATTTTCTCATGTCCTCTCCATGGTCATGTAGGTAAAACCACAGGGTGGCGCGGGGTGTGTACCCACCATATTGTCTTCCTTGCACGGATGAACGCTTACCCCTAATAGCTGAGACACTGGTTTGTACAGGTGGGGAGGAAAATAAATTCTCTTTAAGTTGGTGGACCTCTTCAGAAAGTTTCTCCAAAGTATTCTCTTTTAGTTGGTGGACACTGGTTCATTCAGGTGGGGGGGAAGATAAATTCTCTTTAAGTTGGTGGAACTCTTCAGAGAGTTTCTCCACAGCCAAGACACAGGCCTGTAGGGAAGAGGAGAGACTTTCTTCATACTGCCGGAGTTGTTCAGCCACTTCATCCACTGTGGGTTCCTCATCCTCTTTCCAGGCCATTATTGCCAATGAGATGGCATATGGTGATGGTGCACTCCGTACAAACTTCCACCACATGGGTCGTGTACACTGGACTTCATCTGGATCTGTGGATATTTGTGCGTCGTCTAGGTCCTTATAAATTACCTCCCGTATGGCTAATTCCCTCAGGTACTGAATTCCCTTCTCCATGGTGGTCCACTTGCCTGGTAGACATACAAGTTCTTCCTTGAAGGGATACCTTTCCTTCACAGCTGACAGGAGACGCCTCCAGAGGCTGTGAGATCGTGCTCCATCTCCAATTGCTTTGTCAATGCCTGCGTCTCTGGCAAGGGATCCCAGCCTGCCCTCTAATTCCACACAATTGGCTCCAGTGTCCCAGCACTGGAGCAGCCAGGTGACAAGCTGCTCACCTATGCAGTGACCAAAACCTGTTCGCACATCTCGTAGCTCACGCTGGTGTAGGGTTCGGGTAGTTACTGTTGATTTTTCGACATCCTCATCTTCATCTTCATCCTCCTGCACCTTTGATGGCCCAGCCTCGTCTTCTCTATACCTAGACCTAGCAGAAGACTGTCTGCGTTCTAAACAACCTGAGTCGCTATACCATTTTTTCACCTTGTCTACAGGGGCAACTTACACTGCTACAGCTTGTTTCTCTGACCCAGCCACAGGGTCTGCCACAGGGGTTGGAATACCCTCTGCAGGGGCAACTTGCACTGCTACAGCTCGTTTCTCTGACCCAGCCACAGGAGTGGGAGCGGCTGCGGGAGATGGAGTGGCTGCAGGGGCTGGAGTGGCTGCGGGAGCTGGAACTGGAGTGGCTGCAGGAGCTGGAGCGGCTGCAGGGTCTGTCACTAGGTTGATAGTAGCATCAATCGCAGCTCAACAGGCACAAGCCAGACCCGAGCACACTACAGTGATTTGTGTCACTTTGGAACTGCCAGAGTCATGACACCTTTTTTTCAAGCATTCTACCAGTTTTTTAGGATTTTGCAGTTGTTCAGGGGTGAATGTCCAAAACACTGGAGGTGCCCACTGCTCTGGAAACCTGCCCATATCCTCCCACACTCCCTGCCACTCGCAACTATCCCACCTCAAGACAGATCTTCGGATGAGATTCCTAAGTAGTTGTTTAACCTTAAACAAAACCTGAAGCGCATTCAGGAGACATAACAACAAGAACATGCTGGTCTGAGTATTCCAAGGATATTCAACATCTTGGAGAGCTACCGTAACTAGCTCGGGGGATAAGAGGGTGGTGAAGGAGAAAGGGAGAGTGAACAGGTAGGAAAAAATATCTTTCCCTGTCCCCTCCACAGATTGGATCCCTGACGACAAAAAGCAATAGGTGTAATTGCTAATAGTTTCCAAGATATGGTTTCCAAAGTACAGAGTCGACGACAGTGCTGAGTACAAATACCAGGTTAGAATCACGACCAGAAATCTCATCATTTCATAAGCCATTGTTACACTGCACAGTACCATAACAATCTTAAACCAGGGCCCAGAAAGGATAAACAGCACGACAGGGAGCACATACAGAAAGTAATGTGCTATAAAACTCAATTTGGAAAACAGAAACAGCAGACTTGAGATTAAGGCAATCGACATTGTGACTAGCAACTATTAAGCAGGTCCAATACTTATACCAATTTTAGTTTAACACACTCTGGTCAAATCTGTCGTTATCTCAACCCTTCGTGCCCCACGTTGGGTACCAAAAGGACTGTTGTGGTTTAACCCGGCCGGCAGCTAAACACCACACAGCCGTTCGCTCACCCTCCCCCCTCCCTCTCTGGGATGGGGGAGAGAAATGGGAAAGTGAAACCTGTGAGTTGAGATAAAGACAGTTTATTAAGACAGGAAAATAATAATAACAATAACAATAATAATAACAATAATAATAGTATTACTAATAATAATGTGTACGAAACAAGTGATGCACAATGCAATTGCTCACCACCCGTTGACCGATGCCCAGCCTATCCCCGAGCAGATGGCCCCCCACCCCAGCTAGCCACCCCTATATATTTTTTAGCATGACGTCAGATGGTATGGAATACCCCTTTGGCCAGTTTGGGTCAGCTGTCCTGGGTCTGTCCCCTCCCAGCTCCTGCTGCACCCCTAGCCTGCTCACTGGCAGGACAGAGCAAGAAGGTGAAAAGTCCTTGGCTTGGTGTAAGCACTGCTCTGCAACAATTAAAACATCAGCATGTTATCAGCATGTAGGCCTGTCAGCATATAGGCCTGTCAGTTTGACCTCAGTGCCAGGAAAGCTCATGGAGCAGATTATCTTGAGGGTCATCACGCGGCACTTGCAGGGCAAGCAGGCGATCAGGCCCAGTCAGCATGGGTTTATGAAAGGCAGGTCCTGCTTGACGAACCTGATCTCCTTCTATGACAAAGTGACGCGCTTGGTGGATGAGGGAAGGGCTGTGGATGTGGTTTACCTTGACCTCAGTAAGGCTTTTGACACCGTTCCCCACAACATTCTCCTCAAGAAACTGGCTGCTCGGGGCTTGGACTGGTGTACGCTTCGCTGGGTTAGAAACTGGCTGGATAGCCGGGCCCAGAGAGTTGTGGTGAATGGAGTCAAATCTGGTTGGAGGCTGGTCACAAGTGGTGTCCCCCAGGGCTCGGTACTGGGGCCGGTCCTCTTTAATATCTTTATCGATGATCTGGATGAGGACGTCCAGTGCACCCTCAGTAAGTTTGCAGATGACACCAAGCTAAGTGCGTGTGTCGATCTGCTCGAGGGCAGGAAGGCTCTGCAGGAGGATCTGGATAGGCTGGAGCGATGGGCTGAGGTCAACTGTATGAAGTTCAACAAGGCCAAGTGCCGGGTCCTGCACCTGGGGTGCAACAACCCCAAGCAGCGCTACAGGCTGGGAGATGAGTGGCTGGAAAGCTGCCTGGCCGAGAAGGACCTGGGAGTACTGGTTGATAGTCGGCTGAATATGAGTCAGCAGTGTGCTCAGGTGGCCAAGAAGGCCAACAGCATCCTGGCCTGTATAAGAAGCAGTGTGGCCAGCAGGTCTAGGGAAGTGATTGTGCCCCTGTACTCGGCTCTGGTGAGGCCGCACCTCGAGTGCTGTGTTCAGTTTTGGGCCCCTCGCTACAGGAAGGACATGGACGTGCTCGAGCGAGTCCAGAGAAGGGCGACCAAGCTGGTGAAGGGTCTGGAGAACAAGTCTTACGAGGAGCGGCTGAGGGAGCTGGGCTTGTTCAGCCTGGAGAAGAGGAGGCTCAGGGGCGACCTTATCGCTCTCTACAGTTACCTTAAAGGAGGCTGCAGCGAGGTGGGGGTTGGTCTGTTCTCCCACGTGCCTGGTGACAGGACGAGGGGGAATGGGCGAAAGTTGTGACAGGGGAGTTTTAGGTTGAATGTTAGGAAGTACTTCTTTACCGAAAGGGTTATTAAGCATTGGAACGGGCTGCCCAGGGAGGTGGTGGAGTCACCATCCCTGGAGGTCTTTAAAAGACGTTTAGATGTAGAGCTTAGTGATATGGTTTAGTGGAGTACTTAGTGTTAGGTCGGAGGTTGGACTCGATGATCTTGAGGTCTCTTCCAACCTAGAAATCTGTGTCTGTGTCAGCACTCTTCTCATCCTAATCCAAACCATAGCACCCTACCAGCTACTAGGAGGAAAATTAACTCTGTCCTAACTGAAACCAGGACAATGAGGTTCCTCCCAGCCCATCTCTACAGCCCGTCCAGGTCCCTCTGAATGGCAGCACAGCCTCTGGGGTATCAGCCACTCCTCCCAGCTTCGTGTCATCAGCAAACTTGCTGAGGGCGCACTCCGTTCCCTCATCCAGGTCGTTCATGAATAAGTTGGACAACACTGGACCCATTACTGACCCCTGGGTGACACTGGTAGCTACAGGCCTCCAACTAGACTCCGCACCACTGAGCACAACCCTCTGAGCTCTGCCATCCAGCCAATTATCAATCCACCTCACTGCTCATCTAGGCTGCACTTCCTGAGCTTATCTATGAGGATGTTATGGGAAACAGTGTCAAAAGCCTTGCTGAAGTCAGGGTAGACCACATCCACCGCTCTCCCCTCATCTACCCAGCTAGTCATCTCATCATAGAAGGCTATCAGATTGGTTATGCATGATTTCTCCTTGGTGAATCCATGGTGACTACTCCTGATCACCTCTTATCCTCCACATGGTTGGAGATGACCTCCAGGACGAGATTCTCCATCAGCTTTCCAGGGATGAAGGTGAGGCTGACTGGCCTGTAGTTGCCTGGGTCCTCTTTCTTGCCCTTTTTGAAGACTGGGATAACACGGGCTTTCTTCCAGTCCTCAGGCACCTCTCCTGTTCTTCACGACCTTTCAAAGGTTATGGAGAGTAGCGTAACAGTAACATCAGCCAGCTCCTTCAGCACCTGTGGGTGCATTCCGTCGGGGCTCGTGGCTTTGTGGATGTCGAGTTTGCTTAGATGATCTCTGACCCGACCCCCTTAGACCAAGGGAAAGTCCTCCTTTCTCCGGATTTCCTCTCTCGTCTCCAGGGTCTGAGATTCCTGAGGGCTGATCTTAGCAGTAAATACTGAAGCAAAAAAGGCATTCAGCAACTCTGCCTTCTCCGTATCCTTTGTCACCAGGGCACTCGCCCCATTCAGCAGCAGGCTGACATTTTCCCCAGTCTTCCATTCTCTACTGATGTATTTGAAAAAGCCCTTCTTATCGTCCTTGATATTCCTTGCCAGATCTAATTCCAAATGGGCGTTGGCCTTCCTTCTCACATCCCTGCGTACTCTGACAGGGCCCCCATATTCCTCCCAAGTGGTCTGTACCTTTTTCCACATGCTGTAGAATTCTTTCTTCTGTCTGAGCTTTGCCAGGAGCTCCCTGCTCATCCATGCAGGTCTCCTGCCCCTTTTGCTTGCCTTCTTCCTCATAGGGATGCACCGATCTTGAGCTTGGAGGAAGTGATGCTTGAATATTGACCAGCTGTCTTGGACCCCCCTTTCCTTCTAGGGTCCTTACCCATGGGATTCTTCCAAGTAGATCCCTGAAGAGGCCAAAGTTTGCTCTGCTGAAGTCCAGGGTCACAATCCTACTTTTTGCCCTGCTTCCTCCTCGCAAGATCCTGAACTCCACCATATCATGGCCACTGCAGCCAAGGCTGCCCCTGACCCTCACATCTCCAACTAGTCCTTCCTCATTTCATTAATACAAGGTCCAGCAGCACAACTCTCCTTGTTGGCTTAGGTCATTAACGTTGGCATTGAGGTCATTAACGAAGACGTTAAATACTCTTGGACCCAGTGCCTACGCAGGCGGCACTGTCCTCATGACTGGCCTCTATCTGGACTTTTTCCACACTGATCACCATACTCTAGGACCAGTCACTCAGCCAGTTTTCAGTCCACCTTACTGTCCACTCATCTAACCCAGACTTCATCAGTTTGTCTATGAGGAGACAGTGTTACAGGAGACAGTGACAGTCTCAGTCCCTGACTGAGAAGAGTGACTGGCCTGTAGTTCCCTGTACTCTTCTTTGTGAAGTTTGTCATTTCATATCATTCTCTTTATTCCCAATCATTCTTTTCTACTCCAAACTTCCTTGTCATTTCTTTCTATTCCTAGCTAGTTTTCAAGCATCAAAAGAAAGGCCCAGGGAATGTGACTTGATCCAACTGTGGGAACACCTGCAGTGGAGGCTCATGTTGTTCTTGGAAAGATCCTGCCCAGTGATCCATTGAACACCTTTTTGTTGTAAGCAAACCTTATGCACAAAGCCCAGTAAATGCTGCCAGCTCCTTTCAGCTTCACATTTGTGAATTACATCTATTCTCTATCATTCTTTGCTCTTCATTGCCATTTCTTTGTATTTCCTTCCATTCCCCATCACTCTTCTATCTACCATTTGTCATTTCCTTTTATTCCCTGTCATCTCCTATTATTTCCAACTGCTATATGACATTTCTTTCTATTCCCATCTATTAAATAACATTCCCTATCACCTCCATCATTCACCATCTAGTTACCGCAATTTCTTTCTATTCCTGTTCCATAACATTACTGCCTGTATTCTACCACTTCTTTCTACTTCATGTCACTTCCTTTCCTTTCTATATCCTGACATTTCTTCCCGGATTCTTCCCTTCCCTTCCTTTGTTGTTGTTGTTTTTGTTAATCATAGAATCATTAAGGTTAAGGTTCTCTTTCATTTCCTGTTTTTCCACCTTTCCTTTCTGCAGAATACCCTTGTTTCCAGCAGGATTATCACTTTGGCATTTGCCATACAGGAAAGGGATTACCACAACAATGAGCAGTAGTTAACATCCTAGAATCAGCCAGCTGTATTACTGACACATTCATTACATTTTTAAAGACAGGATAGTACAACTCTGTTATCTAAATTCACATATTTTTTTCCCTGTTTAAGTCCTTCAGTGTACAACTGCCACCATTTTTTTCCTGTAGTTTGATGTCCATTCTCTCCACTGAAAATTCTTTCAGTCAATATCTTGTCAATATGTTGATCTCAGGTGAGAAGAAACTCTCCCACTACGGTTGTAGACCTCACACATTGCACTGTCGTTTTCCTTATTCTAAACTGTCCATTACAACTATGTAACAATTTTTTTTCATCAACTTAAATAACCAGTTTTCTTCAATGTCAGATTTTTTGTTTGTCTGCTTTATCAAAGGTCAACAAGAAGGACTCCAGACAACAGGAGAAGCTCTGGAGATACAAAAGTCAGTGCATTATGGGGAAGTCAACATCCAGAACTCAGCAGTGGAGACCCAACACCTCATTCACCCAGTCTTCAACTACTGAGTTGTTCAGATGTTCCAAAGGAAAAGGGCAACACAATGCTGTCTAAGCAATAAATGCACCACTGAACAAATTCTGCTGGTTTTCTGGAGACATCTGTCATTCTCCTGGTCAGTTTTTATTGTCCTCTGATGATTCAAAATGTGCAGTGCTTAATCTTCAGGACTCCCTTAAGTCTTATTCCATTTCCACCCCAAGCACATGAAAAAATAGCAGTAAAGCTATTCGGTAATACAGCTGTTGTATTTCTTATTCCAAGCAATTGCAGATATTAGTGCATCGCACATTATAAAGGCAGAAGTGTGTAAGTGGGTGAAAAGTATTTTCCAGGAAAGAATGAAACTGACGTTTTAATCGTGTGCAGTAGTGTGGCAAAACTCTAGGAAAGTACTGGAAGAAAACCAATGCATTTGATTAAATTGCAAAGGAAATCTCCTCGTGTTTAGTAAAATTTCATTTATTCCCATATAATCTCTGAATCTACACCACTGATATCTTATCTTAGTAAAACTGCCAGAAGATATTCAGAGCCCCATACTGGTAAGCATCTATGTTTGATGTAATTTATCTTTAGTTGGACAGGCCTCACTCCCCCCAGTACACAAGTTTTACATGTATCCAGACAGCCACTGAAAGTCAGATCAGTCGTAGAATGACAGTAGTTCTGTATTCATTTTCATACTTGACAGATTCCTCATTCACTGTATGTGAACATCTAATATAAAGCAGTATAATTTCTTATATCCACCATGCTAGTCTTCTACTGCTACGTAGCATGTCATTTGTGTAATGTGGCCTCTTTTTTTTTTTTAACATTTTAATCAACACATGTGGTTTCCATGATCCACAGTAGTGTGGCATCGACAATTCCATACATAAAATCAGAAATCCCATTGATACCTATTCTAATATACACATAGAGGTTATTAAGAGACAGAGTTTGTACAGAAAGTCCTACTGTGCTTCGCTTGTTGGATTTACTGTGGTCCTTCAGCCTGGAGAGTTGTCTGTTGATGTCTGCAGTAACTAACCTTAGTCTTGGGAAGAGTATTTCCTTTGCTCAGCACCCACCTTACAGGTTCTTCTCTCTTGAAATGAGAGCAATGACACTGTAGCAGCTCTCTTGAAGTTGGTGGTTTTCAAAACACAGTTATTCAAATGAATTAATCAAACCTTCTTGTTTAAATTTCTTCATAAAACACATCTTACAGATTCGTTACAAGGAAGACATGTCCAAGTCAGTACACATGTACAACACACTGTACTCATATAATAATGACAGCCAGACCTACCCAGCAATCCCAAGCACTCATGCCTATGCTGTTCATTCCAGGATTTCCTTCTGCAAGTCTCACTGCAAGTGAAATCTTCATGACAACATATGCAAGGTGATAGCTGAACACCAACAGAACGTCCACATTGATAGCAGTATTTAAACAATGGCAGCCTAGAACAAAGGTAGTTGTCAAATAAAAAAATATTATTGTTTGTTTAGTCTTTTTTCTTAACCTGGCAGCATGTATATTACAATACAATTAAATCCAAATGGATACAATATAGAAACAAAAATGTCATAGTACTCAAGGACAGGGAATCAGAAGACTGCAGCTTCTCACAGGACTCTGCGGGGAATAGGCTGCATACCAACAGCAAAGCAAGCCCCCCAAAAGCCAAGTGTTCTAGTGAGAAACATATCCAAGCCTTTACTAAACCAGCATCTACATCCTGTAGTACACTGTGTGCTTTAATCTACTCATGACGCTGGGTCCATTTTCAAACTGGTAGGCAGGACAGATTATATATGGTCGGAGATAATGAAGCTAAACTGGCAAACTTGAAAAACCCTCATAGAATATACTGGAAGACTGCAGAGACAAAAAGGGACACCCATAGGCCGCTGTGCCACAACAGTTATTCCAAAGCTGGAACAGAAAACAAAGAGTGCTTGGGCTAGGTCTTTCAGTAAGAATGGGAAGCAGACTGTTAGATGTAATTGCAAGCTTGGCTGTGTACTTACAATCTTTTAAAAATATTTAAGAACCCTTTACAGCACAGATTTCCATAGTATGGTCTGAGCCGAATAGTTCTATGCCTGTGAAATTTGACAAGATCAGATATAAGATAAAGCCAAAAGCTACTCATGCAAAAACTTTAATTCCTGTGATACTATTATAATTTTTTAAAGGTTAAGATACATCTAAATACTTTATAGCTTTTGCAGGCAATATTGAATACATTGTATATACTACCAAACTTTTATCTTACAGCCTTCTGGCTGTGTGATATGGTCTCTATTAAATGCATTCCTTTATCCCTCCCAATAGCTAGCAAGTTTCACTGAGATTTCATCTCTCTGCAAGTCATTGTTGAAATCTATTCATAAAATCTTTGTATGCTACATTAATGTTCCAGATTTTATTTTAAGTCATTTTATTTCCTTCTGGCAATCTCTGCACCTTATACTATTATTGGTCCATCATGGTGCAACAGAAATGCTACCTCAGAATTTCTCTCTTCAAAAGTGGCCCAGTTGCTGATACCTATGTTACCTCCTCTTGATTCAAATACTGAGACAAAGTTGAGAATCCTGTGAATTCCCTGCAGCAGGAGAAACTGATGACAGAATTCAGTATCCCTGAGGCACATATTTCCATTACTATTCAAACTTTTGTTACTGAACTTTTTCAAGAATGTTCCCGAACTGTACCAGTCTCTCCTGCAATTTCCTGTAGAGTCCAGAAACACAATACAAAACTTGTATGTGCCTATTTCTTAGCATTTGCATGCTACTCTAGGATACCATTGGCATGAATTGGTTTAAAACACAAGGATACACTGCTTCCTGCAATAAGACTGAGTATTATGCAGGCTCTTGTGATGAACTCTGAAGCTGAAAAGGAGTGATGTGATCAGAACAAGGAAAGAAGCTAACTTCACCTGACAAGACTGGACAGACTAGAGGGGAAAATTAGAAAGGAGAAGAACAGCACGGTGATGACAGTCTCTGCGAGGAAAAAAATAGGACCTAGTCATTTTTTTTTACTAAGAACAGTCAATACTTATGTGCAGTATCTCTGTCATACCTCACTTCTTCCACATGATGGCTCCTCTCTTTCATCTTTGAAACACATGTATGAATGACTGAATCCACTACAATAACATAAGGAAGAGGAGAGGAGAGGAGAAGAGAGCAAAAATCAGTATTCCAACTTGAGAATTAGAATACCAGTCACAAAATCCACCTTCGTTAGAAGTCTATTTGGCTCACCAGACATTACCAAATGAGCTGTCTACTGTATAAAATTTGAAGATACATAATAAAATGCATATTCCGTCAATGAATCATGGGATATTTTGGGTTGGAAAAGACCCCTAAGATCATCAAGTCCAGCCACCAACCTAGCAGTACCTAGTCCATCACTAAACCATGTCCCTAAGCTCCATGTCCACACATCTCTTAAATACCTCCAGAGATGGTAACTCCACCACTTCCCTGAGCAGCCTGTTCCAATGCCTAACCATTCTTTCTGTGAAGAAATTCTTTCCAATATCTAATCTAAACCTCTCCTGGTGCAACTTGAGGCCAATTTCCTTGCATCCTATCACTTGTCACCTGACCAAAGGGACTGACACTCTCCTCACTGCAACCTCCTTTCAGGTAGTTGTAGAGAGACACGAGGTCTCTGCTCAGCCTCCTCTGCTCCAGACCAAACAACCCCAATTCCCTCAGCCACTCCTCATACATCTTATTTTCTAGTTCCTTCACCACCTTTGTTGCTCTTCTCTGAATGTGTTCCAGAAACTCAGTATCTTTCTTGTAGTGAGGAGCCTAAAACTGAGCACAGCACTGAAGGCGCAGTCTCACCAGTGCCATGTACAAGGGGACAATCACTTCCCTAGTCCTGCTGGCCACACTATTTCTGATGCAGGCCAGAAAGCCCTTGGCTCACATACAGCCAGCTGTCAACCAGCAACCTCAGGCCTTTTTCGTCCTGGTAGCTTTCTAGCCACTCATCCCCAAGCCTGTGTTGCTGCATGGGGTTATTGTCACCCAAGTGCAGCACCGGACATTCAGCCTCGCTGAAGACCATGCAGCTAGACACGACCCATCAATCTATCCAGGTACCCCTGCAGAGCCTTCCTATCCTCAAGCAAATCAACATTCCTGCCCAACTTTGTGTCATCTGCAAACTTACTTAGGTACACTTGATCCCCTCATCCAGATAATTGAAGAAAAAGCTAAATAAAACTGTCTCCAATCCTGAGCCCCAAAGAATACCACTGGTGACCAGCCACCAAGAGGATTGAACGCCACTCACAACAACCCTTTGGACCCTGCCATCCAACCAGTTTTTTTACCCGGTGAACAGGACACCTGTCCAAACCGTAAGCCAAGCCTCATCCACTAAGTGGGTCATCTTATCATTGAAGGAGATCAGGTTAGGAATGTCAGAAGCCAACAAAAAAGAGCCAAAGTACTTTTGAAAGAAGAAACCACACAGATAATTTACCTTTACTTCCTGCTTGATGCCAAGCCACAGTATCTCAGGTTATTCTGAACCGCAAAGGTAACAATCTGATATTCAAGTGTGATACATATACCTCAAAGACTGGTATAGGGAGGTCAAGATTCCAAGCCTGGTTTCACTACGTATTTGAGCACTACTGAGGAAGTCACTCAGATCATCTTAATTTCTATATTCACTTTTGCTACTCTAATAGCAGAAGAGCATTAATACAACCAAGGTCTTAGGAAAACAAGCTCCCTCAATCACTCATTAACACATGGTAGTAGATCTCGTATAGGAATTCACAAGGAAGATGATGACAGGAGCTAAGCTCATATTGAGATTTCCTCCACTGTGCCTTGTTTGTTCTTTTCAATGTTTGTAGAACTCTTAAACCTCCTTATCAAATATGTAACAGTAGTTTTAATTGTTACCTTTTCAGACAATACTGGAATGTAACACTAAATTCCCCTTCACACCCGTTGACACTACCCTTAATCTTGAAATACTCTTAGGCTTGAACTAACATTTCTTGGATCTTCTCAGCTCTTCTTGATCCCACTCCTTCTCTTTCAGGATGACAGTCTCACGGAGCTTTGCTGTAATGTGTTCCAGCAGCAACTGGCGTATTTGAAAAACTTCCTGCTCAGATACTGACAGTATGTGGTATGGTGTGTTAGCAATTCTCCTATCCTGAAACATACTCTAACGTAATTCAGTAATGTATGGGAACACAAATCTAAACAACATTTTTTTCAGAGTTAAAGTCAACCCATTCCAAAAGTGCAGTATCATCACTGATGGATCCTGGTTTGGAGTTCAGTCTGTGATATGGGCACAGGACATGCCCAGTTTAGAAGTTCTAGTTATTTCAATTATCAGTTTGGTGAGAGCTCAGTAAGTCAACTAAAACAGTTTTCAAATGTTTCCTTAAGGGGGAAGCTGCCCTCATCTTGCAGGGCTCCTCTCCCAGCACTTCTGGAAGGACTGAGAAGTTTCCTGGAAATGAAAGACATCTTGTCCACTATTATGTTTCTGCATTCGCCATACTGCTTCACTGTAGTGAGTGGCAACAAGAAGAAGAAACTGAAGTCCAGAGCCGCGAGAGAAAGAAGTAAGGTACCTGGATTATGGTGACTGAGTTTGCTTGTGATCACAGCTATAAACTGTTTATTTTCCTGTTTGAGGATCAGATGTGATTACAAGCAAAAGAATCAAAATTAAATTTCTACACAGCATACTGGTACGGGATGCAAAAAGCCTCATGTTAGCTCCAAGCAGGCTGCTCGGTGAACAATGTGCAATGGTGGATCCCACAGTCACAGAGCTATATTAGCTAGCTTGGAGGCAGCTGCAGTACTACAACGTACACACACACCCTCACTATTACTTTTGTTCTTCTCAGAAGAAGTACCATTTATGTCCCAGAGATAAGCAATCTGTTTATCATGCAAGCTTTTGTTAAGAAAGCTATAAAAAAATCTTTCATGATCCAAGGCATAATTGCTTCTAATCAGAGCTGCCATAGAATCCCAGGCTTTTTAAAGGGTTGTTTTTTGAAATAAATAGGTTGAGAAAAAAGAATCAGGCAGAAATTTGTTAGTTATACTTCACAGTAAGATTAGTTAGTATTAGCTATATTACAGTAAGATTCCTTTTATACTGAATTAATAAATGATTAAGGCTCACTCCAGTAATTCCCTTTATTTAGTAAATATATACATAAATTACTTTTTATATAATATATAACATGTAATACATGATACATATTTTAATGTATGTTTTATTCAAATATTATTTTGTAAACACATTAAAGTTTGATTTGTAATGTCTTTTCACAGCTTATAACACACCTCAAATTATCATCATAATATATGCACACTATATATTATCATAGTATATAAAATAATCATATTGTTATATAATTATATCATCATATCTTCTCGTGGTTTGATTGTATCCTCATGAACATGACATTTGTTTTTAATGGCTGGTTTTAAGATTAGAATTAACTTTTTCCAATTCAGTTATGAATGGAATCTTGCTATACCATTTGACAGCACAGATTATCTTCACAGGCAAAACTGCTAGAGGTATTCAGACTTTAAATGATTAAAGTTCAGAAGCGAATGAAAGGCGTCTCATGACATATGTGGAGAGAAAGCAAATTTCCGGTGAGCATTTCTGAAGAAGATACTAGACAAATCACAAGGACACAATGGACCCTATATATGAATGGATGCAAAGAATACAGTATTTTCCAATATTTAAGTCATACCTGACAATATTTGTAATAGGCAGTCGACATCTGTTCCCACAGCTTTTTACTGTCCTTCCTGAAAAGTAACTGGTGCAAGGATATCTGCACCAGTTTCAAGCAGCTTATCAACCTGAAGAAAACAAATCATCGTACATCCAAGCAAAAAGAAAAGCTTCCAACAAAAATGTCACAGCTGAAGAGACAGGACTGAGTATCAGAGCTTGATCTCTATTTGTGAGACTATTTTGTGCATCAAACCATGCATTTCTTCTGCTCCTTTAAAGCTGTTGATGGATTGACAATCTAAATGTGTTTTGTAAGTAAAGTCTTCTTGCAGGCAGTTGCTATTTGTTTCTGGGCATCTTAAAATCTTGCAGCAACAGATGAAGCAATCGCTTCCTCTGCCAGACCCCTCAACAGCAGGCTTCTTCACCTCCATTCTGAATTAAATCAGTTCTGTGCTCTCTGGGATGAGAAGAAAAACTCCAGTTTCCACAAGGTCAAACACTGCCACCGACTTCAACAAAAAGTGCACTTATTGCCAAGTCGTATTCACCGGCTTACAGTAATGCAACATCTCTCTCTTCATGTGGATGCTTGGTGTGTTTATAAAAGCAGATAACAGTCAGATCTGATACAATCACCCCATTTGCCTTTAATGTAGTTTTTCCTCTTCTAAACAAGGAGGAAACATTTACTCAAACATGAAAATGAATTTCCATACAAACCCCCTGTTCCACAGGACAGAAAAACAGCATTAGGAATAAACAAAAATGAATTGTTCTTCAAAGAAACAGTTTATCCATTAAACAGTAAAGGAACACAAGGCACCTGATAAAAAACAGTGTTTTTTCTGAAATTTAAAAAAAAAAAGTTCTCTCACCAAAGCAATCCTCTGTGCTGTTGTTCTCTGTTGTTCATACATGGTACTGACAGCTGCACAGAGAGCATTTTTTTACCACACCACTTACTGTCAAATTAGGGTCAGCCCCATGCTTGAGGAGTTCAACCACTGCCTGCGAATGTGCATATGCAAATGTGACATATTAGTGGATCGAGAAGCCATTTTTGACTGTTTCACAGCACAAAAGTGAGAACCTAGCCACATCGGTCAAGACCCTAAAGCTTTCCAGTATTTAACACAGCATGCTTGGAATATCTGCTAGTATATGTCACAAATTTGTGATGTACAGTCCACACTGGTGAGGTCACACATGGAGTACTATGTCCAGTTCTGGGTTTCCAAGTACAAGAGAGACCTGGCGCTACTAGAGAGAATCCAACAAAGGGCCACAAAGATGAGAAAGGGTCTGAAGCACCTGTGGTAGAAGGAAAGGCTGAGCAAACCTGGTCACTTAAGCTTAGACTAGAGGAGGCTCAAGGTGTACATAATAATAGATAATGTCTATTTATAGAAGACAGATCCAGGCTCTTTTCAGTGGTGTCCAGTGCCAGGACAAGAGGCAGTGGGCACAAACTGGAACAGAAGAGATTCCACCCGAACATCTGGAAACACTACTTTACTGTGAAGGTGACGAACCACTGGCACAGATTGCCCAGAGAGGATATGGAGTCTCCCTCCTTGGAGATAATCAAAAGCCACCTGGGCAAGCAGCTGTGGGTGATGTTTGAGCAGGGGGTTGGACCAGATGACCTCCAGCAGTCACTTCCAACCTTAGCCTTTCTCTGATTCTGTGATACAGGAGCATACAGAAGCATGATTGATAATGTCATCATGAAATACTTACCAATAGTGAAAAAGACATAAAAGCATAGCATTAAAAATCACCTGTTCTAACATATATATAATTTTAAAAACACTTTACCACAAAGATAAGGATTAGATAGGTCGATCACTTATATTCTATTAATCATTACTTCATCACATTAGCTTCTGAGAAGGCAGGAGAAGCAGTAGCGTTTGTTGGCTATGGGACTATTCTAATGGGAAGATTTGATGGCTGTCATCAGAGAGGGCAGACAGAAATGAAGAAGTACATCAAAAAAATGAAGGAGCTTAAAGATACTCACCAAGTCATTCCCACTGGCAATTGCTAAGGAAAGTGGTGAATGGCCACTCCACAATATGTTTGGATTTGCCTTATGCATTAAAAGGAGACGGATAACATCTCTGGCATGCTTTCTAGGCAGGTGAGGTGGAAAAAGGTAGAATTAGATCATAATAAAGTCAACTTTTTAATATTAAATAAACATCATAATAATAGTATAATTAATAAAATGAGCAGCATAAAACACATCAAAGCTTTCACTTAAACAGTGATGTTATAGTAAAAATACTCATCCATTTTCTTATGGGTGACAGCCCAAGCACAGTGGTGTTATACATAAAACCTCTTTGCAACTAGATTACCAAAGCTCATCAACTCCTGCCACCAGAGTGAATATATGTCTCCTGTCAAATACCATTCTCCAAGTGTATGCATTCCAAATCTGCTAGAAGAATCTTACTATGATACAAAAACAAACGCACACAGGTTAGCGAATGCCAAAACTAAGACCATCTAACTTCAGATTGGTCTTGTGGATGATAAAAGTTAACGGCCAAGTAACCCGTGGAAACTCGACTAAAGGAGTTTCCCTTCTGAAATGGAAATCCAAAGCTTAAGAAACATTTTTCCCCCAAATGCTAATAGATTTTTAATCTGTACAACACTAATAGTTCAGTAGGAAAAGAGTTTATTCCTTGAATTCTGTCAGCAACAACAGAGGAGATGTCTTCACTACTACTACTAATCATGCCTGACCAATCTGGTGGCATTCTATGATGGAGTGACTGCACCAGTTGACAAGCGAAGACTGACTGATGTCATCTACTCTGACTTCTGTAAGGCCTCTGACACAGTCCCACATGACACCCTGATCTCCAAATTGGAGAGAGATGAATTTGAAGGGTAGACCATTCAGTGGATAAGGAATTGGCTTGAAGGTTGCACCCAGAGAGTGGTGGTCAAGGGCTCCACGTCCAGGTGGAGGCCAGTGGCAAGTGGTGTCCCTCAGGGGTCCGTCTTGGGAGCAGTACTCTTTAATACCTTTAACAATGATATAGACAGTGGGATTGAGTGCACCTTCAGCAAGTTTGCCGATGACACCAAGCCAAGTGGTGCAGTTGATACCAAAGCAGGAAGAGATGCCATTCAAAGGGACCTGGACAGGCTGGAGGAGTGGGCCTATGTGAACTGAATGAGGTTCAACAAGTCCAAGCGCAAGGCGTTGCACCCGTGTCAGGGCAATCCCAGACCAGAGTACAAACTGGGAGAAGAACTCATTGACAGCAGCCCGGCAGAGAAAGATTTGGGAGTTCTAGTGAATGAAGCTTGACATGAGCCAGCAGTGCATGCTTGCAGCTCAGAAGGCCAACTGCATCCTGGGCTGCATCAAAAGAGGAGTGGCCAGCAGGTCAAGGGAGGTGATTGTCCCCACTTGGAGTACTGTGTCCAGATCTGGTGCCCCCAGCACGAGAAGGATGTGGACCTGTTAAAGCAGGTCCAGAGGAGGGCCACAAAGATGATCAAGGAGCTGGAGCACCTCTCTAATGAAGAAAAGCTGAGAGAGCCGGGGATGTTCAACCTAAAGAAGAGAAGGCTCCAGGATGACCTTATTGCAGTTTTTCAATACTTAAAGGGGGCTTATAAAAAAGATAGAGCGCAACTTTTTGCTCAGTCAGATAATGATAGGACAAGGGGGAATGGTTTTATACTAAAAGAGGGGAGATTTAGATCAGAGGTTAGGAGGAACTTCTTCACTCAGAAGGTGGTGGGGCACTGGAACAGGTTGCCCAGAGAAGCTGTGGATGCCCCATCCCTGGAGGTGTTCAAGACCAGGTTGGTGGAGGCCCTGGGCAACCTGGTCTAGTGAAGAGTGTCCCTGCCCATAGTGGGGGGGGGTGGAATTAGGTGATTTTAAGGTCCCTTCCAACCTGAGCCATTCTATGATACCGAGTTTGTTATTTGAGATTAGCTTAGAACTACTCTCTATGAGCAGAGCCCCAGATGCTATGCTCTTACCTCACAGTTATCCTCTCTTTCACATGCAATATGCAGTGCACTTCTTCCACCTTCTTCAGGAACAGGACCACTATTGGAAGAGAAGTACTCTTGTGGTGGTCCTGCTTCGTTTTTCAGTTGCAAAGTGACATCACCTGACAAGTTAGCTTCCTTGTCTTGAGGAAGAGGAATCTAAGTGAAATTACGTGCACATTTGTAACATATCTTAAAGACAAGTTAACAGAAAATAAACCTGCTTGGTCACTCGTTGGTCTGGATGTAAATCATACATAAGACTTGTTCAGCCCCACAAAATCCACAGCTCCCCTTTTTCTACTTTCTTCCTGACATTCATCTTTCAACTGCCAGACTGCTTTAGGACTGCACACTAAGAAATTTAATAAAACCACTTGAGGAATCTAAGGAAAGAAAATTTTAGAGATATAAGTTAATAGCTTACTGGGCCAAATAATACAGTTTAGGAAGCGGGAGAGAAGAAGCAAGCTTTCAGGCACAAAGGGCTTTCCTTGAGTCAAACTCATTCACATGTCATTCATTTAAGGTCTATGAATACCGGCCAGTACCGACCAGACGAATACAAAAGATTATATTTGAGAAAGTAAATCTTGCCTACACAATGTCTGGGCATTCTGCAATTGAATACTGTTTCTACTTAAGTACAAGCTACTGAAATACAAACTGAAAAAAAGCCATTTAAATCTCTGTGCTGCAGACGTTCACCTTAGTCCTTGTCACAGCAAGAAAAATTTTATCAGTCCAGTTATATAAGCCAACTCCTTTTTTTAAGTAACTGGGACCAAATGGTATGCCAGGGACCTGGCCAATGTCATCACAAGGCCACTCTGGTTATCTCTGAACGTTCATGGTGAGCCGGGGGGTTACTAACAGCCAGCAAATAGAAAGCATCACTCTTATGGGCAAGAATGAAGGGAACAATAGGCTGGTCAGCCTCACCTCAGCCTATAGGAAGCTGATGGAAAAATCTTTCTGAGAAACCACCTCCAAACATATTCAGGATAAGGTGACTGGGAGCAATCACCTTGGATTTGTGGTGGGGAAACCATGCCTGACAGACATGATAGCCTTTTATGACAAGATGAGCAGTTCAGTGAAAGATGGGAAAACAGGGAATGTTGTTTATCTTGACTACAGCAAGGCTTTCAATAATGTCTCACAGACAGTGAGGTGGATCATGGCTTGTGACCAGCAGCTGGAAGTCCAGCTGTGCTGTACCCCCGGGTGGTTACCAGGGCCAATACTATATAACATCTTCATTAATTACCTTGATGCTGGGACAGTGTGCACACTCATCAAGTAAACAGATGATACAAAACTGGAAAGAGTGATTGATACACCAGACAGTGCTGCTGCTACTCGGGGGGAACTGGACAGGCTGAAGAATTGGGCAGAGAAGCATGCCAAGAAATTCAGCAAAGGGAAATGCAAAGTCCTTTACCTAAAGAAGAATAACCCAAGGAACCAGTACATCAAGAGGGCCGAACAGATGGAAAAAAATAAATAAATAAACTTTCCAGAACAGGACCTGGAAATCCTGGTGGACTGTAAGTTGAACATGAGCCAACAATGCACCCCTGCAGCATAGAAGATCAACAGCATCCCAGTCTGTGTGAGGAAAAATGTTGTGACTGAACAGGTTGCCCAGAGAACTTGTTCTTGGAGATTCTCAAAAAACAATTGGACTAGATACTGAGCAACCTGCTACAATTGATCCTGCTTTGAGCAGGGATATTGTACTGCACAATCTTCAGAGGTTCTTTCCAACCTTTCAACTGTTCTAGTAATATAATCACATCATCACAGGACTTGAAGAAATTTCTCAGGTAATAAATGCCAGAAAAAGCATATTTTGCTGGTTATAGCTCCAGCAGCAGTAGAGAGTTATCATCACAAATGGCAACTCTAACTAAAAAGTTCTATACTACAAAAAAAGCATACTGCTGAGCTGGCTTTCTGCAATTCTGTAAGCATAGTGAATGCTCCAGGAACCCAACAGAGACAGCCTAGATTCAAGGAAATGAGACATAGACAGACAGACAGATAGCAATAGCTCAGCTCCATGGAGATGAAACAAGCAGGTCTCACACATTTCTGCTGCCATTATGTCTTCAGACACTTCTACTGAAGAGCACAAGAGAGATTTGTGATTTCTTTTTGGTATAAGACATGACAGCAAAATACTCTAGTGCATCAAAACAGAAGAATGTGTTTACTGCAACCCAATACTACTGATCTCAAATGGATTTTTCTTATTTTTTAAAGGTTACCCCAATAGACTGCAAAGATTTCACTGTGAAATCAAGCAGGCAGAAAGCTCAAATCCCTGCCTAGGTCCCGTACAGTCTGAATATCAACAGCTGAAAGAAGATGAGATCAGAAAGCAACTCACCCTGTCTGGACCATATACTTCGTCTCCATCTTCTGCCCTTGCATCAAGATCTAGGACAGAATTCAGGAGGTATTGCATTATCTGGACTCCTCCCCAGGAATTGATGCAGCTATGTGGAGAGGAGTTAAACCCCCTAACTGAAAACACAAACACAGCATTAAGATGTAAAGCATAAAGCATAAAACATAAGCTTAAGGCATTATGTTTATCACAAGCAGAAATTAAGCACGGCCAAATATTTTTTTTCTGAAGAATAATACAAGATGACTCTTCCTACATGTTGCGTGTCTCACTAACAGTTACCATAAACCTAGAAGTTAGCACCACAGAACTATGGAACGCTAGAAGTCCCAGACACTCAGCTTGGGTGTAGATGATAACAACAGCTTTACCAACTTGAGGAGCAGTTCCACAAGCATTCCCCAGCCACTCACAAGCTTGGCAAACAAGGAAACATAATGAGAAAAGAAAAAAACTCTGAGAATAAGAAAAGTTTAGTTCTTCCTACTAAAAAAAATATTTGAGATAAACAGTTTAAAGAGCTTTCTTTCCATTCTAAAGCTGATTCTGAGACTGAGGATATTTTACAGTAGGGCACTAAAGCTGCAGCATGCATCTAGAACACCCCCATTATGAATTATAATCCAGTGAAACCTTGGATGGAAGCCACACATCAGTCCTGGCTCCCCTTTCCACAAGGAGTTTCACTGCTTCTGCATCTGCAGCTTTAACAGCAAAGAACAGAATGTGTGGTGGAACCCAGGCTACATTGGGATCTGCACCTCGGCGAAGCAGCAGTTGGATTGTCTCCCATCTCTTCTGTTGCCTAGAATTGACATGAAAAATACTAGAATAACTTATTAGCAACTTCCAAGAAAACTGTCAAAGCTACTGGACTAAGATGACCCCCAGGTAATAGAAATGAAAGCTGTCACTTTGCAGGGGTAGGACACGGCACTGTTTAGGGAAGCATCACAACTGTCCACAGCACCACTCAGGCAACAGTATTATTACCTGAACAGGGAACAAACCTACCAGTGTATCTCAGCCCTCTAAGCTAAAGGGGCAGCATGCAAAAGCAGTCCCTGTGGTCATAAAAAGCCCTTGCATGGGCATCTATAGGCAAATTTCTCTGTACCTCCACCAGTCACTCACATGTGACATGTGAGCATTGAGTTTTAGACTTGTTTAAATCAAAGAAACAGACTCATATGTCCTGTAATCAAAACTTCATTAGAAGGTTCTTCCCTCAGTAATACCTCATTCATCCATCCCAAGAAAACAAAGCTATGATTGCCTTAAACAAAAACTGGAACAGGAGCTATGTTAGACTAGAACAGTATATTTCAGGAGGCTGACCTATGATTCCCTCTGCATTTTCATGTAGTCTAACTACCCACACACCCCAAAGAAAAACCTGACACCACCAAAAACATTTTAAAAAAATGGTGGGCAAACAGCACTTGGAAGTCACCTAGAAACTCTATCACAAAGTGTTCTCAGCAGAGACTTCTCAGGCATAGTATTAAATCAGTTTTACTCAGTTCAATGGATCTTTATATTCCAATGAAGAACATGCAATATACAAAATGTTTCAGACAAGAAGAATTATGGGAGGACATGACACAAAAGTAAAATATAAGGGGTCAAGGCCAACCAGGAATTTTCAGTTTTGGAGTTTTAATGTAGCAGAATGACCTACAGTGGCATAAAACGCAACACAAAATTTTTGTCATCTCCAGCGATCGCTCTGGTCACAAAGCAAAAGGCAATTATGTGGCCCTTTCAAGAATCCAAATGACTAAATAGCTAGACTACGTTTCAGTTGATAGCGTCAAACAGACACTTGCAGAAAACAACCAGGAAGTTCATATGGAGTCAAGACTTCAAGAAGTAAAGTGAAGGTATTCATTTCCTTCCTCCTGTCTATACTACATTGCAAGTGTGCACTGCATACTTAGCAGCTTTTCACTTTTTGCTAACAAGAAACCTTGTCTTGCTCAAGCACAGTGTCCTTTGATTGAAAAGACTTTTCTACTGCTATCTTTGCCCACTGTCAGCCTGAGTTACCTTAGAGTGAATAAACAATGAGGGCTTCTACTGACATGAAAACAAGATCTACCTAGTGAAACATGCAAAAAATATCTTTCCCTGCAAGAGATGCACCCTTCTGTGAAACAGTGAAATACTGTTACCTTCTTTGTACAAAAGGGTTTTTATGAGGGTTGATCTCCCATTTACAGTGTATGCAACTTACTTTGAGATTATGCCTTCAGTCCCAACGACTGTTTCTGAGGATTCTGATTGTTCATTCCTCTTAAGATTTAAAAAAGAAAGAGGTTACAAAAATGAAAAAAAAAAAAAAAACGACTTCTTCCAGTGTATGACTCAGCATATTAACACATCAGAACAGTAACACACTGCAGCATACAATTATAATGGAATCCAGTTAATAACTGCTAGAGAAGATAGGGTGAGACTCTTTATCACAGAATCACAGAATGCTTGAAGTTGGAAGAGACCTCTGTGTCCATCTGGTCCAACCCCCCTGCTCAAGCAGGGCCACCTACAGCTGCTTGCCCAGGACCATGTCCAAGCAGCTTTTAAAGATCTCCAAGGAAGAGACTCCACAACCTCTCTGGGCAGCCTATGCTAGTGCTCCACTACCTGCACAGCACAGAAGTGCTTCCTGATGTTTAGGTGGAACCTCTTGTGTTCCAGTTTGTTCTCATTACCTCTTGTCCTGGAACTGGGCACCACTGACAAAATCCTGGCTCCATCCTCTTTTCACCCTCCCTTCAGGCATCTATAGACACTGATGAGATCCCCCCGAGCCTCCTCTTCTCCAGACTTAACAGTCCCAGCTCCCTCAGCGTATTCTCATAGGAGAGGTGCTCCAGTCCCTCCCTTCATCATCTTGGTGGCCTTCCACTGCACTCTTTCCAGTATGTCTATGTCCCTCTTGTACTAGGGGGGACGGGATGGGACAATGGGATACAGTACTACTGGTGCAGCCTCACCACTGCTGAGTTTATCAGGGAGTGTAGCAACAGGACAAGGGTTAATGGTTTTAAACTAAAAATAGTTATGTTTAGATTACATGTAAGGAAGAAACTTCATGATGAGGGTGGTGAGGCACTGGAGCAGGTTGCTCTGAGAAGTTGTGAATGCCCCATCCCTAGAAAAGCTCAAGGCCAGGCTGGATGGGACTTCGGGCAACCTAATCTAATGGAAGGCATCCCTATCCATGGCAGGGGGGTTGGAACTAGATGATCTTTAATCTCCCTTCCAACCCAAACCATTCTATGATTCCATGATCCAGCTCAGAGAAAAAGTGAAAGCAACATTTATTTTTCCTTGCTGAATCTCAGAGACTGTGACAGACAGAATTAAACACAGAAAGATCCTCTGCCTATTCCCAATTACTTTGTATTACCTCCAAAATGAGAGGTAATAGCTTCACATTCGTTTCTGTTAAATTTTGAGCAGTTGCTTTGTATTGATCTCTTACTCCCCTTCTCCCTTTCCCATAAAAATATGGCTACTTTAGCAATCAGCCACCACTTAGACATACTCTTGGAACTGGAACAAGGACTTCTGAGCAACCAAAGATTATTCGGTCCTTAATCTCCAACAAGTTTCCACAGTATATGGGCCATTATCTTTCTAATCTCTTTTGAAAGTCTCAGCAGCACCCTTCTATTTCTAGCATTTACTGAAGTATTTCTACCTGCTCAGGCCCCTTTCTTATCTATTATCTCATCCTGGCTAGTGATTCCTGACACCCCTTGTTTTCGTATCCTTTTCTATTCCCAGGTTTGCACTATTACAAAATGTATATTATGGTCTACATAAGAAGATTCAGAGCAGACATTTCTCTTTGCAGCAGGATGAAGACTAGGGATATTAGACTTCCTTTGCGAATCCCTCCTCGCGCCCCTCCCCAGAGTGATCAGGAGCCTTCTGACAGTACAATTGCTTTTTACTAGCCACCTCAATGATGACAGCAGGATTTTGTAGTACCAGGAGAATCACCTACCCCTATTGTTCTAATTACACTTTTATAAATCCCACCAATTGCCCTGCTGCATCTTCATTGTCTTAAACACCTAGCAAACATGGCCTGACACCTCTGCTATTGACACTGTGTCTTATTTCACTTGCAGAGTTACTTGTTACTGCAGTGGAGCTCAGTCCTTTGAGTCTGAGCATTAACAGTACGGATTATTCTGCATCCTCAGAGTGCAAAATGCACAAGAGTTCTGATTTTTCCTATGGAGTACACACAGTAATTTTAAAAAACAAGCTTACAACTCGAGGAGATGATACATTATATTCTGTCCTTTTCAGTTAGAAGTAAACAAACCTTGTAACTGTGCAAGTTCCTCTCAGCAATATTACCCTTAAAAGATTCTTCTGGATAATAGAGAATAAAACACATGGAGAGAGCAGATAATCCTTCATCACTACACTTATTCACATCCGCTCCACTATCAAGAAGAAGATTGATAACATCATTGTGGGAATTAACCTGTAGAGGGGAAATGCCCAAACTTGTATTTCCCACAAAATAGAAATGCAATATCGAACCGTGTCTTAAAGATCTCAGAACACACATCTTTCAGCTAAATTCCATTCTCAAGTACACCCTTCTTTTTTCTTCCTTCTTTAAGAGAATTCAGAAAGAGACTAAAATTGACTGAGACGTCTACAGGAGAAATAGTGTTCTAGATTACTATCTTGATTTTGCTAGCAATTTACAATGAATGCCAAGTATTCAGGTAGCAGAAAAGGCACAAATAAAAAGATTGGGGAAGGGGGATTTCATGCCCCTCCTACAGGAATTGAAGTTGTGCTTGCATGGTTTCTAGCCACCATCAAAAGCATTTCAGCAAAACCAGAACAACTATCTGAATTTGACTTTGGCTAGGAGAAAAAATAAGGGCATCATCATATCCAAGAACATAGGTCTACTGCATAATCTTAACCTAAAATCAAGCTTCACATTTGAAATCATTCCTAATATTTAACAAAGGGCTTATTTTAGATAATTTATTTACCACGGGTTTTGGCATGATACCAGGCATTACAGATACTACTCATGCCACAACTCTTTTCTGTTTTTCTTGTTTACTGAACGTTCCCTTCATATTATGTAATGAAACGACAAAAAATTTATCCAGCATACTATAGCAGGAATTTTGTTATTGTGTGGTAGAGTCATGCTTAGAGTCTTACCACAGCAGCAGCAAGTGCTGTGTATCCATGTCTATCAGCTACATCTGGATGAGCAAGTTCATTCCTCAGAACTGCACAGACCCCATCAAAATCTCCTCTTGCTGCCTTCTGAATTAAGTGTTCTGCAGCAAGTTCCCTGGGGCCTGAAGGCCCATGACTACTGTGGACTCCATTGAGAATGAGGTTGATATCTGAAATGAACTCCATTTGACAGTGCCTAGAAAAGGAAAAAAACAAAAGCACTGCACAACTAAGCAACTAGGTATTCTTAGATCACTAGCACAGTTAAAGAAAAAACACGTAAAGAAGAAAGCATGGAGGTGATCAGGATGGACAAATAAGGCCAGCTATAATTTTAAAATCTATTTCAGATAGCACAAGCTTGCTTACATTACAGGAAGAAAGGCAAACCAGTGTATTGAGTGTTAGCAGCAGCACACAGATTTTAACTACAGAGGAGTTCAAATATCCAGCCATCAAAATATCTGCTAAAAGAAGAAAACAAAATCTAATTTCCAAGTATTTCAATGAACCAATTCATCATGTACACACAGGACAACTGTTCACGATTAAATTTCCATCACTTGCTTTACCTAGGACTATAAAATATGCATTCCTGGCTTGTGTTTCCAACAACAAAGCAAACAAGAAAATACTCCACTGGCTGAAAGAGCACTTCCACATACAAGTACCAAGTTACATGTAAATACCGAGGTTCAGTCAGCAGTTGTATTAACTGTAGACTAGCTGCAGCACATTTTGCATTGCCTTGAGGAGAAGAGTCAAGACAACCACTAAAAGGTATGAGCGGCCAGATTCACAGCTCTTTGGAAAATCTGCCACTATGTCTCTTCATGTTTCCATCTCTGCACAAGACACTGCACTCTCTAAACAGAAATGGTCATCTCTCATAGGAGACAAGGGCTGTAAAGACCTAATTCCTTTCAAAACTGGACTTCCAGGAACTCTGAGAAGCAAATAATTGATTATGTTATTTTTATAGCTGTTACCAGGATAAAACCAGTGTTTGACGTAAAAGAGTGAAATTTCATTTAATTTGTGAACTGAGAGCTGATTATAGTGTTTGTTTCTTTTTTTCTTTTTTTCTTTTTTTTTTAAATCCTCATTGCCAACTTGTAATCTCAAGGTCATAAAAAAGCATCTGAAGTACAGTTTCCATCATGCAACTTAAATTTGAAAATAATGAACACAAAATAATGCAGAGAAAAAAATCTAAAAATCTATATGAAATAAAAAATCATCAACAGTTACCTGTGCTTATAAGCATGCATTTGCATTCTAACCAGCAAAGGTGTTACATTTGCAACAGGCCAATGGTCCTCCTCAGGCAGCTTTGTGGTGTTCTGAAAATACCAAGCATCACAATCTTCCAGGAAGGAGTGAGTCAAAGTAAGATGATCTGTGTTATGAGAATATGCAAAGACTCCTTCAGGGAAAATATCCTTATCATCAAAAGGGAGATGTTTACAGCTATGGAGAAAAGGGTCCTCCTCAACAGAAACATACTTCCTTTGAGAACTGTCGTCAATATATCTGCAGTGTTCTGGATAATCCAAGACAGAAAAATAAACAGGTACTTCAGCACACAGTTTAATTAGATGATTCCCATGCCACAAGCCAACATCCTGACAGCCATCTGGATAGCTCTCAATCCCTGGTCCAAATCGCTCATCACATTTGTACAGCCCCTTTTTGGAAACAAGTAAGTTCATTAGTATCAGTCAGAGATCAAACAAGTTGTACAAAAAAGTCTGGTTTCTCCTTAGATTAATCTGTCTAGTTCTGGCCTTGGTGACCCTATTGAGAGACTGCTGAAGCCATTCTGAACTGCAAAGCCCTCGCGTTCTCTTTGGTATATATTAGATACTAAAAGAAAATTTTCCAGGCATCAGGTTTTTAGTTCTGGACAGATGGTATCACATTTCATCCTTCAATATTTCCCTATGCAAAAGTTCAGTACACCAGAAGATGAGCAGTGGAAATGAGTGCCCTAACCCACTGGAGATCAAAGCATGAAGCTTTTTTTCTCATCCACAAAAACATTAAGGGAGCTGCTTGAAACAAACAAACAAAAACAAAACAAAAAAAAAACACTCTGACTTTGAAAGGCTAGGAAATTAGGAAATCACAGTAGTAACATAGTATTTTTCCAGTTACCTGAAATTTTTTGCCATCCTTCCATTCCAGGGTCCCATAGCCTTCCACATGGCCAAGATAGAATGCTCCTGTGAATTTGGAACCATCAGGCTGGTAGCAAATACCCTTCCCATGGTGATGGTCCATGTAGAACTGTCCCACATATCTCTGTAATCCACAACAAAGGAAAAAGATAACAAGGATGATATAACTGAGTGGACAGAAATTAGTATTGCCTCCTTAACTGAAACAGAGCAAGACTAACTAGGTGAAGGAGACCAATATATGAAGAGATCTCAAGATCTCAAGTCCATTTTAGTCACAGGCTTCAGAACTCAGTCAGGATTTACCAATTGCCCCCAGCAACTGCTCCAGCATGCAGCTAGCCATCAGCAGTCCACACTACTTCAGCAGATGTATCTCAGTGTCCTTGGATATACACTGTCAAGTGATGCAGGCTAAACCAGCATCTATTCAAGTGTTCAACAGCTTTCATAAGGACTTGCATGCCAAAACATATGCGGTGGGAAATTCTGTATTCAAAGCAAATTGGAAAGCAGTAGAACCGTGAAAATACACGTTTGGCTCAAAACCAAGCTATTACGAACACACTCAAACGCAGAACAATCTAGCAAAACCAAATGAAAAACACCTCACCAAAAAACACCTAGCTATGTGCTTGCAAATCACTTATTAATGAAAGAGAAGGAAAGAGCTCCACATATGGAGAATGTTCCTAATTCCAGATGATAAAATTATGTTTGGCAAGTGATACACTCACCAGTCCACCTGGTGAACATGCTCTCAGATGTTACACAGACACTAGGAAAGCAATTGCCTTACTCAGGAATAAGCTGAAACTACTTAGTTTGGCAGCAATAGAGTTATATCTAGGAAAACCTGCATTTCAGAGACCCATCTCCTTACAACAAAGTGATGCTATGAAAGCATTACCTCCAAAGCACCACCTTGTATATTTCATAGCTGGAAGGGGCCACTCTTCGAAGCGCGGAACTAAAACAAAGGGGGGGGACAGGAGGACAGAGAGCTTTACTTGGCTGACTCCGTGCGCCCGTACGGGGCACCGGCCGGGCAGGCAGCGGGCAGGGCAGGGCAGGGCAGGGCAGGGCAGGGCAGGGCAGGCCCGCGGCACGTTGCTGCTCGGATGGGAAAGACGAAGGCGCCTCCGCCCACCCTCTCCCCTCGGGACCGCAGACGAGCACCCCGGCAGCGGCGTACCTCGCCGGCCCCCCGCCCGCAGAGCAGGCCCCGGCCGCGACAGGGGCCGCAGGCGGTCGCGCTCGCCTTCTCACCGCCGTCGGCCACCAGCCGGCCGGAAGCTCGCCCGGCACCGGTCTCCATGGCGGCCCGGCGGGTAGGCGAGCCGAGAGAGCGGCACCGGCAGCGCCCCGACCCTCCGCGGCGCCCGGGCCCGGCGCCGCTGCGCCTCGGCCGCGATGGGGGCGTTGCCACGGAGACCCCGGCGGGCTGGCACCGGCGGAGAGGCAGCGAGCGGGACCGGTCCGCCAACAGCCAGCCAGCAGCTCTGTCCCGGCCCGTCCTGCTGCAGTCCCAGCCTGGTCCCTGCTTTCACGGCTGGTGCTTGTCCCCCTTCCCCCTGCACTCACACCCTCGCGGCACTTTTGCCAGACTTTTTCAACCCTACGCATGCGGGTATCATATCAAACCCGGGCAATTTGTTCAAATGGAGCGATGAACTTCAAGCTTGTGTCGTCGATTAGAGCAGGACTAAGAGCAGAGTGTAAACAGCTGTCTCAGAAATACACAAAATCTGTAAGCCCAACTTACCTGATGTCCATACCAGCAACCTCTTCAGTGACATGACACCTCGTTCACCACCAGCACAGCACAGGGGTTCCCACCTTACCCTGCTGTGTTGCTCTTCTCACCCATCAGAGTTCTGCTGTGGCTACACAGATTTTTGTCACGATGATGCTTTTTTTTCCTATTGTTGCTACCTACTTGGAATCACTTGACCGTGCGTGTGGAAGAATGTCTGCTCCTTTAAAAATAAGAAAGAGAGGAACCTATAAACAAGAACATACAGGAACACAAACCTAACTGCCAAATGATAAGGGAGGCAGTGGAGAGAACCAAACACAGCTGCATGAAATGATGTGAGAATGTGAGAGGGTAAGAGTATTTATTCCAGCAAGGCTATCTGACTGGGGATCTTGTCAATTAGAAAACTATGGGGAAAAGTGGAAAACAGAAAAAAAAAAAAAAGTGAGATTCACAGACCTGGCAAGACAAACATGGAGGCAAGAGGCAAGCCTCCTAGTCACACTAATTGATGGGCTGGTACAATCTACAGGTGCGCCACTTTGGGAAGATCAGTCTGGACTTTGCAGCTGGTAAGGCTGTTAATGAGGGGGACCCTGGATGGAGAGGTGTGGGAGAAACAAAAAAAAATGTACAAACTGATGAGGGGATGTGCAAGACAAGGAGGAGCAAGGAGGAACAAATTGGATGTGGGCAGAAAAGGATGTAAGAGGGCCAGCTGCATGTAAAATTGGGCCAGTCATTATGCATGTATGGCTGAGCCTTGCACCTGATCACTGCAGTCTGTCCTATATTCTTATTAAATCTTAACTAACTGCATATCTGCATATTCACACAGTCTAGCCTACCTGTGTGCGTGCTGCAAGGAGTCAGTACCAGCTACTGGTGAGACCTATGTCTGTGTGAGTGAAAATGGATGCCAGGTGCTGGAGGTAGACTGGGTGTCTGGGCACTCTGGCTTCTGCTGTCAGCTACAGGAGCCAGTGGGGGTCTTTAACTCCCAGCCAATGTGGTGGGAACAGTTTGTGTCCCCAAAACCAACTCCTGTGGTGGGCCCATGTAAGTGAAGTGACTGAGGAGCTCCACACTGACAGCAGGACCACTGGTCAGAGCTTGTGTGCCTGGTGCCAGCTGCTGGGGAGTGCAAGTGTCTGTATCTTCCTCAAACCCGGTGTGGATGGGATGTGCATGTGTACTTGCTAGCAAACTTTAAGCTAGTTTGCTGGTAAACCTCAGCCGGTGAATAGGGGGGGGTCTCAGGTCCATACCAAGGTATCAGGTGGCCAGAGGACCATACTGGTATGCCTTGGGGGAACCTGTATGTGTAGAGTGCATGCAAGAGGGTCCTGTGAGTGCTGCGTGTTTGCAGAAAACATCAGGCTGGTCTAGCCAGTGAGTAGGGGACCCAAGACACAGGTAAGGGAGCCTTAGGTATTGGGCAGGGGTACAGGTCAGGCAGAGTGGCCATTCCGGTACTTGAGGCATCTGTGAATGTGTGTTTGTGAATCCTGAGTCATGTTTGTACCTGCAGTGGTGATATTTTATCTCTGCCGGTGGAACAGGAGAAAGGGTGTTTGTTTGTTGTTTTTCTGTGTTTATGTGAGTCCTACGTGTAGGTGCTGTTGAGGGCCGCACCTTGTCTGCTGCAGTCTGTCTGACCAGCTGTGTCCATGTCCTATCTTGTGTGTGCATGTGCTCAGCTTCACTATGGACTGAATTTGCAAACAAGAAATCAGCAGCAGTGTCCCTTGGCCTGGATAGAGACCCTGGGGCTCCAGTGGCTGGGCAGGAAGGGCCAGGGCCACGGCTGCTAGAGGAGGCAGCCATGGTCTTAACATCACATGCTTACCAAGAGCTCTAAGCCTAAATGGTAACCATCAAACCAGGAAGAGGTCTTGGGAAAGTTCCTGTATGAACTGTAGAGGGGTTTGGGTGTTGGGAGAATTAGCAACATTGCAAGGAGCATTTGAAGCAGGGGAGTGCTAGTGGGAAATTGTAGTGGCTGCTCAAGTGAAAGAAGAGGATTTTAGCAGGTGGGGAGAATATTCTGAGGAGTAGGAGTGATTACAGTAAAACTTACAAGCTTCTTGTAAGTTTCTGTTCAAGTACTACAGGGAGGACCTAGATGTTCCGTTCACATTTCATAACACTAGGAAACACTAGAAATCAGAGACAAACATAAAACTGTACTGTCTTGCAGCCAAATGATAACACTTTAATTCATTCCTCCTGAGTACTTGCTCAAGTCTTGTACCTTTGAACTAATGGATGTTTCTTACAAAACAAGCTAAGGACGGAGTTTAAATCCTGTAAAACACTAGGACCCGCTATCTCAAAAAGCCGGTTTTTCTTAGATAACTGCAATTCGACACAGACACAGATTTCTAGGTTGGAAGAGACCTCAAGATCATCGAGTCCAACCTCCGACCTAACACTAAGTACTCCACTAAACCATATCACTAAGCTCTACATCTAAACGTCTTTTAAAGACCTCCAGGGATGGTGACTCCACCACCTCCCTGGGCAGCCCGTTCCAATGCTTAATAACCCTTTCGGTAAAGAAGTACTTCCTAACATCCAACCTAAAACTCCCCTGTCACAACTTTCGCCCATTCCCCCTTGTCCTGTCACCAGGCACGTGGGAGAACAGACCAACCCCCACCTCGCTGCAGCCTCCTTTAAGGTAACTGTAGAGAGCGATAAGGTCGCCCCTGAGCCTCCTCTTCTCCAGGCTGAACAAGCCCAGCTCCCTCAGCCGCTCCTCGTAAGACTTGTTCTCCAGACCCTTCACCAGCTTGGTCGCCCTTCTCTGGACTCGCTCGAGCACATCCATGTCCTTCCTGTAGCGAGGGGCCCAAAACTGAACACAGCACTCGAGGTGCGGCCTCACCAGAGCCGAGTACAGGGGCACAATCACTTCCCTAGACCTGCTGGCCACACTGCTTCTTATACAGGCCAGGATGCTGTTGGCCTTCTTGGCCACCTGAGCACACTGCTGACTCATATTCAGCCGACTATCAACCAGTACTCCCAGGTCCTTCTCGGCCAGGCAGCTTTCTGACCACTCATCTCCCAGCCTGTAGCGCTGCTTGGGGTTGTTGCACCCCAGGTGCAGGACCCGGCACTTGGCCTTGTTGAACTTCATACAGTTGACCTCAGCCCATCGCTCCAGCCTATCCAGATCCTCCTGCAGAGCCTTCCTGCCCTCGAGCAGATCGACACACTCACTTAGCTTGGTGTCATCTGCAAACTTACTGAGGGTGCACTGGACGTCCTCATCCAGATCATCGATAAAGATATTAAAGAGGACCGGCCCCAGTACCGAGCCCTGGGGGACACCACTTGTGACCAGCCTCCAACCAGATTTGACTCCATTCACCACAACTCTCTGGGCCCGGCTATCCAGCCAGTTTCTAACCCAGCGAAGCGTACACCAGTCCAAGCCCCGAGCAGCCAGTTTCTTGAGGAGAATGTTGTGGGGAACGGTGTCAAAAGCCTTACTGAGGTCAAGGTAAACCACATCCACAGCCCTTCCCTCATCCACCAAGTGCGTCACTTTGTCATAGAAGGAGACCAGGTTCGTCAAGCAGGACCTGCCTTTCATAAACCCATGCTGACTGGGCCTGATCGCCTGCTTGCCCTGCAAGTGCCGCGTGATGACCCTCAAGATAATCTGCTCCATGAGCTTTCCTGGCACTGAGGTCAAACTGACAGGCCTATAGTTCCCCGGGTCTGCCCTCCGGCCCTTCTTATAGATGGGCATCACATTGGCTAGCCGCCAGTCAACTGGGACCTCCCCCGATAGCCAGGACTGCCGATAAATGATGGAAAGCGGCTCGGCCAGCTCCTCCGCCAGTTCTTTCAGTACCCTCGGGTGCATCCCATCCGGCCCCATCGACTTGCGCACATCCAAGCTCCTTAGCAGGTCGCCAACCATTTCCTCATGAATAGCGAAGGCCACATCCTGCTCCCCATCCCCTTCCACCAGCTCAGGGCACTGGGTATCCAGAGAACAACCGGTATTGCCGCTAAAGACTGAGGCAAAGGCGGCATTAAGCACCTCAGCCTTTTCCTCATCCTTAGTAACTAGGTCTCCCCTCGCATCCAGTAAAGGATGGAGATTCTCCTTAGTCCTCCGTTTCGCGTTGATATATTTGTAAAAGGATTTTTTGTTGTCTTTAACGGCAGTAGCCAGGTTGAGCTCCAGATGAGCTTTGGCCTTTCTAATTTTCTCCCTGCACAGCCTCGCTACATCCTTGTAGTCCTCCTCAGTGGCCCGCCCTTTTTTCCAAAGATTATAAACCCTCTTTTTTCTGCTAAGCACAAGCCGCAACTCTGTTGAGCCGGGCCGGTCTTCTTCCACACCAGCTCGTCTTTGGGCACGTGGGGACGGACCGCTCCTGTGCCGTTAAGATTTCCTTCTTGAGGAGCGCCCAGCCTTCCTGGACTCCTCTGCCCTTCAGAACCACCTCCCAAGGGACTCGGCCAACCAGCGTCCTGAGCAGCTCAAAGTCAGCCCTCCGGAAGTCCAATACAGCAGTTTTACTGGTCCCCTTCCTGGCCTCACCAAGAATAGAGAACTCTACCATTTCGTGGTCACTCTGTCCAAGACAGTTTCCGACCACCACATCTCCCACCAGTCCTTCTCTGTTTGTGAAGAGAAGGTCTAGCGGGGCACCACCCCTGGTAGGTTCACTGACCAGCTGCGTCAGGAAGCTATCTCCCACACTCTCCAGAAACCTCCTAGACTGCTTTCTCTGTGCCGTGTTGTGTTTCCAGGATATATCCAGGAAGTTGAAGTCCCCCACGAGGACAAGCGCCGACGATTTTGCAACTTCTGTCAGTTGCCTATAAAACTCCTCATCCATCTCCTCATCCTGGTTCGGCGGTCTATAACAGACCCCGACCAGGATGCTAGCCTTGCCGGCCTTCCCGCGGATCCTAACCCACAGGGATTCAACCTTATCATTCCCAGCCTGGAGTTCCACAACATCAAAAGATTCTCTAATGTAGAGTGCCACGCCACCACCCCCTCTGTGCTGCCTGTCCCTCCTGAAGAGCCGATAGCCAGGCATTGCAGCACTCCAGTCGTGGGAGCGGTCCCACCACATCTCCGTGATGGCAACCAAGTCGTAGCCTGCCTGCTGCACGATGGCTTCCAGCTCCTCCTGTTTGTTATCCATGCTGCGTGCATTAGTGTAGATGCACTTCAGCTGGGCCATCGCCTTCTTCCCCAGCCTAGCCATTGTTTCCCCCGGCACAGCTCCAACAAGCCTTGTTTGAGCCCCGTCCCCCTTCTTGCCTAGTTTAAAGCTCTCTCTATGAGCCCCGCCAGCTCCTGGCGTAGGATCCGTTTTCCCCTTGGAGATAGGGACCCGTCTGGGGCCATCAGGCCAGGTGCCGAGTAAAGCTCCCCATGGTGAAAAAAACCAAAATTTCTGTGCTGGCACCAGCCTCTGAGCCACCTATTAACCACGTGAGCTTTCCATGTCTTCTCCATGCCTCTCCCTTCCCCCGTAGGAATAGACGAAAACACCACCTGCACTCCCGCTCCCTCCACCAATCGTCCCAGCCCCCTATAGTCCTGTTTGATAGCCTTGAGGCTTCTCTTTTCAAGATCATCACTGCCAGCCTGGACTATCAAAAGCGGGTAATAGTCAGATGGGCGAACCAGGTTTGGAAGCTTCCTGGTAACATCTCTGACCCTGGCCCCAGGGAGGCAGCAGAATTCCCTATGTGTGGGGTCAGGCCGACAAATAGGGCCCTCCGTTCCCCTGAGGAGGGAGTCACCCACAACAATCACCCTTCTTTCTTTCTTGGTGGAGGCAGTCCTGAGGCGTGGAGTCAACTTCCTCACCTCAGGCATCCTCCTGGGTAGGCTTCCTACCTCGTCCTCACCCACCGGTCTCTCAAGCTCCAGGGCCTCAAACCTATTGTTCAAGGGCACCTGGGAAGGCAGCGCCGGAAGGGGAGGGCATCTCCTGCAAGGTCGAGAAGGGACCTGTCTCCATTCCTCCTCAACTCGCAGGTCCCCTCCCTCTGCCCGATGGCGACAGGGCAGGGGGTCCACCCCCCTTCAGGGCATCTCACCCTGGTCCCTCTCCCTCCGGTCCTGCAGGGAGTTGCTCCACCAGTCTATCTCCCGCTCGCACTCCCTGATATCCCTCAACCTCTGCACCTCCTCCTTGAGTTCCGCCACCATGCGGACCAAGTCGTCCACCTGCTCGCACCTCACGCAAGCAGTCCCTCTGCCTCCCACCGATGGCAGCAAGAGGCTCAGACACTCCCCGCATCCGGAGACCTGAACCGCCGCATGTTTGGACAGGCAGTCGGTCTGGGTGTGTACTGACTTCCTAGAGAAAGCACCGTGCCTGGTGGAGACCATTGCAGCCCAGCTGACGGGAGAGTGCCGTTAGAGGAGGTGTCCCTATGGGCGGGTGTGAGCGCTCCGCCCTTCCTGCCCGCGCTAACTGGCTCGCTAACTGCCGCGTCACTCCCTGTTTGCCGGCCCTGTTCGCTCGCGCTCCCTAAGGGCTGCCTTTGAACGGCCGGGGGGAGGACCTGTCGCTGACACTGCTGGCTCCGTTTACACCTCGTCAGCCTCCCTCACGAGGGCTGCCGGTGCCTGGCGGCTCCCTCACGTAGGCTCGATGCCCGAAAAATAGCCCTGCCTGTCCCGATCCTGCGCTCTGCTGCAGCACGCGTCTGCCCCGGAGCCGGTCGCCTCGGCAAGTGGTTGTTATAATAAATATTATATATATTATTATATAATAAATATAATAAAAATTACCATTTTTATTGAATACTGCATTGGTACTTTATGCTGAAATCAAGCTCAGACAAAGTAGACAACCTTCCTTTGAACCCTTTAGAGTGCACTTCACTTGTGGAGCTCACTTTTGTGGCAGACAGTTGCTATTTAGTTTTCAGGCCCTTTGCAATCTTTAAGAAAATACACACAAAAAGTTCTCACCGCTTCAAAAAATAATTAAAATAAAATAAAACCACTTTATTCCTATATTAAAAGAGAAATTGAGGTGTTCCAAATGGAAAGCAAACATCTAGCTATGAAGCAGTGTGCATTTTGTTGCACAGGCTTACAGGCTGAACTGCTGAACCCTGGGCAGGTGAAAGCTAAATCTTATTGGCACCATCAAATTGACAAAAGCTGCTTCACTGGCATTCCTCTGCTTAGCTGCAGCTCCTAAAGAGCACATATCTTCTCCAGTGAGAGGTCTCATACCATGCTATTAATGGATGCCATACACTTATGCTATCTAGGTGGCTTCATTTTTCAGTACTTTGGTATTGTTCCTTCTGTACTCTACTTCTCTGTGTCACTGTCTTTTAGTGATTTTTGAGCACTGTAGTAGAACCGGACAGCTGGATAATATCAGGTGGGGTTTGTTTCTACCACCAGTCCCCAGTGTGAGGAACTCAGCAGGGCTGTTGTTAAACAACAGAGAAATAGCAGCTTCCATTACAAAAAGTAGAGGAAAATTAAATGCTTATTCCAAAACATACTGCATACAGCAAACCTTGTTTTCAGGTTACTTTTCTCTTTAAATTCTAAAGAGGAGATAGGCCTTGCAGTTACCCTGGAAGTGAATAATTTTGTAATTTACACCAAAATAAACCAATAAAGTTAAGGACAGTGAGCAATTCTAGGCATGGTTTGATTTTCAGTTTCCTGGCAAGTCATTATTATTCCTGCAGGGGTCAGTATGCCTTTCCATAGAGCAACGAGTGGGACTGCAATTCTTGTTCTGTAAAACAGTTAACTCCTACTTAAAAGAGCAGTAAAATTCAGCATAGACCTACTGTGAAAAAATCTGAACTAAGGTATAACAACAATTGATGAAAAAACATGAGGAGAAAAGGCACAAGAGGGAAGAGGCAGTTGGAAATCAGTATCTCTCAATCCAGATGTTAACCATCTAATTAAATGCAATTGCATCTAATTAGGTGCAATTAGAAAACTATGATCTAACTGCTGTGATGGAAATGTGGTGGGATGAATCACACAGCTGGAAGATTGGAATAGAGGGTTACAAGCTTTACAGGAGAGATAGGCAGGGAAGGAAGGGTGCAGGCATTGCCCTCTGCATTAAGAAATGGATAGATTGTGAAGAGCTGCCTCTGAGAAACAGCCAAGAGCCCATTGAGAGCCTGTGGGTAAAAATTAAGGACCGGATCAACAAAGGACACCCTGTGGTTGGAGTCTACTACAGGCCACCCGATCAAATGGAGCCTGTGGATGAGGCCTTCTTGCTCCAACTACAAGAAGCATCGTGCTCACAGGCTGTCATCCTCCTGGGGGATCTCAGCCACCCAGATGTGTGCTGGGAAAGCCACATGGCAGGCAGTAAGCAATTGAGGAGACTCCTGGAGTGCATTGAGGACAATTGCCTCATCTAGGTATTAGACAAACCAACCAGAGGAGAAGCGTTACTGGACCTGGTGCTCACCAGTGCAGAAGAGCTCATTAAAGAGGTTAAGATTGGAGGAAGCCTGGGTTGCAGTGACCATGTCCTGGTTGAGTTTGTGATCTCGAGGGATATGGACCTAGCTAAGAGCAAAGTCAGGACCGTGAACTTCCAGGTGTTCAAAGAATTAGTGAATGAGAGCCCATGGGACATGGTCCTTAGAGGATCTGATCAGAGCTGGCAATTCTTTAAGGATATTTTTCATAGTGCACAAGAGCCCTCTATTCCCATATGTAATAAATCAAGCAGGGAAGGTAGAAAACCAACATGGTTGAACAAGGACCTGCTTGTCAAACTTAGGCAAAAAAAGGAAATGCACAGACAGTAGAAACAGGGCCACATGCCCTAGGAAGAGTACAGGGATGCTGTCTGGATGTGCAGGGATGGGATCAGGAAAGTTAAGCCACTGACAGAACTAAACTTGGCGAGGGATGCAAAGAATAACAAGAAGGAGTTCCATGGGTACATTGGCCACAAAAGAAAGACTAAGGCGAGCGTTCTGTCTTTGACAAATGAAGATGGAGAACTGGTAACAACAGAGATGGAGAAGGCAGAGGTACTCAACAACTTCTTTGCCTCAGTCTTCACTGGTGGTCAGGCTTCCCACATCTCTCAAGTCTCCAAACCTCTAGTGGGGGCTGAGGGAGCAGAGTCCCTCCCACTGTAAGTAAATAGCAAGTCTGGGACCTCCTGATGCAGCTTAACAACTACAAGTCTATGGGCCTTGATGACATGCATCCCAGGGTCCTGAGGGAATTGGCTGATGTAGTCACCAAGCCACTCTCCATCACATTTGAAAAATCATGGCAGTCAGGCAAAGTCCCCAGTGACTGGAAAAAGGGAAACATCACTGCCATTTTTAAAAATGGTAAAAAGGAAGACCCTGGGAACTACATACTGGTGATCCTCACCGCTGTGCCTGGAAAGATCGTGGAGCAAATCCTCCTGGAAGCAATGTCAAAGCACATGCAAGACAAGGAAGTGATCTGGGATAGCCAGCATGGTTTCACCAAGGGCAAATCATGCCTGATTAATCTGGTGGCAATCTATGATGGAGTGACTGCATCAGTTGACAAGGGAAGACCAACCAAGGTTGGACTTCTGTAACGAATTCAACACAGTCCCACATGACATCCTGATCTCCAAATTGGAGTGATATGGATTTGAAGGGTGGACCACTCTGTAGATAAGGAATTGGCTTGAAGGTTGCACCCAGAGAATGGTGGTGAATTGTTCTATGTCCAGGTGGAGGCCAGTGATGAGCGGTGTCCCTCAGGGATCTGTCTTGGGACTGATGCTTTTCAATATCTTCAGTGACATAGATGATGGAATTGAGTGCACCTTCAACAACTTTGCCGATGACACCAAGCCAAGTGGTGCAGTTGATACCAAAGCAGGAAGAGATGCCATTCAAAGGGACCTGGACAGGCTGGAGGAGTGGGCCTATGTGAACTGAATGAGGTTCAACAAGTCCAAGCGCAAGGCGCTGCACCTGGGTCAGGGCAATCCCAGACCAGAGTACAAACTGGGAGAAGAACTCATTGACAGCAGCCCTGCGGAGGAGGACTTGGGAGTTCTGGTGGATGAAAGGCTCAACATGAGCCAGCAGTGTGCACTTGCAGCTCAGAAGGTCAACTGCATCCTGTGCTGCATCAAAAGAGGTATGACCAGCAGGTCGAGGGAGGTGATCATCTCCCTCTACTCTCCCATTCTGAGGCCCCACCTGGAGTGCTGCATCCAGTTTTGGTACCCCCAGCACAAGAAAGACATGGACCTGTTAGGGCGAGTGACACAGAGATCACCAGAGGACTGGAGCACCTCTCCTGTGAAGAAAGGCTGAGAGAGCTGGGGATGTTCAGCCTTGAGAAGAGAAGGCTCTGGAGAGACCTCATTGCAGCCTTTTAATACTTAAAAGGGTCTTATAGAAAGGATGGAGAGGGACTCTTTACTCGGGTAGATAATGATAGGACAGGGGGGAATGGTCTTAAACTAGAAGAGGATAGATTTAGACTAGACATTAGGAGGAATTTTCTTTCTGTAAGGGCAGTAAGGTCCTGGCACTGGTTGCCCTGGGAAGTTGTGGATGCCCCACCCCTGGAGGTGTTCAAGGCCAGGCTGGATGGGGCCTTGGACAACATGGTCTAGTGGGTGACATCCTTGCCCATGGCGGGGGGGGGGGGGGGGGGCGGGGGGTGGAGTTGGAGAACTGGATGAAGGTCCGTTCCAACCCAAGCCTATGATTCTGTGATAGGCTTCCCAGAGAGATGCGGAGTCTCCCACCTTGGAGCTGTTTAAAGATGTCTGCTAGAGCTCTAGATGGCCCTGCTTAAGCAGGGAGATTGGACAAAGCAACCTCCAGAGGTCCCTTCCAACCTGAAACATTCTGTGAAATGGTGAGTGTGAGGTAGTGGGCCTGGATTGAGGCTCCTGGGGCAGATTTTTCTGTCTGTTCATATGACAGAAAGCTAAGCCTAATATTTGGACTGAGGAACTCTTCTTGAGGGTCCCAATGGGCATGGAGATGGTCTGCAGTTTCCCCGGTTCTCCTCTGTGTGCTGCCTTTTGCTGTGGGGATCACAGAGGCGTCCAGCCTTGCAGGGGACAAGGAGAGGCATTGTTCTCTTTGTGGTCACTGCCTGACCCTAGTCCTCCAGCTAAGACCTGGCTGGGGAGCTTTGTCTGGGGGTGATGTTTTAGGGGAAAGCCTGGTACAAGGGGAGGGAACGCTGTCTCAAGGACGTGGGCTGGGCATGGGGTTGTGACGTGCTGAGGGACAGCAGCAAACAGGCGTGGCTTTTGTGTCATGCTTCCTTCATTGTAATCCCTAACACAGGCTTCCAGCCTCCCTTTCTATGTCGCCGTTCAGGAGAAATGATGGCACTAACATAGGGTAAGCAGTGGGCACCATTCCTTCCACAGCCACTTCCCAGGCCTATTAGAGCACCAGGACAGCAATGACTGTACCATAAGCACATTTGAAAGTACCCAAAGTCTGGGTGTTGTCTTGAATTATCTGAACACCAGCATTAGAAACTAAGAAGCATAGAAGCAACACCAGCATAGAGAAACTAAGAAGTAGTCTCCAGCCCAGGGCAAATCCTGTCTGATCTCTACTCATCCCTCTTTTGGGCTACCCGGACTTTCCCAGCTCTTTCCCCAAGCACTGCAAAGCAGATGGATGGTAGTGTCTGGTGGCCACTCCACATTGGCTTACTGGTCACCATGGGAAGCAGATCCAGCTGGATGGAGAACATTGCCATGAACTGCCTCCCTGAGGGTCTGCAGCTATGGAAGCAGTTCGGAGTGTTCAGGATGAGCCAGGCTCATCCTAGGCCTGGGCTCAGGATGTCTTTCACTGTGCTACTCCATCTAGCCAAGGTATAGTTCTGAGGGAGACATGAATGACACTCCAGTGTCCTTTCCTGCTCTTGCTGGGTCCCCACTGCCTCCCCTGTGATGGCAGAGCCCTTGTTTGCTTGCATGCACTCAAATACAGTGCTTTACCTTTGGGTCATCCCACCTTAGATGAAACAGCTTCAGTATCTCCACAGCTTCACTCTTAGACCCTTGAATATCACAAAGATGCTGTGGAAGAGTTTCACCCTTATGTAGAACAGCTTTCATGACACAGCAGGGAGACAGTAAAGTGGGTCTCAGAGATAACATGTTCATTTCTCAAATCCCATTTACTGCACTGCCCCTATGACCACAGTTTAGGAGGCAGGGAGACAGTAAATGATGGGGTCTTCTGAAGGAATGGTAGGATCAATCCCCAGCCCCATACACTGCATTGCCTGGGGTCCCAGAAGTCAGAAGGGGGCTGGTACACCTCATTCCCATACAGACAGAGTTGTGGTAGGATGCTCAGGGTCAGTGTCTGAACAGCAGCTGAAACCTCCACCAGAAAGCCTGAAATAACAGGAACAGCATGGGCAGGTGGAGAAATGTGGGGAAATACCATTATGCTCGTGCCAAGGAAAGCAATAAGGCAAAGAAACTCTCCAGAGGGACAGTACCTTACCCAGCTGTGTCCCCCACCCAGCTATCAGCATTGCTGGTTTGTCCCTCTAAGCCTTCTGTCATGCGGGAGGAAAAGGGCACGTGTCAGGGGAGATGCACCTGTCATCTGCTGGAGCTCTGGCTTCAGAGGAGGCATCTCATGCCCCAGACAACTTGAAGTTCATAGCAGAAGCCATAATGTGTGGGAGAGGACACCAGGAGGCTTGCTCAGAGGAAGGTGTCTGCACTGGAGGAACAGACAGGTTCCCTAAACCCACCCTGTGCAGCACTTCTGACAGCAGTTTCCTCTCCTGCCCTGGTAGAACTCCACTGCCTGGACCTCTTTGTTTCTGGAGCACTTCCTCTGTCTTTTCCCATCCCAGCCTCTGAAAACTTGACTCTGCCCTGCAGAAACCTCCCAGCAGCAGCGGGGCACATGATGAGACATCCTGGTGTCTGGTCGTGCAGAGGAGCAGGTCAGAAGAAAACATTCAGCAGCCAGAAAATGTGATGCTAGTGAAGTCAGGCTGCAGAGTGGGTGACATGATGTTACCGGGTTTCAACAGACATGCTGGTCTATCAGTCTCTGTCTCTTCTCTACACTAAGGAATGAAACAGAAAGCACTAACTCAGGAAAGTTCTTTGTATCAAGAGCTTTGTATGTAATTCCTGCCTTGACTTTCCTTGTGAAAACTGCACTTGGAAATGCCCTGTGGTGCTGTGGAGCTGTGAGCAGCCTGCCCCAGGCAGCAGGACCCTGCCCTGCCCTGCCGGGGGGGCTCCTTCCACCCGCAGCTTCTTCCTGCAGCCCCTGGGCAGCTCCCCAGGCAGGCTGAGTGCTGAGCCTGGCAGGCAGCAGAGGCCGTGCCCCGGCACACAGCCCCTGGGGCACAGCAGGGACCCTGCCCTGTACCACAGCCCTGGGCACCCCTGCCTGCACCCCAGGCTGCACAGCCTGCAGCCAACCTCAAGAGATGGGAGCCCTCATGCCCTATCCTATGATGGTGCAGCAGAGAAGCCCTGCTGTGCAGCACATCCTCCACAGAAAAGAAATTGTGACGGACATCCTGAGAGATGCCATGATCTGAGGGATATGACTGCCTGTAATGGCTCTCTCCATTCTCTCTTCTCCCCATGTCACCTCAGTACCTGTGGTCACAGCCCCCAGCCCTGCTGTGCTGTGCAGAGGAGCTGCTCCTGGGCAGAGCTGTCTCTCTGCAGCACTGCCCATTTGCCAGGAGTTCCCTGTGGCTCAGGAGCCTGGCCCAGCTCAGCAGCAGAGTCCAGCAATGGTCCAAGATATGTGCAGGTAACTGGGTGACTTTTTGGCTTTCTGGGCTGCAAGCGCACATTGCCAGCTCTTGTTGAGCTTCTTGTCAACCAACACCCCCAAGACCTTCCCCTTGGAGCTGCTCTCAATTCATTCTCCATCCAGCCTGTATTTGTGCTTAGGATTTCCCCAACCCAGGTGTAGACCCTGTTGAAATTCCTAAGTTTCACATGGGCGCATCTCTCGAGCCTATCAAAGTCCCCCCTGGATGGCATCCCTTCCCTCCAGCATGTCGACAACACCACACAGCTAGGTGTCATTGGCAAACATGCTGAGGGTGCACTTGATCCCACTGTCCATGTCACTGACAAAGATGTTAAAAGAGCTCCAGTCCCAATACCAACCCCTGAGGAACACTGCTCGTTACTGGTCTCCACCTGGACATTAAGCCGTTGACCACAACTCTTTGAATGTGACCATCCAGCCAATTCTTTACCCACAAAGTGGTCCATCTGTCATATCTATGTCTCTCCAATTTAGAGATCATGGGGGACAGTGTCAAATGCTTTGCACAAATCTGGATGGATGACATCAGTTGTTCTTCCCTTATACAGCAGTGCTGTAAACCCATCATGGAAGGCCATGAGATTTGTCAAGCATGATTTACCCTTAGTGAAGCCATGTTGGCTGTCCCCAGTAGCCTCTCCGTTTTCCATGTGCCTTAGCATAGCATCCAGGACGATCTGTTCCATGATCTTGCCAGGCACAGAGGTGAGACTGACTAGCCTGTAGTTCCCCAGATCTTACTTTTTCCCTTTTTAAAAAGGAGGGTTATGTTTCCCCTCTTCCAGTCACTGTGAATATCACCAGACTGCCACAACTTCTCAAATATGATGGACAGTGGTTTAACAAATTCATCTACCATTTCCCTCAGGCCATGTGGATGCACCTCATCATGTTTGATTGACTTATGTACCTTCAGGTTCCTTAGATGATCTTGAACCTGATCTTCTCCTATACTGTGTGGTTCTTCATTCTTCCAGTCCCTGCTTTTGCCTTCTGGGACTTAGGCTATGTGGCTAGAGCTTTTGCCAGTGAAAAGTGAGGCAAAAAAGTCATTGAGTACCTCAGCCTTCTTCGTATCCCACGTAACCAGGTGTCCCATTTCCTTCTGGAGAAGGCCCACAATTTCCCTAGTCTTCATTTTATCACCAATGTACCTATAGAACTCTTTGGTTTTTTCCTTTCTGCCTTTGATGTCCCTGGCCAAATTTAATTCTAACCAGGCTTTGGCTTTCCTAACCTCATCCCTGGCTGCTCAGACAGCTTCTCTATATTCTTCCCAGGCTATTTGTCCTTGCTTCCACCCTTTGTAGGCCTCATTTTTCTGCTTGAGTTTGGACAGAAGCTCCTTGTTCATCCATGCAGGTCTCCTGGCATTTTTTGCCTGATTTCCTCTTTGTTGGGATGCATCACTCCTGAGGTTGGAGGAAACGATCCTTGAATATTAACCATTCTTGAGCTCCTCTTCCCTTCGGGGCTTTGTCCTGTGGTACTCTACCAAGCAGCTCCCTGAAGAAGGCAAAGTCTGCTCTCCCAAAGTCCGCTGTAGAGAGCTTGCTGTGCTCCCTTCTCGCTGCCCTCTGAGTACAAAACTTCACCATTTCATGGTGACTGCAGTCAAGGCTGCCCTTAAGCTTCACATTCCCCACTAGCCCCTCCTTGGTGGCGAGAATGAGGTCCAGCATAGCACCTCTGCTCTTTGGCTCCTCTATCCCTGTGAGAAGGAACCTCCTGGATTGCCTGTGCCCTGCTGTGCTGTCCCTCCAACAGATACTGGTGCAGTTGAAGTCCCCATGAGAACAAAGATTTGTGAATGTGAGGCTGCTTCTATCTGTCTGCAGAGGGCCTCACCTGCTTGGTCTTCCTGATTGGATGGCCTCTAGCAGACCCCTACTGAAATGTCCCCTGTCCCTGCCCTCCCTGTAATCCTGACCCATCAGCTCTGTGTCAGCTCCTCATTCATCCCCACACAGACCTCCACACACTCCAGCTTCTCACTGCTACAGAGGGCAATGCTGCCTCCTCATCTCCCCTCCCACAGGGCTTGGCCAGACAAGCGTACTGACAGGCCTTTTATTTACAAGTGACGAGCCCTTTTATACCCTTTTCTATCTATTCCGCCTGTTTGTTCTTCCAGTTCCCCCTTCTCTCTGCACACTCCTCATGTTTTTTTCCAAGCTCTGCAGTTTCTGCACCCTCCCAGTTTAGGGCCCCTGGGTTCACATCTTATCAGTTGCAAGGTTCATCTCTCTTGGAAGTGGTGCCTGCAGCTTGTTAGCCTGTCCATTAGTGTGACTGAGAGGTCTGTTTCTTGTCATTATCTCCCAGCTTAGAAGTTCTCCATCAGATAACCCTGCTTGAATAAACGTTCCTACATTCTCACATGCTCTCATAAATTAGTGTGACTGACCAGATTTGGTTCCCATCACTGCATCCCTTTCTTCCCCTTGTTGCCGTGGCAAAAGATCCTTGACCAGGTACCCTTAAAGGAGTAGACACTCTCCTACATACCCCTATGTCATGGTTATGGCTGAGACAGAGTTAATTTTCTTTGTAGAGGCTCACACAGTGCTGTGTTTTGGATTTAGGATGAGAATGATGCTGCTAACACACCAACGTTCCAGTTGCTGCGCAGCCATGCTCACACAGAGCCAAGGACTTTTCAGCTTCTTGTGCTGCCCTGCCAGCGAGGAGGCTGAGGGTACACAAGAAGCTGGGAGGGGACAGAGGCAGGACAGCTGACCCCAACAGGCCAAAAGGATGTGCCATACCGTATGGTATCATGCTCAGCAATGAAGGCTGGGGTAAAGAAGGAAGAAGGGGAGGACATTTGGAGTGATGGCATTTGTCTTCCCAAGAAACTATTACGTATGATAAGCCCTGCTTTCCTGGCAGTGGCTGAACACCTGCCTGCTGATGGGGAGTAGTGAATGAATTCCTGGTTTTGCTTTGCTTGCATGTACAACTTTTGCTTTACATAGTAAACTCTCTTTGTCTCAACTCATGAGTTCTTGCACTTTTACCTTTCCAATTCTCTCCCCCATCCTGTCATCTTAAGTTGAAGAAAACAAGGAAACCTTGGAGAAAGCAGATAATACCGAGTCAGAAGGACTCTGTAGTTCTCTCCCTGATAGAATAGTAGAACCAAATTTGAAATATATTACTATGTTTAGTTAGATAGAAGGAAGACTAGAAACTTTGTATGTCTGATGCTACCTTACTCACTAATTAGTCAACCTTATCTGTAAGACCATAGAGAATTGTATCCCAGGATGGGGGAGAGGGGGCAAAATAACCTAGGCCTGGAGGATGTGCCTGTAAAGAATAGGTGAGGAACTCATGGTATGCACTTATCTTTGAATTTACACTCCAAACTGAGTCTTAGAGAGTTTCTTTGACCAACTTTTATGGTAACACAGGGAGACAAAGATGATCACCAAGATGATCAGAGGGTGGGAGCACCTCTCCTATGAAGAAAGGCTGAGAGAACGGGGGATGTTCAGCCTGAAGAAGAGAAGGCTCCAGGGAGACCTCGCTGCAACTTTTCAATACTTAAAGGGAGCTTACAAAAGATGGAGAGTGACTCCATCTCGGGCAGATTTTGACTCAGGCAGATAGGACAAAGGGGAATGGTTTTAAACTAAAAGAGGGGAGATTTAGATTAGAGGTTAGGATGAAATTCTTCACTCAGAGGACAGTAAGACACTGGAACAGGTTGTTCAGAGAAGTTGTTGAAGGGCTTTGAGCAACCTGGTCTAGTGGGAGGTGTCCCTGCTAATGGCAGGTGGGTTGGAACTGGATGGTCGTTAAAGGTCCCTTCCAATACAGGCTATTCTATGATTCTGTCATATATTAACAGCATTTTGAAAATGTATTCATAAAATTATTAATGGGCTTAATAACAAACATATTAACAAGCTCATTAAAAAACATGTAGACAGTAGCAAACATATACACAAACATTAAAAAACACATTAACAAATATTAAAAACAGAGAATGTCACCCCCCATTCACCTACAACACCCAGACATCCAGCTCCTCTACAGGAGTCCAGATTCCTCCTCCTGGGGGCTGCTGAACACCTGGGTCCTCCCTATTGTTCCTAGATGTAGGTCACACAGCAAAGAGTGCTCACAAAAGCACACAATGGTTGAGGTTGGAGGGGACCTCTGGAGGTCACCCAGAGCTCCAGGAGGGCCACCCAGAGTAGGTTGCCCAGGACCATGTCCGGACAGCTTTTGAAGATCACCAAGAAGGGAGACTCCAGAACCTCTCTGGGCAACCTGTTCTAGTGCTTGGTCACTTGCACAGTACAGAAGTGCTTCCTGATACTCAGGCAGAACCTCTCATGTTCCAATGTGCCCACTGCCTCTTGTCCTGGCACTAGGCACCACTGAAAAGAGCCTGGCTTTGTCCTCTTTGCACCGTCCCATCAGGTATTTCAATACGTTGTCGAGATCCACCCCTGGGCCTCCTATTCTCCAGACTGATCAATTGCAGCTCTCTCAACATTTCCTCACATACAAGATGCTTTATCATCTCTATGGCCCTTTGCTGGACTCAGCAATACAATGTTCTTGTACCCAGGTTCTGGTGGCTGGATGGAAAACCAGACAGGAAAAACACCATTTGGATGATCGGGCTGAAAGAGTATTGGTGAATGGGTTGTTCCCTAGCTGGAAAGCAATGACAAATGGGGCACCCAGGGGAGACAACTCTCACCACCTTTGTAGATGACACCAAAGAGGGAAGCACTTCATGGGAACCAAGTCAGGTGGAAGGACTGGCCTGACAGGAACCTGATAAAACTCAACAAGAGTGAACTCCAGGTCTGGCACTTGGGCCTAACCGAAGTGCTGTGATAGGTGCTGGGGACAGCCCTGTCATGGCGCAGCTCTGTGGAATAGGTCTTGGAGTAGAAGGCAAGATATGACTGAGCAGTGTGTTCAGGTGTCACCTAGTGTAAGCATTGCTCTGCAACAACTGAAACATCGGAGTGTTATCAGCATTGTTCTCATCCTAAATCCAAAATGCAGAACCACACCAGCTACAAGTAAGGAAAATAACTGTATTTTAGGAAGGAAACTAACTTAGTTAGGAACTCTATTTTAGGAAGGAGATAGGAACTTTATTTTAAGAAGGAAAATAACTCTATCCCAGTCAAAACCAGGACAGCAGCAATGGCCGATAGCTTCCTGAGCAGCATGTAGAGGAGCCTTGCCAAAAGGCCAAAAAGTAATTATCCCACCAGTCATCACTCATTAGACCACATTAGACCTCCTCGGCCCTGAGTTTGGTCAACACCTTGCTCCCTTTCTCTCCGTGTGGGTCTGTGATGTCACTGGAGATCCACGGGGTGGGGAGAAATGTCCAAGCTGCAGTCTGTCATGGCTGACCTTTGGTGTGACTGAGTCAGTGCCGTGACTCAGGCCGCAGCGCACACAGGAATTCTGTGCTTTGAGGGCACGCCAGAGGTGCCCCTTCTGGATGGGCTGTGCCACCCCAAGTCCTGTCCTTGTCTGTGTGGTGTCACTGCTGCTGTGCCACCCCAGTGAGCAGCAGCAAGTGCAGGCCCCACACCTCTGTCACCTGCTCATTGCCAGGCCTGTGCTCAATGTCAGCTTCACCCCAGCTCTGGCCATGGCCATCAGCAGCCTCTGCTTCGGCCTCGAGGATGCCCATGGAGGCTGCAGGTGTGAGTGCAGCACCCCCAGACCTCCTGCATCACCTCCGGCCAGGAGGGAGGTGGCCCTGGGACCTTTTTTTTCCCAGGTGGCCACAGGCTGGTGGGGGACAGGCCTCGGGCCAGGGTTCTCAGGGCCTTGTCCATCCCCTTGGTGGGGACAGGAAAGACAGAAGTGTGTCACTTCTCTGAGACACCCCCTTGCCATCCTTTGTCTTTAACCTCAGTGAGCACCTGGGAGTTACTGAAGCTGCTTCTTGTAGGCATCCTGCTCACCTGCTGTGGCATTTATTTATCACAAGTAAGTGATAAATCCCCGGGGGCTCCGGCGCAGGAGCAGCAACAACTCCCCGGCAATTATCAATAGCATTTCCGATTCCGTTTTACCGCAGCTGGCTGCCAAACCAGCCCGACCCCGCGGGACGAGCCGAGCCCCGGAGCCGCGGAGCCGCCCGCCGAGGCAGCTCCAAACGCTCCGCCGGGGCCCGTCGGGCTTCGGGGCAGCGGCACCGCCACGAGGCTCCGCCGCCCCCCGCCCGGCCTCGCAGCGCGCTCGGCTCCGGGCCCGGCCCCCCGGCACGCGGGGGGGGGGGGGGGGGGGGGGGGCCTGAGGGGAGGGGCTGGGGGGCGGGCTGGGGGCGGTGCCTCGTGGCATGGGTTGGGGGCGGGGCCTGACGGCCGGGGCGGGGGGCGGGGCCCTGAGGGGCGGGGTCTGAGGGCGGGGCCTGGGGGTGGGGCCTGAGGGCCGGGGCCTGAGGGGCGGGGCTGGGGGCGGGGCCTGAGGGCAGGGGCGGGGGGGCGGGGCCTGACGGCCGGGGTGGGGGGCGGGGCCTGAGGGCCGGGGCTGGGGGCGGGGCCTGAGGGCCGGGCCCTCCCGCTCGCCCCGCCCACGCCGCCGCCGCGCACGTCGGGCCCCGGGCGGCTTCTGCGCGGGCGCAGCGGGAGGAGGGGGGGGGCGGCGCCGGGCAGCGCCCCTGGCGGCGGCGCGGGGCGGGGCCTCCTCCCGCCCCTCCCGCCCCTCCCGGCGGGACCGCCGCCGGTTCGAGCCCCGGGGCCGCCCGCTCGGGGCCGTTCCGGGAGGGCCGGGCCAGCGGCCCCCGGCTCCGGCCCCGGCCCGCGGGCCGCCGAGCGGCTTCGAGGGGAGCCCGGCCTCCGGCCTCGCCTCTCCCCCGGAGAGCTCCGCCGCCGGGGGGGCCGAGGAGGACGAGGGCGCAGAGGCGGGGAGCGGGCGGGCGGCGCTGCGGCTGCGGGGGCGGCCAGAGACGCGTCGCGAGGCGAGCGGCCTCCGGGCGGCCCCCGCGCCCAAAGCGGGGGGATTTCGGCCCGAAGCAGCGCGGGGAGGGGCTGGCGGCAGCCGTCGGCCCCGGGGCTCTGCGAATCCCCTGTGAAACCTCACCCGAGTTACCTGGCGGCCAGCCCCCAGCACCCCGGGGGAGGGGGGGACTAAGACCTCCTCCCACCAGTTTGCGTGTTCCCCCTGGAGCAGCTCGACCCTGCAAAATGAGACAGCGAGAGGAATCCAGGCTGCACACTGGGGCTACTGGGCCTGCAGGGTGCTGAGGCAGCAGCGGGAAGCCGCCCAGGTTTCAGCACAAGCAGGAGGTGATGGGGCTTCCACCCCTGCCATGCCGCCCCGGTGAGCAGCAGCAGAGTACAAGCGGATCACCTCTGTCACCAGCCCTAGGTGCCCATTTCCCAGAGTGTCAGGCTTGCCTCCAGGTGCCCACTCCCAGAATGTTGCACCTGCCCCATCCTGTGGAACTTGAAAGGGTGCCTGAGATCCCCACCTCATGCCTAGGTCTCCTTGAAGCCACAGGACACCCCCCCACCCCCCCTTGGTTCCCCCTCAGTGCCACCAGACCCCCTCTGCAGGCAGCAGGGACCAGGGAACTGACAGCCTGGGGTGCGGGGGGCAAGGGGCTCAGCACCTGTGGGTGCCCAGCCCTGACAGCCCTGTCCTCGGAGCCACCGAGCCTCTGCCCCGTGATGTTCCCAGCTGCAGTGACCTTCACAGGGGGAACCCTGGGGTTCCCGAGCCCAGCACCCCTCTGCCAGTACTCCAGAACTGCATCTGCGAGCAAGGTGGGTATGGGGCACTGGAGAAGGGGGAGGACACCTAGGGGGACACCAGGGAGATGTCTCACAGGCTGTGTCCTTACTCAGAGCTGGGCCGAGTGCACAGCACCCCCGTGACAGGCAGAGGTGAGTGGGGGTGGATTTTGGACAGCGCCTGCTGCAGCCTGGAGAGCTCCTCCGAGGCCTCCTTCCTTCTTGATGCCAGCTCCGCCCGGGCTCTGGCTGCGGCTGTTGACAGCCTCTGCTTCAGGCTCAAGGATGCCAACAGAGGCTGCAGGTGTGAGCAAAGCACCTCCTGCCTCCTGTGTGCCCCTGAATCATCTTCTGCCAGCAGGGGGGGCAGCTCTGGGGCTGGATGCTGAAACAAATCCTTTTACTGGCAGGGGGGCAGCTCCTGGGCCACGGGGCTCAGGGCCTTGTACCCTTGCCAAGGGCAGGAGGGACAGGAGCACAGTGGCAATGCCAGAGTCCCCTTGGCTGAGGTAAAATCCAGCTTTTTTTCATTTTTTTCCCCCAAAATGAGCTTTCCACTAGCAAAAGCCCTGTGCAGAGGGTGAGTGGCACCAAGGTAAGTGGGTGTCCCTCCTCTCCTGTGTCTTTGCCCTCCCCAGCATCCTTGTCTTCCCCAACTAATGTTGTCCCCAGGTTCCTCGCACCTCCTGAGCACTCTCATCCTTCTCCACCATCTTCAGCCCTCCCAGCTGTCTTTGTCCTCAGGCTCCTCCGCCTTCCTTAACACCCTCATTCCTAGTAACTGTCTTTGGCCATTCCGAACCTTCTCATCCCTCCTGAGCATTACTGTCTGTCCTGACCATCCTTATCCCCAACCAAACACCCTCATCCCCTCGACTTGCTGCCCACTTCGCTATCAGCTGCTGGCAGCTATGTGCACTGCTTAGACAGAAATTAATGAGCATCCTCTGTCTCCCCCAACGCGCTGTGTCACTGTCCCCACACTGCTTCTTCTCTCCCCCTGCAGGGTGACAGAGAGCTGGGTGGCAGTGGTGGCCATTCCCTTGCCACAGTCCCCTGTCATCCAGTGGCACCCCAAGGACCCTCTGTGCCGTGCTGCACCAGAGCAGGATGGAGCAGTAGTGCAGTGGCACAGCTGGGTGACAACAGCACATCTGGGTGGCAATGACATGGAAGGATCGAAGCAGGACAGCTGGATCACAGAAGCACAGCTGGATTGCAGTGACATGGCTGGACTGCGCTGTCACTGCTGGATCAGTGCCATAGCTGGATCACAGCTGGATGTCTGGGTTAAAATGGCATAGATAGGCGATTGCAAATGCACAGCTGGATTGCATCAGCACATCTGGCTTGTGACAGCACATCTGGATCATGGGAGCATTCCTGTAATGCAAGTGCATGGCTGGAATGGGATGGCACAGCTGGATCGCAGCCATGCATCTGGGTTGCAATAACACAGCCGGACTGCAATGCCGCAGCCAGCTTGTGGTGGTGCAGCTTGGGTTGTGGTGCCCTGGCCAGACACACCGTGCCACAGAAGGGTTGTGGCAACGGGTCAGATGCACATCTGGTCCAAGTAAGGGTCAGGTGGCAATGTCCTCGCTTTGGGGTTCATGGCCATGGAGCCCTCAGCCTCACGGCAAGCCCTAAGTCATGCCTCAGCTGTGCCTGGGCCCCTGGTTGGCCCCAGCCCTTGTCTCAGCCCAGTGCAGGGTGAAAATGTAATCAAAATGGAAAGTGAGGTTGGTTTGTAGATTTTCATGTGTCCTTTGCAGAATGGGAAGGGTGGGCAGCTGCTGAGGTGTGTGCCACCCTTTTGGTGAATAATGAAAGGGCTGGGATGAATTAGGGTAAATAAAACCCTTTTGGGGACAGAGCCAGCTCTGCCTCCTTCTGGAATACCAGACGGTCCTGGACCAGGAAAAAAGGCCAACAAAGAGGACAAAAAAAAAAAATGAGGGGGTGAGAGAGGGGGGTGGGGAGAAGAAATGCAAAGGACTTTCCAGTCCTGGGCTGGACTTAACTGGGTTGGGATTTCTGGGTTTTAAATCCAGCCCGGTGTCAGCCCCGCCCCCGGGAGGGAGCTTCATGAATATTCCGTTCTCGTGCACATTCACGGGGTGGGCGGGGCGGCTGACCCCGGGCGGGCGCTTCCGGGGCACCGGCACCGATAGAGGCAGCGGCGCAGGTAGGGGGGGCCCTAGGGCGGGCGCGGGCGGGGGGCCCTGGGGGGCGGGCAGCGCCGGGAGGAGGCAGCCGCGGCCCCGCCGCCGAGGAGCGGGGGCTCGGCCTTACTCTTGGTGCCTCCGCTCCGCAATCGGCGGGCGCGAGCGCGCGGGAGGAGGGGCTCTGAACGCGCGCCCTGGAGGTCGTTGTTAAAATGAGGGTAAAAAAAAAAAGGGGGGGGGGGGGGGGAGCTTAGATTTTGGCGGTGCAAGGGTATGCCTGGGACGATACGCGCTCACCGTGAGCTTTCGGAGAATCCTGCGCCACGTGGTCTCTCTAATTAATCCACCCAGCTATAACAGAATCTTTCACACGCTTTATTAAAGGAGCATATTGCCAAGACGCCTTAAATAAAACAGCTCACACAGCAACCGATTCAGGGGAACTGCCCCAATTCAATGCAAAAATCACAAGCCTCATTTTATTGTTTGTTCTCTAGAGCATGAAAGTCTTGTAATTTGAGTGGGTTCACCCTGTCTGCTTCCTGTACCTTCTGATAGTCACTCCAAATGAAGCCTTGCATGATGTAATAGGGAAGCAGAGATGTTCATAGCCCCATAACCTGAGGAGCTGGGTAAAGTTGTACATCATAACCAACACACTTTTATGAACACAAAGGAGATTTTCAGAGTTGTTGAGGAACTGGAGGAGGAGAAAAACATCCGTGAATAGAGCGTGGGCGCTGCGAGACTTCAGAGAAAGGTGCTTTTTCGGGGGATGAGGCCGTTGGCCAGGTCCCAGCGCACCTCCCAGCGCAGGGCAGCTCTCTTCTTCTCCGTGGGCACCATGTAGGCATTGGGGACGCAGGTGCGCTGCAGCCTGCTGGGGAGGCCAGGCTGGTTGAGCATCTGCTCCCGAATGCCCCAGCGCAGGTCCTTCCGCTGGTCCTCGCCTGGCACATGGAACCTCTCCCACTCTCGCTTGTATTCAAAGTACTTGGCAACCCGATCGGTTTTGCCACGGTTTCGGCCCAGCGCTTCTAACCTTGGCGAAATGAAGGACTTGGGTGGTCCTGTTGTGGCCGTGTACTGAGAGGTGGGAGAGCCCTGGAGGACCCTGAGAAGAAAGGGGGGACCGTCCCCAGGGGTCTGTCGGTGACAGTAAGGCTCCAGGGAGGACTCTTCAAGGGAGCTGCTGCTTGTCTCGATTTCCCCCTCAGAAAGGCTGTCTTCTGGGCCAGTGCTCAGCTGACACATTTTCTGTCTCAGGCTCCAGACCTCATCGCTGGTCTCCCATGTGCTGATGACCGACTCATCGGAGACCTCAACTCCTCCATCGGGTCTCCGCCTCAGCACCTTCCTCTTCATTGCCAGCCTCCTTGAGCTCCCAGGGGACCACGGTGCGGCGGCGGGCTCTGCAAATGGAGGAAGGGCTGGCTTCAGCCCCGTGGCCGTAGTGTAGGGGTCACAGCGGGGGGGTGCTTTCCAGCTCTCACTGCTGCCTTGCTGCTCCTCATCGCTCAGAGTGGCCCATCTATACCGGTCTGCTCCCCGTGTGTTCTCCATGGTTTCTGCTGGGCTGGGTGGATCCTGCAAAAATAAACTTGCAGTTACCATCTTGCAGTGCATCCAGGTTGGATGAAGGCATGTAAAAAGGGGCTCTGAGAAAGCTGTCTGACTCTTGGCCACCCTGAAGCTTCTCAGGTTTGTGTGTGTCAATCTAAGCTCCGGTTACACAGAGGAGTCTCTATATAACTATATACAACTCTACTGAAAACTGTGGCATTGCATATGAAGTATCAGTGTGAGATTGGACAAAACACAGGGCAGATTCACTTCGCTCTGTGGCTGTAAGCCTTGTCAGAGGTATTAATGACTCTCCCTTTATGCAAACCACTGTGCTCTTTCAAAAACACCATACCTAGTTGTGATTAAATCTAGGGACATCAAAGAAAGGGTGTTCTATTTCCACAGATGAGGAAAAGATGTTCGTTTGGATGTTGACCATCACAGCCTGAAGGCAGAGCTCCAGGCTGAGTTGTGTGGGGGTCTGGTTGAGGTAAGCCTCAAGACTGGCTGCTGTAGGGATGTGGACGCTGTTCACATTCAGTGTGCAGGTTTGGGGCTATCTTTATGCCGTTAAACAGGGTTGGAAATGCAAGTTTCAGTCGTGTAGCAGCAATGCCATTATGAAATGTTAGAGCAGATGGTGCTGCGAGATGACTGGTAGCTGTTAGCAGGCTGTCTGAAGTGTTGATGCTAGCTGAGCACACGGCAAGAACGGGAACTGCTCCGTGACAGCTTTGCACAGGAAATGTGGGAATGTGCTGCTGCCGTGCTGGGCTGCTGGAGCAGAGCTGGTCTGACAGCAGTGGCTGGAGGAAGACGAGTGATTAAAAGTGCCAAAGAGATTTGGAGCCTCGAGTAAGATAAAATTGCCCCAGCCAAGCCCCTTGACTGTTCCCACATGCTGCTAGGAACACTGAATGACGAAAAAGAGGCAAAAGAATCATTGTGCAGGTAATAATTCCTTTACAGAAAGCCTACAGGCACTTGTGTAGTAAAAACTGCACAAAAAGGCAGAAACACAGATTTTCTCCTTTCTCTGCAGGACCTGAGGAGCTACCAGCCACCAACTAAAACTCCAAGGGACGCACTCACTATGGCAGATGGGAGTGGGGCTACTGATCGAGAGCAGCTCCTGAAGAGGGTGCAGGACTTGGAGGAGGAGGTGAAGCGACTGCAGGAGAAGCTGTTGGAGGGCAAGGAGGGCACTGGGGCAAAAGACACAGTTTCAGCCTCCAGGAAACCCAGGAAGCAGCAGCAGCGGCCATTTGATTTCAGCGCCTACGGCCGCAGGCACGTGGCACTGAAGATTGCTTACCTTGGCTGGGGGTACCAAGGCTTTGCCAGCCAGGAGAACACCAGCAACACAATCGAAGAGAAGCTGTTCGAAGCCTTGAAGAAGACGCGGCTGGTAGATGACAGACAGACCTCCAACTATCACCGCTGCGGGCGGACAGACAAAGGAGTCAGTGCCTTTGGGCAGGTCAGGATGGATTTACAAGCTCCAGTGTGGGGAGCTCGGGATGGAGATTCTGTGGGATTAGTGATGAATGGTGATGAGCCTGGTGCTCACTACATGGCAGTGCAGGTTGGATTTGTTTTTAAAGAACTTTTTCAGACACTAATAGATTATTAGTGCTGTTTTTTTTTCCAGGGGAGGATGAAATGCACTTTAGGCTGCCATTTCCTGAGCCAGGGCAGCTACCAGAACAGCTCAGCACTGCCAGAAAGGGGAGATGCCCCTTCTTCCCCGCATGCACATGTTGCTCTTCCTGTGCCAATTGCAATGCTTGGCAGACCCCTCTCAGCTCAGTTAACTCACTAACACAGCAAAAATAATAACTGGATGGCTTCCCACAGAGTGAGAAAGCTGAATTCCCGTGCAGAAGGGTCTGAGGAGAGCTGCAGCCAGCGGAAGGGAGCGTGGGAGTGGGAGCTGGAGGGAGGGGAGCAGCTGGCCCACATGGTGGCAGGGAGCCATCAGGAAGGCGCAGCCTCCTCACGCTGCCATCAGAGCTTTAGGGTGGCTTTGCTTTCCTCCTCTTCCTCCTCCTGCTTGTGCTCCGAGAGCAGATTGTGCTTAGCTTTTGCCTTGCTGGGATGGTTTTAACCTGCATCACTCATCTGCTCTAGGTCACAAAGCAAGCCACATGAAATAAAGGCATGGACCACCTCTGCATGTGCTGCTTGATGCGCTCACAAACCTGCAAGTGTTAATTCACCTGTTCCCGTGCTAGGTTTCTCAGCGAGTTGACCTGTTAGTGGGTTCAAGTCATGATCTCCAGTTTGGGGGGGGGGCGGGGAGGGAGGCGGGAGGAGTTAAAAAAAAAAAAAAAAAAAAAAAAAGCACATGGGTATCTTGCAGACTGATTAAAACTGAAGCCATTTAGAGACCATGCTGTGTAGGCAGTTTGCAAGTTGCTCTGTTTTATTAAAGGAATCTGTAGCATCTGGTAGGAAGCTTAGTAGAGGCGCTTGCAGTTTTACCCACAGGAAGGAGTGGTAAGACAGACCGATTTAAGATACCTTCCTCTGTAGGAGATCCTGAATTTCTACCAAAATGTAAGGCAGAGGTGTAGGAAGGCTTGGCTTTACATGCCAAGTACACCCATCCACTACCTAATCCCAGTTTTCCCAATTTTGCAGGTGATTTCCCTAGATCTCCGCTCAAACCTCTCAGAGGGGAAGAAACTAAATGGTTGCAAGGAAGACTCAGAAGGGAAAAACAGTAAATCAGAGGAAGAGCTCCGCTACACCCATATTCTGAACAGGGTGCTCCCACCAGATATCCGCGTGCTGGCCTGGTCCCCCGTGGAGCCTGACTTCAGCGCCCGGTTCAGCTGCCTCAGGAGGACCTACCGCTACTTCTTTCCCTGCGCGGACCTGGACGTGGCCCTCATGCACGCCGCCGCACAGAGGTACGTGGGGACACATGATTTCCGTAACCTATGTAAAATGGACGTGGCCAACGGTGTGATCAACTTCCAGAGAACAATTCTCAGCGCCCAGGTGATGTGGGTGGACAGGGGAGCTGAAGCTGGGCTGCGGGACCCTTTTCGACTGTGCCAGTTCGAGGTGACGGGACAGGCATTCCTCTACCACCAAGTGCGCTGCATGATGGCCATCCTCTTCCTGATCGGACAGAGGATGGAAAGCCCAGAGATCATTGACGAGCTGCTGGATGTAGAGAAGAACCCCCGAAAACCACAGTACAGGTATGGACAGCTCAGGAAACCTCCCAGGCTGCTTCTCAGAGACCACTGTGTGCGAAGCACTGTGGGCAAAGCCCTCTTCTGCCAGCCTGCAAAGCCATCTTGTACCTGAAGGAAGCAAGCTGCCAGTGGCCTCTCTGTAAGATAGCATTAAAGATCCCCTTTTCTTGTTACTGCTTTACTCTTAGACAAGTTATTGGTGGTTTTAGCCCTAGGCATTTGGTAAAAAAACAACTCAGAAAAGCAGTTTTGTGAGAGGCAGCACTGTTAGCAGAAAGAGCTGGCTGTTGTGCTGTTGCATTAGCGCTGTGATCCTTTTTTATCGCAGGCCCTCTCTAGGATGCCTCCAAACCCCTGGCCATCTGTTTGTAACACCTTCTCTCCTTTTCCCTAGCATGGCCGTGGAGTTTCCCCTGGTCCTGCATGACTGTGAGTTTGAGAACATTCAGTGGATCTATGACCGGGAGGTACAGGAATTCAACGTTACCCACCTGCAGCAGCTCTGGGCCAGCCACGCAGTCAAAACTCAAGTGCTGCATAACATGTTACAAGGCCTGGATGCTGCTCCAGTGGCTGCAGGGAAAGGTAAAAAGATGGCAGAAATGATATAGGGATAGGATTAACAGGTTTAAAAAAAAAAAACACTAAACAAGGGGATAATCAAACAGATGTTTGAAAGCATTGCTATTTCTTCACTTGTGTTGCAGGCCCAGGGGATGTCACTACTACTGTCCTTTGGGGAGATCTGAAGCCTCCAGTGCAAAACCAGGCCAGCAGCTTCATGGAGGGCGTCAAAGCCCGCGCATACAAGCCCTTACTAGAGCGGCCCAGGTGCGAGGGGCTGGAGTCCCGCATCCAGCACTGCCTGCGGAGGGGCCGCGGCCAGGCTGCCGAGCGGGCCGCCAAGCGGCTCCGCACCACGGGAGGCCCGGAGCTCGCCTCACCAAGCGGTGACTCCTGAAGGGATGCTCGCCATTTTTTTTTTTTTATTTTTTTATTTTTCTCTCCTCTCCTCATTTCCCCTCGCGAGTTTGATAAATTTCCGTCAATTTGGGTGAAGCGCTGCTGCGTCGCGGCCTGTGGAGGGGCACGAGCCGGGGGGGTGGGGGGGGTTTGGCCTCTTCAGAGCAGCCCCAGTGCGGTGTGGCAGCCCCGGCCTTGAAGTACCGGGGCCTCCGCATGCACTGTGGAAGACGGGACGGGACGCGTTCGGTTCGGTTCGCCCCCCGCCCCGGCCCAGTACCTGCCGCCCCTCAGCTGCTGCCGTCCTCGCGCCGCGGCCGTTACCGGCCCCCAACCGCCGCCCGCCTTCAAACGGCCGAAGGGGCGGGACGGGAGGGCTGCTCTGCCCTTTCCTATTGGCGATGCGCCTTGTCGCTCGTCTCCCTCCGCCTCTCCCCGTTGGGTGGGGAGGCTGAGGGACCGCCTTCGCGCCGCCGCCATTGGCCGGGAGGGCGGAGGGGGAAGGAGGGAGGCAGGGAGGGGAAAATGGCGGCGGCGAGCGGCGGGGCGCTGTGGCGGCGGCAGGCGGCGGCGCTGAGGCGGGCGGCGCGCTCCGTCTGCGGGCGGGCGGCGGGGGCGGAGCGGCTGGCGGGGCGGCTGCGGGCGCGGCGGAGCCAGGAGGAGGAGGAGGAGAAGAAGCAGCGGGAGGTGAGCGCGGGCGGGCCGGGGGCGCTGCTCCCCTCGCTCCGCGGGGTGCCCGGCAGCGACCGCCGGGAGCCGTCCTCCCGCCGCCCGCCTCTCGTCCCCCGCAGGTGTCCGGGAACCCGGCGCGGAGACGGGCCCGAGAGCTGGCCGCGCTGCAGCTGGTGCACCCCAACGTGTTGGCCAGAGCGCTGAAGCAGGGGGCCGTGTACCAGGACGAGGAGGTGGTGGTGCTCAACAAGCCCTACGGCCTCCCCGTGCACGGTGAGGGGCGCCCATCCCGCCGGGTGGGACGTCTGCGGGTCCCCCTCACGGGCAACGGCGCCTTGGGAGGTGGTGGAAAACACCCCCAAACGCGAATGCCGCTGCTGCCGTGCTAGCTGCTGTTACGCTATGAGGCTGCGGATACCTCGCGTATTTCCCGCGCGGTGTCGGTCGTCGCTTTGGGTTTAGCACGTAGTGAGTTCAGAAGGGGCCTTGGGCTTGGGGGTTCTCCCATCTGACCAAACGGGAGGATGGCAATGCCCCTCACGGTGCCAGGGGGGGTCCTCTGTCCCTGTCCTTTTTGTGCTGAGGTTTCCCTTCTTCCTTTCAGCTCCAAGGAAAGGTGTGGGGTGTTTGCCATCTTTAGATCATGGCTCAAATTGAGTTGCCTTAGCAGCTTGTTTCGGAGAAGAATTAAGTAGTGCTGCCTCTCTCACTGATCACTGTTAAGAGGAGAAGAATCCCGCTATATTTTGCAGCCCATTCATCTTGCTTTGTGGGGTTAATTTAAGCTAGACAAGGATGTGAATACCTGCCCTTATTGCCTTGCTGTCTGTGGGTTATGCAGGTGGCCCTGGGATCAAGAACTGTGTCGCTGATGTGCTGCCAATTTTGGCCAAGATGCTGAAAAACATGAGAGCTGAACCTCTGCACCTGTGTCATCGGCTGGACAAAGAGACCACAGGTGTCATGGTACTGGCGTGGAACAAGGAGGCAGCAGACAGGATCCGACTCCTCTTCAAAACTCGCCAGGTGGAGAAGATATACTGGTAGGAACGGTTTCGGAGGAAAAAAGTCTTTGACGAGGGGCAAAGGGAGGATTGCCAGTGTGCAGATGTTGGAAAGTGGGGCTCTGTGGAAATGATGGGTATTTGATCATGAGTATTTGGGTCCCCCATTAGAGGGCTGGCTCCTGGGAAGAGGGATGAGGGAGGGTTCCTATCCTAGATGTGCAAAGGGCTGGAGCTGCACCCCACAGACCTCTGCTTTCCCTCCACAGGGCAATTAGCGTAGGGCACCCCGACCCTGCTGAGGGCATTGTGGAAATCCCCATGGTGGAGAAGGAGGTGCGGAGCCACCAGCCTCACTACAAGGTGAGCGAGCATCCTCTCAGCCACAGTTTGAATGCTTTTTTCCCCTTCCTATGGGCTCACCCTCTCGCTATTGTTCAGATGACACTGGCTCCAAACTACCGCCTGTCTCCTGAGGATGGGAAGGTGCTGAAAATTCGCAAGAATTGCAGTGCTGAAAGCGCTGTGACACGGTACCGCATTCTGGCTAGCTCATCTGCCTGCTCTCTGCTGGAGCTCCAGCCCATCACAGGTGAGGTTTGGCCATGTTTCTGCATCGTGCCAGCCACCCAGCTGCTTTGTCACCCTGACTGTGCTTTCTGTGCAGTCAGGAGCAGTCCTGGAAGTAGGAACGAGCTGTAGAGCTTGGCCAAGGCTCTGGGAAGTAACGGTTTGCTGCCAGCGGTCTCAGCACAGGGTTATCTGGTGCAAGAATGCTGGTGGATGGATGGCAAGTGCAGAGCTGATGCCCACTGTGGCAGATGTGATGTTTCTCCTCTTCTCCCTCTTCATCTCAGGAGTGAAGCACCAGATCCGGGTTCACCTGGCCTATGGGTTGGGGTGCCCAATACTGGGGGATCACAAATACTCACACTGGAGCAAGCTGGCACCCCAGGTAAGGCAGGTACTGTGCCACACAGCGTTGCAAAGACCAGCTGCCTGGTGGCACCTGCTGGGGTTTTGAGGTCAGGCTGCTGACATGGGATTGTGGAAGGGATGTCCTCATGCCACTCTGTCCTCACTGCAGAAGCTTCCTGAAGTCACCCTGAGGAGGCTGAAGCTGGAGCAGAGCAAGGCGCGCCACCTCCCGCTGCACCTCCATGCCCGCCGCCTCTCCCTGCCGCTGGGTGCCAGTGGGGGCAAGTGGATTGACCTCGTGTGTGAGCCACCTGTCTTCTTTCACAGGACATTGAGGAAGCTGGAGCTGGACATTGATAAAAACTAGGATGGGGCTCATCAGCAGGACAGCACTGGTCCTGTGCATCTCCGTGGCTCTAGCACATGGTAGTGCTGGATCCAGCCTTGCTGCAGTGATGTCTGCCTTGCAGCAAGCGGTGTGATGTGGTCTGCGGTCTCTGCTGCTTGGGAGAAACCTCACCTGATGGGTAACAGCGTTGCTGGCTTCAGCGTGTGCACTTTTGCCCATAGTCCAGGCCTGATTTAGAGCAGAAATGCGGCTAGGTGCACTCAGGAGCCTCTTGTTCATGCTGATAAAGCTGGGTAGAAACTGGGCATCACCCAGTCTGTGTTTTGAACTTGACCCTGCGCAATAAAGGACCCATCTCCTGTGGAGGTGAAGGTTGTGTGGTTCTCTGTGGGCGGGGCAGGACGATCTCAGTGCCTGGGCAGGTTTGAGCCCATGTGGGTGCAACCCCACCTGGTTCAGGGCCTCCCTGGCTCATCCCTTCTGTGCCGTCTATCATCCTGGCACTCTGATTTGGAGACTCCCTTTGTCTGAAAATGCAGCAAAAGTGAAATTTGGCAGCAGCTGTGAGTTTAGACTGTGTTGAGAGACTGTTCAGAGCTGCAGCATGGTGGGGACTCCCTCTCCTCGGCTTGGCTGAGCAGCCCAGGGCTCCCCCAGCTTGGTGCTGTCAGCACAGGGCTTTGGCTGCCTGCTTTTTGGGCAGCAGCCGTACTGCCAGAGTGGGGGAGCTTTTCTACCCTTCTCTTTTCCATCCCACCACCCCCTTCTGATTTCCATATTGCTTATTTCCAGATCCCTCTACTTGCATTGCTCTCCCACTGGAGCTTGCTGCCTTGTCCCTGATTGTGTGGGCTGCTGGTCCCGTGGTGCCAGGCTGGAGAGCGTGACAGAGGGAGAGGTTAAAAAGCTGGCATGCAGGGGATCGCAGCCTGTGCTCTGCATCAGTAGTGCAGCCACTGACATCTTCTCAGCTCCCACTGTCCCTTGGCCTGTCCCCAAGTCTTGGGACTGGGCAGCAGGACCTGCAGCAGCCCTAGCTCTCTGCCCGTGCAGGATTGCTGGAAAGGGCTCTTTGTACCCTATGGGGCCACTCTGTACCTGGCTGGGGCTTTTTCAGTAGGGTGATGCCCCGTACTTGCTTGTTACAGGAGGCAAAAATAGCTTGGGAGTCCCACACCCCATGAACGTGCTGCTGGAAATACATCTGCTTATGAGAGAGGGGAGTAAAACCACGGAGATCTGGTATGCAGTGGGACAAGCGGTGGCTGGGCAGGAATGCTGTCTTCCCGGCCATGGTGCCGTGACCGCGAGTTTTTTTTTTTTCTATTTCAGGGCATGCTATTTGCATCCTCACCAGGGAAAGGCTTCCCCTGTAATTATCAGTCAATTTAACGCACTGTCTAAGCTGCCGTTTACAGCTGCCTGGCTGGTAGTGCTTGGCATGCGATACCTTCAGACATACAAAATCACTTGCCACGCTGTTTGCTCCTCAGACAGCACCAGAGCCCCAGGCAGCAGCACCAACTTCCATTTCCCTGTGGCGTGTCCTGTCCCAGATAGAAAAATGTCCCTGTCACACACAGCCGCCGAGTACATGCTTTCGGATGCCCTCCTCCCGGACCCCAGTGGCTCCCGTGCCAAGGGCTTGCGTCTGGAGCTGCCGAGTGACCGCGTGCTGAAGTTCATCGCCGTGGGGCTGCCCCTCTTCCTCGTCTCTCTGGCCTTTGCCCGGGAGTTCTCTGCTGGTGAGTTGTGGGGGACGGGGGTTTGCACCAGCCAGTGATCACGTTTTGTTGCTGAGACAGATTTGGTCTATGGGGATGGTGGGTGCTGCAAAAGCTTGGTGTTTTCACACACATGGGCACGCCCTGAGACAGAATGCTGAAATCCCCTAAAACGGGATTTCCAGGTTTTCTGTCTCGGGTCTATTAGTTGATTGCGGGTTTTAATTGGTTTTGATCAATCTGATGGGGTTGTATTGTTTCGTCTAATTTCTGGTAGCCATCAGAGTGCACGAACAGCAATCCTAAAACCCCAGCAATCTTAAAGGCGCTGGTGTGTCTGTGCTCCGCTCCTCACCTGCTGCTCTGCTTACAGCACTCCTATGTGTTCCCACTGCAACAGCGGGGTTGTTTCAGAGGAGTTGCTGGTGGGGTGTCGGGGTTCCCCATGGTGCTCTCTGGGGGCTTTACTGTCCCAGGGTGCCTCCGTGTCTTGGTGCCTGCCTGGATGACGGGGATGGGCTGGTGATGGCAGTACGCAGGGCTTCACTGGTAGAGCTGTTGGGTGTTTCTCAACCTCAAGCCAGAACAGGATTTGGCTAATGTTCTGCTGCAGGGTTTGGTTTCACGCTGGGTTCTGGCTGGGCTTAAATATTGCTGCCATGAACCCGTGGCTGTGCTCAAAGGGAAGTGTTCAGGAAGTGATGGTAAAGCCCCTCTGACAGCCAGAAAATGCAGTGGAGCAGACATTTACAAGAGACATTCAAAAAGAGCCCTGTCCCACCTGCTCAGCTCCTCTCCTCCTTTGTAGGCTCGCAGATCAGCTGCTTCTCCCCCTCCAACTTCACGGGGAAGCAATCTGCCTATGCTGACACGGCTTGCTGGGACTCACTCCTCCACCACGGCTTTGATGCAGAAGGACATGCTGTCACCAAGTCCCTTTGGGTTCTCAAGGTATGTCGGTGGGCCAGGATGGGACCACCAAGATGGCGTCTGGGCACTACAGGCTCTCACCATGATGTCAGTGGGCACGGATCTTGCAGCAGCAAAGTAGTCCAGCACCTCAGCCCCCCTAAAATCCCCCTACCCTGGGGATACTCTAAGACGATTTCTCTAACCTGGGGGTGGTCTTCTCCACCCAGGTCTTCCCGTACTCGCTGCTGGTGGTGGCAGTGCTCATGTACCTGCCCTACCTGCTGTGGCGCTACGCAGCCACCCCTGCCCTTCACTCCGATCTCCTCTTCATCATCGACGAGCTGGACAAGTCCTACAACCGCTCTGTACGCCTGGTACAGCACATGAGGAAGGTCCAGCAGTCCAGCACTGAGCCAGAACAGTTTTGGGAGGAATACGAGAGGTGAGATGGTGGGATGGGGACGTGCTTCTTTAGCCCCTCTGTGCTGCATTTGGGCCACATCCTCACTCAGGGTGGCTTCAGTGAAGCAGTGGGGTGGCTTCAACTCACCACTCTCTTTCCAGGGCTCGCCAGGAGAGGTACTTCGAGTTCCCACTGCTGGAGCGCTACCTTGCCTGCAAGCAGCACTCCCACTCCCTGGTCATCATCTACCTCCTGAGGAACCTTCTCCTGCTCTTGTTCTTGGCTGCCACTTGCCTCTACCTGGTCTTTCTCCATCTCAACATCTTCTTTCAGGATGAGTTCAGCTGCTCCATCAAAACAGGACTGCTTCAAGCTGAGCCCCATGTCCCCCCGCTCATCCCTTGCAAGCTGGTCTTCTTCTCTGTCTTCCAGCTCATCAGCCTCACAGTTGGTGGTGTCTATGTCCTCCTTATGCCTGTAGTCATCTACAATGCTCTGCAGCTCTGCCAGTGGGACAAAGGGCTCCTCTCTGTCTATGAGATGCTGCCTGCCTTTGACCTTCTCAGCCGCAAGATGCTCACCTGCCCCATCAACGACCTCAACATCATCCTTCTCTTCCTCCGGGCCAACATCTCCGAGCTGACATCCTTCAGCCGCCTCAATGCTGTCAGCGCCTTGCGGGAGGCCACTGCTGACAAGCAGGACATCGATACCGTTGTTGACTTCATGACCCTGCTGGCTGGGCTGGAGGCCACCAAGCCAAAATACCAGGCTTGTGTGCCCGTGGCCAATGGCGAGGCCATAGGTAGGTCTTTGGGGTAGAGATGACCTCTTTGCGGTCTTCTCAGCACCCACGCCGTCACATCCTACCTTGCGGATGAGGCTGAACCTGTCCGCTCTGTACCTTAACCTTTTGCCAAGACCTTAAAGCTTTTTGGGCGAGGGTTGGGGTGCTGCAGGGGTCACTGAGGGGGCTGATGGCTTTCTCTGCCCTTTCATGTCCAGGGACTGGTTTGGCAGCCAGGGCCGTGATGCTACCACAAGCCCACACGTAGGCAGGGGTTGCTATAGGAACAGTTTTGCTGAGAAAACTGCAGAGCTTAAACCCAGGCTCTGGGCAAACTGGGGGACTGGGAGGGTCCTCATTTTTGAGGAAGATGACAGCCCAGCCTATTGATGGGTGGGGGCTTAGCCTTAAATTTTGGGGTGCTGGTGTAATATTCTTGTGTTACCATGGTTGTGGGTGGTGGACAGGCTCCCAAAGCACCAACGCTTCCTCTACCACGTGCTTAGATTTTGTGGGGAGGTGGGGGGGCACCTCCTTTGCCATCTCCTGGAGTAGCTCACAGTGGTTTCTGGGCTCTGCAAAACAGCTCACCCCTGGCAGGGTGGGAGCCAGGATGCCTCCGCTCCTTTCCTGACCCTGAATATGCAGTCTGAGGTCTGTGGTTTTAAAATGAATAAATATGGAAAGAAAGAGACATTGAGCTGTATTTAGCATCGTTGTTGGCATGGCAACTGCAGGGCTGGCACAACCAGCTCTGGGTCTAGCTGGTGGAGAAAGCCCAGGATGCTGGTGTGAGGTGGCTCAAATGCCCAGATACTGAATTCTTCCTCTTTTTCCCTGCCCTATCCAGAAATGAAGCCTGGAGTGGAAGCAAAGGGAAAAGCTACCCGTGACTCCTTCGGCTCTGCCTGAGCCTGGCCGCAGCAGCTTCTGGATCTAAGCCTGGTCGCTTTGTTGGGATCCACTTCCATCCTCTTTGATGGTAGCAGCATTGGTTGTGTACATTAAACTCAGGTTTTGATACAGGTGTGAATGCCTCTGTAATATGGCACTGGCAGCCGGGCTGAGCTCACCTGTCTGTCTCCCTTTCCATTGTGCTGGGGTTGGATCCTCCCCACCTCTCCAGCCAAAAAGGGCCAAAACACAAAACAGTGCAGTAACTCTCAGACATCTGAGTGCTGCGTGCTGTAGTGCTGCTTCCATGAGAATTTGGCCTGATGTCACAGCAGGAGTGGGAAATGAGGGTTTAAGTGATATGATTGGATGGGGGTGGGGAGAGGACCCAAGAACCCCCTGGCCATTCCCTTGTTACGAACTAGGACATCCTCTGCAGCAGACACTCCTGTCACAAAGAGATGTGTGAAACAGGAGCCCTTGGCTATATCTCTGACCCTTTACCTGATGGGATGTGCCCTGTGCTCTCAACCCTATAGGGAAATCGTCCTGCAGGGGAGTGAAATCCTTCCTAGAATGACTCCTGGCACGTTGGGGGGGGCAGTGGGGCTTGCGGGCCACCCAGCACTGCTACAGCAGAGGAAGGGCCGGAAGGTGGGTGGGAAGGGAAGGGAAAGAGGAGCTGCATGGACTGGGATGGAAGTGGAAGGGAGCCTTTCTGCTGGAACACAGCCCTTTGCCAGGACGAGGCAGCTTCTGGCAGCTCGGTGGGGACTGCAGCAATGGAGAAGTGCCATCCCTGTGACCCAGGTTTCCTCCAGGTCTCCAAAAGCCAAAGAAAAAGGGGGAGGGAAAAGAGAAAGAAACAAAAACCGCTTAAAGACAAGTGTGTCAGAGCAGATGATGCCAGGAGGAACAGGCTTGCAGGAGCAGCTTGGTGCTTGTGACACTGCAATGCCTCCAGCTAAATTTAGAGGTGTAGGGTGGAGGCATGAAGCCGCACTGGGCGTGCGTGGCCAGGATGCTCTGGGGCAGGAGCTGCAGCTCTCACTTGGAGCTCTGCCTAGGGGTGGAAGAAGAGCGAGTTGCAAGCTTATGGGTAAGGATTAAAGGGCAGGCTACCATGCCTTATACAGTTGTGGGTGTTTGCTACGGGCCACCTGATCAGGAAGAGGAGGTAAATGAAGCCTTAAGACAGCTGGAAGTAACCTCTCAGTCACAAACCCTGGTTCTCCTGGGGCACTTCAACCACCCTGAAATCTGCTGGGAAGACCACATAGCTAGGTAGGGAGTTCAGGAGGTTCCAGCAGTGCACTGATGACAACTTTTTGACACAGGTGGTGGAGAAGCCAACAAGGAGAGTTGTGCTGCTGGACCTTGTATTAACAAATGAGGAAGGATTAGTTGGAGATGTGAGGGTCGGGGTCACTATGGGCGGAACGACAGGCCAGTCACTCTTCTCAGTCCCTGGGAAGCTCATGGAGCCAACTAATGCTGAAAACCATTCTCAGATGCATGGAGGACAGGAAGGTGATCATCGCTAGTCAGCAGGGAATTTACAAATGGGAAAATTGTGCCTAAGCAGCCTGATAGCTTTTTTACAATGAACTTGGTGGATGAGAGGAGAACAGTGGAGGCTGTTTACCTTGGCTTTACTAGGGCTTGACACTGTCTCCTGTAACACTGTCTCCTCATAGACAAACTGATGAAGTCTGGGTTAGATGAGTGGACAGTAAGGTGGACTGAAAACTGGCTGAGTGACTGGTCCTGGAGTATGGTGATCAGTGTGGAAAAAGTCCAGATAGAGGCCAGTCACGAGGACAGTGCCGCCTGCGTAGGCACTGGGTCCAAGAGTATTTAACGTCTTCGTTAATGACCTCAATGCCAACGTTAATGACCTAAGCCAACAAGGAGAGTTGTGCTGCTGGACCTTGTATTAATGAAATGAGGAAGGACTAGTTGGAGATGTGAGGGTCAGGGGCAGCCTTGGCTGCAGTGGCCATGATATGGTGGAGTTCAGGATCTTGCGAGGAGGAAGCAGGGCAAAAAGTAGGATTGTGACCCTGGACTTCAGCAGAGCAAACTTTGGCCTCTTCAGGGATCTACTTGGAAGAATCCCATGGGTAAGGACCCTAGAAGGAAAGGGGGGTCCAAGACAGCTGGTCAATATTCAAGCATCACTTCCTCCAAGCTCAAGATCGGTGCATCCCTATGAGGAAGAAGGCAAGCAAAAGGGGCAGGAGACCTGCATGGATGAGCAGGGAGCTCCTGGCAAAGCTCAGACAGAAGAAAGAATTCTACAGCATGTGGAAAAAGGTACAGACCACTTGGGAGGAATATGGGGGCCCTGTCAGAGTACGCAGGGATGTGAGAAGGAAGGCCAACGCCCATTTGGAATTAGATCTGGCAAGGAATATCAAGGACGATAAGAAGGGCTTTTTCAAATACATCAGTAGAGAATGGAAGACTGGGGAAAATGTCAGCCTGCTGCTGAATGGGGCGAGTGCCCTGGTGACAAAGGATACGGAGAAGGCAGAGTTGCTGAATGCCTTTTTTGCTTCAGTATTTACTGCTAAGATCAGCCCTCAGGAATCTCAGACCCTGGAGACGAGAGAGGAAATCCGGAGAAAGGAGGACTTTCCCTTGGTCTAAGGGGGTCGGGTCAGAGATCATCTAAGCAAACTCGACATCCACAAAGCCACGAGCCCCGACGGAATGCACCCACAGGTGCTGAAGGAGCTGGCTGATGTTACTGTTACGCTACTCTCCATAACCTTTGAAAGGTCGTGAAGAACAGGAGAGGTGCCTGAGGACTGGAAGAAAGCCCGTGTTATCCCAGTCTTCAAAAAGGGCAAGAAAGAGGACCCAGGCAACTACAGGCCAGTCAGCCTCACCTTCATCCCTGGAAAGCTGATGGAGAATCTCGTCCTGGAGGTCATCTCCAACCATGTGGAGGATAAGAGGTGATCAGGAGTAGTCACCATGGATTCACCAAGGAGAAATCATGCATAACCAATCTGATAGCCTTCTATGATGAGATGACTAGCTGGGTAGATGAGGGGAGAGCGGTGGATGTGGTCTACCCTGACTTCAGCAAGGCTTTTGACACTGTTTCCCATAACATCCTCATAGATAAGCTCAGGAAGTGCAGCCTAGATGAGCAGTGAGGTGGATTGATAATTGGCTGGATGGCAGAGCTCAGAGGGTTGTGCTCAGTGGTGCGGAGTCTAGTTGGAGGCCTGTAGCTACCAGTGTCACCCAGGGGTCAGTAATGGGTCCAGTGTTGTCCAACTTATTCATGAACGACCTGGATGAGGGAACGGAGTGCGCCCTCAGCAAGTTTGCTGATGACACGAAGCTGGGAGGAGTGGCTGATACCCCAGAGGCTGTGCTGCCATTCAGAGGGACCTGGACGGGCTGTAGAGATGGGCTGGGAGGAACCTCATGAAGTTCAGCAAGGGCAAGTGCAGGGTCCTGCACCTAGGGAGGAATAATGCCAAGCACCAGTACAGGCTGGGGCTGACTTGCTGGAGAGCAGCTCTGCAGAGAGGGACCTGGGAGTCCTGGTGGACAGCAGGCTGACCGTGAGTCAGCAATGTGCCCTTGTGGCCAAGAAGGCCAACGGGATGCTGGGCTGCATTTGGAAGAGTGTTGCCAGCAAGTCAAGCAAGGTGATCCTCCCCCTCTGCTCAGCCCTGGTGAGGCCACACCTGGAGTGTTGTGTCCAGTTCTGGGCTCCCCAGTACCAGAGGGACACGGAGCTACCGGGCGAGTGAGAGCAGAGGACTGGAGCACCAGTATGAGGACGGGCTGAGAGAACTGGGCCAGGTTAGCCTGGAAAGAGACTGAGGTGAGACCTCGTTACCGTACGTACAAACGGCTGAGGGGAGGGGGGCCGGAGGACGGAGCCCGCCTCTTTTCTTGCCCCATGGCTCTGTGACGGGGACGGCCGCGTCCAGGCCAGGGGGGGGTGGGGTCCGCGCTCCGGGGCGGGGTCAGCGGGGACGTGGCCGGGCAGGCGTCGCTCCGCCCCTCCGCTGCCCGGTGCCACGCGGCCGTGGTTCGGCGGCCGCCTTCCCGCGCCGGGCGGCACCGGCGGGGCCTGGTCGGGCCCGGGGGGAGCGGAGAAAGGAGCGGGAGGCGGGGGGGGCTGAGACCGAAACCTGGGGGGCGGGGCCTGAGGGCCGGGGCTGGGGGCGGGGCCTGAGGGCCGGGCCCTCCCGCTCGCCCCGCCCACGCCGCCGACGCGCACGTCGGGCCCCGGGCGGCTTCTGCGCGGGCGCGGCGGGAGGAGGGGGGGGCGGCGCCGCGGGGAGGGGCCGCCGCCGGTTCGAGCCCCGGGGCCGCCCGCTCGGGGCCGTTCCGGGAGGGCCGGGCCAGCGGCCCCCGGCTCCGGCCCCGGCCCGCGGCTTCGAGGGGAGCCCGGCCTCCGGCCTCGCCTCTCCCCCGGAGAGCTCCGCCGCCGGGGGGGCCGAGGAGGACGAGGGCGCCGAGGCGGGGAGCGGGCGAGGAGGCGAGGAGCCCCCTCGGAGCACCCCATCGCCCGCCCGGGAGCGGGCTCCGAGTGCCCCCCGTAACGGGGACGCCTCCCTCGGGACCCAGCCCGAGCGATCGCCTCAGCCCCCGTTGGGAAACGTCCTAACCCAAAACGAGGAGCCACGATTGGAAAACCTGAATTTCCCTACCAGGTGGTCTCACAGGGCAGAAAATAATCTCCCACGCTGCCACCGAGGCACTTCCATAATAAGAATTTAATAAAATGCCGCAAATAATTCTCTCCCAAGGTCCCCACAGTTATTAGCAGCTCTCACCTGAGGTCTCTCCACATAAAGCTCAAATTTAGGAGCTTGTTTGAGTGCACCCTGCCCTTCCAGCATGACCGAAGGAGGGAGAAAATCTCTGTAAAGACGCGCGCCTTGAGATGATATTTAATGCTCTATATTTAGGCCCCTGCATCCCTGGAGGCTGTCAAAATTTAATACCGTCCCTGTGAGAAGGAGGGATGTGACATTGCTCCTCTTCCACCACCCCCCCACCACGAGTGGGGACGAGGTGCTGAGATGCCTTCCCAGCTCTGCCGCGATTTGGGGGGGGCCCCGGCACGATTCCTCCTGGACACGTTTGGGAAGCACCAGTGAAACCCAGCAAAAATCAAAATCCCTGGAAAAGGGGTGATGGGGGGCTGCTCGTTTCTGGAGGGTCTGCAGCCTCTTCCCCGCCCCCCTTCGCTCACTTCGGGGGGAAGCCGTGCCACCCCACAGAGCTGGCGGCGGGAGCTGCCATGTGCAGCCTGAGAAAAACAGGAAGGAGGGACGGGGACAGCTGGCGGGGACCCTGTGCGGGGCCAGTGCCAGCTGCTGCACGGTGACCCCGCAACGCCCCACCGACTGCCAGCCCTGGCAGAGCCCTGGCAGCTCCCCTTGCCGCTCCCCAAAGTGCTCGGTGCCGGTGCCAGAGTGTCCCCAAGTTCCAATGTGCCGTCCCCTGCAAGTGCGGCATGGTCACCCATCTCCATCCCCGCGCTGCATGGACATGAGTTTTTACCTCTGCATCCCGAGGTCATGTCTAGGAGATGCTGAGCGCCTGGAAAGCATCACCCAGGGCGGGTGGTTTTCAGGGGGCCCCCACCATGAGCAACGGCCCTGGTAGGAAAATGCACAGGCTGGCTCAGGCTCAAAACACTGCTAATGATTAGAAATGTTCTGGCATTTTGCGTCCCTCCTCCGCAGCCTGCGGGATTTGCGGCGCTAAGAGGCTCTGCCAGGACTGGGGGGCTGCGGATGGAGCGGGTTTTGGGGGGGACCTGGGGCAAAGCTCCCCCCAAACTGTGGAATTTTTCAGGTTTTGCATGTAACTGGATGATGCTCCCAACGTTTTGCACAGTGATTTTGGGGGGGCCTTCCCACTAGCACAGATTTTCCTGGAGCCATCCCCGTGATGCATAGATCACCCCGGCTTCGCTCAGCTCCCCAAGAAATGCCTCGTCTTGCTTTGCTGGAGCAGGCAGCCGTGAGCCAGCGATCAATCTGGAGGCTCTAAAAAGGGAAGGGGGATTGGTTTCCCATCTAAAAGCGCCGTCTGAGCAGTGCAGCCTTTGTCTTGAAGCTGGAGCAGGCTTTTGGGAGCAGATCGGTGCTGGGAGCGCAGCTATTTTTTCCCCTCGCTGGTGGGAAGAGGTGGCATTTGCAGCAACTCGAAACTGGCTCAGGGAGAGCGGGTGCGAGCGGCTCGCAGGGATTCAAGGGATGCTCGACCAGCACCCTGCTCCCCTGTGTGCTGCCTTGGCTGATGCGCCCTGGGGGGGCGGTAGCTGTGGATCCCTCCCACCCCCTCTTGGGCCCTGGAGTGGGATGGGGATGTTGGGATGGGGATGGGATGAGGGACGGGGAGGGGGACAGGGACAAAGACAATGAGGGAAATGAGGATGGGGATGGGGAGGGGGACAGGAACAGGGATGGTGATAGGGACAGGGATGGGGATGGGGACAGGGATCAAGCTGATGGGGACAGGGATAACGATGGTGTTAAGGCTGGGGACGGGGACATAGGTGGGGATGATGAGGGGAATGATGGCAGGGATTGGGAATGGGGACGGGGGTGGGAATGGGGACATGGATACAGGGGGGGGATGGGGACAGCAACGGAGATGGGGATGGTGGCAGTAGCAGCAGTGGGGACTGTGACAGTGACAGGAATGGGGACAGTGATGACAATGGGTCAGGGATGATGACCACCTTGATGGTGAACAAGGGTACTGGTGATGCCATCAAAGAGGCAGGTCGGTGCCACCAGCCCCCCAAGCTGGTGCAGCCCCACAAGCCAGCCTGCCCGGGGGTCCCTGTCCATGCTGGGGGGTGGAGGGGGGGGGGGGGGGGCTCAGCGTGTTTTGGGGGCTGGTTGGAGCGAGCACCAGTGCACGGAGCCCACAGGCGAGTCGTGTGGTTGCTTAGCAACCCCAAAATGGATTCGAGGCATGTGAGGTGGGTGATGCAGGGGGCTGCGGGGCTGCACCCCCTGAGGTGCCCTGTGGGTCCCCCATCTCGGTGTCATCTGAGGGGTCTGCACACTGCCCCCAAGGGCTGGGAAAATGGCTGGGCTCAGACGTTTTGATGGAAAACATCCCAAACTTGGGGAGCGGATGCTGCTGCAGGCATGCCCCGCGTGCCTACCCGGCCTCACCATCTTCATCCTTGGCCCTCCTTCGGGTTTGAGCTCTAAGTAGGTCAGAGCTGGTGCGGGAAGGTTTCCCTCTGCTCCCACAAAAGCAAACCTGGGGGCAAACCCCCAGTGTGGGAGCTAAGTATCACCCCCCAAACAGTCGCATCACCCCTACTTGCTGCAAGTTCATCCATGTGCGCATGACCCCGGTGCAACCCCTTCCCCAAATCAGCACAAATTCAGGCACAACCCTAATAAATCAGCTCCGCTGAGCACAAAGCACAGCCCCCTGCCCTATTACGAGCCCCAAAGCCCCGTGCCATAAGCACAGAGCCTGTCCCATTAAATATTTGATAGCATCCTCTGTGCTGCTGGATTTATATTGCATGAAGCCCCCACGCAGGCTGACGGCTCCTTTAAGCATTAGGAGGGAGTTGGAGGCGAGGGGAGTTGCTGCAAGAGAAATTGGAGGAGGCAGAGAGAGAGAGAGAGAGAGAGAGAGAAGGGGGAAAAAAAAATTAAAAAACTAAAGCCCAAGCCTGGCAGGAGCAGCAGTGCTGGCGGGGAGGTGGGCTGATAGGCTCGCCCCGAGGAAGCGCATTACGTAGGCAAGCAGCTCTGCTCAACTTGCCACCTGCGCCGGGAGAGCGAGCCCCTGCGTGAGCCCCTCACCACCATGGACTGCTGCAACGTATGTACCTCGCGCCCTCCGGCTTTCTGGGTTTAATTACTTTTTTTTTTTTTTTCCCCGCTCCTGTTTTCGTGCAGGGCACGGTGGCAGGGATGTGGGGTTGCGGGGGGGGGGGGTTGTGCTGTTGTGGGGGGGCGATGCTGCAGGAGTGTGGGTGCAGCACCCAGGAGCCAAACCAACTCCATTCCCTCCCCAAGATCTGCTGCAAAGCCTTGCACCCCAAGATCCCTGCTGCTCCCATGGGTGCTGCCGGGGCTTGGAGGAAAGCACCCCAAATATCCCTTTTCCAGCCAGTTTTGCACGGCATCCCAATGGTGCAGGGCAGGAAACCCCCCTTTCCCCAGACCCAGCGGGCAGATGCCTCTTTCTGCTCTTCTCCAGCGTTATGTCCCCCCAAAAGCCTCCCCAGGAGGCAGTGAAGGTTTCTTACAGTCAAGGGAGAAGCTGGTGCTTCCCCCCGCTCACAGAGGGGATCGCAGCGCTGCACCCTCCAGCCTCACCCCGGGGTGAGCCCCCACTGCCACCCAGCCACCAAACAGCTCAGAGCGCGGATCTAGCAGAATGAACATATGGTTTTTCCCCTTTTCATCCCCTCTTTTTTTTTTTTTTTAATTTTCCTGCCTTTCCCCCCTTTTCTCTCCTTTTTCTTTTTTCTTTTCTTCTTTTTTTTTAACCCTCTTGCCCCAGCTGGCATTACAGCGCTTCTGGCTGCATCTGGGGTGGCAAAGCCCACCCTGGATATGGGATTTCCCCTGACAAAGCCCACCCTGGATATAGGATTTCCCTGTGGATATACAAATCCCCCACCACCCCCACCCCTCCACACCCTGGATATAGGATTTCCCCTGTGGGTATAGGATTTCCACCCTGCCTATAACATTTCCACCCTGACTATCACATTTCCACCCTGGACCTGCCACTTAAGCTCCTGTCCCCCTTTCCATCAGTTCAACAAACCTCAGCACCTCCCGTGCCACTTTGCAGTGACATTGTGTCGCCTCTAAGGCAGCGCAGGGCTTTAGTGTCCCATGCATCCCCAGTGCTCCCACAGAGCCCTTGTGAGAAAAGGAACAGCCACACACACAGCCAGGGTGCACGCTTTTGCATGAATCAGTCCTGGGCGCTTTCTCTTGTGGGCGGGATGAGCCACGGCTGCCATCCCCCCCAGCCCAAACATGCAGTTTGCAAAGAACCTGAAAAAAAAACTCTTCAAAAAGTCCTTTAAAGCAAAGAGGGGTGGTGATGTGAAGGACGCAGTGGGGTGCCCAATGCCAGCTCCCTCTGGTCCCATCTGTGTGCTCCCCCCCCCCCCACCCCAGTTTTTCACCTGTTTCCACTGCTCAGCAGTGATAACTTTAATGGGGTTTGAGCACTCCAACTGCAGTGGCAGGAGGGGACTGGGCTGCAGGGCGTTATATGGGGGCCATTGCACAAGGAGGCATGCTTTGGGGTCAGGATGCAACGCACAGGTTGTGCATTTTCAACAGAGTGTAAATGTAATTATTTCCCCCCCACCACTCCTTCCCAATTTTCCCATTGATTTTCTGCATTTTGCAGCACTTTCGGTTAAAAAGACTTGGGCAGTCAGCGGGAGCAAAGCAGGGTGAAAGTGATGACCCCCAAAACCTCCCTCTGTTCCCCTGGATGGCCCCTCCTGGTATCCAAGTACTCAGGGGACCAGGATCTGGCCCTGGCAGTGCAGTGGGTCTGGATGGTGTTTGCAGCAGGGTGGTACTGGAGAGTGGCTATGGGAAAGAGCAGGGTTAAAGCATCTTTCTGACACTGTAGCCATGCTCCGTTGTTTGCATGCACCATGAATCCCCTGAGGACCTTGATTTTTTTTTAGCAAAAGACCAGGTTTAGGAGCTCCTGGCATGGGGCAAAGCAGGGTCCCCCACCCCGTAACTGCCCCCTCACTGCCAGCAGGAGGGAGCCTGCACGAAGCTGGACGAGGACATCCTGGACATCCCCCTGGACGACCCCGACGCCAACGCGGCGGCGGCCAAGATCCAGGCCAGCTTTCGTGGCCACATGACCCGCAAGAAGATCAAGGGGGGGGAGATGGACCGGAAAACCAAGGATGCTGAGTGCGCCAACAGCACCCGCGGTGGAGACCTCCGCAATGGTGACTAGGTACCCCCTAATGTCCCTTTCTCTTAAAGCAGGGATTCTTCGAGTAGCCTTCCCCATCCCAGCTCCTGCTGGACCACTTGGGCTGGAGAAGGGTTTTTCTTATTCCAGGAGTCAAAAAGCAAGCAGGAGGCGTTCAGGCAGCCCTGCCTTGCCCTAATTTTGCGGGCGCGCCGTAGTAGTTAGCATAGGAACGGCGGGGAAGGCAAAGCCCTAGATTTGAATTGAATTTCTCCCTTAGCAACACCACCCCAAACGCCTCGCCTCAGCACATGCTATTTTTAAAAGCCTGTGTCACAGTCTCCTGGCAGGAAAAGGGAAATTTAAAAGCGCCCACGGCACCGGGGCTGTGGGGCTGGGGGTGCTGGGGGCGCCGGGGGTGCAGGGAACAGTCCCAACCCCAGACACTGCTTTGGGGTTGGCAGCTGTGCCATCCTACTGCTGCCCCAGCTCCGTGCAGGGCACTGGAGTGCAGATGCAGCTGGGATGCAGTGGGGCTGTAGCAGGGATGCAATTGGAATTCAATGACAGTGCAGTAGGGCATGGACTTGGGATGCGATGGGCATGTGGTGGGGATGCAATGGAACTGCAGTGAAAATTCAGTGAGGATGCAGCAGGGATGCAGCTGCCAATTGCCGGTGCTGCAAAGCTCGTTAAGGCCACAAGGCTCATTAGGGCTGCCTCTCTGGGTCGCCTGAGCAGGGTCTCTTCCTGTGTCGGCTCCAGCCCACAGTGAGCAGGGTTCAGCTCCCACTCCCCACTGAGGTCCTCGGAAAAGAGGTGCCCAGGCTGGGTGTCTCTGCCCCCCAGACCCAAAGGTCACCCCAGTGCCCCAGCTGCCTGGACAGGGCAGGGGACGGGCAGGGGACAGGCAGGAGCAGGGGCAGTGGAGGACAGGGAGACGTTGCAAGGACAGGGTGCAGGCAGGGCATGGAGGAGGTGCAGGATGCAGCAGCTGGGTGCAGGAGCAGGGCTTGAGCAGGGTGCAGGTGCAGGCAGGGCCATGCATGCAGTCTGACTGCTCTGCTCTCTTCTTGCTTGCAGGGCCCACCGGAGCCACCCTGCCGAGCCCCCTCAGTCGCCAAGGCACAGGAGCCCCCGCTTTGCCCTGACCCCGCATGCATCCCCTGGGCCCCCGCAGCCGGGCCCCCCCCTCGCCCCCGCCCCAATAAAGGTCCCTGCCGGAGGCCGGGCTGTCCTTGCCACCATGGGGACATCACGGCGCCGGGAGAGACGTCACCCGACGGGGGGAGTGAGGTCACGGTGGTGGAGCTGCAACAGCTGCGGGTGGGTGGGGTGGGGTAACCGGTAGAACCACGATGTCTGGTGTGAGGTCACACCTGCACGTGTGACGTCACTGGCAAGCACGCAATGTGTGACGTCATGCAGGCACGTGTGACATCACTGGTGGACATGTGATGGCTGGCATGATGTCACACAAGCGTGCGTGGCACCCCTGGGGGATGAGAGCTAGCTCTGGTGATCCTCTGCAGCCCTCGGTGGGCGGTGTGACATCACCACGGGACACGTGGTGGCTGGAGTGACATCATACAAGTGTGTCTGACGTCACGACTGGATGTATGATGATGGGTGTGACATCACGCAGGCATGTGTGACATCTCTGATGGACCTGTGACAGCCAGCCTGAGGTCACACAGGCAAGAGTTGAACGCTGTGACGCCACACGCCCCCCCATGACATCACACCACCGGCCATGGCAGGTGTGATGCGGCCATGGCAGGCTGTGACATCACAGCGAGGGACAGCGGGGCAAGTGGTGCACCAACACACACCGTCAGCATGACCCTGAAGGCCCTGGCTGCCTGGTGTGACGTTACACAGGCATGTGACATCGCACACTCATTGCGGCTTCACCCTGAGGGACGTGGGGCCAACAACCCACCGCATCCTCACAAAATCAGCCCAAAGCATTTTAATCAAAAAAAAAAAAAAATTAAAAAAAGTGCTCCTCCCACCTCCCCTCATGGCTACCTCCAACCCCCACCCCCAACACTTTTAATGTTCGTTTATGAAAAATGCCCCGTTTCCACGGATACGTAAAAAAAAAAGAGGACCCCTCCTCCAGTTGGGGCTGTTTCGGGGTGCTGGCATCGGCGGGGAGTCTCGGGCCACCAAAACCCGGAGCGCGGGCACCTCCCACACCCATTAAACAACCGCAGGACAAGTCCAGCTGCTCCAGGCATCTTTTCAAAAAAAAAAAAAAAAGTGGAAAAAAGCCCCCAAAAGTGGGCAGGGTGAGACGTCAGAGGGGGACATCCCATTATTCGGGGGGTCACACCAAGGAGCCAGCCCGGCTCTGCGCTGGCACCATGACAGGGATGGCGCCTGCCCGTGTCAGGCTGGAGGGGGGCAGCCCCCCCGGGGGGCCAGGGGCTTGCGGGGGGTGCCAGGGGGCCCCGTTGGTGGGGGGGGGACGTCCCCCAGCCCGGGGGGGTCCCCGGTAGCTGCCGGCAGCTGTGAGGACAGAGGCAGTGTCGGAGGGGGGTGAGGCCCCGTAGGGTCTGTCCCGGGCACCCGCAACGGAAGACAAGGTGCTGGTCTTGGAGATGGCATCTGCGGGGGGGGTCCGTGTCCAGGAGGGGGTTTTGGGGGCCACGGCGTCTTCCCTGTGGACAGGGGAGAGAATGGCAACACCTGCTGGAAATCTGGCTGCTCCCCGCCACGAACTCCACCAAATCACCTGTATTTTTGGCTGACACCCCCCCAGCCCCCAAAGCAACAGAAGAGCTCAGCCCTGATGAGCTGCAGGAGCCCCCCCACGTAGGGGACAGAAAGAGGGATTCACCCAGTAGGGAGGGGGAACAGAGGTGGAAAATATCCTCATTAACTCTGAAATCTAATGATGACCAGAAATCTCCTCCCCTCATTAATTCCGAGACGTAGCAATAACTTGCTGAACCTCTGTCCCGGGGTGGGGGGGGGCTACCCTCACTTGATCTCGTTGGCTGCCTCCTCCTGGCCGTCACGTTTCTTCCTCCGGTAGCTGACAAGCCGGCGGGCAAAGAAGGCGACGGTAGCTAGAGCGCCCAGGGAACCCAGCACGGCACCGGCGATGATGGCCCCCTCGCTGGCTGCGGGGAGAGAGGTGGCAGGGGCAGTTTTGCCTCTCCCTCACCTCGCTGCGAGGACCAGGCCCCCGGTCCCCAGCCCTGCGGACACGTACTCACTTGAGTGCACCTCCAGGATGATGCTGCACTCAGCCGACCCCGCTTGGTTCTCAGCCACACACACGTAGAGGCCCGACATGTCCAGCGAGAGGTTCGTCAGCTTGAGGGTGCCCCTAGCCCGGTCTGCAGGGGAGGAATTGGGGTGCTGCCCCATGGCTACCCCCCTGCCCCACACCCACCTCGGTATGGCAGGGATAGCAGGGGGCAAGGTTAAGGGGATGCTCACCCTCCTCCCCCCTTCGCACAGCAAGGCTGGGAGCAGGCAGAGCTCAGGGGACGAGACCCCAGCCCCTCCACCTCTCCCTCTCCTCCAAAGCTTCCCAGGACTTCCCCCCACCCCCAGCCCCACCTTACCCTGGGCAGGGGGGAAGAAGACCTGCAGGGTGGGCGCCGTGCGCTGCCACTGGTAGGCGGGCGAGGGCTTGCCCTTCTCGGAGGCACAGCTCAGCGTCACGTTGGCCCCCACCGTGGGGCTGCCCCGCAGCCGGCAGGCGGGGGGGGCTGGCGGCACTGCGGGCACCACATTAGTCCCAGCCCCGGGGACACGGAGGGGCACAGGGGACCGGGGCGCCCTGCAGGCCCTTACCCAGCACCGTGAGGTTGATGACGGCCACGTTCTTGCCCGTGCTGGTGGCATCATCCACCACGTTGACAGTGCACATGTACTGGCCCGAGTCACGCTCCCGTGTGGCATTGATGAAAACTGAGATGTTGTGGGTGAGGACAGGGTACAGGAACCCCACGCGGGGCTTCAGCTCTGTCTCCTCCACCTTCACCACCCCATCCAGGTATGTCAGGATCTGCGCAGAGAAAACGCCTGCTCGGACAAGTCCGGATGGCACTGCAGGAGGTGAAACCCCTCCAAACCCCACATTTTTGGGGAGCAGCAGCAGTCACGTGAGCTACCTCCATCCTCACCCACCCTGAGCATCCACAGCATGGGAACCAAGGGCACATCCCCACCACGGGCACCATGAGCACCCTACCACCATAGGCACCTCCTTACCACGGGCACCGTAGGCACCTCCCCATTGTGGGCACCAGGAGCATCCTGCCACCATAGGAACCTCCCCATCAGGGGCACCCCAAGCATCTCTCCATCATGGGCAACCCCCCAGCATGGGCATCCCTCCCAGTGGGCTCCACGACCATGGTGGGTACCATGGACATCTCTCCATTGTGGGCACCTCCCCACCGTGGGCACCCCCCCCGCATTGTGGGCAACACGAGCATCCCCCATGTTGAAGGCACCACAGGCACCTCCCCACTCTGCCCCCCCCCCCCCCCCAGTCACCTGGAAGGGGTCAGCATCAGCCTTATCCAGCAGCCAGGTGACATAGGGCTTTTTCTGCGAGCGGCTGGTGTACCAGGCAGGCAGCACCACTCCCTGCCCCTCCACGGAGAAGACGGAGCCTGTCCCCACGTGCACCTCCAGCACAGCCGAGCAGACACCTGCCCAGCAGGAAAACGGGACGTGACTCAACCCCAGGTGCCAGTTTTACCAAAAAAAAAAAAAAAGAAAAGGAAAAAAAAATAACAACCCCACCAATTGTTAGAAAAACACCCTGTTCCAAAGAAAAGAAAAGACAAAGCATGTTATCGCCTGGAGGCTGGGCCAGGAGGAAATTTTTCCTCCTTCCCTGCCACGGGAAGGGCTTTCCGGCCAGCCAGAGGATGCAGGACAATGCCTTCCCCTCCCACGGCCACTTCCCCCCACTAAACGAGCATGGGAAAGCCTCTGCCCCAGGCTGCCGGGTGCATCAGGGATAAATCCCCAAGCTCCCCAATCGCTTTTGGAGAAGCCCACAGGATGCCACGCAGCCCTGGGGCTGGAGCTACCTCCTGCCCCTGGGCGATTTCACTTTTTATGGGGGACACCCATATAGCACCTGCTTCAGTGCAGGCACCCAGCCAGCACCCCCGCATCATTTTGCACCCTCCCAGGTCCTTTGCCACCCCCACAAGTGCTAAACCAGGATAATTGCTGTGTGGCCTCCTGTGCCCCCCCCCCCCCCGCAACGTCATCCCACGGGGCTGTGAGGGTGTCAATGCCCCCACCATCAATTCCCTCAAAAATAAAGTCAGGAGCAGGGAGGGATCAGAGTGGGTGCCACAGGTCAGGGAAGGGGGGTGCCTGGCTTGCGGGGGGTGGGATTATTTCCCAGCTTTGCTCTGAAAAGGATCAGCTGGAAAATAATCTGCTCAGGCGAGGTCAGGTGCCCGGAAAGGGTTTGCATCGGGTTCCCTCCAGGGCTGAGAATTAAATGCCGTGGGTGACCCCAGCACGGCTGCCCCATCCCCACATCGCTGGCTGTCCCCATCCCATTGTCCTCACCCCGAAAAAATGGGGGGGTGAGGGGCTTTGCTGCTCCATCACAGCCAGGCATCGCAGCCTGGGGGGGGATTTGGGGCAAATTTTGCAGCAAAAAGGAGAAAAGGAGCTAACAGGGGGATTTGGGCATCAGTGCACAGCTTGGATGGGTTTAACCCTCAAATTAACTCACACCCAAGCACAGCCCCCACTCTCACAGCCCCCTTTCTCTCCCTCCCCCCCCCCCCCCAACACACACACAAACTTCTCCAGGATTTTTTTTCCAGGGCGGGAAGATGAAAACAAGGCGCCTGGGGGTATTTTTAGCCTCCTGCATGCATCCGCTCTTCCCCCAGCAAGGCTTCGGCGCAGCTTCCCGACGGCGCCTTGCGGCCCCAGGCAGGAAGCCCTGCGCCAGCTGATAACACAGGCTCCCCCCGCAAATTCAAAGTCCTAACACACACACACACACACACACACACACCGGTCCCCTCCTTGGGCCGGTTTGGCCAAGGAAAGGCAGGAGAAATCAGCCCTGGCTGGGCGAGGGCGGACACCTCAGAGCTTAAAAATAGCTAAACCCAACCTAAGAACATAAAACCTTAAGTCCTACCCAGGGGGGAAAACATGGTGGAGACAGCAGCGCAGGTCACTCGAATGCAAGTAGCATCACAAAAACAAAAAATTAAATTAAATTAAATTAAAAGAAGTTAAAATAAAATACAGAGGATGGTTCATTAACTACTCAGATGAGCCCAAGCCGCACAAGTGGTTTTGCATTTTTCATTTAAGGTCGGAAATGGGAAGCCGAAGGGTCACAGCAGGTTGGGAGTGAAAAGCAGTGATTTGGAAACCAATCACCTCCAACATCTGCACTCTTCACCCCATGAAAATTCGGGATTTTCAGCCCATCAGCATCTTTATGGCCCAGGTAAAGCACAGCGAAAGCCGTGCACGACAGGCAAAGTTAAGGTAGAAAGCCAAGTTCTTGGAGCTGAGCAGCAGCTGGGCACCAACATTGGCTCAAGAGGGAGTGAAGAGCAAGATGCTCTTGGCACCGGCCACAGGCTTCCCATCAATTTTGCCTCAAGATAAAGCCCTGAAATCTTTCCAAGATCAGAGACAGCAACAAATACATATATCATTACTCACAGGGTCACCATGGCCATGAGCAAACACTTCTGCACCGAGCTCCTATGTCATTGAGTTGTTATTTCAAATGAGGGCTGCAGGACCAGCCTGAAGTTGTCCCAGTGTAGCCAGCCCAAGCCATGTTTTCCCAGTCCCACTGGGAATCAGTGGCGAAGCACAGCAGACGCCTTTTTCCAGTGGTTCTATCCCTCCCTGTTGCCGGTTAGTACCCATGCACGTGGAAATGTCTAAAACACAGCAAATCCACCAGCGCTTACCCCAGACCAAGCTCCCTTTGCTGTTACGAGCATGCATTAACGCTGAAACCTAGTGACAACCAATTCGATAGCGATCTGTGGCCGCAGCATTGCTCTGTCATCCTTCAGCAATGCAGATCTGAGATCGCAGCTCCATCATCACCCCCAGCATGCTGGGGAGAAGCGACGCTATCATCAAAGCACAAATGTTGTCTTTCTGGAGGATACTTGCTTCCAAAATCACCTTTTTTTTTTTTTTTTTTTCCTTGGAGAACTGACCCACAGCCCCTCATGCAGGAGGAATCGCCCCAAAAGGTGCTGGAAGAGCAGGTGCTTGAGCTCAGGCCAGGGATGCAGCACCAGTGGTCAGCTCCCTGGCGACCAGGACCAAACCCTTTGGCGCACGGGTGCTGCCGCTGGCATCAGCTCCAGATTTAGCCACCTCGCCGCTGCAAATCCTCTAATGCTTTAAACAGATAGAAAAAATTAAGCTGCTCGGGGTGTGCATATGCATATCGGCATGGGTGCCTGGGGCGCTCGCCTGCTGCCGTCCCTGGGGGCCATCCGGCTGCTGTTTGGGATGAAAAACTCAGGTTTTTATCCAACTGCCCTGAGCTAAGCACCTGCCTGGGGAGGGCTTCCCTCTGCTTGAGCCCATCTGCCAGTTTTTTTCCTTCAGAAAAAGCCTTTAAATCCCTGCACACCTCTAGCAGTGATTGCGCAACCTCATTGACAAACTGCAGCACCTGTATAAAACACTGAGCTGCCCTCTCCCCCTCCCCCCCCCCCACCCCACCGGCTAAATCCTACCATTTCAGCCCAAAATGCTGCCTCCCACATTAAAATGCCCCCCTTCCCATCCCCCCCCAAATCCTCTTGCGAAAAGCATCCTCCCCAAAACCGCAGCGCCCAGCCGGACCCTATAAGCTATTAACCACTTGGGAATTAATGGGCTGAAGACGGATTGCGTTTGATGCCCTCACTCTATAGGATTAAGGCAATCTGGCCATGTGAAACCGAGAGAGAAATTAAACCGAGAGACGACGGCTTGGGTTTAATATGCTCGGCTCGTGCTTCTCCAGAGCGGAAACGGTGGCCGAGCAGGAATCTGACTGGAAAAACGGCCCCTAAGAGCCTTGGAGAAAGGTCAAGAGACCGCCTTGCGTGGCCCTTCAAGGAAACGAGCCTGCACCCACCCAGCCGTGGGGTTTTCTTCCCTCCCTCAGCTCCGGACTATTTATAAATGGGCCGATAGGAGCTGCTGGTCCGCGGAACGGCGCCCGTTGGGAAAATCCACAGCGGCTTTTCTCACGACCCAGGGGCAGAAAGTGCTGTATCCTCTGGAGAGCCAAAATCAGGAAAAAAATGCGACTTTGCTATAGATAGACACGGGCAGCCAGCTTTAACCCCCGCCATGCCCAGCCCCAAATTTCACTGCTCAGCCGGCGACGCGGGGACAAGGAAGAAGCAATGGGGCCACCAAGCATCATCCCTCGTTTTTCTTTCTTCTTTCCCATCTTTCTCCCATCACTAGTTTTGCTGTGATCCCATGTGGACCCCATAGAGTAGGATGGGATGTTTGAAAGCATCTGAACCCACCAATTTGGTGCCCAAACATCTTTTCACCGCATTTCTATGCTATGGGGTAATTTGGGTCTTGTAGCATCATGTCCCAAGACTTCGGCACGACTTCGTCCAGGCAACCTGGCACGACCCCATGCAAATTTACGTTGTAGACAACAAAGCAGCTCATCCCAGCACCCTTTAATGGCTTTTTAATGGAAAAAAAATCAAAATAAAAAGGAAAAAAAAAAGAAAAACAGCTGTCTCCTGGGACCGGGCACCCCTAGACAGTGTCCCGCCATGGAGGAAATGCCACCCAAGCACGCCGCGCCACTGCCATTGTTTTGGGGGCCATTTCCTTTGCCAGCAACTCAAAGGGCTGTTTCCCTTTGAAGCACACCCAGCACTTCCAACCTTTCCCTTAAGATCACAAAAAGGGATGGAAATGGATGGGGGGGGAGGGAAGGAGGAAAAAAGCCCCTAGACAGAGAGGGGTTGAGACCCTCTCCACTTAGCATGGCCAGGCCAGCTTGGAGGCATCGGTAAACAAGGGGGGAGGCGGCAGGTTTTATCATGGGAAAAAAATAAATTGATTTTTTCTGCTCAGCGCTGTGCAGGAGAGCAAGTTGTCAGCAGGGAAGGGGAGAGCGGGCCAGGAGCACATCCACATCGCCGCGCCCTGGTCCCGTCGGGGTGATTCGGGTCCGGGGCTTTGGGGGTGCCGCTCCATCCCCGGGGGCGCAGCGGGGTTCTGCACCGCCCCGGGGTAACTCCGCGGCCCCGTTTGCTTTCCCCGCCTCGGAGCGCCCGAGGAGCGGCAGCTGCCTCTGGCAGGGGATCGGGAACACGGAGAGGAGCCGGGGGGTGCCCCTGGGGCTCCCCCCGTCGGTCCCCGCTTCCCTCCCGCCCCGCAGGTCCCACCGGCCGCCCCCCCCGCCCTCCCCGCGCCCTGCCCGGTGCCCCCCCCCCCGGTACCCCCGCGCCGTGCCCGGTGCCCCCCGCTTCCCACCTAGTCCCACCGGTATCCCCCCCCTCACCCCCCCCCGGCGTCCCCAGCCCCCGGGAGCCCTGCCGGGTGCCCCCCCAGCTCCCCGCCCGGTGCCGTGCCGCGGCGCTCACCCAGCAGCGCAGCCAGAGCCAGCGCGCCCGGCGGCAGCGCGCCCATGGCCGGAGCCGGAGCCGCAGCAGGTGCCGGGGCCGCGCCGGGGCGGGGGGGCGGGGGGGGGGCCGGGAGGAGGGGGGGGGGGTCTGGGTCTGGGGGGAGTGGGCGGGGCCCAGGTGGGGCCGCCCCGCAGGTGGGGGCGGGGCTCGGCGGCGGGGGGCGGGGCTCGGCGGCGGGGGGCGGGGCTCTTCTCCCCAGCCACACCCCGGGGGTCCAAACCACCTCCCCCCGCCCGCCCCCCCCCCCCCCATTCCGGCCAATCACGGCTATTTGTTAATTAGTAGGGTTATTAATAATTAATTAGGATATTACGGCCGGGGGGGGGCGGCGTTGCTTGTCACCTCCCCAGGGGTCACGCGCGCCGCTGCTCCCCTGGGGACCCCAGGGCCCCGCAGGGCTCTTCCTCCTCCCAGCGGCCCCCGACCAGCCGCGTTCCTCCTCAGAAAGCCCTGAAAAGCCTCGCTCAAAACCAGACCGAACAGAGCAGGCGGGGACGTTCTGACCCTCCGGCTGGAAGCGGCCCCGGCTCGCTGCAAGCCCCCGAGCTGCGTGGCCTGGGCCTGCCTGCGGCTGGGGCGAGGAGCGGGGACGGGGCCTGGAGCAGAGGCAAGGTCCCAGAGGGATTTGGGGGGGGGATTTGCAGGGCCGGGGGACACGGCGCATCCTCCCAGAGCGAGGTCTGCGGGTACCCAGGAGGCGAGGAGCTTGGCGGGCCCCAACCGACGGAGGACACCAGCGGATCCCTTCGGCAGCAAAAGCAGCCTCGAGCACGGCAGGACGCGGCCCTGGGGACGGGCGAAGCTTTGGGGACCACTGGGGGATCCCCCCCGGGCTGGCGGAACGGATCTTGGCGAGAGAAGAGCGGGGAAGGGACGGGACGGGGGCTGCAGGCCGGCGATCCCGGCCGCCGGATGCCCTCTGCTGGGAAGAGCACCGGGAGAGGCTTTGCTGCTGATCCTGGCCCTAGCGGGTGGTAGAACCCTTATTTCTCCCCGAAAAGCCTCCCCACGTGCTTCCATCGCTCAACGCTCCAGGAGAAACAAGAAGTCCCTCTGCTAGGTGAGGCCGCGCACCGGACAGCCTGAGAAGCCTTAAACCCGCCCCCACTGCCAGAGGATCCCAAGTGGAAGAGCCCCATTTCCACCCATTTCTCCAGCCCCACGCTCAGCGCCTGGCCGCATTTGCAGCTTTTTTGACCTTAGCTTGCTTTTTCCAGTCCCAAATTGTCAGGGAAAGTCGTCACTGAACACACAAGGAGTCCTTCAAATGCTGCCCTGCAGCAGCGAGGAGGAGCCTCCCTGTGCCGAGCCATATCGAGCGTGAGGAAAACGATGGGGGCAAAGGCGTCTCCTTGCGTTTCCTAAACGGTGGGCGTTCGATGCAGCTGGGAAGCTGTGCCAAGGGCCACGGAGCACATCCAAAGGCTGTTCGTCTTCCCTGCTGCCACTCCGCAGATGATGTTCCCAAGCTGAAGACATGTCCAGAGCTGGGGGGGGAGGGGGTCAGAAGGCAGAGGCTGGAGGCAAAGGAGGAGACTCAGCTCCACCACGGGACACACTGCTGTCCCACAGCCCTTGAGGCACAGCCACCAACCAGGGCCACAAAGCCACCTCCACTCCCTCCTCTCCCCAAACCCTCTGTCCAAGCCTGGCAAGAGGGATGCTCACGCACCCATGCTGGTAACAAAACAAGCAGAGCCACACTCACCATCCTCCATAGCTGCCGACCCCGGCCACAATACAAACAAAATGGAAAGGCTCTCGCAGGGACGACCTCTGGAATGAAGCCCCAGTGGAAATTTCCAGGGTGCTGCTCAGAGCCCCGGCAGGAAAGCTGTGTCCCTGCAGATGGATCCCACCCCAGGAGGAGAAAGACAGCTCTAGGAGTCCGTGCGCATTTGCTTGATTTTATTAGGACCGACACATTCATCGTATGTCACAACGTCACTGATCAATGAGCTTTAGAAAAACCAAAACGCCAGCACCAGCCAGCAAAGTAATGGGGCTTATATAGTAACACTTCTGAAAAGGCTTTAAATGCTTCCTCCCAGCCCTCGTGCCCCCCCCCCTTTCCCCCCACCCCAGTTCTCACAGCTTTGATTGTATCCATAAGCATGGTTTGACAAAATGTTTCCCAGCTGCCAGGTTATTCTCACAGAGGCTAAAGAGAACTCAAAAAAAATAATAAAAGCCCAGGAATTATTTTAATGTTAAAAATAAAATAAAATAAAATAAAATAAAAGCAGATATGGCAACACTACTAGTAAAGTGGAATACATCACAGAAACAAAAGTCTTTGCAGGCAACACTGTTTGGATAGGAGAACACTTGATGGGTGAAAAAATGTGAAATTCTAAATTATATACAATAGTATCTAGGGTGGCTTTGAAAAACAGTCTCATTTAATGTGATTCAAGGTTTAACTTGCCATTATCTATTGCTTATTTATTCAGATCTGTAATAACACTTAGAGACGGATGTGTAAAAATGAGACAGTGGAAAAACCACTTTTCGTATGAAACGCCAAGCGTACGCTCAGTCCGATGTGGAATGTACCTACAGTCATTTCATGTACAGGGCTCTCATCGCAGCGCTGCTCGGTGCAGATCCGGCTGGTCTACGGCTGTCCCGCATGCCTGGGGCGAGCTCTTTGAAACTGCCCGCAAGCATCTTTCCCTCTGAAACGCATTTCAAGTGGAAAGTCTTACTTGCCCGGCTGTGAACAGACAGGATCTGAAAACGTCCGGTAGTGAGATGGAAACAGGCAGAAGCCCTAATCCTTATGAAGGACGAGATTCAGTTGTTAAATTTTAAGGGGTATCCAATGGCTTTTTCCAGGCACTCTACCAAAGAGCCAGCAGAAAGAAAATCCCTCTCCACTTCCACAAATTTGATGTAGATGGATTTTGGTGAGACACCGGGCTCTACAATGCAGTTCTGAGATAAAAACGCATTGATCCCAACCCACTCTTTGCTGAAGGTTTTGGTGTTTGCCTGAAAATGTAAAAACAGGCACTGCTGGAGAGTCCTGACCTCGGCAATGCCAAGGTAACAGTAGATAATTCGGGCAGACTCCATCTCCACCCCCACCCGGAGAGAGGCCTGCGGTGATGGCACCTCCAGCTCCCCTTGAGTCTCATTGCCAGGATCGGGGCCTCGGTGCTCCGTGAGAGGCGAGTGGGGCTTCTCATGACACTCTTCATACCCAATGGCATACAAGCCCGGGCTTTTGGGGATGCCTCCTGGTAATAAATACTGAACGATATTTCCTCCTGTTGGCTTGGAGTGAGCAATGGGTATCCAGTCAATCTCCATGTGCAGCTCCAGGCACCTTGCTTCACTAATAGTGATCTCTAGGAATTTGTAGTAAACATTTTTCCAGTTCATTTTCTGTACTCTGGTCATGATAACCCTGCCCTCTGGCTTCTCCGAGTTGAAATACTCCCGGAGCCGTTTGCCAAGGGGCACCTGCGAGCTGATCTCTGCGTAGTGGTAGCGAATGTCCTCCTTCCAGCGCGTGTTGTAACCGATGCCAAAAATGGCCAGTTTGTTAGAGAGATGTAGCCTAGAGAAGTCTGTCCAGCTCTGAAACAGCTCCCACTTCAACTGGACAGACTCCAGGATTTGCATTATGTTCTGCATCACGTCACGCTTCCTGGAAAAATGAACAGAAGGGTAAGCTGTCAGTAACCGCTCGGCTAAGATCAGAGCTGCTAAACCACCCCAGCCAACACACCAGCTTTCAGAAAACACTAATCTGCTGCTCGGCACAAGGCACAGCAGAGAAGGTGCGAGCAGGGCTGCTGCTGTCTGCACGGGGAAGGCTCGATCTCAGCACTGCTTTACAGAATGTTTATGAATTGGGCAGTGTCAAGGCTGAAAAGACAATTGCGAAAATTCACGTGCTGAGGAGCTGAAGAACCACCACGCTGCACATTTGCTAGACTGCTTTTTAAGCCGTGGGTATTTAATTACTGTATACATCCTACATTGCTACATGAATTTCCAGACTGCAACACCACACTGATCTCTTTTAATTAACCTCATCAAAAACAAAACAAAAAAACTCTCAAACAAGAAACTGAACTCCATCCAATCCCCTCTAGCAAACTGTGCTTTCTGCTGGAAATAACCCGGAGAAGAAAACGTGAGCTGCCCTGCTGAAAGATCTCCAAGTTCAGGTTCAGAGAAAGATTTCTCCTCTTATTGCTACCACCACACCCAGAACCACACTGCAGAAATGTACCTGTATTGCTTAAAAGCAACTGCAAGCAAACATTTCTCTGGTACCACTAAATTAATGTGAACTCTTTTTTTTTTTTTTTAACAGATGCATGTACAGCCCTGAAATACTTTGCTTCAGCTTGTCCTGCTGTTTCCTCACAGAAGTCTAAGTGCATTTGCCTTCACCTTGCTCAAAAAAAAACAAAACAAAAAACCCAGAACTTTCCTTTCTTCTTGAAGCAAAAGGGTTGTCTGTTTTTACCTCCATGCTTCCATAATTCCAAAAATGGAAATGGATTTTGTTTCAGCTTCCCAAATGAAAAAAAAAAAAAGTTTGCAAGCACAGTGAGCAACTACAGTGAAGACCAGGGCTGACTTTTCCAGAGCAATCTCCCTCTTTTCCTCTTACCTAAGGCTCTCGTTTCAACCAACTGCACGCAGACATCCTCTTCTTGCTTATTTGTAAAATTACTATCTTGCCCAGAAGCTGTGCATGCACATCAGCACGCGGTCCATCAAAGACAACTGAAGCTGCATCCCTAATTTGTTACCGACACTCACATGTTTCCACCTAAGTCACTACCCTGAAATTAGTGTCAGTGAACAACGGGTTGTAATTGTAAAAACACAAAACAAGCCAAGGAGATCCAAATGCTCGCTGCCAGCACCGGGCAAGAAACAGGGCTCCCGGGACGTGGAGAACTCACCCAGGCCACAAACCACAACCCAAATCCACCCGCGACAAGTGCGCCTCTGCAGAGCAGAAGATGCAAGCGAAGATTCCCTACTCCACAGCTTGCTGCTGGATCGGGACACAAGCGAAGCATTAAGCCGCACCATGATGCATATCTGAAATCCCTCCAGAGATCAAATAACGAAGCGCTTGCATTTCCAAAGATTTCTTTTGGCTGCTAATAACGACGCCAGTGTCAAAGTAAGTTTCACTGCAGGGATTCACGCATTGCTAAGCGATCAGGCAGGAGCATTTGCATACATCTGAAGTAAGCAGGATGAATGAGACACTTCGAACATAATTAGTAGACAGAACTATTGATTTTGAGAATTCTTGCCCTATAATCCAAGTCATAGGAAGATAGCACAATACTGTTGGTAACTGAGAAACATCTTGGTCCAGCCAAAGTCATTTGAGAGCTAGCTCCACTCAACTCTCCTCACCTACCTGTTACACTACATCTGTAAATCTGCACTACAATCATATGGGTGTCACCACGTCCCAGAGAGGATCAGGGGCTGAAGCTACTGGATGCGTTTTCTCCTCCCACTTCCCATCAGAACGACATAACGCACCTCAGTCCCTGCAGCGGGTGACAGAGCTTTCTTCTGCGGGGTGCACATGAACTCCCTTCTTCTTACGGGCTCTTACCACCCACCTCTGCCGATTCATCATGGACCAGCACCAAAGGCAGCAGAGCTGCACAAGCTTGCAGTAAGTGAGGAGCTGCCAAAGCTGCTTCTTTTTACCTGAGGCAACTTGTGTTTGCTGTGTTCACGAAGATTGCTTTAATTCCCTAAAATCAGCCTTCTGTAACAGCTCCCTACAGAGTTAGGGCATGAGACTGGTGAGACTGTAAGGTCAGAAGTATCAACCGGTTATGAAACAACTCCTTAAGCAATAGCGGACAACACCCCACAAACTGCACGGGACAGACACGGGGCTGAGATTCTCACAGTTACTTTTCTGCCCAAAAAATCTCTACGTGGAACACAGGCAGGTTATAAAGGTATCTCTTTCCACTTTTGCATTATATTGATCTAATGGTTCAAAGGAAAAAAAGCGTTGGGAGCTACAGACCCTTTCCACAGCGCGAGAGGGGTTCAATCGTTCCATCAACTTCACAGCTTCTCAGCTCAAAAAGCTTTTTTTTTTTTTTCTTCCTAGGTGCTGCACATCCAAATCAAGCCTAGTATGCTCCAGCTTACTTTACAGGGACAAAAATGAAGAGGCAACAGCATCCCAAGTTTTATCTATTTTACTCAGAGGACTGCTGGGGACTGACTTCAGTTTGCCAGGCAGGTGGTTCAACTCCACAGTGAAGTTTAATATAAAGGAACATGGACTGGCACACTGCGTTTTCCCAAATGCAACACGTGATTTTGGGAAAGCTCTCCAACTGCTGGGTTTACTCTAAGCTATCCATTTCTTCCTTGGCAGACTGAAGTCGGCCTGGTCTCAGGACTGTTACGCTCCCTGCTGAACTTTACACGTGTTAGGTGACCACTGGCTCTGCAAGCTTCACACAAGCCCAAGCCCAACACACTGAGTCTGAGCAGCCCAGGCCGAAATCACTCACTCCACCCAGTGAGAGGTAGGGCTTTATCCATCTAGCATGCAGTGTATTTCAGCTTTCTAGCAGCAGCAATCTTGCCAACCAAGCAGAAGAATGTCTGGATAAACCTTAAAAGGCATTTTGGTAAGCGCATCGCTGCTGTGATCAACACGTAACAGAGTTTGTAGAGCACTAAGGAGGGAACCTGCTTGGAAAGCACAGGATAAGAGCCAGAGGTTGTTAAAAACACCTGTTGCATTGTCAACAAACTCTTATTTCTTATTTTAAATTACTTCTTAGAAGTCACTTCCACTTTCCCCAGCCTAGCAGCAGAAGAGAAGACAAGGAGAGAAACACCATACAAGAAAAGCGCATGAGTATTTACTTCAAATACATTTATGTTTACAAACCCTACAGCATACAAGCCTGAACTTTTTCAATGGATAAAAGTGGAAAGAACATTCTCTATAGCTTTCCTGATGCTTCTTCAGATGCTGAGCAGCAGTGTCACTATGCTTGGAAGATGTCATCTCAGACTTGCACTTTAGACTTTTGGAAGTGTAAGTTCATCCTCTGGGGACAAGACACACAAGGTGACATAGTAAACAGCTGGCTCAATGCAGGGCTGTGCAACAGCAGCCTGTTTTACCAGCGTTACACATTCATTCCATTAAAGAGAGACAGAAGAGAGACAGCCAAACTCAGTTTAAGGAAACAGTCCCATCCAAACTCAGATACATGAGAACACAGTGTGGGTAGATTTTCATTCAACAGTGAAGGAAAAAAGCTAGGAACAAAAAAAAAAAGCCACCTTTATTAATTACACCATAAATACTATTGCTAAACTTAGTTCAGCATAAAATAGAGCTGAAGCTCTGGTAAAAAAAAAAATTAGTCACTCATCAAACAACAACTACTGGGAACAAGAATAATTTCACTAGAGACAATCTCCAGCAGCACCTCACATATCAGAGAAGATACGGGCTTCCCATGGAGGGAATCTATCAGCTTGAGCACAGAGGAAGCAGTAGGGAAAAAGAAATGTTAAAAATGCTCTGCTTTTCATTTTAGCATCTCCCTTCCCCACTTACACCAGGATTCAATAGCTCAGCAGCAGTCCCGCTGCTGAGCTTAACTTTCCCAGTCCCCACCCAGCACCTCCAGGTATAAGGGCACTCCGCACCTTGACCAAAACACTGGCTGATGAAAAATGGTACCAAGTACCCCCAAATCATGCTACAGTCATGACTACACATGGTGCCAAGCCCAGGAACTGGGAAGCATGCAGTACTGTAGCTGTGCTCCCCCATTCTCCAGAGCCAAGAGCTTAAGGCACAGCTAACTCTGTGAAGACAGCCCCTCCTTTCACAGGCATGCAAAATTTGGGCGGGGGGATGACACACTGGGTAGGGGGGCAATTGAGTGGGAACTGGGAATAAACCCCTTAGCTGTAGTTTTGCAATCACTTACACCGCAGCTCTGTCCTGCTAGGTAACAGCTAAATTAATGTGATGTGGCTTAAGCACAGGCAGCTCTCTGCCAGAACACAGAGCTGAGAGCGCTTCTTGTTTTTCTGCTGGTTGCAGGAAGACAGAAACACCTAACATGGCACAGTCAGTAGAAGCCAAACAGTTATTTCTCTCTCTCTTTAGAGCAAGGAAACAAAATCTGAGCAAGTAAAGAGTTTACCCTGGTTCAGCCCTGTGACACACAGGGCCATCTCATTATTCATCTGCAGAAGGTGCCCTAGAGCTGCATTTTACCACGTTGCGTACTACGACCCTCAGCACCTGGCTCAGACTGGTCATCTGCACCTCCTTCTCAGAAGCTTTTGCAACTCAAATGAGGAAAGTCTCAAGACTTGGTGCAAATTTATTCTCAGGCACTGTTTCTAAACAAAAGCAGACTTCAAAGAAACTGAAACAGCTGGTTTCAGTGAAGGATCTAACTCCCCAGGCTTCTTCTATTTCACCTTCCAAAAGCCTGCAGTGAAAAAACCAAACTCCTCAAATTTAAAATAGTAGAACAGCATCTTAAGTAGCGTTTCACTTTTCAAAGCAGTTTACTGGGAGGCAGTAACATGCCAAGGGAATGCAACAGCATGGCCAATAGGGGAGAGTCCACCTGACAGAGTAGTTGTTTTAAAGAGTAGTTGTTTTCTATCTGAAGTCAAGAGGTGCAGTGCTGTCAGTGCTAACAGGCTGTGCAGCTTGCTTGGAGATACAAGGCACTAAGTTTGTTGGTGCATAACCAGGTCCGGATGCTGGTTAAACTCAAGGAAGAGCTCAACCCCTGGCACACAGCAGGCAGAAGCAAAGCACGCTGTCTTGCTTCTGCAGACCTCTGGTCTGTTGATAGCAATGGTGACTTCTTATGTGTATGTTTTATCAGAAGAAGAACAGTCAGAAAAAGTTCCAGTGCTCAGAGAGCTCAGTATTAAAGCCTGAAGCTGTGCACTGTAGTGGAATGATAAGTTTCCTATAGCAAGCACATTAGAGACACTCTCACCTTCATCCCTCCTGTTAGGGAAATAATCTTTATGTGTTTTCTACAACCATGCTCCCATGTTTTTCTACAAGCTGCTCAGCTCAGCTCCTGGAATCTGCTCCCTCATAAGGGGAGCAAAGGATTCCTGCTGGACTGCTGCTGGTTTTCACAGTTCCATGCTCAGCCTCAGGGATATGGAGGTGATAGCACTGCAGAGAAATCCCTTCCAAAACCCCATGGGAGGGAGAAGCAAAGACAGCAATTTAGGAACACATGTACAAATAGCCACGCATCTCCACACTGGAAATTCTCCACTTTAAATATCTCAACACAAGATTCACCAGAAAACGTGAATGTATCTTCTCTGAACACATCATCACTTCCACCAATTTTACTGAGATTATTTCAGCTTTAAATTTCCACATGCCCAAGAAAGCAGACAAACTGGAGGCCTGTGTTCTTTGAAATAAGCTACATGCATTTTAAAACACCGTCCAAAAACATGAATAAGTTTGGCATCTATTTATTCTCTGCAGCTTTCAAAATTAGACATTTTTCTTTTTCTTTTTTTTTTTTTTCAGTTTTTAAAAGTTTTTTAAGTTAAAGATAATAAATACCCAGCTTATCGACAGTATCTGTCAGGCTTCTCCAGACTGCTTGTAATCACTCCAGTCTGAATGTTCATTTCCTTATCTGATTTCCAACTGCTGATTTTCCAATTGCTGATTCCAACTGCTGACAACTGCTGAGGTGCTAAACTGGACAAAGTAAACCCTGGCACACCAGCATGCAGCAATCTTCCACTTTTCAAACCCCTAACTTGAAAATCTGCTTTTGACAGTGCTGGGCCACACTGCCCAACCACATGAAGTTTAGCAAGAATGAGTGCCAGATTCTTTACCTGGGAGGGGACAATCCTGTCTATACGTACAGCCTGGGGGACAAGAGGCTGGAAAGCAGCTGCAGAAAGAGATCTGGGGGTTCTGGTTGACGGCAAGGTGAAGACAGGTCAACAGAGTGCTCTGGCAGCCAAAAGGGCCAACCGCACCCTGGGGTGCCTCAGGCACGGCGCTGCTAGCTGGCGCCAAGGGAAGGGACTGTCCGGCTGTGCTCTGCCTGGTGAGGCCTCACCTCAGGCACCGTGTGCAGGTTTGGGCACCACAGTATGAAAAGGACATAAAACTACTAGAGAGTGCCCAAAAAAGATAGTGAAGGGTCTGGAGGGGAAGACATGTGAGGAGCGGCTGAGGTCCCTTGGTTTGTTCAGCCCAGAGCAGAGCAGGCTGAGGGGAGGCCTCATGGCGGCCTGCAGCTCCCTCACGAGGGGAGCGGAGGGGCAGGCACTGAGCTCTGCGCTCTGGGGACAGCGACAGGACCCGAGGGAATGGCGTGGAGCCGGGACAGGGGAGGGTCAGGCTGGAGGTTAGGGAAAGGTTCTTCACCGAAAGGTGGCCAGGCCCTGGAACAGGCTCCCCAGAGATGTGGTCACAGAATCGAGCCTGTCAGAGTTCAAGAGGCATTTGGACAACGCTCTCAGACACATGGACTGATGTTTGGGTTGTCCTGTGTGAACCCAGGAGCTGGACTCGATGATCCTTATGGGTCCCTTCCAACTTAGTGTATTCTATGATTCTATAACACCTTCTACTTCACATCCCTGACAGTGCAGAAGGCATGAAGAATGCTTATTTACTTCTTTGCTTTTCATTGCTTGATGTAGTGAAACAGCATGTTTTTCAGGTTTCTTTACAGCTTTAAAAGACACGATCCGAGTCGGTTTGATCTGAGTCTGACTTCCTTGCTCCTCAGAGGGGAGAAAAAAAGCCACTTTCAGCAAATCACTGTGTTGGAAAATGCTCTGTGCTTCCACTGAGCACGTAAGATTGGCTTATCACCTGCATGCTTCACAAAATGCCCAAGAGTTCAGAGACACCCGTGAATTTTAGAGAGCTTGGGAGGAGAAAATAAAACCCTCGCTCTGGACAGTCTGATCCAGCCATGCATCTACACAACAGAAATCTGGAAGAGAAGATCAGACAGTATGAACACACCACATGCTCCTCTGAGCCTTGACCTCAGAACATTCAGGTTTATTTTCAATGCAACTCCCTAAGGCACATCCTGAAGGTGAAATTAACCGTGAGGAGCTTCTCAGGGCTGTTCTAAGAGGCGACAACAATGATTAGAGTGAAAAAAAATTATTTTTCTCCAGTTGCTAACTGGAATTTGCTCCACATTAAGGAAAACAAAACTGACCATCAGGTACAGGCTAATCCTGGAAAATGAATCTGAAGAGAGGAATTTGATGAAGCTAAGCCATTACGAAGGTCACTTTAAAAAAAAGATTTGGGAGATTTTTTAAAAAATTACTCAGTTATAGTAAAAAAAAAAAAAAAAACCTGTTACATTACTAGCTAGGGACACTTTGTAGATGTGTACAGCAACAATGATTTATCATCATACACAAGCTCACTTTCCAGCATAGGAAATACCGTATTTGCTTTAGCCAACCCTATAAAAGGGTTGGTGGTGTAAGACACCATGGTCCACATGTGTTCCCACCCTAAAGGGCCTGCAAGTCAATTTGAAATAGCTCACTTCATCACATTCTGATCTACAGTTACCCTATGAGTATTAAAACACAAGAGGCTGGAAGAAAGTAGCCCTGGTCTGAAGAAATATGGCACAATTCCTTTCATTTTTTGAAATACTCCGTGTTATTGTTGGCGAGGCAATGGAGATTCACATGCTCAAAACATTTTAAATGCTCCAGCATTTGTCAGATTAAACCAATCCAAAAGGTTACAAGTCAGATCTGGAAAGTTATAAAAATAAAAATCACGAGCTTTGGCATGCCTTCCCACCAAGGAGGGGAAATGCATGAACTTTTCATGCAAGCATTACTCACACCAAGCCAAGTCAACAATACACACTACTACAGAGATGGTGTCTCGTCAGTCTCTTTCCTCCACTTCACCTATATTCTCCTTTTGATCCATTTTAAATATCTAGTCACTGTGCATCATTGCACATGTAAACACCTAGGTATCCAAGTTATGATCCTGTAATTGGTTTAGTGGAAAAAAAATGTTACAACATAAAGACTGCTTTATAAAAAAAAAGTTATTTTTTCCTTATGTCCAAAGGGGCAAAATTCAGGCAAGTTCATGCAGATGGAAAAAACAGATTATAAATAGATTGAAGAGTTTGGACTCATCTCATGATAACCGTGGCCTGCCCACACACATCCCTAACAGTTCTGATGTGTATTTTATCCACTTTTTAAGTCCTTGCATTCATGCTGTGAGTCTTATTTGCTGTATGATGAAACCACGAATGGACAAAGTTGTGAAGCTTTTCAGATGTTCTGAGGTAACTGGAATAATGCATAAAGCAGATTCAACTGTATGAATAGTCTTGCACAATGTATTTATAATTATAATCAGAAGTTTCAAATATCCTCCCTCCTGCACAATATCCCCAGGGAAATACATTCCAGGGTAAAACATTCATAAATTACTTACTGAGTGTCTTCTGAAGATTCCTGTTTTATCTTTAATGTTCTTTTTGTGGTAGGCATTTCATCTGAAAGGTAGAATTCCAACACACAGTTATGTTTTAAATAATGTTCCTGGTGGGTTTTTTTTCTTCCCCCCCTTTTTTTTTTTTGTGTCTCTGTGTGTGTGTGTGTGTGTGTTTTAAGGCTGAAATTGAAATCAAACTTGCTTCTTAAGTCCACTAAATTCTGCCACATACACAAGACAGCTCCAGATCCTACATCCTTCTTACAAGAAAAAAAATCTTTTATATGACATGGTCAGTTACAAGATCTGAATCTCTCTCTGCAAGTGCAAAACCTTTCAAGGACAATAGCATAATTCCTGTTATTAAATCACAAGTCAATTTAATTACGAACTACATTGTGGGAAAAAAAAAAAAGAAGAGAGACTATTCTGCTTTCAATAGCACATTTGAAGAGCAAGCACCAGAACAAATGCAGCTGTATTCCATTTAGATTTTGTGTGCTAAATGCTTTTCTCATAACTTCTCTGAACATTAAGAATATTGTAAGCCTAAGTGCACCCAAATGCCTCTGTAATACAACTGAATGAAAATGGTGACAAACTAGGAGACCACAGTTTGAGTCACCAGAACAACTAGATGGAATTAGCTGTCATTTACTTATGTTTTGAAGCATCATCATCTCCCCACCATTTCTCTCCTAAGAGAAATTCTCTCACCATATTTCTGACTCCTAAACTCCTTAGGGAAGAACTCTAAGAGAACTAGAATATGGTTAATTTGCAAGTTGGCTGTTTTAATACCAAATTGCAATTTAATCCTCTTTCAAAGCATCTGCATTCACCGGTCCCCTGAACACAGATGTGTATAGGTATGTGACTGCAACTCCCGTTCCTGTTCAGCCTACAAATCACAAGGAAAGGCACACCAACAGCTTTTCCCCCAATTCATCTTCTAACTACTGCCTCACTTGAGTCTCTGCTGAATTTGATCAACTTCAAGTTTCCGACATGAAAATAAGACCTGTTTCTCTATGCTTACACAAGGGAAGAACATGCACCATAAGGTCCATAGCTCAAGAGATACAAATATGCTTAAGGAAACCCACTTTTCCACTGCAGCTGGACAAAACTGCCCAGATTCACGTGCTTTCTTTTTTGATTAAGAATATGGTTGTTGGCTCCATTTGACAACATTAAATAAACCACAGGCAACAAGCAAATCTCCAAATCAATTAATGTACTGATTCTTACGCAGAGAAACTGATACCACTAATTCAAGCAGAAAAAGCATGTGAGCTTGCTTACTTTTTGAAAGCCACATCTGGACATAAGCATATTTACATGTTTAAAGCAAACATACCAGTTAGGATAAATGGGAAGAAGGAGAAACATTCTTATAGTCCTTGGTATCAACAGCAGCAGCTTGGACATTGTTGACCTGACCTTGTTCACCCCTCTGATTATTACCCATTAGTGATAATTCAGGTTGGCAGAAATGAAATTGCTGAGAGAAGCCTGAGGGCTATCAAAAGGGACTTCAGGGGATTGGGGTGGTTGCTGGATGGAGTGGGTGTGCAGGTGGTGTTTTCCTCAATCCCTTCAGTGGTGGGGAGGGATACTGAGCGGAACTGGAAGGCCCAGCTGATTAATACATGGCTGAGAGGCTGGTGCCATCACAGCAATTTTGGGTTTTTTGATCATGGGGAGGTTTACTCGGCACCTGGCCTCATGGCTCCAGATGGGTCCCACCTGTCCCAAAGTGGAAAACGGACTCTAGCCCGAGAACTGGCAGGGCTCATCAAAAGGGCTTTAAACTACGTATAAAGGGGGTTGGGGGGAAAAGAGACTCGACAGAGATAAGCCTGGTGGAGCAGTCCCAGGGTTGAGGGCGAAGGCAATGGTGCAACTCAAGTGCATCTACACCAATGCACGCAGCATGGGCAACAAACAGGAGGAGCTGGAAGCCATTGTGCAGCAGGCAAACTATGACCTAGTCGCCATCACTGAAACGTGCTGGGACCACTCCTGTAACTGGAGTTGGCTACAATGGATGGCTACAAGCTCTTCAGAAGGGATAGGCAGCTAAGGAGGGGCGGTGGCATGGCTCTCTGTATTAGAGACTGTTCCAATGCTGTTGACCTCGGGGTTGGGAATGAAAAGGTAGAGTCCTTGTGGATAAGGATCAGGGGGTTGGCCAATACGGCAGGCATCCTGGTGGGGGTCTGCTATAGACTGCCAAACCAGGATGAAGAGACAGAGGAGGAGTTCTCCAAGCAGCTGGCGGAAGTCGCTCAATCGCCAGCGCTTGTCCTCATGGACAACTTTAACTTCCCAGACATATGTTGGAAAAACAATACAGTCCTGAGGAAGCAGTCTAGGAGGTTCCTGGAGTGCATGGAAGAGAGCTTCCTGTCTCAGCTGGTTATTGCGCCTACCAGAGGGGGTGCCCCGCTAGACCTGCTGTTCACAACCAGAGAAGGACTGGTGGGAGATGTGGTGGTAGAGAGCTGTCTTGGACAGAGTGACCATGACATGGTAGAGTTCAATATTATTGGAGAAGTCAGGAGGGGCATCAGTAAAACTGCTACCTTGGACTTCTGAAGGGCAGACTTTGACTTGTTCAGGACACTGGTAGGGAGGGTCCCTTGGGAGTCAGTCCCGAAGGGCAGAGGGGTCCAGAAAGGCTGGACACTCCTGAAGAAGGAAGTCTTCAAGGCGCTGGAGCAGGCTGTCCCCGTGTGCCATAAGATGAGCCGGCAGGGAAGAAGACTGGCGTGGCTGAACCAAGGACTTTTGCTGTGTCTTCAGGAGAAAAAGAGAGTTTATGCCTGGTGGAAGAAAGGGCAGGCAACTCAGGGAGAGTACAAGGAAGCTGCCAAGACATGAAGAGAAAAAATCAGGAAGGCCAAAGCCTACCACAAGCTCAACCTGGCCACCAAGGTCAAGGATAACAAAAAATGTTTTTCTAAATATATTAATGGCAAGAGGAGGGCCAAAGAGAATCTCCATTCTTTACTGGATGCAGGGGGGAACATGACTGCTGAGGAGAAGGAAAAGGAGGAGGTTCTTAATGCCTTCTTCGCATCTGTCTTTACTAGCCAGAACACTGATCCTCAGAGTACTCGGCCTCCCGACCTGGAAGTCTGGGATGAGGAGCAGAAGAAACCCCCCACAGTTCAGGTGGAAACAGTTAAGAGACCTGCTGCTCCACCTGGACTGTCACAAGTCCATGGCACCAGATGAGATCCACCTGAGGGTGCTGAGGGAGTTGGCAGATGTGATTGCTGGGCTGCTTTCCATCATCTATCAGTGGTCATAGTCATCCGGAGAGGTCCCAGATGACTGAAGACTTGATAATGTGATGCCCATCTATACGAAGGGTCATAAGGAGGACCCAGGGAACAACAGGCCTATCAGTCTGACCTCGGTGCCAGGAAAGGTGACGGAACAGGTCATCTTGAAGGCAATCATGCAATGTATGCGGCACCACTGGGGGATTAGGCCCAGTCAACATGGGTTCACGAAAGGCAAGTCCTGCCTGACCAACCTCATCTCCTCCTATGACTGGTGACCCTCCTGGTGGATGAGGGAAAGGCTGTTGATGTCGTCTACCCAGACGTCAGCAAGGCCTTTGACACGGTCTCCTGGAGAGGCTGGCAGCCCGTGGCTTGGGCAGGTACACGCTTTGCTCGGTTAAAAACTGGCTGGGTGGCAGGGCCCAGAGAGTGCTGGTGAACGGAGTGAAATCCAGCTGGTGTCTGGTCACCAGGGGTGTTCCCCAGGGGTGGGTGTTGGGGCCTGTCCTCTTTAATATCTTTATTGATGACTTGGATGAGGGAATTGAGGGCACCCCCACTAAGTTTGCAGACGACACCAAATTGGGGGGAAGTGTTGACCTGTCGGAGGGTAGGAAGGCCCTGCAGAGGGACCTGGGCAGGACGGGTCGATGGGCAGAGGCCAAGGGATGAGGTTCGACATGGCCAAGTGCTGGGTCCTGCACTTTGGCCACAACAACCCCATGCAGCGCCACAGGCTGGGGGCAGAGTAACTCGAAAGCTGTGCAGAGGGAAAGGATCCGGGGGTGATGATTGATGCTCACCTGAACACGAGCCAGCACTGTGCCCACGTGGCCAAGAAGGCCAACGGCCTCCTGGCTTGTGTCAGGAATAGTGCAGCCAGCAGGAGGTGATCGTCCCCCTGTACTCGGCTCTGGTGAGGCCGCACCTCGAGTGCTGTGTTCAGCTTTGGGCCCCTCACTACAAGAAGGACATCGAGGGCCTGGAGCATGTCCAGAGCAGGGCTACGAAGCTGGTGAAGCGCCTGGAACACAAGTCCTGTGAGGAGCAACTGAGGGAGCTGGGGTTGTTTACTCTGGAAAAGAGAAGGCTCAGGGGAGACCGTATTGCTCTCTACAGCTACCTGAAAGGAAGGTGTGGGGAGCTGGGGGTTGGCCTCTTCTTGCAGGTAACTAGTGACAGGACTAGCGGGAATGGCCTCAAGTTATACCAGGGGAGGTTTAGGTTGGAAATTAGGAAACATTTCTCAGAAAGAGTAGTCAGGCATTGGGACGGGTTGCCCAGGGAGGTGATGGCGTCATTGTCCCTGGAGGCGTTCAAAGAAAGGTTGGAGCTGGTGCTTAGGGACATGGTTTAGTGGGTGACATTGGTAGTAGGGTGATGGTTGAACCAGATGATCTTGGAGGTCTCTTCTAACCTTAATGGTTCTATGACTCTAAATCCTGCTCATATTTAAGCGAACAGCGCTTGAATGGTAGCTGGCACCCAAGGGCCTCCAAAGCAGAATACTGCTGACAGGGAAAACATCTGGTAAAACCAAGGTAGTGGGTGGAAGGAAAGGAGAGACAGGGAATGCACTGTCTTCTTTTCCAAGGTTTCTGGCCACATAACCCTTTTCTCCTGATCTGGATACTCCACCAGCCTTCAAGAACCACTGTTTGCTTTTGGTGATGAACAGGGAGCAATTTCTCTCCCTTTTCTCTCCATGGAGATCAGCTGTTTAGCATCTGAGCACATTATGTCCCAAACATCAAAGTCAGTACTGTATGAATGCAGAGCACAGGTAACATCAGAGGGTGGAGACGCACTAACGGGATTTCTTACCCAATTCCTGTTCACCAGTCTGGTAGCAATGAAGATCCTGACTGTGGTTTCCCCAGTCCTCCTGCGAATACTCTTCCATCGTGCTGCCATCCGACTCCAGCTCTTGATACAAGCCACTGCTGTTAATGAGGACAGGCTGGCAGGGCTGGGAATCCCATCCTCCCTGTCCAAACACCTGCTCCAGCTGTTCAAACGTGTAGCTGCTTTTCCTCTTCCCAACACCATGCTCCTTCACACGGCTGTAACACCTGCGAAGGGTCTAAGACAGAAAACTGCATGTTAATCACCTGGAGGCGATGCTTCGGAAGAGCACACATTCACTTGCAGACAGTTACACAACTGCTAGGCAGAGTTTAGGTTTTTACTTCTGCTGCTCAGTATTTGCCACACGCTCACAAGCTAAATGCAAGGCTGTCAAGTTAATCTACGCCTGGCAGGAAGCATCGTTTTTATCCGAGGTTCCTGATGCAGTGTTTTAGCTTTAACATCTACAACACAGAACAAAGTTGCATAGCAGCTACAGGTTCATCAGATTTAACTTGGGCAACTTATTCTCCTCCCCACTTCAGAATCCCCAGACCTGCTATGTAACATAGGGAAAAAAAAAATAGATCCCCAGTCAGAGATACCAACCAGCCAAGAAAATGCACACCTATTACAAGGAGGAGAAAGCAGAGCTGGTGTTGTGGCCACAGCTTGGAGAAGGTGAAGCAGGGAGGAGAAGGAAAGGAAGAAAGAAAGAAGAGTCCCCAAAAGCACAGACAGTCCAACCTTCCTTACTCTGGTAAGAAGACATAAGGTACAAAATGTATGCCTAAGCTATTCAGCTAATAAAATATATATTACTTACATATTTTGCATTCCTTACTAACTCACTCTGTCTCTTGTGAAGCTGCTGAAATTTAAAAGAGGTCAAATCAATAATGCTCCAAATTCCCAGACTTCGATATCAATCATTAAGAAACAGTACTCAGATGGCTCTGTCTAATAATCCATTACAACAGATTTCAGTGCAGAGGCCAAAACCTCCAATAAAGACAGATGCAAAAACCTGTTCTGGTTTTGGTGATCTCTGCAACATCCTGTACTGATGGCCAAGTTGGCAGCTATGCATAGCACAAAGCCATAACAAGCCTATGAATTCCATCTACATTTCCCCCCTAATCCAGAGCTACAGGCAAGTTATTTGGGGGGAAGTCTTTATGAGCAACCCCCAATGTTTTTAATTCAACCACCACTCTGCTTTTAAAAGACAATATCCTGCTCCAGGTTTACTGTATCTGAGCAATTTGCCGTTTGGTAGATTTCTAGAAAGCGTTTTTTCCACATTAAATTTCTTAGATTGTTTGGGTGCTAACTTAAATGGCAATCAGAGCCGGCTCTAGAGTTCAAAACAGGCATTCATTTGGGAATAACTAGTCATGTCACCTTGTTTTCTGGTGGAGGATTACAGCTCTTAAATGACTAGCAAGTACACAGCATTGCAGAAAACGTTTGGTTTTCCCCCAAAAGGAACCTTACATCTCCAGAAAGCTCAAACGTACCTAATGCTCCTCATATACTGGTTTAACAGCATCAGCAGGAGAGGAATATATTTCTAACCAGTTTCCTCGTGATATTCAGAGCCCTGGGGGCAGCAGCAAAGCTGCTAAGCAGCAAGTCAGTTTTACCCTGCTGTTTCAAAAACAAAACACAACAGAAAACCCACATAAGCACAAAGGCAGCAATAAGCACAAGAGTTATCCCGTGGTTTAGGAAGAGAACCTGAAAGCTTTCACCTCACCCGCTGTTGGGAGGTTTCAAAGCAGAGACCCCTTCTTCCACCACGGCAGAGGCAATTTCAGACCACTGCAGTTCGGGTCACAAGAGCGACAGCCCAAGTGACACCCGAGCACGATTTTCTAGCAGCCACTTTGGAAGAGTGATCGGGGCAGCCCGACATGTCAGCAGTTTGAGGTTTGGTGACCTGATTTTGCCTTTGCTACCTCTCAGGATAAGCAGGCAGATCCTCTTTGGATGGACGCCAGCAAATTTTAAGATTCCGTCACCTCTGCTGCAAATGGGGTAGATAACAACCGTCTACGTAATCCTGAAACCAAGAACCCATCCAAGAAAAACATCGACACTCACTGGAGACAACTTCCATTCCCAGTGGCTGGGCATACAGATGAACTTGGTTGTTAAAGTTGGCACCAAGAACCCCTCGGGAACACCGAGGCAGTTTTAAATGGTCAGGTTTGCCCTGTGCTTCCCTTTCAGAGAAGCGCACTCGAGAATATATTGCCTCTCTCTTTTAATCTAACTTCTCTCCACTCAGTTCAAGTCTCAGAGCAATACAGGCAAACTCACGTATCCGGCCCGACTCTCTTTTTAAAATCCATACAAGGCAGATTTGGGAAATATGCTTCCCGATCTCTGATTCCTACATCTGCCCCAGCTCATGCACCAGAGCTAACTACAGTTAGAGTCTCCAGCTGATTTTGTTAGCAGTCAAGCAAAACAAACAATCTTTAGCACAGAAAGTCTGTATTCTTGGACAAGCTCTTTTGGGAACGCTCAGCATCTGCAGTCGCTTGCTCTATTTTAAGTGTGTTTCAAACAACACTCCCTACCAATTGAGTTATCGAGTATCTCACACTGAGCCGCAGCCTAGTAGCAATTAGTTATTCCATTCAGGTTATGAACAGGTTTATTTTGTCATGAATAAGTGAACTGAGCATCAACAGAGACCGGTATAAAAACTAAAGGGAGTGATGGAAAAGGGGGGCAAAAATAAGCAAGCAATATTCTTGGTCAGGAGTACTTCTGAGGTTACTGCCCAGATGGCTCTGGACAAGGCCGCGTGATCCATCTGCTGGATCCACCTCCACTTCTGCCAATACGTTATCCGAAGTTTGAGCATCCAAGCACTTCCCTCCGGCCTTCAAAAGCAGGAGAAAGCCTGCAGCCAAGCAGCTGGTGGCTCCTCGGCCCAGTGTCCTGGAGACTGGAGTTTCCCAGTAACTCTTCCTTCTTGGAGGTGTTCTCCAGTGTCTCCAACAGACAGGCCCTATCACCTACGTGATGTTAACTCTGCACAACACGAGCCAGCTCTGTTCCACAGATGCCCGCAGGCTTCTGCATGGCAGGGATGAAGTGAACTAGACCAACGGCTTTCCCTCTGCAGCTCCTGCAACAATTTTCTTCGCTTGTTCTCTGATGAGACCTAAAGAATTGCTCGGACTTCAGCGTAAGCTCCCTGGACATTTTATGGCACTCAATGGCTTGGACACCCCTTTGCCCCAGCAGGGTATTTTCCTCACTAAGATTTAAGATCTATTTTTTCCTAACACACCTCCTGGAGTACAGCTCAAATCTTGCCAGGTGGTTCCTAAAGCAGATATACACGCTGACACACTGACACAGATACAGACAGAAAACCAGCACATTTAGGGCCGGTCTGTTTTCAGTTCCTCGATTACTGATTGATTTCAGTTCCTCGGTTACTGGTGATCGTGCAGACTGGAAAACACAGAGACTTCTGCTTACTGTTCTGCAACACTGCCTGCAATACAAGGATAGATTACCCCCACTTAAATTATAGTTTGAACACTATGTCGAAATCCAAAAGGGAAGGGAGTTAAGAGGCTCAGTGTGGAGGCTTGCCACCTTCTGATTTTAGCACCACTTGTAGCTTCGGAGCCCTCACCTCCTCTATGAGAAGCAAAACTACCTGACAGGCGTTACTCTGCAGGAACTGCAGCACAAAGGGCAGAAACGCTGCTCAGAAACACCCTACCAAGAGGTGTGGAGGAAAGCCGTAGACGCAGTCCTTCTCCCGGCAAAAAGATGAGGACAAGCCGTGCCACAGCAAGCTTTTCACGTGCAACCCCAGAGAGGTGGTCCAAGACAAGAAGCTTCAGATCTCTGCTCTGAGGTGCGCCCTTACTCGGCCAGACACTATGGGCTCCACCAAGCAGCTAAGTGGTCTATGCGCGCGTCTGCATTCAGTGGCCACATTCACCTATTGGCATCTATTAAATGATAGCTGCTGGCCTAGCCCAGGTCCCGGCGGCCCAGAGTAGCACTTAGTGCCATTCAGCCTCGACGACGCGCTTTCACTTAATGGAAGAGAGGAGTCCTTGGCTTTATACGCTGAATTAAGAAAGGCAGTATCAAACAGCTGCCTGTGGTGCCTCATCGTGCCAGGATACTCGCAAGTAACAAAAGACGAAACCATATGGGGATGAAAGAAACGGTTCTTCGAGTTTGAGGAGGTTGCACCGCACGTGGGGATGACTGGCAGAACGAAAGCTCTTGAACCCTTCATTCCCATGCTGGCAGGTTGGAGCACAAGGAAACAAACGACTACAGATGGCCGATACCTCTGCTCAACACGCTAGATCATGAACTGCCTTTGTTACAAGATGTGAAAGCCAGGAGACCAGACGCAAATGGGAATATCACCACAAGAAGCCCTATTTCTGTAGGTTAGGTGTCGTTTCTATCTAGAATAAAAGGAGAAGAAAGCACAGCTTGAACTCAAGAAAACCGTATACCACGGCAGAAAGGCAGCTGAAGACTTCAGCGCGTCTCAAGCAGTGCCTGAGACACTGAGTCGTAGCAATGCTCCACAAAGCACACAAGCAGCCTCACAGCAACCCACCCTTAAAACTTTGCAGTCGTGCACTGCAGAAGCTGCTGCAGACCTGTCTGAAGACACTCCAGCCCCGCAGGTGGCTGCACATCTGCCAGATCACAGCACTCGGGGATACGCCGGCAGCCAAAATAAATCATACTTTACACCAAAGAACGAAGCCTCAATTGTATCCTGATGTGCCCCAATGCCCAGAGACTTCCTGAAGGATTTGGCTCCTGCCCAAGGGTGTCCAGAACGAAACAATGAAAGTGACATGAATGTACTGAGGGGAGAAGGCTGGTCGGGGGAATACAGACAAGTTGCTCATCCAACCGAGAAAGGAACCAGAGATTGCTTTGGACAATGACTTGAAGAAGCAAAGTCACAATACAAGACTAGGATGAGATGTTCAGTCTGTACAGGTAAGCCACACGTTTTTAGGGTGGATTAGTTAGCAAGAGCTAGAACCTAACAAAAAAATCACAGTGGATTTTTCGTCACCGCTGATTTCTAAATCACAATTGAATATAGTTAAAATAAGCCTGAACAAGAATGACCTGTAGAGGTCAGCCTAGATGATGAGCAAGGTCTTCATACACCCCATCGCTAAGGACGCGTGGCTCCCGTTAGCTCTCCGAACTGCCACAGCAGACATCAAGCTAGCCTGTCCATTTTGCTTACCAAGACAGTAGAGTTCGGAAACAGCAGCCCCACAAGCTTCAAGATGCAAGCCTCGTGGTGCTGGCAGGATTTCACGGAGTGCACAAACAGGCACGGCAGGACTTTGCCAGAAACCAAGAGGGAAAGAAGCCAGGTGAAAACAAGCTGTGGCCCGGCTGGGCAAGGAAGACACAGAGTGCAGAAATGGCAAATTTCCCTGCAGTGGCAGTGGGCTGCACCTTGTGGCTCAAAACAGCCGCCTGCAAAGATCCTCCACTGGCTGCTGCTATTACAGAGCTCAGAATAAAATTATTCATACACTTCTCACGGATTTGATGTTGATCAGGCTAGACACCCAGAGAGAAAAAATTCTCCACTACTGCCCGCAGAAAGGCAGACAGTGGCGAACTTCCCTCTCCGGACGGACTCAGCTCCTGGTCTAAGATTGCTCTGGAGGAAAACTACCTAGTTAGCGCTCATTACCTTGAGAAGGCAGCTCAGCAAACCCCTCTCTGCCTTGCCAATCTACAACAGCAATGACTGCCAGCTCTGTAAAGCTTTTTGGAGGGATGGATATGTCACAGAGATGGAGCTCAGCTTACAGAGGCGCATGGATAAGGCTCAGCCCAGTCCTGGCATGAACTGCACCTGGCACCAGCTGCCCAGTAGCCAGAGGACTGGGACGACATCTCCTCATCACCAAGCCTTTAGTGATGGATCTCGTAATCATGCAACAGCAGCATGTCCAACAAATATCAGGGGAATGAAGTGCCACAGAAACATTGCAAATGCACGTGAAAGAACGCCTGGAGGGACGCAGACTCGCGCTCACTCGGGCTATCAGCTGGCCAAGCCTTTCCCCCCAAGGTTAGACTAAGACTAAGGGACGGCTGGGGGCTGTTCCCTGGCGTAACACAGGACAAATTCCACTTCCAAAGCGCATATGGGACTGCAGACACTTTCACTGCAATTCAACCAATACTAAGGACTTACTTTATTCCCACTAAGATCTAACAGCAAAACTTTTAAGGGCCATGACACCTAGCAATAGTCTTGCATGCCTGTTTGCTCAATAAATGTATTCTTTCCTACACTACCCAAAACAGTTTAAAACCCATTGCTACTTACTCCAAAGCAATGAAGACTATGCTTGTGCAGATCACCTTTTCTCTAGAAACAGAATCACTCCTAAAAAAAAAAAAAAAAAAAATCAATCATACTTGAGGTTTCATGCTAACACTGCGAATGGGACAAATATTTCTATGACACCTATCAAGTCTGCCCTGAAAGAAAAGCCCTAAGTGCAGCAGTCTGGACCAAAGAGATCCAGCAGGTTAGGTAACTACTGGCAAGCCAAGAGAGACTGCACAGGTCTGTCCCTGTTGGTTCTAGGTCTCAAATGAACCGGCAGAGCGAGGCCACTGCCCCTCCAGAAGACAAAGAGCAGCACAAATCCTCCTGCAGGTGGGAGGGAAAACACTCCACTCCAAAACAAGCTCCAGATGGGTGGCAGAAAGCATCAACACGGGTGGCACCCCACAGCACACAACTCGCATAGCTCTAAAAGCTGAAAGCTTTACACACAACCTTAGAAGGATGCAAGCGCCTCTCCTGAGGCTGGGGTCCCCAGAGAAAGGTCCCTGCCAGGCAAGTCCAACCTCAGCCTTTGTGCTTCAGCTGCACTGAAAAATCGTTATCAATGGGGAGCAACGTCTACATCCAGAGCGGCAGGAAAAACTGGAAGTGAAATACTAAAGGTTGCTTTAACTCCAGTTTTCACCAGAAATAACAGTCAAAATAAGGGCTGGTGACTGGTGAGACCACAGAGGTCCAGAGAGCATCATCTCCTTAGCCTCCAGATTTACACATTTAACAGGATGCTCATCTGGAACAGTGGTTACAGTGAACTGGCTCCCACACGGGCACTTGAAGCTCTGTTCTTTCATGCCAGATCCATTCTGTTGAGCATTTCAGGTGCATCCAGTTGCTTCTAAAATAAATATAATCCATGATCAACCATGTAACAACTCCTGCATCACTGCCACTGGGACTCTTTTCTGACATCAAAGAAGTTTCTGCCAATGCGATGTCCAAAATTTCAGCCCACCTGTGTGTGTTGGCTAAGGACTAGCGACAAAAATCAGCAGGATTTTAAAACCTTTCCAAGTCTTGCATGGTCCTCCTCCTGAGGGGGACAAGACATGTGCTCTCACCCTAAGATGTAACATTCATAAACATGACTTGCTGCCCGCTTAAAGACACACGTGTGAGCTGCTTTTCGCCCCGTAACTTGCAGTAGAAGCAGCAAGCTAACTTTGCTTGCCTTTGCAACCTTAGTGCACGTCTGCATCATAGAACCACTACCAAAGTGCAGCTGGCAAAGCTGCCCTCCAGAAAAAAGGCAATCTGGCCTGTGGTGCTAACCTACCTCCCTGAATGGCTTGAGACAGCATTCTGGCAACGGGTCTGCTTCCATGGCTAGCTTCTGCCAGCTCTGTTACAGCAACTGAATTTTCTTCCTCCATGCTTTTTGCTCTTCCATCTCTGCCAGCCAAGTTGTAAGATGTGAACCAAGCTGTAAAGGTAATACACCACCTACAGGACTTTGGGGAAAAATAAAGTTTAACCAGTTTGTCCCTCTGCAACGAGTTCCTGGCCTCGACTATGTGTGTCAGCAGGATAACCTGGTGCCTCGCTCCCACAAAGACAGCAGAAGCTACTGGACAGTAAAGATACTCGTCCAGCACATGCAAAGCAAGACAGATGGAGAAGAGCACGACACCACTCTGCAAATACACTACAGCAAGTGGCCCAGCCAAAGGGGGCAGATACAGCTGCTGCGCAAGAGCGTTCACTCCACATGATGCTCACATCTTCCAGAGATGCTTCTCTACTGCAGTACCATAATACATCCAAGAAGGAGTAAAGCAAATAAATCTGTTCTTTGTCACTGAAGAGCGTATTTTTTTCCAGATTATAAATGTCAACATAAAGTTGCTCCCACCTACTGGGGTCAGTGAGATTCTCCTGCAAGAAGTGAGTTCTTGGAGAGGATTCAGAACAGGAACTGCAAGAAATGACCTAGCCTGGAGAACTAAAAGCATCTGAATCTAAGCCAAAGAAAGATCAAGAGGTGACTTGAACACTGCCTGTGCACATCTCAGTGAGTAGAACCACAAGGACAAGGATCTCTGCCTGAGATAACAGGAGAGGAGGTAACAAACATAAGACAAAGGTAAAACATGTAAATTAATAGAAGGCAAAGCTGTTCTGAAGGTAATCAGTTGGATGGGCTGCTACTAAAGGTACCGATACTCCACACTCTGAAATCTTCAAACTAAAAGGCAGCCACTGCTTTAGGTTATTAAGCCCAATGACGAAATTCAATCTCCTGCATCATGCAGGAGGTCAAACAAGATTACTGCAGGAGTCTCTTCTGAGACAGTCTGGTTAGCACAGCATTTCCTTTCTTAAAAACATCTTCATGCTACAAAGATTATTTTAAAATAGATTATTTACATTGTAAAGCAGCAAAAACCACAGCCACATTAAAGTAAGCCCCTGTCATCATCGTTTTACTTATAGCGTAAAGCAAGAGAACATGAACAGCTGATATTCAAGTGTAATTTTTCATTCCATCCTGTTTCGTGTGGGTTAGCGGCATTCACTTCTCCCCTCTGCGCCTACATTCTCCATGTGAAAGCACGGAACCAGTGTCTTCAAGGTGTTTTTTTTTCTCTTTGCGAAACAAATCACAGATTTGCGGACAACCACAACCCAACAGAAATCTCCAGTAACCTGTCCGGGGTGACAGGCAGGTCACTGTGCACGTCAAGTCAAACGTGAGGGCAGCAGGCTTGCAGTCAGCAGCAGAACGTGTGAATTGTCACAGCTGAGAGTCAGATACTAGGTCTGTTCTTTGAATGAACAACTTGGCACCCACTGCTGGGAGAGGCAAACAAATTTCAGCATCTCAGTGACTAAATAAAAGCAGAACCCATGTTTTCACAATTTCACATGGGAGCTGAAGAAACGACACGTTAAGAATGACCCTGAATTCATTTTAACAGTCTCCCAGCTGCTGAACTGCAACTTTTAAGGAGCGATTTCTCTTTGCTCGAGAGAGGGCCGCTAGCTGCAATTGCAGCCAGTGAACTTCTAGCACCGAAACACTCACGGCCCAGCTAAACGACGCGCTGTCAGGACAGCGAGTCTTTGATTTCACCTTTGATGAAGAAAGATGCACACAGCAGAAACAAATTATTTTTCTGCAGATTTAAAAATGCATAAGCTCCAGTACTGAAAAGCAGCTGAAGCACTTACAGAACGATCCTTTAAAAAAAATACAATAATTTCCTGAAAGTTGTCCTTGACTTGCATGGCTCGTGCTATGCCACACTGGTCAGTGGAAACCGTAAAGCCTGAGCTCATCCGCACTCCCCCAGAGCATCCACCTCTGCTGGACATTGCAGCCATATGCAGAGGCTGGAAGAGGATGAAACAGCGATGTCCAAGTGCATTTATGTGACTGAAAGCGATGATAGAACATACATATTGGATGCGGCAGCTTTTTTGGCCGTCATATGGGAACTTCAGAGCACGAGGTGAAAGCTCATTTTTTTGCGGTTGGCAGCCTCTGCCCTTTGCAACCCCGGTCAGCAGCAAACCTCCCGCCCTCTGACTGAAGTAACGGCACTGCTAGGCGAAGGGCACAAAACAGGGGTGACTGCATATAAGTCCGGAAAGGGTTTTGCAAAATATCCCATTCCTTTGCTTTTAAAAAAGTAGTTCTAGGGTCAAACTGAAGAGCTGAAGATGCTCCACACCGCTGCGTAGGGGGACCAGTTTCAGGACACACAGACGCTGAGCCAGGCTAATTCCCTCGTTATCATTTCTGAGTACGAACATACTTAGCAAAGAGGAGCAGGGCTGGAGGAGAAGCACGTGTTTTAGTAAACAATTCTTTAACAAGAGCTGTGAGACCACAGTCGTAGGAACAGTCGGAGCATATTACCAAACAAGTCATGATTAAGGATACAGCTTGGCGTGCCAGGATGAGGAAGCTATGGAGCACAACACGGCTTCTGGGAACCCAACCGGCAGAAATCAAGACGCTTCAGTTCTCTTCTGCAGTTCCTGATTGCTGAGCTAACTTGTCCACACACATCAGAGCAATGAAGTCAGGCTCAAGGTCTCTTTCTGCAGAAATAAACTAGGAATAGTTGTTGGAACTCTTACGTGTGAATCCCCAAATTTGAAACAGACGCCCAGGAGTGGCCAAACTGAACAGCGGTCTCATTTCCAGACTGCAGGCCAGCACTGCTTATGTGCAGAAAAGCACATGCAGATGTTAAGAAACAGACAAGATCTGAACTGGGACCTTACTTTACATCCTGTTTGAATTAGAAGAGAACGCATATATGCGATACAACTGGAGAACTGGAAAACTTTGTTCTTCAGAGTTGGCTTCTTCCTTTCCACTCGCTTCTAACTCACTCTTCAAGATTTGGCAGAGCCCAGGAATTAGATGTCCTGAAGAAAGCCAATACAGAGTTCTTATCTAAAATGTATTTATAAGGTCAGTTGGGTCCAAAACATTTTAAGCATGGTTTACACTTATAATCAATCAGCAAATACTTACAGTACTCTCCCTTGAGGGACATTAAGTCAAAGCATCCTATAAAGTCATGGAAATATGGAACATTACGACTACAGTAGGCAAGTGGAATGATGCAACTAAGCACTCATTCATCACCATCGCCCTTGGCTCTGCTTTTAGCTCTGACGACCGACAGCATAAGACTATGAAGTACCTGTGACCTGCCCTTGTTCCCGCAGCAAGTCCAAGTCTTCACGCTCCATCTTAAGAGCACCTTCAAACATCAACCACTCTGCATCCAGAAGTGATTTTCACCCTCGGTTGAGCATGAAAGAGCCAAGCAGCCAATTCTGCCTGGAATTCTACAAAAAAACAGGATTTTAGGATTGGCAGCAGCTACTGCAACTACTTCAATAATTCCCGTAACAATGTCAACTCTTGGCTCTCTCAAAAACCTCCGCTTTCAAAGAGTGCTCATTTTACAGCAATTCTTGAAAAACCTACTGCAAGCCTGAAGGCTTTGTTAAAGCTCCACCATCGCAATGTTTTTGCATCTCCAAGACCGCAGCGATGAAGACCCTCACGCCAGCACGGATCCAGGATACGCAAAAACTCAGGCACCAGCAGGACCTCACCACCGGGCGCAGGGTGAGCCAGAAGCCCTGCTCCAGGACGTGCACGGGATGCTGAAAGCCTGCGACGAGGAGCCTCCGTTGCTGACGTCAAACGGCCGCCGTTCACCTGGCCGTGCTGGCAGAAAGCCCACGACCGAGTAGTACAGGACAGCGCGCCAAGGGGCAGCAGGCAGCCCCCCTCCACGCCGAGCCTTTCCACCAGACGCCGCGGGGCACGTTATTTCACACTCCACGCGGACGCACGGTGCATCGATCCAGAAGCACCTGTAGGCAAATGCCTGGCGGACCTTTCAAGCGGTGCTCTTGAAGCCATCGCAACGCGAAAAGTAAAAGCCTTGTAGTCTTTCATGCCCTCTAAACTCTTTGATGCGTACATACGGAAACACAACTTGTGGTTTCTTTGCAACGTCCGCATTTCATTGACAACAAATCTGCTGAAGCACTTCTCAATGGGGAAGAAGTCTCTCCTGCAGTGAAGCGGCCAACTGCTGGGAAGAGCGGATCTTTCACCAGCCACAGCCCCTGACCAGCATCCTCCAAAAGCATCGTATGACCAGGACGGGCAGCTCTGGGCTGCCCTGGTAGCCAGGCTTCTCCTTGCTTCTCTCTCGCTTTGCATCCCGCGAGGCAACTGCTTGCGGAGCCTACAGTCAGAATTAAGGCAACAGTCCTCAACAACCTCTGCAGGAGCTGCTGCAACAGCCAGCAACCATCAGAGCCTTACGGATGAGGACTGCCTGAAGTAGCTTTTCCATCACGCACTGGACTCTAGCAAAACCCAAAGCGTCCCAGTTTTGCGGAAGAAATGATTTATGTTGGAAGCTGCTCAGAAAACAAGGGACTTTGAGAAGTTTTGCAGCGGATGAAGCACCTGCTTAAAGGCAAAGTTTCTCTCAAAAACATTTTGATGCGTTTGGGGAATTAAAGCCCTACACAGCAAATGCATGGAGACAAAGAGATGACACGCGAAAATACGTTTAGAAACCGTAACATCCTTAGGAAGGGGTTTTGCCTCGTTTCAACCATCTTTCCAAAGATGAATGCTGATCTAATTATCGGGTGGATGTTGAAGGCGAGTCCCCTTCTTGCTTATTGCTGAGCATCTCTCAGGATGCTCAGCAGCACGCGTTAATTGCCTACAAGACATAACTGCCACTGGTCTTCTTTAGCGATACTGCAGAATTAGAGTCCCTTATTTTGCATACTTTGCGAATCAAAGACAGCCTGGGTACGTGTGCCCAGACAATTCCAGACAGGATGGGCCAGCACAGCCGTATTTAGTGGCTAAAACAAGGCACAGAGGAGCAAACGTCCTTGCTGATCCCCAGCAGTAACAAGAGATAGCAGGATGTTACTTCTTAATCCGCCAACATTTCAAGTGACTGCACAGAAGACCGAATGGCTCACGAGAGGGAAAAAGAAAAGCCTCGAGGGAACTCAGAGCATTTAACTTGCTGAGTTTCATTCACACTTACGAACTGAAACCTGTAGCGCTTCTTATGGACTGCGGGCACTGCTGGGGCACCGCTGCCTGCCCATCGCGTGACCCGCGCCATCCCTTCCACCCCACCGCGTGGTCCTCCACGCAGCTCCCTTTGTAGAAGCAGGGCACACCGAGTAGCTACTCCCAAATGGAACCCAACCTCCCCCTTTTTGCTAGGGAACGATGCGATTGGAAACCCTCTAAAACCTACCACCGGAGGAAACGCGGCTGTAACACGGCTCAATTGTCGGAGAAGCTTTCTGAGATTGCAGCGTGCTCTGTGTGGTCGTAACCCAGAGAGAGCTGCTCATCTGCGAAGCGAACCCCAAGCCACGCAGTGACCGCAAACTCCACAGGGCCGACCTGAACCCGCGCTGTTCCTCAGCGCTGCGGAAGCTCCCTTTCCCACCGGGCTGCCAACGCCACCCTGCCGGTGGCCGAGGGCCGCTGGAGGATGCCTCGGGGGACTGATCCAACCCACCCAGGGCCGTGGGGCTCTGCGGAAGGGCCTAGGGCTGCCTGGCACAGCCACGGCGAGGTGCCGCGGGGCCACCGGGCCTCCCGCGGCCGAGCCCTACAGAGACCGCCCGCGCAAGGGGAACCCAACGGCCGAACCCCCGAGGGCGCAGGGACGCCCGCAGCCCTGCAACGCTGCCGGGGGGGGGGGCTCCCCGCGAGGGGCGAGAAGCGAACAGCGGGGGGGGGGGGGGGGGGGACCCGCACGACCCCGAGCCCCCCGGGACAGGAGATGCCGCCGCCCTCCCGCGGTGTGTCCCCACCCCCACCCCCCAACCCCACCCACCCACCTCGGGCCCGCCACCCCCCGGTGCCCGGGGCCGGCCGGGGTACCTTGATGCGCTCCCGGCACTGCGAGGGGGTGCGCTCGTAGCCCAGCTCGGCCAGCGCGCGGGAGACGCGCTCGTACATGGCGGGCCCGGGGGCCTTGCTGCCGAACACGGTGCCGGCGCCCTCCAGCTGCTGGTAGCGCGCCTCCACCAGCCGCTCGTTGCCCCACACGGCGATGAGCGCGTTGGTCTCCGCCGGCGTCCAGGACATGCCGCGGCAAGCGGCGGCGGCGGCGGCAGCGGCGGCACCGCCCGGCGAGAACGAGACGGAGGGCGAGGCCCCGCCGCGGCCCCCCGCGCCGCCGCCGCCGCCCCCCAGTCCGGCCCCGCCGGCCGCCGGCCCCGGGCCGAGGGGGGAGGCGCCGCTAGGGGTGGACGGGTCGGAGAGGCTGGCGGTTGCCGTCGCTCAGCGCGCCCGGCGAGCCCGGCGACAGCACCTCCATCTTGGGGATCTTCAGCGGCGGCTCGGCGGCGGGGAGCTGCGAGGAGCCGCAGGACGCCGCCATGTTGGAGCTGCCGGACCGAGCGGGCGGAAGTGACGCGCGGGCTCCCCTCGGGAGGGGCTTCCGGCGGCCCCGAGTCGACAGGGCTGGGGGGGGGGATGGGGGGGGGGGGGGAGCGCTGGGGGCGTGGCCACGGCGGGTGGGGGCGGGGCTTCGCTGGTTTGAGGCGTGGCCGTGGGAGGAGAGGGCGTGGTTAAACGGCCGGGGGCGGGGCTTCTGTCAGCGGGGGTGTGTCCTAACAGGGCGGGGCCGAGCGGGAGGGGGCCTGTCCCGAAGGGGCAGGGGCCTGCCTCGAGGGGCGGGGCTTGCCTCGAGGGGGCGGGGCTTGCCCCGAGAGGCGGGGTTTGCCTCGAGGGGGCGGGGCCTGTCCCGAGGTGGGGGGGTCTGTCCAGAGTGGGGCGGGGCTTGCCTCGAAGGGGGGCGTGGTCCGTGCCGAGGGGGCGGGGCCTGTCTCGCGCGCTGCCCCGCGGCGCCGCCGCCCGGAAGGCGCCGCGCGTGCCCCGCAGCGCCCCCCCTCCCCCCCCCCCCGAGACCCCCGGCACCGCGGCTGCGGGCGGCGGGGCCGTGCCCGGCCTCGATCCGTGAGCTCGGGGGGCGCTAACGGAGGGCAGCGGGGGCCGGCTCCGCGCCTCGCCCTTCTCCCGGGAGCCTCCCCGAGCCCCCTGCGGGCTCTCTGCGGGTTGGCACCGCCTGGCTCCGTCCCCGTCCCGTCCCGTCCCCGCCGCCCCCCGCAGCCCGTTAAGCAAAATGCTTTAATTAGCGCCGTGTTGGTTAAACAACCCCGTGCTTGGCACAAGGCGGCTCTTCAGGCAGGACTGGGGGCGGGGGGCTCCCCCCCCCCCCGGCTGCTGCAGCACATCTGGCGGGGAGCGGCCCGGGAGCAATCAGAGCCGTAATTATCCCATTCTAATTACAGGGATTACCGCGGCTGTGGCGTTACAAATTTCATGAGCTGCAGGCGCTGGAATACATTAAACGCCTCCGCCCCGGCGAGGGGACGCCGTCGGGGCACAGGAGGAACGCGGGGCCCTTTGTGAGCGGCGGGGGGGGGCAAGGGGCACCCCGTGGGACGCCGAGTGTCCCCGAGGGGTGCACCCACGGCCAATTTGTCCCCGAAGGGGTGAACCCGCGGCCAGCCCTGCAACGCGTCCCCCAAGGGATGCACGCCCTTGCTAGCACGTCCCCAAGGGGTGTCCAAAGGGATGCACCCGCCGAAACCCTCCCAGCGCGTCCCCTGATGGATGCCCCCACTGCCTGCCTTGCTGTGTGTCCCCCAGTCCAGGGCCCCAGACAGATGTCCCCACCTCAGTCCCTGACGGTTTGTCCCCACAGCTGGGTTCCCGAAGGGATGTGCCCGCTGCTGGAGTGTCCCCAAAGGGGTGCACCCATCACCACCCCTGCCGGTGCGTCCCCAGAGCACATCCACCAAGACTGCGTGCCCCGAACGATGCGGCCATTGCTGCACATCCTCAGTGCCGGGTGTCCCTGTGCCCAAGCCCCCGAGCGTCCCCGTTACCATCCACCCCTTCTCCCCCCAGCACTGCACACACACACACGCACCCCCCCCCCCCTGCCCCATTCTGAGCTAATCAGAACCCAATTAGAGGGGCTCTCCATAATGCAGGGGAGCAGGCGGAGGGGAGGGATGCAAATGAGGTTAACGGTTAATTACGTATTGAAAAATTCATTATTCCTCTAGAGCAGCTGATTGCGATGCAGCCCTGCATCTCCATTAGGGCTGTTTGACCATTTGCAAATGAAATGTTGGCATGGGGCTCGTCCCCCTCCTTGCCCTGCCAAGGAGCTCGTCAGCGGTGCCGGTCATTCCTGTAGCGAGTTGTGCCCATCCTTGGCCACCCCGCAGGCTCCTGCTTTGCTCCCAGATATCTCAGGACAGAGGCAAATTTAGGGCATCCTTGGTGTAATGGAGGGGAAAGGGGTGCAAATGGGAGCCAGAATCTCTGCGGTTGCCCCCACACCAGCAAAAAGCTCACTCTGTGTTAATTGGTGCTGATTTCCCCTTCCCTCAGCTTTCCTATTTCCTTTGAAGCTCTCTGTTTAATTGGGAAAAGCAGGGAAATACAATAAAAATAAAAAAATAAAAATAAAGACTCTGTGCCATCTTTTGCTGAGCAGCAGCAAGACGCAGACTGAGCTTGGCACCAGCTGGGTGAGCGTTCACATTGCATCGCATCAACCAGCACCGCTGGCAGTATACATTGGGCAGGATTAATTTAATTAGGGATGGATGCGGGGTCTGAAATGCCACCACGAAGGCACCCCGGCCGCACAGTCTGGGTTGGTACTGGTGTCAAGAGAACGAACCACGTCTCCTTCATTGCAGTGACACCAAACCCAGGCGGTTCATCTATTGACCGCAACACACAGTTGCTGTCGTGGTGTCTCCGGGGGTGTTTCCAGCCATGCTGGAGGGTGCTGGTGCAGGTGGTATGACGAGCGGTGGCCGTTCTCAGCTGGCATCACCTGTGCAGCGAGGCAGCTTTGGAGACACACGGATGGGGGACAAACAGCCAGTGGCTGCCCCACCATGCTGCCACCCTGGGGACCCCAGCGCCTCGCTCACACCACCCCTCCAACCCAATCACGATGATTAACAATCAGCAAAGAGCCAAGTGGGCAAGCCATTAGATATTCCCGGACTAGTGTTTACTGCAATTTACTGACCTGTTCATAATTAACCTCCCATTGCAAAAGCATGTTGATGAAAAGAAACGTAAACTTATTAACAGTGATGGTGGCTGATGCCAATTAAAGCAGAAGCTCGAATGGGTTTTCCCGGCATGTGGCAGTGGGCAGCAAAGAGCAGGGGCTGATGAAAGGAGATAACAGGCGTTGGATGCCTGCGGTGGCGATGCAATATTTAGGAGGACGTGGGGATGCCAAGCAAGGCAGCACACTGCCACTGTGCCTGGGGACACCCTCGGGGGCCACATCCCAATGGGCAATGGTGGGGAGGAGGAGGCAGCATCCAGCTGCCCAGCCCCATGCACAAAGGGGCCCAGGCAGGCTTCTTTGGTGGGGGCGGACTGTCACGCCTCCGCCTTTGTCTCCCTTTCAAAGCCAATATCCCAGCCCCAGATGGGTTAATACATAATGCAGACAAGCAAGTAATTGGTTGCCTTTGTATGGCCGTCAGCTATCAGTCCCTGGCCCTCTGATCCCCCATTAGTGGCCATGCAAACAACCCTTCCACCCAATTAAGCACAGCTTTGATAGCGCCTTTCCCAATGATGCGCCAGCCCCAAAGCAGTGATTCGCACATGAGCCACTACCTGTTAGACCCGGCTTCAGGGACGCGCAGCCCTCGCTGCTCACTGTGACCCAGCTGCTGGGCTCTGCCTGGTTCCCCTGGCCCTGAAGGGAGGCCCGGCTGATGAATGATCTGGGCATACTCTGCATTGAAGAGGTGGAAATGGGATGTTAATATACACCAAGCTGCTCATCTCGAGAACACATGGGCTCCGGCTTCCCAAAGGCAGTGGTAATGAGGCGGGTGTGATGCCCTGCAAGGAGCCCCTGACTCACTGCCCTGCTGCGCCTGCCAGGCGCGGGGGAGAAGACATCCTGACACCGCTCCTCTAAGGCACGCCAGAATCTTCCCACAAAACATCCCGGCAGCAGCCTACAAAGCATCCCAGTGTGCTCACTGAAAACATCCCAGCATCATCCCCTAAAACATCCTGGTATCCTCCCCTGGTGTATCACGGCATCATCTCCTAAAGCAGCTCAGTGTCAGCTTCTAACGTATTCCCCTAAAGCATCCCAGTGTGCTCACTGAAAGCTTCCTAGCATCATCCCCTAAAGCATCTGACCCCCCTTCACTAAAACATCCCAGTATCATCTCCTAAAACATCCTGGTATCATCCCTTGGTGCATCCCAGCATAATTTCCTGGAGCATCTCAGTGTCTTCCCCTAAAGCATCCCAGTGTGCTCAACTAAAGCATCCCAGCAGTGTCTTCTAAACCTTCCTGGCATCGTCCCCTAAAACATCACACCATCCTCCCCTAAAGCATGCTGGCATCATCACCTAAAGCACACCAGTTTGCCCTCCAAAAACATCCCAGCTTCATGGCCTAAAGCACCCTGGCATCATCTTCTAAAGCATCTCAGTGTCGCCACCTGAAACATCCCAGTACGCTCCTCTAAAGCAACCTACATCAACCCTAAAGCAAACCCTGAAGCGTTATCCCCTAAAGCATCCCTCCAACACTCCTCTAAAGCATCATCTCCTAAAGCCTCTGGGCATTATCCCCTAAAACACGCCATTATCGCCCCTGCAGCATCCCACTGCACTCCCCAGCATCATCCTAAAGCATCCTGCCATCATCCCCTAAGACACCCCGCTTTGCTCCTCTCCAGCACCCCGGCGCCACCACCTAAAGCGCCCCATCCCTTCCCCCTTGCTGTGCCCGGGGCCCTGCTCCCTGGCACGCCGTCCCATGCCCTGTATAAATATTCAACGCGCCGCATTTCCAGGCAGCCGCGGACACGGGCGATAGCAGGGAACTCCCCGGGGGTATGCTAAGAGCCAGGCTGTGAGGGATTTACATCCCCCGCATCGGCATGGGGGCTCCTAGCTGCTCACTTGCCCATACAAACGCCTCGCCGCTTGTCATTACTCCGCTCTCGCCCGCCCAGCTCCCACCTTGCGGATCCGTGCCTCAGTTTCCCCACCCCGATGCCGCCCGGCGACGCCGCAGAGGGTTGGGAAAGGCGGGGACGGAGACTGCTGAGATAAAAGAGGGACGCGGAGGGCAAAGCCTGGGGAGAGCCTCGCCCTCGTCCTAACCTGACGCAAAAATGCCGAGGAGCAATTTTCGGCTACACCGAAGGGCGCCCAAGCCCTCCGCAAACAGCCACTAATCACCGAATTAAAGGGCAATTAGGCAGCGCGGGCGGCGGTGATAAATCTGCTAACAAGGAGGCAGTGCCCCCAGCAGCACCCTGCACTCGCTATTTGCCCAGCTGATTAACAGGGACAAATCGGGGGATTAGCTGCCGGGACGAGGTAGTTCCTTTGTCTGCTTTCCCCATCCCAAGAGGAGGTTTTGGGGGCTGGATCTGCGTGTGCCGCCCTCAGGAGCCTCTCTCCCCTCTCCTAGGCCTTGGGTGACCCAGAGCAGGGTTAACGTGGAGGATTTTCAACAAGCCAGGGCTGGGTGCTTTGATCCCCAGGGCTCCCGAAACCCTCAGATTCACATTAAAAACTCTCCTCTCTTCAGAACACTCCATTAAAAGAGGCCCAAAAGCTCTCTGGGGACGGGTAGCTGTGGGATCCCTGGTGCATGGCTTGTCACCGCCTTAGAGGGGATTAACGTCCTCCTCTACTCCCTTTCCCGGCCAAGGAGATGCTGGAGATGCCCTGTCCTCGCTGCTTGGCTTTCGGGGGCACACAGAAACCCCAGGCTCGGGGGGTGGAAGATGCCATGGCATTAAATATGCCAGCATCACTTTCAATTACCAATGCAGAGAATTGTTTGTATAATAGTTGGATAAACCTGTTATTCTGCACGTAATTTATTTCCACTTTTTCCTACCGGGAGTCCCTGGACTGCTGAAAGCCCAGCAGGAGAAATGGAAAAGCTTTGTGTTACTATTAAATTAATATTTATTTGCTTTCTCTTCTTGCCCATGAACAAGAGGAGGCATGAATAATGCATGGCCCTGCAGATGCCCAGATAGGAGCTCTGTGGTCGCGGCAGTGACTTTCCTGGCTGGGGCTGAAAGAGGCGGAGTGGCTCCCAGGTGTTCACAGATGTGCCAGAGGGCTTCAGGAATCCAGATGTGCACCCAACACACATGCCAGCATGCCACCAGATGTGTGCATGGCCCGTGCCCCTCCAGTTGTGCACGTCTGCACATCTCTGCACCCCTCTAGATGTACACCTGTGTCCCCCAGCACAGCTCCATGTGTGTGCCCGCTCTCCAGAGCCCTCCAGACGTATGGCCAGATGTGAACTCACCCAGATCCTATTTGCACGTCCAGTTGAAAGCACGCTAAACATCGCCATGGCTCCAGGTGCACACAGATTCAAAGTATGCAGCTCTCCAGATGTGTGCGCACTTCAGCACAAAGGTGCCTGCATCTATGTGCACAGCTGTGGCACCAGGGACCCGTCTAGCTGTGGGCACACAAAATGCCCAAGCCTCCCAGCTGTGCACACCAGCTGCACCCCAGTTCTGCATCATAAAAGCCTGCTGTCTCCCAGCTGTGCACAAACAATGACCCGAAAAAAGCCTCCAGATGTGAACCTGTGTTGGAGCACATTCGTACCCCAGATGAGCTGAGCCGCACAGGCCCCCTCCCGTCTGCAGGTGTGCATCCAGATGTGTGTGCCCGGTGGCTGCTTCTTCCAGCTTTGTGGCAAGGGGGGAGCACAGGCACCTCCAGATGTGCACACAGCTGTCACCCCGCTGTCTCCCCATCACCCGTTCCCCTTCCCAGGCACCTCTTCCCATCCTCCCCGCACACCCCGAGCCCCCTCGCTGCCCCCACCCCGTCGCCAGCCGCAGCTTTGTGCTTTTCCAGCCTGGTCATCAGTGCCACCCTAACGAGCCCCTTCTCACACCGGGGGGATGCAGCTGGGGGGCCACTGCTCAGGCTCCAATTAGTGCCGGGAGCAGCCAGCTCCGAAAAGGTGCATTGCTTCACACGGTAGCCCATCGCATTAATAAAGCCGCTAATTGCCAGTTATGAATTCGGGAGGCGTTTTGCAAAGGCAGAGCAGGGGGTGATGGCAGAGCCGGGACCCGACATATTGTGGGATCGTCCTGGGCTCCCTAGCAGCCTCTTCCTCCCCTTCATCCTCCTCCTCCCTCCATCTCCCTCGGCCGGGGGGACTAGCTCAGGACCCTCTGCCCCCCCCCTCCAGGCGTGACCGCCCCCCCCCGGGTCCCCCCCCCTTTTCTCTCCACCCCTCACCTCTGTGCCCCCCCCCCCCCCCCCCCTCCGCTTCTCGCTGGCCTCGCCCCCGCTCCCCGCCGGGACCGGGGGGCGGTGCCAGTGCCGAGCTGAGCCGTGCTGAGTCCGGCCGTGCTGCGCCGAGCTGAGCCGAGTCCTGCCGTGCCGTTCTGGGTCTGGCAGCGCCGAGCCGAGCCGAGCCGAGCCGTGCCGTGCCGGATCCGGCCAGGCCGTGCCGGGTCCGGCCGTGCCGGGCCGTGCCGAGCCGTGCCAGCATGCTGCGGTACCTGCTGAAGACGCTGCTGCAGATGAACCTGTTCGCGGACTCGCTGGCGGCCGAGATGTCCAACTCCTCCGAGCTGCTGCTCGGCCTCAACGGCAGCATCACCGCGCTCGACCTCCGCAACCTCACCGCCGGCAACGGTACGCGCCCGGCCCCGCAGCCCCGCAGCCCCGACCCGGGACCTGAACGGGGACCGGCCCCGCGTCCCCAGAGCGTCCCCGCGTCCCCACACGCGGATCCGTCCCGTGTCCCCAGGGCAGCCCCGTTTTCCAAAACCTGTTCCTTGTCCTGCGACTGGGAGCGGCTTCGCATCCCCCAAACAAGATCCGTGCTTCCCAAACCGACCCTGCGACCCCGAGCCGGGAGCGCCGCATGTTCCCAAATCGTCCCCGTGCCCCAAACCGGGGCCGCTCTCGTGTCCCCAAAGCCACCGCGCTCCCCGAGCCGGGAGGGTCTCCGGGGCAGAGGCGGTACCGGAGAGACGGGGGCGTCCGGCTGCATTTAGAGCACTTTTGGAGCTCTTCCCCTCTCTTCGAGCCCCAAATTTTTGCTCCGTTTGGGTCAGGGCGGGCCGATCAGGGAGGGGGAGCCTTGCTGCAGGAGCCCCCCTGCGGGACCCCCTTGTCCCATCGCAGCCTGCTGGGCTCGGGAAGGGGACCCCCCCCGGCTCGTCCCAATTAGCCCCGCGCCCAGCAGCGCCCCCCGGGGTGCCTGGAACCCCGCAGCATCCCGTCCCCACGGCGGCACATCCCTCTCGCCCAGGGCTCCCCTCTGTCCCGCAGGGGTGACCCCCCCCCGGCTCCCGGCGCCACTTACCCGCACGCACCCCCCCCCCCCCCCCATCTGCGTGTGACAGCAGTGACACTCCGTGCCCGAAGCCCGAACTGCAGCGCCGGCGCTGGGGCACGCCGAAATGGCACTGGGGGACCCGTCGGGACACACCGTTGGTGGCCCTGGGGACACAGCGGGCCGTGCCACTCGGTCACAGCCTGGAGGAAGCCGGGGCTGGGGCGTCATTAAAGTCTCGCTCTTTAATTAACTCCCGAAGGGCTCACCGAGGGGCTCGGATTTCTTGGCCCGCCCCAGTTTGGGGGGTCTCTGCGTGGCAAACGCTGCTCTGAACTCTGGCTTGGCACAAATACAATGCAGGCACCAGCATTAATGAGCGTTAATTAATTCTCCTGCCTTAACGATAGGGATTTCCCTGGATCCATTGAGAAACAGCCGCACAAACTTGATGGGGAGGGGAGGTATTTTTATTTTTTTTAATTAAAACCAAACATTTTCTGCAACTTGATGTCACCAACTCCTGGTGTGCCACATCCCAGGGGAAGCAGGCACCAAAAGTACCAAACGGGGACAAACCGTGCTGTACTGAGCCGTCCGTACAGCACCGGGCCAGGCCCCTTAATTACTGAGCCCCCCGGCTGCAGCCACTGCCCTGCCCTGCCGGCCCACCATTCCTGGGACAGTGCCTGCACACTGTGGGCCCTGACTGCCCTTCTCCTCTCCTCCACTGCCCAGGCTTCCTGGTCCAGCATCTTCCCCAGGCCAGGACACGTGTCCCCCTCCCTGTCACTGTCCCCATCCCTGTCCTTGTTCCCATCTCCATTCCCATGCCCATCCCCACCCATGTCCCCATCCTCATCCCTGTCCTAGACTGCATTCCCCTCCCCATCCTTGCTCCCATTCCCATCCTTGTCCCATCCTCATCCCTGTTCTTGTCCTTGTCCCCATTCTAGTCCCCATTCCCATGCCCAACCCTATCCTTGTCCCTGTCCCCATTCCAATCCCTGTCCTGACTCCACCTCTCTCTCCCTCTCCCTCCTCCTCCCATTTCCATCCTGTCCCTATCCCTATCCATGTTCCCATCCCCTCTCCCTCCCTCTCCCCCTCTCCCTCCTCCTTCTCCCATTTCCATCCTGTCCCTATCCCTATCCGTGTCCCCATCCCCACATCTCCTGCCCTGCACCCTCCTGGCCTTGCTCCCAGCCCACACAGGGGGATGAGGGAGGGGGACACACAGGAGTGACATGGGGGGGGAGGATGCATGGGAGCCCTCCCCACTGCCAGCTGAGCCCTGGCCACACTTCATCTCACCTCCTGGGGGCTGAGCATCCTCAGGGTATGCAACACGCTTCCTCAGGGTCCCACCCACAGCTGGAGGACTCGGCACCCCGCATCGTGGAGCACCCCTCGGACCTGCTGGTGTCCAAGGGTGAGCCGGCCACGCTGAGCTGCAAGGTGGAGGGACGCCCCCCGCCCGCCGTCGAGTGGTACAAGGACGGTGAGCGGGTGGAGACGGACCGTGAAGACCCCCGCTCCCACCGCACGCTGCTGCCCGGCGGCTCCCTCTTCTTCCTCCGCATCATCCATGGCCGCCGCGGCAAACCTGACGAGGGCGTCTACGTCTGTGTGGCCAGGAACTACCTGGGTGAAGCCACCAGCAGGAACGCCTCGCTGGAGGTGGCTGGTGAGCACCCTCCATACTGTCACCCCCCTTTTCCCAGCCGCTGGCTTGGGGCAGAGCTGCTGCCCCGGTCAGCGCTGGAAAACGTCACGGGGAATGGCTCATTTGGAGGGGCATCGGGGGATATCAGGGGTCTTCCAGCCCCCCTCTGTTTCCCTGTTGTCACCTCTGATCTGGGCTGCTGCCACCCTATGGGGATGAGGGGGTGAATCCCCCCCCTCCCCCAGCCCTGGTGCTGCTAAATGAAAACAAGTGAAAATATTGTCCCTGGTGGCATCCCCTGGCTTCCCGTGCTTTGTTGGGTGGCTTGGTGGCACCCTGGGGTCCTGTGGGGCTGGGTGTCAGCCCTGGGAATAAGCCCCAGGACCAGGGTTTGGGGGTGATGGGGGACACGAGAGGGTAGGGGGTGGATGCACAATGGGGGGCAGTCTGCACTGGGCTTGGATTAAGCACCAGAATCGCTCCTCGGTCATGCAAACATTAATTGCAGCATCACCGGGTTTTATTGCTGTCCCCTGGGAAATCATTTCCATGCTGGGAAAGGGTGTTCTTTGCCCACAAAAGGGGTTCCCACTGCAGAAGGAGAATACAGATGGGGAAACTGAGGCAGGGCTGACACCGTGGCATCCCTCCCCTCCCAGTGCTGCGGGATGATTTCCGGCAGCCCCCCGGGGATGTGGTGGTGGCGGTGGGTGAGCCGGCCGTCCTTGAGTGCGTTCCACCCCGTGGCCACCCTGAGCCCACTGTCTCATGGAAGAAGAACGGTGCCCAGCTCAATGACAAGGACGAGCGCATCACGGTGAGGGACAGGGTGGTCCCCAAAAACCAGGGTTGGTGTTTGGGCCCTGGCTGAGCTTGGCTTCCTGGCAGATCCGTGGTGGGAAGCTGATGATGGCCACCACACGCAAGAGCGATGCTGGCATCTACGTCTGCGTGGCCACCAACATGGTGGGGGAGCGGGACAGCGAGCCGGCTGAGCTGGTGGTCTTTGGTGCGTGGGGGCGAGGATGTGCTTTTGGGGGGACTGGGGGTGGCAGGGCTGTGACAGACAGCAGCTGCCCTACAGAACGCCCCGCGTTCAGCAAGCGGCCACTAAACCAAGCGGTCCTGGTGGACGAGACGGCCGAGTTCCCCTGTGAGGCGCTGGGGGACCCCCGGCCCACAGCCCGCTGGCGCAAGGAGGACAGTGAGCTGCCACCGGGAAGGTAAGCGGTGGGTGAGGGGCTGGCACAGAGGTTGCCATGGCCGTTGCTGGGATGGGCATCTGTAATGGGGCTGGGTGTGCTGGTACCTCATCCCATGTCCTCACTGCATCCCACATCCCCACCGCATCCTTGTATCCTGTGTCTCCACCACACCTACATCCTCATCACATGGTGCCTCCCCTTCACATTGCACGTCCCCAACACAATGGTTCCATACTGCAACCACATCCCTGCTTGCATCCTGCATCTCCCCCCACGTCCCCATCACACCCCATGTCCCCATGGCACCCTCGTGGCACCCCGCTGCCCCGCCGGTGCCGTGGGCTCGGGGGTTCCTCCCCAGGTGGGAGCTGCTGGCTGACAACACCCTGAGGATCAGCCGGGTGCGTGTGGAAGATGAGGGCACCTACACCTGTGTGGCTGAGAACAGCGTGGGCAAGTCGGAGGCCTCAGGCACCCTCATCGTGCGCGGTAAGGGGGGACCCCTGAGGAGCACCCCAGCGTGCTTGCAAGTATGCAACCCCCCCTTTTCTTTCTGTCTCCCCCCTGCACCAGTGCCCCCCCAGCTTGTCACCTGGCCCCATGACCAGAGCGTCCCCCCTGGCCACAGCGTGACCTTCCAGTGTGAGACCACGGGCAATCCACCACCGGCCGTGTTTTGGCAGAAGGAAGGCAGCCAGGTCTGTCCCCAGCACTGTCCCCAGCCCTCCGACACCCCCGCCCCCACCACACAGCAGAGCCCTGCCTCCCTTCCTCCCCCAGACGCTGCTGTTCCCGGGCCAGCCCCCCCAGACGGCCAGCCGCTTCTCGGTAGCCCCCGGTGGCGCCATGACCATCGCCGCCGTCCAGCCAACCGACGCAGGCTATTACCTGTGCCAGGCCATCAGTGTGGCCGGCAGCGTCCTGGCCAAGGCACTGCTGGAGGTGGAGGCGGGTAGGTGGGCGCCAAGTCAGGCAGAAAATGTGCGTTTTCAGCTCATGTGCTGAACCGTGGCAGGGAAGGGGGGGTTCATTTGGATATTTCCCCCACCCTGCAGCGCCCACCGAGCGTGGGCCACCTGTCATCCACTGGGGCCCTGCCAACCACACGGTGCTGCCGGTGGGGGCCACGGTGTGGCTGCCCTGCCGGGTGGCCGGTGACCCCCAGCCCCACGTGGGGTGGCTGAAGGACGGCTGGGCCATGCCGGGCCCCGAGACCCGCGCCAGCCTGCTGGAGAACGGCACCCTGCAGATCAGCAGCCTGCGGGTGAGCCGTCCCGCTGGGGGGAGCCCTGAAGGGCTGGGGGGGGGCTGAGATGGGGGGTTGGCTGCAAGGGGTGCTGGGTGCCCAAGGTGCCGGGTGCCCAGGGTGATGGCTGCGCAGGGCAATGGGGCAGGAGCTCTTCCCTTTGCAGGTGACAGACTCGGGGCAGTACGAGTGTGTGGCCACCAGCTCAATGGGTGAGACGCGCTGGAGTGGGACCCTGCAGGTGCAAGGTGAGTCGCGGGGATGCTGTGGGACCAGGGAAGCCACGGGACTGGGGAAGCAGCTGCCATGGGTCTCGGCGCCTCTCCCCACAGGTGATGGATCTGGACTTTCCCCACCACCCCCGGAGCCTGCCATCATCCCTCGGCCACCCTCCACCCCCCTGGTCACCAACGTCACCAAAAGCAGTGTCACCCTGAGCTGGAAAGGGAACGAGCAAAGTGGCGGCACTACTGTCACCTACGTTGTGGAAGCTTTCAGGTATCCCACAGCTGCCCTCTCCAGGTTCAATGGGGACCTGGTGGCCCAGTGCCACCCTGCCATGGGTCACCCCTGTCCCCTGGCAGCGAGGCAGCAGGTGGCCCGTGGCAGACAGTGGCAGCCAACGTGGAGGGCGAGACACACACGGTGAGCGGCCTCGTCCCTGACACTGTCTACCTCTTCCTGGTGCGGGCAGTCAGCGCCCATGGGCTCAGCGACCCCAGCGGAGTCTCGGAGCCCATCCGCACCCAAGGTGAGACCCAGAAGAGGTGCAAAGGGACCCAGAACCCTTTGGTGCATCCCTGTGGCCATGCACCCAACACCATCCTGCTTTTTGGCAGATGCCAGCCCCACGCAGCCAGGCCTGAACCCTCAGCAGGTGCCAACGGAGCTGGCGCAAGTGGCCGTGCACCTGCAGGAGCCAGTGGTGCTGCCGCCAGGTGCCGTCCGCCTCTCCTGGACCGTGAGTGCAGGGACACGGTGGGAGGGGAGGGGGACATGATGCTGCACCTCCCACGACCCCCCCACCCCGTCCCCGTCCCTTGTGTCCCCAGGTGGAGCCCCCGTCGCCCTTTGTGCAGGGCTACCAGGTGCTGTACCGGCGGCGTGGTGGGCGCTGGGAGGCACGGGACGTGCGGGCACCGGGCGAGCGGGGTGCCCTGCTCACTGGGCTGCGCCGCGGCCAGGACTACGAGGTGAAGGTGCGGCCCTACTTCCACCATCTCCATGGTCCCGACAGTGCTGTGCGTGCCCTGCGCACCCCCGAGGCGGGTGAGTGTGGGGACAGGATGCGGGGATGTGGGGCAGCACGGCCATGACACCCCGTGTCGCCCCGCAGCCCCCAGTGCCCCACCACGGGCCGTCAGTGTGGTGGGGAACGGCACCAGCGTCCGCATCTCGTGGCAGCCGCCACCGCTGGCTGAGCAGAATGGTGTCATTCGTGATTACCGGGTAAGTGGGGCCAGCAGGGGCCCACATCCCCATCACATCCCACATTCTCATCGCATTCTCATTGCATCCCACATCCCCATTGCATCCTACATCTCCAGCCCATCCCACGTCCCCTCTGAATCCTGTATCCCCATCACATCCCACATCTCCATCTCATTCCACATCCTTATCACACACATTATTCCCATCGCCTCCCAAGCCCCCATCGCATCCCACGTCCACATCACACCCCACGTTCCCCTCCGGCCCCCCGCCATGAAGATGCATCCCCCCACCAGATCTGGTGCCTGGGCAACGAGAGCCGATTCCACATCAACCAGAGCGTGGAGGGGACGGTGCTGGCGACGGTGCTGCAGGGGCTAGTGCCTGGTGTCCCCTATCGCGCTGAGGTGGCAGCGGCCACCGGGGCGGGTGTGGGTGCTCGCAGTGCACCTGTCCCCATCCGTATTGGTGAGTGCCCCCGCAGCTGTGCAGCACCCATGGGTGGAGGCTACAGGGGTCCTCCTTGGGGTGGGTGCCATGGATGGCTCCTTGGAACACGCCGGTGTCCCCATCCCCCTCTGCTTGCAGCACCTCCTGTGGAGCAGGAAGCGGGGCCAGTAGGCCGGGGCGGTGTGGCTGAGCACTTGGCGGAGATGGCGAGGCGGCCGGCCTTCATCGCTGGCATTGGCGGTGCCTGCTGGCTCGTCCTCGCTGGCTTTGGTGCCTGGCTCTACGGCCGCCGCCGGAGGAGGAAGGAACTGAGCCACTTCACAGGTATGGGTACGGGCACGGCCCTGGGTGCCCCAGATCCACTTGCCCCCAGCGCCCACACAGGGTTCCTCTCCTTGCAGCCTCCTTTGCCTACACGCCCACGGGTGCACCCACGGGTGCTGCAGGGACCTGCCGCGGCCCCACTGCACCCTCGGCCCAGCCTCCATCTCTCTCTGCGCTCGCCTTTCTGCACACCCCGGCTCCGGCGCGTGGCAGCCCCAGGTAACAGCATGGCCCCCTGGGACCTGCAGCCCACCCGGGGATGCGCCCTCAGCCTGTGTCCTCACAGGGCTGCTGTTGGCGGTCACCCGTGGCTGGTGGACACGTGGTGTGGCGGTGGCACCAGCAGCCTGGACACCGCTGAGAGATACTACAACGGTGAGGGGTCAGCTCGGGGTGGGGGCTGGCAAGGGGCTGGGGGTGGCAGCCAGCTCTGACAGGGCTGGCCGTGCTCTGCAGAGGCCGGCATCTCCCGCTACATCGCCCAGACGGAGCCATTCGGGGCAGGGGCTGCCGAGGGACCCATCTACAGCAGCATCGAGGCGGGCGGCGAGGAGCTGCGCACCTTCCACCGCCCCTGCTCGCAGCATGGCCTCGAGCCGCCGGCCACCCTGTACGCCCACCTGGCCCCCGGCCGCCCCGAGCACGGTAGGGCCATGGCAGTGCCAGGGGGATGCAGGGACGTTGTGGGGCATCCCTGTCTCTGCAGCCCCATGTCCCTAACCCAAAGGGAAAAACCTGGGGAAAGCGGTGCAAACGCCCATGCTGAGCTGGACAGAGCTGCTGCCCCCACCACCCTCGGCCAGCGAGCTCAGCCAATACGCTGAGGAGGAGGAGGTGAAGGAGGAGGAAGAGGAGGAGGAGGAGGTGGAGGAAGGAGAAGAGGAGGGCAGGTATGTGCATGTGGCCAGGGGGGCTGTGGCCTGCTGGCCCCAGTGCCCACCCTGTGCTCCCTGCAGCTTGGGGCTGGAGGACCGGTGTCCCCTCAGGGAGGACGTCCTTCAGCCCGCCGCCTCCTCACCCGCCACCCCTGCCGGCTGCTGGTCCCCTGCCGTGCTGGCACCCACACCCCGCGAGGACATCTACAGCCCCCACCGCTTCGACAGCCCCCGCCTGCCCCGGTAGGAGATGCCGCTTGCTCAGGCTGCCAGGCCCGCCTCACCCCATGTCCTGTCGTGACATAGCACAATGGGGACATGGCACCGCGGTCCGGGCGTAACACTGAGGTCCAGCCAGGGCAGCACCACCCGGCTGTGCTGCCACTGTGCAAGCTGGCTGGGGCTTTGAAATCCAGCTGTGCCGCCAGGCCACCAGCACAGCACGGGGGGGCCCACTATGCTCCCCCCACTTCCCCACCCCTTTCAGGCAGCGGCGGTGACCCCCAGCCCCACATCACCCCCCCCCTCTTTTCCAGGAGGCCCCCCCGTGGCACAGGACCGCCACCAAGCCCCCCACTGAGCCCCCGCAGCCCAGACACAAGCGAGGGCCGCGTGCCCCGAGCCCACCGCCCCCATGGCACAGGTGAGCCACGGGGTGCCAGTGCGGGGGCTGGGGGTGTCTCACCATCGGGGGGGGGGGGGGGTCTGATGCTCCATCACTCCCAGGGAAAACCCGCTCAGAGACCCTGAAAAGTCGCCCGAAGCCCAAAGGAAGCCGCTACCGCCGGGAGCAGCATCTGGGAGGTGAGTGGGTTCCCGGGGGGCGGCGGGGGCCGCCCGTGGCGCTCAGCCCCCGCTCCCTCCCTGCAACAGACCTGCCGCCGCCCCCACTGCCACCCCCAGGTGAGACGCCCAGCCCCTTGCCCAGCCAGGAGCCGAGCGGTGCCGAGCGCAAGGCTGCCCATCGCCCACCCCGCCAGGGTAAGCCCTCCTGGGGAGCCGACCACGACGACAAGTGTCAGGGTGGGGGCCGCCACCAGCTGTGTCCCTTCCCCTGCAGGTGACATCGTCCCCTACAGCAAGCCCTCCTTCCTGGCCCGCAGCTGCTCCACCACTGGCAGTGCCTCGTCCCGTGGCTCCACCAGCTCCCGTGGCCACGGCTCGGGGCGCAGCCGCCACCCGGACCCGCTGTCACCCTGCCCGCCACATGAGGAGCGATGAGGCAGCATGGGGACAGTGACACAGGGACGGGGACGTTGGGGTAGAAATGGGATGCTCATTAATTTCTGTCTGAGATGCATAAATAGGTGTGCACAGAGCCAGCGGGGTAGGCAGCAGCTTGAGGGAGGGACAAGGATGCTCTGGGTGGGGACAAGGATGCTGAGGATGCCTGAGGATGCTCGGAAGGGACAAGGATGCTCGGGAGGGATGAGGAGGTTTGGGACAGCCCAGGACAGTCACAGGGGATGAGGGTGCCCCAGAAGGATGAGGACCCTGAGGCCAAGGCTGGTTGGGAGGGACAAAGGGAGGAAGAGCAGGAGGGGCACCTGCTGCCCCGGTGCCACCCATCCTTTGCATGTAGCTTTTTCTAGCAGAGAGCCCCTTTTGGGGGAATCAATGAATAAAGCTGGATTTTAGCCAAGCCAGGCGGGCTCTGGCCTTCCCACCTTCTATACCCCGGGGATCGCTGCGTTCCTGTCCCTCCTGTCCCCGGCAAGGAGCCCGCCCTGCTTGCTGGCCACCCTCGCCCAGGGGCTGCCCGTCCCTGTCCCCAAGGCCACCTCCCCACAGAGAGGGAACGATGCCTGGTGACTCAGGGGGGCAACGGCTCCATCGGCATCCTCAAGGCTGAAGCAGAGGCTGTCAACAGCCACAGCCAGAGCCCGGGCAAAGCTGGCATCGAGCAGAAAGGAGCCGTCGGAGGAGCTCGCCAGGCTGCAGCGGGTGCTGGGGACATTTCCCTCTGAGACGGAGCCCCAGCCATTCAGCAGAGACCCCCCCGGGGAGCCTCCCTGGTCCCACGTCTCTGTCCTCTCTTCCTCCTCGTCATCCTCCTCTTCTTCCTCCTCCCCCTCGCCCAGCTCTGAGGCAGGAGGTCCGCAGATGTACCCGTAGGTGTGCGGAGGGGAGAGGGGCCGGGGCACAGGGACACACCGGGGATGTGTTGGGGACACCGCTGGCATCGGGGGATGCTCCATCCCTGGGGTGTCCATGGGGTGGGCGGCCTCCCGTGCCTGCTCCAGGTCCTCGGCCACCTGCTGTGGCGTGAGGACCCCATCGCTGAGCGCCAGTGAAAGGCGGGCAGGGTCTGGGGACACGTCTTCAGGGTGCCTGGTGGCCAGGAGCATGTTCTTGGGGCGTCCAGTGACCGTGGCCACATCCCTGGGGTGCCTGGTGACCACGGATGTATCCTCAGGGTGCCTGGTGTCTGGGAACACATCCCTGGGATGTCTGGTGACCAGGAACATGTCCCTCGGTTGCTTGGTGTCTGGTGATGTGTCCCTGGCGTGCCCAGCAACCGGGGACTTGTTCTCATGATATGTGGTGAGCAGGGAGTGCCCAGTGGCTGGGGACATGTCCCTGGGGCGCTTGGTGACTGGGGACATTTCCTTAGAGTGCCTAATGACTGGGGACATGTCCTTGGGGCACCCCCTGGCTGGTGACATATCTTTGCCGTGCCTGGTGGCCAGAAACATGTCCCTGCAGCTCCCTGCGACTGGGGACATGTCTACGGGGCTCCTGGTGACTGGGGACATGTCCCAGGGGTTCCTGGTGACCAGAGATATATCCTTGGGGTGCCTCATGATCAGGGACACATCCTTGGGGCTCCTCGTGACTGGCGACATGTCCCTGGGGCTCCTAGTGTCTGGGGACATGTCCCTGGGCCTCCTGAGGACTGGGGACATGTCCCTGGGTCTCCTAGTGTCTGGGGACATGTCCCTGGGCCTCCTGGGGACTGGGGACATGTCCCTGGGGCTCCTAGTGTCTGGGGACATGTCCCTGGGGTGTCTGCTGACCAGCAAGATGTCCCTCGGTTTCCTGGTGACCGGAGACATGTTCCTGGGGCTCCTGGTGACTGGGGACGAGTCTCTTGGGTTTCCAGTAACTGGGGACAAGGCCCCTGAGCACCCAGTGGCCGGGAACCTGCAGGCACAAGGGACATGCTGGCTTTTGCCACTGGTCCATCTTGCAGCACGTGGCTGGGGCGCAGGAAGGGGCCACCCCATATCACCCAGGGCATCCCCAGGAAATGTGTAGACTCACCGAGTCCCTGCAGGGTGCCAGGCGCGGGGCTGCCCTAGGGGTGCCACCAGTATCTCAGTGTCGATGGATGCCAGCAAGGCACTGCCCCGCCGTGCTTTCGGGGAGATGACGGCTGGCAGCCACCATAGGTCCCCTCCTGCCAGCGTGGCATCACTGTCCTGTCCCTTCTGCTGAAGCCACCCAGCCTCCGGGCCAAAACGTGTCCCCCACTCACCACCACTCGCAGGGATGGGGATGGTCCCGAGTCCAGCTGCCAGCACCGGGGTGCTGTGCACTCGGTCCAGCTCTGCGTGGGGACACAGCCACCGTGAACAACCTCCAGGTGTCCCTGCGGCGCGCTCCCCCCATCCCCACGCTCTGTCCCCACCTCTCTTGTGGATGTGCTCCCAGGGTGCTGGGCTCAGGGTGCTGGGTTTGGGGTGTCCCCTGCGAAGGTCGCTGCAGTTGGGGGATGTCGCTGGACTGAGGCTCGGAGGCTCTGAGGACAGGGCTGTCAGGGCAAGAGCTGTCAGGGCTGGGCACCCACAGGTGCTGAGCCCCTTGCCCCCTGCACCCCAGGCTCTGTCTGTCCCCGGGTTCCTGCTGCCTGCGGAGAGGGTCTGGTGGCACTGAGGGGGACCAAGGAGGGGGGGGGGTCCTGTGGCATCAGGGGGTCCCATGCATGAGGTGGGGATCTCGGGCACCCTTTGAAGTTCCCTTAATACCCTGTGGGGGTCCCAGGTACTGTGTGAGGGGTCCCATGGCATCACTGGGCGTTCCCGTTGGGCATGATAGGGTCCCAGGTACCAGATGGGGGATCCATAGCACCTTAGGGGAGTGGTGCCAGGTGCTGGGTGGGCATCCCCTGGCACTGGGTGAGGAGTCCCAGGTACTCTATGGGGGTCCCCTAGCACCCGGGGGGGGCGGGTTCTAGGCATTGGGTGGGGGTCCCATAGCACCCTGTGGTGCTCCCATAGCACAGGATGAAAGGTCCCAGGTACTGGGGGGGCGGTCCTACAGCAGCCGGGGGGGGGGGGAACGGTTCCCATAGCCATGGGTGAGGGCTCCCGACACGGAGCTCACAGGAGGGCTGGGGGTCCCTGCTGTCGCTGCCCAGGAGCCGGCTGCTGAGGCTGCCGCTGCCACTGAGGTTCTGGGGGACGCAGCTGGGTTTCCAGGGGCTGCTGAGCCATGGTGCATCGCTGTCCCTCTGTCTGCAGGGCAACAGCATCTGCCATCAGCGTCCTTGTCCCTGCTGTGCTAGGGGACCCTGTTGCCACCCCCCCTCCCCAGGCCACTCACCTGTGGCGTGCCAAGGCATCCTGCCTGGCGCGGCGCTGGCAGAGGAGGAGGAGGAGGGCGAGCAGGGCCAGCCACAGCAGTGAGCCGGCAGCTGCGATGACAGCAGGCTGCCGCAGAGCCCGCACCATCCCAGTGCTCCCTGCCGTCACCTCTGCAAGGGCATGGCTGATGTCACCTCTGTGTCACTGCTGCGTCCCCCCACCATGCCCCATCATGGTCCCTGTCCCCTACCCAGGGCACTGCAGGTGGCATTGCTAGGGACCCCCAGCCCCGCGCCGTTGAATGCGGCCACCTGGATGCAGTATCTGGCCCCGGAGACAGGCAAGGGGGTCTCCAAGCGGTGGGTGCCTCCGTCCACTGTCCTGTTGGTGGGGTGCGACCAGCCCTCGCCCAGGGACCAGACCTGGTTTGGGGGCCGATAGGTGGTGATCCTGCACTGCCACACTGGCATGTGCACGGGTGCCCCGTTGAATAGACTCCCCTAGGATGGACTCTTATTGATGGGTCCCTCTTGGATATACCCCTTGGTTGATCCCATAGAGAGATCCCCTTGGTGAAAGCCCCTTGAGGAACCCTTTTGGATTAGGTCCCCTTGGATGACCTCCCTTAATAGACTTAGATGGTTCTCCCTGGATGCACCCCCCCCCCCCCCCTTTGGATGGGTCCTGTTGGATAAACCTCCTTGGATAGTCTCCCTACCTTGGATGGATCCCTCTTGGGCACAACCCCCACCATGAATGAATTCCCCCTTGGATGACCCCCCTTGGATGGAACTCCCTCCACGAATGGATTCCCCCTTGGATGGACGCCCCCTCCAGAACAGACCCCACCTTGAATGGATCCCATTGGATAGACACCCTGCCATGAATGGATTCCCCCTTGGATGGATTCCCCTTTCATAGCCCCCCTACCCCCTCAATGAAACCCTCGTAGATGGGCCCCTCAAATGGATCCTCCTTGGCCAGCAACCCCCAGTGCCCCCTGTCCCCCAAACCTGGTAGCCCCGAATGATGCCATTGTGAGCATCAGGGGGAGGTGGTTCCCAGCTCACGACAACGGTGCCATTCCCTGGCTCAGCCTGGCCCACGGTGACATGCTGGGGCGCCGCGCTCGGCACTGCCGGGACAGCAATGCTGAGACCCTGGGACCTCCATTGCCCCCCACATCCCACCCACCACCCCAGCGTACCTTCCTCAGGGATCCAGAGGTGCCAGCTGTTGCTGTCCAAGCCCCAGGCCCCCCTGGCATAGGGCCGGACCTTGAACTCGTACTGGTAGCCCCGTCGGAGCGCAGGGATGACAGTGCTGAGCTCCCTGCCCACGTCCTGCTGGGACCAGGCGGTGCCGACAGGGAGCAGGCAGCGGTACAGCACCACGTAGCCCTCCGGCGCTGGCCCTGGTGCCATCATCTGGAGGGGATGAAAAGGGCTGTAGGGACACAGCCAGGATGTGGGGAGAGGGCCCCATCCCAGCCCGCTCTCTTGGGGTGTCCCGGCAGTACACGTACCCGCCAGCGGAGCCAGGCGGCAGCGGCGGTGGGCAGTGCAGTGCCGTTGTCCAGCTGCAGCCGCACGGCCAGCAGGTCCCGTGGTGTGGCCTCCCGCCGGCCTGCTGGCAGCTGGTCTGCAGGGAAAGGCGAGTGTAGCGGTGGCACCTGCACCCCAGATAGCCGTGCCTGGGGCCCCTGATATCTCTTTGGATGGACCCACTTGAATTGCCCCCTTGGATGGACAGTTCTTGGATGGCCTCCTTGGATGGACCCCATAATAGACTCCTATTGTTGCATCCTTCTTAGATGGACCCTTTGGATGGATCCCTCTTGGCTGGATACCACTTTAATGGGAGTCCCCCTCAGATGGATCCCCTTGGAGGAACTTGTTTGGTTGGATCCTGCTTATACGGACTCAATGGACTCTCTTGGATGGATTCGCCTTTGACAAACCCCCTTGGATGGACACTCCTTAGTCTGACTCTTACTTGAATGATTCCCCTTAGATGGACCTCATCTGGATGGAACCCCTTGGATGTATCCTCTTGTATGGAACCCTTCAGATGGACCTCCTCAGCCAGAGCCCTCCTTTTGGAAGGACCCCCTAGGATGCACTCTCCCTGAATGGACCCCTTGGATGGCCCTTCTTTGATGGACCCCCTTGGATGGACTCCTCTTGGATGACCCACTTGGATGGGCCCCACTAAGATGGCCCCCACAGACGCCCCCCTAGATGACCCTGTGCACTGGCACTGACCTTCCACTTGGACACGGGCAGTGGCGGCGGCACTGCCCAACTGGCTCTGAGCTGTGCAGGTGTAGGTGCCGGCATCGGCGGCCGTCACGGCGTAGAGGCGCAGCGTGTGCTCCTGGTCCACCTCGTGCCTGCAGGCACCGGTACCCCGTCACCCTTGTCACACACCCTGGGGAGGTGACACCACCACCCTGCCACCACCTACCTCCCCCAGGGCAGGTCTCCGCTCTCCTTGTGCCACTGCACCCGTGGCACGGGATCACCCTGCGCACTGCAGCCCAGCTCCACTGTGCCACCAGCCACCACCACGGCGTCACTTGGCCGCTGCACGATGGCCGGCTTCTCTGCAGGGAGGGGACATCAGGGAGGTGACGTGGCACATTCCCATATCCCAGGCCCCTCAACCACCACCACTTACCTAGGACAGTGACGTGGGCACCCCGGCTGTGCCGCTCACCTGCCGCGTTGGCCGCCACGCAGACATAGACCCCCGCGTCGGTCCTGCGCACTTGGGCCACCCGCAGCTTCCCGCGGGTGACCTGATGACGTCCCCCAGCTGGGCGCAGGGTGAGACCGTCCTTCCTCCAGGTGACGCGGGGCTCGGGGTGCCCAGCAGGAGGCACGCAGTCCAGCTCCAGCACCTGGCCCGCTGTGGCCACCAGGTCGCCAGGCTGCAGGCGGAAATTGTCCCGCAGCACTGCGGGAAAGGGGACGCCACCCTGGGTGGGGACACATTCAAGGTGTCCCATCCCCCCGCCCATCACTGTCCCCCGTCCCCAGGTTGTCCTTACCAGCTGGGCGCTCCACCATGGTGTGGGGCTCTGCGTCCCCCCCGAGGGGGTGGCAGCCCCCCAGGCACAGCGCGGTGGCCCAGAGCCCCAGCCCCAGTGCCGTGGCCCAGCCGCCCGCCATGGCCTCCCCGTTTCCTCTCAAGATCCGGTCCCTCCCGGCTAGGGTACAATGGCCGGATGCAGGGGACGGGAAGTGCTGGAGGGACGCAAGCAGTTCAGCTGCGGGAGCAGCCACTGGGCTGAAGGGAAGAGTAGGTTAAGAAATGAGCTGTCGGCTTGGGGCTGGGAGGCCTGAAGGGCAGGATGCCATCGGTGGGGACCAGAGCGAACAGCCTCAAGGGGGCACTGCAATCTGAAATCTGGCAGAAATTTCACGGTTTCCCAAACTGCCCTTGGTGCTGCTTCCCCTCCATCGTGAGATCTCCCTGCCAGCCGTCCCCCAGACCTCATTCTTTTTGCAGCCAGGACATGCTCAATCGGTGCACCGAGCCCATCTGTCCTCAGCTGCCACCCGCCTCCCCCATGTAGCCCCGACCCCCCAGCACACCAGGCACCCCCAGGCTGAGTAACGCATTTAGTTTATTGGTTAGTAGCATCCATGGGTGCTCACACACCCCGAGCACCCCGGGGTGCCCCAGCACCCACGCCGGTGACCCAGCCCTCCAGCTTTGTCCTAAACCTATTCCTGGGGAGGCCTGGGGCAATGCGAACGGGTGTGCCAAAAACTGGGTGATTTTCACAGAAAATCCATAGGCAGCAGCGGGCGGGTCTGGCTGGTGGCTGGGAGAGCAGTGTTCACTTGTGGGGCCTGCGCCCGTGTTTTGGGGACAGCACAGCCAGGGAGCTGGGGGGCTTTCCACCTGTGTGCATGGGTGTGAGTGCACGTGAGAGCCTGCACGCTAGCTCGCGTGCACAGGGCTGTGTGTGGGGGTGCACAGTGCTCTTGCACACACAAGGTGCATACGTGCTCTCTCTGCACACCCTGTGCATGCTCCCTGCACACTCGTGCATACTTCGTTCATGCTCTTCTCACAGGTTCCATGCACGCTCCATCTTCACGCTCCATGTATGCTCTTGCTGAACACTCATGGTCTCTGCACGCTTCAGGCACATGCGAATGCTGGCACACTCTTTCTGCAAATGCCATGCACACTTACCTGCATGCCCCATGCACATACCATGCATGCTTTCTCCACGTGCTCCATGAGCATTATCTCAACACAATCCATGCTTTGTGCATGCTCTCTTGACATGCTTTATGCATGGCCTCTTGCATGCTAAATGCGTGATCCCTGCACACTGTCCGCATGCTCTGTCTGCACACTCTTGTGCATGCCCTCTTACATCCTTTATACATGCTCTTTCTGCTTGCTCCAAGCTGCTCTTTCCACATGCTCCTTGCATGCCCTCTTGCATGCTCTGCCTGCATGTGTTCTCCACACATTTCATGTATGCTGTCTCTGCATGCTCTGTGCATGATGTTCCTACACACTCTGCACACACACTCTACACGCACTGCACATGTCCTTTTGCATGCTCCATGCGTGCTCTTTGCACACTGCATACGTGTTCTCTGCACGCTCTGTGCACACTCTGCATGTTCTGTGCGCGCTCCCTGTGCACACTGCATGAACGATCTCTGTGCTCACTCTTTGCCTGCTTTCTGCACAAACTGTGCACACTGTTTCTGCATGCTCCATGTGTGCCCGCTTGCACAGTCCGTGCATGCTCTCTTTGCACACTGTGTGCATGCTCTCCACGCGTGCTCCGCGCGCACACGCTCTACAGACTGTGCGTGGGCTCCCTCTGTGCATGCTCGGTGCACACTCCCTCTGCACACCCGATGCACGTGCGTGTGTGTTCCCCGTGCGCCCCACACCCCACCCCGCAGCCAGGCCCTTCCAGCAACACCCCAGCACCCCTCGCGGGGCGGCAGGGTGCAGCTCCAGCTGAGATCAATACCAAATTAGTGACTTCCCGCCGTGCCCCATATCACCCCTCAACGTCGCGGGGGGGCTGTCCACGTGTTCCCCGCCACCGCCGCCAGCTCAGGCACTGATCTCCAGGGCGCTGCCTTCCTCCTGCTCCCGGATGGCAGGGACACCGGTGGCCCGCAGAAGGCGTGGGGCGGTGCGGGAGCGCGCGGGTGAGCCGGGGGGTGAGCGGGGAGGGCGGGCGGGGGCAGGCGAGCGGTGGTAGCGGCGAGCCCCTCGCCCCGGCGAGCGCCCGGCGGGCGGTGGTGAATCCTCCTGGGGTGCTGGGGTGTCCTGCGGGGAGGGCGTGGGTGTTGACACGGGGGTGACGCTCCCGGCCTCACCTGGCCCTGCTGCCCACTCACCTGCTCCTTGAGGATGTACAGGGCCAGCGGGGTCTTGCGGTCGTGGTCGGTGCCGCGCGGGATGGTGTCAGCTGCAGACAAGGTGGGGAAGGGAAGGGATGGGAAGGGAAGGGAGGGGAAGGTGGTGGGTGCCCAGGGCACGGTGCTGTCCGTGCTGCCAGCACCACGCTCACCCTCGTGCTTGGGGTGCTCCTCATCCTGCTCAGTGTAGTCGGGGGGGGGTGGCTCCGCTTGCTGCTTTGGTCTGGGGAGGGAACAGAGGTGGTGATGGTGGTGGGGATGGGATGGGATGGGATGGGATGGGATGGGACGGGACGGGACGGGACAGGACGGGACGGTATGGGGATGGGGATGGGGATGGGGATGGGGATGGGGATGGGGATGGGGATGGAGATGGAGATGGAGATGGAGATGGAGATGGAGATGGAGACGGGATGAGATAGGGTGGGGTGGGGTGGGATGGGGTGGGATGCGATGAGATGGGGCAGGACAGGGCAAGTCAGGATGAGATGAGATGGGATAAAGGGGGATGAGATGGGACAGGAGAGGATGAGATGGGACAGGATGGGACAAGATTGAACGGGACAGTATCAAATTGGATGGGATAAAACAGGGCAAGATGTAAGGGGGAAGGGAAGGACAGGACAGGATGGGATGGGACAGGACAAGAAACTCCGTTGGCTCCCACGTTCCCCTCAACCATACTTCTTAGATGGTTTCCAGCAGGCACAAACAGTCACCAGGGTTACAAGGAGGAAGATGCCGCCCGTGGAGAGGATGATGTAGAGGGAGCTCCGGCCTAGGAGAGAGCAGCAAGGGGGGACCCCCCCCCAAAAAATCTTAACCAGGAATACCTGCAAGCAATGGCCAGCCCTGGGGACACATCTTACGGTAGACAGTGAGCTTCACGGGGATGCTGCGGCCATGGCTGATGGGGTTCTCCACCAGGCAGCTGTAGACATCGTCATCGGCCATGAGGACGCGGGTGATGGTGAGGATCTTCTGGTCGGGGGAGAGGAGAAGGCGGGAGTCGTTGCTCAGCGGCCGCCCATCCTTCAGCCAGGTGTAAGTGGGCTTGGTGCCGTTCTCATGTGAGCAGTTGAGGGTGAAGAACTCGCTGAGCTCCAGCACCGTCGAGGAGGCCACCAGCACTTGCGGCTTTGAGATGGGGACTGTGGATGAGGGGAGCCAAGGTGACACCAACACCCCAAAGGGCACGGATGGACCCACGGCACGGAAGGGGAGGACATCAGTGCCCTAGTGGGGACCCGACCTCGCTGCAAGCAAGCCAGAGCCACCTCTCTGTATTGCTGAACTCCCCAGACCACCTCCCTGATGGACAGATTCCTCACAAAACACTGTGGGGAGAGATGTCCCAAGGGGAAAACCAAGCTCGGCTGGGCGCCCTTACTGTCCACGGTGAGGTTGATGGTCTTCTCGCCGGTGAAGGTGTCATCGGTGATGGAGACCTCCACCTCATAGGCACCCTCATCAGCCAGCTGCAGCGGGCTGATGAGCAGCGAGCCGTTCTCCAGCACGCGGATGCGGTCACGGTAGTCAGGCCGCAGGTTGCCGATGATCTCGGTGCCGATGGACTGGACGACGGTGACAGGCTTGTCCCGCTTCAGCTGCCACTTCACCACCGGCTTGTCGGGGCTGGCGCTGGCGTAGCGCACCGACAGCAGCGCCGCCTTGCCTGCCGTGCCGCGCACCAGCGCCGATGGGCTGGTGATGTTCACGCCCGCCAGCAGACCTGGGGACGTGGGGGAGACAGCGGGCGCCGCGTCCCGGCCCTCCGAAAAAGGGGAAAACCCCCTCCCGGAGCCGCGACGAGCATCCCTGAAAATCCCTCTCCTGCAGCACCCCCACTGTTTGCACGGAGATTTGCAAAAATGCATGCATCGCCCCAAAAAGTGCTTTGGGAGGGGGTTGATGCAACCCTTGAAAAGTGCACTGGGGGAGTTGATGCAACACTCTGCAAAGTGTATCGGGGACATTCATGTAACTCTTGCAAAGATGCACACACAGGGTTCCCACCCCGAGCCCTAGAGGATGCTCTTGTCTGGCCACCCCCCCCATGCCAGTGCACAAACACAACACTGGCAACCGAGCCACCGTGTCCCAGTTCCGAGGGGACCTCCCGGTACCCTTCACCCCACAGGGAAATTCAAGCTGTCTGTGCTCAAAGCAAACAGCAAGGCTTAAAAATCTAACTTTTGAGGGAAAACAAAAACCAAAGACATAAAAATAAAATGGGTTTAATCTCCAAAATACCCCTGTCCCCACTAGTTTGAGAGCCACATCCGTGAGCCCCCATCCAGATGCTGTCACCTGAAGTTAACCAAACCCCAGACTGAAGCGGGGGGGAGGTGAAATCAGCTGGGGGGGGCGAGGAGGGAGGAGAGCAGAGCAAGAAAGGGTTTAAACAAGCCTGAAAGTCACGGGACCTATTGGTATGCAGCATCCGTCCATCCATCCTCCCCAGCAGCCGCAGAGCTCAGCCCCGAAAAGGCAACGTGGGGTGAAATTTGGGATAAAACCCGGGCACATGATCAGGATGCGACCCCTGCCCCATCCCCACACCCTTGTGTGTCTGGGAGCCCATTCCTGCCCTGCTTTAACCCCATTGCTTTATATTTTCAAGGTTCTGGGGGGAGGGATGGGAGGGATTTAGGAAGCATCACACAAACATCCCCAAAACACCAATCCTTCCCCCAAAAGGCAGCGGTTTCTTCAAGCCCCCCCCCCCTTCATGGAATAAATTTTGGGGTGCAAAACCAATCCAATTTGCTCTGCATCCTCAACCCGACCCCCCCGTTGCTGCCTTTGTGTGCAAACTTTTGAGAAATGGGGGAAAAGAATTGCAGCTGCCTTCCTGTGCTGGCCCCAAGAGGGGGTGGGTTTGCTCCTTCAGGGGGTGCTGAGTCCCAGAAATCAGTGTGCTGGTGGAGGGGGGTGCTTGGGGAGTTAATGCATTCAGGTGAGATGCAGTGGGGTGGGGGAACAGGAGAGAAGCGGGGTGAGAAAGGGGCTTTTGAGGGAAGATGAAGACTGAGCAAGAAAAGGGTTTGGGGAAGCCAAAATCTGCTGTCTGAGCCTGGGGTTCACCCCCCACTCCCCCCCAGCAGGACCGGCTTTCCTCCCACAGAGCTTTTTTCCTCGCTTCTGGGCCCTTTTTTTCCTCCTTTCCACCCCTCTGCCACCGGAGCGGCTGCTCGGCGGCAGCGCGCGTCCCCCCCCGTACCCAAACCTCCCCCCAACCCCCCAATTTAATGAGAGCCGCCGGCCTCCTCCACTCCTGCCCCATTTGGGTTAAAACAAACAAACAAAAAAAAAATACAGAAAAAGGGGGGGAAAAGAGAGGAGGCTGGCTGCCCCCCTACCTGCGTGCAGCGCCAGGAGCCAGGCAGCGGGCAGCAGGCACGGGGCGGCCGCTGCTCCCCACATTTCGGGCAGGCTGCAGGGGCCCCGCTCTGCGACACTTCCCCGCTCTGGGCACGTCCCTCTGTGCTGCTGGCCTGCAGCCCGGCCAATTTTTTTTTTTTCCTTTTTCTTTTCTTTTCTTTTTTTTTTTTTTTATTTGTCCCTTGCTCTCTCAATAGAGCCCTGTGTGTTTCGCCTCCCCAGCGGCCTGAGCTGACATTTGTTTGGGGAGAAATCACCCAGATTCGCGATTTTTCCCCCCGCCTGGCTGCGCGGGGACGCTCAGCATCCCATGGGATCTGGGGACCAGGGCGTTGCGTCCTGTTTTCTGTTTGTCGTTACTTTTTAGGGGGGCGTTTGGGGGGTTATTTCACAAAGCTCCCCCCCCCCCCCCCAGTCCCCACAAGCCAAGCGTTCCTTTTGCTTTTTCCAGGCTGATGCTTTAAAACGAAGCCGTGGCTGCCCGCGGGCCCCGCTCCAGCTCCGGTGCCAATTAGCAGTGGTTCCCGGCGGCTGAATGGGGCAGCGGGAGCAGGGCAGGGTGCCCGGAGTCGCTTCCCACAGAGCTCTGCCAAGCTCCTCGCGTGGGCGATGCTCGGCTCCCCCCAGAGCAGCCTCCCCAGCTCCGGGATGCAGTGGAGGATGCTCGGACCTTCTTAGGGAGGTGCTCGGGGGAGATTTTGGGGGGGGACACTCTTGGGAGATGCTGGGGGGGGCGTCATGGGGAGATGCTATAGGGAGGTGCTTTGGGAAGTTGGACCGGTGCAATGGGGAGATGCTTGGGGGGGCGTCGGAGGGGAACACCACGGGGAGAAGCTCCAGGGGGCTCTATGGGGTTATTCTGGGGGGGCCTTCAGGGGGGTGTTCTGGTGGGGTGCTCTGGGGATGCTCCAGGGACGCTCTGGGGAAGGCTTCAGAGAGATGCTCTAGGGTGTTTGGGGGGATGCTGTAGTGTGCTCAGGACGCTCTGTGGGGTGCTGTTGGGATGCACTGGGGGATGTTTCTGAGATGCTCTGAGAACGTATGGGGCCGACACGCCAGGGGTGTTCTCAGGATGATCGGGGGGATGTCAGCGGGATGTCGGGGGGATGTCGGCGGGATGTCGGGGGGATGTCAGGGGGATGTCGGGGGGATGTCGGCGGGATGTCAGGGGGATGTCAGGGGGATGTCGGCGGGATGTCGGCGGGATGTCAGGGGGATGTCAGGGGGATGTCGGCGGGATGTCAGGGGGATGTCGGGGGGATGTCGGAGGGATGTCGGGGGGATGTCAGGGGGATATCGGGGGGATGTCGGGGGGATGTCAGGGGGATGTCGGGGGGATGCTCCGAGAGGATACTTTGGGGAGATGCCCCGGAGTGTTCCAAGGACGCTGTGGGCGATGTTTCAGGGGTGCTCAGGGGGGCGTTTCAAGGGGACGCTCCCGGAGGCACGCAGGGCGGACACCTCCCCCCCACCCCCCACCCCCCACCCCCCCCACCCCCGTCCTCCCGCGGCGGGACGCGAACCCGCGGTCCCCGGAGCCGGGGGCGGGGCGGGGCGGGCGGGGCCGGCGGGCGGAAGCGGCGCCAGGATTCAAACCCGTGGCGGAGGCGGAAGCGGCGGTCGGTGGGGCTGGGGGGGGGGGCCGCGGGGACACGGGCGGGGGGCGCGGGGGCCCCTCAGGGACCGGGGTGGGGGCGCCCAAGGGAGAGGGGGGCGGCGGTGCCCGCTCACGCTCTGTTTCCTTCCGCAGGCCCAGGCTCGGCGCTGCGATGCCGCCGTCCCGCAGGGAGCGGCCGGCGGGGTCCCCCCGGCGGGTGCTGGCCGCGAGGAGCCCCCGCGTGGCCCCCGTGGGCGCCTGGGTGGAGAGCGGCCCCCCGGGGCCGCAGCACGGCCTGGCCTTCGTGAGTGCTGCGGGGCTCCGGGGCCGCCCCCCCGGCACCCCCCAAGGGACAGAAGCGGACGGAGCCCGACCTCGGGCCGGGGGCAGCCGGGGGCGTTTATCTCAGTCATTTTGGGGCGGGGGCGGTGAGACAGCGCGGTGCCCGCGTAGCCTGGCTTCCCTTTTACATAAGCCCTGGTTTGATTCCCTTTGAATAAACTGTCTTTTTTTTTTTTAGGAGAAATGCATTAATTTAAAAATCCGTTGGGTGGGGAATCTGGTTTGTCCCTAGAAAGCTGCAGTTGACAGCTTAATTATTTGCACCCTGTGCTGTAATTTTAGCTGGAACTGTGTATTTTCAGCTTGTTACTAGGAACTGACTTCCGTCATAGGTAACGCAGCTAAAATCATCAGGTTTGTGCCCGCTGCGTGCATTTTTCCCTCATATTGGTGCTCCTCACCTTGTTTGCTGCCTCCCCGTTCACCTATAAAGGATGTCTGTGAGCCAGAGCTGTATTCCATGTTGCTGATTTGAAAATAAGAATGTTAAATGTTCCAGGCCGTAGAGGCGATCTCTGCAGTACCCCCATTAGAAACACTTAAGAAAATCTTCGTTGATGCTTATCTCAGGGATTTCTGCTTTGAGGGTTATTATAAGAAGACTAAAGGTGCATTAAATATAGGATGATGAGTTCAGTCCCCTGTAATTAATGTCTAAACGTTACAGAAGCTCCTGTGCTTCTGAGATGATTTATTTCCATATTGTAATTTAAATTCCGAAAGGTTGAGATAATATATGGAAATGAATTGTCTCCGTATTCGCACAGCTTCCACTGCCAAACTTCGGGGGGAGCTGAAGCGTTCCTGGGTGCTCCTGGTCCTCTGCATTTCAACACGACTGGGAGCTGCTGGTCCTTGCTGGGAGGGCTGAGCCTTGGCTTCGCGCCGGAGCGTTGCCTCGGTTTGTCTTGGCACAAATCCTCATCCTCTGCTAGGGAGAGGCGTCCTCACCCTGCGTGTTTGCCATGCTCAGCTGCTCCTTACCTCCCCCTAGCCCTTGTGCCATCAGGTGTGGCCAAAGGTGCGCAGGGTTATCAGAACTTACTTAATGCGCTTTTATAAACCAGTGGGTCATACTAAAAAAAAATAATAATAATAATAATGCCTCCTCAATCAGAATTGCTAATGAAATTGCCAGCAGGGAGCGTGGCAGGTTGTTGATGGCATCTTCAGCATTTTTCTGTGTAGCTCTGGCTTGCTTTCCCTGTTAATAGTGCAGATTTCTGTCTTCATGCTTTGGCTGTGCTGATGGGGCCCTGCTGCTGTTTGTATTCCTGGCAGTGAGGTATGTGGGGTGCAGACAACCCTGCGATTTGGGGTTGTAAAAGCGTCTATCAGGAGATCTGATGCAATCAGCCACATGGTCTGTCTGTCAGCTTCTTACCAGCAGCTCCACTCATTCCCCTTCGTTCTCTTCCTCACTGTTGTGTTTAATGTAAAGCTGAATAAAACTAAGCATGTAAATAAGTAAAACTGAATCAGCTTGCAGCAGGTGACAGCCTGCCTCTGCAGATCTTGCTGGCCACCTCTTTTCAGGATTCTGCACAGTTATTTACTGATTTGACAGCCAGGGAAGTGATACTGGTTTTCTTTAAACCTTGATAGCGCAAGCAGAATTGCCTGGCATGGCTTCAAGTGGGAACCATGGAAAACCTGATTTTTAGGTCATTGCTTTTAATCTTTCACTTCAGATGGTAAAATCATTGTCAGAGCAGTAGCCCTGCCTGTACCGTGGTCAGCAAACTGCTTGACGCACTTCCAGCATGGCTTTTGTGAGACACTTGTCTGAAAAATGGACGTGGGATCTTGTACAGAGTGTTAATGTGACGGAGGTTAGCCTGCTCCTTTGGGTCTAGACTTAGAATTTCTGAGTATTCGTGGGAACTGTGACCAGGAATCACTGTGTTAGGTTACTTTTTTTTTTTTTTTCCTTTCTCTGCACGTTGCAGAGTCAAAGGAAGAAGCGTGTGTGCTCAGCAGCAGCACCTAGCTAGCTAGATTCAATTCAAGCTAGTAGCAATTCAATAGGCATTGTCCAAGCTGGTGTCGTGCAGTTTATGAAACAAAATGTCATTATTAACTGCGCTGGGTGCTGCTTGCCTGGCCTGTAGATGCAGGTTTTGGACGGGGAAGCAGGAATATGGGCTGCTGTAATGCTGCAACGTAGCAAAAGCCTTGTGGAATCTTCTTTCACCTCTCTCAGGCTTCAGCATTTCAAGTTGAGGAGGAGCTGAGGGAGCAGCAAAGGAAGAAGGCAGCAAGCCTGAGACGCTTCCAGGGAGAAGTAAAGCAGCGAGTGAACCAGCAAGTCAGGATGAGGAGAAAGCAGCAGCTGCAGAAGTCCTGCGAAGCGGTAAGCATCCCCCTTCTCCCTGCCTCACAGACTTCTAAAACCAACATGTCCCTCTAAGCTGGGGAAAAAAAAACAACACTGCAAACCCTAAGTCAAGATGTTAATATGAAAAAGTAAGGAAACTTGTGGCTACAGCAGGCTCTGTGGCTGCAAATAGCAAACCCGTGAGTGAGGCCAGTGTGACACCTTGGCTCGCTCTGATGCCAGAGGTGCATTAAGCCTTTTGCCTCCCCATGGAAGGGTCGATGGCTCCCTGGAGCAGTAGCCAGAGAACGGTGTCCTTGGTGCCCTCTCAGATCTCCACAGTGTTAAAAAATAGCCAGGCCCGAGTTGTGAATGGTGTGAATGTCTCCTGGTCGCATTGGAGCAAAGCAGCTTGTCCTCTACCAGGGCAGCTTGCAAGCAACACTTCCACACCTTGTCCATGTTCCCATTTTCTCCCAAGGGCTTGTTTTATCCTGTGAATACATTTAATCCTTTCTACTTTCAAACAACCTTCCGTAATACTTGCCAGAAACTCACTGTGCAGCGAGAAGTGGAAGTACCCAAATATCAACAGTTTTGGACACACCCCTAGGGTGTTTGGGCTGTTTCCAAAGATGAAAAGGCGTGGTCGAGTGGGTATGTCCACATGTAACTCTGCTAGCACCATTCAGAACAGCGGCAAAACTGCTTGTGTTTTCTCATGGTGCCCACTAAAGAGTGTTGCTTTAGTGTCTTGTTTTTTTTACCTCAGAACGGTGAAATCCTAGAAGCTGAGCATGAGCTGCTGCAGGGACATGTGCCTGCCAAGGGGGAGATGATCACTTGAGATTTACGTGTTGTGTTTTTTTTTTGTTTTTTTTTTTTTTTTTTACATCGGGGGCTGTGTCCTGGCAGGCAGAGAAGGAGACCTGCCTTGCCATGCAGTACTCGGACTCGGTGCTGCACCTGACTCCCAAGAAGAACACGTGTGTGTTTCGGAGCCACCCCGCACCCATCATCTGCAGCCCCAGTGCCCGCACCATCCTGGCACAGTGGCAGGAGCAGGGGGTGCCCAGCGAACCCTTCCAGCAGCAGGCCACCAAGGTGTGTAGGTTCCCTCCTGTGCTCATCTTTTCCATCCCTGCTCTGTCGTGCTGTGTGCTCGTTGTTTGAAACAGAAGACGGGCAATATTTGTTTTCTACCTGTTTTTACAATGGATCCCTAATATTTATACTAAATGAAGCATTGGCTTACATTTTTATTCTGGCTTACAAAATGTTGGTATACCACTCCATGGGATGCTGTGCTTGTACTTTCTCCACTGCTTGTAGACACTGTGAATTTACAGTAAAACCCACGGGGAACCCTGCACAGTGACCTGTTACTGCGCTGGGATGTCATGTTGAAGAGTAGACACTAGATGGTGCCACCTCATTGAAGCTTGTGTCCTGCAAACCAGGGGTGTGTGATTGTGAAATCTTGGAAAATGTGATCTAGGGACTTCTTTAATAGAGATGCTGACGCTGCATTTGGCATCTTATAAGGCATTTGCGTTCATCCAGGAATTGGAGTTGTTCTAGTTGGGGCACTGTTTCCCCTGGGACGTGTAACAATTTCTGGCTGGGCACTGGGGATCTGGGACTTCTAACATCTCAGCAAAGTGATTCGGGAATGGATGAGCTGTAACCGTGTCCTTTACCATGGCTGGATCAGGGTTTCGGTGCGTTTGGGCAGCTCTGAAAGATGCATTGGTTGCAGATTACCCCAATCACATGTTACACCTGTTGGTGAAGCTAACTGAAAGTTGACCCACACTCCCTCAATAAAGCACTGAAGCTCTCCTTGTTTTGAGCAGGGTGCATTGCAACATCTCTTCTACGTAATTAAACTTCTTGGCGTGGCCCTCGCAGAAAGCATCTACTGACCCGTTGTTTTGCCTGTCCTTATGTCCCCTCTTACGGCAGCTCAGCAAAACCATGAGGCAAGTTCGTCGCAGGCTGGCATCCTGCCGGACTGTGCCTGAAGGAACGGGGCCTCCTGAGCTCCCTGGTGGCATCTGGAGCCTCAACAGGAGGCATGAGGTGAGTGAGGGCAGCTGGGGCAGGCTAAGGTGAGTTACTTGTGAAGCTGTGGGCAGGTCTGATGCTAATTGGCAAATCCGAAGCATCACTCAGGGAGTCTGTTCAGCAAAAACTGTTTTTGCAACCCAGATGATGATTCACCCGTGGATGAATGGGGCTTGAGGGCTCTGTCCCATGCATGACACTTCTACCTTTGTTCTTCTAGGCACCTTTCAGAGAAGGCGGAAGGGTAAAGTGGGTGAAAACACTTCTGTTTGCAGAGACTAATGAAAGATAAACTAGGAAATACAAGTTCAAAAAAGGTTTAAGAGGCTTAGATTGTGGTCTGCGTATCTGGGAGGAATGTAGTGATCGACTCTCCCCTTATGCGCCTTTATTTCTTCAGCAAACCTCAAGAATTGTTTCCATTGCATCAGTCTGTGTTGTGTGCATGGCTAAGATCTGGAGGGTATTCCTCATCCAGGACTGGTGTCTGGCAGGCATGTAGTTGTTGGCATGCATCTCCTTTTCTCAAAGCATTAAGTACATAGTAGCCACATAACAAGATTAGTCCCAAGTGCCTGACCTTTTGTGCTGTTCAATTTCATCCTGTTTTTGTTACTCAAAATCAGCTTTGTGCTACAGCTGTTGGCATAGCTGTGTTGTGCTTTCTATGCCAAGACCTTTCTTAAACTGATGGACTTTGCCCACCCACCAGTCCTGGAGAATACCAGCAGCAACCCAGCCTGATATTTTGTCTTACTGCCTTCACTGGAGCCAGCTTCCTGCCTGTCTTGCAGTTCTTCATTCCCTTCTCTTTTCGGGTTCATCAAGGGTGAAGTACATCTTGGCTAGCTGTTATCTAGAAAATGCCTTTTATATAAGGGCTGGTCTGGGTCTTCCTACTCTGTGTATTGTTGGATGTCTGTTCAAGAAAGTCAGCTTTGAGAACAAGAGTTACAGAAACACTGTAATTATGGGCTCAGAAAACTTGTATCTATTTCAAACACTGCGCATACCTTCTGTTTAAGTCCTCAGTGCCTTCAGACTGCTCAGCAAGATGGACTGATAACATTACTTGGCTATTAGCAGTGTTAAAGCCTCACATAAATAATACAGTCCCTGCCCAAGCAAGCCAGACGGTTACAGAAGACAGAGAGCACTTGTGGGATGTGTGGTGTGGGAGTCCTGTGACAAGTCATCCACAGCAGTGAGAAACAAGGCTGGGAGGGATTCTGGGCCACTCCATCCGTCCTCCTACCCGAGCCGTAGTGTAGGTACTGTTGCAGAAATATGCTAATCTCCACTCTTAAAATTTCTGGCAGGAAGGCTCTAATAGCTTGCCTTGGCAACTTTTGCCAAGAGGGATATGTTGATTTATTGCATTACTCTGTTTTATTGCTCCAAGATGGTAGAGAATAAAAGTTTTTATTTTAATGTGACTCTTTCTTCCTATATGAATGCCTTGTTTTCCATATTCACAATTAGACAACAGCTTATTCCCTTCTTTTCAGATGCAAAAGGTTGCCACAGACATCACACCTTGATAATTGCCGCTTGCCCTTTGTGTTTGTTCATGTTGACCTTCCTTGTGTTGTCTTCCCCAGCAGATTTCTTTGATCTGAATGCAGGCGTTTTAACCTGTTCTCAAATATTTCTGCAACTTCATGTAGCCTGGTGGGTTCTTTCTTCTGTCAGTCTGGCCAATGATGAAATTATCAAGCAGAGTCCACCTAGTTCTTCTTCTCTATCTCAGCAAGCTACCTTGACTGAATCCAGATAGCGTTTTTTAATCAGTATTGCGCCTCCCTTGTACTGGTTTCACTTAATGAGTATCTTCCTTACCAAAGTGTTGCATCAGGCCATGTCAAAAGCAAGGCTAAAATTGAGATGTCTTCTGCTATGGTCTTGCCTGAGGCTTCTTCTGTAGTAGGATAAATTCATACCATCTAGACGCTACTTGCTCCTGACAAATTTATGTTGGTGGCTGCTTATCTTGTTTTCTAGCAGCTTACAGGCAATTTGCAAGGTGATTTCTTTTCATTTCTCCAGAATTCAGGCAATTAAAAACTTTTGAGGCTGAAATTCCTGTAGTTTTCTCTTTAGTATTTCCTTTTCCCCTCCTTAATTTAAAGGCTATTTAAACACTGCGTGTCCTTTCCCAATAACCTGGACCTCCACGCATTTCCAAGGGGGTAGTTAGCAGCTTGTCTGCCAGTCCTGGAGGTAACCCAGGTCAGGTTCTGCCCACTTTAAAAAAAAAAAAAAAAAAAAAAAAAAAAGCCTCAGTTTCTAGGAATAATCTGACTTTTTCTTCCCAGTTCTAGTCCAAGATTTGTCTTGCTTCTGTTACTAGCTCAGGACAGCTCTTTGGCTGAAAGCCAATGCACAGAAGCATAAAATCCAGTTTTTCTTGGTGTCTTCTGATAGCTTTCCCTCTCCCTGTGTAATGAGTCTTCTTTTGTCCCTCTTACCAAAAGCCTTATTTCTTGTTACCTTGATGTCTCTTGTTTTACTTGGAGCCTTGGCCTTTCTGGCACTTGTTTTATGCCCCTGCATGCTTGTGTTGTCTCCTACATGATTCTTTCAGTAGTCTGACCCATGCTTCATTTCCTCTGTGCTCACATTGATCACAGGCACAAGAAGAGCTTGGGACTTAGCCAGGTTTGTCTCACACTATGCATCATGTCTTTCCACTCCAGCAAGGTAGCTCGCACTTGTTCAGTTAGCATTGTTTAAAGATCTGCTGCTTCTTTGGTTCTGTTTTCCTTCTTTTTCTATTTTTTCTTCTTCCCCGTAAGGAGTCGCATTCTCTGCAATTGTTAAACAAGAAGTCTGTTCCTGAAACCATTGCTGTTCCTCACTTCCGGAGATTTCTTTTCAGGTCAGAAACTGTTTAAAGATCCTGCTGGTCTGTTCCCTGCTGCAGTTCTTTCCCAAACAGATACCTAGATTGTAATCCAGTGGAAATTATCTGTCCTGTGTTTCAGGCGATCTTGTTCACCAAGTCTTCATCTGCTTTGCGGAAGGGTTTGTAGGTCTTCAGCATGACAGCACCCAAATTCTTTTCCCCAGCTGACCATTCCCCAAAGATTTTTTTCCCAGCAGTTTCATTTCCTTCTGCCTTCAGGGCTTCAGAGCGTCCTTAGAAAGCAATAACCGTCACTCTCCACTTCCTTGTCCTAACTGAAGAAGCTTCTCTGTGTTGTATTTTTGTCATTACAGCGTTGATAGAGTAATTCCTATGCCTATCAAATAATTTCTTGTGCAGACTGGCTCCAGGCTATCCTCCATGCCTCATATATTGCAGCACAACCATCTTGAGCAAACCTTGGCTTGACCTGTGCTCCTCCTGTTGATCCACCCTCTCACTCTATGAACAATCCTACTCTTCCCCACCTGTCTCCATTCCTAGCCTGCTGAAGGGACAGCAAGAAGAAAAAAAAAATGGCTCAGAGCTTGCTTCTGGCATTTTGATTTCTGGTTTGTAGGAAACAATCTGCTGCCTCTCAAAATATTGTTAATATCCTTTCAGGAGCCTGCCCACTTACCATCTGAACAACTACAGAATGAGCATCACTCAAGAGATCCCACCTACCCCAAATCTCTTGCAGTTGTGAAATAGTGCCTGGAGAGGTCTTTCCCTTTTCTTTCCTTCACCCCACACACATACATCTGTCCCTCACTTTCTACAGTTGGTTGTAGTCACGAGCTACCCTGTTAATTTAGATTTTTCTGGCTCTCGTGCCCTGCAGTGATGCTTGAATACGTTGTGTTGCTGCTTGCCGGGTCTCAACTGACTTCACAGAACAAGTGTCCTGAGGTTAAAGCTACTTCTAACCCTTGCTCAAGTATATTGCATTTGCTCTCTGCACCAAAGCAGTCACATACGAACTTTGCATTCACACCTGTCTCCTCCAGGAACCAGTGCCTCATGCCACAGTGCCCACAGAAGATGAGAGTGAGGAACGTCTAGCAGGACATCATGATCTTCCAGCTGAACTACAAGACCAGGCAACAGCCCCACATCAGGCTGAACAAGAAGATGGTTTCTATATCAAAGTGGAACTTGAAAAAGTAATACTCATATGAAGTTGGGCCAGTTAGTCTGAAGAAGTTCAAATCTTTGGGAGTTGGGTTTGTTTAAGCAAGGATGGTGAGGCTGCTGTTGTAATCAGTTTCAGTTACTCCTTCAGGCCTGGCTAACTCTTATGCCTACTCTCAGCTTTGGTCAAAACAGGCCAGGGAGCAGTGTGAAAGCCAGGTGAGATTGATGGCTTGGAGAAGGGTCTCTGGCACAGCACACACGGTCTTGAGGGACACCTTTGCGAGAAGGTGCCTGTGAACTTACGTGTGTCTTGATCTGTGGGCATAAGGTCACCATTTTTAAATACACAAAGCCCATTAGTGGGTAAGTGTAATGGGAGCTCTGACTGTTGTGCTCTCTTAGAATAGCCGTGCCGTTTCGACATTACTGTTGTACTGCTTTAATCTTACCGCTGTGGCTTCAAAAGTGGTTTATATGTGCTTGCCTCATCATGCCAATTGGCTGTTGCTCAGCAGAAATCTGAGACTGCGCGTGCAATTGCATCGTGCGCTTAATCTAGTTTCAGGAGGACCTGTGGCTGCCCCTTGTCCTGTGCTGGGGAGGGAGAGCAGTGGGTGCATCAAACCAGACAGAAGCCTCCAATAAAATGGAAAAAAAAAAAAAAAAAAAAAGGTTTTCATCAGAGGAATGAACTGGCATCCCTCACCCTTGCCTCAGGGCTGGCAGCTAGTGGGGATGGTATAAAACACCTCCCTTAGAGGCAGCATTTATGTGCCTGCTCCTGGGAATCCGGCTAAAGTATTTATTGATTCTTTGTTTTCAGTCAGAGTTTTGTTAAGCATCCGAGGTGTGGAAATGTTTTGCCCTTTGGATTACTTGGAGTAGTTAGCAAATACTTTATGGATATAGCAACGTGTGCCCAACCTTATCTGGTGATTCGTCCAGCTAGGGAGCAGAAATACTGGCTTGGCAAATACTGTGAGTGCAGTGAAGAAGGTGAAGGTTTGCACTGAGGTTTTGGGAGACATTGACTGTTGAACTTCCCTGACGCTTGCTTTGTTACTATTACTTTCTTGCACTTCATGAAGTTCAGAATCAAAGTCTGGGAGGTGAGGTGGTAATAGGAATCCCTATTTAAACTAATACAGAAAACTCCTCGAAGGATGCCTTTAGAAGTGTTTTGTCAAAGCATTGGTGCTCATGCTCCTATATGGAGATGTAGAATGTGTCTTCTGTCTGGTGATAGGGAGGGGAAGCCAAACGTAGTGGTGCTTTAACACCGATAGGTAGCTAAGCTCCACCATGCTGCTCTGTCACTCCCTCTCCTCAACAGAACAGGGGGAGAAAAAAGCTTGAGATAAGAATAGGGAGATCACTCACCAATTACCGTCCCAGGAGAAACAGACTCAGCCAAAGGGAGGCTAATTGCCTATTGCTCACAGATGAGAGCAGTGAGAACTAAAAGCACCTTTCCCCCATCCACCCTCTTCTGCCTGCTCCGCCTGAGCAGCACAGGGGCAATGGGGGCTGCGGTCAGTCCCTGACGCTTCGTCTCCGCCGCTCCTCGGTCCCTCTGTGCCCCTGCTCCCCGTGGGGTCCTTCCCACGGGATGCCGTCCTTCCCGAACTGAGCATGCAGGGGCTGCCCACAGGCAGCAGCTCTTCAGGAACTGCTCCAATATGGGTCTGTACCACGGGGTCTGTCAGGAGCAAACTGCTCCAGCACAGGTCCCCCACGGGCAGCAGCCCCCCCAGATCCCCTGCTCTTGGGTGGGCTCCTCCCCAGGCTGCAGCGTGGGGATCTGCTCCGTGGTGCCTGTGGGCTGCAGGGGGACAGCCTGCTGCACCAGGGGCCTCTACGGGGGAACTTCTGCCCCAGCGCCTGGAGCACCTCCTGCCCTCCTGCTGCACTGCCCTTGGTGCCTGCAGGGTTCTTTCTCTCGCATTTCTCACTCCCCTCTCCCAGCTGCATTTTTTTTAGCACAGCAGTTTTTCCTCCCCTTCCCCTCCCCCTCCTTAATTCTCCTCTCCCAGAGGCCCAACCAGCATTGCTCATGGCTCAGCTCTGGCCAGTGGCGGGTCCTTCTTGGAGCTGTCTGGAGCTGGCTCTGGTCACCGAGGCCACCCCTGCAGCCCCCCCCGATAAAACCTTACCGTGTAAGCCTAATGCACACGTATCCTGGAAACGTGCAGCTTGTGTTAGGTGGGTTACCCTGGTGAGGACTGACTCACCTCCGGCTTGAGGACTTTGCTGAGGGAAGGTGAGAAACTTGAGTGTGAAGATGCTGATGCTGCTCTCTTGTACTGTCTTTCAGTTCTGTGGTGGATCAGTGAAGGACTTGAGCCTGCCCAAGTCTCCCCAGAGACTGAACCCCACTTGTCGAGCTCCCCTTGTACTCTGGGCTGGCATAGACCAAGAGGAAACCAAGAAGCAGGTTTGTCTGCTACAGCCAAGCTCACTGTTTTGTCTCCGTTTCGGGAGTGAAAGGTATTGAGCCTAGGTAATGCTGCTGGCTCAGATAAGCCTTGGGAGCAGCATCTGCTGGGTTTGTAAGTTTGTAAGTGCTGATGGTGTCCTGGGTTTTCAGCAAACCTACACAGTAGGTAGAAACCTACTCAGTATCTGAGATCCAAATTAACACTGAAGTGTTTTAGAAGAAAAGAGCTTGGTTCATTTTGCCTTGCAAAACAAAAGCTGAAAGGTGGTGTGATTTGTTCTCTGTAGTTGCACGGGGAGGGGGGGGGAAGACCTGCCAAAAATGTTATTTAAAAAAATGCTGGGGAAAAACAAGAAAAGAAAAAGAACAAAACCCTACTTTATCTTGTTTGGATATAAGGCTGGAATATAAAGGTTCCTACCATATCAGTACCTAGCAGGAGGGATAATGGCTTTCAGGCACAGACTGCAAGCCTGACACTTGCAGGAGCTTGGCTGTGCTCTCAGCTTGAGCCGCTCCGTTTGGTCAGTGCAAGGCATGAAGTTACCTCCCTCTTGGCTGGCTCATGGGCCCTTTACTTGAGCACAGTAACTTTGCCTAACTTGATTCAGGAGTGGTCTAAGCTTGCTGGGGTTTGTTTGTGTTGTTAATGGGGTTTCGTATCTTACTGTAGCACGCTGAGGGTCTGATTTAATCACAGGGGCCAATCAGTCTGTGTCCAACAGTTTGGCTCATGCTAATACAGGAGATGCAAAGGGATTGTTTCTCTGGGATGTCTAAAGAAAGTGGCTTCTTTTTTTCCTGCTTCTTTCTGACTTGAGCATTTCTCTCATCTTTTGTCAGCTTCCTTGCGGTCTACAGCATAAAACTTGAAAGGACTTTGAACAAATTGTTTTTGTTTTTTATGTGCATTTTTCTAACAAACTGATCCAAAAATCCGGTTGTGGTTTCTGGAAGGCATGACAGCAGCTGGGGCTTGTCAGGCTGTTGCTTCCCCCATCAGTTCCCTCTGCCCCTTGCTTTGTATCTCCTTGGCTCTGATCCACCTTGAGATAACTGGGTTTGCAGCAGGCTCTTCCGTATGGTTTTTTTCCACCCAGCTTTCTATCCTTTCAGCCTGCCAATCTCTCCTGCGCCTTTATCTCCAGCTGTGCAAGGCTGTTTCCAGTGAACAGGACAGACACACTCAGCCCAGAGCTCTTGGTATTGATGAGAAAATCCATGCCTTCCACTTTCTGGCATCGTGGAGCTCAAACAAACTGAATGCTGACTGCTTCCCGTTCAGGTGGCAGGATCAGATGTGAGATCGAGCCAGGAGGTTTCCCCACCCTCGCTGCATCTTTGGGTTTAAGCTGAAGCCCAAACACCGAACCTCTCCGTGTAGTCCAGCTGTGTGAGAGCTGTGTTCCGTGTGGGGCTCTTGGGTTTGTCTCAGCAATGAGTTTGCCGCCTCTGCAGTTCTGCATGTGCTGGGTTCAGCTTGACGTTGTGCATTATTTATTTATTGATTTCTTTTGGAGATAACAGGATTTTGTGTAAGGCCTGCAATTGGACCATGGTGGATAGAAATTCATGCACTGTTGCTTCTAGCACTCTCCTCTATTGGAGTGAAGTGGGAGGAGCTGGTTTTTTTTCTCGCCAGGAAAGTAAGAAGTTAGGAATTTGTCAGGTGTCCCGTATCCATAGGAGATTCAGTCAAAGGGTGCTGGTACTAAGCTCTGTGATGCTCTGAGATGCCTTGGACTCCCTCCATCTCTCCAGCTTCTCCTTAGTCCTGGGATATTAAGGGACTTCTAAGGATCATTTGGGGAAGGAGTGAGGCTTCTATCCAGACAACTATGAGCTCCAAAAATCAAGCCGAGCATTGATATTACCTGATACTAGATAAGTCTCCTACAAGACATCCTTCTTAAAGTTGCATCTTCATTCCTACAGCGTCAGAATGAGTACCTGAGGTGCAAGCGTCTCTTCATGAATGTTGAGCGAGAGCAAGTGAAGGAGCAGCGGAGGCAGAAAGAGCAGCAGAAGAGGATTGCTAAGTGAGTATGTGCAGATGAGCAACACGCTCTCACTTTCCTTTTGCAGCCCAGTAAACAAAACACAAAGGCTTTGAGAAGACTGTCTATCTTGATAGGAGGAAAAAAAAAAAGCATGTGATGAGTCACATTCTGACTCCTTTGCCACTTTATCTACTTTAAAAAAAGTTGATTTTTTTTTTAATTAGGCAGTAAGAAATGGGAGTTAGAAATGTCAGGCTGAGAGAGGTATGGTTTACCAAACCACAGCCCTCTGGGGCACCGATCCCAAGACCCTGTGCCCATGTTCAGAAACTTTGGGGTGAGATCATGTTCTCATTAAACTACTTTTCTGTGGGATGTTTGTCAGACCCTTCACCCTCATAACTATAAACATATATATAGCATAATAAAAAGATTTCTTAGCACTTGTTCCAGAGTTGAAAACTCCTTATCTATGTAAAAGTACCTGTTCATATTTTGGTTGTTTTGTCTCCATTTAAGGAGGTTCTTAAGGAGGAGCTCTGCAATTTCAGACCAAAAGAAAGATGCTCTACGCTTTTGTCTTTGACTCGCTATGCAAGAGCATCTAAAAATTGCATCTAAAATGATCCAATTCCACACTGTAATCACCTTTTCTGACACTGGGTTTGCAGTGAGCAAGCTCTGTGGGAGCAGCACAGGTTTGTGAGGGCAGGATTTGGACCTTCCGTTTGATTTGATTGAAGTGCAGTTTCAAAACAGCAGCGTAACCCAGATGCCACCTGCAACCAGCTCCAACCGATCCAAGTGGACAAACCAGCAAGCAGAATAAATGAGCGAGCCTTTAAATGAAGGGGTCAGCCTGCTGTGATGCAGTGTTCCTGGGGCACAAGATCCTGGTGGTTGTTTTTTTGCGGCCATTTTTCAGAGAGAAATTGCAAATCTGAGGAAATTCTACAGCCACATTCCTGAAACTTAAATTGGCGCTCAGAGCTTTGGAGACCCTTTCCTGCCCTGCAAGTGCTGGCGAGACACCAGGGACTTTCTAGTTAGTGATATCTTCTCCCCCCCACCCCCGCCCCTTCCAGTCCCAGGGTCTCTGCTAGTCTTGCAAGCTGCTCAGAGCATGCGCAAAAAAAAGCTGTTTTTGCAATTACTTAGTGTAAAGCTAAGTTGGCCTTGGCCTTAGCTTCTACAGTAGAAGATTTATGGTGGTGTAGTTAAGGCTCTATTACCACTTCATTTAAAAGATGTTTTGGAGTTTATAACTTGACGAGAAGTTTGGCTTCAGTACTTCCCTTCTCAATGTGTGAGCACTTCATTCTCATATCTGACCCACCAAATGGAGTAACATCCCAAAAGTCCCATTCTATTAGGCTTTCTTTCCCTGGCTTCTACCCAGCTTTGACTTTTTTGAATGCCTTTTGGCAGTGATCCGTGTGTAACATATTATTGCATTTGTTACTCATCAGCAGGAATAAAATGGCAGATGCTTCGGTTTAAAGTCTTTGTGTTTTGTAATTGCCACTTGTCAAGGGAATGTGCTTTGCATTTTTGTGAATTATACAGTCCAGATTCCATGGACGGGCTGGAGTGCCATTTAGGTGCAATGGAAATTGAGGCAATGAAGATCTGGTTAAAAACAAAAAAAAAAGAAAAAAATCACCTCTTCAAGTCTATTTAGAGTAGGCATGGGATCCTTGGAGTTTTTCTGCTGTACCCTGCACTCTTCTGCAGTCCTGTTAAGTTCCTTGTCATGGAAATTTTGCAAGGACAGCTTATGGTAAGATCCAAGCTGCCCTATAATCAGAAGATATCACAAGTGGGGTGGCTGGGTAGTTGGCCCCATGGACTATTGCCCTTTGGGTGGATATAAAAGAGCCCAGGCACCATTCTTGGTTTCAAAAGAATGGAAGAGAGCATCTCAGGAGCTTTTTTGGAGCAGTGGAGGTGCCACTTCAGAACAGGAACATGTAAATGGGGTGGGTGTAAATGTGGTCCAGCACATGTCAGGAAATGGAGTTCACGTGGGGAAGCTTCTTCCTCCTCTAAGGAAGCCCAGTGACAGCTGTCCGTGCCTGCAGGATTAAGAGCAAGAAGGAGAACCAGCGCCAAGTGGAAGAGCAAAAGATGCAGAAGATGGCTGAGCAGCAAGAACCCTGCTTGGGGGAAAGTGTCTGTGAAATCCTGGCCCACCTTGAACTGGAGGAGAGTAAGCTGAAGAAGATTAAGGAAAAGCAGCAGCGAAATAAGGAGTACGTGAGGTGAGCTGCCAACAACTGGGTCCTGGCTCCTTGTACAGAGCAAAAGTGAATGCTTTGTCCCTTGCAGGTATGTAGAAGCTCTAAGAGCTGAGGTGAAGGAGAAGATGAAGCTGTACAACATCGAATTGCCTCCCTTGTGCTCCTGCAGCTCTGATTTCTGGGAGTCCCACCCAGATACCTGTGCCAACAACTGTGTCTTCTACAAAAACCACAAAGGTAGGAGCTCCTGCTCTTCAAGAGGACTTAGCACAGACCTAGCAGAGGGCATATGTCCGACTGCACTGGGAGAAATCAATCCTGGCCAGAAGTTCCTGTTGGTTCTGGGCTACTGTTTGCTGATACTGTGCAGAAAAGCTCATGGCTGCCAGGACTGCAAGCATACTCCAAAAAGAAAAGGGCCCTGCTGCTGATAGACTCAACATTGTGTTTAACTAGATCTTTCTGTGCTGCAGGTACATCTTGTAATACTGCGCAGATGTGCCCAGCTGCTAGCTTGCCTAGTGTAAGACTAGGGCAACTCAAATATGTTGCTCAGGGAAAAATCAGGTGCTCAGCTGCTCATTTCTAATCCCTTCTTCCTCTCTCTCTTCAGGGAGCTTAGTGGCATCCTCAGCAGAATGCCAGCCTCTGTGTCAAAGTGTTGAAAAATGCTGCTGTAAATACGTAGATGTGTTGACAGGGGGAGAGCCACGAGGAAAATACTGCAGAACGGGCTTGTTAAGGGCATGGGAAACCAGTGGCTTTTGGAGCTCTTTGCTTAAATGCTAGATCTGTGCTTGGGGAGGTTGGTTGCAAGAAGGTGACAGAAATCATCTTTGTGTAAAGAGTGCTCTGATTTAGGAAAAATACCTGCCTGAGTAATTGGGAGTTATCTTCTAGGTGGCTTTGCAAAGTGGAGAAATGGAGGCCTTAAAAAAATCTCTGGGTTTCCTGCTTTGGCTGACGTACCACTCTGTAATTGGGAGTGTACAGACTGCCATACAGCCTGCAGGGTGCAAAAAAAGAATGTGGAAAACTACAGGCATGTTGATTAATCTTAAAAAACAGGTCTTCTCTCTTTGCTTTGCAGTAAAAGACAGAAGCTGCCCCCAGCTTTGGGCCATAGGTGAAACTCTCATCTCCTAACGCTGCTTCTCGGTTCTTTCTCTACTCAGCCTACAGCCATGCTCTGCAGTCTGTCGTCCTGTCCTGTGACCCCACAGATGGGAGGATGAAACTGCCCATCCGTGACCTCGCTGCTCTCTGCACACACCCTGTGAAGCACCAGTGAAGAGGGTGGCTGTGTGCCCCTGTGGCTCAGGGACTGGCGTAAGTAGGCGTCGTGTCCCAGCACGAGAGCCGTGCCGTGCCAGAGCACTTGCTGCTCCTTGTGCTCAGGTTTAAGTCACGCATCTTTGGTTTTGCTCCCTTGGTGCGGTTGGCCAGACCAGGAGCACAGGGCTGGTGGCAAGTGTGAAGGGGCTGATTGTTCTTTTGTGGGCTTGTTTAGAGGCAAGCGTTTGAATTTTGGTGTTCAGCTGCTCAATAAACTTTGCAGCATGTGTGATGCTCTGTAGTCTTGTTTGCAGTGAGAAATGAGGAGAAACAAGGTGCCCGGGGTTGAGTATCACATCGCCTCATCCATCGCTTTAAGCCACACTTCTGGGATCACTTGCAGAGTGTTTTGCCGCGGGTACTTGGCCCCAGCTCCTGGCAAAGGGTGCGCATGCCTGCCGCCAAACCTTTGCCCGCCCTGATCGGTTCACAGAGGAGTGATCCTGGGCATGCGGCCAGCCCATGCTGCAGGCACTAGCAGTGCTTGGGAAGCACTATGTGTGATCCAGCTGCTTTGAATGAAACCCTCCCGATCCTGAACTTCTTCCTTCCCACTCCCTTCTGTAGATTTCCATATCACGCACTCCGGCCCCTGCCTCTCAGGTCACGGGGCAGAGTAAGGTATGTATTGCTCATTTGCTTTCTTCCTGGAGAGGACCTAATTGCCCCCACCCAGAGTAGCACCCAATCCATGCTCCCATGGCCTGTTTTCCTCTGGAAAGGAGCTTTGCCCTGGGAAAAGTCTGTTTAAACTCTTGGTGAGCATAGTGCTTTTCTGGGTGCTGCTGTTCTTGGGATGCTGGGATGGATTTGCTTTGACAAGGAGTCTAGTCATGGGGATGCTGCTCTGTGGTACCAGCATCGCAGGCTGCTCCTGTTGCTTCGCTGGGGTTCTGAGCATCCCAAAACCCAGAGCATCCCAAAGAGAAACCTCGTGCCTGGGTGCTGTCAAAGCCACTGGTGCCCCTGGCACCTTCTGCTTCGTATCCTCCAGCCAGTGGGGAACATTCAGGCGCCAGGATGCAGGTGGGTGACCCCATCCATCTCCACACAGTGCAGAGGAGCCACGGCCGAGCCCAACACTGCCAGACCCACTGATGGCACTAAGTGTTTTTCTCCTTTTCTTTGAAATCCAATTCACAGCCCAATTCCCACGCAAAACCTGCAGTATCTTCCTGTGAAAGCGATACTGTGAGTGCGATACTGTCCTGGACAGAGGTTGCACCATAACCCATCATTAATGCTTACTGCTTGCCACATGGGTGCTGGCTGACGGGATGCCAGGGTCATCGCAGCGTGGCCACCGCTGGGCACCCTCCTGCCACCTCTCCAATATTAACCCAGGCAGGAAGGGCAGGCGACCGAGCGCGCAGCCCTGCTTCCACGCTCTTCTCCCCAGGATTTCTGCTTCCGAGCATAACCCTGCACTGGTCAGGCATGCAACAAACCCACGACCCCAAACCATGGTCCGGAGGTGGCTCATCAGCTTGGGGCTGGTGCTATTTATTAACCATGATTTGCGTCATGGGGAAGATGCCGGAGACATATGGGGCACTGAGAGTGGTTTAATGGGGTGCCAGTGCCTGGAGGGGATTTGTTCCCCTCGGCTGCCCCTGGAGCTGGGCTGGGGATATCACCAGCCCCTTCCTTGCGCCCTGGGGATGGGGAGAGGAAAAGGGACCCCCATTTTCACCCCTCTGATGGGGTGCAGGGTCCCTGGCCAGGTGCAGGCTGTACTGGGGCTGAACTCAACGGGATTGAGGTTAAATAAAGCTATCAGTGCAGCATCCTCGTGATCTGCCCCTTCTATCACGCCAGCTGATGCTGAGCGGTTCCACTTGCACCCCCACTGCTGTCACTGGGACTCTGAGTGGGAGTCTGGAAATTCCTGCAAATAAACTCAAAGCCAGCCAAGGGCAGGGCTGTAGGGGCCAAAATCAGGCCAGGGAAAGCCTTGCCCCCACAGCCATTTGCAGCCACGTGCTTTCTGGGCAGGATGGAAAGGCAAGTGGAAAAGTTGAAACCAGCATTTTCTGCTGGAAAAATCGCATCCAGGGAAACTTTCCAGGTGCCTACCCACTGGGGAAAGACTCTGGCCCTAAAACAGCTCCTTGGGGAGCCAGTGGGGCAGCTCATCCTAAAAGGCTGCGAGTGATTCAGCTTCTGAGGGGTCGGGGCTTGGCTCCAGCAGCTTTCCTCGTCCCACGATGCCCAACTCGCTTCCCCCTCTTTCCAGCTGCTCCAGCTGCCTGCGGGGCTTGAAGCTGATTTTTTTTTTTTTCCTTTGTTGCCAGAAGTTGGGTGGGAGCAGCCGCTGCTTTTGGTATCGCCTCCTGCAGCTCCTTGTCATGGGCATCGCACCCATCCCGGCTGCTGCTTCCAAGTTGAGGCCCCATTGGACATGGGAAAGGGATCTGAAAACCCCAGTGCCTGGGGGCTGGCTCCTCTGCTGTGGACAGTGACTTTTCTTGGTTTTTTCCTTTGGCCTTTTTTGGTTGTCCTTTATTTAATTTTTTGTCCTTTTTGTGTCCTTTCCCCTCTTACTTTTTTTTTCCCCCTCTTCCATCCTTTTTATCCCATTTCATCCTTTTTTGTCCTTATTTCTCTTTCTTGCCCCCTTTTTTTAATCATTTTTTCTTTTTCTTGCCCTTTCTCTTTTTCCCTCTTTCATCCTTATTTTAGTCCTTTTTTTTTCCATTTTCCTTTCTGACCCTTGTCCTTTTTTTCCTTTCTCGCCCTTCTGGCCTTTCATCTTTCTCACCCTTTGTCCTTTATTTTTCTTTCTCGCCCTTTTGTTCTTTTTCCTTCCCTTTTTTTTTCTTCCCTTTTCGTCCTTTTTTTTTTTTCCCCTTTTTCCCCCCTCCCTTTCCCCCCCCAAGTCCTTTTTCCATTTCCCAGCCCTTCGGCCGCCCTGGGGCTGCCCCCTCGGGCCAGGCCACGGCGGCCGGCTCCTCGCCTCTCCTTCGCGATGCGCCCGCGGCTGCCGCAGGGCCCCGGGGGCACCCGGGGCAGGCCCGGGGCAGGCAGGGCAGGTCCGGGGGGGCGGCGCCGGGGCGGTGCCGGCCGGGGAGCGGCGGCCTCGGGGGCCGTAAAGCCTCGGGCGCGGGGCCGGGGCCGGGGCAGCTCCGCCGCCGCTCGCCATGAGGGCAGCGCTCGCCCCCGGCGTCCGCCTGCTGCGCGCCCTGCCCCGAGACAGCCGGTGAGCGATGGGGGCACCGGGGGCACCGGGGCCCGTCTCGCCTCGCCTCGCGCTGCCCGCGACACGTGCCGGGAGGGGGCCGGGGCCGGGGGGGGCTTGGCCGGGGGCAGGGGGAGCCGCCCCCCGGGGAGCCGCCGCCTCCGGGATGCTGACTTCGTTCCCGGCGTGGACGTGCTCAGCCCTCGCGGCCGTCCCGCCGGTGCCGCGCCGTGCCGCCCGGCCGCTGCGGAGCCTGGCCCCGGTTTGGTTTCGTGCCGGGAGCTGCCCCCGCCGCGGCCAGCTCTGCCGTCCCCCCCCCGCCCCCGCCTCGCTCAGCTGCGGGAGCCGGGACGTGCGCGGAAAGTTTCCCTTCCCCTTTTTCTGCGGCCACCGGCAGCGCCTCGATTGGCCTTGCAGTGCTGCCCTGCGATTTTTGTTCTATTTATGAGCAATGTTATTATTCAGCTGTTTATTATTTTTATTTTTGGGGGGTGGGAAACAGCGATTTCTCTGCGTTCCCAACCGCCGCCGGCCCCCCAGAGCAGCGCTGTCCCTGGGTGCGGGGCCGCTGGGTGCTTCTGATTCCTGCCGCCGGCGCTGGGAAGAAGTGAAACTGTGAGGAGGAGCAGCACCAGCAAAAGACCCCAAAAAAAAAGCTTTTAGTTGGTTGTTTTTGGTTTTTCCTCTGGGGCTGGAGCGAGCCATGACGCTCCTTGGGCTGGGATCTCCCAGCCGAACCGCTTGTTTCCCTTGGCTCTGCTTGGCGCAGCATCCTCCGGAGACCCCCCCGTCTCCGCGTTCACCTGCCCGCCGGCGCACAAGCCCCGTGTTTCCCCGTTTTCTTACATTTAATTGGAGCGAACAGGAGGGATCAAAACGGGCAGTTCCCCCCCCCCCCCCCCGCCCCGCTTCCCCCTTCTTTTTTCCATCTCAGCTTCAACAAACGCCGCCAGCAGCAATGTGAGTCAGCTGCTGCTTCCACCCATGCCCCCGCGTGACACCAGCAGCACTGCCTCACCCCACGGTGCTGGGGGGAGGCACCAGCCCCAACCCAGGCAGTCGCTGGCGATTAGCTGTAATCCCACTGTTATCTTTAATCCTGATGAAAATCCCGGGGACGGGCTCGGCCATGGGTCCAGGTGCTGCTCTACCCTGGGAAATACCTGTTCTGGAGCTGAGCCAGTTCAGCTCACCCATCCCACGTGAAAGCTCCCACCGTCCTTGTGTGGTTTGGGGGGCGGGGGTAGATTGAGGGGGAACTGAGCGGAAAGGACCCTGCTTTTCTTCTTTTCTGTGCATTTCAGAGGAAGACCCCCCCCAGGTCTCCAGTATGGGTTAAATAAGAGCAGCACGCATATGTCCAAAAACTGCATTCACCTGATAGGATTCATCCTGGCACCTTAGTGGTCCAGGTGGCTCTCATCCCCCTCATGTCATGTTTTCTCCAAAACGCATGAGACGTTTTTTTTTTGGAGGGGAGGCAAAGCTGGGTTTTGTCAGCTGGGACAGTGCTGGTGTCCCCTGTCCCCATCCCACCATCCCCAACCCCTCTGCTTGCTCTCTCCTGCAGCTACCGGGGGCTGACGCTGGTGCTGACCTTCCTCTGCTACACCAGCTACCACCTCTCCCGAAAACCCATCAGTATCGTCAAGGTGAGTGATGCAGCATACCCGCCCCCCCAAACCCAGCCATGGCGGGGCTGATCTCGCTCCACTTGCTCTGTGCCCCCCCTTGTAGAGCCAGCTGCATCCCAACTGCTCGGCGCTGGGCACAAACCCCCACAACGGCTCCAACAGCACCACGTGGTGCAGCTGGGCACCCTTTGGTAAGACTTGGCCTCCCTAATCCCCCAAATGCACCTGCATCTCACTGTGCTCCCCCCCCCATGCTGGCTCTGTCCCTGAAGCCAGGGGTTGTTTTGGTCATTACCGCGTTGGGCTGGGCGGGCAGGGGGGCAGGTGCTCATTAAGCTGGTGGCAATCAAGTGGTGTGCTCATGCCCAGTGCCCTGGGCCAAAGGGCAGGAGCAGTGCAGTGGATGTTGAAATCGGGACTGGACTGGGACCGTTCCCCTGCTCCCAGCCCTACTGTGAGAGCCCCGGGGAAGAGGATTTGGGGGTGAGGACAATGACAGGGACGTGCCTGAGCCCTAACATCGTCTCTTTTCCAGACCAGGATAACTACAAGGAGCTTTTTGGCGCACTGGACAATGCCTTCTTGGTGGCCTATGCCATCGGGATGTTTATCAGGTACCCAGGGGTCAGCTCAGCTCCTCTGACTCAGCCCAGTGCCCACCAGTTTGCACCAGTCTGCTTGGAAAGCTGTTTCCCATCGGGATGGAGGTGCGCAAAGAAGAAACCAGCTCTTCCCTCTCTCCACAGTGGCATTTTCGGAGAGCGGCTGCCCCTACGGTACTACCTGTCGGGGGGAATGGTGCTGAGCGGGCTCTTCACGGCGCTCTTTGGCCTTGGCTATTTCTGGGACATCCACGTCCTCTGGTACTTCATCATCGTGCAGGTGTGTCCCAGCCTTGTCCCACTTCAGGAGTGGGAAGCACCCAGGCATTTCCTCCCCGCTCAGCGTAGGCGCCGAAACTGCCGGCCCGGTTTGGTGAGCACCAGGCACGCCTGGCCACCACTCCCAAATCTGCTCCGGGAAGGATGCAAACGCCCCCAGGATTGTCCCACTGCCTCCTTTGGCCGCGGCACAGGAAGAAAAAAACACCCAAACCTGTGTGTTTGCTCTCTCCCTGCCAGGTCTGCAATGGGCTGGTGCAGACGACCGGCTGGCCGTCCGTCGTGGCTTGCGTTGGGAACTGGTTTGGGAAGGGAAAGTGAGTGTTTGTCCCTGTCCCTGTCCTCGCTTGCACCCGCTCGGCACTGCTGACCCACCGCCTTGTCCCCACCAGGAGGGGTTTGATCATGGGCATCTGGAATTCACACACCTCTGTGGGCAACATCCTGGGCTCACTCATCGCGGGCGTCTGGGTCTCCTCCGAATGGGGCTTGTCCTTCATCGTGCCCGGCATCATCATCGCTGCTGTGGGCGTCGCCTGCTTCTTCTTCCTCGTGGAGCGTGAGTGGTGGCAACGCGCGGACACCCAGCACAATGCCGAGATCAGTGGCACCGCAGTTTCTTTCTTTGTCTGTCTCCGAGGGTTTTGGTGACCCCAAATAGCGATTTCCCATTGGTGACGAGCAGGGATATATCCTTGCTTCAGCACTAAAAGTGGAGCAAGCACCACAGGGATGCTCAGCACCCTTTGGGGTCACAGCCTGGCAGCCTCGGTGCCATTCGCTCCTCATAGCCTGCCCAGCTCAGAAACATGTAGGAGGACCCCATGCTTTTTACCAGGCTGCTTTGCTGCCAGGGATGCGGGTACCTGGGGGTGCAGCCCAGCGCAGGCAAGCAGCTGGTGCAGGGCTGCTCCAGCGCTCCCAGGGATGCCCTTTTCTTCCGGCAGATCCTGAGGACGTCGGCTGCAGCCCACCTCTGCATCACGTGAGTCAAATCGCTTCCAGCCTGCCCTGTCCTGGGCTGGGGGGGTTGGTGGTTTACAGCAAACAGTGCCAGGGAAGTAGGCTCTCGCTGGCCACCAGCTCTGTCATCCAAGCTTGTAAACCCCTTGGTGTTATGTCAGAAATTCGAGCGATGTTTGACTGCCGGGGAGGATGCTCATTGCATTGGTGCAAGCGTCCTATGGGCCAGTTCTCGGCCTGAGCCGTTCACATCCCAGCAGCAAATCTTAAGGTTTCAGCCCTGTGCAGCGACCGGAGCTGCATCTGCTTGCTTTTAGGTGATGTCAGACGAGAAGGACCCTGAAGGGGTGACCTCTGATGATGGGCCACTGGGTGCCTCGGGCCACAGCAGCGCTGAGAGCTCGGAGAGCCCCAAAGAGCCGTCTGATGAGCCCGAAGCCATCAGCTTCCTTGGGGCGCTCCGGATCCCTGTGAGTCCCTTGCTCCATACCCTGGTGGCAAAAAAATTGGGGGAAAAAAAAGCTCTCCTGATGTCTTCTTCTCTCCTCCCAGGGCGTGGTGGAGTTCTCCCTTTGCCTGCTGTTTGCCAAGCTGGTGAGCTACACCTTCCTCTACTGGCTGCCCCTCTACATCGTGAATGTTGGTGAGGTTTGGGAGGTGCTGCAACAGAGCCAGGTGGAGGGAAGCCCTTCTCTGCACCCGGCCCCTCACCCAGCTCCTCTTCCTGCAGCGCATTTCGGTGCCAAGGAAGCCGGGGACCTGTCCACCCTCTTTGACGTCGGGGGCATTTTAGGTTTGTGGTATGGCTGGGCAGAGGAGGGTTGGAAGGGGATGGGCTGGGGACAGTCCTGCCTTGCCAGAGCACCGCAGCGAGGTCTATTCCCTGCCTGTAGCGCTCAGTGGGTACAAAACACCCCTGGCTTTAATTTTGTCACCCCAAGTGACCATTGCAACACCTTTCCCTGGGTCTCTCTTGCTCAGGCTTGCCTTTTCCTTAAATGAAAAATACATTTCGCAAGCATGGAGGAGAGCTGAGCTGAGTGCGGGGAAACCCTCGGCAGGGAGAAAGAGGCTGTTCATGGATAAAGCAAAGCTCTTCACTCTGATGTTCAGCTATTTAACGTTGGGGGATCTCACTCAGAAGATGGTACAAAAGAGCATCCTGACACAGCAACCCATTTGATTTTGGGCTAACCCAGTGTGAAGCTTTCCGCTGTTTTGCCCTTGGGACTGATGGCAATGACTCCTTTTTCACAGGAGGGATCTTCGCTGGGCTCATCTCCGACTACAGCGGTGGCAGGGCCACCACGTGCTGCGCGATGCTGGTGGTGGCTGCTCCCATGGTTTGTGTCATGTCGGGGACAAAGCCCGGCCACGAGGGCCCCAGGCAGCTCCTCTCCTCTGGCCCCATTGTGTCAGAGCCACTTTCCCCTTCCTGGCACTGGTCATGCATTTGGCTGGGATTGATCAGTGATTCCCGGGGTGCACATCCAGACCTGGGAGTTGTAGAGTCCTGAACAGCTGGAAAAACATCCTAAAGGGATCTTTTTCCTCCATCCTGCTATAACTGCGCTCTGTCTTAAAGCCCGGGCAATGCTGTGGCAAAGCCTTGGGGGCCAGCTGAGCCAGTCCAGCTTCTGTCGCTTTGCTTTGCACCCCAGAAGCCCGCAAACGCAGCTCCCATGCTGAGAACCAGAGCACCTGCACAGAGCTCACTTGGCTTCGCCTCTGCAAAACGCAGCTCATCAGCTGTAACCACAGCCCAGCTGGCTCGGGGCTGGGGGCCTGCTCCTTCCCACAGCCCCTCCAAAGCTGGCGTGTGCCAAAACACGGCGCAGCCGTGGGACACGATAGCACCAGTGGGGCAGGTCAGCAGCTGGCGAGCCATGCCAGGCCATGAATTGCAACAGCCCCTCTGTCTAGTGTTCCGTCTGGCAGGCAGACAGCGGGACACGGAGCCAGGCCTGCATCCCTCTGGCCCCACCCCAGCTGATGCTCGCCCCTTCCCACCCCATGTGGCAGGGGGCTGCAAGCTTGGCACGTGGCACAGCCATGATTCTGGTGCCCGTTGGGCTCCTGCCTTCTCCATCCCATGCCCTGGGTGCTGCTCCAGTGAAAACACTCAGGAAAGTGGCTGGGATATTCAGGAGGGGTTTGTCCTGTGTCTGTCTTCCAGCTGTTCCTGTACAACCGCATCGGACAGACCGGCATCGGCACGTCCATAGGTAGGAAGCTCCTTGGTGCAGTGGCTCCCATCACTGACAGGCAATGGGGCAAGAAGCTGAGGACCCTCCTGGCTTTATTTCTCCCCTGGAGATGGGATTTGGAGAAGGAGGTCCTGGATGGTTGTTTGCTACCATTTGGGGTACCGCTTTGCTACTTCACTGGGGAAAACATGATATAGCGAGCACCGTGTCCGTGCACAGACCAGGGACCACTGGGGACAATGCGCCCAGTGTCCTGGTGCTCCCTGCACGCAGACTGAGAGCATGCAAAGGCTCAACTTCTCTCCCTGTGCCCTGGCTCTCAGCCTGACCCTGGGGCTGTCTTGTTCCTCACAGCAATGCTGATTGTCTGCGGCGCCCTGGTGAATGGCCCCTACGCTCTCATCACAACAGCAGTGTCAGCAGACTTGGTGAGAGTCACAGGATTTTTGCATTTTTAGCTGTGTTCCCCAATGCTTCCGACTCACGGCAAGGAAGAGCAGGGCTGTCGTGCCATGTGATTTTTTTCCCATCAGTTCCTCACCTCCTCTGCCACATGACTCCACTCCTGTCCCCTTGCACATCCGTCAAGCACAAACCCAGTGGAAATATTTACTCGTAAATCATCTGGGAGTGCTGCAACACTGCTCGTGCCAGGAGTCAGCATTCAGTCATCCCGTCCAATGCTGGAAATTGCCAGCATGAACGGCACTTGATCTGCTTTTCGTCCTTATGCCTTGCTCCTCTCTCCCCACAGGGAACCCATGAGTCCCTCAAAGGAAACGCGAAAGCCTTGTCCACCGTCACAGCCATCATCGACGGCACAGGATCCGTGGGTCCGTGTGGCTGAGGGGTGCTGAGTGCCTGTTTCTCCGGGCACTGTGAGGGGATCCTTGTCCCCTCTTGCCCTTGTTGGGGGCATCCCCTAATGTGCCTTGTGCCCCCTGGCAGGTGCTGCGCTGGGCCCACTGCTGGCAGGGCTTATCTCCCCCACAGGCTGGAACAACGTCTTCTACATGCTGATTGCAGCTGATGTCCTGGCTTGCCTGGTAGGTCCTTCTGAGAAGGTGCTGCAGGGGTCCAGTGCAGGGTTCAGCCCCGCAAACAGGACTTTTCCCAAGGAAAAGCCTTAAAATGCATCTGCCAGTGATGGCACCTTACTTTTCCTCTTGCAGCTTCTTGCTCGCGTGGTGGTCAAAGAGGTACGCGGGTGGTGCGGCTGCATGGCAAGGAAGAGAGGGTACGTATGGCAGAGCCTGGCACCTGCACTGCTCCGGACAGATGTTTGCTACCCCTTGCTGTTGCTGCTGCACCTCCATGCGGGTGCCGTGCCCCAAACAATTCCCAGGGCCATGTCCCATTCCTGTGGGGACAAAAACATTGTGGGGGTATCATGGGGGAACTGCAGCCGGCCGTGTCTCACAAGGCGCTGAGCGCACCCTACTTGTGTCGTTGTAGCTCTAGCGTGCAGCTAACAGAGTCAGTGCTGGATGGGAAGTAGCTCGGTGTGAGTATCGCCAGCCGCCCCCCGCTTAAGCCCCCAGAATTAAATGCAAATGCGAGCCTGATTTGTCCTGATGTCTAGTTTGGCTCGGTGGGGTCACGAACAGCTGCTCTACTGATAGCTTTACAGCCAAGGAGGCAAAGAATCACACTGCAATGGCCAGGGAAGGGAGTGCGGGTGGGCATGCAGCAGGTCCCCATCTCCAGATGACTTGTGACACGTTAGCCCAGATGCCTGATTAGCAAAACATTGATTAATGCACTTGAAATGACCAATTGATAGGCCAGCATGCCCACCTATGCTAATGAGCTAGATTATGCAGATTCTGAGCCTGCTAATCAAATCTGTGGCCAAACCACTGTGGGGAGAGTGCACACAATCTCCAAATCAGCACCGGCCATCTGTAATTGCCACCAAAACCTGTTTGTGAGCACCAATAAGGAAGGGGCCCAGGCCCCGCGAATGTTCGGTCCTTTATGTCTTGTGTTTGCAGGTGAAAGAGCAATAGGCTGGGCCATGTGCTACGGTAAGTGTGGCCCAAATCTCCTGCTCCAGCCTCTGGTGGAGGGCTGTCAGGCTGGTGCCAAGGCTGGTCAGGGTGAGGCCAGTCCCAGCCATGCTGGAGCCATCCCTGCCTGCACCGCAGCCCTGCTGTTTCATGCTGCAGGAGCAGCCAGCTCGGCTTGCAGCAACTCTGCAATGCCTTCTGGCCTTTGGGGAGTGCGTTGCCTCCAGAGCAGCTTGCAGATGTGCAAATGCTGGGTGGTTTTTGGGCCACTTGCACTTTGGCTGGGGGCAAAATGGTGCCTGGATTCCCTCCTTGTGCCTGTTTCTCCTGGTGGTGCGGACGGGGCAGGGGTTCCCCGGCAGAGCTGCTTTTCCCTTCCCTCTCTCCTGGTGCCGCGGATGGTGGAGGATGCCCTGGTACCCGGCGAGCAAGGCCAGGCTGCACCATGCTCAGCCACTTGCTTCTCTCCCGCAGGTTCAAGCAGTTTTGATGTGCTCCCGCCAGCAGCCCTGTGCTGACAGAGGGAGGAGAAGCCGGGGCAGGCCGGCAGCGCGCCATCGCCACCACCACGCTGGCCCTGGGCCTGTGCCACCGCCATTTTGCCTCAGGGGGAGGAGCCAGCCAGCCGCTTTTCTGGGCCAACTCTGCGCCATCGGCCATTTTATCAATAAAGAGGTGTGAAGCCTGTGTTGCTGCTCCATGCCCTTTCCACCCCATGGCAAGGCTTGGCCAGGTCTGCCTGGAATCTGGGGTGGATCACATGTACCAGCGCTCGGTATTTCAGTATGTCGGACCAGGAGGATGGCGCACCAGCACCTAGAGCACCGCCTCACCGACAGCGCCTCTTATTCTTCATAAAGGGCATTCCTAGGTTGTTTGCTGAGCCCACATTAAGCTGGTTTTGCTCCTTGCTGCTCAACAATTCACAAAAACAACCACAACAAAAAAAAGCATTTTTCTCAATTCTGCCATTTAGCTGACAAAAAGGGACTGGTAGCCAGGCATCAGGCTCCGAAGGGTGGATCCCCTAGTGCACCGTGGCTGCTCTCCCTTGCTGCAGTGCAGGAGCCTGTCGGTCTTCGTTAGCCACCTCCTAATTAGAGGAGAAGTGCAACGGGCGCAGGCCTCTGTGTGGAGGCAGGTCCAGGAGGCCTCATCAGTGCTGCCTAATTAGCGCAGGGGCCAGCTGTGCTGCCAGCTGTGTGCTCGGGGGGGCTCCACCTTTGGTGCACGAGGGGCGATGGCAACCGGCGTCTGCCATGGGCTGATGTTTGCATGCAGCTGGTGGCTGAACTCCGGTCAACTTCACCTCCTCGGATCTCAACCCAAGGAGAAAACATCTGGGCCCGGTGTTCTTTTATTAAGTGCTGATTTCATCAGCAGAGGGGAAAAAAATGGATAAAAGACGAAAAAAGACCTGCAGGCCAGTTGGACTGGCTCCCCATAAATCCCCGGTGTGGGAAGCGGCAGCCGGACAGCCATGGCCATCGCTACACACTGGGCCCCGGGCAGCCGCACTCACTGCTGGGGCTCTGAATGTTCCCCCCCAGCGGAGAAAATGGGGAAGAAAAGTGCTGGGGCTCACAGAGAAAAGCGAAGATGCTGTCGAGCCGGGCCAAGAACAGTTGTTTCAGTACACATGGGACTACGCTTTTCCTTAACAGCCAGCCACATTGTGGAGGAGGACGGGGAGGCTCAAAATACAAGCTTTAAACAAGCAAAAATCCCACAAGCAATTCCACAAGCTCTGACATACACAGGGGGGCTATTGCAAAAGCAAGGTTTTTTTCCTTTCTTCCTTTTTTTTTTTTTTTCCCACCTCCTGCCCTTTCTTGCAGCAGCCTGTAGTTTTTCTGGGATGAATTTAAGTTGGGCTGCATCCCTCTCCAGCTGGGTTTGGAAAATTTGAGCAGCCTTGGCTGCGGCTCTGGCAGCGCTGCTGAGAGTGAGACGAGAGGGCGGACAGCCTGATGCAGTTTTCAACAGCATTCGTAGAAAACGGAGCCAAATGCCAAAAAATAAAACAGATTTCAAAGACCAAGGGGCGGGTGGGAAGCCAGGGGCATCCCCTGGGTTTGTCCTGGCCAAAGCCAATTTCAGCATCACAGCAAGGGCTGTGCAAGCCCACTGCCATCCTGCAGCTGGGAGGAAATACTGTGCTGCAAGTGAGCTCATTCAGAGCCTCCCCGCACCCCCCTTTCTGCTTTCGACCTGGGAAAAGCAGGATTTTATGGCATGAAGGCTCTCTGACGGCGACGTGCTTCAGGCACATGTGGGGAGCAGTCACCATGTGCCCTTCCACAGCTGTCCCCATCCCCGTGTGCTTTCTGTCCGTGCCGCCAGCGTCCTGTGGCGACGTGGAGAGGTGTGCCGGGATGGGGCCACGCGTGCTTCAGAGGGACACGGGCTGCAAAGGTGAGGAGGTGGCTTGGGCAAGGTCCGTAATTACCCATGCAAGGAGCAGCCAGCAGGCGCTGAAGGGCTTTTTAATTAGCAGCCAAAGGCAAAGAGGGATTCAGCAGCAGGAAGCTGAAGTCAGCAAAGTCAAGGTGGAAATAAGAGGCCAGTTTTTACCAGTGAGGGTAATTAAATGCTGGCAGAGCGCAGCACGAGGCATGAGGAATTGCCATCACTCAAGGACCTTAAATCAAGAAGAGCAGATTCTCCGGCAGACACTTGTGCTCCCTTTGGCCCTGCTCGCTGCCCAGCAAGGAGGGAGCAGCCACTCCGAGGATGCCCCTCGGCTCGCATGAGCCCACGGCAGCCAGCTGGGTACCAGCATCCCCATGGCAGAGCATCCCTGCTCATTTCTAATGAGCTGGGCAGACAATTCAGTGGAGGAAAGGGCTGTTTTCCCACCTGACCTGCAAGCAGCTTGGCAGCCCTCCTCTGTGCGCACAGAATCTAATGCAAACATCCTATTTGGCACGGAGGGAGGGCTTCTCTTGGTGGGATTTAGCATGATTCTCCTGGATGGGGCTGGCTCCTGGAACACGGAGCACCCAGTGTAATCAGCCTGCAAGAGGAAAGCCGGGAGCATTTGCTTGCGGTCATGGGAGAAAGCTGGGCTGGAGCAGGGCTTCTTGACTGTAACATCTTCCAGACTCCCAATATCTTTGCCAACGACTGAGAGGTTAGGATTTAAGCCAAAACCACCCTCCTGCTGCACTCTTAATTGCAAAATAAATAAATAAATAAATAAATAAATGAGGGTGCTAGACCGAGGTGGCCACGTTTTCAAGAAATTATCCTCCAGGAGCTGGAGGTTTGGGTGGGGAACAGCAGCAAAAGACAGCATTTGGGGCTGCTTGGAAAGCAGCTTCAGTTCATACCAATTCCTTGACGTGGTCCTTCCTTTCCCAAAAATAAACAGGAACTGTCTGGAAAGCCCTTGCGCGGGGGTAACAGAATTGTGTTGCTGCGCCCAGAATAAATAAATATGCAGAGGGCGCCCGTGCCGAGCTCACCCAGCCCGATCTCCCCCTCCGAAGGTGGCAAGGGGTGAGGATGGAGCTCAGAAAGCCTCATGGGGAAGCTCCCACCAGGAGGTGAGAGGGCATAGGATTGTTTCTCCAATTAGCACAGTTCTGGGGGAAAGCACAGAAATGGCCTCCACAAGTCAGGGCCACCTCGTGCCTCCTGTGCGCAGCTTTCTGGTCCCCCCAAAACACCCCCACAGGATGAGCCTTTCAACTAATTTTAGTTAAAATGGATGATTGAGGCGGGGTGGAAAGCAAATATCTTGCATTTATTTACGCCAAAACTCTAGGAAGCTTCACGCTTCTACTTTTAGGTTTTTTTTTTAGAGCTCCAGCTGCTTTTGCCACAGCTTCCCCCTTTGTCGGACTCGAAGCCTGGCAAGCACAGTTTGCCCCAGGGCTTTGCCAATCAGCCCTCTGCTCTCAGACAAGCGTGGGGAATAAAGGCACAGCAGGCAGGGAGCCGGGGCGAGCTGTGAGACTAACTTCATGTTCACAAATGTTATTAAGATGATGAATTAAATATGAATTTTGTTTCAGGTGTAACTTCAAACTCTCCAAGAGACTTGATGTGCTTGTGTTGCATAACTGCTTGGCATGTTCCTTAACATGATAGCTTGAATACTTTCGACATCATCCTCAGTATAAAAAGGGATCAAGTATTTACACAACTCAAAAAGTCAAAGCATTGAGCCCCCTCTCTCCTTTTTTGGTTGTAGGGGCACTTTCTGCAGGTGCAGTGTTGTCCCTGAGCTTGTTAGCTTCAGCTAATTAATCTTTCGTGTCCATGTAGCACTTTTTGACAGCAGGCAGGAGATGGCTGCAATGCGGTCAGTTCTTTTATTATTGTTGACCACCTTGAGTTCAAAACATAAAAAGGCAAAAAAAAATCAAAACGGGAAAAAAAAAAAAAAACAACAAACCAAATGGATAGGGAGCTACGTGTTTCTCACCTTCTGCACATGTCAGCCGTGAACATAGCATGGGGCTGTGTTTTGTGGCTTCAGCCCTGGGCAGGGAAACGTGAGCACTGGAGGCTCCTCGGCACTGTTGCTGGACACAAAAAGTGGTTCCCTCACCCCCCGCCAGCTACCAGCTTCAGCTGCAACACACAAGTGGGGTTTTTACGTTGCGGGATAGCAGAAGCTGGGAGCCTCTGGTTCCCACTGCAGGATGACAGCCAGGGCTTGGCAAAGATGCTATTATCAGCACGGACCCCCAAAAACAACAGGGGTTCTGGTGGGCTGGCAGGATTGCTGAGCAGGGGCAGGCGAGACCTGGCTTTCCTCTGCATCCTTGTGCAATTTCAATTTGCCCCATTTGGCATTATTTTGCATGTTGTTCCCGCCCTGTTTCAAAGCCTCGGGTTTTTGGTCAACCAGCAAAACCTTAGCTTGAATTTCACTCGACAGCTGTCATCCCCTTGCACCTGCCATTTCAGAAAGCAGGGATTACTCCCCTGTTTCAACTCCCTGGCCAAATGAAGCCAGATCGTTTGGCTCCTTCCTCGGGAAGCTGGAATGACGCAGGAATGGTGCCGACTGCAGGGACAGCAGAGGAGTACCCAGCCAAAGGGACCATCCCAAAATATCCACAACCGCACATGGACAAGCTAAGCTTCCCCAAAACCTTGGGAAAGGGCACTCTTTGGAGACACTGACACCAAAAGGCTGTGAAGCATGACATTCCTGTGAAATAAATAACAACTGAGCCAGGGGTTCTTCAGAAAGTTTTATTAGTCTTAACATTAAAAAAGAACAGTAACAAAACAACTTGTGGATATTGACTCACTAACTCCCCACCAGTCTCCTATTTTATTGCCATGAAAATTGGATTTCCTCTTCCATGCTACCAAAATAAAACAAAGCAAAGAACCCCAAATCCTAAGTTCTCTTGAAAAGTATTGAAAGGCCAACAAGGAGTTAAAAAATATTGACCAAAACCACCCCAGGCCTCACAAATCCATTGTTCAGGCAGAAACTGGCTGGATCTCTGAGTTCAGTTCTCTTTACCTTCTGCGTTTCCCCGTTTAGGCTGAAAGCAGAGGGAAATTGAGAAGACCGCTCAGTGCTGCGTCCCGCAGCTGGCTGCCACCCAGACCTGCTACTGTCCTACCCTGGAAAGGTTTCTCACACCGTTTCTGCTCTCCAGTGCCAGGGCTTATCTGCCACCACCTGACGCGGCATCTGCGCTGGTGGCCTCACCTCCAGCTGCTGCGCAGCAGCTTGGCGTACACCGGCTCTGCGAGGTGATGAAGCAGCAGAAGGAACAGGCACCCGAGGAAGACCAGGGCCATCACAGCCAGGAGGATGAGGCGGCTGATGAAGAAGCTGTCCACGATCTGTGGGGAGCGGAAAAGCCACACGTTATGGTCCTGGTCCACCTGTGGGCCCGCGCAGTGGCCTGGGAAAAGAGGTTTGCAGCAGAAGGCCGGCAACCCAGCCTCACACGGAGCTCTCCTTCTGAAAACGGGGAGGAAAAAAAGAGGTTAAGAAAGGAAGGTGCGAGGCAGGGTGAGACGTAACGAGAAGGCTGGTCACGACATTGGCAAACCAGCTCCTCAGGATGCCCCCGTGCTTTGCGTCGCCCCCACGGCCCCGTTTTACACGGCCTGGCCTGGAGCTGCTGTGGGGAGTCTCCTGCGAGCGACACAGTGTTTTCCTGCAGCACGTTTCACTCTTTAATTAGCCAATTAGCAGGGTTTCGGTGTAGAGAGCCCAGCTGGTGTATTATCGATGGTCAGGACAGATCCCGGAAACCCCCAAAACAACTTTCCATTCTCACCAGCCAGGCGGGCAGGCACGGCCGCGCCTTCCCTGTCCCAGCCCGTCCGTGAGCTGGTCCTGCACACGGCAGAGGGAAAACCACGAGGATTCGTGGCACGGATTTACAGATCACTGCCTAAGCCGTAATTAATCCGCATTAATAACGGAACAGAGGAAATTCTGCCTAAACTGTCACGGAACCGTGCGCGGCCCAGGCCCTCGGTCAGCAGGGCCGGAGCCTCGCAGGGGACGTGTGTCGGGCGAGGCATAACCGTGAAACTCGCCCTTTTTTCCCCAAACCAGCCTCCGCACGAGCTCTGGGCGCCTCCCACGAGAACCGGCAGCGCCCGCAGGCCCGGCGGGGACGGCTCTCCGGGGCTGCTGCTGCCGGGAACCGGCAAAAAGGGGGAAAAGGGGCGAAAACGGAGGGGAGAAGACGGGGGAAAGGGGGAAAAAGGGGGGGGGGGAAGGGGGGCGAGGAGCGGCCGCCGGGCTCCGGGGCAGCGCTGGGGTGGGTCCCGCGGCCCGGCCCCGCCTCACCTCGGTGCCGGGGGGCGGCCCCGCGCCTTCCTCCTCCTCCTCCTCCTCCCGCGGGTACAGCAGCAGCGCGGCGCTGAGCAGCGCGGCGCCCAGCGGCACCGGCAGCGCGGCCAGCCTGCGGGGAGAGGCGGCGACGGGCCTCAGCGGGGGCTCCGCTGCGGGCCCCCTCCTCCTCCCCCCCCGGCTCCCCCCCCCCTCCGCCCCTCCTCACCTGGCGGCACCGGGAGCGCGGGCGAGCGCCAAGCAGAGCAGCAGCGCCAGCGCCCAGAGCGCCGCCAGCAGCAGCGCGCCGGGCCCCGCGCCCAGCACCAGCCCCGCCATGCTGCCCCGCCGCCGCTTCTGCCTAGCAACCGCCCGCCGCTCGGCCAATCGGCACCGCCCGCCGCTCTGCCGACGCTTGCCATTGGCTGCGGGAGGGGGCGGGGCGGGGCGCGGCCGGGGTTTTCCCGCGCGGCCGGGGCCGGGCTGCAGCTGGGTGCCGGTGGCCGTGCCCCGGGGGGCCCCGGTCCCACCCGGCCTCGTTCGTGGGGCCGCTCGCTGGGCTGAGCGCAGGGCTCGGCTTTACAGCCCAAGGAGGACTCGTTGCTGCCCTGCAATGAGATTTTTTTTTCCCCCAGCTTTTACCCGCTAGGGCTTAGCCTCGCTCCCTGCTCGCGTCGGGGTTGGGCTGCCCTGAAAAACTACACAGGGAAAGGGGGAAAAGCGGTGCTGAGTGTGAATCGTGGGTTAAAAAAGACACAGAAGTAGCAGAAATCAAGGAGTTCTCTGGGTGACACGTGATACCCGTGGTTGTTTTTGCGTGAGGATGGGTTTTGGCTTTGCATCCAAACCCTTGCACCAGGCAGGACTCACCAAGCCGAGGAAATCCTGGCACGCCGGGCACTGCTAACGTACAGGACTGATGGATTCCCGGCCCAACATATTTCTTACCAGTAATCAAGGTAACACGAAGCATTTACTCATTAGGCTCTCCAGTGATGCAGCACTTGATGCAGTAAATAAAGAAGGTCTGCTGGAGTCAGACGAAGGATGCTTACAGTCCAGCAAAGCCTGATGGCGAGGGGAACAAAATAATTCTTCATTATTGTTGTTATTGTGTAAATAGTATATTATTGAATAATTATACAAATATAATTATTACGAATTTGGAAACAGGCAATAGTTCATTCACAGACTGGGGAAGGCGGTTTCATCACCACAGGTGGATTTTCGTGAAGGAAATGTGGGGTCGTGGCACTTCAGCAAAGGCATGAAGCGGTCCTGTGAGCAGATGCTTGGCTGGGTCAAATGGAGCTTTGCAGAGAAATGCAATTTTCCAGCACTCAGGCTAATTAAACACCAGTCCGGGAGGATGCAGAGGTCACCTTTCTTCAGAGACTACAAGGCAGGATCAGCTGGATCAAAGCTCATTTGGAAAACACACAAAAATGATTTGCTGGGATATAGGGCAGGTTTGAATCAAGTGGGTCTCTTTTGGGAGTGATAACTGCAAATCCGTGATACTGATCGGCTGCAGAGTGAGCAGCATCCTGCTGCATCCTACATAGCACTCGGGGATGCCTGTCAAAGGTTTTTCACCCCCAAAACTTTGTCCAAGTGAGTGTGAAATGCGAAATACATGAAAACCTCTTCCCATGTGGGCCAGTGTGGTTCTACACTGCTTTTTGCCCCAGAATATGAATTTTTTGGTGGGAATATCCCACCCCACTTTGTCCCTGGCATGATGGGGCCTCCATCTCCAGAGGAGAAAAATGCCATCATCCAACCCAAATTACCAGTACCTGGGTGAGACTTAACAGCCTGTGAAATACAAGAGGTCAGACAAGGCGATCGAATGGTTTCCTCCAGCCTCAATGCCGTGGAGCGAGCAGAGCTAAAGGAATTGATTTAAAACTCCTTGCACTGTCATAAAACTTGCAGTTTTACAGCTCCAGCCCCACAATTTGGGCTGGGTTATCAAATATTAGAGTTGCGAGAAACAAGCATTGATGCAAGTAAGAAAATATCCTGCTCCTGATTTAAAGACTGGTGAATTGCTAAATATTTTTATTAGCAGCAAATTTGCGGCTTGCTGGAACTAATTTCACGCCCCGTAGATATGGAGCTTAAGCTGGGGATGGCGTTAAATTACTCTCTGGTGAAGGCGTTTAAGCCCTTGGATGGGGATGCTGCTGGATGGGAGTGGGTGCCAGCGCCCCTTTGGGTGGCTCCGCCGGGGCTGGGGGTGGTGGCCGGGGATCACCGGCGCGATGGGGAGCACGTCAGTGCCGTGAAATGCAAAACCCCACTTGCATGAACCTGGTGGAGGCTGCCCCAGGACGTGCCACAGAGGGAGCGGGGACTGACGCTTCAGGCCAGGAAGGTGCTTTATGTATTTTAGGGGTGAACCTGGCGTGTTTAGGAGCTGATGTGTGATGCTGCAAGTGATGGCAGCCTCTGGTTCTGCAACGCCTCTGGAGGCAGAGAGGTCTTTGGTGGTGGAAGGACTGGTGGCGAGGATGCTCACCCGTAGTCCAGCTTATCGCAGTGTGAACGGGGAGTCAGACCGGTTTAGGAGATGGACAAAGGGTGTGCTGGAGGGTGTTGGTCGCAGCAGGTGCTGAGCACAACGTGGGACAGGTGCTGGGGAGGTGGGGAGGATGCGGCTGGTGGCTCCGGGGAGCCGGGAGCACCGTGGAGGCGGTGGGGATCTGGTTACGTCTATAAATACCCCGGGGCGGTGAACAAGAGCTATTTAAATCCCTGCCCCATGCTCCCCTTGCGTTTCTCTGACTTTGTGGACAACACGTCTGAACCGAGGGATGAGCTGCCCTTTTCCGAAGAGAATCACTAATGAAAGAAAGTTAAAATAATATAGGAGAGTTCATAATGGCTCCGGTGGGGATACAGCTCTCTCTCGCAGGAACCCATTTCGTATTATCTTTCTCCTGCTCATGGCGGAAATCAATTTTAATAGCAGTGACAGGAAATGAGGATGTAAGACTTCAAATAGAACAAATCCTGCAATGCTCAGAAATAATAAAATGGGATATGAAGTCACTTTTTAAATAAAAATCTGATCCCATCTAGAGAAAACGTGTCTAAAAGCCCCAAAATGTCCTGGTTTATGGGACAGAAAGTGGTTCCTGCGGTTGGGTTGCATGCGTGCCCAACCTGAACCCAGAAGGCGGATGGAGGAGGACGGGGTGTCCTGTCATCTCCCACGATGGCCTGAAAAGTCCCAGGAGGGAGGAATTTGGCCACCTTGTGCCTTTGTTGACTATTTACACTTGATTCAAACTGAACTCCGTGCAGTCGGTTGCTTTTCAAGCACGCAACCATACACAAAAGAGCTTCCTGATACTTTGTGCGCTGAAGTTAAAGCAGCTGTAGGATCATTTCCCTAAAAAGCCCTGAGCAAGAAAGTTGTCCCTGGGCACACTTAGATGTCATCTCTCCCACACTGGGTGATAATTTCCCCTGAAATTAACCAAAATCTGAACTTGGACCCAGACCTCTTTCTGGCGTCCCTTTTTTTCCAGTTACACCTCAGTCAGGGCACTGTCCAAGGATGAAGGGGGGAGAAGAGAAAGCCTCAGTCAGTCAGCATTCAGACATCAACATGGGATGAGCTGCCTCGGCAGTGGCCCTGCAAACCTGGGGCTCTTCTCTGGGTGCAGAAGCAGGTGTTTTGGGGCCCTACAGTTGCCACTGATTTGTTTATTAATTGTTATTGATTTTTGTTAATTATTGTTGATTTGATTATCAGTCTCTGGTATTCTCTTTCTGTAGTACCCCAGTGGTGTTCTTTTAATCCAGGGCTATTTTGTTTTTGGAGGTTTTCCACCACAAGAAAAGAAGAGCTAAAATTCTAGGGAGCCTTACAAACCAGAATGAGCTTCCTCAGACGTGGCATTCCCCACAGCACTGAAGCACATCACCAGATGTTTGTGTTGCTGATTCCCACCAAGCAAAGAGCAGAAATGTGGTCCCTCCTTCTGTCCTTGCTCCCAGACCCCCTTGCCTTAGCCGGGCTGTTCCCGCGAGCGTGAGACCGTGGAACCATCAACACCTGAAACTCCCCACATTTAACTTGAAGTGGCTCATCATCATTAGTTCTTTTAGTATTCCTCATAACAGCATTAATCATGGGCCACTCATTAGACTTTAATGCACCTGTAATATGTTAATCCATAGTAATTCAATCGCAGTTTGGCATTAGGTGACGTCCGCTTGTTGGGGGCCATTTGCAACACTGTGCTTTCCACCTGGTTTGTCAGCCAGCGACCAGGCACTTTGGCTGTACCTTCTATCTCCCCAAATTAAATCCTGGCTTTTCACAACCCTCGGGTTCAAAGCAGTGACACGGTGCTTGGCCAGCTCGTCGCCGTGTCCCACCACGCATGGGCAACCCAAGGATGGAGGTCACCCACCTCTTGGGGACAGCAGGCATTTCTCCTCCCCTCCTACCTGCGTTTGTATTGCTGATGGATGGCAAAACTACCACCAAGAAAAAGTAAATAAATCTTTTTTGCCACACTATGACTCCTTCCAAAAACACATACTGGCTTCCCCATGTTCTCCAAGCACATCATTTTATTTCAGCCCGGGGGTTTCGCACTTGGACCCAGAAGAAACACGTGGTGCTTTGGTTTTCTCAGATCCATCTGTGAGTCTCTGGGATAACTCCAGCAGCCAGGGTATGCAGCATTTAGGTGGTATTTAGCGTACTTTTGCATAACCCGTGCAAAAAATTAGAAGGTGGCTCATCAAGTGGCCACTCGTTATTCCAGTGCGAAGGTGCATGGTCACAGGGGGCTGGGGGGGGCTGTAAAAAAGCAGATTCCAATCCCTGCAAACTTTTGTGGATATAATTTCAGGAGAGATCAAAAATGATACTAACCTAAGGATGTAAAGCTACTCAAAATTCAAAGTTTATAGTCCATCTGTCTCTTTGCTTCAGGGAGCCTGTATTAAATTTATTGCTAAATAAAACAAATAAGCCTAGAAAAGTCAGCACTGAAATCTGCATACTCAGATGAGAATTAACAGAAGTCTCTTGCTATGATGGCTGCTTCTCAATTTGCATCTTTAAGGAGTTGTGACCAGTGCGTCTCTCGCGCTGCACTGCATCGCTGCCCCAGTGCAGGGGGACGCGGGTGGCGGTGAGCTCCCGCCATGGACCGAACCCAGCCGAGGCGGGGAGGGACCCTGAAACACAGCCAAAAAAAACCCTCAGGCTGAGCTAAAATCTGCCAGGCTGCGGCAATGCAAAGCTGGCTGTAGCGTTGCGTGGAGGGGAACCGCGGCCAGGCAGCCAGGAGACCCCAAAGGAGCAGCGAGACTTTATTACGGCTTGAAATTAAACATTAAAAAGGAGCAAGTTGGCAGTGGGGATTTTCTAATAAAAATGACCTCGCCTGCCATTTATCCAGCACTTTCATCCGGAAGGACCCCAAAGTGCTTTCCCAGCTTGACGAGACATCATTAACCCCCGGCCGGCTGGTGCAGGAGCAGGCACGACGGCCGTTTGAAGCCATTCCTCTTCCTTGTGCCTAGGGGTTATTGATAAAGCTCTTCCTTCTATCCCCCGTGCACTTATCTATTAGTAGCTGTCAGGTCGGAGCAGCCGTATGTTCCGTTAGGAGGCTGTTTAAAATGCACCGCGGCTTCTCGTGGTTTGTTTTTCTGCAGCAAACAATGCTGCTGCGTTGGTGCTGTAAATCTTTTTGGTTTACTCTCCCCATATTCCCAGGAAAATCATGTATGGAGATAAAGATAACATAGTTAAGATGAGTGCTTATTCAGCAGGGAGCTTAAGTATCGCGAACGGAGGGAGATCAGTCTTAACAAAAATCCTCCATGAGCTGAGGTCTGAAAACAGGTGAAAGTTGGGGAATCCCTTCATTTCAACCTGGATAGCGCTGTACAAGAATCGGTTCTGTCCGTGTTCCTGGCAGCACGTTGGTTTTAAGGCTGCACCAGACAGCAATGATTTTTTTTCCCCCTTTTCGTGAAACACATAACCGGAGAGAGTTTGGAGAGATGTGGGAAAGTGTGTGTGTCCTGAACGCCTGCATCTCAGAAACCCAGCACAAACCCGGGGAGCTGGGAGGCGGGAAGCACACGGGCAGGGAGCTGGGAGCAGCACCTGCTGTGCAGTGGGGGCTGCGCTTTCCGTCGGGCTCCCTTCAGAGCATCCTTTTACTTATGAATGGGTTTTTGAGCATCCTTTATCTCGCAAGCAGCTTGGCTTGCCCCTGTGCTCAGGAAGCAAGCTTGCAATTTGGGGATGCTCTCGTGTCTCCTTACCCCCCTGCCACACATTATCCGGGCTCATCATCAAAACTCGTGTTGTTTTTAACATCTATTGTTTAATAATTTACCCTGCTTTTCTCTTATATATATTTCAGAAGGTTTCAGCAGAGAGCCGTATGCATTCATTTCCCATAGCATCCTGTCACAGTTTTCTTTGAGAAATTCAACACCAGCCCTAATGTAATCTTGGAGAGAGAATTGAATTATTTATGGCGGAGTAGTCAAATGACTGAGAGTAAAATGCTATACTTGGTGTAATTTGTTTTCTCCTGAAGCCAGTTATGTAAAAATGTAAATATTACAAGTTATCTATGTCACTGCTCTTGCCAAATGTTTAATATTTTAGTAAACTTGCTCCAAGTACTCTTGCCACTTTGCAGGAGGAACTTGGTGTGCTCTTGAATAAGTGCTGATTAGTTTGCTCTAATTGCATATTTACAGCTTCAAGTGCACAAAACACAGCCTCGGTGCGGGTACATGGCACAATCTCCCCACTTAGGGTGTCAAAAGAGGGTTTAATTTCAGGGAGGTTTCCACTCCCTGGTGTGGGATGGGGATGTGGAATAAGGCATTTGATCAAGGATTTTGTGTTTCAGGGGGTTTGAGCTCCTTTTCCAGTAGCAGCAGCATCAGCCTGTGGCGGGGAAGGTGCCTCTGGGTGTATTTGATAAAAAGCTGTTGGAAATTTGGGTGGACGAGAAAAGAGCTGGGCTGAGAGCTGGCGAGATGCTGGAGCAGCAGGGAGAAGCGGGGTGGTACCCGGCTTGACATCCCAGCAGGGATGCTGCTGCATATCCCTGTTCTCACCAGGCAAATCTGTGGGTCCCACTGACAACAAGATCAGGGGTGACTTGGTACAGCAGAGAGGTGCTTTCTTAGGGAAAAAAAATTAAAAGTTTGAGCACAGGCGCCATTTAATTTACGAGCAAAAAACACGGCAGGACCCAGTGGCTGGAGGTTGAAGCTAAGCCAATTCAAATGGGAAATCAGGCGGGGTTTTTAGCAGGGATGATAATTAACCTCTGGCAAAACTCTCCGGGGAAGATGTGGCTTTTGCATTTGCAGAGGAGAAATCTAGGCCTGGCCACGTTCCTGGAGGATGCTGTAGCTCAGCAAAATAAAACCAAACTCTGCACCCCCGTGGGATGCTCGTGGTGAGTTGCTGATGGCATCAGAAGAAACGTGTCAGGAGCAGCAAATAACCCTGAAATATTGGGCAGTCGGTGAAGGGGCTTAAGAGATGCTGGGGAGGAGGGGGCTCTGGAGGACCACAGGGGTGGGAGGACGGGCACGATACCGAAAATGCAGGATGGCTTTAATTGCCTTTCCTACGCATCCATTTTGTGCCTGCTTTTCATCTCCGTCTGGCAAAATAAGACACGAGCGTGGCGATCCTGCAGCCCTTCGGTACCTAACGAGTGCTTTATGTCCTCCCCTGCGCATCTATCCCGCTCAAATCAGAGTCTCCAAAGACCAAAATATTTTTCGCCTGGCCCTGAATCTGGCTGAAACAAGGGAGAACTGAAGACAGCTTTATGGCTCCTCGTCTTGGATGGCTCTCGTGGAATAGCAATGAGGGCGGGAAGAGCATCCAGCTCTGATTTACACAGCGCGCGGAGGTCTCCGTTGTATTCCGGGCCCAGAACAGCGGGAACTGGTTATAAATCATCGCCCCAGCGCTCGCACAGCCGTGCCGACGGTGAGCGGGGAGAGGGGGCTGCTCGCGGTGGAGCACGCAGGGGTGGCATTCGTCACAGCGGCACGCGGCGATTCGGGAAGAGCTCTTGACGGCTGATGTCCCTTGGATGTCGCGCAGGGTGCAGGATGCGTAGCCGGCCCTTCGCTGACCCCTCCGCTCTGCTAGCTTTGGGTTCCCCACAGCTGGCGCCCCCAAATTGTGCCAGGCGCTCCCTGGGGGGGCTGTGGCAGGCGGTGCCTAGCTCCTGCCTCCTGCGGTCCTTCGGGGCCCCGCGGCGCCCCGGTGCCGTCTTCGGGGTAATTTGGGGCCGTTCCGGGCCATTGCAACGAGCCTAGAGCCAAAGACCGGCTGTTGCTTGCTTTGGGGCAAAACCCACCGGTTTTGGTTCAGAGCTGGACATGGGGGCTGCGGGGCCTCGCCTGGGGAGGCCGGGGCCAACGCACGGGCAGGGACAGAAACTCCCGTGGGGGGGGTGGGGGGTGGGGGGGTGCGGGGGGGGCGTGGCGAGGAGAGAGGGCGTGGCCTAGGAGGGGCGTGGCCTAGCGCGAGAGGGGCGTGGCTCGCCGGGGGGCGTGTCGGGAGGGCGGGGCTTGGCGCGGCGGTGGGCGGGGCGCGGCGGGGCGGGGCGGCGGGGCGGGGGCGGCGCGGCGCGGCGGCGGGGCCGGGCCGGCGGCGAGCGGCGGCCGCGCTGTCAGGCCGGTGTCAGTGTGATGAAGATTGGCGGGCAGGTAGGCTGTCATTCACCGGCGGGCCGCCGCGCGGGGGCGGGCGGAGCCGAGCCGAGCGGCGCGGACAAAGCGGCCCCGGGCGCCGGGGCACGTGCGGCGGCGGCGGCGGGCATCTCCTCCGCTCCCCCCCCCCCCCCCCCTTCTCCCTCCGGTGCGGGAAGTAACTTGCCGTTCCGCAGCGGTGCCTCGCGCCGCCCCCCCGCCCTTAGCCCCCCCCCCCGCCCCCGTTCCCCTCCTCCCCTCCCGGTGCACGGCTCGCAGCGGCGGTGCATGGCCGCCGTGCAACGCCGCGGAGCGCCGCGGGGGCCGCGAGCAGCGGGGGCCCCGGCACGCCTCGCACCCGGTCGCCGTCACCCCCCCCGTGCTCTCCCCCCCCCCCCCCCCCCCCCAGTCCCCGGTCGGCCGCCGCCGTGCCTCCGGGAGGCTGCGCTTCGCCCCGGCCCTTGCGATGCTCTCCAGCCCTCCGGCCGGCCGCGGTGCTCCCGGTTCCCCCGGGGGGTTGCAGTGTCCTTGGGTGAGGGGGTCCGGTGCGTCCCCCCCCCCCCCACTCCGACGGCTGCGCTCCCCCCGGCCGGTTGCGGTGCCCGTGGGGGTCGCAGTGCCCCTCCGGCCCGTTGCAGTTCCTCCCGGGGGTTGCGATCCCCGCAGGGGGCTGATTTCCCCCCCCCCCCCGCGCCCAGCCCGTTGCGGCCCCCCCTGCCCCCGCGGTCCGGTTGCGGTTTGAAGTTGCCCCCGCACGCAGGGCAGCCCAGCGGGGCGGCACGCACCGAGGCGGCCGGAGCCCCCTCGCCCGGAGGCACCCCCTCACCTCGGGGAGCCCCCGGGGAGCCCCAGGGGCCGGGGGGGGGCCGTGCCACCCTCCAGGGCCGAGCCCCAGCAGCATCGCGCCGCTGGCGTCAAACTCGCTTGGCGCGAGCAGACCCCACGAGCCCGCAGGCCCTGGGTTGAAGGGCAAAAGCGGCGTTTTTGCAGCTTTTCGCCTTTTCTCCCCACCCCCCCCGCACCCCCCCTGCCCCCCCCACACGCACACTCGCATCCCCAGGAGGCCCCAGAAGTTTGGGGCACCCTCGCCAGCTCCGCTCTTTGTTCGGGCTCCGGCCACGGCCCTCCCGGCCTCCCTCCGGACCTCGCCACCGGCCTCGCGGCCAACACCTCCCTCCCGCAAGGAGCCCTCGGCCCGGGCGGGATGTTTGCGAACCCAAGGTGGGGAGATTAGATTAGGGCTCTCGCCACCGGGGGTTATTTTTGGCCGGGATGCGGGGGCAGCTGGCTGGGAACAGCTCCTCTCCGTCTTTTTAATGGATTTCCCTCCCCGGGGAAAGCTCTCACACGACCCGATGCCAGCTTCGGCGAAACTTTCCCTGCTCTGTGTTCCTAAGCGTGCTTTCACACGTCTCGGGTCTCGTTTCTCGTCCCTTTCAAACCAAACAAAAAAACCCTGCCCGGGACCCCCCGGACGCTCTGGGGCTGTTTGCGGCTCCCGGGCTCAGCCGCGGTGGTTTGGGCAAGGAGCAAAACAGCACCCGGGGCAGGGGCGCGTTTCAGCCCTGCGGAGCAGATGGGTGAGGACGTCGGGATTCCCCCTTATTTTCCTCCTCCCCCCCCCCCCCAATTTGTTTAAGTCCTCCTGCTGAGATTACTTTATTATTTAGGGGCAAAAGTTAATTGATCAAATCTAATTACGGGTGAGATTAATCCGAGAGCTGGTGCCCACAAGCATCAGCATCGGTTGCGGAAGGAGCCACCGTCGACTAGACAGATTCTGTCCAATTTTGCACGTGAAACAGATTTCCTCCGGCTTTGCCTTCCCTGGGAGCCCCCACTCCCTTTAACATCAGCCCCCACCACCACACGGGGTCTTTTGGCCAGGAGTGGGTGGGAATGCCCCAAACACTCAGGAAAACTAGGAGGAAGCTGGGAACTGTGTGCCCGAGGCCACTCGCATGTTTCCCTTGAGCTCCCTCCTTCCTTGCGCGTCTGGGGGAGCAGCACCATGGGCACGCGTCCCCTGCATTTATGGTCACAGCAGTGCTGGGGACCGATGGCGAGTGTGGCCAGGTTGCAACTGGGAGGATGCTCAACATCCCCACTGGGCTTGCAATAAACTTTTTAGCTGCTTAAATGCAGCTCCCTACTTTTTTTTTTTTTTTTTTTTTTTCCCAGGAAGGGAGATAAAGGAAAATCCCCACTTTTTTTTAAGGAAATGCAGAAAAGTCGACGTGGGTAGGACCTGCGTGCTGGGTGATGCCCATCGATGCCCACTGCTCCGCTTCACCTCAGGAAAATGCATCTATTTTAACATCACCAAGTTTGGAACCACTAACGCTAACAGGACCTCCCGGTGTAGCTTTTTATTTTTTTTTGCCTTTCCAGGGAACTTTCTAATGGCTAAATGGTTTCTTCGGGTTGATCGACCACCAGAAAGCTGCTGCTTGCCTTCACCTCCCATTCCTGCTCCGGGAAGCCTCCAGGACGGGTCCGTAAGTCCCCGAGCGATGGCTGATACTCCAGCGTAGGTGAGCAGCGGCGCGGTAGGCTGCACGCGGGGACGTATCGCAGTGTGCTGGGGTGTGCTCCCCAACTATTCTCCTCCCTGCCCTACAACACCCTGGTGGCTGCACTGGCTAAAAATAGTTTTTAAAAGACAGGGTCGTCCATCTGGGTGCTGGTGGGCAGGTTGGAAGAGTTGCACAACGGCAGGCAGAGAGCCTGGGGTAAAAATAGGAGGAGCTCAAACTTGTGCTGGAAGGGGAGACACTCATTTAAAATATCAAATTTGAGTTTCTTGAGGCTGAGCATTCTTTCCCCTTTCTCCTGGCTCTGGATGAGACGCATCTTCCACGAGGTCTTTCTTTTTTTTTCCCCTTGCAGAAATACCAAACATGAACAACAAAATGCATTTTCCTAAAGTTTCCCAAAGTCTGGCGTGGCAACAAGCAAAATATAGATGGGTTTTGGGGGGAGAACCAGCTTGGCATCACAGGCGTTGTCTGAATGGTGGCTGGGGACCACGCGGAGGTGAAGGCACCGCTCCCTGCAATCCACTCGCCCTCTCTCGGTCTAATTCCTGCTCTTTCGGTGGTGGTGGGATAAGGTGCTGGATCTAGGCGTGCTGCCTGCAGAGCTGAGCGCTGGCTTGGTGTGGTATTAATGATATCTCAGCTGCGAGGGGCTTCTTCCAGACAGCCACTGCTAACTCCTGGCAGCTTAACCCAAGCAGAAACCGTGTGTGTTTTTAATGGTTTGGGGTTAAACTCTCGGGGTTGGAGTTAATTTCATGCGTGCTGTTGAGTGACTCCATTCCGGAGCAGTTTTGCAAACAGCCTTCACCGAGCCGCTGGTCGTAACGATCGCTAGGCAGACCGCGGGAAGCTTTTACGGAGAGGACTAAATACGGAGCAGTTTTACCCCTAATGAGAATTGGAATTGGAATCCTGTTAGGAACAAATGCCCGTTAATTAGAAAAAAAAAAAATTCACGGCATCATCAGACCAGCCAGTGAAAGATTCCTCCTCAAAATAAGAGCACGGAGGGAAATGATTCTGGTTCTCGTGAGTGACTTTAGCAGGGATGCAGCGCTGGCCGTGGAGGTGATGCTCCAGGTGATGCGCGGCACAAAACCCCTCGGGAGAGGCAGGCGGCAGGGATCTGGGGTCGCCTCCGCGCAGCTGGAAACCTGGCGCGAGCTCGGCCAAGCAGGGATTTGCAGCTGTGTCAATAAGATGAGAATTTGGCCTTGGCTCTGCTGGGCTGATCGCGTCTTTTTTTGTGTTCCCTCTTCACCGCCTCTGCCAAGAGCGCGGCGGTGGCGGGTGAAAATAACCTCTTGTTAGTCTCGAACGTTTGCTGATAAACTTAAATTAGCATTTGTTAAATATTTGCAAGTGTAGCGAGATGGAGAGCTGTGTCTGGCATATTAGAGTGATTTTTTTTTTTTTTTTAAAGCCAAATAGTGCCTTTTTGGTCAGCATTGCTGGAGCGTGATGCTCTTTGCAGCTAATGAGATGCAGATGCTTGCATCCAGCTCCAAGGGGCCAATGCCTGCGACCCTTCCTCGACTGTGCCTTGAGCAGAGGAGCAAAACCAGGAGCAAAAGTAGGCTGAACGGACTCAAATGTTCGCCTTGAACTGGAAATGCTTTCTGTGCCCAGCTGGAGTGTTTTTCCCCTGGTGCATCCATGCCTTTTAGCATCTCGCAGTGCAGATAGGCGGCACATAAAATCAGAGCGCGAAGGGGGTGGAAATGCAGGGGAAGGGGTGCTTTGCAGGGACACACGGCTCCCTGAAGGACAAAGCGCTGCGTCCTGCCAGCACACTGCAAGCCCAATCCCACCGAGCCCCCAAAAACGGGGGAGCAGCGAGGAAATGCCCGGCCGCCCCGTCACTTGCAATGAAATACGACTTCAGCGCATTAGGAAAGTGCCACCAGTCATGTTATATGTGTAGCTTTCAACTTTAATAAGGTGTTGCAAAAACTATGAAAATAGTTATAACCAAAACCACATTTTTCGGCGAGCACCAGCTCTGTTCTCCCATTCCCCGGTCACAATGTCTGGCTTTGTACCCTCAATAAAGCTGTTAAAGCCAATTGAAAAATGGCAGCGGGGCAAGCGATGGATTTGGGGTTAATCTACATGATGTGGATATCCGAAAATCCCAGCCTTATTTCGAACCATTTTAGACGACTCATATTTTATTTCGTGTCACTGCTACGCGTTTAAAGAATGCACATCAGAAACAGGATTCGGAGCATTAAAATCGCATTGCCCCGCGTTGGGAAGCTAACCTGTAATTCCAGAAAAATAGAATGTTTTGGTGTCTGCAGGAAGCTTGTGCCGTGCGATCAGCTCTGTGTTATTCCTCATTTTTTTGGGAGGCAGGACTGGTCTTTTTAGATGCATCACTTCTAGGTTTGTTGGAAGGCGCTTTATAGCTTTATAAAGCCCTTAAAATGTTTTTTAAACACTGCTTCCAGCTTATAAGGCTAGTTTTAGAATAGCAATTACAAGCTCCCTTATCCCCAAGCAAATTCCCACTGTGATGGTGTATGTAAACCGGTTTAGACATTTTTAATGCTCGCGAGCAATAAATTTGAACGAGGAAGCAAGCACCTCAGCCCGCACAGCTGACAGACGTGCTGTCCTAATTTATGTGTCATATAAAACTCCGCCAAGTCGCTGAGCGGTGGGGGGAGTTTATATTTTTACAGTTTGAAGCTCTTAATTTTTCCGTGCCTGTCCCACAGCGAGACTTGTTGGTGTGCTTTGTGCTTTTCTTTTTCACCCCCCCCCACCATCGTCTTCTTGCTGCCTCTTAGTGGCGGTGAGCGAGGCTGTAGCATCCTGATCAGCCCCGGGTCGCTCCCAATGAACCGTCCGCCCTTGTCTTCCTCAGTGGAGCAGCCCCTGGCCTCCTCCTCCTCAGTCACCCATTTCAGACCCCCCCCCCCCCCCAAAAAAAAAAAAAAAAAACAAACCAGAAACTGGATCCCGAGTGCATTAATAAAACAACAAAAAATATATCTCAATCCCAAGGAGATCACGTTTGCACAAAGTGTCCGGAACAGTCCTTAATGCATTAGTGCAGAAATTGCTTTCCTTATATCTTAGTGACAGAGCCAATGTATCTAACTATGGCAATTAATTTGGCGGCATAAAAACCAAAGTGGGGCGTTTTGTCCACCGAATGTGTCCGTGCCCATGCCAAGGCCCTCCCTTTGCTTTGGAGGGCATTCACGCCTTTAAAAATAGCATTTAAAATGCATTTTGAAGTTGTCCGTTAGATGAAAATGGCACTTTTGGCAAATATTTAGCAGAGCACGTGAATGCAGAAGCTGTTTGGCTCTAAGCAAACGCTCTATAAATTGGAGCACTTTGTCAGCCTGACAGCAAAGAACAAACTTAATAAACGGGATCGGAGGGTTGTTTTCCTGCACGGATCCGAGCTGTCAGCGCGTAATGGGATGGGTAACACAACTGGGATCAGGAGGCAGATTTCTGTGTGTGGCCTTGATTGAATTAATCTGGTGCAAATTTACCCTGTGAGCCTCGCCTGCGTTTCCCTCAGAGCTGGACACAAATGGTGCGGGTGGCTCTCAGCGCCCCGACGTCGGCAGAGCAAGGTGAATCTGATAACTGCGATTCTCCTAATGAGCCAATAATTAAAACTCCTATCAGCACTGCAAGCTTGCCCCACTGTGTCTCCACCTCACTCCAGGGATGCCGGAGTGATTTTAGTGATGCTTCTCCAGGGATGCTGGCATGATTTTAGCGATGCTCCTCTGGCTTTCGGAGGTGACTCTGGCCAAAACTGGTCCCCGTCACAGGCGCGTTCCCCATTCCCCATTTTTCCTTGGTGCAGACCTCAGCACCCAAATCCCACCGGAGGGGCTGTCGCTTTGTACTGCCCGTGTTGGCTTTTTGAGTATTGCAGCCTCATCCATGCATCCCAGCTGCTGGGCAACCTTCCCTGACATCTGACCTTACCTTTTCCATTTGTATGGGCTTCCTCCCTCCTCACCCTGCCGGTCTCCCTAGGCAGGATGCCTTCAAGGCATGAGGTCTGTTTTTTTTTTCTTTTTTTTTTTCTCCTTATTCCTCCACTTTTAAACATCCCAAACTGTTTGGCTGGAGGATACATGTGCTGAAAGCAGCAAATCCTGCTGTTTCTCCGAGGGGGAGCGAAGTGAGCGGGCTGCTTCAGCGGCACAGCTGGCAGAGCACCTGGGAAGTGGCCAAGGTTATCTCAAGGTGGGCATCGCCTTGCTCCCCTGCAGCCTTCACAGTGGGATTTCCTTCGGAGGGGATAGGAATGTTCCTGGGGAGATGGGCTGTTATCGCCGCGTGAATCGGAGCAGCGTTTTCGCTCTGTATTCGTTGTACCCTCGGAGGGCCCCGGGGCATCGTTCTGGTCCTGCTGGCTCGCAGGGCACGTGTGTGATGAGCCAGGGAGGGCTCAGCATGCCCGGGCGAGAGCAGTGCAAGAGGGGACGCAGGGTGGGGATGCACCGAGGGGCTCCGTGACTGGAGGGGGGGGGGAAGCTCGTTTTGGGCAGCAATGGGCAAATTGTGTTAGTGCCTTCTGTCCCCAGGTCACACGTTGAGTTTTGCTGCAAAAAGGGAGCATTTGCAAAAGAAAGTGGTGGTGCCTCAACACTGCACCAAAGCTCCCCTGCAACTTTTTAACCAGCAATGCACCGAACTGTTCATTCAATAAAAATTGCAAGCATCTTTTTTTTTGTTTGTTTTCCTTTTTTTCTTCTTTAACTGCTAGTCTTTTTTTCAAAGGAGGCTGCTCCCATTGGAGCCAAATTTAAGACCCAGTCTTCATCCTTCTCGCGGGAAACTTGCACAAATGCTGCGGTGCTCCTGGCCAGAAGAAGAGAGATTTTCAGAAGCAAGAAGGGGATTTGGGAGGAGATTTGGTATCTCCCTGTGGGACGCGTGAGAGAAACTGGTCCTCTGAGGAGATGTGAAACCCGCGGCCGGTCCAGCTGTTTGGCCATGCAGCGATGGAGGCCTGCACCAAAAGCAGCTGAAATGCACCCAAATCGGCACCTTGGCCTTTCCTTCATGACCACTGAGCAGGGAGCAGCGGGGGTGGGAAAGCTGCCAGGTGAGGTTTGCAAAGCCCTCTTTGCACAGCCCCCCCTGCGACGCACCCTTTTCAGAGCCCACCCTTTTGCAATGCCCCTTTTGCAAACTCCTTTCACAACGCCACCTTTGCAAAGCTCCCGTTGCAAAGCCCCCAGTGCAAACACCCCCTTTGCAAAGCTCAGCGTTTTACCCTAGGGGATTTTACCACCACCCCCTGGCTGGTGCAAGCTGGGGGCGGGGGGCAGCTTTGGCCCCACTCCAGCGCCCAGCCAGGACACACAGCACCCTTCATGAAGCCAGACAGAATTAAACCCTTTGTTTCCTGTTTGCCGGCCGCTTTAGCCGAGACCAGGAGCGCTCAACAAACCCGCCTTTGTGCTAATTTAATTAATCGGGGCGGCGAGGATGAGAGCACAGGCTATAAATACCTGCTTCTTCCCGGGGGCGAGGGGACCAGTGGCCCCACAGCCAGCCCCTGCCACGACGTTTCGCGTGGTGGGGATGCACGGTGGTGGCACTTGGCACTTTGCTGATGCCACCGCTGGCTTGTGAAACCTTGGTTTGGTGGGAAAAGCATGTTTTTTGGGAAAAGTGCCAGTGTGCCGCTATGAAGCTGTACATGCTCTGGGGATGCTGGCGGCTGTCACAACCCCACTCCCTCCCTTTTTCTTCCCCTCTAACCAATGCAACCCCCCGAAGGGAGGAAAATCAGAGGAATGCAGCAGCACGGCAGCTTTTCTGCTTCCCCCTGTTCCCAGTGCTGGCTCGAGCCTTCCAGCAACATCCTGTTTTGTGCTGGAAAAAACACCACCGCGATGCATGGGTGCATGCTTCTGCCCTGCTTTTGCAGCGTTGCTGGTGCGTGTGCTCTCAAAAAGCGAATGTTTAGCCCGAGTATTCAAATATTTGCAGAAAGCAAATTTGGAATTGTGCACAACTGAGCAAGGCACGCTGTGTGCGGGGCCGCTGCTTCTGTTCAGGGGCTTGGGGAGTGCTGGACCCAGCAGCCTGCGGCTGCTCTCAGCATTTTCCCGATGAGATGTTTGCCTTGCGCTGCTGGTCTTTACTTGCAATATGAGTTTCAGACTGCCCAGGCCTTTTGCAAATGAGGAAACTAAATCATGCAAGGTGGGACGAGTTCCCCAAGCTGCAGAAATAAAGGACAAAATAGCTTCAAGACTTGTTGCTGAGCAAGTTTTGGCTGCACAGGGTGACCTGAGTCTGCTACAAATGGTTTCTTAAGCTTATGAAGAACAGTTTTAAATCAAGAAATCCACATGGGGCTGTTTTAGTGCGACACTTTTGATGCATAGTAACCTAATAAGCATTGATACAGCTTTTGGAGTGCCGGGGTAAGTCCCAAGCTAAAGAGTTTGGGCTCCAAACAGCAAAATTCCCCACTGGATTGCTGCAGATGGCAAATAACAGCAAATCAGAGAACAGATAAAACTATTCCCAACAACTTTGCAATAGCAAAGAGCCATGCGGCAGCTGGACATCACATCCTCACTGTTGTTTTGGGTAGGAAAACCCCGAGCGTACATGGTGAGGGACTAATCCTGCCTGAAAAGCAGCGCAGGAGGGAAGGAGAAAGCACCTCGGGGCTGAGATCACAGCGAGGGATGCTCCTGAGGTGTTCCGAGTGAGTGTGTGATTAGACAGATACCTGTTCAAATGTTTCTTTTTCAGTTTTTTAAAGATAAAAGGGGCCTTCCTCAGCATGCAGGCTGAAAGATTTATGAGCGTTTCATGGCTTGAATAATTCCACCTGTGGGATCCCCTCTGCAATGCTGCCTTTCCATCTTGCAGAGGGCATTGGAAGCCTGTGAGGGCTGGCGAGAGAAGAGCCCCAAGTGATCAAGCCCCGTGGGGACCGAGCTACTGCACGATGGGTTGGGAAATCCGCCTCCAAGCCTCTTTTCTAGACTCTTATTTTTGGGCATCTTCTCAGCTTCTGTTAGTTATGCTCCAACCCCCAGCTGGCTCCCATGGCACCAAAGAACCCCACCAAATGCCCCTAAAAAAAAAACACCCAAAAAACAACAAACAACATGAAGCTAATTCAGGTGCTGGAGCAAAGTAATCTTTTGGGGGCTCAGGGGTTAAATCGCACGGTCTGGGGAGGAATCAGATGTCCTCCCAAGCTGAGATTCACCACTCCCAGCTTCACAGTTCCAGGGAACAACCTGCCCCTGCCCCATCACCCTCAGCCTTTTAATTAGCTGAATTTCAGCGTTTGACCAAACCTAAAGCACTGCACGTGTTTGGAGCTCTTTTATCATTGCTCTGATGAATAAGACGCAGTAAGAAAAATTGGTCATAGAAACTCTTTGGGCATCTGGGTTGTTATATTTAACGCTCGTGCTATTTCTACAGTGTTTAAAATGGGAGAGCGTTTGCCCATTTATTTTAGGGTTGCATTCAACTGCTGGGTGATGTCACATGAAACCCAGAGAAATTGTCGGTGAAACAATATCTCGGTTGAGCCTTGACGGCTGGCTTAAAATAGCCGCTTCATGGCATGGCTGCGCAAGGGTGAGCAGAGTGGTGGTGGCGGCAGCGTGGCTGCTTCCTCCTTTGGGCATCGCCTCCATTTTGTTGCCTGGGATGAGTTGCCCGGCTTGGGCCCCGACCCGAATTTAAGGGAGATGACAATAATTCGGTCCTCAAAAGGTGAAATGTAAGAGGAAGGTGGTTTTCCAACCCAGAGCCTTTACTCCTGGCTTGATTTGGGGGAAATCACAGCAGCAGGGTGCTCGAACCAATGCAGTGGGAATAAGTTGGTGGTGCAGGGGGGGTGCTGCGCCCATTTCCATTTGGAGAGCCCAAATCTGGCAGGCTTTCCTTGCAGGAAAACCCTGGGCAATGAGCATCTCCCAGCTCGGCGCCTTTTCCCCACTGTGCACAGGGAGCTGGAGCATCCGCGGTCAGCCCCATGCCCCGCTGGCTCCTCGACCACAGAAGGCTGCAATTTGAGCAACCTTCTGTTGCTCCCTTGGCATTTTGGGGGAAGAAACGACATTTTTCCCACAGGAAAAAGTAGCATTGGGCTTGTGAGTTGCTAACGTAGGGAGATACTCCTGCTTCTGCTGTCTTGGAAAAGAGTTTTTTTTAAACCCATAGCAGGAGTTGGGGATTGCAGCCTGGCTTGGTTGCTGTCAGAGGGGAGACCCTTGCAAAAGCCACGGTATTGCCAGCATGCTTTGGGTTATTAATAAAAGTTCTGTTTTTCCCAGTGTTTTGGCTTTGGGGTAGTGAAAAATACTAATTTTTCACATCACATCTCATACTTGAGATGTTTAAAAGCACTCGTGACGTCCCCGGCCTTGTCGCGTCTCTATTTACACAACCTCGTACAAATATTCCACATCCGCTTTTAATCCTGGTTTTCCTGGAATTTAAGGGCTTTGGTCACGCTGAAAGTTTCTGTGCAAAACTTCTTTGTGCCAGGCTTTTTCTCCACAAGGAAAGCGGTCTGTCGAGATGTGCATCTTCCCCATCCCTTTCCACAGGGAATGTTCACACACTCATATTTTGTTCCAGAATGAGCCAAAGCCCACCAAAATGATTAAACCTTTACTGGGATGAAGCAGACCAGGACTCTCAACCTGAAAAAAGGGTTGAACAGGAGCATGCTATAAAACTACAAATAGCCTAGAGAAATATCCAGGGGATTTGTATGCACCTTCTTAGGGAGAAAAAGAGCTAAGGGATCCTGATGAAAATTATGGGCTGACATGCTTAAAAAGAACCAAAAGAGGTGTTTTTTCAGTTGTTCTGGGATCTCATTGAGCAAAAGGTTGGCTGGGTTAAAAACAACAATAAAAAGGGATTGGACGAAGAAATGCCAGGGAGTTGTTAACTGCTGGGGTATCACATTTGATATCAGACATCCTTCCAGGTAACGTTTTCCTGAAACAAAGTAGCATTTTCGTGGATTTTCTGGTGGCTGCAGTGTCTGTCCAATTTATTATTGCATTTAGGGTAACATAAGAGGAGATTTTTTTTTTGTTCTTATCAATATGCTGGGGGAATCTTTGAGTTTTTCTGGTTTGGCATGATAATCTTGCAAAGCCTCACATTTCTTCCTGGCATCCAGAGTGGCTGCAGCATCCTTGGGGGGAAAAAACAAAAGAAAACAAAGCGCAGCCTTGGGTACAGCCTCAGCAAGGCGTTTTGCTGTGACACCAGGCACCTTGAAGCTGCAATTGTAGCAGAAAGGCCCCTAAAAAAAAGACCAAACAAGCCCACCCACTCGTAGTTGTTTCTCCTAAAGGGCGAAGGATGCTCTTGTGATCTCCTCCCAAAATAATCATGGCTGGGTGAGCTCGGGCAGAGCATGGCTGCATTTGCGCATGATTAACAGCAGCGTAAGCAATCTGCATATATAGCGAAGCCCCGTTGGTATTACATTATTCTATTAGAGTTTCAAAGCTGGTCTTAAGTGGACATGATTTCTTCCCATGGACCATTAATTTTGTTTTATTGCTGCCCTGATGGCCATTACCCTTTTTTGCCGGTGCATTCCCCCATTAGGTTTGTACAATTAGCAAAACACGCCAGGAAGGGTGTTGCACCACGCTCAGCATTGCAGCATGCTCCTTGCACCCTCTGGGCTGCAAAGCTGCTGTGAACCTTAAAATGCACATGGGAGAGGAGTGGATGCGGCCACTGTGCATCTGCTCGTGTCCCGCAGCCCGGATATCTAAATTAGCAGAGACCCTAATGTGGCACTTAAATTATCAAAGCAGTAGGATGGTACCCAAATCAGGAACGATCAATACCAGGTGCTCAAATCAGCAAAGAATCTTGAAGTTTAACCAAATTAGCAAAAATTCTTTCCAGGCACCAAATTAGCAAAGCCCCTAGCATGGCACCTGAATGAGCAACGATGCTGGAGTGGTGCCCAAATCAGCAAAGACCCTTGCAGGACACCTGAATCAATAAGCATCCTGTCTGGGTACCCCAGTCAGCAAAGATCCTCGCCAGGCACCCAAACCGGAGACTCCAGCAGGACACCCAAATTAGCTCGGGTCCTCTCAGGGCGCCCGGGTGCATCTGGGAAGCCACAGAGGAGAGGTGCTTGCTCTCCTCCCTGACGGGGCCATCTCCCACTTTGGCTGCTTTATTATTTTGCAGTTTTTTCTCCCTTAGCGCGGCCGGTGCCCATGCTCTTCTCTCCCTCTGGCTTTGGCTTTTTCTGATCCATCAGCATCAGGGTTTTTGCTCATGAAATGCTTCCTGGCAGAAACCCAGGGGCGGGATGCTGAGGTCCTGGGACCCTTCTCCAAACTTGGGCTTTTTCTGCACCTGCTTTTTTGTATGGCTACAAGCGTAACTTCATTTCTACAGTTAAAAATCAGTAAAAACCGACAGAAAGACTTCTCTCTGCCAAGCTGGTTGCTCCTGCCTCGTTAGAATAAAAACTAATTTCTCAGCATCTTTGGTGTCTGAGGCTCATAAGTGCCGTCTGTGTCTGGTGCCCATTGGTGGTTGTCCTTGCAAACAGAGTGCATGTACAAAATCTGATTTTCTTACAAAACCAAGTTTCAAAGGAAAAACTAGGAAAACTTCATACCGTTCCTGGTTTCAAAGTGCAATCCCACCCTTTAGGCAGCACTGAAAAAAAAAACCTTTTGCATGCAAGGAGAGTGCAAAATAGTTAAGTGGGTTTTGCTCCAAACATGTAGCAAACTCAGATCGAAATCGGATGGTGGTGAGCAGAGCCCGAGAGGTGGAACCGTGATGAACTTGGTGAAGGATTCGAAGTCATCACAGCCCAGCACTGCATCACCTCATCCCTTCTGGCTTTGGGGAGGTTTTTGGTGGCACCTGCTTGTCGCTAAAATAATCATTTCTGATGAACACAGCAGAGCAAGTTCAGCTTTGTAATCAATGAATATAAATAACCTCTTCTTTGAGTTGAATCTCTCTTCCTCGTTAGCCCTAATTAGAGCCGCTGGTTTTGCTCCTCATCAGTTAAGGGCAATGTAAACCGGGGCATTTCCGTGCACACCGTTGGTGCTGTGGGAATTTACCAGCTGGGGCAGCTGGCCATGGGTATGCTTAGGGGCAGGGGGGCAGAACTACTGAATTCCTCTGCTTTTTGTTGTTGTTTTTATCAAAAGGGTAAAGTTGGGTCTGCGGCTGTAGTGCAGCAAGGGTGATATTTAAAACTTAATTAATCCCCCACCCCCCCAGTTAAATCAAACTAAAAAACACATTGCAGCTGTGCAGAGGCAGGGAAAAGAGGCTTCACCAGCAGCGTGGGGTGCTCTTTTAGCCCAGAAAGGGGACAAAAAGCATCTATGGCTGGTGCTGGCCTCCATCCTTTTGCGCAGGGCTGGTTCTGTTGCATCTTTGTGGTGAGATGATACTGGTATTTTCTCTTCTCTTTCCTGGGTGCCGTGTGGGGTCACCTGGCAGGGCCAGTCTGCAAAGGGGGTTGAGAAAGCCTGATCTGCCTGGGCTTGAGAAAGCAACCCACTAATGAATGAAGTGTTCATTTTAATTAGTCCTTATTGATTGTGCACTAAGGTAGACCTCAGAAGTTACCGGCTAATGAGCTCGGTGCGGGGCTGCAGGCCTGCAGCAGGCACTGTGTCCTGTTTGTTCGCCTGTGGCCGCATCCCGGCTTGCGGCCTTCCCTCCCTGTAGCGCGCTGGCTCGGCCTGGCACTGGAAATGTTAAACCCTCCCTGGGCATGGCCGGACCTCGGAGTAAAAATAGATGGCTGGAATGAGGAGCTGAACAGCTCACGGGACGGCCGAGCTGGTGTCGCCTGACACCACGCAAGCAGCCGGGCACGCGGGGCGTTTTTGGCGTGTTTCTTACGAAATCCACTCAGGCCTGGTGGGACGGAGAGGATGGGGTTCCCCGTGGGGATGAAACCCTCCTCTGTCACAAAATGCCGGCATGTTGCCCAAGGTTTGTGCTCTCCAGGTGTAATTTATTGCTGGGCAGTGACCTCTGTGCTCAGAAATACCTGGGAGTGAACCGCTCAGCGTTGCCCGCACTGCGGTTCCGCATGTCCTTCTCTGCTGCGGGTCTGTCTCCTCTCACAGGGAAGGGGGGATGCTTTTGCCCAAGATTTGTAACAGGGAATTTGGCTTCACGGTAACTTCTCCATTCTGCAATGCCCTGGCAGGGTGTTTTATTCCGACCCTGGGAGCAAAGAAGGATCCTGCTCCATGCCCTGTGGTTTTTGGGGAAGCTGTAGTCATTTGGGGACCGGCTGCCAGCTGGGCATCCCAAGAGGGTCAAATCCTGCACTTGCTGCCAGGTTATTGAATTGCATGGTTTTCCCCCACCCAAAACCGCTCTGTTCCTGCGCGGGGGCAGCCATGAGCCCTCCCACTTTTGGGACCTGGCTCTCCCCCCCTCCGCTGTGTGTTGGATCAGATGTCACAGCTTTCCCCTCTCCTCTGATAAACATCTCCCCAGGCAGCGTGGTTTGTGCTTTGCCCCTTGGGTTGGTGGCCGCTGAAACCTGAACTCATATTTATTTATGTTCTTGCATGTTGTTTTCAGTTGGCTCCTTGCAAGCTGTGCCCGGCCCCTCCTGCAAGAGCTTGTGCTGCCCTGGATGCCTTGGCTTTGCCGTTAGACTCAGAGCCACAACTCCTGCCTATTTTGCTGCCAGCACCTTAAAGCAGCCAGGATTTAGTCCCGAGCAGAAGCATCCTTGCATCACGTGTCTTTTTTGCCTAAGCACGCAGGAGTGGGCTGCTCTGGCACTTTCTGCCCCTATTGTCCAGGGAAAACCCAGACCTGCTACCCTTCTCGCCCTGCATGGTGAAGGAGGATTTCAGTTGTTAAAGTTAGGGGATGCTGTTGGCGGGCGGCGAACACACTGTTTGTAACACCTGCAAGCCTTTCAGCCGTCTTCGGCTCCTGGGCTCCTGGCTGAATTTTAGCATCCTCCAAAACCCAAAAATCTCCCTTTCAGCCCTGCCACTGCAGAGCCCCTGGCTGCATCCTGAGCCTTGGTCCCTCCACGCCATGGTCACATGCCGTGCTCCAGCCACAGGAGTTTCACTGAGACTTAATTGGGATTGCTTCATTACCCGCTGCTGCTGCAGCTCGCCCCTCGCTGGCATCAGGTGGGTTGTTCCTCGGATCTAAACTCCCTTCCAGGAGCAAAAATGGCAGTAAAACCCTTGTTGTATGGCAAACCTTCAGCTTTGGCAATGACTGCCACCAAAAATACATCGTTATTATGTAGAAGCTGGGGTGCTTATTTGCTCATCTTTGCACCAGGAGAGGCAAATATCCCCAAAGATACTTCTTGGAAATGATGAATGAGGATGCACATCCTGAGGGGATGGTTTGATGTTTCAGTGATGGATACAAAAGCATGAAAGCTCCCAAATTTCGGGGTTTTCCCCCCATTGGTGGGGCTGCAGCTGTGATGTTTCAGCTCTCCTCCAAGCATTGCTTGGGAATTTATTGGGGGCGGGCAGGCGGGCGAGGGCATTTTTACAGTAATGCTAAAACCTGGAGACAGAGAAGTCAAGAAGTTCCAAAGACAGGAGGTTTCTGGGGCACATTGGCTTGGCCACAAATTACCCTTCTGCTACTCGTCTTGGAAGAAGCAGCTTTTTTCCCCACTGCCTGTTGATGCTGGTGGGAGATGTTTTGCTTTGAGGAATTTCTCCTTTTCCCCTGCCTGCATTCGGATATATTGTTGGGGGCAAGCAGCCTGCTGCCGCCACGGGTGTGAGGGCTCTGGCAATTACCGTTGAACAAGAGTCATAAAATGAAAAGAAACGCCTGGCTATATATAAACCCGGAGTGTTCACAGGGTACCTATTTTTATGAGTTTTTTTTTTTTTTTTTTAAAACGATCCTGGAGTACTTCCTGGAAAACGGAGGCATGAATTGATGCTTTTTATAGGTCACTCCATAAGACACTAATAAAGCGAAAGGTTAAGAGAACGGCCACGTTTCTCTTCTCTCCTCTTGCCCGTTGTTAGAACATCAGATTTTAAATCATGGCGAATTATGAAGTGCAGCAGATTGTGCCAGCGGCTCTTTGAGCTTTCCCCACAGTGCCACACGTCTCTGGGCTGTGGGGTGGCTCAGCACCGTCCTGTTCCCAGGTGTCCCTGGGGACTGGAGCAGAGCAACCCCACTTGGCAAAACCCCAGCAAGCAAGAGCAGAAATATTTTCTAAATCTCTTTAAAATAGTGGGAATGAGGCTTTGCTGTATGCAGGGCTCCTAAATATGTGTTGTTTTGTGTTTTTTTTTTTTCCTTTTTTGTTGTAGTGGTGGAAAAAAGCTACATAAAATAGCGTTGGGTTGGTGTGTGCCGCCCTGGGTGGTGGGAGATTGCCAAGGCGCCTGAGGCACTGAAACCAGGCTGGGATGTGAAAGGTCCCGTCCCCTGCTGTGCTCCAGAGGGGCCCTGCCATTAACCCCCCCAAACCCATCCTCATCTCAGCCCCAAAGAGGTGAAATGGAGCCGGCAGGAAGATGAATGAAGCCAGTGAGCTGTTGGAGCTACTTTCTCAATTAATGGCTTTGTTTAATCATACCCCCTGTCCAGAGGAGTATTGTCTTACGGATAATTTCGTTTGCCTAACGAGATTTTGCTAATTAAATCTCCTTTCGGTCGGTGTGGCTCTCCCTGCAGGATAGGGGAATGTTTGTGAATCTTTCTCTGCTGCTGGCTAAATAAACCTTTCCACTCCGCTACCAAAGAAAACACGGGAATTGCAGTATCCAAACACTGGCTTGCAAATTAATTAGCTTTTGCAACCCTGAGAAGGTGCTTTGTTGCATGCGCATCCCCAACTGCAGGGCAGGAAAAGGCAGGGGTGCTCGGCCTTGCCTCAGGTTGCTTGTGCATCTGAGCTGGATGCCTTTGCTGTTGCAAACTGTGCATCGGAGGCTTATCCAGGGCTGACAGACTGTGAAAACCCACTGTGGGGTTTTGAGCCCCCAAAATAGTCAACCAGCTCCAAAATTTTGCATGGGTATTGGAGCAAAAGATGCGTGTATTTCATCTGCTGCGTCTCGGCGGTGATTGCTCCAACACTCCCAGCTTGCTCCCTGACACCTGGGAGAAATCTCAGCCCTGTCACAAAGTGGATCTAAAAAATATAAGTTTGGAGAAGGAGAGAGGTGTGTCGCCTGTCCTGCCCTGGATGGCAAGAGATCCTAAAACAGGATCTTCTGCAGCGTTTTTGAGGTGTTTTAGGGCTGACCTGGAATCAGGTCCCATTGCAATGCAAGTTTTGGGACAACTTGCATGAAAAACCTCCCTGCTTTGAATCTGGCACCTATTTAGCACCTGGTTAATCACCATTAAACTACTTGGCACTTGCTGAATTTATGCTAATAGTGACCCAATTAAGCAATAGTCATTACCTTGCACTGTCACTCAGCTAAATCATTTTCCAGAGAGACAGCCCAAGAAAATCACTGTCCCTTTAGCTGGAGCTCCAATGAAGAAGAATAAGCTATATTAACTCAATATATTTATTGCACAGCCTCCTTCACATTATAGCACTTCTGACTTGGAGCTGATCACACCGATGGCAGCTGAGCTGCACCAAGCCCAAATTACACCCAAACTATTAAATATATTATCCCCAAACTAATAATTCAATTAAAAATCCCCCTGGCATCACCATCCAGTTGGCAAGTGCAGGGGTGCACCTGGACCAGCCCTGATGGAAGTTTGTTCTCAAACTTTCCTGATCCCAGCAAATCCAAAGGGATTTTGCCCGGTTGCCTCCTGGGGCATGACCTCTAGAAGGGGCATTCGTCAGTGAAATTTCATCTGTCAGCACCAAAAGCTGGGGCTGTGTGAATGTTCGGTGCCCTCTTGGATGTGCTGTTAAATAAGAAGAAAGAACAGACTTTTTTTTTTTACTCTTCTGCATTGAAAGTGGCAATGCTGCTTTTACTGATTTTTTTGGGGGAAAATTTTCCTGTAAAACAACTTTCTGTGCATTTTCCACAAGTTTTACATGATTCTTCTTCAGTTTGTGGCTTTCCTGGCTGCTTGGCATGCTTCCTGTGCATGCTCCCCACACACTGCCAGGCACACGTGCTGCTGTGCACACATGCTCTGGTGTGTGCTCCTGCGCACACTCCCATCGCCATGCTCTCTCTGTGTTTGCTTCTTGTACGCTCCCATGCACGCTCCCTTGCATACTCCCAGCTTCTGTGCATGCTTCTTTGCGTACTTCAAGCTCCCAGGTACGCTCCCGTGCACGATCCATGCACATTTAGGTGCACATTTAGGTGCATGCTTCCATGCATGCTTCCAGCTCCTGTGCACACTCTGTGCACCCTCCATGCACACTCCTGTGCACGATCCAATGCACACTCCCCACATGCACCACATCAGGCTGGCCCTTCCCTCCTTCACCATCAGTGAAATAAAAAGCTCCAAAATAACCCCCTTTCCTCCCAGTTTGCAAGAGCTTTGTCTGAGGTGTTGCTGGCTGTACCAATTTTCGTGAAATTTGTGGGGAATTTGTTACTGCGGGGCCACATCACCCAGCATGGGCAGTAATTGCATAGGCAGAAATCCCCACTCACCCTCATCAGCAGTCTTTGCCATGGAGGCATTCTGCAGCCCCCAAATAGTTCTGCGTGCAGCCTTGCGGGATATTTAATAATATTTAATAACGTGGCATTGTGGCGTAAACATTGCCTGTGGCTTGTCAAAGGCAGTAAACCTAAAAAAGTTACAGGGAGCACAGGGAGAATGGTGATAACCCCTTTGAGAGGCAAATAATTGGCGACCAAGGAGAAATATGGAAAATGAAAAGAAAAAAAAACATTTATGTATATGTATATATATTAACGAAACATTAACTCTCAACACGACTTCTATGGGAGCCAGGGGTAGGATGGGGGGGACGCGTGGCTGAAAATCCCACCATAAGTAAAAAGAAAAGAAAATAAAAATGTTTTATCTCTGATCTCTTTCTGTGATAATGATCTTAACTGATTTCCGAGATGGCAGTATAGCTGAAGAAAAAACGTGCGTGGTTTTTAAATGAAAGTTGCCTCGGTTGGCAACCAGAAGAGGAAAGGTCTGTGTAAATACCGCCTGCCCTCTGCGAAGGCGTCAAGGTGTTGGGTTGGGAACACTGGGTTTATGCACCAAAAATACCTTGAGAAGGTGAAAAAGGTGAAACGGTCCCAGAGGGCTGGAGCGGGGACTTGGGGGATTTGATTCCAAGGGCTTAGATGCTCCCAGCATGGACCTGCCCAGGCTTTGGTTGGCTGAAAGAGACAAAACCTGAAATTCCCTACCAGTATTTCACCCCTATTTAGTAAAACGTTGCAATAATAAAGTGGCATGCTGCTTTGCCAACTGAAAATAGGGAGGAAGGGGGAAAATTCCCGTGCTTTCTCTGGGAGCGCATCCGCACACGTGCCAGAGCTTCACCTGCCCAGCGCCCTGCGTCCTGTGGTGCCAGACCCAAAATCACAGCTGGGTTTCACTGTTTGATTCCAAACTGTGTAAATATATATTTATATTATTTTAATAGATGTATTTTTTTCCAAGAAGGTTTTCAGGGCAGCTTTTCAAGTTGTACAGCGTTTTCAATATTTATTTATTTATTTATTTATTTATTCATTTATTTATTTATTTTTCAATAAGTAAATGGCTTGCATAACATGGCTTGTATAAGAAGCAGCGTGGCCAGCAGGGCTAGGGAGGTGATCGTCCCCCTGTACTCGGCTCTGGTGAGGCCGCACCTCGAGTGCTGTGTTCAGTTTTGGGCCCCTCGCTACAAGAAGGACGCCGAGGTGCTCGAGCGAGTCCAGAGAAGGGCGACGAGGCTGGTGAGGGGTCTGGAGAACGAGGCTTACGGGGAGCGGCTGAGGGAGCTGGGCTTGTTCAGCCTGGAGAAGAGGAGGCTCGGGGGCGACCTCATCGCTCTCCACAGGTACCTCAAAGGAGGCTGCGGCGAGGTGGGGGTTGCTCTGTTCTCCCACGTGCCTGGTGACAGGACGAGGGGGAATGGGCTGAAGTTGCGCCAGGGGAGGTTTAGGTTGGGTGTGGGGAAGAACTTCTTTACCGAAAGGGCTGTTAGGCATTGGGATGGGCTGCCCAGGGAAGTGGTTCAGGCACCATCCCTGGAGGCCTTTAAAAGACGTTTAGATGTAGTCCTTAGTGATATGGTTTAGTGGGGGACTTGTTAGTGTTAGGTCAGAGGTTGGACTAGATGATCTTGGAGGTCTCTTCCAACCTAGATGATTCTGTGATTCTGCAATTGTGTATGGTGCCTTTGGGGCTGAGCAGCAGTTGTAATGCTTGGGAAGGGAGGGGAAGGTAAATCCCGCGTCAGGTACTCAGCAGCTTCTTCCTTCTTGCAATAAGCATTGCCGAGAGCGACTTTTTGGGGACAAGCCCTGCACTCAGGGGGAAGGGAGTGGGGAGGAGCACCAAACCCCTTCAGAGGGGCCAGGGTCCCCAGACGCCTTTGAGACCAGTGCAGCTGCAACATGCACATGAGCCCCAATAATGCTTTGAGGTTTAACCCACTTTTGTGCCTTTTGCACCATTTTCCTGCCTTGACGAAGCGAGTTGCACGTTGTTCCTGCTGGCCAGGGTCATTAGTCCAAATCCTGAGGAAATCCCTGGCTGTAATCTGCAAATAAGAAGCTGGCAAGTTTTGTTGTGCATCGGGAGCCTTTCTGAGAAATGCTTTCCTTGGCCAGGGGCCAGGCTGGAGCCGGGACCGCCGTGATTTCAACTGCTATTTCCATGCTCTTTTCTTCCGAGGACAATTAAAGGAATACGTGAGCGCTGCCTCTGCACCGGGCTTCAGTGAGAATAATTGCATTTTGTATGTAAAGAGGAAAAACTCCACGTTATTTGATGGCATAGCACATCACGTCACCCCATGTCACTGCATCCTGCATCTCCCTGTCAGCAAAACTGCTTTTTAGGTGTCTTTTCTCCAATTTAAGCACCGAGCGCATGCTTGAGGATTCCCCCACCCTGGTGTGGCAACAGGTTCTTGCTCGTTGCAGCTCCTGAGCATCCTCCACCAGCTTCGGACAGCTGGCAAAAACACTTCCCTGTGGCTCAGCCCCACATTTTGGGGCAAAACATGAAGTTTCCCTCACTTTCCCCTCTTCCTCTCCGTGCTGAGCGCTTGCCACCCCGCTGTCTGTTTTTCCTCGCCGAGGTTCAGTTCTAATTATGTTGATTTTCTCCAGCCCACCCCCTCCTGGAAAGCTTATTAGGGTGAATATTTTTATTTATTATCATTTCGCCCAACTCCTGCCAGCATTTCCAATTACTCTCGCCGCTTCCTTGTAATTGTCTTTCTGTAATGGCTCCGAAACAATTGCGCTAAATGAGGTGTCTCCGGCAAGATGAGGGTTTCACTTCATTAAAGGCTAATGTATTCTCAGCTCCAGCTCTGTGGGGCTGGCATGGAAGGAAAAAGGAAAAAAAAAAAGAAACAAAAAAGAGATTTAAACAGCTTCTTTTATATTATTGGGAACAACTTTCCCTCCAGGAGAGGCTTTTCGGCTTTTTTTGCGGGATGCTGGAATGGTTGAAGGGAAGCCTATGGAACAAGCAAAGCATCTTACTGGGGAAACGCCGACTACGGGGAGAAAAAGGGGAGTTTTGGGTTGTGGAAGTGCTAGGTTTTATTCCCAGTGACCGCTGCACCAAAAAACCCTGCTTGCAAAGAGGAGCTGAGTAAATCCAGGAGGTTTGGTGCTTTTTCTCCCTTTCTGTGTGATGAACATTGTATTTTCATCTGCATCGAGGCGTGTGGGTTTTCCCTTTCTCTGGGCTTACACATTTTTATTTTATTTTATTTTATTTTATTTTATTTTGACTAATTTTCCTCTAAGCTCCTGCTGGCTTGAAAAATCTGGCTTTTCCCCCTTTTTTTCCCCTCTCCCTCCTGATGGGAGATGCACAGATCAGCCTCGGCCTCACAAAGCAGCACAAGAGGATTTCCTTGTGCAGTGGCCAAGCCCCGCACTGGGAGCCCTCCTTGCACGAAATAATAATAATTATTGCTGCAAAATATCGTTCTCTCTTAAGAAGTGTCATATTTGCCCAGCAGCCAAGGATAGACACAAAGCTTTTTGTTTCTTCAGCGAAATTTCAAGGCTCGCTGGGTGTTAGTATTGAACCGGAATCAGATATTGTTGTTCTTATTTATAAAAGCTTATTTTTAAAAACTTTTCTCTCATTCCCCCACTGTTTTTCCGTGTTTTCTTGTTGGTCCAATCTTACAGCGAAGAACTCAGCATTTACTCTGTTGGAAAGTGAAGATGCTGGGCTTATGGTTTGGGGATTTTCTCTCAATTTGTAAGGGTCTTTCACATTATTTATTTGGGCCCTGATTCAGCAAATGGCTGAAGTCCTGCTCATGCCTGAAGCACTCCAACGTGAGCATCGTTAACTCAGAAATGGGGCTTCAAAGCTAAAACTGAGCTAGAAACTCATGGGAAAAGCTTCCCAGTTAGGTAAAACACAGTCAAATCAAGTGTGTGTGGGGGGGTGTTGCTGTCTAAACATGGGTAAAACTCAGTTTGGAGTCACACTTTGGCTTTAATGATCATCATGCCTGCAAAAAGCTGCAAAAATGGCTATTTTTGGAAGTAAGCTGCAAGGGGATTCCCCAAATTGGGGAGAAAATGCTTTAATCTGGGGATGATGGGGATTGTTGAGGGCATAGCAATCAGAGAAAAACTGGAATTATTGCTATCGTGATTGAGTAGAAAAAGCCAAAAACTCCACCAAAATGCAGTGCCCAGGGAGGAGTTAGAGAAAAAACAGAAATGTTTGATAAAGAAGACAAAAACCAGCATTGAGACAACTTTTTTTTGCCATGTGAACAAGGATTTCTTGTTGTGTGAATATGCTTTATCTTTCTGTGTAATAATGGAACTCGTGAGAAGTCTGTATCCTTCAGGTTTTCAGTGCTGCACCAGATCCCCTGCGTGCTATTCCCATTCCCAGCCCGGGACTACTTGCCCTTGCTCCTTCTAAGAGATGAAACGAGAGAAAGTGCATTTAAAAACACATATAAGTTTATAAACTGCATTTAACAACACATGCAAGTTTTTCTTTTAAAAATAATCCTGAGTGACCTTCAAGCCTTAAATTTCATCTTCTTCCAGTGAAGTGCACACCGTGGGATTTTTTCCTAAAACAAAAAGTCATTTTTTAGGGGTGCAGCCTTTGGAAAACTCTGCCAGCCTGTCGGCATCCCTAAGTGGCTGAAGAGCATTGAAAACTTGGCAGAAAGTGCAAAAACTGGGGTTTGCTGGGGTTGGCTGCCAGAGGAGCACCCAGGGGGCACCCAGGCTTGCAAAAGTCCAGGCTGGTGTTGCTGTCCTGCACGTGCAGAAATAAAGCCGTGTCCGTGGCGGTGCTCGCTGGGGCAAGGAGCACTTTCCTGCTGTACCTGCATGGAGCTCCACCATGTGCACCAAAGCTCCCTCATTTGCCATAAATCTGCAATCCTGGCTTTGGAAAGCGTGAAAGATGTTGATGGCAAAAAAATCATGGCTGTAGCACTTTGCACCGGACAGAGCTGATGCAGCCAAGATGCTGCAAAGTTACCCCCTGCTGCCCAAAGCCCCTGCAATAAATAGCCTTTGTGCACCCAGAAGGGGAAAGCACAACATCGACCAAGTGGGACCTCCGCTCAGTCGAGTTCCCGCTGGGGTGGCTCCCCTGGATTTTTGCTGTGTCCTTTCAGGGCTCCTCTCCATCCAGCGACCGCCTGGGCAGCAGGGCTGTGCCCCGCGACGGATTCATCCTCCTCCTCCTTTTGCAAACATCCTCACCCCTCTGGCACCCCTCCAGCTTGCAGCTTTCATCCCTCCTTATTTCTGATGAGGTTACCGGTGCCTGCACTTTTCCACCTCCATGGAAATGCCCAGAAAACAAACATAACCTCTTTTTGCATGTGCACCGCTTTGCTTCACCGGCAGAGCATGCAGAGGGAAGACAGTTGGGATGGCTTTTTGCAGGACAGCTCTGGTAGCACCTTTTTATGGCTTTTTCTTTCGTGGAAACACGAGTATCAGCTCAATCAGAAGCATAATTTGGATTTTATTTTGGACAGGCTGCCGGGAGCAGTTGCAAGAATACTTCAGTGCAGAGCAAAGGCAAACGTGATAGTGCAGGGACTGACCAGCTGGAAGAGCAGAAATCTCTAATTGCTGAAAACCCTGAGGTGACACAGAGCGACTGAAGAGCTGAAATCCCTAATTATGGAAAATGGGGAAGTGAAATGGCGTGACCTTGCTTGCGCACTGGTGCGGTTCACCGGGATGAGTGAGCAGACGGCCAGGGATGCTCAGCAACTTGGCTGCACCAACAGCAGGGCAGACCTGGTGGCCATCAATCCCCAACTTTTGTTAGGCACCCCTCATTAAACACAGAGCTTGTGCAGCTGCACGTTCACACCGCCTCAGCCCAAATCATGTCAGTTTTGTACTCACCTGCACAAAAAAGAAGCCTGGTGGGGTTGCAGAGCATCCAGCTCAGGTGCGCCAAGGGAGTGATGAGAAATGAGACCTTGCTGATATTTCTGGCAAACGTCACTTTTTTTTTAAATACAGAATTAAAGAGCAGATGATGGAATTTCATAATATGAGGGTTGGTTTCCTTTTTTTTTTTTTTCTGGGTGTGTTTGTGAGGGGGTAAAGGGGTAAAGGACGTGTGTGTTAAGAAATAACTGGGCTCAATGAACGTGCCCTGGAGTGTCTGCTGTCACTGCCACAGTTTGGTGCTTACAGGTGTAAAAAAGAAACACCAGAAACACAAACCTTGGGGTTTTATTATGAGTTTGGAAACTCAGAATACTTTTTTGTTGTTGTTATTATTGTTGTTTTTAAGTGCCACTGAGGACAGCTATCTGTTGGGAGAAATTCCTAAGGATTTGGTTGATTTTGGATTGGCTGGAAGCCTTTGAACAAGACTGAATATACCTCAAAAAAAAAAAAAAAAAGACTATTTAACAGCCAAGCCCTGCATTTGGTCCAGAAATTATAAGCAGATCCCCTTGGTTTGTGTTTGCAAGAAATTTGGGGAAAACAGCCAAATTTGTATTGCTGAACTTGTGCACCAAGTCTGTGTGCTGAGTTAAAGCATGGCAGCAAAAGCATTTAGGGAAAAAAAGCAGGAACAGGGCTTGGGGTCTGGGGGAGGCAAAGTGACTGAAAGGCATGTCTGGAGCACGCAGGCAGCATGATGCAGACACACTGGGGCTGCCCTGAGCTCCAGAGCCAGGAGCGGGTCGGATGTTTTGGGATCTGAGATGTGCCAAAAAGCATCTCTGCTTTTTTCAGCGATTTCGGTCAAGCTGAGAAAAAATACTGCTCCCTCGAGAAGTGGCACTGTGACACCCTGTGGACTCATCCCCAAGCAGCTGGCAGTCTCGGGAGACATACAGATTTGCATTTTTTTAATAGTTGTATGAAAATGGCGTCACAGCTTTGCTTCTATCCAGAGTCCTTGTGTCAGTCCCAGCTAACATTTTTGGTGTCCTCCTTGGTCCAATCCTAGCCAGCATCCCTGGTTTGATTTCGCTGGGGTCCTTGGTTCAGTGCCAGATCCTTACTTTGATCCTAGCCAGATCCTTGGATTGATTTTAACCAGCAACTTTGGTTCAGTCCTGGACAGTATCTTTGGATCAATCCTAGCTGGGGTCTCCTGTTTGATTTTAGCTAACCTAGCCATCATTTTCTGTTTGCTTTTAGGTAACATGCTCAGTTTGGTCCTAGCCAGCTTCCTTGCTTTGACCCTAGTGAGCATCTTTGGTTCGAATGCAGCTAGTAGCATCCTCAGTTTGAAAATAGCCAGCACCCAGGGCTTGATGCTCATGTCCTCGACTTAATCCTGCCCAGTGTCCCCAGCTTGGTATCAGCCAGCATCCCCATATGATCCTTGCCAGAATCCTTCGTTTAAATTTAACACAATTTCAAGTTTAGCACTAAAGCTACGTTTCTGCCTGCCACGGCAGGGGCATGCAGCCGACGCACCCAGCTCCTCCAAGCCCTCTCAGTTGTGCTGCTTCCCTCGTTAGCCTGCTTTTGCTGCAGTGGGATTTGGGTTTGGCTGTGTCATTTAGCTTCGAAGGGACATGAGCCTGTTGCGAAAAAAGCAAGGGGAAAAAAGGGGGACAAGAGACTCAATCCATTCCTAAAGCATCAGCAAGAGAGCTCAATTGGGGCATTTCCCCTGCCCATTCCCATTTTTCCAATGTTTTTTCACAGCTGTCCTTGTCCTGGCGGACCTGAGTCCAGCTGCCTGGGCTGGGTGGGCAGAAATGCAGGTGTGTGCTTGCTCACTCCATGCTCGCTTCTCATCCTAACCCTTGCCCGGCATTAACGCGTAGGGGATCATAGTGACGGCTGCCACTGGTCCTGTCCATTTGTTTTTCCTGCCTCGAAGAGCTCAAAATACAAAGAAAAAAGGCTGAGCAAAGAAAAAAAAAAACACACCTCATTTTGCATCAGCGAGTGAGAAATCGGGGTGAGAAGCCCCAGCTCCTCAACAGAGCTGCAGCATTTGCAACAACTCCGAGACAGCTCGGGCCAGACACATGTAATCGTGGATTTGCAGTGCGTGCTGAGCGAAAGCCGTTCTGCTCACTCCATCTGGGGCATGCAGCCCTCTCCTCTCTGCTGCCTGTGGAGGTGGCTGCAAACTGGCTGCATGTTCTGCATGCACAGATAATTAAGTTGCATTTCTGCACATTGCTTACTGTTCCCCTGAACCAGCAGCCCTTCCCTGGGGACTAATCTTGGGTTTTTGCAAGCCTCCTCACAGCACTTTCTTCATTATGCTTGGGTAACAATTTTAATTTTGCTATTATTAAACCTTCCCAGACGCTGCCTTATTACGTGCCTTTGAGCTGAAATTCCTGGATTGGGGACTCACATCTGGGCTTGTTCTGCAGATGCTTGTTCTCCTGTACAAAGGAGCAGACATTAAAGCCCGACGTTGACGCGATTTTCCCCAGCTCCCCAGGATGTGCCTGCACAGGCCGGCGCGGGCACGCCATCCCTTGGGAAAAGGGGCTTGGCACAAAGAGGAACCCAAAAACTTAATTTCATCCGAGGCAGGAACCGAGATGAGGTTTGGCTTTTCAGGTTGTACCCTGAACAAAAAAATAAAACCATCAGGGGGATTTGCAGCAAAGCTGGGGATGCTGTGGCCACTCGCTGGGTGCACGTCTGCTCTTTCTCCCTGAGCTCATTTTGCCCTGGGTGGGTCCCAGTCCCCCTCACCGAGCTGCCAGGTGGGGAGAGGTGGATTTTGCAGCTTTTGCATATTTTTGCAATGAGATGCAAAACAAACAAACAAACAAAAAAAAAACCAAACCAAACCCCAGCTCCTCTGGCAAGCTGCAGGGCGGGAGCTCTGCTTTCTGGGTTTTCCACCCCAGACCTCCAGGCGCATCACTTGTGCGTCTGGGAGCATGGGTGCAAACACTTGTGCATGCACAGGAGGACTTGGAGCAAAATATATATGGTTTTGTGTGCTAAGACACATGCATGATCTCGGCAAGGCAGGGAGGTGCACTCCTAGAGAGAGACACGTGCAGCTGTAGCCCCCCATATGCAGATCTCCTGATTTACACACAAACACACTCAATAACTTTCTTTTCTTCCCATTATCTCTAACCCATATACTCCAGGAAGTTTAATTTGTTCTCGCTAGTAATCACCATTAAATAGAAATTGTCTTTTTCTGTGTAAACACGTCATTAGTGAAGCTGGTTTCTGCAGGGTCCAGATTCCATTTTTATTAAAATGAAACACTTTTCGGCTCCTTACTGTGTCCGGAGATGAACAGTATAATTTTAACCCGTTGGGTTGGCCACAGATAATTGCGCCGGCGTTTGATTGGGGCGATTAGGGAAATATCCTCTTTTCATGCAGAAGAATTTGCATTTTTCCCCTACTTCTCTAAAGCTAAGTCATGCTTTCGTACACAGCCAGTTTTAATGAGCATTATAAATCCTAATGAATATATTTTCATGTTCATTTTATTGGCTTGTTTTTATTACTGAAGGTCTGAAAAACAGGTCCGGTTAAAAACTGATGAAATGACTGCGCAGCTTGGGTTGCTAAAAGGCACCATATTTCTGCTCCTTTTCCTTCCTTATAATGGAGATAGCGGTGAATAAGGGAAACCTCTTTTTGCAATCAGAATCATCCATTACGAGACTGGATTATTTTGGAGCACCAAAAGCTTTTGCCTTCTCGATGCAGTACCTCCCTGGAACAAAGTGTGGGGGGGGGAGTGGGAAGAGTTGGGGAAAAAAAGTGTGATTTTGGGCCCAGGGTGAGGGCTTCGAAGGACTCTCAGGGTTGCAATCTGGCATCATCCTTTTTGAACGAGGGCAAATAAATCAGAGAGGCCAACACATTTTGCCTTATGGTCCTATCCCCTTTAATCCCTCCACGTGCCTTTTTTGTGTCAGATTTCCCCCAAATCTGCTTTCTGTAGCCCTTCCCCAGTGCCAGAGTGACCTCTCGGCTCTTGTCGCGCTGCCTCTGTCTCTTATCAGGTACCTCTTTGAAAAGACGGTTTTTCCCCAAAATATCCCATAAAAAGAATGAAGCTCATGTGTCCATAAATCCATGTATAATATACATATAGGCAGTAATAATACAAATATAATATATATTATTATACATTATAATAAATACTGCAAAGAATGAAGCTCACATATATAAATGCATATATGTAATACGCATATGTATGTACAAACAAATGCATATATACAAATATATATTCTTATTACTTTACATTATAATATGTGTAAAAATTATTTCCCTTGTGTATATATATAATGTGTATAGACATATATTTACATATTTATGGGAATTAGGTGACCTTGTGGCCTCTCCCTTCCCGTCCTATCTGCAACAACCAGACCTTGAATTTTTTGGCTGTGGCACTAAAGACAATGCAAATCCATTACCAAGATGCTCCAGACAGGATACAGACGATTTGCAGTGCTTAGTTGGGCTCTGAATATGGCGTTTCCCATTCCCATGCTACCCAGAAAATAGCATTTTCAGCTGGGGGGCACAAATCTCCCCAAATCCAGCTCTCGACATCCTCCAGATGCAGAATCACTGGTGTTTTCTTGCTGCTGCACTGGGCAGCCATGGCTCGGTGATGCCGGTGCTGGGAGCCCATGTGAGTACGGCTTCACTTTCCCTTGCAGGCAGTGATTTTGGGTTATTTATTTAAAATCCCAGCCCCAAGGAGCATGGCCGGAGCCAAGGCTGAGCCACCTCACACTGTTTGCACAAGACCACTGGGGAACAGCGAGGGATTATGGGGAAGCGTCTCAGCGAAGCTGATTTCAAGCTTTTTTTCACCAAACTGCTCCAACAAGTCTGCTTTTTAAAGATTTTTTTTTTTCATGCGGACAGGCCTCCTCTCCCTGCTGGGAATTTTTTGGGAAAAACCTTCCTTTTTGTGCATCGAGGTGCTGCTGCCCTTAAACTGCTCTTGCCTGCGTGGTTCCCGCTGTGGCCAGAACCTCGTTTCTGCTCCAAACTGGGGGCTTTGGGGGATTTTGCTGCACAAGGAAGGTGTCACCTGGGTAAGTAAATTCCTGCGGTTGCTTCTGAGCCCAGCAGAGCATCCCACTAACAGCTACAAATCATCAAACTGCCCCAAAACAGAGCTTTTCCTCCTCAAAATGCAACAAGACTGTGACCTTTTTTCTCTAGACAAATTAAATGATGAAAAAAAAAAAGCCAACACTTTTTTTTAAAACAAACAAACAAACAAACCACAAAACAGTGTAAATAGCCATTTGTGGAAACAGCAGGGTGCTCTCACCTGGAGTTTTGTAACCATGACTGGGGGCGTTTAAAAAACATCATTTCAGCTCAGCCCGAATTTTGAAGAAATCTTAACGGGCTTTATGGATGGTGAAACCAATTCAACACTTCCAGCACAAATGCCTGCATGGATGAGCCCATGGCCCTTCTGTTCAATGGCGCAAAGGTCCAGGCAAAATTACAAATAAAAAAATGCAAACAGACATTGCACTGCAAAGTCAAAAGCACACACTTCCCACACACAGTACAGTATATTGCATTGGAAATTTGCAAAAATGCAAGTCCTGCTTTGCAGTTTCAAAGTCCTGCAAAGAAGCACATTGCATTGCACTGCAAAAAGAGCAAGCAAAAAATACAAGCGCATTGCATTGCAAAAAGGAGTATGTGCAGTGCATTTCATTGAAAAAGCCTGCAAACCCATTGCAAAAATGTGTTGCAAAGTCTGCAAACTTGCATCTTCTTGCAAGTGCCAGAATAGAGCCGATTTATTGCAGTCAACAACAAATTAGTTCCAGTAAGTCTGTGTTTTTCTGAAGAGAGGAGTGAATTCCCTCTTCTGTTTCACCTTTGGAAACTCAAGTTTAATGATGGGAATCTTTCTTTGCACAGAGGATTAACCATGCCCCCTTTTAATTCATAATCCTTTTATTACTGTTTAGCTTTTGTTATGCGACCTGCTGCCCATCCTTTGGCTTGTGATACCAAATTTGTCACCTTATTATGAAGCCAAAAATGGTTTGTTTTCCTTTGAGCATGGTGTTTCTCCAGCTGGGGCTGAGCAGCTTTGCTGAAACCACCCCAAAGTTGTTTCTGTGTTTTAATAAAGCTGGCGGCTGAGAATGCTCAAAGCCATTGATGTTGCAGGTGCCGCTGGAAAAGTGGCTGCACTTGCTGAGCATCAGTGGTGCTGAAGCCTCATTGTCATAATTTAACAATTGTTAAGTGCTTGTGGTGTATTTTGAGCAAAGAACAGCGAGTGTTATGAGTGGGTTTCCAGTTGAGAGGAAAGCGATGAATGAAAAACCCTCACATTGCATCTCTCGGGATGGCACCCACAATCCGGGGATTTTTTTTATTTTTATTTTTTTTTAATTCTCTATGAAACTCTAAATGGTTTTGGGAAACATCCAGCAGTAGGAAAACATCTGTAAGGCAAAAAGGGATGTTGAATCCTGCTGGATGGGTTGTTCGAAGCTCAGGTTCCTGCTCCAAAAACCCCCAAATGCCGATGCACGACTGCGTTTTAAGGACCGAAATTAGTGCAAGGTTAATTCCGATATTTTCAAACTCTGGAGTTTATGTTCCCATGGCAACCAGTATTTTTATCCTCTTCGTTCTGTGCCCTTGTGCGATTGAGCCGTCGGGGAATATCTTGCCTCCCGAGACCCATGAAGGTGTTGGGGTCGAGTCAGAAAAAATAAATACATCCCTGCCTGCCAAAAAGGGCAGGAATTTCCAACACATCCCCTTTGCAGACAGCAGGAAATCATCACTATCGAGCTGCTTTTACCCTGCAAAGTCTTGTTGCTACTTGTGTCTACTCACCAGTGCTGGAGTGGTGCAAAAAGATTGTTTTTTACCCATTTCTCCTAATCTTTCAAAGCTTACCTCTGCAGCTTGTTGCGTTTTTTCCTGCGGAGACAAGTGGATGTCTCTTTGCTTACAGCTGCTGGTGAACACAAAAGTTAAAGTGGTGTTGGGTAAAAAAGTGGCCAAGTAACCAAAACTGAGGGGTTTCATTCTTTTCTTTTTCTTTTTTTGATGAAAAGATGTGCTGTAGTTAGGGTCACCTAGTTGAGTTGTCTGTGTTGCAAAAGCAACAGGAGTTAGAGATTCCCTAAAAATCCCTATGGGCAGTGAAAATGGAAAAGAGGGGATTTTCAGAATTTTGCATATTTGGAGTTTTGCATGGCCGTTTCCATAGGAACAAAGGTCCGCAGGTGGGGGGAGATGGAAAAGGAGACAGAAAATAAGTTTTTAAGCTGAGAAGAAGCTTAAAACCACAAGATTTGGCTCAAAAACAAAACAAAACAAAACAAAAACAGCAATGGGAATTTCACCCAAAAGCAATGCCAGGAATTTGGGCAAAATTCTGCAGCCAGACCTTGTGGTCTGTGGCTGAGTATTCCATGTTCTTCTGCTAATTTTTGAACCCTATCCATATTAATTAATTTTTAATATTAACATTCTTTTTCCTGAGATGGGAGGTTTCTATCATGCAATCCACGATGTTGAATTAAGCAAATTAAAGGCAGTTTCATGCTGTATTTTTCTCTCAACTGAATCAAACAATGCTGTTGGCATAGAAACAGCCTTTTGTGAAAAGGTCACCTGCAAGGAGGGTGTTTTAGGTGTAATTCAAGGAGATTACAGGGGATTAGGGTATGCTCATATATATATTTTTATATAGAGAGAGAGCATATGTATCATAGCATGCATATATATATATGCATTTGTCCTCATGTGCGCGTGCATGCCCCTGTATATATATATATATATATGTGCATTTCTTTAAGGAATATGATAAAGGAGCAATATCCAACTGAGCTGGAAGGTTTGGTAAATTAAAAAGTCTGTGATAAAGGTTTTATTTCCCCTTTTCTTTTTTTTTTCTTTTTTTTTTTTTCCCTCGCATGTGGCAGGGCGATATCTACTCGAAGCGCTTCTCCTCTGTGTTTTTGCGCTTGGCTTTAATTAAACCTCAGGCAGGGCTGGAAAAATGTGGCGAGACGAGATAATTGCGCTATTCCCCGCGCGGGGCTTGGTGCCATGGAGGGAAAAAGCAAGGAGGAGAAATTTGGGGACAATGCTGTCAAGCCAGGGAGGTGATCGAGGATAGCAGAGCTGTGAGCTTTGGGCCAAACAACTTGCTTGGTAACCCAAAAACTCTAAAACTGCCAGCTTTCGTCCCATTTTGCAATGCTGCATTTTTCCAGTGAATGGGAAAAATCAGTAAAACTGATTTAATTAATTTATTTATTTATTGAGATGACCAGCCTGGATTGCTTTTCTTTGCTGTTTTTTGTTTTTTTTTTGGCAAGGAATTTTAAAGGTGAGATCACTGGAAAATGGCTTTTATATAGGATAGCCCCCATGTGTCCGTCCCCTGCAGCTCCTGCTGCTGTCTTCCCCCCATATCCCCTAAACTGGTGCCAATGGGAGGGCGGTCCAGTGTGGCAAAATGAAGCATAAATCTCACAAAAAGAAAATGCAAAGGAGAAGTAATATTATTTTTCCAGGATTTTCTCCAGTATTAAGTCCCTTTAACAAAATGCAGTGCGTTGAAAATAGCTGTGCCTGGTGGCTTCCTGCACCCACCTTCTGCTGGGTCCCTGTTGGGTTGTAATAGGAGAGAGAGGCACTGGAAATGTGGAAATAGCTGGGAAAAAAAAGGGTTCAGAAAGACTATAATAACAAAACCTCCATTTCTCGTCTCTTCCCGCATATCTGTAACAGACCATGGTAGCAAACATTTGGTTCAGATTAGTTTTTGGTGATTACAGCTTGTCAGAAAATATTGTTTGCATCCTGCAGGAAATATTATGTTTTAACTTTGTTTTCATTCCAAGAAGTCAAAATATTGATTTTTCATTTTTTCAGGGTAAAATTCCAAAAGCAATTTCTGTTTGGACACATGGAAGCAAAAACTATCAGATCTGTCTGCAGACATGAAATGTTTTGACATTTTAAAATGTTAGTTTCAAATTGACATTTCAACTTAAAATAGCATTAAAATGGCACGGAGTGAAGCTGTTGATTCAAACAAAAATTAAATTTCATCGAGGCATTTTAGAACTTAACATTTTTCTCCGTTCTGAACTCATGCTTTGGAGAAAGGAACATTTATTGCTGTTGATGCTCTTTCTGCCTTCAGAGGATGCCAGATGGGGAAAAATACAATGTTTCACCCTAGTTTTGCTTTTAAATAATCCCAGCCCCACTATTTGCCATTTTGGACCAAAAAAAAAAAAAAAGAGCTTTCCCCATGCTAAGCTAGTGAGACGCTGGAATGAATCAAATGGCATCATAGGGATTTATTCATTGAAATTTTGCCTTTGGGATTTGCAATCTTGCCTTGAGATTTTGCCTTTTTCCCCCTGGAGGAACTTGCTCTGCAGATGGATGGGGAGAGCTTTTGATTTCCTGGGGTGGCAGTGGGGGCTCTTCCATAGGACATCTTTCGACTTGCCCCCTTTGGCAGGGAAAAAAAAGCAAGGAGTTTTTTTTTCTACCTAGGTGCAATATTGGATATATCACCTCATATTCCTCTGAGTGAAAAAAATATGCCGAAATAAGTCAACTGAAAAAAAAAAAACAGGAAATAACGCTTGTATTTATTCCCATGTTGGTTGGTGGCCAAATACCATCGCCCGCCGGCTTTGGAGGTGGGCTGCATCTATTCAGCTGGGAGCAGCTGTGTAGGAGATTAGCCAATAATATCTCAACAGAGAGTAGAAAAGCTACAGTGAACCTCAAATCGCTTTTGCTCTTATTTATCCAAGTGCCTGCAGCTCCCATTTCAAGGTAAATAAAACGGGGACAAACACCAGAGTCGAAAAACAAGCTGTGTCCAGCACGGGTGGCCATACGGAAAGTGCATCAGGCAGCGGGTTGGCTTCCATGGGTATGCAATTAATTAGTTGGCTGCATTTCCAATTCAGTTGTGGTTGTCATTTTGTTTTGTTTTGTTTTTTTGTTAGGTCCTATTTTGGGGCAGGTGCATCTGGAGGTTGGAGGGAAAGCAGACATCAGAAGTCCTGCATGGCTGGGAGGGATTTGTAGATCATAGAATCACAGAATCTTGGAATATCCCGAGTCAGAGGGGACCCACAAGGGTCTTCAAGTCCATCTCCTGGCTCCATATAGGACCACCCAAAACACAGACCCTATGTCTGAGAGCATTGTCCAAATGCCTCTTGAACTCTGACAGGCTCGATTCTGTGACCCTGGGGAGCCTGTCCCAGTGCCCGACCACCTCTGGGTGCAGAACCTTTCCCTAACCCCCAGCCTGACCCTCCCCTGTCCCAGCTCCATGCCGTTCCCTCGGGTCCTGTCACTGTCCCCAGAGCGCAGAGCTCAGCGCCTGCCCCTCCGCTCCCCTCGTGAGGGAGCTGCAGGCCGCCATGAGGCCTCCCCTCAGCCTGCTCTGCTCTGGGCTGAACAAACCAAGGGACCTCAGCCGCTCCTCACATGTCTTCCCCTCCAGACCCTTCACTATCTTTTTTGGGCACTCTCTAGTAGTTTTATGTCCTTTTCATACTGTGGTGCCCAAACCTGCACACGGTGCCTGAGGTGAGGCCTCACCAGGCAGAGCACAGCCGGACAGTCCCTTCCCTTGGCGCCAGCTAGCAGCGCCGTGCCTGAGGCACCCCAGGGTGCGGTTGGCCCTTTTGGCTGCCAGATCATGGTGATTTGGGTGCTTTCCCTGGTGCCAATGGAGGGGTTGGGGCAGAGTGCTCTCTTCAGTGTGGCAGTGACAAGGAGGAGTCATGTTGTGGGTTGATGTGTTGTTGGTTAGAGAAAGGGCATTTTTGAATGAGAAAAGGTGATGAGCACCATGTGTCTGCAGCCAGAGATGTTGGAAGAAGGTTTTGCTTCTTCTCATGGTTCTTCCATCACCCCAACAAAGAAACGCAGAAAAATGCTTTCGGGGCACTGTTTTTGGAATTTCTAGTGGTGCCGCTTGGTGTCTCTTAAGTGAAGGGAAATCCATGCTTTTCCCTGACAGTCTCGTTTTTGCCCACCAACTCCTTCTCCTAGACAACTCCTCTTCCAATAGAAAAAAAACAACAACAACAACAACAAAACTTTGGAAGCAGACAGCTCCTCTTCTTTCCACAAGTTAGGACAAGGAAATATTGAACAGAGAGGAGATTTCAGCTTTGGGAAAATTTCCATCTCCACCGGCTCCCTCAGTGGCTTTTTTGAAAAGATCCTCTCAAGTTTGACCAGAATTGATGGCCAAGGCTACAACCGCAGAGTGCTGTTTCCAGCCTAAATTGCCAAACGAGGTGATAAATAGTCTCTTTGGGGGGATTTCTTTTAATATCTGAAGTCACTTTATAGCAGTATTTGATTTTTATGGCAGTCTTTGGGCAGTTGGTTTGAGTCACGCTTCTGTGTAACATAGCCACTGACACAGGATCAGCTCTCCTCAGAAGGGTCAGTGCGTTACTAATTGCTGCTGTTTAATAAATGCACAAAGAAATCTACATCCAGAAGTTGCTCACAACCATGCTTTGTTACTCTAGGCGTGTGGGAAGCAGATAATCAATTTTGAAGAACTTTCAAGAATTTGCCTTTTTCTTGTTTGGAATTTGACTAAAAATAGAGCAATTCTCAACTTCTATGGAAATAAAAGTACAGAATTATGATGATCTGGGAACATCCTAACATGAAGTTTCTGGAGTGTTACACTGCTAAATGTGAACTTTATAGCTTCCACTCATTTTCTTTGAATACTAATAACTAACAAACGCGGATCAACACCGATTAACAGGTCAACAGTGTGGGTTAACACCACACCAAACACTCTGCAGGGTAAACGCCTCATCAGCACTTATGCTCAAATTGCCAGATTTCATTCTGATGGAAAAAATCCTGAAAATATGCATTTTACCATGAGAAATGCCAGACTTCCTGGAACTGGATTTTTAGTGAAAGATTTCTGTGTTTTTTTTTTGGTGTGCACTGACTGCAGACATCGGTAATAACACCTTGCACTGAGGCGCACATAGCACATGCAGCTCAAATCTATCACAGGCTTACTGCAGGCTATTAATAGTTTATTAACTCTGTTTAAAATCTGCCTAAATGTTCCTGGTGTGCCAAGTGTCTCTGCATAGAAATTATGAAGAAAAGAGCTTTTTTATAGAATTACAGAATGTGTCAGGGCACGTTTGCAACTGTGCCGTGCCCTGCATAGCCACATTTCTGAAAATAATGGTGTGCATATAGTATTTGTGAAGAACTGGGGATGTTGTCCTTCTTTTTGTAAGAACTGAAGTGTCACCAAAAAGAAATGCTTCCTGAAAGCTCATTTCAAGAGTTGTTTCTTGCTGAGCCAACCCAAAACCTGGGGTTTTGCATGTGCAACAAAAAGCAGGCTGAGGTTTGCATTTGCTGCTGCTTATATTGGAGTGACTCAGGTAACAGGAGATTGATCAGCCCCAAACTTCACAAATTCATTCCCATAAGAAGGAAAGAGGAGTTTTTCCAGCCCACTCCTGCCTATGGGGAAATAAAAGTTTGTGGAAGGGATTACAGATGACAAAAAAATTCTGCCACTGGAAGATTGGTGGGAACCTATAACTTATATTTGCTGTCATTGCTAATCCTCACCCATGGGGATCCCATCATTTGATCTCAAGCACTCCCTTCCTGCCAAACATGGAAAAAATACATTCTTTTTTCATCTCCCCACTTCACTTTGCTGTGATGTTTCTTTGTCTTCTGCCAGTCCCCGGGTATTGAGAGTCAAGCCAGGACATTAATATTGATGCAGACCTCAGTTATTAGGAGCCGCATTTCTGAGCGTGCCAGCAGCATATAAATACTATTACTGGGTAATTAGTGAGCATCAAGCTGAGTTTGGATCTAGCAGGGCTTAGTGTCCTACTTTTGTGGGGTTTTTCTGCATGGAGTTGTTGGGGTTTTGCCCCCAGTAGGAGCTGAAGGCTGGGTGGAAATCCCAGCTTGGGAGCACCTGGTTGTTCAGTGAAATGGAAAGAAGCAAAACAGAGGTAAACATGGAAGGAAAAAACCTTCCAGGGTTTTTCATTTTTGAAAACCTTGTGTATTTGAAGTGCAAAGTCATTTCTGAGTTTCTTATTCAAATTTTCCCATTTTTTTGTTTGCTTCTATCCCTTCTTCCCTGAATGGGGTTTCTTGGTTTGCATTTTCTCCTCCTGTGCCATGTTTTAATTTTGGTCCTGCAGTCTTGTAAAGTTTGAGAAGGCTTCAGCATCGCCAAAGGGCAAATGCAGCACTGCTGCTCAGAAGCTTGCTGAGGGCCAGAAATGTTGCAGATCTCCCAGCCTCCCAGAACGGCAACCATCTCATGCTTACAAAAAAAAATGCAATGGGGAAAAATAACAAACAATTAATTCTTGGGGGGGGCGGGGGGGAGTAACATCCAAAACATCTGGGTTATGTTGGATCTGAAAAATAGGTGCTCCTTGCGTTTCCTCGCTCTCCAGCCTTTTCTAGACTGGGAACACCCTTTTATTTTACCCTCTCCTCCACTTCCTTCCACCCAGCATATTCAGGAAGGGTTTTTCCACCCAAATGGAGACAAGGAGACAACACAGGTCCATGGCTCCGTCCCCAGATCCTTCACTGTATCCCACACTGGTGCCGTTACCAGCTTCTACTGAAACACTGTGTGAATAATTCAGGGGCATTTTGCATCTTTTATAACTCTGAACTTCGACTAAAAGGAGTTTCAAGATGGTGCTGCCTGTGCAATAAAGTATGAATGTGGCTGAAGGCGAAAAACCTCAATCTTGCATGAGTGAAAAGGGACGTGGATGGGGGGGGTGACAGCAGCGGGTGCTGGGGAAGCCTCTGAATGCTGAGAGCTCTTAGAAGTGGTTTAACACATTATTTTCATGTGTTGACATGGGTGAAAGGGCATTGGCTTGCAGGCTGGAAAGCACAGCTTGGCCCCAGTGTTTCCCTGACTGGGACTGTCAAGGGAAGTGGGGATGTTTGGGGTTTGTCATTCCCCGTGGGGAGCCAGCGGGGAAGTCAGGGCAGTGCGCTGCATGGGGTGAATCGCTGCGGCTCACTGCTCCAGGGGACAAAGCCACCTTCCTGCTCTGCTCTGGGCCACCCCATGTTACCGCCCCCCTGGTTTTTGCAGCTCAGTCACTGCTGTTCTCTAGTGTTGGGTTTCCTTCTCCATGAGGTGTTTGAGCCAAATCTTACTGTTTTAAGGACTCTTCATTGTTCGAGGCTTTTAATACAGTTGCTGGGGGCGAACGGGAGAGGTGCAGCCTCATTAGCAGCATGCTAATGGGCGCACACGTCCATGTCCCCTGCTTTGGGATGCTAGCAGAGGACTTTTCCTTCAGGGGCTGGCTGCAGCCCTGGGGCCATGTAAGCACCAACATGTGGGCTTTGGCAGGCGTCTGCATCAAGAAGCTGGAAGGATTTAAAATTCCTAACTAATTTCTTTCCACAAAACAAATGAATCTTCAGAAGGGCCTTGTGTCGCAGCTGCTAAGCCATTAAATTTATCTGAGTCGTTTACAATTTGTGATGGGACTGTTAATGGCCTGATGTGGGGATCAACATCACTTAAAGACATGGAGGTTGGTTTCTTCATTCCCCCTACCCCCCCCCGCCTTTTTTTTTTTTGTTGTTGTTGTTTTCCCTTTTTTCCATTTGGTTTTTAAGTTGCTTCTGAATTTGCCCCAGAGACACAAAGCTGTGTTTGGAAAACGTCAGCTCTGTGTCCACAGCCCCTTTGTCACGCCAGGGCTGCTCGGGCTGAAAGCACAAACCACAGCCCACCCAGGGGGATGTGCCGCCCTGCTACTACTTACTGCTTCAAAGTACCTGTCTGTGATATGAAACATGCCATAAAATGAATATATTCCAGATGTCCCTACAAACTCCCGTCGGCTTCACCATCCACCTGAAGGCGGCTGATGTGGTGAGGCTTCTCAGCATCCGTCGCCTTGTTTGCATGGGGCTTCACTGCCCAAATGCATGGGCTGGTGGCTTGTTCGGCATCCCTGTGGCTAGCAGGGCAGTGGAGGGGGCCAGCTGGCCTGCAAGGTGATGGAGCGATCTCCCTTCTTCGGATCAGGGAAAGGGGTCTCCATCCTTAGGTTTCGGTGAGATCTTCATCCTCGTGGACACAGGGAACCTCTCCTTGGAAGGTCTGCATTCACACTTTAGGGAGGGTCTCCATCTTTGGAGTTTGGGGGGTCTCCATCCTCAGGGCTGGGAGGGCCCACATCCTTGGGTTTTGAGGATCTCCACTTTTGTAGTTGGGGGGAGTTGCCATCCTAGGAGCCAGGTGTACTTCTGTGCTTGGGGTGAGGAGGATCTTTATCCTTGGTTTTTGTGGTGCTCCATCCTTGGAGCTGAGGGATCTTTACCTTCAGAGTTGGGGGACCTTTGTCTTTGGGTTATGGGGATCCTCTTCCCTGAGGTTGCTAGAGTTGCTTTGTCCTTGGAGTTATCAGATCTCCATCCTCAGAGACAGATGTCCATCCTTGGACGATCTCCATACATGGGGATGGTGGCAGTGGTGGGATCTCCATCCTTGAAGGTTCTTCCTGCTCAGGGTTGGGGGATCTCCAGCCATGGAGGCATCTCCATGCTCAGAGGACCTCCGTCCTAGATCCTGGACAAAACCAGGACCAATTGCTTCCTCCATACAACACCAACCTTGCATGAGAGCCACGGGTGCCTGGCCAGGCTCCTGCCCTTGGGCAGCTGCAGTTTTGGTATGACGTGAACCTGTACCTGTGCGCGGTGCCTACTTTGCAGCCAGCTTAGCAACCACAACCTTTATTTAAAAGCAACACAGAAAACACACAGGGCAAATGTTTGGTGTTGGATGGGGGTATTTTCAGAAGACAGGACAACAATTTCCTTGGTACCCTCAGTATTAGGGCCCAGTTGGCTGGAAGGACCGTATAAAAGCTGGAATACTGGTGGTGTGGAAGGCAGTGAAATAGGTACAAAGCTAGAATTATTATTCATAGCTAATACGTTGCGTGGCACTAATTAATTTTTAAAGAGACTCACTGGGGACCTCATTGCTAAAACATGATGTTTTCTCCTCCGGCACCATAACTGTTAACTCAAAACAAAGCAGAAGAAAGGAAGATGAACCTCAGCGCCCACGATACAGCATCGGAGCCGCCCACTTGTGAAGGGGATTTCTCCAATGGCCAAATCCTGCCACTGGGGTTGGGCCAAGGTCGACCAGCTACACCCCTCCAAGGGGATTTTTTGGGGGGGTGAGTCAAATCCAGCTTCCCTGAAGTGCAGAAATGTCACCTTAGGTGAGAGCATGCTGGGAGCAAAGGGAAGAGCTATTTTTGGCTCTGCTCTCACCTGTCTCGCTTTACCCGAGCATGGCTTTCCTGAATATTTTTAGCCGTGTTTTATTACCAGTCTTGCAAGCCCCAAACCAGGGGATCATACCATTGCACAGTTACTTGCCCATAGACAAGTTATTTTATTCAAATACTCTTTGGGAGTGCTAAGAACAGACTTCCCTGAACATACTTGTCACTGGCATCTAGCAGAAATCAACATCCAAATATATTTATCTGACATTTCCCATCAGGTGATGTGTGGACTATTGCTCCTAACACAGCCAAAGTTGTAAATGCTTTATCTTTGTGTTTAACTATTCTTTTTATCAGGCTGGACACTTTTCTCACCATCCCCTTGAGTCTACCTATTAATTCCAACACTTCGAGTTTTCATCAGGGTGCATTCCTCCAAAAGAATGAGAATTTATCAAGCTTCTGCAAAACTGTTTAAAAAAAAAACATCAAATTTGATGGTTCTATTTCCACCCCCATGTTTACCTTTTCATTTAAAAATTAGGAAATTTGGTGGCTCAGGCCAAATCTTCCCTGCTAATATCCAGAGCAGGTGATACCAGGGTCTGGTCTGAACTGGACTGGGGGCAAGGAATTATAACTGCAACATTGCAATATTATTATTTTTTGTTGTCGAGGGGAGGCTTCGTTGGGTGCTGGTAGCAGCCCCAGGGTCATAGAGTGCTGCAATCACAAACACCCCCAGACGGGGTGATTTCTGTTTCCATATGGAAAAGGGATGTGGCATCTGGTTTCACTCCCAGCAGCTGGCAGCTTGAAGCCTGTGTTTTGCGTGGTGTGGAGTAAAGAGAAAATAAAGTGTCGAATTGTTTGGCATTATCAAGGATTTCTGCTCCCCAGGACTCCTGCATAAAGAGATGGAAATTTTAGCTGCTGGAGCCAAGAAACACACAGAAGTATATGAATTTATTACATTTTATCTCATTCCCCTGCAAACAGCGCTGGAAATGTCAAAAGATCATCTATTGTTTCATCATTTATAAAGAATTTTTGTTTTCTAGTTGTAATTTCTTTGATGCATGGCTGAGGGGAAGGGAAAGAAATTGGAGCAGGAGACGGCAGGTTGAACGTGCAGTTTGTCTGGCCGCAAAGCTACATGCATTTAAATTTCTCACATCCCAGTTTTTAATTTAACAAATGTAATTAAGGATGGGGTAGGTACTCGGATTATTCATTTACTCCAGATGGAAAAATTAAATTGAATGCAAATTCTGTAATCAGACATGAAGTTGAGAATGTCGGACGTGATGGGGAAGCGTCAGCACATTAATCGGACCACTTTCCCTAAACAGCCCCCAAATCTGGAGCCAGGGATTATTTGAATAATTGAGCTGGCATTTGATAAGATATCTGATTGCTGATATCTCCTTAAGATGGAGCCCTAATTGTAATTCTCCATCAAGAAGGATTAATCTGTGTAACAGAGTGCGCTGGGAATAGTGCAGTGTCAGGCTGCCTCACTTGAGTTTTGGTCTTTTATCAAGGGCTGCCATTCCCAGTAAGTGTGCCAAAATGATTTATCACTTCTCCTGGTACACTATACGTGAGATGGGAGGCCAACAGATATCATGGCTTGGCCCTGGGATTTCAAGACTGCCTGAGTCCCAGTAGTGTTGCTCATAGCCTTGGGTGTTGGGGCTGCATTTTGGAGGTGCCTCCCATCCTTGCAGAGGGATTTCCTCAAGAGTTGCACCAACGTTTTAATGTCCATACTGAAGACTGCCTTCGCTTCCCATCTTCGTGGTGCAATTAAACCCTTAGTTACCTGCGAAACAGAGAAACAAGGAGAATTGCCCCCATCTTCAGAAGACCTCGTTGGACCATGACTCTGGCCACTATGCTGATCATCTGATGGGTCACAGCCATCGGAAAGCTGTTGGGAGTGGATGGACATTGACTCCCAACTCAGCCTTGGCTGGGGTAGCAAGAGGAGTTTCTCCTCAGTCCAGTGGCAGACACCCAGTCACAGTCATGGATTTCTTTTCTTGCATTTCCTCAGCAATTACGTATTCACTTCAGAGAAATAGCATTTCTGTAGTCTTCTTCACGACTTGCAGCGTTTGTTCCTCTTGAAACAAGACGTGGCAGGACAGGGAGGTTGGGAGAGAATTTGCTTCTTAAATCCCACACCATGGCAGATACTATAAATAATTTTAAATGGTCATTGTTTTTGCTGAAAAAGATTATTTAAATTAAAAACAAAACAAAAAAAACCCACTTCCTTCAGTGTTGAATATCTGGAGTTGTAAACAAATAATGATTGCAGTCTTTCTCTCTCACCTCCTGTATCTAGCAGTAAATGAAAAAAAAATGGCAAAGAGATAAAGCTTCAAAGATATCTTGTTTTGAGAGCATGCATATTGTGGAACAAAATGTAAATGAAATTAAAAAAAAAAAAATGGGGAGAAAACACTCATGAGCCCTACCTGTAGTTGCTAGAATTGCCCAGCAGTGAAAAGGGCAGCTCATATCTCTGTTTTCACTAAAGTAAAGCCAAATGCAGTGATTTTTTTTTCCTTTTCTTACCATCCCACCTCCTCCTGTGGCTGGGTGCTAATATCCACTTCTGTTAAATGGGTGCATTAATTATGTCAGCAATGTAATTTTAGCCCAAGTGCATGCATTCAGACAATTTCTTTGGTCAGCATTCACACTCCATAACCAGAAGGACGTGATTTCCCCCCAAAACTTAAATCACTTGAGATGAGTTGGGTGTTATCTTCAAGGTTGCAAATTGCTTGTTTGCTCCTCCAGCTGGAGCTCTTAATTCAGAACAATTAGCATGCCATTTAAAACAGAAACAAAGCATATGGAGGTGATCCCAGGGAAAAGAGCCTGTTTGGTTTGGAGAGCCCCAGCACATTGCCTGGCATTTGCAGAACCGACTGCTTGACTCCAGTTTGTCTTTCTTTTGACATCCCAGCTGAACTGGTGGGCATCATGGGGAGTGATATGGATACCTAGAAGCTTACCCCCCAAAAAACATTGAGCGCTAAGTTGAGTGATGCTTTCTATCAAAACAAGAACCAACTTGGTCTCTCCACTGGACTAGAAATAAAGTGTTCATTGTTGGGACAAATCCACCATTGAGAGAGTATTGTCACCCCTGTGTCTAGGCCTAAAATATTGCATATTGACCACACCTGTGAATACTAGAATAGTGCCCAGCTTGCTTGACTAAACCCCTTTGCAGTGCTACAAAATGCCACTCTAGCTCCCTCCTTCAAACCTTTCTGCAGCATTGTTACAGGTACCTGCTATCTACTTGCTCAGGTTCCTTTCTTTGATGCAGGTAAATGACAAAAGTGTAAATCTGGAAATAACCCCCCCAAACTCTTCAGTGGCGAGTGAGCTCAACCTGTTTAATGGATTTCTGTGCCAAGAAACAAAGAGGTGAGCTACTTGCTTTTGTGCAAGGACGTAAAGCACTTTGTTAGCACTTTATTATGTGAGACTGTGTAAAATATTGCTACACTGGAAGATGCTGCATTTTTGCAGTCTGGCGGCAGCTCTTGGGACAGTGCCTGCCTGCTTGCCTTCCTTCCTTCCTTCTTTCCATGCCTCTATCTTTTTTGTTCATGTGGCTCACACTATAATTGTACAAAATTTGATTAAAAGCACTCAATAATTTGTTTTTCATGTGAAAAAGAAAAAAAAATCCAAATATTTTCCCTCAAGTCTTTGTAGGAATCAGCATTGCCCAACATGTATTGTATCACAGGAGTTTTTCTGATTCCCCCACAAATGATCTGTACATCTTCCCAATGTGCTTTTCTGCCCTAAAGCTGGCACTAGGGTTTTTGAGAAGTCCTGCAGCATGAATTCCCCCAGACCTGCAGACAGTCAGGCTGTGAAAGCCACGCAGGTCGTCTTTAAGAGCTTTTCTGCAAACCCTTTCCTGCTATTCCCTGTCTGAGGATGGATGGAGGCAGCATCGGCAAATCTGAATAACTAATCAGAGTCCTCATTAACCCCCCGCAGAGATGCTCAAACATTCACTTTGCTGTTTGTGAAGCAGAAAAAAAAAGGGGGGGGGGGCGGAGGGGAGAACAAAAACCAAAAAAAAAAACAAAACCACCCTGCATTAAAATTGATGTGTTATTAATCCCACTGTTCCAGACCTCATGGGCACCGAATTTTCCTCCATCTCGCCTGAGGCTGAACAGTATGGTGCCACTTCTGCAGGGCACTTTGACTTTTCATTATTTATCAGTGTGATGCTTTTGTTCCCCATGCCCAGATGTGCACACGTGCACGGGGGGTGGTTTCCAGTACTTCCATACGTGCCCCCCCTTGGATAATGCAAATCGCCTATAGAGGGGCTGGGCTCTGCTGGTGGACTCAACTGGCTCATATCCTGGACTGCGTCTCACCATGGTGCTGGGTGCCATGGCTTCGCTGTTGTGGAAGTGCAGAAATACTGCATGCATCTTAGCATGTTTTAAATCTTTTTGCTCTCTTTACCATCTGAGCAATGAAACAGGTTGGGCATCAGCAGGTTTAGCCTGTGGATCTGGGGAGGTGGAAGGATGAAAATGCCATATTGCTCTTTGCGCCTTCAAGCATCCCCACCTTGCAGCTCTGAACCATGTTCGGAGGCTGCTGAAGTTAGAATAGAAATTGCACAGCTGGGAAAAAAACACACAAATCAAAGGTTTTTTTACAATGCTCCTCATTCCAGATTGCACTGGCCGTTGGAGCTGCATGACTGTGCTTGGGGAGCCATGATCACCCCTTGGGTAAGGCTGGAGCTCCTAAAAGAGTAAACCTGAAATTTGAGCTTTTATACTGTTTTGCACATATACAGGGTTTCTCTGGTTTTCACCACGGATGTAGAGTTTGGGGCCGGCACAGCTTGCAACAGACTCCTAAGTGTAGAGTGGGTAATAAAAATAATTCAGCAAAGCATTATTAGGGGGACTTCACCGTTTGTTATTTTCACTCAGGTCAAAGGAGCTGGTATTAAATTTGTTAAAAACCAATAGCCGCAATTAAACAGCACCGACCTGCTGACATTGGAAGCATTGTGATCTGCTCACACTGGAAGCAAGGCAACTTGCCAGAAAACATCTTCGGTCAGAGCTTTAAAACCCTAGATTTTTTGCAAAAATCCTGGAATATTTTTTTTCTAACTAAATATCATCTTAATTAGCATTTCCTTACCCTTATTTAGATGTTTATTAACAGAGATGCTCTAGCGGACCATTTGTTTGAAGCCTGGGTACAGGCTGAGGTCCTGGGATACTGGTACCTGACCTGGGATCCCATCTCCGCTGTTGTATGTCATTCAGGTTGGGAAGATGGGGATTTAGGGTGTTATGGGGATTGCCATTGATGCAATCCATGCAATGACATGATGCAGTCATATTATTGCCATCGACAGGTGTCTCATTTGTAACCCTCCTGCAGATGCTCCATGTGACAGTGGGTACCCACGACACCGTGTGTCTCACCAGCTTGTGTTGCCTGCAGTGGAACATCTTGGAGAGGCATCCCCTCCATTCCTCCTGCATCAGGAGGACTTCAAAGGCCTCTGCTAAACTTCAAAGGATGCGTTTTGAAGTTGCTAAAAGTGTGTGCTGGCTGAAAAAGACTTATCTCCCTTTGCAAGGGTGTTTGGAGAAATGTTGCTGGTGGGGTTGGCTATTTGCGCTCTTTGTGACAGGGACAAAAATTGCATCTTTTATGCAGAAACCACACAAACGCTGTGTTTATGTCCTGTCAGTGCAGGTGCATGCAGCATCCGAGATCTCAGCCCTGATCACCTCCAAAGAAGAAAATCTGCATGGCTTGGGACTGCAGAGTCTGCCAAAGCTATTTTAGCACTAGCAAAGCCCTATTTATCTGCTCCTTTTCTTCCAGTTCTCATGTTTTGTTCCTGCAGCAAGCCCAGATGACAAAAGTCTCTCCCATGGGAGGAAAAAAGACTCTACAGGGATGACAGATTGCTGCAAAATACAAAGTTTTTGTAACATTGTCAGGACAAATCCAAAGCAGGTCAAGTCCTGGGTCCTTGACAGGTATTTGGCGTCAGCCCTTGCATGCTCTTCCAAGGCACGAGCCCATTGGTTTTTTATTTCTGATCGTAAATATCCTTAATGATATTTAAGCTGCTGTTGCAGTTGGAGAGTTTGGGAACTCAAGACCCATCTGAGTGTTTAGCATAGCCCAGATTAAGTCTCTAAACCTTTTGGCAGGACTTACACGTGCCTGAGGAGTCAAGAGGCTTCTTGCCCTTTCTGCTCCTTCACCAAGGTTTCCATGTTTGGAGGTTTTGGGTCCAATTTCTGGATGGAAGAAGAACGTTTTGCAGCAAGAGCAGACTCAGAAATGTGTGCTCAAACAGTAGTGTTGGGAAGTCAGATGGTGTTTTGGGAGGTTGGATGGAGAAATCACATGGGTGATACTGAAACACACTGTACAAACAGCTATTTTGCATTATCACTGTTGGGCTGTTTCTGCCTGGTTTTGCGTTGAAATCACCCACTTGCTTCCAACATCTGGAGGCCTCAATGTCGCTGAGTTTTCCAGGAACGGCACTTTCTGTGGGACCTTCCCCATGGCCTCTCCTCTTCTGTACCCTTGGCTGCAATCGTGGATATGGTGTGTGAAGGCATGAAAAAGTGAGTGCTGTTATTACAGGGGACTCGGGGTAGAATTACAACCAGAGGGAATGGCTGTCATGATTCTCCCACCAGGCGAGGTACGGCTTTCTGCCGGTGACGTGTTGAAGATGCGTACCGCAGGCATGCGTTGCAGACTGGAGGAGCTCCCCAGTGGTGGTGTGTGGCACAGTAGATGTACTGGGTGGATCCTGGGGATCTGAGGAGCGCTCCACCAGGTGATACACACCCAGTGCATATATCAGATGTATACTGGAGGTCTGAGGAGTTCTCTAGAGGTGATGTGTATTGAGGCACATATATCAGATGTACATTCAAGATCTGAGCACTGGTAGATCAAGGGATGCTGGACATATGTTGGTGATCTGAGGAGCTCTGTACCAGGTAACATATATCGAGGTAGACAGACGTATTGAAGATCTGAGGCGCTTTCCAGAGGTGGTGTGTATCAAGGGATGCAGATGTTTAATGGAGATTTGAGGAGCTTTGTAGAGGTGTTATATATAGCATGGTAGATGTATTTGACATACATTGGAGATTTGAGGAGCTCTCTAGTGGTGATGGATATGATACATATTGGGAGATGTATCAGATATATATTGGACATTTTAGGAGCTCCAGACCTGTGGCATATATCATAGATGTATATATCAGACATATATTGGACATCTGAGGAGCTCTCTAGAGGTGATTTATATCAAGGTAGATATATCAGACATATATTGGAGATCTTAGGTGATATTTATCACCTAAGATAGAGGTAATATCTAGAGGTGATGTATACCTGTGTATATATCTCAGAGATCTGAGGAGTTTTGTCTCCTACTGCCTGGTTTTGCCTTGAAATAACCCACTTGCTTCCAGTATCTGTTGGAGGCCTCGATGTTGTCCAGGTTTCCAGGAATGGCACTTTCTTTGCTCACTTTTTTTTTTTCCAGAAAACACGCAGAAGGCATTCATGGCCATGCCAGTCATTACTCAGTCCGACTTCACTTTTTACTTTTGTCTGATATGCAGAAGGTTTTAGGCAACACATATCTTTTTCTTGATTTTGGTGAGTCTCTGGTTACTGTCTTGCCAAGGACTAGCACCGATTTGCCAAATTTTAAGTTGCCCTTACAGACCTTCTCCTGTGTTGTTGTTTTCCCTTTCCCTTTCCCTTTCCCTTTCCCTTTCCCTTTCCCTTTCCCTTTCCCTTTCCCTTTCCCTTTCCCTTTCCCTTTCCCTTTCCCTTTCCCTTTTCTTTTTTCTTTTTTCTTTTCCTTTTTTAATTTTTTTTCCTTTTTCTTTTCTTTTTTTTTTTTGACATGGGAAGCACTGCAGAGAGGGAGATCCGTGAAGGCATTTAGTGAGATAATTAAAGCTGAACTGAGAAATACAGTAATTTGCAGACATGCTTAAGTGGGTTAGGCAGCTAAATCCCATTTAGGCAGGGAAATTTTGCCACTTGATCTGGTTGGATGGACCTAGAAATCCCAATCTCAGCCTCCTTAAAGACCAGATCCTTGGGAGATGCAGCATCATCTCTAACATTTGTATGGACTTTTGCTTATTAAATAACCTCTTGATCCAGCTCTCCTTGTTTTTGAATTAATGTTTTTTTCCTAATTCATGCTGTCTGAGCTGGAGTGTAAAAGGCATATTTACACTCAAGCAATGATTATAATTAACCCCAGGGATGGTGACAGCCAGTACAAAACAGGGGCATGGCCAACAGCAGCAGCAGCTTCACAGCTTTTCCCCTATTTTCTCCATTTCAGACCCAGATCGTACTGCTAACCCACTGTGAGATCCCATGCCGGGGATTTGCCACCACTGAGGAGCAGCAAGGGACAGGACAGGACATACTGGCAGATATTCCTTTGTGGATATACTGGCAACAAGCACGTCTTCATTTTCCAGACACATCTTGGTTCGCCCCCTAAAACTAAAAAGATTTATTTTTGCCCTTCCTTGGAGATGTCCAGAGCTGCCTGGGCATGTCCCTGGGGTCTGATCTAGGTCAGCCATTGGCTCAGCTTTCCCAGGGGGGAAAGCTTTTCCAAGGGGCTATTCCCACCTGTATTTTCCTTGGTGCTACTTTCTGCCCCGTCCTGCAAAAAACATGCTATAAGAGCAGACTTGCCTATCGGCGATGGCCACAGTGGCTTCACTGATGATGCCAAAGGACCTAGCACAGAAAGCTTCATCCTCTGCTTAATATTTAATCTTTTCATTTCATTATTTTCTTTCAGTATTCAATATTTCACCGTTTACTTTCCCAGGTCGTGACCCATACCCAGAAGTCTTGCTTTTGGGGCTGGGGGAGAACACCTGAAGGACAGCAGCTCCCTGAGCACCCCCCAAAACGGTAAAGTGGCTTCATTTTATATTAATTGGGCAATGATATGTATTAATTGACAGGGACATGGTGAGTTGTGACCTCAGTGGGACTTTATTTGGGGGATTTCTGCTCTTTTCTGGTACCCCTGTAATTATGTTGCCTCTTCTCTTCTTCTGTGAGCATGTCGAGGGGAATTACATATTTTTGCTGAGTTTTCTGTTATTTATTTATTTTAGAAATCAGGCAGTGCAGGGAATCTTGCTTTAAAGCTCAAGTATTGAGAACACGTTGTTAAAAGCCATAAAGCCATGGCTAGTCTAGAGTAAAACACAGATTTCTATGTAAAAATACCCAAAATATGGGCTGTTATCACTGCAAAATATTGGCAGATCAGTAGGATATGGAGAAATGGTCACCAGTTAAAAATAACTTAAACACAGAGCTTAAAATAAGATGTACATGAAACCAAGGGTCTCACAGTTCTTTAGTCAGCCCCAATCACTAAAATTAGGGCTTGACGGAGTGACAAATGTGTTTGCTCTGTGCCAAAACTGTAGGCACCCGGAGGGTGACAAAGAAAATAAATCTCTGTTGGCTGCAACTTTCCTCCTAACAGAGCAAAGAGAAATCTTTGGTCGTTAACAAAACAGACTGAAAACGGAGGAGCTACTTTTGAGTTGTGTAAATGTCCTGGAAAGGTGCTTTATCTCTTCCTAAATCAGCGAAGATTAGAGTGGGAGCATCTCAGGGGAAAACCCCAAAGCTACTTCTGTTCTTCCAGCTCAAAGTGAAGCTTTACTTGGTTTGTTGCATGGCAGAGCACAGTGCAAGACCTTTGGCTTCTTTTCTTTGAGTTTTGCCTACTCTGACAGCACTTTTAATAAATGGCAGCCAATAACGGCAGGATTATTTTCCCTGGACTGCCCTTTTACCCCCAGTTTTCACCAGTGACCTTCCCTCGGCCAAAAAAACGGCATTAAGTGTGTGATGAAGTGGCTGAATTTCTCATAATTCCAGATCGGATGTGGGTTTGCCCCATTTCTATTAAAGGTGCAGGTTGGGTTGACCTTGAAAACGCTTCTCTGGTTCATTCATGAGGGCTTGGGGTCACCACATGGACTTCTTTTGGGGGCGATCCTCCATGCCTTGATGCTGTTTTTGCAATGAGTATTTTGATGTGAGCTGCCTGGTGCTTATAGGGCTCAGTGCCCTACAGTGTGCTTTGGGGACATTGGGTTGCTCCTCTGGAGGAAGCCAAGGCTATGGAAAACATGAGCACATGCCCATGGAGGACACAGCCTGGCCTCCAGCAAGGAGGCCAGACCCAATATATGCAGCAGACTGTGGTGAGGGCATGCAGACATATCCCACTGAAGGTACGGAAAGACATGATGCTGGGCGCATGCTTCGATACCTTCTGGAGCAGAAGGCTGATGTTGCTCTTGGCAGTTAATGATAGAAATTATCTACTCCAAAACCACCTTCTGAGACGGTGTTTCCCCTTGGCCCCCATGTTTTCCAGGCACAACCCCTTTTCCACTTTCCTCCTGAAGCCTGCACAACTGTAGAGATGCAGCTCTGAGGCCAGGTTGTGCCTTTTTTCACTGTACAAAAAAAAAAGGCACATTTCACACCCTAAACACTTCGCAGTCTTGTTTTGTACACATTTCATTTATTGGGTTGAGTTCAAACCAGGCTTTTTTCATATGCTATCTCACATATTTTGGGGTCTACCATTTAGAGTAAATGGAGAAGAGACTGTATTAAATACCAAACATGCTTAAAGGAGCTCAAAACTATTTGTAACTCCCTAGTTAGCTGGAGACTGTATAAATCACCATGTCATGTCTCAAAGTGCTCTTTTGTCGTGAAGGCTGGAAATATGGGGAAAGAAAAGCTTTCAAATGGGCAAATGAAAGATATTTAAATTGGGGCAATTAATCTAGTGGCTCACATCACAATCATTGATGTCTGGGTTGAGTTTCAGTAGCAGAAGCTGCAATGTGTTGGCTCTGGGACATGGACAGCACTCTGCTGATGCCAGAAAGCCTGGAATTTCTTTTTGTCAAGGAAAACCTCACTGTGTCTTGTGGTCTGGAGAGCCATTTCTCATCGGGAATTATACAGTTACAAAAAAAAAAAAAAGTAAAAATCCACACCCATTTCCATGGGGGAGGCAAGACAGGGAGAAGACAGAGAGCTGCAGGAGAGGGATGTGAAGCAGAAACTCAGCGAGTTGGGAGCTCTGATTTATCTGCCATATGGGAAAGAAGAAAACAGCCGGCTCCAAAGGGATTTCTTTCCCTCTCCCAAAGGGAAAATTCACAAGCGTGTTAGCAGAATTTAGTAAGAAACAAGGCAGCTTTAAGTGAGGAAAGGGTTTTATAGGTGTGCCATAGCATTACACTGCTTTTGGTGCTTTCCACAACCAGGGAAATCTTTGCTTTGGTTCCTGTGCATGTCTCGCCATCCGCATTTCTGAAGTCAGGGTAGGTGGGCTGTTTTAATCCAATTCCTGCAATCTGACCAGAAAGTGGGTTTCCACTGGCATTTACTCATTGTAATCATTCACAGAGGTGTTGTGAGATTTGTGTGAAAATTGCAAGCATGGACACCCCAAAAAGGTGTTACTACAAACTGCACTGTCACTCACAGGATGTTTATGGGCTGCAGCAATGGTTGCAAAAAGCCGTTGCCTGTTATCTGCTCCTGACTGCGTAGTTTGTGGTCAGATCTTTGCCAGGATCTTTGGAGCATCAGGGTTGGCTTTTGCACCAGTGCTGGTATGATCCACGCTTTGCAATGTTTACGCCGGCTGAGAAATTGGTGATGGACTGCAGGATGGAAAAATGTAGCTGACAGTTAAACTTCTGCTGAATAGGATTAACTTTGACCTCCAAAAAGCTTTGTGACAAGGTCTGAACCTGGCTGGGACTTTGGGGTGAAACTTTCCCATTTTGGGACTGGTGTGGGATCAAAATTTGGTGTTTGGGTGCTGGAAACGTGGCTGCGCAGCAGTTCCTCTGTCATGGGATTAGCAGGTTGCAGTCAAAAGTGAAGTGTGCAAGGCAAGTTTTGAAAGCATCGGGCAAGATTTTGATCATAAATTATTCACAGTTAATTGCTTGCAGCGAAGAACTGTTAGAAAATTAATCCGCTCCCTATTTTTGTTAATACTCTCCAAGTAATCGGAACCTTTTACCGGACAATTCATGTCCGGCAAGAGGAAGTTTGCACATTTTTGGGATCATCAGCTATGTTTCACTTCAAAGGCTTTCAATTTGCCCTCCAAAAAAAACTCACAATCTGCTCTTTTGGGAACTTTTGCTGGGCTAGGGGCTGTATTGCCCAAAATTCAAGTATTTTCATGTTACTTTGAAGAAGCCTCTTTGATGTTTCCCTGTGCCAGCTTTTTTTGGAAGGTGCTTTAATGGTCTCCCTCTATAAAAGTAACACTTTAAAATGTGTGTAGGTATCTCAGCTCTCCACTTAAAAAAAGAACAAAGTTGTTTAATGCTGCCGTTCAAGGTACATTAACCTTGTCTACTAAAGCTCTGACTGGCTCTTGCAGGTTTTATTCTTGTGTTTATGTTGCAGAGATATCCCTGGAGCATTTTAGTCGGCAGCGGGGATGGGTATCTTCGGAGAGAAGAGAAATATTTAGCAGTAATTGTTGTTCTCATCAGAAATGCACCACAGCAGCTTCCCCCTCCCACACCTACTCCTTTCCATGCAGCTGGAGCTGGGGGCGATTTGCAAATGCAAAATGTTCTTTTCCCCGCCAGGGGAGAGATTTCCCATCCTGTGGGGAAGTCAGTTGGTTTTCGGCAAGTGTTTTTTGGCATCCCCAGCAGTGCAGCGTGTCCCTCTCCCTTTTATTGGTGCTTACGTATCAGTCAATAACTTTTCTAGGAGAAGAAAAGTGGTTTATCATGAAGCAATACCAAATCCCAACCTTCTTTAGACCATGGCAACAGCGGAAGCCCAGGCTTGGTTTGTCTTTTTTTTTTGCATTGGGAAATAACTCAATAATGGGATGTCAGGAATATTTCAAAGGTCAGCATTTAGGGAACTGGTGTCTTGGCTGTTCCTGGTGCAAAAACTCTCCTGGAATTGAGTAAAGGAAATTTGGCTACCAAGTATTTAAAATATATTTTATATATATATATATATATATATATATATATATTTGCTGGCCCAGTGCTATTTCTGGCACGTATCTGTAATGAGGCATCATGCAAGCCCACTTGGTACAGAGGAATCATGAGAATCAACTGAGAATGGGTAATATCTTGAAAAATGTGTTTGTTCCCCATTTTTGACCATTTAATAGCATCAGGTGTGTTTTTAGTGAGCTCAGGGTGGCAGTAGGGGGTTACTTTAAGAGCTTGTGAAAAGATGGTGTTCATCTGCAGCTGGAAACTTTTGCTTTCAGGGAGATAGGTGAATTTTGACAATGAAGGTTGGCGGCAGGGGGAGGATCAGACAGCAGATAGAAATTCAGTGTTCGGGGGGAGGAGAGTCGCTCCCGATTCACTTTACAGGCAAGCAGAGGGATGCTGTCACCTGCAGAGGGTGAACCTGTCCTCGCTCGTGCTTCAGAGCAAGATGTATAGTTCTCTGGAGGTTCCTCTCCCTTCCTGTCAGCCATATTTCTTCATTTTAACTTACATATACACATATAATGAATGCATATATCATAAACATCAGCATGCATAACCCCTCTGTGAAGACAGTGGCATAAAAAACTTGCAGCCCCTTGCAGAGCATGACTAACACACCATCATTGCGAACCCCCAGTTTAAAAAAACACCTTTTAGAAAGGTAATCTTCCACTAATACACTGAAATACCTTCCTGTGGCTGGAAAAACACAGTCAAGTGCCTTAAATAATTTTGCAACTTTGGGAAGAGAAAGGGAAATGCATGAAAACCTGGCTTTATGGTTTTCCACTTTGAATCCTCACTTATGAATCACATGCTGCAGGGGAGAAGCTGTTGAATTAGCTGGAAAAAATGATCCCTACTTTCCATTGGTTTGGAAACAACAGTTGTATCTTGCAAAGCTAATATTAATGTTATCCACAGAAAATGGTAACGTGGAGTCCAACAACATGTTTTTTTTCACATTCGGTGCTATTTCTAATACAGTTTTACAGCAGTTCTGCTAATCGCGCAGGTCAGGGATTATTTCCTCTTCACCTCCAGGATGGCAGACGACTGTTGGCGATACTCGGATTTTTTTAAACATTTTGAAGCATCAGCGGCCACTGTGAAAAGATGACTTCTCAACTCATTGTAATTATTTTAATTTGAAAGAGGAGATAATATATGGCTGGCAAAAAGCAGCCTATAAATCTTTCTGAGCTGCGACTCTTTTAGGTAGACACAAGCTCTTCGGGAAATACATTTCCAATTCAATGGCAATGTTTCAGTGGTAGCTGAAATATTTTTAATTTCATAAGGAAATTTAGGATACTTTGATCTCAGGTTGCTGCCAAAACCTAAAGTACTGCCCCTTCTGGAAATGAAAAGAGCATTTATTGACTTTATTGCCCAAAAATTCTCTGCTCCACATGATGCCCTGTGAGGGGGCTGCAATTACTTCTCCTGCCCTCGTCGGCTCCCTGAAAATTCACTGATCGCCCAAGATGTGACCATTTGCTTGAGCTGGTCTGCAAGGTGTTGGTAGGATTGGGTGTTGCTCTGTGCATCCTCCCATTTCTCCTTTCGTCGTCTGGATGACTATAGCAAAGAGCTCACTCACTTAAAATCATTTGGGGGGGGCGGAAGATGTTAAAAAAATAAGGATTAATGCATAATATAGCAGCTTTTGAACCGTCCCTGTGCTTAGAAGAAGTGCCTCGCTGCCAATAAATCTTTGGGGCTGCGGGAAAGTGCTGACAGCTTTGCACCGTTATCCCAAGATTCATGGCTGGGAGCTCCCACACAAGGCACCCGTCCGGCACTTCCTGTGGGCGCCAGCCACTTCCCCGGATATTTACGGCGCCCAAGTGCATTTGTTTCCCTGAGATAAATATACCGCTATCAGCAACAGCTGTCTCTCATTTTTATCCCTTTTTATATTTGGCTATAAGTCCTATTCTCCAAACAAATCAACACCCTTAAAGCCTCAAAGAACGGTTTGATTTAGTGAGCAGGTTAGATGATATTCAGCAATTAAATTGGGCTCCGGACTGCCACCTTCTGGGAATATATTCAGCCAAAAAGCCTGCACCCTGTAATAAATTGCGGCCTGCTAAAGGTAGGCTTGCACCCAGCATGAACAATAGATGCCAAGCAGGGTTTTTCCCCCAAAATATCCATCTCTGGGTGTGTGTTCTATTTTTTTAGCCTCCCACCAAGATGTCTGGACTGGCAGAATGCTGAGCTCTTTGCTTTTCTCCCGGCTGCAGCTATTTCTGGTGAGGCCATTTCCCCCAGGGGCTTTTGCACTGCCTCTTGGGGATGGGGATGCTTGAGCCGCAAACCGAATTTTAACGTCTGACCCCACAGATTCTAAGCTGCAAAGAACAGATAATTTTGCTAGAGGAAAAAAGGATAAAAAGCATCATTTCAGGACTTAGACTCAATGATCCTCATGTGTCCTCTCCAACTCAGGATATTCTATGATTCTAGGGTTTTAATCCCATAAATACAATAGCCTTCTTCAAGATGTTTGTGTCATGCAAGGACCCCACTCTGCCTTCCCAATGCACAGCATTTTGGGTGTGCTCTCCTAATAAGCTATTCGTGGGGCACCATACTAGTGCAAAGTGTGTGATAAGTAATTACACGTTGCTTTTTTTTTTAATTATTCAGTCAAAACAATAAGGGTGGTTGACACTCGTGCCATGTAGACAGCACTCAGCTTTCCACATGGGCATGGCCACCTGTGCTCTTGGTGCCCTGTGGTTCCTATAAAGCCCAAAGCCTCATGAAGAAGACTAGAATAGTGCAGATCTACCACTGAATGACTGTGGGGACTGATCTGAAGACTCCAAACCCACCTCTGCTCTTGTGCCCTGGGTGAGAACATTTCTTCCCACAGGTCAGCATTGCACTGGAGAAGCAACTCTATTGCTACTTACTGGTAGATCCCTTGGCAATATCAGAGGACTTTGCATGGGGCTCCTCTCCAGATGAGAAGCCAGCACAGCTCAATGACAGGCAGAGCGACCAGGCGAAGCCTTTGAGAGATATCATCTCTGACAAAAATGAGCTGTGCCTTGTTTTGCAGGGAGAAATGCACCTTTGGAAGCTCTGGGGAGATTTTGCCAGGTGGCTTTGTGAATTTGCTCAATACAGAGCTCAGAGCCTCAGAGAGGACCCAGGATGGTGGTGGGTTGCTTTTTTTTTTTTTAGGTTGGTTGGCTTGTTGTTTGCTTGCTTGTTTATTTATTTATTTATTTTAGCAAGTTTATTGGCTTGATTTTTGAAGCCACCCTCCATCTGCAACCAAATAATAAGAAAAGAGGCATTTCTGAGCAAAGACCTGCTTCTTTGGTTGCTCTTGGTCATCAGGTCTACCTTGGAGATCATGTCCAGCCAAAAGGTCCTCTGCAAATTTGTCCATTTGGAAATCTCCATATAGGTACATAGCTATAGGAGTAAGGGGTGGAAAGCAAAGCCCTGGATGCACCGGGGTTCACATGGGGGAAATCATAATGAACTCCACCAATTGCAGCCATCATTTCCAAGAGCTCTGCTCTCACCTGGCCACTCCCCAGGGAAGGTCACCTCACCAATAGCCCTCTTCACTTTGCCCTGGAGGCATTTCTCATCCAAAATCACAGATCTCAATGAATCATCAAGTGAAGGGTCATCAAGGCATCTTGTGTTTCTTCCAGGGACTAGCTGGGAGAGCACTGTGTGCTCATGTGAGGGATGTTACCTCTCCTTTCTGTCTTTTTTTTTTTCCCTTTTGGGAGGGTTTGGGGAACAGTTTTCCCCTTAATCCAGCAGCATTTCTCTTGCCCTCAGGTTCTCGATGTGACTCCCACCCAGGATGCACCATGTCTCCCCGGCACCGGCTCTGACGATGATGGCCACCCAGACGGTGCCCCCTCCTCCCTACCAAGACACCCCACAGGTGAGTGTCCCCCAGCACCTGCGCCCCCCAAAAAACTCTCTGTGACCCCCAGCCCAGCTCATCTTCCCATGCATCATTTACCCTGCCTTGCTAAATATGATCAGTATAAAATATTTCACCCCAAACTCTTCGTTTTGGAGACTGGCAAAAATGAAACCCCTCTCACTGCATCCCAGGTTGCAGTATTAAAGGATCTGGGGACAACCCCCTTGTGTTTTTTGTTGTTGTTGTTTCCCCCATTTTTGGCTCATTTTGGGGTTGCAGGGTTTTCTTGGTGGCATACTTGGGGTGTGCGTCTTGCCTCTGTTGATGCAATGAGTGCCCCCATCCAGTCCAGTCTCCCAGTGCAGCGTCGATATTTTGCAGTAAAGTGTCTTTTGAGGCAATTTGAATGGCATTTTGATTGATTTTACGGCACTTTTGGCAATCCGTCTCAGGGAAAAAAAGACTTCATCTACAATGTTGCTCCAAGGGGTCAAATAACCTCCTCTCCAAGCGTCATTACAGAGTTAGTTATTATAAGAACAGGAATTTGTTCCAAGAGAAACTCAGACGGAGCACCCCAACGTGCTGGATGTGGGGATTTGGGCTTTACTGAGGTCAGATTTTGGGGACGGTCCCACTCCTCACAGCCTACTTCAAACTTTTGGGGGGTAAATCCATATTTCTGATTTGGGGTGCAGTGACCATCTGCGGAGACTGAGTGTGAATGATCTGGATGAAGCACTGAACTGGCACCATGTTTAAGGCAGTTTTTTAGGGCTTTTATGGGAAATCATTATTTTTTCCCCATTTTGAAAGGGGCATTTGCTGCAAAGCTTGGCCCTGCTGCGTTTCTCCACCATTTGTATCCCGGTGTTGCTGCAAAAACAGAAAATCCCCCCCAGGAAAAAAAATAGAGACCGTTCTCTGCAAGTAAAATAAATAAACTGCTGCCCTGCCGCGACTTTTACGCTCCCCCGAAGCCACCCGGGCCTCCTTTCTGCTTGTCTCCTTCGGTGGGAAAAGGTCACTTTTGCAAATGACGCCTCGGTGGGGCTTTTATGGCTCCTCCAACTTCTGTGTCATCATTTGCTCGCTCCACTGCTCCGCTCGGAGCTTCTTTTTTTTTTTCTTTCCCACTTTCTCCTATTTTTTTAGTGCCTCTCTGTCGAAATGCAGTGCCTTTCTCGCTTACGCAGCAGGGAGCAGGGACACCGATTTAGTCCTAATGGGCAATTTAAGGGACTTTTAAAATAGCCGAGCTTTTCCATGGCATCCTACAGAGACATCCCCTATACCTTTCGCTGTCCCTTCTGCACCCCCATTTTCATTTAAAATGTTGCATTTGGGGGCCTTTGGGACTGTTGCCATCCAAACACCTTCTTTTTTATCCTATTGAGGGGGTTGCTCAAGCATTTTTTCTTCATTTTAGGGAATTTAGAGGAAATGCTGCTGTGAAGAGCACTTTGTGTTGTTTTTTGTTTGTTTGTTTTGTTTTGTTTTGTTTTGTTTTTCCTGTATGCTGTGTCTGCTGTGATGTCTTCACCTGAAAATGGAAGGATTTGGTATTTCTTGGTTTTGGAAAAGCAAATTGCATGTTTATTCCTCTTCCCAAAGATGGGGCAGAGATGGGGAGGTCAGTGGTAAATAAGAAAACAAGTTGAACCATCAATTACAAGAGCTACAACCAACATTGCAAAGCGCCTCTCACCAAGGGGACCATCCTGGGGAGAAAAGTACTAAAAAATGGGTTTGGGGGAGCTTTGCATTAATATTGTTACTGCAGAGGCCGTGCAAGCAATCAACCTCACTGTCGGAAACGTGCAAAAATGAAGAAGTAATGGAAAAAGCTGCCTTTCAGAGGAAAAATATGCTGTAATAATCACCAGGTTCTGCTACCAGCATGTAACACAGAGCGTAATTTATACCGTGATCACGCTCGCCAAGTGACTCTACCTGTTGGAAATAAGGAGTCTGCATAAAAATCCGTGTGTTTTCCATAATAAATTAAAAAGAAAAAACAACAGAAAGTCATCAGCCATTTCATTGTCAAAACTGGACAAATATAGCTAGCAAAAAGAGGTTGTTTTAAAAATACATTCTCATTTTCATTACAGAAACTGATGAAAGAAGGCTTGCCCTGAAAAAGTGTTTTGTGGATGGTGTCTGATATATCACAGACAAAAACAGAAGCTCTACTGTTGTTGCAGCTTAAAAATTGGGTGGAGATGTCAATTTTTCACTAGGATCAGTGACACACACACACATTGGGTGGAGATGTCGATTTTCCCTAGGATCAGCCTCACACACGCACACACACACCGGTGTCCTTGGCACATTTTGGGCTCGGAACCAGCATTAATGGCATATGGATTTCATGCAATTACACTGAGAAATTTCACTGTGAAATGCTGATGAATAAGGTAAATAATGCTAATTTAGCAGGTTGCCTTGACCTGAAGACTTTCACCGTGGTTGCTTTCAGGACTTGAAATACTATAGGACTACTTTGACGGTAGTTTTCAAAACTGTGAAGCAAAAGGGATTGCTGCAGTTACCTGTGAGACACCCTGGATCACCGAGAGGGAGCCAGGCGAGCAGCCACTGGTTCTGGCAAAGCTTTTTCTTCCTAAAGAACCAAAAAAAGAGGAATATAATATAAATACAAATATAACTGGGAGGTGATGCAGCAAGTGATACTGCAGAAATCCCTGACGCTCCCTCAGCTCAGAATTCACCCCTGGCTTTAACCAGGAGTCTTACGAAAGCACAGGGATATTTTACATTTTTTTTCTCTCATGTGCATATTTTCGGCTGTTTTCTGGAGGGAAAAAAAAATTGCCCTGATGCAGCTTGTGTGGGAAACTTGAGCATTTACTGGGCAGGACATCTCAGAGGAGAGAATGCAGGCACGACATCCCTATCTGCATTTTTTCTGTTTCCTGCACTTCTACCTAAATCCAGACCCTTTTTCCCAGGTTTTCCTGCATTTTCTCCCCATTTTCCCACCATGGAGACGCTCATGCTCCTGGGACGGAAACCGGCTGCATTTTTCTTCCCTTCTTATCCCTGTAAAGCCCCTTTCAGCCATATTTTTGGCTTCCTCCCTGCCCGGCACCCCCATCCGTCTGCAAACACTTGCATTGGAGCAACCTCTCCTATTTTTTTCCGCCGACTTGGCACGGCCGGGCTGTTCATCAGAGGTTGCATTAGGCGCGGGGATTATTTTCTTTAGTCCAAGGTGAGGTAATGGCTTCGAAACAGCCGCAGAGGAGGCTTTTTTGTGAGTAATAGCCCAATTAGTTGCAGACTCAGCTGCAAACAGCCAACTTGGCAGGATTTTGGGGCTCCAACTGCCGGCGAGGACACGAAATGGGCTTCTACGTCCCAGTAAGTGAATGTTAAAGTAAAAAAGGGGAAAAGGAAAAAAAAAGCCATTTCCCCCCAAAAAATGTAAAGTAATTCTCAGTGGAGCTAGCAGGGAGGAAAAAAGGGAAAAATGAGAAAAGAGGAAGGGGAGGTATTTAATGGCACAGCCAGAGTGCCGTGCAAATGCAATACTTGCATTTTGGTTTTAGTTAGAAATTGGGAAAAAAAGAAGACAGAAACCCAAACTGATAGGGTGAACCCCACTTTTTTGCCCAAAACTATGTATTCTCCCACGGGAGAGAAGACTGAGGGAAATCAAGGCAGTCCAGCAGCTTACTTCTGTGTTGGGAGCATTCGAAATTAAATGGTGCTAGGCGACTTTACAGGAGCCAAACTTTGGAGTTATGAACAATAACAGTGTTAACAAGAGCCGTAGCAGCAGTGAAAGGTCAGGCAGGAGATATTAAAGTCAAACATTCTAGAACCAATGGGTGCCGCAGGTTGGGCCCAACGTGGGTTTATGCAGCTTTTAATCGAGGTGAGAAATCTGCTTTTCCATGCCAAGACCCTGACTATAAGGGTGAGTTTTGCTGGAGACAACTGTGGGCATCTGCACATATACACACAAGTCTTTATATACATATATAAAATATTTAGCAAGACACAGAGGCTTCTTTTTGCTACCCAGCTTGGGGGAGGATAGAAGATTTATGGAGGAAAATGGGCAAATGCTAATTTTTACAGAATTTCAGCATGAGAGCAGGTAAAGCATCCACTTTGTGCATTAATTTTACACTGGGATTTTGAGTTGAGAACTGCACAAGTTTGGAGAGTTGGGGGTGCTGATGCATTTGAACCCAAAGAGATTGAACTTCTCCCCCAGTTTTTTTTTTGTTTTTTTTTTTAAACCGAATCTGTTAAAGCAACATGTTGCATGGTGTATGTCAGACCCATCTGCAGTCTGGCAGGAAACCATGCAGATTTCTCTAATGCAATGTTAAGCTTAAGTGGAAATTACCCTTAAATGTGTGCACAAGCATGTGCAAATGAGGAAACACATCCTGTGCACATGGGCATGGATGTTTTGGGAGTGCTTTGGGGATGATGCTGGGAGGATGTGAAGTGATTTGCATGTGTGCTGGTGCAGACTCATCTCACATATTAAACTCACATTTATTTAACTAAAATAATTGCACACTTTTTAAAAGCAAGTCATTAGTTAGCAGAGCCATTTATTACATAGCAGACATAATTTTAATGGTAGATTTTCAACCCTGGTGCATTGTGTGTCCCATCCCAGCAGCCTTCTGGGGCTGCATCGGCAATAAAGGCAGGTGATTTGAACCAAAAAAAAGTTGCTTTTCTGTCTGGCTGCTTGCTTTGCTAAAATGACTCATCCCTGGGCTCAGCACACCAGAGAGTTAGAAGAGGCTCCCATAATTTTTGAAGAAAGCAGACTGCCTGTGTGTCTAGAGAATCACACCTTCTTGCTTTGAGCAGCCTCTGTTCAGTCACAAGACAAATGTTGCAGCTGATTTAATCAGGGACTTCTGAGTGCTTCTGCGGAGAGGAGGTCAGAGCACCTGCATTTCCCCCTAACAAATTACCCCTGTGTCTGCTGTGCTCATGGTGTACTGAGGAAGACATCAAGCTTTCTCCCTTGCAGGTCTGACTGTATCTCCCCCATGAAGTGGAATAAGTGCTAATCCTGCTGCCAAACTCAGTGATGCTCAAGCTGGGCGACGTGAGCAGGAGAAGTGCAATAAACCCCATTTTTGTGTTTCTTTCCTTCTTCCTTCCTTCCTTCCTTCCTTCCTTCCTTCCTTCCTTCCTTCCTTCCCTCCCTCCCTCCTTCCTTCCTTCCCTCCTTCCTTCCTTCCTTCCCTCCTTCCTTCCTTCCCTCCTTCCCTCCTTCCTTCCCTTCCTTCCCTTCCTTCCCAGATGACGGCCACAGCCCAGCAGCCTACCAAGGCACAGCCTGTGCACCTCACCACCACGCCAGCAGCCGCCAACGCACCCGTGCCCACTGCAGCTGGTGACCCCCAGGCGCAGCTGGAGGCCGACAAGCGAGCCGTCTACAGGTGATGCAAGCCGACATCAGTGTGCATTAATTAATTAGTGCATCACTGAATGCATGATTTCATTAATGCATTCCTTAGTCTCGTGAATGCCTTGAGTCAGTAATGCATTGATTTAATGCATTGGGTAATGCAGCAACTCACTGATGCATTAATTATTATAATGCATTACTAACCTGCTAATATTCAAACACATTAATTAATGCACAGGAATGGGTTCATTAGCAATTAGCTCCTTTTTAGCAATAATAGCTATCAATAATATTGCATAGTGGTGGAGCTTCTTTGTGGAACTAGTTTTGCAGCACTATGGGATCCCCTGTGTTCAGCAGCACCTGTCCCCCCTGAGAAATATTCACCTCCAGAAAACCCAAATCGGGTGTTTTTTTGCAAAGCTCTGCGATTTGAGGCAGAAAAAGCACTCAGGAGGAGATAAGACGGACATTAACCTGAAACATGCAGTTTGTGCATCCATACAGTGCTCAGGCAGCTATGCCTTGGCCCCTCCAGTCTGCTTTTTTGTCACTGTGGGGATAATAATATATCATACTATAATGTATACAGCAATGTATGATAATTGTACTAAGTAATATAATTATGCAAATAATATAATAAGTAATGTAATTATATATGATATGTAATTAATTACAATATTATAACGTATACAGTACTTATATAACAGTAATGTATAATCTTATAATATAATAAGGCTTATATAAGGCTTAAGGTTAAGAGTAACCCCCAGTTAACAGCCAGGGCTATGGTTCATGGATGCGTGGAGCCACATGGGCCCTGTGGGAGGTTCTGGGGACTCCTGAGCCAAAACCTGCAGATTGGAAGTTAAGAAATTAAAATATTTCACCTCCAAATATTCACATATAGTGAGTCCAAACGGCCCTGAAAGGGAAAGGGATCAGTGAAGAAATAAACACCTTTTTTCTTTTGCAGCTCTGCAATGACTTTCTGCTGGGTTAAAGGAAGGATTTCCACGGCATTCATGGGTGTGGTTTTATTGCAAAACTTAAAAATATTTTGGAGGTTTAACAGCCTTAATTTGATGGGTCAAAAATGCCATACATGCCATTTTGGGTGTATTTCCTACATGGGAAAGTGGTGACAAAATTGCAGGCGGCATCTTGGCTGGTCCTATGTGTAGACTCAGCCATCCAAACCCAGGTGCTCATTTTTTGGTACCAGCCACAATTAGCCCCAGAAGTATGTTTTTTGTATAAAAGAACACTGAATGAACCGGTTTTGCTGCATACATGGCCTGTGGGGTTTCAGCCCTGTGCAAAATCTGAATATTAACCTATACAGTTTTCATGTAGAGTATGTATATGTAATTAGATATCAAATAGGTGTTTTAGCAGCTGGCTACATGCCACGCTCCCAGTACTGCATCCTCTACCGTAAGCAATGGATTTTTGTTAATTTTCAGTAATTACACAAAGGCAGAAGGCAACGGCTGTACACATTGGTCAATCAACCTGAAGGGAAATCGCCAGGAAAATGCAACGGGAAATATAAAAGGCGATGGATGAGTGGCCGCTAAGTCACCACCAGGTTTTATGCTCTAGCAGGAGTCTTATCACCCATTAAAAAAAAAAAAGAAAGAAAAAAAAAAGAAAAGAAAAAAAAAGAAAAAAAAAAAAAGGAAAACTAATCCACCCCCTCCCTGCTTTGTGTGGTGACAGCCGAGCATCTTTGTGGGGGCTGGTCCCCAGCAGCATCACTTCAGGTTTTGGACAAACAGAAGATGATGCCCCAAAGAAATGAGCACTGAAAACTGCCCTTGTGAGCTCTGTGCGCTGGATTTCCAAGCAGGACAAGTCCATGCTTCTTTGCAGCCTGTTTCTTTTTTTTGGAGAAAAAGAAAATGAATTTTGGCGCTGGGGGAAAGAATACGAGTGCATGTTGTGCTGTGCTGCCCTCCCTGTGCCTGTGTTGCAGCCCTGCTGCCAGCTCGCAGGCAGCACCCTGCTGAATGTGCGAAATTAGGCCATTAGAGGAATTCATTTCTCTTTATTAGCCCGTGTCAAATCCTTTTTATTAGTGGCTGCGAACGACCTCTCTCCTGCAGGAAAATGTCAGGCCGGTTCAGCCCTTTTATTTGCTCGGTGCCACTGCGGAACAAGCTCTTCTACTTTTATTCCCTCTCGGCTTGGGGTGGGCACAAATGGGGTGGGAAGGCAGGCAGCTGAGCTGAGTACAGACCTCATTTGGGGCCAGATCCAGAGGATTGCCCCTCAAAAAAACGGATTTTTGCAAAAGCAGATTCTGCCAAAGCAGGTGTTTCTACCCCCAAACTCTTCCCAGTTCCACAGGGCTGAATCTCTGCCTCCATAACATCTGTGGTGTGGAGAATACCCCTGTTTCCCCATACATCCTGGATATCCATCCCATATTTCACAGTGAGGGTGGGATCCAGATGTAAAATGCCAAAGCCTCACAGTGCCCATACCATTCCCCTACATTTGGCAGCCACAGGAAGGCTAGAAATGCAGAAAAGTGCATTTTTTTTTCATGCAAAAGGAAAAAGAATTTGCAACAATTTAGCACCCAGCTCATGGCAGAAATCCAAATTTCACTGCTCCTCAACACTGTTCAAAAAGGGGCCTTCATGCTCTCCCTTAACCTGCCCCTGGGGGTTTTGCATTTCCACCTTTGTTTTATTTTATTATTTTATTTTATTTTATTTTATTTTATTTTATTTTATTTTATTTTATTTTATATTTTATTTTATATTTTATTTTATTTTGTTTTGTTTTGTTTTATTTTGTTTTATTTTATTTTTTTTTTGTATTTTATTATTTTATTTTGTATTTATTTTATTTATTTATTTATTATTTTTTTTTATTTTCCAGATAAAATCAAACCATCATACCCTCAGCCACATTGCCTCCCCATCTTGCCAGCACTGCAAGAAATTTGTGAAGGTCAATCATTAATACAGAAGAGTACAGGGATGCTGGTGATGGCTTTAATCCCTCTTGGTACCTGCAGATCCTCAAAGCAAAGGGGCTACAAAATGCAACTCCCCCACCAAAAAAAAAAACAGCACAATAATTTCACTCACTAGCGCAGGGTGGGTTCATGCCTTTGCTTCCTCATTGGTTTTTGAAATGGCATCTGCTGCGAGCCATGGGTTCATAAGGCCAATAATTCATACCACGGCTTGGAATTTGCTGTTCATATCCCTCAGCTAAGCCCCAGCGGGGTGGCTGAAATTATGGAATTATTCCCCCCCCAGACCCTCCCCATCCTCTCCAGCCTTGGCAAATCTTGCATTAAACCGGGATCAGGCCAGATTAGACCATAATATGCTGCAGTATTAGCAGTTGCAAATGAAGACTTAGCCGAGGGGTTTAACCCCTTCGCCTGACTCTGGTTTGGAAGAGACCTGCAGGAAGCCCAGAATTGAGCGGTAATCATCTCTCCTTTGGGCCAAAATTGCTTTTTTCCCCAGCGCTTTGTAGAGCTGTATGTATTAGAGGCACCCCCAGAGTACTTTTCTGAAGGAGGTGAGACCAGGAGGCAAACCCTGCTGCACTGGGATAACTGGGGTGTCCTTGCTGCGCACAGGAGGAACAACCCCTGCAGCAGCCTTTTGCCTTTCTCTCCTGAAAGTTGCCTCAAATACTTCCATAGTTTTAAAATTGCACCACTGGAGGGGCTCCCTGAGAGCGGCACTAACTCCTGGTCTTCATCACCTGCTTTGCCACGTGTTTTGGTGTAGCACATATATTTGCATTTTATATTGCATCGATTTAGTGTCATTGTTAGAGCTAATTGTGGATTCACAAACAGGAAGGCAAGCCTGTTTTTGAAGGGGGTCTTGTGTTGAGAAGGAAGAGGGACTTGGCCCAACTCCTCCTTTGTGTGCAGACACGAATGTGCTTGAAGAAGGAGAAGAGAGCCCTCTCAATGGGGTAGCAACCCATGCAGCAGAAGCGAGCGGTATCTGTGGCATAAACGGACGTCATGGGTGTGTAGAAATGCCAGCCCTTCCCTGCCCATCATCTCCAACTGACCCATATTTTTGAGTGCCTGTTGGCCTGGATCCCAGTGCAGATGTCAATTCCTGAAGCACGAAGACATCGGGATGGCAGGCAGTGCCGACAACTGCCCCAAAGCCAAAGCTTTTTGCCCATTGCAAAACGATTCTGAAACAAATGACTCTGGTGCAATGCTGTGAAGCACCAAGATGTCAGGAGAAGCCATACCTAGAGGAGAAGATGGTGCATTTTGCAATTTTTAATTTTTATTTTTATTTTTGTAAAAGGTCTAGAGGGACCACAGTCAGTGTTGGCTTGGGAGGGAGGTTTGCAATACCAGGCTCTTACAGGCTGGGAGGGAACAGATAGGTGGTGTGGGGTAAAAGCAGATGGGGGACCTAAAAGAAGTTGACATTATGGGGGGATCTTCTCTGTCCTTCACAGGCACCCGTTGTTCCCGCTGCTAACGCTGCTCTTTGAGAAGTGTGAGCAGGCGACACAGGGCTCTGAGTGCATCACCTCGGCCAGCTTTGACGTTGACATCGAGAACTTTGTCCACCAGCAGGAGCAGGAGCACAAGCCCTTCTTCAGTGATGACCCCGAGCTGGACAACTTGGTAGAGGGGGCTGGGGCTTGGTGTATGGCCTGGGGGGCTGAGGAGGGGGTAGGGATGAGGAACGTGTCACTGGGGCCTAACAACTTGGGGATCCGATTGTAGCAGTGGCCACCTTGGCAATGTTCTCCATAGACCCTGAGAGATTTTCCTCCAAGACCTTCTCTGAGACTTTCTCTATAAAATCCTCTGCAAGAACAAACTCCAGCCCAATTTTTGACTAGTTTTCTTGCACAGATACCACAGAAGCAACGCATCTGGAAACAGCCAAGCTTGATGGCTGGTTTGTGCCCCTAAACCAGCGGTCTTTGCAGGAATCACTCTTTTTGGTGTAGCGTGTGATACCATCTACCTTCTTGTCTGTCACCACCTCAGCTCACTCATGAGCAGCTCTTGTTCAACAAGCAGGGCAAAATAAGAGTTTTTTTTCCAGAAAAGGAGATGCACATCAAAGGTTTGGGCCACTTTGGGCTGTTTTTGGTACTTTCCCCACAGTAGCAATCTACATTTCCTACCAGAAACATTTCCTGAGAAGACTGTGCTTGGGATGGAGCTTTTCTCTTGCAGGGACTTAGGGTACATCCCCAAATCCTATTACTTTCTCCGGGAAGCCTCCATACGTGGTCTCCATGGCAGGCGTGTGGGTGGGCATGATCACAGCACTGTCCTATCACTCTCACCCAGTGCTCCGCAAACAGGTTTTATGGTCAAAAAGAAATTTCACCCACCTGAGATGATGCAAAGAGCAAAACTCCTTCTCTGGGGGATGGCATGGCCCCTGGGACCCATTGCAGAGGGATTTCCACCAGAAAAGAAGCAAAATCATGCAATTCACAAGCAGTTTGTCTGATGACCTGGCACAAGGGAAAGAAGAACAAGCAATGCACATCCAAAACAAGTGCTTTCCTAAAATAAAGTATTTTCAAAATGGATTAAAATACTGCGTCTTTTGGGCCAAATTTCAGCTCATGGAGGAGAGCTTTGTGAGATCCCTAACTCCAGACTGGCTTAGCCCCTCCAAAAATTATGGGATGTGCCAAGTTCTGTTTGCAGATTACTGAGCTCATTTTGTCATGTCTTACAGACAAGAAAAGAAACTGCTCTGGGACAAGTGACAAAAAAAGCAACATTTTGGATTGTTCTGATGTAGATCCTGGGGATGAACATGCATCAAATGTTGAGGTGCACCAAAAAAGAAAATCAAATTAAATTAGATAAAAATGGGTGCAATGATCTAGCAAAAGGAGAGTGACAGAGTTGGAGCCAGCTGGAGCTAAACAAAATTAAAATTTATGAGGAAGGAAAACCTATTCCCACATGTATCAGGCTGAAACATCTCTAGCAAACGGTCAGTGTGGGAGATGAGTCCACAGAGATGGCTTCTTTTAATAAAAAAAAAACAACACACAAGTGATGGGTTTGGGGTCATAAATGTTTCATTTGGGAGCAGCTCTTGCTGCTGTGGTGCAATTTGCCTGTGGCAATTCTGCACCAATCCCATGTATGTCTTGCAGCACTGGATATGTCTATATTCATGTGCACATATATGTGCATATATGTACATGTGCATATATGTACATTTGCCTTGTTTCTAGGACATGTATGTAAATTATATATATATATTCTGACCCAGTCCCCGCACTTTTCCAAAGCCATCCAAATCCCTAAGTGCACGTGGCCTCCAGCAAGGCAGAGGTGGATGGGGATGCTAAGGAAGGACCACTTCTGTTGGTGGGAAGCACCGATTGGAGGGGATTTCAGATGAAAACGTCTTGCAGTGCTCAAAACTCAACATTTCCACCTGTTCCTGAGGCAACACTCTTGCCGGGCTTTTTCCCATCCAAAATCTGTTTGCATCGTCATTTTTTTTTGTATTTTTTTTAACGCCATTGATTCCCTGGAAATCAGTGGTGGCAAAGTGGGGATGAAAAGGCCAGCGGCATTAGCTATCATTAGAATAAGAGTCATGTATTCCTCGCTGCCGAGATGCACATAATTAGAAATTAGAAAAAGGTCAGATCTCACCATTATCAACTCAATCAGCTGCCGAGTGCCACACAGTCAATTAATTCAGCATCTGTATTTTTTACAACCCCGCGCACGTACGCCGTCGGACTGTAACTCTTTATCCGGACAGATATACGGCGCAGCGGAGCAGGGACATAAAATGAGACCCTAAGCAAATGAGCTGAGATAATTGAGAGATTTATTTTTTATACATATATGTGTCAGGTCTTCTTGCCTGTGCCCTTGAATATTGACTTTCATGGCCATGAGCCCCGGGAGGATGCAGAGAGCTGGGGCGCGACGCCTCCACCTTGCACTTAACCTGTGCCAAGTACAGAGGAGGGCAAAAACACAGAAAAAGCATAAAAAAGGGAAAATTTCTGGCCACACCAGAAGTTTGTTTGCAAACCAAAAATTGGCTTTCTCCATCATGGAGCTGCTGAGTTTGGCCCTGGATTTTTCGGGATGTTTCCCAAACTCGGCGACTCACAGTTTGTAAAGATGACCACTAAAATTTGCAAGTTAAAAACACCCTTTGAAATGCAAAGACTCTTTGTTACATAAAACTGGATTTATTGCCCCGGAGTGAATAGCTGAAATTTTATATATTATGCAAGATTTCAAACAGCGGCTGTAAAACTTAAGGTTTCAGCTTGGCAAGAGGAATGTTTCATGTGTAAATTTTTTAACGTTTATGGGGTACGTTTTAATGAGGCCCAGGCTTTGCACCAGCAACAGCTTACGGCAGTGCTGCAGCCCCATAATCTTGTTAGAAAAAGTGGCCTCTGGAGAATAACCAAACATGTTCCTACATCCAGGGCTTTGCATCAGACTTTTTTTGGGCATTGGGAGAAATTCTCTTGAAGGCAATGGTAATTTTTGTGAATTTTCACCTCTTGGGATCGCAGAGATAGCAGGGGTGTGGAGGGAAAAGAAATGCAGCAGTGAAGAGGGATGGGCTCTGGGATGGACTTCGGGTGAGAATATTGATCTTTTTGGCTTTTTTTGGTTTGTTGAGAAAGGAGATGCTTTAAACTCTGCCATTGTGCCCGTGCGCAGATGGTGAAGGCAATCCAGGTGCTGCGCATCCACCTTCTGGAGCTGGAGAAGGTCAACGAGTTGTGCAAGGACTTTTGCAACCGCTACATCACCTGCCTCAAAACCAAGATGCACAGTGACAACCTACTCAGGAACGACCTGGGGGGGCCCTACTCCCCCAACCCCTCCTCCATCAGCCTCCACCCTCAGGTAACGCCTTAAAATCGCCTGCAATCGCCATCGTTGCACGTTGGCCAACATGCGAGTCACATGAGGTTTGGGGATTGCTCTGCAGCTCCCGTGGGCTCCAGGAAGTTTGTTAAAATCCATCCCAACCTGAGGAAAATCATTTTTAAAAAAGGTATCTTGCTCATATCATGAAAAAATTGTGAAGATTTTTTTTTACTTTTTTTTCTTATATAGTTTTGTGGTGGATTTTTCTCATGGCCTTTTTGTGTGCATGTATGTGTGTGTGTGTTTGGATTTGGCTGCAGCCCCAATGCTTGCAGCTCCTGTTGCAATGCGAGGACTTCTGCTTAAACTCCTATTGCCGCAGCAACAACATGCACAGGGAGGGAAATGCAGAAGCCGTGCAAACACATGGGCAAATGGACAAGAAATTTGCATTTGTGCTTTGCAAGTGTTTCATGAAAAATACAGTTGTTGGTGGGAGGGACAGAACCACCTCAGTTTTCTCTGCCACTTCCTCACTCCGCATCGTCATCTTCATTTCAAGGTAGCTCAACAGATTTTGGGTCTCGAGTGACCCTTTTTTGCTTTGCTGCTCCAGCACTCCCTGCAGTCCACGCTCAGCATGATCAAGGTTCACACCCTGGTATTTTTTTTGTATAATTTGAGTTTTAGCCTGGAGGAGAAAACAGCTGGTGCCTCAAGCACAGTGGGAAAGTACAAGGAGATGCACAAGAACTGCAGAAATATCAACTGAAATAGCCAAACTGAAAAAAGCCACCACCTTGGTGGCTTTAGGGACAACACAGGGGATTTTACCTTAATATTTGGAAGAAAAATCGCGCATTGCTTGGGTATTTATCTCTTTCCGATACTGATTTTTTTTTTGGTGGGAAAATGACACTTGGGGTTGCACAATCCCCCCAGAAATAACGGTAGCCAACTCAAAATTAGCCAGAAGGTTGCCAGGCACCTCTTGGCACTATTCCCCCAAGGGAGGCAGATGCCAGAGGCTTTTTATGGATTTTCAAGGCACTTTGAAGGTGGTGGAAAGGAAAAAAAAATAGTAATTTTTAGCTGCTTAGCTCCAAGTACTGCACAGATCAAAACTCCTGGTGTGACACTCGGGGCCACTTTGTTTCCCCAGCACAGGGAAGGAAAACATGGAAAAGTTTTATTTCTTATTTGGGTTTCCTGAGAGCACCAAACCACTTAATCATTGATCTAAAAAACCAGCTTCTCTCTATTTTCTAATAATCTCTAGAAATGGACTTATTATCCCTTCACTGCTTTATGGTAGCATTCCCTATGATCAAAATTAGCAAGACACTTGCATAAAAGAGAACAATAATTGCTCAACGAGCATCTCGTTTGTAATTTATTAGTTTCTATTATTGTGCATTGCCATGGCAACAGCTCGCATCCCGGGTGATGAGAGAGATGTTAGATATGAGCCGACGAAGCTCCCGGTCCCAGCAAATGGAGATGCACGGTTTTTATCAGTAATTTTCATGAAAATAATAAGTGAGGGAGTTAATGAGATGGAAAGCCGTCCTGTGGCTATTGTGAATTTTTTTTCCTCTCTTTCTTTTTTTTTTTTTAAGTGTTGATCTAATTAGAATGCATCGGTCAGGAAAAGTAATGAGGATTTAGTGCCTCACAAAGAGGTGGGGATCATATCAGAAAATTAGCACAAGTCTGGAAAATAATCAGGCCCATGTAGAGGTGCTGCGCACCTCGGATTTCTGCAATGCTGGAGCTACCCCCATTTCCCTTCCAGGCAGGACAGGAAAGTTGAGAAACTCAAGTGAGGCTTTGGAGGCAGTTGCTAAATAAATGGGAACTCACCCAGGAAAAAAAACAACTGGAGGGAAAACGCTGCAGGATTGTCACACTGGCTCAAGGACGAAAGGATTTTCAGTGGGCAACAGCAGCTGAAATATTCATGGTGACAGCCCAGAAGGAGGCACCATCTCATCTGGTCACTGGATGAGGATGACATTCCAGTGTCGACATAAAGGCAATTTTTTTCCGATTACCCAACTCAGCAACGTCAAGTGCCTGAGTGCTTCAGCTCATTGAGTGTACTTGAATTGAGCATTTTTAAAGCTTAGAAAAACAACAGTGGACACACTTTGACTTGTTAGTGTTAGGTCAGAGGTTGGACTAGGTGATCTTGGAGATCTCTTCCAACCTGGATGATTCTGTGACTTTTTGTCCATCAGCTAGGTCTTAAGAGTTGGGGATACTCTTGAGAACTGAAGAACTGTGGGATCTGTATTTAAAAGATGGCAAGTGGGATGATTTTGCTAATTATTGTTCTATTAATCTCACACCAAAGGTAGGTAAAACACCTAAGCAGCTACTAATTTAGGATTTTTTTTTTAATCCAAATAACGGAAATGTGATTAATTGATGAGGTTTCTCAGAAAATAGGTTTTCTCAGAGCATGGGAGGGACATCAGTCATTTTGTGAGGGGATACACCAGGTGAGTCGTGAAAGCTTGTGCAAAGTTTTTGACCACATGACAGTCTGCTTAAAAAATGATGCATATGCCATAACAAGGATGTCAACTGAAACTGAGAAAACGGCAGACAGAACCGTCAAAATGCCACTGTGGAAAACTCACTATTGGATTTTCCTGTTGTCTCTGAAAACAAGAGCTCACGGCTTGGCTTTATGTGGGCTTTCTAATATGAAAAATTCAAGAATTGCTGGAAATGCAAAAATGCCAGAAGGTGATGAGAAGATGAGAGAAAACCTGGACAGGTGCGTGATTTGTAAATTGTGCAAACAGAGGTGTTTCCTCTGTTGCTGAAATCTTCTCATGTCAGTTTGTAGGTGACTCTTGGCACTGACCAACTTCAGGTGAAAAGTTTTTTCCTGTGCAGTGAGCCTTCCCCAAACCTTTGGTAACTTGATGATATTTTTTACCCCATTTACTCCATTGCTTTCTCATTTGCTTACAAGAAAAAATACACTGCAAAACCAATCACATTGGGAACCAAAGCACCACCAAAGAGGTTTAATTTCGATTACATCTTCTGGTTTTCAGTCCCTGTTTTAAGTGAGAATTGCAGCAGATTAGCAGCATTTGTATGGGCATTGCCAGGATGGCATTTCTTCTTGTCTTCCTCCTCAACTTTGCTGATGATTGGAGACTGGTGGTTGGATTGCCCTGACTCAGTGAAGTTTTTTCTGTATAGGCCTTATTTTATCCAAGTTTTGCCAGGTGGACATGCCTTGATTTCACAGTTATTTAAAACCAACATATTTTTATCCCCCTCCATCCACCCATTCGTCCTTGATAAAGCCCTATATTTCCTGTGTTTGAGTTTGACCAACTCTCCCTTGGCAGACTTGTAGGTGTCTTTTTCTCCAACTAATCCAGGTTTTCCCCAGTTCAACTCAAGAACAAATAAATTTCACAAATTTAGGAGGGGAAAAAAACTTTTATGCATGTGTGCCACCCGAAAATAAATTGCCATATCATGAAGCACAAGCAGTAGGACAGCCGTGCAAGTGCACTTACTCTTGGGCACTTGGCCTTTGACACTTGCCTTGTTGTGAGAAAGAGGCTTTTTTTGTTGTTCAATGCAATATGTACCAGGTCTGTTTCCTCGTTAAAGTACTTTTAATTTGGAGAAAGCATGTTTTGCTGTAGAGTTATAGAAGGTTGGTGTCAAGATGTATCTGCAGAGACACCTAGTGATGCATTTTTTTACACTCAAGTGCGAAAATTGCCAGAAACATTCCAACTTCTCTAAGTCCTGAAATATAAAACATTTTCCAGTACAACAAAATAATGAGCATAATGTAATTTGGCTGAACAATTGCAATCCAATGCAATTAGTATGTGAAATAGATATTTAAAATTTTCTTGGAGATATCTATATTTATTTTAAGGCAGAGCCTCCACTTCCATTGGGTACCCTTGGTTTTACAGTGCTGATGTAGAAACACCATGAAATTCTCTCATTATTTTTCTAATAATTCCTAGTATTCATTTCTGGACACAACTGAGCTAGTATTTTGGGACAACTCTCCTTTACACCACCAAAATATCTTTCCAGGGAGGGAAAAATGCAATTTTTGTCATCATAAAATGCTGCTGAAAATGGCTATGACCATTATGTCTGGAGTTGGTAGTTTCTCGTTCCCACTTTCAGCTATCCTGAATTATTTCTTCCCAATGCAATTCCAGGAGAGGAGCTCTGGATGTCCCCAGGCTGATCCAAGTCTCCAGTCACCCCTTGCTGTATCTGACCGCTTCTTGAGGCGCTCCAAGGAGCCCATTTTGTTTTATATGACTACTTCCATCATGTTCGTTGGACGGCTACTTACCAAAAACCTCATCACAGTGCATCAAAACTGACTGGTTTTCGCTTTCTGTATGTTAGGCAGCCCTTCTTTTTCCAAATTCCTCTGGAACTGGGGAAAGGATATAAAAAAATCACAAGTATTTTATGGTCCTATTTGCAGTCTTTTTATTAGTTTAGCTACTAGTTACAAGGAATGTCTGGGATTCAAAGCAAAAATTCATTGTCCCGCAGCTGTTGCAGCACAGTTTCCAGGTAAATAGTGTTCAAATTGTCAATGCAGAGGATAAAAACAACACACTATGGAGACAGTGTTTATATTGTTTTGGGCTTGCAGAGGACAGTAAGTTTGATGGCAAAATTGGAGGGAAAATTGGAGCAGGGGATTTTAACAGCAAAAGTATGCAGGAGAATCAGAGTTTATTCAGAAAATTTTCATGGGGAAAAAAAAGCAAAACAAGATGAAATGTGCCCCATGCTGATGAAAAGCACTATCTATGTACTGGCAGAGAGGGTGACTTTGTGGGATTATTCAGCATAAATAAATATTTAAGCAGGGAAAACCTTTTTAATTGCATGATGACCTGTCATGCCAAAAAGTGGTCTCCTTTGCAACAATTATTTTGGGGCACTGCAGTAGCATGATAGCTGAAACAGGAAAAGAAGGAAGAAAAACATAGTGTTGGTGATGTCATCATGATGTCATCAGTGATAACTTGGGGAAAAGTGAAAAAGGACCGTGCAAAAAAATTAATTGATCTGTGTGTTCAAATTATCATCTCCATCATTTTATTGCTAGAAAGAGAGGGTCTATGGCTTTTTCTGATCCCACCATGTTTGCGTTGTCAGTGTTCTTGCACATCAATAGTCCGGAGAAATCCTCTTTTCTTAGACCAAGAAATAGGTTTCTTGAAGAAAAGCATCAAAATGGGGGGAAGTTTAAATAAGAAGATAGAAAATCCCTTCCGTTGGTATTTTGTTCAACAGTTGAGAAACAGTAGGACAACAGAGAAGTGAGACAGAATAGGAAAATGGGTCAAAAAGGGGGAGAAAAGATCCTACTTTTCTGAAAAAAAAAATGAATGCAGTTTTATCTCAACTACAGCTGGGCAAATTATAGATATATAGCTGTCTCAGGCTTATTTTGAAAGGATGATTTTATCAATATTAATGGCATAACACAAAAAAATCTTGCATTTCCAGGAGGCTGTGGTACTTCGCCTTGTATTCCCTCATATCCTCCCATTGTGGCACCCTTTCCTCCCCAAAGTGTTTCATTAAATACTCAGATAACCAATTTATGCTTATTCCAATTGCAGCTCACAGGTGAAAGCCATGCTGGAGCTGGGGTTCCTACTGACATTACAGTACCAAGGGAAGAAATGCCCATTTTTGCAGAAAGTTAGCTTAAGGCTACAAAGAATTATGTCAAATGAGGCATATTATTATTATTTTCACTTTATTATTATTATTCTGGCAAGGGGAAACTGCTGATTGTTATTTTCTGGTGCTCTTATTGGAGACCTATGCTGTTTACATGCTTTTTTTGAAAGTTTAACTTCTTTTCTGAGCTCTCTGTGGTGCTTGCCCTGGCATTTAGGAAAAGCTGCTTCATCCAATTCCAGCCAAAGGACAAAAAAATAAAGACATTTGTAAAAAGAAGATGACAGTGGGAGAAATTGCTTCTCATCATCTAGTGTGCACTGTTTTTCTTACTGGAAATAGTGGCTGCACAAAGAGGGTGGGGTTGGTTAGACATGAAGCAAGAGCTTTGCAAAATGCCATTCCTTATTTTTCTGTCTTTTTTTCTTTCCAGCTGCGACAAAAGGAAAGCCCCCTTCCTCCTGCACTTTTGCCTGTAAAAAAGTCAGGGAGGAAAAACCAAAACCCTTACTGCATGCACAATTTATGTCTTCCCTCTTTTCGCAGGAGATGCTGCAGAGCTCACCCACGGCACTGCCGGCCGCGTCCAACCCCCCGCCAGGCATTGTGGTGCCCGCAGCCACGCTGCCCCCGGGCAACCTGGCCATGGGCGCTGGGAGCGGGTCGCCCGCCGTGCCAGGTAGGGCCAGCGGGGAGCACAGCAGGGGCCGGCTGGGGGGGTTGCGGCACCCCCACGAGCCCTCTCTTCCGCAGGTGGAGCCCTGTACCAGCCCGTGACAATGGTGACGTCGCAGGGCCAGGTCCTCACCCAAGCCATCGCCCCCGGAGCCCTGCAGATCCCCAATGCCCAGGTACGGCCACCCCCATGCCAGTTCCATTGATTTACCCATTTTTCACAGCGATTTGCACTGCTGAGACTTGGCGGGGGGGGGAAGGAATAAAATCTCCCCAAATTCCAAAGGGTTCAACCCTTGGAGTATCCCAAACAAATCATGAGCAAGGAAGGGTGATCCAGTCCTTCTGCTGCATGCATCAAGCTTTTTTGTGGGTTCTCTGCTTTTATTTCCATCCCTGTACAAGCCCTTTCTTAACCCAGGTTGAGGAGAATTGCAGTGATTTCTCATAGGGGATTTTTGTGTAGTGTAAAAGACCTGCACCAAAATGATCCACCAAAATGTAGCAATGATCTTGGCAGATCACCTGCATCATCTGTTCCATACAGCAATGGAAAGGCTCCTTTTTTCCCTTTCTTATCGTCACTTAATGGATTTGGGGTATTTTTTAGGCATTTGCTCTATTATTACTCCTTGTTTGATTAGCCATGCAGGGTTTCCCTGCTGTCTCTCAATAAGGCAATGATCTGGAGTAGAAGGACAACTTGCTGTCTGCACCACAAAGACTGCGCCATCTACAATCTCTTAAAACCCCCTGTAATTTCTCAGGAATTTAGGCAAAAATACATCAGTCTCTGCCACACTGTTCCCTGGGGGAAGACTGGCAAAGATCCCCCCGTGTACATTTTTCCTGCAACGCAATTGTAGGAGCCCGCTAATGCTATCAGAAATAAATGCATGTGGAAAAAAAAAAAAAAAAGAAATCCACCTCCCCAGTAGGTTTTAATGCCTGCAAGGCCTTTTTTCCTGTTTCTTTCTTTAATATTTCACTGTCACTGGTTTGGATCTTGCAGAGAAGCTCTCTGAGGTATGAAAAACACACGCGTGGGGAATATTGGGGCAGGGAGAAAGGCCCAGACAAGCACCTCCGGATGCTCTTCCTGCGCCGCTGGCGTGATTTATTCATCTGGAGCCCAGGGGAATCACAGGGACCTGCCTGTCTGATGTTTAATTCATCCAGGAGAAGTGTTTTGATTAAGAGCTGGGGAAAAAAAAAAACCTTTTTATCTTAGCACTGTGATTTCAGTTCTTTCCCCATGACCTCATTAAAACTTTTCTTGCAGCTTCCCAATGTATTTATTTTTATTTTTACTTTTAAAAATAACACATTTTCATGCAATGAGCATGTTTGTCCTCATAATGGGAATAAGAGGCGTGAGGATCAAGGGGTTAATGTATCCCAGGGTTTTTATCTTGTGCTGGAAAAAAAAGTTTAGAAAGTTGTCTCCTTTTTTATTCTTTTGTTTTGTTTGTTTGTTTGAAGTGTCCTCCTTAATTGCACATTGCAGGTGGTTGTGGCATTGCCCCATGGTCCCTAGCTGGTGCCACATTGTTGGGAAAAGGCCAACTGCCCATTGCAAAACATTGGCAAATGGCACTGGGTGAAAAAATAAATGGAGGTGTTAAATGGGCAAATAGAGATCCTGGTGGAAAATGGAATTTAATGGAAATTTTGAGTAACAGATAAGTTTGGGGAGTTTCTCACCATGGTTTGTTTTTTTGTACTCACCACATTCCCATTTTGGGCTGGTTGTGCTCACTGTTAGGGTTCTTGATCACCATTTTCATCTGTATTTCTCCCTGTTCCTCTCCATGGCAGGTGAACCTGGATCTCACCTCGCTCCTTGATGGCGAGGACAAGAAGTCCAAGAACAAGCGGGGCGTCTTGCCCAAACACGCCACCAACATCATGCGCTCCTGGCTCTTCCAGCACCTCATGGTGAGCACCACAGCCACTGGAATGCCCTGTAGGGCATACCAGGGTGACTGCATGAGGTGGGGAAAGGCTGCTTTGCAAGCTGGAAAGAAAAGAAAAGCAAACAAACAAACAAAATGAACAAATTGTGGTGGTGATTTGTCTCAACTTAGGGTATTTGGAGGCACAAAGTGGCTTTGCTTATATTTGGGGAGTATTTGGGGCATGAGTGTTTTCACCACAGGAGCAAAAATATGCTTTTTATGCCTTAACGCTTTGCATGGAAAAGCAAACAAAACCAAAGGGGGAAAAAGCCCAAATACATGATTTTTGCAGATGGGTGAATGAACATTTTGTACAATTAACAGTTCCAAAATACACTTTTCTAGCAAGCCAAAGGGGGCTGGCTGCAACAGCTGCCCTTGCAGATATCATTGTGGCACCGTGGCGACTGACCAAAATGCAAAATTAGAAAATCGACCCATTTTGGGGGTTGTTGGTGGGTGGACATGTACCTACATGGAGGGACCTCAGAGGATGCAACCAGGATATTTTCATGCAAGGAGACTGCTTGCCCACCCATGGGCTGGAAAAGGGGCAAAAAGCTAAAATTAAATCTTTTTTTTCCTGCGTAATTGGGCCAAGAAATTATTTGGATGTCAATTGCAAAGAGTTACAAGATGGTGTCTGGGTTGGTGGGTGAGTCCCCCCAGGAAATGGCAAGATGGAAGATAGCCCCAAGGAGCACCTTGGGGAAAAACCTGTCTTGAAGGTGACTCATGACATGGAGCAGCATGGAAACTTCCCAGCCTTTTTTATGGGAAATTTTGGATTTATTGCTTTGAGGACAAGGGCATTGCTGTGTTCGGCTGCATCTCCTGTGCTTTGGAGGGCTGAACTGCAGATTTGCAAGCATAAAAAAGACTTAGAAGACCAGAAGCTGAAGAGCAATTTAATTTTAAGAGACATGCCCGTGGATGGACATTTCAAAAGTTGGATCAAAAAGTTAAAAGAAATTCTTCTGCTACTGGGACAGTAGCTGGCCAGACGATGCTTCAGCTTCCTGATGGGATTACTCCATCCTAAATTCCTTCATGATCACTCATTTCTCAAAGCCCTTTCATGAAGTTCCCTGGTGCAGAAGGACTAAAAGCCGTTTTGCAAATTTTCCCACAAACCATTTTACCAGGCAATTTTTGACCACTTGGGATGATGAGGATAGTTGGCACAAGGCACTGCATCTTTCTGTATATCCCATCTACTTACCCCAAGGGCACCAGCATCATAAATGATGTGGTTTGTAACCTATTAGCAAGACACTCATCATTCTGTTGGGTTTGGGAATTTTGTAGAACCAGCAGGAGGAAGAAATGCTGGAAATAATATGCTGAAAGTGCTGGAATGGATGACAACACCACAGGAAATGGCACCAGGAACAGTGAAACACCCCTGGGAAATCCCAAACGCAACCAGCTCTGGGAGCACTTGGCTGAGTTGGTACTTTTTAGGGATGCTTTTGCAAATAAAGAGCTATTGCTTTTTTTCATTTTGGCATCCGTTACGCCCTGGTGAGATGGCAGTCTCCCACATAATTTAGGGTGTCTTTCTGAAGGAAATCACACCATTTTGGGGGCAAACAGATGGAAAAGCCATGTTGGGAAATATCCCTCCTTACAATGCTGGCTTGGGGCTCCAAAAAATGTCATGTGGGGCTGGCTTGATTAATTTTAGGGTTTGGAAAGGAGGATTTTAGCACAGTTGGGAGATGGGGGAGGATGTTGAAATTCTGAATGCTAGTAGCATCCCAGTGCAGATATTTCAGGGTGGTTTTCAGCACAGCAATTGCACCAGACATGGAGCCCTGTCGGTAACCACAGGTTTTAAAGCCCAAATCTCAAACTTACCAACAACTGTAAGACAGTGGTGAAATCACTAAAACTAGCAAAAGTACTCCTTTTCCTTCAAGGAAAAGCCTTGGAAAAGAGCCTTAAGGATACTGGGGAAACAGTGGTGCCTTCAATCTTGCAAGTTCAAGAAGCCACCAAACTTGGGGGGAGGGGATTAAGTGCCTTTTTTTTTTTTTCCCTACTTGGGGCTGCCACTTTGCACACAAGGATGCCATTTTGCTGCCCATCTCTTTTTTTCCAGCACCCCTACCCCACAGAGGACGAGAAGAGGCAAATCGCCGCCCAAACCAACCTGACCCTCTTGCAAGTCAACAACTGGTGAGCACGGTGGTGGCCTGCACTGTTGTCCCACTGGTTTTGGAGATTTCAAGCTATTTTGACTCTTTTTAATGTATTTGTGGGGGTAACATGGTTGGTTAAGGCTGACTTTCGGGCAGCACTGCGGGTATGGGCTGCAATATTCATCTGCAATATCTCAGTGCCCTCTCCTGGCAAGCACAATATACAGCAGCCGGTATTTTCCCTCCTACAATTAATAGCTGGAAAAATTAGGACAATGGCCTAACATGCCACAGACAAATGAAACAGGGTGGATGGCTTGGGAAAAAACAGCTTTCTGGACCAAGCAGCCTCTTATGAAAGGGTTTTATAGTGCAATTCATTGTTGTTATAGTTTCTACTCAAAATTGTTATAACAACTGTTATTTACTTTAATGGCCACTGTCTTCCTGGGAAAGGTTCATCAACGCCAGGCGGCGCATCCTACAACCCATGCTCGATGCCAGCAACCCAGACCCAGCCCCCAAAGCCAAGAAAATCAAATCTCAGCACCGGCCCACCCAGCGGTTCTGGCCCAACTCCATCGCTGCTGGAGTCCTGCAGCAGCAGGGTGGCAATTCGGGGACAAATCCTGATGGTAAGGACAAATCCTGATGGCCCCTGTTCCTCCTGGATGGGGTGGCTGCATGTTAAATTAGGGCCTGATGTTGGTAATTAAAGATTAAAGGAAAAACATGTTGAAGGTATGGCCCATGCAAGAAAGTCCTTGCAGCTGGCCATCACAGGTGCACTGACAATGGTGCCACTGCTACAGCAGTGTCATGGTCCCCATGTGCCAGGCACTGCCATCACCTGGGCATGGGAATGGCCTTCGGGGTGACCTGCTATGGGGACATCAGCTGGGGTATTCCTGAGGTGCACAGAGAGGAGAGGAGACGAGACGAGACAAGAAGATAAAATGAGGAAAAGAGAAGATGAAGGAAAGGAGAAATGAGTAGAGAAGATGAAAAGAAAGAGAGCAGAGATGAGACCAGAGAAGATGAGAAAAGAGAAGGTAAGGAAAGGTGGAAATGAAGAGAAAATGAAGTGAGAAGAAGAGATGAGAAGATGAAATTCTTCACTGAGAGGGTGGTGAGGCACTGTCACGGGTTTCCCAGAGTAGCTGGGGATGCCCCATCCCTGGGAGTGTTCAAGGCCAGGCTGGATGGGGCTTTGGGCAACCTGGTCTGGTGGGAGGTGTCCCTGCTCATGGCAGGGGAGTTGCAACTGGACGGTCTTTGAGGTCTCTTTCAACCCAACCCATTCCATGATTCTATGATGCCATGAGCCAAAGAAAAAAGATGATGACAGAAGATGAAAAGAAAGAATCATAGAATCATTAAGGTTGGAAAAGACTTCCAAGATCATCTGGTCCAACTATCACCCTACTACCAATATTGCCCTCTAAACTATGTCCCTAAGCACCAGGTACAACCTTTCCTTAAACATCCCCAGGGATGGTGACTCCACCACCTCCCTGGGCAACCTGTCCCAATGCCTGACTACTCTTTCTAAGAAATGTCTCCTAATTTCCAATCTAAACCTCCCCTGGCGCAACTTGAGGCCATTCCCTCTAGTCCTATCACTAGTTACCTGTGAAAAGAGGCTGACCCCCAGCTCCCCACACCTTCCTTTCAGGTAGTTGTAGAGAGCAATACGGTCTCCCCTGAGCCTTCTCTTTTCCAGACTAAACAACCCCAGTTCCCTCAGTCGCTCCTCACAGGACTTGTGTTCCAGGCGCTTCACCAGCTTCGTAGCCCTGCTCTGGACATGCTCCAGGCCCTCGATGTCCTTCTTGTAGTGAGGGGCCCAAAGCTGAACACAGCACTCGAGGTGCGGCCTCACCAGAGCAGAGTACAGGGGGACGATCACCTCCTGCTGGCTGCACTATTCCTGACACAAGCCAGGAGGCCGTTGGCCTTCTTGGCCACGTGGGCACAGTGCTGGCTCGTGTTCAGGTGAGCATCAATCATCACCCCCGGATCCTTTTCCTCTGCACAGCTTTCGAGTTACTCTGCCCCCAGCCTGTAGTGCTGCATGGGGTTGCTGTGGCCAAAGTGCAGGACCCGGCACTTGGCTACGTTGAACCTCATCCCATTGGCCTCTGCCCATCAAAGGTGGAGAAGATGAAAACGAGAACAGAAGATTAGAAGATGAGGAAGTGGTAAAGAAAGATGAAGAGAAGAGCTTCCCAACCATTTTGGACATCCTCTTGCTGAAAAAATGAGTGTTTCCTGTTATTCAGCAAAGATGCATGAGCTAAAATGTTAAGGTTTGGACTTCGGGGGATGGCTGGATCAGGTGGGACACCCTACAGCGTATTCTGCATAGATACAGCTTTCCACTTGTGTTATTCTGGGTTGATGCACTTTTTTTGTCCTTTCAATGTTGGCTGGGGAGTCCTTACATATATTTTTCAAATTTCAGGCCCACTTGGCATGGACAACCTGCAGCCCCTGTCATCAGCCACAGCCACCATGGCCATGCAGCAAGCCATGCTGGCGGCCCATGATGACTCCCTAGACGGTACTGAGGAGGAGGAGGAAGACGAGGAGGAGGATGAGGACGAGATGGAAGAGGAGGAAGAGGAGGAGGAGGAGCTGGAGGAAGAGCCTGGTGGCCTCCCAGCTGCACCCGGCACTGACCTCGGCTTGGACCACAGTGACTCACTGGAGTAGTTCCCCCTGCGCCCTCCTCAAATCATTGATGGCACCAGAAACACCCCCCCCTCCCAAATGGCAAAAAATGGCAAGAACAGCAACAAATTGGTGAGAAAAGAGCAAATTGGAGGCACTGACAGGTGCCCTATCTGCCTGTGGGAGCACGGGGGCCACCACACCAGCGCGTGGAAGTGAAGGACATGCGTTTACAAGGCACATATTGTGGCCGGATTTTTGTTTTGTTTTGTTTTTTGTTTTTTTCCAAGTTTTATCCTTGTTTTCCCTCTTTGCCCTTCGATTTTGGTGAGGAAAGCATTTTTAGTGGAAGATGTTATGCCCACAATGCTTGGATGCCATGGGGTAACACGTTTTTTTTCACTGTGGGCTGCTGCATCCTCTTGGATTTCTTGGTGCAAAAAAAAAAAACCAAACAAACCAGGACTGATGTTTTTTTGGGAAGGCTTCCCCAGAAAAGATCACTCACAGGCATAAATATCAGCAGGTGGGAAAAAATTGCTGAGTGCAAATTCTGCTTCAGATCAGATTTGAGGAAAGTTTCACACTCTTGACCCACTGGATTGCCCAAACCTCCAATGTCGTGGCCATTTGGTGACTCCATACATGACTTTCTGGAAAAGGGAGAAAGCTCCCCTGAACTCTTTAATTTATGTGCTAAAAACCCATCAAATCTGGAAAAAAAAAAAAACACACCCTTTTCCTTAAGGGCTGAGACTAGATGCAAAGTTGGGCAAAACCTGCCAGGAGTGAGACCTTCCCAGGGTGCTTTGGTACCAAAAAGGGAAAAATGGTTAAAAAAAAATCCACATACTTTCACCCAAAGTTGAATAGTGAACCCCAGGCTTTGCCCGGGAGGAAGGAAATTCAGTATGGTTGCTGAAAAGATGATTTCTCCCCAGTATCATCCACCTGCACAGGAAAACATTGGGTTTCTCACCCCCAAGTGCCCTGAATGAGGTATCAGGGAGGGCAGCTCTACAAAAGCAATTCATTTGGAGACTTTGGAATGGTAGTAAAAGGGCAAATTTTGCCTTAAAATGTGAGACAAAAGCAGCCCAGGTGACACAGGGGCTCTTTGTACCGTGGGGGGGAAACAAAAGTTTTTTTCTGCAGGTTCTTCCCCATAACTGCGGGGTTTGTCCTTCTGTAGTAAGGAAGGATTTGGGCGGCTGCAACAATTGCCATTTTTGTCCTTCTTTTGGCTCTTGAGGAGTTGAGAAGAAACAGCAGCCACAGAAAAACAGCTGCAGCAACAAAGTGATGCAATGGGCAGAAAAGCCTATTTTTCGATACTGATCTGGCGTGAATGTAATCCATAATTTCATAAAGGATTCATTGTAATTTAGTATTAATTCATGTCCATTTATTATAAAGTACTAAGAGATGAGGTTTTGCAGCTGTATTTTATTGTCAGCTTCTTCTGGGGGGGGGCTGTAGAGGAACCCCAAAATGGGTGAGTAACCCCCCCCCCCAAAACAGGCAATTCACCCAGAACCCAAATAGGTGAATCTCCCCCAAAATGGGTAACTCACCCTAAGCCCACAAATGAGTGATGCAACCCAAAAAGGATTCCTACTTGCACAACAGTGATGCACCCCCCCTTTAGGGAAGTGAGGCTTCCCTAAAGAGCTCCAAAATGGAGTGGTTTGCCCTCAATGTGAACAATGCACCCCCCAGATGGGTGACTTTCCCCCAGAATGCATTATACTCCTCCAAATATGCAATATGCCCCCAAATGGATGTCCCAGCCCAAAATGGATGATGTTTCCCTGAAATGTGTTATGCTTCCTCAAAATAAGCAATGTGCACCAAAATGACTGAATGATGTTCCCCAAAAAGGAGGGATGTTCCCCAAATTAGTGATTTTCCCCAAAGTGTTTTTCTCAAGAAATGAGTTACTCCCCCCCAAAAGCGTGATATTCCCCAAAATGTGTGACTCTCAAAAGCAACTGATGCTCCCATAAATGAGTGAAACTCCCCATAGTGCCTTCCCCCCAGAGTAAGACAAGTTGACTCAAAATGATGGCTGCACCCCCAAAATAGAATATGTTCTCCAAAAAAGAAAGTACCCCCAAACTAGTGACTCTCACCCAAAATGAGCAACACTCCCCAAATCTGATTGGTTCTCCCCAGAATGGAAGCTCCCACTTTCTTCCATGTCCTAACGAGCACCCAGCAGCTCACTAGCCAAAATGTGCATATTTTGCAAAATGCTGAATATTCATGAGCCTCACAGCAGTTTCCTCCTTGGCATTTTCTACAAAAAGCACGTTTTTCTATCTAAAAGCTGGAAAACACGGTGAGCGTTGTAGGCAGGGAAAGAAGATACTGGAGGACAGTTGCTTAATTAATGAAACAAATTATTTATTTCCCAGCTGTGCAAAGGTGGGGGGGGGGAGCGTGGGGCAGGGGGGCCGCAGGCGACCTGTTTTCCTTGTGTTTGGCCCCCATTTTGGGGGGGCGCCGGGGTGGGGGGAGCTCAAGGGCAGCGCCACATCAGGTTGGGCAGAGCACTGCAAAGAGAGAGGCCGTGGGCGTTTGCCAGTGCACGGGTGTGCACAAGGCTGCACTGGGCTGCATGATGATGCACAAGCAGACGGGTGCACAACGATGGACAGGCTTGCACCAGGAGGCACAAGAGTGCACTAGCATGCAGAGATGCACAAGGGTTGTAAAGGTGCACAGTGATGCGTGAGCGTGCACCAGGTGGCATGAGGACACATAAGTATGCGCAAATGCGTGGGGGTGCACAAGGGAGCCCGAGCATACTTAGGGACTCACATGCACAAGTATGCACGAGAGTGCATGAGTGTGCACCAGGGATGCATGAGCACAGGTGCACTAGGATGCACAAGGGTACACAAGCATGCATGAGTGCTGCATGAGGTTGCACAGTGGCTGCAAATGGGATGCACAGGCGATGTGGGAGGAACATGAAAGGGATGCAGGAGGAATGCACAAGGCATGCACAAGAGGTGCATGAGGGGACACAGGGGATGTGCAAGGGGCAGATGATGGTGCAAAGGGTACACAGGGGATGTACAACAGATGCCTAGCAGATGGGATGAATGGGGATGCACAAGGGATGAAAAGGAGGGAGGCATAGGAGATGTTCGTGAAGGTGCATGAAAGATGCAGAAGGACAACGTAAGGGTGCAAGGGGGATGAAGGAGAACGGACAACGAGGGTGCATGAGGATGCATAAGGCCTGCAGGCCTTAAGCATGCACACAGGATGCACAGGAGACGAGTAAGGGATGCATGGGGACACATGAGGGATGAGCAGGGCATGCAAAAAGGATGCACAGGAGATGCAGAAGGGAAGCGTGGTGGATGCACAGTGGCACAAGCATGCACAAAGGATACCTGGGAAATGCATGAGGGGTGCATAGGGGATGTGTGGGATATGCATGAGGGATGCTCAAGGGATGCACAAGGATAAACAGGGAATGTGCGGGGGCTGTACGGAGGATGCACAGGGGATGTGCAGGGTCAGCAGGTACCTTTGAGGATGTAATCCGTCAGCAGTGTGGGCACCTTCTCGTTCCCCTCCTTCATAGCAAACAGGACTGCGAGGGGGAATAGTGCCGTGAGCCCAGCCCCTGTGCCCCCACATGCTCCTCCAAAATTCCCCCTCTCTGTCCCAAAAGTCACCAGAGACACGGACAGAGTCTCCCACAATGCACCAAGCATGGCAGTATCCAAAATGAGCATTTTTCACCCCCCAATCAGCCAGTCTGGGGTGATGCAGAATGGGTGTTTCACACCCAAATTGGCACTGGTGTAGGGTGTAAAAATGGGGGCTTGCTGCAGATCAGCTGTGCTGCAGTGATGCAAAATGGGTGATTGTACCCCAAATAGGCCAGGGCACAACAATGCAAAACGGGCGATTTTACCACAAATAGGCCATGTTGGGGGTTGTAAAGTGGGTCCGCCACTGTGGCTGGACCACAGTGATGCAAAAAACAGCTGTGCTCCAAATCAGCCGTGTTGGCACAAAGCAAAAGAGGTATTTTCACCCCAGATTGGTTTTTCCACAGTGCTGCACATCAGACAACTGTGCCCCAAAATTGTCAATGCTGCATTGATGTAAAATGGTGATTGTGACCCAAAGCAGCTGTACTGCCGTGATGCAAATGGGTGTTTTCCCCTCAAATCAGCTGTGTTGCAATGGTGTTACATGGCTGGTTGCACCTCAAACTGCCTGCGCTACAACGATGCAACCAAAACTGGCTGTGTTACAACAATGCAAAAATCACAGGTGCTGCAGCAATGTATATTTGTGCCCCAAATCGGCCGTCTTGCAGCAATGCAAAATGGCTGATTCTGATGCAAAATGACTGCCCAAGCAAGGACTCACTGTTGGTGAGCATCTGCAGGTCCTCAACGGAGGGGGGCGATCCCTTCTTCTCATAAGGAATCACTGTGTTCAGGTACTGCAAAACAGAAAAAATCACCACAGAAACATTTTCATGCCACAAAACTATAAATTTTTGTTCATCTCGATGATGCAAATTGCACCAAATTGGCATGAAAGCACAAATGCAAAGTATGTCTGCAACTTTCCTGCAATCACATTTAATTTGCAGACATTTGGGGGCTATTGAATTATTTGGATGCTGCAAAAACTGCCCAAACATAAAGGGAGGATTTTGTGGATGAAAAAGGATGATTTTGCAAGGTGGATTTGCAGAGCAGGGAGAAGTGTGTTGCAAAGCTTAAGATTAAAGAATTTTTTAAAAGGGGAAAATGGGGTTTGGGGGATGCAGGGAAATAGGGTGTGCAAGAGGGCAGGTGAAAGGGGACAGATCTGGGCGATTTGGGGGGAAAAATGCAGCACCTGCTTCTCGTTGGTGGCAGGGCCGAAGGTCTGGCGCAGGCTGGAGTGCAGGATGCTGGAGATGCCCTCCATGCTGAAGCGCTGGGGACGCGTCACCCCGTCACCTCCCGGGCACCTGCGCGCCTCCCTCGGCACCAATGTCCCCATCTCCCTGACCCACATCCCTGTCCCCACCATGTACTTGTCCCATGCCCTGCTGTCCCCCCTCCCCTCTATCCCTGTGGCCCCCCGTCCCCACATCCCCCTGCCCCCACATCCCCATTTCCATGTGTCCTCTCCATGTCCCATGTCCCCCCATCCCAACATTCCCATCCCACCCCTTCATGTTCCCTGTCCCATACGCATTGTCCACGTCTCCTGTCCCTCATCCGATCTGCCCAACCTCATGTCCCCCCATGCCGTCCCTAAGTTCCTACCTCCCCAATCCCATGTGCCCCCATTCCTTCCCATGTCCCCCCATTCCATGTCCCACCATCACATTCCCACGTCTCCTGGATTGTGTCCAACCATCCCATCCCATGTCCCCCTGTCCCCACCTCCCCAGTCCCCATATCCCCACATCCCATCCCCACATGCCCCTGTCCCATGTCCCCCCCATCCTGTCCCATGTCGTCCCCATTCCATGTGCCCTCATCCCAAGTCCCCCCATTTCACATCCCTGTCCCATTTTATATCTACATCCCATCCCATTCCTCATCCACCTAGCCCCATGTCCCCACCTCCCCCTCTCCTATATCACCTTGTTCCATACCATGTCCCCATGTTCCCACCTTCCCCTGTATTCCTCTTATTCCAAGTATCCTATGTCCCCCATCCCATCCCATCCCATCCCATCCCATCCCATATCCCTTTGTCCCTATCTGCCCCTGTCCCCATGTCCCCAAATCCCCTATCCCCCCATCATTGGGAGCCCATGTCCCCCTGATCCTACCTCCCCCTGTCCCATCATCCCATTCCCACATCTCCTGGAACCTGTGGTCCCCCATCCCATCCCATGTCCCCCTGTCCCCAGCTCCTTGTTCCCGTATCCCCACAACCTATCTTCAGATCTACAGGATTCTACATCCCCCTCATCCTATCCCACCCTATCTCATGTCTCCACAGTCCCCTGTGGCCATGTCCCCCCATCCCACCTCCTCGTCCCCACTTCCCCACATCCCATTCCAACATCTTCCAGATCCCACATCCTCCCATGTCCCCCTGTCCCTATATCTCACCCCTACATTCCCTGAATCCCGTCCCCTTTTCCCCCATGCTGACCACCCTCTGTCACTGTATCCCCACATCCCCAAGATCCTACATCCCCCCATCCCATCCCATCCCATCCCATCATCACCGCACCCTGTCCCATGTCCCCACATCCTGTCCCATGTCCCCATGTTTCCCTGTCCCGTCCCCATATCCCATTCCGACATCCCCAGGATCCCATGGACGCCCTTCCCATCCCATGTCCTCCCATTCCCACATTCCCCCGTCCCCCTGCGTCTCCTCCCCACGGCCGCCGCATCTCCCACCTTCCTGGGCATGTGTGCCCCGCGTTCGGGGCGCCCCCCCTGCAGGCTCAGCCCCCGGTCACGGCGGCGGCGCCGAGCGGCCTCCCGCTGCTCCCGCTGCTCCCCCTGCACCGCCAGCAGCGCCCCAATGAACGCCGTCTTCACCTCCTTCTCGAAGGCCAGCTCGTCCCGCCGCGCCAGCTGTGCCACCAGCTCCGCCGACAGCGCCCGGCTCGCCGCCTCCGCCCGCCCCGCCGCCGCCACCAGCTCCCCGGCTGAGAGCTGCTCCAGCCCTGCTGCCGGCGGGGCGGTTAGAGACAGGACACGCATTGCACGATTGCAAAATGCATTGCACCATTAGTGACATGCACGCTGCAATTACTGGGCCACCCAGTGCAAATGGTAAGATGTCCAGCGCAATTAGTGCAATGCACGGTGCGATACAACAATGTCCAGTGCAATTAGTGCAATGCACGGTGCGATTCGGCAATGCCCAGTGCAGTTAGTGCAATGCATGGCGCGATACAGCAATGCCCAGTGCAGTTAGTGCAATGCACAGTGCGATACAGCAATGACCAGTGCAATTAGTGCAATGCACAGTGCAATTCGGCAATGCCCAGTGCAGTTACTGCAATGCATGGTGCGATACAGCAATGTCCAGTGCAGTTAGTGCAATGCACGGTGCGATACAGCAATGTCTAGTGCAATCAGTGCAATGCACGGTGCGATTCAGCAATGCCCAGTGCAGTTATTGGGATGCCTGTTGCAATTAGTGCAATGCACAGTGTGATGTGGCAATGCCCCGTGCAGTTATTGGTATGCTTGTTGCAATTAGTGCAATGCACAGAGGAGTCAGTGATATTCCTGGTGCAATCAGTGAAAGGCATAGTGCATTAGTGAAACACATGGTGCAATTAGTGACAAGCATTATCTGAACACACACTACATTTAGTAAAATTCCACAGAGGCAATTAATGAAATGTACAGTGCAATTAGTGAAATGCACATTGAAACTTTTTTAATGTGTTGTGATTATGAAGATGCACAGTGCATTTATTGGAACACCCAACACTGTCATAGTACAATTATTGAAATGCCCAGTGTCATAAATTAAATGCCCAGAGCAATTACAGAGTTGCTTGGTGCAATTACTGACACGCATGGTGCAATAACTGAAATGTACTATGTGCAACTAGGGGAATACACAGAGCAATTAGCAAAATGCCCGATGAGATTAATGAAACTCTCCATGCAGTTAGTGAAATGCATGCATGGTGCTTTAAGGGGGAAAAAACCTAGTGCAATTACTGAAAAGCACCAAAAAGTTTTCTAGACATTATGGATGGTGCACAGTGCATTTAGTGGCACAGTGCATTCAGGGAGGTGCGCAAACCATTCAGTAAAATGCACAGTGAAATCAGGAAAATGCACCATCCACAGATCAGAGAAGAGTCTGCTGCATGCAGTCACATGCATTGTGTCATGAGGAAAGTGCAGTTACTGAAATGCAGAATGCAAGAGCGCAGGACACATAAGACATTTTTGCAAAATACACAGGTTATTTAATGAACTGCATGGTATGTTTAGCAAAATCCTTGGTATACATGGAGAAAAGATGGTGGTAACAGTGCAAGGTATAGCACATTTAATGAATGGCACAGTGTTTTGCAAAATGTTTTAGAGAAATGCACTACATGCATTTAGCAAAAGGCATTTAGTACAATGCACAATGCAGGAGATACTCTGCAAAACGTGTGGTGTGCTTGGTGACACACAGGGTGCACTTAATGCAACACTAAAAGCAAGATCTCCGTGGGCTTATTTTTTTATAAGAGCCACCTCCTGACCAAACAGTGCTTAAACACTGGGTCCAGCCAGCCCTGAAACCTGGAGAGATTTGTTTGCCCAATTTGGTGGGAATTTCCCCCAAAAAGGGACTGGCCTGGGTCTTGCTGGCCGTACCTTCATGGGAGCAGTTGTTGTTGAAGGTGGGGGAGAAAGTGTGCAGCTCACGCAGGAGGATGGGCTCCATGCCCCCACCACCATCACCCTCTACATCAGCCTCAGCTTCCTCCTCCTCCTCCTCCTCCTCCTCCTCCTCATCTTCATCACCGTCAGGGTCAGCCTCAGGGTCAGGCGAACTCTGCATCAGCTCCTCCAGCTCCTCGATGACCTGTGGGGCATTGTGCCCTCCAGTTGCACTTTGCACCCCACCTCATCCCATACCTGCACCCTGCACTTGTCCTGCACCTGCACCCTGCTGCCTGCACCCTCCACCTTCACCGCACCGTGCTGCACCATCTCACGTCTGCACCACGAATCCTGCAGCTGCATCCCTTACCTACGCCTGCATCCCGCTCCCTACACCCTACGTTGCATCCTCCATCCTGCACCCCGTACTTGTCCCCACACCCTCCATCTGCCCCCCACAGTCCAAACCTGCACCTTGCGCACTACATGGGTATCCTGCACCTGCACTGTGCTGTCCATTCACATCTTGTATGTGCACCCTACATCCCCATCTGCACCCAAACCCCACACCCCACTTCAGCACCCCCATTTCCAACTGTGTATCCCACACATCCCATCTGTACGTCTGCATATGGCTTCCCCCTTGCAACCCACGTCTGTGTCCTGCACCCCTGCCCACAGGGAGGGGACAGCGTTCCAAAATGATGGGATTTGGCCTTTTTTGCACCTTGAGCATACAGCCATGGGGCTGGGGTGGGCTGAGGCTGTCCTGGGGGATGTGAGCCCAGTGTTATGGGCACACTTCGATGTTTGGGTACCCACAGGGGCTGAGGGTACCTGCTCAGCCGTCAGCAGTGGCTCCTCATTGATGCCTGAGTCATGCTCGCTCCTCTCAGCAAGCTCCTCCTCCTCTTCCTTCTCACAAAGCTGCAGGAGACACAAGCTGGGTGGCCCCGGTGGCACCATGGACACTGCCTGGTGCAGGCACAGACACAGACATGGCCCCCACAGCTCATGGGGAGAGCTGCCAGGGAGCCACAGCTCTGGGGACGCGCTACCTGCAGGGTATGCATTGGGGAGATATTGTATGGAGACAACGGATGGGGAGATGCTGGATGGGGAGGTAGGACAGGGAGACTTTGGATGGGAGACACTGGATCAGGGTGTTGGATGGAGACGTTGCCTTAGGAGATGTTAGATGGAAACCTCATTTGAGGATACTGGATGGGGACACCAGACAGCCGTGTGTTGGATAGAAATGCTGGGTGGGGATGTCGGACAGGGAGATGATGTTGGACAGGGACTTCATATGGTGATGTTGGGTGAAAATGATGGATGGGGACAAGTTTGATGAAGATACAGCACATAGAGATGTTGCATGGAGACATTGGACGGGGAGATGATAGGGAGATATTGGAGGGGAATGGAAGAAGCCAATGGATGTGGACACTGGATGGGGAGACATTGGGTGGAGACATTGGACTGAGAGAAGCAGAGGGATGTCAGAAAGAGGTGTTGGATGGAGAGATAACAGACACGTTGGAAGGGGAGATGTTGGACATGGGATGGAAACGTTAAATGGGGAGAGGCTGGATGGAGATGTTGGATGGGGACATTAGGCAGGGAGATGTCGGAGAGGGATGCTGGATAGGGGGGTGAACAACGAAGATGTTGGATGGGGAGACATCTTTTTTACTATCTTTCAAAGGTTATTTTTTTTTTTTTTTAGCAGAAAATAAACCAAGAAATGGACTTTCTCCCGCCTTCTCTAGTGACAGGTTGTGTGACATCCAAATGGGCTTAATTCAGTGGGTTTGGGGACATTTTTACTGCCCTCCCACAATCCCAAACACAGCTACTCACAGCACAAACTCACTACAAAGAAGTAAACGCTATTTTCTCCCTCCAAAATACACCATCTTACCCCCAGCTTAGGGACGGATTGGCAGGGACCAGATTGCCAAACCAAGCACTTAATCTTGACCGGTTTAGTGCAATTGTCATTGGTACTGCATGAAAGAACAGCCCCCCCAAATACACCATTTCTGGGTGGTCTGAAGCACCCTGGCTCAGCTCCCTCCCTGATGGTCGCTAAGCCTTGGGGTTGATTGACAACTGTCAATCATCACTGGAGGTCACGTGGGGACAGGAGGGTTTTGGGGTGTTAAGAGTGCCACAGCCATACCTGGGGGTCGGTGCCATCGGGGGCCTCAGCTTCAGGGTGCAGCCAGGGTCGGGGGGAGTCCCGGGGGACGAAGCCATCAGTAAGGGCGTCCCAGACCCTGCAGGGAGGTGGGTGGTGAGCGGCAATTGCCAAAATGGCCCAAAATGCCCCAAAGAAGCACTGCGTCCCAGACAGCCATCCTGAAATGCCATGACGAAATGCCTCGACGAAATGCCTCAAAGCAGCCCCAAATGCAGCCCAAGAACACCCAGAAATGCCCCAAAATGATGCCTGGAAACAACCGGAAACGTCACTCAGATGCACAAAACATCCCAAAGCACCCCAAATGCTGCCTCAGAACACCCTAAAACATCCCAAAATATCATTCTGGAATACTGCCCTGAAATATCCCAAAGTACCCCAACACTTGTGATGCCCCCAAGACACCATTTTGTAACTTTACCCCCAAAAGGCCACAGCAATGCTCTGAATGACCCCAAACGCCCCAAAACGCCATCCTAAATCACTCCTAAATATCCCCAAATACCACCCCAAAACATTGCCCTGATGCCCTGAAATGTCCCCCCAAAAAACTGGAAGTCCCTAAAGCCCCAGAAGTGCTCCAAAATGCTGCACTAAAACACTGCCTCGAAGCCCTGAGATGTCCCAAGACACTCTGAAAAGCCCCAAAGCATCTCAAAATGCTGCTCTGGAACACCCCAAAATGCTCCACAGAGACACTGCCCAAAATGCTCCAAAACACCATGAAATGCCTCAAAATGCATCAACCCAACCCCACCCAAATGCACTGAAATGTCCCAAAATGTCATCCTGAAACATGACGCCCAAATGCCCCCAAAAGCAAGATACTCCAAAATGGCCCACAGTGCCACCCTGGAATGCTCCCAAACACCACCCCGAAACAACCACAAATATTCTCAAATGCCCCAAAATGTTCCAATACACAACCTTTGAACACCCAGAAATCTCACAAAGTGCTGTTCTGAAACACTGCCCTGAAATGCTCCAAAATGCCCCAAAATGCTGCACCAGAACACCTTTTATATCTTAAAATTCTATCCCTTAACAGCATCCCAAAACACTCTCAAGTGCCCCAACATACTGCCCTGACACCCCAAAACACCCCAAAAATGCCACTCTTAAAAGAATCAAAAAATGATGTCCTGAAATGTTGCCCTAAAACTAAAATGATTTCTAGAATGCCTCAGAAATCTGTTCTGGAAGCACCAAAACACTGTTCTGAAACACCCCAAAATGCCACTGCACTGCTCCAGAACATCTCCAACTGCCCCAAAAGACAATGATAGAAACGCAACACCCCCAAAAGCTTCTGCAATGTCCAAAATGCTTCAAAACTCCCCCAAAATGCTGTCCTGCATCATGCTGAAATGCCTCAAAATGCAGCCACAACACCCCATAGTGCCCCAAAATGCCCTTTTGAAGCACCCCAAACTGTAAACCCTGAAAAAAAAACTAAATCACCTCCAAAACTGCCCTGAAATTCCCCCAAAATTGGACCTGGAACACCCAAAAATACTGCTCTGAAATAACCCAAAACTGCACCAAGTGACAGCAAAACTGTCCAGATTCGCTGCCCTGATGCCCTGAAACCCTCCAAAACTGCCCTGGAACACCCCAAAACACAACTGTGATACCCTGAAAACAAACAAACAAACAAACAAAAAAACCTCAAAGCCTCCCAAAATACACTGATTTGCTGCCCAAGAACACAGCAGTGAAATGCCTGGAGCCACCCCGCAAAACAGCCCTGGAATGGAACACCCCAAAATTCATCTAACACTCCAAAATGAACTGAAACAGACAAAAGAAAAATCTAGAAAAAATATATGAAACATGGCCCTGAAATACCGCAAGTCACTCCACAGAACTGCCCTAACCACCCCAAACCATGGCCTTTATGCAGCAGCTGCCTGGAGCCCCCTGCCACCTCTTCTGCACCACTAATGTGTGTGCGCCATATTCCCCCGCAGGGCTGGACCAATTTTGTCCTATTTCACCAAAACAAAAGGTGCATGGGGAAAAGGAGAGGGAAGGTAGAGGGGAGAAAAAGGGAAAACGAACAAAAGAGAAAAAAAAAGATATAAGAGGTAAAAAGGAGGAAAAGGCAGAAAAATGGAAGGGACAATGGGAATAAAAGACAGGAAATGGAAAGAAATGAGAAAAGAGGCAAAAAAGGGGAAAATGGCAAAGTAGAGAAAAGTGGGAAAAAAGGAAAATTGGGAAAATGGAGAATGAGGTTAGACAGTGGAAGGAGGAAAATGGGAAAAAGAAGAAAAGGGATAAAAGGGAAAAATGGGGGGAAGGGAATTGAGGAAAATGAAAATGTAAGAAAAAAGTGAGTACGAGAAAAAGGGCAAATGGATAAAAAGGGATAAAATGGGGATTAAGTAAAAAAAATAGGGAAAACTAGATATGGGAGAAGAGGGGAAAAAGAGCTGAAAAGTGGCAACACGGGGAAAAAGGTAAAAAATGGGGGAAAAGGCAAGGTTAGAACACCAACCCCCATGCATTTTCCCAGGTCTTGACACCTTCCCCTGTAAATTTAGGCAAAACCAGCCATTTTCCCACCACGACAAACTGCAGTTTTAGTCCATTCCATCCAACACAGTGCCACATCCACACACATCCCAATTCCCCCTAAACCATCCCAAAACAGCTCGCCCCTCCCCAAATGCCCCCAGCCCCAAACCGACGACAAAAACATCCATCTTGGGAACTCATCTCATCCCCCTCCTTGCCTGATTTTAATTTCCCCCTTATTCATATATTTCACAAATCAATATACAAAAATGCACATTAAAAAAATATATATTCCCAGTTTTAGCAAAAATGCAACAAATAAGGAAAAAGCAAGTGATTATTCCCCAAATCCGCTTTTTTTTTCTGCTTTTAAAGGGACAGCACCTTGCAGAACCAGGCAAGCAACGGAAGGAGATTTCTGGGTTAATTATGGCAATAATTGGTTAATAATTAGTGGAAAATGGTGCCTTTAAGGCCACAGCCCATCCCCCACCCATGCACACAGGGCTCATTCAAGAGTGGGGAAAAAAAAGCCTGTTTTGCCCAAACTGACCCAAAACGACACAATAAGCAGCACAAAGCAGCACCGTGGGCCGGCTGCCGGCGACAGCGCGGCGCTCCCGGCACCAGGCCAAAAAGCATTTTTTCTCTGAAAAACTACTGATTTTTCTCTGAAAAAAAAAAAAAAAAAAAGAAAAGAAAAGAAAGAGATTTGGGAGCTTTGGGGTTGAAAACAACCACTTTGCTTGGTGAAAAATCAGCATTAGGAACTGCAGCCTGGGGAATAATCCCAATTAAACACACACAAAAAATCCACTAGAAAGGCGTTTATAGACAAACACCATTAAAAAAAAAAAAAAGGCAAATTCTGCCCCCAAATGGCATTTTTGCAACAACAAAAAAAGGTTTCTAAGGAAAATTAAGATTTCAATGCAAATGCCACCGTTTTTGGCCAAATAGGCAAGGCTGGGCAGATTTTGCCCCAGATTCCCAGACTGGCTGCCCCGCCTTTGTGCACTGCTTGCATGTTGAAAGGAGGAGGCTGAGCCCTACTCACACCTTACTCTAAGTTTACACTTACCCACCCCCTGCTGCACTCACAAAGCCTGGGCCTGCTGTGGCCCATTGCAATGCCATATGGGGCACCCTGCTGTACCTACTCATAGGATACTACACAGCTACTCCAAGGTGTTGCATGATCATGCTGCAATGCAGTGGTGTGACTTGCATGCAGAGGGCATCTTGTGAGCATGCAAGGAGTGCATAGGCCCCAGTGGTGCCTTACTCATAGGATACAATGTTGTTACTCTGATGTACTGCATTAACCATGCTGCAGTGGTGGAGGCTGGTTTGTGTGCTGGGGCAGCATGTGTGCATCTCATAATGTTGCAAGGAGGCATGCAGGCCCAACAGTGCCCTACTCATAGGATACTACACAGCTACTCCATGCTACTGCACAGCTTTGCCATGATGCAAGGGGTTGGGCTGCATGTGGAGGAAGCCTCTCAAGGGTTCAAGAAGGCACACAGGTCCCAAGGGGACTTACTCACAGGTTACTATACCATTACTTCGGCACACTGCATGACCATGCTGCAATGCGGGGAGCCAGACTCCACAGGGGTGCGGAGGCAGGCATCCCCGGGAGGAAGGGGCCTTACTCACTCCTCGTCCTGGAGGCGTTCCTCCTCCTCCTGTGCCTGCAGGCGGCCCCGCACAGGGGCCAGGCCCTCGGTGGCGGCATCGTAGTTGCGGAAGCAGACAGTGAGCTTCTCATCGAACTCCTGCACCAGGTCCTCCATCGACTTGAAGCTCATCATCTCAGCTGAGAAGCTCTCCAGCTCGGCCAGCGCTGGGTCCGCAGTGCGCCGGGGGGTTCCCCCATCGTCCCCAGGCCCCTCCTCAAACTCCTCCTCCAGGCTTACCAGGGGTGCCTCCATCCTCCTTGCCCCCGCCTTAGCTGTGGGGAGAGGGCACCTGTGAGGCTCCTGCTGCTCAGGGTCACGCCAGCTGGGCTCCCAATTCCCTTTGCTTGCGCTGCGCTGGCTGTAATCCCAGTACAGGGCTAGTAGTGTCCCAGGGGTAACTTAGCAGCATCCCTACAGCATCTTACTACTGTCTTCATAGCATCTTAGTAGTGCTATAGTAATATGCTGATTGTCTCTAAGTACTATCCCAACACTATTAGTAGCAAAGTATTTTAAAAGCCCCCAGAGTATCTTACTGCCACCCTGACAGTAAGTCAACAGTATCACATCACCAGCTTTATTACCGAACTTTTAGTATCTCAGTAGTATCCTCCTACTATATCACTAGTACCTTAGTAGTGGCATCAAAGTATCATACTAGTATCAGCAATGTTCTGACAGTATCCTAAGCTCAAGTGTTGCCCCGATAGTATGCCAGAAGCACCTTACCACTACTTTTTCTCATTCCCTAGTAGTATCTCAGAAGTATCCCCCCTAGTAGCATCCTGACAGTATCCTACTAAAAACTGAGTTCTGTACTGAAAGCACCTTATCAGTGTTGTGACAGCATCATAGCAGTACCCTGACTCTATGTCAGGAGCATCCTGATAGCATCCTGGTCATATCTTAATAGTGTCCTGAAAGTATGACAGTAGTACCTGATAGGATCCTAACAGTATATGGCTGGTATGTTAGCAGTGTCCTGACAGTATCTCAGTAGTGCAATGTAAAATCCATATATCTATTATTTTAGTGCTTTCCTGTGAATATTCTACTGATATCTCAGTAGTACCTTCATAGTGTCTTATCAATGTGCTGAAAGCATTTTTGTAGAGTTCCAATAATATCCTAGTAATATCTTACTAGTGCCCTGACAGAATCTCAGTAGTATCCTGATAGGATTCTAGCAATAAATTACTAGTAGAGTCCTGAAAGTATCGTGGTGGAACTTTATAAGGTCCTGATAATCTTACTAGTGTGTCCACTGTATCTCAGTAAGATCCTGGTAGTATCCTGAGAATGTCCTAGTCCTGCCATGTTATTACACCAAAAGCATCTTTTGTAGTATCACTACACGCTATCATTTGTAGTATCTTGAGAGTACCCTGAAGGTATGTTAGCACTACCCCAGTGGCACCTTCCTAATGCCCCAATAGTATTGCACTATCATCCCAGGAAAGATCCTGGTAATAATTCAGCACTGTTCTGACAGCATCCTGGTTGTGCCCTACTCCATATAGTACCTTACTGGTGTTCTCACAGTACCTACATAGCCTCCACATAGTATCCTGCCAGTACCTTAGTGCCATCCAGGAAGTACCCTAGCACTATCTTCACTGTATCCTAATGGCATTTTAGTAAACCCCTGGTAGCATCTTAGTAGCATCCCATAAGCATCCTATAGGCACACACCCCTGTGCATGCATGCACCCCCACGTCTGGAGGGGGGCACACCTGCACAGGGGCATATGCACATGAGGGTGCACCTGTGCACTGTGCATACATGTGCTGCATGCATTTTGGGGGGTGCATGAGTGTCAGGGTGCACATGTGCAAGGGGTACATGCACACACAGATGTAAATGAGCCCTGTGCACATATGCGCACACCTCCACACACACGTGTCCCCATGCATGCACACACACACACCGCTGCACGCACTCACCAGGGACATGCACACCCCACGGGTGATGTTGTGCCTCAGATGTGTGCACTGAGCAGGTACCTCCTGTGCCTGCCTGCAGCTCTGCACACATACAGCCCTGAGCATGCAGGCACAGTGCGCACATACAGGCATGGGGTGCACCCTTATGGATGTGTGTGTGTGAAGGTGCATGCATGCTCAGGGGGTACGTGCAAAGCGTGTTTGCATGCACAGGGGTGCGAGCACACACTGCACACACACGCGCCTCCCTGTGTGTGCACCACTGTACATGGATGCACTGCTGTACATGCAAGCGCTGCTGTACATGCATGCAGCCCCATCCCACGCACTGTACGTGTGCCCCGTGCACCCTTCACATCCACCCCCTTGTCTGCCCCCACCCCGAGCTCCCCGTCGCATGCACACACCTGCACCCGTGCACTGCGCATGCACGCCCCCTGCCAGCAACCCCCCCATACGTGCAGCTCTGTGCCTGTGCCCCCTGCACCTACCACCCCCAATGCACCCCAAAACGCCTCCACAGCCCCAAATCACCTCCCCCTGCTTCATGCCCCCCCTCCCCATGCAACGCGTGCGCAGCGCACAGTGCACCACCCCTGCATGGATGCTGATGCGCATCGGGCACCCCCGGGGCACGCAGCGTCCTGGTGCCCCCCACCCCCGCGAAGAAGCCCCCCCCTCCCACAACGCACCACGGCGCGTCGCCCCGCCGGGCTGCACCCCCCCCACACCTTGTGCACGGCCCCGCAACGCCCAACGCACCCCCCAGCCCCGGGGGTGGGGGTTGGGGTGGTAGGAAAGGGGGCACCCCCCCATGCACCGCTGCGGTGCGAGCCGCCCCCCCCTCGCCCCCGCGAGCTCGCCCCTCGATGCTCCCCCCCAGCCCCTCCCCGCAACGCTGCACCCCGCAACGCACGCCTTCCCCCAGGGTGGGGTGGGGGGCGCAAAGCACCGAGCTGCACCCCAAAAGCAAACCCCCCCCCCTCCCCGCGCTTCCATGCAATGTCAACGCCCCGCGCGCCCCCCCACCGTGGTCACCCCCCCCCGGCTGCACCCCAAATCCCCCCCCCCAGCCCGTGCGGCCCCATGAACTCCGCATTGCCCGCAGCGCACCCCGGTGTGTGTGGGGGGGGTGCTCTGTGCCCCCCGTCCCCGCACCCACCTGCGGCCCCGCATCCTCCGCGCGCCGGGAGGGGTCTGGGGGGGGGGCGGGGGACGAGCTACGCACGCGCCGATCCGGGAAGGGGGGGGTGGGGGTGACGTCATCAGGAGCGTAGCCGCCCGCCCCCCCCCCCGGGGAAGGGCAAGGGGAGGGGGGAGCGGGGCCAGCAGAGCCCCCGGCTGCATCCTCCCCCCCCCCTCGTCTTCCTCCCCCTCATCCTCACCTTCATCCTCACTCCCCCCCGGCTTCATCTTCCTCCTTCTCCCCCTCCTCGCAGCCGCAGCAGAGGTCCCCAGCCTTTTTGGGGGTCGTGCACCCCCACCAACACGCGATTTTCGCCCCCCCCCCATATATACATTTATTTATTCATGCACTTGCCCAAGCGTATGAATACATTGCAGCCATTATGAAAGCAGACCCAAAAAAAAAAAAAAAAAAGGTATAAAACCGACGAGACAAAGAGGAAATAACATCTTAAAAAATTCTCAGTGTTACAACCCGCCCCTTTGTCCTCAAAAATATCCCCCAAAAATATCCAGTTCTGCAAAGCGGCCGCATCCTCATCCTTTACAACCTTGGCTCAGCGGGTGGTGGCGCAGCAATTCCTGCGCCCGCTCCGAGGTTCGGTGCTGGCCGCAATGGCTGTCGGCAACAAAGGTGGGTCCCGAGGGGGGCCGCGCGCCGTCGCTGTGCTTGCTGCATCCCGATACTCGTTTTCCAATCCCTTCCAGCAATTTTGCAGTGGTTTTTGTCGGAATTCAGCTGGAAATTTCCATCCTCCCTGCTGTCAACCGATCGGTCTTGCGAACTATTGTGAAGGTCTTGTGTTTTTGTTTGTTTGTTTTAAAAAATGGGCTCAAAACACACTGAAAATGGAAGATTTTTAATGGGTTAGAAAATTTGGTTGCCAAGGTTTTAAGGCTATGGATGTGAGAGCTTGTGTAGATGACACATCACACTCATGACAGCTGCTTGTCCTCGCAGAAGAGCTCAGCACACCAGGAGCACTGGCCTTTTGGGGAAGAAAAGCTGCATTTTCCAGTTCAACAGCTCTTTGAAGCACTTTGCCATGAGAAAACCAGCAAACCTCTGGGTGGTACAATGGATTTCCATTTTCCTTTCTCATTTCATGATTAAAGCATTGTGAAAATCTGACTATGTAAAGGTCTTGGTGCATTTTATTTTTTCTGTTCTGCTCCGTTCTGTTCCGTTCTATCCTATCCTGTCCTGTCGTGTCGTGTCCTGTCCTGTCCTATTCACTTTATTTTATGAAGTTAACCACATCCATGACATCCCCTGGGAACTTCTAGCTCCAAGACCTTTGCTGCGCTAGCTTGTCCAGGACTGGGGGTGACTTCTCGCTGTGTCCCTGTCCCTGTAACCTCACCCTAGCACCTTTTTTAATTCTGGTCACAGCAGCCACTCCACCAGCAGTTACACTGACAGAGTTTTTCTGTGAAACACTGTTTTGTTAAAGAAATCATTTACTGTTGAGAACCGGTCCTCTCCCACAGGTCTTTCCTTCACTGGCCCACCAGAGTCCTTCTTCGAGCACTTTGCTGTTGAAGCAGAACCCAGCAAATGCCACCAGACAAGGCCACGGATGTTGGTACTTTCACCCAGCTGTACCGCATGTCTCCTGCACCCCGTCATTTGTGCCTCATCTTTCTTCTGATCCCCAGGAGCGCTTCCTGAGCGCCTCCCAGAAACATTTGCAGGCAAAGTCATGCACTTCAACGCGTCACCAAATCGCTTTCCATTCATTATCTCACCTGTTTTTACTGCGGCAGGAAGAACGAAGGTTTCTCCACCCGTACACGGCTTTTTCCCTTGCATAAGAAACTTCGAAAAAGGCTCCAAAACATTGATCATTAAGCTCAGGGAAATTTTGCGAAATAGTGGTTTGAGTATGCGCAGCGTCATGCATCGCTGAAGAGACTGAAGCAGCTTGTCTCCGTCCTGGATGCTCATTGCTGGTTGTGGTGGCTTCACACCACCGTTAGCTCACGTCTTAAGGCACAATACACCATTAGGGTAAGGGTTATGTAAATCCATATTTCAAACAGCCTTCTTGACAATTTTGAATATTTATGGCCGAATTCTTGTCAGATCTCATTAGATCATTGTTGCTTTTACCCCATCATGTGGCTGACAAAGATTTCCTCTGAGGAGAGAAGTGCCAGCTCTGCTGCTTCCTCACTGCCTGTCTGCGCTGGCGTTGTCAGTCGTATCTTCAATACGCAGTTCGAGGGCAGTGTAGCTACCACTAAGAAACACGATCTGTAAATCCACCGAACACAAAGCACAGTGAGTCACAACAGGCTGAAAGCAAGCAAACAAGCACGGGCACCACTGCTGTCCCCGCCACGCTGTGAGCACGAGACCCCAGGACACCAAGCGCCTGGCATCCCACAGGCCCCTCTGACATGCACACCATTTTATTTTCTCATTTTTTTGATAAAGATTCAATACAAATAGGAGAACTAATATTTTCTTCCTGCTCTTCCTTTGGATACCAGTGCTCTAGAAGATCTCTGGAGCAAACAATCCCCTTGCCATGTCTTAAAGCTTTCCCTGCGCAACCAGAGACCATTCAGACAAGCTCCAAAAACCCTTGCATAGAGCTGTGAGGGCTCTGGGAGAGCAGGGTTAAGAAAGGAAAGGAAACCCCAGCTCAGTGCAGGAGGAGCTACAAGGACTGAGATGGAAGTTGAGCCTGAGAAGAAGCAGGCTGGGAGGAAGGTGTGTTAGTTATATTTTAGTTCTCACTGTTCTGCTCCCTTATTAATAAGCAATAAATTAACTAACCTTCCCTAAGTCGAGCCTGTTTTGCCCATGATGGTAATTGTCCTTATCTCAACCCATGAGCTCTTCCGTTGCATTTTCTCCCTCTATGGGGACAGGGAGGAGAGAGTGGCCTGCTGGGCACCTGGTGGCCAGCCATGATCAATGCACCACAAGGAGCCTTGCTGATGTCTCCCTGGGTCTTGAGCCAAGGAATCAACTGCAAAGGAATCCGTATAGATCTAAAAAGTATATTTTTGTTAAAGGAGGTTTGACCTTTTCTACGGTTTAAAAATGCATTGGAATGGGAAAGAGAAGGTGGGAGATTTATCCCGTTTCTGGAAAATGTTTACTGTAATTTATTGTAGGCTTCACAAATTTTAATGACTGACTTATCCAAAACAAGCTTTCCATATTTAATATTAATCAAGGTAAAACAGTAATAGAACACAACCCTCTGCTATCTTGTAGGTTCAGAAGTTGTAAATAGAAGAGCTCACAAACATTTACATAGAAATCTATTTAAAGAGATCTCCAGCTGCCATGGAAAACCTGATAGCACCCTAAGGTTGCTCTGAGTAGAACGAAACCCTTGCAGCTTAAAAACTTGTATATGGAGATTAATGAAAAGAGACATGGCCAACCACACAAAACAGCATGTATGTTATCTACAAAATCTTTTGTAGTTTTCTTCTTTTCTTCTTTCCATTTATTTATCTTAACCCCCATCAAAAAGCTATACTATATATCATAACGAAAATCTGTGAAGAAAGCAAATTTATTAAAAATGGGAGGACCAAAGCACATTCTTCTATCAACAAGTGGACAAGTGTAGCTGCTCTTCCTGGCCCAAACGTCATGTTAACCTTCCATTCTGCAGTTAGCATCCCAGCCTCTCAACTCCAAAATTTCCTTCCATTCTCACCTTCATGCTCAGGACTTCAAATTAGATCAACTAGAAACCACTGTCATAATCTACAAAATCTTTGATCTTCCCAGCAGATTTGTGTCTATGTCATACTTGTCTCCAAGGATATCAACAAAAAACAAGTGTGAGTTTTCATATTAGGTGCCTCAGCACCCCATAGCACACACCATGGTCTTGGCAGTAGTTTTGATGGCTTATACTTTCGCGCCTTTAAAAAATTCCAGGGACATTCCAATACAAACTTGGTAGAAAAGTTTAAATCTATTATTTTTAGTACCCAAACCTCTCACATACTCCTTGGCTACAGCAGGATTCCCTTCTCAACACTTCCAGTTGATCAGGTATTTCGGGACCAGTAGTTGCAACAGAATTAGCTTGTTACTAGTGTCTACTAGCATCATTTAAGATGCTGTATCGTTCAGCCCTTTCCAAAACAGATGTGAAAACACTCTTGCTAATACAAACTGCTATTGTAATTTTACAGACAACTCATAAACACATGGTGCATGGAAGGATTTAAGTTGCATGCATAAGTGCTAGACTTTGTGCAGATTCCTAGTAGTGCTGGTTTGATGTTCCCAGAGCAATGAATTACCATTAACACTAATGAAGAATTTAACTGCAGCCATTTCCCCATCAAAGATACATGGTAGCCAAGAAAAAGCAATTAAAATCTTAAACAGAGGTAAAAAAGATTAAGAGTCTAGTAGCTGGTCAAAGTCTCATCCCAAGTCCTGTCCTATTTACTGCAGCACCAGGCCACAGTGAGCTGCTGCAAACCACTTTCTTTAGCTGTTCTGTGTCCAGTCCAGAAGGAAAGACTGCACTGAGGGTTAAAGGAATACCCTGGCAAGAATGAATCAGTTAAACCAGAAAATCAGTACAGTACTACTTCTTGAAGGGTCATGCCGAGCAGCCACACCATTATGTCCCTTTAATCTTAGCCTACCTTCGTTTTTTCTTGCATCTGGGACTAGGCTACAACCACACCACAAGACGAAGGCAATAGATGAAGCTCAAACACACTTAGCAGAATAAAAGCAAACAATAAAGCCTGCACACTGCTCCAGTTACTGCCATATAGTCTGAGTCTTAACAGACAGAATTGCATGGACAGGACTAAACATGAAATCTGAATACAGATGGCCATACCTGACTCAGTCAGATACGGAAGGCACAAAATCATCCAGTGAGAGGAAGAGCACCAATGATGTGAAAATTCAAGTAATTTATTGAAACCTCTGCATCATAACAGCCTCAGTTTCCTTGAGAAACCCACACAGGCTTTCTTGGAACGTGAAGTAAGAGCACAAACGTTGTAAAATCTACAGGAGGACAGTTAAGAACTACATAAGATGTCTGTCCCATATCTGTACCATCCTGGCACCTTTGCAGTGATTTTCATCAGGGGAATCTGACTCAGAGAACTGGTTCTGTCATGGCAGACTCACCTAAACAGGCCTCTGGTGCATTACCTGCTCCCTCCCTTTCCAAAAGGTAGATTTCTTGCTAAACCTTCAGACCTGCTCCCTCCCCTCGTCCTACTTCTCCCTAACCAAAAGAGGGGGCAAAAGCTCCACTGCAGCACCGGGAAGGAGCTTCGGTGGTAGGAGCCACCAGAGCAGAGCTCTCCAGCGTTTTTTTTGGCTGTACTTTGTCCATCGTTGCCACTGAATGTAACGACACAAGGACTGCACATGTCATGTGCTAATTCAGACTCCCCATTTTCTGCTGATCCCGCTTGTTCTTTTGACAATAACAGCATGTTCATTTTCCACAGCTGGTTGTACAGATAGGTTCCTAAGTTATGTGCTGCAGGAATTTCCCATGTGCTGGAAGGGTTTATTCAGAGACATGTTTCTTGTTCTTGGTAAGTCATGTCTTACGTTGAAATAAACAACTCAAGCAACCTCTCTACTCGACAGGCGCCCACAAACAGTGAATCAAAATGTTCTGAAGTACCACAGCACTCAAGCTACAAGAGAAAACAGGAGAAAAGAACCAGGTCAAATAATCATTATTATTGCTTTGTATTTGGTAAAAACCAGAAATACATTATGCTAGATTTTATTACAGACCTTATGCAAGTTTGCTTAAAGTCCTGCCAAGTTGACTTCTATAAACCTAATTCAAAAACTCCTTTATTGCATTAAATGTCAAGATTCTGAACACAAGAGCTAGATCTCATTAAACAGAAACACTTCAATTTGGTGGCAGCTTGTACTCCTTATATATGCAAAGATGAACTCCTTATACATGCAGCTATGCATCCTCTGGTGCTTCTAGATCAGTGCCACAGATCTTGAGTTTCCCAGTTTGCTTCTGAGATTGTTTAGGAAAAGAAGAAGTTCTACAGATTTCACAGGTTCCACGGGACAAAAAGGGATATCAAATACTTTAACAGTATACAAAAATATCTTCTCTCCGCAGCTTGTTACTAACACTCCTTTGATTTCTTCTAGCTAGTAAGGTACTAGATTTGTACAGGAGACAGGACTTCATGGAGAACAGTGTGAACGAATTGCATTAGTGCCTAGTTGGAGTATAACCATGTACCTACAGAAAACTGGAGGGTTTTCAGGTTTTTCTGGCAGCTTCTTCATGTCTCTTTTCATACATTTATACATACAGATTTTTAGGCTGTTCGATTACCTGGGAGACAACGGAATTGAGGAAGTAATGGATTTTACGGTTATATATATCTTTCCGCTATTTCCTAGAACAAAAGCAGACTGATAGGAAATTTCATGTATGGAATCATCCCAAACTTAGGCCAATTCTTCTAATCTTACCAAATGCTGGGTATGTACCCACTTACCCTCTCAGGGAGCGACAGGATTACCTCTGTTAGCTGTCCCCTTGGAAGCACCTGCCAAGGCTTCCTGGGGAGAGCTCAGCCAGTCAATGGATGGGCTTCCTGAAGAGCTCTGAACCGCTGTGGGTCCCCGACTCTGCATGTTTGCATTCCCAGTGAACTGGGAATTTCAGGAAGAAGAGAGGAGGTAGGACAGGAACACGGGTATGAAGCAACGTTCCAGTATGTGTGGAACCCCAGTAGCGTGCATGTCACCACGAGGGTATTGTCACCAAGCCAGGTCCAGATGGGAACACACATTTAATTTTCCTCTACAGTGCAAGTTACAGTACAAGTTACACTGTAGGTTACTCGTTTCCTTACAATAGAATTATGGTTTCCTCACCTGAAAACTGCCATCCCTGCCACACCCTGTTGAACGATATGGCACGTTCCCCAGGATTTATTAATCATAGAGGATTGCACTGTATTGTGCTTGTTAGGGCCTGTCATTATACAGCCACCTGAACCCTGGGAGGGTTACTGACACACTCAGAAGTACAACGTACTCTGCTGGTGGAGCCTGCCTGTGACTTACATGGAGATATTCCATCTCCTAACCCTCTGGTGGGAAGATCAAAACCCAGATGTAAAGTGTCTCAAATCCTGTTCCTGAATCTTGGCATAATCAAACTTGTAGCCACCATCATAAACGTAGCCCAAACTATAGAACCTATGGGCAGTGCCAGCGTTGATGCAATTTTGGCCTTGTGAGAAGTATCAGGAATTTGCCAAGGTTGCACTCCAAAATCAGGTGGTATTGGATGTGCCATTAGCTTCTGAAGGTGGCACGTGCATATTGGTAAATACCACCTGTTGTACTTACGCTGATCAATCTGGTCATATCTCCACCGACATTCCCATTATTAAAGTCAAAAACCTTTCACAAAATTGGACAAACCGGATGGAACACAGACATATTGGGATAGCGACACAATTCGGAGGTTGGTTTGGGAATGCCGCTAGGTCAATTTTGAACTGGATCATTTTTGTCTTACTGATATTTGAAATATTCATACATCAGCAAAACTGATTGTATGTTTTCTGTAGTCCCTGCTCTCTATGGGGGATGAGTGGAAGAGGAGCAATGTCCCTTGCCCCTTTGTGTGAACAGTAGGCAATTTTGACAGCCTCCAGGGATTCAGGGGCCTAACCATACAGCATGAAGTATCACCAGAAGGCGCATGCCCCTACAGAGCTTTTCTCGCATTCAGTTGTGCTGGAAGGGCAGGGCACACTCAGACAAGCTCCTTAAGTTAAGATTTAAGGGAGAAACCTCTGGTGAAAGCTGCTGACAACTGCAGATACCTTGCATTTTAGCAAGTTCTCATTATGCAGGTGCCTCGGTGGCAGCGTGGGAGATTATTTTCTGCCCTGTGAGACCACCTGGTAGGGAAATTCAGGTTTTCCAATCGTGGCTCCTCGTTTTTGGGTTAGGACGTTTCCCAACGGGGGCTGAGGCGATCGCTCGGGCTGGGTCCCGAGGGAGGCGTCCCCGTTACGGGGGGCACTCGGAGCCCGCTCCCGGGCGGGCGATGGGGTGCTCCGAGGGGGCTCCTCGCCTCCTCGCCCGCTCCCCGCCTCGGCGCCCTCGTCCTCCTCGGCCCCCCCGGCGGCGGAGCTCTCCGGGGGAGAGGCGAGGCCGGAGGCCGGGCTCCCCTCGAAGCCGCGGGCCGGGGCCGGAGCCGGGGGCCGCTGGCCCGGCCCTCCCGGAACGGCCCCGAGCGGGCGGCCCCGGGGCTCGAACCGGCGGCGGCCCCGCCGGGAGGGGCGGGAGGAGGCCCCGCCCCGCGCCGCCGCCAGGGGGCGCCGCCCGGCGCCGCCCCTCCCCTCCTCCCGCCGCGCCCGCGCAGAAGCCGCCCGGGGCCCGACGTGCGCGTCGGCGGCGTGGGCGGGGCGAGCGGGAGGGCCCGGCCCTCAGGCCCCGCCCCCAGCCCCGGCCCTCAGGTCCCGCCCCCCGCCCCGGCCCTCAGGCCCCGCCCCCAGCCCCTCCCATCAGTCCCCGCCCCCAGCCCCTCCCCTAAGGCCCCGCCCCCAGCCCCGGCCCTCAGGCCCCGGCCCCGGCCCTCAGGCCCCGCCCCTCAGACCCCGCCCCTCAGACCCCGCCCCCAGCCCCCCCCCCCCGCGTGCCGGGGACCGGGCCCGGAGCCGAGCGCGCTGCGAGGCCGGGCGGGGGGCGGCGGAGCCTCGTGGCGGTGCCGCTGCCCCGAAGCCCGACGGGCCCCGGCGGAGCGTTCGGAGCTGCCTCGGCGGGTGGCTCCGCGGCTCCGGGGCTCGGCTCGTCCCGCGGGGTCGGGCTGGTTTGGCAGCCAGCTGCGGTAAAACGGAATCGGAAATGCTATTGATAATTGCCGGGGAGTTGTTGCTGCTCCTGCGCCGGAGCCCCCGGGGATTTATCACCTCTTTCCCTTTCCGGCACTTTCCCTGATGAGGCCGCACTGCCGACGGCTTCGCCGAGGGCTGCGGGGACCCAGCTTCGCGCCCCGCCTGGGCCCCTGGCCCCAGAAGCGCGGCCCAGAGCCGGGGGTGGCCCCGGGCGGTGGGTGCCCGCCGAGCACCCGCAGAGGAAGGAGGAGGGAGAGGAAATGTGGGCCCTAACCCCAGCCCCCGTTTTTGGGGGGATGGGTGGGGGGAAAGGAGGCGCAGCTGAGGATTTGGGGCCGGCGTCTTGCTTGGCGGTGGTGGGGAGGGGGGTGCCTGGCGGCAGCCTCGTATGCAGCGTCAGCGGGGCGGTCGTGGGTAACGAGCAATGGATTCTGATTAAAGAATAGGCCGGGGGGGCGTGGGGGGGCACACAGGGGGTGAGAAATGGCAGGTGGCGGCCGGCGCCTTGCTTCGGCCCTGCTCCCCGCCATGCAGCGCTGGGGTTCGGCCGGGGACTGCCCCGCAGCAAGGGGCACCGTGAGGACGCCACCGCCCCGTGCTGCTGGGAAAACCGTGATTTTTATCCCATTCCCCCTCACCCCCAGCGCTCTCCTGTGTTATTTTGCAGCTGGATCCGCGCCCCACGCTCCCTGCCCCCACATCCCCCAGCTATGCACTGTGCCGCAGTGGAGAAACCAGCAGGAAACATGAAAAAGATCGGGGGGCTAATTTAATTAGTAATTGATTGTGGGAGAGTAATCAGGAACCCTTCTGAGGGGCATGGCAGCTGCCGCGTGGGGACAGGGCGCGGTGGGATGTGGCATCCCCCCCTCCGTGCCACCCGCACCCCAACATCCTCCCGCTGTAGGGGGCAGCCTCACCGAGCCCCCCCGGTGTCCCATTACCGTGCCGCCCCCCCCCATGAATGTTTCATGGCTGGGGCTCGGCAAGGAGCTGGAGATGAAATATCAAACCCCGCTCTCAGCGTCGCATCTGCTGGAGGATCAAAACCGATGTTTTTTTGCACAAGGGGGGGGTGTCACAGCTTGTTTTCCTTTCCTGTAGCTAGAAATTGAGAGGGGGGCTCGGGGGGGGTGGCCACTGCTGGGGACACCCCTGCTGTGGGGGCAGGAGGCAACACTGCCACTCCTGCCATGAGTGTGCCTGTCCTCATCCCTGGCACGGGGGTGGCCAGATTGCAGCGGCATTGGGTTTCTGCTGGTGGCTTATTAATAACTAGGCTCATTAATAACTGATGCTTAATCAGGGCCGGGCCAGGGAAACCCAAGAGGAGGTCGGGGTGGGGAGCACAGCCCGGCGCGGGGGGCTCGGGGCCAGGCATGGGGGGCTTCTGGCTGCTCTGCCTGTTGCCGGCGCTGGTGGCAGGTGGGTGGCCGGGGGTCCCCGGGGGGTCGGGCTGGGGGTGCCGCAGAGACCCGGCCAACTCGCTACGCCTCTCGCCCAGCTCAGCCGCTGGACGCTGGTTCTGCGTCCTACGAGGAGCGGACGGTGATGGGGGTGCGGGGCCGGGCAGTGGAGCTGAGCTGCGGGCCCGCGGTGCCGGCAGTGGTCTTCTGGAGCTTCACGGCGGCGGGGAGCACTGGGCCGCCGCGGGCAGTGGCGGTGGGCTCGGGCCTGGAGGCGGTGGTGGCCCCCGGCGTGGGGGCGCTTGGTCAGGCCAGTCTGCGCAACGGCACGCTGGAGCTGCGGGAGCTGCGCACCGCCGCCACCGGGCGCTTCTTCTGCCAGGGGCTCTTCCCAGAGCCCGGGAGGCTCCGTGTGGGATACGCCGCCGTGCTGCTGCGGGTGCTGGGTAAGTCGCCCCCTGGCCCAGACGAGCCCCTTGCACGTGTCGCCCCCCACAGTGGGCTGGCAGATTGTCCCCTCGGCCAGCAGCCAGACCGTGTGGTGCCCACTGGTCACCGCAGCACGCAGTGGAGGCCGTGTAGCTGTGCATGAGGGTATCATGTCCTAACAGCCAGCATAGCACCCCACTAGCCAGCATAGGAGCTCACTAACCAATGAAGCACCCTATGAGCCAATGTAGCACCCCACTAGCTATCCCATCACCTTGACCACCAGGCCACATAGCACGCCAGTAGCCACCTCCCATCTCCTTCTCCTGGCCAACCTGGCATCCTGCTAGCTAACAGATGGGCTCACCAACCCATACTCATCCTCACCAGCCACTCTATCCCCTCACTGCTGGTTGTGGATCACCTGAGTCAGAAAGGCCACCTCTGGTTGGGAAAGGGTGGATATGGGGGCTCTGGGTGGGATCAGGAGCAAGGGGCTGGTGGCCTTGGTGCTGCTCATGACTGGGTACCCCCAGTGCCTGTCTCCAGGCCTTTTGTGCGGCCGACGGCGGCGGTGGCAGTGGAGGGGACAGAGGTGGCCCTGATATGCGCTGTGAGGGAGGGGACGGCGCCGCTCAGCTTCTCCTGGCAGCACCGGGAGCCCCGGGGGGGGGCCCTGGCAGCACCCATGGGGCTGGGGGTCTCTGGGGCAGAGCTGCGCCTGGCACCTGGCAACCGCAGCCACGCCGGCTGGTACGTCTGCACAGCCCGCAACGAGGTCAACAACCGCACCAGTGAGCCCGTCTACCTCGACATTGTCTGTGAGTGTGACATTGGCTCGGCCCCGCTTCCCCAGGGGGCCCCAAGGTGGGGGGCTTGGTCACTGGCCGTAGGGGCAGCCCCAGGGCTGGAGATGCCGATCTGATGCATCCATAGCCACCGTGGTGCCTCCAAGGCCACCGTGCACCCCGCCACTGTGATGCCTCCCTGGCCACCATATCACCAACGCACACCCATAGCCACCATGCCACCAAGCTGTGTCCACAGCTACCATGTGGTCACCATGCACCACAGGACAGCCATGGGCACCGTGGCGTGCTCGCAGCCACCACACGGCACCATTTCTAAGGAGGATGCCCCAGGTGGGGCTGCATCCCCCCAGCGGCAACGTCCCCACAGCTAAGGGCCCCATGTCCCCACAGATGGCCCCGACGAGCCAGCCATCAGCGTGGAGCCCTTCTCCCCCGAGCAGGGGGGCTTCTCCGCGGGCGAGCGGGAGGATGTGGTGCTGAGCTGCCTGGCACCGTCCAACCCCCCCAGCCGCTACATCTGGCTCCACAACGGCTCCCAGGTCCACACTGGGCAGACCTTTGTCATCGCTGCCATTGCCCGGGGACAGGCAGGCACCTACACCTGCCTGGCCGAAAACACCCACCTCCAAACCCGCACCCAGGCCACCATCATCCTCACCGTCTACTGTAAGTACCTCCAGGGGCAGCCCTGGACCAGCGTGGAGAAGAGGCGGTGCCCGGCGAGGATGTGGGTGCGAGGGGCAGGTTGGGGAGATAAAACTGGGGGGGGGGACCCCAGCCATGATGCCCCCCCCCCCGCCCTATGCAGATCCACCGGCCGGGAGCCCCAGCTGCTCTGCCTTGGCCACCGCTGACCTGCAGGACGTGGCCCTGCGGTGCCGCTGGCCGGGGGGCTTCCCCCCAGCCCGGCTGCGCTGGGTGGGCCTCGGGGAGGAGGAAGAGGAGGAGGAGGAAGAGGGGGCGGCAGGGCCGAGCTTTTCCATGGCCACCAACATCCGTCCAGGGGTGACCACAAGGAACGGCAGCTCCTTCGCCTGCCTGGCCACCCACCCCACGCTGCGGGAGGGGGCCATGTGCAGAACCACCCTGTGTGAGTGCAGACTGGTCCCCAGCGCCCCGACACCCCCCTAAAACACGTCCCTTGCCCTCCCCCCCCCCACTTAACCCATGTGCCGCAGCCATGCCACAGGGCACACGTGCCCCACAGCTGGGCAATCCCCAAAGCAGTGCCATGGTGGCTGCCCCTCGCTCACTCCCGAAGGGGTTGAAGCTGGGCGGGGGGCTCGCCCGGTGCCGCCCCCCCCCCAATGCCTCTCTGTCTCCCAGGGGTCCCGGCTGGGAGCCCTGCCTGCACGGCTGTGGCCACCAAGCATGACGAGTTCGTGATGCTGCAGTGCCGCTGGGAGGGGGGCACGCCGCCGGCCACCCTGCGCTGGTGGGACAGCCGGGGTCAGGCACTGGGTGTCCCCATGCCCTCGGCCGCTGTTCTTGTGCTGAGCGCCGATGCCAGCCTGGGGGGCCAGGATTTCAACTGCGTGGCCACCCACCCGCTGCGGGCGGCTGCTGCTGAGTGTCACCTCCGGCTTGGTAAGCCGGGATGTCCCCACGCGCTGTCCCCAACAGCGCCGCAGCACGCCACGCCGGCAATTTGCACAGCCCCGGTGGCTCCGTGCCCTCTCGCTGCGCAGACGTCCCCGAGCTGGAGGTGGAGCGGAGCGAGGTGGCGGTGCTGGAGGGTGGTGAGGCGCGGCTGGCGTGCCGGTGGTGCGGTGTCACCCACCTGGGTGCCGAAATGGTCTGGTACGATCCCCGGGAGCAGGAGGTGCCACCGGGCATGGCTAAGTACCGGCTGGAGCAGGACGAAGCGTGGGCCAACCTCACTGTCCGGGATGCCGAGTGGCCGGGGGATGGTGGGACCTACCGCTGCACCGCAGCCAACGCCGTGGGCACCACCAGCCTCCCCGTCCACCTCCGTGTAGACCGTGAGTCTGGGGGAGGGGGTGGCACCGGAGGGGTCCCCGGGGCGGACTGGGGATGAGCCCATCCCTGCTGGGTGCCATTTCGCTGCAGGGTACCCGGCCCCCCCCAATGTCACCATCAGCAAGCTGCGGTACACGCGGGCACGAACCGAGGTGCGGCTGGAGTGGCGGACGCAGGGCACGGGCAACCTCACCGGCTTTGTGGTGCAGCGGCGGCAGGCAAAGAAGCCCCAGCGCCGGGCGCCCGGCCCCTGGGAAACAGCCGCAGGTGACATCGAGCCCCACTCCCGCGACCGGCGCCTGGGGGGGCTGGACCCCACTGTGGTCTATGCCTTCCGCGTCCTGGCTGTCAACCACCGCACGGCCGGGCACCCCTCCGAGGTGCAGACGCCAGGTGAAGTGGGAAGGGGCCAGCGCATCCAACCTCCTCCAGCATCCCCTCTGGAGCGGTCACTTGGTGTAAGGCATCAGTAGGGGCTGGAAAAACATCCCAGGGGCTGTCTCCCTACCGGGAGAGCAGGGATTGAATGGAGAAAGGCAGCATTTGCATCCAAGTGTGAGCAGCCATCAGTAGGTTTCAGAGTAAACAGGTGCAGGCTTCTGTCTCTCTCCACTTTCTAGGCTCTGCCAGTCCTTGCGCTGGGGTGCCTGGTGCCCACCTTGCTCACTCCTGTCCCCCTGCACATCTTGCACCCATGCACTGTCCCTGCTGCCCCTCGCCTCGTTATCTTAATTGCCCCTGGCAGGGATGGGCTGACAGGTAGCCGCTCTCTTCCAGCTGAGCCTCCCTTCGAGGCACTCCCCGCAGTGACAGGGGCAGCGGTGGCGGGGATGCTGGTGGCCACTGCGGTGTCTCTGCTGGCCGTGCGCTGCGTCGCCTGCCACCGGGACAACCTGCCACGTGAGTGCCGGGGGGAGGCTCGGCAGGGCAGCCGGGGTAGTGGAAGGACCCCCGACACCCTCACCTCGTCTGTTCCCAGGGCTGCACGACCTACTCTTCCACACGTGAGTGCCCCAACCCCCTCGCCCTGGTGCCCAGCCCTCTCCGTGTGCACCTGGCCGCGGGTGAGAGCCCCGTGCTCCCCAGGGCCAGCCCTGAAGCCCCAGAGCTCCCCAGCACGACCGAGGATGCTCCAGCAGCCACAAGCAGGGAGGACAGAGCAGAACGGGGACAGGGAGATGTGGATGGCCCCAGCACAACAGCTACAGCAGGTACCAGTGCCCACGGGGCCAGATGAGAGTGCAGCCACCAGCCGAGGGGGCTGTCACCAAGGCTCCCCTGTCCCACCCTTGCAGAGCCACTCTCAGCCCTGCCAGATGCCGCCGCTGCCGACCTGCCGGTTGGCGTCCCCATCGTGGTGATGCCCACGCCATGAGCCTGGCCTAACCTCACCCCAGGGGCTTCTCCCAGTTGCTTCCTTTCCTTCAGTTTGATGCTGGGGACAAGCTCAGGTCTGGCAAAAGCACCAGTGACCACCCCGGTCCCTGCAGCATCTCCGGGGCCAGACCCCAAGTGAGAGCCGCAGGGGCTCAGCCCCCTCCTCGCACGCTGCCCGGGCTGTACCTTACTCATTTCATTGCGTCAATAAAGCTGGAAGGGTGCATGGGTCGGTGCCAGGCAGCCACCACAGCAAGCATGGAGGGGATTTGTTTCAGAAAAACCTGAGGATGGACGGGGAGGGGGCTGGCGATGAGAAGCGGGGGGTCGCGTGAGCAGGGCTGCGGCTAAGGAGTCGGGCTCTCAGCCCTCGTGCTTTTCTCAGAAGCACCCAGCGGTCGGGCGCTGCTTTGCACACAGAAAACGTTCCTTTGTGTCCCGCCCGGACACGCGCTCCCTCCTCCCGTAACGCGGACTGTCATAAAAATTTCGGCTGGCGGAGACAGATTGGGTTGCAGTGCAGAGGGCTGCTGGCGAGGAGCCACAGAGGAAATTCTTTGGGCTGCTTTAATATGCTTCGACATGAACTGCCAACGTACAAACAAGTGAGCCAGGGCCTGGTTTTGCTTCTTTACAATGTTTAAGAAGATGGTGGGGAAGATCCATAATTTTTCCCATGGGGCAGGAGGGGCCAGGGAAGGGAAGGGAAGGCTTTTCTCCTCTGGATAGTGCTGAGGGCTGGCAAAACCACAATAGATCCAAGGTCCTGAAGTATTATCGGGGCTGCTAAAGAGGGGGAAGCTTTAGCAGAGGAAGCTGGCTTGGGGGAAGGCAGCACAGCCCCAGTGCTGGGATGAGCCTAGCCCCAGTGCTGGGATGAGCCTGCTCGCACGCAGGGGGCTCCCAGCCCTGCGCCCTCTGGCACCAGCGCTGGCCTCCAGCTCTGCTGTTACTGCTGGGGCTAAAGAAAATATTTAGGTGCCAACTCATCCTCACTGAGGGGACGAGAGCCAAGCACCAAAGTGCCGCTCCCAGCCCCCCGCAAGCCAGGGCCTCCCCCGGGGGGGGGTTGCCAGGAGGTTTTGGGACCACACTGAATTTCTGAGGTTTATGCAGTGTAAAGAGAGCACAGCCCCAAACCTTCAGTGGGGTAAGGAGCTTGTGCTCATCTTTACCCCGAAAGTCCATGTTTTTCAGGCCAAAATGCAGGACGTCAAAGATTGCCATTAATGATTTTTTTTCCCCTTTTCAGTGCAAACACAGAGGAAGGCAGGGTGCAAGGAAAGCAGCCCCTTGGCTCTGCTCAACCTTTGTCTTTAGGTTTATGCAAAAAAAAAAGAGAGTTCCTGGTAATTTCTCCTGCGTTTTGTTAATAACATGTCCACTAAGTATTGAGTAATGAAAACCAACCTGGCTTCTGTGCCCGCACAGTGTCTGTCCGTCCGCCCGCTTGAGACCCCAGACGGCACCAATCACCACTCCTGCCACTCTCTATAAAGCAGCAGCATTCCCTTTAATATTTCTCAAACCACCAAAAAAACAAACCAAAAAAAAAAAAACACTTGCAAAAACTACATCATTTCAAAATATGTACAATTTCCAAAGGAATATTACAGCTTCTTAGAACAACATAGCTCATTTGCCATATGACAACAAACATGCATCTTGAATTCATTGCTGCCAGAGGTGACACCAGTGTAACTCCAGAACTATTCTCCTTGGGTGGAACTGCAGCCAGGTGACATGTTTAGAGATACCTGGAGAATCAGGGAGAGTTGGTTTTTTGCCCCCTTTTTTTTTTCTTTTAAATATGCAGACCCCTATCTATTAGGTAACATAATTGCCAACTAGGGCACAAACCACTAGGGAGGGAATCAGATGATGGCTGTAGGTGTAACCTTAGGTGAGGATCTCGCTCGTAACTGCCTGGAGGACACAGTGCCCCATGGTTTAAAACCCCGAGGATGAGGAGCAGGCACAGGGGCTGAGGAACACGAGGGTTGCTTAAAAACGTGGCTAAACTCAAGTGCTTGGGGAAACAATGAACCTGGAGTTCAAACCAAGCTCCTAACTACTCATCTGCCAAAGCTCCAAGGAGGCAAATATTGGGAAAGCCTTGCATCAGGGTGTGCGATGGGAAACACAGCAAGGGCAAAGCTGTGCTCCTAGGAGTGATGCAGAAGGGCAGGTTTAGGAGAGGAGGCGTTAAACAGAGGGAGGAGTGGGGCTGCGCGGCGCCGCTGGGGCAGAAAGCAGTCCGAGCCTAAAGATTTTGTGGCCCCAGGCCCACGGTGCCTGGGTGGGACCGGCGGGAAGGTTCAGAATTAGCCACCTCTAGCTGGGAGCACACACCAAACCCCTACAATAAAGGTAAAAGTTATATATTTTTATAAATAAAATACAATAAAAGGAAAAAAAAAACACTTAAAACAGTGTAACTCGATATAAATAAAGCAGTCCACAAAGAGATTCTGCTAACAAGGCAGATTACAAGTTTCATCCTTGAACAGAACCAGTCCCAAATCTGACACTCGCGGTGGCTTGCAGCCCATGGCCTTGGGCTCCTCTCTGTGCTCTCACATCGATCCTGCCCGCCAAACTCACACCGGCATCCTACACTTCAGCATCAAAAAAGCAGACCAGCACATTTCCAGGAAATCAGGACAGGACATTGCACTCAAGCCGTGTTCATTCAGATGCTCTTGCCTCCCTCTGGCGTGCACTCAGTCTTGCAACCATGAAAATCAAAGCCACGGTCGCGCATGGACGAGCAGAGTGGAGTCACATACACGGTACAGCATTGGCACCAGGCTCTGGACACAAGCAAAAATAAAGCATCAACTACTGGAATAGTCTTGCATAGTAACCCAGCTCAGACCTAGTAAATTCTTATTAAGGGCTCTATTTATAAAGTATATAACACGTTATATATATCTCTTCATGCTGCATGCACACGCACCACTTGGCGTTCAGTGGGGAAAGGAGACTTTTTGGGCCGGGCACAGTTTCTGAGCACAGCACACTGCACCTGTAGCGCCTTTGCAGGCGCTCCCCGAGGGGTTTGCAGCTCCAGCCAGACCGGCTTCGCTTCCTCCCTTCCCAGCTCCAGGGCTGTTGCTGGCGCTCACTAGAAAAATACTTGCTCCATTAAAAGAAGGCTGCACATGTGTCGCCTTGGGGCAGCTGTAATTGTAATTTATGTGCCTCATGGCTGGGGTTATGCGTGCTGATTTCTGGAGAGAGTGCTTTACAGGCACAAGTTTGTTTTATTTACTTTGATTAAATTTGAAAGAAAAAAAAAACAACCCTGCAGTTAACATTGCAACACCTACATCATGCTGCATGTGCTGTTTCTGAAAAGGCAGGCAGGTTTCTCAGAGCCGCGTGCATGGCCAGGCTGGAGCACTTTGACAAGGCTCATTTCACCTAGGAGGCAAAGGCAGCTAGTCAAGCAATTAGTAGTATCCCCTTTTTTCCACTCCAAACCAAGGAGTTTAAATGCAGTCAAACTGAATTTTTGTCTTCTGCAAGTGAGCAGGGCAGCAGGAATAAAGCATCACAAACACGATGTTCTGGGTTTGATTTTCTAACAGCTCGTGGAGGACTCACCAGGCTCAGGAGCCGCACTGCAGTGGGTGACACAGTGTGGGAGGAGCACATGGTCAGGGAAACTCAGAGGAGGTTCTGGTGGAAGTTTAACAGCTCCACACCATAGCCACTGGAAATTAAGCCACCTCACTTAGCAGTAATTATTTACTAATGAGCTGTAAAGGTCAGTTCAGCTGGATCACTTTTGGCAGCAGCCCTCTTAAGCACCTCCTGCTTATCGCCATCCCTCCTGCTCTGTGGGTGCATCTGTGGGACACAGTGGGTGAAGGTGATTGTGAGACTTACTTTAGGCTGGGTCACTTCACCAAACCACCTTGCCATCCAGCTCTACAGACATCGCCTGGAGCAGAAGAGAGCAGATGCCCACACCCAGGCTGCTGCCAGGAGAAAGGCTGGCCACAGCCTGCCCCGAGCACTTGCTGGAGAGCAGGGAGGGAGACCAGCAGACCAGGCGTGTTCCAAAGCACCCCGACAGTCCCTCCTCCTGCCCAGGTTCTGATGACTGCTTGGATTACCAAAGCACTTGTAAAAAGAAAAGAGCAATCTGCTAGTACAACCATTCAAACAGGCTGGGCTTTTGCACACGCTTCTGAAAAGGAAAGAATCACTGAAATAGTGGCAAAGACCTACAGGTGCAAACAGTTGCCAGAACATCTCTGAGCTCTGCCTCTGAAGCCATATTGTAACTACTCAGCTATTCATTTTCTTACCCACAGTCCCTTATTCACCCTTGTTCCATGAGTTCTTCCCAGAGAAGCTGAAAGAGGACATGGAAATACATGTTCAAGCACTGTGATGTTAAGTTGCCAGGAATGTGGCAGCCCCTGTGAAGGTGGTCCTAACATCAGAACTGCTCAGGTGTGCTCCACACTGCTAACTCCGTGTATCAGACACTTTTTGTCTCCTTGGAAGTGCTTCCCTCGCTGGTCATATTCCATGGAAGACACACTACACACTTCCCATTGTTGTTCTTTATATTATTACAAATCTTTTTTATACACATAACCAGGCTAGTTTCATGGTGCATGGGAAAAAAAAGGGATTTCAATGCATAAATAATATAAAAAGGCAACCATTTAAAAACAAGATACATTCATTCATATGACACTACTACAAAAAATAAATAGTGACTCTCTCTGTTATAATTAACATCCCTCCATTAGTCCCTTTCAGCGACTCTGCTGTGCAGTTACTGGCGTTAAGTGGGGAAAGCGGTCACTTCCTCAGGTTTCCTGAAGCTGGAGCTGTCGGAGGTCCCCAGAACCATTTAACGTGACGCCGGATGAGCTCCATCCTGGCTTTTCCTTACAGTCCTTTGAAACAGGCTGAAGAATAAGGGGACTCCAGCTCAAAACGTGGTTCGATGTTTCTGAGTGCAAACAGTTGTCACCTGCAAAGCAAGTGTAGGGTTTTTTGTTTGTTTTTAAACAGATTATCTCCTCTTTAAACTCAACAGACTCACAAGCACATTAAAAATTCAGATTAACAGATCCTGGCAAAGCACTCTGAGCACAGATTTATTCTCATCTAAGCAGGCACAAAGCCTACATGCAGCATTAGGCAATGGTTTAGAGCATCAGCTCTATCCAAGCACACTGATGGACTGATATCTAATAGGTTACATTAATTAGGTCAGGATTATGCAGCCCAATCTCCATCTACATTTCTGTGCCTGTTCTCACCTACGGGAATCTACGCCATCACGGATGCTTGCTCATTAGGAAAAACTCCATTAGGCAGCATTTCAGCCGTCTAGGTCTGGTCTGGGAGACCACGAGTATGCTGTACCACAGGCAACTAACTACAAGCCAGCATAAATCAGTCACAGCCTCATTACCTGGAGCATGCCTGCTAAATGAGCTCCATTAGAGGCATCAATCATGAAGGGCATGGCAGCCACAGGCACCTGAGCATTGCCACTTCTATTTTCTGCAACGGGAAAGGTGGAACACTTAATACTTTTTCCAAAGGACAGGTCTTTTGCAGGCCTAATTACTAGTTCCTCCGCAATAAATTACCGCTTCTCTGCAGAATCTACCTGGCTTCAAAGCCCGGCGGTATCCTCTCCAAAATGACTTACCATCTGTGTACTCCATGGAGAGCTGATTCATGCTTTCTCGACAGCAGGGATGCTGGGCGGAGGGCTGCTCTGCCTTCTCTTTGCTGTCCTCCTCCAGCTGTGCGCTGCACTCAGGGATGCTGGAAGCTAAGCACATGGCCACCATGACATGATTCAGAGGTTTCATCTCCAGACTGTCCTGCTGGTAAGGTGCTACGATGGGCATGACAGGTAGCGTGTTGCTGCTGAAAGTGCCATTGGTTTTGGTGAAACACCTGAAGACATAAGCCAAAATGGAGTTACTCAGAGCCCTGATCACCCGCATGTTTTTTCTTTCCACTACTTGACTTATCTTGAGAAACTGCAATTTTTAAGTACTTTACCGTGACTTATTTACTATAGCAACAGTAAGAATCTTGCCAAGTAAGTTTTGAATATACTTTTGGATCAATCCTGACATTAAGAAAAAGATCAAACATTTTTTCTCCCAACAGACAGCTGAAAACATTGTAAACATTTGCTCAGTTACTTCCCCCATCTGTTGTGACCTGATGACCTGACTTGCAAGTCCATTTCTTCATCAAGGCAGCCCCATAAAGCACGTTTTCACTGCCAAGAAAAAGAGCTCAAGTTTGAAACCCAAGCAGCAAGCTTAAGTACCTTGGAAAATAAATACTAAGTGCTATTGGAGTGAATGCAAATTAGAAAAATATATTCAACACTATAAACATAAAACCCCTGTGTGGTGCGACTCAGACTGTGGCCCTACAATACATGTGTAAGGCTGTGAAACTGGAGTTAAACACTGGAGTTAAACTGCTAAATCAATTGTTACAGCCAAGGTATTTAACCTTTAAACAAAAAGGAGCTAGAGACCCTTACAGACATTCATACCATTGCAGTAAGCAGGGAAAATGCCTCGTGTTTAGAGCTCCATTAACAACATAGACTCACTGAACATTTATATAAGTAATTCCTACAAAAGGAAACCCAAAAATCACACTTCGCTGTGGTTTTATACAAAATCATAATTACCACAAAAGTAAAAGGTTGATTTGTATAGCTGCCATAAACTAGGAAACCACCCCCAAAACGCTCCTGGTTTTGAGGCACAGAACAGAGATGGATAAGCAGATGAAGTGAAAGCAAGTATCCCACAATGATAACCTAATGCTATCACTGCGTCCTTCAACCGCTTGTTTCACAGTGACCAGCGAGGGAAAAAACAAACAATACTGCCCACTCCCATCTGAACCATGACATCAGACTCCTCAGCATGGAGATACGGATGGGAAACGACTCAGCAATGCTGTTTTCTGGCATTAGCGAGACCACTAGAAAGGGGAGTATGTTCAAAACTAGTGCTAGGGAATGATACTCTGAAGCGCTCAAGAGAAGGTTAAACAGGCTTCAAATTTTACACACAAATTATATGCTGATATGCCAAGTGGATACAACTCAGAGCATTCTTTTGCTGCCAAACCTAAATATAACTGTCGCCTGTTCTGCTCACGATGACAAGCCCCATCCATCTCACTGCACGCAGTTGTTTATTACCACTTTCTACACCACCTAAGTGCTGGCATTCGGAGCTGGCACCCACAGCTGTGCGCAGCTCTACGTGGGATCAGATGCATTTAACCGACACACAGCAGAAAAACCTACGGCATGTAACAAGCTACAGGGGAACTTCTGGAAAGGAATCCATCCAGAAATCATTGAGTACTTTTATTTTTTTTTTCCTAAATAAGCTTGTTTCAGCAATCACCTCTAGCCAAAATAACGTGGTTGCACATACTTATGATATAGTTGTGCAGTTTGAACAATGAGCTCAGTAGAGCTGGAGTACCTGTCATGCCTGTATTGAATAAAAACAGCTGGAGTGCTAATGTATTCGTAAGCCTTGTTCCATAGAAGAACTGATATCCAGGATCTGGCTGTTCAGGTGCTAGCTCATCCGATATAAAGCGTTTCTTTAGAGTGACTCTGGCCCAAAACTGGGCAGAGCTGATCTTTACGCTGCTGAAGGAGGGGAAACATCACTTTGACATTACCAGTGACAGGGTGTCGGCAATCAGAGCTTACTTGGATAGCAGCTGATCCCTCAGCACCAAAGTACTGAACTCAAACGGATTTAAAACTGGGAGACACTAAGCCTGGCAGTTACAGAAAGGTCCTGCCAACTCCCACGGTGTGCTTTTATTCCACTAAGGTGATGGTGATGAGTAAAAACACCACACTTGAGGGACTTCTGCTGTACGCATGGCCAGAGCCTCACGTTACACTTCCACCTGAGAATGGCAATTGACATAGCCAGAACTGAGGAGCAACAAAACATCCAGTGTCTGCGGAACGCAAACAAACTTTCTAGACAAGAAGTGGACAGCGTTCCCCCCTCACGGATGAGGTGGGACAAGTGACAGCATGGGATGGGGCTGGGAGACGGCCATGGGGCTCTGCAGAGACCCCCCAGGGGCTGTGGCAGGGCCCAGGAACCCGCTGCCTCCAGAGCGGCGCGAGGACAGGGCTGCGCCTCGCTTCGGCACGCGGCAGCTCTCCTATTTTGTCCTTCCGCTCACACAGCGGCTTCCAAGTCATTATTCCAAGTACCAAAATACCACAAAAGCCACTGAAGAATCCACATGAAACACATCTGGTCTTCAAACAAATCCATTTATTAGTTTGCATTTCTTTCCACAGAGGTTTTGACTACACTCACTCATTATTTAAAAAATTCTTAGAGAAACCCATTTAAAATGTTTGGTTTTGCATGTTTATAGGACTTTCTTTTTAAAGATACAGAGGTCAGTGCAGTTCTTTGTATTACTCTACTGGCTTGAGTGAAGTTTCAAGACAGCAGTTCAGCTTTTCAAGCTTAAAAAACCACATTCTGACGGAAACTAGCCATGGGCGTATCCAGAGCAGAGCATGTGTGAATAGGAATGGAAAATCTCTGCTGCAGAAAACACATTTTGCATCAGTTCTCAGTGCCAAAATCCTACAAACCATAATCTGACTTAGAAATCCGCACCGCCCTAATGTAAAGAGCTGGACATTTGGAACACGTATTCTGACTTCTGATCAGGACACAGCGATGTGCCAAAGTGAGCTTGCAAAGAAGAGAGAACTACAAAAATGTAAATTCCTCTGCAACCACAACAATCTAGAAAATTTTAGTGCAAAAGCACCAAAGAACAAAAATCAGTTTTGAATCCTAATGTAATAAGCATAAATCACACTTCTCTTACTGGCTTTGTCCACAACAGCAAAATGGGTATCCACATTTCAGTAGCTTCTACCTCTGGCAAGCCTCCATGAGCGGTAACAAAAGCATATAGTGCTAATTGAAACAGAAGACCAAGGGATTTCATTACCACAGTGGTGAAACCTGCTTCAAGATGGCTCTTGCTGCAAATAGCCATGGTAGCCAGCTATTAGATACACTAAATCATCAAGATTCATTTGTGCATGTTCACAGTTCAAAAAATTGCCAGATTTAGTCCAAATCAGCAATAACACCAGGTATTAAGTGGAAATAGGCTACTTCTGGAACTGACAGTGGAGTGTTCTAGTGGCGCACCACTCACCTGGCACGCTCATGTTTTACTGAGATCCTCCTGTTAGAGGTGTCTCCACCTCAGCCAAGGAACTGTCTGCTTTTTGTGCAGTAATTCAAGGACAGGACAAGGCACGGGTCCTCTCTGTGTGTGGAGAACTCGGTGCACACAGAGGGGACAGCCCTAAGCAGAGATGGGGCATGGGCCCCAAAACCTTGCTGAAACCCACATACTAGGCTGTGCCAACCACCGGGCCTTTCTCCTCCTCCTCACCCAAGCCACAAATGCAGCTAAGAAGCCCCTGGGGTAACACTGAGCCGTGTCCTCAGTCCTCCCCGCTCCCCTCTCCCATGTCCTCCTTCCGTTCCCCAAGCACAAAGGGATGGAGAGGTCCCAGCTCCCAGCTGCGCAGCTCCCCTGCCAAGCAGCAATTCAGGCTCCCCTCTGGGGTAGGCAGCTCCAAGGGACAACTTGTTTCCGAATCAAGCAGTCAAATATAGAACAGGGAGGTGAAAATTCAAAGTTCAGCCACTGCTAATGACCCATCTGGGAAGAACATCAGTTGCACAGGATGGAACACGTTCTCCCCTTTCTCTTAAGAAAAAAGTGCAATTAAAAAATTAAATATGCTTAAAACTGGAAAACAAGCTATTAATTACAGCATAACACATACAATGTGTTCCAAATTACGGCCAGTTGTACACATCTTGATGACTGCTGTTACACACACTGCCTTGAAAACAGACAATTGGCTCATAATGAAACGGTAGCTCTCTTTTCCCCTGCGACCATCTGCGACATCGGTCCTAACAACACAAGCCCAGCTCCACCTGCAAGTAACACCTTGTCCCCTTTGCACTATGGGGATGAAAGATTTTAATCCTATTTTAAGCTAAATATTAAAAACTAAAACCATGAAAATGAATAACTTTTCTGTCTTCTGTAATGGATTAATTCCGACTCAGCTTCTTCAGATGTAAACTGGAGGGCAGCTGCCGATTTTAATAAGAGAAAATTCAAAGTATGATTTAAAAGACCCCAAGTTTACCAGTCAAACTGGTCCAATATGTCTGACTTTCAGTCCTATTTTTAGTCATTACAATAACCAGAGATTTAGTCAGAAGCCTGGAAGGACATTCATTAAAAAACTAATAAAAATCTAGATTCCCTACTACTACACAGAATACAGATTTTCCCTTATTCTATACAAGAATCTTCTTTCTCATGCAAAAATATATCCTGCGCTAACAAAGGCTGACCAAACTGCTACTGAAGACCTGAAGAATGTCAAGTACCAGGTTTCACAAAGAATTGTGTTTTGAAAGCAAAGCTGCCATTCTAGTTCATTGGCATTCTTAAGAGAATGACAGGAAATGCAAAATACAGAAGACCTGATTAAATCCTATTTGAGAAACTCTCCTTTGTATTATTCTACGTGGAATGGTTCTCTATCGAAGCTGAAGAAAAAAAAAAGGTTTAAAAAAAAAAACACAGTGCCCAACCTGCCTCACATTCTAGAGACCATCAAATGAAGAGATCGATCAAGGTGAGTTCTGGAGGTTCAATAACTCAATTATTCCACCCCACAGGTTATTGGCACTGCTCTGAGACACTCACTCTCTACTTTTGTTTGCCCCACACAGCCTATAAAGGAAGGGCTTCTGGCGAAGGCCCTGACCATAGGTGCAGGTTTTACGTTACCTGTTATTGTTCCGACAGTTTCGGCAGCTGATGCACTCGGAGGGGTCAGCCTGCGGCACTGCCGTGTACATCCCACCGCCCTGAAGCAGGAAGATTCAACAATCAGTGGCTGTGAAAGCATACAAGAGACAGTCACGGAGAAAGGAGAAGGCAGTTCAGTGTCAGCGGGTGCCCCAAGACACTTCATTTCCAAACCCTAATCACCTTATCAATCTTCAGATCCATGTCCCGTAATACGGCATGGCAACACTGAGCTATTATACAAAGTCAAGCGGAGAGCTTATGCCAGCATGTGTGTCAGAGAAAAGTAAATAACTGTAGTTTAGACAAGTATGCGGTAATTTCCCTGGTCTGTTTTCAGCTTAATATGCTCAGGTTTAATTTAATAAACACACTGTAAATATGTTTATTTTTAACACTGATGACAGACATGAAAGCAAATTGCTTTTCATTAGCAAACTGTGCCCATTTGGGGAGACAGAGTACTAAATTTGCAGGGCTGATGTCACAACATAAACCCATCCCACTTTCCTGTAATTACTCCGATTAGATCAGTTTACTTCGCTACACTGATTTTTGAAACATTTAATATTTTTACAGATGGGGTAATTCCTTAGCCAGCAATGACTCTGGGTGAGAGGGATTTTGTGTTGTTAGTTTTGGCTAGAGGGGCCATTACAAGCAAGTAAAATGCCCAGATTAACACATACCTCATTGTTAAAGCCTAGGCGGACACCGATGTGAGAGCCATTTGAAAATGGTGCCGTGGAGCCAGGCTACCACAGCGTATTTTGGGAAGGGAGCAAGTCTGGGAAAGCTCACTTGACTTTGGAGATCTTAAACAGTAGGTAAGGGTAAGGGCAGCTTACGCAAAAACAGGGCTAGCCTTAAGTTTTTGAGGCTGCTTGGTCAGATATGGATCACTGAGGAAATGCCTAATTAGTCTTGATTTCCATCCTGGCCAGTTTTTCTCTTCCTCATTCAGCCCAATCAATGAAACAATAAAGAGAGTCCTAACGAGAATGAGAACATCCTGTTCCTCTGCTGTGCCTCATCAGCGTGCCAGTCCGAGCTCTTCTGTGTGGGAATGGATCGCCGTACTCAACTCTGCACAACATGGAGGGGAAAACCAAAAAAACCAACCCAGTCACTGCTCACAAGACGGCATACTGTGACATTTCGTGTTTGTATCTTGTGGCACAGGGTTTTGCAAAGGAGCTCCAAGTCCAGAGCCCTGTGTTACCAAGTGCTCCGCACAAGACCCCTATTTCCATGCCTCCGAGAAAAAAATTAGGAAGGACAAAGCAGCAACGCAAAGTCCCCAGCGCTGTGTGGCAAGCTTTCTTACGGGCTGGCTTTCAAATGCTACAAAATCTTCCCTTCCTGAGGGCTTGTGCAGTTTGAAACTTTTGAGAGTTCACCAGCTGGGGGGTGGACAGGTCAAAAAAACATGGTCTGGCCTCGGTTGCTCCTTAAAGCAACCAAAAAGCAGTCCTATTTGTTACATGAGCAAACCAAAGACAAAATCAGGTGAAGAACTAACTGGTCTAGCCTCAAAACCAGAGTTATCTGAAGTGGCAACTACTGTGCAAGTGCTAAGTTGTTGTTCAATAAAACGAAGTACTTGTGTTCAATTACTAACACAAACAATAGCCTCTTTTTTTTTCCCTCCAAAACCAGCATGCTGTTTCTCAGACTTTTGAACTTTTTCTTTCAGTTTTCCTGGGCAATGTTCACAGTTTTGAGTAAGTTTAGTAAGTTTGAATGCAAGCCATCTGTTTCCATAGACAATAATGAAATCATTATTCTCTCTTGGAAACAGGACACATTTCAGCAAATGAAGTATTCTTCCACAGCATATAAAGGCTGGATCACAGACTTAAATTAGTTTTTAATTTTATTTTATTATTTTATTTTATTTTTTTTAAAAAAGGGAGCCTGTCTCAAAAGTCACAAACAAGGGACTTAAAAAAAAAAGCAGTCTTATTACATTGCTGCATTTCAAGATGTATGGGACATTTTATTTTCTGGAAGCTCCTGCTACATTCGTGCTTTGCCATAATTAATAGCATTGCTTAGAGTTACAGATCTGAAACAGGTGGGGGAAAAACGGGTGATCCATAAAGCTGCAGAATAAGCAGCTATAATTAAATCTATTTAACTTGAAGATTGAGAAATACCATATGTACAAGTAAAGTATCTCAACCCAGTACAAAAGTATTCTCAGAGCTTACATGCTGTTAGGAGGAGGATAGAGGCAGATTTCCCAGAGTAAGAGGAATTCTTGCTTGTCATCTGATATTCTCAAATGAAAACCATGATGTTTGTATCAGAAATATCAGCCCAGTTGCTTCCTTTGGGAAAAGTCATTTAGTGGAACTGGCTGTTATCAATGGATGAGTATTTCCCCACCCAAACTAAGCCTGCTTCTACAAACTGAGTAAATCCCAAGGTCTAGGCTGAGCCTTTCACTCCGTGTAAGAGCTTACATTCACAAGGTGGTGGGTATGTTTGTAGTCCACGCGTGTCCTGGACAGGGAGTTGGTGTGCCCCGGGTAAAGTCCAGCTCCTCCGTTCACAATCCCATTAACTCCGTTAGCAACTTTATGATGGATGTGCGGACATCCATTGCTGAGGCCACCGTTGCTTATAAAGTTCCCATGGATGCTGCCGTTGACACGACTTGTGCCAGGTAAGGTCGTGTACTCAATCCTTTGCCCGTTGATATCTGCCCCTTGGTACAGATAGCCAGGAGGGTCATATTCTGCAAGAGACCCAGGCATTATTACAGCAGTTCTGCTACAGAGAGCATATTTATTGCCAAATTAAAAGTTTAACAAGCGTCTCTAAGAAACAAAAGAATCTCATTTTCTCTTTCTGCAGCTTTTGTAAATTAACTGTAGTATCTAAGTGCTTAGTATACAAATGTAGAAATGGAAAGCAGCCATATCCTGGAGAACAGACCAGGAACATTGGTCTGAAAGGGCTCAGTCAGCCAGTCCCGTTTTTAGAACGTTCTTTGCTGGACCATCTGTATAATCAATAGATCCTTCTGCTATCTGTTATGAACTACTTCCAGAAAATATTTTTGGGCTGCAATTGAAGACACTATCTTATCTTGCAAGTTTTGCTTAATTTCTCGTTGTCAGAGAGTAAGGACATTTAAAAATAAGCACGAGCTATGGAAAGAACAAGGCAGGCTGATTTATGCATTAGGAACAGAAAAGACTATAAAGAACCTCTGTTAGTTCAGAATCGTTTAGTGGTCATAGAGCACCTTGCAAAGGCTGCTTAAGCTCCAGTGCATCTGCCCAAGGCTCCTACTTGCAAACTGGCAGGTTTTCCCTATTAACACCTTTCTGGAAGACCAATACATTGAACCCACTTTTACTGTGAAGGGACTAAGCAGTAACACAGGACTTGTCCTTCTAGTGCATTAAGTTCCTTCACTTTCCAGATACACACAGGACAGGGAGATAGACAGATGTGGCATTTAAGTCTCTGCATTTTAACTACTTAGGATTACACAGAAGTTCTGTCACTGCAAACAAACAGAAATCCACGCAGGTTCTTAAGGACAAACAGAAGCTGAAGAACTCTGTGCACTGGCATTTCACACACCACTCTTTAGATAAAACTGCAGCACAACCTTACAGCAATGCAACAGGGCAGTGAGCATCAGTGCAAGGAAACGGAGACATGGCTGCTCTCAAATATTCACTTAAGGCACATCTAGAAAGCACAAGTCCCTAAATAAATGCCAGTTGGCTCTGAACATGAGGATCCCTGTTCATAAAATTGTAATATGAATGCTACTAATTTTACTCTGATAATATTTTTGTCTTGAACACTGAGATGAAAGGAAACCAAACATAACTCACTCTGCATGGTGTTTTGTTGACGGTTTTTCCACAGGCACATGGCAATGAAAACAATCAGAATAAGGACCATCACTCCAAGGACACAGCCCACGATCAAATACAGCATGTCACTGCTCCGAACGGGGCCGTTAGAAGGCCCACCGCTGCTTCCCCCAACCCGGTCAGGGGAATTTGGTGGTGTGCTCAGGTCTTTTATTGGATATTCAGATGCTCCTGGCATGCGTTTCACTAGGTGAAAGAAGAGACAAGCATGGGTATGCTCACTAAACGAGTCTTCTAAATGGATTTTTTCATTATGAAATGAAAATAATTACTGCTGGAGTTTGAATGCTAATACCTCAAAGAGAAAGCTTCCAAGTCAATATTAAAAACTATAATGAGAAGGCCAACTACTATTGGGTAATAACCATTTGCCTTGGAAAACGGTTATTATCCAGCCTGCTAACCCTCTCATTGAGGTCACTTGAAACTTTAACGAGCAACTCGACGTATGCAAGGCCAGAACTGCACTAACTCCCAACTTGAAAGAGCGCAAATCTTTCCACTTCTGAGGTCAGGAAAAACCACAACGCGCATTTCTATCATATAACCACTGCCAGATGACCTACTTTTATCTGACGTGAACCCTGCTAACCCCATTTTCTAAACCATACTATTTAAGATGCTAAGAGCTGAACAGAAATCACAGAAAGCTAGTCTAACACAGAAATTAAGTTTACATTAATTTTCAGCACACCATAGCTCAGATTCACTCCACTTGACACTAAGAAGTAGGCTTAAAGAGGTGCCTGGCTTAAGAGTGAAGCTGGTCAATAGAGAGACACAAGCACCTCCATACAGATGTGTTAGATAAGCAGAATCCCTGTGAGCCTGGAAGAGATGTATTTTAAGGAAGAAGCGGTATGAACAACAGATTACATCTTGCCAATTTTAAAATTAGGGAGGAAGGTTATACTCCTTGCAGGAGGAAAACCAACTGTGCACACAGCCTGAAACCCTGCAGCTCCTAACCTTTCTTTCAAGGGCTTTGCTACTAACTTAACTAAATTTTGATGCTTCCGCTCCTAGAGGGCTTTTAAAATTTTTTTAAAAAAACAACATTTTTTCATAGCTCTGCATTTGAAGTTTACTGTCTGCATTTCCCCTTTACAGCCTTACTTGGTTTTAGAGATTAAAGGAGACAGGAATTCTTCGCAAAATAAATGTGACTGCCATATCTGACACTTCCAGAGAACAGTACAAACTTTGTGCCAGAGGCATGCAGGATTAGTGATGGAGGCAGCCAACATAACCATCAGTTGCTGTGGTCTGCACTTATACAATGTGTCACAGAGCCCTGAAGACATAAAACAGACGTACAAATCAATTCTGTCATCTCCGAGAGCATGGTTGTCTCCTAAGGAGAGGCTATCATCATAGCAAAAAAACAACCCAGAACAGTACTATTGCGTTAGCCAGACAAATCTACAGAGTTTTGCTAAGAGCCTTTCTTGGGAGTGCAACATATCAGTTTCCACATGCTCAAAACAATCCTAGCTATCGAAGACAAAACAATCCCACAAAACATTCCAGAAAATTACAGTCTTCATTACAGCTAACTTTTGTGCTGCAAAAAATTCAACACAACAGATATTTGATGGCACAGAACACCACCTTTCACACGATCTCACAGACAAGCAGACGCACTAGCTACGTGCTCACCTTTAGTTTCACAGATCATCACGTTGCTGTACTCGCTTTCACCACCTTCATTATAGCACTGCATTTTTATGTCATAAGATGTTTCTGGCTGCAGGTGATTTATCAAGTGCCATTGCTTTGTACCTATGAAAAATAATCAACTGCATTTCATTTACTCGTATGAGTCAGAGTTAGGTATGAGTATGTTGCAGTCTCTTTATAAAACACAGGGTATTGCAGCTTTTGTAGCTGGCACAGAAGTTTTATTAACAATTTATGGACTTTTTTGAAAGCCTAAGCATCTTGTGAAATATATTAAAAAATCTTTTGATGAATGAAGTGGTGGAAGTTCCCCCCCCCCCCCCCAAGTGTCTTTCTTCACAAAAACTGGAAGTCCCTGAACTCAAAAAGACATCTAAGTTTCCAGCATCATCTTTACATTTGAAATCAGCAGCAGTTCTGGGTATCTTTAATATAGAACTGCTCTGTTCTACCCTGAAGTGTCCCACAGCATTTTACAAACAACTCTCTTTTTATAGAATAAGCTTTCCTTCACTGCTTATTTGAAGATGGGTTATGCTAGTTATTCACCATATGCCAGGCAAAGAAGAAGGTGAAACTGGCAAGGCAAACAGAAAACAGATTAGCTGCAGACAGGAAAGACTTCACGGCAATAAGACCCTCTCCCAGTTTGCTGTCCTGTGGGATCTCTGGAAATGCACAGTACCAACTGAAGCAGCCTGTTTTCACAGTAAGGATACATCTGGGTTACTCAACTAGCAGAAACCGCAAATAATTGAACATACATTTTATTAAACATACTAGGAAACAAAATTAGACAGTAAGGCTGCCTCTTGCGCTGCCTGCCCCTGCAGAGACAGATTCCAAGCCAAGCAATCTTCTCTAATAGGACGGTTTTGTCATCTCTGGCTCCCGGCCAGCATTTCATTTAGACACCCTCCTGAAGTACTGAGCACTTCAATATAAATCACTCTCAGTTTTTACTTTCACGGGCTTGTGACAAATTTTAATAAACAGGGATCCTTTTTTTTAGTGAGTTTAATTAACTGTTTGAGCACTCCTAATCCCTCTTGGAAAATACCACCTTGAACTGTTTCCACTGTTTCTAAGAAACTGTCATACCACCTACTGATTTAAGCATTAATAAAAAATAAAGCCTGTTTGGCTGGCAGGGGCTGTCACCACGACTCCACTCGAACTCTCCCAGACCCACGCCGGGGCACAGGTACCCGTGCCCAGCCGCAAAAGCCCCCCTGGAAAGGGCAGCAGGCAGCATTGCAGGGCTCGGGACCTTCGGGAAGGGATGCGCCACGCGGTCCAGGCTCTGTCTTGTGCACTGCAGGCATCCCGAGTGACCGCACGCGAGTCCTGGCTGAGGCTGGAACCGGCCTTTTCCCTAAGGCGCACGTTTTCCCAAGATCCACAGTTCTTCCCACCCGCCCCCCTCCCCAAGCATTCCTTTCGGTAATTACTACACCAGGTTTTAGGTTTCCGCTTCAAACCATTAGTGGAACTGGAATCAGTACAGGCACTTTAACTGTCCTCTTCGTGCACCATTAGCAAGGAAAAACATTTAAACAACTGAGATCAGACTGCATTTACATTTTAAATTCAATCTCCAGGACCCTCGAAACAGAGAAACACAGAATGTAGATGCAGGATAGGGTAGATTTTTCTTTGCTTTTGCTTAAAACTGCTGAAAGATAGCAAGGAGCCATCTGAGTTGAGATTTATTTTTTTTTTTTTTTTAAATAAAATCTGATTTGGCCTGTAGCAGCATTCATCAGAAGAAAGTTTTCTGCAGCATTTTGAATGTCTCGAAAGACAAGACTTAACAGGAAACGGTAAGGAAAGCCTACGGCAAGTACTTAGCTAACACAGGCATCACAACACTTTTTCCACTACACACGCAGTCATTTCAAGATAAAATTCCCTGTCAAAAACAGACAGATGAATTCAAAGGAAACAGAGGGAAAAAAAATTAAGAACAAGTGATTTACACAAAAACGTCTTAAGTCACGTTTCTATACATATTTCACTTGAAGTGCTTCCAATCACACTTGAATTGAAAATAGCTCTTTTTTCTTCCCCCTGAAAAGCTAATTTAGGGGAGCACAGTAAAGAAAAGTTCTTGTTTAAATATTTCCACCAAATGAGTTTTTGTTCCAGGGTTTGGCAGAGCAGAGCAGCTGCTAATGGTTTCAGACTGCCACAAAGAGTTCAATACACACACATACACCCGGGGAGAAAAAATCAGAAACAAGCTAATTTCACAGCACAGTGGAGCCCACTTAAACAACTAACTGCTTAGTGTATAAGATTTATAAACACACAAGTTCTGTCTAGCGAAGGCTAAAATACATTTGCAGATGAAGCTGCAGTCTGCATAAGCTTCTTTAAAGCAAACCTCTGAGCAGAAACTCTGGATCTTTAATAGCTTTAGAGAGTGCAAAAGCTTATGTCACGCATCAAAGTACTATGCAGGGTATTGTCTAGCTGGGAAAAACGTTCAAAATAAAGGCCCATTCCCCTTGTAACGGAAATAAATGAGGGGAAAAAATAATTAACGTCATCGGGACAGAATGAGATCACTGCGTTTACTCAGCCCAAGTAATAAGGACATTAAGTAAAATATTTTTAAAAGGCTTTTCCACTTCTGGACTAATATAGACATTATCTAATAACTTCTTCCAGGAAAATGATGATCTAATATGCACAGAGAAAAAAAACTGATTAACAGGCCAAATGAAGCACAAACATACCTGCATTTGCAGCACACTACTACACCTGAGGCTAAAAGCAGCTTCCTTATAGCAGGAGAAGCAACTAAGCAAGGTAAAAGGAGAGAAGGGAAATCATACACGAAGTACTGCCTAGTTTAGAAAACCCATGCTGATGTAAATCATCTTAAAATCCATCTAGTTATAATACAGTCTGTAACAGATACACTTAATTCTGGGTTAAATCTCATCTGTGATGGTTTCCCTTTACTAAATTACTTTAACTAAACCAGTTTAAATAGAGCCACATCAAGGATTTGCAGCAGTCTAACAAGACAAACTTAAAAACACATTTAATTCTCAAGTTTCAATGTAGACGAGGCTTCAGAAGGAAAAAAACAAGTTCATGTGTGGGCAGAACTTGGTGTTATGTAGTTGAGATAGCTACTTCTGTGAAATATATTGTAAAGACTCAGTTTGGGAAAAGCAGTTTAGATTTCATATAAACACAGCCAACATGGCTACATGATGTTCTTCCCCATCAAGTAGTGTTACGAAGCAAGCAAATAGTGCACTGTACCTTCTACAATATCCCTCTTGTAGTCACTATCATTGTCACTGTCCGTAGGCCGATAATAGATATAAAATCCTTGGATGGGTGTGTTGTTGTTGCTTGATGTAATATACTAAAAGAGAATTCCAGAAGACAGCATTAGGGAAGAAAAAATTTAATTCAGTCCTACTGAATTGTCATCACTGAGTCTCTTATCACCTTGAAATATCTATTTTTTTTTTTTTTAATAAGGCTGTGCAAACAAGGTATAGAAGAAGGTTTGCATGGAAACCACGACACAAAAAAGGGCTATCAATTTGTGCAGATGTGCAGACATCGGTATGACTGACACAATGCTGAAGAGGATGACAGTTTCCTGCAGAGCTGCAGGAAGAAGAGTTCTCTGCCTCTCAACTCCTCAGACCAGCCAAAAGAGGAAGGGTAGCACTGGGACAGAGCTTGAGCTGGGGATGACACCTTCCTCCCACATCACTTTACAGACATTCAAGTAGGGGGTCTGACCATCAACAACCTGAAAATTCGAGTGATTAATGGAATGGAGAAGTTAAGACCATTTTTAGTACAGCAAGAATTAAAGTCACTCTAAAATTCAGTTCAGAATATTTTACTATAACTTTAAATTATGTAGCCTCCTGAGGAACTAGAGGTTATTTCAAGTTTATTATCCTTAACATCTCTTAAGACTAAGCTAGTAGAGCGAACTAACATTGCAAACTCCACACATTAAATCCTCCAAAGTATACTAGGGGGTTAGATTTCAAAACAAGAGCAAAGAATTTCTATGGCTTTCAATAAGGACTTTAAAGTACTTGTTTACAAAAGGCAAGGTACCGGGGAAAGGAAAGTGTTTCTCTAACATGAAACCTCTATTAGATGCAAGGGAAGACATCAGGTTTCTAAATGCAGCGCCAGTTTGAGCCATCTCTGCCTGGATTGACACAAGCGGCAGGAATTGCAGCAAATGAAGCCAACTGCTCACAACTGATGGCATTAGCAGTGGTTTGGACAGAGTGGTGCCTTCTGGTATGTCAGTGTAAAACCCTGGTGGACTAAGAAGGCTGCAGCCTTTCACTGAAGCTGCCACTTGGTGTATCTGTCATAACCCAAGGAGCGCTCAGACAAGCCCATCACCTCAAAGGCCGTGTGTGGCATCCCCAGGGAGTGGGGAGAGGAGAGTGGTGTGGAGGGAGGCTAGGAGACACCGCAAAAGGGAGCAAACAACTGACAGGGCTGCCTCCACAGAGGAAAAAGAAAAAGGGTTTGGAAATGAGGAGCAAAGGGTGCAAGAGGCACACGGCCTGGTAAGTTATCCTATTCTACCATACAAGAATGAAGTACATTTGCCCTCTTCTAGAAACAAGATCAGCTCTGACTATCAGGGGAAAAAGAAAACATCACTCACTATTCCACAATCAGCTCTTAATCCTTGACTTTTAAGAGCTTCTAATTAGCCAAAGCAGTAAAAACTGGCCCACAACTGTGAGAAGACCAGGAGCCGATGATACTCACTGTCCATTTTAACATGATCTGAGTGTCACTGATGGCTTCCGTATAAGCTATGTGAGGTCCCGTGATGGGGCGGTTGGAAAACCGGTTGGTGAAACCAGCTACTTGGTAAGGGCGAGATGCTGCACTTCGTGGGCTCTCCCCATAGTTGTTCACAGCAATCACACGGAACTTATACATTTCTCCTTTTAAGGGAAAAAAGTGAAAGAAAGAGTTATAGCAAAACAAGTACTAGAAACAGGATTCAAGGAGAGACTAAACAGATTAGGAAGTAGTTTTTGCACAACATCCAATTAGAAAAAAAAGTGTAGGACTCATTGCCACAGACTAATGTGGCCATCAGAAATATAAACAGCTTATAAAAGTGATTAGGGAAATTCACTCAAGAAAAATCCAAAGACACAGAGGCAGCCATAAGCTCAGGAAGCCCCCAACTGCTGGACACTGAGAAGATGCTTCAAAGGATACCTATCATCATCCATTCCCCCTACTCATACTCCTTTCCTAACATTTTAGGACTGGACAATGGGACAAACCAAAAACTAGTACAGACAACTTTCCCTTAATGCATTTTTTCTCTTCTTTTACTTTCTGAGTGCTTTCTAGAAGGACAATTAAGTTAAAAATAGCAATAATACACAAACCTCCCCTCCACTTGGAAAAGTATTAACTTATGGTGTGGATTTTTTTTCCACTGGGAAAGCCAGAAATCAACTTGAATTCATATGATGAACTCCTATCCCACAAAAGTTAAAACGAAGAGACAAAGAGTTCAAGTCTTCTCTCAGCAGGAGTACTCATCTGAGCAAACACAGCAGCATTAACTGCTTAAGAGGAAAAAACGTTTTTAATACCTGGCTCCAAGTTACGAACTTCCACAGACAGCTTGGAAGGAGAAATGTTATCAGCTGCAATTAGCCAGTCACTGTTTCGTCCCAAGCGTTTATACTCTACTTTAAAGGCAGTAATGGGGGAGCCACCGTTTGCTCGCGGTATCCATGTGACATAGACAGATGATTCTGATGCTGTGGAGATTGTGGGTCGATCAGGAGCTTCTGGAACTGAAATAAGAAATTCAGTTAAAAGAGCATTAGAGGCAGCTGAAACTTCATTTTCTACAACAACTGATTAGACTAATTTATGATTAAATTAGACTTTGTGTATTGACATAGAGAATCTTAAATCCTCCTATAATAACTATCCCCCTTACTCTTCTGGAAAATATGCTTGAAGAGCAGGAGTTGAGAAAATGGAGGAATTAACTACTTTACCAATGTAATAATCAAACAGGTATGGTGTTACACTATCCCAACCCATCTCTACATGGAAATGGAAACACACACTAAGTGAATGCAGAAAAAATTGGTTATCATTTTTAAAACCCTGAAATTGCCCCAGACTCAGATGAGATTTCAACCCATCTGCACTAATGAGCACTACATTGCCAAAATCATAATTTGGAAGAAATAAGAACAAAGAGCAAACAAAGCATGCAACAAATGATATACTTACTGAACTCACTTGAAGTTACAGACAGCAGTGGAACAGAGAGAACGGAAAGAGGGGGTGTTAGTAAATCTGGTTTTAACCATTCTGAGAGCTGTAAGACTTCACTGAACTATCTTACATTCATTAACATGGAGCCTGCCACTGATGAGAGGAGGAACCAAACACGGAACAGAAAGCTGACAGCTTTGGGGGCATTAAACAGGCTGAGCATTTGCAGCTGGACACACGTAAGCTGTCTCTTTGTCTGGCCCCTCTGATACTTAGCAATGTCATGAGTATGCAGTGCTCAGCTCCCCTCACCTGCATTATTAACAAACCTCTCTACTCAGCTTTGGTTCTACACAAACTTTAGACATCATATCACCTTTGAGGTCTCAGCCCAAGTAAATTTACCAAATCAGGTCAATGAGTTCAAAGGCTGGGGTGATAAAAAAAAAAAAAAAAAGGACTATAACCATTGTTTTCATGGGAAACCAAGCTTTAAAACAACAACAAAAGAATCACACCTAACTGGAAGTGGTTTTTATTTTCTTGCAATAAGAAATGAGCGTAGCCTTGAGAAGCCACAGGAGAACATTCAGAACAGAGATAATCCACTCAGAGAACTTAAAACTTTGACATGAACATCTCCCATTTCCTCTCTCCCTCTGCATCTTTTACAGTGGAAAAGCAGAGTATTTAACAAAAAGCAACTGCAGGTTTAAAAATCAGCAGCAAGAATGATACACATGAAAGACTACTTTTATCTAATTTTTTGAGAACCAAACATGCAGGTGATTCCTGCATGATATCCTTTCAAATCCTATATTCACTAGATTAGGACATGCATTTGCTAAATTCATAGCTTCAAATACCTCCCCATGGAAGCTGCACTCTGTAAGAAGTGCACTACTACTTGGTGACTTAAAGTAGCTGTGGAAACATGAGGTATCAAGGCAGCTACATAAAATGCTAGCTCATAAACTGGAATAAGCTAACCTTTCAGTTAATCCCAAAAGCATGAACTACCATCTCTTCCTCTGGAACTGCAATAAACAGAAAATCTGACAGCTTGAAGTTGCTGCTATCTGATCTCACTTACTGAAGTCCCACAAGACAAAAAAGTAACTGTCTCAAAGAGGCTTAAGGAATAAATAGGAAATAAAGAAGGTAATAGAAGCATCTAGAACAGTAATAAACACTTCACAAGTTAACTTAGATGCATCTCAGTTCACACTAACTTCTAGCACGTGGATTACAAGCAACCCATATACCTACCTCCGCTATGTCGAGACAGATCTGGAAGGACGACACCAAAATTATTTGTCCCTTCATGAATGACGGGATGTTTAGGAATGCCTACTGGTGGAGATGGAGCCTGAGTGTTTTTCGAGGATGATGTTCTTTCTAAGAAACGTTTGACATACAGTCAATCAACTCAGGGATTGGGATGAGAAAGTGCTGTTCATTGCTTCTTGCAACGCGCTCGCTCTGCAAAATCACGTGCTACAGTGCAGAGGACTAAAGCCCTGACTCCAAATCACAATTTACACAGTCAAGACAGCAATTAGGGAGTTTCTTCAGGGGAGCAAGAGAGGAAGCCTCTTCCATCCACAGTGCAAGAGTCCCTGGGCTGATATGTGACTGTGCTAACATCTTCAGTACTGCACTTTGCTTTGTGGTGGTGCTTGCTGACTGCTGCCTGGGTTTTGAAGCTCTCTCATCACAAAATCACAACAGGCAGAAAAAAGAGTACACTAAAATCCACATCTAGAGAAAGAAGTTCAATAAAAATACTATGGAAACTGTGTTTGGTTACAGCTGGACCCAGGATACTGGCTTGAAGGGACTTTTGGCCTATGTCAATACAGCCATAAGTACGTAAGTACTTATCATGACTTCACAGATTTCACAATACTACATTTTTAACAAAATTTTGAACTATCCTGTTCTTGTACAGATGTATGAAAAATATCTCTTTTTTTGTATGCTTAAGAGTACAGCCAGCAGCTTCCAAGCTTGAAAGAAAAAATTACTTCGACTGGAAACACTCTTTTGCTTGTTGTCTGCACGCAACAATCAAAACAGCTGGCTCCTGGTCAAAACCACCGAGATATTTTTACTGAAGCTTCTGCAAATCAAACCAGAAGCAGTGCTGTTTTTAAGATATGAAAACTTAAAGATGGCTGTGCAATTCAAACAGTTTCTGTTGATACTCTGTGGAGAAACCTGAACCAAAGACAGGCTGATTCCTGACCACAATTAAGCTCCTTTAAGCAACAGAAAATTTTCAGTACAAAAATCTCCACAATCACATCAAAAATAATACTATCATACATTTAATGGCCTTTACTTACCAACAGACCTGGTAACGCTCAGGAAAGTTTGCCCTACAGCTATTTTAGCTATTAGAGGCTGTTCTTCAGCAACTGTATTGCAGAGCATTTCATATACGGCTCAGCAGACAACATACAGCTGACGTAATTTAAATAAATGTCCTCTTAAAAGCCTAGGACACAGGGAGCATTGTGCTGCACCTACCTTTGCTGGTGCGAAATGTCAGCATAGCAGGCTGGCCTTCGCCAGCAGCGCTCCTCGCCACCATTAAAACTTCATACAGGCTTGAAGGCTCCAGCTCGGTGAGCCAGAGCTCGTTCTCGCTGCCAGGGACACGCACCGTGTGCCAGCTCCCCGCTGCACTGACGCTGTCGTCCAGCTGCGCAGGACAGCAACACAAAGTTCAACGTCAGCAGTGAATTACATCAAACTCAATGTAGTGCTCAAATCCCTAATTACTTTAGCACACAAATATCCAGAGGACCTCTGCAACTTGCCAAATTTCCTCATGTTTTCCTAGATCTAACTATGGTACATTTGTTGGGTGGTGCCATCTGCAAGTACTTCGGCCACAAATCAGCATTTCTGCAACTGTCTTCACAGTGCTCCTTCCGTAGGCTGCTCTTGCATTCCCTCTCCACACACACACGCTTGTTTTTGAAAAAACGGATCATTTTATCTTTCATCTAAAACTAGTGAGAGTCCAAGTTATTTTACATACTTCAATCAGCCTTTAGCTTGGGGATGTTGGGGTGTGCGTGTGTGTCATTAAAGGCTGGACCTAACGCCCTAATGAGAAAGATATGTTCCCTGAACTATCCCAGCTTTTCCTGCGCTTAAGCATTTCAAATTATTTACTGGCTGAAATGGGCAACAAAAGTATGTCTTAGTTACTTCTAGAGGCTGGAAAAGAAAAGTCAGAGAGACCAAAGATTTGGTTTTCACTAATGCATTTTTCCAAAAAACAACACTTTTAGTTTAACAGTGAAATCACCATTTAAGAAAGAAAAGAGACTGAGGGTAGTGTCTTAATGCTTGACCTTTGCAGCAAAACATTACCCCCAAATCCCAAAGAAAAAGACAAAGATTCTAGCAAAAATAAACTACTAAACAATGTAAGATTTTAATATAACATGGAAGGCAGATCTAAATGCCACGGATTATCAAAGGTTATGCCAGCGGTCTTTGTTCAAATATTCCCCTCTGTAGAGATCCCTCTTTCAAAGTTTTAATTCCCCCTAGGTTTTTGGTTTTTTTCTTCAAAAGAGAGAAATTAATAAAATAATTTATGACAAAGAAAACACTACCATAAAAAAACATGGTAAGCTCCCTACTGAGAAATGCATGAGTGAGCACATTTAATGTGGAAAGGATTGTTATGAGTGAAGGGTAAGCATCAGAAAGGTCAAATAAGTATTCAAAGCTTTCAGTGCTTACGTGAACCAGCTACCTTTGGATGAGAAATTGTATCAACAGACTTTGGCATTAGGTTTTCAGGAACTAACAGGTCAAAAATCTAAGCATTCCCTCCAGGCTAAGACAAGATCAGGATGTAGAGGATTAAAAAGCTTATGAAAAATAAAACAAACAGCTTTGCCATACAGAAAACTTCACTTGGAAGAACGGGCATAGGCATTGCTTAGTTCTGATTTTTGTCAGAACAGCTCACTGCTGACACACCATTTTTAAGGACATGACAGGTATCTGCTTAAGGAATATTAGTTCCCTTTCATATTTGGTAATTTCAGTTTAAAATAGCCTCTTTGGGATGCAACGTAGCAAATTCTTTGACAGATTAGTCTAATACTCATCTTCCCTTCTGATCTCAAGTGTACCCACAGCAAACCAGATTCAGGCTTGCTCACGTGAATGCATTTTTAACATCACTGAAGTTGTGTATAACATGCCCTGGAGCCCAACTCCCCATAGACCATAATGATACCATAAAGGAAATAAAAGCTTGGGCTCCGCCAAATAAATCTCATTTAAATCTTGATAGAACAGCATACTTGTGACCAACTTCAGTCATCCCTAAAATAAGCTGCCTGTGTGGCCACAATAAAGCTGTGGTTCAACTACGTTCTATATTCTCTCTGGCCTGACACCACATTCTTGTTAACACCAGCAATGCAACAATTATTGGTTCCTTGAGAAACCTAAAACAATGAAATCCGTCTGCTGTGGTGCACTGCTTCAGCGCTGCGATATTACCTTGCGGTATTTAACAAAATAGGCATTGATGGGCAAGCCGCCATCCCGTCCCGAACGCCACACCAGGGTGTATGTGTCCGGCTTGAGCGTCTGCGGGGGACTGAGGATGATGGGGGCTTCTGGGGCGGAGATGCTATTCAAGGGCTTTTCTGTCGCAACTGCATCGAAATGCAGCTTTGTTGGAGGCAGGCTTGAAAACGCTGTTTCCACACCAAAGTCACCATCGCTTTCGACAGTCTCCACAGGAGCCATTTCTTCTGCTTTCGTGCCAGTTTCTAAGGGAACTGTAAAGGAGGAGTCTGGTTACATCTTTGAGATGACGTATATTCGCCCCACACGGAGGGGACACTAAATCATTTAAGAACGTCATTTCCAAACAAACCCTGCTGCAAAGCCAGCTCAAGGGATCCCCACGCAGGCCTGACCGCAGTGCCCAGCTGAACCTTTGCATGCCGGCTTTCTGCTCTTTTTTTTTTTTTTTGGTGGCATTTCACAGTAGCAAAGAGAAAACCTGAAACGCAACGTCCACGGGCACGGTTTGATTACCATCTCCAAGAAATTAAGTAGCAGCAATGTATGTTAGAAGTAAAAACACAGAGCTACACTTGTGACACAAACGGAGTAATTTTAAATTAATTGCAGTTGTACAAGGAACTTTTCATGCCCTGAATTGGCGTGCACACAAGAGGACATTCTCCTACCTCAGTTTCTGAGGTTTTAGCTGTAATTTCGATCAGCTTTGAAAGCTGCACGACCCGACTATTTCATTTGAAAATTTATGCCGAGAACAAACTCAGTTTACAGGCAGATCTAACATGCAATTTAATACCAACGCATTTCTAGAAATCCTGCTCCAGCCTCCTCCAGCCTATTTACTTTGCCCGGTTTGAAATAAAAAAAAAATAGTATCAGTAGTACGAAAGAGACCATGAGACAGAAAAATACTGTTTGACTGATGCAGGGCTTGTCAGCATTCCATCCAGGAAAGGGGTGGCAGGTTGGACTTCTGAGATTATCCAGGACAAGAAAACGTCAGTGCTTCAGATGAGAGCGTTTAGGAACCAGCGCAGCCCTTAAAGGTTGCATGCTGCTATGTCAGGACTGCCAGATGTTCTTAGCCCTGTCCTTTCTTTCAGATTTGTGTAGGTTTATGTTACGTGCAGGGGTCTGGAAGGGGAAGGGAATGAAGGGAACTTGGTTTACAAAACAAACAAATTCCTTGGTAATGTAAAGCCTCGGCAGTGTTAGCCTGGCTGACTCAGATTCCTCCAAACCTCCATTAAAATACCAGCAGCAAGTGTGGCTGCTATTTTTGGCCACTTTTTAAAAAGCTGGGAAGGGAAGGAAAGTTCTCTTTTCAAATTGAAGACACTCTGCAAGCATGTGTTGTTTGTTTCTTCCTATTTGTTTAGGAATGCTACAAAATTCAGAGGCAGGAGAAGGGAACAACACAAGGAGAAGCCCCCAAAGCCAGACGTAGTTTGCTTAAAATGTCAGAAACCCTAGGACGACCTCAAAGTGAAAGGATATCTACTACTGTCAGTAAGCAGTGGGAAAGTGATGCATTGCCGCACATTAATATTGGAAACAAATGCTGTACTCGCTCGAGGAGCCAGAAGGCCTAGTGCATTGTGACGGACTCAGAGGATTTGTGGGTGGGCACAACATGGTTCGATGCCTGCTGGCATGGGGAAATGGACTGTTGTGCATGGAGAATTAGTTGTGGTTTAGGCTGGTGACAGGAGACCTGCAGTTGTTGCTGTGTTTATTGCTCCGAGAGGGGAGTCATCAACAACTGGCAAATAATCTGTATTTTGCTTCTGGAAAAACAACCCTGGGTAACAATTTCCATTAAGCAATTCAGAGCCGAGCTCTTTTTACTGAGTTTCTGGTATAATTGCTACCCATACAAACCAGTACATCAGACTTCCGTTGGCTGCTGTGTCATCGTGTAACTCCCTCCAGCTGCTGCAAGAGCATCATCCCTTCCCCCTTCACTTCTTCACGCTTTCTCCTCTTCCTCATCTGCCTAGCCCCACCTCAGAACAGAAGCGGGACTCAACTGGGTCAGACCAAAGGATGAAGTGCCCCAAGATCCCGTCTCCAACAGTGACCAGAAGTAGAATTCAGGGAAGGTTTTAAGCCCGTTTGTCTCCAGCCTTTTGTAATGCTTCAGTAACAGTATTTCTAGTTCAACAGGGTGCTGTGAAAAAATACTCCCTTGCAACCGGAGAAGCACTGAGCATCCCAAGTTGAAGCATCAGGAGAATGTATTCACAGCTTTTACTTGTATGCTCTGTAATACCCCACGTTTTATAGCTCACTATCACGTTTCCCCTTTGGGTGCCCCACTTTGAAGACAGAGCCCTCATCGTTTCACTCTCTCCTCCTGCAGAAACTGTTCCATACCCCTATGAATCCCCCTGCCAGGTTTTACAGCATCTTTTCTACTTATTCTACACCCTTCTTTAAACAGGGCTGCAGATGTACAAGCAGTTTTCAACCTGTTGGCATTCCTTTTATTTGTATGGCAGCAGAGCAACCTTTGTATTTTGTCATCAGTGCTGTCTCTGCTGTGCAAACAGATCACATTCCCAGGCATTTCTTCCCGGCTTCTTAAACAACCAAAGGATCCCCCCTTCTACGAGCTTGCTAAGTACCTTAGCAAAGGCTGGGAAAGTGCTCTGAAAATCTGAACATAGCACATCAGTGAAGTCACCCCAGCCTGGCAAGCCTTTCAAATTACCCTAAAACTTCTCAGACATGTCTGGCCTCTATAAAAGACAGCTTGAGCCTGCTTTCCAATATAACATCAACCTAACTGTAGCAAACGCTACTCTTTCTTGGGTTTTATACTAACCTGCCTGCCGCTTGGATTTCCTGGAGTGTATTTTTCTCCTTAATTTCCATTAGACAAAAGTTATTTTGAAGAATTAACAGTGTAATTAGTAGCTAAGGAAAGATACTGCCGTGCATGCAAACACCACAACTGTCTAAAAAAAGATTTAAAATAAATGTTACGCCTATAGGATGCTAAGGCTATCGTTTTACATTTTGGTGGTTTCTCACTATGATGGTGGCTTAAGTTGCCCTGCCTGCTTTTAAGACCATGCAATGGATCAGGTCATGGAACAGATCCAGCAGAAAGAAAAAAAAAATACATTTTTCAGCCAAATAATCTCTTACTCTGTGCTTGAGCAAGGCAAATTACAGAGACAAGCTGCTGAGGCAGAGAGCTTCCTAGGTTGATCCCACCACCAATGAAATGCACCGGAATCACAGCTTAAGCCTTTCTGAAGCACCTGAACGACTGACTACCTGGCACAAATTCTTCATTAGAACTTCCAAATGTTTGAGCATGTCTCCTGGCATGGATGGGAACTGTTTAAAAACCCTAACAGCTCCCAGAAACTACTTAAGTTTTATATCAAAACCAAATGCCTTAACCACCCTCTACATCATAATCAGCAGCATATTAGAAACCGATAAAAGTTAATAAACAAAACATTAAACTTGAACTTACTGCCATAAAATTCTGAGGCAAAGCAGTGGGATTTTTCTGTTTGATAAAGATTGAATTCTGGGATGATATTTAGCTTTGTTTCCACTTAGCAAGGTCCAGCAATAACTTATAAATAAAACTACATGATGGGATCACTTTCCTTAGTTTTTTTTTTTCCCCTTCCTCTAAGAGAACCTTTCAGCATCTTTTCAAATCATATAAATGAGTTTAATTGGTGATAACAAAGAACTTTAAGTATGGGACCACATATACAGAGAATCTTAAAACGCACTGACATTCAGCCAAACATCCAGAGACGAGATGCTGTAGGAACTGAAAAACTAAGTCACTTCATGTAATTAAAACCTGTACCTTAGTTCTTGTGGATGGAATTTATGAAGGGAACTTAAAATTGTACTAATATAACATTCCAATGTCAAGAAAAAAGACCTTCTTTCCCTACCTCGCCTTTAATATAAGAATTCTCTTTTCCTAGCAGCACAGCACCCACCTTGGGAAGTTTCTTAATCACATATTAGAATGCTAAGCACCATGCAATACACGCAGCTATTTCCTCTCTGCTTATCAGTTGACAAAAGAGGGAAGGGAGAAAGAGGACCATGAAGGCAGCTTGGACCCCTCTGCTGCGTTTCCCCAGGGTACCTCCACTACCTACCTTCCTTCTAATTCTTATTTAGATTCATTTCTCACCTAAATCCGTATGCTGACTACCTCTGTGCTCCATGTTATGGCACTGGATTCCATATCAGTTTTGCGCTTCAGGCTTACCAACTGTGAGGAAGGCTTCCGACATGGCAGAGCCATGCTCGTTGATGGCTTCGCAGGTATACTCCCCCACATGGCCTGGAGTCACGTTCCGAATGTGCAAGGAGCTCGACCCTGCTTGAGATGCGGTGAAATAGGCGGTAGGCTCTGCAATGGTGCTGCCCGGCATTGCTTGAGAAGGTTCCTGCGGGTTTGGATGAAGCACCTGGGAGGGGTGGCTGGTAATGAGGCCTCTGCTGTCATACCAACGGATGACGGGAATGGGTAGACCAGTGGCGTTGCATGACAGTGTAACGTCCCCACCTTCTGTCACACTGACGCTTGCTGGTGGAGAGACTATAACTGGCCTTGAGCCGCTGCCTAGGGAAAAAAGCAAAAAAGTAAGTGTGGTTAAGGAACATGTTTAATGCCAAACTGAGTCAATGCAATTAAAAAAAGAAGTCATGCACGCTTCTTGTTAATCATTTCAACTGTTATTTCTTGTCTAGATGGCACCTCTAGACTTCCTTTCCAGACTGAAGAGATCAGATGAAATTTATGCTTAGAGAAGACTTATAGAAAACCACACTGAAAACACATTACCTTTTCTATACATGAAAGGGTTGACTGTCAAGGAGGAACACAGACATGCCTGGCTTAGTCCACTCCACAGGCGAACAGGTAACAATATCTGTTCAACCAGCACATCTCACATCAATTTGAATTTAGTTACAAAATATGTCAAAAGCTACACAAAATGGCGAGAAAACAGGAACAGTAAAGATCTTGTCCATGTCTGTGTAATAGCAGAAATCAAGTTCTCCAATATTGCATAGTATCTTAGACGGAAAAGTGACCAAAAGCACTGCAGGTACCTGCTAGTCTGATACAAGCGTGTGCATTAACTCCAGATCTGAAAATCATTTTGTAAACTGAGGGTATGAAAAAGGCATTACTCAGCAGCCAACACTGCTAAGAATACCAGTTCATCCAGCACAACAGTACCCTGATTCCATTAAAGAATAACTTGTATCAAGCTCAACCAACTGATTTAATTGCAGCTGGTAATCTACACTTCAATTATCAGGTAACCACAATACAGAAACACCTACCGCTTTTAAAATTCAACTGAGAGCACCTTATTTGTAAGATTTGCCACATATAAAGGTCAGAAGCAAATAGATACATAATCAAGTTGGGGGGAAAAAATAAAGCTTCAAGGAGAAATGCTTAATTTGAGTTCTTGGAGGCCTGCAAGTGCCCCTACCTGGCTGTACATGAAGTCTCCCAGTGGACTGCACAAATCCAATCCCATTGTTTGCTACACACTGGTACAAGCCAGAATCCTCCGCAATGACACCATGGATCTGCAGGCCATTTCCCAACAGCAGGTGCCGTGGAGAACGATCAAGGGGAGCTGCATTGTGCAGCCAGGTGAGGGTCGGAGCAGGGCTTCCATGGACATCACACCAGAAATGCACAGTTGCTCCAGCAGCCACAGTTTCATCTTGCAGTCCCTTGGAAATTGAGACTGGCTCTAAAAAGAGAAATAATTTTACATTGGATGTTGATCTGAGCCTAAATCCTGGAAAATAATACTGTGAAATGTTGAACAAACTTATCCCATACAAAGGCTAAGTAAGCACCACATACTTCTAGTTCTACGCATAAGCTAAGCTGTTTTTCCCCGCATGCTTGCTTATTTTAATGGTCTTTTCCCTCTATTCCAGTGATGTTTGCATTAATATTGTTAATAAAACACTTGTATTTTCAAAAAAAATCTTTAGTAACATCCTCATTACAAAAGGTGTATTTTGTGTCAACCTATTTTCCAAGTTCCTCTAACATACACATTTCAAAAATCAAACAAAAACAGTCATGGAGACAAAAAACTCAAACACAGGAAAATCTACTACAAAGGAAGAGGGAGATTAGGAACAACTTGCAGACACACCAAGCTGGCCAAATAAATTTCTTTAGTTTTTGTTTTTGTCCTCATCCAAACATACCACCTCTACTTGCCAGCTTTTTGCTTATACACAACCTCGAAAGAAAAACATCTCTGCCACGTTATTGACACAATATCCCGTATATACTTGGCACTCCGCAGAAAAATAAATAGATCAGTTCTTGCCTCAGAGTTTGTTTTCCTTTATTGTTAAATTATTTCAGACTGCAAAGGATTTGAGAAGAGATAGTCATGAATTTTAATTTGGGAGAGATGATGAGATATGCTCATAATGAACATACCTTTATTTTACTATGCTTATGTTGAGAAAGAATACTAAGCTACTTGTAATCTGATATCAAAAATAGCAAGTATACAACCAAAATATTTGTTGCCTGGACATCAAAATTTCTTTATTTCTTACCGAGTATAGTAAGTGAATAGTTAATATATTTCACTACTCCAAATTCATTTCCCACTACACAGGAGTAATTTCCAGAGTCCGATGCCTCAAGCCTGTCTGATATGAGATGGGAGTGCAGCAGTTTCCACCTGCCTCTGCTCAGTGCGTCCTGGCCATCTTTCACCCAGTGGACGGAGGCTGGAGGCAGTCCACTGACAACACATTCTAGTGTCAAAGGGCTGTGCTGGGGCACTGCCAGGGTCTGGGAGACCAGGGGATGAAGTATGTGGAAGCCTTCTGAGGAAGAGCCTGGAAAAAAAGGAGACAAAACTTATCACTAACCTAGTTTTTAAATTTCCAATTCTGTGCTCCAGTCCTGAAGCTTTACCATGTCTTTTTAAACACAGGTATTTCCCCTTGTGACTAAGCACAATACTATAATTCTTCCAGAAATCTTGCTCAAAAATCAGTTTGGCGACTGCAGAATTAGCCCGTGAAAAGGGAATACTGCTAAGTGCTCTGTCCTCTTGGGATTTGAGAAGCAGCCACATTGCTCCTCTGAGGCAAAGAGAAGTAAGAATTTAATGTGCAAATAACGCATGCCGTATTTTTTATAACATGGCATTTGAGACCAGTGGATATTTAGGCTGATATATCCATGCCAAAATCTTTTTCTTTGTGTGCTTTTTTCTTTTGACTCAGATTTAACCACAGAAAATGAGAAACAACATTCAGCAGATATTTACTAACCTCTTCGTATACAGCAGAGGACAAACATTTGATTGTCCTAGTGGTAAGAATTTAAGATCTAGCCAAATGTATGATTTATTCAGTTTGAGATGTATTAATTCTGCAAAATCAAATCAAATACTTACGTGTGACTATAAGCTTATGTCCAGCAGGTTCTACTTTGAGATCATGAGTGACTGGGTTGTACGCAGCACATTTGTAGGATCCCTTGTCTTCTAAAGATACATTCAAAATCTGCAGGTTTCCAGATGGAAGAATTAGGTAGTTATCTAAACAAGTAGGGAAGGAAAAATGATTATATTTAACTTAGTTTCAAATAAAGAGTTGCTTCTTTTAAATAACCTGTCATAAAAATCAATCTGTTCTAAATTTAGGATCACAAAGAGATCATGCTGCTATGAAAAGGATATTAATTTACAAAACTAGATTTAGATTAAGTGATTTGTGCATAAAGTTGTGCAAGTTTCTGGAAGGTTTTAAGTTACTTCAGATAAAATTCCAAGAAAGAGTTTGTTGGATATTTATATTGCTGGTTAATGGCATAAAACTTCTCACCTGTTGATTGTTCCAGCCATTTTCCCCGCACTCGAAAGCGAACTTGTGCTTTAGGGTTACTTTCTGGCACCTTGCAGCCAATGAAAGCTGTACCGCCTTCCTCCGCTACAATGACAGGCTTCACTGAAGTATCAAAATTAGCTAGACCTAGAAGGGAATTGGTAAAAGGTTAAGAGCAGCAAAGGCTTGAGAAAGGTGAAGGGAAGTAATCACATTATTTACATTTAAAAAATATAGCTGGTATCAAGCTGATTATCTTTCCTGGCCCAGCATTTAGACGTTCATATCAACAGGCATGGTCCTTTCTGTAGTCTGTAATACCATAAGCCTTCTGGTGTAGACACGCTTTCTTACCCCAGGAAGGACTAGCATTTCAACAGGAAGAGTGAAGAGAAAAAATAGTTCCTATGTTCCCTCAACTCCTCCGGGAAAAGAAAGCAGAAAAATCGGTAAGAGAAGACTGTGGTGTTAATCTTGGGCTCTGAAGGCAATACAGAAGACAATTTGAACTAACACGAGGAAGCCTTCTCATAAGAAACATTAAATTGTCTTTCTGTCTCTCTTAACACAACACGGAGTACAATAGCATCTTCCACTCACTGCCGTGAGCAATGAGGCAAGCAGAAAGCCTCAACAATCAACAGCACCTTCAAATTTGCTACTAGAATCTCAAAAGGAGGATAAAAGTATGAAGGCTGCTCTTCTACTCCCTTCATGTTCAAAGCGTCTTCTAGGTTGAGAAGTTTTTCTATGCTAGCTACCCTTATAGCTCTCTTGAGAGGGTCTTACTATGGGTCAGTACTCTACCAAAACACTTACAAGAAATTTTCCTCCCAGGGGAATTTTGGACATGCTCCATAGATGAGATACCCATACAGAAAAATCACTCAAATCCTGCTTGACAAAGGCCCAATTCAGGCAGCACTGCAATCTTAAGCAGACAAATCATCCTCATGGAGGAATACTACATTCCCACTCTCAGCACTACATCGTCCTTTCCACATGGAAGACATTGCACTTCCTCTAAACACTTTTAAATCAAGTAATTTACAGATCAAGCACCAAAGACTGATTAGAAGAATCAATGCTACAGAGATGGGAAATTCCACCTAGAATGGCAGAAGACAGTCCCCCCCCGAAGAACATCTAGATGGTTTTCACCAGTGAAATGCCGTAGATGGAAGGTGCACAAATTCCTTTCATTCCCCAGGCAACAATTCTGACTCATTTCTCCTCTCCTTTCTTACTGACTCTCAAGCATGCTTCTGCAATGGCATGGCAGCTCACTTGCTGCTTTTTGATCATTTTTGAAGATCCTTTTTGAAGAAAAGTTTTCAGGAACCTTGCATTTTAGGTCATTCGTTGAACTGAATGTTATTTCATTGAATAATATTTGCATTTGCCGGAAAGCTCTCTTAAGGTCTCTAGCCCAGAGTTCAGCTAAAAAGGGGCTATCGCCAATGCTAAATCAATCAGCTGTGGCTTTTCTAGTGGAGTCTTTAAAAGCCTCCAAGGATGAATATCCACAAGCTCTCCAGGGGAGCTGTTCCACATGTGCATCACCTGACAAATATGTAAGGGGTGAGTGTCAGGAGGACGGAGCCAGGCTCTTCTCAACGACACCTAATGATAAGACAAAAGGCAATGGATGTGTGCAGGAACATAGGAGGTTCCACTTAAATATGAGAAGAAACTTTTTCACAGTGAGGGTGACAGAGCACTGGAACAGGCTGCCCAGGGGGGTTGTATAGTCTCCTTCTCTGGAGACTTTCAAAACCCGCCTGGACGTGTTCCTGTGTGACATGATTTAGGTGTTCCTGCTCCGGCAGGGGGATTGGACTAGATGATCTTTCAAGGTCCCTTCCAACCCCTAACATTCTGTGATTCTGTGTGACAGGTCTCGTGTGACACAGAAAACAGAGTATCGGTGAAAAATATAACTGATCACATACTAAGTGCTGGCGGGGTGGGGCGGGGATTTGAAACTAGGCTTTTTCTACAAGTCAACTAGATGAGATCTATGCAATTTGCACAGAGTGAGGAATGCAAACTAAAATTAACTTACTGCCTATTGATATCACTGCAGCCCTACTCACAACAGCGCCCACGCTGCTGTTGGCAATGCACTGATAGTGACCAGACGTTGACAGGCTTAGAGAGACGATTGTCAAAGATCCCGACTGGATTTCCACTTCTCCCACCCTGCTGTCCAAAGGCTCTCCATTAAACAGCCAAGAAATGCAAGCTGTGGAGGGCTCAGCAGAGCAGTGTAGTTGTATGGGCGCACCAGACTTCTGTACAGTAGACAGGGGCTCAGAAGTAAAATGGGGAAGTAAACCTAAAATGAAAAAAACACAACAATATTAAGTTAGTGAACAGCATTTATTAATGCGTTTTGCGTGAGCACATGCAATGAGATTAAGGATATATTGACTCATATTGGAGACTGACCATAGCCTGTATTATAGCAGTCCTCTTTTGTAAGGTTTGTGCCACTGGTCACAAACCAGACTTCTTTTGTTAGTGCTGGAAGGGACTGGTTGCTTCAGGAAAAAGTTTCTCAAGAGGCATAAATATTCCTAAAAAGACTACTCATATCTCACACTGACAAATGCAGAGTCTCTAAACACCAAATTGTTAGTGATACTCAAATACGTATCACCTTTTCTTTTGCAAGAGGAACTCATTACAAATTCCCACTCTCAAATGTCAGGGAAAACTTCTGGACAAGATTCAAACCCCACGAAGACAGTAACAATGATTACGTGAAGGTAGGTTCTGCTTAAAGGAAGGGCAAGATACATCCCCAACTACAGACAATGTGAGTGTGTACATCACACCCAAAAAGTAAATCTAACCCTTGCATCCAGATATGACCAATATCACTTGATAAAAGCACGATGAGACCATGTTTGCGAGAGCCACAAAAAAGGGGAAAGCAGTAACTGCAATCACACTGGTTTTAACCAGAGTGAAACAGCACCCGTCACCTGAACAGACAGAGTCTAGTAACACACAGCTGTAGCTGATCTGTCCCATATGAAGCAGGCCCGGACGTGACTTGTAAAATTTTAGAAATGGTAGCAGCCTGCCAGGTATTTATGCAGAACTGCCTCTGAGTCTGCAGAACTAATTAAAAATAGCAGGATAAAAAAGCTGGATGAACAGCAAAGGCTCTTGATAATTCCAAATACATGGACTTCATCAGGATGAGAATGATGAATTGGGCGCCCATTATCTTTACTGAGTCAAGACGAACAGAAACAGGAAAAGTTGCTAATAAATAAAAGGTTCAGTTCTACAAAACTTGGTTATGAGAATCTATTTATTTGCCAGAAGAAAATTCTTGCTTGTTGGAGGAAATTTTTTTCCAATCCCAGCCAATGAAACATCGGGAATTATTTCCATTTGTTTTCTATGGAATTTTCTGCTAAAGATCTTGTACAAACAGATCAAGAGAAAGACAATTAACACCAATAACTCCTATTTGGTTAGAAACATGGGAGAAAAAGTGTTTGCAAAGAGACAGAACAGCAAGGGAAAACAATTTTAGGTTGTGAGTAAGCTAAAAAAGTCCAGATAGTACAGGTCAAGACAAGATTAAATGACATCCAAATAAGAGACAGTTTTCTTGTAGGTGGGGCTCTCAGTTCATGCTTTTCTTCCAAAGTCAGTCTGTCCAAGCTCTGTCTATATAGATGAATTTCAGATGAGAAACTGTGCATTTTTAACAGAACCATAAACTAAACTATCTGCATAAACAAAATAAAACTGGAAATTAAAGTGTGGCTTCACTTAAAAAAAATATGAAATCCATAAAAATGGTATCCAAGCATTTCACAGGACTCCAGATGTACATTTTTAGCTTTTAATTAGAAAACTGTTTTTCCTATTAGTTCAGTTTGAATTTCGAGGGATAAGAGAAAAGCATTGGCCTTTTTAGTTCACGAGCCACCAATAGCTCTGAAATTGCACTGTTACTTTCATCTTCCCTCATCTTTGTCCCTGCCCTTGCTTGTAACACCAATACTTTACATTCAATGTAAAAGTCAAAATTGGTAGCCGTGACCCTGCAGCTGGAATTTATCTCCTATGACTGCTTGAAAAATAAAATTTATCCCATTTGCTTATAACGATTGGCTATGAAGTGCTAAAAGTAGTAAAAGCTTCTTTTTTGTGTGGTTACATTAAGACAAGCTGACTACGCAGAGCAGATGTGTCAATTAAAACCATCCCTCTTCTTTTTTTAACGCAAGAGCTGTTCCAACTACAGCCACGCATCAATGTTCGTGTTTCAAAGATCTCATTCCCCCTTTCCCTTGCAAATTTCAATCCCCTCCCAAACCCATGGGAACACAAGATGCACGGTACGCAGCAAAATCAGAGTCCAGCTAGTCCATGGAGATCCCAAAGAACAAACCTACATAACTGAGAGCCTTCTAAATTCCAGCATTTGTTTTGAGCCAAGTTTTCACAAAACAAGTCATATATCCAGCATAAGACATTTGAGCTTCAGAGTGTAAGCGCTCCATGCATCCCTAAAATCAGGCTATTAACATGCATTAAAATTGGCATTAAAGTTGAAATGCACTCTAAATCACTGCTCGTTCAGAAGCGCATGCTCAGCCTGCAAACACATTTTGGTTAGGGCAAGAAGGCCTTACCTGAACTCGTGGCAGAGATGAGAACTGTGACGGCAACAAAGAGTGGTGCCTGTAAATGTCCGGGATCTGGATGCATAGCGCCTGATTGCAGAAGTTGAAAGCACAAAGCTCCAGATTAAGATGAGGCACTGAAACAGCTACAAAACAAACAAACAGATGTCTACTGTAAATTTCAGGAGTTATTCTTTTAACTCTCTTACAACAAAGTGTTTGGGGTTTAAAAAAAAGCACGACCAGGAAACAGCCAATATTCTTCACAATATAGAAACCATCTGTAAAAATGAGTTAGAAGTTGAACTTAACTATGTTTCCAAGTACTATTCTTGATATAAGATTTTTCCACAGCTGGGATGTGAGGCATACGCGCTGAACCATACAGCCTTGATAAATTAGACTACTTTCCAACCAGAGGAACTGAAGTCCAAAGTAAACAGCTTATCTATTTGAGATAATATTGTTTGCAAACAATAATCATTTGGTCATCTATCACTAGGCTACACTTGTTTTACAAGTTTCTGTGAATCTATATTCTGCGATGCAGCTACTGCTTGTGGTTGTGCTAAACCTGCTTAGTGAGATATGTCATCTACTTTCCTTGTCACGTCGGTCAAGAACCACGCTGCTTATGTGCACTGTCCCTCAGCTGATTTACAAGCAAACTGTGGCAAATCCTACTGAAAAAACATTACCGATGTCGATCTTGTTCTCATTTATATTCCAGAACTGAAACTGCTTTCTCATATATACTGCTGGGGTGCTCATTATGCATGCTTTATCTACACAGCTGCTTCTACAAGAGGACAGTCCTTTCCCCAGCTGTATCACACCTGGCAGTCGCACTGCAGAAGACCTCCATTTCAGCACCTTAACATTGGGACCAAGTCGTGAAACCAGCAGCCCCCCTTGCACGAGGTAAGTCTCAGGCACTGTTTCTGACACTCAGAGTCCCCATCTCTCCTCCAAAAAAAAAAAAAAAAAAGTTAAAAAAAAAAACACAAAACCCTGCAACTATCACTCACTCAAGTTTTTTATTTGCCTTTTGTATTATAATGATTAATAAGATTTTAGTTCATTTAGCATAGTTACTTCATTTATCAGTCTGCCCGAAACAGGTCATACAATTCTGCTGCTGATAACATTCAACATATATTTTAAACATCTCATATATCAGAGATGTATATAAACACATATCTAACACAAATACAATAACCATGAGTTTTACTGGCAGCACACAGAAACAAGTGCAACAATGCATATGTTTGGTAGGAGTAAGTCCTAAGCAGCACTCTCAGTTTATTGAGTGCTTGCGGAGCCATTTGGTTCCAAGAAGCTGGATCCAGCTATCAACAGCAAAATTATTCCCACAGTTTATTTAAAATTACAGTATTTTATCATCAGAATGTCACTGTAAAAAGTATATGCAAAATAAGCATCAGGAAAAGACTCCAATAACAATAAAAGTATCACTTCAGATTTTATAGAACTATTTGCTTACAACTACTTCTCCCTGCAAATTGCACTTCAAGTTTATAATGACAGTTTTAGAAGGCTGAGAGAAAATCTGACGAGTTCTGCTCCTGTTTCTGGGCAGTTTTATCTGATCCAGCAAATTTATTTCAGCTGTTCAGAAGATCCAGTAATCCTGCAGACCACGCTGCAACAGTTTGCTGGTTCCTGAAGGAGTCGGGACTGTTTTGGTAAGACACAGATGGCAAGGAAGACTGGCTGTGCAGAAAGCATTTTGGTTTATTTGAGTTCTCACTCGGTTCAAGGGCAGCAGAGCCGCTCCACCAGCGAGCGCAGAGGACAAAGTAAACATGCAGAGAACTTGTTAACATCAAACACTTTTCTGAAGAGGGTGGGGGGCAATGTTGCTTTTTGCCAAATCTTCCCTTGACTATTTATTTATGAAAAGCAATGAAACGTATATTCTAGGTCAACTTTAACCCCAGCACATGGAGCTACTGGGTTATTTTGCAGCTGTCTTTTTAAACAAGGCCAGCTCATTATCTTTAACTAAACTTTATCTTTGGAGATCTACTTTATCCAGGCTCTGATTTCCCTTTGTTTATCTTTCTCTTTACATGTTCCTAGCTGCCAGTATCAACAGCTACTCCTCTTTTGACCTACCAGTTTGGCTTTCATAGGCTTGTGGAGTGGTAAGACCAACTGTAAAACAGTGAGTATGCAAAGAAAGCCACAAATACCAATGCTCTTTGACTGGAGAAAAAAAGAAAAATATTAACTTTAACTCGTGTAGCATTGTTCAGCGACAATGCCCAGGCATCAGAATAAAGTTTTTCTGCCATCCACTTTTGAGAGGACTGCAAAGACCTCCTATCCACCGGTAAATATGCAAACACTCAGAGAAGGTGGGATCCCGCAAAACCAAAAAATATTTTTTTTCTTCTGCAGGTGCTTTACCTCATGTCACTATAGAAGGCCCTCTCTATGTAGAAAAGAGGAAAGACCACAGCTCATAGTTTTGGGGGTCTTTAGACACTCAGTGAAGAAGACTTGCCTCTAATATTCTATTAATATGTATCCAAGTGTTAAAAGGCCTAAGCGATGGAAGAACAGGACTCTTCCTCTTTGCCATCATTTCAATAATCCTGAACTTTCATTTTGCCTACGACATTTGACAGCAAGCATGGGTCATTGGGGATCTACCTGGAACAGAAAAAGGAGCACTTTGGCTGGATGTGACTCCACTTTAGTATCTCAGTATCCGGGTTGAGTTCACCCAGGAACATCGGTGTGATCCTCCATTTGCTGTTCCTCATTTGAGATAATCAATTTCCATCACTGGTAAATCAAATAGTTATTTTGAAGGAAGAGGTGTCACTGAGAAGATGGGGCTATTTAAGACCCTTGTAACATAAAATAGTACTAACAGGAATTATTCATAAAAATAACAGAATTGAATTGAGGTGGCCACCATTTTCATGGATCAAAAAAAGCCCTTTCCACTTCCAATGGCAGTTTCTCTAGACCATCAGGGACACGCACCAGAAAGCCACAGCATGGCAAAAGCACGTACTTTTCCCACCTCCACTCAGACATCTTCATCTAAAGTCACTTTCCAGTTATTTTCCTCCAGTACTTGACCTCCTTATCAACTACGATGTAACTGCTGCTCTTGCATATCTCAGGTCAATAGAAACAAGGAAGACAAAGGGCTGATGTCACGAGACGGCGGAATCCCGACCACTCCAATGGATATTTATCTCTGGAGCACACTGCCTGCACAGGGTTGTAAATGTGCACCCAATACCTTCTGGAACTTAAATCATTACAATGGAGTACTTCTGAGGACAAGATAATTCTAGTTGTGTGCCTCATTTGTCACAGACACTTCATAAAAGGGAATCCTCGTCCAACAGCCCTGGGGACAGGCATGTGCCCGTCCATCAGCTGGCAGCTTCGTGCCCAAGACCTTCGGGATGCCACCTACTGGCAAGCAAAGAAGTCATCAGAGCTAATGTGAAACAGCACAACAGCCTGGAAGGTGACATTTTAATCAGCAGGTTCAGGGTCCCCACAAGGTCCCCACTGCTGGGCTGGCAGACGGGCCTCAGCACAGGCCTCCTCACATCTCCACAGCTGCCTCCATTGGGAAACTTGCAGACAATCACAAGGATTTCAAGGCCTGAAGAGATAATTAGGAGGGATAGGAGCAACCCTGGGCCAAGATGAGGAGATCCAGGCCTCAGAGCAGCCAGGCAGGCTCCTCGCTGTTGCCTCAGATCCACGTGGCAGGACAGCACATCCCTGGCAGTAGCCCTCTTCCTCTCTTTGCACTTCTCAACATCCCTCCAGACACCAGTGGTCTTTGATGTAAAGCTGATGTCTTCAGTGCAGCTGTCTTAACCTACCACCTTCCAAACTAACTCATTCCTCCCCATGTTTGCCCCAAAAGCAAGTCTGACACCCCAAAAAATGGTAAGTGCTGCTGTTTACCACACATTCGTGTGGCACCTGGGCTGAGAGGATCCTGTCTCCTTCAGGACACAGGGGAGAACCTGCCCTCCTGCTCCTTTCCCCAACCATAAACTCACCTCCACCCTTTCAGCCAAGGGCAGAGTCACTACTAAAATGATTATTCCATACCCATTTTTTACAGCTCCCTGAATCACCTTCCTGCCGTGCCCAAGAGCAAGCAGCCGCCAGCGCCATTTAGCTGCAGCCCCCTGTCAATCCAGCCGCTGCAGTATTCCCACCCCAGCACTCCCCCCAGACTCCTCTGACCTTGAGCCACGTTCCAGCATGCCAGGCCAAACTGAAGCTAAAAGAAGAAAGGGTTTTTTTGCCAGCCAAACGCACCCTACACATTCGGTGCAGGGCCCTGTGAACACCAGAGCCAGCGCAGAGCGGGAGAGGAGGAAGGAAACTGCATGCTCAGGAACAGAGGGAGTTATTCAGGTTACCCACTCCACCTCCAGAAGCTGACAGCCTTCTCCAAGAAGGCCTAGGAAAAAATGATGTTTGCTTGACAGAGCGGCTGCTTCAGGGACAGCACTGCCTGCAAGCTGCCGGCATGACAACAGCCTTGACTCGCAGCAAAACAGCATTAGATTCCAAAGACTGCATATTTCTGTTAAGCTGCAACACAAAATCAGTTAATCCAACCTCACTCTATAGTACTGTATGCAATCTAAACAAATAGCAAGTGCTGAGAATACTTTTATTTTTTCCTGGTTTATTTATTAAATTGCAGAATTACCAAGAAAAGAGTAATTTTAACTCACTTTCCCAGATTTCCGCTGTACTGGCAAAACAATTGCAGGTTTTCAAAGAATCTAAATTTCGGGCAAATAAAACCCTCAGAATTAACTAAAATACTATGCCTTTAGTACAAGCAAGCTGAGTTAGATCATTAAATCTCACACCAAGACACCTTAAAAAAAAAAATGGTATTGAAGCCTGTGGCATTCCAAGAGAAAGCAATCAGACATTCCTGCAGCCCGGGCTCCTCAGTGATCTCTAAAGTCTTTGATCACTGACTGTCTTCATGCTGTCCTCCTGGGGTCTGGCAAAATGAGTGTAACAGCTGGCATATATACTTCATTAGCTTTTTGTGCTCGGAGGAATGGTTGGGAGCCCAGTAGCAACTGACAATCCGCCCATCAGCTTTGCAGACTAACCTCTGAGGTTTATTGCTGGGTCTTTTGGTGGCTGGGAAATCCTTGAAGCAGCCACGAGCAAGCGACGCCAAGGCGCCCGCAGTTATTTCGCACGTTTGTGGCCTACACCTCTCCTGGAGCCGCCGCGCACCGAGGATGCGGCAGATGGATTTTTATGCCGGCATGCTCAGGTCTGAGGTCGCTCGAAGGCAACCCAGGCTGCTGCTGAAGCACCATTTTTATGAATGCTTAATGATCACTCCATCATTAGCATCAGCCTTTAAAAAGCAAATGCAGCACCTACAGTGTTCATTACCCTCCCCCTCCCCCCTTTTCAGGGTCTCAATCGAGTCAGTCAAGCATGCAAACTGATCCTGTCGCCAGCAAAAGCATTTCCTTTCACTGTGGTCAGCCAAAAGCAGGGGAAGAAAATGGAAGTGACTTGGAGTTATGGCACCAAAAAGGCCAGACAAGCAAGGAAATAATCAACTCCACATGAGCCACTTCTAGCCCATCACAATGCAAAGGGCCCACGACTAACCCCAGGAAAGGTCACCGGGACTATGGGGGTCAGAAGCTGAAAAAGGCAATAGTGAGCAGCTGCCAGCTGCAATAAGAATCAATGTGTTCCTAATTACACTCAGAAGAGAGGACCCGAGCACTGAGAAAAGTTGTGCTGTAGTCACAGCTTGTGTAAAAAAAAAAAATTAAAAAAATTCAAGTGCTCCCGTTTTACACTCTCCACCTCAAGCACTGAAACTGCAGATTCTGTGTTACTAAATTACAGGAAGCCGAGCAATGTAGATAAGGAATCAGGCATTTACATAAGCGTTGGGGTCTTTTTTTCTTCCTTTTTTAAAATACCATAACTAGGCATTTGTATTAGAATTATGGCATCATGAAAGACGGCATTTCAAGAGCGTAATAAAATTACGTACTTCAAAGGGATTTTTGGGTGCTTTTATAAAACTTTACAAAACAAACTGAACTCTGCCCAGCAGTCCTGAAAGCCCAATATTTTCTCTATCCTAAAACACACTTGAAAAATCTGAAAAGGAAAACCCCACAAAAACAGTTTGCTGACAGTGACCCTATAAAGCAAGTGTGAAAGATACAGAGATCAGAGAACACAATGAAACATACTCAAAGGCATCTACAGAAACAAACCAAATGGAAATGTATTTAAAATCACAAGAAACAGCACCCTTTGAAGTTGTGTTCATATTTATTTATTATGTTTTAAACTGGTAGTAAACTTTCTAGACTGTTATCGTAACAACTTAAGCTGCAGAACAAAATTGCACAACCTTTTCAATCCTTACCTTGAATTCCATTAACATCTCCAAATTTCTGCCCATCCCCATGCTTAGTGTCCAAATGAATCAGTGCTAAGCCCATGCTCAAATGTTTTCTATAAGCATTCATGCTTAATGAGTCAATTAGTATTTTCACTCTTGATAAGTAACATGCATTTTTATAATTAGTCTTCCATGACTGTGCACAAAAGCTCTCTAGCTTGCAAGTGATGGCAGCTTCATATTTGCTGCACGATTCAACCCGCAGTGCGAGACAGTGGCCTTCAGCTAGTGACAAAACCTGACAGCATTTTTAGGGCTAAAGTGTATTATCAGCTGTGCAACAATTTCAAATGGCACATTTTTGTTGCCATTAAGACAATGTTTGCTCAGGACAAAGGGCAGCAGATGGCAGGAGAAACTTGACTGGCACTGAGCAAAGGAGATGAATTCTGAACATGCAGAATGTGAATTTACTCAAACTCTTCTAAAGGTAAGGTTTGGTGTCATAGGACAAAGGAGACACACGAAGACATTAAGTTAACTGAGAAAAACAAGAAGTATCAGTCTAAAAACATGAGCAAAAAGTTGGACTGCCAGATCTTTTGCTGAGTTGTTCACTGGATTTTTCTATTTTGCTTTCAGGCCTGGAAAGTCTCATGGTTGGTATCAGCTGTTGGACTCTGATCAAAGTTTAGCTTTCCATTAATCCTTTGAGTTATATGTGAGGCTGATAGTGAATTTTTTTTGAGAAGACAGTTAAGATTACTCAGATACTTAATTTGCACTCCAATATTTCGAAAACACCTTGACTTTAAAACCTCAGTCTTGGCGTACATATGGTCTTGATAGAAGAACGCATGCTTTGGCGTTGACTGAAGAAATGGATTTGAGAGCAGAGTGAAGAAAATTTAACAGTTTGTGTACTGTGCTTCTGCAGCACACTGCTCTCTTCCCTGTAAGAGAACACAGCTAAAAAAATTCCAACTCCGTATCCACCACAGGCACATCCTGATCACAGACACTCGGAATTTGCATCCAGTGATAGCAGCACTGGTCACAGCAAGAGAGGCATCAGGAAAATGCACCCAAGTCACACTTTCTTGCCCACAAACTGGCATAACAATTAGGTTAATTTTATTATTAAACTTCAAAAAAAGCTGACACAGTCCCCCTGCTGCCACACTAATGAAGTGGGTATGGTTTCTGACTCTTCTAGCCTCCAGGGAAGAAAAAGAACAGAGCATTAGCCTAATATACAGTTCTGCTGTGCTGCAATTATGTTTAAATGCCTAAATAAGGGCTTTTAGACCCCAAGGGATCGAAAGGTATCATTAGCCTAACAGTTCTATCAGAGTAACCGTAGACCAAATAAATACAAAATTCTTGCCCTTTGCTCTTTAAGACCCCTGAGATCTCACCCTATTCTCATTTTTCTTCTTCCCCGTATCTTCAGCTCAACACCTGTACTGGTTCTCTCGCAGCACCTTATGACTTCCAAGGACAATTCTCCTCACCTCCAGTCACATACAAGGTATTTCTGAATGCTCCCCTCCCCTCATCAATCCTTTCCACTCTTCTTCCTGCAGGGCTGACCTGATCCTTGGAGCACAGCATTGTTTTTTACATTATTCAACCAAATAATTTTACCAAGAACAAGATTTCACAGCCAGTTTAAGCCAATCAGAATTCAGGCTACTGCTGAGGAGTGCAGCAACACCTTCCTTCAGGACCTGGCTTGCATCCTCCTATCTGCACCCACGACTGCATGGCCAGTGAGTCAGACCTGCTGGCAGATCCAGCTGGAACCTCAAAGAAAAACGAGGTTTAGTTTTCACCTGGATCAGGGAGCAGTTTCAGCTCACCACGCAGTCTCAGAGCACAAGCACAAAGGAAGGGGTAGGAACCAATGTCCACAAAAGTGAACTTTGCACTCGAACAGCAAAAAGATTCACGTCAACCTACCAGGCACCTTTCCCAGTATCTTTAATAGACCCTGAACTGCAAGAATGTAGACCAAAATTAAGGGAAAATATCCAAAATCCAACTCCATGTGAGACATACCCATTTTCAATGAGCTAGGGGACTTGCAATCCTAATTATCAGAGTTACACATGCACATGAAGGACAATCACCCTTGTTTGTAAACTCTGATTCCTATAACCAGAATTGAGCACAATTTCAAAAAGGACTAGAACCACAGGCTTGCTCTGCTCATCAACAAAAACCTCTCAGATTCGCAGACAAAGGAGCTTGTGTGCATGCGTGCTGCCTGAAGGTCCAGCTCCTGCACTGATGCCTGCTCAGTTCTGAGACGTGAGAAGGTTCCCTGAAAAGAAGAGCAGCCATGGCTGAGCTGTACTAGAGGACAGCAAGCTCATTGCTGAGGTGACTCCGAATGAACACGGATACCTCAACAGCCTCCAGCAAGCAGCATCTCTAAAAAATGCAGGCAAATGGCTCTTGTAGATGCCTTGCCCCCAAGTCCAACTCCATCTGTTGTAACTTGCAGGGATCCATGCTCTCCATGATCCCTTAAAGGGAAGCACAACTATTAAATCCACACCTGCAGCCAGAATTTACAGCAGCCCCATCTACTGCTGTCTTACATCATAGGCAATTAGGAGCCTGTGAACTCATGGCTGCAGGATATGGGAGGTGCGCTGGAAACAAGAGAGCAGAGCCTGTGCATTACAGCACAGTTGTTAGTCACCCTTTAGAATTCACTGCTTGTGGAGAGCTGAAATTATACATAAAAACAGAGCAATCAACTGTTTTTGACTCTTTCCTAAAAAGAAGTGCTACACTCTGCTTGAAATGGTTGTTCTCCCTTTTTACAGTAGTCCGTACTAGTCCATAGTTACCGTAGCACACCACGCCAACATGCACTGCTGCAGAACCGCGTCTCCGGGGTAGACACACAGAACAATGCTTATTAAAGAGCAAACTGGCTAACCAGTGACAGCTGAGGGAGAAAGCAGGAAAGAGTCAGTCTTTCTTCCCCTGATTAAAAAAAGCCTTCTAACAATTCATCTTTCGGCCTTACTGTAAGCTAACTGGGTAATTCGTTTTTTTACTGCCTTCCTCCCCTCCCTTCCCCCACGCTCACAGATCAAACCTGGTTTCAAAATTGAAGTCCAAACTCTTGGCCAAAAACTTGCTTCTGCCCTTCTTAATCTAGAGGGGAGATATCCTGACAATGGACAAAGCAGCCCCACCAGCTTGGGGCCTGGATAGAAGCTGTCTCAATGCAATGCCTGGCAAAAAAATAGAATTGAAAAATCACTTTGGTTGGGTCACCTTTTTGTTGCAAAAAAAAACGGGAGGCTGGCACCATCCTCCAGCACTGTCCTCCAGCAGTGGCTGGTGGTGAAACACTGTGGTCTGAGGGCTCAGTTCCCATCGTCCTACTGCCCCGCGCGGGGCAGCACCAGCACCGACACTGACGGCCGGGGCCACATCCCCACTGCCCACCTGGAGAAACACCCGAGTGTTGCTGCAAGCCTGCCAGTGGCTGAGTCAGAGCCCCATGTCTCCTCCCGCCGCCTGTGAATCATGGCAATGGCAGTTATTACCAGCATAACCAGTTCAAACACGAGCGAGTTAACTGATAGGAAAGTAGCTGGGTTTCATCGCAGGTATCAGGGAGAACTTTCTATCGGGTTAACCTGACCGAGCCGTGTTTTCACTCGCACAGACACATCCTACGCTCTGACTTTGCTGAGCAGGGTTTCACTTCAGACATTCAAGGGCAGGCCCAAGCTTCTGGAAGACGTGCCCAAAGGAAGAGGGACACAATTACCAAGGCATCAAGACACAGAAAAGGGTCAAGGCTTCACAGCACGTCAGCTCACCCAAAAATGTAATGCTGAGCTCAGCAACACAGGGCCCCTGTGAAGATAACTGCTGCCAGGACCTATTCCATCCCACGTTAACATCCATCAGATAGCAAGAAAAACAAGATTAAGAAGCACCACGGCATTAGTCTTCATTTAAACTTGGCAATGGAAGCAAATGCTCTTTTTTGTTGGCTCCTCTTTGTGTTTTTAAAGCAATCTCAGACACAGCCAAAGAAAGGTGCCTGGACTTTTTAATATTCAGGGATTAGAACGGACACCACTTGTACACTTGCCAGACCCCAGATAAGTAGTGAATGCTTAGGTTAAGCAGGCTAGCATCTGCCTCATGCAATATATACATTTCCAGAGTGAAAATAAACAGCTTCACACCTTTGGCTCAGAGAAGGACTTCAACTTCTTTTACGTCCTCAACCTGCAACCTATCCACTTGAGGAAAAAGGGTTGAAAGACTGAAGGTTACTCACAGTTCTCTTTTTCTAACCTACAAGAGCAAAGCTGAGAAATTTTGGTCTCCCATTGCACCGGTCAGGCTAATTAGGGTCTTTGCCACAGCACTTCGTTTTGTGTTACTGTAATCAGTAAGAGCTGTTTCAGGCAAACTCAAAACATACAGGTTGTCCAAGTGTAGCAGCTTCCATAAGCAATAAGCATAAGCAATGACAAATGCGCTAATTAGAAAAAATGCTAACTTAAGAATTAGACCATTTTTTCAAGTGCTCAGTTCAAAAGTACATAATCCAGAAAGCTACACTCCATTTTATTGCTACCACCAAATTCGAGATCTGTTTCTGTGATGACTTCCAGTGCTGCAGAGACTCAAGCGACACAACTGCAGATCCACCTACGTCAGTACCCACCATCTATTACCTGGTCCTAGACTCTTCTGCGGTTGATCCTGACTTGCACAGTGATCTGAAAGTGCAGTCTGCACCCAAAAAAATGCCTCAGTCTGAATATCTGAATTTAAAATTACATCATTAGGCCTGAAATTTCAACATATTTAGAAAGTTTTGATAACACTTCTAATTACATCCGTTGCCAGCTTCCTTCTACACCCTTACAAAGACTTAAAGTATACATTTCTATTTTGTTCTGCAACAAAGATTAGTGGCAAGAACAGAAAACATCTTCTGTTCCAAAAAACCCTCAGGGTTTTCCTCCTTAGCTTGCATTTTATTAGAGGAGACTCAAATCTCCAACCTGCAATACACTGTCACAGCAAAGCATTTAGGCAAGGAGCATCTGAGTGCTACACCAAAACGCACATTTTGAAAAGGCTGTTGAGAAACAAAGATTTCCTGAAGCTATTGCAAACAAAACAGATCCTCAGAAGTAACAGCCTTCAGCAAACTTTATGAAAATCTGGGCCTACACTTTAGTATATGCACACGTACCTGCAATTTGGAAACTTTTTTGGAGAGGGAAGTGGGGGGACAAGAAAAAAACACATGCTATTGTTCAGTTTGACTCTGCAATATATTTAATCTACATGGAGTTAGAACATCATGCAGCAAACCTCTTCAGCTACCAGGAATCATGTACTGCCAACACAACCAGAACCCATTCCCCAGACGGGTAAATGCTGTTTTAAAGATCTTATCTTTACCCACACAGCAAATATAGCCTGGGGAAAAATTACAGCTGGAAGCTGTCACTAGCACTTCCAATGCCACCACATCCCCAGCAGAGGAACACCAGCTTTCACAAAACCAAGGCAATCCAACGCTGACGGGTTTCACTGACTTGACCTTGCGTGACGAGAGCATTTGCCAGCATGCAGACCGTGGTGCTGAGCAGAGGGCACCCAGTCAACCGTGGCCATCAAACACCGCAGGCCCTTTGAGTCCTGAGCCCATGTCCACCCAAGGAGGTCCTGGGGAATGGCCCTGGAGCAGCCCAATGGTGCCCATGCCACTGGGCCCCTTGAGATCTGCCACACCAAAGTGGCTCCAAAGCAGCCCAGGGGCTGAAAGCAGGCAGTGGCTCCTCGCGCTGGCTTAAGCAGTGGCAGGTCTGTGGGGGAAGTGTCAGAAGGGCAGGCAAACCTGGCACCTAAAACTCTTCCCCAGCACCAGGCGCGCTGCCTTGCACTGTGACCCCACGAGTCGCTTCACGGGCGGTGAACCATGAGCCCCTGCCCACCTGCTTCCATGAGATCTGGTCGTGGGCCGAGGCAGCCCTTTCCCTGCACTGCGGTGGGGCACAGAGGGACATGGCAGGCTCCTCGCACCGAGGACCACTGCCTTCAGGGCCCAACAGACTGCTCTGGCAGGCCCAGCACCAGCCCCCGCACCTCTAGTGGGGTAACGAGGAGAGGCAGGGGGCAAAGTGGGCCGCGGGCACCTCCCAAAGCCGAGCGCATCCCCTCCTTGCCCACCTGGAGTGGAGACACCTGACACGGTCCCATCCTCATCCCCCGCGGCAGGGGGCTGGGGCACGGGCAGGCCGCTCTAGGATTTCAGCGGGCCTGCCGGATGAAACCGTGAAGAAAGAAGCTTTTCAGTGGGGGAGGAGAGGCACACACGTATTAAACGCATCATCTGTTTGGAGCGCTGGCTCCTACTTGTTCTTGGTTATATTATTCACTCAAGAGTGGATTAATCCATCACTGCAAAAGAATCTCCTGATCTCAGAGATAAAGGCAACAAGTCATGCACTGACTGTCTGTGGATCTTCCTGAAAATCTCCAGCCTCTTCCATACCCTTATTTGGGCTGATCTATCAGCTCTTCGCAAACAGGAAGGAAAAAAAAGGAAACAAAACCTGAAAAAATACCACCTAATGACAGTAACATTACTTGGGAAAACCTAGCTTGGGTCAATCTGGAAGTAGCTGGGGAATCTGAACCCAGAAAAGTCACCTTTGGTTTGCTTCAGAAGGCATTACATTAACTGCCCTCAGCTGCAGCTCCCCACACTGAACTCATCCCCACAAGAAGAGCAGTCGCATGGGGTCACCTTCTAAACTGGTGCATCAAAAGAAGAAATCACTCCTCTTAAGATTCTCTAGAGTGAGGCCTTTTAGCCAAATGAATGGTTTATTTTACTGGGTGAGAACTGTGACAGGAAAACCCCAAGTACCATCCCCTTCCTAGAACCGGAGCATCTCCAGCTACACCTCCACCAGAGCAGGTTGCCATCCAACACAGGGTGTCCACACAAGAACCGAAGACGCTGCAGTAGGAATGCAATCTCCAGTACCCAGCCATCCTCCAGCGATTCAGTAGATGACACAAAACAATGGGGGGCATCCAGGAACTACCTCTATGAGGGAGGACAGGGGCTGGAGAGAAGCCCTGCACCTCACTGCAGCTGCCAACCCATTGGGCAGGGAACTCAACCCACAAAACACATATTCCACCCCCACAATGCAAGCCAGTAGTGCCCAGCCCCTTCCCACAGTGGGGCAGCACAGACTCCTTTTGCCTGAGCTGATGCACCAAGGCCACAGTTATTGGGTATATATTTAGCTAGTAACACACAAATTCAATGCCGCAGCCTGCTGCGGGATGGTCGTACCAGGCCAACCCAGTCAGCACGCCTGCCAGCTGAGCACACAGCAGCTCAGCCTTGCAAGCCAGAAGGCACCAAGGACACCCAGCACCGCTGCTGCAGCCAGCCAAAACCCACGGCGTTTCCCTCTTCCACTGCGCTGCCCTCAGCCTGGCTGAGCCCCTGGAGTGCCCCCATCCCACAGGGGAACTGGGCGGCATCTTTGTGAGCACCGCCAGGATGCCACAGCGAGCTGTAGGAGCATGCCTTACACCACAGAGCCCATCTTCCAGCAGCAGGCTGTTCGCAGCACAAGTGCTTCCCCGCCACCCCCCCCCCTCTCCTGGGGCATTTTTTACAGGTTCAGCATAAGAAAAAACCAAGGTCTGCAAGGCAGGCAGACTTCGCACAACTCCAAGGTAGGAACTATTAACTTGTCTTTGAATTAAACAAATAAGGCTCAACCACTTGGTTCATTATCAGATACAATGGTTAAAGTCTGCGGGGAAAACTAAACAGCAAAATCTAGCATATAAATCAAAGGCATGATCAGACAGACAGGTGAGGCCAGGGGTGCGGTTTCACATTACAGCTAAGCCGAACTGAAGGCCCGCCGCTGCCAGAAGGGATGGTCCTCATGCCCCCGGCACGCTCTGCTCCCCCCGCCGCCAGTCCCTCGGTCCCTCCTGCTGCTTTTGGCATTGCCCCCAGCTGCCAAGGTGGATAAGAAAAAAATATTCCAATTGAGCTGGCTTATCTTGCTCTGGTTTTTGGTGGATTTTTTTCCCCCCTGCCATTTTAGTGAGCTGAACAAGTTTATATGGGACATTTCTAGCAAGGGGCAGGAGATGGGGAACAGCAAGCCCTCCCCCACAGCAAGGCAACCAGCCCTTCGCTCAGCTGCAGCTACAGCATCCAGCTAGGCCGTGAGAGCACGGCTTTATGAGACAGCTAAGCCAATTTAAAAACCGGCTGCTGCCAGAAGGGGCCAACCCCCCCGCCACTGCGGCCCCCCCGAGGCCTCCCCAGCAATCAGCCTGGAGGATTTGGCAGCTCCCTAGCTGCAGGGCAGGTCCCCGAAGTGGTCAGTTCAGGGCTTGCTCTCGGCAGGCAAGCTGCAGTCAGCCCCCGCAGCCAGACCCCACTGGGGGAGGCAGGCACCTGCAGCATCCCGCTGTGCAAGGCTGTGCCCGAGGAGCCGCAGAGAGGGAAAAGAGGCTTCAACCTGGCCAGAGGAGCTCAGGCAGCTCGTAGGAAGGGGGATCGGAAAGCAACCCACCTTGTGTGATTGTTTTCCCCGCTGCTAAAAGACAGCGGGTATTTCTCATGTAGGAAGAGCAAGCAGGGGCTTAATGGGAAAGACAGGCAGCGTAGATGCACAAGTCAGTCCCTAAGAGGGACAAAAAAGCTTTTTACCCTGCAGGGATAACCGCCACAGGATAACCAGCACTGAAACAGAGACGAGCTGGGGAAGCTGAGTGGAAAACTATGACACGCTCAGCCCTGGAAGATGCAGTAAGCCATCTAGCAAGAAAATTACTGGAAGAACACTCGAACAACAACAAAGTATGCACATACACAGGCAACTATCTATTCCAAAAATTCTTGAGACAGGGTAATTGGAGACTACTCTTGTTAACTCAAGGAGCCTTCATGCTGAATTTGCCGTGGAGACTGGAGGAGTAGGAGCAGGAAGAGGGAAGATATCTCCCTGGAGCAAGAAGGATGAGATACAACAAGTTCAGACGGGGTTTTGAAGTCAACAGCAGAGACTCATCAGATGTTACAGTACAGAACATCTTGCAGAACCATGCAGGTCACTCCGCTGGGCCTGGGCAAGCACAGCAAGGGAGCAAGATGGCACTGAGAGTCCTCCGGTCCCAGCAGCAAAAGACAACAATACCCCAGAGCGAGACGTCAGCATGCCACAGCAATATGCCTCAAGAACAGACCTGGTGCCAGCAACCCATTAACAAATCAGACCGAAATAGCAAAGAAGCATACAGAGAACACAGTTCAGTCCCCACGTACCAGCTTTAAGAGCAAGTATTGCTAGGAAAGCTGGAAGTTCCATTTAAAGAGAAAGTTTGATCAACTACGCTTGGTACAAGCAGAATTGATCAGTGTCAGCTGTATGATGTGAATGCTAGATTCCCAAACATGCAACGGCATTGTTTCCCAAGTACTTCTACTTGTTTGGTCTTAGAAGGGCTGACACATCATCTGTATCTGAAAACTTGTGCGTAAATAAGAGCAAGCTGTCAGTTAAATCAGAGAAAGTTGAAGAGACCAAGAAGAGACCAAAGACTCCAAACAAAGAAAATGTGCTACAGATGGTGGGCTTTTTTGTTAAAAACAAAATTTCAAGCAATAGGATACTTCATTACGCAGCATTAAATGCTGCAGGAGGAGGGAAGTAATTCAGTCTACTTCTCTTCTGCATTTGGAAAATAGAGGTTCTACTCACAACATAAGGTTAAAAAAGTTAACAAGATTTTAAGCAGCATAAACAATCATTTTTGATCAGCCTCACCCCAGTTACAGACAGGATTCACTTCAGAAGCTCCCTGGACCACTGGAAAACCAGAAACCAGATAGAGAAATACTGCAGCAAGTGAGAAAGCTGCATGACTCAGCTGAAGCAGAGCCACTCGCAAGTCCATGGAGCGTAAGCAAATCAGTCGACACAAACTGACTGTACACAGAAGGGTCAGGTCTTCAGTACCCACTCACGCAAATTACATGTTGCCTAACAAAGGACATTAGGCAGGTTTATAAGCTGCACACAGCATGCCAACCAGAGTGGTTCCACATACAACGTTATCTGAAATACCAGATCTCCGCAGGTTTGAGAGAGAAGTCTCAGTCTCAAGGCTTCCTCAGGAGACACACTAAATTTAAGGGTTTTAAGCCCCACTGGAACCACATTCACCAGCAGCAAAATCCACAGCTGTCACACAGACCTAACAGCAGTCACAGGACAGGGTACTACAGACCTGAGGCAATCCAAATAAATGCGACAACAAAATGCATCTTAATGTAGTTTTGCATATGTCTGTATGCCCGAGAAGGCACAGCACAAGTGGCACCAGCACACTGGACTGAAGTGCCAGCAGATCACAGCAAACAACCACCTCCACATGAGCTGGAACACACAGGGACCGCTACTCAGGACCACAGCGCTGTATTTAAAAGAAAAAACAACACCCAAGATTCGCATCTTAAGCATGGAAAAGTTAAAGATACAAAGGTTTCCCAGTGCAGATTAAGAGACCTTACAAGAGGAAACAAGTAAAACAAACTCTTACAGACAGCATGAGGAGCAGGCGCGGTGCAAGATACAGGCAAGCCAGGTGAAGTCTAGTACCTGCTCACATCCAGAATGAAAAATAGCTCACGCCACCTCCACACATTAAACGTCTCTCACAAAGCTCACGTCACAGCAGCAAGGAGACACGCACACACACATGTGCACATGTACAAACCGCCGCTCAGATGCTGCTGCCTCGGCAAACAGCTTCCCACGGCACGCACCGTGCCAGCGCTGCTCAGTTGGCAACGCAGCCGTCAGCACCAGGCACTGCTTCAGTGAACAGCTTCATCCTGAACACGGTTCAGGCACCGCATGCTTCGCAGCTAGGCTTTTCGGAGGCTGAAGCTTTGCTGTCCTTATACCTCAGGGAGGTGCCTAGAGCGGGATCTTATCTCGAGCAGCCACCAAATTCACTCCAGAGGGCTCGGTGCAGCCCAGCACTCTGTCAGGCAGAAGGGGTCTGCTCAGCAGCAGTCAGAGGAGGATTTACGAGATGACGAACGCCAGCACAGCCACGCGCTCATGCAAGGGAATCAATTGCTTCACTTCACAATTTCCACATCTGCAGAAGCGGTCTTGAAACAAGCAAATGTATTTTTAAGCTCTGACAATTAAAATCCTCGAGTGACATCACCTGGAGCTGCAGCACAGCTGCCTTATTCCTCCGGCGCAAGACCGCGCCAAAGTAAGCACGAGCCGCGCTTTACGGGCTCGCGGCACACCTTGAGATAATGCAAGCGCTGCCGGGACTCGCCCCCCCGGCAGCCAGGGCTCTCCTTACCCGGTTCTCCCTCGCTCCCGGGGGCACGAAGCCCACACCCGGCAGCACCAAGCCAGCAGAGGGAGCGCACCGGAGCCCCGGTCCCCCCCACACACGCACCCCGCGGCTCCCGGGCACCGCAGAGCGGGGTCCGCCCGCCCGCCACCTGCCGCGGCGGCGCCCCGCTCCCTGCCCTCCGCCGCCGCCGTGGCGGAGCCGGGGCTGCCGGCGGGGCGCAGCGCGGGGCTCGGGGACCGCCCCTCCCGCCCCCCGGGAGCCCCGCTCAGGTGCCGTCGCCCCGCTCCCGCCGCGTTACCTCCGGGCCCGGCCCCCCGCTGCCGGCGCCTTCCAGGCGGGGCGGGCGACCCCGGCCGGGCGCCTCCGTCCTGCACCGCCCGCTGCCCGCCGCCACCCCCGGCCGCACCGCCCCCGCCCCGCGGAGCGTACCAACGGCCGGCGGGGGGGGTGGGGGGGGGGGGGGGGGGTTAAGCGCGGCGCCGGCCCCCGAGGGCGGCAGCGGGGCGGCGGGGCTGCGGGCCCTTTAAGGCGAAGAGGGGAGGGAGGGGGGCGGGCCGCGCACCCGCGGCGGGGCGGGAGGTGCGCGCGCGGCCCCGGGGGCTCCGCACCGGGCTGGGGGGGGGGGGGGTGGCTCGCAGCGCGCTCCGGAGCCCCGCGCGGTCGTGGCGTGGGAAGCGCGTTCCCGAGATCCGCGCGCATCTCGGCCCCGCGCGCTTCCGTGCGCCCCGCGCAAATGGGGGGCTTGGTCGCAGCGGGGGGAGCGCGGTCCCGAGCACTGTGCAGCAGTCGGCCCCGAGCACCGCACGTCGTCGTTCGTGCGCCCCGTGCAAGCGGGAGCTTGCTTGCGGCATGAAAAGCGCGTTCCCGAGCAACGCTTGGATCCGCAATTTCCACCCGTGCAAACTTCACCTGTGCACGCCCGCGTCTTCGTGTGCCCCCCCACCCCACCCCCAGGCGGGGGGTTGCTTGCGGCATGAAGAGTGCATGCACCGAGCAGCACGCAGTATTTGTACCCGTGCAAATTGCACCCGTGCAAACTTCACCCGTGCACCCTTGTATCTTCGTGTGCCCCGTGCAAGTGGGGACTTGCTTGCAGCACGAAAAGTGCATGCCTGAGCACCACGCAAACTTCACCCATGCAAACTTCACCCATGCCCCACGCGTCTCCGTGCCCCCATGCAAAGGTCATCCCCATGCCAAGGCTGTTCGCACACCCACGAGGCCTCAAAGGACCTGTTGCAAGCCCCTCCGTTGCCCGACTCACCTCTCTGCCCTTGCACTGCAGAACTTTTTGCAGCCAGGCAGGAGCTGGAGTTGCAAACCGTGAGGCTTAAAAAGCAGTACGAAGGCTCTGGCATGGGAGCTCTGCAGGAGCGTCGTGCTGCAGAGGGGGAGTTGCTTGAGCCTTTCCAGAGAGCGGGGCCAGGCAGGGCTGGAAATGCTCCTCCACTCTGCACACATGCTCTGTGCATGATCCTCCAACAGATAACGCCGAAAAAAAAAAGCCCTGCTTGGGCAGACAGCACTAAAACCAACAAAAGTGGGCTTATCTGGGCTTGGAGCGCGTCCAAACTCAAACCGCAGGAAGATCATATTAAGCATTCGGGAAGCTCCCATCATTTGCAGCGTAATTTAATATTAACAGCTTGCTAAATTGCCCAGCATTAAACCTAATCTTTGGAATTAAACGTTGAACCGGGGCATTACGGCTCCGTCTCCTGTGCTGCGCCCAAACCCTTCACTGCTTTTCCAGCCCCTTCCAACAGGCTGTTTGTCAAGGCCAGCAGGGATGTTGCCCAAAATGACCTGTTTTTGGACTTGCACTGCTAAATTTAGGTTGGGCCTGCATGTGGCGGTTGCGGGCTGGAGAAGGGATTTTTGCCCAGGAAGGGTTTCACGTGAAAAGGCCTCAGTTTGTGGAGTTTTGGGCAAACCTGGGAGGCCAACAGGCTGTGCTACCCTGTGTTTACCAGCCCTAATTTTATCCCTGCAAAGGTTTCCTGCAGGACGTAATTATTTCCACAAGTGCAAAAGGGAAAAAAAAAAAAAAAGAAAGGAAAATTGAGAAAAAGCACTCAAAGTCCCCAAGCTGCCAGAACAGGGTGGGTGCGGGCACCTTCCATGGAGAGCTGGGGTCAGGAGGAAATGTTTTTTAGTGAAGAAAGCACCCAAAACAAAGTATGAGTCAGGCGGTGAGTTAAATCACTACACACATGCGTTGCATGGTCAGGGAAAGCGGAATAAGCAGGAGATATGGGGACACCAAAAGGCTGGCACCTGCCAGAAGAGCCGAAGCCTCAAGCATCGCCCTGCAGAGAAGCCTCTGCTGGGAATTTGGGAAGAACCTGGAAGACACCACACCGCTTCGATGGCCGAGATGTACAGCCTCGATCTCTGACACATATTTGATGAGTGGCGAGGGTTAAATACAGGTGGTGAAGATGGCCCTGATGGAAGGTGTCTCCGATGGAAGATGGCCCTGATGGAAGGTGTTTGTGATGGAAGATGGACATGATAGAAGATGGGCCTGATGGAAGGTGGTGAAGATGGAAGATCATAGAGTCATAAGTCATTTAGGCTGAAAAAGACCTTCAAGATCATCAAGTCCAACCACCAGTATCACCTACCATGTCCCATCACAAAACTGTGTCCCTTATGCCACATCCACATGTCTTAAATCCCCCTGGGAGTGGAGATTCCACCACTTCCTTGGGAGACTGTTCCAATGTTTGATCACCCTCCTTGTGAAGAAATTCTTCCCAATGCCCAACCTAAACCTCCCCTGGCACAACTTGAGGCTGTTTCCCTGTGTCCTATCACTTGTCACCTGAGAAAAGAGACTGGCAGCCTCCTCGCTGCAAGCTCCTTTCAGGGAGTTGTAGGGAGTGATGAGGTCTGACGCGGGCCAGGGTGCAGGCCCTTGGCCCTCTTGGCTGCCTGGGCACACCGCTGGCTCGTATTTGGCCGGGTTTCGACCAGCACCCCCCAGGTCCCTTTCTGCTGGGCAGCTTTCCAGCCACTCTTCCCCCAGCCTGTGTCGCTGCACAGGGTTGTTGTGCCCCAGCCGCAGGACCTGCCATTTGGCCTTGCTGAAGGCCATGCAACTGGACGTGGCCCATAGATCCAGCCTACGCAGGTCCCACCCAGACCTCTCCACAGCGCCCTCCGCCCTCAAGCAGATCAGTGCTCCCACCCAACTTGGTGTTGTCTGCAAACTTACTGAGGGCACGCTTGGGCCTCTCATCAAGATCATTGATTAACGTGAAAACAAACTGGCCTCAGTACCGAGCCCTGGGGAGTGCCATGTTGACGAGCCACTGACCAGATTTAAGGCCCTTCACACGGACTCTTTGAGCCTGACTAACCATGCACTTGTCCAAGCCACGACCAGCCAGTTTCTCCAGGAGAAGGCTGTAGGAAAGTGTCAAATGCTTTGCTAAAGTCCAGGCAGACAACATCCAACACCTCTCCCTCATCCACTAGGTGGGTCATCATGTCACAGAAGGAGATCAGGTTAGTCAGGCAGGACCTGCCCTTCATAAGCACATGCTTATGACCACTCAGTTGTCCCATATGTGCTGTGTGATGGCACTCAAGATGATCTGCTCCGTGACCTGCTCTGGCACTGAGGTCAGACTGACAGGCCTGTAGTTCCCTGGCTCCTCCTTCCAGCCCTTCTTGAAGGTGGACCAATCTCCAGTCAACTGGGACCACCCCAGTTAGCCAGGACTGCTGTAAATCATTGAAAGTGACCTGGTGAGCACTTCTGCTAGCTCCTTCTGTACCCTTGGGTGGATCCTGTACAGCCCCATAGACTTATGAACATTCAGATGGTATGGAGGTACCCTGAGAATAACTGGTCTTGCGAATAAAGACTGAGGCAAAAAAAGGCATTGAGTACCTCAGCCTTGTCTTCATCTTTCGTCACTGTTTCCCCTCACATCCAGTAAAGAATGGAGATTCTCCTTAGTCCTCCTTTTGTTGTTAATGTACTTATAAAATATTTTTTATTGTCTTTACTGCACTAGCCAAATTGAATTCAAGTTGGGCTTTGGCCCTTCTAATCGATGTCCCTGATGGAAGATGTCCTTGATGGAAAATGGCCCTGATGGAAGTTGTGCGTGATGGAAGATGGCCTTGATGGAAGATGACCCTGATGGATGATTGCCTTGATAGAAGATGGCCCTGATGGAAGATAGCCTTGATGGAAGATGGCCTTTCCCATAGCAGGATCCAGCAGCCCTCAAATTCAGTGGCTCTAATATAAAACTTCCCCAGTCTAGGAATAAAATAAACACTAGGAATAAGATAAACACCAGGAATAACCTAACCAAGCACTGGTTGGAGGCACTCGTTGTTTTCCTCCCTGATGCCACATGGATGGCCTGGCCTGTTGGGATGACTCCAGATTCCCATTATTCAAGCTGTCGCAGAGATTATTAGAAAGCATTTCCCACTCATATAAAAACCAGATGCGCTTTGTCACGCTGCAATTGCGCCAGGATTTGAAAACAAAAAATAACAGGGCTCTTGACATCCAGTGGGGATAATTACTCTTTGCGGGGGAAAAAACAACAGGGAAGTGAAGGGGCTGAGCTTGGGAAGCAGCCTGGGCAAGCTCGCCGCGTGCCGGTGTGCCCCTGTCACCCCCGCAGCCCTGTCCAACAGCAAAGCCTCTGCAGGAGAAGATTTTGGCGGGGAATGGTAAAATTTGCTCCTTTTCTTCTGCTTTGCGACATCGATGCCCCCTGAGCCCATTAGGGAGACCCAGCTGCTGCCACAAGCCCTTACATCACCCAAGCAGGAGCTATTTGCATGATAAAGCCCTCTTTGGGGGGGGAATTGCTGCTTAATTACAGAGCAGCAGTCACTTTAATTAGCATGTCTCCATGCTCCCTGGTACTTTGCATGGATTCAAATGAGCTGCTCATTAGGGACTGGTGCTAGGACAAGCTACACCCGTTAGCAGTGTGCTAACTGAATTAACCTTGGCAGGGCCCTGCCTTGCACCGCTCCCAGGAGGCTTGCAGGAGCGTGCAATAGCTGCCGAAAAGGATGGCTAACTGGAGCCATCCCTAGGAAGGGCTATTTGCACCCAAAATCCTTATGAATGACAAATCAGCTCCAGAGGCAATGATATTTTGCTTTGACAGCCTGGCTCTAGCAGCAGCACCACACAGGGACCCAACACAGCTTTGCTTGCACAGATGCAACGCACCCACTATGGTACCTGGTGTTTTTTACACCGGGACCATCATTAGTCCCATAACTGAGTGCTTGCAAAGGGGGAGCAAAATCTGGCTAGCATCCTCACCCCTGCCGCCAACTGCTGTCGTTGTACCAAATTGGGAGCAAATCTAATTACTGGAAGGCGGCAGGGCCATGAAAGTGGATGAAGTCATCTGCTTTCAAAGGCGCCGAGTGACACCAGAACAACGGGGCTCCCTCTAATCCATTCTGCAAAGATGCAAATGGGTAAATTGGGATCCCGCCAGAGGCTGGTGGCTTTGTCTGGCAGTAGTTTCGTAAACAGCCTCATGGGGACAAAAAGGCCGTGACCCACCAACCTCTGTGGTTTCTTGCCAGGTTTTGGGTGGCTTTGGGCAGCCAAGTCTTCTTGGTGTCTGTCCCTGTTGCTGCTGATGGCTAGGCTTGCATGAAGCTGTTGATTTTACTTCTCTGTTTCCACTTCACAAAGGCAAGTTTTCCTCCTTGCCAAGCATTGCTCTCTGTGCGCCCTGCTGCTTTTGCTTTCTCCCCACTGGGGTTTGTCTCTCGCTTCTTACTGTTCCCCATGCCAGCTTGCCATCCCACAGGGCAGAAATGGGGCCTGCGGGCACCTACTGTGTCCCAGGATGCAGCTGAGGACCCCCAAAAAGCCACCTTCCTCCTTGCGGGCCTGTGTCCAATGTTGATCACTTCCAACCCTTCCCCATGGGCCGTGCTACATCCTCATCCGGCAGAGGGGACCGTTGAAGGACGGGCAGCCAAAGAGACCATCATTAATGAGGCAGGGGCATGGTGCTGTTACCCAGCCCCAGCATTAGCGGGGGCTCTTTGTTACCCCCCAGGACCGATCTCATTGGCAGCAAGCAGGTAGTTCAGTGTTCGGCATGGCCAGGGAAGGCGTGCCCCCCTCCACTCACAGCGAGGGTGATTTTTCTCTGGCTGCCCCGTAATCTGATCATCTTGTCACGGTTCCCGGGAGCGGGGCTGCTCGAACAAAGCCCTGGAGCATCCTCGGCTCCCGCAGCCGGGGGCTGCAGCTGTGCCTCGGAGCGTGACCGATTGGGAATGAGCCTTCGCAGCGCGTCTAATGCCGTTTGGACAGGGAGCCTTTCATGCACTCGTGGGAGCGAGGCCCCGGTATTGAGCTGGCAGCGCCCCGTGCTCCAGCCCTCACCGCTCCCACCCTGTAGGAGCCACACAGCCGCCTGGCCCCGCAGCGGCAGCATCCTCGGGGTGCCACGGGCAGGGCTGGGGAATGGGGGACGCTGGGCACTGGGGGGGTCAGCTGGTGGAGGGGCAGGCTGTGGGTGCAAGGTCAGCATGGGAGGTTGAGGGTGGGAGACGCTCCTTGTTTTCCTGAGCTGGTCCCCAGCACCCCATGTTGGGCCCAAGTGGGTACCTCATCCTGTATCCCATCACCCTGTCCCCAGCAGGTACCTTGTCCCAGCTCCCATCACTTCCTCAGTGTGCACAAGAGCATCGGGTCCCCATCTCGTCACAGAGCCTATCCGTGGTGTCTCCACTCCACTGTACGCTCTGTACTGTTCCTTAGAGTCAGCACACCAAGTTCCCCTAGTGCGATAGCGTGTAGATGAGTGGTCAGAAAGCTGCCTGGCAGGGAAGGACCTGGGAGTACTGGTTGATAGTCGGCTGAATATGAGCCAGCAGTGTGCTCAGGTGGCCAAGAAGGCCAACAGCATCCTGGCTTGTATAAGAAGCAGCGTGGCCAGCAGGGCTAGGGAGGTGATCGTCCCCCTGTACTCGGCGCTGGTGAGGCCGCACCTCGAGTGCTGTGTTCGGTTTTGGGCCCCTCACTACAAGAAGGACGCCGAGGTGCTCGAGCGAGTCCAGAGAAGGGCGACGAGGCTGGTGAGGGGTCTGGAGAACAAGGCTTACGGGGAGCGGCTGAGGGAGCTGGGCTTGTTCAGCCTGGAGAAGAGGAGGCTCGGGGGCGACCTCATCGCTCTCCACAGGTACCTCAAAGGAGGCTGCGGCGAGGTGGGGGTTGCTCTGTTCTCCCACGTGCCTGGTGACAGGACGAGGGGGAATGGGCTGAAGTTGCGCCAGGGGAGGTTTAGGTTGGATATTGGGAAGAACTTCTTTACCGAAAGGGCTGTTAGGCGTTGGGATGGGCCACCCGGGGAGGCGGCTCAGGCACCATCCCTGGAGGCCTGTAAAAGATGTTTAGATGTAGAGCTTAGTGATATGGTTTAATCGGGGACTTGCTGGTGTTAGGTCAGAGGTTGGACAAGGTGATCTTGGTTCCATCCTGGTTCCCATCAACTCAACCCAATTCCTAATGGGTACCTATTCCCAGTCCCCTATGCCCCATCCCAGTCCCCATTAGGCACTTCATGCTAGTCCCCACCACCTTGTCCTCGTCCCCATCAACTCATCTGAGTCCCTAATAGGTACCTCACCCCAGTCCCCATCACCCCATGCCACTTTCCATCAGGCACCTTGTCCCAGTCCCTATCGCTCCATCCCAGTCCCCATCGCTCCATCCCAGTCCCCACTAGGTACCTTGTCCCAGTCCCCATCAGGCTCTACCAGGGAGGGTTTGGGGACCCTGCTGGGAAGGGGAAAGTGTGTGCCAGCCAGGTCCTGTTGCCCCCTGGCTTTGGGGCCAGACTGTTTTGCGGACAGGCAGTGTCTGTGGGGTCATGAGATTTATTGCTCCCACCTCCCTCTGGTTTCAAGCACTTGACACACGGAGCGTTTTCCTGCTGGCATGAGGCTTCCGATCCGAGACGCGCTGCCCTTTCAAGTCCTCTTCAGCTACATTAAGGTTAACATCAGGGACAGAAAGGTCTGTAAAAGCCTAATGTAATATTTACGTGCAAACAGCTTCTGTGGTAGCAGCAAAACCCTATTAGTCACATCACCAGTGCCTAGAAAAACACAGCTGTTCTCAGATGGTGGCAGAGCGCTGCTGCTGCCACAAGATTTATTGGGGCTTCCCTATCCCCGAGTCCAGTGCATTGCGGGCAGCCGCAGTGGTGCCGGGGCATGGGAGCCTCTGCGTGCGGGACTCCTCCAGCCTCCACAGCCTTCATCCTTGGAGGTGGGGTTGGGTGGCATCGGCTAATGGACCTGCCCTGCAGCGGGGTAGAAGCTTGGGGGGGGGGGAAACTGAGGCAGGGATGGGAGCGGGCAGGGAGATGGTGACAATTTGTGGGGGGGCGTTGGGAGGGAGCAATGTGGGGGCCATGTGTCACCTGAGAGAGGAGGGGAAGGGAAGATGGAGAGATGAGAAAGACAAGTTAAGGGGATAAAGAGAAAAGGATGAGAAGAGAGAAGATGGAGGGAGAAGAGACCAGTCAGGGTGAAAAAACAGAAGATAAGGAAAAGGTGAGGAGGAAGAGGAGGAGGTGGAGGAGGTGGAGGAGGTGGAGGAGAAGGAGAAGGAGAAGGAGAAGGAGAAGGAGAAGGAGAAGGAGAAGGAGAGGAGAAGGAGAGGAGAAGAGGAGGAGGGAAGAGCTCAGATACACCTCACCATACCTGAAGCTCTCATGCTGCCCCCCCCCCCCCCCCCCCCAGGTGATGGGGAGCTCCCTGGTCCCATGCGGGCCCCTGCCGACCACAGCCCCTTCCCGACACACTGGGTTTGGTCGCCACCTGGGGAGGGACACAGGGGGACACGGGGGTACATGGGGGGGCCCTCCCAGGGGGGCCCTCCCACAGCCTGGCTCCTAACAGGGGTAAAAGCCGAGCATCTGAAAGTCTCTTTGCACCTGCCCCAGGGTCCTCCTGTAAAAACAGAGCTGGGATGGAAACAAAGCAAAAACCCACTTTCCTCCTCAATTGAGCAAAAACTTTGCATTTTTTTAGGGGAAAAAAAAAAAAGACAAAATCCTTCTGAAGCCAGCATTTGCCTTGGCGGGACATCTTCGCTCCAATGGACCTTCCCCTGCCCGGGGATGCCGCCGCCACGTGCGGTGCTGCGGGAGGAGCAGGGGAAGCAGTCCCCCCTGTTGGCTGCCACCGCTTTGAAGCTCGCGGGGCAGGAAATGAAGAGCTGTCTTCAAACAAAAGCTCGCCTCCTCCGGGATGGGGAAATGGGGAAAAAGGAGACAATTTCCTCCATCTCCCCAGCCAGCTTGTGGGGGGAGATGGGTTTCTTGAAAGGGGATGTGCAGCTTGCGAGCACCTCGAGGCTCCTCCAGCCAGCCTCGGTGCTGTGCAGTTTCTTCTCCTCGATGCAGCCAAAAATACAAATGCATGGGGGGGGGAGTTGGAGGGTGCTGGAGCTGGTTGCGTGGAAGGGACACAAAGTACGCCCCCAGCTCCTGGCCTTGGGGCTCCTGCCTGTCACCGGCCCCTCTGCAGGTGGCGGCTCCTCCTCTCCCTCAGGTTTTCTGCTCATTAACACAATTAGGTCTCATCCGTGCTATTTTTGTGGGGATTCACTCTTTTCCTTCCATCCTTCCCCCCACTGTATCAGTTGGCTCCACAAAAAATATCAGAGCTCCCCATGACCTTTGCCAACCATTCACTTAAGGGGTTAGGTGGTTTTCTTGTTGTTTTTTCTTTTTTCTTTTTTTTTTCTTTTTTTTTCCCAGTGAAAAGTGGCTTTTTGACCCAAACACACATTTTCATAGAGAAGGTTTATTTTGGCTGAAAGCCTTTTTTTTGGTGTGTGTGTGTGTGTGTGTGTTAAAAAGAAATATGGGAAGGCAGCGCTGAGTGGCTGGTGGGAAGGAGGCTGCACGAGAAAGGGTCACTCCTGCAGAACATGGGGGAGGAAAAAAATGTTCTGTTTGTGCTTTTTCATCAGAAATACCAATGAGGGAGTGAATCATTCCCAAAATCCCCTGTCCTGTGCTGTGTCTGGCCCTGCCTGGCTGCAGCCGCCGAGGGGTGAAAGCCGTCACCTTGCCCTTGCTGACGGATGCTGTGGGTCACCCCTGTGCATTTTTGGGGCTTTTTCTGCACATCCCTCAGCTCCTCCGGGTGTGAATTTTGCTTTGGTTTCGCTGGAGGGGGTCAGGGCTTTGTGCTTTGTGATGCTGAGCTGCTTCACCCAGCAGGGTAAAAGGCAAAAAGGCAGCAAGAGAATGGGCTCTCCCTGCAGCAAGCAATAAGAGCACTTGGGTATTAGAAAATATTCTTTTTTTTTTTTTTTTTTTTCCCCTTGATTTTTTAACAGCTGTTATAGTAGATGGGAAAACATTTTGCCCAGTTTCTCTGCATTGGCTGTTTAGCTCACAGAGCTGCTCTGGTGCTGGGTACTGCAGCCATAAAATCCTTCCCTGTTTCCTTTTTTTTTTTTTTTTTTTTTTTTTTTTTTTGGTATTTTGAGACAAAAGAAATGAATTTGCAGGAATTCGGCTTGCACCAGAACTTGGGGGAGGGGAGGGTTGGCACCCTGGGGCAGAGGCCATGTGCCAACTGCTGGTCTAATACCACAGCTTGCCGTGTCCTGGGGACTTGCCTAATCCCTTCTCCCACCAGTTTAGGTTTTGGCCACGGCAGCATGCGGTGACGATGCTTTTTTTTTCCCATTTCCTCATTTCCACATTATCTCCTTCATCCTGACCCCATGGCCCTCGTGGTTTTGGTGATGGGGAGCGAGACCCCCCCAGGTGGCTGCTGCCAGGAAGGAGCAAAGAACGGCCCCAAAGCAGTGCTGGGTTTCTCGGGGCACTGGGGCTGCACCCACAACGAGCCTGGCCTTGCTGGGGGGGGCGGACCTCACTGCACGCCCATGGCAGGCCCTGGGGATGCCAAAGGGTCTCTGCTGCCCCCACGGCACACTCTTGCCCCATGGCCTGGCACCTGGAACTGGGCCGAGACTTGCTGTAGGAGATGTCCAAGCCTTATTCCCGGAGGCACTTCAGGAGGACACTGCAGGTGGGTTGTCTCCAGCCATGTCTCCTGGACGTACCTCAGGCCGGCGCTGCAGCTAGCTTCTTCCTGGTCACGTCTCCAGCTCCATCGTCTGGATGAGCTTCAGAGCGACGTGGGGAGCTTGTCTCCACTCCTGCTCCAAGCCTTTGTTCCTGGGTGGACCTCAGACCTACACGGGTGTCTTCTTCCTGCTCCTGGTTTCAGCCCCATCCCTGTATGGCCCTCGCACTGACCTTGCACGTAGCTCATCTCCAGCCCTGCCTCTAACCCCATGTCCTGGTTGGACCCCAGAACTGTGTTGTAGATACCTTGGCCTCATCCCTGTCTTCAGCCTGGTCTCTCAGATAGACCTCAAGCCAACCATGTGGGTTGCTTGTCTCCACCCCTATCTCCTTGACAGACCTCAGACTGATGTTGAAGGTATTGCCTCTCCATCCCCATCCCCTGAAGGACCTCAAACCCGTGTTGCAGGTTGCTCGTCTCCACCCCTAGCTCCTGAAGGACTTCAGCCCAATGTTGCAGCCCATCTCCACGTCCCCCAAGTTCCCCGGCTGCCCCCCAGCCCCAGCCACCATCTCACCTTGCCCACAGCGCCCATCCCCGGCTCCGGGCGCCTCGCAAGGGGCTGTGCCGCAGGAGGGGCTGGAGACAGGCGGAGGGGAAGGAGCGCCTTCCAAATTGACAACATATGGCCGTGCCTTATCCCAGGGCCCAGTAAATAGGTCTTTCATGCTGGGCCGGTTGCCATAGGAGCAAACACGCAGGAAATATCCCAGATAACTTGAATAGTGGCGAAAACATATGTTTTGGATAAAACCCGGCAGAAAATCGCCCCATTTAACCCCTCCAAGGTGTTTTACCCGCTCAGCTTTAACCCCTTCCCCCCCCCCCCCGCAATGCATGTACAGCATGGAGAAACTGAGGCACACCCTGGGTTGCACTAGGATGGGCATTTTTCTTGCAAAACCAAGCTGCAACTGCTGGCTCCAAGGAGTGGTTTCACTGCCTCCTCCTCCTCCTCCTCCTCCCTGCAGCCGCGTCGCCCCTTATCAAGATGGATGCCTCCACGCGAGGCTCTGTGCTCGCTCCGCACGCACTGCACTTTGATTTGCCAAGGAATTTGCTCTGCTTTTGCTTTTTTTTTTTTTTTTTTTTTTTCCTTTTCAAGCCTCAGCCAAACCTTCTCTTATCACATCTGGTGAGCAGCAGCCCCTCCAAGCGCTGCAAAGGCGAGAAAGGGAGGCTGAGCCCCACCACCCGCCAGGGATGTGGCCAGAGAGAACGGGCCCTGTGCCCCTTTTGCCACTTCACAAAACAAATTTCATCACACATCTCCCTGCTGCTGGCAGCCCTCACCTGCTGGCTGGGCTTTGGACCCACCTTCCTTGCAAAATGGCATTTTTGGGGTGCTAGCAGGAGGATTGAGCGGGGGGATAAATGGCTGGAAAGCAATGGTGCAGCTGGCACTGGTTCCTATGGCCCCGGTGCTCTGCTTGGTCTCAGGAAGGGGAAAGCTGAGGCACAGTGTGGGGGCAAGGCTGAAAAGCTGCTGCCGGTGTCTCTGGGTTCTGCAAAGTGCTGTGAATGTGTCTGCATGCCTCAAGCACCCCTGGATGATGCAAACATCCCTGTGCACTGCAAACACCTCCACGCACTGAAAGCATCTCCACAGGTTGCAAGCATCCGAGTGAGCCACAAATATCCCCATGCACCACCAACATCTTTGCATGCATGAATGTCCCCGGCACGCTGCAAATATCCTCAAGCACTGCAAGCATCTCCACGTGTTGCAAGCATCCCTGCACGGTGCAAACAACCTCACAGGCTGTAAACATCGCTGCACGTTGCAAACATCTCTGCGCAGTGCAAACAGGCTGCAAACATCCCCGTGCACTGCAGACATCAAACAAAATAGGCTGTGGCCCAGCGAGCAGTGGCTGCGCGCCTTCGCCTTGCTGCAGTCCGCCCGACCTGGGATTTCTCCTGGTGCTGTCGTGTAAATACTGCTGACGGGAGGAATGTGAGAGCACGGAGAAGAAACCCCCTTCCCTGGCCAGAGCATTGCCCCACTGCTTCCTCCCTCGCAGAAATCCCCCAAAATGCTCCTTATCCCCTCTCATTCGCCTCCGCAATTTTTTCCCACCTTTATTTCAGGACATCCCTGCCCGCAGCTGCTCTGCAGATGCAATCCCAACCTCATTTTCCCTCCTCAGCTGGCGCTTTCATTTTTTTCCCTTTTTCTTTCTTTCTTTCTTTCTTTTTTTTTTAAATGTTCAGTGCATCTCCCGCCGCCTCCTTCCCCCTCCCCAGCTCTATTATGGGTTTGTGAGGTTTAGCAAAATAAACACAGCCTAACCATAACCCTCCTAATGTGCTAAATCACTGGAAAAGCCAAAACAGCTTTGCAGGGTGGCTGAGGGCTCGCGGCAAGGCAGTGGCAGGCCCCAAGCTGCTCAGCCCTCCGAGCAGAGCACGGCAGATGCAATTATTTTTGTGGCTTTGTGCCCCTTCTGCTCCGCTGCCCTGTGCAGCGCAGCCCCACAATGCTGTTGTGATATGGGTCCTTGGCTGCGGGCCCCCCAGCTCGGGGGGACCAAAGGTATTTTTGAGCCCCACAGCCTGGTAAAACCAGCAAGGAAATGCTAGATTGAGGAGGGAGCAAAGGAAAGAGAGAAAACCCTGCAGGGCAATGGGGAAAAAATGTATTTTCCCTGCCAAATCTTTGGCCTCGCTTTCCTCCCCATCCCCAGAAAATCCGCAGGCAGAGCGTCCCAGCGGGGACCAAACACCCCTTCAAAGCCACTTAAAGCTTGAGCACCCCCCCCCCCCCCCCCAGGGGCATTTTGCCTGTTTCTGTGCTGTTTTTGTGCTATTTGTTGCTGTTTTCCCCCCACTCTCAGCTTTCTTCATGCCGCATTCAGGTACTGGCCAGGGGCTGCAAAGTGGCCGCGAGCTCTGGCTGTTTTTTTGGGGGGCGTTTCAGGCTGCTTTGGGGTGAGAGCACTTTCTCCCCACCCTGCCCAAGAATGTTTCTGCTGATATTAAACCAGACCTGGAGGCACTTCGAGCGAGCCGACTTCCTCGCCAAAAAATGACCTCAGCCTGCATGTTTGGGAGGCTTTCACCTATTTCAAGTGTTTTCTCTTTCCTCCTTCTCCCGCCCATGGATGTGGGGTACTACAGCAGTGCTGACTCCCCCTGATACTGGGGGATTGCGGCTTTTATCCCACAAAACCCTCTCGGCTGCTTGCAGAAGGTTGCAAGCAGCAAAACTTGCAGGTTTGTGCAGGAGGCTCCTGCTTTCCCCACACGGGCTCCCCTGCGTTTTTGCTTTTATTAACATGGCTGGGGCTGTGTCGTAGAGCAGGACACGATGCTGGGTGCTTTTTGACACCTGCAATGGTTTTGCAAGTGTGAAACCATAGCCTGAGCCTCAGTCCAATCCCTAGGGCACCTCTGTGGTGGGGCGCGCTGAGGAGAAAGCAAGGAGAGAGTGCTTTAAAAAGGAAAATGCTGGATTTGGGTGGTTTTGGATGGAATTGCTTCATCTTTATTTTCGCCTAGCTTAATATTTGCTGCCAAGGGGAGAGCAGCCTGTCTCCCCGGGGAGATGTTGCAGCTTATCAGAGCCAGCGGTCCCCAAGACATCCAGCTGGTGGGGGCAGCTCAGAAAATAGAAGCACTTCTGCAGGAAGCAAACCTGTTGGATTTCCAGTCCCTAAAAGGCTGATGTTAACAGGAAAATTCCAAATTTATCCCTAAAAACAGGAGAGGCAATACTTCTGACATTCCCACCTGCCCAAATCTGTGCATCGTCATCTGCAGCTGCCTCCCACACCTCCATCCTGCACCCCGCAGCTTGCACCCCTGTGGAGCAATCTGCTCCACGCATCCTATTCTTGCCTCCTGGATCTGCATCCTATACCCTACATTTCCACCTCTCACCCTGCATCCCATGCCTGCATCCCGTAAATATATCCCACATCTGTAGGCTGCACCCTGCCTCCTGAACTCGCACCCCTCATCTTCATCCCGCATCCAAAAATCCTACATCTGCACCCTTCATCCCACGTCCTGCGTCTGCCTCCCCGCCCTGCTCCTGCCCCCATATCTACATCTCGTACCCAGCACCCCACATCCTGCACCCCAAAATCCCGCATCCACATCCTGCCCCCTGCCCTGTCTGGCCACGCAGGGCAGCTCCCGCGGCCCCATCCCAGCCCTCGAGCAGGCGCGCAGTGGGAGTGCCGCGTTCCCGAACCAGCACGAGCGGGGCGTGGAGGTTTCCCTGTCCGCAGGGGCTCCGTCCCCCCCCCCGCAAATCACCGCCCCGTCACATCTGGCAGACAGATGTGGCCGCACGGGCCAGGCTCTGCTGCCCAGATGGGGGACGAGCGGTGAAATCCCTGTACGGGCCAGGCACACGGCCTGAAAGCAGTGATGTTTCCTTGGGAATTTACATCTCCTGCCCTGCGAGGTCCCCATGCGTGGCTGGGCCTGTGCTCTGGTGCCCTGGGGACAGAGCATCCCTGTCCTGCATCTACATGCCACATCTGAATCCTAAATCCTGCTTCTGCATCCCCTGTCCTAAGTCCTGCACCTGGCGTCCTGCATCTGCATCCTGTTTTCCACTCCTGCTCCTGCATCTCGTGTCCCACACCCTGCTTCTGCACCCTAAAGCCTGCTTCTGCATCCCATGTTCTGTGCCTTGTACCTGGCATCCTTCATCTGCATCCTATTTCCCATGTCACCTGTCCTGCATCCCCTATCTGCATCCCAAACTCTGCTTCTGCATCCCACGGCCTACATCTGTATCCTAAATTCCATGTCTCACACCTGCACCCTTAATCCTACATCTGGCCTTTTGTCCCGTCTCCTCCAACCTACATCTGCACCCAAAATCCCAATTCTGCAGGATCCCCTATCCTATGTCCTGCACCTGCATCCTAAATCCTCCATCCCACATCCTAAATTCTGTATCTGCATGTAAACCTTACTTTCCACATCCTGTGTCCTGTCTGCATCCTAAATCCTGTATCCTAAACCCTCCATCCCACAACTGCATCCTAAATTCCACTTCTGCATTCCCCATCATGTATTCTGTTTCCGTGTCCTGCATCCTACATCTGTGATCCTGTGTCCGCATCCTAAATCCTGCATTCACATTCTAAATCCTACTTCCCACATCTGGATCCTAAATCCCGCATCCTGAAGTCTCCATCTTGAATCCTCCATTATCACCCTAAACCCCACCTCTGCATCCCCTAACCTGCATCTTGTAATATACCTCTAGGACCTCGCATCTCCATCCTAAATCCTCCATCCCATGTCCTGTATCTACATCCTAAATCCTCCATCATCCGTCCCACATCCTGCGTCCTGCATCTGCAACCTAAATCCTCCATCCCGTCCTAAATCCTGCATCTACATCCCAAATCCCGCATCCTCCATCCCCCAGCCAGGACCCCGCAGGGAGGTCGCAGCAGCCCCGCTGCGGGATGCGCTGTGGCCGCCGTCTGCTTTACAGGCACTCGGGGCTCCTGACGGCAAAGTAAACTGTGGCAGCCGGCGTTTACCCAGCCCAAACAAGCAGCACTTCAGCCTGTTTAACATTTCCTTCCCCAGAATTAGTGGGGAGGTGCTGAACCGCAGCGAGGGGCCGCGGGAAACCCCCCCCCCTCTTCCCACTTATCGCGCGGAAAAGGTGCCTTCGTCCAGTGTCTTTGTGCAAAAAGAGGGAAAGAAAAAAGCCAGGAAGGAAGGGGCACGTGGTGGATGCGCTGCCTCGGGGGCCGCGGGTGGGGTTCGCACCCCGGTGCGGGCTCCCGCATGGAGAGGCGCTGGGGCGCCATGAATTTGTGATGAGCGGCCGCGGGAGCTGCCCCTGCCGAGCTGCGCCGCCCGCGCTGGCGCTAATGTTGGTTTAAGGCATTTTACACGCTCCGGTGCCTCTCTGAGAGCGCCTTGTCCCCGGCCCCTTGCTCCCGAGCGAGCCACCGCCGCCGGCCCCGCACAATGGGCGCTTTCACGGGGCTGCTGGCACGGGGCAAGCCACCTTGCGCACCCCCCTTGCCGCGGCAGCCCCCAGGGAGACGCGTTTGGAAACGAGGCGCTCGGCCCCTGCATCGCCCACCGCGACGCCCAGCGCACGGGGCTCAGACCCGTGGGACGCCCCAAAACCCTGCCAGCGCCAAGGAGCAGGGCGGGAGGACGGCATGAGGGGAACAGCGCGGGGCTGGGCCGAAGGAGCGGGTGTCGCCGTGTCCTGGGCTGCGGGAGGGTGACCCTGGTGCCGTGCCACGGGGACGCCGCGGGCGGAGGCACCTGCCCGCGGCCACAGCCCCCTCGTGGCTTCGTCGCCGCGCTTTGGCCACGCTTCCCGGCTCGTGGCCTGCTGGAGAAAGCGAAGGGATAACAGCAGGAAAATGAAGCCAAAAATCCCAGGGCTGAGGGAACAATCGGCGCCGAAAACGATCCTCGTGGGATGGACGGGCCTGGCGAACGCGCAGGGGCAAGGTGGAGCGCGAGCACTGGGCGCCCCCCGCTCAGCAGCACAGCCCCTCAGCCCCTCGCAGCTCCGGCGGCGGGACGCGCCCTGTGACCCCCAAAACGACCTGTTTATAGCCAAAACAGCGGCACGTAATGGGTGAAAAATGCATTGTTGGGGAGGGGGGGGGGAGAAGACTAAACATTTTTTTTTTTCCCCAAAAAAAAAGAAGCCAAACTTCTTCCTTCAAAGGGGACGAACTTCCCACTTGTGCAATGAGTTGTGTCTGTCCCAACCCCCCAGAAACCTTATTCTCAGGGCGCTCCCAAAGCTTCTCCCCCCCCCCCCCCACCTCCCCCAAAATACAAATCCCCCGCCAGGCCCACCAGGGAGCCTGGGGGGAGTGAACCAGAAAACCCTGTATTCAGCCTAATTATCCCCCCGGCTGCAATCTGTGATCTCTGGGACAATTAAAAGCTCTTAATCCCAGCTGAAAAGCAAACAAGGTTGGAGGCGGCGTCTTCCTGCTTCCCCCTCGCCCGCTGCCGGGGTCTCGCTCCCGGCTGCAATATAAATATGCAATTAAAAATCCCCAAAAGGCCTCGCTAATTGCTCTGTCAAAGGGGGGGGTTCCCACCGAAAAAAAGAAAAAGGTCTGGGGCCAGGGCAGGGGGTACTAAAAAAAAAAAGGGGGGGGGACAAGTGAAAAGGGCTTTTTCCACCCCAGTAATTGAAGCCAAGGCAGCTGCTGGGTTTTGGGGATAAATTGTGGTGTGTGGAGACATCTTGGGATGGGTTTTTGGGGGGATGCTCTTTTTTTCTTTTATATTTTTTTTGCCGGGGGGGTGTGTGTGTGTGTGTGTTCCCCAGGGGTTAATCTCCAGTCCTCCTCTCGCTCCAGCGCCAAGGACCCCTGGCAGTTCTCAGATCATTAACCCTGCAGAAAAGCAATTAGGGAGGCTGGAAAACAGGGCAGCTGCTGCCCTGAGAAAAGGCAGGAAGGGGGGGGGGGGAAATTCAGTCCTGAGCCCCCAGCCCCAAGATTTTTGGGGGTGCATTAACAGGCTGCTTTAGGGCCACTCAGCTCGGTGAAGATCCCTGACCAGGCCTGCTGGCTGAGCACCACTGCGCCGTCAGTAGGTTTCAGAGTGAACGAGCCTGTGTTCCGCCAGGAAGCCGCCTGGTGCCAAATGAGGAGGGTGGGTGTACGCGGACATCTTGAGTGCATTAAACGCCGATTTAAAGCAAAGCCCTGCGTCACAGGATGCTGAAAAAATGCTGATGGGGCAATGCTGTGAGCAGCTCCAGCCAGCCTGAGCACAGGCTGCTTCACGTCCCCACCCCCAGCATTTTTTTGGGGTGATTTTCAGCCAGATCGGTGCCTGGATGAAGAGAGCACATGGAGAGGGACCTGCAGGTCCCATGAGAGCTTAGCCTGCAAGGGAAGGGCTTTTTTGGCGGGTGGAAGACATGCAAAAGCAGCTTTTCTCACTACAGGGAAACCCCCTCCCTGCTGTTTGCATGGGGCTGAGATTCCTCCAAACGATCCCAAAAAGGCAATATTGCACCCAAACCACCCCCAAAAAGATGGAATAAATATACTGCACCAAGAGCCAAGCTTGCAGAGCGGCGGTGCAAAACAGCCCCCGACCCCAGAGAGGATTTTGGCTGCAACTCTCAGGGACAGGGGTAACAACTGATCCCATTACTGGTTTTTATTGAACCCATTTCCCTGCGCTCTGCCAGAGCCAGGGACTTGCATGGATTAAATGCGGGGCTGTACAGACGAGCCCCCACCTTGCACTTCAGGGACCCCCCAGCACCCCATGCTGGCTGTGGCTGGACAGGACCCATCGCACCCACACCGATCCAGCCCCCTTGGCAGGGTCTGGCCCCCCCCTTGCACTCACCCAGCCAAGAGGAGCTGTTCTGGGTGCCCACCGCCTCGCAGCCCAAACGCAAAAGCACTGCGATTTTGGCCAATCTTTCCTAAATCCTTTCCAAGGAGCGCAGCCGCTCGCAGCCAGAGGAGCTGCTGTTTGATCCCCAGGCTTTATTGAACCTTTAAAAGCTGCGGCCGGCACAGAGCCGTGCTGTGCCCTGCGGGCACCGTCCCCAAGATGCTCGCAGCGTGGCGCCCCGGCGTGTGGGTGCTGGGGGGCCCTGCAGGAGCCCCCTGGGGCAAGGAGGAGGAGGAGGAAGAGGAGGAGGAGGAGGAGGCAGATGGGGCTCAGGTCACAGGCAGCCACACTTTCTGGGTGCTGACAATGTCGCTGAGCTTGCCTTTGATTTTCAGGAAATGCCGCTTGAACTCCAGCCCGTCGCCCTGCGTAGGGAGAGACGGTGGCTCGGTGCCTTGCACGCACTGTGCACCACCCTGCACCCACCCGTGCACCGCCTTGCACTCACCGTGCAACACCTTGCACCCTCTGTGCACCTCCTTGCATTGCTTTGCACTTCCCTTGCACCTGCCACGCACCCGCTGTGCACCCACCTCGCACCCACCACCAGCGCCCACCTTGGAGAGGCGGAAATCCACCAGAATCTTGCTCTCCATTTCCACCAGGTTCACCTTGAAGATGAGCTTGTTGTTCCTCCTGTCCGTGGTGGAGATGGTGACCTGCAGGCGACAGTGACGGGGGGGCCGTCAGGGGGGGCTGGCAAAGGCCCCTGCCCCACCGCGGCCCCGTCCCCACCTGGTTGGTGCAGCTCCTCTTCCAGCCGTAGCCCATCTTCTCGCAGACCTCCTTTAGGCTGCGGTAGGAGCCGTCGGCGTCCAGCTTGGTGAAGAAGCGCGTCATCCTCTTCACCAGCCGCTGCCACGGGCTCTGTGGGCACAGCGCATCCCGGCGTTACGGGGGCTGCCAGGCAGCACCCCCAGCACCACCGAGCTGCATCCCCACGGGAACGCCGCCCAGCTGCACCCCTGCGCCCGCGCCCCCCCCCCTTCCACCCGCCCCAAACCCCGGCCCTGCTGCCTGGCTGCAAGCTGGTGCACCCCCCTCCCCGCATCCCCGAAAGTGCACAAACGCAGCAAAGTTGCATCCCCGGCAGTGCAAAGTTGCATCTTTATATGGGAAATATTGGCAAGCTGCACCCCCTCATGGCAAACATGGTGGGTTGCATCCTGGTACAGTAAATACCGCGAAGTGCAATCCTGACTACTGCAAAGTTGCAGCCCAAATACTTTAAATAATGCAAACCCAGTGTTGCAAATTTGCTCCACACTACTATAAATTCTGCAACATTACATCCCAGTTATTACAAATGCAGCAAACTGATATATATGCTGCAAAGCTGTACCTCCCAGTACTACAAAGCTGCATCCTGGCAATATAAATACTGAAAAGTGGCACCCCCAGTATTGCAAAGCAGCATGCTGATATTATAAATACTGCAAAGGTGCATCCTGAAATGATAAATATTGCAAAGCAGCATCCCCAGTGCTGCAATGTTGCACCTTAGTACTATAAATCCTGCAAAGCTGTATCCCAAAGATTGCAAACTTGCATCCTGATATTATAAATACTGCAAAGACGCATCCCAACGGCAGCACCTGCGAGGAGCCCGGGGTGCCGAGGAGCTGGCTGTTGACCAGCATGTGCTCGGGGCATGCGGGCTGCGAGAAGCTGATGCCCTGCACGAGCTTGTCGATGCTGCCCGTCCCGCTGTCCCAGAGTGCCGCGCCGGTGCCAGGCTCGGGCTGCGATGTGGAGTAGCTCGCCTTGTCCTCGCTGAAACGCAAGCAGAGACGGCACGTTAGTGCCTGTAGCTATCGCAAACGGTGGCGCCAAGACTGCAAAGGGGATAATACATGACTATGGGAACTGCACCAATAGGTTCAATTTATATTGTAGGATTTTGCAGGACTGTCTCTGATTGTGCACGCACAAGCAGGATAAGTAGGGGTCCACGCACGCGCTAGGTTGGTTTCCACCACACCTCCTGCTTACAGAGTTACAACACACACAAGAAAAGCTCCTGCTCGCACAAGGGTGCACGCGTTGCAAGGAGGTGACGTGTGGCAACTACACATGCGTTCGCAAGCTCACTCACCCGAGCACGCCCTTCACCGGCGAGAAGTCCATGTCGGAACGGACGTGCTTGGAGAAGGCGCCGGGCGAGTCGGTGACACCGCCCGAGGACATGCGAGCCCGCTTGACACCTGCCAAAGGAGGAGAAATCCAGTAATGTGCCCCAATTTGGGGCGGAAAGCGCGTTTTCCCCATGCCCCTTACCCTTCTTCAGGGGCTTGCAGTACCACCGGTCCTTCTTGATGTCGGGGATGGTGATCCTCGCCGTCGGGCTCTCCATCAGGATCTTGTGCAGCAAAGCTGAGGGAAATGGGGCAGAAATAGCAAACGCTGCGTGGCACCGGGTGCTGGGTCCCGCTGCCTGCCGGCTGCCTACCTAAGGGCGCCGAGTCGATCTTCCTCCAGGGCGGGAGGTAGGTCTTCCTCTCCTTCCAGTCGCTGTACTCCTGGCAGCTGTCGCTGGGCTGGTCCCAGGGCAGCTCTGCTGGCAGGGCAGACCCCGCTGCGTTAGGGCAGCATGGCCCTGGCCGGTGCGGGGCAGAATCCAAAGGGGAGAAGCGCAGGGAAGGCCACAGCCAAGAGGGATTTGCATGAAGGGCTTTTGCAAGGGAGCGTTAATAAATGCGCTTTCCAGTGTGCTTTTAAAAGGGTGTGACGTGCAGAAGCGCACAGTGTGTAAAGAAAGGCGTTCCAGCATGCAAAAGCCCTGCGGGGTGCAAAAGCCCAGTACAGCACCAGATACGACACCACAGTGATCAACTGTACGAAGCATCGCCGCTCTGCTCCATGCAGCGGGCGCTGCTGGGCAGCTTTTGCTTCTCACAAGAGTTTGGGGTGAGCGCAGCACGGCCACCCACCAGCCAGGGATGGCCGCAGGTGCACCAAAAAGCTGAGAATTGCCCCGTGCAGACGGCAGCGCTGGGCTGCAGCACTGGCATCGGGCAGTTCCCAGCTCCCCTCTGTGGCCACCTCTCTCCAGGCGCTTCGTCCCCTTCCCCTCTGCGTTTCCTCCACCTCGTACACCCCACCACTTGCATCTCCCCACGCATCTCGTGTCTCACCCTAGGCATCTCATGGATGCCCCCGTGCATTCCATACCTCCCCTGACACGTCTCACACATCCCCCTTCTGCATCTCGCGTGTCCCTTGGTGCATTCCGTACGTCCCCTCTACGCACCGCGCACACCACCACGCGTCCCCCCCACGCATTTCATGTGTCTCCTTCTGCACTTCCTGTGTCCCCCCTGCCTCCCACCACTCCCTGCGTGCTCCGTGGGTCTCACGCGCCCACCTCCGGCCAGCATCGCTGTCAGCACCACGCCACACGCCCACACGTCCACGGGCTCGGCCCTGAACTCGGGGCGCCGCAGCAGCTCGGGGGCCACGTAGGGCAGGGTGCCGCACATCTTGTTGAGCAGCCGCTCACGGCCATTGTGCTTGAAGACGGTGGCCAGGCCAAAATCGGAGATTTTCAGGTTGTCTGGGCAAAAAGAAAAAAAAATTGGTTAAAGGTGGGCAAGCGGCGGGCACCACGCTGCCCCTGGCACGCACCTCGTTCGTCCAGGAGCAGGTTCTCTGGCTTCAGGTCCCGGTGGGTGATGCCCATGCTGTGCAGGTAGACCTGGGGAAGGGGAGCAGAGTCAGACGAAGCAGGGATGTTGCTGCTGCTGCCGCTGCCGCCGCCACACTCACCACTCCGGCGATCAGCTGCTGGAAGAAGCGCTGTGCCTCCGGCTCTGGCATCCCGATATCTGGCTCTGCGGGAAAGCAACGCCGCGGGGATGGGAATTGCAATTGCCAGCTGCGCGAGGGACAGATTTTTTAACGCAGGGCTTTAAAAACATGCAGGTACATTTCGGAGCATGCGGCGTACCGATGCGATCAAAGAGCTCGCCGCCGCTGCAGTACTCGAGGAAGAGATACTGCGTGGCGCCCTCCCGCCGGTGCCCGTAGAACTTGACAACGTTCTCGTGGTTGAGCATCTTGTTGATGCAGATCTCCTTCTTGATGTTCTCTGGGCAGTCAGCCGCCCGCTTCATGTCCACAATTTTGACAGCCACGGCTTCCTCAGTGCGGCGGTTCACCGCCAGCTGCACCCTAGGGGTGGGAGTCAGGGGTGGGCGCAGAGCAGCGTGCAAGGGGTGCAAGGAGAGCGCACGATGGGCGTGCAGCGGCTGTGCAACGCAGCCACAAGTGGCAGGCAGCATGCAGGTAACAGGCAACGCGCGCACAAGCAGCCAAGCAACAGGCACACAGGGGACATGCAGTTGGCGTGCAAAGGGCACGCAGCGGTCTTGCAACGGGCAAGCAGCGGGCACGCAGCGAGCATGCAGAAGGCGTGCAACAGCCGAGCAGCGGGCATGCAGCAGGTGCGCAGGGGGCACGCAACGGCTCAGCAGCAGGCAGGGAAGGGGCAGGCAGGGGGCACGCAACAGCCTGGCAGCAGGCAAGCAGGGCAAGAGGCAGGCGCGCACGGGGCAGGCCGGGGGCACGCAGCGGGCGCCCCGCCGCGGCGCGCCAGAACCTCCCCAGCCCGGCCCGGCCGCACTCACTCCCCGTAGGCGCCTTCGCCCAGCGTCTGCACCAGGTCCCAGTCCTCCACGAACGGCACCGGCCCCGCCATGGGCCCCGGCCCGGCCCCGCCGCGCGCCCCGTTCCCGCCGGCGCCCCCCGGCCCCGCCTCGCCCTGCGCGCGCAGCGCCCGCGCCCCGCCCCCGGCCCCGCCCCCCCCCCCCCCCAATTTCCCGCGAAACGCCGGAGAGCAGCGAAACCGCCCCCGGCCCCCGAACGGCAGCAGAGTTGGGAAAAAAAAGGCCAAAAAACGTCGTTTTGGTCGGTTTTCTGTAATTCCCCTTTAATCAGCCCTGGCGAAGCCGTTACTCCTGATTCGGTGACTGAGTATAAAAATCCCAGCCGGGCACGCTGGGCAGCGCCGGCCCGGCTCCTCCTGCGTGTATGAACGGTATAAAAAGAAAAAAAAAAAAAAGACAACCCCCAAAAAAACCAGAAAATCAAAAATATTTCTGCTTCACAGGCAAAGGCTGGGTCAGTGCGGTGGGCGGCTGGGCCGGCGGCGGCTCTACGTCCTGGACAAGCCGCGGTTATCCAAATCCTTCACCTGCAAGAAAGGAAAGGCTCAGCTGTAGGAGCGCCGGGGTGGAATTCCACCTCGTCCCAAACCCGGGCTCGTTCCACCCCCGTACTTTGTATATTCGGACCAGCCAGTGCTCTGTGGTGTACGCCTCCTCCAGCACGTCCAGCTCGAAGTCCTTGTTCCCGATCTCGGCGTTCCTCACCCGGTCGTAGCCCGGCGGCCGCTCTGCAAGGGACAAGAGGCAGCGCTGTCCCACCACGTCCCCGAAGCCTTTGGGGCACGGCGGTGGCACCGGGGACTTACTGGCCTCGGTGTAGACCTGCCCGAAGCGGTAGTAGCACATCTTGTACATCAGGCAGTTGAGCAGCACTGGGGAGCCCTCTCGGTCAACGCGGAACTCCCCCGTGGGGGTGTAGTAGTCATGCTCCTTGATGTGCCTGCCCGTGTCTGTGCTGCCCCCGATGCGCACCATCCACAGGAACTTGTTGATGTCTGCAAGACGACGGGGGACGAGGCATTGGGGGTCAGAGGCCAATGAGACACTGGGGAGGGGGAGAGCGCTGCGGGACCTTACCGTCGGAGGAGTACCCGGTGAGGCCACCAAATATCACCAGCACGTAGCTGACGTCCAGCTCCCTCATGATCTCGTAGGCTTTCTCCTCCGTCGATGCCATTGCCTGGAGGGGACACAGCGGCTGTCGCGCCATGCGGAGCCCCTGGGGTGGCGGGCAGGCACAGGGCAAGCACCTACCTGACCGACGCGGGAGATGTGCGTGTTGTTCCAGGTGTTGTTGTCCACCAGGATGGTTCGGTTGGCCATGGCGGTGATCTGGTAGCCATAGTCCCACCAGGACATCACCTTGGCGTCCTGCACCCAAACACCAGGTGTGCCATCAGTGCCTCGGCAGGTGCTGCCGCCCACCGAGGCTGACGCGCGGTTACCTCTGGGGTGTTGTGGCGCAGCCAGTAATAAGCCTCTCTGAAGTCGTCAAAGATGATCCTGCTGCCGTCCCCACCGCGGGCGGACAGCACGATGGACGGGGAAGAATACGCCTCGCTGGTCACCCAGGTCGAGTGGAAGGTGTAGGTGATGAGGAAGAAAGCCATGACCAGGATCATGCCGCTGGCAACCTTGTAGAGCAAACTGGCATCAGCACCCCAGGGAAGAGGCCATCAGCCTCTGGCACTCATCCCCACCAGGACCAGCGGCCACTCTCCTCTTCCCCACAGCTCTCCCCACCACGACCTGGCGCAACACTCACTTCATTTTTGATGGGGTAAGTGGAGTCTTGCTGCTTTTTGCTCTTCTTGTCTGGTCGGCTGATATCCAAGTTCTTCATGTATGTGGACAGCACCTGAGAAACCCCGATGCCGGAAAGGATGCACATGACCGGGGCCAGCACCAGCATCAGACGCACCTGCGGGCAACAGCAGGACAGTCAGCGCCTGTCGGAGAGGAAAGCTGGGCAGAAAGCAGAGGAACAGAGAAATTACATGCAGTCCCGCATCCTGCACCTCAAATTCAGCAGTAACAGCAGCCTTGAGAAAAACCCTTGGGTGATTTTCTTAGAGGACACAGACTGGAGGACCAGAGCTGCTGCAAGGGAGGTTCTCTGAAGTCCTCAAAGTCAGCCAACATGCAGAAATGACCTCAATTTAACAGCCACGGGCAATCTTTAGGATTATTACGTGGAGCCAGGAATTAACAGATGCCTCCACACACAGAAATCAACTTGTACTGAGGGCTTGGCAAGAGTGATAACAGGCTCATAAGCAGCCGTTTGTCTTCAGTCCTGCCTGGACACCTGGAGAATTTGTTTGGTTTTGCACATCAGCTATGGGAGACCAGGAAAAGCATTCACCCGCTCCTCCCAAGAGCGGGTCGCAGACCGCAGTGCTCAGAAGGACACACATTAATGCCCAAAACAGTAAGTTTTGCAACGTCGTATTCCCTCACTGCACAGAGGGGTACATAAACCAGCTTTAGGGAAGGGAGAAAAGCCTCATGGAAGTTTCAGCTGGCTCAGGGAAGAACAGACGTTACCAACAAAGTCAGAAAAAAAGCCAACTCCATTAAGACCATCTCATCATCCTGCCCGTGCCCTGGTCACACCCGTGACAGCAGATACCGACACTCCGCAGGCAGCAGCCCTCACCATTACGGCAGAGAAGTACATGCTGGTCACACCGTACATGATGATAAAAATGCGGGCATCTGAGAGGTTACTGAAGCAGTAATAGAGACCAACTGCAAAGAGAAAACAGAAATAGGTGAGATTTGCCTCAGCAATCTGCTGCCTGAAACAAAACCCAGCTGGCAGAGGCAGGCAGCACACCATGACCCGCTTCTGCTCTGCACGGCTTTGTACAGCGATTTAATAAACCTGGGGCATGCCTGAGGGTCTGACCACAGCAGCACTGGGCTCACCTGGGAACATGAAAACGAGGAGCTGTAGGTCAAAGTAATAGGAGGACCAAGTGGTGGGCTGGTGCTCCGAGACAGAGGCGATGATGGGAATGTTGTTCTTTGCATAGGAAGGATCCAGCAGGGAGTAGAAACGTCCCGTCCACGGAGAGATTTTCCCTAGCAAAGAGGATAAAGTCACGATCGATCCCAGCGCAGCACAGCCAGCAATGCCCATACGTTCTCTCCCAAGGGAAGAATGTGCAAAGCTGAATGAGCAATTCTCATTTAACACCTCCGTTACTCAGAACTGTTCTTTTAAAAAGGAAATAAAGTGCAATTTTATCCTAAAAAGACTCCTCCCTCATCCAACCAACACCTTGTAGCATCTCTATTACTACAGATCAGCACTCAGCTTCTGAAGCATCAACTCAGCATCCCCAGTGAGGTCTGAGTCACGGCAGGCTTCTCTGCATCTCGCACCACCCGGCGCCCAGATCTTACAGCTGCATTCTAAGTATTTTCTTGCTGATGAACAAACTGGGGCAAGTCCCATCCTCCACGTTAGAGAAGAGCTTGCAGGCACTGAAACCACAGCGCAAGCAAATAATGCAAAATCACGACCAACAGATCGCACACTCTTCAAAGTATCGAAAGGAGGCAAAGCCAGCAGTGAAACGCGCTCATCATCGCCACGAGCGGGGCCTTGCCAGGGAGCTCGGGCTACCTGTCAGCATCAGCACAGCCCCGATGGTGAGGAGGACAAAGCCAACCAGGGAGATGACGCTCCTGAAGAGGATTTCAAACTGCTGCGGGTTCAGCTTGCTGCGAAGGTAGTCTACAAAGGCATGGATCTGACACAAGCCGAAGACGCCAAGGGCAGCCATGTGCTCCGAGGAGAGGACAGGCTGCAGGCAGGGGAGAGCATGATCAGACACCGTGCAGAACGACAGCTGAGTCGCACTCGAGACCAGCTTTTTTTAAACATATAAACAAATCACTTCTCAGCAAAATCACTGCTAAAGTCATAGGAAGCCATCCCCTTCCCGTAGACAGTGAACGGCACAGCTGGTGTGAGTCACTTTCTTATGTCAGCTTTAATTCCCAGATAGGAATTCACAAGCAAAAATAACTGAGAGCCTAACCTCATGCTTGTAACCTCTCCTCATGTTTAATTTTTTTAAGCCCAAAAGACCTGGATTCCACATGCCAGGCTGGTAAAGGTGAGCAACAGGCAGTACCTTAAACTGGTTCTCTTGAAAATGCAGACGACTGCTCAGAAAGAGCGCGCATTTTTCCTGCTGTACTAAGATGCATGCTGGCGCGAGCATTCCCTGCACTGAAAATGGAAACTTCTTCATGAAAGACAGCCAGTGCCAGGAAGGTTATTAGCAGCTTATCGCTTTGAAAGTCATCCAGCCTTACAACCTGCCCTAAATCAACAATAGCAGTACAGCCACGTTCTTCTCCCCCTGAAGAAAGGCTGCATTTCAAAGGCAGGCAGGCACCACCAAAAGCCGGTCGCTGCTGATGTTGCTGTTTGTTACAACAAACCTGCGTAACAGCGCCTAGACTTCGAAAGTCTGTCCTACCCACTTACAAGCTCCGTGGCAAAGGCAAGAAGAGAAACCAGGTGCCAATTCACAGTTGTTCTGCTACAACCCACAGAACTACAACCATCCTGGCATCTCCAAATCCTTCTGTTCCCCACCTGAAAGCCAACAAAGGAGATCTGCATAGAGAGGATCGTTCCCAAGCAGTAGACAGTGCAGTAGGCTACGTAGATCCTGTGGGAGAAGCGTCCGGTCAGCATCAGCACAAGAACGTGCAAGGGGATCAGGTTAATCAGAAAGACGTAGCCACCCCATGAGGAGACCTGGCAAGAGAAAAAAAAATAAAAATGCAAGTTCCAGGGCTGAACACACTGCGTGGCAGGGCTCAAACAGAGCACGTTTGATTTTCCTGGGGTCACACGCAGGACTTTCACTCGGCTGTAACCCCGAGATCCGCTCTCCCCACGGAGGACGCTGTTCACAGTCACAGCTGTCAGAAGCCCAGATTTTTCAATGCTATTGATAAAACCTTGCACAAAAAATGTTACGGCGTTCAGTTTTGGTGGGTGGAAATTAACGAAGACAGCATTCGTTTCTTTTTCACACTAAGTCCCGTACAGAGGTTTAGTTCCCTGACTGCACGCCGTACACTTTCGGTCACCGTACCAAGAGCAGTCACTCCGGAGTCAGAAATACCTTGGTGCCATGAAAAGGAACACTCACCATGTAGAAATAGGCAAGAGCACACATTGCTGCCCAATAGATAGAGCCCGTTTTTACAGCTTTGATCCACATGTAGTAAGTCAGCAGCATGCAGAATATGGCGATACCTGGGTGGAAAGACATGGCAAGGTCAAAGCAAGCTTACATCTGCCCTGAAATGTCATTTAATCCCTGGGGCACACCAGAACACTCTATCACATTACAAAAAATACATCTATCTTTTTGCTGTTTCACCAGAACGTGGAACAGCACCTTGCACAAAGAGCCAAGGAAAATGGTTTCAGTATCTGATTTCTCGATTGAAACACAGCGATGTTTGTGTCTTACTCTAGGTAACAGCTTACGTGGCCTCTTCTGTCTACACCAGCTAGCCTGTCTGGACACACTGACTCCTCATGCGGTCCCTAATAGCTCAGCTAGGGGAGAGGAACCTGGATTTTCCTCTGCCCTAGGTGGCAGCAACAAGATTGCTGCCTCTGCCAGTCCCCAAATCATTGGCCAGAACGAAGACAAAAGCCTGGGGGAGCTGCTGAACAGCTCTAATGCTAAGCAGTTTGTGGAGGTGGCAAAACTCTTTTTGACTTGCAAACAAGGATATTTGGGGAACTGGGCGTGGAAACTCTCTCCCTCTTCTCAGCCGAGAACAGCCACCCAGCTCAGAGCAGTGCAGCTTGGTTAGCACATCACAGCTCTGGCACGGTTCCTTGTCACACGCTGCAGCACCTCCACCAGCAGCTCCCAGCACACAACAGCCATTAAAGGTTTCCCTGCCACAACCTCACCTTCGTTATCGTAGGACCCAGCCACAGATCGAGAGATGTATCCAGGCACAACTGCGATCATGGCAGCGGCAAGGAGTCCTGCCCCGGCATCCTGGGAAACAGACGGAGGGTAGGAAAAGCCGTCAGCCTTTACGGTTCTGGTTATCTACGCACAGACATGCCTTGAAGGAACGAATGGAAGTCGAGCGTTGGAATGAAACTTCAAAGTAGATCTTCCATTTTCCAGGAGTTGTCAGTTCTGAGCAACAGTCTTCTCTACAACAGCTAGCAAAAAGGCACACAGCCCGCCCCGTAAAGCAGAACGCCACAGGGCACACCCAGACCTTCCCCGTACCTTGAGTTCTTTGGTGAGGTGGTAAGTCACTATGGTGGTGAAGGAGGAGAAGAGGGGTGCCAGGAACACACAGACATTCCGGATGTCGATGGTGATGTGGAAGAAGTGCAGCACGTGGTAGATGGCCGCCGATGTGATCATCAGGCCTGCGGGACGGACACGACACCGTCAGCAGAGCACGGCTGGCTGGCTCGCGGCACCAGCGTGCCATTTGAGCAGGGCAGACGGAAGTTTTGGAGGGACAGAGCAGAAAGGAGCTGCTGCCTGGCGCACCTTGACGAAGGGCAACCCCAAACTGCCCTCCTCTCCCAGCTGGTGCTCTGAATGAAACCCAGATGCATTTAAGCGGAGCGTGACACCGCCCAACTGCCTCTGAACGATGGCAGCTCTGCCTCGCTGCGATCAGAATTGCATTTTGCTGCTAGCGGGTGAACGAAGGAGCCTGACGTGCTGCCCTCTGCACAGAGCAGCTCCAGGCACCGCTCTGCTCCACGTATTCTAAACGCCGCTCCCAAATCCGCACCCTGACAACTTTGCATTGCACGAGGTGTGTTTTAGCAGAAGCCTGCTGGCTCACCTGGATAAATGGTTCCACCAATAATCCTGCCCAAGGGGTACCACGCTCGGTCATCAAACCAGTTGTGGAATTTATAGAAGCCCTCCTCTGCCAGGAATCGGGTCGTGCGGTAGTTAAAATACCTGTAACAGCAAGAAGCACTGAGCACCTCCGCACCCAGACACTGGTGTGCTGACCGCTCACGGCGCCTCAGGTTACAGTCTCAGTTCTTCAGGAGCGTTCAGGAAGCGGGGCAGCTCTGGCAGGCCAAACTGCGTGCCCAGCGGTTAGCGGGTTACAAGCGAAACTCCTGATCGATTAATGGGGAAAGGAAACCGCTGCGCATGCCGTTGGTGGTGAATGCTGCCCGTGCACCTGGTGTTTCTGCAGCAAGCCACGTGTCTGGGCAGCCTTCTCTGAAGTCTATGGGTAAGAGAGCGCTCTGAGGGCCTGCCACGCATTCTCTGCGCAGATGGAAGCCTCTCTGCCTCCAGGCAATGGCACTTTGCCACACGCCTTGGTTTTACTCATACTGAGACACCACCAGAAAGAGCAGGGCCACAGGGGATCCTCCATCCATCAGCACGGGCACGATAATTTTACTCCGTTTTGCCTCTGCTGCAGAGTATCACCTTAGGTCCTAGCAAGTTTAAAAGTCATTTTGCAAAGGTGGCATTTCCCCTGGCTTCTGATTTAATCGGCAACAACCCTGGGACAGCAACGCAGGTGGTACTAGGAGCCCTCCCTCCAGGCTCAGGTAGAGAACGTCCCCAGCCCAGCGTTAAAGCAGTGTCGGGCGATCGCCCTGACTTAGATCCAGGCTCCAGAAAGAGTCCTGGGATCTGAGGAGTGAATTTTGGGTCTGGAAAACTAAAACGTAGCTGTTTGTACCGAAAAAATCCCCCATCCTCAAAGGGGAACAAACTGACACCAGCAAACAGCACTCAACGTCCACATGCTCCATAAGAGAAAAACCCAGCAGGTCCCACGGAACGAGAGAGAAGACACTTACGGGTCAAACTCATGGATGACGCTTTCAAATCTTAAGACAGAAAAAAGCCTTGTGGAAAAAGCTGCGAACACAGAAAAAAAGACAGAATGAATCTTCAGCATTTGCAGGGCCGGGGTTGCATTAGGTTTATCTGCTTTGTCGCTGGATGAAAATTGTTTCTGTCTTAAATCAGTCATTGGAAAGACACAGTTTTCAAAGAACAGGTACTAAAAGAATCACGACGTTCACTGAAGTCACGCTTTAAAGGCAGACGGGAGCTTGATGACCTATGAAAGGACAGAAGGAGAAGCAGAGGCAGTTCCCCCCCGAGTCCCAGCAGCCACCCCACGTGCCCGGATGCAGACTCACACAGCACCGCTGCCATCGACAGGATGAGGAGCTTCAGCAGAGTGTCCTGCTTCTCGTAGGAGAGCCGGAGAAACCCCAACTTGGTCATTGTCACATTAAAGGCAGAGAGAGGACGCGCGAACGCCTGGACGAGAGCAAGGGAGGCGATCGAGGAGCGAGGCGACCTGCGGCCCCAGCACACCTCCAGCAGCGCCACGACCCCCGGCTCCGAACGCTCCGCTCCTGCCGCGGGCCGCCAGCCCCCGTTACCCCCGCCAGAAGCTTTCGCCAGGCCGCGTCTCCCGCCCCGACCCCCCGGCCTTCCTCCTCGCACCCCTCTCCCAGCCCAGAGCCGCCGCGGCTGCCGCAGCCCCTCGCTCCTTCACCCGCCGCCTCCCGCCCCCTCCCCTCGCTCCCGGCTCCCGCACAGCCCCCGGAGCGGCCGCTCCTCACCTGCGCGGCTGCCCCAAACCTCGGCCGAGGTCGTCGCTTCTCGTAGGGGCCCGGGACCTCCTTCGGGGCACGGGACGCGCCGCTTCACCTGCGCGCAACGCGGCCCGGCCGTCAGCTTTCAGCAGCCGCGGCGACGACGCTCGGCCGGCCCCGGCGGAGCTGTGCGGGACGCACCCCCCCGAACCCCCCCCCCAGCGGCCCCGAGACGCCGGCGCTTGCCGGGCCTTCCCCTGCCCTTCCCGGCGCTTTCCCACAGGCGGGCTGCGCGGCTCCTGCCCGCCCCGCCGAGCTCCCGACGCTGAACGCGGCCGGGCCGGGCCGGGCCGGAGGAGCCTCGGGGCTTCGGTTTGACCTCCTTGGCTCGGGGGGAAACCCGCGGCGCCCGGCGCTACGGAAGCGAAACCGCGGCGCGGGCGACGCCTCCCTACGCGATCACGGCCGGTGCCGCCGCGCCCCGCCTCCGCCCAGCCGGCCCGGGCCCGGCAGCCCCGCCCCCGAGCCCCCCGAGCCCCCCGAGGGCCCCGCGCCCCCCGCCGAGGCCCCCCCGGCCCCGGAGCTCACCGCAGGCCCGGCGCCGCCCTCCCGTCCCCTCCCGGTGGCCGGGGCGCAGCCGGCGGCCGCCCGCGGCTCCGCGGGCCCGGCCCCGGCGGCCCTCGCCCCCCCCCCCCCCGGCCCCGGGGCCCCGCAGCCCCCGGCCCCCCCCGCCCGCGGCCCTCACCCTGGCGCCGCGCTCGGCCCCGCCGCCCCGGCCATCCGCCCCGCGCAGCCCTCCCGCCCCCTCGCGCGCCCCATTGGCTCGCCCCGACGCCACTCGAACGGCGCCGCCGCTTATTGGCCGCGGGGCGGGGCGCGGCGGCGGAGGGCGAAGGGCGAAGCTGCGGCCGGGGCGTTCCGATTGGCGGAGCGCGGGGCCGCCGGGGGCGGGCGAGCGCGAGCAGCGACGTGTCCGTCCCGGCTCGGGGAGCCCCGGGTCACGCGGGCGGATGCGGAAGCGGGCGGCGGCCGCCACGTGGGTGCCGCCACGTGGGGGAGGCGGGGCCGGGCCGGGCCGGGGCCGGGGGCAGGGGCAGGGGCAGGGGCAGGGGCAGGGGCAGGGGCAGGGGCAGGGGCAGGGGCAGGGGCAGGGGCAGGGGCAGGGGCAGGGGCAGGGGCAGGGGCAGGGGCAGGGGCAGGGAGCGGGGGGGGGGGGCACCGGGAGCACCGCGTGCGGCTCTGACCCGGCGCCGGGAGCCGGCCCCTGCTCCGCGTGGCTGAGCCCTGCAGGCAGAGGCCTTACGGGGACGGTGCCTGAGCCGCCTCCCCGGGCGGCCCATCCCACCGCCCACCAGCCCTTCCGGTAAAGTTCTTCCCCACACCCACTGTCAGTGCCACCGGGCGCGTGGGAGAACAGAGCAACCCCCACGTCGCCGCAGCCTCCTTTGAGGTACCTGTGGATGTGGAGAGAGCGATAAGGTCGCCCCCGAGCCTCCTCTTCTCCAGGCTGAACAAGCCCAGCTCCCTCAGCCGCTCCCCGTAAGCCTCGTTCTCCAGACCCCTCACCAGCCTCGTCGCCCTTCTCTGGACTCGCTCGAGCACCTCGGCGTCCTTCTTGTAGCGAGGGGCCCAAAACTGAACACAGCACTCGAGGTGCGGCCTCACCAGAGCCGAGTACAGGGGGACGATCACCTCCCTAGCCCTGCTGGCCACGCTGCTTCTTATACAGGCCAGGCTGCTGTTGGCCTTCTTGGCCACCTGAGCACACTGCTGGCTCATATTCAGCCGACTATCAACCAGTACTCCCAGGTCCTTCTCTGCCAGGCAGCTTTCTGACCACTCATCTCCCAGCCTGTAGCGCTGCTTGGGGTTGTTGCGCCCCAGGTGCAGGACCCGGCACTTGGCCTTGTTGAACTTCATACAGTTGACCTCAGCCCATCGCTCCAGCCTATCCAGATCCTCCTGCAGAGCCTTCCTGCCCTCGAGCAGATCGACACACGCACTTAGCTTGGTGTCATCTGCAAACTTACTGAGGGTGCACTCGATCCCCTCATCCAGATCATCGATAAAGATATTAAAGAGGACCGGCCCCAGTACCGAGCCCTGGGGGACTCCACTAGTAACCGGCCTCCAACCGGATTTGGCTCCATTCACCACAACTCTCTGGGCCCGGCCACCCAGCCAGTTTTTAACCCAACGAAGCGTACGCCAGTCCAAGCCCTGAGCAGCCAGTTTCTTGAGGAGAATGCTGTGGGAGAATGCTGTGGGAAACGGCGTCAAAAGTCGAATTTTCCCCCAAATTCACCCCCAAAACCGCCCCCGGAGCCCGCCCACAGCAGCCGCCAGCCCCGCTGCGAACAAGCTGCCGCCCGGCCGGATTCCTCAAGTGCCCCAGGGGAACGCGGCACACCGGGGTTTGCAAACCGCCCATCGAGGGGAAGGGAGAGATGGCACTGGGAGGACGCACACAGAACTGCCCGGGGAGGGAAGTGATGCTAGAACACAAGCACAGGGAGCCCGGCTTTTCCAAACTCATAAAGGTGTTAAAAATCCAGACTTTTCCCACATTTCCCATCTGCATGCTCACGGGGGACACCGCACCGCCGCGCGGGCAGGGCTTTGGGCAGCGGGGGACGCGCGGGCACCGCGGCAGGCCGCGTCCTGCCATCCCCGGGGCCTTCCTAGCAGCCGAGGTGAAGGCCGTGCCCCGTCGCCCCGCCGGCTGCAGCTCAGTGCCCCAGAGCAGGCTTGTGTTTGGCAGGAGATGGCTGGGGGGACAGCAGCCGGTCCGCGGAGGCGCTGCTCAGGGTGGACTGAAGGTAAACGGTCTTGTGGAAGAGCCTGTTGCTGAGGAAAACCACCAGGGAGAAGAGACGGAGCTGGAAGTGGCTGGAAGGGAACGGAGCCGGTGAGCTTCCCGCCTGCCGACAGCCCGGGCTCTCCCCGATGCCACCCCCGCGCTGAGAAGCCCCCTCCAGCCCTCGCGCTGCTCGGGGCAGTGGCTGCCCAGCCTCCCTCCGGGGATAAGGCGAATTGACCCAGCTTTTAAGTGGGTACAGGAAGCCCAGCACCGCCATTCCTTCGCGCTTTCACCCACGGAGCACGGGCAGTCTCTGTTCTCCCTGCGCTGTTCCCCATTTACCACCCGTTTGTCCTGGACCTAACACCAGCACGGAGCTTCCCCGGGCCACTACTTACTAGGTTTTGCCAGGGGTCTTTGCTTCGTTGGCGCTGATGATGAACAGAGGGAAAAGAATGGAGAAGAGGCAGCCACTGGAAGAAAAGAGAACAGGCACCTCGGTTGCTTGTGGCCTCAGTGAGGCCCTCTCTGGTGCTGTGGATGAGGGTGAAGTTCTCTGATGCAGGAAAGGAGGGGAGAAGCGTATGGGCTCTGGGTTGGGAGCAGGCGGCTCCCCAACAGCAAACCGCCCTCCTACGGACTCACCTGATGATGTAGGACGACTGCATCGCAGTGAGAAAAGCCAGTGGTAAGCCAAATCCAAAGTAATAGGGCCAGTTTCTCTCGATGTTGGATAACCGTTGGTGCATTTCAATTCCTGGTGAGAACAAAATCCCACAGAAATCAACCCACAGAGCTATCACGCTGGGAAAAGACCTCCATTACACTTCAGCCCTTGTAAAAAAAAGTGAGGGAAAATGAACAGAACAGCAAGCCTTTCTTTCCAGTCTACTTCAAAGAGCACGGAAATACTTATAACGGTTATCCAAAAGAGCACACGGACAGAGAGAAAACAAACCACGCAGCAGCAGCAAGATAGAGAACAGCAATAACCAGCAACAGTGACTCCTGTCAGCTGGTGTGGGACCGCGAAGCGGCTTGCTCACTTCTTTGCCGCACGCAGGGCTCCTGCGGCTGCGCACGTCCTGCTGGCGGCCCCCCCGGATGCCACTCGAGCAGGGAAACGGCCGCCTAGCAGCAAACGTTTCGGCCCCGTCGGCCTCGCAGGCGGTGCCGAGAGCGGGGGCAGCACTCACCTTTGTTAAACCAGCGGTACTCGAAGCAGTAGAGAGAATATAGCAGCGACATGTGCAGGAGGCTGATCAGCTGGCCAACGATATCGATGGGGAAGAGGCTCACTATCATCCCCTGAGAAAGAAAAGAGCAGGTGAGCGAGGGCTGCTCGGGACCCAGGGGGGAGCAGCGCGCCTGCCATTGCCCCGGAGCACGGCGCGGGGTGGCCCAGGCAGGCGTTGGGTTGTTTTCTGGTTCCTTACTCTGGTCTCACCTGGATGAGGAACAGTGCCTGCAACAAGAGGTTAAACAGCATGTCAGCAATGATTTTACTGACACTGGGAAAGGGATGAGGCTTTCTGCCAGAAACTTCAAAAGCTAGATCTGCAATGTCCTGCAAAAAGAGAGAAGGGGACTTCAGTGAAAAGCAGTTAAGATGACAGACGATGCTGGTGAGCTGTGGTTGCCCACTGAGAACACCCCCGAGGCCCCTTTTCAGGACGGGATTTCAGATTTTCTAAGATTCTTACGGCCAAACCAGGAATTTGCCCCCCTTCTGTGCAGAGATGCCAAGATGGCAGGTGGTCCACACAGCCGGCTCGTGCCATTTCTGGGCCTGACGTGCAACGTTTTATCTGGAGCCAAAACGCCGTCACCCTACCACCAGCAAAAAGGGCTGCAGGGTGCCCTGGGGATTTACTCCTGACTGATCAAGCTTTAACGAGGACGGTCCCATCGCTCGCATGACACGCGGTCAATGTTCCCGTCACCTACCTGAAACCAGATGGCATTGACAACCTTACTGAGCACAAACAGGGGAAGGACCCAGAGGGCGCTGAAAATGGAGGTGAGAATGAACTCCAGCCAAGACCAGACATCACCGTGTAAGGAAGGGTCGCCTTTGAGAGATGGACAGGGAGAAAAGCACATTAGGAACCTCCTCATTTCAGATCGCAAACCCAACAGGTCCATGTTAAAGCTTCCCGGCACAGCCGTCTCTGCCATTGTGAAGTACTCCTGACTGCAGCACTCAAGGAAAGGAAAAAAACAACATTTCTTCCTCCACCCACTTGCTTTTCATTTATTTGCAAAAATATTCTGCATCTACCGACAACTGTGGGTACTGAGTGGCAAAACCAACGGGCTAGATCCTAACACAAGAAGGGTTCAAAGACTGTTGTCAGCCCTTCCAGTCTGTTAGCAGAATTACCCATCTGTCCGATTTTCTACGGAACAATTAAGCACAGCCCTGCTTAGCACAGCCTGTGTGTGGTTTTCAAGCCTCATCCATACATTTTTGCAGCTGATGACAGAAGAAAAATTTCCTTGTTGTTTCAAGAAAACCAACGCGTCCAAGTCCCCTCAAGAAGGGTCCTTCCTAGAACCCATCCCACAAGTTGGCCTTGGTAAAACTTCAGGTTTCACCAAGACGTGAAACGGAACAGGGGAAGGCAAACGGAGGGCTGGGCCCAACCTCGAGACGAGCTGTGCTCTCCCGTCCTGCTGAACGAGGAGCGTGCCATCAGCGGGGTGCCCGGCGGGGAGAGAAACAATGCAAGGAGACGAGCACGAGGAGCAGCTCACAGGGCAAAGCCTCAGCAGTTTGGGATGAGCGTTGGGACTCCCACGGACGGCCGAGCACCCTTTAACGTACAAACCGAAAAAGGCACTTACCAATGATCTGTGCTGTGACTGACTGAAGTACGGGTATAAATACTCGGTAGAACAAGAAGAGACTAAGCTACAGGGAGAAAGAAACAACAAGAGTTCTCGGTGAGCCTTCGCACATTCATTCTTGTGCTCTTTTCTGCCACCCGGCGCAGTGAAACCCCAAAACTTCCAACCACGCCCATGGCAGCAACGCACCTAAAGGTACTGCAGCCCCTCCTGATGCCACCACGACTCCGAAGCCACGCGGTCTGCCTAGCAGACAGCTTCCTGCTCGGCACCTAAATGGCTCAGCCTCAAATGAAAGCCTTATGTCCACACATCCTGACAGCAAAGGCTGTAAGTACTGATCTGAAGGCAGACCCTCTGCCTGCTCCACACACGCCTTTGTACGGGCAGTGATCCATCGACACACTGGAATCTGTTTAAATACAGCCAAAACCTGTGACCGAGCACTTTCCTTTTAACGTTTCCACAGTGACTCCTCATACCCTGCCCCAGCCTAACGGGAACATGCAGCTGGTGATTTAGTAGGTTGCAAAGTGTCTGCTCCATTAAGAACTAGCTTCCTGAAACCTACTAACAGTCAGGGTAAGGTCACAGCTGAGGAAATGACTCGAGATAACAATATTCAGTTTGGTAAAGCAATATCCCAGGCTGCAACAGAGGAGGAGCCGAATATTCAAGGGAAAAGCAGCCTCAAGGACCTGGAAAAGCAGCTGGGGTTTACTATGCAGGTTTCCCAAGAGAGTCCACCACTTCAGCCCTATGCTGTGCCCCTGTAAATACAGCATCGGGACCAGGGAGCGTAACGGCTCCTCTCGGTCCAGCCTCTCCTACGGCCTTCCAGCCGCAGGGCAGCCGGGCACCACTGAAAGCTTACAAGCCCTGGAGCAGGGCACTGGATTCCACAGCATCTGAACACAGAAAATAGCAAAAATCCCCACTTACCCAGAACACGCCTCCGTTCCAGGCACAACACTGAAATATCCGGCTCACAATCCGGGGTTCACTGGCGAGCGATAGGACAGAGAGAAGCGAGAGAGACACTCAGCTCCCGGGATCCGGACAAATGGCAACTGCTTCGGCCCCGAATTTTGGGCACCGACGTAGCAGACACCTGAAGAAATTCCTAAGATACGCAACTCAATGCCAGCAGCACACCTGATTTTATCTGAACGCTGGAATTCTGCAAGAAATCCCAGCGCAGACTTGCAGCAGGTTTCAGCCAGCGTGTGAGCTGCACTTCTACAGGTCTGCACCAGGGAGACTGTCAACCTTTAAGAATTCCCCAAATTAAATAAAATTCCCCAAGTAAATGAAATAAAAGGAGCCACGCTTTTATTTGGGGTTTCTTTAACGTATCCTTGGAATGTCAAGTTAGAGAAACAGAATTTTAAGCATTTAGTAAAGATCTCGAGCTTTGTTCTCCTCAAACCCTTACTGCAAAAATATTACAGATTTCGGGGTGCTTTTTGTTCTTGGAAGAGGCCACTTCAGCTGAGGGTGGTTTTGGCTTCTCTCTCTGCATATGACACACGTCTATGGATACACAAGAGAGAGAGCAGCTCCGTAGGACCCTGTAGTGGACTTTTCCAACCAGTTTCTGCTACCAAAGGAATATTGTTACAAAGAAAAACAGCAAAATAGGACTGCTCTGTCCCCCTAAAATAAATATTAATTCTCAAGGGCAGCACGTATGCAAGAAGGCAGGAACCTCTACGGTCGTAGGAGGGGTAAGCTGATCAGACATTGGAGACTTCTCCATCATCTTTAGACAAGGTCAAACTACCACTGAGCTAGGCAAAACAATTTGTAAATAAGTCTTGAACGGCATGTTACCATCCAAATGGAACAAATGCCAGCCCAACTGTAATCAGGCCAGTCGAGAAACGTCTCAGTGCAGTTTGGGAGTCAGCCACAAGAATAGATGCTGGTTTGCTCCCACACGGATATAATTCTGGCATTCCCAGCCTTAGTGGATGCAACTGTTCTGGGTGGCTGCAGAACACAGCAAGGCTGGGAAAATGCGATACTTCATCTGCCCCGAACGCGTCACGTGGATGAGAGACGTGCTCTGAGCAGGCTGTCTGCTGCTGCTTCCCAACTCCGAGTACCACCAACAGCAACCATCTTTGAAAGGCAGCAAGAGAGGTCAGTGTTCAGGAAAAAGAGGAGGCTTAGAAATCCACGTTCTTTTGGCTTGGACAGCTTCACACCGCAGAGCACGTACCTGCTATCGCAAACTGCCTGCAGCCTCTTAATTCTCCAACAGCACGAGGAGTCATCTTACCTCATGCTACGAGCTCCAAAGTTTTGTTACACGGAGTAGAAAAAAGGGCATTTCACGTCATGGTTTTCACACTTACTGGTTTTGCACTCGGTACAATTGGGTTTATGAATCGTGTTTCTACTGCAAGCCATCTGCAGACGTCAGCAGTTCAGCTTTTGCTGATGCTCGGGTTGCAGGTCTCTAACGGTTCTGACACTTTCACGGAAATCTTCACGAGTGCGGGCAAAAATAATGGCTTTCTTTCTTAAACCCCACTTACCTCAACTTCCCTTTTAGCCAGCCTACTGTGATACGATGGGTATTTTGGAGGAAAAAAGCAGAAGCCCTGCCAAATCACTACGACCTGCAGAGGTTTTGCAATTCAGCGGGCTCTTCAAAGCTCTGGGCAGTTGCTCTCTCTCCCCGCCCTCAGTAGCTGGCAGACGAAGAGGAAACGAGCAAATTATCTGATCTGTGTCATCAGGCCCCATACTCACTTCTCTTGCTTCCTCTCTTCCATGTGAAACCTCCGCTGGGCGAGCGCGCTGTTTGCTCTCCTTCGCCTCTGCTCCTCCCTTTTCTGCTGGATCCGGGCATCCAGCTTGGAGATGGTGCATATGCCCCAGATGGAGTCCTTGATTCCCTGGGGACACGAGGGAAGCGCGTCAGGCTCGCTGTTCCCCAGAGGGGGGAGGAGTGGGACGCGGCTGACCCAGGCCATCCAAACCTCCTGGTTACGGAAAGGGACATAAACGCATGCCAAAGGCACGTGCACAGCGCTGCACGCGTGGCTGCTGCTTTAGCAGCTCCTCTGTCGGGGAAGGGCTGGCAGCCCAGTACAGAGAATTAACAAAGAGAGCTCGTTACGGGACAGGGAGGGGGCTCACAGCACAAGGAAGGAAGCGAAAACACTCCCCGGACAGCAGTGCTGTGACGCATCCAGATAAAGCAATCTGGAAACAAAGCTTTTCTTTCAAAGAAATGCCAGCCGTGCTCAGCAACAGCAAGAGAGAGAAAAGGTAAACGGATCAAACTCCAGCTCAAAACCAGCTGTGTTTTACGCCAGCCGCTCCTCGCAGAAGACTCTGGGCTTTCACTCTTGAGAAGACCGAATAAAACCTCCTCCCAGCTCCTCCTTCGGGTCGAGGTGGATTTGCATCAGCACTGCCCTTACTCAGCCCACACTCCCAGTCGAGGCCGGGGAACCCTCAGGCAAGCAGGAAAGGGATCTGGGGGCAGAGGTGAGGGAGCAGCCCCCCGCTTGCATCGCCTGTTGCCCTCAGATGGGAGAAGGGACAAGGCCAGTCGCGCTCCCCGGCGAGAGGGGGAAGCCAGCACCAAGGCTCAGGCCAGCAGCTCCGTCTGTTTTCCACAGCCTGGTGACCTAAATCACCACGCGTTCCAGCAGCTTTAGGAGCAGCACTGGAAAGCCTTTTATTTATCTATTTATTTTTTGGGGGGTCTAAAGGTGTGATTTCTCATCAATCTCCTCTATTTATAACCCTGGCAAAAGCCAGAGTCAGAGCTTTCGCAGCCCATTTTTTTTCTGTCTGGCGCAACGCACTTCTGCCCCTGCCAGCATTTCTAAGGCCAATAAAATATAATTATAGCATACTTAGGATGTGCAAAGTCCCTGTGGCCTGACTACGAGCTTGATGCTTATTCCTTTACAAATAAAAGCATCTGTCTTTGTCTCAGAAACATTCTCACATCAGCCACATCCATGCAAGGCTCTAGGGAGCGTCTGAGAAGATTTCCAATGCCATTGCTTTTTCTTTTAACGACAGATTTGCCGCAGCTGGCAGGGCGACTGCCGTGACTTTTACATGCGGGTGACTTTTACTGCTGCAGCGATGGCTGAGCCCTGTGCACATCGCCGGTGGCTTGAGGTCGAGCTGCCTGGAAGGACGGAGAGGGCTGGGAAGGGGACGAGTCGGCAGGGCTCCCACCCCAACAGACATCGCGGGCACCTTTCACAGCTTTGCTGCCGCACGGCAAGCAAACCAAAACAAGCTGTTAGTAGAGAAGCGCCCCACAGTAAGTCTCTGCCTCACTCCTCATTTAAAAGGCTCCTCTCGCTACCTTCTGGTGCTCCACAGGCAGCTATCTCCAGCCCCAGCAGGTATCACCGCCACCAGCACCAAAATCTCACAGCAAAACCAGGACCGTAAGGACCTCGGGGGTCCAGGAGGGCGCCACTGCCCAGGTGGCTCACGCACCAGTTCAGCCTGCGCAGCCTTGACGTGACGGCGTAGATCCTGGAGCCGTGCGCACGTCTGACGTACTGCAGAGCAATGCTGCTCGTACCCGATGAGGCAGGAACTCGTTACGTGGGTCGCTCTCCCCGCTGCCTACAGACGGGGCGAAAGCATCACGAAACGACACGGGTCCTGCCGCTTCGCGCTGTGGCCGGGGCACCAAAAGCCTTCGCTCATTCCAATGCCGGGTGTCCGAACGCCGGCTCTGCCTCAGCATCACGTCAGCAGGGTTTGAAACCCGCACTTACACCTGGGAGAGGCAGCGGCACGGGGTAGGAGCGCTCGGCTCATGCGAAGCCTTACTGCCGTAGAGCAACCGCCCTGTTCACAGGGGCTACGAGGGTGACTTCTGCCCGAAGGAAATCTGTCCCAGCCCAAAGGGCTCGGCCTGCCCTTTGTAACAGGTGCACAGTGGTCACCGGGGGAGGAAATTATTCTAGAAAACACTTGCTAAAGCCCAGGGAGCATGCATCCCACAGCCCCAGCGCCACACCAGCTCTACCTGTCATCAGCAAGCAGGAAGCTTGCCTACAGCACCTCTGCCTTACAAAATCCTAACCCCGTACATCTTTCCTTATGAAATCAGGAACGGACCGATCGGCTGGCACATGCTGGGCGATTTTGGGTAGGACCCACTTATGACATGGAAAAAAGAACATCAGGAGAGCACACAGCACACCAGTGCTGGGAAACGAGAGCGGTCAGCTGTCCTGTGCTCTCCTGTGCTCACCTACGCGTGGCAGTAACTCCCCAAGCCCACGCTGCACTCCTTTAGGACGCTGGCACTGTCCCAAAGCTGGCATGAAATGGATCCTTCCTGGGGTGTGGGAGAGAGAACCACTTCCAAGAAGCTGGGCAGCCAAAATGACATCAGCAGGATTCTTCTGACAGCATTTTCCAGGGTATTGCAAAGATTATGGAAGATGTCTTCAAGTGAAGTACATCTGGAGCCCCCTTTCTTTCAAATTCTGTAACGTCCCCTCAAGTGCGCGGGAGGGAAGGCGCTCCCTGCAGCGGACCCGCCATCCCCACAGCAAGCAAGAACAGTCCCTGCGACGCGGGACCTGGAACGCAGACTTACCCTGACCAGGTCATGAAGGAAGGTTTTCACACTATCTGCCATCTTGACTCCAGCATCACCTCTGCTTCCAAAACTATCAGCTACAGGGAGAGGGGAAAAGCCGAACCCAAGCCTCTCTCATCATGGAGAGGTGGAAAACGGATGGAGTCTGTGGAGAGAGAGAACACAGGACTGTGGCAGGCACAAACACCACATCTCGGTTGACGCGTCAGTCTGAGCACGGTAATTACAAGCCAAATCACACCCCAGCAATCCTCAACAGACAGAAGTATTTGGCCACAGCAGCAGGATGTTTCACCCTCCCGTCGGCATGTCGCCTGCTGTTTTCTGATTGAGAAAGCACTCGAGTTAGAAAGCACGGCCGAACAGCCACACGCTGCGGCCACCACACAAGCACCAGCGGGAGGAAACAACGGGAAGGTTGAAAACACTTCACAGAGCTGAACGTTTCCTTCCAAAGGCTGGACAGTCGCACAACAACCCCAGCAGCTCTGCTCTACGCTTCTACAGAAAGATCTACACAAAGATCAACAAGCCTAAGCCCAAGCGCGTGGCCAGGAGAGGCATCCAACGCTGGAGTGGCGTGCAACTGAAGCAGGAAGAAAATCCCCCGCCTGCAACTCACAGCCCGCAGCCTCCTGAACCAGCTCTCCGGCAGATTAGCAGCAGCCTCACCACCACTGTTTCACCTCCACCAGCTCCCCTCGGCGGGCTGCAGCGCTCCAAAACCTCGGGCACGACACCTGCCCGAGCAGCCCTGCGCACGCCCGACCCCAGTGCCGGCTCCTGAGCACCCGGCTCCAGCCCTCAGCAGCATCCCACCGGGCAAGGACCCTCAGGCGCGCAGCGCAGAGGGGATCTGCCCTGGTAGTTTTGCAGCACCTCACGTTAACGCCTCGTCCCGCAGACTCCGTGCTCCTAAGCGCCAGCACCTGCCTCAGAACGACACCGCCGTGCTGCGGGGTGCTGGAAGGGAAAGCTGCTACGGCCAGGCGGGGGTGAAGCCCACCGCGGAACCACGTCCCGCACGGGGAGCAAGGGCCCCGCAGCCGGCGACGGGTGCTTCTCGGTGTCAGACATCAGGGCCCGGCAGGAAGATCCAGCAGCAGAGCAGCTACGCTGCAGGTGGTTCGGGTTGTCAGCTCGGCGTGGAACAAGCGATCTCAGCAGGAACGTGTGGGCTGAGGACAGTTATGAAACACGCACGGCACTGCTGACTGCCCGAGGAGCCAGGTAGGTTCACCGGGACAAGGGGCACGAGGATGCTTTCTGTCCCAGTGACACGAGGCTGCTGACCCAAGGGCGACACCACCGCAGATGCACCTCTTCTCCCTTAAGCGCATCCCCTGTGCACGGCTCCTTTAGGGATTCTGTTTGGTTATTTTTAAAAGCACTCAGGCGGGATCCCGAGGAAATCCTTTCTGTGCCTTGTGACACACGGCCCCCATACTCTTACACAGGCTTTCACTACGGACGTCTCTTTGGACAGGTACAGAAGCATCCTTGCTAAACTCAACGCAGCAAGCTTGAATTTAACGCCTTACACCTCCGTGCCTCCTCTTCCTCAGGGGTAAAGAATTCAAGGTCTGCAACGCGAACCCGGCAGAGGAGGGCTGCTCCTGAACAGCCCCAAGAGCCCCTGCTGAAAGCACAACCCGCTCCAACAGCCGTCTGCCAAAAACGCACCGAGCCCTCCGCTCCTTTTAAAGCGCCGCACGAGCACAGAAAGCACCCGAACTGCCGCCTGAGGAGAAAAAACCTTCGCGGCTGACAAAACCAACGCTGGAGCCCGCCCCCCCCCCCCGGTAACGACAGGAGGATCCAAACCCGGCCTCTGCCCAGGACACGGTTCCCGTCGCGACCCGCCGCCGCTGCCCAACGCCGCACACGGCCACCCGCGGCTCCGGAGCGCGGCCCGGGGGCGCAGTTTCGGGACAGGGGCCGCCAGGGGCCGCGCTCCCTCCGTGAGGCAGCGGAGCCGTGACGGGGGCGGCCGGGACCTCAGGCGCCGCGGCCACACGGCCCGAGGTTACCTCAGGGCCCCCCCCCCCTCCCGGGGCTCGCACCCGCCTCAGGGCCGCCTCCGTGCCTCAGGGCCCCCTCAGGGTCTCTCACGGTCCCTCAGGGTCCCTCAGGGCCCCTCACTGACCCCGCCCCCCCCACTCACCGCCGGGCCGGGCCGGGCCGCGCGGCGGCGGCGGCAGCAGGGCCCAGCTCGCGCCGCCCCGGCCGGGAGGGGAGGGGTGCGCATGCGCCGCGGAGGGAGGAAGGGGGGGGGGGGGGGAAGCGGTGGCACCCAGCGCATGCGCAGTCGTCAACGCAGCTGCCCCGGCCTGAGGCGGGGGGCGGCTAAAGGGGGGGGGAACGGGGAAAAGGGGTAACGGGGGGTAACGGGGGGGAATTGGGGATAACGGGGGTAATGGGGGATAACGGGGTAATGGGGGATAAGGGGGGTAATGGGGGGAACTGGGGGTAACGGGTGATAACGGGGGTAATAGGGGATAACGGGGGATAATGGGGTAACGGGGGATAACGGGGGTAACAGGGTAATTGGGGATAATGGGGGGTAATGGGGGGTAACGGGGGGGGAATGGGGGATAATGGGGGGAATGTTGTATAATGGGGGATAACGGGGGTAATGGGGGGGTAACGGGGATAATGGGGTAACGGGGTAATGGGGGATAACGGGGGTAACAGGGTAATTGGGGATAATGGGGGGTAATGGGGGTAACTGGGGGGAATGGGTAATGGGGGATAATGGGGGAAAAGGGGAAATGGCGATAATGGGGGCAGTGGGGGGCAAGTGGGAAATGGGGTTAAAGAGGGAATGGGGCAAAGGGGGAACGGGATAATGGGGGGCAATGGGGTAACGGGATAAGGGGGGCTATAGGAATAATGGGGGCCAATGGGAATAATGGGGGGCAAATAGGGAATGGGAGGCAATTGAGTAATGGGAATAACGGGGGGAAAAAGGAGCAATGGGGTAAAGGGGCATTGGGGCAACAAGGGCAAAAGGGGGATGGGGAAAATGGGGTAACGGAGCCATGAGGAAATGAGGGGCAAATAGTAACGGGAATGGGGAAATTAGGGTTATTGGGGACAACGGGGGAAGGGGGTAATGGGGATAATGGGAGGTAACGAATGGGGTGATGGAGGGGAACGGGGTCAGTGAGGGGGATGGGGGACACTGGGGGTAATGGGGCACTGGGAGGCAACGAGCAGGAGTGGGGCCGGACACTGGGGGCGATGCGGGGCACTGGGAGGTGACGGAGGCATCGGGGTGACGCGAGCGTAACGGGGAGCAGCGGGGGGGGCGGGGGGCAGCTGCGGGGTTCGGGGCAGCGGGGAGGCCTCAGCAGGGGGGATGCAGGACACGCAGCCCCCCGTCACCCCACGGAGCCGCCGCACCGTGCATCTCTTTATTTCCACCACGGGCCCCGCAGCGCCCCTTTTTGAGGTGGGGGGAGGGGGGGGAGGCTCCCGACACCCCTTTTCTTTTTTTTGGGGGGGGGAGCTCCCGGCTCAGACGATGGCCGCCTCCCGCAGGGGCTCCCCGCCCAGCAGGCGGCCGGGCGCCAGCCTCCCCACGTCGATGGTGCTGCAGCGGCCGTGCAGGAGCAGCTCGGCGGCGGCGCGGCCGGCGGCGGGGGCCTGCTGCAGCCCGTGCCCGCTGAACCCCCCCACCACGAAAACGTTCTGCAGCCGGGGGTGCCGGCCCAGCACCCCGTTCTGGTCGAAGGCGTTGTAGTCGTAGTAGCCGGCCCAGGCGCTCCTCAGCTGGGTCAGAAACGGGGTGTGAACAGGGGTGCGCCCCCCCCCCCCCCCAAGTTTATTTTTTTGAGGGGGGGGGCACCCTACCTTCAGCGTCTGGAAGGGGGGCACGCGGTGCGCCAGCCGCGGCCAGACCTGCTCCTGGAAGAAGTCGTGGTCCACCTCCAGGTCCCCCGTGTCCGGCTCTTCCCCCTGCGCGGGTGACACGTCAGAAGGGTGTCCTCCCGCCCCCCCCCCCCCCCCCAAAAAACAACAACCCACACTGCCCCCCCCCCCCCCCAACCCGGGACGCACCTCGGGGGGGCTCATGCCCCCTAGGAAGTTGCCGGCGATGCCCTCGCGCCGAAAATAGGCCCCCGAGGTGTCGATGAGGAAGGGGCACTCCAGGCCCGGCCCGTCGGGGCAGTGCCACACGTAGACGTACCTGCGGGCGCAGCGCCGCGTCCCCTCTCCGTTTCGGGGCTAAAAAGCGCCCGAACAGGGGCAGCGGGGGGAAAAATTCCAACGTTCGGGGCCGGCACCGACCTCTTCCGAGGCTGGATGGGGAGGGGGGCTGGGGACCCCCCCGGCAGCCCGGCGGTGGCCGTTTCCAGCAGCTCCCCGGTCCAGGCGCCGGCGGCAGCGACGATGATGGCGCAGGCGATGGGCTGCTGCTCGGGGCTGTCGGGCAGGCGCACCTGGGGACAGCGGGGACAGTGGCGGGGGGCGGGGGGGGACGGGGTGGCCCCCAAGCTGGGGACGGTGGTGGCACGGGGAGGGGGGGGCACACGCTCACGTTGACATATTTCACGCGGTCCCGCGCCATCAGCGGCATCTCATCCTCGGCGGGCATGGTGAATGCTGGAAATGTGTGGGGTTTTTTTGGGGGGGGGGGGTGCGGGAGAAGGAGATTACAGGCGTCCCGGTGTCCGGCGGCGGTGGCAGCAGCGGTGACTGCGGTGTCACCGCGCCGGGGGCTCACATTTTGCCTCCCCGACGCAGCTGAGGACGCCCAGGGACATGGCTTTCCTCCGGAAGGCGTTGAGGAGGGACCAGGGGTCGAACCAGCCCTCGTTCTCCAGCCCTGTGGGTGGGGGGGACGCACACGGGCACACAGCCGGTGGCACCGCTGTCCCCAAGCCCCCCCCCCAGGCTGACACGCAACGCGTCCCCCCCTCACCGTAGGACGCCACAGCCACGTCCTCCGTGTTGATCCAGGGGAACTTGGCCTTCAGCTGGCTGGGGGACAGCAGGGCCACCTTGGCGCCTTCCTCCCTGGGGACAACGGGCATCGGGTGTGTGTGTTGGGGGGTGACAACACCACGGGGGGGGGGGGCTGGGGGGGGGGGGCAGGCCTCACCTCTGCAGCTTCACGCCGGCCTCCAGGGTGGCAGCGCCTCGCTGGGAGGCCAGGAAGAGGTACCCCGAGGGCTGGAACTGGAGGTCAATGGGGGGCTCGTTGGGCACCCACAGGTAGTCCTGGGTGGGGGGGGGGGGGACGGACGGACACAGCCTGGTGAGCGAGGTGTGGGGGTGAGCCCCCCCCCCCCGCTGTGTCTCCCCGCCCCCCAGACTCACGTTGATGTTGCGGAGGAAGGCGGCGGAGAAGAGGGACAGGCGGATGTTCTCGGGCAGGGAGAACTGCTGCCGGATGCCCCCCACCGACAGGACAGTGGAGGCCCGGGAATACTGTTCGGGGGGGGGGGTGGGGTACAGGGGGGTGAGAGGGGGCTCCCTGTGCCCCCCCCCACCCTCCCAAACGCCGGGGTCTCACCGTGGGGTCCCGCTCCACCACCAGCACCCGCATGCCGTGCCGCTGGTTCTCCAGCGCCTTCAGCCAGTAGGCGACCGCCCAGCCCAGCACGCCCCCCCCCCACCACCACCACGTCCGCCTGCTCCGGGGGGGGGCAGCTCTGGGGGGACCACGGCGGGTTCCAGCCCCCCGGCCCCGGCACCTGCCCGCGCAGCGTCCGACCCAGGCGGGACAGCGCCGGCCCCAGCTCTGCGGGGAATCGGGGCCGTGGGGGCGCAGCGCACGGACGCCCCCCCAGCCCCCAGCCCCCAGCCCCCAGCCCGTTCGGAGCCCCCCAGCCCCCCCTGCACCCACTGGGAGCCCCCCATCACCCCCCCCCATCACCCGGCCCCCTCCCCCTTGGGCCCCCCCCAGTCCCTTCTGTACCCCCTGCCCCCCCCCAGCATCCCACGTGCAGGTCCCCAGGACCCCCCCCAGACCCCTCCCCGAGCCCACTCTGCACCCCCGCCCCCCCCCCGGAGCCCCTCCAGACCCCCCCACGCCCCGACTCCCGCCCCCGTTTGGGTCCCCCCCGCTTCCCTGCGACCCCCGCCGCCCCGCCCCGGCTCCCCACGACCCCAACCCCCCAGCCCCCCCCCCCCGGCCCCCCCCTCACCGCGGAACACGTCGGAGCTCTGCGGGGCCGCGACCTGCAGGGGCCGCCCGGGGGCCGCCCCCCCCCGCGCCCGGGGCCCGATCCCGGCGCGCAGCGCCCGCAGCGCGCGCGCCCCCCCCAGCATGGCGCCAGGCCACGCCCCCTCCCCGCCGGACCACGCCCCCTCCCCCGTCAGGCCACGCCCCCTCCCTCTAAGCCCCGCCGCCGCCCCGCCGCCAATCCCCGCGCGCCCCGCCCCGCCCCGCCATTGGCTCTCCGCGCAGCCTGCGCCCGCCTCCCCTCCCGCCCCGCAGCCAACCGGCGGCCCCGCCGGCTGGAGGGGGGAGGGGAGGGGCGCCTTCCGGCGGAAGTACCCTGAGGGGGGCAGTGCGACGTGTGCGCGCAGCCGGGCCCGGCGCCCCGCCGCCGCCATGCTGGACTTCTTCACCATCTTCAGCAAGGGCGGGCTCGTCCTGTGGTGCTTCCAGGGCGTCCGCGGGCCCGCCGCCGCCGCCACCGCCCCCGTCAACGCCCTCATCCGCTCCGTGCTGCTGCAGGTCCGGGGGGCGCCGGGCGGGGCCGGGGCAGGCCGCTGGGCGGGGGGGGCGGGACCCTCGGGACCCCCGGGACCCCCCCCAGACCCCCCATCCCCCCTGGGACACCCTCGGGACCCCCCCGGGGCCCCCCTACCCCCCCCATCCCTCCGAGACCCCCCCTCCACCCGGGGCCTCCCCAACCCCATTGGGCTCCCCCCGCGCTGCCCCCTCCCACCCCAGTCTCCTCTGCCCGCCCCCCCCCCCCATATCCGCGCACGGCCGGGCGTGCGGTGGGGGGGAGGCTCTGCCCGGTGGGGGGGGGCACCCCCCTAGGGTGGTGCTGGGCTCGCTGGGAGGGTGGCTCCGCCTGGCAGCACCCCGGAGGGGTGGGGAGGGAAGGGGGGTATCGGGGGGGAGGTCCCCCCCCGCGCAGTCAGGCACTGAAGCGGCCGCTTCCTTCCCGCAGGAGCGAGGCGGCAGCAACTCCTTCACCCATGAGGCCCTCACGCTCAAGTACAAGCTGGACAACCAGTTTGAGCTGGTGTTTGTGGTAAGCGGCCCCCTCGGCGCCGTGCCGCGGCGTGTCCTGCCGCCCGGGGGGGCTGAGGGACCCCCGGGAAGGGGCGCGCTCAGGCTTGGAGGAGAACGGGGACGCTCATGGGAGGTTCGGGGCTCGCTCAGGAGCTCCGGGAGGGCTGAAATACCGGCTGGCGCCTTCCTGCCGGGCTTTCCGCTGCCTGCCCCAAACCTCCGGAAGCCCTCGCTTGGTGAGGAAGCTCGGTCAGGCCGGCACGGGCGGCAGCTCGCGCTTCGGAGTCGAAGCTTTCCCCGGGATGTCCTGTCCCTGGTGTTCCTCCCGCTCTGCCGGTGGCACGGCGCTGTGGAAGAGGTGCTGCCCGCCGGGAAATGCCGCAGCTGGGCCAGGCGTTGGAGGGAGCGCCCCTGGGATGCGGCGTGAGCCCTGCCGGGCACCCAGAGGGACGGGGAGGGCATGGGAACGGCCGCATGTGGGGCACGGGCAGCTCGCACCTCCCCGCTGGGACAGCAGAGCTCGTGCACACGGGGCTGGAGAAAAATCATCTGCAGCAAGCCGGTGCTTTTGGCACGCACCGCCGCGGTTCGGCTCCCTGGGTGGGGTTGCTTTTGGCTCGGGGGTTTTTGGGACGAGAGAGGCTTTTCCCTGAGGGTGCTGGCAGTGTCCTGCCCAAGGGCCGTGCTGTAGGGTTTGGTTTGCTGGGTGAGGGCCGCGGGGCGCGACACGACCGTCTCTTCAGCCACGCGGCGCTGCGGGTCCCCGTCAGTTTGTTTTAGTGTCCGTGGTAGGATCGAGACGTAAGCGCTGCAGCTGGGACGGGAGCCCCACGGGGCGTTACGTCCTAATGGAACCACAGCACAGGACGGCCGCCTGAGAAGTCTGCGGTGACTGCGCCTCCTTAAGGAAAGCCGCATACGTGTGTTCGGTCTTGTGCTTTAGAAAACGTTCTGACCTCTCTCCTTTAAGCGCTCTCTGCCTGGCTTCAGTGAAGCCCCACAACCTTCCCCGGGTGCCTGCGTTAAGCACAGGGCTTCCTGGTTTTTCGGTACAAGTCGCTGTCGCTGTGGGGCATCCAACCTGTTTTTATTGGTGTCACGCTTCAGCGTGAAGCTCTGCGTCGTGCCGCTTCCGTTTCTTTGAGGACACGTTAAAAGCTTCGGAGGTTATATTAGGAAACGTAGCCTGAAGCTTGCATCGCCTGGTTGCTGAACTGAAAGCACCTCCTGTCAGGTGCCCGAAATCTGGGAGAGCTCGTTGCCTCCTCCTTGCCAGCTGGATGTAAGAGCGGTTAAGACTTCTTGTGGAGTTTGCGCGTGCCGCTTGCGTAGGGCAACCTCTTTTCCCTGTGCTTTGTTGCAGGTGGGCTTTCAAAAGATCCTGACTCTAACCTACGTCGACAAGCTGATAGATGACGTGCACAAGGAGTTCAGAGACAAGTACCGCAACGAGTTTCAGCAGAAAGGCGCTCTGGGCCTCCTAAATGGCACCTTTGATTTTAAAGATGACTTTTTGCGTCTCCTCCGGTAACGACCTTTCCTGCCGCTGCAAAGCTCCCCCGTGCCCGGTGCTGTGCGGGGCGGCAGGGGCTGTGTCCCCGCGGCTGTCGCTCCTTCCCCTGCTGGAAGGAAAGGCAGCCCTGTGGGTGCCACCCGGGGCTAGGGAGATCCGTTCCGCTTTTGCGCTGCCTGCTGGTAAATGCCCTGATAGCTGGGAGGGGCTGAGCTCTTTGAGGCCGCCATCTAGAGCGGAGGTGGTCGTGGGGACGGGGGGCCCAGAGCTGGAGTTTGGGCTGATGTGCGCTGTCCCGCAGGGAAGCGGAGGAGAGCAGCAAAGTCCGAGCTCCCACCGTAATGAAGACGTTTGAGCAGTCTGTGAAGTCTCAGAAGACTGTCAAGTGTATGATAGAGACCCGAGGGGAGAAACCGAAGGAGAAAGTCAAGACCAAGAAGAATAAAGGCTCCAAAAAGGAGGGTGAGTTGATGGGAAAGGTAAAGCGCGTGCGTACCTGTGGGGTGTAAATATTCCAGAGCCGTGGAACGCGGGTCCCAGCCTGCGCTTCGCCGCTCCTTCTGCATCACCGGAGCGCTGCTCAGGGGCCTTTGCTGTTCGTGAAGGGAAAGCCCTGCTTAACAAACGTGCCTTCTTGTTATGACTGAGCCTGCTGGACTTCAAGAGGCGTTTGGACAACGCTCTCAGGCGTAGGGTCTGGGCTTTGGGTGGCGCTGTGCGGACCCAGGAGCTGGACTCGGGTCCCTTCCAACTCGGGATATTCTGTGATGCCGTGCCTCCGGGTGCCCTGCTCTGCGGGAGAGCGGGCGTGGTGCAGCAGGGGCCTTCCCGTGGGCTTGGCCTTGCTGAACTGCCCCGTCACGAGAGGAGGCAGCTCGGTGCCCTTCGGGAAGCAATGCGAAACCGCCAGCAGGACTTCAGTTCGGCGTGTCTCGGCTCTGTCCTTGGGAAAGGAAGCTGGGAGCACGGTGAGGAGGGCTGGCGGTGTGAGATGCAGCCCTTCAGCTGGGACAGCGACAGGCAAAGGCCGTTCTGGTGTAACGGCGCTGCCGTGCCGCGTGTGTTCTTGGCTCTTCCGTGGGGAGTGACGCGTGCGTGTCGTACGTACAAAGATGTTTTGGGAGGGCTGGTTGGTCAGCTGCCAGTCTTGGGAGGATCGTATCCCAAATGCAGCCGCCTTTGGGCCAAAATAAGGTGCTCCCAGATCTTGAGGCTTCCAAAATCGTAGAGGTGAGGCTGGAGCAGGCCTCTCTCTTGACAGAGGAAAGCCTCATGTGGAGTCGGTGCAATGCTGGGTGGTGGTGGCGTTGCCTGTTCTGCAAGGCTGAGCTTGTGCTGGGCTCCGTCCCGCAGGAGCGGAAACTGTTACAGCATCCAATAAAGCAGCCCCGGGTGAGAAGCAGCCCTCGTCAGCTGGGGACAGGGAGGAACTGACCAAGGATGAAATACTGCAGAAGAACCGGGAAGAATTCTTCAAGAGGCACATGAAAGCAGGCGAGAAGTCCAGGTGGGTAGCGAGGGTACGGACAGGTCGTGGCGAGTCTGCCTGGGCTGCAGACCAGCTCTTTGCTGGTTGTGTGTAAAAGAAGCTCTGTGCCATCCCTCAGCCGTGCCTGAGCCTCTCCTTCCTGTAGTGACCCTGAAAGTCATCCCGCTAATCATCAGACCGTGCTCAAAGTACAGTTTAGAGTTCAAAGTGTAGACCTCGTGTGCAGGTCCGGATCTGTTTTTGGCGAGGCTTTCCCACGGTGAGTCAAGGGCGCGTTGGTGCCTGGTTTGGGTTAAAGCAGCCCACATCAAGCGTGATACAGGACTAAAGTTCAGATAAATAATCTATGGAGGCCTGGCATCGGCCAGTTTTAGCTTTGGCTTCTGCCTTTTGGACACCTGGGCTTTGAATTTTCATGGCTTCTAAGGAGGCGTTTGCTCATTCTGAACAAAATGTGTTTCTGGTCTTTGTTTTAGCAAGTCCCCGAAGCCTGATGCGCAGAAGGAGAAGGGGAAGAAACCCCGAGTGTGGGATCTGGGCAACTCTAATGCCAAAGTGCTCGATTACAGCGACTCCACTACCAATGGGAACTCGGAGGCCTGTCCTGTGGAGGAATTCGACCCTGATGTGGTAAGGAGAAGCCAGGTCGCGATGTCTGCTTCAGTGCATTGTTCTCGAATCAGCTGGGCATCATGACCGCAGCTTGGGCTCCACGGCTGGCGGAGAGCTAGAAAAGGGGATCGCGGCGTCCAGCCTTGTGAGCGTAAAGCGCTGGCTAGAGAACGTTTTCTCCTGCTGCGACAGGAGCGAGCAGCACCAGTTTGCGCACGCTGGGTCAGACAGCTGAGCCCTTCTGACGAGGATCTGTGTGGAGTTGCTTCTGCTGCTGATTGCAGTTGGCGTCACTCCTGGTGGCGGTGAGGGCAAGCCAAGAGGACAAAGTTGAGCAGCTGCCGCTTCTCAGTACGCTGCCTTCCCCTTGCAGGCCCTGGGGGATCGAAATCGGGAGCCCGGCCGCCTCTATGACCTTGAATACGAGAGCGATGAAGAAGCTGAAGAGGAGAAGGTTATTCAGAACACTTCAAAACCCAGGTAGGAAGCTCCTACAGCCCCTGACTGCTACACGCTCCTCGTTTTCCCTCCCATAACTCATCTTCCAGTCTAACCAGTAACACAGCGGAGACAAATAGGTGTGTTTGTCAGCTGCGTGACAGGCTCGTGTGTCTCCCTGCTGCTGGCGGTTGCACGCACCGTGCCGCTCACACCCGAAGGTAACTACTGTGCTTCTCTGCAGCACAAAGAAGGGTGGCCTGGGAGGCATGTTTGGCATGCTGAAAGGCCTGGTGGGCTCCAAGAGCTTGACAAGAGAGGACATGGACCCGGTTCTGGAAAAGATGAAAGACCATTTGATCGGTAAGCGTGGGTCTGCTGCGTGTGGGTTGGACTGGGTGGATCAGGCAGGCCAAGCCGGTTCCCGGGTGCTGTGCTTAGGGTGGGCTCCAGGGGGTCGGGCAGGGCCCACGGTTTGGGGAGTTGTTCTCACAGGAAATGTCGCAGGTTCCTGCCTCCCCTCTGGGGGAGTCGTCGACAGCGGCAGAGGACAGCAGTCTCGTCTGGAGGGGGGATCCTGCCGCTCGGCCTTCCCTCGATCCATCAGACTGCTGGGGCTTGGTGGGACGCTGATGTCCAAGCATGTGGCACCTGTTCAGCCCCACTAACCCCGATCTCTTCTCTCTCCCAAAGCAAAAAACGTGGCAGCCGAGATCGCAGTCCAGCTCTGTGAGTCAGTGGCTAAGAAACTGGAAGGGAAGGTGATGGGAACATTCACCAGTAAGTGGCTGCACTGCACTCCTTGCTTTTTTGGTGTGTGAGGCTTGCTGCCCTGAATCTCCTGCTTCTCTGACCTGGTGCTACACGGAATCGGGTAGTCCCAGCAGCTGCTGCAGCTGTGCTGCTGTTGAGTTTCCTCTCAAATAAGTGTGGGCGATCCAAGCTGCACGAACAGGCTTGACCCCAGCTATTTTGGAAAGAGAGGGAGGCCTGTGACTCCTGCCAACTTTGTTAAACTGAGCAACCATATATGATGCTTTGGAAGCCACCAGGTGTTGTCCTGGCCTCCTAATGGTTGTGGGTTGGGGCTCAGGGCTTCCCTGGACCGCTTTCCAGGTGCGACAGCTTCTCTTTATGTCTTCTTTTTCCCAGCGGTGACCTCAACAGTGAAGCAGGCCCTACAGGAGGCTCTAGTGCAGATCCTGCAGCCCCAGCGCCGTGTGGATGTCCTCCGTGATGTCATGGATGCGCAGCGTCATCGCCGGCCCTACGTGGTCACTTTCTGTGGTGTCAACGGTGTCGGGAAGTCCACCAACCTGGCCAAGGTAGGGCACGGTCCTGCCGGCTCCCTGGGACGGGGTTGCTGAGTTCAGGCCACGGCTGCTGACGAGGCTTTTCCGCTGCTGGCTGCAGATCTCGTTCTGGCTCATCGAGAATGGCTTCAGCGTCCTCATCGCCGCGTGTGACACCTTCCGCGCGGGAGCGGTGGAGCAGCTCCGCACGCACACCCGCCGCCTCAACGCCCTGCACCCCCCGGAGAGCCACGGCGGGCGGACCATGGTGCAGCTCTACGAGAAGGGCTACGGGAAGGACGCGGCGGGGATCGCCATGGAGGCCATCTCTTACGGTAGGAGGAAGCTGGGAGCAGCAGGGGCTGTCCTGGGGGCCCTGGGCTTCCTCCTGCTCATGCCACCTCCCCGCCTTCCCAGCTCGTAACCAGGGCTTTGACGTGGTGCTGGTGGACACGGCGGGCCGCATGCAGGACAACGCCCCGCTGATGACCGCTCTGGCGAAGCTGATCGCGGTCAACGCTCCCGACCTGGTCCTGTTTGTTGGGGAAGCTCTGGTGGGAAATGAGGCTGTGGACCAGCTGGTGAGTGCCGAGAGTTTTCCTGCAGGGCAGATGGGAGCAGAAGGTGTCTGCAGGTTTTGTTGGAGGAGTCGTGGACAGCGTCAGCATCACAAGCGCGTTTCTTGGATGCGTTCTCTTCCTCAGGTCAAGTTTAACAAGGCGCTGGCTGATCACTCCATGGCCCAGACACCCCGGCTCATTGATGGAATCGTGCTCACCAAGTTCGACACCATCGATGACAAGGTAAGGAGGCCGCCTCGTGCCCCAGGAGGGATTTCCTTTTAACTGGGGCCTTGCAGAGAGCTGGTGTGAGCACCCGTTGGTGATGGGAGGAAAGGGAGATGCAGTCAACAAACGGGGCGTTTCCGTGCTGTCCTGGATGCAGTTCTCTGCGTGTAAACGCACTGCCATCATCTAAACAAAATTTAAGCATGCTGACTTCTGTGCCTCTGGAAAAACGGCTGTGAGGTATCTCGGTTCACAAGCATTCTTGCAGCGGGTCGTACAGAGTTGGGACTGTACGGATCTGGACAACAGGAGGCGGCTGTTTGATGTGGTTCCCTGAGGCTGCAGCACTGGAATAGCTGCAGCAAGCAGAGGGATCTGCAGGGAGGAGCACCACAAATCGGGCCTTCAAACTCCGGATTAAATGCCGTGCGGAGTAACAGCACTAAAACCTTGTGGCAGGGTGAACCCGCTTGTGCAGCATAAGGACTGAAATCCAGAGAAGGAGAAACCCTGGTGGGAGGCGAGTTGTGGCTGTAGGTGGTACCGATACCTGGCTCTGCGATACGTGACACCCCAAGGGGCCTGCGCCACTGGGAGCAGCCTGTTGGCAAAGAGCAAAGCAGGCTGAATCGGCTCTGCATCTGCCTGTTTTCTCAATTCCAGAGCTTCAGGCTCAGCAATTCTGATCTTTGTTGCATTCTCGGGTCCTTATTTTCCTTCCATGTCACGGCGTAGGGTGAACTAGAACTAGTTCTCTGGAGTAGCAGGCTCTGTACAAGCGGGAGGAGTGGGGCTTTTTATTTTTATTTTTATTTTTTGGAAATACAGCCCCCGTCGGCCCTGGCTAAAGATGCTTGTCCTTGGCAGGTCGGCGCTGCGATCTCCATGACCTACATCACGAGCAAGCCCATCGTTTTTGTTGGTACTGGACAAACCTACTGTGATCTGCGTAGCCTTAACGCCAAGGCTGTGGTCGCAGCACTCATGAAGGCCTAAAAACAACGATTGCACCAAATTGCTGTTTGCAGATGTCTCAGAAGAACATGCTTTACCCCGTGACTGACTAGTCTTTCCAGTGTAGTGCAAAACAGAATGAAGGGATGCGGGTGCGAGAGCTGTGCTTCCCCTGCCTGCCCGTGCCTCCTGCCACTGGCTGCGTGAGCGTGAACTAGGACGGTGGCGTTTCTGGTCGTTGTGCTTGCTCCAGTTAGCTCCGTGCTCTCCTGCCATATTTATTGACTACAGTTTATTTTTGGATAGAAGCCGTCTTCTCCAGCTGGAGCACTCGTACCTGCTCAGTGCCGGGGCTTCACCCAGTGACAGCCTTTCCCCGGGTCCCTTCATTCTGTTTAAGTGACTCAGCCTCCCTCACACAGAGGCTGAAACCAGAGCTTTGTATTGTTCATGCTGTACGAGTGGCAATGCAAGGACTTGCTGTGCTTTGGGGCTGTCCAGTTGTTAGCAGCGTCTGGGGGGTTGGTGGAGGTGCTTACCGAGCCTGTGAGCTCTGCTTCTGATTTCTAGACCAGCTTAGGGAGGATGCGGGCTTGTTTGTCAGGCTGGAGGCAGGCAAGCGGTCCCACAGGCCGCAGAACAGCAGCGTTAGACCATCTGACCGGTCACAGTGCTGCTAGCTTGATGGTGGCAGCTCACCAAAGTTGATAAACCAAAAATTGCAACAGCCTGCCCCCGTGCTGGGCAAGCAGGGGCTAGAGGGGGGATGTTAAATTGCCTTAAGGTCCCTATTTCTGTTGTCAGTGGGATTCTGCCGCAGGGCACCCAGGTGCCGCATGTTGTGGCGCGAGCTGGGGAGCTGTGGCAGCTTGGTCTGACCATCCGAATTGATCGCCAGAGGGCGACGAGCCCCTGCGTGTCTTCTGCCTGCTGGCCTCAGTGTTACTTGCTGCCTCAAATATGCTAGCAAAAGGAAAAAAAATACTGGAAGACAAGGGTGGCTGCTTGCTGCTTCCCTGCGCCCTTTCTCCCCCTTTAGAGTGCCTCTTGATCCCGGTCTAAAGTGCTACACTGAATAATACAAAACTCTCTTACAACGTCTTGTAGCTCTGTCTTGCAGATGTGCTATAGTGCAATAAATTGAATGCTGTCTGCTAAGAGACATAATTTATAAATAAACTTCCTAATTTGTTTTCTGCGTATATATAACTTGCCTTCAGCAAGGACGCTTTTCTCCTCACGGGGGAGACAACTCCTGCCTCCGGCTTCAGCCTGCAGGAGTCCAAGTCCCGGGCAGGCTCTGTGAAAGGTCTGAGCGCAAACAAAACACCAGCCCCCAGGGGGCAGCTGAACAGGCCTTTAATACAAGCTTCAACATACAAAATACTGTACAGTACAAAGAAAGGACTAGAAAACTAGAGCTTCAAGTAAAAAAAAAAAAAAAAAAAGCTCAAGTTTCATTTTAAAGTGAAAGTACAGAATACAAAAGCACTAAGTGTGAAATTACAGGAGGCTGCACTTGAGGTGGGGAGAAAACAGTCCCCAGGCAAACGCACCCTTGATTAAAAAAAAAGACAGTTACTACATTAAATCAGGCAGCAGTCTGAGGAAACGGCCCGGCCCTCTGTCCCGTGCCTGATGTGTCTCTGCGAGTCTCAGTGCGTGTGGGCGAGAGCAGCGGCTCTGGACGGGGCTTTGCTCCTCCCTTGGACTGACCTTGGAGGCTGCACGCTTCCACGGAGCTGCTGGCTCCTGCTGGTCCCGTCCCAGGGAGGTTCTGCGGCACTGCTCCTGGGCAAGGCCGACGCTCAGGTGCTGCATCCTGTGCAGAAAGGAAAGGCTCCGTGAAACCTGCACGGGGCATCCTGGGCTCCCCTGGCACCTGGGGAGGCTCCAGCTGGGCAGAGTGGTGAGAGAGGGCGAGGGAAACGCTGCAGGGCAGGTGGGACCTCTCTGAGAGCTGCGCGCTGGGGCCGGCCCTGGAGGCGCCGTGCAGGACAAGCTAGCTGTGGCCGCTGTGCCGGGAGGGCAGGCGGCGGTGCCCAGCTCTGTGCCCCAGCGCACAGCCGCCGTGCAGGAGCTCGGCCTGCTGCGGCCGGGGCTGCTCGCTCTGAGCTTGGGGGAAAATCTTACCTTTTATCTCGTCGCGGGCAGCGGCGGAGCCATTCAGCTGCTGTCCCTCCTTAAGCACACCTAAAAAGGAGCGGAGGGTAAGCACCAGGTGGAAAGGTGAGAGCATCAGAGGTGTTGAGCCCGCGTTTCTCCGGGAGGGCGGAGGTGCTGAGAGCGCTTCAGAAGCGATCGGTGCCAGGGATCTGAACGCAGCACTTAGTGCTGAGTAGTTTCACGTGACAGGCTCTCCCTCTGGGTTTTACCTTCAGAACACGCACCAGCAAGGCTCTGGCTAGCAAACTTGCTTCTTTTTTCGGATTTTTATGAGTAGTGAGGTCTCTTACATGTTAAAGCATTAGCTTGGTCTGCACAGCCTGCAGGTCACTGAGACCAAACTGTGAGACTGGAACGCTCTTTCCTTTCACTAGGAAGGGAATAAACAACATGAGCTGCACCTCAAAAATTGAGTCTGGATGTGTTGGAAGCAGTAGAGCTGTTTTCACTGTATGACCGTAACTGTGATTGTGTGAAAGCAAGCCCCAAATCCAACTACAGTTGCAGACAATTTGGAAAAAAAATATCTTAGTAATATAGCACAGAGAAAAGGGGCCACACTGCCTGCACTGCAGACATCACAATGACCGTCAAGAACCGTGCTGCTGGGACAGGATGTCACCCAGCACTGCCTGCAGCCCCTGTACCTGTCCGACCCCGCATGGCGATCTCACTCGTCAGCCTCTCGAAGTACTCAGGCAAGTCTGCGTAGTTATCTCCATAGGAAATCACTTTAATCCCTTTGTCCAGCATGTTCTCGCGGAGCTTCTTGAACTCATCCACATCTCCTCGCCGCACGAGCATAAAGTGCTCCAGGTCTGACTTGTGCTTCACAGCTTCTAAAAACAGGGCTTGAAACGTGGTGTCATCAACAGTCCAACCACAGCCCAAGAATAGGAATGACTTATTTTCATACAGCTTCTGAATCTCTCGCTTTAAAAAAAAGAAAAAAAGAGATGTTCTTAGTAAAGGCAAGTTTTATCTTCACAAGGTGAAAGATAGAGTACTTGGCTTCTAATTTATGAGACTCTTCAGGAGTGTCACCATTCCCTCAGCCCACACGCGAGTGTGGCGAGGTGTTTTTGCAGATTAGCTGGCTAGAGCAAGTTGCTCAGGAATTTGTCCCCTTTGTTCTATTTAAGAAAATCCAGGGTTCTGATCACCCTGCGTGAAGCCCGGCTCTAAACTCATGTTTTACGCTCAGCTGAATCTTTGCCCAGTTTACAAACAAGCTTGCCAGGGGCTGGAATGGGAAATGGAAGATTTGTATATACAGAGTTCTTAAAATATGTAACCTCAAGTCAGTGAACGCATGTTCTGAGCAGCTGCAACAACCGCAAGGTTTAGCGAGGGGCAGGTGATTGGTCTGGCAAACACAGGTTGGGGCAGGCTGGAAATTGTTCTTCGCTTTTTGACCCAGTGAAGCTAAAGGAAAAAGCAAAAGGAGCTTGTCCATCCCTGCCGGTGCGCCGCGCACAGAGCCAGCGAGGTGCCTCACCATGACCTCCGTGTTGCGCAGCACGTTCTGGTACCCGGCCGGGTGCAGCACTATGCCGCTCGGGTTCGTGTACACGCCGTGGATATGCAGGACGCTGAGCTTCCTCTTCTCTTGCGCCCACTCCAGCACCTGCACAAAACAAACCGCGCCAGAAACGTTAGCGAGAGCAGACAGTTCAGCTTCCAACAAGTTGCTATGGGGATATTCCTTACTAAGGTCTCCTGCGGCTCCTGTTCTAGGATTGCTTCCGACCTCTTCAAGCGTTGAATTACGTGCTGTCAAAAAGACAATTTTGGAGAAGCTTCTCAATGAGGCAGCTTCTTTTTCGTGTTACATCTTATCTCCTCAAGGGGGCCCGAGTGCAATGGCCTCTACATCACAGCCTGCAGCGGCAGCCTGTTGCACTTGTTTGGTTCAACACTTCAGCTGAATGGCTGATGCCACAGGAAGAGACCCAATCAATACGCTGGACTCAACAGAAAAATGGGACAAACTCTAAATATTGTGTCAGCATGCTTCACGAGACTACAACGTGCATTTCTTGGCCCCTCTAGGCTCTGGGAAGATCTGAGAAAGCTCAGCAGCTGACCTTCATTCCAGAAAGCCACTTCGTAGGCGTTCAGTTTACTCCTACGGACTGCGGCTCATTTAAGCTTGCAATAATTAGAACGCTTATTTGTATCGCTCTAAGTCCTTCCGGCCATGTAGGTTAAGAGGTCACACAGGAAACGTGAAGCACAGAAATGAGTCAGAATGGAAAGAGACTACCTAAGTACTTCACAGCACCCACACGGTGCGTGCGCACCAAACAAAGACACCGTGCTCTCCACGAAGAAAGCCCGCAGCGTGAAGACGAGGTGGGCAGGCAGTGGGGAGCGCGGGCTGTGCTGTTCCACGCTCCCATTTTCTGCCTGACTGCAGGCCTGGGGCCGCTGGGTAAGGAGGGAGGGTTGTCCGAGGCGAGCAGCTACAAACCCAGCAGCACGGCGGAACAAGCTGCAGCACAGGGAGTTACCGCACACGGAGCCGCTCGGCCACTTCGGAAAGAGCAGGGAGAGTAGGGGGGATGGGGGAGGAGGAAAGCACCCAGGAGCTGTCTCACAGGCTTGAGCCCTGAGAACGCTATCACGACGAGCACTCATCGGTACGAGACCAAAATAGACAGGCCGGCTTTGGTTCTCACTCAGGGTTCCTGGGTCAGTCAGATCTGTCAGTCCGAGCCTTATGTGGAAGCAAGGCTTGCGATACTTCAGCAAGGCCAAGCCACGAGTTTCAGGGACAGAGATCAAAGAAATGCCAGGCTCAAAGGCTCCTCCTGAGCAACGGATGTCAGCCAGTAAGCACAGCGCTTCAGAAACAAGCCTGCATCTTCATGCCTCTGCTCGCTGCCCCCAGCTGTCAGAGCCTCTACATGGAGTTCGTCTAACATGGTGTAAATTCCCACGAACAGCACAACCCCCTTACATGGGCATAACAGCACACCCCGCAGCTGCGCTGCCCTGTGCTGTCCCAGCTCAGTCCTGACATCAGAAAGAACCATCATCTTTTACCTTCTTTTCATCCGTCAGGTCAAGAGACTCCAGATGCTTCCCCTGGTGCGCCGCATACAGTTCCAGCAGGTTATCAAAGTTCGTGGTTAACACGAGTGCCCCATTTTCCATTAGGTGAAGCACAGACTGAAGCAGCTGCTTGCCAGAATCTTCCATTTTAGATTCCAGGTCATCAAACACCTCGTATAAACAGTCTTTGAAAAATGTTGAGCGAACATTGCTCGTGCGCTGAGAAGCGGAGAGAGATTAAGATCAGAGCCTGGTTTCTTTTAATATTTCATGCCAAATGAATACACAAAAACTCCCCACGTTTCTTGAAGGACTCTGCAAAGCTAGAGGGCCTTGCAAGGCAAACGCAGTGCACTTCTATCAGATTTTTTTTCTTCAGGTTGAAAAGCAAGACCATGAGAATGGTTGAAAAGAGACATTCATCAGAGCACCGCTCCATCCAGACTCATCAGCACAGCTGTGGAGGTCAGAAATAAAGGAGCGTCACTCTCCACAACTGAACGCTGGGATTTCCTCCTGCCCTCCGGAGGCTCCCTGGCACGCTCACCATTAACTATCCAGAAGCTGGTACGCACCCAGCCTGAGAACGAGACCTAAGCAGGCACAGGAGGGCACATGGCTGTTTGAGGGGACACACAGACGCCTCTTTGTGCTCCTGTTTGCTGCTGACGGTGCCTCGGCCACGCAAATGCAGATCTGGCTCAGAGTCATCAGGCCCAAAGCACCGTCCCAGGAACCCAGCGCAGTAAGTGCCCTTGCTCGGTTCCCTGCACATATGGTACTCGCCGGAGGACTGGCGGATTTCCAAAAGCCAGTTCCTACGGCAGGGGTGGGAACCTGGGACATTTACGTACCCTGCTCTAAGCACACTCACCGGAGACAGCTTCTGGATAAGGTCATGGGCAACGTGAACCAAGTTCTTGTCTTCGTGGAGACACTTCTGAAACCTTTTGCTCTCTTCATCTTCCAGAAGATCGAAGTCAATAGCAGCATCCAGGAGGGCCTGGATTAACCCCTTCCAAGACTTCAGTGCTGGGACTTGGGGAGCGACCGCTGCGCTAATTCCTGTCCCAATCACCAGAACAAGCTCCCGAGGCTTCTTGGTCTTTAGGCTTGGCAGCAGCTTCCTGCAAGAGGGGAAAGCAGCACAGCTGGCAGCATCATACACCGAGGGATGTCCTGGGTCACGGCACATGCAGACCAAGGACAAGACTGCCTAAATTTTGCATCAGCACGTCCACTAGGGTTCTCCGATAAACCGAAGAGAGGCAACTCGGTGTCCCCTAAAGGCGGAGCCCAGCTCCACAGGTCGGTATCAGATGCTCACGGCTACACGGTACGGAAGTGCGACGTCCCAGGGAAGGCCAAGGCCGCGCAGCACAACTTCTGAAGCACAGCTAAGTCCCTTGAATTTTGCAGGTCGGGAGGGCCAGAAGTCTTGTGAATGACAGTAACTGGAAGCTAACAGAAAAGCTGGAGACACTGCAAAAGATGCGGTGAGCAACACAGAAAGTTACTCGTCGATGCAGGGGCGCTTTTAACACACGGGCCGGTTTAAGGCCTCGTCCTGCATCAGGAAAGCACAATCAGAGCCCCGTGAGGAGCGAACACAGCCATCACTGTGCCCAGCCCAAACAGGTGCCCGACACCACAAAGCTTCCTCTGCCTTTAAGCGACAGGGGCCAAGGGGGGGCTGAAGACAGCAGCCCTCTTTAGAGCAGCACAAAAAAAAGGAAGCGGGGGCTTCCTCCCAGCGCTCTGCCCTGGAAAGGCCCTTCCCACACCCCAACCCTCCTTGCTGAGAGGACTGCTAAGCCTGGGCGTTGCTGTGCCAGAAATCCCTTCCCTGTTATGTTCTCAGTGTCAGCGGGACGCTCGAGGCCAATCTTTTACAAGGCCACGTCGTAAGAGGAGTCTAATCAAAGGGCTGCCTGGCTATATGCTCCTTACCTGCTCCTCCTCCCCTCTTCCTTGTTCCTGGCTTCACACCTGTACCGTGCTTTTAAATTTGATGCTATCAAACCTTCCTTAAGTGCACATACTTCTCCCCATCCTGTTGTGCCTAAAGGCAGCCTGGCGGCAAGCTGCTTTTGTGAGGCAGGGAGGGGCCGCAACTTCCCAGAGAACCTCAGCCTTGAGCAAAGCAGCAGCCCGGGGAGGCAGCCGGCTTGGAAGGACTGCTTTTATCTGCAAACGTGATCCTCTGCAAGAATGGGAAAGGAAACAGACACCCCGCAGATGGAGCTTTGCTTTTTCTCCTCTACTGCCTAAGAAAACAAACGAGTTAACCTTTTCTTCAGAAGGAATTCACCGTTAGCTGCTGCGAACCAGTTCTAGATTTAGCGGGTTTTAGTTTGGGGACTGCAAGTCTCACCTCCAAACACAGGATTCGTGCTAATGAACTACTACAGAAACACAACTAGAAACTTAGGTGCTGAAAGCCAACAGGTAACAAATACCCAAGAAGAGACATTCTTTTCCTGCACTGACAAACAGACTCGTGATGTCCTCAGCAAGGACAAACACCCACGCAGCCTCTCCTGCTCATTTCATTCACTGGGCCAAACTGGAGACAAAGGCCAGAAGAGACAGAAAGTGCACTCCAGCCCTCCGGAACCCATAAATAAATCAGGTGAGTGGAAGACAACTCCCTAGATGAATCAGCTTCTCCTTTGCGGGTGTCCACGATCTGCAGGTATGTCTTAATTCCAGAGCTAAGCCCATCACAGCAGCCACAGTAACAACCTTGGCTGGAGAGAAGCGGAGGTATGCCCAGAGTTAGCGCCACGCTCAAAACGGAGCAGGTCCCCACGCAGAGGACTGCAGGAGGACCTCCTTATCAGCGCAGGCAGCCTCGAGAGGGGAGTTATTTAGCCCTCACGTGCAGCGAAGTCAAAGTAATTTGAGTAACTGCCAGCCCTCCTCGGAGCCACCGTCCAGGCGGAGTGCAGAAGCACAACTGCCACAAAGAGGCCTGGTGCTAGGGGTGGGCAGCACCTGAGTGAGGGTTAACACCAAACAAAACCACAGAGACAGCGCAGAGAAGCCAGCTTTCTGTGCAACCATGCATCCTGCCTTAGGGGTTAAGAAAACAAGCAGCAAAGCAGTTCTTTGGTACATGCTTGGCATTAAGGCCTTTGTTCCACGCAGGGCAGGAGAACACTCGTTAGAGGGCAGGGCCAGGGACAGCACACAGCTCTCGGCTCAGCAACTGGAACGAACGACTGCTAAAGCTTTGTGCCAAACGTCATTCTCTCTAAAGGATGATGCAAGATTACAGAAAAAGCTCTTAGGAGAAGAAATTCGCTGGAGTATAGTTAAATTTACCTGGGCTTTTTTGCAGGTGGCATTCCATCTTCCAACAATGTGTCTTTACCCAGGCTCACCGTAGAAGCCATCCAGTTTCTATAGTAGACAAATCACCACAAGCAAAGTCACTACATGCACGCAACACGACGCGGAACACACCGCAGGTTTTTGTTCGGCCAGCTTGGAACGGGCAGGTAAACACCTAGCTTTGTTATCTTTATGACACCGCCTTCGGGCCAAGCATCGCACTTCCTTGGTTTTGCACTTTGCACGTCGGCTCTCGTCCGCCTCCTTAGCTTCTTTTACGACCGGGTTTGCTAAGGCCGCCTGGCTGCTCCGTCCGCAGGGCGCCGGAGAGCCGTCCCGCGGGCGGCGTGCCACTGCCCCTCGGAGCCCGAAGGGACGGCGGCGGCAGCACCCCCGCCTTGCCGAGCACAGCGCTGCCAGCCCCGCCGAGGGCTGGGTGCCGAGACCCCGGTGTCCGTCGTGGGCCGGCACCACGCTCCTGCCCCGCGCGCCCCGCACGCCGCGGGGCCCTGCCGTCACGGTTACGAAGGCGGCTGAGCGCGTGCCGCAGCCTCCGTTTCACCTCGGCCATCCTCCTCCGTCTGACGGCCCCCTTCCGAGACGCTGCGTGCTGGAGAACTCGCTGCTTCAGAAAGAGCAGGAGGAAAGGAGCGCAAGATTTGCACTGGCTACAAAAGGCTACCGAGAGGACTCCGTTCTCCAGCGATGAGGGAAGGATTACCAGCCTGCCGTACAGCTAGACGTGCTGGGGTCTGACCTTAAAGCCGACAGAAGGGAAGTCATATTCCCAAGAACTCCTCCAATAGCCCATTACATAAAATACAAAAGGCCTGCCAGCAAATGCTCCTCTCCCACTTGCTTCTCCAAAATAAGTCTATTCAAACGAAAAGCAAGCAGAGAGATCTATTCACCCTTATCTGTTGTTCTTGCCAATTGCAATGAGGAGTCCAACGACAATTCTGGTTTCTGTTAAGCCAACGGCAGGCTTTTGCCAAATGTGAACGTACAAAAGCAAGCGGCCTGCAGTGCCAGCCCTGTCCAGGTACCGCAGCCTCTCGCTGTCACGCAGCCGCAGCGAGAGTCGAGCGCTTCTCTCCACATGAGGCACCAGCAGTCTCTTCCGCAGCTCTGGGAGCAGAGCTGCAGCACTCAGACGTAATGCACAGGAAAACTCTACCCAGGTAGGAAACCTCAGCTGGGCCGTAAGTGTGAGCAGGAATCACTTAGGAGATTGTCCCAAGCATCTCGATAACTCATCCTTTCACGCTGGATAATGAGAACGGGACGCGCCGACGCTCACAGGAGCAGTGCTGACAGCGTGCTCGCTGGCCTTCCGTGTCTCACCCCTTCTGAAAACCTGCACCGCAAGGGAACGCCTGGCAGAGGGGAGCTGGGGAGCCAGCCGTGGCACTCTGCCTCCTGAATCCCCACCCAGCACACACTGCCCGCCACCTAAATAATCACCTTTATTTTGCGTTCAAGCTCAGGTTCAAGACCAGACTTTTAAAAAGCACTTAGCGAGTGAGGAGTCAGGCTCCAGCCAGCTGGGCTTACACACCCCACACTTGCGAGCTCCTCCACCACACACCCTTTTGAATGTTGTACCCTGCGTTAAACCCGTGGCAGAGCCCGGCTGCACTTTTACGCTGCTCCAGGAACTCCGATCGGAGGCTGTCTCCTCCTGTTCACCCCGCGTGCCCCCCCGACACCCACTCGGGCAGCCATCGGGCCCTGCAGAGAACTATTTCAGGGGGCAGCTGCCAGGGAAGCCCACGCTCTGAGCGGTGCTGCCTGGGGGGCAGGAGGAAGGAAGCGGGGACCACGCGCACGGGCACTGCTCAGGCAGGCGGCCGGACGGGCAGTGACGTCGAGCTCACCCCGAGCGGAGGCAGCCAGGGCAGGACACAAAACACCGAGGGGAAAAAGCCCCGTCAGGAGGGAAAGGTCTCTCAGTTTTGCTCAGGTGATTCTTCCGGAAGGACAGATTGCTCCGCAAAGCCAGCCAGGTTTTAATTAACGGCGTAAAGAAAGAGCAAACATTTCAGATGAGCTAGGGACTAAAGCACAGACCCGTCGTTAACTCGAATATTTAAGGAAGTTTGTACAAAGCAACACGCAGAGCTCCCAGCGCTGCCCGGGTTTGCCCTCGCTTCTCTCCTAGGCAGCACACGTAACAGCCAAGGGTAAAATCCTCCCCAAAATACCAGCTCCTCAACTGGTTGGGTTTACAGATGTAATTTACCTTTATACTGGCTTTACGCTGCAAATTATCTGTTCTCTGAGACTCAAAACCCAAGCCTATCTATAAATCCCTACCTGGGCTGCCCCGTGTTTTGCTTGCTCACAAATTAGCTAACCCCTTGCCCCATCACCGCTCGCGTTTTGCTCCTCTTACACGTACACAGTATTTGGAACAGCACAGGGCGGCTTAATTTTTAAGTGACTCTAAAGCATTAAGGACATTTCAAAAGTCATTTTGAACTTAGGAAAAAATATCCCTTACAGTTACCAAGAATTAGCTTTCTAATACCATGAACTTCGATTTTCATCTCTACTTACTGCAGATGACCAACAAGAAAAAAAACCAAAACCAAAACCAAACCACAAATAATGTCTGGACTTCTGCTGTCTCCAAAAAAGTGCTGTTTGTTCAGAGCTTTAACAACAGTAAAGCTCTTCCTAGCTACAGATTATTTCTCTCAAGATCAAGTCTTGGAAATTCAGCCAGGAAATGTAAAGCTCCGGATTTGCAGCCTGGGAGAAGGTCTGCTCTCCTGGGGGACAGATCACGCAAGCACAACCACGTTCTGGCCAAGGTAACTAAAATTAAACAGCGTTATCTCAGAGCACGGCACCACTGCTGCGGGGAAAATCCTGCACAGGGCACTTGGCAGTGACCGACTGTACCGTCAGCGTCCCACGGAGAAGACGGAGACGGGACCTTGCAAGACAAGAAGCACTTCTCCAGCTTCCTCCTTGAAACGTCCAGAGCTCGCCAGGTACTTAGACTACAGTAAGCTGGAGACGGCACAAACACCGCCCTCGGCTCTCCCTCCCCCTCCGCACCTCGGAAATTCGTTAATTTACCTTAAAGCCTCTGAGGTACAGCTAGCTCCTGCTGACTGTAGGAGTGACTTTGCTGATTCATCGCTAAAAGCAAAATAGCGGAACAGAAGGCAAGAAAAAACAGTTAAGGAAAAAAGAGAGACGGTATAATGTCGCTTCCTACTTTTAATTTGGAAACAAAGGACTGTGATGAACACTGAATCGATGCTCTGTGCTCCCAGAACAGATTTTCCCAAGGAACTGTTACCTTCAAACGATGCGCAAGCTGCCAGCACTGAACAAACTTTCTTCCACAGAAGAAGCTTTAACGACAACAATTCCATGTTTCATACAAAGACGCATCCAAGGAGACGGCTGTGAAACACATGAAACACAAAGCCCTAGCTAAGCTAAAACCAAATGCCTAAGCAGAGGATGTGCCAAATTAACGCTGACATTCGCAGGGTATTTATTTACAAAAAGCCTGCGCTAACTCTATCAAACAAGTGGAACGAGGGACTACGCGGGAGGGACCACGCTGCTGGTGTCACTGCTCAGTGTCTGGCCCCTGGGCACAGAGCCACCCTGGAAAATTTACGAGGCGTTTTCTCTCCGCACGCATCACCCACAGGATGGGCTGTGGATGCCCTCTGTTTGCCTGCACACTCGGCAGCCAGTACACAAGTCAACTACACTTGAGGACCTGAATATTTAAAGTTTAAGCAAATTAAAAAAAAAAAAATGTTCTTCCAACTCGGTGCTCTTCAGTGAGGAGCTGTTCCGCGACAGACTCGTGCTGGGCGGCATCCCCTATGGGTGCTGCTGCACGCAGCTGACAAGATATAAACACGCAGAGCCCCGCTGATTAACGGTGTTTTAACACCATAAGGTATAACCAATCACTTCCTATCAACTTCTAGAGATTGAAAAGTTGAGTTTGTGGCCGCGAAGGCGCAGGGTAAAGCGGGAGCCCTCCAACGTTTTTGGCTGGGCTCAGCCACCAGCAGCACACGCAGAAGCACGGAGCAGATCCGGCTCCTTCGATGGGCGCGCCTCACACTCCTGCCAGCCCTGCATCTGTCATGGGCTCGAAACTCCGGCACTGCAACATCCACGTATTAATCCAACGGAAACGCTCAAAGTACAGAGCTAATTAGATAGCGAAGCAAGTACAAATCCTCTGCTCATCTATTATTTTTAGCTCCTTTGAGAGCCACCTGCGGGGGCCCAATTCAGAACTGCTTTCTAAATTAAGCTGCTTTAAGATGGTGGAAATAACGCAAATATTACAGTTTAAAACTCGCCAAGTTTCAGGTAGGAGAACCCGGAAGGAAGTCAACGAGCTGTCCTTGGCCGATTCCTGAGCACTGCCCTTCCACACAGGAGCTGCAGTTGCAGCAGGCTCGCGAAACCCTTCCTTTCCTTCTGACACCCATGGCAGGGTCAGACTGCAGGCGTAACGGGGACCTGCCAAGCGAACAGAACAAGCCCTGCTCCGCTTGCACCAATGCATGAACGCAGCCCTCTGCCTCCTCTGATGCCAAGTCAAGGTACCAGCAGCCGAGGTTTTAATTAATAGTGCAGTTCTTCGCATGAGTCGAATTCCCCCCGGCTGCATTAAACGTCACCGACTGAAGCCTTCAAGAGGTCTGTACCCTAACAACAACGCCGCACGGGAAAGCGGCTGATGGGCTCCAGACAAAGGCGTTCAGACACAGGCTCCCCGTCTTGGGGCTGTGCCCAAGGCCAGGCCGGATGGGGCTGGGGGCAGCCGGGGCTGAGGGGAGGTGTCGCTGTCGCTGCCCGCGGGATGGGGTGGGACAGGGTGGGCTTTGAGCTCCCCCCTAACCCAACCACTCCGTCGGTCTGCCGGCCTCGGGCAGGACCCGCCTGGGGGCTGGGGCTCGCCCTGCCGCAGAGCCCCCCCGGCAGCCGCCTCACCTTTCCTCCTGCGTTGCCCCCTCCTCGCCGCCAGCCGCCTGCGCTACACCTGTGGGGAAAGGAAAGGAAGAAATTCTTTTCAGCGGGTGGCCGCCCTGCAGTGTTTTCAGGGGAAAGCACTGGAAGGAAAACAAACAAAAAAAACACGTTTTGGGGGGGGGGGGGGGAAGGCCCTCTGAGCGGGGCGGCTGAGGTGTGGCACCAGGATCCCCCCAGCCCCTCAGGACCCCCCTGGCCCCTCAGGTCCCCTCATGTTCCCTCAGATCCCCCCCAGCCCCTCAGATTCCCCCCCCGTCCCCTCAGGACCCCCCCATCCCCTCAGGTTCCTTCATGTCCCCTCAGATCTCCCCCCTGTCCCCTCAGGTCCCCTCAGATCCCTCCCAGCCCCTCAGATTCCCCCCCCCCCGGCCTCTCAGGTTTCGCCCCGGTCCCCTCAGATCCCCCCCGGCCCCTCGGGACCCCTCAGGACCCCCCCCGACCCCCCCCCCGCCATGGCGGCCCCGGGCTCCCCTCAGCGCTGCCGCCCCCCCCATCCTCGCGCGCGACCCCGGCCCGCCGTCACCACGGCAACGCCCGCGCTGTCGCCATGGCAACGCTCCCCGCTCCCCCCTCCCCTCTGCCCGCCCTCCCCGCCCGCACCTGGCGCCGCGCTCCCGGCCCCATGAGGAGACGCCCGGCCGCCGCCGCGCCCCGCGCAGGCGCCCCGCGGCCCCGCCCCCGGCGAGCTGTGGGGGGGAGAACGGAAAGCGATTGGCCCGCCCCCTTCGCCACCGCCATTCCATTGGCTCGTAGAGAAAGGGGCGGGACTTTCCTCCTGGTGGGGGGGAGAAGGGGGCGCGTGCGTGAGAATTAGCTTTGTTCTCACGAGACTTCGAGGAGATATAAAAGGGCATGCGCATGCGCATGGCAGTTGGGCTCTGGGCACGGTTTGGGTAGGTGCGCTTCGGGCCTGTCCGCGTGAGGGAGCTGGGGCCGGGTGGGGCAGGGGGAAAAACCTGCCAGTTGCTGGGCACCTCGCGTGCTGCTTGTCCCCAGGACAGCCCCGCGGGTGCTGGGTGCTGCTTCGGGGCGTGCCGGTGCTCGGGGTTTGCAGGTGGGGCTGATTCACGCAGCCCGTGACTCACCGTGCCGTGGGGCATGGCCTCGGGCGTGGTGTGGGGCCTCCCTGCCACGTGCTGGGGGGGCAGCCGTGGTGGAACCACCGCTCCCAGGTCACGTTTGATTGAACACGTTTTTAATATCGTTAATTGTTTTTAAAGCTTTACTGAAAAGTGCTGTTTAAGTTAGAATACTAGAAAATATTTTTCAAGATACTTTCGAGCTGAATAGCCTCTGACCTGGGTTATTCCATAAATAAAGGAATGGAAAGTTCTCATCTAGAACTCATGGTGTTTCGTTGTTGTTGTTGTTTGTCATTTTTGAGGGAAAAAGAATGATTTGGTGACGGACCAAGCGCTGCCTCACAACCTCTTTTCCTCTCGGGGGAATCCCGGCAGGTGTTGACTCCGTTCCAGAAGCCTTTGAGCGTTCAACAGCAGAAGGGCTGGGCGAAGCGGCGCGGCGTTAAAAACCTTGCCAGCTGCCCCAGGGCGCGGCTCAGCCCCGGGTTTCTTCCATGCCCACCCGCCCCGTGCTGCGCGGTGTGAGGGGCGGGTGGGTGCCCGCGGGGCTCACAGGGAGGCTTTTCCTACGGCACGGGGCAGCGGCTGGGGGCTGCCCCCATCGCCCGGCGGCCGTTGTGCCTGCCGATTGTACGTCGCCGGTCTGTCCTCTTGCTGAAAGCCTTGGGTGAGTGGAGGTGGAAATACTGCTGGAAGAAAGCCCTGCCTGACGGCTCCAGGCGGTTGCCAGCATTGAGGAACCAGCCCACGCCCAGCCAGAGCTCCTCGAGGACCTGAGGGGCGATGGAGACCCTGCGAACTGGGAGGGCATGGTGGGGCGATGGGGGCCGGCCCTGACAACCCCCCTGCTCACCCATTCTTGGGTTGCTTTGCAGGTAGAAAGGCAAAAAATCCCCCGAGCACAGCTCCTCACCCCCCCGGTAAGCCCCTTCACCCCTTCCAGGCTCCACCAGCAGATGGGAGCTGACAGGTGCCTGAATTTGAGGTAGGGGCTGAGTGGCTGCTGCTGAGGGGGCGCAGCAGCCCCAGGGGACGGGGTGTGCGCAGTGTCCACCGTTCTGCTCCAGGATGAACGGCGTCAGAGCCGCTGAGCTCCTGCAGGAGCTGCAGGGCTGTTGTGGTGATGCTGAGGGTGAAACCATCCCGTGCTCACCCCAAAGGTGCTGGTGGCAGCACGTGGGGTCCAGGGTGAAGATGGGGCTGAGGCCGTCGGCTGCTGTTGTGCAGATGGGGACCTTTGTGGAAGCGGTGTTGGGAGCTGTGCTTCGTGGTGGGGATCAGCTTAGTTTGGGGGTGGGAAAGCGCCAATTTAAGCATTTGGAGGTGGGCTCCTGCATTGCCAGCATGGGGGTAAACACCCCAAAAAGGCACGTGGGGGGGGGACATTTGTGCTCTACCTACAGCAGTGTGATGATCTCAGGTGGGATCTGGGGATCTCTAGTTTGCGTGGGGATTGTGGCGGAGAAGCCCCTTGTTTGCTGCCCTCAGCTCCTGCTTTGCACAGAGCTGGTCTGCCTGAGTGCCCTCGCCCCTGTGCGGCCAGCAAGGCAGGGGATTAACCCCCCACACACACCCCCAAGCATGTCTGTAGTCCCCCCACGTTCCTCGAGGCGAATGATTAGAAAACCTGATGTCAGGCAAGGAAAAACATGCCTGAGCTCACATCTGTCTGGCCATGCCATTTTTTGGCACTTAGAGCCAGGGACAGGAGAAGGGGGCTGGGGAAATCGGGGCCCCTGGGGGGATGCGCGGCGGGACGGAGGCCGGCTGCCAGCCCCGCGGCGCCGTCCTCGCCTGTGACCGTGCTGGCAGGGGTGGCCCCGCCGTGGCGGATGTGGGAGGGAGGGAGGGAGGCCCCGGGGAGGGCTGGCCTCCTGGCCGAGGATCGCTGCCGACTTCCCCTGCCTCCGCTTCCGCACCTGAGCCACCGGCTGCTCTGCTCGGCAGCGGTGCCCCAGCCCCACGGCGGGCCCCTGCGGGACGGGGCGGCTCCTCCGCGCTGCCGGTGGGTGCCCCTGTGCCCCCCTCGGGGCGGAGGGGACGGGACGGGGCCTCCATCGGGGACCACGGAGGGGCGAGGAGGAAGCCGCAGGGATTGTTCAGCCTCGCTGTTTGCGGTGGATCCCATTAGGCTCCAGGGTGAACGTGTCCTACCTGCCTGCTCCTTTCCCACCCAGGTGATCCTGCTGCCTCCCGCAGGCCATGCTGCCGGCCCGGGGCTGATGTATCCCCCTTCCCTGTGCCGGTGCCTGTCTGCTGCATCCCAGGTGGGTGTCCCCAGCTCCTGGCCCCGCTGAGCCGTTTGCAGTTTGCTCTCTAAAGCTGCGCTCACGCTTTTTTTTTGCTATTACTAAGCAGGGGCTTGCCTGGGGAGTGTGGTTTCTGTGGGCGAGGTGGTGTGTGCTGCACCACTGCTGCTGGGGCGCTTGTGGGACCATGGGCTTTGCCGGTGCTCACCCAACACCGTACTCCTTTTTTTTTTGGGGGGAAAGGCTCTGGTGTGACTCAGGGTACTTTATTTCGGAAGAGGTGATGCAAGCATGGAAAACTGCAGAGCGAGGGGAGGTGTTGAAATGAGCAGGAGCATGCTGGCTCCTCGTGCTTGTCCACCTCCTCTGGCTGCTGCTCGCGTGCATGGGAGCATGCCCCTCGCCTGGGTCACTGCGGGTGAGCCCCAGAGCAACCCTCACGCTGGTTTTCATCCTCACCTGGTGCCCACTGGGCACAGGGAGCCGCCAGGTTCAGATGTGCTTTTTCTGGGGGGGGAAGCACCCATCAGGCACGAGGTGCTGGGCTGAGCATCACTGAGGGTGCACAGATGCAGACCGCAGAGAGCAGCGCTGCCGTTCGAGGGGCATGCGGGGGATGATCCCCTCTTCTCCTGTCCCTACAGGATCCTCTCCCATCCTCGGACTCCGTCTGGCCCCGCTCCGGGAATGAGGGTCTCTGCTGCCCCTCGGCTCTTGGCATCGCGCACTGCAGGTGAGGGTCTTGCCCGAGGAGGGTCCCAAAATGCGGCGCTCGGGAGCAAAGCACTGGGAGGGCAGAGCTGGAGGGGTTCAGCGATCGTGAGGGCTCACAGAGACGCTGCTTAAAGGCATGTCTGGGTCAGGTCCGAAGTGTTGCTCTGTGGGAAATTTTGGGTGAGCGTGGGGTCTGTCCCCGCGGGGGCTCAGCGCCAGCACAGGGAGCGGTGCTGGTGTTTTCTAGGAAGGCGTGAGGCTGAAGCCCGGCCGGGTCACACAGCGCAGGCGCGGAAGCATTGGGCAACGCCAACGTGTTGCTACGGCACACGCCAGTGGCAGGCGGGGAGGCAAAAGCTGGGGCTCCCCTGCTCCTCGTCCCGCAGCAAGGAGTTTGGGGCGATAAATTGAGCTGACAGGCGGCTGCCCCAGCTACGTGCCCCTCCCCAAGCCCCCTTTTCCCACCCGATCCCCCAGGCTGTGGTGAGGCACCCGTGTGCAGCCTGCGCTGAGCACAAGGGGAAGTGAGCCTGTTCCTCTGTTCCTTTCGCTAAAGCATGTTTAGAGGAATTGGTTCCCTGGGGCGGGTGCTGTGGCTGCATCCCAGCACGAGAGCAGCCCTGCGTGCTTTGGGGACGAGCCCCCCACAGCTGCACCTCTGTGGGGTGCCACCAAGCTGAGCGTCCCCGGGTGCATCATGCTTTCTCCCCCCGCCCCGTTTCTGCCTGCAGGAGAGGTTTCATGTGGGAGATCGGCGGCTGAGCGGCACGCTGCCTGTTATGGCTGGTGAGTGCGGGCTTGGTCGCTTTGCTGGGACGGGGGGGGGACCTGGAGGGGGGGGAACCAGCCCCGTCTGTGTCTGCTGGCCTGGGGAAGGCTTCGCTGCTCTGCCGTGGGTGAGGAGAAGTGGGGAAGAAGCCCCATGGCTCTCCGGCAAAACGTGGGGATGCCTGGAGCCCGGCAGTCGGGTGGCGGATCGATGTGAGAGCATCCAGACTTCAGGTGAGTGCTTCGGGGCGCAAGGCGAAGGGCTGCTCGGGGGATGCGGCTTGGGGTTCAGGGTGGCTTTTTGGGGCCAGGCTTGAGGTCTGGCACAGCTCTGAGATTTCCCCCCCCCTCAAGAACCTCCCCGCTGTCCCCCTGCCTCCGCAGGGTGGTTTAGGCGGCTCCTGCAGAAGCCCAAGCAGAGCTCCAGCTGCACGGGGAGCAGTCGGAATGCCAGCACCGGGCGTTCAGCTTCCTCATCGCCCTCCTCCTCCTCCTCGGCCAGGAGCTCCAGCTCCTCCGCCGGCACTGCCGTGGCTCGGGCTGGCCGCCCGGCACCAGTGGACATCAGCAGCTCGGGCAGCGCCCGCTGGGCCAAGAGCTACGACGTGTGCATCTGCCACAGCGAGGTGGACCTGGAGTTTGTGGAGGAGCTGGTGTCCTACCTGGAGAGCCAGCCGCAGAGCTTCCGCTGCTTCCTCCAGCTGCGGGATGCCGTGGCAGGCAGCGCCATCATGACGGAGCTGTGCGACGCCGTGCAGAACAGCCACTGCTGGGTGATGCTCATCACCCCCAGCTTTCTCCAGGACCCCTGGTGCAAGTACCAGATGCACCAGGCGCTGGCCGAGGCCCCGATGGCCAATGGGCGCACCATCCCCGTGCTGAAGGACATCGACAGGAAGGACTACCCCAGGGAGCTGCGCAATCTTTACTACATCTCCACGGTGCTCAAGGAGAACAGCTTCAGGCAGATCAGAGACACTGTCCTGCGCTGTGAGTACCCCTTGTACCATGGGATGGGACGCTGCCCGTCTCCCCAAATATCCCTTAGATGTGGAGTGGGGAGGGAAAGGCCACAGGAAAGGGCTCGGTACTCGTGCCCCGTTCTTGTAATTTGTTTACGTAGTTTATCGGAGATCCATCAGCATGCTGACAGGGCCTGTCCACTGCCTCTGCAGACCTGGAAGAGCTGTGCCGGAGCTCTGCAAGCGGGACTGAGCAGTGACACTGAGGACACGGGCACCTGGGCGAAGGTGGAGGCATCTCTGTGGGCATTTCAGAGCCGTGGAAGTCACTGGGCACGGAGCTACCGGAGCCTGGGGATGAAGCAGCGCCGCTCGGGGCAGACCTGGGACCTGAAGGCAGGGAAGCCCCCACACCCATGGGCCAGCAGCTGCACAGCGTCTGCCACATCCCCGTGACGCTGCCAGGCTGCCGTTGCGCCTGCACCCTGCCCTGCTGCCCCGCCACGGGGTTTGGTCTCAATGGGGACGAGGATGGGGACAGCGCGTTTCTTGAGGTCACACAAACACTAAGTTCCCACCTAGGGTGGGTTCAGCACACGTGAGGGGTCCTCAGCATCCTCCAGCGTCGTCCCCCAGGGGTGAGGATGCTCGGGGAGGTTGGACACTCCTGTACCCTGCATGAGCTGACATCACTGGAGCGTGTTTGCACTGGTTGATTCAGGTTGCGTGTGGAGAAATACAGAAGTTTTATTTTTTAATACCTGTCTGATGTGTGGTGCTTTTTTTTGTTTTCTGTTTTTTTTTTTCTTCATGTGGGGGTCTATAAGGCGCCCTGGGCGGGTGGCTGGCCATTGCCTGGGTTGGGTAGGGAGGCCCTGCACCTCCTCGCACCCCGTGGTAGGGAGGGTGCTGTGGGTGCTGGTGGCTCCTGGCAAACACCAGTTGCAGGCACCTGCAGGTACATGGGGGGCTGGGGCCACGGCTGTGGGGCCACAGGGGTACAGGCTGGGGGCTCTAAGGCCTGAGGTCACAGGGCCCTGGGGGCCATTGGGCTGTGAGGCCTGGAGCTACAGGGCTGGTGCTGTAGGACTGGGCTGATGGGGCCTGGAGGCACGGGGCTGTGGGACTGTGGGGCCATAAGGGTCTACGAGACTGGAGATGTAGGGCCAGGCTATGGGTCTGTATGTGCCCACAGCCCCGTGAAGCTGGAGCTATGGGACTGGGATATGGATATTTATGTGCCCGAGGAACTGTGAGGCTGGATCTATGGGGCAGGGGCTGTGAGGCGTGGAGGTGTAGGGCTGGTCTATGGGTGTATACGTGCCCGTGGCCCTGTGAGGCTGGATCTATAGGGCAGGGATATGGGTGTATATGGTCCCACGGCCCCATGAGGGTGGATCTATAGGGCAGGGATATGGGTGTATATGGTCCCACGGCCCCACGAGGGTGGATTTACAGTGCAGGGGCTGTGACGCCCGGAGGTGCGGGGCTGGCCGATGTCCCCCCCCTCACACCCCCACGGCTCCTGTGCCGGCCCCGGGGCGCTGCGGGGAGCCCCCCGGCCCGGCAGAGGGCGCAGTCCCCGGGCGCGGCCGCTCCCTCTCGGCGGCGGCCATGGCGGAGGGCCCGGAGCCGAAGCGGCGGCGGGCAGAGGCCGGGGCCGGGGCCGAGGCCGAGGCGGAGGCCGGGGCCGAGGCGGGCGCGGAGCCGGGCCCCGGAGCCCCGTTCCCGCTGGGCTCCGTGCGGCTGCGGCGGCTGCTGCGCGACTCGGCGCGGGAGAAGGCGGCCTTCGTGCACGGCCAGGTAGCGGGGGGACCGGGGGGGGAGCCGGGGGGAGCCGGGGCAGCAGCTTTAAGCTGGCAGGAGGGGGGTTAGGGCAGGTATCGGGGGGCTGCTCGCTGCCAGGCGTCCCCGCGGGGGCTGTGGGGAGCTCCCCGTGCCGATTTCCATCCGCTCCAGGTGACCGGCCCCTCGGGAGAGGACACGGACGCTGTGCTGATCCTGGAGAAGACTCCCTTCCAGGAGGAGAAGATCGAGGAGCTGCTGAAGAAGCACACCAAGCTGGAGCTACAGATGTCCAACGACATCTACAGCACGTACCGCCTCTACCCGCCCCCCGAGCTGAGCGGTGAGTGCGGCCCCGTGCTGCGGGCCCCCGGCCGGGCTTGGCCCCCAGGCTCTTCCCTGCTGGCCTGCGGGGACCCGGGGCTTGCCGGGTGCCCTGCCCGCTGCCAGCCGCTGCGCTCCTCGGCCCACGCTGCCCCCGGATCTCCTGAGGGCCTCGAGCCGCGCTCTGAGGGAGCGCAGCTCCCCCCGCGCCGGTGCTTGCGCTCCCTGAGTTTCCCGGTGCTTTGGGCACCGCGGTGGGCTGCCAGGTGGGCAGCTCTTCGATTGCCTGCAGCCATCGCTCTGCACCTTGCTGTAAAGGTGAAGGCGGCCTCGTGTGTCTGGAAGTTGCCTGTTCTGTTTGAGATGTCGGGTAATCTGTTAGCTGTCATCCCTCCCCATAAGGTTTGCTTTGAAAACATTCTCTGCAGAACATGTGTGTGAACTCTTCTCGTTCCAGGGTGTCATCTCCTGTGCTGTATTTTTCATTGCCACGTGTTGCCTTGTAAGGACAGGCAGCTAATGTGATGGGAATGGGAATTTAAATGCTGGTAGCCCTTGGTGTCTGATGCGTGCAGGCAGACACCTGGTGTGTCTCTGCCTTTCAGGCTTCTCCCTGGTGATTTCACACATCCCTGCGTTACAAATTCCTGATTAACAGCCGAGTATGGCGAGGTCAGATGAGCAGGTTGAAGACATCATGGGACGGTGTTGGCCTGTGAAATGGATTTTCATTGCCATCAAAAGTCTTCTGTGGCTGCGGCACCTTTCAGCTGCTGATGGAGGGGCATGCTGTCTTGGCTGTCCTGGTGCTTAGATTTAATGCTGATGTTTGTTTTAATTCTGGAAGTGCAGTGATTAATTATGTGTCAATGCTGCTGTAAATGTGATGATAACCAGACAGGTTTAACGTAGTCAAAATTAATCAAAGTGGTAGTCTAAAGTAAGAAGTTGTTGTGGTCCCAAATCAGATTTTCAGGGCAATGCATGTGTCTTCCCCCAAATGCTGCTATTTTAGTGCAGCTTCCATTGCGTTAGGAGGAAGCACTGTCTGGCTTTGGAAGCTTGCATTCTTCTGCAGGTAACTTGAAGTTGGAAGTTTTGGCCTTAACCTTCCAGCGGCAGGAAAATACGGCGGTGCGGTGGCTGCTGAGAGTGCCCTGGGCCATTGACAGGATTGTGGAGCTGCAGGCTGGCAGCAGCTCCCACGAGGTGGCATTGCAATGCTGAAATGCTGGGACCTCGCTCCAGCCTACAGAGAGCACTGGGTGCTCTTGGCTTGCTTGCGCTATCTTGTTACAGGGCTGCACGACTCCATTGTTGCTCTGACAGCAGAAATGCTGTTACAGCTTGATGTCAGGCCAGCAGCCGCGCGTTCGGGTGCTTAACAACGTGTCTGGGGAGAGTTAGCCTTCAGCCACTCTGGTAAAAGTCACTTTCCTCCTGTGCCTGGCTTAACGGATGTCTCCTCCTGATCGATGCTTCCGTGCTGTGACCCTTTCCTGCATAGCTTTGCTATCTGCTTTTCATGCCAAACCTGCCGCTGTGCTTGTGTGTGACTGCGCTGCTGCTCTTCCGGCTGTGAGAAGGAATAAGCCCGTGGCATCCTCCGGCAGAAGTTTGTCTTTCGAATCACCTTTAAAATTGCCTTTCAAAGGCAGCTTTTGCAGAAGCTTTACCAGGGGTGCGCCTGCCGTGGTTTGGAAGCAGCGTACCCCCAGACAACACGGAGCATCCTTGCTTCCTGCTCCCCGGCGCAGCTGTGCCCGCGTCCCTGCGGCTGGCCCCGCAGGGCTCCGCACTGGACCGCTCCGTCTCCCCAGCTTCCTACGCCAGCACGTCGTTACCAGAGAAAATGCAAGCAGGGTGAATGATAAGCATGACTGGGAGATGTCTCCCTTGGCAGTTTGAGGCCTGTCTGCTGACGTTAAAAAAGGCTTAGCTCTTCCTTTGAAGAAATTTGGTGCTGGAGGAGCTGGGGTCTTTGATTTACAACCAACCCTGCGGCAGCTCAAACTGCTCCAGGCTTCCCCGTGCCTGGCTCCACATATCTCTGGCCATCCAGGAGCAGCATGTGCTGCTCCTGGCCTGGGGAACGGGCAGGTGCAGTTGTCTGGCTCCTGACCCCGTGGAGAGGCTGGCCCTTCCTTGCAGGGTGTTGTGATGCTGTGTTGAGTTGCTTTTGCAGGTAGCTCGCCTGAGATGCTCTCTGGCAGCTGCGCTGGCACCCCAGGACACTGAGCACTGGAGGAAACAGGTTTGGGAGAAGAAGGAAATTGCCCTTCTGAGTTGAGTCATGGCCCAGGAAGGGAGTTGACGCAAGGAGTAAAGCTAATAAACCATAAAATGAAGGATGAGGAATTTCCTCTAAGGCTGCGTGCAGTGCCAGGGCTTGTGAGAAATCCCTGGACATCGTGTGGAGACCTAGCAAGACCTAGCTTGGGGTCTAACTTGGTCTCTTGGCTGTGGTGTTAGGGTTTTACCTCCTGGCGTTTGCAGGTTTGCACTTCCCCATGGTCTGAACACAGTACCTTGCAGAAAAGGTCAAACTTTGGCCTCACCCAGTTCCACTGAAGAGCCCTGGGTCGCTGTGTCATGCAGAACAGGAATTTGCCCTGGGGATTTTGCAGCTTCCCTGTCGAGGGCAGCCAGGCCCCCAGACTGTGAACTCCTTCCTTTTCGAAGGTGAGGCGAAGCCCCCTTACAGCAAACTGCCTGGGCCGAGCACCAGACAGCTGCAGGTGGCCGGTACATGTCTGCACCCGGGTTGGAACGGGGCGCGCCGATGGCGCGGAGCAGCTCGTGGGAGGAGCTGTCTGTGCCTCAGTGAGCTGCCTCCAGGCCTGCCGCTTTGTCAGAGCACATTTCTCAGTGTCGCCTTTGTGGTTGAGAGACTCCGGGAGGCTCCGCGTTCAGCTGGGGCTTCCTGATAGCCGAAAGCGGATATTTTCATCACCCTTTTCCCCCCTTGTCGTTTAAGCCACTCGGATGCTGTTTCATCCAGGGACTAAAGCCAATGCCAGCTCCGCGTGATGAAAGCTTGTTTTGTCTTGGTAGTAAAAGAGCCTGCAAGGCTGGGCAAGTCTCTTTGTTTGCATGGCCCAGCTTTGTGGGGAAGGTATGGAAGAGGCAGGCTAAAAGATGCAAGTCACCTCGAGCAGGCAGCTTCCCTCTGCCCTGGGAATCCGAATTTCGGCGTGCGGCAGCCGCAGCTTACGGACGAGCTTTCTGGGGCTGAGAGCGTGCCAGAGGGCCCTGGCTGGGGGGCGTGTGGAGACAGAGCTTGTGTACGTGCAGGAACAGGACCTCATCCTCAGCATGCTCTGCTCACCAGGCTTACCGGCCGCTGGGACAGACACTTGGTGGGCAAAATGGGAAATACGTTTGAAAACCAGTTTGGTGACAGTGTTCATCTGAAGTGCGACCCAAACCCACCCCGTTAAGGAGAAGATAATTTGTCAGTGAGTTTGCTGGCAGGGCCGGTGGGATGCCCTCTAATCATATCTGGTCTAATAATGAAAAAGGAAGTGTTTTAACCTTGTTTTAGGCTAGCCAGTGGGTGCTGAGGGCAGCTGTTTGGAGATCAGCTGTGTGGGCCTGTGGGGCAGAGCTGTAAACGCGTCCCCGTGTTTGCAGAACAGCGTAACACTGACCGAGAGGGAGGGCGAGGGAAGAATATACCTCTTGCTTAAGCTCTTGCCGTGCTTAAATATCGGTGCGATGCTTTCCCTGCCCCTTGCTCTCCTGCCTAGGTTTAACAGGCAGCTGATGTCTGAAGGCATGAAATGCTAGCAGAGGAAACCACAGCCCTGTGGCCAGCCGGGGAGGGCAGGGGCTGCTTTCACAGCAGGGGAAATAGGGCTTTCATAGCAGTGCCAAAGGAGCGATTGCAAAAGCTAGATGGTTTAAGCAAGATGTTCCCTAACAGCATCCAGCTCCTGGTGATGCGTTTGCCCAGCTGACATCTGTTCGGGAAGGAGCGGCTGTGTTTTCCAGCGCGGCGCAGCCCCGTTTTGCCTGGCTGCTGGGGGATGTGGTGTTTCGTGGCACCGAAGCCGCGCTAGCGTGATTCAAGGGCTCTTGTCAGCCCTGCGCTGGAAGGAGTCTCCGTTTGCCACACACGGCAGTGGCTGGCAGGTGTGCAGCTCCCTGTCACTGGCCTTTTCACAAGCACAGCCTGTCCCCGTGCTGCAGACTGAAGCTCACCAGCTCATAGTCTAAAAATGAACGTACTGGGAGACGCTCCGGCTCCGGCTCTCCAACACAGGGTGGAGAAACTGGGAGAAAGGGAAGAGCACGGAAGGCAGTGGGGAAACTATTCAGTCATGCAGGAAGTGATACATATTCCTGCATTCCTGAGCCCAGAAAGCGTCTGGTTTCAGGCAGCAGGAGCTGGAGAAACTTGCATGAGCTGCACTGGGAAGGTCTGCGTCTCCTGGAGTCTGCAGCGCTTCCAGTGGCCGTGTTTGCACCCTCTGCCCGCCCGCGGGGCTTGCCCAGCAGAGCAAGCTGCCCCTTAAGGTGTAAATAACAGTCAGAGCCTGGAGCAGTGCTTGGGCCGGAGAGGGGTGTTAGGTGGGTGCAGAAGAAAGGATAGAGAAGGGAGGGCTGGTTCGGGAGGTGGTGGGAGGTGTTACCGTGCTTTGCCCCAGTTTTCAGGAGGTGGTGACTTGGAACTTGCCTCCTTCCCACGCTGTGACTGCTGAAGCCAGGGCCCACCACGTCCTCCTCCGTCCGTGGATGAGAAGCAGAGGCCGGACAACCTTGGCAGGAGTCCCCAGCAGCGCGCTTGGCTTGCCCTGGCATGTGCTGGCCCCGGAGACTGCGTGAGCTCTTGAAAGCCTTGTCCTCTGTGAGCGCCTTTGTTGTGTTCTGTAAGGGAAACCCCAGGCGTCTGTGACGAAGCGTGGTGGTACCTGATCGGGGGTAGGTTACGGGAGGTGTTCGCCTGGAGTACTGCACAGCGGTGACCGTAGCCAAAAATAAAGGATGTTCGTGCAGAGGGGAAAGGGGGAGGTTGTACGTCATTAAGTTTGGTTAGGTCTGAGTTAAAAGGAGAAGATGTGGACGGTGCAGGAGGATGTGTGCAACAGGAAAGATGTCGCAGAGGAAAAACCTGCAAGAGTGCAAATGCAACTTTCCCTTCAGCTGCCTGTGCTGGGCACTTACCTTGTGTAGATCGTAAACCAAAGCACCACCTCAGCTTGCTTTTAGCAAAGGGAAGAAAAGAGTGCCCCCACCCAGAAACAGAATCAGGTCGTTCCTGCCCCACGTGCTTCTCTCAACTCCTCAGCACACTTAAATTTATTTAAAACACCCAAAACATAAATTGCAATGACCCATTTTAATACTGCCTCTGAGTTTCTTGAGTGAGGTGAGAGAAACGAGCACAAATTATCTCAGCGTGTCTCCCTGACCTCTTCCTCACTGTTTTCACTGGTGTGAAGTCTCAGGACAGCTTGAGCCATGCAGTTGACTTAGCTGGTTCGCTTTGAAAGCACAGAACCTGGGGCAACATGTTTTGTCCTCTGCTTCTGGCAACAGCTCTGTTCAGTCCCTTTTATCTGTTAAGATTCCCAAACTGAGCTGGCTGGCTCTTTTTTGTTGTTTGTTTTGTTGTGTGCTGGGTTGTGTTTTGCTCTCCTTTTTGGCAGGGGAGGGGAGAAGTTGTTTGGTGCTAGTCAGTCGGAGCTTCATTTTCTTGTGGGCAAGGAGCCAAAAGCACGGGGTATTCCCTCAAACACCCCCTTTGCAGGGTGAGCTGCCCAAACAGCTGTCTTGTACCACTGGAGTACCTCTGGCATGTGTTCATTCAGGTTCCTGCAATTAGACCTCTTTTTTTTTTTACTTTTTTTTTTAGGTACCTCCAGCTAACTGCCAGGCAGTCCTGACTTCCAGAGTAAGCCACAGACGTTTTGTGGAGTCCTGGGGCTGGCATTCAGGAACACGCTGGCTGACGTGACTCAGATGCAAGCAGAGACAATCGCTGACCCTTTAGCAACCTAAAAACCACATGATGTGTCCAGTGATTTTTTTTTGCCCTCTGTTTCCGGGCTAGTTTGTGCCCATACGGCATCGTACGTGGTATTTAAATGCATGTGGAGCCTGTCAGGAGCAGGGCAGCTTTTAAAACGAAGCATGAGTGCGGTCGGTCGCCAGCAAATGGAAAGATTTAGCAGCAAGCGAGCGTGGTCTCGCTGGCATCTGTAGCGTGGATGCTTTCTGTGGCTGAGCGGGGCTGCAGCATTCGCATCCTGAATGCGAGTGCTTGGGCTCCTAATGAAAGTCAGGCTCTGAACATCTTTCAGGCAGCTTCTCTGGCCTTAGTCATTTATGTTAATTAGCAGCGTTGGGGCGTTTCAGGGTTGATGAGACCTCTAGAAGGGAAATAATCATTAATGAACCGCAATCTCTTCCCTCTCTGCTTTTCAAGACATCTGCTGCTCGACCACAGCTGTGCGTTAAGGGTTCCTCTGATCTCGCGTTACGTTTTAAAGCACATGAAGTGGCTGTCTGCACCAAGAGTGGCCGCCCCCGGCCCGGGAGGCAGCAGGGCCTGTTTCCTGCAGGACGCTGGGGAGATGCCCTGCAATCCCTGCCCGGCAGCTCTGCAGCGCTGTGACAGCACAGGCGCACGTGTTGTGTTGGTCGCCAGCCCCGGCGTGGGTTGGTTCGCTGGACTTCCGTGCTCTTGCCTTGTTTTGGGATATAAAACTAGCTTGTGGAAGCTTCAGCTGAAGGCTGATCTTGGCATTTTGTCTCTTGCCTTTCTGTTTTCCCCCCAGTGCTTTTTTTTTTTGTCTTTTTTTTTTAAGTGAGGAGCGGAGGAGCTGCAGCCTCGTCTTCTGCTCTTACATCATCCCACTAGAAGTGCTAATCGAGTCCTGGAAAACAACCTTGTTTGAACATGTGTATGGTGGGAATCAGACCAGACTGCCCTTGTGGTTTGCATTTTCATATTTCATGTTACCAGCATTTTCCTGTGGATTTCATTAAGCTGGGCTTGGCATGAAATGAAAAGGCAGTCTCCCAGCTTGTGCAGTGCTGACCTTAAAAAAAACAGAAACCAGAAAACAAAAAAGATTCCACCCTGATCCTGGCTTCAAGAGCAAATGGATCTTTATATTCAGTGTCTGGCTAACATATATACGTGTATAAAGCTCGAGGCACAACTGGTTGGTGCCCTGGTGAGCGGCTTGGTGGGTGGTGCGCAGCCCGCGGTCTTTCTGACAGCGGCAAAAGCCGTCACAGAGCTTGGGCACAAGCCGGGAGCTGGGGCCTGTTTGCTCTAAATAGCAGGACTCCTGCCCCTTGCTGCACGCAGATCTGATTGCTGCCCCAGTTTTGGTTGGAGTCGCGAGGTGTTTTTCGCCTTCCCGCATTACATTCGGTGCCAGCTTTCCGTTGGCTGGGGAGGTGGAGGCCCCCGTCGGTGCTGCGGCAGGCTCTATCGCGCACCCAGTCTCGGGCAAAGGGGGAAGTTTCCCACGTGTTGTGCTGCCGTGCGTGAGGCGTACTGCTGCCAAGCTCAGAGCCGCTGGGGCAGGATGCAAGAGTGCCCCTCGCTGTGTAATGTCATGGAAAGCACACCTCCAGGTTTCAATCTCAAGGCAAACAGAAGTTGTTTTCCTTCTGTTAAACAGCTAAATGCTCTTCGCTGGTCAGCTGGTGCAGGGGAACGAAGTGAATCATCCAGCCCTCTTCCCTGAGCTCATCTGGCCACGCTAATCAGCCATCGTTTGCTCCAGATGGGTCCCTCTGTCCTCGGCTTTCTGTCCTCAGGGCTGAGCACCCGTATGGCCGGGAGCTCTGGAAAAGGAGCGGTGCCAGCCCTTATCTTGTCCGCATGCTCCCGGGAAGTCGTCAGGGTCTCCTTCCTCCGGAGAGACGCTGCGAGCCGAGGTCTGTGCCGAATGAATGCTGCCAGTCACCGTGCACAAGGAGGTTTTGTTCCCGCAAGTCGCGTTTGGCATAGGGCATGGGCCAGCGAAGAGCCTTGCCTGCGGGGCAGGGAGGATGGCCTGTCTGTCATACGGCTGCTCACGAGAAGTACAAAGCTGTCCCTAGCTCCGCAGCTGAAAGAAGCTTTCAGAGGAGATGAATGATCCTTTCCACGTTACGTTTTGCATTATGAATGGAGGAAGCTTTCAGGACCCAGGGGCAGCAGCCTGCCGCGAGCCTCATAGCCTAAGCTGGATGCGGTGGAGCAGGACAGGGTGCTGGGGGCTGGTTGGGGTCAGGGTGTGATCGCCTGTCGTGGCAGAAGTGCCTATTTCTCCTACTTCTCTCTTCCTGCATCCCTTCTACTGCCTGGTGTGCACACCGAGGGTGGTGCTGCTGTCCCAGCTGCTCTGCTGCTTGAGTTCACGAGGGGCTGATGAGGTGCCTGTCCTGTTCTTCCTGCTTCAGAGCTTTTTGTTTGTTACCCAAATGGAAGAAACTCTGTCCTAATCTTGTTCTCTAGAAGCAGACAGCCATGGTGTGCTCTCAAACACAGCATGCATGTGCTCAGAAGGACCCTCCAAGCTGTATCAAATAGAGTTTTGGCTCTTCAACTCCTGCAAAATGAGGCTGCATCATTTTGGAGCTGGCTGGGGAGCTGAGCTGCTTCAAGTCTGTTTGCAATCAGAAAGCAGCTCTAGCAGCCTCCCTTTGCGGGAATTTGGGCAGCCGGAGTGAAGCTACACACAAACTAAAGAACAAAACTTTTGGAAAGGTAGGAGTGGGTCTGCTCCGGGGCTGCCAGGCCCCGCTCCCTGACATTGCTGGGGTCTGTCCCTGTCTCCATTAGGGGCAGGAGCTAGGGGCTGCCATGGAATTGACTGCTGGCACCTCAGCTTTGGTGTTTTGGCTCGGCGCTGCAGCCCTGAGACAAACCCTGCTCGAGGCAGTTGCAGCAGGATGGAAACAGGGGAACGAAGTGGGCTTTGGGCTCCCCCAGGAGAGCAGCTCTCCAGTGCTTGAGTAGTTCAACCACCTTCCAGTCTGCGCACGGCCGCGCTGCCATCTCCCCAAGTCTGGCTTTCAGCTGCCGCTTCCAAGCACGCTGGCGTGTCCCCGGATGGCTCAGGAGGCTTGGCCAGCTGCTCCGCTCTCCTGGTGGCCCGCTCGCTGCGCCTGAGCTTCCCAAAGACCTCAGGAGGCTCCTGGCTCCATCTGGAAAGCGCCTGCGTCCCGCGGCGTGGGTCCTCTCCTCCGCCAACGCTTCTGGTTGTGTCCAGTTCCCTCTCCCCATTTTCCAGCTGACTGCAAGCGCGTAGGGTGGGCTGGGAGCGGGTTTCTCTGGCTGCGGCTGAGCTGAGGTGGCGCAGGCAGGCGTGCTGGCGTTACGTGGGCTGGATCCAGAGCAGGCTCAGCTCCATCTTCTCGCAGCCTCGGCTCCCCTGTCCCTGCCTGCCAGCCCCGCCGGTGGCTTTCCCGAGGCGGTCCCTGGGGACAGCGGCTGTCCCGGTGTTCCCAAGCCTGGCGGCTCCTCGTGCCAGCCCCTGGCGTAGCCCTGCTGAGTGCAGCTCACGTGGTGTCTGCTTTGGTGGCTGGAGAAAGTTGCAGAGTGCTTGCCTGGTAACATCTGGTTAGCTTCAGATTTAAGAATGAGGAAAATGCCCTGGGTAGCATTGTCGTGCGCTGTTTCTGTCGTAGCTGACTGCACATAAACTCTTCCCTGGGAGCCCCAGATCTGTGCTGATGCTGCTGATACGTCTGAAAAGTGAGCGTGGGAAAAACCTTTTTGCACAGAGTACCCTTCCACCTGAACTGGAAATACAGGCTCTGGCTGTGCTGTCTGCTTCTGCTCCTTGTCTGCAGCTGTACCAGCCTCCTCTCCTTTAGAGCAGAAGGAGCCCTGCAGGTTAAAGCACTTGCCTGCCTTCTGTGTCAGCTCCCCCCTGCTATTTTAATGGTATCTTTTTGAAATGTGTTAGTGTGGCGTTTATTAGAGGGGGGAAAAAAAGGATTTATCAGGAACTAAAGGGAGTAACTTGGCTTTCACCTGTGATTATAACTCAGCAAAAATGTTTATTTCTAGAGATAAAAACCACAGTGGTGTACCCCGCCACAGAGAAACACCTGCAGAAATATCTCCGCCAAGAAGTGCACCTCATCCGTGAAAGCTGGGAGGATTACAAGAACATAACGCTGCCCTTCATCCAGTCCCAGAGCTTCAGCATCCAGGTAGGGGCACTGCTGCTTCCCCAGGTTACTGTGGCTCTGCATCCCTCTGCAGAGATGGAGGAGTCTGAAGGAAGAGGTGTTTCAGGCAGTGGTGTGTCAAACACCATTTGACAGCTTCGACAAGGTGGGTTCCAGTTGTGCTGGTGCTGGAATGGGTTTGGATGGTGGGAACTGAGGGCAGGAGAAGAAAAGCTCAGTTCTCAACCTGTTTTTTTTTCTTTTTTTTTAGCAGTCTTGATTTTGATATTCTTGTCTGCAGCCTGATGGCTGCTTCCTGTCACCACAACTGCCAGAGGCTGTGCCTCAGGAGCACCAGCAGCTGCTCAAGGCCTCGTGCATTGCAGTTGTGGCGTGCTGCAGTCTCCGATTCCTGTGGCCAAACCAGAGCTGAAAATGTGCCTTGAAGTCAACAGATTCTGCAAAGCCTGACATTTGCAGGAGCCTTAGGGACAGGGGCAGGGCTCTGCCTGTCTTTGGTCTCCCTCTTTAACATATTGGGCTGTCAAATATCTCCTCAGAAGCCCATACAATCATAGGATGGTTTGGGTTGGAAGGGACCTTAAAGATCATCCAGTTCCAACCCCCCTGCCATGGGCAGGGATACCTCCCACCAGACCAGGTTGCTCAAAGCCCCATCCAGCCTGGCCTTGAGCACTCCCAGGGATTGGGCATCCACAACTTCTCTGGGCAACCTGTTGCAATACCTAACCTCTCTCTGAGTAAAGAATTTCCTAGAATTGTAGAATCATTAAGGTTGGAAAAGACCTTCAAGATCACCTCCCTGTTCCTGCTGGCTGCACTATTCCTGACACAAGCCAGGAGGCCGTTGGCCTTCTTGGCCACCTGGGCACAGTGCTGGCTCATGTCCAGTTGAGCATCAATCATCACCCCCGGATCCTTTTCCTCTGCACAGCTTTCGAGTTACTCTGCCCCCAGCCTGTAGTGCTGCATGGGGTTGCTGTGGCCAAAGTGCAGGACCCAGCACTTGGCCATGTCGAACCTCATCCCTTGGCCTCTGCCCATCGACCCGTCCTGCCCAGGTCCCTCTGCAGGGCCTTCCTACCCTCCAGCAGGTCGACACTTCCCCCCAGCTTGGTGTCATCTGCAAACTTACTGAGGGTGCACTCAATTCCCTCATCCAAGTCGTCAATAAAGATATTAACGAGGATGGGCCCCAACACCCACCCCTGGGGAACACCCCTGGTGACCAGACACCAGCTGGATTTCACTCCGTTCACCAGCACTCTCTGGGCCCTGCCACCCAGCCAGTTTTTAACCGAGCAAAGCGTGTACCTGCCCAAGCCACGGGCTGCCAGCCTCTCCAGGAGACCGTGTCAAAGGCCTTGCTGACGTCTGGGTAGACGACATCAACAGCCTTTCCCTCATCCACCAGGAGGGTCACCAGTCATAGGAGGAGATGAGGTTGGTCAGGCAGGACTTGCCTTTCATGAACCTGTGCTGGCTGGGCTTGGGGGGTTTATTCTGCTCCACATCCCAGATTTCCAGATGAGGCTGAGTACCCTGAGGATAGCTGGACTGACTATTAAAGGTAGATGTGAAGAAGGCATTAAGAACCTCAGCCTTTTCCTTATCCTCAGTAGTTGTGTTCCCCACCGCGTCCAGTAAAGGATGGAGATTCTCCTTGGTCCTCTTACTGTTAATGTATTTCTAAAAACGTTTTTTGCTGTCTTTTACCACAGTGGCCAGGTTGAGCTCATGCTGGGCTATAGCCTTTCTGATTTTTTCCCTCATATGCCAGCAGCTTCCTTGTACTCTCCCCGAGTTGGCTGCCCCTTCTTCCACCAGGCATAAACTCTCTTTTTCTCCTGGACACTCAGCAAAAGTCCCCCGTTTGGCCACGCCAGTCTTCTTCCCCACCGGCTCATCTTATGGCACATGGGGTCAGCCTGCTCCTGCACCTTGAAGACTTCCTTCCCGAGGAGCATCCAGCCTTCCTGGTCCCCTCTGCCCTTCAGGACTGACTCCCAAGGGACCCTCCCTACCAGCGTCCTGAACAGTTCAGTCTGCCCTCTGGAAGTCTGAGGCAGCGGTTTTTACCGACGTGGATCAGTGGTGCTCTGCCCCCATCCCCCTCGTGGTTGCACCCTCTGTAGACTGTCAGCTCCCCAGTACTTCGCCCTCTCTTCTGACTGGGGGCCTGTTGAGCAGACATGACCAGCTGCAGGTTATTCGAGATGTCTGAGTTGTGAGGCTGCCTGTTCCACTGAAAACACCCGCTTAGCTATCGTACTTGCTTGAGGCAGTCTGACCTTTTGGGTAAGCTCAGCAATGCTAAACCAGACTCTTTCCCCTAGGCTCCTCCAGTATAGCTCTGCTGTTCTGTGGCATTTCTGCACCATTATAGAAGAACGTTTCCCTTGGAGGTGTATCCGAAGTGTGTTTCCCAGGGTTTCTGGAGGCTTTCTGTGTTGGGATGTTCCTTCTACAAGGGTGGTTCCCTGGGTGTTGGTGCTGTTTGCTGGGCCTTTCACGTGTCTCTTGGGTGTTGTGGAAATGCGAAGACTGAGACTGTGCCTGGTTTCCTGCATCACAACTCGCTCGTAGTGCTTTGCATACAGATACTCTGCCTTTCAGTCCTCTGGTCCATATTCCATGGGGAGAAGCTGAATTTCAGTCTGCTTCTCACCCCAGGCAGTGGAAATGGACTTGTTTCTTCTTTCATCTCCTTTTTGACCACTCCTCTCCCTACCTCATCTTTTGTCTTTAGAAGGAACACAAGTCTGTAGGGACCAAATCATGCCAGCCTGTGCAGCCTGTAATGCTAGGCTTACTGAGTAATTGATTACTGCTTTTTCAGTGCATTAAAAGAAACTGATTGCTTATGTATCTAATCTGTGCAGCCACTGCCGTGAAAGGGAAACCAGGAAGCAACCTGAACAGCTTTTAAAGCCAGACAGTGGCTTCTGCGTCCTCTCCCCTGTGATGCTGCCTCTGCAACTCACTGATGAGGGAAGCGTGTGCCCTCTCCAGCTGACTGCAGGTGAGGGTCTGCTGAGGCCATCCGTTAAAAACAAACTCCTTTATCTCAAACAAAAGCCAAACACCAGGCCTTGGGTATCCTCTCCCTACACCTCTGTTCTGCTCTCCTGAACAGCAGCAGAACAGTTAACGGGGTTTGCTGTTGTGATGTCTGTTCCCTAATCACTTGCAGATGACCATGAATCTTGCTTTCTGCATCTAGTGCCAGGAGGCACCTTGCAAACTGCAGTGTGCACTCAATTGCTCCTCACCGCTTGCTTTTTTTTTGCTCCATCGTTCAGCTTTCTTGCAGCAGTCAGACTGCAGCACCAGTGATGTACAGGAGGCATTTATTAGCTGGAGAAACAGGAGAGTCCATTTGCACCCAACAGCAGCTTGCACAAATGTTTTCTCCGTGCCTTTGCTCTGCAGGCTGTGAAGTTCCCTGACGTAGCAGCAGCCTTCAGAAGTTGCTTGAGCTCTCTCTTTGCCCATTCCACCAGGTGCTTGTGAGCTGGTTTCTGTGCTAGGTAGGTGCGTGGAAACATGCTCTGGTTACCACTGGGAGCAGCTGCCTTAGCTGCGCTGAGAGATCTCGGTCAGCATGGTGTGACCATCAGTCCTTGACCTCTGTCATTTGGTAGTGCAGTTTCTTGTCTTTAAGTGGTTTTGAAAAGAGGCAGAGGAAATATGAAGGGTAACAGAAGTACTGGAGGACTACAGAGGAGGCTCTGTTTTCTGCCTGGAGAACGCAAAGCATGGATACTTTCAGCATAATAGTTTTATTGTGGTCCCAGCTTCTGGACATGTGTTGTCCTCCCCAGGCTTGTGCTGGAAACAGCAAGAGCAGCCAGCTGATCACTGCTGGTCACATGAGGCAGCACTGGTGTAAAATTCAGCTCATCTGATCGGTGAGCTTATTAAGGTACTGATAGCTTGGCACTTCTCAAAAGAGGAGGCGTGAAAAAGTAAACGGCAAACTTTCATTTCCTGCAGAGCTTCCTGCCCTGCTTTTCTTCTAGGGTCACAAAGCACAGCGATCTTGTGACATGCTTTCCAAAATCTCTTTGAGGATCTGAATTTCTCTAAAATGTTATTGCTAGGGAGAAAAGACCAGAAATTTAAGCAGAAAAAAAAGGATCAAGGGAGGAGAGGTTCGTTTGTCCCTAAGGAGATGTATTCAGGTCAGTTCACAATGATCCTAAGTTTTGATTAGATTAATTAAACTCCTGACAGTTCCCAACAGGGCTGTCTTTTATCTTGAGCATCTGGCGTGCACAGCAGCCACTGACCCAGCTCGCTTGGTGTGTCTGCAAGACTGGCAACGGCTCCGTTCTTCTGTACCCGCCTGGGGTAACAGAAATGTTCTGTACCTAGGCTTGATGGGAAGATGAGCGTGGTGGTGATGAGTGTCGTGTCTGGTTTAGACGCCTGTCCATATCCTAAACACTCCCTAACGCTAAAACAACTGGGGGTGCTCTTTCTACAACCTAGTTGTCTCAGTTAGGATTTCTTTCTTCAGAGACTGACTGGGGGAGGAACAATTGGCGTTTCAAACTAATGTCAGCTTTCAAAGCCTAGCCATTTTCTACCATCTTGCCCTATCTTCTAGAGACCTGGTTAATGTTGGAAGCCTTCAATAAGACCCAAGACTGTTAGCAATTAGAGGAAACCAAGTCACAGTGCTCTCTGTAAAACTTTTCATTTGGCAGGTGATGTTTAGAGCAGGTGGGCAGCTTGTTGGCAGGAAAAGAAATCTATATATAAAGATGTTTTCTGCTCATCTTACTTTGCCATTTATTCCTGCCCTCTTCCATTTCATAGCAGAAACTTGTCTTGTCTCTGGATGGTGCTTTGCTCTGAAGGTACTGCTGCAGGGGGAAATATTTCTCTGTGGGGTCTGAGGTCCCACGTCCTTCTGTTCTCCTTCCCAGCAGCCCAACTGGAGCTGGTGAGGAATGTAGGGGGATAACCAGAGCAAGGATTACAAGCAATGTGGAGGTTGAAGCTTTAAATATAGAGACAGAAGAGTGGCAGGCTGTTTTCTAATCAGTCAGGAAACCAAGAGACATGCATTGCCCAAGAAAACACAGGCCTTTCGTGTTCACCCAGAGAGTGCTGACTGCCAGCAGCAGGAGCTGTATCCAACCTCAGGCTTGCAAGCAATGTGCTGCTTCCTTTCCGAATGGAAAAATCAGCTGAGTTTCCTTTCCAGAGCTAGTTGTAAAGGTTTCAGCAGAGCGTGGGAGGTAAAAGGTGTAAACAGGCCCAGAGCTGCATGCAGTGCCGTGAGAGACGTCTGCTGAGCCCCAGACGAGCTGACTTCAGCCTCTGTCGATCTCGCTAGGGCCTGGCAAGCTCCAGGAGTGGCGTTGCTCATGCTGGTGAGGAGCCTGCTCTGTCTGAGTGCTCGTGCCTGTTTGCTGCCAGATGGGGAGCGCGGAACAGGAGAGCTGCTGCCCCTCAGGGGTTTTTGTGCTTGCAGCGGGCCGCAGCTGTCTCCCCAAGCGGAGAAGCAAACATGTGGGCACGTGTCCCAGTGGCAAGGGAGAGACCTAGGCTCTGGGGTCTGCGCCGGGCTCTGCCCTCGGCTTGCTGGGGTTAAACCAGCCAGGTTGGAGCCCTTGGCTGCGTATTTCCTTCTGGGTGCTGAGTCAGGCTGCGCCCCGCTGCCCCGAGGTAAGGTTTCTTCGCCTTCATTGCTGGAAGGAGTAAGCTCGTGCTGCCTGAGCTTGCTCAACGCCCTAGCAAGCAGCGAGCCTGGCTTCCTTTTCAGAAGTCTGTTCTTGTTACAGACAACCCATTAATCAAAGGTGCTAATGACAAGCAAGACCATCAGACGGTAATTTGGCAAAACCTGCAGGAAGAGCTCACGAAGGTGGCATTGCAGACGTTCGTGTAGCGGGAAAGGTGGCAGCACGATGTGCTGGCTGGAGAGCTTAGCACTTAGCCAGCTGAGTCAGCCTGCATGGCTGGAGTCAGGCTCGCTTAAAAACATTTAAAACCATTTTTGGTTATGGAAGGAAACGGGCTGTCCGAGCAGTAGACAGTAAGTTCAGTGTGTGAGCGTTCCCATTTAATAAGAATTTGTTTAGCGTTAGAGCTTGGGGTCGGAGCCTGAGCGTTGGGCACCTCAGACCGAGGACCCAGTCTGGGACCTGGCGCACGCTCAGACTCTGGCCAAGCAGCCTGGTCTGGCTGAAGGATACTGGACTCGATCCTGTCGGGAAGAATTGTCTCCAAATCCTCTTACAGGCAAATGTAACAGTTTTTATACTGGACTAAACCATCCCTGTTCAATACCTCATCTCCAGCTGTGGCCAATTCTTAATGCTTGAGAGGAAAACAAAAATCCCTGAATAATTTAGCTAGCCAGCAGTGTAGTGCCATGCAGTGGGGTCAGGGGGGTATCTTTTAACTGAAGTGCTCATAATTGCCTGGAGTTTGTTGGAGTTTTTTATGGATAATTAACTGCAAATGTTGTTGGCCAGGAATTTATTTGGTCTTTTTAAAATCAAGTTGTTGATTTTTTAATTTTTTTTTATATTCTCCTTGCAGTAAATACAAACTAATCCATGAGCTTGGGTTAAATGTGCCTGAGTTTATTTTCTCTGCTGGTTTATAAATCACGTTTCTCTTTCAGTGGGTGTATAATATCCTGGAGAAGAAAGCTGAGGCTGATCGAATCATCCATGAAAACCAAGATCCCTGCAACGGCTTTGTTCTAGTTCCAGATTTTAAGTGGAATCAAAACCAGGTTTGTTTGCTACTCTTGTTTTTGAAGGGATGCTGCTTGTTTAGAGGTAATACACAGGAAGTGTCCCCTTTTGTATTACTAATAGCACGTTAATGAAAGTTTTAGTAGGGGAATGTATCCTTCCTGTTCACACTGTCATTAAGCAGTGATGCTGCCAGTGATTCAGGGCCTTTTATCACACATGGACACTGCACAACACAGACTGTCCTCACACTTGCTCAGTGATTTATTTATTAGCTTCACTTTCTCTTTCCTGTATTGGCCTGAGTATTGTCATGATGTGTTTGAACCTAAGTCCAGATGCCTGTTTGTTCCCGATGAATTTGTTTGGGTTTTTGTAAGCCTAAATGTTAGGCATAAATCAGTCGGATGTGTTGTTGTCCTTCAGTTGTTCCCATTAACTCTCCTGCACACGATATCAAACAGATGGTTGTTAGCTTATGAGCAGCTGCTTAACCCCTCGCTGGAGTGGCCACTTGTTGAGATTCAGAGGTTTTAGCCCAGGCTATAATCCTAAATTGAGTGGCTCATTATTTCCTTTGACTCCGGCTCAGCTCCTGCGGTACCTCCGTGGCCTGGAGACATCAAGGCCCATGGCATGCCTGCGGAGATGAAATACCCGAAGCTCAAAGAAGCAAGGCTCCAAGCCTGCACCCGTTGACTCGCTGGAGTCAAAAAGTCCTTCATGTTTCTGATCCTCAAAACATTTCCGCAGGTGGCAGCGAGGGAGAGTTACCATTTGATGGAAACTTAGAAATGGGAACTGAAAATAGTCCTGCCTGTGGGCTGTTACCACAATGCAATTCTGTGTTTCTGTGCTGAGCGTGGGCCGGGGGGAGGCTGGGAGGCAGGGGAATCGATCTCTGGTCTGCTGCTAAATTACTTGGGGGAATGACCAGGTGGGTACACATAAGTTAACCGCAGGGTAGTCCATATACAGGGTGAATTCCCCACACATCAGCTATTCCAAAAATCCCTTGCCAAGTTGCTGTGGAGTAACTGAGCCTGAATTTCCACCTGTTCCCCCGGAGGTGCGACCTTCAGCGTGCGAAGCAGGCGACACGCTGCAGGCTTGCAGCCTTGCTCACGCCGTTCAGCGTCTTTACTTGCAGGATGGTGACAGCAACACTTAGTGATCCCAAAAAGTTAATTTGCAGCAATGTGCCGTCCTTTTCCTCGCTCTGAGCAAAGTCTTAGTGTAAATTCTCACTCACTGGGACCAAACCGAGTGGTTTGGATCAGCATTGGAGGCAGGTGGGCTAGAGGTTGTACTTTAGTTTTCTCTGCTGTACCCAGGTCTCAGAGCTGGTATGGTTAGGGAGATGGTAGGATTTGTCTTTAGGGGAGGTTTATCCATGCTGCTGGTTTTTTTTTTGTGAGCCAAACAGGATTTTCTTGATTTCTTCCCCGTGGCTGCCCTCGCCGTTTGCCCTTGCTGCCTCTGGAGCAGCACAGCAGCTGGCCCTGGGGCAGAGCCTGCCCTTGAGCCCCGACTCCTCCAGGCTCTGGGGGAGGACTGGGGATGTGTCGGGGAGTTCAGCGCGTTACACGTGGGTACTTTCTTCTAGGTGATGGGAGTTGTTGATAGCTGGGTGCTTCCTGTGTTTTAAAAAAACAGAGGTGTGGACTCCTGGATGATTTTTGTGATTCTTTACCCTGAGAGAAGGGCTTGGACTTTATTTTCTACATCCGTGGCCTTCAGGATTTATAGCCCCTCATGCTGAACGTCTCTTTCCCAGGCAGATGAGAGAGCGTCCCAGCAAGGGGTGTTGACTTCTGTCTCTGAGCCAAGATATTTCTTCTTGGCTGCGGGCAGCTCCAAGCCACGGCTGAACCTGGTAGCCTCGAGGTTTGCTGCGAGCACTGGTTCCTTCCATCCTCCCGTTGGATCCCACCAAACAAGCAGGGCTTGATGTCGGTGCTCACAGGCAGGCTCAACATCCCATGCCTGGAAAATGCAAACGGGCCAGTGAACTGCTGAGCTTGCTGTTAGCCGTATACAAATGATTTTAATTTGAGAAAAATGTTTCTGCAGCAGGGGAGTTCCTTAAGGAGGAGAAGCTGCGGAGTAAGAGAAGTCTTATTTGTGAGCTCTTGGTACAGGCTTCTGTGTGCAGCCTGGCCTTTCGTGTTGAGCAGGGTACGTGCGTGGCTCCTGTTTGGTGAGGCTGTCATCAGGAAGACTAGGACTGTTTTTCCTGCCTTGCAGGAAGTTGGACGTGCGCTCAGCAAAGAGGGTACGTCTTTTAATTTAGTCATCGGCATAAATAAATTGTATTCTGACAGACGCTGAATGTGTTCGGGTCCAATGTGTCTCAAGTCCTAATGTATTAGATTAAACGTGGGACCTGTCAGAACAGATCTCATCCCTGCAGCTGCTCTTCAAAGCCCTCGGATGTTCAGATTTCGACTCATCTCATCAGCACGCTCTGCCAGCAGCGGCTCACAGCCGTAGGCTACTAAATTAAATTAGGGAAGCGAGATAGGGCTCCCAGCAGGACTCTCCGAACCTCCCCAGAGCACGGGCTTAGAATTCTGTTCAACAGTGTCGCCTTGTGCTCCGCCTGCAAATCCTGCAAATGCACCTGTAGCTATTTCAGGCTGATGGATGGGAGGAGGGTTTCCTGTTTGTGTTTTGAAGTCTTCCCGCTTGCTGCTGACCTCCTGCGAGCTGGAACGGCTGCTGCTAGTCAACCTGTCGGTCCTTGGTAGCACTTTGAGTTTTCTTGGATCTTTTTTTTTTGCCGCTTAGGAGCGCAGTATTTGCCCTTGCCAATGCCCGTGAGTGTGGGTTCAGCCCCGCCTGCAGGACCAGCCTTGCCTGGCGGGGTCCAGCGAGTGCTCCAGGCTGGAGCGTCCCTTCCTGCCCGGTTCCTGCCCGCAGCAGTGGGCCGCAGGACAGGCTTGCTCGGCTGCCTCGACCTCCTCCTCCTCCTCACCTCTCAGTGCCTCTGTCCACCGTCGAGCCGCAGGCTAGCGGGCGGCTGGCCGGGATCAGCCGGCCATGCTTAGCATGGGTAAATTGACACCTAAAAAAGACTGCAGCAGCGGTTTGACAGCTTGGCCTGTGCAGAGGAATCAAGTTCTTGTTAAACATGTGGCTGGAAGGCCGGTTTTAGATCCCTCTAGCTTTTTTCCTCTTCTCAAACCCGCAGGAGCCCTGAGGCGTTGCCTGAAATGGTGCCGTGCATTACATCACTGAGGGCCTTTTTAGCAACAGGCTTATTTGTTTCAAACAGTAACATACAGATGTTGTTCTAAGGAGAGGGGATGTTTGCTTTTCTCCTGCGAGCCAGCTCTGGTTTGAAGAAGACAAACTTGATACGCCATCTTTCTTGGAGCTGTGCACAGGGCTGCTCTGAGAATCAAATCAAACCATGAGAATTGCTTTGTTGGCTGGATGCAAATAAAAGCTTTGTATTTCGAGAGTCCCAAGACAGGGTTCTGCAAGCATCTTTTGGCATAAACATCTGTTTCTGAATAGCCAGATGGGTTTCTTATAACCCTGAAAAGATCTGCTGGGTCTTGGATATCTAAACCCTTTGCTTTAGTGTTTATATCGTTAGAAAACCGCTAAGTAACCTGAAGGAGACAGGGATTAAATGCTGCAGAGAGGGGTTGTTTACCAGGAGGATTCAGTTTCGGAAATAGAGGCAGCTGAAGATGTAGCCTCGGGCAACTGCTTGCCAGGACACAGCATAGCACAGAGAGAGCACAGGTAGATTCAGGCGCGGGTGACGTGCAACTGTGGATATTGCTACAGAGCATCTCTGTTACCAGCGGTGTGTGAGCCTGTGTCGTGTCCTTCTGGCTGCCTCTGCCTCTCTGCACGGTCAGATCCCTATAAAAGGGACTCCGTCTCCGTGTTTATTATCCCCTGTGCAGCAATGCCACACAATGATCTGACTGAGCATTTGATTTTTATTTATTTTTGACATACAGTGATCCACGACCCTGTGTTCTGTTAAACATTTAATTCGGTAAGTGCTTCTGGAGGTGCCAAAGGTCTGGCTGGGAGCTGCTGAGCGGCCGTATGTCACGGCAGCGGGGCTGTCAGGTGGATGATTAGATCCTGAAAACGGTTATTTATAGAACGGGAGCGACTGGAAAGTGGCCCACTGTTTGTGCAGTGGAAATATAGGAAGCTTTTCATTCGGAAAAATCTACAGTCACAGTTCTGGCCGCTGGAATGCAGCGTAAATCCTCGCCGGGGTGCGGAGATAAGCTCCGCAGAAAGGCTGCGCTCAGCGCTGCCTCCGCGCCTCGGGCGGCTGCAGCCCCGCGCAGACCTGGTGCCTCTCCTGCCCTGTGCAGGGGTCTTTATTTAGTCTTGCTGCCTACTGGGAAAAGTGCTTCTGAAACGCTCGAGGAGATGCTGGAAGCGGGTTATTTCTGTGGAAGGTGGCGGTACTTGGGAAGTCTGAAACATGGGGAAACAAAGGGTAGAGGAGGCTCGGCGACTGTTTTAATCTTGGAGCACCGAAATAAAACCCAGCGACTACAAGTGCTGTGTTTACAGTAGAAAAAGTTTGCTTGATCTGCCTTTAAAACCGAGAAGACATTTGTGATCATGTTGTGTATTGTCTGGGAGAAAGCTCCTGTCTTCTGGTTGTTACTGTTCCAACAGCTGAAAAAAACAATTTGTCCAGAAAGGGTTATTAAAAACACACAGGGTTTGGGGTGAACGCATCTCGTACCGGGGTTCTCAGCTAGGATTCCACCCAGCTTAGACGTTGGTTAAATAAGACAGCAGGTAGCGAGCACGCGTGTGTGTCTGTGTTGTGACACGGCGTGGAAAGCTCAGGTTAGTGTGTCAGGGCCAACGTGCTCAAGTCTCCGCTGCTCGTTCTGTTGTCAGCCTCATCAGCACCCTCTGTCTCTGCTTGTCCGCAGCTGGACGACCTCTACTTGATAGCCCTCATTCAGCGCCGGGACGTTAAGTCTCTTCGGGACCTCACAGGGGAGCACCTGCCTCTGCTGAAGAACATCCTGCAGGAAGGCAAGGTGAGTGCAAGGGCAGCGGACGCCTGGGCTGCTGCTCTGCTCTGGTCCCTGCCTGAATTCCCCGGCAGTCGGGGTGGCTGCGAGCCCAGACCTGGCAAAGAACCGCCTGCCGCGTGCAGACCAGCAGCTGAGAGATGCTAACGTTGCCCTCCCAAGGTCCTTCCCGTTATTTTGCTGCAGTGCAAAGCCCTGTGCCTACCAGGGGCCATCCGTTAATAGATGACAGTGACTTTCCTTGCAGCCGCTGCCCTGTGCGGCGTTGCCGCGTGCAGCAGCGGTGGGAGCGGAGGGGTGCCTGGGGACGCTGCTGCCTCCTGCTCTGCAGCTGCTGGCATGCTGTGCTGGGTGGCCACCCGACGGGGGGACACGCCGTGCCGCAGCGGCAGGCCGATGGGTCTCCCTGGGAAGTGCTGAGGGGGGAGTGGAGCACTAACGAAAAGAGGGCGCTTTAAATCCTGCTTCGTGCTCTGACTTCTGTGCCCTTGAGGCCAGATACGTTACAGGCGTCCTGGGCTGCTCCAGGCACTGACCAGGGCTCGGTGCCTAGCAAAGCAGCGAGTCTCCGTAGGGCCATGGGAAGCATTTTCTGGTTTCCTTTCCTCCTCGATTTAGCCCCTCTCATGGGAGATGGTGGGGGGGAGGTGTGAATGCCTCCCTTGCCTCTTTCCCTTCCTGAGACCAGAGCAGAGCCTGCCCTGTGGGCGATGCGCTCTCTGTTCGCCTTACAAGGGTCTGTTGGTTTGGGAAACCCCTCCCAGCAATGCCCTGCCGAGCCTGGCCATGCTGCTCTCCCTGCGTCTCTTTCTGGAGACCCTGGTGGCTTTTCTTTCCTCCTGCAGCCACCAGACACCCGTTTGTACGTCACCGCGTGGTGCTGAGTCCTGATGTTGGAGCTGAGGCTCTCCTCCATAGCTCGAGAACGGTGCTGTCTTCATATTGCTGCCTTTGGCCTCACGCTGTTATGTCTCTGGGCTTGCGTGCTGGCGTGGCATGTTCCAGGAGAAGGAAACATCTTTCTGGAAGGGGCCGGAGAGGTGGTGGATGTGTCTGGGAGACCGCCCGTCCCTTTGGAGCAAAGTCTTGCTCTTCTTTAAGAAGAAAACACCCTCTTCCTTTTGGCAGCCAGGCTGGGAACGAAGTCTGACCGCTGCCTGCCTTGGAACTGGGACTGCTTCCCGTGGGCAGTGAGCGCCTCACCTCTCTCCCCTCTCAGGGGTGCTGGATATTGCTCTGCCTGCAGCGCGCTTCAGGAGCTGAGCTTGTCCTCCTGTGCTGACAGCTTCCTTTCTGACCTCTCGACCATTTTCTCTGGCTGGTGACTTTTCCAGCCCAACACCGGGGCATGCGTGGTAATGGGCCGTATAGATCGGTGTGTGATAGTTCCTCTTCCCTTCACTGCATTCGAAATTTGGAAACTAATTGCACTGGGGAAAACAGAGATTAATTAAGAGATTAGTCAGGGGATTGCAGTGTGCTGAGCAGCAAACCAAGCCGGTGTGTTGGAGTTCACTGTTGCTGTTTATAGCTTTAATTACACTGGCTGGTAACGGGATCCTGTAACTTGCTGAGCGAGCTGAAGAGATAAGGGAGGAATGGAAAACAGCGAGAGCGGAGAGCACATCCCGGTACGGAGAAGTGGGGCAGCCGGAGGATGAGGGCTGGCAGAGAAGAGCTCTGCCCTTCCGAATTTCCCCCTCTCTCTTGCTGTGAGGATGGAGGAAGCAGAAATTGCTCCTTTTTGTCTTTCCTCTGCCTAACGGGGCTCGGGCTCCCCTGCTCCTGGCTGTCAGACAGCAGGGCGTGTGAGCGGGGCTCCCCTCTTGGTGGGGTGTTTATTTAACAGCTGCCTTTGATGTTTTCACTGCCTGAACCTTCTCCACCCATTTCAATCCTTCTGCAGACTCATTACCAGCCAGGGAGTTTGCCTGGTAACTCTCTGCCTTTCTCTCCTTATTTGTGGCACGTGGGGGCTCTCCTTTCCATCCCTTTGGGGTCTTTATTCCCACCTGCTCCCCGTCACCCATGCCTTCGCTGCACGTTGCCCTTCCTGACCTGTTTTTCTCCTCAGGAAGCCATAGTAAAGCGCTTTGGTGTGCCTGGATCCCAGCTGCGAATCTACCTGCACTACCAGCCCTCCTACTACCACCTGCACGTGCATTTCACTGCCCTGGGCTATGACGCCCCGGGCAGCTCCGTGGAGAGAGCCCATCTCCTGGCAGACGTGATCGACAACCTGGCGCTGGACTCGGCCTACTACCAGAAACGGGCCCTGACCTTTGCCCTGCGGGCTGATGAACCTCTGCTTAAGAAGTTCCAGGAGGCAGGAAGAGTGTGAACTGGCAGAGCCAATGTGGAGTTGCTTTTGTATCTTTTTATCCTAATAAATGTGTTGTGTCTTTTTTTTTTAAAGGGTTTTGTTGCTTTCTTTTTATACTTGGGTTTTGTACAAATTGGGGCCGACAGCCCATTGCTATGGAAACTGTTCCTTCTGCTTAAGTCAATTAAAACCTTGATTGAGTAACCCTGTTGGTGTGGTGTTTTTACCAGACACGTAGCAGTGGCCTGGGCTCCTCCGGGACTGCGGGAGGGAGTGGAGGGATTTGGGCAGGAGGGTCTGCGCACATCCATCTTCTCCACCCAGAAGACTGGCCAGCAAATGTGGGGCTGGTGAAAAAACCAAAGATGGTTCCAAGGAAGGCCACTGTCCTCAGAAGGCTTCGCTTCTCTCCCGGGAGCTCACCCCCGGGAACAGGATTCCGGCTTTCCTGGGGCTGGGAGGGCTTTATTGCTCCAAGTGAATGACTAAACCGAGTCCTCGCCCCTGCTGGCCAGATGCAGTGGGCTCCGTGGAAGGCAAATGTGACTTGCCTGATCCTTGGCCTTGGAGCCATCACTTCTAAGCTGCTAATTAATCATACGTACAGCTTAAATGAGCTCACTTGAAAGGGCAGCCCCTCCCTGACACGGGCTGCTCAAGGGTTCGCTCAGATTCCTCGGCACGCTCAGTTGAAAAATACTGCTGCTCCTGCTCCTCCTCCCACCAGGGGGGTGAATCCCTCCTGCAGCCACAGGGTCCGGGAAAGGAGCCTCCAGGGACGGCCACATGGCCGAGCAGAGAACCGGGCTGGTGTCCAAGCCGTGGTGTTCCCGGGGAGTCACATCTCCCCGGGAAGGGCTCCGGGAGGAGCTCCTGCAGGTGAGGAGCGTGGGGTGCGAGCTGCTCGGCCTGCCTGCCCAGCCGTCAGCTTCTCAGCATCTTCACTGCCGGGCACAAACCTCGTAAAGCCTCACAAGTCCTTGCTGCCCGAGAGGGCTCTGGTTTCTGGTCCGTGGGTAACTTGGGAGGTAATTGCAGGAATCGTGTTGCTGTCTATCCTGGTTATTTACTCCTTGCAGCACACCAGGGAGGTCTCAGGTTTGTTGTTGTTATTATTTTTCTCACCCCTTACCTCTGGGGGAAAAAACAGATGCAATTTGTTGTTTCCAGGGCTGCTCTGTGTGCCACGGCGCTGCCTTGCAACGGGGTGGTCCAAAGCCTGATTGCAAGTAGCATCACAAGAGATACCCAGAGCTTTGTTCTCATCTGATTAATAAAAATTCAGGTCAGGCAGTTCCCTGGTACCTTTTAGCAGCAGGGAGAAGCAAAGCATCTGAATGCAGCCAACTCTTGTCGGATTTGCTTATTTCTCTGCAAAAATGCGGCATGTGGCGAGAAAGCCGGAGTGAGCTCTGAGGGGGGTTTTCCTTCGTGTTACACACAGATCCACCCATCTCCTGCAGCCTGGGCAAAGCAGAGCACGTCTCTACTTGGAGCAGAGTTGGTTCAGGAACCAAGGAGCTGCCACAGCAGCACATCTGGAGATGGTCATCGTGGTTGACTGTCCCCTGGTTCTTTGCATCCCTACGTTTCAAGCTGTTAAGGAAAAGGGATGGTTTTCCCCCTTGTGTTTTGGACACCAGAGCACTTTCTGTTCCAAGATCGAGCAGCTCTCAGTACCTGTGGGTCAGGGAACACTGCAGGCCAGCGCAGGCATGGAGATGGTTAAACAACAGACGGGATGAGCCCGTCATCCAGGAAGCATCCCTGGGCTCCGTTCTTCAGGTATTAAAAAAAGCTGCCTTGAAAATAGACTTGGAGCACTGCGACAGACGACGGAGCAGCACATCTTCCACAGACCATCTGCCTGCTCCCGCTGGGGACGGAGGTGGCGGCGAGAAGCGGTGCCTCATGCTCTGGGGGGCAGGAGCTCGGGGCAGAGCTCGCTCTGCGCCCCGTGGCCGAGCCAGGACGGTGGCGACGGGCGCCTGCGTTCCTCCCGCTGCCGCCCCCGGCTGCGGGGCCGCGAGGGGCAGGCGGCGCGGGGACAGAGCTGGATTGTGCTGGGCATGAATCGCCCCATTCTTGTGCATCTCGAGCAGATGCCGGGAGCCTGGCGGAGGGCATCTCCCTCCTGCTTTAATAGATCCGCGCTTGCCGGTGCGCCCGTCTCCCCAGACAGATTGCAGCGTCTCCTGCCTGGTTCCCAGCCCCTTAGCTCCAAGCCTCCTCTAACCCCACAGGCGTGCTGAGCCCGGAGCCGTGATTTCAGGGTCCAGGCTGGCACACCTGCACTTGCACAGCCTCGGCAGCATGCACAGCCTCACACATGCTTGGACTTTTTGGGGTGTTGAGGATGAGGTGGGGTGTTCCCCCCCAGGGAGCAGCAAAGCTTTGGTTTGCGGGCACAAGGCACAGCTGCATAGGATGGGGAGGTGGTGGTGGGGACGGGTGGGCGGCAGCTGTGGTGCCAGAGCTGTCCCCCTGCCATCCTCCAGCCCACACGTCTGCAGGGCAAGGAAAAGTCTGGTTATTCACAGCCTCAGCCTGGGCATTTTCTAAACCCCTTTACTGATGTGATTTCCTCTGGACCTTTGAACAGCTTTGAACTGGGTGATATGGAGCACATTACAAATTCACTTTCCCAACAGCCGAGAAGGACCTGGGAGTACTGGTTGATAGTCGGCTGAATATGAGCCAGCAGTGTGCTCAGGTGGCCGAGAAGGCCAACAGCATCCTGGCTTGTATAAGAAGCAGCGTGGCCAGCAGGGCTAGGGAGGTGATCGTCCCCCTGTACTCGGCTCTGGTGAGGCCGCACCTCGAGTGCTGTGTTCAGTTTTGGGCCCCTCGCTACAAGAAGGACGCCGAGGTGCTCGAGCGAGTCCAGAGAAGGGCGACGAGGCTGGTGAGGGGTCTGGAGAACGAGGCTTACGGGGAGCGGCTGAGGGAGCTGGGATTGTTCAGCCTGGAGAAGAGGAGGCTCGGGGGCGACCTCATCGCTCTCCACAGGTACCTCAAAGGAGGCTGCGGCGAGGTGGGGGTTGCTCTGTTCTCCCACGTGCCTGGTGACAGGACGAGGGGGAATGGGCTGAAGTTGCGCCAGGGGAGGTTTAGGTTGGATATTAGGAAGAACTTCTTTACTGAAAGGGTTGTTAGGCGTTGGGATGGGCTGCCCAGGGAAGTGGTTGAGTCGCCATCCCTGGAGGTCTTTAAAAGACGTTTAGATGTAGCCCTTAGCGATATGGTTTAGTGGAGGTCTTGTTAGTGTTAGGACAGAGGTTGGACTAGATGATCTTGGAGGTCTCTTCCAACCTAGACAATTCTGTGATTCTGTGATTCTGCGATTCTGTAACAGCCAGGATTTTATATTTTTTTGCCTTTCTCCTTTAAATTACTCAGCACTGATCATGCTGAATTAATCTAACTGGCAATTTTTCCTTTCCGCGCTTCGTAAATTAAATATTAGGGCAGGGTGCAGTCATTAGCAATGACTAACTACCCAGCAAACACTTGTGGCATTCTGCTAACCCAGCAAATCCGTTTCCAAAAACGTGTATTTTCTAGTGGGAGAGAAGCATTGCACGGTGCTCCCAAATGATGGTTCATGTTTTATTATGACAAGCTGGCTTTAAAACGCATCATCTGCTTGAGGCAATCGCTGCTCCCTTGGGTTGCTTCGTATGGGTGCTGCCGCTAACACGCCGCTGCTCCCTGCATCCTGTGGTGTCCGGGTGTGGACGCTTTGGCCAGACCTTGCTTTTGGGTGTCCCCAAGGGGCTCTCCATCAGGAGATGCAAGCGGGCAGCACGAGCAGCCCCGCTGCCCTGCGGCGTGCTCAGTGGGTGCCCCGAGGCTCCGTGGACACGGGTGGGGTTTGCTGCTTTGTAAGAAGCGGAGCTCTGGCTGAGGGCTGGGCGCCAGGCGGAGTCCTGCAGATGAAGATCCTCCTCCTTGCAGGAGATACACCTTGGTTGTGCTAACGTTGTGCTGCCAGACCAGAATATTCCAAGGAAAGGCATGAGATGATGGGCTGAGAGCTCCAGATGGGCCCCTGAGGTCGTGCTGCACAGTGCTGGCGGTCCCCAGCACTGCATGGAGCTGTGCATCCGCTCGCGGCTTTCCCAGCGCAGCCGTGCTCGTGCCACTCATGTCCCATTCCTGCTGGAAACATGAGGGCCCTTGTGACCCCTGTCCCCCCCAGTGCATCCTTCACCTCCTGCCACTGCCTGGCCAAAACATCCGTGCTGGCTGCAAGGGACAAGGCAGCTTTTTCATCTCCTCCAACATTTTGCAGTGACCTGGCTTCCCTTGGGGGCGCATCGTGCCGCTCTCTTGCCCCTCAGCACAGGCGAACTCGCCGGGAACCAGCGAGGGCTGCGAAGCGATGGAGAAAACCTGGAGCTCAGCATCAGCACAGCTTTTCTCCCAGCCTCAGTGAAGCCTCATGCATGTCAAGATCTCAGCACGAGAGCACAGCAGCCGAATGGGACCACGTTGCCTGTGCCAAAATCAGAGGCTGCTGCTGTTTCTCCTCCCTGGACAAGGCAGCGCCAGCGGACAGAGGCCAGCACGCCGAGACGGGCCCACAGCCACCAGCATCAGGGGGATGGAGCTGGGGACCGGCAGGCTCGAGACTACCCTGGGAAGCGAGGCTTTGCAGCCGTGATGCTCTTTTAATAGTCTGTCTTGGGGGCATGGTAAAAACAGACATTTGGGATGCATTATTATTGGTGGAGTTTTATTGAACGCTGTTTATTGTTTTCAGATGCAATAAACCTAGCAGGGGAACCCAAGAGACTGATGGATCTAAATATTCTTCAAGCAAGTCCCAGCTCCCCCGCTGAGCTGCAGCCCCAATAATTACCCCCGGATCAGCTGCAAGCCAATGGTAATTAAGGCACAAGTACGGATGGCTTGGCTGTTACCACTGGCAAAAGCCTCCCTGGGTGAATCCACCTTGTTGGATCGATTCTCACCACGAAGGTAACCCCATTGCCACATATGCCGAGACACACGGCATGCGGGGAGTAAGTGGCTTAGGGGATAATGCACACGTCCTACCAGAAGTTACCTGGGTGCTGCTGGGCTCAGTGGAAGCAAGCACTGCTGGTGATAATCAGCAGGGACCCAAGGCAGCCGTGGTGGCTGCAGCATTTGGCGGTCACATCTTCGTGGTCTCTTAATTCATTCCCCTGCTGTTCCATTTTCAAAAAGTTGTATTTTTATTTTTTTCTTTAGAGCTTTGCCGTTGGTGTCGGCTGTTTTCTGAGACAGCAGAGAACGAGGTAAGGCTGCTCTTCAAATATTGATGCTGTTGCTCAGTTAGCCCTGGCAACATCAGTGCCATCAGCTCAGCGGGTGTTTCACCAGTGAGTGTGGTTGGCCCTGGACACATTGGTCTTCGGGTGGAGACGTTGCCCTCCAAGCTTTGGCCTCTTTCTGGCCCTTGCGATAAAGAGGAATAAACTTGGCTGGGTTGCACCCTGCCTCCAGCGGGAGCTGCCTGCTGGCAGCCTGTGCTCCGGAGCCAACAGGTCAGGTTATTATCCGTTTGGAAATTAGCATTAATATTGCTGATTGTCTCGGGGATTAGAGGCCTGGCAAAAACAGCCAGTGCAGGAGGATGGCCTCGGAGCCTTAGCTGGAAAAGCCCCGAGGGCCCAGCTGCTGAGCTCGGCGTGCTGCTGGGGACGAGACAAGGCACGGGTGGACGGGACGGATCCCGGCGGGTGCTCGGTGCTCGGCAGGGCCGCGGGCTGCCGCTTCCCACGGGGCCTTCGCGCGGTGGGACGAGTTTCTCTGCAGGAAAACGAATGCTGCTGCTTCACCGGCGGCCCTTGCCCGTGTCATTTGGGGTGGGGTGGATGAGCCAGGCTGGGCCACCGGCAAAGCCGGCGTGCGTTTGACGGTTTCGAGCACCGCAGAGCCCCTCCGCTCCCTGTGCCCGACGCGTTTGGGCACCGGCGTAAATCCCGAGGGCGGGCAGCCCCGCCTGGTTAATTTTTGGGCTGCTAATGGGGTGTATGTGTGTGTGTGTGTGTGTGTTGGGGGGGGGGATGATGAGCGCACCCTCCCCTTTTTCAGGCCACCCCCAAAGCTTCTGGGGAGCCGCTCGGCGCCTCCAGGCGCGCACGGGGAGGGGCCCGCGGGCAGCATACCCGCACCCCCACCGGCCTCTGCCGGCGGCCCCCCCGCCTTCCCCCCGCCTCTTCCCTCCCTCCGCCCCGCAGCCCAGCCCGGCTCTGTGCGCAAGCGTGCCCGGGCCCCCCCCCCGCAGCCCAGCCCCGGCTTAACTCCGCTCCCCCCCCGCCCTGCCCGCTGCGGAGCCCGGCACCCCCCGGCCGCCCCATGGTGAGTCTGCGGCGGGGGGCGTTGGGGTTTGGGGGGGGGGGGGGACACGCACTGGGGCTGGGGGGGGCTGAGGTGAGGGGAGATCCCACCCGGTCCTACCGCCCCCCCCCCTCCTTTTTCTGTGTAAGAGCACAGCGCTGAAGGCGCTGCAAAAGGCTGCGGCTGGGCTCTGCCCCATCTCGCCTGCTGGAGGAGGTGAGGGGGGCCGGGGGGGCTTTGGGGTGCGGGGGGGGGCTGCGGTGCAGGAAGCCCCCGCCGCTGCTGGGGGGGGGTGCGCGGGCAGCCGGCGATGCCAGCAGCAAAGCCACAGCAGCCCCCTCGCTGCCGGAAGGCGGCTTTATTGGATTTGTTTTTAAATTCCTTTTCAAACCGTTTTATCCTTCTGGAACTAGTGCCTGAGCGTGGCTTGGCGCCCAGGTGTAATGGAAGCCGGATCGCGTGCCCGACGCCGGCAGCGGGGAGAGCGAAGCGATGCGTTGCGCTCGCCGTGCCCAGGGGAGCGGCCCCCGCCCCGGCCAAGCAGCGCCCCGCATGAAAAGCCCTGGGCCAGGCTCTGGATGGATGTCCCGACGTGCTGCTTCCAAGGAAAACAAACAAACAAACCAACCAACCAGCCCTGGAAACCGCGAAATGTCTGTGTGACATCTCCGAGCGCTGGTTTCGAAGGGTAGATGCAGTAGTGATGCCAGGGCACTTCTGGGGCAGGTCCTCAGGGTTTCCATGCGAGCACACAGCGGGTGCCCTGCAGGTGAGGCAGCACTGGGGGGCTCTGCTTCTCACCGCCCCCCAGCCGGGGTTTGGTGCTGCTCCAAAATGCTCCCGGCTGCCCTGCGGAGGGGAGGACGGAGCTGGCACCCACCCGACACGCTGGGGATGGAGAGCTCAGTGCCGGCCCTGGGCTTTGCTCTGCCCATATTGCTAGCGCAGCAGCGTGGGCTCAACGTGATCTGTTCAGGCAGCCGAAGCCTTTTCCCACCCCTCAGCGTCCTCCGTCCGTGGAGCCTGGGAGCTGCGGCTGGTGGGTGCGCTCTGGCAGTGCCTCCCGCCCGGTGACCCCAAAGCCGCATCCCCGTGCGCCCGGCCGGAGCGTGCCCCGGGCACCCTGGTGCAGGTGGGGGCTTGGATGCTGCGAAACCCCATCCTGCCCCATCGCGTGTGCCTGTTCTGCAGGGAGGGCTCGTTCCCATCGGGACGTGGGGATGCTCGCTCCAAAGGCAGCAGAAGAACAACCAGCGGGACTTCTGCCCACCGAGCATTCACCATCGGATCTTTTGCCGCGTGAGCTGAAGGGGTTTCATTGTTCTCAGGGGCCTGGAGTGGAGAACAAAGGAAATCTTCCTCCGGGGGCTTTTGTTTGTGCTCCTTCGTGGGTTGCTTCGCTGGGATGTAATGCATCTGGCCCAGGAAGCCTCGTGGCATTGCCTTGCTTTCCCTGCCCGGGTCACAGAGCCGGTGAGGGGCTGATGCTCGGTGTGTGGCACCTGGCCCTTGGGCTGCTGGTGGCTCCGGTCCTCCCCTCATCATGGTAGATGGTGCGGGATGAGCTAATTAATGCCTGCTGGCGGCGCTTTAGGGAAAGCCCTGCTGAATTTACCTGTCTTCTCTGATGGGTGGCTCTGCTGGGATCTCCATCCTACAGCTCCCCAAGATAAAGAGGCTTTCAGCTGAGCAGACAGATTAAATCACAGGCTCTGTCAGTTGCCTTCATTGAGGCTTCACGTGGTGGCAAGTGGCTGGGACACAAGGGACACCCCACGCAAACCCCTGTCCGGCTGCAAAACCGACGGATCTGATGGTTTAAGGACACGTCCAAGCTGTAACGAACTCCTGGCGTCATTATGAGCTGTGGCTTGGGAGCAGCGTGGCTTGCTGGACTCTTCCTAACCCTTGTGCTTAATTATCTACATCATTAGAGGCTGCTTTCTCCTCCAGCTCCGGGCAACAATTTAATAGCAACTGCTACAGCAATGTGCTGAATCCCACAAGGATAGAGGGTAATGGCTCTGTAAATGTAAATACGTGAGGAGGAACGCTGTTGGCACAGGCAGGGCTCTGTCTCGGTGCTAACATCGCCCGCAGGCTGCCATGGAGATCTGTGTGCGGGGCAGGGACTGCCAGTGACCGCAGCATCCTTCCAGCCCTGCGTCCCTTCCGTTCGTCAAGGGAAAGCCCCTGTTTAAGTCCTTTTACAACTTCGGAATGGCCGTACTGATGTCTTCGAGCCTGGGTTTTTCCTGCTTGTGTCTTTCGCATGCTTACAACCCGCGGGCGTGGAGGTGGGAAGCCCGGCGGCTCCCCTCGGGATGAGGAGCCCTTCCCGCGGAGGTGGCTTTGGTACGTGTCCCCTGCCAGCGCCCGGTGATGCTCATCCGCACGGTACCACGTGGACTGGCCCCGGCGTTGCAGTGAGAAGAGGAAATGATTTTACCGGTCACACCACTATCTGCAACTTCTTGTTCTTGTTTTTCTTTGAACTCGGCTCCCCACTTTACTCTTGCGCTGCTTGGATGCCTTGTGCAGTTTCTTTCCTTTGGCTGCAGCCCCCGGGGAAGCGTGCGTTTGTTGTGTGTTTTCTAGGAAAATCCTACGTCTTCTTGGAGGTGGGGGGGAAGGGCCAGTTCCTGCTAATCTCTTGTGTTTCCAGCTGCTGACCCCTTGCGTGTGACCGTGGATGGGGTTGGAAGTTTCCTCTGAGCAAGCAAGGGGCAGCTGGATGCAGCCGTGGCGGTGCCGCCGGGTGTGCTCGGTGCAGGAGCGAGCCCCGGCTGCTCTCGCCGACTCGCTGCCGGCTGGGGCTTCGCTGAGCGAAGCCGAGCGGCTCCGACCTGCTGTGGGTGAATGAGGCGCAAGGAAGGAGGTGGAGCAGGGTGCAGGTGGGGTCAGCATCACTTCAGTGAGATGCTTGGGGTTTTCTGAACGCCCAAACCACTGCTCTTACATGCCGCTTCTTTCTGTAATGTGGGCGTGGGTGTCAGCACAGAGCCAGATGTTGTGTTTATTTTATTTTTAAAATTTTTTTAAGGTGCATATTTACATGTTAGCCATGCAGAAAGGCACGACGGAGGTGCCTTGGTGGGTGCACTGAGCATTGGCTGCTCTGGCAGGGCTGGGGCCCCCCCTGAGGACCTGTGCCGGGTCCTCTTGTCCCCCGTGTCGGTCGATGCCCTGAGGTGGCCAGGGGATCCGGTGCTGCCCGGGGACATGGGCTTGCAGCTCCAAGCACTGAGAGTGAGCTGGGGCCGGAGGAGCAGCCGGCAGGACTTCTGCAGGCAGTGCCATTGCCTTCGGCTGTCCTAAGGGCTAGGAGCCGGCTGCCTTGCGGGAATCGGGGCACCCTCACTCCTGGTGCAGTCACGGTTGTTTTAAAGGATGCTGAGCTGGGGGAGGACCCTCTGACACCACGCCTGCAAAGTTATATCAACAAATGCAGACTTCTTCCTTCGTCTTTTCTTTTTCTTTTCTTTTTTCTTGGTGGGCAAATCAGGGAGCACAGAACCGCCCCAAATCACGCTGCTGCATCCAGGTAGGAGTGAGACGGGCGCCGGCTGCCTTTTGTAGTGGTTCGTTGCCGTTTGCAGGCTTAGAACTGCGCGAAGCCCTCTTGTTGCTGGCTCTCTGAAGGAGGCTTGGACCTGAGCTCACGCCGTTGGAATTCCCTGCTGTGCCGGGAGAGGCTCCTTGCCTCCAATCGCTTCCAGATGCCGTTTCCACTCCTTCAGCTGTTCCTCTTGCAAAATGTCTCCGGCCACCCCTCCCCGAGCTGCCGGTGGTGCTGGGGCCGGGCTCAGCATCCCCGGTGTGCAGGGACGCATTGGCTGAGCCTGGCGTCGAGCTCCCTGCCCCCGGCTCATTGGGGTGTTGGGATGAGCCCTTTGGGCTGCGGAGCCCTCAGTCAGACCCCGCTCTGCGGTTTGGGCCAGGGCTGGGGCCGTAAAGCTTCTTGCAAAATTTCTGTCTCCTGCTGGAAGTGAGCGCTGCCGAGGAGGGGGCTTTGCTCCGCTGGGAGGTGCGGGGTTGGAGTGCGGAGCCGCCAGCGTCGCGCTGCGTTTCGCAGCCCCAGGACGATGCTGTCCCCTTCCCCGCGTGCCCACCGCCGCGGTGACGCTCGATGGGCAGCGCGGTGCTGGCGGGGATGCAGCTGAGTGCGGGCTAAGGGAGAGAGCCAGGCACCCTCTGCTAAGTAAATGCACTGGGCATGTTCCCAAAGCACGGAAATGCGGGCAGGGGCTGTGATCCCAGGCTGGCCGAGCCCTCTCCCTGCCGGCCTGCCAGCTGGGCATAGGTTTAATTTCCTTTTAAAAACACGAGCTGGGCTGGAGGCCGGGGCTGGTGGAAAGCAGCGGTCTGCCTGCAGCTGAGGCGCCACAGCCGGGGCCGGCTGCGTCCCTGCCGGGGATTTGTCACCGCAGGGACGCCGGCACTGAGATGGGGACCGAGGTTCTGGTGGCGTGCTGGGGCTGGGGGCAGCACCGTGGTGCCTGCCCCAGGGCATTTGTTGCGCTTTGGGGGACAAGGGGAGGGCGGCTGGGGAGGACAAGCATCTTCCCATCTTGGTGGGGGTGTTTGGGGCCCCCTGCCTCTCCTGCTTGCCATTCTCAGCCCTATTTCACCCCTGGCAGTTTTGGGGGAGGGAATGATGGTGAAGGAGAGGAACTAAATCCACCCTGAGAGGCTTTTCTTTTTTTGTGATGGAAGGCAGAGGGGGCACCGCTTTGAGGTTTTGCTGGGGAACTGGAAGTTTCGCAAAATGGAAAAATCCTCCTGGGGGTGGAACTGACCCCCCCAGCCCCTGCTTGTCCAGAAACCAGGCTGAGACCCCCTGCCTGCAGGGGGCACGTGCCAGCCGTGCCGCCAGCCCGCAGAGCTTCTCCAGCCCCGCAGCGGGGCAGGGAAATGCCAATGAATCGTTGAGGATGCCTGATTTGGTTCCTCGTCCTGATGCAAACTTGCATTTCTGGGATTTTGCTGATGGAAAACGCAGCTCTTGGCCTTTTCCGTCTCTCTCCTGGATTTTCCTTGCTGAGTGGTGCCCGAAAGCCTCGAGCCCTGTTTGTTTTGCTCTAAAACTGCAGGCGAGCCCTTTGCTTCTCGGAGGGCCGAAGCGCCACCAATTCCCCGTTTGCTTTGGGTTTTGTCCCACGGCGTACTCTCCCGTTTCGAGAGCCAAGCTGAAGAGCCCGCAGCCCTGCCAGGGACAGTTAAGCTGCTAATAAAACAGTCTTTAATTGTGGTGATTTTAAGGAGATTATTTCCCTGGCCCGCGTTCAGCTCGGACAGTTGCTTTGCGTTGTCTCCCTTCCCTTGCAGCCAGGTTTTCCTCCCTGGGACGTCGGGGCTGATTTTCCCTAGGGCATTCCCATGCTGGGTTTATCTCTAGCTTTGAGGTGGCTGCGGTCCCTGGTTCCTCCGTGGTGTTTGTGGCTTTTGGGGTGCTGGTTACCCGCAGCATCTGTGCTGGCCGGTTTCTCCGTCCTCCGCCCTGCCTGCACGCACGCCCTCCCCAGGCACGTGGAGCTGGTTGAGCAATGCCATCGTCACCCTCCCTCCCTGGGGCAAGCCCAGTGTGCCCCGAGCTGGGTTGGCCCTATTCCGCGTCCCCTTGGGATGCTGTGACGCTGCTGGTCTGGGGTCTCCTCCATCTGCTCACCGCAGGGACCTGAGGGCCCCGGCATCCCTGGACGGGAAGCACCTGAGGGTGCTGGTGGTGCTGCTTGTGTCCACCTGTGGCTTTTTGGAGGCGGCGAGGACTGTCCTGGCCACTTCCCTACCGCTGGGTCACGCCCAGGTGTATCCTCGGAGGGTGTCTAGCTCCTCTCCACTTCCTTCCCTCCGTAGTGCAGGGGACATGGGGACAGGCGACTCCCCACGCCAGGCTTGGGAAGCTGCAAGCTCAGATTTTGCATCTTCCATCCCCGAGCGGTGCCAGCGCCTCCTGCTTTGTCCAGCCTGGGGTGTGCAGATGTGCGTGGAGCCGCCCGCGCCCGGCGAGCACCAGGAGCTGAGCAGCTTCACGCAGCGCAAAGAGTGAGAGGGACTGGGGTGAGAGTGGTCGGGAGAACTGGGGGGACTGGGGGAGAGCGAGAAGTAGGAAAAATGCCCTGAGAGGGGCGATGCGGGGGCATGCGACGCCGCCACGGACTGTCAAAAAGTGGAGAATTAGAGAGATGGAGAGCACGGGGGTCGGGTGGGCTGTGGGACATGGAGATGGTGCCAAAGCTCAGGGGAGCGAAGGGAGGCGGGGGTTAAATGAAACTCTGCCTCCTCGCTGAATTAAGCTGGAGAACAAGGCGTCAGCGCAGCCAGGAACTGCGCCAAGGGCTGGAAAGTCCTCGGGCCCATCCCTGTATGATAACTGCTGCGGCTTCCAAAAAAAAAAAAAAAAAAAGGAATCACAAAGAAAGGCCTGTCTCCATCCCCCGAACGTGTTGTGGCCTGGGCTGGTACCTGGGCTCTGGACCCCAGCCCGTGTTCCCAGAGCAAGGCGCAGCTGCCGTGGAGCTGGGCTGCAGCTCTCTAGGCCTCATCGCTGCGTAATTAACAGTGTAGCTGCTTGATTCAATCTGCATTTACAAGTTAAATTGACAGATTATCTGTATTATGTAAATGCACATTTAAATCTTAATTATTTGCCTGGCTCTCCTCAATGCGTTGGATGTCTGGAAATCAGCCGCTTTGTGCTTGCTGGGTTGGGGATGCTCCTCTCGTGTAAGCACGGAGCTTTTCTAGGAAGCATCTGCGTATAAAACAAAAATAGTCTTTTTTTTTTTTTTTTTTTGATAGCAAAACTTAATTTTAACCCCGGTGCCATGCTCAGCTGCTGCTCTGAGCGGTGATTTTTGCCTGGTGTGGGGCACTGCTGGCTGCTGGGCGATGTTACGCATTGCTAAACAGGACCGACTGCACCCTGACTGCAATTCCTTGTGCCTCTTCCTTCCTCGACGCTGCTTTTTTGGGATCCCCGGCTGTCATTACTCCTGCGGCCGGGAAGTGGCCAGATGCTAGCCTTGTTAAATAGCTGCTAAATGAATGATCTCCTGGATATCTCGTGCGCCATCATCGCTGTTGCTTCCATCGCGGGGTGATAGCGATCGGGATGACGTGACGGATGTGCCGGGCTTGGAAACGCTCCTGCCGTGCCAAGCAGAGGAGCGGTGTCTGGGCGAGGATGATCTCACCTGGATCGTGTTCCCCTCCCCGCGCGGCTCTTGCTCTCCCTGGGGAGGTAATTTTAAACGAGGGCAATGGCTCAGTGAGGGTCTCGCGATGGCGCTGGAGCACGGACGGATGGACGGACAGACGTCTGAGTCGGTTCAGGTCTGGTCGATGCAAGGAGGAGACTCGCTGGTGCTCGGGCTCCTCTTCCTCAAGAGGTTGTTTTTGGGGGGGGGGGGGGAAGCAAAAACATTTGGAGGTTTTTTGGCAGGAGCTGTTGAAAAGGCGGCATGAGCGCGAGGAAACGTGATCCTTCCTCCCTGCCCCTGGGAGACGGAGCCAAGCCCGGGGGCAGCGGGGGTGGCACTGGGGCTGGGTGCCCGTGCAGCCCCCGGGGGGCCGGCACCACTGCGTGCCGCTTTCCTTCCGGCTTGGGAGCGCCATGGGGAAGAGCAGCTTCACGGGGCGTGCGCTTCATTGTTTTATTTTTGTTTTTGTTTTTTTTTAAAGAAAGCTACTCGATTCGCAATGAAGAGGGAGCGCAGTTTCCAGGAGCAGCTTGTCCTGACGGAGCTGGGGAGGAACAAGCAGTCAATGAATTAAAGATGGGTGGAAAATGAACAAGGGAAAGTGCAACCATCAGCTGGACGGGTAGGAAAACACCAAGCCCGTTCAGGGCTAAACAAATCATTAAGTGTGTGTCTCCTGCCAGGGACAGCAAGGAAAGCTGGGGTTGGGTTTATTCTGTAGCATCTCTGAGGGCTGCAGGCTGGGCATCAGCTAGTGCCAGCACTGTAGAGGGCAGAGATTGCTGATTTTAATCTTTAAAGCTGGGCTGTGCTGGGGAGGTTTTGGGGCAGTTGAGCTTTTGGCTCCCCGGGGAAGGCTTCTGCACGGTGGTGATGCCGTGTCCTCCGGTGCTGGTGTTGGTGGGTTTTTAAATGTTGTTGTGAAACTTGAAGGTGCAGGGAAGAGCAGATAATGTGATGAGAGCTGTGGTTTGAGTCAGTCAGAGAGGTTGTGGTGCTGCCTTGAGAAGGCAGGAGCCGGAAACCACCGGCCATATAAACCATCTGGAAAGGATGAAATACGTGGTGGGGGTAAGGACGAGCTGCCCCTCCACACCGCCTTTGGAGGTTGTTGCTTGCACGCGGCATTGCTGGGAAGCACTCGGCACACATGGGGAACGGGCACGCAGCACAGCCCGCTGGTGCAGAGCCCAGGGAGGAAGAGGAGCAAAATTCAGCTCTCTTTTTTTTTTTTTTTTTTTTTTTTTTTTTATTTATCCCCGCTGTTGTCCATGGGGATGCTCCCCGCCGTGCGAGCTGTAAGGACGTTCATTTCCTGGCCAGGTTAGCTGCGATGCTGGGTCACACCGCCTGCAGCGTGTCATGCTGCTGGGGCCCCTGGTGGCATGGCATGCCGAGATGGTAGCCCTTGGCCGGGGAGGTGCCTGAACAGTGTGTTTTTGCCAGACCTCAGGCTGGGAACAAGTAATTGCGCTGGTTAACAATGCGGAGCCTTTGAGGAGAGGAGGACGCCAGGACGTTGATGCAGGGAGCCTCCTCTGGCCCTTTACACCTGGATTTCCATGTGTGAGCCATCCCTGCTCCCTCCTGGGCTGCTCAGGAGGTGACGCAATGATGCAGGACCCCGAGCGAGGCTGGAAAACGCCACGAAGTGGTTGTCCTGTGGGGAGAAACGATCATCTGCAGCTTGCCAGGATCCACCAGCAGTGATTGCTCCTGGCCCTTCTTGTTGAGCTGGAAATACCTGATTTCGGCAGATCCTCCTGGAGCCCTGCTCCTGATGAGCAGTTTGGGGAGGCTGAGGAGCCTTAATGGGCTTCAATCTGCTGTTACAAGCCTGCTTTGCTATGGGGTCTGCCATCCGGACGGGACCCACCGGGGCTGCTGCAGAGGAGGAGGCAGCCCCTTGGCCCCCCTTGCAGGTCCGAGCATCCCCGTCCTGGTGCCGTGCCACGCTGTTAAGTGCTTTAGCAGGAGCTCTCAGGGGGGAGTTTAGCCTCATTAACAAATCCTATAATTCATGGTTCTGAATAAAAAGACTCTGGCTGCTCTGGTCCTGGCTCGCCTCCCTGCATTAGCTGCATCGCCCTGGGGCACTGGCTCACGCCTGCTGCTCTCCCTCCGCCCGGGATATCACTGTCTGGTTATCCCGTGCTGTTTCCTGGGAAATGCAGGCATGCCCAGCTGTTGCACAAAGCTGGTAATCCCCCAAAACACAGAAAGTCAAATCTGTGGCTGCTCAGGTGAATGCAGGGCTGGTTTGGCTGCTGGAAGGACGCTTGGGCAGGAGGGCTGCTTGCTAAACAGTTTGGCCACTTGCAGCGTGGCCCCAGGTGTGTCTGGTTTGGTTGTGGATTGTGGCAAGCTGTGCTTCATTTGCTCTCTGTGCAGAAATGCAGGGTTTGCAGCTGGGTGAACCCCTGGCTTTTGCCAGCCCCCCTGGGGACACTCCCAGGCCATTTTCTGTCCCCTCCATCCGTAGGAGAGTGCAGAAAAGGGCTCCTGCTCACCCGGAGGGGGCAGCATCATGGGGAGCATCTCCTCTCCTCCCATTTTCGCTCTGTCAGACGCTCTCATTGGTGGGGAAAACCCCCTCCAGCGGGCCGGGGAGGGAAGCTGCACGTCCTTGTGCCGGTCCAGCCTTGTTCCCAAGGGCATCTGTGGAAAGCCCAGACCCTGGATCCGCTCAGCGCTGGGAGATAAGCACTGAACCCTGCTGATGGGAGAAGCTGTTGGTGATTTCCTTCCTTGCCTTAGTAAATACACTTTCGCTTTCCTCTAGCCGGGATCTAAAATTAGCTGGGAGTTGTGCAAGCGAGCAGCGTGCGGTGCTGCGCCGCCTCTCCTAGCCCGCGTGCCCCAGGGAAGCCTGGCAGCGCTGGCGAGCACCGCGCATCTCCCATCTGCTTTCCCCAGCTGCAGGGAGCTGGAGATACAGGGTAGGAAGAGCTAAAAGAAGCGGGGAGAGGACGCGGTGCCCCCCCTGGTTACCCCCGCACAACCCACGGGGGCAGAAAACCGCGTGCTCACCGCACCAGCGAGGAACAGCGGGGGCGATGTATGGGATGTGCTCCTGGCACGATGCGTCGGACTTAACCCTGGTGTTTGCGGTGTGTAGGAGCACAGGTACGAAAGCAAGGAAGATGCTTTGCAGAGGGGTGCTGGGCACTGGGAGTTTTTCAGCCCCTGTAATCCCAGCACTCAGCATTTCCCCTCTGAGCACGGGCTGGGGCGTAGCGCGGTGGAAACCTTGGCTCCTTCGGCAGAGGGAAGACGTGGGACGGGCCCCACTTGCAAGCAGAGGGAAGAAAGGCCCTTTTGTTCGGTGCTGGTGAAATGGGATGTTTCGTCACCACTGGAATTCTTTTTTTTTTTCTATTTTTTTCTATTTTTTTCCTGTTCTCTTTTTCCCCTCCAAAACCGAATTCTGCCAAAATCGCCTTGATTTTTGTGAAGCGTTTTGGTTTTGATGGAATGGCGTTTTCCAGTGGAAAACTCCAGGGTTGTGGCTTCACCCCCTGGGATGGAAAGCTTTCCTCTGCAACCTGGGCCAGCTTTGCCTTGCCCCGTGCGAGCAGCTGCAGTCTTGGCCCCCTCTGGGACCACCCAAACCCCAGCCTGTGCTCAGGAAAGCAAGGCTGGCCCACGCCCACCCCTAACCAAGAGCTGGGGGCAGCGATGGGCTCATCCCAGCCCTTGCTGCAGGATGCGGCTGGCTCCCTTTCCCCCTTCACCCCACCTGGCTCCTCATTAGCTGGGGTAATTAAGCTAGATGCAGAACAGCTGTCCCTGCCCTGCTGCGAGGAAGGCGGTTTCTCTTTCCAAAGCAGCGCAGCAGAAGGGTTTTTGTGCATAGAAACTTCTTGCTGGGGGTATTTTTTTTTTCTTCCCCAAACTGCCTGTGGTGGCGAGGATATGGAAATTAGAAAGTTTGGGAAAAGTGAAGCTGGCTGCGAAGCCATGGGGCTAGAGAGAGCTGGAGCAGGTTCAGTGCATGGGGAAGGCACCAGAGAGTCCCGGGGGGTGGGCAGGGGCTGGAGCCCTCCCTCCTGCAGGAGGAGGCATCACCGGGGACCTGCCAGGGTCTCTGTCCGCTTCCTAAAAGGCCGGGTGAGTCACCAGAGGGGATTTCAGCAGGAAGGTTCAAGAGGGTTGGGGAAATCCAGCCGCCCCCTCGGTGGGGATTCCTCTGTAAAGCAGCCCAGAGAGGGGCCCCTGCCGGCGCTCGGGGACGTGGGTGGCTCTGTGGCCGTGCTCTGCCGCACGACGGCCTGTCGGGGTGGCTCGGAGCAGCCCTGGGTGGCTCCTGCACCCTGGTAGCTACAGAAGGGTGGGATCAGCAGGACCCAACGCATCTGCAGGCCGTCACTGGGATTTTTTGGGTGCACGCTCCTCTGAAGCCGAGTGCATCCTGAGCATCCTTTGCCCGCTGCCGTTGCGCTAAGGCTCTCCCCGTTGTTCCTTTGCCAGGGGAAGAGAGGATGGACCCGTAGACCCTCAGCCCTCGGAGACCCTGTCCCCTCTGCTCGCATTGCAAGGACGGACCGTAAGTATCCCCCGCCTCCTTCCTGCTCCGTGTGGTCCCCCCGCAGCATCTCCATGCGGGGGGCACCCGATTCAGCTCCTCCCGCTGCAGGGGGGGCACCCACTGGGGTGGGCTGGGGCCAAGGGGCCGTGGAGCAAGGCTCTGGGTGCAAACGGATGGGTGGGCTGCGAGCGCTGCCAGGAGGGTTACGGGGCACCCTCCGCTGCCATGGGCAGCTCGAGAGAAGGGAGCGTGCGTGGGGGATGCTGAAGCTCCCCAGTGCGTGTGGAGGGATGGAACCGAATCCCTCCAGATGCTGCTTCCCGGAGGCAGGACTGGAGGAACTGACTGGGGAAGCTCCTGCAGGGGTTCTCTTACCCCAACAGTCGCCGTTTGCCCGCACAGAACAGGATGCGTGTGCTGGCACGGAGGGAGCCCCCGTGGAAGCCGCGGGGCAGCTTGGGCGGGGGGCTGAGGTGGCACTCGGGGGCTGCACGGGGGTGGGGACAGTCGCCCTCCAAGGGCACGGCCCTTCTGCTTCCCACGGCTCGTTTCATCCCTTTTCCCTCCTTGTTGCATTGCCACGGAGCGCGTTGGCTGGGAGCTGCCTTCACCTCCCTGGTGCTGTGGGGTCAGGGTGAGGCAGAAGCCCTCGAGGCACCCACCGGTATCCCCGTGCGGCTCCCTGTCTCCCCCAGCTGTCCCCAGCCGGCGGCTCGCCAGTGAACGCAGATGGGATGCTCACCTGGAGTATTTTATTTTTGTATAAAATAAGAAAAGAGCGATGAAAGCCAACGATAAGACCTCCTTGCTGCACGAAGAACCGAGTCACGGCGCTTGCCAGCCTCAGGTGTAATCGAACAAATCCGAATTGGTCAGACGGGAGCCGCTGCTGTCCTGCAGAGACAGCTCTGTGCCCTGCGGTGTGGGGGATGCCAGTGGCTGCAGGAGGGTCAGGGCGTGAATTTGGGGTAGGGGGATACCCCAAAGGCTTCAGGTGCTGTGGTACAGCCGCTTGTTACAACTGAGTTTGAGCTCCCGAGCTGAAATCTGGCTTAAAACCAGCAGCATGGAAGAGCGAGTGGGTGAAACTTGTGGGAGGAGCAGCCTGGGCTGCTTATTTTGGAGACCTGCAGCCGTGTGAACGCTCGTCCAACCCGAGCCTCTCCCCATGGGGCTATTTGCTCTTCTGGGAGAGGTCTCAGCGCTTTTTGTAATAGTGTTGAAGAGAAAATCTTTTTTTTTTTTTTTTTTTTTTTGACCCTGGATGTGCCATGGGCAGCCCAGGGGTGACCTCTAGGTGCTGTTTGCCAGCTTCCAAATTGCCTTTGTCACAGGTAAATATTATGTTAACGCTCACCTGCCAACAAGGGCTTTTTCCCTATCATAAATCTTTGGTCAGTTTTTTGTATGGCTGAGATACCACGGGCTAAGAAAACACTGCCTTCCCCATTAGAAAGCTATTGAGATTGTCACAAAGAGCATTTAAAATGGTCTGGGGCTCTTAAAACGTGATTAGTGGTATCTGCCCCAGACTTGCGGGCTCGTGGTGGTGTTCAGCCACCCAAGAGGATCCCTGCGTTTCCGTCCCAGCTTGGAAACACCCCGAAGGCCCTGCAGAAGCCGGCTGCGCTGCTGGTGCGTGATCGCAGCCTTTCTGCGGGGTTTTGCTGAGGTGCGCTCGGGATCCCACCAGCAGCTTTTGAAAAGCGAGCAGCCCCCGGGGTGCAGGGCGCTCCCGTGCGCCCCATCACCACCTCCGTGTAATTTTCCTCCGTCCCTCCTAGGAGCCAAGCCTAAGGGGATGGCTGTTGCTGTCCCAGCTGCGTTTCGGGGTGCTGGGGAGCTGGCTCTGCAGCGGGGAATCTCCCCGTCCCTCCTCCTCTACCCGTGGCCAGGTTGGGGCGAGCAGTGGGATACAGCCTAAAAAGCAACATTGCCTGGCGGGGAGATGGCTTTTCTCACACCTATGGCTTCCTCCACCCGAGCATGGGGTGCAGGGGTCTCACCATGGCAAAAACCACCCTGCAGCTGGGTTATGTGGCTGCTTTGGTGCCGTGCAGCCATCCTGCACCTCTTTTTGGCAAACCAGCTTGTATTTCGTGTGCATCCCCTCGTCCGTAGGAGGGACGGGCATCTCCTCCCGGGTGGGAGCTTCTTGGTCGCAGAGCCGGGCGTCGTGGGGAAGCTGATGCAACGCGGGTTTAATTCAGCCTGGATTTAACCGGCAGCCAGCAGTGCTGGAGGTGCGCAGGAATTACAAGAGCAACTCTTGAGCCGTTCCCTCTCTTGTTTCAAGCGCCGCAGGGGGAGAGGTCTTGGCAGCGAGGGTGCTGCCCAGATGCCAAACGCCCTGGCAAGCTGGAGAGCCGGGGGTGCCGCCTGTCGGGTGGCCCCGCCGGGAGGGGAGGGCGCGGGGGGCTGCGGGGGCGGCGATGGAGAGGCCGGGGCACGCAGAGGCAGCGTGCCCCCAGCCAGGCTGCGTGGGGGGGATCTGACATCTGACGGATTCCTCTGGTAATTGGGGCCGTAAATCCCGCAGAAAGCTGTTTGATTCCGGATCAGCACCTGAGCGCTCCCCTGCACGGAAACACGCGTGCCTGCTGCTGCCAGCACCTGGGGCTTGCGGGGTGGTTTCTCGTTAGCTCGCCTCTCCTGGAGGTCTTGCAGCGCAGCTGAGGAGGGGGTGAAGAGCTGGGATCAAAGCCCCCCCACGTGGATTTGTCCCTCTGGGGAGGGTGCGGAGCTGTTTTGGGGCTCGTGGTGGTTCAGCGTGCAGGTGATGGATGGGGGAAGGGATGGTCCAGCTTGGGGCTGGGGGGTTTGTGCTGTCCTGTGTGTCTCCATCAGGTCTCCGTTGCTAAATGTGAGTCCCTGGGGGCTGCCAGCGCATCCCTTCCTTGGTGTAATCCCCTCCAAATCCACCTCTGCTCCAGTTTCATAAAACCCCACGTGTTTCTGGGGTGACCTGCTGGGGATGCTAGTTCGTGTTTGGCAGCACAGGGGAATTTGGAGCAGGAGGTGCCCCTGCTCCCGCTGAGGCTGGGGACAGTGGGAGGTGTCCTCTTGCTGTGTCAGCCATCGTTTTCCGAATTTCTGGGTTACCATGGTAACACGCAGGTACGGTGTGTTTCTTGGGGTGGTCCTCGGCTGCTGGGTGGGGTTGCGTGGCGCCGGGACAGGGTGAGGGCATCACACTCCCTCCAGTGCTTGAAATGTATTTTTATTTTTTTTTTTCCCCAAAGGTGGGCTGGGAGCAGTGTGGCCAGTGCCTGCTGCCGCTTTGGTATTTGCAAATCCAACAAAGCAGAAAAAACACAACCCTGGAAAGCATCTGCTTTCCACCTTGCAGCTTGCTGTGATGCTGACCCCATAAATAAGATGCCGGGGTGCATCCCAGCCCAGGCTCCAACAGCTGGGTGCCCCAAATGTGGCAGGGGAGCAGAAAATCGTGCCAGGCATCACCCGGGAGGTGCAGTTGCAGGGATGTATGGGGGCAACTGCTGCAGCCCTGAGCCCTCCTCCTGCTCCCGATGCTCTGAAGTCATTAATCGCCTAATTGCGGTCCGGGCAGGTGAAACGGCAGGCAGTGAATTGCAGCGTGTCGTGACAGCAGCAAAAGCTGTTTTGTGCCCGGCTGCTGCAGCTTGCAGGGCGCAGAGGGAACAGAGCCCCTTCGCTTTGTGTCCACAGGGGAGTTTGCGTGCAGCAGGGGTCTGGCGCTGTGCATCCACCAGGTACAAGCCCCACGGGGCTTCCTGATCCTCGCAAATGTTTTGCGCTTCCCTTGTGCTCTCCTCCGTTTGATCCACGCTGGTTGCTCTTTGTGCTGAGTTGGGGCAAGAAACCCTGTGCTGAGGTTTTAACCCGCGGCGAGGGCGATGCTCGCGTGGGGCTGGGGAAGGGGAGATCTGGCTGCGAACACAGGCGATGCATCTGGTGGCGGCAGCGCTTTCAAGTAATCCGAGCGGCGATAACGTTCAGCCTGGGGGTGTTGTGGAAGTAAGTTGTGCAGACATCAAAGAAAGGGGTTTTTCGGCTGTCTCTTTGAGGAGAAGCCCCAGATCTTGCCCCGCCGGCTGGGGATGCTGCGGGGCCAGCGGGATGCTGGAGCATCCAGCCACGGGATGGGATGGGGGAGCTGGCTGGGTTCGCTCACACCTCCACGCTTTGGGGAGTTTGGGCTGCGGATCTGGCACTGCCAGGCTGGGGGAGGCAGAATTATTACCAGAGCCCCTCCTTTGTGGCCTTGGCGTGGGGGCAGCCTGGGCGTGCTCTGTTTTGCTCTGCATTCCCCAAACCGCTTCACTGAGCAGTGCTTGTTTTCCTCGGAACTATTTAGTTGTTTGTCTTAGATTAGCTTTGCATAAGGCCCAGCTTGTGCACACAAGCCTGAGAAAAAGATCATATAGCCTGGAAGGGGAAAAAAAAGTATTTTAAAGAAACCATTATGTAAAAGCAAACAGTGGGGGTGAGAGCTTGCTTTCCTGGTGTCGGAGCATCTCAGGCCGGTGGGAAGGAGAAGCCACTTGCTGCATGGCTCGGCTGCCTGGGTTTGGTGCTGAGACAGAGCTTGGAAGTGGATGGTGTGTGTGTGTGTGTGTGTGTGATCAATTCGGGCCATAATGCCCAGCCCTAGGCTATAGCATTGGTGTGGGGGCACCCGAGGGGCATTCTCAGCCTCCAGCTGCACGTTTTCCCTCTGGGATTTGGTGGCTGGTTTTCACTTGGAAAAATAACCCCAAACAAAACTCTTGCAGGCTTTTTACTTTTCCTCTGATTTATATCTGTTTATTTTTCGCAATCACAATGGGGAAAGTAGTGAAAGCTGGGGGTGCTCGGTGTCCCGATTGCTGCCCTGGGTCCCTGGGAGGCTGCAGCCTCCGGCAGGGTGCTGGCCCCACTGGGCTCTACTTGGCCTCAGAGCCAGGGGATCCCTTCACAGGGGACACACAGGGACTTTGTTCCCGAGCAGAAGGCGTGCATCAGGCTGGGACTTGCCATTTTTTCCTCCGTGCTCGCTCTGGGCCTTGGGATGCAGCTGTATCCCTCTCCCTCTCCCTCCCTTCAGGTTCCTGTTGCATCCCTGCTGCTCTCGCAAGGAGGGGTTTGCAGTCCTCATGGGGTGGGATGGGTTTTCCAAGTGTGCGGGGACTGCTGGCACTGTGAGCTGGGGGCATCCTTGGTTTTCTTATCCTTCCTTTAAGAAATTTTTTTTGGGGTATTGACACCAGGTGTTATCCAACAGTTTACCTGTATTTTGTGGAGGAGATAAGATCCAGCACGAGATGGGTAGTTTCCCAAAGCGCAACACCTCTTGTTCTCATCCCTTATCACCAATATCGAATGTACATAGTTTTCTGTGCTTTATATCCTGCCTTGTTGCTTGCAGCACCATTTAGTTGTGCTCACTGCTCTTTCTTTTCTGGTGCTGCTGATAAGGAAGGTAAAAGCCCGGCACACCCCCGGCTCCTGCGGGTCCGTCTTGGACCCTGCTTCCTCTTTTCCTTTCTTTATTTTGCTAGTGATGCCCCAAAAGCCCCCAGCAAACACCAGCTGCACCGTCACTGCTGCGCCAGGCGGGGGCCGGGTGATGGATGGCCGCGCTGGCGCTTCCTGGGGCAGGGAGGCGCGACATGCCCCCGAGCGGCGCTGGGTGCCCTCCCGTGTGACTAATCCCTCAAGCGCCTCCTCACCCTCTTCTGAGAGGCAGCTGGGGACAGGCCGTGCTCGTTGCGGGGTGCCCGAGCCGAGCCGTGCCTGAGGAGCTGCCGGGAGCCCATCTGCGTGTCGCGGGTGGAGCAGGAGCCGTCCCCGGGGAGCGATTTATCGGGGAGCGGGGCTTCCTCCGCGTCCCCTGCTTGGCAGGTGGTGCCCGAAGCTTCTCCCTCCTGGTAAGTTCTTTCTGCAGCCCCGCTGGCACCAGTGGCCAGCCCCGGTGTTTGCATCGCAAAGGGGTGGCTCACCCCGCTGCCTGGGAGGGGGGCTGGTCCCTCCTGCCTGCTGTCACACTTCCATCTTTATGATACGTCTCTTTTACAAAGCCTCTGGGCTTTCTCCAACACTGGCTACGATGCTGTGAGAGCCACTGGGATGTCCAGGGGCATTTGGGGAGGATGGCCAACATCTGCCAGCATCAGCAAGATGGAGATTTTGACAAAGTATGAGTTAATTAGGGGGCAGTGTTGGGGCATGAGCCATCACCGAGCACCCAAGCTGGTGATCGGGGCTCACTCCGCTAGCAGGCACCCACCCCGTGGCAAGTGAGCATCACACACCACTGGGGAGAGCCTTGTTAGTCACTTTAATTAGCCATGGGAGGTGGCTAATTAGGGAAGCCTCCAGCTGAGATGCTCCCGCATGACCTGGGACTGGCTTTGACCACAGCCGTTTGCTGGCTTCTTCTAGGAGCACGAGGGTTTGGAGGAAGAAAAATTCACCCCATTTCCAGTGCTGGTGCGTGTGCTAAGCTTACAGCCCCCCTGCCGTGGGGCTTCCCCGGGCTGGGATGCTTGAATCGAAGGCGTTGGAGGTTTCCCAAGTATGTGACGTGCTTTGCTTTGGGGCTGTTTTGCTGCTTCTGTGCTTTCTGCTTGGCTCGGTGGGGCCGGGCTGATGCAGTGGTGGTGCTAGTTGAGTGCCCGAGCTCAAAATTCCCCCAACCCCCCCTTTAAAATTCCCCCAAAGTCACGTGTTAGCAAAGGATGTGCTTAACCTCCCCCAGGGTCATCGCTATGGGCACTGAGGGTTAGAAACTGAGTGTTAGGGCGGGCACGTTGTGGTTCTGCGATGTGAGCTGCAGGCACAAGCTCACGTTTCCTCTTTAACTCATTTTTCTTTCTTAATCTCTGCGTTCATCTGTATGGTGGAGGCTCCTCGGGAACCTTTTTCTAATCGCTTTTATAAACTCCGGGTGAACCAGCTGTAGAAATGATACCCTTGGTGGATGTGGGTCAGGGAAACCCCTATTTAAGTGGGAATAAACCAGGGGGCAGCCGCCTGTGGGGAGGTGTGGATGTGTCCCGCTCCTCCTGGCTGGAGGTGGTAGCGCCTTGCAGCGCGGGATCCCCTGGGGGGCAGGGGGAAAGCCTTTCCCATGCTGTTTTTTGGGGAAAGGCCTGGTTTTGCCTGACAGATCTGACCCGATGCTTCTCTCTCTCCTTGCTCCAGGTGACCGGCGGCAGCCGCGATGAGAGCTCCGGCCCTCGGCTGATGCCTGCCCTGGCGATAAAGATGATCAACAAGTCCCGTGAGTTCCTGCTGCATCCCCCCAGACCCCTCCTGTGTCCCCCCCCGTTCCTTCCTCAGCCTGTGTGTGGTGTCGAGCCCTTCTCCTTGGGGATCCCCAGCAGGGATGGAGTCTGGAGCCCCGGAGTTTGCACTTGAACCCAGGCCCATAGGGGGGCAAGGTTGCTGTTGGCTGCAGCTCTCGCAGGGATTTTCTTCGTTCGGGTGCGACGTGTGTCACCGGCACAGCCATGGCGGAGTGAGCACCTCAGGGTGGCCTCCGCGGCGATGCCTGCGTGGTTTGGGGCTCATGGGGCTTCACTGGGGGCTGCAACCTCTCTGTCCGGCAGGGGTGCTGTTTGGGTGCTCCCCCCTCTTCCCCTGCAAACACAGCCCTGTCCCCATGCACACTTGGTTTTCTTTTCTCTCCCTCCTCCGCCTGCCCTGCCGCTGGCCCGCCAGAGCTCAGCACCCCCACAGCACCTCTTGGCACTGGTTTGGGGCTGGGGGTGCGTGCCTGCTTGTGTCAGGCTTTGCCCTTCACTCGTTTGTCCTTTGCGTGCACCGTGCCAGCATCCGCATTGCTCCTCTGGGTGTCCCAGCCACCCTCGGGTCAGCGTTAGAAATACAGGGTGGAGCGCGGGTGCGGGCACCAGAAAGAACAACACGTTTGTGTCACTTTTGACGCAAACCGTGCCGGTCGGCACGAGGAAGAGAGGTCGTGAGCTCTCAGCCTGGCCCAACAAACCTTTGTGGTTTGGTCTCCTGCCCTTGGAGGAGCTGCTCCTCCTGGGGACTGTGCCAGCAGGGCCCCCGCCGCTCCCTGGGGACGTGGCTGGGCACGGAGAGCGCGCGGCGTAGAGGGAGGCGTTGGCCAAGGTCAAACCACCTGGGTGATGGATCTGCCAGGACGTCCTCAAAACCTGGGGGGATGCCACCGCATCCTCAGGGCCTGCTGGTCCTGGTGGTTTTGTCCCCAGGGGCGCGGTGCCGGCTGGCTCCAGGGTGTGAATATTTGGAAGTGTGGCGCACGAGGCCAGGAGCACCTTGCGCAGCGCCTGGCTGTGGCGGGGACTGCAGGCGGGCGCAGAAACTGAAATGTTTCCTAATGCTGACATCCACTGGCCATGCTGAACATTTCTCTCAGGGGTGCTGGAAAGCCCACATGCTTCATGCCTTCAAAGCTGGGCAGGTTGTAGCTGTGCAAAAGCCTTATCGAGGAGGAAAATCCCTTAGGAAGGGAAGAATGTCCTGCATATCCCAGTTTTCCTTCTCTTTCACCCCTTTCCTTGCAGCCTTCCCTTGGTATTGCCACATCCTCCTTTCCCTGTTTCCCTCCCTGCTTGGGGGGCCTGGGGCCAGGCAGGGTCTTGCCCCCTTTCCAGTCTGCAGCAGCCTGACAACATTTTCTGTTCCCCTCTCTCTTGGCACGCAGGAGGGAAGATACTTGGAGTGCTGGCACTGTTTCTGGTGATGGTGTGGTACTCGATATACCGGGAAGACAGGTACATACAGCTGTGAGTGTATTTTTTAAAGTTTAAGGGCTTCCTGCCCTTTCCTTTGCTCTTGAGACCAGGAGCATCTTGGTCCCAGGCAGACCTGGAGCCCGTCCCTCGTGGGGGACAGCTCGTTCCCCACATCTTGCCGTGGAGACAACTGGGAGAGGCCCGAGGTGGGGTGGCAGTGCCCTCGGCCCCTTCTGGAGGAGGGGGGCAGATGCCAGGTTTCTCCTGTAGTCCCAAAGGTGTCCAAACCCCTGTGGGTTGGACACCGCCAGCATCCTGCCGGCGAGGACGTGGGGTGTGATGTGCCCCGCAGCCGGGGTCTGTAGCCAGTTCTGGTGTTTTCCGAGCTTCTGGAGATGGGTGATAAAGGGAACCCTTTTAACTGGCACTTCTTTTAACTACTTCCCTTGCAGCTTTTATTTCCCCATGCAAGAAAACAAGACGGCGTGCCCTGTCGGAGAGGTGGAGAGGAAGGCGGCACAGCTCATAGGGAAGTGAGTAACGGGGAGGGGGCCCGGGTGCCGCAGAGCTGCCCCCCCCCCCCCCCCTTGGTCTCACTGGTCCTTTGCTCCCTGGCAGCTACACGAGGGACCACCCGCTCTTCTTGCAGCTGAAGGACTACTTCTGGGTGAAGACGCCGTCGCTCTATGAGCTGCCCTACGGCACAAAGGGCAGCGGTAAGAGCTGCGCGGCCGCCTCGGTGCCCAGCGGGCTGGACGTCTGTCCGTCCGTCCTGCCTGCCTGTCTGTGGGCTTTAGCTGCATGACTTGCTTTGGGGTTGCATTCACATGCATATCTGTCCTTAAAATCACCTCCAGGTTGATCTTTTTGGCTGTTTTTCATTCCGAGCAAGCTGTGTCAGCTTGTGTTGAGACTTTAGGGTGTTCCTGCTTCCCCACGTGTGTGTTCCCTACAAAAGGAGGGGTACATGTTTTATTGATCCCCGCTGAAGGATGGTCTGGGGGGCTGGGATTAATGCCCATATAGAGCCTGGCGGGTATGGGGCAGGCACCAGGGCATTGAGGTGGCCATTGTCACCTTCCCCTTGCCGTTGCTTTGCAGAAGACGTCCTCCTGCGCTTGCTGTCGGTCACCAGTTACTCACTCCCCGAGAGCATCCAGAGGTAATGCTGGGGAGGGGTTCGGGTTTTTATGTCTCTTTCCATGACTGCTCTCCTCGAGGGAGCAAATTTGCATGCACTGTTGTGCAAGGGGTGAACTGTCCCCTTCTGGCTCTGCTTGCCTGGTGGCATCACCAGAGACCTGGGGACCAGCTCAGTGACCTGGGGACCAGCAGGCACGCAGGGATGGTGAATGGAGCACGGGAAGCTTTGTAGTCTGTGCAGCACAGGGTCAAAAACCCCTGTGAGTGTTAACAACCCCTTGTTGCTGAACACATCTGGTTCAGAGGGTGCTTTTTGCTCACAGCCTGAAGTGCCGGAGGTGCGCGGTGGTGGGCAACGGGCACCGGCTCCGCAACAGCTCCATGGGGGAGACCATCAACACATACGACGTTGTGATCAGGTACAGCCCTGGGCGTCTGTGTGATGTTCACCCCTGCCCAGTGCCACCCGCAGGTGCTGGGCACGTGTCACTTGCTGCCCGACGTCCCCACGTCCCGTGTCATCTGTCCCCATGCCCCAGGCTGAACAATGCCCCGGTCCACGGTTACGAGCAGGACGTGGGCTCCAAGACCACCATGCGCCTCTTCTACCCCGAGTCAGCCCACTTCAACCCCCGGACAGAGAACAACCCCGACACGCTGCTGGTCCTGGTGCCCTTCAAGCCCATGGACTTCCAGTGGATGGAGGCCATCCTCAACGACAAGAAGAGGGCAAGTGTGGTGGGGAACTGGGTCCACCATGCCAGGGCCCAGCTCTGCCTGGATCCCACCCACCGCAGGGGATTCAGCTCTTACTGGGAGGGCAATGGGCATCTCCATCCTCTTGCAGGTTCGAAAAGGGTTTTGGAAGCAGCCCCCGCTGATCTGGGATGCCAACCCGGAGCAGGTGCGCATTCTCAACCCGTACTACATGGAAGTTACTGCTGCTAAGCTGCTCAACCTCCCCATGAAGCAACCGCGGAAGGTCAAGCAGGTGAGGGGGGTGGCTCTGCATCTGTTGAATGTCTCGAGCGGTGCCGAACGCAGGCTGCTTTGGGGTGTGTGTGTGTGTGTGATCATTAACAGGCTCAAACCTGGCAAAATGATGCTTTGTGGATGCTCCAGTCCTGGAAGTGCTCAAGGCCAAGCTGCTTGGGGCTTTGGGCAACTTGGTCTGGTGGGAGGTGTCCCTGCCCGTGGTGAGGGGCTGAAACCAGAGGATTTTTAAGGTCCCTTCCAACCCAAACCAGCCTGAAATTCTGTGCTGCACCCTGGGGGAGGATTGGGTTTTCCTAGAATCATAGAACAGCTTCTGGTTATGGGGCTGACCCAAAGGCTTCTCCATCTCCCTCCAGAAACCGACCACGGGGCTGTTGGCTATCACCTTGGCTCTCCACTTCTGCGATCTGGTGCACATCGCGGGCTTTGGGTACCCCGACTCGGCCAACAAGAAGCAGACCATCCACTACTACGAGCAGATCACGCTGAAGTCCATGGCTGTAAGCGTCTCCCCCTTTCCACTTCATGTCTGTGATCTCCTTCCCCCCCCCCCCTAGTTTTACAGCCCTGGGGAGCAGGAGGGCTCGGTTGAAGGTGTGGGGTCAACTCAAAGCTGTCCTGCGCTGGGGGGGGGGCGACAAGGCAGGGGTGCTGGGAGGAAAGGGTACGGCTCCCCTCAGGTCTCACCACCCTCCTCGTGTCTCGCAGGCTTCGGAGCACAATGTCTCGCACGAGGCAGTGGCCATCAAGCGGATGCTGGAGCTGGGCCTCGTCAAGAACCTCACCTACTTCTGATGGCGCTGGGGCCGCACAGGGACATGTCCCCATCTCCCCCACCTTGCAGCTCCCCAACGGTGGCCCTGGAGGAGCTGGGGTGGGGGGGGCATCATCACCACCACCCCTGGATGCTGGGAGCGGGGGGCAGGGGGCTGGGGCCGCGCTGGCTCGCGGGTCCACGGGGGCGCAGGGAGCCCCTCGGCTCTTCCCCCATCCCGCACAGCCAGGGAGGGGACGCGGGGACGCGCGTGGCACCACTGCCAGTGACTTTTCTTACGGAAACACTGAAGATAACGAGGACCTAAGGGGGGAGGGATTTTGGGCGTAGGTGGGGGGTGGGGATGAGGGCACGGGACCTCCCTCCCAGCGGGACTGGGGGGCACACAGGAGCCCCTCTCTTTAATTCCCTTGTATTCGGACGAGGGCCCTGAGGAGGGGCTGATGTGGGGGTCCTGGGGGGGGTTCCCTGTGTGCAGGAGCCTTTGGGGGCTGAGTTGCTGCCTCCTCCCTGCCCTGGGCACCCTAGTATTTAATTCCTTCCCCCCTTCCCCCCCCCCCCCCCCCCCCCCCACTTTTTTATTTTCTTTTTACGTGTTGGCCCAGCCCCGTGCCTTAGCACTGGCTTGGGGGCTCATCCCCGCAGCCCCCCACCCACGGTGCCTGGTGTTGGGGTCCAGGGTGGCCCGTGGTGGGGTGAGGGGGACAGGATGGGACACGGAGGTGACTCGGTGTGCATTAATTTAATTAATTTAAAAGATTATTTATCGTGGGGCCTCCCCAGGTGCACTTCTCCCAGTGGCCTTGGGGTGGGGGGGTGCTTTTGGCTCCAGGGATGCTGGGATCAGGATTTGGGGGCTCCCCCGCCTCGTCCAGGGGTGCCTTTCCCCACCTTGCTTGCCTGGGGTCCCCCCTGTCCCCGCCGAGGCCGGGTCCTGCAAACCCCTGGTTTGGGGGGGGGGGCACCCTGAGACCCATGGACCTGGGGGTGCCGGGGGGCTCCTGCTGGCTCCCAATAAAGGTCCTGGTGAGTCCGGGCTGGGTCTTCCTGTGCCAGGATGGGGACGGGGGCAATGTGGAGGTGAGTGGCACCCTGGTTGTGTGCAGCCCTGCTGTGTGCCTCTGGGCCATGTCCTGGTGTCCCCATGCCCGTGTCCAGGTCCCTGTGTTCATGTCCCCTTGTTCAGGTCCCTGTGTCCTCAAGTGCCACTGTGCCTAGGCTGCGTCTGCGTGCTCGTGTCCCCGAGTGCCCCAGCCCATGTCCCTGTGCCCACAGGCACCCCAGCCCATTGCTCCAGGCTCTGTCCCCGACACCATGTCCTCAGGTGTACCTGGGGGCCGTGTTCCTGGGCTCGTGTCCTGGTGTGTGTGTCCCCAGGTGTCCCAGCATGTGTCCTGGGATCCCTGCCCCTCCCCGCAGAGGGCCCTTACCTGCTGTGTCCCTGCTGTGGCGCCCCACGTCCTGGCTCCTGCAGGGATGGAGGTGGGGGGCCCTGCCAGGGGCCGCCCCCGTGCCTCACTTTCCCTGTGCACCGAGCTCCTGTGGTGGGGTCCTCACCCCCACAGCCTCCCCACCCTGGGGACGTCACCGCACACCCCAAGCTCCCGGGGGGAGGAGGTGTCACAGCAGGAAGAAGGGGCACGGGAAATGGCAGCATCCTTCTCCTCGTCCCCTACCGGCGCGGCCATCAGCCCAGGCGTGCCACGAGAAACACCTCTTATATTGCCCGCGATACAGCGTGGCGAGGCCCTTCCCGGGGGCGCTCGGGGGGTCCCCGTCCCCGCTGGCGTGTGTCCCCCCCACCCCCCATCCCACCACGACGGGACCCCCCCGAAACGGACTCTATAATTATGGACACCGAACACCAAGAAGGAAGGAAAGGAGCCAGGGGCGAGCGGAGCAGGGAAGCGGAGGCGAGCGGCTGGGTGGGTGCAGGGGGGGGGCGTTCGCTGGGATGGCGGCAGCCCCAAGCCCCCCCCCCCCCACCTTTTGGGGACGGCGCCGCATCCTTGGCGGGGTCGTGCTCAGTGTGCAGTGGTCCCATTCCCTGCTGGCACGGCCCTGCTCTGGGGGCCGGGTCCCGGCTCTTCCACCACCGGCGTGACCGTCCTAGAGTGGAGAGCCCCCGGCCTGCGCCCCACGTGCGTCCCCGGGGTTCAAACATGCGTCTGCATCCGCCTCTGCAGGGGCCGGCTGGGGTCCGAATTTTGGGACGAGGACTGGGAATGGTGGGAGGAGGACGCGGAGGCTTTGCTGGCCTTGTCAAACTGCACGTAGCCGTCCTGCTTGCCGCTGCTGCTGATGCTGCTGTCGCACTGCGTGTCGAGGAAGGAGCTGCTGTCGCTCATGGAGCCGCGCTGGAACTCGCGCTCGCACAGCTCGATGGAGCTGCTGCCCATGCCCAGCACGAAGCGCTGGCTGTAGTCGTAGAGGCGGCTCTGCCCGCTCAGTGTGCTGTAGATGTTGGTGAAGGACATGCCCGTGGGCACCCGCTGCTTGCCGGCAGGGCGCAGGTCCGCCGGGCAGCCCGACAGCGAGATGGTGGGCGTCGAGTGGTGCTCCTTGAAGGTGTTCACGCTGTAGTAGCCGTTGGTGGGGTCCTGCGGGGGGGTGGTGGTGGTGGTGGTGGTGGGGATCGGGGGTGCCCCAAACTCCCTCCAGCTCATTGGGGTAGGATGGGGATGCCCTCCACCACCCAACCTGGCTGCAGCATCAGAGCATCCCCCTGTGCGGCCAATTCCCCCTTCTTCCCCCCCCATCCTGGTGCACACCTTGATTTTTTTCTTGTCTCCAGAGAGTGCTGGGACCAGCAGATGGCACCGGGGGTACCGCAGCATCCCTCCTGGCAGGGGGATGGAGGTCACCACGGGAGCCAAGGGGTGGCACACGGCAAAGGAAGGGCTGATCCTGCCCCGCGGCTGGCACAGGGCCACGCCGGCACCCAAGGGACACAGAGGCACCTCTGTCTGCAGGGCTGCGGACAGAGGGTGGCCACTCTCGAGGCTGTGTCCTGGAGCCCAGCTCACCTTCAGGTTCTGAAACTCCTTCTCCTCCTCCTTGAGCACCTCGAGCTGCTTCAGCACCGAGTCCTGCTGGAACTCCCCCCGGTCCATCTAGGAAAGGAGGCAACCGGGCGTGAGCACCCCTAGCCCCGCTCCCGGGGGTGACCCCAGGAAAGACTTGCTCAGGGCCACCCCAGCAGGGCAGCGTCAGCACCTCTGCACAGCTGATGCTCTGCTCACAAGGTGCTTTCTTCCCCTCTGGCCAGGACCAAAAAGGCTGAGCTGATGCAGAAGGTGAATTATTCACAACCGTTGTGGCTGCGAATTGCTGACTGTGACACCCCTGTCCAAAACAACCCCCAAAATGTCTTTTCTTATTTATTTATTTTTTCTCCTCCTTTCTCATCCTTTCCTCCTAACCTGAATTTGGCTGCTAGACAACTTCTCAGAAAAAAAATAAAATCCCAGATGGGTTTTGGTATGTCCTTAAATCCATAATTAATGTGAAAGCCTTGATTTTTTTTTTTTTTTTAAATTCTTGACTTCGGCTTCTCTCAAAAGATTTGAGTCCTGGAGGCTTTACCCAGCCTTGCTGGGACTGGTGCCGGCAGGGACTGGTCAGGAACCGACACCTTGGGGTTATTTCTGCTCGCTGCTGCCCTAGAGATGGATGCTGCCGCCCGGGCGCACTGGCCTCACCAGGGCAGCCCGCTCCTCCACGCCTCATTACTTCTTCTTTTGAAGACTGACCGCGACTGGGGGCAAGGTACGCATTAATTAGAATACGACTTTAATTATCCGTACTTCAGAAAGGTGGGTCTGTGCAGATGCTGAATAATTATCGGCCAATTTCTCAGCTGCCTTTTAGCTCTGCCCGCACGGATCGCGCAGCTCTGGCTCGTAGAGGCGCCGAGCCCCGGCCTGCTCACAGACCCAGGGCCGCACCGCTGGCCTGCTGACTCCTCCCTGTGTGCCTGCTCTTTTTTTTCCCCCTCTCTTTTCGCTTTTTAAAATGGTAAGTGGTTGTGGAAATTCACCCTGCAGCATTTTCTGTTCATCTTCTGAAAGCCTTTGATATGGCTATTAAATGCAATAAATTGAAGTACCTGAGTTTTTCCGGGGGAAAAAAAAAAAAAAGCAAGCTTGTAAGAGCCATTGATTTAGTAGGGTAAACACACGTGTCACCAAGCACGGTACTCAGGGCAGCTGAACCTGCAGCAGGAGGGGCCCCTAAATCCCTGCAGCCTGTAGGACGGCTGCAGGAGGCTGCACGTGGCCATACAGACCGTGCCCAAAGGATGTCCCAGGTCCTCGCTGGAGAAACCCCTTCTCCTCCCACATTTTGCTAGGGTTTGGTGGTGACTGGGGGCTGGAGCAGGGCAGGGCAGCGCGCCCGCCAAGGCAAGGTCCCACTGGTGCCTTGTAACACCAAAGTCGAGTGGTGGCATGGGTTTGCCGGCATGGGTTTGCCGGGGTCTTTTAAGGCATTTCATGGTGCCTCTTGCCATGGTGACTTGGGGCGCTCGTGGCGCCCATTGGGGACCTGCCCGTGCCCAGGGCTGGGGGTGCTGGGGGCTCCCCCGGGGGTGCGGGGCTGCAGTGAGCCCCTGCACCATCAGAGGGCACTGGGTCCCTGCGCAGCACGCGCAGCCGTTCATTTCTAATTCCCAAATTAAGCCATTCATTAACGTGACCTTTATTAAAGCCCGCGCCACGGCTTAGCTCAATGCAATCTCATGCTGTCAATTAGCGGGCAGCGGGGCGCTTGTTTGCGTTCCTTCCTCTCCTTTTGACCCCTGGGTAAACAGAGAGCTCGGGAGTCTCTGACCACGCTCATCCCCATCCCAACACCCGACGGGCACAGACCAGGCCCGTGCTGCTCTGGGTTGGCTGGGAAATCAGCCAGAGACAGGCACGAGTCTTTGCCTTTCTCCATCCTTGGCTGGCAAAGCTCAAGCACGACCCTTTAACCCAGACCTGGGCAGGAACAGGCAGCTCCTTCCCAGCTCGCCCAAAGCGAGTGTCTTTTGCTGCATCTCTTTATTTTATTATTTAATTTAATTTTATTTTATTATTTTATTTTATTTTTTTTTCCCCGCTAAATGGCTTCTGTATCTTCTCCATCCCTCTGAGCACAAAAGGGCATCTGCTGCGGAGTGGGCAGCGCTCGGAGTGCTGCGTGACTATCGAATGCCACCCGAGCTGCTGTATATAAATAGCTTGTTAATGAGGAGGCTCCTCATTCAAACAGGTGGCTACACATGTCAATACGCAGAGTGGGGACAAAAGTTAACTCCATCACCGCTATTAATAAGGATTATGAATGCACAGACAGCAGGGGAGGAGGAGGGTAGAGAAGAATGTCCAAAGCAGAGCAGGACACGGGGGCACCAGCTGGGTCCCCATTTCCAGTGGGTCCCATCTGTGCCCAGGGCAGGGCAGAGCTGGGCTTGAGCCCTTCCCAAGTGCCGACGAGGGCCCAGCCACCCTGTGCCACCTGCAGGCTTTGTCCGGTGCCCGGCTGCCCTCCTGACAAAGCCACCAACATGCTGCCGTCCTTCGGCCGCTCTGCTGCCATGCCGATGGCTGGTGACAACGCTGCGCGCCGCCTTGTTGGAGCTGAGTGCCTGCCATCCCCTTCCTGCCAGTGCTGCTCAACTCAAGGGCATGGCCGGGTCCCGGGGACAGCGTGCCAGCTCCTAACGCCGCCTGGCAGCACCGGGTGCCAGCAGCCTTCAGCATCCCAAGACCAGGGTGCTGTGCTCACCCTCTCCCCCTCCCCATGCCCAAGCCTCACCGGTCCCTCTGGACCCACGTGGCTACGGGGTGCGATGCATGGCATCCGTAATCATTTCGTGCCTCAGTTTCCCTTGCTGCAAAAGACGGCCTGCTGCAAAGCAACATACCAGATTTGCTACACTGGTTCCTACAGCCGTCAAGGTGACTCCTCAAGGTCGTGCAAGGCAGAGAAATGATTCTTAAATATTAAAATCCCAGGCTGTTCCCTTTGCTGGCAAACCCGCCTCGCTCGCCGGGCTGGGTGTGCTCCAGCACCGCGCTGCCTAATCCTCCGCATGCTGAAGCTCTCCCTCATTTAGCTCTGCAAAATGAAGCCGCTTTCATCTGGGATGGTGAATTCAACAGACCGGATATTAAATTCTTTGCTTTCATTATGGGAGACAATATGTTTTTAAAACGGGTCTCCCTGCGGAGTCCCCGGCTGGGTCCCAGCACAGAGGCAGGCGATGAACCCGTCCAGGCTGGCGCAAGCCCTGCCTGGGGGGGGTGCCCCCCCTCCTTGCTCTGGGTTTAATTATAATGTTTCCTGCTTGTTGGGTAATTGGATGACACTCAGACTTACTTTGAAACTTGCACAGGTCAAACCCTAACAGAGGCAAGGGATGCTGCTTAACAGATTCCTGAGATGGCAACTTCGGCTGCTGCCGGTGGGGAAACAAGCAGGGGAATGAACAAACCCTGCTGGGATTTCTGAGCTGATCAGCCTGTCCCTGCCAGCCCGGTGCTGCTGGTGCTTCCCAGTGCCCCGTGGCACTGGCCATGGAGTGCTTGAAGCATTTCTTGGGGAGAAAGGCAGAGGCACGATGCCCTGGCAGCTGGGCTGCGGGTAGAAATGAATCTTGCCCTTAAATTTCTGTTTTTTTTTCTCTTTGACGTGGACCTGAGCTGACCTCCTGAGCCAAGGATGTGTGCGGTGGTGGCTTCAGGTGTGACCAAAGTGGGGATTTGTCCCATGGAGCAGGAGGATGGGGACACAAAGTAAGTGGAGCGAGGAGAAGGCCATCAGCCTGGTTTTGTTGTTTTCACCATTCTGCCTCCAAAGCGATGCCTGGGCCCACCTGGCCCCGTTTGATTTGGGATGCTCTTGTGCGTTGGTCCCTTTGGACTCATCTCTGTTATGAGTATCCCTGGCAGCAGGGACGTCTCATCCCGCACCTTCAGCCCCATTTCACAGGTGGGGAAACTGAGGCACAGACCCTAATACACCAGAAGTAACAACCCCATCACCGAGCCCTGACAGCGGATGAGGCTAAACCACATCCAAGCTGATGGTGCTTCGCTCCTCTGCCGTCCCTCAGCACGGCCAGGCAGTGGCGGAGCCGAACTGGTGTGCTGCCACCAGGCACCCTGGCACGTTGGGGCTGAACGGGACAAGAGACAAAGCTGCCGTTGCAGAAGGCGTGCTTTTTTTTTCTGGGATCATACGCTTTAACGGGAGCTCTTGCCTGCAGCTTCTGGTGGCTGTTTGCTTGCTGGCCTCTTTGGGCTGGCAGCCTTCCTCCGTCTAGAGGTGGGGGGGACTGTGCTGAGACAACGTGAACATATGCAAATCAGACAGCATGATGTGTCTCCTAAGGTGTTAATGAATTTACAGATGCATGAATAATTATTTGTGAAAAGCACAGAGCACCGTGGAGGTCACAGATGGCTGCAGAATAACAAATGCAATAATGATTTTCAGGAAAAACTAGGGGGAAAAAAAAAAGAAGAGTCGCTCTGCAGCCCAAAACACTTCAGCAGAGCAAAGCCCCATCCATGCCGCAGCTGCACCTCCACTCCTGCAGGGTATGGGACAGGGGGAAGGGGCTGATGTGGAGCTGCCTTTCGTTAACATCTGCATTAATGATTGCGCTGCGCCAGTGCCCGGTGTGCTAATGCAGTTCGCAGTTGATATTAAATTGCAAGGTGTTAGGAACATTGTTGAGGGCAAGGAGATAATTTCAGGTTCCACCGTGGGCAGGAAATATCCCGGTGAGCTCAGGAGATGCAAACGAAGGAGCAGCAGGGGCCACGGTGCTGGTGCAGGGAGGAGGGAGAGCAGGAGGGGATGGGGTGAGCAAGCAGGGCGCTGCAGCGCGTTGCCACCGCTCCTGCCAGAGGGGTCTCATCACCCACCACTTGTTAGTGGACGAGTTCTGCAACTTCATCTGCCGGTGACAAACGCAGAGCCCGATCAGGAAGCTGCGCAGCACCTGGGCCAGGGCAGCTCACTGCCTGAGGAGGCTGCTCCCAGCAGAGAGCAGGGGGAGCGGGACGAGCACCCGAGCAGGGAAGGGAATTTGGGGAGTGTTTGCTGGGGGTGCTCTTGCTGAGGGCAGACGAGGACAGGGAGGCTCTGGTCCATGCAGTGGAGGGGTTTTGATGTCTTCTCACCTCTGGGGATGTCCCAATCAGTGCCAAACCCACATAGAAACTCAGCATCAGGCTCAGAGACTTTAGGCCATCTCTTCCAGCCTGTTGGACGATGTTGCTCTGACAGGGTTATTTTCAGCTCATGTGTCTCCAGGAAAAGCCCCTGGTTTTGGCCATGAGAGTGGGGAAATCTCCTCCTCCCTGCGGTCCAGCAGCCAGACACACTCACTGCTACGCTCTGTCATTTTGTACCTCACCGTGCTTGATTTTGCCTGCCTTGGTTGCGCTCAAATAGCTCAAATACAGCATGCTGCAACCAAATCACCTCTCAGAAATCTTTCTGATGAGCTAAAACACATGAGCTCTCTAAACCTCTCCCTGTAAGGCATTTTTTCCTGCCATCAAATCAATGTTGTCATTTTTTTCTGCACCATTTCCATCCTGCAAGCATCCTTATTGAAACGTGCTCAGCGCCGTGCCGCGTTGCTCCGGTACCAACCTCATCAAGGGCACACGTGGATGCAGAATCGCCGTCTGGCTCTGGCAAATGAGCCAAGCAAGCGCTGCACCCTGCTCACCCCCGCAGTGTCCTGCAGGCTCAGATCCTGTCCCTGGCCTCCCATCACCATCCTCATTCCCATTTACCGCTCGTCACTGGTAAGTGTCACTCATCTGTCTTCTCTGCTGAGGCTTCCAGCGTGTTGATGGAGCAGCAATTGGGCAAATTCGAGCATTTGAGCAGGATTTAGGCAAATCTCAGCCCTTCCTTTGGAAGCTCCCCGGCAGCGCTGTACAGATGGTGGCACAGGGTCCCACGCAGAGGAAACTCCTTATTCCCCATCATCTCTGCAGCATGGTCCAAAACCAAAGCCCAGCCTGCTCTGCCCTTCTGCTGAGCAAAGCTGCTTGGCTGATCTAAAAAGAACCCCCCACAAGTTTGCAGACCCCTTTTCTTCTTCCCTGCCTGGAAAGCAGAGATCCCACTTGCAGAGGTCACCTCTGCCTTTGCTGGTCCCTCCTGGGCAAAGCCCCTCTGAGGATGAAGCTCCCAGCACAGAAACCTCTGTGCTTGGCTGGCGGGCTCCATCTCCTCCTGCATCCTCACTTGCTGTACATGTGCACTGCCCAGCAGGGCATAGCGATGCTTACAACTGCTGCCCCAAAATCCAGAGGGCAAAAACAACCCAGCAGCCTAGAAAGCAGCCCCTGCTCTCTTCAGCCCTTTCTCCCTCTCACATCTGCTCTTTTCTCTGACCTTTTACAGCTTCCTGGCTTTCTTTGGCTCGGCTCTCCTCATCATTTGTTCGGCTTGTATTTGTTACCTACAACATCACACCAGCAAGCACCAGCAGCAGCAGGTCGGCCTTGGATGTGGCGAACAGAGGTGCTGGCAGTGAGGGGAGCAGCCCTCTCACTGCCCGTGGGGATATGCCAGTCCTGGGCCGAAGCTGAACTCACCGTGGGGATGAATTTCCTGCTCATCAGCACCCTCCCCTGCCACGTCCCCAGCGGCAAATCCATGCCATGCTGGGCTGGCCACACACCGCTGGGTTAGCAGTCTGCAAACCACTGTCTGCACGTGCTGCTTTTGCGCTTATTAATATCTCAAGCGTATCCACGAGAGTGCTGTTCGTGCTGGCTAATTACTTTATTATTATCCTGTGTTCACCTACTGTGTGCCTGCTTGCAGTTTGCAGCACTTCCCCCCGCGCGAGGTGGCAAACTTGCTTTGCAATTAGCCCCACGGGCAGCTGGGCCGCTGCAATCAGCCTCAGCCCATCCTTGCTCCTCATTAGCAAAGTTTCACTTGAGGAGCTTTTACTGCATGGTACCTCAAGAGGAAGGTTTTGGATGAGCATCTTTGCCCAGAGAGGGGATTATGGCACCGCACTGTGTGTGCCTGTGCTCGTTACCATCAAACCCGTTAATTGCTTGCAGGGAGGGGAAGGAAACCCTTACCATCAGCTGCTTGATCGTGGGGTGCTCCTCCGTCTCCCTGCCGGAGGCTGGCTCCTTGTGCACAATCTCCACGCGGATATCGTTCTTGGCAGAGACCACACCTTTCAGATCTGGGCAAAGAGGGAGACGGAGAGGGAGAGGGGTTAATGAACGCAGCCGTGCTGAGCACCCTCAGGGACCGGTCTGAGTGCACCCCTAACCCCAGCTCAGCAAGTCAGCAAGACTGGGGAGAGCGATGCTGGACTACCACAGGGTGCAGGCATGTGAAACCTTCCCCACCAGGGAGCTCATTTTTCTAGTTTAGCTCCCGTAGGAGCTTGGTTAGTCTCTGCCGGACTGCATCGGGAGCCTGGGCTGCTCAAGCAGTCAGGGGATGTTTGTCCAGACTGATGGTCTACAGCTTGAGGAGCACACAAACCACTCCCGAGGGGCCCAACAACTCTTCCCGTGCACTGGGAAGCCTCTGAGAAAAGCCTTGGGGAGCAGCCACCAAAGGGAAAGGCCAAGCAGTTAACAAAGACGAAGCCAGGGCTCTGGGAGAGATGACAAAACCACCCCCGGCTGCTGCACCAAGCAGCCTGTTTTCATGCAGGGCAAGGGGAAGACAGAAAGTGTGTGGAGAGACTCAGGCTTCCCTGAAGGTGTCAGGCATGCTTTGAAGAAGTCATTTTAGAAAAATTAAACCAAAGACGGCGAGCAGCGGGAAAAGAAACGGCCATGCGGATCTGAGATGAAAAGCAGAGATGGATGCAAATCCGAGCAGCAAGATGCCAGCAGCTCGCGGCTTTGACGCGGGCGCTCGGGCTCTGGGTGCCACGCTGGGCTCCTGCTGCACCACCCCTCCTGGCCCCATGGGGCCTTGGGGCTTTCGGATCCACCACGGCGTACGCGGCTGGCCCCCGCCTTGGGGCTCCATCCTTGGGCTCCATCTTCTCCCCTTGGCATCCCTCAGCCTCGGTGCCTGCAGCCCTGCTGGCAACCGTGGGCATCTCCAGGCTGCAGGGCTTTACTGGCAGGTCTTTATTGCTCTTTGTTGTGGCTCGTTATTTCTTTCTTTATTTTGGCTGGGATGACATTCCTGGTATGGGAGCCTCCATATTTAATCACAAGGAAAAGCTAATTACTGTCTTGCACATCCTCCCCCAGGAGTGTTCCCCCTTAAATAACTCTGGGCTGTTATCCCACCGAAGATACAACAACAGATGTGCCATAAAGTCTTTTTTCCTTTCTTTTCCAGAAAACAAACGGCCCCCAGGCTCGGTCTGTCCGTGCTTGCTGCCGCTTTGCTCTCCCCAAAGCTGGGGTCACCTCCCCCGTGCCACGGGCAGTGCAGGAGGTGCCTTCCCCGAGTCACTGCTGGGTCACCTTGTCCCCTCCGCGGGGAGCCACAGGCTGCGGGCTTTGTTTGCCGGCTGCTGCTTTAAATGATGCCACCGCGCTCCCGTATTTGTCCTGGGAGACAAATCTGCAGTCATCCAGATAGGAAATGAGTCCCTTGCCCTGCATCAAAGCGCTCTGCTGGGCCCATCAGTCCTCAGCTGGTCTCTGTGATACCTCTGCAGGTGTCACGCCGCTAAGTCGTCGCCTCCCCTTCCCGGCACGTGGCCAGACCTCCCCACGGGTACCGGCTGCAGTGTCGCGTGCGCGATCCCCCCAGTGCAAACACTCTGGCAGCATCTGCAAAAATTGCACACCCCAGCAGCCGAGTCCTGCCCTGCCCGGTGAGGGGGGTGCAGGATGAGTCCCTCCAGGGCTGGCTGCTGCCCCTGGGGAGGTGGGAGCTGGGCAGCCCAGCACCCCCTGCTGAAGACCTCCCTGGGGGGAGCTGCACTGGAACCACGGTGGAGGAAAGGGGCTCAGGGCGCTGCCACGCCACCACGTCCCCGGTTCCCTCTTCCCCATGTTCATGCTCCCATCTCCGGGGAGGAAAATGCCTTTTATTCCTGATTCAGCCTGGGAATCTCCCAGGGCCGCCTTCAAACAAGCTTGTGGAAGGACGAGCACCGCTTTGTCCCCCAAAGCCCTTCCCTTCCTCTGCGTGCATCCAGCCTGTGAGTGACCGCTGCCTGAAACCGCTGGCGATGGCTCCAAAAGTTGGCACGTGCACCACGTCTTTGATCTGTTGTCATGGCATTCGCGTTACGCCGTGTGTCCTGCAAAGGGCCCTGCACCATCTGGTTACAGCCAAAAAGGGGGATATAATGAACCGCATGCTCTGAGCAACGCAGGGTGCGCGTGTCCGCACCGCAGGGAGAGCACGGCCGATTGCAGCCGAGCACTGACGTGGTAACACGGCTTGGCCTCCTCTTCCAGGCACTCGAATTGCCCATCATTGCTGAATGAGCTCAGCAAAATTGAATTGGCAAGGTCCTAGCATCACTCCTGCCCGTCAGCAACCCTTCCCAAAAAAAGCAAGATTAATGACGGGCCTGGTTTTAATTTGTTAATACTTGCACAAGTTACTAATGCAGTCTGCAAGAGTTCAAAACGTGGGGAATTGAACAGGGAGAGGCATCGTTACTGCTCTTAAAATTAAACACATCTCTGCTGCGGGAGGCTGTGCATTTGTACCCAAACCCAGGAGGAGCCAGGGCTCTTTGATTGCTTTGCAAATGACGGGGAGAAAGAGAAGGGGAAAGCAAGGGAAGAAAACCCACTCTGTTTCCTGCATGCATCTCCCAAGCTGGGAGCATCGTCCAGCACCGCACGCTCTCTCCTGCTGCCCGAGATGCTCCGGATGCTCACGCTGCTCTCCCTCATGGTTCCAGGCCTTTTCATTTAGCCAACAATCGTCCTTTAATTTCCTGGTTTCTTTTTAATGAGGCAACACGATGCTGCTCTGCTTACCTCTCCTTCCCTCTACCTGCGTCTCTAACGTCCCTTTAACTTGGACTCCCACCGCAGCTGGGCGTCAAATACCGCGTGTCCCATGTAATACACCTCAGCTGTCCGTAATTCCCCACCCAGAAATACACGCTTTATGTCAGGAAATGCACTTGAAATAGAAGCAGAACAAAGAAGGTGCAGCCCGAGGAGGATTTTCAGCAGTGGCCTGGCACACCGGGGTGCAGGGAACTTCTCCCTCCTGGACAGCTGATGGCTCCGGGCTGCTCAGAGCGGGTCTGGCACCAGCCCTTTGCCTCCAGTGGGTGGGATTTGCGTTCGCCCCACACTTACTTCGCTGAGAGCGGGCGCAGCAGAAGGCGACGATGGTGGCCATCAGCACCAGGAATGCCACGCCGGCCCCCACGGCCACTCCGATGATCACCGCCATCGGCACCGACTCTGCAAGAGGAAGGAGAGGGCGGCTGACGCCGAGCCGAAGGCGGCGGGGCGGCTCTCCCCCTCTGGCGAGCCCCCCCCCGGATATTGGCCAGTGCCTCAGTGGTGAACCTGGGAGAGGGTTTTGGGTCCTTCCCCGCTCCCCCCGCAGCACTGCATCCCTCGTCCCTGCGTGGCACCGTCTGGGGAAAGGGACCAAGCCTGGCCCGCTCCCCCAGCCCCAGCTTGCTGCTGCTGGCAATGGGATGGGGAGGCGAGACCCGGTGCCGCCACGCTCCCTTTGTCCAGGGAGCAAAGCTTGTAGCTCTGCCACTGCCGTGTGCTGCAGTTCGGGCAGGCTCTGACCTCTCTGTGCCTCAGTTTCCCCTGGGTGGAGGGAGGAGGAGGGAGCCAGAAGAGCTAATTGCTTTCAGTAGCGCCACATGGCTCAATGAATGAACAGCTATCTCTAAAGGGCTGTGGATGGAAAGTGCAAAAGAAGCCAGCCTGTTAATATTATTGAGAAAGAGAAATGGCATCAGAGCCGGCTGGGAGAGAGGTTACAGAGCAGGGCTGGTGAAATACAGGGGGATGGAGACCAGGCACCGTGCCCGCCTGCCAGAGGTGACAGCTCAGCTCTGCGGAGCAGTGCTGGAAGGTGCTGGCCGTAAAGTATCTGGGGATGGATTAACCCAAGCGCCATCCGTCATGGCCTCTGCCTGCTTCACATCCCAGCCTCTTGCCTTCTCCCTCAGCTTAGCAAGTTTGGGAGGGAAGGAAGCCCACAACAGGCGGGCAGGGCCCCCCATCCCACAGCCTGGGGATAGGGGTTACTGCTCGCCGCCTCCCGCCTGCGACAACTTCACAGCTGGGCTCCCAGCAGGGATTTCAGCTGCAGCCCAGCCAGCAAAGCAGATTTATTTGCACAGATCCAGGCTCGTGAGGTGTGCAGGGAGGGGAGGTATGAACTCACACCGATGGCTGGAGGGTCAGGTGCTCAGCCCACGAGCCGTGCTCCCTCCCTGATCGGTGCCCCCAGGCGCTCTGCCTGCTCTCGGGGTGGCTGCCAGCACCAGCACCAGCACCAGCACCAGCACCAGCACCAGGTACCACAGATTGCCTTCACCACCTGCCTCACTCAGAGACCTTCCCGAAAGCAGTAGATGCCTACAGGCCCCCTTTCCTGTTATTTCTAAGCACCCCTTGGCCTCTTGCGAACCCGCTACTGCCCCAAAAGGGGGAACCCTTTCCGTTGCAGCTGGGTGAGCCTGCAGGAGCCATAACCTACCTAGTGGGGGGTTAAATTTGTGCCCTGAATCACACCTAAGGTGGCACACATGGTGCCTGGCAAAGCAAAGGCTTTCATCCATCCACTGCCCTCGATCAGTGTGATACCAGAGCATCCTCCCTGCTTTGGGGAGCTTTGGAGGCAGGAGAGGGGTCAGGAAGCACAGCGTGTCCTGCTCTGAGCTGCTCCCTCCCATGGCAGCGAGCTGCTCCAGCCCGTGATGGAGCATCCATGGCTGAGCGTGTCCTCACCACCCTCCTGCCGGCCTCCAGCACAGGCTTTCTGCTTGGCCCCTCTGCCTTGTGGAAGGATGGGGTGAATTTCGGGAATGGGGGGAGGTGGTCTGGCAAAGCAAAGCCCAGCGGCCTGGTGGGTGACAGAGCTGGGTGATAAGGAAAGCATTTCATACTGTCCTTCGGGGTGGAGCTGGTGGGGAGAAATGGGAGAAAAGAGCTCGTCTGGCCACCTGGAAGCATGGAGAGGACACCAGCCACCCTTCTGCTGAGACCACTGGGACTTCCTGGGCTGCAGGTAAGGCGCTCTCTCACTTTTTGACCACGAATTCACCCAGGACCTGATCTCAGCACCCTGATGGGTCTGAGCCCTATCTTGAGAACTGCAGAGTGACAAAAAACCACGCTGCTTGAAGTGAGGCTCTTCTGCTCGCACTTGATCTAGAAAGAGCCTTTCATCTTCCCTGCAGAGCTTGTTTAAAGTGATGAAATTTGTGGTTTATACTGAGGCTTTTCAGTTTTTATCTCACTCATGAACTTTCTGCTGGGCCTGCCTGTTTCTGGATTTGTCACTTGTCACCACGGCTGGGCCAACAGTAGCGTGGCTCCGGCAGCACTTGTTCCGCTCCCTGATCAGCCCCCCCAGCCTGCTGACCGCTCACCACCACTGCTGTGCAAGAGTTTCCCTGGGGCTCCCAAGTGCTCTGCGAGCCCAGGCTCGATCAGCAGATCCCCAAGGCACTCATCCCCAAACCATCGTCCTACAAGACACCAGCTGACTCACAGCAAGAAGCCTTTGGGCCTTTCTTCTCCTGGTAGCCCGATGCCACCTGCCAGGTGGTGCTCCTGACAGAGGTGGTAACTTGCTGCAGGATTTTGGCAGATTTTTTTTTTTTCACCTTGGCTCTCCCAGGGAGATGTGGGGCAAAAGGGTGAGGGGGCAGGAGGTGAGCAGAGAGCTTACTGGCTCTCGGCTTTAGGGCACAGGATCTGCAATTCAAAGCTGAGCGAGCATGAGCAGTGATGGTGAATGATGCCACTTGAGGATGATGGAGAATCATGCAGGGGATGGGGCGGGGAAGGTGCCTGAGGCTCTGCTGGGCTGCAAAAAATGTGACTGCAAAGGGCCAGAGACAGGGCCCAGTGGCTGTGATGGCAAACCAGAGCCCAGAGGCAATAGCAGTGTGACCCTCCTGGCAAGCTGAGCAAAGCTGACGTCTGCAGACAAGCCTGGAAACTTGCAATTCCCCCTCTGACTTGCCCCGTAAGAGCATGTATGCGATCCCTTTAGGTGCAAAACATGGCTGCGTAACATCATCCCCCTCTCAGCGGCTGGGTGCTGGGGCACAGAGAGGCAGGGCAGCTCGCCGGGGTGCACGGAGCCGAGCGGAGACCGGAGCGCCCTGCTCGCCAGCCCCTGCCCGCACTGCCCTGCACCTTCCCTACGCCCTGCCTGCCCTGCTGGGGGGAGGACGCCGGGTCCTCAGGCGTGGTAACGGCTGGGGACAATTCACATTCACCGTCAGCTCAGGATTTCCGTACCTGCTTGAATACCAGCTCCTGATTTCATTTCCGTACCTGTTTGAAAATAAAGCAAGTGTCCACAGCCGTGCACAGCCCAAGCGCCCATGCCAGCCTCGGGAGCGCTTCTTGCTCCCAGCGCAGGTCCCCCTGAAGGGGATGTCCTCTGCCACCCCACAGTGTCCCCTGCCTGGGGCAGGGACGTCCCCTCGCAGGAACACCCAGGTCTGGGGGCTCAGGCGCTGCCCGGGACCCCAGCTGGCGGCCGAGAGCTCCCGCCGGCTGGCAGCCGACCTGGAAAAACCACTGGCTCTGTTTGCATTGGAAGAAGCCCAAGGCTAATTTTAAGGGGTTCATTTAGCTCTGATTTAATCTGGACGGCAGCCTTGCCTATAAATCACAGCTTAATGAGAACAATCCACCTGCCTGCCCTGGCATTTAATAAAACCGAAGAGGACTGGAGTCCCTCCAGGAGCTAAGCGTTCCTCGCCATGGAGAGCCCCGAGCCTGGAAATCCCCTGGCCACCCCAGAAATCCCCCGAGGGCAGTGGGGTTCGGCAGCAGCTGTTCCCATCTCTCTATGAATATAAATGATCCTGCAGGCTGTGGCAGGGGCATCGCCTTGGGCTGTGGGGCAGGGAGCAAGGGGTGCAGGATTGGACCATGCTGTCCAGCATCAGCAAGTGGGGCTACGCTGGGTGGCAGCGGCTTTGCAGGGCTTTTCCCACCTCCTGCCCCTCTGCCAGGAGCTGGTACCCTAATGATGCAATCTGACATGGCTGGAGTGCTTTCTCCATCCTTCCTAGCTTCCTCTTTGACATCCCAAGGGCTTTTCGGAGCACATCCTGCCTCTCGCGGTATCTCCCCGCTCTCGCAGCCCGGCTGGGTGCTAACCCCCAGCAGCCCCCCGCCAGCGATGCCCACCTTGCTCTTTGAGCCGGATGATCTCCGTGTCGGAGCCGAAGCTGTTCCAGGCAGTGCAGTTGTAAATGGTTTGGAAGTCGGCCCGGACGATGTTGCTGATGGTCAGCGTGGAGATGACGCCCTCGTCTGTGCTGACTGTCTCCACCGTGTAGCGCCCGGAGGTCCCAGACTCCAGGACGTTCTCCTTCCAGGACCAAGCCTGCCAAGCAAGAGCGGGGTCAGCCTGGGGCAGGTGCTTCGCCCACCCGCCGGGCACCCTATGGCATGGACAAGCCCCACAGGTCGCTGCTCAGAGGGTGCTACTCACAATCCGGTCTGGTGGAGGGGTGCTGCGGATGAAGCACTTGATCTGCCCTTTCTGGCCGTGCAGGGCGTGCTGTGTCTGCGTGCTGGAGATGATGGGGGGCCCTACAAGAGAGAGGAGAGGAACGCTGGCTTCACACATGGGCAGCTGGCGATGCAGCGTGCTGGTGACAGCCGGAGGTGGCAGAGCTGCCAAAGGGCACCGGGCACGGAGAAGGACAGAGGAGCAGCTCCCTCACCTCCCGTGATGCGCTCAGGGCACAGCTCATGGCACAGAGGGGGCTTTGCTTTAAAGCTCTGCTGTGTTTTTTTTTTTTTTTTTTTTTCCGGCAAAGAGCCCTAAAAGCAGTAGGGTGTCCCTATCTCTGCTGCCGCATCCCTGGTGTTGGACTCGAGCGCTCAGTGGAAATCTCCTTGGCAAACCTGGCTGCTTGCACCAGGAGCCAAGCAAGAGCCCAGCTCACGTGGTGTTCCCCTCCTGTGAGTTTTTTAAGCAACAATTAGATTAATTGCTCCCCAGGGGCTTAAGGAAGCAGTAGGGGGGTAGGAAGTGACAATCACTACAATTACCCCAAAACCCCAAACTGCATTTTTTAATGCACTGCAGGTAGATGTGTGTTTTTACCCTGAGGTCCGTAGATGGGTGGCTCCTTCGGTGTGATGCAAGGATGGTGAGAGCACAGGGGTGTGCTGACGGGGCATGCTCAGCCCCAAGGGAATCGTCTGTGTCCCTCCTTGGTGGAAGAAGTTTGGGAGAAAAGAGGTGGGAGATGAGAGCGGGCTTGGAGGGTATTACCCGGAGGGAGCAGCAGCAGAACTGCAATCCTAATTGCTCTTTATTAGCCTCCTTAATTACAGCAGATTTGCATTTCTATGAGCGGCTTTCTGCTGGCATCAAGGTGGGATGCAGACAGGGAAAGCCAGGCGGCAGGGGCTGCCAGCTCTCCCCATGCCCTGGCTTGGCTGGTTGGATGCTGGTTCTGGGCTGTGGCCTTGTTTGTCAGCCTGTCCCTGAGGTTATCAGCAAACACCAGCATCTCATCAAACCCCCCAGACGCAGGTGTCTGGAGTGACGCTGGCCATGTGCAAACACTCTGCAAATGCCCTCGGGCTCAGTCTGAGCAATCCCAAGTGGAAGAGCTGTGGCAAGAGTGGTGACAAGAGCCCGCACAGGGAGGCCAGTGCAGTGCAGAATCAGGCAGAGCCTTGTCCCGAGCCCAGGTCTCCGTTCAGTCAGAGTGGGACAGCTCACAGTGCTTGTCCTCTCTCCCATCCATCAGTCCTTTGTGGATTTGCAAAACATTTCTCTTTTTTTTTTTTTGACCCTGTGGATGATGTGTTCCTCTAAGAAAGTCTCAGCATGTGGGGTAAAGTGGTGAGAAACAGATTTGTCCTGGGCATTCCTGACTGATCATCATCCAAGTCACCAAGTTATGAATTTGCAGAATACACAAAAGTGTACTGAAGTGCTAAATTCAACTAATGCACCCAGTTGCTCATTGGCATTACCCCAGTGACACATTTCTGTGCTGAAGTCTCACCCCCCAAACAATTCCCACGGCAATGCAGCTATATTCTTCTTTTTCTGGGATGCTACGAGGTAAGATGCACGGAAAACAAGCTCTGTGAAGGGCGCTTAACTAACCAGAGACCAGAAACACCACATTTCTTCCACCCAGGGGAAAGCAGCACAATTAGTGTCCCCAAAAGTCCCACGGTATGCACACTGGCACAGAGACTGCCTTCACGCGTCTTCAGCACGCTGCTGGGCAGTGACTGCTGCTTGGGGATGGAGCTGGTGTAAAACATGATCTGGACACTCACTGCATGCTCCGCAAATCTGGCAGTGCCGTGCACGAGCAGCACACGCGCCAGTGGCTTGGGAAATGGCTGCGGAGAGCAACTGGTAACAGCAGGTGGGTCTGAAGCAGGCACTCAGGACTTGTTTTCCACTATTCAGGTATAATGCTCATAGTTGCATGTTATTGGACACTTTTGTGCCCCTTTTTATCTGTAAAAAAAATGACATTTTGTTGCTGCTTTCTGCCCAAATGGTCTTCTCAAAGATGTTCTTCTTGGCACACGCTCTCCTTTATCCACCTCTGAAAACCTTAAAGGGGCTGGCCTGGGTCTCCGGAGAGTCTACCTTACCCCTTGCTTTGCCAAGATTTTAACAAATCCCTTGGGGCTTTGGCTGCTTCTGTCAACACGCAGCAGGACCCCGTCATACACCAGGGGCGGCACAGGGCGTGTGGTGTAAAAATCCTGGTTCCCTCACCTCGTGCTAGGTGACGCTGCTCACCTACACTGACGGCTGATGAACCCACAGCCAGCGGTACCAAAAGCGGTGATGGGGTCTGTATGCCTAAATTAATAAAAAAAAGCTGTCTTCTTTCTATTTCAGTCATTGCATGTTACTTACAAATTCTGTGAGTGCGCCAAGACTGGGTGACACTAGAGAAAAATGGCTTAATAATCATAAAAAGGATCATTTTCCCCAAGGAGAGTGGATTTTAAATGGCACAAATGCCAACGGCTTTGGGTTTTATTATTGCTTGAGGAGTTCAGAGTCAAAGGCTTATCATCACGATAATAGCAGATGACTAAAGACCATTTGTGAGATGAACATGCCCAGGAATAATAGCACAGAGCTGCAGCCTTGTCGCGTTCGAGGCTGGTGTTTGATTCTCCACTGGGCTCTGGCTCCCTGTGAAAGCTGCCAGTCCCTGGCTTGGCATGGAGCTGAGCTCAAGACAGCCTGCCGGCAAGGAAAGGCTTTAAACAATGTTGCTATGGATATAAATGACGAAGCTATTGGTTGCGGTTATTTTTAGCGTGCCGGTGCCAATTTATTTGCGCCATCCTGGAGGCTCACACAAAGGAGAAGGCGGCTTGCTGGCTCAGGAGCATCACAGGATGGCCATGACTTCTCCATCCTGCTCGAGGCCATGCGAACCGAGCCCTCCCAGTGCTGAAAATGGTTTGATGGGAAGCGTGGTTTGGTCCTGCAAAGCCCTCATGGCCAGGAGAATGGAGCGGCTTTGGCTTGCGCGGGGCTGGAAGTCAGGCTGCTGCTGATTTATTGCAGTGCCACAAGCTCCTTGCTGCCTTCTTGCCTCTGTTGCTCCAGCCCTGCCAAACACAGTCCGTTTGCATAATCCTCCAGCCCACTAGCAAGGCTCTGAATCCTATCTGCATCCTTTCACGCTCGTGGCCTTGTGCCCCGCTCCTCGGGGAAGGCAGCTCCGTGCTGCTGCGGCCGTTCTGGGAGTGGATGTGGGTGCAGCCAGGCCAGGCCGGTGGGCTCAGGGTGGGTAGCTGGGTAGTGGGATCAAGCTGGGTGGGATGGAGCCCCACCATCTGCGTCCCTGTGCTTCAGGACGGACTGACCCGCCAGGCTGTGCTGCCAGCTCAGACACTTCCAGACCCCTAACCTGACCGTGACGAATCCCAGACTATGGAGAGAGGCACCCGATGGTCTCGAGACAATTGTATCACCCACTGGATTTAAAATCACTTGAAAATAGGAGGCGTTCAACTTCCCCTCTCAAATTGCAGTGCAAAAGGCTTTCGGAAGAATTCATTAGCGGGATCAGATGTGCCGTGCCGTGAGATGCTCCATTAGATGCGTTGTGCTGTGCTGACGGGGGCTGCAGATGCTCTCGGCCCCGGGACGGGCACCACACCTGGGGACACAGCTCCAGGGTTCTTCTCCTTGCCTGGAGGGTCAGGAGCCCACGGCGGCCCTGAGGCATGCGGCTGTCCCCTGGGGGTTGCAGCAGCCCCTGCCAACAGGAAGGGGTGCTCCCGAGGGGCTGCCCCACGCTGTGCACCACGAGCGGCCCCCAGCCCGCCGGGCGCCTCGCTCCGCGCTCACGGCAGGCAGCGCCTGGTAGGTGCCAGGAGAGGAGCAGGTTCTTTGTTTGGGCTAATTTGTTGCTTTGTTTTCTGCAAGCTATTTTAATTGTAATTAAAACCCAGCAGCCGGCAGGGAAGGAGCATGCAGGCGTCGAGGATCTGAGTGGAAGTCGAGGGAGTGGTTGGGTTTCAGCACCCCGCTGCGTTGCCCTTGGCTTCCCTCCCTAGCATTATCTGCATTCAGAATTAACGCTGTGCCACTTCCCTGCTTATTTTCCTCTCTTTGTGACAGTGAGCGGGGACTGAAGCCCGCCAGTTTGTCACGCAGGTGAGAGATGATGCAAAATTGATTCTCTGTTTATACCATTTGCAGCCCGCCTGGCTCCTTCCCTTCATGCAGGGCACATCCAGGCTGCAATTCGTAACCGGCTGCTGCAGGGTCCTGGCCAGGGCGCCCTCAGCCTGCAGGGCTCTGGGGTGCTTCCCAATTCCCCGGCGGGGTGAGGGAAGGGCCCGCTCTTGGCACTGTGCCGGGGCAGCCCCATGCAGCCATGGGGGGGTTCGTGGCACTCTTTGCTCCCTTGGGTGCTCCGAGTGAGTGATTATGCTGCCAGCCTCAGATCCAGGCTCAATTCCCAGCTCTCTAGCTGTACAACAGAGACAACAGCGCTCTCCGACCTTGCAAGGGTTTTGCAAGATAAATCTATTAAAGATTTAAAACGCCAGCTCCCAGCTACTCAATAACCCCCCGTTGATAATACGGAACCAAGTGGGTCTTAGCTAATGTTTTTTTTTTTTTTTATTTAACCCATGAATCTCCACGGAAATCAGTGCAACCCCCAAACTGCTTGTGCTGCCCACAGGGCTGGAGCCTCCCTGATCCCACCCCTATAGGACTTGTTCCCAAAGGGACTATCCAAGGGGGTGATTCCAAATGCACCGCCACAAGCTGATGAGAACACCGGGAGGAATAGCAAAAGGGAAGCCAGAGGTACCGTTGACAGTGAGCGTCACCTCGCGTTCCCCTGCGCCGACCCGCGGCACCACGGCTCGGCACACGTACTTCCCGGCGTCTTCCTGGCGGACGGACTTGAGTGTCAGCTTGTTCTCATTGCTCAGGACCTGGAAGAGAGGAGGGGGCTGCTTTCAGGGTGGGCGATGAGAAGTCGAGCAGGAGATGTGGGTTACAAGCTCAAGGCAGCTCAGGGAAAACAGGGATGAGGATAAGTGCAGTTTTAAATGGCGTGGAAATAGCACTGCTGTTGACAAAGGAATAAGGGAGCTACCAAGTCTGGGGGGAAATACAAGTCCTGATCCATTCACCTGAATTCTTACAAGCTCCACTTTTGCAAGAAGTCCCACAAGAGCTCAAGACACAAGAGAAAAGCATTGGTGCTGTTTCCTGGGAAAGCTTTGGCCCAGCTGCCTTGTAACCAGGAGCAGAAAAGCCTTGCAGAGAAGCGTGCTCCACACTCGCAGTTCCATGTTTGCAGGGGCCAGGCCTCATTCAGGTGCAATTTCAACCCCAGAAGTGGTTGGGGGGGCAACCTGGAGAGCTGGCAGCCCCCTGGATGACCAGGAAATTTGGGCTGGGTGTGGTGAGCCCCAGCTGCATGGAGGAGACCGGCTGCAGCCTGGTTATCAGCCACCCTGCCCTCCTGCCCCGGCCATGCAATCGGCAGATTCGTGAAACCCTGGCAAGTGCTGAAGCAGAGGTATCTGGCTGAGACCATCAGCAGAACCCCTGCACTGGTGGCATTTAAAAGATGTGGCTTTTGAGCAAGTGCTTCCAATTCCCATGCTGGAAATGCATGCCCTGGGGGCTAACTCCTCCTGCTTGCTCTCCTCTCCCAGGACTTTGCAGGCTTGCAGGCTGGGGCCAGCCCCTCACCTCCCCATCCTCCCCAAATGCTGCAAAGTGCTCATGGCCAAGGGCTGAGCTGGAGCTGCTCATCTTCAACGCGGGCAGAGCAGACACAGCCTGCGAATGCAAATGTTCCTTGGGAAAGCGCTCTTCCTGTGCTCAGCGGGAGTGCAACAAGGCAGCAAATGATCTGGGTGACCCTGCAGCAAGGAAAAGGGGACCCAGCAGGAGTCAGAGCCTCAGATCCCATCTGGGCCCACTGGTTTAGCACTGGTTATGCAGATACCCGTGCAAATGACTCCAGATTTGCAGATCTCTGGAGCAAAGGCCTTGCTTGGCCTCATCCTCTCTTCCATCTCTGATTTGTTTCCTTCCTGGAAAGGAGAAGGAAGGGTGGGAATCCTGTGGCAGTCTGAAAGTGGAGGGGCTGGAGAAGAGCAGCCCTGACCCCACACCTGACAGCCAGGGCTGTGAACTGAGGGGGGTTACAAAGCAGCACCCCCTGCCGGCCTCCCCAGGGCTGATGGAGGTAGCTCTGCTGAACAGCACCAGCGGCTCTGCTGTGCTAAACCAGCTGGTCCTGAGCCCTGAGGCTCAAAGCCAGCATAGTTTGGCCACATGGAAGGGAAGAAGGCAGAGCTGCGTGCTGATGGACAGGCCCTGGAGCACGGCTGGGGCTGGGCAGGGTCAGGAAGCCCCCGTCCCCCCATACACGGCTCCTTCCACCGCTCTGCAAGTTCCAGCAGCTTCGAGAAAATGAAATAGCAGCTTATGGCATGAGGGCACTGCCTGCCTTCAAATAATGGTACCAACCGAGAGAAACAACAGCCACAGCTGAGGGATGGGAAGCCACCCAGGGATTACGGACCCAGGGGGATTCCTTAGCTAACTCAAGCTATCAGCTCTCCCAAGTCTGTGATTGCTTCCCGGGAGATATCCTTCTCGGAGGTCATGGTGGTTTGGGAAAAACACGCCAGCAGTGAAGGCAGGCGACTGCCTCATGCACGCGTGCAGCATTGGTGATGCCCGCTCCGCGTGCCAGGAGCGGAAGCGCAGAGGCACAGCCCGTGCACCTCACCCGGCACTGCCTCATTGCCTTCGGCACGCGTCTGCCTGGATGAAGCTGAAAGATACTTTCAGACACAAGGCTGCGTGCCCCTCACAGGTGGGTTTAACTCCTCAGCCCTCCTTTAGCTTAACGGGCTCTGCTCAGCCCTCTTGTTGGTAAAGCAGGGATCAGAGCCTCTCGCGCCACCCTGAGCTGTGGTTAATATTTGCAAAGCTCGTTACACTTCTCAGGACAAAAAGGACGTGGAGAAGCCTTCCAGGCCAGACCCAAGTGAGCAGAGTTGAGCACATCGGGATGGGGTCTCCTGGTCTTGCCTCCTGAGCCCTGAGCAATGTCATGCTGGTCCTGCCAGGAGCACAGCTGTGGTCCCTGCATGGTGCTCAGTACAGAGCGCTGCCAGAGCAAGGGTGAGTGATGCTCTGCCCTCTGCTTAATCCTGGTTCAATCCAGCCTCTGCAAACCCACCCTGTGGGCAATGACCCTAGGACTGGGCAGCAGTGATGGCACCCTGGCAGAGCTCTGGCTGCCCCTTTGCCCTTCCCAGCTGGGTGCCCCACCAGCCTCGTGTCCCCGGTGCCCCAGCAGCGACTCTCACCACGCCTGAGCCCCGCTTCATCCAGACGATGGTGAGGGAGGGGTTCCCCGTCCAGGCGCAGTTGAAGACGGCGTCTGAGCCCAGGTCGACGAGGAGGGACTGCGGTTCTGTTGCCATCCTTGGCCCAACTGTGCGGAGGAGACCGGCATTACCCCCGGCGAGGGGCTGTGCCACGCAGAAGCCCCCAAAGCACAGAGGTCTCGGTGCCGCAAGAAGCAGGGGAAGGTCTCCACATACCCACAGGCCACAGCCATGTAAAGACCCCAAGTGCAGCGCATCCGAGACAGGAGCCTGCTGCAGTCCTGGCACAGCCAAGTGCCCGAGGAGCCCCCAGGGCTGTGTAAGGCAGGAGGAGAGCATGGCCCCACCAAAAAAGCCTTTACAAAGCCAGAGCTGCAAGGGAGCCCAGCGAGTCCCGGTCACCCTGGGCCTTCTGGAGCTGCCCCAGGAAGCTCACGTCCCCTTCCCATTTATTTTCAGCAGCTCTGCTGGCCCCGGGAAGGCAGCCTCAAGCTGGCAGACTACTTACAGTAGACGTCCACGGTCCTGCTGATGTTGGTGCTGCCCAGCGCGTTGGTCACCTCGCAGGAGACGGGCTCGAAGAAGAAGGTGTGGTCCACGATGGTTTCGTAGAAGTCACCGGATGCTTCCTTTATCACCTGGCCTTTCTTTGCCCACCTGTCAGACAAGAAAGAGCAAAGCGGGGTTGTGGTCTCGTGATGCCTTCCACTTACACATGAGTGATGATGGAGACCAGCACACAGCAGCCCATGGGGTGCCAAAGCTGCCGTCGACTGTAGGAGGGGTGTACCCACAGCCTCGACGTTGTCCTCATCAAAGGACTTCGGGATTACAACCACAGCCCCTGGAGAGGAGACACCAAAGTAGTGTGTATGTATATCCCTACTGGAAGCTTTCAAAAATCCACCAAAATTGCTATTTCCGTGTAAAAACCTGTTTAATTGAAAATCCACCTTATTCCTTAGGACTGTGGGCAACGAAGAGTTCAGTGACAGGAGGGGTGGGACAAGGACAGTCTCTGCTGATAGGCAACACAATGTCAGTGCCTTGCCAACCAACACTGCTGGTCTTCCCACACCAAAACCACGAAAAACCTTTTCAGCTTCCCCCTGCTTTTACCTTCTTTCCCCTTTTCTTCTTCCCTTTTTTTTTTTTTTTTTTTTTTTTTTTCTGTCAAAGAGAACTTTATCCCTTGAAGGCAGCTGAATTCACATCACCCTGGAAAGCCAAGCTGGCATTTGCGGCACTGCAACTTGCAAATTGTCTTGGAGAACAAGCTGTCAACTCAGCACTTGAATTAAGCTGCTGTTTGCCAAACAATGAGCAAATGTGACCTAATGGGGCACCATCTGGCAACCTGCCACTGCGGTGCGGGTGGGGAAGGCAGGAGATGCTGTCAGGCAGCGCCAAACTCCAGCCGCTCATGGGAGGAAGGAAAAGCAAGCAGAGACGCAGCCTGCGGAAAACATAGCGAACCTCCCCCAAGGACTGACAGGTAAATTGGAGGGGGAGAGGATTTCCCCGAGGAATCTCTGATGCTCTCGTCTCGGTGAGGCTGTCCTCTGGTGGTGCTGGGTGACGAGGGGTGCTCAGGGAAGGTGGGACGGGTTGGGGAAAGAGGCACAACCAGACTGTGCGGGGTGGGAGCCCAGCGCCAGCCCTCGGCATGCTCTGGCTGTGCTACCGGAGCAAATTCCCCCTGCACCAGCTGGTGTGAACCTACTTGGAGCAGGGAAGCCAAGCTGCAGGCTTCACCCACCAGCTGACGACACGAGCATTTCCGGAGGGAGGCATTGGCGGCAGAGATGTGAGCTGATTTGTACGCACTTATCTGCTCTCTCTTTCCATTTGATTTTGCACCTCTAATGGATGCTGACTGGCCACTGCAGCTTCCCTACCCTGCCTTCCTCCATGGATTCCTCCTTCATTAATGAACCAGGAGATGTTGCTTTGATTTCTGGGGCCTGTGCTTGACGAGGGAAGCTCCCTGTATCAAAAAAAAAACAGCACAAGCAACACCTTCCAAGTGCTGCTCCATAGGGCTGGACAGTCCACCACCTTCAGGTGATGCCGTTCTCCTCCCAGAGGGACCAAAACCCAAGCCTCTGCAGTGGCCCAGGAAAACACACGCAAAACGCCCCTGCGCGATGCTTTATGTGCGTGTTTAAAACCCATCGCTTCTGCAAAACTGGCTTTCCCAAGCGCAGGGTTGTGTCACAAACAGCAATTTTTCGTGCTTCAGCAGAGATCAAGGTTCTTGCTCCAGTTTTCCAAGGCTTAGTACTGCTAAATCAATGTGGCTGAACAAGCGGTATGGATCTTTTATAATGTCAGATCAGTTTTTAATAATGATGGCTGATAACCCTCCTGTAAAGCTGCTCACGATGTGCTTGCAGACAGCCAGAAGGCAAGGTACTCCTGGTTTTAACAAGCCCATAACATGCCTTGCTCACCTATTAACCTCTCAGTAATTATTTATAAGCAGGATGTAAATAAAATGTAGCCAAGAAGACGCAGAGAGTGTTCAGGTCCTGCCTGGGGCCAGCCACTCGGCATGGCTGCACCGCCTCGCTGCCTTCTCCCCAGCAAGCATCCTCCAAACCCACCCGGGGAATGCACAGGGGGGAACCCGGCTTCCCCCTGCCAGTTTTGTTCCTCTCGACCCCCTTGCACAGCTCATGGTCTTGCTAAGCCTTGAGGGCAGCGGTCCTCAGCTTTGATTTGGGGAAGGCAGCCTGCAATTTCCACCTCTGCTACCTCTTCATCAAGCAGGAGCAGTGCTGGTGAGCCTGGTTCAAAGCCTTGCAGGCGATTTTCTTGCTTGATCTTCACCTGCCATGAGACCCCTGGTTCCTGGTAGCTTGCTCCCTTTGTGGCCGTGCTGGGATGTTGCTTTGATGTCCAGCTTGGCTGGGCATTTTGGCCAGACCCTGGCCCACTCCCCTGGCCCCCTCCCCTGCTTCACCTCTTCACAACCTCGTCCCGACGTCTCCCCAGCCTTATTGCACCCAGACTGGTGCTCCCTGTTCCACCACCCCTGGCCGCGCAGCTTCCTCCATTTACAGTGTTACCTCAAAGGCATTTCCAGTTTGCCAAATGTGCCACCACGGGTCCGTTCCAGGCTATACGAATTTACCTCCTTTACTCTCCGCATATTACGTACCCACTAACTCAGCTGTCATTTCTGTTGCTGCTTTTCTTCCACATTTAAATCCACATTTCAGAGGGGTTATTACAGGCAGCAATAAAAACACAGTGGTTAAGGAATAAAGAAAAAAAAACAACAACACACCCTCCTGGGTCCTTTTAACATTTAAATATAAGGTGGGGGGGCTTTCCTAAGGAGGTGTTCTCCAGAGAAATTGTATTTTTCTTATTCCATTGATCGCTTCCCAGCTAGGAGTGCAAGCAAGCAAATAGAAAAGGCCAGTTTGGGACACGATATCTCATGAGCAATGCTGTGGCTTTGCTGTGACTTCCATAGACCAATGTGCCTTTAGCGACCTCCCTGGTTTCTGAAGGAAACCTGCTGAAAGATGGGAGCCCAAGCTTCTTCCCAAGGGACTTACCCAGCAGCTCCATTGCTTCCCCGCCAGAAGCAAGGCCTGTGTTTCTGCTGGGCTCACAGAACCTGTGATGAGCTAAACAAGAGCATTAGATGCCCTGTGGCACGCTGGTATGTAGAGGAGCAACACCAGCGAGCACTTCATCTGGCCGAGCTCACCGTAGCAAAGAAATTCCTGTCTGCAGTGAAAGGACTTGTAATTCTTCAGTGAATGGCACGTGTGAACAAGCTGTTTAGGGGAATTTGTAGCCCTGTCATGTCGCAGTTCTCCCGAGTGAAACAATACTGGTTCGGTGCTGCCTGGATGAGTGAGGCGTTGCCGATGTGAACATGCAAACCTGTCTTCTTGGTGTTTTACCTGCTTCCCTCCTCTGCCACTGAGACCCGGCCACCTCCCTGACCCCTCTGGCCAGTGATGCTGTAGGGAAGCGAGCTCTGGCTGTGGCAGAATTGCATTTGCTCCTTCCAGAGTGCCGCCTCCATCAGCACCGTGCTGGCCGTCACATCAATTCCCCTGCTGCCAGCCTGCAGCCGTCCACACCCATGCAGCAACACTTCCATCCCTCATCCTTCACATGTCCCTCTCCAACATGCCATTTCCAGTCACAACTCAGCACAGACTCAACTCATCCGTGTGCAAGATCTCCCTGAGCCCCATCCAGCATCCAAGGTGACACCTTGGCCTTGCAGGCAACTGGGGGAGCAAGAGGTTGCAATGACGCAGCGCAGAGCTGCAAGGAGAAAGTCCTGGAGAGGCTGCAGGACTCATGCACATGCTTATTACTGCAGGCTGTGAGCATCCTTGCAGCGAGGATTTGGCTTACCACTGCCCTCCAAGCGCAGCTGCCAGCAGCGCTCGTGCCCCTGGGCAGCTCTCCCTGCAGATGGGCCGCTCCCATCAGGTGAAGCCCAGGCAGGAGGAGTGTTGTAATTTTTAACTAACAATGCAAAAAAAAGCACAAAAAAACAAAACAGTTGCTTGCCATATAAATAGTGTTTACTAAGAGTGACTTAAAATAGATAAATATTTTCTTGGAAGCGTTTTAATTGCTTAATAAAAGCACCGAGAACACCCACAAATACCTTAAATAAATGCATGGCTCACGGAATGAATTAATTAACATTTCATTCCTACGAATGGCTATTAATTGCTACAAATTGCTCAGAGAATGGGTTTTGTTGTTTGATTACCAGCAGTGCCGTCAATTGCTAGGCTGTAACGTGGCAGTCCCCGCTCATCCTCAGACAGGAGCTGTCCCCCTGCGTGATGGCTGCCCACGAGCATCGCCCTGCATCTTTCTGCAGCTCTCCAGAGCCCTGGAGGCCCCTGGGGAAGGACCTGTGATGGGGTGGTGGAGGTGGAGGCTTTTCCATGGGTGCACCTCCTGTGAGTGACAGCCTCGTGAGAAATGATTGAGTGAGCAGCGGGGCTCCAGCAGCATCACACTGCACCCCCCCCCCAAACGACTGTGGCGTGATGCATCGCACAAATTACTTCTTTATTAAGAGCAAATTTCCATAACGGTGCTGTATGGGGTTATTCCTCTCCTCATGCCTGCTCCCTTCCTAATGAAGACGTGTGGGACCGAGTCCCACTCAGCCGTGTGCTGGCCGTGCTCTCCCTGTGCGGACGTGCAGGTCCATTTACCAGTAGCAGACCAAGCCCTGGTGACAGGAGGGGGACAGGGGAGTCCTGGTGGCACTTGGAACATCCCAGCATGGAGTCAAAGGTGTGGCTGCTTGCACGACACCCATCCTGCAACCCCTGGAGATCACCGTGCCAATTGTAGATATAGATACATTATTCTACAGCGCCAGGTTCCCTGCTATGCTTGGGTGAGTCCATTTTCTCCCAGGTGCAATTAGTAATTAACACCTCTGCTAAAGGGCTCCACAGGTCTCCTTCTGGGGTTTCACTAAGCAGCTGGCAGGCGTAGTTCCCCTTATTTCGGAGCTCACAGCAGAAATGCTGCTGGAGTCATTAGCGGCAGCCCCGGGAATTCCTCGTCCTGGGTTCCATCCCCGAAGACTTCCCAGCTGGAGCTGGAAGCAGCGGCAATGCTGCACCCTGACGCTGAGCTGAGCTCGGTGCCAATGTTACTAATCTCCCTCTTCTTCAGAAACAAATAAACAGCGAGAAAAATTGCCACCTTTACCCAGATTTCAGGAGTGCAGGATGTCAGGCTTCAATTCCAGACAAGGACATGTTTGGTGTTTGATTGTGCCTCCTGCAATACAGGGGTTGCTGCTACCAGAGTCTGATTGTTTTTCAACACTCCGGGGTTTTGATGATAATAATAATACCTCGCTGTGCGGAAGAAACCTCTGTCTTGATTTCCTGTCTAATCTCAGCTTTGGTGTTCCCCCTCCTGCCCAGCTGGTGATGAGCCTGATTGCTGATCAGATGGCTTCAGTCTTCAGCTGCCTCCTTGTGGTCAGTGGGATCCCAGGGTGGGAAAAATCAGTGAGGGCCCCCCCCAAAGCCCCCCTACAGATGGGCACGCTGGGATCAGCTCTGCAGAGAGCCCGTGGTGCTGGTGGACGGGCTGAGCAGAGGCAGCCTCCAGAAGGCATCTTGGTACCAGACTGGAGATGGGCAGAAGCACCTCAGGACCCCAGGGTCCTGGGGCATGGGGGTGCAGAGGAACCGGGGCAAGGAGGGGGGAGGAATCTGTGTCACTGGAACAGCTCATACATGTTGCAATTCACTTTGGCGAGAAAACAGTCAAAATAGACACTTGCTTAACTTGGCGATGAGGACAAATCATGGAGGGGAAGACACGGAAAGGCACGTTGCGTAGACATGGAAAAATGACACCTGACATTGATGCCATCTTTATCCTCATGCTTAGCACAGAGTGAAGGTGCTGTGCTGTGAAGCTGTTCGAACCTCCACGGTCCTGTACATGTTATTTTCTACCTCAAACCATCACCTATCACACCACAGCTTCACCCAGGCTCTCTGCCTCACTGTGCAATTCCTTTGGGGCTTGCAGGAGAAAACGGTGGTAAATGGAGACAGAAAACCCCAACCCTTCATCAGCGTAAGAAATCTGCTGCTGGGGGCATCTCAGAGGCAGGGGAAGGACCACATTTCAGACTGCTGAAGGCACCTAATCTACATGCTTTGGGGCAGATGTGATGATGGGGCGGGCAGGAATGGCTCATGCTTCCTGGGCATGGGGTGCTCGCATGGCTTTCCAAAGTGATCAAATCCTAAAGCTCCTCTGAAGGCTTTTCCCTGAGCTTTATTTTTGGGAGGTTTTCAAGGGCTTTGTGGTTTCATCTCTGTAGTGTGAGAAGGTTGCAGCAGCACACACCAGGTTTTGCTCTTGCTGGCACTGAGAGAAAAAGGACCTTGGGACAGGTTTACACAAGGTGGTCAAGCCCAGGAGGAGGGTGACCAGCCTCAGAGGTGCCCAGCAGCCAGGCGATGGTCCCCAATGGCACATGGTGTCAGCCAGCCCCTGCTGGCTCTCCAGCCCCAGCTCCGAGCAAAGTCACTGAGCCCCCTAAAGCCCCACGGCAGCTGCTGTTGCCACCCTACTGATTGGGCTCATGTTAAATTTTGACATATCCTCAGGTTGGTGCAAGGCACAGCTCCTTGTCAGGTCCCCAGAAGCCCTGCCAGAGTGGTTAATTTGTCAGAGCTGAACTGTGTCTAGATCAAATGGTGTGGGTTAGGATTACCAGCAGAGGTGAGTGTGCTAGGAGGTGTGCGCCCCAGGTGAGGATGGGGGACTCCTAATTACGTGGACATCTTCTTGCAGTGATTTCTGTGTAATCCGACATGGGCTCCCACTGGCTGAACCCGGGGAGCTGGCAGCTCATATGCAGGAATAATAAATGATATGCGTTCCCTTTGTACTAATGCAAAAATACAGGCAACTTATGGGTGGAGAAGTAGAACAAAGTTGCAAATTTAACAAAATATCTTCTCATTTTGACACTATAAAATTTCCCTACTTTCCATCCATCCATCCATCCATCCACCCATCCATCCGTCCGTCCATCCGTCCGTCCATCCGTCCATCCATCTGTCCATCCATCCGTCCATCTGTCCATCCATCCATCCATCCATCCCCAAACTTATTGCCAAGTCATTCTTCTCAATGCCTCTTGAGTCCCCTTCGAGCACCCTGCTAACAACACTGCTCACCTGAGCCGTCCAAGTCATGAGAAAACAATCCAATGTGGCAGCACACTGATAAAACGGACTGACCTGTAAGAGCTCTGTGATTACCTACCGACTTCTGTATAAAGCTGCAAGAAACATTTCAAGGAAAAAAAAAAAAGAAACCTCAAAAAGCAAAAACCATTAAGTCCTTAATTACACACTCCAAAAGCAAAGCGGAGCTAAGCAATAAGCATTGCGTGATGCTTTACAGACAAATGGCCTTATAATCCAGTGCCAACAGCTTGTGTTCTTCCTTTGCCTTCATATTTACCGCCAGCTTCCAGAGAGTTTGCAGAGGAACAGAAACCCAAGGATAACTCCAGGACCTGCAGTTAACAGACTTACTCCATGGCCTGACACTGGGTGAGATCAGAATCCCTTTCCAGTGGGATCCAATGGGTCTATTTTGGGATGTCAGCATCCACTGGGGTTTCTCATCCTCATGCCATACAGCTCCGATGTTGGGCTGCATCTCGTATCCATCCTGTCAGCTCGTTTAAGCAGAAACAGCATTTCTAATGAGGCTGCTTGGGGAATTAGCCTAATGAATAACAACTGATGCCAACTGCAGTCACCAAAACACCCGCACCTTTAGCAAAGCCCTGTCCCCATCCCTGGAAGGACCGGGATGCTTTCAGCACACCCTGCCTTGCCTGACCTGTGCCACATTTTCTACCCCTGGTATGGAAGCAGAAAAACCTCAAAGAGAGCTGAAGGCCTCTTAAATCAACGTCTTTTCCAGCTCGGAAGCTGTAAGAGGATTCATTATTTATATGGCAGAAACACAAAAGCTTAGCATATTTTAAGCTGTCTGAATTGACTTCAAGGCAACTCATCCGCTCTCTTTTTTTTTTTTTTCCTAACAAAGCACATTGAGATGTCTCCGAATTGAGCAGTAGGAGGAAACCCTTCAGAAAGAGAAAACAGAACAGAGGGACTGGGGGAACGAAAGAAAAAAGCTGTGATCTAGATGGGGATTGCCAAGGAATGCCCACCGGGGGTGTTCCCTGTGGGATGCTGGCATAACCCTTAGACAGACTCCTTGCCTGACACCACATGGAGATTATGGCAGGCAGGGAAGCATCCCTGGTACTTCACGAGTACAAGCACACATGGCCATATCCTTCAGAGGCAGCAGGTGAGGAGGTGCTGAATGCTGGGTGTCTTTTTTTTTTTTCTTCTCCCCGTTTTTACATTTTCAGTTTAGTCACAGCATCTCTAATTTCCTTAGATCTGAAGCCACCTCGTGAGACTGGAAGGGAACGATATAGAAGAAAGATGAGGGGAAAAAAAATGCCAGTAATCTTGTAAAAGTCAGTTTTGAAAAATCAATTTTCTTGTGTGACAAGATTTGCTTAAGGCTTTTCGTTCTGTGAAATCAGCCCATCATCCTGCGGGAACACATGAAGGAAGTGGCAAGTGTGGTTTGGAATAACTCAGATTAAAGACTGCTAAATTAGGCTTGAGGAGCTCCCACCTCTCCTGCAAGGATGCGGCCGGCACAGCCAGCGATGCTCGCTTCCCAGTCATCTCTCAGTGCCCAGCAGCCTGTCTCAAAGGAGAGGAGACCAACGGGCCTGGGAGAACACAGCTCTTGGGTCGTCCCGAACAACGTGGATGTTTAGAAGAAGTGCTCGTAACTTGGCTTGCTAAAAGACATGGGCTTGCTAATGCCCAGAGACCTGGGTGCAAAGCGTGCTGGAAATGAGATGCCTGGGACACCTCCTTGACCAGGAGGTCAGGGCACCATCAGAAGTGATTGCCCAACCTTTAAGCCATCGTAAGGCTCTTTGGGTTTCCCGGACCAGCCGGCCCAGGACCCACTGGCCTGATCTTATCCATCGCTGTGCAATGAAAGGCTACAGCCCTGCTCCTGCCACGTGCCAGCGAGGAGAGCCCTGCTCGGCCAGAGGAGATCCTGCACATGCTGCTGGATGTCTCCTTTCAGCTGGAATGGACCAAATTGTTTTTTGTTTCTTTCCCCCTCCTTGATGTTACTCTCCCTCACTTCAGGAAAGCCATCGTGTTTCTCTCCCCTGTTCATTCCTGCTGGTGGTCCGGGCTGGGATGGCCACAGCCCTGGCTCACCCCACATCCCAAACCTCTCCTGCTCCGGCACAGCAAGCCCCCAGATCACATCAGCAAAACCCCTCTGCCAGCCCCCTCCATCACTGAGGCTCCATCCAACAGCAGTTTGGGCTGGCTGCTTCATCACTCATTTAATTCTGTTCCTTTAATCAGTGCTACATCAGGAAGCGATGCTCAGAAGTACAAAGCACTTTCTTCCCCCCCCCCCCCCTTTTTTTTTTTTTTTGCTTTCCATCAGATTCTCCCTCCTCTATGCTCTCTCCTCATTAGTCTGAGCTGCCTCTGAGCGTCTCCCACACACTTGTTCCCATTACCCTGACAAGGCAGGGAAGGGGAAGACAAATCTCCCTGTCCCCACACCGTGCGAGCAGAGGGAAGCTCCACAATTCCCACTGTCACCTGGAGCCACCACCACAGCAGAGTCCCTGCAGCAGCCCAGCAGCGGAGAGATTTGGGCCTTTTATTTTACTTTATTTTTTTTAAAGCCTCTCTCTCCCTGTCAGAGGGAGCTGGCAGATGGGGCTGACGCGTCATGGAGGAGATCTGAAGAATTCATTTCCCGTTACTTTTTTATTTCCCCAGCTTTCATTTTCGCTTCAGAGCAAAGGTCCAGTTGCCTGGGAGGAAGCTACAAAGACAAACCTGGGCAGGAAAACAGAGATAGCCAGGAAAAATGTTACTGTGCCGATAACTTGAGACCTCCGTGTGCTTTGCATTCATTTCAACTCCCACTTCAGCTGCATTTTCCTATGTCTATAAATTAGATTTACTCTGTCGCTGCTGTGAAATGCCTGAGGGCCCCTTTCCCACGCTGTCTTCTCCTGCCTCCCTTGCCGTGTGTGGCTGCGGGAGGCAGCAGGAGAGGTGACAGCCCTGCCGAGGGACAGCGTGTGGCTCGCAGCATCCTGCGCGGGACCGCTGGTGGCCGTGCTCTTCATAGGAGGAGGGAGCAGATGGGAGCATGGCAGCTGGGGGAAGGAAGGCTGCAAAAACGAGGGGCTTGGGGGGATAATCCTGTGTGCTGGTGTGAACGAGCAGTTTCCCCAAGGTGGTTTGAGGGAAGAGAGTCCTAGCGTGCCACAAAAGGGCTGCAAAGCCAGAGTGGCCCGAAAGGGCAGCACTGGGATGCTTTCTGCCCTGATGGGTGCAGGGCAGCGAGCCCGTGGAGCTCACACCTTTCCTGCTGCCACCGGCTGCTCTGCAGTGTGTTTTGAGCCCTTGGCAGCCCCTTTCAAGTATTAATAGAGATGTGACTGTCATTTAATATTGCAGATCTCCCTTAATTGGGGGGACAAAAACAGGTGCCAGTTATGCAGTGGTCCCAGTGATAAGAAGCCCTGGGGAAAGCAGAGTACGGAGGGATGTTCATGTTTGTGTTGGGCCCCTCATGGATGGGCAGCGGAAAGTAAGGAAAACAGCAAGCTCTCCAAGTCCCAGAAGACATTTTTCAAAGCCACCTGAATCCGCATGAAAATATAGGCAGGTCTTCCAGTGCCAGAACAGGGAGCACAGCCCCTGCTGCGGCTTGGCTGCAGGCAGCACCAGGCGTGCCCATTAACTGGGTCGTTTGCCACTTCTCCATCAGAAGTTGCCAATGAAATGCATCATCCTAAATATCTGCATCAGTTTTCCATGATCCAATAATCCCTTCTGGCCTTCACAGCTTATGGATCTGTGAACATATTCTGCAGCAGCTAAATAGAAGAGGCAGCGACAGCCTTGGTGTGATGGAGGAGCACTGAACTTAAATCTGCCTTCCCTTGGGCTTTCACCTGGGACCAGAGACGTTGTGCACACCCACCCAGATGCCCAGCTGGCCATGTGAAGAATCACATGGAAAAAGGATGGACAAAGGCTGGAGAGCCAGCTGGAGCAAGATCTGCTCCTGGTGCCTGGGGTGATTTCTCCTTTCTATTGACTCATCCTGGCAGCAGAAAACTGTTCCCAAGACTTTTCCTTAGGCTTTTTCTTTTCCTTAAGACCCTAATCCCCCATCCTTTGATAAGGCTCTCCCGGTCCTGATGTGCTCCTGGCTTTGCTCCTCAGCCACCCAGTGTCACCCAGCAGCACGCGCCCTCAGGGACCAGCTCTCGGCTGCGCAGCCAAGCAATGCCAAGCCACGAGCGAGTTGGTTCAAGCACCTCAGGAAACCTCCAGGCTGGGATGGTGTGATTTCCAGCAGGACAGAGGCTCCTGTTCTTGGAGAACTTGACTTCTCCATGGCAGCCTGGAGCACTTTGTGCATAATCCTGGTGAGCTGCTCCTTCCCAGCAGGACCCAGGACTGTGCAGATGAGCCCCAAGCTGACAGGAGCAGCAGTGACCTGTGGAGGCTGAGCTTCTGCTCCGGGGTTGTTAAAACAAAATGTGGGAATGCGGACGCAGTGTAAGACAGGCTGGCCAAAGCACAGCTTGTGTGTATCTTTGTCTTCTCCTCCTCTTCTCAGAGCTCACCAATATCAGGTATAATTTTTCCGTATCTACCCAAAATCCAGCAGGCCTGCCCCTTTTTTCCCCAAGACCAGCAGCCAAGATGCTCACAGACCTGCATGTAGGCACAGTGCACAACACTCAGCCCCCCATGCTGCAACACAGCAGACCTCAGAGATGCCTCCTTCCAGGCAGCCAGCTCCCTGTGCACCTCTCCAGCAGAAGGCAGCAGGGGCTGGACTGCCCTGACCTCAGCAGAGCAGCCCTGCATGCCTGGCACGGGCACCCTCTGCACCGATTTCTGGCTGCACCACCTTCCCCCTGCTCCCAGCAGCTGCTGACTTCTCCCAAGGCAAAAAGTGAATGCCAGCAAGACTCCCAGAATGGGGTCTGACTGCAAACACGCAGGCTGCGGGGTGTCGCAAGCAGCTACAAACTGCTGCACAGCAAAATGCATGGCAAACATCTGGGCTCACAAGCAGGCTTGCCTGGGTTTGCAAGACTTGTTCTCATTCTTTAAATGAGCGATCAGAATTAAGACACTGTGTGTCCCTGCAGGAAGGGACCAGTCCAGATCTGCTGGAGGTACTCGGACTCTTCATCCTTGCATCCCCCCGAGGCCTGGGTGGGAAATTCCCACCCTGCATCCCAGCCAGAGCTGGAGGTGGGCTGCAGAAGCTGGATGTTTTCCCTGCTTGCCCCTTTGCAAACGCAGCAAGCACATCTTTTTGTTTTCCCTTGCGCAAGGCAGGACACCACCTCCCACCAGGTGCGTTCAAGCCCCACTGCCTTTAAAGAAAAGCTCTTGAGAAGCAGTTGAGTTCAGATTAATATTTGATGAGTGACAGCGTGCTGTTGGTTCAAAGATAAAGCAGTGTTTTCCAAACACGGATGTCCTTTCTGCAGCGCGGAGCCCGCTGGGCGAACAAACAAACATCGCTCCCTGCCCGCCCTCTTGTCACAAGCCGGGGCATGGGAAATGGAAACCCAGGCGCTGGTGTTCCCCACGCTGCTGCAGCAGAAAGGTCTGCGCCCCTTTGGGCAGCTGGCACCTTTGGTTTCAGCCCAGCGTGTGCAGGTGGAGGTTGCTTGGACTGCACTGAATGTGGTCCTGGCTTCTGCTATGGGGTGGGGAAGAGGAGCTGGTGGAGCTTCCCTCGGGGGTCTCTTAAATAAAGAGCTCCTCCTGACCTCTGCTTCTGCTGCAGCGTCGCCTGGATCTTCTGCCATGCCCCGTGCAATTATGGAGAGGCGTGTGTGTTTTTAAATGGCATGTTCAATCTCTCTCTCTTTCTGTCCATGCTTGTCTGTCTGTCCCTCACCCCCATGCCTGGGTATTGCCCTGCAGCCCAGCTCTGTAGCTGGTGCTGCAGGGTGGCTCGAAACGTCCCGTCCCCCCTGTGACTGCAAAGATAACGTTATTTGCAAAGGTCTCTGCTAGCCTTGGGGATGAGAGCACTGTATCAATGCGCCAGAGTGAGGTATTTATTATTGCCCTGCCTGTAGCAGTTCCCCATCTCACTGCAAAAATAATCATCATCAGAGGAGCCCAAAAGGCTGAGGGACTCTGCCTCTTGCAATATTAAACTTTCCCATTTTCTTCTGCCACTTTAAAGATTCTCTTTCTTACTGCAAGTGATAAATAATAACAGCAAAAAAAACACCCCACAGACACACAACAGACATCAAAAGCCAAGGGAAGATTGGCAAATAGAGAGATCTGAAGTGAGCAAAGAGGAGGCCTGGTTGTGAGTCGGTTCACGTCGCCCTGACTTCTGTTGCTTTCCATTAATTTCACCCGCCATCACAGGTGGCAGAACAACGGCGACAGCTAATTACTCTCTCTCGCCTTCCCTTTCTTGCCCGTTTGCTTGCAGCAAAAGAAAGTCAGTGAATTCCCCGATGGCCTTGGGGCTTGCTCCCCACGGATGGGGGCAGGTCCGGGGAGGTGCTGCCCAGGCCCCTCAGCCCTGCCACCGCGCGGGTGCGGGATGCATAATCCCTGGGCCACAAAAAAACAGCCTGAGGCTCAGCACGGCTTGTGCACCCATGCGATGCCTCGCCAGCCTTGCCTGGCTTGCTTTTGGTGACAGTGGCTGCGAGTGACAGCGCAGGTGACGCCGCAGGTGAAGGCACCTGCACCAAAACCCTCTGGGGGAAAGGATGCTCCTCGTCCAGGAGCTGCTGCTGTCCAAGGGCAGGGCTAAGAGGAGCTGAGGAGCCATGTCTCTGGAAAGCAGAGCCCAGCCCTGCCTGCACAGAAGCACCCAACGCGCTGAGACGCCCGCAGATTTTATGGCAGAGGGCTTCTGGCTTTTCCTCCCATCGGACAATGCCATTGAGGCCAAATGGAAACGTTTCACAGAAACCTGTCAGTCTTGACAAAAGGGAAATAACCCCTCCCAGAACAGAATATTCTGTAACTTTCCACTGTGACTCTGGGAAAAGATCACTCATTTCTAAACAGCTTTTCCTTGTGTTGAAAAAAAAAGGAGTATGTGACACATTATATAAGAGAAAGCACGAACAAAGCCCCGTGTCCTGCGGACGGGGGGATGTGGCAGTGGCATTGCACGACAATGTCATGGTGTCGTGCAGACGCAGAGCAGGGGGACAGCTTGCTTGCATATTCATAGCAGAGACAGCACCACGGAGCTGGCTGTGGGTTTATGTCCAGAAAAGGGGATTTATGGTGTTTAGACATTTTCCTTTGTGTTCAGAGCTGTTTACTGACAAACATATTGGGAGGTATTAAAAATAAATGTCGGCTGCCGACCACGATCTGATATTTCTGAGGCTGAGGGAAGCCATAGGAAATATATCAGCATGTCTCTCCCTGGGGAGAAAAAATGCCACGCTTTCTGTTTCTAGTCTACTTTCTAATCTTTGTTTTTAAGGCACTGTAAGTTCATCCTGGCTCACGCTTTCCACCCTTGCAGCTCCTGGTGCAGGAACAGCAGGCTTTCCTCTCTCTGTCCTCCCTGGGATGCCCTCAGGGCTTCCCGCATCCCTGTGCCCACGCGATGCTCCCTGAGGTGCACAACACCAGACTTTTACACCCAACGGTGCTGCTGAGGCTGCTCGCTTACTTGGGCCACCCTGTGTGCTTCAGAGACACGGCTTTGTTTAATTAAGGCACATTCTTGGCATTTACAGAGACCCTTTCTTGCTGCTTCAGCTCCAGACAACCTCTGTTCCTAAACTGAAGCTCGGAATCTTTCCAGCTGGGATATCCCACTCGGAGCTGCAGGGCTGAGACGTCTGCTGCCTTGACATAGCTACTGAAGAGCTCTGGGATCTTTGGGAAGGGAAATGAATCGCCCCGATCAATCAGAGCCATTAGATGGAAGGAAGCCCCGCCGTGTGCTGCTGAATCGTGTTTGCTTGTCACAGTGGTAGGGAAAAAGCCTTGTGTGATGTTAACATGTTAAGGGAACTTAAGAAATGAAAACCCCAAAGTGCTTGAATTTTTCATGCCTCTTTTTTTTTCCATAAATATAAAAAAAAAAATCCCTTTCATGAGAAAACATAACCCGAAAAAAACGTGCAATTAGCTTTGCTATAAAAGTCCACCACGAAAGGAATGACAAAGCGCTTTGCAGCAAGGCGGATGTCCCTGTGGCATCAGGATCAGCACTGCCCAGGGAGGGTGAAAGGATGGGGCCGTGGGGTGGGAGGAAGGCACGGGGAGGGCTGCGGGTGGCACGAGCAGCTCCGCGGGGCTGTGACCCCCCTGTGCCCACGTGGGACATGCACCTAGCCTGCCACGCTTCTTTTCTTCCTAACTGTAAATATGGGAACGGGGCTATTTGTATCTATGACATTAATTGACTTCTGAAATTAATAACTCCTCCGTGTAACTAGGAACGCAATTATGACTTTGTTGTGCTGATAGCAGATATCCAGCCGGAAGGAATCGTTCCTACCAGCAAACTCGATTGTACTAATTAAGCTGTACGAGCCTAACAGGAGGCGGGTCGTGGTAACCTGTCCCCGGAGGTGCCTCCTCTGTTATTACAAACCGGAGGCTGTTGCACAAACACCACCGACTGCCTGCGCGTGTCTGCACCCAACTGCGAGCCCAGAGGGGCTGTGGTGGGACCTGGTGTACCATGAGATGTCTCCAGGAGGGCTCAGGCCCCCAAGGAGGGATGGCAGCCCCCCCGCTTCCCTCTCCAACGAGGCAGGTGCTGGGACACCGCACAGCGAGCCCCACACTTACAGCCCTGCTCATCACGCCCTGCGTAACCTTGGTGGCTGCTGCTTGGGAGCGACCAGGTGCAGGCACAGAGCCTCTCCTGCCCCGACCTCCTGTGGGTTCTCCTCTTCCTCCACCCCTTCTTGCCTCACCAGTGCCCGGCTGCTGCCCAGCCCCTGCAGCTCCAGCCCAGGCACCTCCGCTCCAGCCCATGGCCCCCTTCTGTGCCCTGTGCTATGCTGCTGGGGCTGCATGTGGCTGCTTAAGGGTTACACAGCGATGGCACTGGAGCGGTATTGTTCAAACCATAAAAGAGTGTGCACAAAGAGAAGGAATTTTCCAATTTTCCCCATAAAAGACTTTTCACTCGGCACGTTTTGCTCATTATGTCCCCGAACAGATGGCTCCGCTAGCTCTGTGCCAGGCCTCCAAATCCGGCCCAAAGCACCCGTGCATCCCTGACCGAGGGCTTGCTGCGTGCATCAACCTCACGCAGAGCACCCGGAGCCTCCTCACTTGTGAGCACCAGCAAGGTGAGGACAGCTGGGGGGAGCTGGGCAGCGCTGGCGAGGCTGTGCTTTGTGCAGGGCTGGAGGGGGATGCACGGTGACAGTAAGAAGGGAGGACGCCTTACCTGTACTGCGTGACGGCTGGGTTGGCCTTGGCAGAGCAATGGAACTTGACGGTGTTGTCCTCCAGGACCGGCTGAGGCTCCACGGACAGGTTCACCAAGGGGGGGTCTGCAAAGAGACAGCGACAAGGTCACACCGCCAGCCGAGGTCGGCGCAGCAGCCCCGTGCTACCGTGCTGCCCACGGCTCCTGAGCCTGGGAAGCAGAAGACAGGCGTGGGAGAGCATGGCAGAGGCTCTCAGGCTGCTTCGTGCCATGACTGAATGCTCAGGGCTTTGTAAGGCTGGCTGCAGGCTGATGCTGTGCACAGAAAGCATGAGCCCTGGGTGCACATCTGCAACATCTGGGTGCAGCCTGCAGGCCCCACGCCTGCCCCACAGGGGCTTGGACACCACAGAGGCATGGGGAATAAAAACCCTTTGGGCTAGAGAGCTGTCCTCCCACCAAGACAGCAGCCAGAGCTGGTTTTTGGCTCCTAAGCAGCATCCGATCCCTCCTCCAACCAAGGATGCTCTCCCGCTCGCCGCAGCCCAGCGCCTTCCCTGCTGCCACGCCACGCGCACCGCTCGACGCAGCAGCTCACTTCAGAGCCATTAGCGCAGGCTCTGATTCCCGTTTAAGGAAATAAACTCGCCTGCTTTGAAAAGTTCCCGTTTAATATCTTGCTGCGTAATGACGATCTTTTGTCTACCCGCTAACTTGAAAGTGGCATTTCCGCTCTTTCATCAGCCTAATCATCTCTGCCAAGTCCTTATTGGTGTCACAGGCCTCTCGGTTCTCTCGGCTGCTGCTCTGCTTCTCTTCTCCTTTCACATGATAAGCATCTGAGTGCTTTAGCAGCAAACAAAATTTAGAAGAGAACGGATGAAGCAAGTGAGAAGAGAAAAGGGTGCAGTGTTGTGGTGGATAATAAGAATATTCAGAGCGGTTTTAATTTTTCATGATGTCTCAGAGGAGGTGCTGGACATCCAGCTTTAGGTTTGAAGAATGAGACCTCATCTGAGGGAAGAAAAAATCTCCAGGTGGCATCTCGGAGCTCTCCTGTCTGCCGAGGCACCTGTTACAGGCCACCGTTAGACACTGCAGTGCTAGAGGAACCTCTCCAGCCTTGTCAAGAGGCTTTCCAGAAGGTGGAAATGGTGCTGAAGGACCAACCCCTGCAGGCTGCTTTGGGGCTGCGCAGCGGAGCTGAGGGGCTCCCCTGTCCTTAAGGTATGAGTCTGATGCAGCGGATGTGAAAATGCATTCTAAACTACCTGCTATCTGCTGCCTCTCTCCTCTTCCTAAATATCTCAGCGATGTCTCTCCCAGCTGGAGCATCCCTCCCATGCTGCAGCTTCACAGACACCTGTCCCCCGAGGGGAAAACAACGGCAGCGAGGGGCTGCTTTACGGGGAGCCTGACCAAGCTGGGGTGGCACGATGATGGTCAGCGTGCTGCTCGGATGCCGTGAAGCCACAGCTCTAACACAAGCCTGAGCAGCTCTGCTGTGTTTAACCACAGAACCACTCAGGTTGGAAAAGACCTCTAAGATCAAGTCCAGCCAGGGATGAAAGCTCCCCTGCTGCTGCTCCCTCTGCCAGCATCCTCCCCCAAACACAAGACAGGGTCTTGCTGGGGAGATGGGGCTCTCTGGAACCAGCTCAGCACCTTTGCTGGAAGGCACAGGCTCTTTCTGGGCATCCAGAGGTGACAACAGCTTGACCGCCACCTCTCCTCTCCATCCCCATCCCTGCAGATCCTGCCTGCAGCGCTGGGTACCACGCTGCAAAGTGCGGCCACCCCTCCTCCGCTGCATCCCCACCTCTGCTGGCCCCGTGCTATTTACACAGCCAGAGCCCTGCTTTGTCGCCAGCAGAGCCACCTGCCTTTTTGATGGGAAATTATGACGGGAAATTATAGGTATTTTCAATTTACCCTAATCTCATTTTAAAATGTGCAATTCAAATGACAATAAAGATGGGCGCAGTTGGGAATATAAATGAGCTTCACTAACATAACAGCCCAGAGATATATAGTGCGCTCCTAATTCATTTGCAGGAATCCTGACACTTCCCCATTGTTATACAACAACAGCTAATCACCTTCCTTTGTTAAGTATGAATCACACTTCTCTTTAGTAGCTTCCCCATTGTTTGATGGTTTAGTAGCTGTGCCTTCGATTTACAGAGGAGCCTCTTTGTATTAAAATGAGCCCAGCTCCCTCCTTGCACTCAAAATAAAAAATGTAGATTAAAAAGAAAAAGAGCAAAGGAAATGAATTAAAGTCTTTGATCTTCCCTTTTGCAAATGGGATTGGGCTTCTGAACGTTGCAGGAAGGCTGGTGAGCTTCCCCACGAGGCGGCCGGTGCTGCAAAGAGCGTGGGTTTGTGTGTGCGAGCGTGTTTGGGGGTATGTTAGGGGAAAAAAAAAAGACAAATTGTAACTCATCAGGATGTAATTCCACGCGCTTACAATTATAATTCCTGCCTGGCTTCTTGTAATTAATTTGAGATGGAATCAGAGCTGGAGGAGAGCATGCATGCAAGTGCTGGCTGGCGCAGGTACCGCGCGTTGCCGTCAGCAAGCCTCCTAACTCAGCACCTGCAAAATGAGGGCTGGCATCGCTGCGGGGCGGAAAAGCCTTTTTGGGGTGGGCTCCGGAAGCTGCGAATGAGCAGGGATTAGGAGCTGGAAGCAGGCTCTGATGCCTCTTCAGCTCTGGGCTTTCACACTCCCCGATGGGAAGCACAAATGGGAACAAAACGCTGCCACGCTGCAAGGACCAGCACAGCACCTCCAGCGGAGCGAGGTGGCCTGCGGGTTGCTTGTCACCCTGCTCCCCAGACCTGCCACTTCTGTTCTCATACTGCCACCTCCTGCAAAAATATGGATGCGGTCAAATCCCTTCCTGCCATGAAACGAAGGTGTAAAAATGAGCAACTACACGTGTATGTGCAGAGGCTTGGAGCAAATGGCTTTGGATAAGCAATAACCCTGCTCCTCCCCATCCTGGCACGCTGGATGTGAATTTCCATAGAGCCACTGGGCTCTGGCAATATAAATAGTTTATGGCATATCAAACTATTAAACATGATTTTAATCCCACTTGTGATGTTCGGCGCGTAACTCACAGGAGGCTGACTTTGATGTGGCTGGTGGAACAGAAATCACATTGAACAGATGTTCCAGCTGGAGTCGCTTAGTGTTTCCATTACAGACTCTGGCTTTTTTTTTTTTTGTGGTTTCTTTCCCCTTGCTTTTTTTCTTTTCTCTCTTTTTTTTTTTTTTGGAAGGGGATAGCATTTATGACTCAGCTGTCTCACTGCTGCTGAGGCTAAGATTGGCAGGCAGGTCCTGTGCCCACATGAGACTGATGGGATCCAAACTCGTGCTTTGCATCAGCTGAAGCAGGCTGTTCCTGCTGCCGTGAGTGCAAGCAAGTCATACACCTGCACAGGACACAAACCCTGCCTGGGTGCTTCTGCAGAGTATAGGCTGCTTAATCCATCTTGGCATTTTTCTATCCCTCCATCACCCATCCAGCCCTGGGAAATTGATATCCTCATTAGACCCCATTAAGAACAACATACTTTTAATAGCTGGATAGGATATTATTATTATTACTTTCACAGCATGAAGTATTTAATGGCTCGGAGTGGAAATCGGTGCTCTTTATTTGGTCTTTCTCTCTTCAGAGCAGATCCCATCAGGATCAGGGATGCAGCTCACGTCCCTTGCCCCGTACTGTACAGCACGGTGTAATGATGTCTCCGGCTTTGCGTTGTTTGTGAGAACGTGCGTGCACCTCCAGCTATTGTAACTGTTTGCTGGCTGTGAAATAACCCATGCTATTATCTCATTTTATCTGGCTGGTTCTGTCAGGACATGCTATAGAGCGACCCAAGAGCCTGTTAATCTTCCGGCAGCAAAAGCTGGGAGTCTTAAATGGTGAATTTTCTGCTGTGCTTGAGTTTGTTCAGGCAGTTTTAATTGGACTCTGGAAAGCAGCTGGCATGCTAATATTGAACACCCTGCATTTGCAAATTGTTGGTAAATACAGCTGCAGGAATTGTGTGTGCAAATGAAGCCCGGCTGGAGAGAGGTCAGGATGTGCCTGAAAGCAACAGCTATTGCAGAGGAGGGGAGAGATCTGTGAAACGTGAATTTTTGAGGAAGGAAGGTTTTCCTTCATGGTTTTACAGAGAAGTGACATCGCTCCCCACACACCTGTCCCTGCTGGATGGTGACTGACACCAGCTGTATGTCACAGGAGGGAGGGCTTCCACGGAGCACTTTGGTGTGTCTAATGTGCTATCTAGATGGAGAACAAGACAAAAACTTACCCCTGAACAACTTGCAAGCCTGGAAACACGTATTTGTCCAAGAAATGCACGCCAGCCAGGCAATGCATGGCTCAAAGAGATGGGCACAAGATGCAAAAGCTGGGAAGCAGCTGGGTGTTGTGTGCATCAGGTGCCCCAGGGAGCTCAGGGGAGATGAGCCCTCATGCCTCTCTGCACCAGTACACCCCAGCGATGGGGAACGCCCAGCTTGGCAGCCCCGGTGGAGGCAGCGGGGAGGCTGGGGTGACACGGGGCTGCGGTGGCTCAGGTACTCACGCTGGATGTCAATGGTGACCGAGGTCTCCTTCCCGCTGGGAATGGCTTTGTTGGTGGCGCGGCAGACGATGCTCTCTCCGTTCTCAATGTCGGAGGGGGCGATGAAAAGGGTGCTCATGATGCTCTCTCTCTTGCCATCACGGAGAAGGGTCTGCAAGGGGAGACAGGGAGATGGAAAAAGGAGCTTCCAACAGGAGAGTGGCCCCTTCCCCTGGTCAAGAGTCACACACACAGCCAGGCCTTGCTGTTATGAGTTCACCAGCCAGTCTGCAATCATGGCTCCTCCAGCTGGAATCTGCCAAGAACCCTTAGGGGAATTGCACAGGCACATTTTGCTGCGCTTCCCTGGGAACTGGGCACTTAACTCCCATCTGCTTCCCTCCAGCCCTGCTGTGCCTAGACCTGAGAGCCGCAGCTCCGGTGACATGCATGCCACCCCTGGCCTGGGAAAAAGGGAGCCAGGGGACAGATACGGCAACCGCGCTCTCCAGCCTGCCGTCACCTGCTGCACCTACACCAGGCAGGTGCAGAAGCAGCCTGGGCTGATCGGGCTGCAGCTCCCAGCCACTTTGTGCAGGGATGTGTGAGTGGTGGCAGCCGCTGCCAGCAGCATGGGGTGGATCGTGGGCAGCTTTGATCTGCTGGTGCAGGAGCCCTGCCTTATCCTCAGTGAAGTCCTAATCCTCATTTAAGTCCTTATAGACTGTGATCACATCACCCTGTCACCTCGTCTGTGGTAAACCAGACTGACCAAGCCCTCTGAGCCTCTGAAGATGCTGCATGGTTTTCAATCTTTTAATCACTCTCTGACCCCTCCCTGGTTTATCAGCATCCTCCAGGGACCAGAAATGCCAGAAACATGACTTCACCCAGCCATTGATAATAATGGCAAATGCCCATGGACACACCCAGCCGATTCTGGACTTTTCCAAGCAGTTTTTCTCCCTTAAGTCTGTATCCTCCAAGTTTTCGCTTCACCGTGTAAGGCAAGTGCTTTATTGAATTATAAATAGACAGCAGTGAGACTGATGTTTTCACCACTTGGGCTCAGCTGGATGTAGCCCTCTTGCTATAGGTTTGCACCTCTGTCAGGCAGTGGGCAAGGAATGGTGCTGACAAATTGACACCATCAGCTCAGAAGCTGGACAGACGCAGCACCAACACCTATTAGAACATGATCTTTGGGATCTGAGGGCCCCAACAGACCTTAATTATTCTGACAAACCTCATCTGGGGCCTCTATCCCACCCACAGGTCTAGGAGCTGAATTTAATCTCCTGCTCTAGCTCAAGCCATGTTTTGGGGGTGCTGATGTGGACTTCATCTCCTGGCTTGGCTACAGCCCTGCTTCATCTCTGTGGGCTTTCTGGTGACTGCTGCACTGTGGCTGACCCTATTAGGGTCATAAAAACCTACTCTTCTTGTGTCTTTGGTGGTGAGGGTGCTGCCTGCTTTGCTGTCACCCTGCCTGTCCTTCCCCTGCAGAGCAGCCCCACTTCTGCTGCTGAGGGTGCTGTGAACCCCAGGCTGAGCACTGTGGGTCCTGCCTGTGCAGAACTCACCCCCACAGCACCCCAGAGCTCTGTTTCATCTTCAAACCCTGCAGGATCCTACAATACCCCCTACAGCCATAGGCACCATTTCCTGTCCTCTTCAAGAGGGAGCAGGGTGAGGGTTTGGGGTTTTTAATTCAGATCTGGCTAATCCGTGCTGCCTGGCTGTGACTGCAGTGGGGCTGCATATTAATCAGCTGGTGGATTTGAAATTCAGAGAAACAAAGGAATTATCACTCAGTGCAAATGGTTTCAGGCAATCAGTAACCTGAGCAGTATGTCTTCTTGGTTGACTGGAATATCTGGATCTAATGAAGTCTGGGTTGGATTTTAATTTTATTAGAGAATATCAACAGAATAAAACTGAGGCCCAGACTTAAAGGGAACTTCAAAAGGGAGAGGTTTCTTGTACGTCCCAAATCAAAACATCACATTTCATAAATAGCTAAAACTGCCCATTAGCTCTTCTGTGGGGTCTTTTTCTTTTTTAACATGACAAGGTTGAAAAGGTCTCAGAAATGCTTGCTGTGCTCAAGCTGGGATTTCTCATGCATGCATGGGTGGATGCGGTGATGCTCGAGGCGATGAGCACTGATGCAGCCCACACTGGCTGACCACCTTTGCGTGCCCTGCCCTACAGCTGCACTTCCCTGCTCATGGCAGGGAATTATTTGTGGAAGGTCCTCCTGGAAATCTCCAGTGAGTCAGGAGAAACTGGGGTTCAACATCCCCGATCAGCCAACACCACCTCTGCCCCCGGAGAAGGGGCTGATGTCCTTGCAGAGCAGGACTCGCCACCCAAACCACACTGACAGCTGCTCTAGATGCCATGGAAGCGTCTGTGTGGCACGTGAGATGGAGCTGCTGCCTGAAAGCTAAGCTATAAAAGGCTTCCAAAAAAATCTTCTGAAGAAAAACAAAGAGGAGACACCCTTCCGTCTCTGCTACCCACTGCTTGGGGGTCTGAAAGGGAAATGCTGGCTCCCCAGGGCCGGGTCTGCACAGCCTGCAGTGCAGAGCAAGGCTTGGGGTGGATGGAGTAAGTTACAAACAACTGCATGTCAATGGCCTGGATTTTAATTAATTTCGCTTGAATTAAGAGAGGGTGAGGTCAGCTGTCTCTAGCTTTAATTAGCGCCGCCGCTTGCATAGCGCACAGGGTGATGGGGGCAATTCTGTTCATCCCCACCAGCTACGAGGAGGCAGCTCAGCTTCAGCTGAGGTGTCCGCGGGCGCTGTGGGGCAGCAGGGGTGAGGACGGGGATGCTTTGGCTCCTCTGCCCTTCCAAGCAAGCTGGGATGAGGCTTCCCAGTGGTAGCAGAGGGTGAAATGTTTATTAAAAAGATCTTCAGGAGCTCAAGAGGAATGCCTTTGACTCTGAACTTTGAAGTTGCTTGCATTACAAATGGCTGCAAACTGACCCATTTTGTGCCTTGAATTTTGTGCTTTAGAAATTTTCATTAGAAATGTCAAGTGTTACTGAATCTTTAGCACTTACCAAGCATCAGGCTTTGATAAACAGGAGAACATGTGGGTACCCATTCCGAGTACACTGCCGATTGCTCTTTGATGTTTTCCTTTATGACCCAATAAAGGCTTTCCATTTAAATTAAAAAATGCCAACAACCCTGACAATTTTTCATGGAAAACTGCAGTTAGAGGCAGGGGCGTATGTCACTGCAAAAAAACTTCTGCCTCGGAGCTTCTGCTGCAGCCAAGGGCAGTGCTGGCTCCTCTCCTTAAGCACTACGAGCATGACACCCAGGTGGGATTCCTGGGGGGAGATGCCAGGTAATTCAGAAGCTATGTGAGGGTACAGAAAGCCAGCCAAATTCCAAGCAGAGCCTATTTCAGTGACATCTTCCTGACTGTTGGATTTTGCACGGGGTGATGTGGGGTGCGAGGCAGCTCTGGCACTGAAGGCACAGCCCTGGCTGTTTTGGGGCTGTGAGAGGGAGCCCAGGCCCTTCCCAAAGCAAGGAAGAGCACAGTGCACATCCCCACCCCGTCCTGCCTCACCTTGGAGTAGGTGGCTCCATTGATAACTTCTCCATTCCGCATCCAGATGATGGAGGCAGCCGGCTTGGCGTTGTCTGCGTGGCAGGTCAGGTTGAGGGGGTCTCCCGCTCTCAGGCTGATGATGGGTCCCCCCATAATGATGGGGTCGTCTGGAGGAACTGCAAGGCAATGGCATGAAGGAGGCAAGGTCACTCACTAGCATTAAACCACCAGGACTGGACCGGGACCTCTCACACCTCCAGTGGGGTGCGATGGGGACAGGGGCAGCCCGCCACCCATCGCACTGTGGGACGGCTTGCAGGTAAGGGCTCTGCCCCAGATTTGATCTACAGCAGCAGAAACCGGCTGATGTTTTAGGTCACGGAGGGATGGAGAGACAATCGAGCACCTTCTTGTCCGGCTTTGATCTTCCTTTTGCTTTCACTCATCCTCTGTGCCACCCTCTGGCTGCGCAAAAGGTGAAAATCCTCTCATTCGGTCAGAGACTCCCTCTCGCTGCTGCAAGTCTTTTAAGCATCTCCCTCCATGAAAGCAGGTTTTGCCAGGGCTATCGAGGAGACATTTAATATCTCAACCTGCCTTTGAAACTGTCTCGGTCTGACAGCCTGTGCGAGGCTGCATCCTCATTACAGGACATGGCTTTGCTGGCATCGCAGCCGTGGACATCCCTGCTTTGTGCCAGAGAGGGATGGAAATGGAGTAGTAAGAGATAAGGAGCATGGTGATTTTTTGGTGTCTAGCCTGTGAAACCTGGCATCTGTAAACACCACCAGCACAGTGGGAAATTGGGCTCTTGGGGGCTCACACAGCATTGGAAAACCCGCAGAAATGCAGAGGTGGAAGAGCATCCCCACTGCAGCCCCTTCTGTCCAAGCAGAGGAGCTCATGCTAGCCAAGGGTGGAGAAAAATTGCTGCTCCAGACCCAGGTCAGAGGAAGGTAAAGCACCTGCAAGAGCCTCCTGCCCTCTCCATCCTTGCAGAGGGGATGCTGCTGGGTGAAAACTGTCCTTTTTTCCACAAAAATGGAGCTGCCTGTCATGGGGCTGTGCTCTCCGGGCTGGCTGGCACCGGGCTGAGCTGCACAGTGCCAAAGCCCTGATATCCCCGAGCGCCTGAGCTGCTGCTGTTAGCTGGCCGGGGAATAGTCTTCAAAACTCCTCACTGGCTCCTCCAGCATGGGCCGAATTTGGGAGATGGAAGGGGATTATTTTCTCTGACAACTCAAAGGTGGCTGCCTGCGTCGGCGCAGGATTTGCAGGCGAGGCAGATGTGCCGGTTGCACACAAGGCTGGTCACATACGCATCTGCCAAGCGCTCTGAGTAATGGGATTTTTCAGCTCAGTGGGTGGAACCCAAGAACTGGAGGAAAAAAAGCGTTTCAACATGGATCCAGAATGTACATTTTTCAGGCTACAAGAGTGAAAAATGTGAAAATCCGTGTTTTGGGTTAGTCAAGATGCGTCAGCCCCTGGAATATGAGAATGTGGAAAACTCTACTTCATTCTGATGCTGTTTAGCTGTTAAGGAAGCATTTTAACTTTAAAAAAACAGCTATTTGATTGAATTCATTTATATTGTTTTCAGAAAAAGAAATACATGTTTCTCAGTAGCTTTTTTTTCCCCTCACTGACGCTATTAATTGAATTTGACCTCAGCTTGTGAAATATTGGAAATTCATCTTGTGGAGCTGGGAAGAGGCCCAGCCCACAAGCCTTGCTCTGAAGAGCCTTTCAGAATTAGATGGAGGGACTTTCACAGGGGCTGTTTAATATTCCTGGCTGGTCCCACCAGCTAGCTAGAGCCTGAAGCATCCCTTCGCATCCTCTGGCATCACAGTGCTCCCTCAAAGCAGTGCAGCTGCCCCTCAGCTGCCCAGTGAAACCTGGGGAGAGGGACAGGACAGGGGACAACCCCATGCAGATATGTATGGGACCACCTGACTTCCCCATGCCAGAAAGCCTTTCCTAACCTGTGTTGCTCCTGTTTCACTCTGTTGGATCAGCAGCAAGACCTGGGGAGCTGCTGAAGGAGATGAGAAGGAGAGAATAGGTCCTGATTATGTCTTCCCAAGCAAGTGGTTATCATCCCCCAGTTATTCATGTGGCCATGAATTATTGATTGTCTCCAGGCTCACTAACCAGGGGATCTGGCTGGGGAGGAGAGGGTCTGATGAATAGAAATCAGCAATATCTCTCAACAGCTCTAACTTCTGCAAAATGAAGGATGACGATGCCTTCCCCACTCAAACTCCAGCCTGGGAAAGGAGGAGAAGAATGAAGATGAAAAGAGAGGAAGAAAGAAGGGGAAGCAAGAAGCCAGTAGCATAGAGCCGTGATCCATTATTCATCCCCTGTGCTCCCAGGATTGGTTGTTATTATAAGGCATCACTACAGAATCCGGTCTCCTAATTTTTAATCACGTAGATGTAGAAGTGCTAGCCTTTCTGATTAACGCAGGGATATAAATAGGAAGGGTTGTTTGGGGTTGTGGGTTTTTCATTCCTGACAGCAAAGAAAAGGGAGTTAACCTTCACGTGCCTGGAAAACTTAAAAAGGGAAAAAGAGAAAAGGGGTGGATGAGCAGGCTGTCACTGGTGGCTCAAGCCCATGAGACCAAAAACAAGCCAGAGAGGTGGATGAGGCATGGGATGCAAGCCCAGACTGATCTCCAAAGGGACAACGCACTGAGACCTCCTGGGGTGGGAGGCAACCCCAGCAGATCTCCTCTCTTCACCGTGCACTCAGGACTCGAGCTGAGGAGCTATTCTTTGCCTGACCACAGACAAAGCTTTCTGGAGGCAACATGACAAGCTTCCCATCGTCAAAACCATGGGTTTCTGTCAAAACACAGGGTTTGCTGAATATTTTGAAGCCCATAGATAGGCATTAATCTGTTCTCCACAGCTGTGGGCTGCTTGGATGAGTACAAACAGCTTGGGGTCTCTGCTCCTTACCCTTTGAAGTGCTTTGGGAGAAGCGTGTTTCACAGCACATCAACATAAAGAAATATGAATAAATGCGTGCACTTGGACTGTGCACTCAGCAACTTCTTCAATTAGTTGGCTAGTTAGAGGCCTTCCTGCATACAGCCCTACTCGGCAAGCTTTAATAGTATGATTAATCAATGAGACCATGCAGAATTATTCAGTGCTGAACTGATACCCCAGGCTAACACTGCAGCTTTGACTAAGAAATAACATAGATGTCTCTAAATACTCCTGGCCGTTGGACAGCTGGACGGCATTGTGGCAAGCAAACAGAGCTCAATTATTAGCAATATTTATTGAGATAACAGGATCCTCCAGGCAGAAGTCTTCTTCTGCAAGCAGAGAAAGCAAAAAAAAGCCCTCCAGCTGCCAGCACCTCTTCCTAATTAACACTGGCTGCTTTTTTTGTTGTTGCTGGCACCTCCTTGCCGCTGGGTTTGTGGACGCAGGAAGCCTCTGCTCCAGACAGCGTTAACATTCAACCCTGAATGCTCCTCGGTGGGGAACGGCCACCCAGCTGCCAGGATGGAGAGGCAGATGCTGAACAGCCCCTGAGGACTGCTCTGAGCAATATATCGGAAGAAACGTTTGGCTGATGTGAGACGAGTGTCCCCCGAGGAGTGTGAACACCTCCCTCGGGTAAGGGATTGCTCATGTGTTGCTTATCTCCCCTAGGGGGGTTGCAGTTTCCAAGGCTCTGGGCTCATCTCCTGTGTTAGGCCAATAACAGAGTCCAGAAGACGCTCTCGGTGATCACAAACCACTGGGAGGTGGTTGCCAGCCCCAAAACTGAGGGTCCAAGCACACAGTGGAGACCTGAAAGCATCCCCAGCCCCCTTCAGGGGTTTGCTCGCCCTCGCTGCTGGGGGTGCCACGATCTTCCCAGGACCCTGCCCGCCTTGGTGGCAGCTGGAGGGGTTTGGGAGCTTTACTCCGGCACGGAAGCATTTGTGTATTCAGATGCTCCTTCGCAGGCTTGTCAAAGAGGCATGTTTGCCTCTTGTAGACAAGTCAAGCTTATGAGGGCATCAGAGTACACTTGCTCTGGGTGAGCGTACCCAGGCACTGCCCTGATCTGCATACAGCTGCTTGCTGTGTGGAATATTTTGCAATACAAACCCCACAAAGAGTATTTTCCTTTGCAAATCCAACCTCTGCTCCCTGTTGGGGTGTTCTGAGACCAGGTTTGCTGGCTGGCAAGGAGCAGGGTTTGGCCTCAGCCTCCCCTGGAAGATGCTGTCTCTCTTCAAAACAGGGATGTAGCAAGACTGCAGGGGTGACTCTGAAAATCAGCTCAGTGTTGATGATATGTTCAGCAAACCAATGAGTTAATTAGCTGCTGTATCATCTCTTGTCTCTGCTTGGGACTGGCACGTCCTGATGACCGCAGGGGCTGCCTCCTCTTTGAGGATGATGCCTGTCCTCCAGAGCGCCAGGGTCTGTTTTGCAGAGGCTGCTGGTGTTGCTCTGCAAGATGCTGGTAGGGTCGCAGAGGGCTTTGGCCACATTTGGGGATGTTGGGCTGAGGATGCAGGGAAAGGATGGGGGGCTGTTCAGAGGAACAGAGCTGCTTTCCTACCAGGTGAGATCAGATGGGATCGGCTTGTTTCATTTGGCAAAGTGAAGGCTGGGAGAGACCATGCCTGGCTGCAGTGGATGAACTGGGGGAGGCTGGGAGAAAACAAGGGAATAAGCAGGAAAATCTGGGCACTGGGAAAGAAAGAAGGTTCCTTGCTTGATCAAATATCCAGAAGAGCTTCCCAAGAGGAGGAAAAGGGGCTAGAAAACTGCTTTTAGGATGGAGCTTGCTACAATGGATAAGAGAATCCCCTTATAGAGATTGTGTTTCTGGCAGCAGGTTTTCAGCAGACTGCCTGGGGATCTCACTGTATTATCAGGCCCGAAGAGTACAAATTGTGAAGACCTAAACCACTGCAGAGCAGCTTACAGCTACACGAATGTTCAGCTTTTCATTTATCAAGGCTTTACACATTTAGGATTCAGATTTCCAGCAGCTCTTCATGGCTAGGAAGGATATAAACAGCCTCTGAGGTTTTGTCCGATGCTTAAAGGCTGAGATTTTGCCGTGTCTGAGTGCTGCTGAGGGTTATATTTCTCAGGGCAGCACTGTCATGAGGCTTACGGCAAAACTGCAGGGCTTGGTGACCTGAGCTCTGGAGCAAACCTAATCCTGCACTGCAACTGCATCCTCCCCTTAACCTTCACGATGTCTGTCTGCTCCACCTCTCCCCTTCCTGATGCACGTAGGATTGCAATTCTTTTGCAGATGAGAAGCCTGGCAGGTAAGGAAAAAAAAGACACGACAGAGCAAGAGACTGCTCTGAGCCTGCAAACAGGGTCAATTGTAGGGCTGAGTCTTCTCGAAGCATTACCAGACAGATTTTCCTGTGAATCCTTACATCTGCGACCTGCAGACCATTTCTGTCTGCAAGCTGCTCAGCAGGATGAGGCTCAGCTCTTCTGTGAGGAAAACAACCTACGCCAAGCTGCCTGTGTCCTCTTTCCCTACGTGAGCTCTACTGAAAAAAAAACTCAGCCCATGTTGTGCACTGCCAATTTACAGGGGCCATGCTGGCTACAGTGCAAACCTTGGCATCGCTTCAAAGCATTCAGCCCTGTCCATGTGCCACCAGCCTCTGGCCCTGCTGAGATGCGTGGGATGGATGGGCAGCGGCTCGGAGGGTTCCTCCACGTCTGGCAGTCAGGCAGGAGCCCTCCGTGCAACAGATGGCACAAAATCCTCCCCCTGTGCCAAGTAACCCAAAGACTCCGACCTTCCCCATGCCCCTCCTGTGCTGGGCTCTGGGAAGGGTGGCGATGGGACGGGGCTCTGGGCAGCCTGAAAAATGCAGGGCACCCGCGGGTGCCCTCTGAAAGCTGCCTGGCTGCTGCGGAGCGAAGGAGGAGAGGAAACAGATGCAGGCAACCAGCACAGCCTGGGGAAAACACGCTAAAAAATAAATCAAAAGCAACAAGGGGAGCAAGGGAGAAAAATAGTGATGAAAGTTTAAATAGCGCATCTCTTTCTCGGTCCTATTTGTCTTGTGGCTCTTCGTGTGTGTGTGTCTGAGCCGGGAGAGTGTGGGCGGGTGCCAGCAGCGATGCCGCCTCTCCATCCCACGCAGGGGACAGGGACATGGAGACCACTGCCAGGAGGACAAGAGCTCCGCACACCCTGCATCCCCGTTCCTCTCCTGCTGCACCTGTCTGTCCATCTGCCCCCCTCACATGAAAAACCTCACGGGAGGCAAACGGTGCAAATACCATTTTCCCCCCCTAATTATTTATCTCGGTTTTTGTCCAGCCCTGCATTTCCCAGCTTGGTTCGGGTCAGCAGGCTGGGTTTGTGGGGTGGGACAGCACTCTGCTGGGGTGTGCGGGGCCATCCAGCCCCGGGGCGCTTCACAGCCCTGGTTTTGCCCAGGTTCTGCAGAGCCCTGAGCGGTGCATGGGGAGGGCAGCCGCTGTAGGGCACTTGGCTATTTCAGACCGAAGAGGACTTCGGTCCCAGATTCTTTCAATTTTTAAATACTGCATTTTTTCATCGTGCTGGAATTAAACCAAATTTCAAAGTTCTGGAAGTGAAAGCAGGCTCTGGGCAGCATGAGCTGTTGGAGGAAACACGAACAGGTCTGACACAGGATAAGTGAGCATTTGTATTCCACTGAAAAATCTTTTCTATGAGAAAAAACTAAAAGTTCTGGCAAACCCCTCTGAGCTCTAATAAACAGCCTGATGCCGTGCAGGCAGGCAGGTAGCTGGCCCGGTATTGATTGCTTACTGGAAAGATTCTCTCCACAAAGAGCAAGAAACTTGAAATTTCCTCTTCCAGTTGAAAAGAAAACAATCCCAGCACATATATCGGAGTTGCCGGTTCCTTGTTCAATTCCCCCTGACCAAGGCACTGCTTGGACGGATCCTGCCCAGCCCAGCCCCAGCTCCCAGCATCATTGCTGAGCCCAGCGGAGCCTCTCCACGGCACGGGGCTTTGTGCCGGGCTGTTTCGCTTTGCTTTTCCCTGAGAAGAGCTGTCCTGGCCCTCAGACTGTCTGGCTTTAAGCCGCAGGGTGTTCAGGAGGGAGGTGGCAGCGTGACCCGCAGTGACAGTGAGTAATGGCTCCAATTCTGCCTGCCAGGGATGGAGGCAGGTCAGGTACAGCATGCCAGATGTGTCAGGGGGATGACAGAGGGAGGGAGCGAGGAAAAGTTATCTGCTGTGTCCTCCTCACCATCATAACACACCCGTTCACTACTGGGATGCCCTGACGTGCGCCCGCACCAGCTTGGGGCCGGCACTCATCCCAACGAGGGGAAACTGAGGCACAGCCATGGGGCCTGCTTCAGCCGTGCTGCAGTCACTGCCACCCCCGGCTGGCTCAGCCCTGCGTCCCCTGAGCCCAGGGACACCAGAGGCGGGACACACGGGGGGCCCTGAGCACGTCCCTCTGCCACTGACACCTTCCACCGCCTCTCAGACAGAAACGCAGGAGGAAGCCCCCCAGGGACTGGTGGTGCCCTCTGCTGCAGGGCGTGCCTGAGCCTCCTCCTGGCAGGGGGGATCCATCACGTCCTCACCCACAGGATGTAGGCCAGCACCCACTGCCTCCTCCTCCTCCTCCTCCTCCTCCCCAGCAGCACAGCTCCTCGGTGCAGACTGACGGATCAGAGAGAGCTGGCGAAAACCTGAATTCATTATTTTTCCCGCATGTCATCTGTTTTCAAACTGTTTAAAAAAGAAAGGGGGATTATTATTGTTCGTTACAAAACCCCCACCTCGCCGGCCGCCAGTTTTGCAGGGGGAATCCTGAAGCCCTGAGCTTCAGCCCAGCACCCGGGTGATGCTGCTCCGGCAAAGCCAGGAGGTGCCATGGAATTACTGGGATATTATCGGGGTACTATCCGGCCTGCACACCTGCAAAGCAATGAGGCTGAAGGGGAAGGACCCATCCCAGTATCAAGGAAAAGGCACCTGTAACTCCAGCTCTCCTGCTGATTTTCACCACCGCTGCCCCTTTTGCAGCCCTGCAGCTCATGCAGTCGCTCGGGCTCTGACCTCTCCTCGCGCGGTGCCATTCTTCAGCCTGGCCCAGTTGGGATTTGCAGCTTTGGGTTCAGCTGGCCCATGATGACAGAGAGGAGCCCTGCCTGCTCCTGCAGATGCCAGCTGCTCTGTCATTTATGGAGAAATCACAGGCATGCCTTGTCATGCCCAGGCTGCAATTTGAAGAGTTTTTTTTTTTTTTTTTTTTTTTTTGCTTTGGGTCAGGGAGGATTATTATTATTATTATTATTATTATTTAAGGTAAAGGAATGCTTTGTCTTTTCCTCTTCTTGCTTTCCTAAAGGCCACAGCTTTATCACACGCTCTCCCTCAAATCATGTCCGCCCTGCAAAGCAGCTGGTTATCACTGCTTTCCTGCACTGCAGCCCCACACTGGGGAAGGGGGCAAAAGGCCTGGATCTGGCCACCGGGAAGGATGAAGACGATTTACTCCCCTTCACTTCAGGATGAGGTGGTGTGCAGGGTTTTAGGGTGGCGTGCAGGGTTTTAGGATGCTGCCCATGCTGGGCTGCACCCACTGGGCAAGCTCCGATCTCACCTTTGATCTGGGCAGCCACAAGAGGATGAGGGGTGCTCTGGGTTGTGCTTGGGCACAGACACATGCTTCCAGGCGCTGAGCGAGCTGTTTTCAGCACAGATTGTCTGCCTGTGACCTTAAAGCACATGCTGGAGATGGGCTGGTTGCAAGCAGACGAGGACAGCAGCAAAGCTGGTGGCAGCTGGGTGCGGGGTGCTGCCTGCAGCTCATCCCCATTTGAGGCTGTTGAAAATGAGGTTGAGCCATGTCTGATCCCTCATTTTCAAGCATCTACCAGCCCAGCTCAGGGCAATACTCCTGTTGGCTGTTCAGCTATCAGAAGTCCTTGGAGCTACCTTGTTCCTAGGTGGGGATGGTCTGCACTTCTTCCTTGTGCTCTTTGCATGGGAGGTTCCCACTCGGATATGTGGCTGGGAGGAGGAACTCAGGGCAAGCTCACAGCAGGGAGACCACCAGGAGATGGAGATGTGTGGCTTAGTGGTGGTCTTAGGGTAGCACCTGGACAAGGTCAACGTGTTGCTGGTGGGGTTCAGGCATTTCCTGGGATGCTGGAGGTCTCACAGGGCTGGAATCTACCAGTCCTGTGGAATCTACTGGAATCTGCTCCAATCTGGAATCTACTCCAAAATCTCCCATCAGGGACCAATTTCAGCTTTGCCATGGATTAGCCAAGCTTGCATGCCAGCACAACACTTGTTTGGCTCCAGCTCTGCTTCTGTCCTTCAGCCACAAGAGCAATAAGGGCAGAGCAAATCATTATGGATGTAGCTGGGAAGCATCAGATGGGGCTGATCAATGCACAGCGGTGCCTTATCTCTGACGCTGGCCGGGGCCAGATGTTTTGAAGGAAACCAGAACAGCCCTTCCACGATCAATCGCAATGTTCCCAGCACTGACACATGTCTCGCCCCCTCGGAAGCTGGTTATCAGCCGCGGCACAGCTCAGTCGCTCGCGGTTTGGGAAAGGTTCGGTCTCCCAGCCGCAAATTTCAAATGCCCTTGTCTGCCTTCCTGCCCTGAATCCCTTCCTGAGATCATTCAGCCCTGCATACACCGCTAGCAGATCCCCTTTTTAAGATAAATTACCCAATTCAAACGTCTGTTTGGAGGGCATTCCCTCCGGCTGCTGCTCGCTCTCAGCTCCCTCCTTTGAGCGTGTCCCCATGGCACCAAACCCCTTAATTCAGCTTGTGCTGGTAGCCCGCAAATTGGATGGAGGGGAGGAAAATGGGGTTGCAATGGCAGGAAGTGGTGTTTGCTCAGAGACACAGCAGAAGAACCCTGAGGATAATGGCTTTGACTGCTAGTTTGCTGCGTCCTGGTGTTTTCCCGGAGAGGAGCACAAAGATACAGGTGTCCCCTTCCTGAAGGACTGGGGTGCGTTTGGGCAGCACCTGGCAAGGCAGGGGGGAGCTTCCCTTGGCTTCAGCCCAGCAAAAACAGCAGCAGAAACGGTGGGGCAAACAGAGGAAGACAGCCAAGAGAAAAGGGACTGGAAATGGCATGAAGGAAGAGATAACAAAGCCAGCTGAGCCAAAGCAATTGCAGCGGAGAGCAGAGCCAAGCTAATTGCGTCCTCCCTGCAGCAGTCTCCTCCCAGCCCATCACGCCAGCTGGACCCAGATGCTCACGGAAGAAAAGCGCACGTTACGGTTCCCTGCCACCCCCCGATAAACTGAACCTTGAGGATGCTCTCTTTATGAGCAGTTTACAGCTTGACAACTGTTAATAGTAAAATATCAAGATGTGAGAGGTGCTCCGAGGCTCACCGAGGTGAGGACATGTAATTTATTAGGTACTGGAGTTCTCCGCTTGCTGTGGGACGAGGAGTGTCCTCTGCTTGCCATTACCCTGGGGAGGCTTGGAGGAGGTTTGGGAACTGTTCCTCTCTCTCCCACCAACATACTACCCAGGGCTGGTCCAAAATCTGCTAGTGAATGTTTTTTTTTTTTTTTTCCTAAATAGGATATTGATTTTTTTTCTTTTTTTGACTGATGAAGTGTTTCAGGGAAAATGTGTGCATTGGTGGAATTTTATTCCTTCTTAATTAAGAACTCAATAGCAAAAAGGCAACAACCTGTCAGCAGGGGACACGCTGTGGGCAGGGACTCTCACGATCCCGTTCCTCTTTGGGAGTGGGGCTGGCGGAGCATGGGCACGGGTTTGGCCTGAGCTGGGAAATGAGGCGAGGAAAGAGGAGTGAGCACAAGGGATCTCTGTGACAGCTCCTGTGAGCTGCTGCGGCAGAGCGGAAACAGCTGCTTTATTTCCTTCTGATTCTTTTTTTCCCCTTCAGTTCTAGATATTTTTCCTCCCTCTATCATCCCTGAAATGCCATGGGCTGGAGAGCAGCGTGTCCCCGAAGTCTGCTCTCCTCCTTAGACCGCCGACGTGACCACTGCCAGGCGCAGCGCTAACTACATCTCAGCTCCCCAGACAAGCTATCTGTCTGCTCACCAAGCCCGAGCTCAGTTTTGTCACAAGTCCAAGCAAAAACGACCCCTGTCAGCCATGGCAGAGCAGTCTCAGAGGACACAGGACAAGCTGCGAGGCGATGCTATTTTTGTTGACGGCGTACCAGCTCTCCATCCCCTGGGGGACCCTTGTTTTGAGGGGCTCCATCAGACCTTTCACATCATTCCCACTCTCCAAACAGACTGAGCACAGCTCTCATTTAATTTGACCCACAAATGGCTCCCGGAGGTATTAATAAAAGCTGGTGAAAACAATAAATGCCAACGGAAAAAATCAACACAAGCAATGGAGCCCCGAGGCAAGGCTTGCAGGATGCTCCAGCATCTGAGACGATTTGGATGCCTTCTTGATAAGGCCAAAGACGACAACGGCTGCTGTAGGTGTTGAGATGCTCAGCGTGTCCCAGGACATGTGCGGAGGGCTGCAGGAGCCCCCGTTACACTGCCATAGCTCTGGTGCAGCAGAAGATGGATTTCCCTGGCAGGGCGCACAGATAGAGACGCTACCGGCATTACCAAAAGCATCCATCAAAGTCCCCCTTCTGCTGCCTACGATTTTAATCACTCGGGCTGCTGACCCTCAGCTGTGGTTGGGCGATGGGGAGAAAGAAAGGGGAAAAGGAGATGGGGGAGAGTGAAGTATGTGTATTGGAGGCAGCAGCTGGATGCGCTGGGACGGGTGTGCGGGTGTGAGGGTTTTGTGCCTATTGATGTTCAGTGGCCAAAAGGAGAAGTTCAGGGTGTGCTGGATGGGAAGGGAACATGAGGAGAGAGGATTTTGTTGGGAGCAGAAAGGGGAAGATGTGCTTTGGGCAGGTTGGAGAGCTTTGCACCTCGTGGGAAGTGACTTGCTTTCCATTCTGGTTATTTCCGAGCTTCTTAGGAATTTAGGTCAACTTTGTTAAACAAAAAAGTGCTGGTTTAGAACAAAAGGGGGATGGCTGGCACATGTCAAAACAGATGTTTTGGGATTTCCCACACCTAACCTTTCATCTCAGGAAAGCGCACATGAAATGTGTGAACTCCTTCTCGAATGCAAATCCCTCTGCTATCCTCTTCCAGCCAAAGCTTTGTTTGCCAGCTTTGACTCGCACAACAAATTACTCCAGGTGAATTTACCGGTGATTGAAAAAAAGTCACTAAGCTCCACGGATGTTCTGGAAAGCCGTGACTTTATGAACTCTCAATTTTGAGGATAGCCTCTCTCTCCTGAGCAGAGGATTTGGAGGCAGTGAGATGGGCAGGGTGGGTTGGCCTGGGGGCAGCAGGCTGGGAGATGGAGGGTGAGCAAGAAGCTGCAGAAAGCTGGGAAAGTGGGGACCCAAGTGATGTCGGGGTAGGAGTCGGCAGGGAGTGATGTCTAACAATTAACTGAAAAATTGATGAGGTTCTGAAGCAGAAAGGCAGCTCAGAGGTAGGTGAGAGAGGGCTGGGGAGGGCTGGGATGGTGGGAGCAAAGTTCTACCTGCTGCCAGAGGGGAGACTCCAGACTGAGCTTGCACACAGGGCGTGCTGTCCCCGTGGGATGCTGGTCCTGCCCATCTTCACGCCATCTCCGGGGGATGCAGTGGCACAGCAGGACACCAGTGGCAGGGGATTGGGGACCATGGGTTTCTGTGAGTGGCAGGTGCATGTTACTCACGTTTTCCAGCCTGGAGTGCCATTTCTTTTCCCAGCACACCATAACGGTGTGAAAAGTCACCCAGGCAGAGAAAAAAGGTAGTTTTGGGTCCGCAGGACACGTATCCATGTAATGCAGGAGAAAGGTTGGCCACCTTTGCCTAAGGGACTGGAAAGTGGTGAAAAGCAGGAGGCGTGGCCGTGCTTTCCCCAGACACAGGGCTCCTGCTCTGAGTCTGTGCGGGGAGGAGCTGAGGTGGCCAAAATGCACAGGAGAGGAGAAAGTCCCGTCTTACCCAGCTGGCGACAAACAAAACAGCTTGGCTTGTGAATATCTTCAACCCACTCCAGGCTGCAACACAAGAGTTTGTTTGTTGTTTACCCACTCAGAGAGGAGATAAGGTCAGGAAATTGCAGTTGGCTCGCTGCAATCCTAGAGGGGAAAGCGAAGCTAAATCTGGCAGATGAATTACTCGCTATCGACTGCTCTCCTTCTCAATTATTACTCCATTTTGTGAGAACCTCCAAAATACATAAAAAAAAAAGCCCCACCAGGCCAAAGTGATGCTCTCTTGCAGACAACAATGCTGCCTCGAGGGGACTTTCAGTACAGCCAGGGCAAGGCTGCTCCCAAGAGCTGGTGGGAAACCCTCTGGGGAAGCCCCAGGATGATTTTGGAAGCACGTAGCTGCCCTCAGCCCTGCGATGCAGGTGGGAAACCCACAAATGGAGATCCTGGGACTGCCCCCAGGCTGCCTCGGTACAGCTGGATGCAAAATGCCATTTGCATTGGGTTCAAGTCTTGAGTACATTGAAATCAAAGGAACATCTGCTGCTGTTTCATTAGGCGCATGTTGCACCAGAGCAGGGGGACGGGAAGGGGCTGCAGAGGGGGACGGGACTGGACGCAGCACAACCTGCCTTGCTCTCACACTGCCTGCGGGTGTGAGCCCTGTGCTGCTTCCAGGATGGTGGCACCTGGCAAGCTCTGGGCATTTTTGGGGAGAAACTACAGTTTGGGTGAACCAATCACTCTGGAGAGGGAGAAGAGAGCGCAGATGTCCACCTAGCTGCTCCTACCCTCCCCAGAACAGGGTCCATCCACCCTCCAGGAGAGCTTTCGGGGGCTTTGATGGCTTTTGGGAGAAGACACATCTTCCTCGGCTTCTGCTGGGCGGAAGGGATGGGCAGTGAACATATGCAGCTGCCTGAGTGCTACCGAACGCGTACCAGCTGCACTGCGCCTGTCGCATCATTTCTCACTTTTCTTTCAGCCCAGCTCCTAAATCCGTTTGAACAGCGGAGGACCGGAGCCTTTCATCAAAGGAAAGCCAACACATTTCTAGCCTGCAGCACAGCAAAGCTTCAAGAACATGACCCTGGGATACTCCACCAATAACAGCAGCAAAGCATTTTTATTTTTGCTAGAAATTCCCTCACTTCTTCACACCATCTCAAGGCTTTGGGGACCTGACATGTGGCTCTGGAGTGCCTCTTGTGCAGCGCAGCCGTTTCTAAGCCTCCCCGCGATGGCATTCATCCCACTGCCTCTGAGCAGCAGGTTCACAAACAAACCCTCGCCTCAAATAAAAAAGGTTATACACATCTGTAAACAGTCAAACATGCATCAGAGGCTGTTTGGGGATTGTTTGTGAAGAGAAAACACGGAGGAGGTTTTCTTTTGGGCTGCCCAGCTCTGGGCTGGGGCACGTGCTCTTTCTTAGCCCACCAAGGGCGCATCCCCTCTGCTGCACCCTACCCGGGCCAACACCCCATGGCCCGTGCCGGAGTCGTGGCAACTTCACTTCACTTGCAGCCTTGCAAGTGAGAAAAGACCCGATCTGTGTAGGAAATTTTGGGCTGCCATGAACACTGCCTTTGGGTTTTTGGGAGCACGGACCCTTGATGGAGATACGGGCAGGATTGTGCTGGGGGCTCAGAGAGCTTCTGCAGGCAGAGCTGTCCTGCTGGAGCAGGGACACGAAGGGCTTGCTGGCTGAGTCCCAAATCACCTACACACGTGGACTGTGCTGGCACCAGGTGCGGGAGAGAGGCTGGCAAGTGACAGCTGCCACCTCAGCCCTGATATTGGTCACTAAACCGCAGACCTCCCGGGTCAAAACAAGCACTGTGACAGCCTGCAGCATGGAGACCAGCTTGCGAAGAGAATGGGCTCCCCTCCCTCCTTCCCTGCTGGCCTGGGGGCTTTGGGGGACCTCAAAGCACAAAAGCATCCTTCCAAGTTCTGCATTGCCTCCACCAAGGAGTGGTCCAGCACGGGCACAGTGCAGCCTCCTTGTTGTCACCCTGCTGTCACCCTGCTGTCACCCTACTGTCACCCCCCAGGGACCCCTACAAGCCCATTTTCCACCCCTACCCCACCCCAGTCAGTAATTAGCTTGTAATTATTTCTCCAGCTATTCATCTGCAACTAAAGCATGGTCTCGCACCCCAGATGGAACGGGGATGGCACAGCCTGACCACTCCTCGCCATCCCCTCTGTCCCAGAGCCATCCCCACACATTGCAGAGGTGCGGCACTGAGCTCTGTGGGGTGCCTGGTGCCGCGAGCATCCTGAAAAGCCAGGGACTGATACACCGATTCCTACATCCTCCTTTGCTCTGTTCTTGCAGCCTCGCTGACCTGTACATGCTACGGGCCTGAGCAGAAGGCAATTAGGGCTGACAATGCACTACAAAGGCTGGCTGGAGATCCGAACCAGGAACAGGGTGTTCAGCATCACGGAGAGGTCAGGACAGCAGCAAAAGGAGCAGGGGTGTGTTAAGACAACATATGATTCATTACAATGGAAAAAAGGCTGCTGCTCCTGCCTTGGGCTTATTTCTACCAATTTGATTAACTCTCTGTTGAGCCATGTGAATACAAAGGTAGGCTGAGAAATGGGGCAAGGAAAAATTGGCTTCTGTTGTGCCTGGAGTGGGGTTGGTTTCTCCTCTTTTAGACCCTCCATGAAGCCTGGGATGACCTGAATTGGTTTAGAAACCCAGCTTGAAATGGCTTCCTCTTCCCAACAACCCCTTGCGTGCTTTTTGCAATTAAAAAAAAATCATTCTTGCCAGATTCTGAAAACGATTTGCAAGGAGGCATTGTCCCTGAAGCAAGGAGCATTGTTAATTTTCCCCTTCAGTGCAAGAAGGCTGCTGAAGGGATGAGGAAGCGCTCAGGAAAGACATCCTGGCCCAGCCCATAGATGTAGCTGGCTGATTCCCAGCTCTTCTAGACATTCGGGTGTGATGTGAATTGGAAGCACTTGTTCTTCTTCTCTGGTTCTGGATTAGGATGATTAGGAATTAGGATAATTCAGCTGCCTATGTGGGAGGAGCAAATGTGACCCATCGCACACCACTGCCACTTCTCCTCATCGCCGACTGGCTGGATATCTACAAAGAGCATCAATGCTCCCAGAAATCACACTCGGTCACCAGGAGTTCAGTTTGGGCTGAAAAAAAAAAGCCTCATATCATAGAGTCAGAGAACATCCTGAATCGGAAGGGACCCACATGGATCATCGAGTCCAACTCATCATCTGACGATTATTTTGTTTGGCCCAGTGCTATTAAAAACCCACCACGTTCCTCGTTGCGTTGTCATTTTGTAAGTCACTTTGGAGTTATTAAGGTGCCGTAAGTAGGAGTGAGTGCTGGGTTTAGCATCGCTGGGGGAAATCCATCCCCCTTGATATTGCGATGAGAAATCCTACTCCCTGAGCAGGAAGCCCGTGATGGGCGCTCCGAGCCAGCTTGCCGCACGGCAGAGGAGTGTGGGCAGAGCCTCCGTCATTAAAGGGGGCTGCAAACGCCAGAGCTTCAGTGCCCAGACAAAGGTGTGGGGTGGGCCCTGCCCCATAGCAGAAGCACTGTGGGGCAGTGGGAGATGGGAGGAGCACAGGAGGGGAAGGCGAGAGCCGGTTTCACACAGGGGCAGACCGGAGCCGGGCGATGGTTTGTGACCACTTTCAGTATCATTTTGTCCGTCAAGTGACACAATCAACACGGAGCATTAGGAGCGAACCCAGAGGCAAAAAAAAGAAAGGGAAACAGATGAAAAACCTGGTATTCTTAATTTACTCCAGTTAATTTTAGCCTAATTTGTTCTTTTGTAAATATCGGCCCTTCTTTAATAAGTCAGCGTTTGCCACGGAGGCTGCGATTGCAATGCAATCACCCAGTGCATCATAAAAGACTTTTCTCTGCTAATTGTTAGGAGGAAGCAGAGCTATTCTGCGGCAGGTATGGGATTGCAGAGAGAGATAATTATAACCAGATCTAATTAGTAATTATAGCAAACCTCTGCTAGAAATGGGTTTTAGTTAAATATGCCCCTGGTTCTCGCTGCAGCCTCCAGTGCTGCCGCCAGCAGCACGAGGGGTGGGTGCTGGCTCCCAGACCCCCATCCTCGCCCCGTGCTTGGGACCCCAGCGCGTGACAGGGAGCCTCAGCACCAGCTTCTAGTGAGGGAAGCAAGCTGGAAAAATGCAGTGCAGACAGCTGAGACAGGAGAGGGTGCTCTCAGCGCAGCAATGGAGGCACAGAGAGGAGTGGGGGGTCCTGCTGCCGGGGCTGGGGGGAGCCGCACCCCGCAGAGGTGCTGCATCCTTGGGGATATTTTCTCCCAGAGTCTGCAGCATTAGCGGGAATTGGGAAAGATGTAGAGGAAGGGAAGAATGGCAGACAGGTGACCCAGAAAGCTGGGAGACGGGTGCTAATGGCTGACTTAATTTCTCAGCTAACACAAAACCCCCAAACCTCTCCTGTGGTGCAACACGCGCCCTGCCTGCAGCAGAGCCTGCAGGAGAGCCTGGGACCCAGGCACCCCACAGCACGCCACGGGACATGTCCAAGCCCACGGAGGCAAATGTCGACCTGCACACCCAGGGCAGCAATTTTCAAGGCAGGTGGGCTGAAAATCAAAGGTTTCACTGGTGGAAACCTTGCCCAAATCAGCTTGCTTCCAGCTCAACTGCAGCAAAACCCTGGGTTCCAAAAGGGAAACTTTTCAAACCTCTGCAGTTTTATTCTTCCAGCCCTCTTGCTTCCTTTGCACCAGTCAAAGGTACCTCTGAGCAGCGCTTTGACACAATGCACCTGGAAGCCCTGCCTGGGGAGAAAGCCACAGAGGAACGTGCAGCGAGAAAATGGAGCAGCCTGATCCAAGGAGGCTGTGCAGGGAAATCATGGCTGAGGATCTAAGGGGAGGCTTCCCAAGGCTGTGAACCTTCCTCCAGTCCTCCCAGGGCAGTGGTCCCTCCCACTCCACCGCTGGTCCATCTGCGAGGGCAGACCTGGCCTGGATGACCCAAATTGCTTCGGAACAAGGAAGGAGATGGGAGAGAAGAAAGACATGGGAGGATTTAAAAGGAGCACCCAGGAAAACCGCCTGCCTCCCAGGATGGACCATTACCTACCCATGTTAGCGACAGAGGCCTGGGAGGAGATGTCCCAGCACAGGCACTTCTGAAAGGCAGGGCTGCAAGCAGCAGAGTATTTAAACATAGCCAGCAGAAAGACTGCCTGGATGGCCTGAAAGGATCTAATCTCCGATATCTAGGCTTTAATTACTGGGCTGCAGCCGTTCTGGCCCATAGGAGCCTGAACTGCTGCGTTATTTCTGAATCTAGTTATTTTCTCCCCAGCGGAGCCATGACAGGGGCTCGCCGGGGCACTGCGCTCACTCACAGCTGGGGCCGGGATAACTAGGGCAGCTCTGTGGGACGTCGGCAGGATCGTTCCTGCACATCTCAGCATCACTCCCAGCAGGGAACAGGCACAGATGCATGCATCACACTTGCGTGTGTTGAGGAGGGACAACCGTGCGAGGAGCGAGAGGGATGTGGAGCGGGGACGTCACTGGGCAGGGGGACGCGGGGCTGGGGCTGGGCTCTGCAGCTGGAGCCTGCCTGGTGGGAAGGGGTTGAGTGAGGATGGGGATGTGTGTGCTCGTATGGCGAGGGTGTGGAGAGCCCTGGCAAGGAGCGTGCAATGACAGCACAGAATGAAAAAGAAGTTGTGGAGGTTCATCCATCCCTTCATGCTGCTGCGCTGAGAGGGGTGCTAATCCAGGAGATGGATGCTAATCCAAGAGGGAGATGCTAATCCAAGAGCAAGCTGCTGACCCAAGCAGCAGAGATGCCTCTTTCCTTCACCCGGATTGCTGTCTCTGCACTGCAAGCCCCCCGCAGCACATCGCCACAGCTCAGCCGCTGGCTCCCAGCACGTGCAGACGAAGGGACCCGACGTTTCAGGGCACACGTGGCTGGCAGCGAGCCGTGGTGCTGCTGTGGCTCCCACCTCTCTAATCAGGGCTCCTCGCCCCCCGACGGCACTGACCTTGATAGCTTCCAGCCCAGGCTCTATGGCAAAGTGATTCAATTAAGCCCTGGTTCACAGAGAGTGCTAAAAAAAATAATAAAAAAAAAGAGAGCGAAAGAGCCCAACAACAACAAAAAAAAATGCCCCCTTGAGAATAATTTTCTTCTATGGATTTTTAAGACCAGCGGCTGGAGAATCACTTTCTCGTTTTTGTGCTGTCTCTCCAGTCAATAAATAAGGGGGAAATAAAGGATTTCAGAGAAAATAGAATGCAGTCAAAAGGTAAATTGTGGTCTTAAAAGCCCCTAAGAGACTGTCACAGACTTTGAAATGTTTCCTAGTTTGAGACCATTTCTTCCTGACTACATGGTTTCCGCTCCTCAATTTGCATCTCTGGGAGGTAATCTTTAAAACTGATTTTCCCCTGGTTGCATTTCATTGGCAAAGAAACTAAACAGGCTGCTGCATTACAGTAATAACATCAACATTTCAGCCACCTTCGCCTTAATTATTTCTCTGTCTTGCCAACAGGACCAGTTAAAAAAGATTTATAGTTTGGTGAGGAAGGAGGGGAGGGCAGGTTTGTGTGTGTGGATGGGTAAGATAATGTGGAGAAAAGGGTTTCTCCCTTGTTACGTGTCACTAGTAAAAAAAAAATAAAAAAAATCAGGAGGTAAAAGGTTTGGGCCATTTAAGAAATAATAATGCCAGCATTTCACCTGTCTCTTGCTTAATTATTTCCCTCTCTCAGCTCTGCCACCTGAACCAGTTTAGATAAGATTTTGGCGTGGATAAGGAGGAGGAACCTGTACCTTCTGAAGCAGATAAGCTGCTTTTCCAATGTAGAGAAACAGAATACAGCACTAAAGCTTTCCTGCTGTCTACTCCAGATTTATCAACAGCTTCTTCACAAAAGTCTTGGGACTAAAAGCTTGTGAAGTTTTGTAAAATACTACTGGAAAATAGCACTTGAAAAGGAATAAGAGGGAAGGCAGGGCTTGGAAAGCACCTGGCTCTGGCCAAAATCCACTTAAGATCACTCTTATTACTGCCAGGGGCCAAGGGGGGGCTGGCTGGTTGCTGTGGGTGTGTGAGGATGAGCCTGGGTTTTGGGAGGGTTGCTCACCGAATGAGCAACTGTGAGTCTCTGCTTCTCCCCGCGCACACTGCACAGTCTATATTTATTACACAATTTTCACCCTTCAGTGGCTCGGATGTTTTGCCTGCATTTTGTTGCTGACCCTCAGGCCAATCCTCAAAACAATATTTGCTCAGGGTTTTGTGTGTGCGTGTAACTTTTTTTTTTTTTTTTAAATAAATTCCAGGCAGGTGGAAACTTCCCTTCTTGATTTCTACCAGCACTCTCCTTTATCATCTCAAGCTAAAGGGATGCTCCTGCTTCAGACCACTGCACTGGGGCTGGATTCAGCCCCACAGAGCTGCCCTGCCGCCTGCTTACGCTGATAAGCTCCTCCAGCATCCCTCTGCCCGGCCGTGCCTCCCCACCCTGCCTGGCGCCTGATTATATTGGGTCTGCATGTGTAAGTACAGCCTCCTGCTATCCTAATCATCTAAAGTGGCTATTTGAATAACAGTTGTTGGTGCCTGTAGTTTCCTGTAATTTCCAAAAGGAAACAAATCCATGCAGACTGCAATTTTGTGCCTATGAATTTTGAATGAATGTCTCAGAGAGCCTTGTGCAGGGACTTGATTTCTCTCCCCCTTCCTGCCTCTGCCTCCTGGACCCAACCTGCTGAGCCCAGGGGCTCGGTGGAGCGGCTCCTTGTAGGGCCAGGTGTGGGGCCAGTGATGCTTGATGTGGGAAGGAGCATGGAACAGAACAGCCTGAATTGCAAGGGACCCACAGGCACTATCAAGCCCTACTCCTGGCTCCACAAATGATGATGAGATGCTGGCGCTCATCCAGCAACGCGAGGATGGTGGCAGGATTGTGCCCAGCACCCTGGTGTTCAACAGGACCGATGGGGCATGGAGGCAGGAGCATCCCTCAAACCTCAGAGATTCTGCCAGGTGCCACCTCCAACCTAAGCTTGGGAGGTCGTCCTGCACCCACAGCCTGGAGGCACCTGCCCTGCCAGAGATGCCACCACCAGCCTGGCTGTCGCTGGGGCAGGCTCTTCGGCTTCCAGGCCTGAGCAGCTATCAGACATTTCTCCTCCAGAGCAGATTTTCACGACAGCGACAATCCCTATTTATAACCTTCTCCCTTCCGCCTTCCCCTCCTGTTCTGCTGTGTGCAGCTTTATGACAGCGAGGGTTCTCCTTTTTATGACATTGTTGTTTTTAAAGTGTTTTTATCACCTGATTTTATTACAAAATTACCGTACAGCACCCCAAGTACCACAGCAGTGGGGAGGGAGAGCAGTGCTGGAGATGCAGCAACCCTCTCCTGAACAGCTTGCTGCCTCGCTGGGAAGTGGCTGTGATTTGGTGATGGATGGAGTGCTTGTTATCCAGTATATTTTTATCCATAGATATATAAAGCACTTTGTGATCCCAGTGGATACAAGGAACTATATAAATGTAAATCATTATCATTATCATTAAATACCTTCTGCATCTTTTAAACCTACCAGTTGGAATCAAACACGTATGGGGCAGCTGGTGTCTGGGCTTTAGCCGGTGAACCAAATGCAGGAGGGGTGATTTTTTCCTTTGTTAGCAATTAAATGTGATATCATAAAAGACTTTATTTTCCCTTTGCAATTTTTCATGCTGCCTCTTGATTTGAAAGTCACTTCTCGCCCACTATGAGAAATCTGTGCAAGCTCCCCTAGCAACAACCTGAATAAGAAGCATCTGTCTCAGCTCCACCGATGCTCCCGCACTACTGGGACCTGGCGCCAGCTGCATCCCGCAGCATCACCAGGGGGTGATGGCCATGAGAGCATCCTCCCCACGAGGCTGGGCCTCAGGAAGCAGTGCACGATTGCCTTGTGATTTACGACTGGAAGGAGAACAGAGACTCTTGTGTCCAAAAGTATGACTCGGCAGCATTTCTGCTTGGCTGCTGCCCAGCCTCAGAAATAACTGACCGCACGAAACTGCCTTCTCTTGGATGCCATCCATGTCGCAGCCATAAGTGCACTGAACGTGGGGCACAAGGCAGATCGTGTTTATAACCCAGAGTTTCCTGTTCTGCTTCCCCCCAGGCCTTTCTTCCTTTTCGTAGGATCCAAGCCTGAAGGACTTGCTCGAGGTCGCACGTGGAGTCCTTGGCAGCACAGAAGTGAACTCATGTGCTTCTATCTGGGCCATAAATCATTGGATTCCCTTTCTGCCCACACCACCAAGACAGTACGCAGGGTTTTCCCACAAGTGCTGAGCCTGTATTTTGTCACCAAGCCCACTGTCCTTCCTGCATCTCCAGCCCAGCTACTTGTGTGCCTGGCCATCGGCTCCTGGCAGCTGCTGCTTCCCATGCCCACCTCAACAGGAGCTCAACCAACCACTTCTTGGGTTGCTTTCCAGTCCCAGAGAGCCACACCAATGCCCAGGAGAGGGACAAACCCTACAGAAGCAGCTGCTGAACTGCTGGGCAGCAAGGGATGGATGCTGCGGTGGTGGGGAGTGTTTGGGGGTGTTTGGGAGACAAACGCTGAGCTGAAGCTTGCGGGCATGATGGCACTCCCCAGGGAAGGATGTTCTGCTGGCATGTCCCAAAGGAGATGGCTGGTGCAGGTCCAGGCTATGCTGGGTGCCATGATGAAGCCCCATGAGACCCTGAGGACCAGCAACCCATAATATTTCATTGTCCATGATCATGACAAGCAGTTGGAAAGCTGGAAAGAGCAGAGAAGAGTTGGAAAGCTCTGATGTGTCATGGGTTTGAGCCCTGGCCTTTAGCCCATGTCCCTATTAACCTGCAAGCAGCAGCTTGCAAAAGTTCTGCAATATTTAGTTAAAGGAAACAAGTTTTTTCCTAGTTCTTGTTTTTCTTTTCCATATATATATATATATATTTTATTCTCCCCACTGCTCATAAGTTGCAGCCTCCTGATGCCCAGGGGAGATCTTCCATTTAGCTACCTTTTCCTTTCTCATTTCATGCTGCAATGGAGATTCATCATAGGTGTTAAATCCACAATTTGCCGCCAATCCCTTGTCTCACCCTGCGGAGGTCGGGGTATGGGAGCCCAGCAGCGCGGCTCCGCCAGCCACAAAACCGCGTGCTTACCACAGCTCTCGCCTCCTCCGCACCGCTGCAGCTCAGCACCCACATCCTTGCCCCGCATGGCAAACCTCAGCCACCTGCTAACGAATTACCAAAGCACTCATCCCACTGCAGCTCTCAGCACCTTGGCAGGGGCTGTGGGGAGCCTAGAGCCAAAACTCTTTGCTCACCTCGGTGAGGAAGCATCCGGGCAAAGGCAGACTCTTGGGAAGCAGCGGGGAGGTTGCTGCTATCCCGGATGAACCTGAGGTATCTGCACAGTCAGCTCTTAATGTGAGCACCCTTTAATGTCAAAGAAGGACTAAAAGCCCCTTCCAGAGGGCCATTTGTCCAACCTCTACTACAGCATGAGGTGAATATCCTGGGGGAGAGGTTATTTGCTCATCAATTACAAAGGACACCCACAGATGAATCATTAAGAGACGGTTATCCAATTTTGAACGCCAAGTCTGGCTAAAAGAGGCTGCTAAGGATGCCACAGCCCCACAGCAATCCCTGTCCTAGCCTCGGATGGGAAGCTGACATCTGTCAGCCTCTCCAACAGAGGCTTCAAGAAGCAAACACTACTCAGGAACGCCAGGACAGACAGCACTGCATTGGATCCATAACAAAAACAGAAATTTATCGCTGGGTTCAGCAACCCAGTTACCTGGGAGCCAGAACCACACCAGTACGCACGTTTCCCTGGGCCAGCCACAAGCAGCGGTGCGGGGCTGGAAGGCAGCAGGAACACCCAGGCTACTGCTGTCCTGCACCCTTCTCCCAAAGCCTTTTCTCTGCTTTCCTGGCTGTCCCTGCCCCTGCTGAGCCTTGGGCTCATTTTTCATCTAGGGGATCGATAGGAAAGCGGGGGCTGTCGCTCAGGTGATGTCACGCTCCGAGGGCCTCATTCTTCTCTGCCAGCTGCCAAGGGGAGAGGGAGACAGTGCCGGTGTCAGGTCGCTGGCAGCCCCCCGGGCTCCCTGCAGGGATATGTCCCCACCCAAGTGGCCGCCCACGGCCGTGACCCCACACACGTGGCACTGCGAGCTGCGCCGTGTCGGGAGGGGTGCGCTGCACACCCGAGGCCCAGGAGGAGTTGTGTGTGTATGCCTGGTGCAGATGCAGGGCAGTGTGCGCAGGATACAGATGGGGGAGTTTCGTCTCATTGGCAAGAGAGGGAGGAACGTGTGTGGGTGTGCGAGGCAATGGGAGCTTTGCACATGCACATGCTTGGTCTGTGTGACGCAGCACGCAGCGCAGCAGTGGTCCAACAGGGCATAGTCAGGGGGGAGCCCACCACTGTCTCCATGTACATGGAGGGAGGGTGCAAAGGAGGACCCAGGCTCTGCTCGGTGGCACCCAGGACCAGGCCCAGAGGCCCCAGGCCCAGCCTGGAGCCCCGTTGGCTCCCCCTGCCCCTCGTGAAGCTCCCCAGGCCCTGGGCTCCGAATAGAGCAGGAGCCATGAGATGCTGTGCAATGCCAAGGGGGTGGCAGAGGGAGCACTGCAGACTGGGGAGGATTTGGGGTAAGACGCAGAGAGCAGGAGGAGGCACAGCGCAGCAGTGCATGTGGTCAGCATGTCAGGATGGTGGGATTTTGACACGCAGCATGAAGCCTCTGCTTTTTGGCCTCTTGCTTTTCTGATCCTGACGGCAAGCAAGAGCCCCCTGTTAAAATGATGTGAAATTGGTGCTGCTGGAGCCCTTAATTAGGTTTGCTGCCCATTGAGGCACACACCCGGGGCCATGGCTGCTCGGTGCTGCAGGCTGCGCAGCCTCACCTGGCCCAGAGGCTCCAAAATGTCCATGCTGGTTGTGGGCCTCATTAAGATCTGCCAGCCTGGCCAGCACAGAGCAGCAGCGAGGTGAGCGGGTCCCCAGCACCAGCTGCGGACACCTCAAAAGATGTTTGTCCCACAGGCAGCACCGTGCCCACAACATGGGCTGGCGTCATGCTCAGCCACCCCAGAGTACAGACAGACCTGGCACTTCATGCAGAGAGGGGGGACACATTAAATGCTACCCCCGTCCCCCCCCCAATTTCATGGCATCTTCGGAGCCACCAAGGCATCCGAAGAGACTGAGGATGGGCTTTTATCAGCTTTATGTGCTCTGCATCCATCAGTTCAGTACAGACCACAAGACTCACCATAGCAAAGCCAACCGCTTCGTGCTTGATAAAAGCATGGGTCAGGCCCTCCCTGCATCAAGACAAGAAATCACAGATCAGTGCAAGAATCCTGACATTAATCATTGCTAAATGCCTCTGCTCCGATTTACTCTTTGGTCGCTCGCTCTTCAGCATGTGGGTAGGAATGCTGTTGCAGTGCTGAGGACAGAGGCGAGGTGAAGGGTGACAGGAGAAGTGGCATTGCCGCTCGGCTGAGGGACGGAGTTCGGGGAACACACGAGCTTCCAGGCACACAAATCTCACTTCCTCACCCAAGCCCAGCCCTGCGGCACCCAGGACTAGACGTGTAGACCATGATGGCTTCCACAGCATCGACTAACCCCTGGGCTCAGGGCTGGGAGAAAACCCGAATTTTGCAAGACTGCCCCTTAAATGTCGTGAACAGACCACATTGAGCCTGGGGCTGATCGAGCGGCGGCAGCGTCTGCTCAATGCTGGGCTCCTCACTCCCAGTTTAATGGTGCGATTAAACACCAGTCACTGCTAAGATGCAGTCCTGCCCTGCTGGGAAGGAATATATTCATCATTTTAAATGTATTTGATTTGATTTGATTTGATTCTTTTTTTCCAACTCCTGCTCACACAGTGGCAGATTACCCATGCTTCTTTATCAGACTGGAACAGGCTTGATGCCCACCATGGTGCTGGCGAGAGCAGGGCACAAAATGGGCTACCAGTGAAAGCTCCAAATTTCCCAGCAGCTCCTGGTAAGGTCCCTCCAGCATCCTTATGGCAGTGGCTTTTCACATTTTCGTGGCTACTGGAACCCCGAAACGTGTATGTCGTGCTCTACATCTGCGTGACAAACACAGCAGAAGGGCAGGTGTCCCTTTTCTGTGAAACCAAGCCCTTCATGTATTTGCCACACACGTAATTAGTAAGACATTATTCTGTGCTAATGAAGGCAGCAGAGCCCGAGGCCAGTGGCTATGTCCCACGTGGCACAATGACCCAGCACAAGATGGGCTTCCCAGGGATGGAAGCCCTGAAGGTTTTGTTCATTCCCTTCCAAGCAAGGAGAGCAGAGCTGGTGCGGATGCTTGCCATCTTCCTCCTCTTCCAGACAGGGTGCTCGGCACCCGAGCCCCTCCAGAAACTGCATGGACACCCATGTGAGGACACCCGTCCCCCCACCGCTAGCAAGAGGAGCCAGCTGAGTGCTGTAAACTTAAGCTGCTCAGACACGGCATCAAACATTTAAGTTATTTGGGATTTGCACTCGATTGTTTGAGGTTGCTGTCTCATTCTCAGTAGAACCGGTTACTATTTCACCACTGAAAATATTCCCAGCAGAAAAGGTCTTCGTGAAGACCAAAAGTGTTTCAAGGTGAAGAGACAATCTGGAAGAAAATGATTGCATTTTCATCCCCTTTTTTTTTTGTTCCACATTGACATTCTGACTCTGCATGCTGTTTCAGGCTGAATTTTGCATTCAAAGAATTTAATTCTGTTAAAAAGTACAGAAAAATAGTTGAGATAGTTCCAGGCTGGACCAGTTCTGGCTTTGAAACATCCCCTATTCCACATTTTCTCATTGCAGCTTGGCATTACAAACTGATACTGAAAAATGGCCTTTCCCAGGCCATAACCTCTTCATTTTCTGATCAAACTCTGCTAAAGAGCAGGAAAGCTGGGAAACGCAGATGTCTCAAGCTGCCAACGATCATTTTGGTAATAGAAACAGCTTACTCTGCTCTGCAGGGGAGGGCTGGAAAGAGTAGGCTAGAAAGAGACATTAGAATAAAATAAAAAGGAAAAAAAAAAAAGAGTAAAAGGCTTGTGATTGAATGGGAATGCACTTGGCACCCAGGTGACCTTCCTCTTCTCCTGTCCCTGGCTTGTGCCATCTTACAAGACAGGAGCTCTCACTTCAAATTAAGTTAATCTGTAGCATTAAATAATTCATGTTGATTTAAGAAAGCTTCATTTCTAATGGGACACACATGAAGGCAGAGTTAATATTGGAAGAGGCTGGGGGGGGGCGGGGCGGGGAGAATTAGACTATGAAAGGTGAATGTATGAGTTAATTGCACATCAGTTACTCACTCCTTGGTCTCCATCCTCACACCCCTGTGGTCCCTTTGTCCTGACTGTCACCAGGCTCCCACCAGCATCCCTCTGGGACCGACCCTATCCCCATGCCAGGCTGTGGAGCCATACAACCCCTGAGTTTTGGTTCCTGCAGCCTTTTCCTGGCTTCCCAGCACTGCCGGACAGGCGCAGCGAGCCAAGGCTCACCTCTTCCCCCTCTTCTCCTCCCTCCAACACTGCCTTCCAAGCTTCTCGCTTGGTTGCATTTGAGAGCTGGGAACTCAACACTAATTAACGTGTCTGCAAATCCCAGCTCGGCTGGCAGGGCCTCCAATTCGTTCATGGTCCCCCGAGTGCAGAAGGCTCCATGAGCTAGCCCTCTGGCACCTTCAGCTACACGGCTGGCAGATGCATATTTTAACAACACACATCTGTTGGCTATATAATCTCTTGTATTTGTCCTCGCTGCTCCCAGCTTTGATGGGAGACCGGAGGGAAGTCTCCGGTGGTTACAGCCAAAGTGTTTGCTTTGCAATTTCACTCGATTGCTGTCTGATTTTATTTTCAAATTTCTCCAAGTCCTAATCAGGCTCTTACTTTATTTAATTAATACCCCAGCTTGGTTAAATAGATCATAAATTAAGAAGCCCTGCCATTAAAGATGTGCCAGGTAGCAGAGAGCCCTCCAGTGGCTTCTGGAACCAGCCAAATAGCCCCTGCCCTCCCAGCACGTGGTCCTGCTGTGGGTCCAGGGACTCCCTGAAGCTCACGGTGCATCTGAGGGGCTTATCCAAGCAGCCTTGGCAGTGCTGGATGACCTGCCAGAGGTCCCTTGGTCCTTTTGTGAGGCACGTGGATGCCTCCACATCTCCCAGATCCCATCTCCTCCCTGTTACCAGCTGCTGCCTTCCTTGCTGGGGCTGGTGTCCCCAGGATGGAGAGCGGTGGCTCTGTCCCTGGGGCAATGCAGGCAATGGGAGGATGGAGGACAAGCAGGGAATGAGGCTCTGCACCTGGAGAAAGGGTCTCCTTCTGCTTCAGGATGGGTTAGCCAGGTACCCCAGCAATATCTGTGCCTGAAACTCTACAAACACAAGACTTCTTCCAATGCTGATGACACTAATAAGCTCATCTGCTTGAGTGTTTGGACTTCTGAAGCTATGGAATGATCTGTTCCACTACATTTAACCATGTAGATTTGAAAACAATGTGACAAAATCTTTAATATTTAATTAAAATATGGTGTAGCTCTGTATCTGAGCAGGGGAGTAGGAGGCAGCAGACCCGTAAAGCTGTTGTCAGACATGAATGACAGCAGTTGGAAACCGAATTTGGAGGCAATATGGGATTTCTTAATACCAAGAAACTGGAAAAGCTGGCAAGAACGGACAAGGCGGCACCAACCCATGCAGAAAAACAGGTGAGCAAAGGTATTTTTCAGAGGACAAGATTTGGGTGTGACAGAGGAGGATGGGGTGGAATGGCCCAGCACAGAGAGCCCTGAGCCAGCTCCACACTATGGACTCTGAGCCACGAGGACCTCACAGCTCTGCAAAAGGCTCTCAAGGAAACTGTTTGCCATGTTGAGATGTGCATGGTTTGCATGCTGGGGAGGTCTTGGGGATCCCCTCCTGCCCATGCAATGCCTAGGGTTTCACCAGCAACCCTGGGTGAAGCTGGGCAGACCACAGTGATTTGGCCTTTGTTTCATGTCAAAGATGAAGCGTGAGAAGTCCCGGTGTGGACAGCCTGGGCACCTGCAGGAGGATGCGGTGCAGAACGAGCTGGAAGGGCTCGTGGCTCGGCCCAAGGTCCTGTTCCTTTTTGCAGAGCTGTACATAGCAGTGGACACAGAGCTGCTGATTATTTGCACAGCAGTGTAGCTTTACAGCGGCCACGTACACTGCTTTATTGCATAATAACCCAGGTAACAGCCGCAGCACGTCACCTCCTTCTGTAAATGCTGCAAGAACCCAGGTAAATAAAGAGAAAGCATCGCTACCGCAGGGGTTACGAAATCATTGCCAGTCCAGCACCGTGGGTGGGGGGCAGCCGGCTGCTTCGCTAGCAGAACCATGAAGCTCCACTTCCACACGGATCCTTCGGAAATGACAGAGATTCCAGGAGGGGGGTCTCCATCCCCTCCACCTGTCAGGATGCTGGAGGTGTGAGTAGCATCCTCCAAACGGGGGCTGCTGGAAGCCCAAGCCCAGCTCCCCTCCCCAGAGGCAGAGAAGGGTGCTGGGGCTTCCAGGAGCACGGGCTTGAGTTGGGTTGGGTTTTGAGCAGAAGACTTTTACAATTCTAAGGAAAACCGTCCCTCTGGATTTAAAAATCAGCCCTGACAGCAATCAGAAGTGGCGAGGAACACCCCACATGTGACTTCTTCAGACGAGACAGATGATGGCATCTGCTGCATCGCTCACCTCCCAGGCAGCCAAAACTTTGGAGATGCACATCGCTCCGGAGGCACCTGCTTCACTCACAACCACCATGGGCTCCTTGAGCCGGCACACCCTGATCCAAACTGGAGAAAAGGGTGCTGTGGTGCCATGACCACCCACAACATGCATCTGGGCAGGGTGCTGGAGGCATCTGCCCGTGACGTGCCACCTCCCACACCTCCCCGGCCAGCCTCCAGCTTCACCAGAACATCTGCACAAGTGCAGCCGGAGCGAGAAATGGGCTACCAGTGGGTTGCAAACCCCATTTTCTCATTGATCGGGTTTAAATTGAATGTGCTGTAACTTTAATTTTCTTAAAAGGAGAGCATGCTGCAAACATAAGTTGCTGAACATCTTAGGTAAATGTACCAATTAGCAGCTACCATGTATATTCACATAAACATTAACTACCATCTATTCAACACATTCCATAACCCCAAAGATAATAACGATTTCCTTTTGATCCACAAAAACATCTCTCTGCTCAATCAATGCTCCGCAGCAGCTCAGAGCACTGACGTACGCCTGTGCACCCTGGGACTAAATTAGTTTTGATATCTTTAGCTCTAATTAAATAACATTATTTCTTTTGTCTGGCTCCAGCAACGTCTTCCGACTTCGCAGCAGAAGGAGGCAGCCCCGGCGAGGGAAGGAAAGGCGGCACAGCTTGTGGAGGTTGATGGCAAGCGAGGAAGCCTCACCGGCAGCCCTGCGCTGCTCTCCCATTTATTTCCAGGCTTTGCTCCCGTAGGGATGCATGTCAGAACTCAGAGCTGCTGAGAAGAGTTCACGGAGCAGAAGGATGGATCGAACAGAAATCGTCATCATCGGTGGGGGCAGGGAGGGAGGAGGCGGTGGTTGGGGGATTTTGGGGACAGGGAGCTGCACAGGGTGGCACAGGGAGAAGACCGAATGGATGGGATGCTACAAACGCTAAGTTACAGCTCGTTTTCTCGGCAGTGCGCAGACTCCTGTGAGGTACGCCTGCATCCAGCACTACATCCTTAATTCGCTTCTTTGGCTGCTTAGCGCTAATTAGCATTGAGCTGACTAAAGCCACTAAAACTCTTGGTTTACATCGTATGATATTTTCCCCCGAAAATTAACTAAGAAAACAACAACAGCACCAACAAAACAAATCCAAACTTTAATTTTAACAAACCTAAAAACCATCAATACTTTCACTTTGGACTTCAATAATCAGGATATATATCTGGAAGCAATACAGACAGAAAACACTGTTTTATGTTCAGGATTTTCAAGAAGAACAACATTTGCATTCATTTCTCTGAAGCCACGTCCATACTGGGAAGTTTCACTGGTCCAGCCTGCCTTTTCCCAGCACTCCTGAAAAGCACCCAACACACTTTTCCAACCCATCAGCAAAGCCCCTTTTCCATCTCCCACCCAACAAGGGGCTTTGTAAGATGCTGGGAGCAGCCCCCTGTTTGCAGTCCCATGCTCCATCCACCTGTGCTGCTCACGGGAAAGACTAATCACCAACAAGTGCACAATGATAAAAGATCCAGTAGGAAAACCAGCTTTTCCTCCTCGTCCTGCACACAACAGCATCACAGCCAGGGCACAGCATAACACGCTGATGCCACTGACACCCCTCATGGCCTTAAATTTGTGTACATGCCCTCCTGAAGGGGCACCTGGATTTGGAGCTGCAGTACCAAACACCGTGCCTGTCCCAGCACTGCTCTGCTCCCTGAACACCTCCCTTCGCTGTCGCTCCTGAAATCATGAAGCATTACTCTCACAACGCGCTCTTTTCCAGTCGTCTTGATTTAACAACACAACATTTTGCATCCGCGAGGAAGGAAAACCCCCAAATAAACTCTGAGTGATGGTGAGCCTGGACTTACCGAGAACAGTCAGCCGGGCAGGTCGGGATCGGATGGCTGCTTGGATGGCCTGACATTCGTAGACGGCGTCATCTTGGAGATCAGCTCTCAGGATTTTCAAGTGATGCTCTCCAGACAGATGGTCTCCTATGACCAGATAGCGTGGGTAGCCTGTTGGACACAAAGCATGGGTCAGAGGAGCCCAAAAGTGAAGGGCAGACAGTGTGGGGGTAGAGCCCCAACCTTCCTGTCACACCAGCAGCTTCGTCCCCTCCGTGGCAGCCAGCCCAAACAGACAGAGAGGCCTCCCAAAGCCCAGGCAGAGACTGCGGGTTTTGCCCTAGCTGTTCAGAAAGGAAACACTGATGATGAGCAGTAAGCTGAAATCCCTAGCAAAAGGACGGGATTTGCATAGCCCGGGGTTTGCCTCTATTTTCAGAGGGGCGACATGCCCAGCTGCAGGTGGAGCAAGGCTTCTGCTGGGCTGTGAGATGGGCCAGACCTGACCTTGGGCCACCCTTGCAAAGCCATGCGACAGCTAAAACTCAATGTGCAAACATCAGCCTGCTACTGGGGCTGCTCACCGAGATGCAAGCACAGCCTGTGCTTCGGGGCCAGCCCTTCCGCCACCTCTGGCTCCTGCGATCCATGCCACGGCATATCTCGAGTTCCTTACGCCAGGTTTTTACGCACATGCTAGGGTTGAAACCCTGAGATATTTCCACTATTAGGTCTGTGTAAAGGTTGGGCAGGGGTCTCCCTTCACGGGGATCAGCGAGACACCCGATGGGGCTGGGAAGGATGCTGCCGTCAGCGCATCCCTCCGCCTGCTGGTGATTAATGCGCTGGGGACCGCAGGCAGCCTGGCACACTCTTGTGTTTTTGTTGTTTCGCAAGCTATCAACAGCAGGATTTGCTCTCCTGAACCGCGAGAAATACAAATGATGGGTTTGTTTGTATTTAGCTAATTAGATGACTGGCTGAGCTGGTAGCGTGCAAGCTGGCAGTTCCTCCTGCTAAAGCAGCCCCAGCTCTGTTAATTGTGGAAGTCATTCACATGAGCCACGTACTTCAGTGGAGCTATTGTCACCCGTCCGTGTTGCAAGGTCTTGTAGGGAGAGATCAGCTCTCTAATGTATGGAAAAGTTGTGGCACTGAGCTTTGAAAAACATTTGAAGAGGGGACTGCTCACTCAGTCAAGTCTGAGAAATGAGTAATTATACATACATACAAAAAAAAAACAACAAAAAACACAAACAAACAAGCAAATAAAAAAAAAAAGGAAAAAGCAGGCATTGCACTTGAGAAGAGCAGGGTCCCTGGAGACCAAGAAACCTGATTCCTCCCTTGGTTTCTGGCTGCTGCTGCCTGACGTGCTGCACACCCTCGGAGCTTCCCCAGGCTCTGCAAAGTCCCTGCAAGGGCTCGGTGCCCTCGCTTCTGACTCTTGAATGCCCATTTTCCCTTTGTTTTGGGGAATGTTAAAAAAAAATAATCAGCAAAATATATAGAATTAACTGGATCCCTTCTCCGCATTTGCTTCAGGCTTCTCCAGGTGCAGTAAAGCCATTCATCACAATGCACACGTGGGATTAAGTAACAAGAAGTCTGGGGAATTTTGTGACCAAACTGTAATTTGCCAGAAGTACAGCTTAAGGAAGCCACAAGTGCTTGTGGGCTCCACTGGCTCTCAATAAATACATTTATCCAAAGCAAAGGCTTTTGTTTTGAGAATGTCAAAACAGGCACTTTCAATGTTTATGAAGCATTTCAGACTGCATTTTGGAAACAGGACATTTGTTTCGAAAAGCCAACCCAAACCAAAGCAAGGCAAGGCTTTCCAAAGGTCACACCTGTGGGAGACCAACTGTTTAGCTTCAAGCCGGAATAAAAGTTTTTGTTTATTCCAAGTTGCGACACTTGTGTTTGGGCTAGCTGGAGGGTTTTGCAGTTCAAGTGAAAACACTCATTATTCTCAAAACAAATATTTGTTCTGAAGCTGTTAAAGAGAAACTGAAGCCAGTTTTCACTTGCTCCAAGCATTTATTTTCTTTTTCCTTAAAAAGAGGTGTTCTTTAACCAAAATATCTATTACACTTGTAGTGTCTTTTATTTAATTATTACTTTGGGGTGGGGGTGGCAATGATCTGCTCTACCCAGGCAGCTTCTGCTGCCCCAGGAGGGCAGTGCCACGACTTACTTGAGAGATCCCGTCCGACTCCAAGGGCGAGCCCGTCTTTGATCCACAGCACGATGCCATTGTACTCAGGGATGGCGCACAGCAGTGTCACGGGCTGCCCGGCAATCACCACCTGGTCCTGGGGCTGTTGCGTGAAGGAAGACGCTTGACCTGGAGAGGGGGACGAGAGAGCGGGATGAGGCTGTCAGTTCGCCATGGGTGGGTTCCAAAAAATTTACAGTGAATAAAAAAAGGGGATAAAAAAAGCCCTGGCAAAGAGGTGCCAGGCATTTCCTCTAACCGTGTCATTCAGGATAGCTACTAGTGTACTGTCGCTGTCATGATCTAAGGACAGAAGAGCAGCAGGTTCTCAGGAACCAGTGATATTTTGTATTACACCTGATACAAGGGGACACCGGTCCTCTGCTCTCCTCTTACCCTTCATGCGCTCCCTTAAACCAGGATGCACAGCCGAGAACCTGCTACAAACCACAGCGACTCGGAAGATCTGCCTGCTGCTCTCCCCTCTGCTACCAGGCCCCCAGTGCAAGCCCCTGGTACGTCAGGGGCTTCACACACATCAGGGGATGAAAGGACGCAGTAGCAGAAGTTTCAGCTTCAGTCTCCCAAGACACACAACGCTAAGCAGCCGAGCTCTTAGGGATGACAACCCCCAAACGCAGTGGTTTAGCACGGCTCTCCTCTCACTTCCACAACCTGAAGGAGGCAGTAACAGTTTGAAGCCCTGAGGACATCTCCCGCCATGGCCAAGATGTCTCACCCCTCCGAAGAAGGTGAAACTTCTCATTTTCCACAAAAAGCATGCTGATTCATCGTAACCTATTTCACATCAGGGTGTGCTAAGTGCTGGCATTACGCTTTATTTTCTCTCTTTGAAATCCATCATCATTCCTTGGCTTTGTCATGACTGAAAACCATTCCAAGTGTCAAGTCCTTCTGTTTTTTTGTCCCCAGAACAAGCGCTCCACTTTCCAACCAGGTGAGGTGTAAACCCAGGTGCCCATATGCGGCCCATCCCTGGTGTTCGATGCAGGCTGGGGCACGTGTCTTGCAAAGAGAATGGTGCAAAAGCAAGAACAAATGCTGGCAAAGCATCCCTAAACCAAACGTGGGCTATCTTAGAGACAGCTTGAGTGCTAGCACATGGATGTAGTGCTGCTGTCTGATGCTGGAAGGCCTTAAATGCAAAGGCAATTCAGTATGTATTCAGTTATCAGTATACATCAATCCAATATCTGCTCGTTGGGGTCTCCTTTGTGTTAGCTATTTGATGAGCATCTGAGAAGTGCTGCTGCCTTGCCAGTGCTTAAAGTCCTGCTCTTACTCTGGCTATGGAGAGATCTGAAAAGGGAGAAGTTGGGAGAGTGGCCTGACTGGATTGCAACTCGCTGTATTGCCCTGGGGGTTTTAAAGATCAGGAGCCTTGCTGCGTGTGAATTATCGCCCTGAAACAGGCACGGAACAAGAAGCCCACATCCGCCAGCTGAAAGGCAGCTCAATACGCTGCGTCGCGCCGGGCTGCAGAAAAAGTTGCTCTTTAAAATCAATGTGTTAAAACCAGGACAGTCTCCATGCGAACCACCCTAAATCAATTCAATCCTAATTTACATTAACTCAATTTAATCATTGACTGATGATTAATCCTAAACCAAGGTTAAGTGTGACACAAGTTCTTGCAACTAAACTTGTTTTCAAATGAGTTGTTAGGCATTGCCTACAGGGCAAAACTGCAAAGCTCAATCATTTTCTAACTCGTGCAGTTAAACCAATGTAAGCCCCCATGTGAATGCTTATATTTCATTTAATTTATTGCAGCTTAACTTAAACATGTTCCTAGCCAGCTGAAGATGTGCAGGAAGGAGCACAGGCATCCTTTCTGGATTTCTACCCATGTATATACAACCGGTTAAAAAGCTCTCCGGATATCTTGGCAAATCCAGGCACATGTCGAGCACCCATGAAATCCCAGGGATTTCAGGAGTCCCATCCCCTCCAGCACCCACATACTTGCAGAGAAGCCTGATTTTCATCACCAGTGCTCCAGTAGGTCATGGTCATGCATGCTCAACAGGACGGGTCTGCTGCAGTGGTACCCCACAGCAGCAGCCTCAGGAGATGCCACATGCTGCAAGGCACGTGGACCTCCAACACTAGCAGAAACACTTGCTCTTCTGAACTGGGATTTAGAAACATCATAGGAAATATTAATCAGCTCTATATTCTATTCAGACTCACAAGGACAGGTGCTACTGAAATAATAGGAAAAGCAGGGATGGGAGAGAGAAAATTAGGAAATGAAGCAGAAAAAAGTAAGCATTTTGCCTTTTTTATTTTTTTATTTTCCACCCGCTAACTATGTTTTCATGGCTCACTCCGTAATCTTGACAATTCTCAAGGCAAGCCGGGCAAGCAGGGACAGTGCCAGAATGCAGTAATAACCAAAAAAGATTGTTTTATCGGCGAGAATTATCAGGTTGTCAGCTGGGAGCTGCAAGAGTCGTAATGAGAAAGCAGAAACACAAAGTGGTGTCCATGCCCTCTGAAAATGTCCATTAAGCAGAGGTTTCATTTGGTAATTGCTGTTGGAAATGAAGCCCCCCCCCCTTTTATTTTTTTTTTCTTTTTCCTTTCTTGATCTGTCTTAGAGAGCAGCTGATGACCATGGAAAATTAGAGCGAGAACATGGCATATGTCTCCTGTCTTTTTCTTCCCTCTGTTTGTTCAGCGTGAAAAATTGTCACTTGAAACCCTTTTTAGTCCAAGGCTCCATCTCGGCTACAAATGTTACAGGCTCAGCCTTGGTCACAGGAGAGGAGAGAAAGGGGTAAGGATGTTAAGAGCATTATCTGGCCCAGTCCCTGCTCCACAGCAGGATCACTGCTCCCTAAATCACAGATAAAAAAGCTAAAAAAAAAAAAAAAAAAAAAAAAAAGGTACCAAAAGGCAGAGCTTGACTCACTTTCAAATCAGCTTAAAGTCTGATTACTGGGTTTTAACTGGGTTTGGAAGATCAGAGACCTGTTCACGTTACAGCTTTCAGCAGTCTTATATCTTAATGTCAAAGGAGCAAGTAATTTGCAGAAAAGTTTTAAGGGAGATAAGTCACTTGACAGAAAATAGCTGAGAAGGGGGAAATTGGGAAAGGATGATTTACAAATGCAGGTTGAGTGGTTTCAGCTACAAGAAGCACTGAGACACGTCAGTTTGTCGGTGCTTTGGCTTTAAAGCAGGGTTCTGTGACTCCAAGGACAAAACAAAACAAAATGAACATTTCATCATCACACAATGCTATGGGTCCACAAGAAGATGTATTTTCCAGAGGTTTCCCATACACTTCCTGGACACCAAATAGGGCAATAGCCAAAAAAATCCAGTCTTAAGTATAACCCAAATCCCAATTCAGATCCTTGCAGAGACCGGAATTAAGACCAGAACACTTGTGGGCGAGCCACCAAACACCGCTCTCACTGGAAGCACCCTGCTCCTCCACAATGCCCACGGCTCTCCATTTCCAGCCTCCAGGAGACATCTCCACCACCTTAGCCCAGCCTAGAGACCTGGTTTACTTCCACACCTCGTCTTCCTTTTTTCAAGAAGACCAGCAGACTTTCAAAGGGGGAAACAAGCCCACGGATGCTCAGCTTCCCGCAAGCACCGCGGGTAGAAGCACGGTGCCGATTCTGCCCCCCAGGAGCATCCACGCATGTGTCTTCTGCTTTTCAGGGGAGATGCACTGAGCAGAAGCAAATATTAGGACTCTGAATTCATTGTTGATTTTTTTTTTCCCCTTTTAAAAAAAGCAAAGAGATATGCAAATGAGATGATAACCATGCCTCCTGGACATGTTCCAGTGTGACGGCAAAGCCGGAGCCTGCCGGAGCGGGTTGTCAGCAGCGGGGCGGTCTGCTGCTGGGGGGCTTTGGTGCGAGAGAAGGTGCAGGGGACTTGATCCCCGAGTCTCATCTTCTCCTGCCTGCTGGCTTTGCTTTGCACCCTGAGGAGCTGTTTACAGCCCCAGCCCACAGCATGAGCTGCTTTGGCTGGCCCTGCGGTCTCCTCCTGCCTTCCTGGAGGAAGTCTCTCTAAAACAAAAGCAGGGGGCACTTCTTTTAGGATTACACTATCGTAATCCTAAACGCCAGGAACAAAACGGAGAATAAAGGACCTATTGTGAACAGTGAGCAGGCAGTAATGCTAACCCTGCTTTCAAAAATCACAAGCGGGGCCTTATGAAGTCACAAGCATGTCATAAAAGTGTAAGAAAGAAAGAGAGAGAGAGAAAAGAGAACCACTTTAGAACTCTTTATATTTCCTTAATGGATTTTGCACCTGTGGCTCCTGCTTTTCAATGTTTCTCTCTAACGTTGCCTTGTTCTTTCAAACAAAAGCTGAGGCTGTTATGTTTGTGACTTCCAAGGGAAATCGTGCCACCACTGACGCAGCATTTCCAGAGGAGTCCCAGTGCCCCGCGTGGTGAGAAGGACCCAAATCCCAGATCTCATCTTACAACCCAGAGGGTTCAGGGAGGCACGTGCACGAGGACACCCCCAAGGCCGTCCGTGACAGAGCAGGACCTTGAAGCTCCTTCAGCACCAAGGCCCAGAGCAGCGACCGGCTTTCTAAGCCCTCTGAAGACTCCAATCTGTTTGCACGAGTTCTTGCCTGAATTATTTCAACTTGCAGCCTCCTGTGTAAAAACCGGCCTGCCTGCAGACACCGTGCTGCAAGAAGAGAGGAGGCAAGTGGGAACAGCAGATAGTTAAATTTTCATTACCCAAGAGAAGTGAGTATTGTAATAAGAAGCAAGGGACTTAGAGCGGGAACAATGACTCATTAGAAACGGAGACACCATGGCTCCTTTTATGTAAGCGGAGCTTTGAATTTCCATTGTGTTTTGAAAAGAATTAGCTCTTTTTGTTGAGGAGGGGATGGAAGTAGTGAAGGAGGCCTCTGATGCGCCTGGTAAAGATGTAACCATTTAGAAATGATTGGGGGTGACTGAGGGACGTTGCCCTTGTCCCACCAGGCTGGGAGCTGATCCTGCCCTTGGTGTGGAGCTGCAGGACGTGTGGCTGGAGGGCGAGCACGGGGCTGGCCTGCCCCGGCGCAGGGGAGCTGAAGGCCGAGCACCACACCATGAGGCCCCTCTTTGGGATGTAAGGGCATCATGCCACCAAGCACCTGCCTGGAAGTCACAGCGTTTCGGCCCATCGCAGGGTTGGTTGCTCCGGGACAATGACACGACGCCTGGAGCTGGAGCTATCTCTGGAGCAGGGCTGGGAAGGCAGGATGGCTGACAGGGGACTGTCTCCACACCTGCCCCATGCAGCTCCTGGTATTGATCCTGGGACAGATGGGCCGGTTCTGCTCACGCAGATGGGTCCTCCTCTGGGAGCCAAGGACAACAGGCTCCCTGCATCAGGCCCATCACGCTTTAAAACACACGCCTGTATTGATTTTTAGATGGCTAGGAAAGGCAAGCAGACAAAAGCAGTACATTATTTACAGTGCTCTCAGGAGTCGTCAGTCACGGGGAAGCACGGCGCGAGCAGGGAGAGCTGCGCGGACGCCACGGTCCCTCATCACCACCTTGCCTGTCTCCAGGTCCCCCCCAGCGCAGTGACCATGGAAAGCATCCCCAAGGATGCTCTGGGGCACAGCAAGGATTTCCCCAGCCAGGGACCAAGACAAGCTCTTCTCGCACCTCCAGAGGAGCTCCCCAGGCAGGAGCAGCTGAATCCCACCAGTGAAGCTGTGGATGCAATCTGGGGCAAGGAGACCTGGAGCAGCCCCCTGAGGGAGGGCCACATGCTGGTGATGGCCACAGCCATGTCTTGCACTTCTCTGCTGCTTCCTGGGAGGAAAACAACCATAGCTTGAGCTCCTCAGTTGCATAACACTTTCCGTTATTTTATTTTGTTTCCCGGAGGAGGGGGAGGAGGGGGAAGAGGAATCTGATGGAACAAAAATGTCAGTTTGGCCTTTTTTAGTTTGACTACGCAAGTCCAGCTCACGTGGCTTCAGTACTCCTGATGTTGCTGAATTATTAAATTTGAAGGAAAAAAACCCACCCCCCAGACGAGGAATGAATCAGCTGTGCGGAAAGGCAAGCAGCAGCCTACTTCTTGCAGGCCAGCCGGGACCTGGTGCTTTTTGTGTCCCCTCTCCCGTGGCCATGGGTGCCAGGCAGGGAGCTGGGCTTGGTCCCTGCTCACCAGCCGGAGAGGTGGCACCCGTCTTCCCCTCGGACTGAGCACAGCAATGAAGGGGCTGCAAAGCCAAACAAAACCCATGCCGGGTGAGGGTGCCAGCGTGGAGTTTGGGGACGATGCTCAGCTCATCAGCTTTGCCTCAGCGTAACCCTTTGCCTCCCAGCTCCAAGCCAGCCTGAGCTCATCCTGCAGCGATGTCAGATATTTCCCTAATGCTGCTTAGAGAAGAAACATCAGCATCCCACTGTGTCCACTAAGCAGCTTCAAACAGGAGACAAAGAAATTCTGAATAAGATATTAGACCTTTTAGAAATCTTTTTGTCTATTAGTCACACAGGCGAGAGATCTGAACTATCGAGTATTGCACTTGCTTTGATACCCACATGAAATCCCAGTACTGCTTTCAAAGTCACTGTGAGTAGTTTGATCAGCCATGCAGAAAGGGCTTAAATGTCATCGTCTGCTCTGTTATTAGCTACCAATTGGGAAAGGTGTAAGAGTATACTTACCGAGGGATATTTATTGGCAACCTCCTCCCAGCACCAGCTCTGAGAATTACCTCTTGTGAGATTAAATGCCTGTTCTTGGTAGCTGTGCTGATAGAAAACAAACTAATGGGCTGCATTGAGGAAGGAAAAATAAGCTGTTCCCAAAAAGCATTGTTCAGGTGACCTTAGGGACTAGATTGCACTGAATATTCAGGCGCAGGACACGCGGCTCCTGGCCATTCTGCTCCAACAACCTGGCAAATACCTGCTGCCCAGGTAAAGCAGGGCCCATAGGAAGAACCGTTATCTTCTGTTAGACAAGATGACGGAGCTGGGAAAATGAGAAAGAGATGAGCTTTGGGGCACGAAGGACTTTTGCTGGGTTGGAGACAGAAGCAGCAAACTGAATTAGGTGGCGTTTTGCCACTGGTGCCAGCACGCTGCAGGATCCTTGTCGTGGCTGCCTTGGAGCTGGTTCGCTCCTGTGGCAGGGGATGCAGGGAGGCTTTGCAAGGGGCAGAGCTCACTGCTTTACCAAAGCTAACAGCAGAAAGGAGAGGTGCATACGCAGTGCAAAGCGCCCTGTCTTGCTCTTGTTAGCAGAGAGGAAGAGATTTCCTCCCATTGATCCACCTGGAGGCTCCAGCTCCGGCTGAAAATTGCCAGCGACTCCACGAAGTGTTTAGTTATCAGTGCTCCCGAGGGGAATAATAAATTACCATTTGCTCTTCTGTCAAGGTGTAGCTGTCCTGGCATGGCTCCACAGCAGCCGTACCGACACACGAGGGAGGGAGTGGTGAGAAGAAGAGGTGATGCCTCGGTACCCCCTGCCAAGCCAGCTTTCTCCTGGTGCTGCGGATGCTTTCCTGATGCTCACCATGTGCAGCTGACCAGCGGGGCTTGCTGAGGGGTCAGCAGATGCTCAGCTGCAGGAGCCTTGCATGGATACAGAGTGAGCTCCCTACAAGCACGGCTTTAATGCACAGAAGAGAAAAAGGGACTTTTCCATCTGAAATCACAAAGTGTCTCCTCTCCCCAAATCTTCCTGATAAAATCCCTTAGGATTTTATAAAAAACTTCAGGATTTTATCCCATGTGACCTGATATGTCTCACAGCCCTGGATTACACCCAGTCAAGGCGGGTGTACCTTACCATAGCCTACCCTCTGCTCCCAGGTCGGGGCTGCTCTCTTGAAATACGGACCCATAAATCTCGTCTCATCCTCTAGTTAGAGGGCATGCAGGACACTTGTCTGTAGGACAACCAGAAGGATGTATAATCCATTTCACAAATGATTTGGAGATTTCAAAGCCTGGCTCAGCTCCCACAAAGAGCAGAAGCGGGAAGTTGTGCAGTCTACAGGGCGGAAAATCAGACCAAAGAGCTTGCCCTGGGTTGCACGATGTTTCGCTTCCATCCTCGCCTTTCACAGTCAGTTATCAAACGCTTTGAGTAGCAGAGAGAAATACGAAATGAAGAATCACTTCAGAACAGAAAATGCAGACATTTAATACCAAAACTACTGCAAGATTCTCCTCCCGTCTTCCACCTTCTACTCCAAACTGCAAGCCTCACAATGAAATGTTGAGAGGCAACTCTACGAGAAACTTCGAGTGTGTTGCTTCTGGGGGCTCCTGGCCAGCCCAGCCCCGTGATATTATAAAGGCATCGAGGATTCTCTCCAGCTCCCTGCTGTTCAGCTGAGCTGAGAAGCAGGGTGAGATTGCTTCAGGTTGTGCTGCGTGAATTAGCAAGTCTAACGATGAAGTGGAGTGAGAATTAGCAGGTTTCTGCTGTAATTATTGTTTGTTTGGATTTTTCCGAGTGGAAATGATTGTAAATATGTGCACTTTCTTCTTCTTCTTCTTTTTTTTTTTTTTAAACGCAACATTCATATTCAGGCTGTTCTTTCGAATAATTAGTTTCAACTCTAAAATTAAGCACATGCAATACACAAAAGAAAGTGCTGGGGAAAAGAGAAGATAGGAGATGCTGTGATGAACAGATTTGAGCAGAGCATCAGCCGCGCAGGAAATGTTTTCGCGCACACGGCTATCCTTGTTACCCAAGGAAGGTGCTTAAAACTCATGCACTTTTCTATCTATGCATGAAGGCCTACGAAAAATTGTTCCCTTCCCTGAAAACCATTGCTGCCACAGAACCCCTAGACCCAGGGAATGCCTAAAGAGTGCACTTATCCCCCAGCTTGGAGGGATGAATGGCATTTTCAGGGGAAAACCCAGTGTTATGGAGGAGGGCGGTGACCAGCACCAATGCCTACAACAGTCAAGTCCTGATTTTGACTGGGAGTTACCCAACACAAACAAGCTCCACAAAAAGAGAACAGAAACATGAACTCAGTCAATAGTTACAGCCCTGCAACTGCTCCATCATGTGCACCCTTGGCAGTGGCAGGGGGACGTGGCACTGAGCACTGCTGTCACCGTGACTGCTCTGCTTCGCTGCCGCAGGAGCCGGGACCACGCTGGAAAGGGCCTCAAATGTATTTATACACAAGGCTTCACTGTTTGTTTTTTACCGGCTCCTTTTCAATGGTCCCCACTGCAGAGTCAATGGCTTGCTTGTTCAAAACCCCAGTCCAAGAGAAGATGAGCACATTCTGGCCTGCTGAGTTAATTAGCAGGTAATGAGAGATGCTCATCAATAAACCCAGCTGCTTCTGAACCCCCTCCTGGGTTGAGCGTCATGCCTGCAGGACAGAGGAAGCTCTCCATCCCCTGCCAAGCTCCACGTGGCTCGCTTAGTTGATGATGTGCTCTCTCCCCAGCCGCCCTGCAGCGGACAAACCCCCTCCCGTACGCAGCGAGGCAAAGCTTGGGGAGAGCTCACACCACCAGCATGACAACAGAACCGTTTTTCACTCAGGGATTTTCTGGGAGGGAGATGTTTTTCCATCTGGTTTACTGGTAGAGGATTCCCTGCCTGGAGTTGAGAGCAGGTAGTGTAAAGCTGGGAGTCAAAAAGAAGGGAAATTGATTAGTGTAATATTACGCTCCCTTACAATGGAAAATTCTCTCCAAGAATCCCCCCTCTTGAAACCTCACGAGTCCACAGCTGGGGATAGAAACCTCCAGGAAAAAAATAATAAAAAAGCCTCTTCTGCACATCCATCCACAGCAAAACCCCAATGCGGGTCCCTCCTCGGGCTGAAATCCCGAGGAACAGGCACAGGAGAGTCCCCAAACAGCTAACAGCCGTGCAGTTAGCCAGCGCCGCCTCCCTTTCTGACTTGAGGAAAAGCTTCCTGCCTTCGACGAGGCAGGGACGTAACCTGGTTAAGGCCTCAGAGGCAGACACATAACCATCATAATAATTTTTAAGAAGCAATGTGCAACACAGCGCCTTACGGACTCCTATAAATTACTCGGCACCCGGCTGCCAGCTCAGCCCAAGCTCGATATTGCCTGCAGTAATTATTTGGATCAAATGCAGTTTATCTGCTTCATATTTGTGTTTCTGTGCTCTCCGGTAACTTATAAATGTCATTGCAGTGTTTATTTGTTATAATGAAACTTAATGACGTTTGAAACCAATGGCTGTGGTTGTGGGCTGCAGGTTTCAAGTAATCTCTTCATCTCAGGAGCAGGAGGCCCAAAGATAACATTAAATTACCCTATAGGAAAGGAAGATGCATGCAGACAGATATTCAGGCCGGTGTATTATTCATTGGAGAGATGACTAGCAATGAGCCACGGCGCCGAGGGCTATGGGCTTCCATCACTGTCACCCAGCGGAGGCGAGCGCTCCTGTCCGAGGGGAGCGTGCTGCCAAGCCGTAAGCCCGACCGCGTCTCCATCGGTCTGAGCAAACCTTCCTCGGCACAGCTCGTGGCCAGATGCCCGCACAAATGGCTGGCGGGGAGGGAGCGAGGTGCTGCTGCTGCCACACAGCCGAGCTGGGCAGGGGAAGCTGGATTCGGGAGGCTCCGAGGGGTGCGGAGCACGGCAGCGGTGACAGCCCGTCCCCACCGGCTGGCTGGCCCTGAACACCTTTCTCCTTCCACGTAAGACCCAGAATAAACTTTTCTTGCCTCTGCTTGAGGCACAGTTCCTTGTCCTCCCTCCTTCTGAGGCCATGAATAATTTTCTCCCTTTGTTTCTAGTGCTGTGTGTATTTATAGACTCTGTTCGTGTCTCCCCTCGAGCTTCCTCTAGACTATATAAATTCACCTCCCCCAGCCTCTCCCCTTGCTCTCTGGTCCCTGGGCCACTCCTGCTGCCACCATCAGCATCCTCCCCAGCTTTGCTCCCCGGGCTGCAGAGACTGGTGCTGGTCACACCGCAGCCCACGTGGAGCTGCAATTACCGATGCCTTATTACCTTGGGATCTGCTGAAGCAAAATGCCCGTGGCAACAGCTGAGAACATCTCTCCCTCATCTCCCTCTTGCTGTCAGAAATGCCATGGTACCCAGGACAGCTAGCACCAAAAGAGCTTTAACCCCTGCAGCACAATCCAGCTCCAGAGCATCAGGTTTATGAGCTGCTTCCCACCAAACGGGCACCGAGGGCTGATGCTTCAGCATCTGGCCAGCAGAGGCTCAGCACCTTGCTGTTTCCCTGCTCCAGAGCAATGCAGCATTGTGAGCTGTCTCTGCAAGGGCAGCGAGGCAGGGGAGAGGAGGCTTTCAGGGAAACTGCACCTCAGCTGCTGGTTCAGTGAAGTTCGGCTTTTTGTATTTGCCAGCTTCTCCTACACAAGGTTGGATAGGTCTGGAAACACGCTGTGCTGTGGTCGTCTGTCCTCAGCGGCATAGCCTCTTCCTTCTGCTCTGAAGCTAAGCTGAGAGATGTTTCTCCTGCACTGCCGTGGTCCTCTCTGCCTCCCAAAGCTGTCGTGCAACCCATTCCAAAACAGCCACGGGATGACCAGGCTTCAGTCATCTCACATGGTTTTAGGGAAAGACTGTTCCCACCAAAATACTCTTTTGGAGGGACGGCAGACAGTGCCTATGCCACTTGGTGGTCTCCGCACCCTGCCACCAACTCAGGTCCCACCCTGCTCCAGCAGGTGCTGCAGGGGGCTTGCAGCACTGGGAGGTGATTTCCGGAGAGGTCAGGCACTGCATCTCAACGCCTGTCAATGCATTATTCAACCACCAACAGGAAAGAAAAAAAAGAAGTCTGGGTAACTTATTTGATTAACCTCGTTTGACCATCTGGATTAAAACCAGAAGGTATTATTGGCAGATGTGTTACCTGATGACAACTGACAAGAGAAATTAGCCTTCATTACTCACACTCCTTATGCGACCAGCTATACAGCACCTCTGGCAGGATGTCACCACGACAGCTCACTTGAGACCTCACCTCCAAGCTCAGCAGGAGCAGAGAGGACCCCGGTGCCCCCCCCAACCTTTCCAGTGGGAGCACTGCAGCTGCACGCACCTGCACACGGCTCCTCGCAGCACCCAGACTCCTTCCAGAGGCCTCCCGGCCGCAGGCAGGCTGGATGTAACCTTGCTCAGGAGCTTCGTGACATCGATTAATGGGGAGGAGAGGATGGTGCAAGGCCACCTGCAATGACCTTGCCTGCACACCCTCGCAAAGGGAGCTGGCTCTGGAATAATGCCACGGCTCGGCACGGGGGGGCTGCGGGCCCTGCGGCTCCTGAGCAGCTATCGAAACAAACAAGTTGACAAATGAGGCTGCTTCTTAATGAAGCTGAAGCCAAAGTCAATACTCGGCCCTTCTATCAGGGCACAGATCAAAGATGGTCTCAAGGGCAAGCGACCTTGGCGGGGGTGGGACAGCTGTCACTCGGGGAAAGGGATGGCACAGAAATGAGAAGGAGCAGCTCTGGAAGCTGCTGCTGGAGAGGAGACAAGGGCAACCTGCAGAAAAAGATTTAGAAGAGGAGAAATACAGAAGGCTGGGGGAAAGCCTTTCTTCCAGGCCTGCTATGCTCTTTCAGCAATTAAATCAGGTTATTAGGATCCCAGTGATCTTGTCCTCCACCAACACTGCTGCAAATGTGGAGCAACATCCTTCTAACAAACCCACATTGCGGTGTTTTCTCTGCAGAGGCTTTCTTTCTGCCCACCACAGCTGTCCACATAACAAAGTGGGGAAGGATCAAGTTTCCCCCGTCTATTTTCAAGTATTGGGGGAGGTTTAAAATTTCTACTTCAAGTTTGGTATTCTTGGGGCAATTTTCTGCTTTAGGAAGGTCTGGGAGGGAACCACAGGCAGGAAGGGAGAAGAAGGAGGAAAACAGCATAGTACAGAGAAGTACATTCCACAGAAATATAGCAGGCCTTCCTAGGTGTAACCCAGCTAGAGCCAGCCCAGTTACAGCAGGGAGGAACCCATCAATGAACACTTGCAGAAGGAGCCATTCGTTTGTGCTAGAGCCAGTCCTTGCCAGCCAGATCTGTCCTGCAGCACCTTTGGCTCCGCCACTGTCCACTGCATCCTCTGAGCCACTGCTTTAGGATGGCCCCTTCCCAAGCAGGGCAGCCTTGCAGCAGGGAATGACTGCAAAGACAGGAGCTCTTCTGAGGATGGTGCATGAAAGGACTCACTTGGGACACCCCAGGTCTGCTCCCAGCCTCGGTGCTGGTGTGCTGTGGACAAGCCCCATTGCTGCTCTTCCATCCCTCCTCTGTAGTTGGCTTGAAGCACAGATTCCCTAGGGCTGCCTCCCTGTTTGCATGGCACTGAGCACAACGCTGTCTTCACCATCTCCAGAAACCTCCACTGGCTGCTCCGCACCCCCTGCTTCTCTTTGAAAGCTCCTCAGTTCAATGCTGGTCTAAGCTGATGGCAACAAAGACCTGGCATATTTATCTCCAGGTCAACCTAAATATTTCATTTAGCTTCTAAAGAAGTCAATTCCTTTCTCCCTTTCTTCCTTCCTTTATTTTAAATCTCGAAATGCATACCGTCTCTCATGAATATTGATGAGGATCATTAGTCACTGAACATTTCACTTCCCTTCTCTTTTCTCCGTCTATATAAAACCTTCATCTTTGTTAAAGGGGAAAAAAAGCCCATCTCACATTATATCTCTGGATGCGTGTTAAGATTAGACCCATTAATACATTTATAGATTGGGTAAATACCTATGGGAGCAAATACTGGGCATAAAAGGATATGTACATACAGGCCGTGAGATTGCTACTGCACTGGAGGTAATTGTTAAGGTTGTGGTTTAAGCTCACTTCTTTGTGAAGGATCACAGTAACAGCCCCAGGTGCTAAAAAACCATCGTGCTGGCTGCCTGGCCAAGGGGAATTTCTCTCATTCCCCCGCTTCACTCATGCTCTCTACCTCTCCTGCAGGTTTTTTTGACCATGCCTGTTCCTTCTGTCTTCATCAACCTCACCCTGAAGGCTGCTGATGGACTTCAGTTTTATTTACTGAATACAGATGGCAGGGTTTGGCTAGATACAGCAAATAGCTCAGGGTGAAAAACAGGACTTGCAACATTCAGTTCAATGCTTTACAGCAATATTTCACTATTTCCTTATGATAAGGATGGATTTTTAGAAGGGCTTAAAAGAAAAGCCAACCCCAACAACAGCAGGTACTTTGTTGGGAGTTTTGCAGTACCTTTCAGTCAATGCCAACCAAGTCCCACTTCACTGTGAAATGGGAACAGGTTCATTGCGTGTTGGCCTGAAACCCACAGTTTCCCCCAAAAATTTCAAATTTCACTGCAGAGTGAAATACAGCTGTGTTGCTCTGATCCAGGAGCGCCACCTGGCAGCTCAGACTGCGGAGCAGAGGTGATGTTATGGGACCTAGCGACACACGGGGAAACCAGTGGGTGTGACCAGCTTTGTCACAACTAGTTCTCCGAGTCTTTTCACGGCATGCCAAAGCAACAGACTCTTGTGCTTGCAACACCAGAGGGGTTTCATCTCCTCAGCAACCTCACTGAGCTCCCACCCTGCAGCCTGGCTTTGGCTGGAAGCACCCTGGCCATGGCCACAGCAAGTTTCTGTCCATAACTCCACGGTAGATTTACTTCTGTTGGCTTGAGAGCTATTTTAGTGGCAAGCCTAGCTGTTTATCAATACAGAGCACGTGTCTTAGAGAGGGACTTACAAGGCTGCAACAGTTTTAATTGATATTCTAAGCTACAGTAACTTGGTAGTGCTTTGTTGCTCCATCGTGTGAATCTCCAGCCCCAGCTGAGCCTGCAGAAGCACACAGGACCTGCCTCCAGGAGAGGACGGTTGGGGATCCAGACCAGGCAGACAGGGATGAACCCCATGTTTCCTTGCAGCACTGGGAAGCCTCTCAGTGCCTTGCAGAGAGCAGTACTGCATTGCAGTGCCTGTGCGCAAGGAGGACTCCTGCGAGAGGCAGAAGCAAGCTCTTCCTTTCTCCAGGCTTGGGTAGGGACATACTGACACCCTCCTGCCCTCATCATGCCGTCGTGTCAATGCCAGGAGAGCTTACAGGAGGATTTATGGCATCATCAGAACTTTACTTAATGGTATAGCCAGGCCCACATGTCCAGGTTCAGGTCTGGTGGACACCATGTCAGTGGTGTGACCTGTACTGCTTATGAAATACAGCCTGCCAGCAACCTCTCTGGCAGGGTCCCCATGGACACCGAGGGAGGAAAGCTAAATAACAGACCCCCGGGCTGCAGCAACACCTCTGCAGAGAGGGAGAAATTATCAACAAATACACACGCTCAAAGGTAAACTCTGCGGGTAGCCTGGAGGCAGCGCAGAGATGAGAAAGCTGGAGTCACTGCCTTCAGAGCGCTGCCTTGCATCTCCTTTAATCCATGCTCCCTCTGTCCCATTGACGCTTTAAAAATAAACCACTCCAAAGCCAACAAAGACAGCAAGCAACACAGATGGCCAGACTTCACGGGGTAAAGCAAAGCACAAACTTATCCCTGCCCTTTTCCACATGAATCTTACTGGACGAGACTTTTCCCATTAAGGACCTGCAGAGCAGCACAAGGACACTGGGATATTCTTCACCCCCCTTAGGTATCAGTCTATGCTTACTAACAGCCAAGATCCCTGGAACGCCTTCAGCAGGGCCTCCATCCCTGCAGGACGGCGCTCAGCCTCCACGTGGTGCCCGGCTCTCCCGCACACCCCGCAGGCTCTACGGGATGGGAATCAGCTACAGAATTCCTTATGCCAGCACGCGGGGTGCGAGGAAGTGCTGTGTTCATTTATTTAAGATTGCACAGCAATAGCTTTCCACAGGGGACTGCGACTTGAATCAATAGATAAAATTACACCCCTAGCCCATTAACTGCTACAACCCCACTGTTACCATACAACTCACAAGGCTGGTGCCAGATCTATAACCAGCGGCTCTCAGCTGCGTAGGCATCAGAGGGTGGTACCCAGCTCCTCTCCAACCCGAGAGCACTGCAGCAGCACGTGGAGGAACCTGAAGGCAGGAGTTTCCTATCCTGTCTGAGCAGAGCCGTGCAGGGCACGTGGATCCCCCCCACGGAGCATCCCTGTACATGTGCATAACGGATCTTACCGGAGAGGATTTGGCTCGCAGCAGTGCTGAGGTCCTGCATTTTACACAGTTCTCCAGCTGGCCTGACCAAGGCAAAGCCTCCCCTGACACCAGACAGAGACAGCTTGTTTGTTGTTTTTTCTTCAGGTTTAACTTACATCCCTGCCTTGTTTAGCTAACAGACACACAAAGCACCAGAGAGATGTCAATGAGACCTCTGCTGATAACAATGCATCTTTAACAACTTCTCCGGAGCTTGCTCCATCCACTCACCTCTTCCTTCTCAAATGTCTTTGTCAGATAATGAACAAAAGGCTCAATGCAGCTTATATGGGAAGAAGCCTTCCCTAATCAATTGCGATTGCGTCGTCGCGGGCAGACACGAGTGACAACGCTCGGGGTAAGGCGAGCTTTCCTATCACAGAGCTGCCAAGCCCTGCAGGAGACAGCACCTTTATTGGCAATGACAGCAGAGTTAGCAGTGCAAAATGTGCACCAGGCTCCATGAGGAGCTTTGGAGATCAGCTGCAGTGGGTTCCAGTAGATTATATGCCATGGATCCCGTGGCTTTTAGCAAAACATTTGCAGAAGTCCCATTTCCAGGCTGCAGACTGATGCCAAGAGGTCCTGCTCATTGCCCAAGCCTCAGAGGGCGAAGTGGGAGGAGATGCTGGGACCCCCCAAGTTGTTTAGGGGCTGATGAGCCCTACTGTGTGCAACAGCAGGCTGAGCCAAAATCTTTTATTTATTTTATTAATTTTTTTTTTTTTACAGGGGTGATGGGGGTTGGCTCCGATTTATCCTCAAGACTGAGAAGGATTTGTGCTCAGCCTGTGCTGCTGTGGGTGTAAAGTCACTTGCAAGATCCCACTTCAGACTGCGTGTCCCCATAAATCCAAGCAATTCTGAGGCAGCAACTGCCTCGCTGGGCTGCTAATGGGTGGCATGAATACGTCATTGCATCTCAGTGCCACTCTAATAGCACGTTTTCCTGGCAGGAAACATTCACTGAACCCTCTTTGAACTACTGCAGGCAGCAGAAGTGGTGTTCAAGCAGAGACATTTGGAGCAGAGACACAGCAGCTTCTCTGAACAAGCCATTTTTTCCCAGAACAGCAGGGACTCCATCCCAGAGTCCCAGCTGGTTTCTCTCCAGGCAGCAATATGGGGCCTGACAGAGAAGAGCTTTGAATCAGACTGGCACTGAAAGGATGCTCAGCCTTTGGGAGAGAAAGGCACAGAGTTTCTCTGCTCTCCCCTGAAGAAGGGCACGGCGGTACAGCTGGAGCAGGGTGGGACTGAGCTGGCCGCAGACCCACACCCAAATGAGAACGATGCTTCCATCCTTTGTACCTACCAGTATGCACCAGGCTTCAATATTTAAGGCACATTTTAAAGCCTAAACCCTATTTTGGGTTTAAAACCATCTTCTTTCCTCCTCTGCTCTCTATCCTTCTTGGTGTTGGACTCTCCCCATCTCTCGTCCCAGCACCCTGCCAACCCAAACGCCCCCCCAGCACAGGGCTGCTACAGAAGTACCCGCAGCCTTCATTCTTGCAAGAGCTGCAGATTCCCTCTGAGAAGCTATTAAGAAGCAGTCGAATAGAGCAACCTTTCATTGACAAGTCACTCGGCCCTTTAAACGATCTCCAAATAGTGTTTTCTTTTTATTGCTTTCTGCAGTTTAACAGCCTTGATTTCAAGTTACTTTGGCTTATGATAAACTCCAGATCTATAGCGCTTCTATTCTTTTCCTCTTTGGTCTCTCTCTCCCACTTCTTCTTTATGTTTTTATTAAAAAAAGATCCAGGAAAACAGATAGCAGATTAAAAGGGAAACAAATTGAAATGGGTCAAATGTATCTTGCTTAGATGACAGCCACCCCATTAGATACTTTTAAACAGGACAAATAATCTGTTCAGCAGCACAAGTGGGCTTTTACATTTATTCTAAATTACAAACCAAATGATTGCAGCCTCAAATGGAAGCAGTGGTTAATTGCACTAATATCTCACTAATTCCAGCACCAAGGAATGGGGAAAAACTAACGATTTTCACCATTTTACCACTTATTCAATTTAGACCAAGGTACATTATGCAAACCCTGGGTTGAGCTTCCTCTCCATTTTGTGATCTATGACAAGGACTGGAATTCCACTTATTAATAATGGAGGAGCTACAGTTATTCTAAGGATGGGTATGAGATAATTATAAGCCATAAAAAACAGCTTTCACATGCATACACAATTCTCTCCCTGCGCCTAGCAGAACTGAAACCTATCTGCAGGCTGGAGGTAGGCAGGAGCTGGAGACCATAAGCCCCATCCAGAGACACCGCTGGATGCTCCCGAGCACAAAGGCACAGCTGGTAAGGCAGCAGAAGCGGGCTGCGTGAAGGGATGAGCTGCCACGCATAACGGAGCACGGGGGTCCTCTCCTTCCTCCAAGCATCAAAGTCACTGCCTCGCTGGGCCAACCTTGACCTGCATCCTGTACTTGAACCTGAGCTACGGGGATCAACGCCACCTTTTGGGACCTCTGTCTCTCTCCTCCCCCTCCCCAGCAAGAGACATCAGACAGAGCTTTGCTTAGTCCCAGCACCCTTAACTAAGACCCCAAACCTCCTCAACAAGGGGGCTGAGGGGAAGCTCGCAGTGTGGAGTCCAAAACTTTTAAGCCGTTTGTAATTCCCCAAAACCTGGGGTTTGCCTTACACTAACCATCAGCCCCACAACATTCTTGTCATCCTTAGAGAAAAATCTCTGGCTGCGGATTCAGACAGCCCCTAGCTGGGCAGATTTCTGGAGCCATTACCCCACGAACGGGATTTGCTAAGCAGCACCCTCTCCCAGTTAAACACAGACCAGCTCTCGCTGCCACACAGAGCTGCAGCCCTGCAGCAACAGCTGCTGGCATCCCAGTGCTCTGCAAAGCGCACGGAGACACCTTGAACACAGAAAGCTTCTGAGCCCTGGTTCCGCTCCCAGCCACGATGCAAACAGAGGGGTGCTGCTGCCAGCAGCTCCAGCACCGAGCCCTCTCCTTGCACAGCAGCCAGCACTCCCAACCACAGCGGCTGAGCCCAGGGAAGATGCCTGCAGGTTAAGGTATAGATTTCAGCCTCATGCTCATCCCTGATTGATGGCATGGATGTAAGCAAGGCAGAAAGTAGGGACAACAGCCAAGCAGGGAGGTAAAGTTGTGGCTTTGTCCTTCCTTGCACACAGACCGTTATCCAGAGCAGGAGGATGCTGCTGTGCCAAGCCCTTTTCTGTCCCTTTTTCCAGCCATGCCCGCTTTCACAGCCTCAGACAAGGATGAAGCACGTCCTTCCCTCCACGCAGTGACAAATCTGAGTGTGGGGCCACCCTGCAGAGATGCACGGGAGGACCCCAAAGCCACCACCGTGCCCGGAAAGGGAGGTGAGAGGCGGGGAGAGGTTGTAGGCACCTCCAGCAGCCGACGGCTGGTGGGAACAGGTGGCGAAGGAGTAGGCTGACACCTCCAAGCACTTAATCGTTCCCGTTAGTAGCTTTATGAATGGCAGCCAAAAAGTGCCATAATTGCTGCAGCGACGCTTGCTAATGACTCGTGTTAGATCTGGCGAGAAGTCAAAGGCAGGAGAGAGGAAGAAAAATAGCAGGAGCAGGATCAACATGTGAGCACCTGCCTTCGGCCACCCCAGAAGAGAGCAGAGAGCCCAGCTTGGAGACTGCAGCGATGGAAGGGCAGGGACTAAACGTGATGGGAGAGCAGGGAGGGGTTTGCAGCACAGCCCTTGCCTCCATCTCCAGCTTTGGGAAGGGAAGATGGCTGAATGAGGTGGGGAACAAGGAATAAAAAAAAAAAAGTCCCAATTTTCAGGTTAGTCAGACGCTTCTTTTCTTGGGGGACTACAGCATTGTCAGCTTTCTGCTCCAAAAGTCACTGTGAGGCAGGGGAAATCACCAAACCCTGGGGAAAGCAGGGCAGCTCAACTTGCCACCAGCTTCAGCAGGACCTCTGTTTTCTGCTTCGTGCTTTGAGATGTCCTGCCCAAGCTACGGCTCCCACTAACCCACCACTATGGCCAGGGGTGGAATCCAGCCCCGCGTGCACAAACAGCATGCTCCTGCCGATTATGTATCTGTTTCTGAATGTTAACAAACAGGCGGCAGCATCTGATTGAGTGGGTTATTAGCAGAATGAAGACAGATGGCGGAGGATTAACTCTAAAGCGTCTTTATTGCAAGGCTGTCACTGCAGACAGCTCTACCTCTCTCCCTCTGTCTACAACTGTCACCAGCTTAATTCTACCCTACAACTCACAGCCGGCACCAAGCAGCAGTCCCAGCATGCCAGCAAGGAACCGTCAATCACAGCAAAGGGATGGGCATGTCACAGCCACACTGGAGCAACACCCTCCTACACCTGCCCCCAGAATGCACCCAAATCCAGCCTGCTGTCCCGGCTCATGCTTTGCAGCAGCGATACAGCATGAGGCAATTGCAGCCGATGCAGTGCAGCAACACCAGCTGTGGGGGGACTGCTCAAATCAATTTTGCTTTGCACATCACCACCAGGAGCATCCGAGGCTATGCTGTTGCTTTGCAGCTGCGAGAGATCCTGGCACCTCCTCCAGACCTGTTTTGTTTGGGACCCAGGTTGATATATGGCAATACGAAGAGCTGATGTGCGTTACCAAACGCTAATGGAGGTGAGTTCTTGGACATTTATTTTTGCTTCTCACCCTGGAAGACAGCTCAGCCAGAAGAGCCTGCACCTGCAATCATGTTAATGGATGTGCATCGCTTGCCAGGTGGGATGCAGACAACATAATGCTAGCAAAACCCCTCACTGGGCATGGCCACAGAGCATCCATAAGACACAATATTTATTTTACCCTGCTGGAGGAGGTTGCCACAGTGGTCTGCAAGTGCCCAGCCTGGATCCTGTCCATGGGGACAGCCAAGAGTAGAGTTTGCCCACCAGAAGGGCTTTGAGAGCAGCCGCTCCCCTCCAGTTCCTAGCAGATGCAGCCCAGGATGGCTCCGTACCAGGTCTGCAGCCGTACAGCGTGGTGCAGCTCCTCCACACCGACAAGACCTGCGTCTAAGTCCTCTTGTGCTTCTCTACCTAGGAGCCCATTCTGTAGATGTCTCCATTAAGTGACAGCAAGGTTCTAATGATCCCTGTAATTACCCATTTCCACTATGATGGAGACCCCACACTTCGTAATTATCCGACTGCCCCACTGCCTGCCTCTGCTTTCAGCTCCTTCAGCTGCCCTGTTATTATTAATAGGGCTATTCATTATCACCATAATGCAGTAAGAGAGGAAAAACTCTCACTTGGCAAAAACATGAAGGGGAAGCTGTCTCACTCCTTATCCCTGCAAGGTAACTGGCCCAAAGAACCTGGCTCAGGTACGTTTGGCAGGGAATACCTCTGGGATGACCAGACATCTGAAACCCCCCTCTGCTCCCACCAGCGCTCAGCCCATGTTCTACAGCTTGAATCCGTGCTGAAATCTAAAACCCAGGAGGCTTGAGGTCTACAATTGTCATCCAGAACCATCTTCAGTTAAAACACGAGTCCCAGGCGGTCTTTGTGGCCATGGAAATCCCCTGACTTTGTGTTCATTTTTTTTTTTTTTTTTGGCAGATTGTACCTTTACACATAATGGCCCTGCAGTCTGCAGGGGCCAGAAACTCATCTCGAGGCAGGCACGCTTTGTTCCCTTCCCCACACAAAGGCTTTACTTTTGGCCTTTCATGTGTCTTTGTTCTCTCTCCACAAAGCCATGTGACGGCTGAAAAGGGGGCTTGCTCTGTAGGTGGATGCAGGCTTTGAATCCCAAAGGATGGGCTGGGATGCCCACGCGCAGCACCTGTGAACATCCCAGGGGCATGGCCAGGCAGCCTTGGAGAGGCTCGAGGAACACGAAAGCAGCCAGAGATTGCACCTTCCCACAGCACTCGGATGAGGCTGTGCCACCCTTTCTCCCAAGGGGCAGCCCCTTCCTATTAAAAATATTCTAATCAATGTTTAAAAAGCACAGGATAATTAACAAACATGAGGTGAAAGCTTGTGAAGTGCTTTCTCCATGTTATCAGCTCGGTATCAGGACTCCTGGGGAACCGAGGGAACCTTTGATCTTCTAACTGATATTCAATCCATAAGTTTGCCTCCACTGGAGCTTCACCCCATGCAAGCTAATGCACCTTTTGCCCTCACGAAGGCAAAGCTTCCTGCAGGAGCAAAGACCCCTATGGCCAGTCGCTGGGCATTATGCCATCCTACAAACGCAAAAGAAAGCACAGCGGGCAAGTCAGCCCACCTTCTGCCCAACCAACCCCCAAAACAAGGACTGAGCCCAACTCGGACCTTTTTGGGTTGAGCTCGCCATCCCCAGCAGCAGCCCCACTCTTGTACACATCCTCAGCAAGCACCTTCCGACTGGCCCAGTGCCGGGACCTACACCCTCCTCGGATCCAGCATTACCCAGAGGTAGGGCTGCACCAGGGCCCACTTCGGAAAAAAGCAGCCAAGCGACGAAGCTACGAGAAGCAAGGATGCCGATCCTTCCGAGCATAAATAGTTTTTGTTTAGTTATTACACTTCATAATTATTTATGGTATTTCTATGGATTAATCAATGCTCATAAAATACCTGGGGGATGACTAGAATATAAAACAGGGAAACTTTAGCGAGATCTCTGCCTCAGCACAGGGGTTTGACAAGCAAAGCAACTATGCTTTTGAAAAGGCACAGCAGCCCTGATCTCAGGTGAGAGATTTATCCAAGCAAACGCCGACAGCTTTTGAACACAGCAAGGCTAAGCCTGACTCTAATTGACTTTTGTACCTCTGCCACCAATTAGCTAGACATTTGTTTGGCAAGGAAGTCCATGTAAGCTCCAGGATGTTGCGGCTTTAGGGATATTAGGGGTGAAGGTAACCTGAGCATATCCCCACTCCTCTCCAGTGGGGTCAGATGCACCAGCTGAAGACAAGTACTTTGAAGGTGTCCTGGTGAGGCACCACCACCCAAGCAGAATAAAAGGACTAGAAGCAATGATTGCTGAAAGAGCTTCCTGTGCGACAAATCCCTTTCACAGGAAAAGACAGTGGATTTGGGATGAATGGAAGCAATAAGCTCCTGCTCTTCTCTTGCTACTTCATGCAGGGGCTTCCCGTCTGCTTGCCCAACAAGATGTTTCAGAAATCAAAGAGGAAGCAGGGTTTTCCCCTTGGGGCGACCAAGAAGCTAGCATGTTCCTAGCAATAGTGAATCCTTGTGATGAGACTGCTAAGGAGGAAGGATGAAGAGAAGGTGGGGAAACCGCTCACCTTCAGTCATCCTGCGGTACTTCTCCTTGTACATGAACCCCAGTACTAGGCAGCATCCTCTTCCTGGGAGCCCCAGTTCTGCAAGAGAAGAGAGAGCCATGTTAGAAGGCTGGGGACAAGAGCAAAATGGGGATGCTGCAGGGAAGGAGTTCTGCCAGCTACTTTGCTCAGGGGAAGCACCAGCGACGTGCAAGCCGCTGGTCCCAACCCAACTGCATCCAGCTGACTGCTCTGCTCAGCCACACGCAGCCAGAGGCAGGAGGGTCACCGTCCCCTCCCTGTTTCTCAAGCACTCCTTTCCATTGTGCATAGGGAACAAGCTGCATCTTCCTATGCACCAGTGTGCTGCAAACACACAGGCTCTTTAATCCTGGTCTCCCTTGGCAGGCATGGCAGCAGATGGGATGTGGCCCTCCAAAGGGAAGACAAAGCTGGCTTGAGGCACCCTGCTCTTTGGAAACAAGCGGGTGACCCTACAAGCGGTAAAGTGCCTGAGTCCAAGGAGGCCTATGCCTTTGATGCCTTGATTCCTTAATGGGGTTTTCTGACTATCTACAACCAACAGAGAAAGATCTGAGCGTGGCTTCTCCAGAAGTAGGCTGCGTGCACGCGTGCTCTCCCTACACGCATCTCAGAGCGGCAGAAAGCTCCCCTTCTTCAAACGCATTCTGTGTCACAGCGGAGAAAATTAAGGTACCACGTCCCCGCCGCTGCCTGCCTGCGGACCTGCCGTGCTCCTCGGGGGTTGCTGTGCTCCGCAGGGCCCCGCTGATCAAAGCCCCTTTGATGTTTACTTAATGCGGCTGTGGTCTCCTCGGAGCCTGCTATCCGAGGATGGGGCACTCGGGAGCATCGCGGAGCCGCGAGCAGGAGGGGAAGGCAGCAGAGCAGGAGCGCAGCAGGGGCTGCCGGCAGCCTCGGCTCGAGCTGGGCAGCACCACGCAGGTTGGGCTTTGGGCTCCATGCCACAAGCTAGGGTTCGCGCTGCACAGCTGGGCTGCTTTGGAGCAGGAAGGTTGCTCACCACTGTGCGATGTGCAGGGAAGATACCTGGAGTCATACAGCACTGCGTATGCAATATTCCTCCCTAGGGCTGCTAGCTACTGTGGCATTCTGGCAGAAGAGTCATCCTCCTCCTCTCGCGTACAGCAGCTCGGGGCAGAATCGGAGCCCAAATCCAGAAGACACCGATGACTTGTGACCCCCATGGTGCTCAGGGTACGAGCAAGACAAGTTAAAAAAGTTTGTCTAACTTTAACTGGGATCCATCTTGCAAGAGCTTAAGGACCAACAGCTCCTGATCCCATGACAGAGGTCATCAGCATCTAGCCAAATAAATGCTATGTTCTGTCCCACTAAAGGAAATTGGCCATACAAAATTTCTATCAAGATGTTTAAAGTAAGACAAAATTTAGTTGTCCCTTAAATTCACACTGCCACTTAAAGTCAGACCCCAGAGGGAAATGGGCATCCGTGGGCAGTGACACACTTCATCTATCGGGATGATTTTGGAAGTGCCCATAATTCTCTCACTAACTATAAAAGGTGGTGACCAACTCAGGTGTAGATGCTTAAAGATTAGACTGTTCAAGACAGGTGAACTGACCTTCCACATTCTCAGCAGTTGCTTGAGTCAGAGTCCCTACTATCAGCACAAGGCAACCAGCAACCTCCTCCTGGCTGATGCAGAGGTGGCAGCCAGCCCTCCTGCTCCTCACGCTGGGGGTGATGTGATCCGTGTCACCCCGCACAGCCTGCTCTACGCAAACACACCCAGAAAGGTGTCAGCTTGCAGAGCGGTATGTGTTCAATACTCCCCGTTACTGTTAAACCTGCTGGTTTTAGGTAAGGACATTCAGCGCGGGCTGCCTTGGTTAGAGCTAGCCAACAGCTAGAATTGATAAGACCTCGCTGAACTTCAGGTGGGTTTCCATAGAGGACCGCACGATGCCGTGAGGACGAACACCCTGCGTGCATCAGCTGCAGGCTGCCGATAACCTCCCCAGCCTCTGGGGCTGTTTACACAGAGCCTGCAACGCATTTATGCCTTTATTGATGGAAAAGACAAATGGCATTGATTCCTATTGAGCTTTCAACGAGCACCAAGCTATCAAAGTGCAATTAAAACAACACAATTAGATTAGCATCACACAAGGCAGCACAGTCCACAGCGGGGTTGAGCAAGCCAGCATTGCTGTCTTGCTAATTTCATCGTGCGTCGTACAGCCCTGCAAATGCACAACTGTTTTTTTCCCCCCAGACTTGGAGCCCTGGCATGGCAAAAGCTGCCATACTCTCTGCAGCCAACAAACAGCTGCAAGAGCATCCTGAGCCAAAACAGAGGGGAATGGAGCTGGGACAGGGGCAGCAAAAGGTGCAGCTTACTTGGGGGGATGAATGTCAACCCAGTGCCCAAATTCAGATGTCCAGCTCTCATCTTCCAGGTGCAGGAAGAGAAATGCTCCCCAGAAAGAGCCTGTGCTTTAGAGGTGATGGCAAGGGGCTACGACTGAAGACAAGGGCTGTGGTACCCAGTGCCTCAAGCACAACTTTGCCCTTGCAGGAGGGAGGGATGGATTGGTGAGATCAGGGTTGTCACCCATCCAGAGCCTGGATGGGCCCCCACCGGAATGGGTGTTGCTGGGCCATTTGCCTCCCTGAAGGGTGCTATAATTAATGCTTATAAAACACTTTGATATCCCATGATGAAAGGAGCTATACAGGAGCACTACATTATAATAATTCATACCATAAATTTGTGAGAACATGCAAAAATCTTTATAGCTAAAGGCACCTTTAAATACTTGAGAGTGCCTTTAAAAGGTAAAATACTTCAAGATGACTCTGATGCCTACGGATGTCTCACCACTTCACAGCTTTTAATGGCTATCTAAAAGCTTAAATAGTGAAGCAGACACCCCAGCATTTTAAATCTTCTGACTTTAGGGGGCTGCTGAGGTACCACTGAAAAAAGAACATTTTAACCCATGGATGTGTGGCACCCACCTCCTGAAACAAATCCCATCCACTTCCGTGCAATGACAACCAATTTTTTCCTAGCATAGTAGAATGAGTTTCAGCTGAGGTTTGTCACCCTGGCCACTTAGAAAAAGCGTGAGTTTAAGTATTGTGTTTGGAAAATACACAGCAGAAGCACATTTTGACTCAAAGTAGTATCTGCATTGATTCATCCCAAAATCTGTAGAAGAGCCACTTAGACAAAGCAAAAGCAAGTCCAAGCCCTGTGTTGTCAGCATTAGGGGCAGCAAGTGACAAAGAAGCAAAATCCAATGCAAAGAAACAAGTTCAGAGGATGAATCAAGCCTATGACTTCTAGGAAGTGACCTTTATGTGCATCTTAGGCAACAGAGGAGGTCAAGCTGGCTTTGGGAGAGAGATATCTTTTCCCTGGCCCAAACTATGGAATCCTGCTTTTTCTCTATTTCCCCCCTTCATTTGGGATTTCCTTACTCACTCTTAAGGCAATTCTCCCAATGACAAGTCAGAAAGGGATCCAAGTTTCTGATCAGCCAGTACATTAAAGGCTAACACTGCAAAGAAGTAATAAAGGTTTATTAACACAACTATAATGTGTACTATTGTGTAGCTGTATTCCACCAGGAATGGTAATAAATGTTTAACAGCTCAATAATACCTGTTTAATAATTTTTCAGCTTATCCTGTCGAATTGCAAGTTTATTAAAGAACGATAAACTTTATAATCACCGTAAAGGCATAATTGCGATTCCATTGCTTATTTAATATTGAGTTAATTATATTACAACTAAGTTATATTTTCCCATACATATTAAATATCAATTAGCTGTTTTAAACTATTGATTTGTATTTAATTAACTATGCTATTATATACCAATTAAGCTCTTAGAAGAGAAGCAGAAACAGCTGGTCTCTTAAATTAAAATTTAAAAACATTGTATTAAAATAAATATCACGTTTCTATTTTTTCATGTTTTCCTTCTGCAGAGATGGCAATTTGCTATCTGTAAATATTTTTTCCAGTTGCATGTTATATGTATGAGCTTCATTCTGACCTTTGCCTTTCCAGGATGGGAAGGGGCAACTTCCGTGGCAGACGGCCACCACGTTTGGGAGTGGCTGACACTGGGATGGGAAAGGCAGAGGGCTGGAAAAGCCCCCTCTCACCTGGGGATCTAAGAAGTCAAAAACTTGGGTATGAGCTCCTGAAAGAGCATGAAAGTCCTGGAGGAAAGAAGCTCCATACCTTTCTGGTGGTTCCTAATTCAGCTACCAAGGGCGGTAGGAGAAGATCCTATCACCAAATCCAAGAGTTCTGCATTACTTTTAAAAACACTTTGAGAAACCATGTGCTCTTGCTTAGAAGTATGCTGTCCTGACATGTTAAGTTGTCTGCTATTGAATTCCTTGCTAAAAGAAAACAAAAAAACAAACAAGAAAAACCCACACAAACAAAAAAAACCCTAATTATTTCCCTGGTCTTTTCTGGAAAGCCCTAAGTCTTCCAACGTTGTTGGCTTCACCAAGGTAGCAGTGACTCATCCCAGCAGCTAGAAGAAGTGTGTGAAGGAGCATTTTCTTCTTCACTTTTCAGCACACTGCCCTCCAGGTTCAGCAGCCATCCTGCTTTGCGCATGGTTTAGATTTCTTAGGCGTGCCCATGACCTCTTCTTAAGCAGTCTTTGCTCTGGGCACCACTGAGGTGAGCTGCATCCTTCCCCTCCAAGTTCTCGTTCTGCCACAAGGATTGGCTTCGAGCTTCTTCCCTTGCTGTCCTTTGCGTCCACAAGCACTGCTGAGCAATCCAAGCCACTGCCTCGTTTCAGCAGAGAGCAAATGGATCCTCCGGCATCCAATTTGTATGTTATACCATTAAGTCTGCAGAGCAATCCAAGGTCCTCAGAGATGAAAAAGCTATACAAATGCAAGTTGTTATTAAATCTGTGCCTGGTTAATTTATAAAAATGTATTAAAAAAACTAAGAGGCTTCCCAGATGAGAAAATGGGCACATTACTCTTTGAAATATGAATGAAGTAGAGATCAGTGTTAAATGCTGTGGTGATATTGTATTTTATTCTACAGTGCTCTGCAGAAAAGTTGCATTTATAAACCCATTTATTGTGTTATGTACTTGCAAACCACCTTGTCATCCATTTATTGCACAAATAAAATCTTAAAAGCAGAGGATTAGTTGAGTGTGTCCCCGTGGGACCACAATCTGACTTTAAAAGGATCCATCAATGAAGGAAAACAGATGGAGCAGAGGTGTTTGCCAGCTCATTGCTCCAAGACGTAAAACGCAACTGCGCAGAAGGGCTATCCTCTAATGGGCCCCAGACCTGCAAGTCCTGCCCATATTAACGAGGGAAAGCACGTACAGCAGAGCTTGCGGAAACCATGGCCCCCCTCAGGAGCCAGGGCTGGCCAAAGATTTAGAACAGCAAAGTCTCCTCTCTCGCCACCACACAAGGGTGAAGACCACCTTGGGGAGGATGGTTTGACTTTGCACAGCCAAGGAAATTCCTCTAGACTGAAAACTGTGAAATCTCTCTGTAAAGATCTAAGTTTCCTTTAAACAATACTAGAGAGAGGCGTGTATCTATACCAAGGACACAGCAGGAGCACCAAAACAAGCCAGCCCTAGTGCTGTTTTACCTAAAGGGAATTTCTGGCAAGTGTAGTTCTTGAAGACCCTCTACGGCTTCTACCAACCATGCTTTTGGGTTAATAAAACATAATAGAAAATGACAGAATACGGGTGGGTACACTTACTTTAACTGAGCGTATTTCAACCCGTTGAAAAAACAGAGCCACTCCCAACCCAGGAGCTTCTCTTGGACAAAGTTTTGGACAAGCGCACACCTGACACACCACAGTACGCTGGCATCCAGCTACCCAACATGCCCTGGAAGACCCCAAAACCAAGAGGAAGACTCGCAAAATAACACAGTAGTTTCCAAGTAAGAAACCACTTATACAGTGTGATCTCCAAGAAAGATCACCAGGAAGGAGCTCTGCCCTGTTATCAGGCAATTAAAAATTACTTCTTAGCAGGAAACAACTGGCAGAAGGGGAAAGAATAAAGAGGGACTCATGCTGCTAGGCAAAGAGACTTATTTCCCTCTATTCCCTGGCTAACAAAGGGAAGAAAGGCAGCTCCAGGTTGCAACTCAGTGTTGAAGTGTTTTAAAGAGGTTTTTCTCCCTAGTGGCAACGTGGAGCTTTTGGTAACCCAAAGTTCAGTAAGCTGAATTAGTTTGTATCCCCCACTCTCCCCGCTAGTCCCCCATGGTTGATGACCCTTTTCTGAACCTCTTACAAACCTACTGTACGTGGGGGGGCACCAAGCAAGTGAAAAAAGATCCTCGCAAACCTTGAACCCAGTGATTCTTAGGATTTTGTTTTTCCTCTCTGAAATAAAGAGGTCTGAAAGAGGAGCTGCTACAGGAAAAAAAGTTTACCCCAGAGTAAGAAAGCCTTCAGTACCTGAACTTTCTTGCATAAACAGGCTTTCATACCTTTGTATGCTCAGGTATGCATTTGGACTAGTCAAATCCTCTTAAATGCCTTGCTTTGATGAGGTCTTATGGCAGCAAATCCCACACCTTAACTACACCTAGCATGTAGGAAAAGTACTGCGTTTCCCCTTGTCAAAATCATAACATTCACACAGTGTTTGTTTTGTTCAAAGAAACAAATAAAAGGTTCTGTAGGAACAGATGTTCTCTTTACCAGTAACAACATCAGATCATCTCCTGATTGCTCTTCCAAGAGCACTGCTGGTCAGAAAACCAGTGCAGCCACGTCACCCTGCCAACATCACACGTGGGCATTGCATGAGGCTTGTGGGGTTGCCCACAGTCACAAACCCTCCAGTGGTATGGGCAAGAAACCATAACCTGCACCTTGAGCTTGCCACTTGCTGTCTGCACGCCCTCCTGCTCAGAAGACCACCACGGGCATGCAGCCATGCCCACAGCAATGCCCCCACCCCATGCTGCATTTTACCATCTCACAGGCACAGTTCAGATGGTTCCTCCCAGTCTCCTTGGCTCACACTGTATTTTGCAAGAACAAACCGGAGCCCTGTCCTGCTGCCTCCCCCATCCTTCTTGACTCGCATGCTCTGAGGCTCCTCCGCCTGCTGCACACCCAGGACACAGCCCCCTAGAAATATGTCTGTTTTTCAGTGGGGCTAGGCCAACTCATCTTTATGACAGACTGAACCGGTACTTAAGAGCTTCCTGGGGGGTTTAAATCTGCTTTTGACCAAAGTCCATGGTGTCTGCTGCTCTGTTCAAGCCACAAGTAGCAGCTCGTGCTTGCAGGCTCATCACAGGAAGGTCAGAAACAAGACTTCTGGAGAAATTTGGGCAATGCACAAGCACCTCCCCACACACTCCCCAGTCTTTCCCAGATCAACCCCCAAAACCATGACACCTCCCATCCATATCGTCCTTCCAGGAGGAGACGTGCAGACCACATTTGCTGACCTCAGCAAGACTCTGCCTCTGTCGGGGCCACCAAGGCTACTGGAGGACAGCCAGGTGATGGGGACATCTGTCCTGGTTGTACCAGGAGACATGTACCATACAGACCTTCTCACATCCACTGGGGCACAAACAGGGAGGGCAGAAGAGGAAAACAGAGAGTTTGAGCCTCCTTCCTTGCTGTCTGTCTGCTCTGCCTCCCCGAGGCATCTCCTCTCGCAAGCCCAGGGCGTGGATGGCCCCAGGCTGTCTGTCACCAGCCCCCACGCTCCACTTGGCAGCAAAGACCCAAGCTGGCAGTCACCTCGGGACACGTCTGATGGGGCCGGTGGTGGAACCGATGCAGCATTACAGCCATCTTCCCCTTGTGCCCCCCGCAAAGCCAAGAACTGCACATTCAGCTCCCCAGAGGGGGACAATAACTGCCCTACCAATGAGGTAAGGAGGGAGGGTAGATCTGAAACCTATCACAGCCATCAGAACAGCAGAACACCTTCCTGTAATGCCTCTCCCATTGCACTCGATGAAAGAGGCTCCCCAGGGAATCCAAAGACCCTTCTTATTCTGCCTCCAGCAGTTGCACTGGCTCCTGGATGTGCTCCTGCTCTCCAGGAGGGCTTTCGTAGTCTCTAAGTCAGTCTGAAATCCGAATGAAAAAGCTCAGAACAAAACAGGAAGAAAGATGCAAAACCATGGTATTTTGGTTCCTTAGGAACACAGTGCTTTCTCTAAAGACCTGCTTTCATCTCCAAGCACTCTGGTTTCTCATTTCATCAAAAGCCACTGCACTGTTCCTTGCCTCTGCTGTAGGACCCCTGCAGGTCCCATGGCAATCCAAGGAACATTAGCTACACACACAGCACAGCATCATCTTGAAGTCTGGTGAGAGGATCTCATACTGAAATAAACAACACACCCAGTGCTCTCCTGGCACAAAGAGAGCTTCGTTTACACGTAGGCCTAGAGATCTGCATAAAGCAGGAGGCACCCTAGCCTTACAGCCCACCCAGATCATCCCGTAACATTTCTGCTCATCTACAAGGAAAGCTTGGCACTGGAAACCCTTTGCAATGAGCCCTTAAGTCCCCACGTGGGTCTGACAGGTTGTGGGCACACTGGAGCAAAAAATAATAAAAATAAAATTACAGCACTGTAAAGGTCACATCTATTATAGCGCTCTGGATCAGCAAGGGCTCCTTGCACATCCCACCTTGAAGGCATTTCTGGCTGAGCCATCCATTTTAGGAGGCTAGAAAGACAGGGGAGAGTATAGGAAAGCACACACCTTGGGAACATCCGGCAAACAGAGCTATCCTCTGCTTGACCTAGAAAACCATCATCAAACCCACCTGCCCTGGATCCACCAGACCCTCCTACGAAGCCCACTGCCTCACATCTCCAAATCCTTCACATGCAACCGCCTGACACCCTAGACAACCACACTGGCTCCTCCAAGACCAAGTACTGTGGCCCTTTAAACCCCTCTGAAGGCAGGGAAAGCACTGAAGAGTAGTTGTGCTCTCATTTGAGGATGAGACGACAGAGCTAGGGAACCCTGCAGTCCTTCTATTACTGGGAAATCATGCTCCAACCTCGCAAATGCCATTACTCCTGTGTATCTTATAATTAAATTGTATTTGCTGGTTACCTCACAGCATGTCTGCAATTCTTGTGCATCCAAGGCTTTTTTTTTTTTTTTTTTTGATCTTCAGCTTCTATTTTATTTTCCCCTCCTTGCCAAGCCTCAGAAATTTCAGAAAACTCCTTAACCTGCCTCCCGCTTGTGAGGTGAGAAGGCGGGCAGGAGGCACGCTGTGCAGCACTGGTCTGCACTAAGCCACCTCCTCGTGGGCCACCCAGCTACACAAGAGCTATGGTGTGGCCCCAGTTACCCCCCTGCTCCCACCACCAGCAGGGTGGTCGAGTTGAAGGAGACCAGTGATGTGAACAAGCCACCCTGAATCAGATCTGCACACGGAGGTGAACCCCTCAAGTTATTTAAGCTCCCATTTAAACCATTAGGAGGTTGAAGCACCTAAATATCTTGGGAAACCTCACTGATGGTGGTGTAACTGAACTTTTGGAGGTGAATAACTTGGCCAAAGGAGCAGGAGATGGAGAGAGGAATCCCAGCTGGGGGTGCTTCTGCAGAGAGCGCTGCATCAGCTGGCAGCACCTCGCTGCAGTCCCCGCTCCTGCTCTTTGCCTTCTGCTAAAACTTACTGGAAGAGCGCGCGGTGCTAAGCTGCAACAGGCAGCAGGAAAACAGGTCCCTACCCCGGGCAAAAAACAAGATGCCAATTACAGGGCAGGGGAGGAAGCTGCAAGACCGAAGGGATCAGCTAATCACCACGCCTCCATCCCTTCCTGCGGGCGGCTGCTTTGATTGGGGTATTGAGGCTCTGCAGCATGCTGGCGGGGAGGGCTTTGGTCACATTCAGCAGCAGGAGAAAAGAAAACAAGTGGGCAAATTTCGGGCTGTGGGAGGCTGATTGCTGCCCTGCCTTGACCACATTCCTTCAATAGCCCAGCAGTAGCAGATTCGGGCCCGTCGGGAGAAACAAATCCATCACCAAGACTGCCAGGCCACGCAGACGTCCTGCTACAACCGCGGCTGCAGACAGCGCTGCTCCTGCTGCCGTCTGCACCAGCCACCTTGCCTGGACCCAGGGAAGACACTGGGCATCTGCAGCTCTAGCTGGAGCATCCAGCTAAAATCTTAAGCCTGCAACATTTACTTTCTCTCAAGACCATCCCAGCTCCCCTTTTAGAGCATTATCAGTTTCCCTGATAATTGACCTGAAAGCTCACCATTTCTGCAGCTGGCCCTACCGGGCGCATCCCTCCAGTTGCCGTGCTTTTACACTGCAGACACATTGCTAGTGGCACTCACCAGCTTCAGCAAAAAGGCTGGGAGTTCACAGAACATTAAAAACTTCCTCTGCTCCTGCAGGGGTGATTATTACAGGCAAGAAGAGGCAGGAAGGTAAGCCAGAGGAAATCAGTAGGGGAGGAATTAGCACCCTGCTCGTGCCCTTATGCATCATGAAGCACGCATGAGCAGCAGGGATCTCATACACTGCAGTCCCCCCCTCACTATGTGCCTTGTCTGAATCAAGCCCAAGCTCACAGCTTATGCCCTTTATGCTTTCACACACCTTCCTCCCTGCTACTACACCTCATACCCACTGCCAAGCCCTGTAACTTATTGTGAGCAGTTTGGCTTCCACTGCCAGGGGGGCATCTTCCTGGTGTTGGTCATAAGGCGAATGATATGTGAGAACAACTCCCCTGCTTCCCCCGGTGTCAGCATGCTGCTCCCAAGTGCACACTCTCTCCATCCCATTAAAAGTAATGGGGTGAGATTGTCCAGCCCATTACTTTCAATGGCTTAGTTTCAGTCAGACAGCCTAAAGCTCCTGTATCCTCAAAACAGCAAGCAGAGTGGCTCCAAAACTCTGCTTCATTATCACGTTGTGTATTCCTGCTTGCCAGAGTTTAATTGGAAAGACAGCCAAGCCCGCGTTTAGGTTTGTTAATTGCTGCAGGAGACACAGGAGTATGCCTTGCACCGCTGGCAATTATTTCCTTGCTCAGCAAATTTTGTTTTTAAGGGGATGACTTGCAAGGTGTGAGGTTTTACAGAAATACCCTAAGTTCTTTTAAAAGACGAAGAGAGAAACATATGCAAGCACAGCCACGGGAGAGGCACTTTATGCGATGGTTATGTGCTCCAAGATTCAGCTGGTCCTGCTGCTGGAGGGAAAGTACATTTCCAGGAAAAGCTGGCTGGGGAGAAACACAGCTCATGCAAAAAGCCAAGTGCAAATCATATATTTAAGATGCATCACGGGAGCTGTAGTTTAGTTCTGAACTGTAAGTCCAATAACATGCTGAGGGCAGAGACAGGCCAAAAATCAAAGCACTCTGCTTCCAAGACAATTGGATATTGCAACGTGCTCAGAAAGCCACATGGCAAAACACCAGGGGAGCCTGAGAAATCCCATTTGTGGTCCCATTTTTGACCCTGCCTTCTGCTCCGCTTTCATTACAGCCTGGCAGAACCTGACCACACAAAGCCCTGTGCTTGTTTCTCACGTGGGGACGGGACCCATTAGGTACCCATCCATCCGTCAGGACACTGAAATAACAACAGCCACATCTATACCTAGAAAAATCTGGGAGGAACTGACCAGTTCAATGGTCAACAGAAAGCTTCCTCCATCGTTAGACACCAGGAAGCTGCTGAGGTGACACTTCTAGCCAGGTGGCAGAAGTTTTAAGCACGACATGGCTTTTTTTCTTGCCGCTGACCTCACCAAAGGGAAGACTCCAAAGTGCATCTCTGTTGTACCAAACCCGCACGAACTCTTGGTGTGGCCTCTGCAGATTTGAGGCCATGCTCTGTTGCATTGCTGAGGCTATCAGCTGCTGCTTCAAAGATGTTAACATCTTGATGCTCACAGCCCTGTCCAATCCAGGACAGATGGTAATAAATTTTTCAGTGGTTGGAGCAGAGTGCAGTAACTGTGTGATTAGCATCTTTTTCTCCACTGCACATTTCATCTGTAAACTAAGATTAAATACCTGGAGGAGAAAAGCGGCAGGAAAAGTGAACTTGAATACGTTTTCACTGCAGAGCTCACACGAGTGAGCTACCAGCTCAGATCTGAGGTCAGGGGCAGTTTGCTGGGGACAGCTTTCCCCACTCAGTTCCCCATCTCAGTTTTCAGAGATGCTCTTTCTGTCAGCACGGTGGCACCTGGAAATTCTTCTGACCTGGCAGCTGGCCTGCCAGGAGCAGCGAGGTCTGCAATCCCCTCAGAGAGAACAAGGGGAGGAGAACTGCTCCATTTCCTGCCTAGATTTGAACTCTCAACTCATTTAAAACAAACAAAACCTATTGCAACTGCCTGTCAAGCCTCAAGAACCTCACTTTCCTCCAACCTCAGCCTGAGATAAAACAAGGGAGTGAGTTTCATGTATTGCACGGGAGATTAGGGATGGCGCCAGATGTTGAGAAAAGGAAGAAATCATCAACTACAAGGGCAGCAACCATCAAAGCACCGTTCTTCATCACTGCAACACAAGTACAAGGCCAGCAATGCCAATAAGGGACCTCAGCTGGCAAGCAGTTTAGATCACCGTTAAAAAGCACACTTTGTTTTGGAGTGCAGAGTAATTAGAGCTAGAAGATTATTTTTACGGGTTGTAAGCCCTAAATCACCAAAACCCTCCTTGATCCCTACAGATCCAGCTCTCTACAGAGTCAACAAGCTGTTTTGTGTGCTTGTGCACCCTGCACATGCAGTGCTCGCCTCTAGCGCCACATTTTAGTTCTGCTCCCACACCCAACGAGCGGGTCCTGCATACAAAACGCTCTTTTTGGTGCAGCCCAAGCACAAAGTGAGAGATTCACTTGTGCTGAGAGGGAAAGTCGACGCGATTTGAGGCCTCTGGCTCCACTTGTAGGAAAATCTTCTCTTGGGCACAGAAAATCCAAACGCGCTCAACAGGTTAGACTTGGGGTCAGGCAGAGAAATATCCTATATATCCTACTGGTCCACAGACAGAGCATGACACAAGGCTGTAACTCGCCCTTCCCCACAGGTGGGGCAGCCCCTGGTCCCCTGTGCTGAGCGCCTGTGCCGACGGATGGGCACACACCACCCACCTTCCAGAGGACACCACACGCCACCGTTGTGATCAATAATGTATTATTTCCTGGTTTGTGTCTTCGTGTTTATTATGTGTAAATAGGGATTTACAGTGATCTGCATGCGTTCATTTAACGCAGCTGACACCCAGTGCGTGAGATCTGCCAGCCACCCTCTCAGGACCTTCGGAAAAATGAAACGATGCTTCCCTGACAAAGCCACCTTCGTGAGTGAAATGGGGAAAGAAAGAAAAAAATGAAATAAAACAAGGACAAAGTAGAGAGATCAAAGACATAGCATGTGTGTGGAACAGAAAACATAGCAAGAAAGCCAGTGCTGGGATTTGGAGTCATGCCAGCATTGTTGTGAAGGGAACATTAAACAGCGCTCTGATCTCGAGTCCGAGGTGCTACTTCTAGGAGGAAGAGGTTGGGGTGGGGGAAGAAACTTTTCCTTGAAAAGGCATTGGCACACCTATGCAAAGTTCCTTCCTGTTTTATCTTCAGCACAGAAGAGCAGAACAGACACATATCACCCTTTGCAGTTAAAATGAAAAAAAAATAGTCTTTTATCCCAAATCCATTTATCTGAAGAAATAAATTCCGCTGCTGCCTGCAGCCAGTCGCTATTTTCCAGGTGGATAGCTTTCTTGCTGGAAAAATGAGCAGAGCAATCAAGATAATTTGCTAATTCATTTCATACAGTTTTTTTTTTTGAAGTCTAAATTGCAAGCTAAAACAAACCCAAGTAGCCTAGTGTTTTGTGTCAACATTATGTTCGACAAATATCAAAGTAACGCCGAAATTCTAAAGCAAGTCATTCATAGCGGGATCTGCAAACACCCACCTCCAGAAGCTCTGCAGAGCTTCCCAGAGGAAAGCAGCACCGTGGTTGCACCTAGCAGCCCCCAGTGCCTGAAGGTCTCACGGCCCTGTCCCAGCAGCACCGCTCCGGTGCCTTCGCCCGACTTGATGCCAGCCCGCAGCAAGCTCAGCCTGGGACATTTGGGGGAGGTGAAGGGGTCACACCACTCCCACCCTCCAGCTGAAGCCACCAGCCAAAACGCAGCTGCTTGGCTCATCCAAGACACTGTTCTCAGTCACAGAAACCTTCAGGTGCAGACCCGCAAGGTGCAAGCAGCCGCTGTGCGCAGGTTATCCCAGTACACCCAACGCCCGTGCCTTTCCTAAGCATCCACTCAAGCTCAGCTTGAGTATTTCCATTTCAAGAGAAGGAAACGCATACCTCCACACCATAAATAAACCTCCAAGCCAAACATCATTCCTCCCGGCTCTGTCAAAAACTCCTCGTGCAGCCTCACGTGTGGTTATTTACTCATACCCTAGCTGGGAAAGAGCAGCTGCAGCACTCCCCTGCCTCCGAGAGGAGGCAGGAACCTCAGGTTTTAGCATGCACGAGGCATCCCGAAGCACTGCTGGGCTCCTGTGCACTGCGAAACAGCTGCCACGTTCCACCTCAGGACTTCTGCAACTCAGCAAAAAAGGAGCCCTTGCACAAAAATAGATAAATACTGTAGAAAACAGACCGGCACCCATTGGTCAACAGCTGCCTGCTGCTTTGGCATTGCCCCTCACTAGAAGGGGCTGCATTAGAGAAAGCAATGATCATCATCATTAAATGCCTTGATGGAAGTCAGGCATCTGGTTTTTGGCATTTAGTTGATGAAATAAATAAGGGTGCTTCTGGCAAACACAGAGGGAACAACCACAATGCGATCGGAGAAGCTGGAGAGGCTCCAGCTTCCCTAATAGCCCTCCTCCCCTCTGCCAGCTCTGGGGCTTTCCACAGGCGAGTCCTGCAGCACATCAGGCCACCCATCACCCCCAGTGCCATTTTTCAGGAAGGCAAATCCCCTCCGGAAGGCAACTCAACCCTCCTGGGGTGGGAGGAGATCTGCACCAAAGCACGACAAGCACACAAAGAGGAGCAGCCCCCCGGCCACACACGCCCACTGCAATCTGCTAAGATAAAATGCGGCTGTCCAAGACACGCTCGCTGCCTGAGGAACCTTCTCCAGCTGCAGGTGTCCCCTAGGGGACTCTGCTGTCACCTGCTGCAAGGACAGAAGGCAGAACACCTCCATCTAGACGCGAGGCACCTCATTGCTCCATTACCTGTCATCCCTCCCATCACTCACGCCGCGGAGACACATCCCTACCCAGCGCAATCAGTTTGCATAAGCCACCAAACGGGGCCATTCCACCCATTTAAAGAGGTGTACAGCCTCAGAGGTGTTCATTTAACATATTTCTGCCTTCTAGATAGCTTTTACTTTTCACTAAACTGAAAGCACAGTACAATATATGTGACTGATTAGGCTGTGTAATACAGTTCCTGCACATTTAGATTAGGAATGATTATGACTTAAATAAAATAGCTGAGCACAATTCTCATTGCCATCTATTTCCTCCCCCCACTCTCTTCCAAACACAAGACAGCAAGTGCAGAGCCAGTCTAGAGGCAGGAGAAAGACGCCAGGATCCTGCTCTTGCTCTACATCTTGTGTGAGAGCATTTGAGGCCCAGGAGCACCAAACAGGAAAAGCATTTAATTAGCATCAAGACAGCATCTTTCACCTAAACATTCCTTGAACATCCTCCCAGAGAAGCCACTTTTCTGCAGCGAGGGGGTACCCGCAGACCCTACCGCCCTCCTGGGTGTTCCAGCACAAGAACCATTTGGGGAAGGAGGAGGCAGATGCTTCCTAACAGCTGGTAGCTTCCCAGCAAACATCCAGAAACTCTGGGCGCCGCAACCCCGCATCGTACCGGGCTGCAGAAAACTTGCCCTGGGCTGCAGGATGCTACACCACAGCATCCCCAAACCTATATCCTTAAAGTAGGTTTTCCCAGCTAGCTTCTGTGTCTGAACTTTTTATGCCTGACCCTAGTACCATCCTGCTCTCTGACCCACCGACAAAAGGAAGGAAAAGGGCAGGCACTGCCTGTTGCAGACAGGGTGCTTCCTCCACGTCCCCAGAGAGCCACCCACAGCCTCCCCCAAGGGAGGACATGGGGGCTTCGGACACCCGTACCCACCAGACTTTCAAGTGCTGGCAGCTGCCCCACATTGCAGCTATGCTAACCCTGAGGGAACAGCAAGGTCCTGAGCAAATTTAGGGCTAGATTATAGCCTGGCTGACTGCGACTAACCTGCTGAAATGAAGGTCGGCACTGGTACTTCAGGGTGTGATTTTGTTCCATTTATTTCTTGATAGGAAAGTGATGGAGAGTGTAATTACTGCTGTACTACTGCTCACAAGTTGCAAATGTCCTAGCCCAGGAAACCAAAGAAGCGCTGTAGGAAGGAGGAAGAGAGGGAAAGAGGGGTGTGGGACTGCCCTTGCCAGCTCCCCCTCCGCAGATGGAAGGGAAAGGAAAGGTTACCCCCCTGCCTCCAGCAACCCATGCGTGGGAGATGCTGGAGGGGGTACACAGCACCTGGCTGCTGGGGTCCTCTTGGTTATAGACACCAGCATCCACAGCCTGCTCTCAGCTGTGCTGGTGCAAGCCTTCCAGCAGCGCACCTTGCATCTTCCACACCCTCATCCCTCAGCCTGCTTGACGCCTCGCTGTTTTGTTCCACACCCTAGCCCAGCACACCCAGCACACATCCTGCAACACTGCTCCTGCAGGGTGTAAGCACAGGGGCCACGCACCTGGGTCCCACTCTGAAACCCCCCAAACCCACCACCAGCCCCTCCCTGGTCAACTAAAGCAGCTCCAGCAAAACTCAGCCAAAGCCTGGTTCCCACCTCCCTGCTACTGCACAGCACAAACTCCTAAGCGAGCCTCCGGGCTCAGGAAAACCAAAGCCACATCCTCCGAGCAGCAAAAAGAGGTCCAGGAGCCTCCAGCAGAAGGAAGGCTGCTTGAGCTGCTGCTCCTGCTGGCATTACCCTTTACTGCCCCACGGGCCAGCTCTCACTGCACACCTACACCAGGCCACAAAAACCTGAATTACTGAGCAGGCACCGTCAGCACGAGCCACAAAGAGAAAAGCCTGGCTGGAAAAGCTCCTTCCACTCTGGTTGCTCACGGACACACCAAAATAACCACAGATACATTGAATAACTCTGCAGAGAAGAGGTTGTCATGCGATACCTACCCTCCAGCGTGAGGTCATCATGCAATGCAGGCCTTGGGCTCTCATCTCATCTCTGCTCCTCACAGCACCAAAATATTGCCCCAAATGACAGCCCTAGTGTCCCCAGCACCAGGACACTGCAGGAGGAGCAGGAAGAAGGAGCCGCCTGTGGGCCCTTGTTAGCTGAGTGCCAGCACCTGGGTCTAATGAGCACCTCCTTGCATCCTGCCAGAACCTTCCACCCCCCTGCATCATTTTGGGATGCAGCACCATCTGCCCAGGGGCACTGCGTCCTTGTGCCCTTCCTGTGCACCCAAACACCCCCTGCACCCCATCATCTGCTGGAAGTGTTGAATGGTGCTGGGGCAGCCCTGGGGACGATGCCCATGGCCCCAGGAGAGATTTCCCTAAATCTGGAATCTGGGACCACACACTACCCCATGCAGCAGAGACGTTTGCTTCCAAGGAGGCTTCCCTTCCCTTCCCACTTGTATAAAAATGAAGGGACAGATAAATTAAGATTTATGGAATGCCAGAAGAACAGTTTCTCCCCCCTCCTCAATTTTTTATTTTTTTCCCCCTCCTGCAGCAATTGTTTGAAGGCTGCAGATGGAGCGCTGAGAGCAGCTGGGATCTCCTTGGAGAGAGATTCAGTAACAGCAGGCTGGAGGGGCAAGGATGTGTGTGTGTGTGTGTGTGTACAGCACCACCCTGGCAGGACCCACCGAGGCAGATGATTGCTAATTTTCCTGTTCTTTGTGTCCATCTTACCCAGCACGTTTACCACGATGTGGTGCTGGATATGGCAGTGGCCTTTCTCATCCCTCTGCAGGTAGCACCTGAGCATGGTCCAACTCAGTTTCGGCCATTCGAGCAAGGAATACAGCTCCGTGCATGGGGCTGTGTATTTCTAATACTGTGTACTGGAAATCTAAGGGACACCGGGAGTGCTGGTGCCCTCTTGATGGGGCCAGCTCCCACAGGGTTTTCTGAGGATGCCAGGCACAAATGGTAGTCCCTCACCATGCTTCTGTCCTGCACGTACGGGGGATTCCCATTGACAACTCTGCAACCTGTCACTGCAGCCACCTTCCTGGTCCTAATTCTGGAGCCAGTGTGCCCATGTGTCTGAGCACCCTCTCACAAAACCCTTCATCCCTGGCCAACATCGGTGTCGGTGCCAGCGCTGTGGATGCGTGCCAGCAGCTCCCGTGGCATTGCCCACAGGTGCCCCAGCCCAGCGTGTCACCGCTCTGGCTGTGAGCACAGGTTTGAGCGGCTGCACGATGGCGAAGTTGAGATCAGTTACCCCAAAAACTCCTCCAGCAGGTCTCAGCTCTTTGAGCTCATTTTTCTCCACCTCAGCTGTTTTATCTTGTCTTGGTCTTTTTTCTTTCACTCGCTCTCATTTTTTAAGGATGGCAATTTTTTTCAGATTTTTTTTTGCCTATTTTTTTATTCTCCTATTTCCTCCCCCAGACTGTCTAAATTTAGCTGTCACTTTACACTTAGTGTCATTTGCCCACAGCTCTACAGGTTCCAGAGTTTGCAAATAAAAGCCTTGCCAGTGCAGACAGTGCTGCTTACACACTTCTGGGAGCAAGCACCCTTCTGCAAAGCAGAGACCTGGGGTTCTTATGGGGCCGAGAGAGGGACCGTGGTCTCCAAGCTACCATTACCACAGCCCCATAACTTCATATCCTCCAGCATCCCGCTGTGCAAACAGCCGTGCCCTCTGCATGCAGCAAGAGCGCAGACGCACGCCCCGTGCCCACGCCAGGGATGCCTGCAGAGGACAGCACGGACACGACCACGTCCCTGTGCCTGGATGCAGGCACCCACGGGGGAATATGTCCGGCACATGCTCCTGGCTGCACATACATGACGCTGCCTCTATGGGCAATACCTACTGCCATTTCCATGAAGTGTGTACCTATAGTCAGACATGCACTGCTTACGTGGCAAGTAGCCACAAACACAGGAATAAATCTATTTCATGAACATGCTCCTTGTTCAGTCCCTGGTTTCTGCCTTTGCTGGGAATCACAAGCTCTTATTGCATTATCACACTGTATTTTCTATATTGCTTTTAAGCTGTTCTCTGGCTTCACTTTCCTGTGGTTGTCTTACACCCCCCAAACCCCATCTCTCTCTGTAGTTTCTCCTTTTTGTGTCACCACTCAGAGATGGGAAGCAATGTTTAATATCACATTTTTCCTTCCAAACATGCAAATGCCCAGAACGGACCTGAAAACCAGTGACTTCTGACCAAAGCAACGTGATTAGGAAATGCAGATTTCCTTCTCCCTGAAGTAGCAGTGATTGGAGTCAGGTTCGTGTCACCTCCGCAGACTGGCTCTGTCAAGCAACTGCCTTCAACGTTTCTTTTGCAGAAGTCTCATTGATTGATTGCTCCCTGCCCTCGCGGTGATGCTGCTGTCATGCCAGCCTGCTCTTGCCAGCCTGAGGATTATGGCAGCAGGGTTCAGCCCACGCCAGCCCGAGGCTTGTCGCTCGGCTGAAATCTCCTACCTTGCGGTGCAGATCTGCGGCACGAGCAAAGTGACAAGTTTGAGCTGCCGTCAGCAGAGGAGCCGCCAGTCTCATCTGAATAACGGTGCCCACGTTTAGTTTTTAATTAAGCCCTTGTGGGTTCCTTGAAAGGTTGGAGATGACACAGTCGCCTCTGAAGCTGGCCCGGGGAGACATCCGGAGCCGGCACCAAAGCGTGCCTCCTCCTCCTCCCAACGTGAAAGCGGGATCCTGCAAAAGGGACTTGTTCTGCAGAGGAGCAGAAAGGGGTTTCTGTGACTCTGGGGGATGCCAGGAGGAAGCCGGGCTCCTGCTGTGCCTTGGCTGTGGCGAGGAGCTCACGGCCCTGCCTGCGGAGATGTCGTCCCCACGCTGGCCGTCCCTTCAGGGTATCACAGCCATGAGTGCCATGCTTCATCTTGGATTTATCGCTGCGGTCTCCGCAGATGCTGACAGGGGAGTGTTCTCCCTTGCATTTACGCCGCAGGATACACAGCTGTCAACTATCCTAAATTAATAACCCACAGCTACTGTCCAATAAGTCCTAATATGCCCCTATCCATGTAAATCCTAACAATAGACGTGCAGCTTCCCCTCCCCACCCTGCCCCACAATATTATATTTTAGTACTGACTGGAAGATTTCCATCAAACAATATAAACGCATTTGTCATAACTCTTCACAGTGGCTGGTCTTCTCTGAGGAAACAATTGAGAAGGAGCGATGTTTAATTCCCAGTTCAGTGGGATTCACAGCGTTGTGTTACTCGAGCTTTGTTTCCTGCATGCTTCCTTATCTGTTTTCTCTTCTCTCTTTTTAGGTTGGAAAATCCCCCAAGCGCAAACATTTCTACCTGGATTGGACTCACCTCTAAATGAAATAAAAAACTCATAGTTTTGAACTGTTTGATTAAAAATTCAAACCAAATGATGACAAAGGATTTTTTTTTTTAATTTTATTTTTCTATTTTTTTTAAGAAGGGATTTTACATAGGGAGAATGCTTTTTCTCCAGTTCAAACCAGATGAAGACTGTCCATTTTCCCTACCAGTACTATTGCCATCTTAACACGAGGGTAAATACATGGGGAAAGTGGGGGGAACCAGGTTTTTGGCCAGGAAAATGATACATGAGGGCCCCCTGGGAGGAAGCATCACAGAATTAGCACAGGAAAGGGGAGGCACAGCAGAGCCTGTAGGGTGCTGCTGCTCATAGAGAAAGCATCAAAAAACAGAACCCATTGCCTAGTGGCAGTTTGGGTGATGAAGATGGACAGAGGAGGAGGAAGGCTTCTGCATTGCACTGACAAAGGATGGGTGAAGGGCTGCCTGAACATCGCGTGTAAGCGATCTGCAGCCGCTGGTGGCCGTGGCTGGTGTCCCTGCTGCGACATCCCGCACCTCTCACCCCAGCCCTGTGGCACTCCCCGGCCTCCTCCCGCTGACAAAGCCAACCCGTGCAGCCTCAGCAAGCCTTGCAGGGACCGCATGGGGTGGGAACTGACCCCCAGCACCACCTCCAGGGCTGTGGCCGCCGTCACAAAGCCTGAGAGCGCTCCTCCAGCATCTCATGCTTTGAAGAGCTCTCGGCAAGGTGCACGGGTTTGGGTCAAGCACCCTCACTTCCCACCTGTCCCTTCGCTCCTCGGAGAGGACTCCGGCTGGTCTCATCCTCCGCCAGATCTCTCAGTGTCTTTTTTCATTCCCTACTTCTCCTGTGCCTCCAGCCAACCATTTTAAGGGGCAGATCAGAGGATGCAAAAAAAGGCCTAAATCCTGTTATTATTTACACACCGCCACTACAAGAAGTTAAAAAAAGGAGAGGCTCAGGTGTATTTTTTTCAAAAGAAACTATGAGTTGTTTTTTTTTAGAAACAGAAATAAATAGCAAACTGCTTGTATGTCCTTTCTATTTGCTCCCTGGCTCTGCAGAACACAAAGGTTATGTTTTCCAAATTTTCTCTGCCACATTAAAGACCAAATAGTCAATAGGAAAGAAAGCGGAGCTCCTCGCTTCATGTCATGACTCCAGGAGCTGGGGCCTTTAGAAAAGCAATAAGAATCATGGGACGGATGCTCTTGAGTATTGGCAAGATTTGTGAGTAAGTACAGAACTTTATGGGCCTTGAGCTCCATTTGTCTTAGGATCCTTCAAAGGGGACTTTTTGTTATCCTAAATATAACTTGCTTCTTTTTTGGAGTACTTTTTCATCAGGCAGGCTCAGCTTGGCTTGTTCTAAAGTCTGAGCACAGGGCACTGCTGTAAATACGCCCTCCCACACTGACAGGGCAGATCTGGAGATCTGTCCCTCTGCTTTCTGTGGCTGTAAATGGACACCCAGTGACCAGACCCACGTGTCTCTGTGCGGGGCTCACAGCCACAGCTCTCTGCATGCCCCAGAGCTGTTTCTGTTCCCTTTCTCCTGCAGTGGGCCAAGTGCACAGAAGAAGGGCTCCAACCCCAGGGGATGCAGCTCTTGGGATCCTTCCAGCAGGGAGCAGATGGCGACTGCACATGAGCATTTCAGACATCACTGCGATTATGGATGGGCTCACCTTAAGAAAACAGAGAAACCCATTTGTCGTCCTCAAACCCGTGTCTGTTCTCCCAGCTGACACAAATCAGCCTTCCCTCGTCAGCATGCACAAACCCACATCACTTCAGCTCTTTGCAAGCCTGAAGGTGAGCACGCTGCAGGGAGGATCCCAAACATCACCCTATTACTGCCAGGCACTGCGCTGGTGACTCAGGCCATACTTTTCTACAGGGGTCCTGTGCAGTCCTGCCCAGCTCTGCAGTCCCACCAGACCCTCACCCCCATGGGGACTGCTCCCGCAGGCAGCCCACGACCACCTTGCCAGCCACCCCGTCCTTTCATTAGGAACCAAAGCCATTCCCTTCACCCATTGCTCACTCTTATTTCCGCTGCCTTTCAGCAGGGAGAGATTTAGGATCCATTCCCTTGTTTAGTAACATCCATTTGTAACAGCAGGATCACTGGGGAGCAGTCAATAAGCGCTACGCCGGCCCATCCCTGCTAACTGTGCAGCAGTTTGTGCAGAATATGAAATATATATGGCTGCCTTCACCTAATCTAAAACTGTATCAAATGGCTCTTAACCTTGCCCGAATGAATTCAATTTGGCTACCGGATGCGGATCCAATTCCTTGGGCTAGAACAGAAAAATCACTTACTAACGCAGTGCTCCCAAGGGACTGGCTTCTGAAAGAAAACTCTGAGAGATTTCCAGTTCGCTAATCCTGTGATAGCTCACGCAAGACAAATCTGGAATGATGAGGTCTTTTCGTCAAACACAAGCAAACTCCAGGAAACATGGGAAGAGCATTACAAGTACATCGGGGTGGGGGGGGGAGTTGTTGGCAAAGCTCAGGGGAGAAGCGATGTGCTAGGAGAGGACATTGCATGGGCACAGGACAGCGAGGTGGCATAGGAGGATCTTTGCGTCTTTGCTGAGATTTGGCAAGAGAACTGGAGAGAACAGGGTGATGGGGAAGCAGACTTCTCACAGGTGAGGGGGACAAAGTGTGAGAGCCCCAGCGAGGTTGCTGACTGGGGTGGGCAGGAATGGAGAGCTGTCCTCAGCATGCCCAGCCAACTGCCTTGGCTTCGGAGACAGCAAAAGCATCGCATCCCTTCATGCTTTCCCAACTCATCCCAACACACAGCTCTCTGTCCCTCTCTCGCAAATAGTGCCGGCCACCAGGTCCTGATGGCAATTCCAGCTCAGAGAGGACCCGCCCCAGGCCTGCTGTCCAGCAGTGGACAGATCCTGTGCCACGGTCCCTCCTACCCAACCTCATCACAAGTGTAGTTCTGCCCCTCCATGTGGCTCTCCATTAATCTCATTCAGATCTTGCCTTTTCCTTCCTTTTATCCCACTGGCTGGCCTGGGGTGCAGACAGCTATGTAAAACCCCATGACTAGCATCCCTCTGTGGGCACACCTGCCTCTTGCTGGCGAGGGGTGCTCCAGGCGATGCTTTCCTCTCCAGCATCCCTCTCTCCCACACCAGGACCTTGGCAGGCAGGAGCCAGCACCGCGGTTTGATTTCCCCGGGCTCGGGAAGGACCGCACAAGCTGAGCTGCGCTATTGACTCTGCTCACCGTTAATTGAATTGTCTTGTACTACACTTTGTTTAAGCCGATGAGCGATGGCTCCCACTCGAGTATCCGGCTTGTGGTGAAATAAGGTCAGAGACAACATGCTCAGTGTCAACCCCCTGGCCTCCCAAAAAGCTGGGGGGGCCCACTGTCAGGTGCTGGCAGGAATCAATGGCTCTTTTCTCCCCGTGTCTCCCCATCCATGCAGCGATGCTCAGGCGCTAAGCTGGGATGGCTGCAGTGGGGATGTGACGGTGGTGAGGAGGAAGGGCACAGGGAGCTGTTGCACGGCACAAGGAAGGGAGGAGGTGGCTAAGGGGAAAAGCAAGGAACAACTTCATTTCTCCAAGGCGGGCTGCCCCCTCGGCACAGCTGGGTTGTAGCTGGGCCGCTGCCGCGCGGCGCTGTGGCTAATGAGGCATCTGCTCCGTCTGACAGGCGGCATCTGCTGCTGCTCGCCTACTCCTGCCAAGCTCCCAGCCGCTGCCGCGCGGGGCTCGCCCTCCGTCCCGTCCAGGTGCTGCCATCCAAAGCCACCTGTGCTGTCCCGGGCATCCCTGCGGCCGGGCAGGCAGCGAGGGGGATGCTGCCGCTGTCGAGGGAGCAAACACAGAAGACCCTCCAGGGAGAGGCGGCAGGTGACTTCGCTCCAAAACATACCCATGTCCCCCTCTAATTGTTAGTATTGAGCCACAAAATGTTATGTTTGCAGTCTCTCCTTTTATGTTTTCTCCCTGTTTACTGTCACTTTGAGTGGGCAGCCGGGGCTGCGGTTAAAATACAGCATTCAATTAATGCGGGAGCCCCGGGCGGCGTGGGGGCGATGCGCTTGCAGCCAGGGGAGGGGGCACCCACTGAGCGCTGGCTCCTCACCGAGCTCAGACTTGGCAGCTCAGCCACGGACGGAGCGAGAGCAAAACCCGAGAATGGAGCAATCTGGAGACGAGCAGAAAATCTGGATTCTGGTCTGGCTGCTGTAAACCAGAGCAAGGCCCTGGGAAAACGGGCTTTTCCTTGGCAAAAAGGGGTCTCTTTAGTAGCAGTCTCCTCCCTGCTGTGTTTGGGGGCTCTGTGGTGCAGGCCAAGTGAAGAAGTTGCCAGGTTTTGTCAGTAAGATGGAGGTTAGCCATTATTTTTTTGATGGGAACCTGTTTCAGTGCTGCCGGAACCTGCTGTCCTCTTCTGAGCCACAGAAGCCCCTTGCTAAGGGATACTAAATTATAAAGGCAAAAAGCTTTAAATCAAAGTCTTGATCGCTCTTGGTCACCGATGACCCCGCAAGTGCTTTTCTAATCACAGAAGTGGAAATTCAGTATCTAAATCAAATCCCAGTTAATTAAATTCCCAGTCGACACTCGATACTTTCGCCTCATTCATTTCCTGACCTGCACGGCTGTGCAATTGTGCTGTGGTGCATGGGAGCCACAGGAAGCTGCAGTGCAGGACATGGGCAGAGTGTCGGGGCCAGTGGCTGCACAGGGCTCCCTGTGCCTGCACCCAAAAGGGGGGTCTGAAATCCGCTCGTGAAGTTCATTAGGCACTGAGAGATTCATCAGAAGTGAGGCGAAATGGGCAACGTAAATCCAAGGGCGGATTGAGCATCTTATCTGAACGGCAGTGCTCCCGCTTCATTTTTGCTGTCTCTAATGAAAAAATATGTGTTTCAGGGAGATACTGGCATGTCATTAAAAGTAACGGAGTGAATAATGCTGAGATAACTGGGTCAGACGAGTGGTGGGTGTAAAGCCAAAAGGACCAACTGGATTTCCATACGGGAACACAAGACACCTGGGCTTTGCTCCGGGCTCTGCGACTGAGGCTCTTGACTCTGGATGAGGAGTTGCTGTCCCTGTTCTGCCTCACTTTCCCCACTTACACAACAGCACTCCTTCCCACTGATACCACTTAATTACTCAGCTCAGCCTTTCATAGGCAACAAGTAGGACCAAAGGGATGATGCTTAGCACTCCCTGAGTGCTCCTCAGCTGGAGAAACCCCATCACGTGCAGCGTGTAAGCGCTGGCTCCACTTCACACAAGGGGCGAGTACAGAACAGGTGAACATAACGCAGTGCCCGAGCAGAACAGGAGACAGAAAGCAGACCTGGATGCCCAGCCTGGCCTCTCATTGCCAGCCCTGCAGTGCAGCGTTATCCGAGGACCTCACGCAGCTCAGCCCCCACCCCACCGTGATGTGCTCTATACCTACACGATGTCTAACATCACAGGTGATACTCAACACAAAAGCTGGCAGAACATATGGCTGGGCAGTGGATGAAGCCTGGTTTTTACCGCATTTTAATCCAGCCCAACTCTTCTTCTCCGCCAGGATCCCACGCAGCATCTCCTCGCTGACCGGGTCCCCATCTGGCTCGCCTCCTCCCTGGCTCTGCACCAGCAATACACCTGGCCATTAACTGAACCCACTAGTCTCTAAAATTGGGACTCCACCGAGTAATGTCTTAAATCTGAGGCCCTCCCTCAGTATTTCCATATTTTGGAGGTTTAATGCATTGTATTTAATGTACTCAATTTGGAAGCCAGCAGGCAATGCAATTTTCAGGTGCACGCAATGTGAATAATGAAAGCCTCTCAGGCCCCGGCTCTCAATCCACCTGAGTCCCTGGAACTGCATTAGACAAGGAAGAGAGGAGACCTGCCCAAATGAAACTCAACAGCTGAGGGAGAACAGGCACAAATGAGTCGAGGGCTGATGGATGAATTTCGGGTGTCCCAGCCAAGCTGGAGAACGCGCTGTGCCGAGCACATGCTGGGCACACCATCTCCAGGAGACATTTAACTGGCCTTAATAATGTCAGCATCCCTTAATGAAAATAGTCTGTTCCACTTAGTAAGTACAACGCACTCCCCAGCCATCAATCTGCCTGGCGCGGGGTTTTTCGGCAGGCAGCGCCGGGCAGCCTGGGATCTCTGACTGCGCTGACCCCGTCGGCACCGCAGAAGCTCGTTAGCGAGGCAGCAGCGAGGGGCAGAGGCATCGGCAGGCTGCAGGCAGCCTCGGAGCTGGGCAGAGGAGGGCATCCTTCCCTCCTGTACCTCTCCAAATTAACCCCAGCTTCTACAGATCACCCAGTCCGCTGGCACTGTGATTACCTGTATTACTTACGAGCGTCACCCCAGGAAGATGGGAGAAGCTGGTGCTGAAGGCTGGGCTCATGCAAAGCCCTGCAGCAGGTGGGCTGCCGTGCTCACATCCCATTAACTTCCGAACCTGCAGGAACCTGCTCTGAGGGTGAAAGCGAAGCAGCTTTCCTTGCACAAAATGAATATTAATTTCAGGCAGGTATTAAACCCATAGAGACAATTAACTCCATTGCAATGGAGTGGAGTAAACATCTCGGGGCATTGTTATCTGCGTGGGAACCTCATCCCCTGGTCCTCTGGGGAAAGAGCAAGAGGCAGAGGAAAGCACTCTCCCTGGGAACACGTGGGCTGAAGTGAGAGAGAAAATCTGGGGTGCAGAATGAGCTGAAGATAAAGGGCCTGCAACTGCTGGAGAGGAGCGATGTGGGAAACCAGTCACCTTGCACAACGGGACTGCAGCCCATAATTGGGACTGCCAGGCACTAACTTAATAATGTCAGGAACAACAGTGTTAATAATGGATTCGGTAGCGTGGGATCTGCCTTTGCTGTGCGATTGGGGTCCTTAGGAAAGCACCACCAAAGGGAAATAGAAACTATTGAGCAAAGCAATAGTTGAAACTCCCCCGTAACTTCCTCGGGTATCATGATGTAACTTGAAATCTGCTTTAGCAATTACATTCCTCACAAGATCTGAAGTGGTGGAAAGAATTATAATGATAATATTAATATACAGTATCTTCCTAGCGAGAGTAAGTCATTAGGCAGAGAGCAGAAAAGATGCATAGACAGAAACAGATGGAAAAAGAGCTACATCAAGAGTTTAAAGGGAGGCTTATAATAAAGAAAAAAGCTGCAAATTCTAAGTGGATTAGTGAAGGCAGGCTGCAAAGGGAAAGTGAGAACTGCTCCACGCCGCGCAGGACAAAGCTGCTCGTGCACGGCGTGGGAGAGGGGGTGGATGGTGGGAAGATAAGCGTTGGGTGGCTGGACACGCACACTGTGGATGGGCTTCTCCCGTGTTATTTCAGCTGCTGAAAAGCTGGCTAAGACGCTCTGGGTTGTCCCAGCTCTTTCTGCTCAACACAGACCTCTGCCGGGCGAAGCATCCTGCCTGCAGCCCCCGAGGGAACGAGCTGGGTGTGATGCATCTCAGCCTGGCAGCAAGGCCCATGAGGATGCATTGTGTTTGCTGAGGGGAATCTAAAGTCAGCGTGGCCGAAACGGCCAATGTATTTCCACAGCACCCTGGGAGGACACCTGATGGACTGTCATCCAGTCCCAGCAGAAAGGAGGGGAATCCGAACACTGGAAGGACACGGGGCTTTCACTCCCTCCCTCCAAAGTACAGGCACATCTTACTGCTGGCCCGTGGCTCTCAACCCACAGGTGAGCTCACTAAAAGCATTGCTCCTGTCTTTGTCTTCATGCTGCTCTTTGCACCTCGCTGTGGCAATGAGCAGGCCAGGCACCTGCCAAGTGCCTGCTTTTCCTCCTCCTCCCAGCTGGCAGGAGCCTTGATCGCACACACGGACACACACACACGGCAATGAAAAATGGAGGCGTTGGGTTGTCCACGGTGCTTGCAATGCTTCCTCTGTGCTCGGCGTATGGACAAACACAGCAGCAAAATGAAGCTGTCCCATCCAGCCTTTAGTGATGTGACCAGGGGTATGAAGCAATGAAATTTGGAGCTTGCCTCTGGATTCTGCAGTGAGTGTGATTTTAATGATTTTGGGATTCAGTCCTGGCCCTCTCCTCTTCCCTGGCTGCCCTTGAGCAGCTGTAAACCTGGCAGTTTCACCACCTACTCACAAGAGCTGGGTTCACACTGAGCCCCATGCTCATAACGGGCTCAGCATGCTTTGGAAAAGCAGGCGAAAAACAATTGCAATAACTATTTGGTTCTTCCACTCATTACTAAAGCAGCTCAGATGACTCACTATGCATAATATACATTAAGGACCGCAGTCTGTACCTACCATGACCATCAAATCCCGAGCAGTGGCCAAAGAGTTCAGCCAAGGCGTCTCCAAGGGTGGCTCACCATGGCTACTTTCTGCTCTCATATGTCCAATAATCAAATCGAGATGCTGAGCATCCCTGGGAACACAACTGCTAGAGGAAGACACAAAATACACAAAACACACAAAAATCCCGTCTTCTCCGCACCATTACCCCCCAGCTCCTGAGTGGAGGGTGGCACGCTTGGGGACAATTACACACGAAGATGCCACTGCTGCAATCAGGAGCTCCTCCGTGTCCCTCCAGGCCAGCCCCTGTTGATTTTGGAGGAGTAGATGCTGGCAGGATGCAGCGGGCATTGCTTCACTGTACGAGCTGAAGGATGGAGACCCCCTCCGCCACGCAATCAGCTGTCTTCATTTTTCAACCCGCTCCGCAATCAGCCAATTGATATGCAATTATCTGCACAACACTTAGCTACACATTACTCCGTTATTGTTATCTTACTTGATGTTCCTCTGCTGTTCCATGCCAGATAACCTTAATTTTTCCCCATTTGTTCCAGCGTATAATTATTTGTTTGCAATCATTGCCTATTAGATAGACGAATACTGCAAAGAAACAAACATTTTCCCTCCATAATGCAGTCCTGAAAAGTTCTAATACATTATTTGATCAAATAATCTTCGCCATATCAAAGCAATACTATTTTCCCTTCAAAACTATGCATTTATTAAAATGTAAAGTAGTCTGATCATATTGGGAGTGAAAAAATAAAAATAATATGATGGTCTTTTGCAGGAAAATATTGCATATTTATTTTGGATGACTTCCCCAGAATTTTAATTCAAGCTTTTATTTATTTATTTCCCTTCCCTGCCAGCCAGGGACTAAACCTAGGGGGTTGCTTTTTCTTTTTTAAAGCCCTGTGTTTGGGACTTTAATTTCACTTTTACGAATTGCTTTCAGCTTTCGATTTACAGCAGAGAGGCTTTTTTTTCAGAATAAGATGCACGCAGGAAACAGAGCGTGTCCTTCTGCTGGAAATGGAGGGGCTGACACCAGGGTGGGGTGGGGTGGGCAAACTGCTCAGAGGAAAAAGAAAACTCTGGGCATTTAGGTGGCGGCTGGACTCCTGCCAGGGCTGCTCAGACCTGGGCTCTCTGAGCAGCACTGCGTTAGATGGAGAAGTACATTTTAAGGGGCTTTACAAGCCTTAAGCATCCATTGCTCTCTGGCTCCAAAGAGAAGGGAAGAGATGGATTTCCCAATCCAAGCGCTCAAATAAAATGTGATTTATGCCCCCACGTCGTGGGACTGGCATAAAACAAATAAATAAAAAATCACGAGCACTTTTAAAAAAAGTAAATTTTAGTGCTTTCTGTTTGTCTCCCTTCCAAGCTTTGAGCTTTTAAGCGGTCATATTTTATAGCCTTCCCTCTGCAACTGCAGGGGGAAGTGCGGGTCCCCCTCGGCTCCTGGGGGTGTCCCTTGGGGACAGCCCAAATGCAGGGTGGGCAGAAGCAGGGGCATGGAGAGGATGAAGAAGCCCAGCGAGTGCCTGCCCCACTGCTGCCTCTGTGCCTGCTCCCGACCACAAAGTCACCCCAGGTCCCAGCACCCCACAAGATTAACAGCTGCCCGCAAGGAATTAATATTTCAGGAGGATGCCAAAACCACGAGACCTGGGGTATTCATAAATCTCCCTCTATCGTGCCAGTTCCAGGCAAACAGGCTCTTTTTCATTGCACAGATACTCAGAAGCTGAAGCTCCGTTGCAGATGGACTAAAGCCCTCTTCGCAGGGTGGTTGTTGCGTTGCTTGAGCACCATGCCAGCACAGCCAGCTCTGGGGCAAGATGGAGGGGCACGGCACGGCACAGAGCAACAGCAGAAAAGGGCAAGGGGTCCTCTGGCTAAACTGAACGCAAGGGAGGGGTTTAGGCATGGCCACACTCCATGCTTTTGCAATTACACTTGTAGCCTGATGCACATTTCCCTGGGGGCTGCATAGGAGCACTGCCACTCAGGTCTGACGCACATGTTCAGCCTCCCCTGGCACCAGTCTCACCAGAGCCTCATCCCAGTGCTCGTCAGCACAGCAAAGCAGCTGCATATGTCTAAGTAAATGGGTACATTCAGCTCTGTGCTCCATGGTAAGTAAGAAGAGATGTTCGCAACAAAAAGCTGCCTGGTTTACACCAAATAAGCACTCTGCTTGCTGATTTCCCCATGTAAACTCCCCCACTGCAACTCCCCTTCACCCTGCAGGAGCTGCTGTGCGCATCTCGACATTGCCTGGTGGATTCCAACCATGCAGGGTGCAAGGGCTGCTTGCTGCAAGACGCTAAATGGTAAGAGGGAGTAAAATGTGTGGTTGGTTTTCTGGATGAACACAGCTTTCAGTTTCTTACAGCAACGCCCCATCACTGTTTTAGTGCATTAATGGGTTGTTTAAAAAATGCAGTGGGGGGCTTTTGATCACAGCTTTCCTTGCACAGGCTGGAGTGCCGACGGCTGAGGAAATATTACAGGGGAATTAAAGAGACTCCAGCGTGAAGGTTAGCCCCGTAAGAGGTCAGCCCTGTGGGATGGGAAATGAGATGCTCAAAGGCAAAAGCCCTGCAGTGGCTCACACAGGGGCACTGGGCAGGACACGTCACCACAGAGTGCAGAGGTCCCCTGTGCCAGGCCGGGCTTCACATCAGGTCTCCACCTTTGGCAAAGTGGCTTTGAGGACTGGATAAAGGCACATGAGATCACGAGCAAGGTATTTGCTGGCAGGAGCAGGTAGTTATGGCCTGGCCCCAGGATGCTGGTGAAGGGGCGGGCAGCTCCTCCTTGCACTTACCCTACTTAACCTGCTCCTCAGAACCTGCACCGAGAGCTGGGTTCCATTCAGCTGCACAGGAGCAATTCAGAGAAAGTATATTAAATTAAGGCGGTCCGTTTTAATATAATGCACCATAACCTGGGGGAGAGCAGCCACTCTTTTGATTCCACCTACTTAATAGGTAAAGAGAAAGTCATGCAAAATATGCTTATATTTTCTAAACCACCATAATATCTTGCAATTAGGGTCCAAGTACATGAAAGATCATTTTTAGAACTGAGACCCTCCAGGAGTTTCCGTAAGTGTTTGCTTTTTGCTGTGGTGGGGAAGATTGCTTGGAATAATATAATTTCGTGTGTTCAAAGACTCAAGAGTAAGCTGAGTGGGGAAAGGGAAAAAAACCCCACCAACTAATGGTGAATGATATCTTAAAAGCATGGGAGAGGTTGAAAAAGTGGATCCATGCAGAAAATAATATACTATTATTTAAAAATAAATTGCTAGAATGACACTCTTCTGCAATTCAGTCTCCACAAAAATCATCCTGGCTGAATCCTTAATGTACAAGGGTTTAGATTTTTTTTTGTTTTTTTTTTTTTTTTTAAAGACATGATAAAACCTGCAGAAGTATCTTAGTTATTTACCAAGTGATTAAACCACAGTAATTTATGATGGTTTTACTAGAACACTGTTTTCCTGGTTCTTCCAGGGTTTATTGCCTCCAATATAACATACCCCCCCTTTAATAAACCCCATTGCTTTGACTCTATTGCCTTATATTTTTAGATTTCTTTTAGCGTTTTGCATAAAATTCTAACTCTAATGGGCTTTATAAAATGAGATGTATTGTCATGGATCCAAGCCCTTATGAAGATAATTATCTTGTCCATTTGTGTTTTCATTATGTTGAGAAATACTTTTCCTCTCCCCCTGCAACATTTTATTCCCTAGCCCAAATCACAAGGGTCTTTTATTTTTTTATCTTCAAATCCTTTTGCAATGAAAGAAGGAAGCCCAGCCTCCCACCACCATCCGTTTCTGTTTGATGGAAGATGGTCCCTGAATCCTGGGGGGGAAAAAGCTTGGAACAGGGACGTTTGGGGAACGTGGGGGAGGCCGTGGTTGGGCAAAGAATGAGGTGAGAAGTGGGAGGGAGGTGAGAGCCAGCTGACAAATCCGGCTGATAAATATTTCAACTGTGATGGGCTCAAGCTTGCATGAGCACCAGAAGCTGTAAGCAACTCAGTGAGGTCCAGCAGGGCCCAAAACATCTCCAGACTGCCAGAGATGGCCTTTCCCATACGAACAACTAGCTCTGTGAGGGTGAGTCTGTATTTGCATGTACACTTGCACAGTGCCTGACCCAAGGGCATGGTGGTTGTCTATTTTGGGGTCTTTATTTACATATGAAAAGGGTTGATACCGACAGCTAGGTGCCCCTCTCTTGTGTGCTTCCAGGGGCGACTTGTGGCTCTGGGGAGCCAGCACGAAACACGAGGCCATGCCAAGTGCTACACTTTGGAGAGATTTTCTCCTGGAGAAGCTTCACTGATTACCCATGACAATCTGGGCCTTTCTCTGGCTTTTTTTTTTCTTGAAGCCCATGCATGTTGTGCAGAAATGGGAACATTTCTTCAAGAGAAGCTCCCTTGGAGCTGGAAAAAGCAATCACGTACATGGGAGCTGGGGATGGCAGCTGTACTCTTGTGTGGAAGTAGGCCTGGGTATGTATTTCTACATTCCTGTAAAATAGGGATATTATTTCCACTTGAGATACATCCGAAACTCCTTGCAGAGCAATGGCAATTATTGTACAACAACAACGTGCAAGCCGTACCATTCACCTGTCTAAAAGGGCCCATGTGTACAGTCCAAGACGAACTGGGAAATAACTTCCATCGATTCAGAAGCACATTGCCAGCAGGAGTCATGGAGACAAATGTTATTTCAGGACCAGACACAGGGATTTTCCAGATTTTTCCCTGATTTACTTGGGTGCAGTTACACCAAAGACAAAGATGTTTCTGGTCTTAAAACAAAGGAGCCCGATGTCTGGGGCTGAGGCAGATTTTTCCCCAAAGGTAAAGCACTGAAGATGTTACTTAAGTCACCCTAACAGCTCTGCTGGTCCCATTAGTGGTGCTGAAATTGTGAGGAACAACACAACCCGCCCCAAACCACATAGCAAGGAGCAGCAAGTGGCCCTTGAAGGTCTCACAGCTCCCCGTGCCCCATAGGGCACTTGTGGGCTGTGTCGATGGCACAACCAGCCCTCAGCACAGGTTCTCACCAAGGCAGCTGGTACAGGGATGGCCAAAAGCGCTGCCTGGGCCAAGGCAGAGGAGGTGAGCGACACTGGGAGGAAAGCCAAGCCTCCCACCCCCAGGGATGCTTGGCCCCAACAAGACACCCGCATCCAGGTGACAGCCACTCCATAGGGCGGGTCCTTCCTTCAGGGAGGACAGCTGGCAGAGCCCGGGCTCTGGATTTGCTCGCAGGCAGGGGAGATCCCCCTGGACCAGCCCGGGGACAACAGCCACAGCCCTCGAACACGCCAGACACTTGCAGGGGCGAGCGGGGCCCGGTGCTGTCAGCACGCTTCCTTCTAATTAAAAGCCGTGGGAGTGCACCCCCCTCTCTGCTGTGACTGACGGTGCCAATTCGGCCGTGCTTTAGATGTGTCATATCGTGGTACATCACATCCTAATTAACACATCTTGTCAGGTCCGGCGGCTGGCTGCAGGAACACGCTTGCAGCAGCTGTCACTGGGACTCAGCGGAGGGACCAGCACCTCCTGCGAGGTGCTGCACTGGTGACTTTCTTTAAGGGAAAAAGGGCCGAGCAAGGGTCTAAACGCAGGATTGCAGGGTGATGGTGGCTTTCACCCTGGTGGCCACCTGCACTCCTAGCATGAGGTCTGGGTAGGAAGAGGAAAGCAAGTGTTGCCACCCCATCCTCACCCTGCATCGAGACAAAGGCAGCATCCTGGAGCATCGGTCCCCTATAGAAGCCCTGCAGGAGGGATGGAGAAAGCATCTTGGGGATGGGAAGCAGCCACGTGGCCCAAGGTCACCGCTGCCTCGGAGGCGCTGAGTTTCCAAAGAAAGCAGGCTTGACGTATGCAGGATATGAACCTGTGCACCCTGACTCCTGCCGCTCCGCTAATTATTAGGCAAGACAGCTTGGCAAGCGTGAGCACTGAACCCAGGTGTCCTGGCCTCTCGGCTCTTCTCGGGATTAAACATTTAACGATGCTGGAGACAGTGGCTGCACACAGCCTGAGCGCTGGCCCCCGCGTGAACTGCCTTGTGCCCCTGCCCGGCCTGGCATCACAGCCAGCCCCTGCAAAAAGCAGCCAAAAAAAGGGGGGGAACCACAGAAAATGAGGCTTTTGTTGCCTGCTTTACGGGCTTTCCTTTTATTCTGGATCTTAAAATACATCTGGTTTCCTTGGGATGAAAACAGCACGTATGCAGCCCAATTTGGAAGGGATCATTAGCACTTTAATTGAAATTAAGCCACGGACCGGTGGCTGCGAATGGTCCCGTGGCACTTCTCAGAGGAGGGTTTGGGGACCCAGGCACTGCCCAAACCCCACCCTGCTGCAGTTTGTGGGGATCAGGGACAGAGTGCCGGGAGCACAGAGCCAGGCGTTCACTGCAGGATGTACGTGGGCTCAGCCAGGAGTCAGCAGTCCTACAGCTCCAGTGAAAACAGTGATGTGTGGTGGGAAATGCAACCCTGCACGCACCCCACCTGCCATCCCACCCGGCCAGGTGGGTTTGCTGTACTGGAAGCCAAATGGGGACTGTTCAAGAGAGTGCAGGCACCAAATTGCTGGAATTTGTAAATCTTTGATAACGAGTGTTTAAGGGGTGAAGCCTAATGAAGACATCCAGAAACCAGCCACAAATGAAGGCGGGATGTGGCTTTTTAATTAAAACTCTGATGCCTTTTTATCTCCTTCCCTCTCCCTTGCTTTCCCCCCTGCCGATGGAGGGGATTTCTCAATCTGAGGCCCATGCTGTACAAAAAGCTCAGCTTTAATATTCTCTTTGATTAAGTGGGATTTTTCTTCCTCCTCTTCTGGTGGGTGCTGCTGTCATACTCTTTGGTTAGGACTTAAAGGAAGAGGAGCCCTGCCAGCCGTAAGGCAAGTACCTGCAGAGAGGAAAGGAAAGCACGGAGCCAGCTGTGCTCCTGAGAAAATTAAAGCTCGGGGGTGCCCACGTGCTTTTCAAGTGCCAAATGCCACTTTTGGGTGACAAGCATGACCGAACATCTCTCTCTTCAGCATCCTCTCCTACCACTGAGCAACATCTTGTCATTTAAGGGGTTAAACAGAGAGAAGATCAGGCCCATTTGAAGGGATGATGAGACGCTCTAATTTGATTGATTTTTACTGAATTCATGGCACTTCTCATTTGCAGTTTCCCTCCTTTTAATTAGCTGATGCTTGTAGCAATCATATTCGATTCTCATTACTTAATTAAATAAGGTCCTCCACCTTTAGGCAGTACTGGGAGATGGTGGAAGAGACTGGCCAGAGGGAGGGCTGGACGGGAAGGGGAGCAACCTCCAGGTCCTCCTCCTTGTTGGCATGTGGCTGCTGAAACAATGAGGACCTCAGTGTAATATTGATTGTCCAATCCCCTACTCTGGCCGCAACCTGCTCGGCAATACAGGTAACTGAAGATTAAAAGGGAACAGAGGCCGAACTCTCTGTTCAGCCCCCAGAAGATTTGCATCTGCTCCAGGTGCGTATTCAGGAGCTGGGCTTGATCGTTGCATCAGCACCAGTGGGATTCAGATCACAACCAAACCACAGGGACATCAGTGTTTTTGCCATCCCTGTACTCAGCTAAATTTTCATCAGAAATAGAGCACACGTGGCTATTCCAGTCCCTGACACCATGGCAGCAATGTGTAGCTGCAGGAAGAGCTACTAAAAAAGTGATAAACTTAAAATACCTTTAAAACAAACAAACAAAACATCCAGCAAACTGCCTGTAAACCAAAGCCTATTAACTAGTGCTGCAATTAAAGGATGGCATTGGCAACGTGGCGTTGCTTCTCCTTGGTGGGAAGTAACCAGGACAGATGCATTGGCAATCACACCAGCTGCATTTCTCCTCCTTCTCTGGTGTTATTTCCTTACCATGTGGCTCCCTCTGCTTTATATAACCAGGTTTTGACATTTCTGTGTATGCATCCTATCTCTGACATAGGGTGCTCGATGGTCGTGCCTTTGGGGTCACCTAAGGGAAGCTCAGCCCCATGCACTGGGATGCTGCTACAGGGCCAGCCCAGAGAAGAGCCACTCCAAAAACACGCACAAATGCCCCGATACACACATTTGCAAATTTTTAGCAGCAGATCCTGGAAATGCTCCCTGAATGACAAGTGCAGCCAGACACCTGGGCATCTTTAGCCCATGTCCATGGTTGTGTTGGCACCTACTAAGCATCACTCGCTTGAATTTTGGTATATGCACATAGACAGGAGCTGCATACATCACAGGCATTTGGGGTGCTGGTGATGCTCCGACAAGGGGACAGCCCTCAAGATACAACTCATGTTAAGTTTGCAATAAAGGTAAATTTCGTGTTAAAGACTCCCTGGTCTCACAGGAATTTCTGAGGGTCTTGGTTAATTTTCTTAAAAGTGCTTTGAGATCTGGAGATGAAATGGGCTACAGAAGTATACTAGGTTATTATTATTACAGATTTCCATTTGAGTCACCAGGATTTTCCCTGTTGGAGCATAATATATGCCGTCAATTACAGGAGAGCAGCATGAAGCTGAATAGGACCCTGATAATGAGGGGCTCTTTCATTTCCCCCGCGCATGCACAGACCAGTTCAGAGGCTGATAAATGAAGGTCTCCCCCTCCACAGATGGCATTTGAGAATTCTTTCAGCAGAATAATTTTATGGTTCTTGACTCAGGAAGTCGGTTTGAACTTTGGTTTTGGAGATAAAAAGACTGACAAAGCATCCCCACAGGACGCCCGGACTCGTTTGCATTCATAAATGTACAGCCAGCACCACAGCCCTCTTCCACACGCCAGGAATTACCTTCGCTCAAAGGTTTTTCTATATTCACTTATCATCTAATGAGCAGTGCAAGAAACTTCATTTCTAGAAGGAGAGAAGGGGTAGGAGGATTAAAAAAAAAATAAAGTCCCCTCTTGGTGGATACCTCTAAATGGGATTCGATTTCTGTTGCTTTTTCACATCCTGCAAAAGTTAAAGAGGCACAGAGATGATGGCAGCGCCGGCCCTGTTAGGTGGAGATAGGTTTGGAGGGAGCGCAGGCGTTGCAGAGCATTTGGGAGGTGGGAACAGGCAGGAGGGACCTGTCCAGGCTGCCAAACTGAGGAGGAGCAAGGGGAGGAATTGCAACAGGCGGGGAACGGGCGGGGAAGCTCCGTCCCCTGTTCCTAACCTCCCTGCAGAGCCCTTCCTGCTTTCTGCTGTGCCCGCAGCTCTTTCGCATGGCAGTGCAGAGAAAAAAGGGGGTCCCAACCGGTGTGAGCTCTGGGGGGCACCACGGTTGTTTCCACTGGCCATAAGCATGGACACACCACCCGAAATTAACCCCAGTTTGCACTGCCACAGAGACCTGTCCATCACCAAGGAGCTCAGTCCCCCCAGGCAGCAACAAGCAAGGATTGTGGCCATTGGCATCCCGCTGGAACAAACCTGTGCTGACTCCTGGCTTGAGCTGATGACAATCACCAGCCCCCAGTATTTCAGGGAGAGAAAAGCGAGGAGAAAAAAAAAAAGGCAAAAAGGTGGAGTTTCAGAAATGCTGAGCTTCTGTGCATGCCAGCTTTCTAGTAACTCAGACACCAGTAACCACGTCTTCAGACACTGGTCAGTGCTCAAATCTGGATGCAGTCAGAGGCAGAGATTGCCCAAATGGGGCAAGGGATTTAGCACCAGTCTGAGCACTTGGCTCCACTGCCCTGCTTGTGAAAATCCCCCTCCATGCTGGCAGTTTTGCTGCTTCTTTTCTTTTAAGAAAAGCAAAAAAAAAAAAAAAAAAGGGCTTAAGCAACCTCCTTATCTTGGGGGCCTGAGTGCATTTTGTCACCACTACGCAGCATCGTGGGGCAACAAGCCTTCCTCGCCAAGTTTTAGCTCAGTGGGCTTTGTCCTCCCAAGGGAGCTTGTGTAGGCGTTGCTCTTGGCAACTACCCATCTTCTAGTGATAGCTGTATAGAGACCTTTGTCACCTTATTCAAGGGAGACAGGCTATAGCCCTGAACTTACCCTTACGCATCCCAGGCTCTGAGCACTTTAGCTGGCAAAGCAACGAATTACAGTGATCTAACATAGCCTTCATACATTAAAACTCACCCAGAGTGCACCATTAATCTAATTATCCAGAAAATATAAAGGGAAAAGGCTCCTTTACACTGCTCCTCAAGGTGAAGAATCACCAGCACTTAATTTTGGTCCTGCAGTAAAGCAACTAAACCATGATTTTGTCTGAGTTATTGCCACAGTTATGGAAAGCACGGGAGCGGTGAAAACATGGATTTTCCCATTTATCCATCCCATGATTGCCATTTGCCTCTCTCCAGGCTCTGGGGGGCTTTGCTGGAGTTGGCCCTTTTGATTTCTCTGATGTTGACCAAGCCTGGTGCAGATGTGGGGACCCGGAGGTGTGGCAGCTCTAGGGGACTGTGGGGGGACTTGATGCACAGAGGCTCAGAGCTGCAGCCACAGCCCCCTCTGAAACAGCTCCACATCCCATAGAAAACATACTCCTGGAGTTTGTCTCGCTGCCTTTTAAGCTTAGCAAAAGACTCTCCCTGACCGAGGCTGTTATTTTCCACAATTCTATCTAAATCCCTTAAGCTCACAGGCCCTGCTGCCTCCCGCTTCCCAACGTGCACTTAACTTTCCAGGTCTGCCTCCGACCTGATTTTGCACAGTCCTCGCTCATTCTTGACATTTTGGGGTGGATTATGGCTCTCGAGAACAGCCGAATTACTTGCGAGCTTAAAGGTAAGCACATGCTGGAAAGCTCGGGGGCATCCAGACCTTGAGAGCAAACTGCAGTGTAGTCCCAACAAAACACAACCGGCTTCGCAACTCCTGATCCTGTGCCACTTCACAAGGCATGAAAAAGCAGAAGCCCAGGGCGATATTTTGATTCGGTTGGGGGCTTGGACACCAGCAACCTGATCTACTTACCCAAGGTTTGCTTGAGCAGCAGGTCTGTGCACTCAACCAGGCAGTAAAATTAGTATTCTTGGCCAGGCTGATTGCGTTCAAATATATTGCTGACATCAATCACCTCTTCCCAAACTCATCTGTCTGGATCAGTCAATTACAAACTTATTTTCGAGCTGTGGATACTCTTATGAGATAGACTTGGGGAAGGAGCTAAACTCATTTAGGGGCTGACCTCGCTGGCGAGCTGTTTGGCAACGTGGTTTAATAACTTCTCCGGTCTGCCCAGCACACGGCGGGCTGAGGCCACGTCCCGAACCCCTGTGATATAGGTGCTCAGTGCATTGCAGCATGGCTCCTATGGAAGGAGCGCGCTGCAACGTCCACATGAATACAAAATAAATTCATTATGGTCTGTTCTGCGTCCATGAATATGAAGTGAATTTATAATGCTAAGACAATTAACCTTCTACCTTTCCGAGCCTGTGGATGACTTGCAGCATCTTTTATTACCTCCACCACACAAAACGCAAGCACGAAGGATGGTTTTTTACCCAATAAAAATGTTCCCATCCTTCTTTTCTGCAACCCCCCCCAAGCCAAATATGCCATTAGTGAGGCTGGCCTTGGTTCGTCTGCCTTTTTCTTACTAAGAGGTACATAAATAAAATAATAACAGATGATTAATAACACCGAGAGCTTTCCAAATATTAATGAATTGATCTTGTTGCTCGAGAAGAATGGGAGAGTTTTAGATTTAAAGCTTTGATAGATTTTCTCCTGAGAAAGCACTGTGATAAATACTGAGTTAAAATGCTATTGTATCTGTGTTGCTAATATTGAGTTCATGTGTTCATAGATCTGAAAGCACAGAGGGAGAATTATGTCACCTGCTCTGACTCATAATGAAGGCCATCGACGTTCTCCCAGCAAAACCAGCAGGATTTAGTAAAACTGAAAAGGCGCATTCCCGGGGAAGGACTCTCGAGGATGGACAGCAACCCCATTCTCACACATCCTCCGTTAGAGACAAGCCCACAAATGAGCCCGTCAGCTCCGAGGGAAAGGAAAAGCCCACCAGCCCTCCTGTGCAAATCCCCAGTGTCGTCCCAGCAGGGCTGGGCTCTTGGCGGAAACCAACTCCACCTTTGGGGTTGCCTTGTGCAATTACTGCTCTGCAGAGCTGAGCACCTGGTAGTTGGGGAGTGCCATGAAAGGACCCTTAATGCACCCCCAAAATCCAGACCTCCGGGTTAACAGGGCAGCAAGTGCCACGCTCCTGCAGCCCAGCAGACACCAAGTCCTTCTTCCGGGTGAAAAACAACTAAAAGAGGGACTCCACAATTACACAAACAAGACAAGGGTCTAAACCTGCCCCTGGAAAAGAGCTTGCTGCGTCCTTCCCTGGCCCAGCAGCGTGCAGAGATGATGCAAAGCAGGGTCCCAGCTAAATGCACCCAGACCTTTCGTGGCAGCGCTAATGCCTGCGCATACAGTAATTAAGGCTGAATGTATGAAGGTTGAATATTGAACTCTCAAGTCCGTGAAGGTCAAGCTGTATGCTACCAGAGAGGCAATTCATCCTAGATCTGTAATAAGGTCTCACATCTGACCTATTAACTGAATGTTACATGATATTAATAATCTCCCTACAGATTGGGTAGAGACAAACAAAGGTAGAGTCTGCAGGCTGATTTGCTGGACATGAGTTAATCTGCAAAGATAGAGCTTAATGCAAGCACTCTAAAATGCACAGTAAAACTGATCATTTTTTAACTGAATATGCTTTTCTTTGATGAAACTGTGTGTGCCTCACACTCCACACATGCCTTTCCATGTAATAAAGATCAATGAATTATTCATGCCAATATTATTAGTCCTGTATATAGGACATTCTCCTACAGATGGGCAAGTTCCTTCCAATCAGAAACCTCATCTGTTGAAAGCTGAAGAGTCAGGTAATGCCCCCAGATTGTTGACACCTGGTTTGAAACACCTCTGACTGGAAACACTCCTCCTTTTCTATGGGAAAATCAGGGAAATTTGGAAGGTTTTGTCTCTGCTTTCTCAAAGCAAAACATTTGGATTTTTTTTTCTTGTTTGAGATGATAGATACATATTTTTAAATTTACTTAAATTTAATGTAAAGCTTTTAAAGTTTTTTAAAGCTTATTTATTTATTTATTTATTATTGTTTTAAAGCATCACAAGGCAATCCTTAACATCCAAGCATTTCACTTTAGGTTCAGAAATATGTTTCATTTTAGCCAAACCCTAAATATTTCTTTTTCATGATATCAAAGGGCTTTAATTTGCTTTTATTGTTTTATCTTAATAATCACGATGCCATAAACCAGGAAGGAAACATGCAGACCCTATCAAAGCAATGGGTATATTGATACAGCAGTAAAAGAATTGTTTTTTTTTCTTTCTTCTAACAAGCATTTCCTTTTGCAAGAAATGCCAGCTCAGGCAAATGGCGCTGTGTTGGAGCATCCTACAAAAAAATAAACGCCATCGTTCAGAGTGCTCTGTCTAGGAGGAGAAATCTCCCTGGCAAGCAAAGTGCCTGGGCTGCAGCAGAGCTCTGTGGGCTGCAAGGGACAATTGCCTTGTCTGTCCCTTGGATGACTCTTGGCTCCTGCAGGTTTCTCTCCTAAAACTGTGAAAGGCGTTGCTTGCACCCAGCTCTCCGGGTTAAGAGCAAAGCCTTCCTCCCTGCTCCAGGGGAGGAGAGGATCTCTCATTTGCACTGTCCCCCCCTGCAAAAAAACACCACCACAGATGCCAGAAGTGATGAGAAATGCTGCTGCCTTTGTTCTGGGTGGTCACCTGAGCTCCAGCACAGCATGGTGCTGTGTCCTACCAGCAGGAGGCTGGAGAAAGCCCAGTGGGGATGGAGCACTGCAGGGAGAGCCTGCACCCCACCAGTGCCACCAGCCTTGCAAGGGGCAAAACAAGCGTTGGTGATCACAAAGGTTTGTCAGCCAAGAGACTGGAGACCTTGCAAAGTGAAGACGATGTTCTGGGATGTTCAAGCAGAAGCCCTCCGTGATTGCATGCGAGTTGAGCATCTTGAATCAGGCCGTGAGAAGGGGAAGCCTGACAGTTGCAGGGCTGAGACATGCCAGTGTTGGCATTCAACCAACTCGGCTCCAACAGACCCAACCTCTACAGCAGGGCAGGTGTCCCAGCGATGCTTTCTCTTCTGCTTCAGCAACGCTACCGCTCCCTGCAAAGCCAGCTCTGATATCTCCGCCCCTCACTGCAATTACTGCAATGCAGATATGTGCTTCATTAGCCAAAGACACCATAAACTTGCCCAACCTCTTTATGGCCAGCCACTGTGCCATATGAACACTGCATGGACAGGGCAGGCATGCGCCTTCCACACCTGCTTTATTTCCAGCTTACGTTCTTAACTCCCTCACCTCTTGCATTGGAGGAAAAGTGACAAATCGATGGCTTGGGTCCACAGCAGCCTGAGCAGAAAAAAGATTTTTTTTTAAGCGGTTTGATTTTCCAAAGAACCTGCCCTCAAAGAGCTTCAAAAACAGAAAGGAAGAAAGAAAGGAAAAAAAGCTCTCAGATGCCAGAGTAGAAAGAGGAGCTCAGCGCCTTGTACAACATGATGAGCTTCCCCCTGGCCATGGTGTGCAATAATCACGCGTCAGAAAAACCCGGCGCTGACAACCTGCTTGAGCTCAGCAGCAAAGGGGAGGAAAGTCGGAGCCGCTGGGGACAACGCTGCTTGGGCAAAGGGGGACAGAGCACGTGTGCTCGCAGTGCTGGCTCCCAGCACTTCAGATGCCTGCAGCCCCCACCAGTTCTCACGCCCTTTTCTGAGCTGCCACTCACAGGACTTACACAGGAAAATGGAGTCTTCCACAAAAGAAGAGGGTTTTGTAGTCGTTCTGCAGCTCCAATCACAATCCTCTCCCCGAAACATCATTAAAACTGTTTTACAGCAACCAGAGATGTCTTCAGCTTCCTGCCAAGGTTGCTGAAGGATATTTTCCATGCTGAGCATCTCGGGCTCCGCTCCGTATGACAAGGGTGAGGAGGGCAGTCTGCTTCCTTTAGCTCCAGGCTCGCTGGGCTGAAATGCTTTTCTAACAGTGGGGTTACCCTGGAGCCCACCGCCTCTTTGCAGACCCAGCCCATCTTCTACGTCCATTGATTCAATCCCACAAACAATCCTGATTTTCAGGGACAACCAGATTTTCATGGGACAACCCAAACCCTCTCCTGACACAGCCACCTGCTCCAGCATGGGGTGAGGATGCCCTTCCACCAGTGGGAAACAACTCTGCACCCAGCTGCTCAGCGTGCTCCTCGCTGGTCCCTCCGAACTGGGGCTTGTGGCCCACAGAGGAGGGAGCTTTGTTAAGTCTGTGCTTGTGGGTAGGGGAGTTAGGTGTAAAAGCTGGCTTTAGGAAATGGGAGAAAAAAATTACAGAAAAAAAAAAGAGCTGGCACACAGAGACAGCTGCAGCAGCGTACGCACGCATGCCAAGAACACCGCTTTTCCAGAAAATGAGGTTTTGATTCCTTTTCAATTTTGTTAAAAAATGACAAATAAATGTCTTAATATTAATAAAGAAAAAAAATAGATCTTCCGTCGGTGTGAATATATAATGCAATTTGACATACAGAATGGAATTAAATTAGCGAAATACAATGGACTGGAAAGAAGATCTGCTTTCCCTTAGAAGATTGGCATCGGCGTGGAACCAAAGGAGGGCATTTCACGCTGGGATGCAGCAGACTATCGCTTGTCTCAGATCTCCATCAGCTCCGTGCAGCGGCCAAATCCTCAGGTGGAGTAATTTGGCATGGGCCCCTGGCCACCGGTGCAGCAATGCTGGCTCCTGCCAGCTGAGGATCTGGCCAGCAAAGCAAATTGCTAATGGGGAGATGCGATCACATTCCCTCGGATGGAACAACACCGCCCTGCTTATCAGTTTGTCTCAGGTACGGACGTGGGAGGTATTGGGAGCCTTATGGGTTGAAATCTCCAGGTGCAGAAGGTAAAAGGGACCTCGAGTTCAGATGGCCTTGGAAAGTGGCACTTCCTCATCATTCCTGGAAGACATCAGGGGTGGAAAACAGCCTTCAAGGCTTAACATGAAGAAACTGCTAGAGAAAAGATGACTTGCCCCATAACCTGGAAGGCCACCCAGGGCTGGGGACTGACCTGAGAACTCCAAATATCTTGCAGAGGTTTTGGTCATGAAGGTTGATATTAGACCTTAGTGGGCAGTTTTGCATTCATCGGCGGCTGTCCCTTCATTGCGTTTATACTGGTGCCTGTTTCCCCTATGGTACTCATTTCCAGAAAGTCTGATTTAAATGACAAAGCAACAAAAGGGTGAGAGTCAAAAACCATGCAAAGGGAGTGGTGAAGGCATCTAACGGTCCTTCCTTCTGCAATTCCGAGCCTCTGGAGATTGGTTCCTCTGGAGTTTGGTTCGTTGCTGCTGCAACAAAAGCCACTGAGTGCCCGTGATGTTCTCCCAGCCAGCCCTGCAGCAGCAGGCAGCCGGGGACTGGAGCTCGCTGCCACTGCTGCCCCAAGCCAGCACCTCACTGTCAGCCCGAAGTACCCATTCCCTATGACCTCGCAGGCATGTTGCATTGTTGCAGTTTGTAATAGTGTATTGATTAGCCAATCACTCCAAATTTTAGTACTGTGCCTACCAGATAATTAAATTATCTGCCTTTGTTTAAATTGTAATTTTATTTACTCTTGATTCTACTATATAAAATTCTGCAGGCTTACGGAATGTTATGTGTCTTATTAGCGCTTAACTCCGGTGCTAATTTTCAATACTCCATCACCATGAAGTATTAAGTAATTGCTACTGTTTATTCTTTGTGATTGCACCGCACTTTGGATCTGCACACAGCATCGCAAGTACCCAGCATGGAGTGCAGCAGGCACTAGCCCTGCTGCTTAGTGCATCCAGCAACAAGCTCACGCTCTCGGCGTGCGCTGAATATGATTTCCCACTTTGTTTTTCTTCTTTTAGCCTGCCTGGCACACGGTTAGGAAAGATTGCATTGTCATGCACGCACCCTGGAAGGCGCAACCAAATCCCTCGATTTATGTAGCCGGGTCCTTGAGTGTAGTTACGCATTAACACGGGGATTGCCAGAGGTGCAGAGCTCTGGTCTATCCCCAGGGGCTGAGCAGCCCCCAGCACCCCCAGCCACTCGCAGTGCCAAATCCAGCCCCACTCAGAGCAGCAATGTGGGGCAGCTCTGCTGCACAGAGGGGGGGTGGTGCAGGTAAACGTTGGGTGAAGGAACTGGGAAGCCTTCCCCAGGGCGTACTGCTGGCTGTGAAAGCAGCTGGTGCTCCCAGCAGCGATGGTTGCTGCAACGGGAGGGTTGCACCGTGTGGAGAGGTGAGCAGAACTGCCTAGCCCGGCTGTTTGGAGAAAGTGTGAGAAGAACTGGGAAAAAGGCAGCCTGCTGGCCCCTGGCCCTGGGGCGAGCGCAGGAGCGATGCAGCTGCCTCCAGAACGAATGCAGAGATTTTTGTGGGTTTAGATCAGTGTGACATGAATTATTTTTCATAATTAACAAGAGTGTTGATTTTACATGGTAGGTGTTCAGGTACTCTGGTGATCCGTGGCTGTTAAACACCCAAAGGTAATTCTAAATGCTGTTGATCTATGTCTATTCTCAAGGGATGACTAATCTACATTTCTCTTCTCCCTCTGCAATTAATCCCTGGACAATCTTATCTGCAAACACAAACTTGGTACCTGGAGGCAGATGATTCACAGATCTGCAGCAGAGGTTCAGTTCAGAGATGGAAAGCTACCTCTCGCTGAGATGTCTCACTGTCGGGTCGAGCCCACCCCAGCTGCTGCAGAGCTCGTTGTGACCATGCCTCCATCCCCGTGGACATCAGCATCGTGCTGCAACCCTGTGTCAGCATCACCCTGGTCCCACAGAGCCCTTCTGCATCCCTTGCTGCCACTGCATCCTCTTCTCTGACCTTTGCAAATGCAAACTCTCCTTGCCCATGTCCAGCCTGAATCCTACTGCAAAGGTCTCCATCACAGCATGCTCTGCCCTCCCCTCGATGCCCTTCACCTACCCTCCCCTTCTGCAGCCCACTGCACCACCCCCGTACACCCGCTTACTGCTGTCCCTTTCCCTCATGCTGGTTGATGCTGCACCTCCCACCACTCTCCTGTTCACACCTTTGAGTGCCCACCTCAGGGCTTTCTTCCATCCCTCCCACCCCCGAAAAAAGAAAGAAAAGAAATAATTATGAAAACTATTAATGCACTCGAGCTGCTGAGTGGTGAAAAATTAGCTAGTCATAGGGGTAGCAATGGTACACCTTAATTCTGGAGGGGGCAGGCACAGAAATCTCCCGGTGCAGTCAGCCTTGCAAGCAGGGCAGGGCAGGGCTGTTATTGCTGAGGCCGGGCTGTGATAGCCCGTCAGCATCCTGCCGTGCTGCGAGCGTGGATGCCCTCGTTTCTGATCTCCTTAAGCACAGCCATAAATCACAGCGGGCCTTGCCGAAGCCCTGTTTAACAGTGGCCGATTTTACAAGGCATACAATAGTGCTTCCCTGTGCCTCAGAGACCGTAATTGAGTCCTCAGGATAAAGCCAACTAGTTTGGTCGCACTTTAAAATAAGTGTCAGTAGTTCATGCCTAATTACTCCTGAATTAGCTAGGTGATTCATCAGGTCTGATTATGAATGCATAATGAATTTACCAAATCTACATGTATTAGTGAGATATTAATTCCATATGAAATCCCACAATTCATTCATGTGCCATTTGTTTTCATTCCCTTCTTTTAATAAGCTAATTAGTTCAAATTATTTGTACTTCACTAAAGGCTCGAAACACATATAAGGAATGATTAGCTTAAAACTCAGTAAATGGGCAAGTATGGAGCCTACATTAATTATGACGGAAGGTTCATAAAGAATTATTATCTCTCAGCCATCTCTGTTTTCAGTAATAATAATAATGTCTAATCGTGACAAGTGGATAAAACATTGTGAAGCCCCTAACTAATGCAGCTCTACATGAATTACTAAAATGAATATCTTAAAGCTCGACATTTGCCTTTGAAGTTGAGCTCAGCAGAAAGTTTTGTCTCTCACTGGTGGAAAACAAGACCACAGCTTTGGGGTGGATCCACCCATTTCCCTTGCTGAGTCTCCCTTCTGTACCCTGCATGCAAAAAGCAAAGAAAAGGGGCTACAGCAGAGGCAAAACCCCCACCAACAACCTTGCCTACAACAAGAGTCGGGTGCAAACACCCTGCTTGCACCCCCCCCTCCAGAGCCATGCAGGTTTGCCAGGGATGAGGAGGGCTTTTGATAAAAGGGAGGAAGAAAAAAAAAAGAGAGAGGATTAATCCCGTTCAGGGGGAATTCTTTTTTTCCCAGTGTCAAAGCTCCTTCACAGGAAGGTTTCCTCTTTCTTCTCTCTTTATTTTCCTTCTCCCATTTATTTTTCTTTGAAGGGAGAAAAAAACCTCCTGCCGGCTACTGCTCTCCGAAGTGGGTCACAGGGAGGTTTCCAAATGAGTCCTGCCAAAGTGTTAAATGCCTCGGTTCACTGGAGACTTGCGGCCTGGCAAACACTTTGTTTGTTTTCACGCAAACTTTGACTCGCTGAGAAATGCCACCCGGCCACCCCCCGGCCATCCTTCTTCCCCTCCCTCCTTTTCTTTTTGAAGCCAGGCAGCGCTGGCTCCTCTGCTTCCTCCCTTCTCTTGCTGCTTTCTCCTCTTGCTTTTTTGCAAGGCTGTTGCGAAGGATCCTGCCGGAGCCTGGAGCTGCCGACACCCCCTGTGAAGGACGTGGGCAGGGACACCGGTGGATGTGGGTGTGCATGGCTGTGTGCATGCAGATGACCTGGTATTTGCGGTTGTATATGAAAATGCATTTCAACCCCAAAGATCTGCTCTGCTGAGGGCCCCTGGGATGCACAGAGCCCACCGTGGCTACAGCACCACGCCCCAGCTGCGTGTCCACATAGCCAGGGGTTGTGCTGGGAAGTCTGGGGCCTGGAGAAGGGCCGGGTGTGCGTGGGAGCTGCAGGCAATGCTCGGAGAGGTGACAGAATGGGAACCAGATCTCTTGGTCCTGTTTGCAGAGTTAGGATGAGAGCGACTCTGATGCTTGGGCTGAGTTACGTGCCCTTGAAGCAACCGACTCTACTACATGGCCGAGCCTGAAGGGATGCTGAAATTCCCAAAACCTAAGCAGGTAGGCAATGCAAGGCCATCAAGGAACCCACAGCCATCACTAAAGTCACCCTCGATTTGCACCAGGCTGCAGAGGCTGGGAAAGTCCTCTCTGTTTTGAAGTGAAGATTACTTTCATGGCATTGCAGGTCCTTGGGCCTGATCCTGCCCCAGTCCTCCCTCTGCTCTTTTGCACTGGAAAATTGCAACATACCTAGTGCTACCTGCTGAGGGACGCCTTCCCCCCGCCCTGTATCCTTTCAACATTATGCACAGAGAGTTTTGGAGATGAACATATATATTTTATTCATTCATGCTCTAAAATCCAAGCCTAATGTCTTGGAGGAGAAGAAAATGAAAGTGTACGGGGAAGGCAGGGGGGAAATGCAAGTAATTGATTGATCGACTTCCAGGTACTTTGCTCGGTAGCCCCCGGAGGTGAAAGCCTCCCTTTGACTCGCAAGACTCAAAAGCCATCGATCTCCTCTTAAAACTCTTTCTTCGCATGCACAGCATAGGTAAGCATTGCTGTGTGCGATGAAAGATGTACAACATGGTGATCAAAAAGAGCACCCCTGTCTATGGCAGGAGAACCATGGGCTCAGCGGTGTGGGGCCAGTGACGTGCACTTTGCACTGGGAGCCAGCCAGCACAGCACCGAGCAGACATCAGGCAGGAACAAAGCTGCTCCGGCACCCAGGAGGCGTAAAAACGTGTGAGACTTCAAGGGAGAGGGGAACAAAGGGAAATAGGAAGGTTTCTGCAGGACAGGCTGGCTCCTGGGTCATTTTCTTACTCTTTTGTGGGAATTTGTGCTTACTGTTTTCTGCAGAACAGGAACCCGGGCTTCCAGAGACTTACAGCAAAAAAGTGATGGGGAGCCTTGACTTCTTAGAGCCTGGAGGTGACAGCATCCTAATCAGCAGGCGAACCGTACTGCAAGCTGCTCAGTGCAGTTCAACAGTATGCAACACAGAAACCCATACAAGCTGTGTGTATCCTACAAACACTGCGCCAAGGATCCACATTTAGATCTTGAACCACTCTTCAGAAAAGGCTGCAGGTGAGGTGAACATGACCGCAGTATTTAAGCATCTAAAATAACCAGGATCGGGTGATTTGGGTAGAGGTGGGCACGACATCCAGCCCCAGCATCCACCACCTCCAGTCTAAGTGGGTAAGACGGCAGGATTTTTGCCCAAAGAAACCCTGCAAGTGCCACCTGGGGTGAGTGTGTGTGCGAGAAAAGGTGATGGTGCTGGGTTAATGCTGAGGGTCCTCAGCAAACTCTAAAGACAGCCTGCAGTGAAAACAAACAGAGCTTTGTTTTCTTCATTAAGTTTCCCTTTAATGACCCAGTTGTTTAGGGCAATTCAGATCAGCACACTGCAGCCTCGAGAAGCTGCGCCTTGCAGCACTGCGCTCTCAGAAGTGCCTGCAACCTCAGTGCCAACACGTGCTCCTGTGATGGCCCTATGTGACTGAGGCAAGGAGACTCAAGTTTGGTCTAATTAATTCTTTTGGAGGGGTTTTTCTTAGGGCTTCCCCCCCTTTTGAAGAAGACCTAACAATCTCAGCAGCTGTGCAGGGTTAAAGGGTTTTAGGAGCTCTCCGCCAGGCAAACCTACAGTGACACAAACCCAAGGCTGGCATTATGCGACCGCAAACCCATCCCCGAGATAGGGGCCTGCTGCCCCCAGGACCCCCAACCTCACAAGGGCTGGTGCGGCCACGCAGCGAACCACAGCAGCAAACACATCCTTTGATGGCCAGCCTCTTCCAGCTGCATCCCCGTGCGTTTTGGGGACACAACAGCGCTTTGCACAGGGGGAAAACTGCAATAAAACGGCAGCGTGCAGCAGCTTGTGCTTGCGCCGGGAGCTGGTGTTCCCCGTGATGGATTTCCCAGGGGCAAACAGCAGCAGAGTGACTGCTGGACATCCCAATTACCTCCATGAGAGAGGAGAATGGCTTGGGCTCTGCATTTTTGGGCAAACAGGGCTCCCAGCCCTTGCGTGGACGCAGGGCAATGTGGAAAGCCAAGGGGAATTATAGCTTTTTCCGCAAATGCTCAGAGCAGCCCAAGATGAGATAAACAAGATAATTTAATTTGTCAATATCTTCTCTCACTTCCACTCCTGCCTAGTCAAACAAAAGCAGCATGTGCCATAAAAGGCACCCAGACGGATTACCCTCCGTTTTGGGCTGATTTCGTTGACACCCCTGAAATAGCAGTGCAGAATCTGGCCAGCGCAACACACCACCAAGGTGTATAAAATATTCCAAGCGAAGAAAAATGTACAATAGGAGGTTAAAAGGAATAAAAGCAATCAGGCAGTCTGCCATTAATGAATTCAATAGCAGTAAAGCCCATTTCCTTCTGCTGGTTTTCTATAAACAATTTACAGAATAAATGTATTTTTGAGGTATACAAATTGGTCTGTATTAAGATGCTTGATAAACAGTTTCTGGGTAAAGACAGGCTATGAAAGCCATCAAGTACTTCCTGAAATGCTAATATATTTGTGCGAGCCCTCACTTTTAACGGAGACAAACCACTTGTGCTGAGAGTGAGTTAAAATCCTGGGTGAGGTTTGCAGAAGAGAATTACGGCGGAGCTGGAACGAAATCGAAAAGACTGTATATAATTAGATGGAGACACACAGTGCCACTTGGTTCAACACTACCTTGTATTTGGAACTTGTATATATGTATTACTTTGTATAAGAGGAGACATTAATAACAAAAAGAGCATGGTATCCAGGCAAGAAGTTTTTCCAAGACAACCTGGCAAAGTTGCACTGATTTCATCGCAGCTTTGGCGTTCTTCTCCCGGTACGAAGTGGTGAAATGGTTTCACTATTGTTTTAACGAAAATTACACTTAAACTACTTGAGGCTCTGTTGCAGCTTCAGCCCCTAAACAGTGAACAGTGCTTTTCTTCTCCCACCTGGCCTCCAGGAGCTCACCCTGCAAGAATTACTTCCCTATAAGAAATCGCTCTCTCTGATGCCTTTCCTTTCCCTCGGAGAGGTTTTGAGAAGTCTATAAAGCAGAAAGCAGCAGTGAAAGCAGCCCAGGAACACAATGAAATTCTAATATTGGAGCAGCTGTGGTGGGAAGAGCAAAGGACATTGCTTAATGTGAGAATCATGCGCTGAGCCTGCAAAATTCAGGCTGCCACCGTCTCCGGGGGTGGCTGGTGTTGGGGGGGCATGCTGTTGGCAGCAGGACATTTACCAGGGACTGGAGCAGGAGTACACGAATGCACCTTTGGCAACCTTTAACTCTTAAATCCATCATCTCTTGAAAATACGATACAGCCTCATCGTGTTTTGATAACTCTGTGAGAGCCTGTAGACATTATGCTAATTCCTAGGGAGCGCTGTGAAGAATAAGGCCAGGACACTGAAGGCAGGGAGTTTATAATTGCTTTTTAATATATTTTCTGAATTCATTGTGCATGCGCTATCTGTCCCAGGGGCTGAGCTGGCAGAGGGGACAATGTCAGGTGGAATAAATAGGATCTCATAACTTTAGTCATTCTGTATTAAATAGCATTGAGCAGCACAATAAACAGAGAGACTGGGAAGCACATGCAATAAGGAAATAATTCAAACACTGTGCATGCAAATCTTTCTCTCTCAGATCACCCTCATTAATCACCTCATGCTCATTTATACACTTAAAGAAGCTATAAACAAAGGCAGAGATGGTTCCTCTCATTATTAGTTTTTTTTATTGAGTTAACTTCTAGAATATTTTATAATAATAGTCACGGCTGGTGATGGAGTTGCCTGCTCTAACCAGCTCATAAAGTTCCCTCTGTTCCTCCTGTCTTTTTGTGATATAGGTAGTTATACATGATTATGAAGCTTATTGAGTAAAAGAGGGAGACATGACGGCAGCTCTATCATTTCTCCTGCCCCTGGCGTATTCGCGGCTCTAACAGGCATCAGGGGTTCAACACTTTGCTATAAAGACAAAACAGCTGGGGAGAAAGAAGGGGGGGAGATGGATGAAGCCCCAGGTTCAAAGCCAAAGCCAAATCAGTTGTTCGTTCGTGGAAACTCCCTGCAACCTCTGTGCATCTCTAGCCCCCCCTCAAAAATCAGAAGAAATATTCGGAACTGAGCAACCCTCTTTTTGCATTTGCTGAAAGACTTTGAGCTGTTTTGTTCAACTAAACAAGAATTTTAGACCATGCCAGGACCACAGCACAGAGTGTCTATGACCAGACAGTGACGTGGTGATGACTTTCTGCAGGCTACATCGTTAGAGGAAAGTATTTCTGATCTTTGGTGACACTGCCAGTGTCACGTGACACGCTCTGCTCCCGCTCCAAAGAGGCCATGACTCACGTTTTAATTATTACTTGCTGCTGTTATCTGTGTTAACCAAAACCCACCTGCATCTGAGTTAAAAACACAACAACAACAACAAACAAGAAAGAAGCTGCAGACGATTGCTATGTCCCTTTGGGGTATCAGCAGAAGTAAGGGAATGGCTGGGGCATGGGGAAGGGAGGGCAGCCCCTTCCTGAGCCCTGACCCCCCCTCGCACTCCCTTGGCATGGCTCACTCCCTTTGCGGTCCTTAAATCCCGGCCAACACATCCTGGAGTGCCTCGTACATAACTCTGTCAAGTTAGAAGATTAAGTGATGTTAACTTTGCCTAATATGAGGCTCGGCAATAAATTTCATTAGAAGCTGCTGGAAGCGGGCAACTGCGCCGCTGCGGAGTGTCAGGTGGTTGGCAGCGCTAACGTATATCTTGGGGAACTTATCATCTAATTATAAAGGATAAAGCATATTTTTTCAGTGTGGTTACATGCGGTAATGAAGCATGCAGAAAGCCACGCAAGATAGATGGGCACTTTCACTGCTGAAGCTGAAAACTTGCTTAACTTAATAGTCTATTTATTACGTTTATTCCCTGAGCATACATGGCCTGGCTAACGTCTTCCAGTTCATCCCGTACTGTGCAATTAAAACTACAGCAATGTGTTTGTACGAAGGGGCCCTGGAGTGGTAGGGAGCGGGGTTTAATGCACAGGGAATAAGTAGAAGTTAAAGGCGGGTGCTGCAAACCACTGTGCAAGCCTGCAACGGTTATTCTGGGTTATTTTTGTGGTGCCCAGCACCAATGGGAGCTCCTGTGTGGGCATCCTCAGCTTTTGGTGCAGCAGTTTGCAGCCCCAAACAGCGATCAATGCAGGGGGCATGGGCCTTCCCACCATCCCCTGCCCCACATGGGAAATTTCTAGGCAAGCTTGACTCTCCTGGGTAGAAAATCCTGCTGAAAAACAGTTCTGACGGACATTTTGCAACCAGACCTACTTATCCTCTCTTAATCCATTTGTCACAACAATTGCCGGAAAACTTTTCTCTCCAGCGCCTCCAGAGCTGAGAGAGAAGGATGAAAAGTAAACTTATGCAAGGACAGAGGTTTAAACATCCCATTAAGATTAACTTATCTGCAGTAATTGATTTAACTAGGGGATTTTTAATGCTTTTCAAAGTTTTTCAGAAGACGGTTTTGCAGCAGCCAGCAGGAAAGATGCTCCTAAAAGAATATGTATAGCACGAGAAGTCCATAGCTAAGACTTTCTAAGGCACTGATTCCAAGGGATTTAATAAGAATGTAATTTGTATAATTAACCATTCATCACTGTCAATTTCATTAAATGAATGCCAGAAATATTACCTTCACCAGCACAACCTAACAGGATTGGAATATATTATACAAAAAATGAACACTTAGTAGGTTTTTTCCTCTCTCTCGCTTTCCCTGCCTGGGCTCTGTCTGTCACAAGGAGATTTGCAAGGCTGTGAAATAATTTAAAACACTAGTAAATGAATCCAACTAAAGAAAATGTGTGCGTTTTGGTAACTAACCCTCATTATTATGTATGAAAGTTCAAGTCAAAATGTTTTCACTTGTTAAAAGAAAAAATATAAATGCCTGGAGGAGCTGCTGTCTGCAGGGCTGCGATGCTTCTGAGCCATCTGCTGAGGTCCTCCAGGCATCTCCTGCAGGCTGGAGGCAGCTGGCTCTATGCCACAAGAGCAAGAAAGGGCTTTTTGGGGAAAAAAACACCTTCATAAAAGTTAGTTTTGGTCACTTCCATTTAGAGGGACAAATGACTAGTGGTTTGGGGAAGCAGCGTTATAAGAATTTAGTTTGCACATCTCATTCACTTCTGCTGGGTAGGGAGCAAACCTCCTCAACCTCCATCTCCAAAAGAGAGATTATTCTCTTCCAGGGAATAACGAAGGAAGATTTCCTGGGCAGGTCTCATGGTTTTCCCATTGATCAGCCATTAGAGGGCAACATCGCACAAATTCATCACAACATCAAACAAAAAAACAAAAAACACACCAAAAGAGGATGGGGGGTTGCAAGCATCCAGGGGAAACGATTTCCATTGGAGGCAAGTGGAGAAGGCTTGAGATTTTTACCTTTGGACATGTTTAACAACCTCTTCAGATGTGAGAAATGGGGAGGAACTGGGAAAGCGAAGTTGGCCTTTTTTCTTTCCTGTGGGTTTCTGTGCCTTTGTCTCGTTTGAAATGCAAACGAAGACTTTGTGAAAATGTTCATTTAACAGGTCTTGGTGGCTGAGATCACAAGGAGAGGAAAGAAGCGGTGGAGGAACAGCTAGACAGACAGATGGGATGCGGGAGAGATGAAAGGATGTTTGCAGACCAAGAAAGTGAACGTTTCTAGACGCTTTTTGGGATAAATTCACCACCAGGGCACAGAGGAGACTTCAGCTTCATTACAATTAAGAACAAGTAATGAAAATAAATACCAGTGATATTTAAAGAAGGTGAAACCTCAACACATCTACAGTATAACCCTACTAGCGGTGCCAAAGAATGGTTGATAACAAAAAATTGATTCCTCCCCCTCCCAGCCTTGCAAAAATGTCTAGCTTTCTCATGAAAATTGATAAGTGACCTTTTTTTTTTTTTTTTTTTGCTTTATTTCTTTATTTTTTAATAAGATGCAAAGTTAACTCCTCACTTGCAGAAGCCGAGTTCCCGTGTTTCTCCCCAGAGAACTCTGCAGAGACCCTGGGACTGCCCAGAAGCAAGGTGTCCCCTCTTTGTCCCCACATGTCCCTGAGAGGCTATGGCTATTTCTCATGACAATTACACTTTTTTTTTTTTTTTTCCCATTCAAAACAACAGTGTGTTGCTGCTCTCTGGCTTAAAAATCCAGAACAAATCTACATTTCCAGTCAAAATGTCAATTCAAAACAAATGTTTTCATTTAATTTCCTGCTAAAATATCATTGCTGCTGGGTTATTTTTGGCTGGGGAGAAGGCTTTGAAAAACAAGGGCTTGAAATTAAAAAATAAGTCCAGGTGAGAGGTCTGTTTCCTATTGCATTTCTACATGTGGTCCTGAGACAAAACCACTCGTCCCAAATCCCCTTAGACTTGCAACAGCAAGAGCTCAAACTGGAATGAAGATTTTCTGCTTGAAGCTTCTTCTGTGAAATCTGTGGGGTTTCCAGGTGGATTTATGTCGCCTGCTAAAAAACAGGGGGATGCTGATGGGATGTCCCATATGGGGACCCTGCTTGCCTGCTCTCAGCAAGGGCCTGAGCCGATACATGGTGGCAGGGTGAGGGGGCTGGGGCTGGACGTTGTGTCCCCAAGGAATGGGTCCTTACCAGGGCTGAAGGGACGAGGATTGGTGGGACAGCCCCAATGCTTCCATGCAGGCACATGCTTATGTGATTTGTTGAATGCTTAAATACCATAAAGGCGATGCCAATAACAACCCAACCTGACAAATGGCACTATTTATCCTGTACCCCCAAGGGATGCAGCGTGACAGAAGAAGGGCGGGAGCTGTCAACCCAGCTCCTGTGAAAACAGCTTCACTGCCTCCCACCCTGGAGAAGCTGGCAACCCATGGCTTGGGCAGGTACATGCCTTGCTCGGTTAAAAACTGGCTGGGTGGCAGGGCCCAGAGAGTGCTGGTGAACGGAGTGAAATCCAGCTGGTGTCTGGTCACCAGGGGTGTTCCCCAGGGGTGGGTGTTGGGGCCCATCCTCGTTAATATCTTTATTGACGACTTGGATGAGGGAATTGAGTGCACCCTCAGTAAGTTTGCAGATGACACCAAGCTGGGGGGAAGTGTCGACCTGCTGGAGGGTAGGAAGGCCCTGCAGAGGGACCTGGGCAGGACGGGTCGATGGGCAGAGGCCAAGGGATGAGGTTCGACATGGCCAAGTGCTGGGTCCTGCACTTTGGCCACAGCAACCCCATGCAGCGCTACAGGCTGGGGGCAGAGTAACTCGAAAGCTGTGCAGAGGAAAAGGATCCGGGGGTGATGATTGATGCTCACCTGAACACGAGCCAGCACTGTGCCCAGGTGGCCAAGAAGGCCAATGGCCTCCTGGCTTGTGTCAGGAATAGTGCAGCCAGCAAGGCCAGGGAGGTGATCGTCCCCCTGTACTCTGCTCTGGTGAGGCTGCACCTCGAGTGCTGTGTTCGGCTTTGAGTCCCTCACTACAAGAAGGACATCGAGGGCCTGGAGCATGTCCAGAGAAGGGTTGTGAAAGCTGGTGAAGGGCCTGGAACACAAGTCTTATGAGGAGTGGTTAAAAGAGCTGGGGTTGTTTAGTCTGGAGAAGAGGAGGCTGAGGGGCTGAGGGGAGACCTTATTGCTCTCTACAGGTACCTGAAAGAAAGCTGTGGGGAGCTGAGGGTCGCCTCTTCTTGCAGGTAACTAGTGACAGGACTAGAGAGAATGGCCTCAGGTTGCACCAGGGGAGGTTTAGGTTGGAAATGAGGAGACATTTCTTCTCAGAAAGAGCTGTCAGGCATTGGGACGAGTTGCCTATGGAGGTGGTGGAGTCACCGTCCCTGGGGGTGTTCAAGGGAAGGCTGGACGTGGTGTTTGGGGACATGGGTTAGTGGGTGATGGTGGTAGGTGGATGATTGAACCAGATGATCTTGGAGGTCTTTTCCAACCTTAATGATTCTATGATTCTATCAAGCAGCACCCTGGACTCCCCCCCCCCCACATACACCCCAGCACCTATGGCACTTCTGCCTGCTTGACTTTCTCAGCTCCCCACCACTTCTTTTGCCAGGACTGTTGCAGACCCAGCCAAGGGCTTGAAGGCCAACCCTATGATGAGCACACGTGGCACCCGCCTGTGGCCCGAAGGTGGGCCCTGAGAGGAACGGGCCCTGTTGCACACAGAAAGTTTGGGTTTGGGTCATCTCGGCCGTCCCTGTGCTCCCCCATCAAGCCATCCAGAAGATTCCAGGCTGCCCCCAAAGGCACAGCCTTTTTACAGGCACTGGACTTTGCCCCATACCACGCAGAGCCAAGCAGGAACACGCCCTGCCAGCTCCCTTCCCTGCTAATGTGCTGACCACGGGCCCACTGGGCTCCTAACAGCCGCAGTAATTCACAGCACTATGCAAGACAGACAGTAATATTGAGGTTGCTATTAAAATCTTTATGATTTTGCCATTGCAAGAATACACGTTGATTTGCAAGATGATTATTATTATCACTATTTTATTTCCGTTTTAAATCCAGGAGGGAAAGCGAAGTGAGGCAGAAGTTGATCATGTCAGATAAAGCGCTGAGGAGAGAGGAGCAGAAAGGAAGATTGGATGCAATGTTTATGAGGTCTGTCTCTTTTTGTTCGCCGCTTCCCATGCCTCTCCGCTGTCAGCTCCAGCAAGCCAACCTTTTGATTAAAGACGTCAGGCGAGAGAAAAGAGCTGACAGCAGTGCAGGAGCATCCAGAGCATCAGAAGGGTCCCCCCGACCCCAGTTCGGGCATCACGAGGCGGCAGCTGCCATCCCGGGCAGCAATTAGTACACAGCAGACTAAGTGACACGGCTGGGACACAGCACACGGGGAAGCTCACAGCACTGGCTTGTGGGTGTTTGTGGGGCAAGCAAGGCTGCGTCCTGGGAACGGCCCCGCGTCCTGCTGGTGTTGCTGCAGCAGCTCAACCCTTCCCCGAGGCTGATGTGCGTGGGACGGGTGGAGGGGAAGCAGGGGGTCCTCCCCCGGCCCCGGCGCCAGGGGACGAGGGAAGCTGTGGCTTCATATTCACCGGTGAAGGATGGAGTGAGAAATATATACATAAAGGGACAGGAGAGAAGGATTTACTGCCTGCTAAAGGTGCAAAGCATTTAAATTTGAGAGATAAATAATTTTATTTATGTTGATGCCAAAGTAAAGAAGATACATGACTTTCTTAAGAATAACTCCCGTCTCCTCGGGCTGGTCAATGCTGAAAGGCATGTAATGATTTTTTTTTTATTATTTTGATTTTTTTTCCCTTATACTTGAAGATGGATGTGCACTAACGGCTTCATATTGTCACAGCTGTAAATTAGGGGAGCAGGGAGAGATCATTTCGTACCCATCTCTCCACCTCCTGAGCTGCCTCGTCAGACTTCTTCCAAACTCAGGCTGCAAGCTGTGCTTCTCCTTCCAGAGAAAATCCCTCTCTCCGTTAAAGACGTTCAATAAATTCCCCTTTTCCCACACCTATTGTGACTGTAAGCACACCATGACATAAGGGGTATTGACTGCTAAAGGTTGACAGCATGTAGGTGTAATAGATAGGGAAAATAGGGAAAAAAGAGGATGGAGTGGAACCAGGGGCAAGGGGAAAAAATATATTCAGAAAAAGGAAAAGAAAAAGATTTGTGGATTTAATTGCCTGGAAGTAGCGATGTTGTGGGGATTTTTCCCTGCTGGGCTCAGCAATGCCAATAGCTCATTTGTTGTGGAACTGGGGGAAATGACAGCAAACAAAGAGACCAGGATGAAAAAAAAGAAAAAGAAAAAGAAAAAGAAAAAGAAAAAGAAAAAGAAAAAGAAAAAGAAAAAGAAAAAGAAAAAGAAAAAGAAAAAGAAAAAGAAAAAGAAAAAGAAAAAGAAAAAGAAAAAGAAAAGAAAAAGGAAAAGGAAAAGGAAAAGAAAAAGAGAGAGAGAGAAAAAATGAACTGTGGTTGAAATGATCAGTGGGGTGAGTACAATCTCGCCTGCCTCTCCAGCCTTATCTGGCAGCACCACTCATGCATCTGAATCACAATTAAATTGCAGAGAGAGAGGTTGCAATGTGGTCCTGAAAGAAAGAAGTGTGAACTCAGGGAGCTGGGGGCAAGCGCCGTGGTGCTCAGGGCTGTGGCAGCACTGGCACCAGGAGGCTGCAGTGTGAGGTGAGAGGAAGTTCCTGCTGGAGAACCACGATGGGGAACCCCTGCGAGGGCTCCCGGCAGCAAGAGGAAGGGTGGGAGAGCTGGAGAGCACTGCTAACCCCCCTGGCAGCCTCCGCGTTTGTTTTGGTGAAGCACCACTTAAAGAGCAGCAGGTTTGCGCACGAGTGCAGCAGCGGGCGCCGCAGCTGCCATTTACAGCGCGAGGCGCAAATGAGTAAACACCCTCCCACGTTCCCTCTGCGCCTCTTGGATTGCAACGGGAGCCGAGTGGTGCCAGAGCACATCACGCCAAAATAAGCCTCGTCCGAGAAAAGATGGGGATAGCTGCTTCTCCGCCTGCTTTTCTCTTCGAGGGCTTCTCAAAGCTGCTTCTTATGCGGGGAGAGGAAACACGAAGGGCGTTGCAAGCTCTGCAGGCTGCTCATGTCCTCTCTGCCTTCCCCAAAAAGGTATATATGACCATGCATGCTTGTCGCAGCCTTAAAATAATGTGAAGACATCCGACCAGCCTGTTGAGGAGGCGGAAGAGCCCCTAATGCTGGCCAGCCACCCAGCCCTCACATTCGCAACCCTGGGACCAGCAGCAAAGCACCGCGGGCATCATGTTGTATTTAGATTTCACACCGCCATGCTTCCCTACCACCGCTTTTGCAGATAGGATGAGCAAATGAAGAAAGACAGCTGTTCACTGCAAACCGGAGCAGCACCCCCGAAAGCCAGCTGGGAGATGGGGTTTGTTAAACCCCCGGTGCTTCTTCTGCCCCACGTGTTTCTCCATGTCCCTGGTGCACACCACGGACCAATGCACGAAGCTCCCTGGTCTTGCGGGATGTTCCCCCCGACTCTTCTGTCTATTGCAGGCTTTATTTTAGGAAGCAGAAAGGTCAGGGGAATGCATCTGAGCATAAAACAGAAATCTCAGCTTCTGCTACTGCTGCACAACCAGGCAGACACCTCAACCTCTGGGCACCTCCGAGCAGCAAAACCTGCCCTGAGAAGCAGCATTTCAGCTCCTCTGCTCCCCAAAGGCAGGAGCAAGAGGGAAATGAATGTCCCCTGTAGCAGCAGCAGCAAGCACGGGCTCCTTGTTATGAACACTGCAACTTCATCAAGCGATGTTCGTAAATGGTGAATTCCCTTCCCCCATCCTGGATTATTGGCTGCTCCCACTTTCCAGACTGTGCTTGCTGCCAGCATAATTTGATGTCAGCTTAAACCATGCAGTTTACTGAATTCTTATTTTATTTATATATCTCCCTGCGTATATGTATTTATGGGACAGAAAGGAGTCCTCAGACTTTGGTATCCTCCTAAAGTCTGGGTGGGACTGTAGCAAAGGGTTTTGACAGGGCTTTTAAGATACAGCAGGAAGAGAAAAACATATACACATACAACCCCAAACCCAGGCTTGCATGTCAAAATCAGCTTTCATTCAAAATATGCTGGCATTCCAACTTGCTGTGTGTTTGGCAAAAAGCTGAGGGGAACAGAGCATGCAGTACCTTGCACGGAAGCAAAACTTGGTCCCAAAATATCAGGTTTTGGGTTCAAACTGACTGATGCCCACCCTCCAGTGCCCTGCTGTGCTCCTGTGCACCGCAGCGGAGCAGGGGTGGGCACCATTACTGCGGCAGCTGGGCAAAAGCTTTCATGCAATTCAGCCTCCTCTTTCCCTGGGAAAGAAAAGCTGACGCAGTGTTTTGTGAATCATCAGAGTACTCTGCTTTCAGATTTATTTATTTTTTCCTAATTCAGAAAATTCAACAAATGGCCGGTGGCAATGTTTTCAAAACGAAGCGACTGTAACATGAAAAATAAACTGTTGAGAAATAACCCCTCAATGCTGACGTGAAATGTGCTAACTTGGTTTAAAAGAAAAAAAAAGAAAAAAGGTGTGAGCCATCCAACATAATTCCCATTTAACCCTTCAGCACATCAAATACTCAAATAAAAACCCAATCATCACAAAAGCAATGGTTTGGGTTGAAATTCGGTTGCAATTCGCCATTCCTTTTGCTGATGTCCTTGTGAGCTGCCTGCCCCCTACAGCTACCGAACACACTTGAAAATGTCCCCGGCGAGTTGTCGAAACCCAGAAATTGCCAGATCTCACCCCAAAGCAAGCTCCCAGGAGCTGCTTCCCCAGGGACACACCCACGCATCCCCGGCTCTCCCTGTCCCAGCAGCAGTTTGCCTCCTCTTACAAGGGGAAGGCGTTGGAGCGATGCAGGTAGGATCTGCACAGCCCGGCCGTCATTTGGGCAAAACAGCGAACGGCGCAGCTGAGGAAGGAAACAGCATTGCCAGCGTAAAAACTCCTCAACGGCGCGCAGATGGGAGGGAGAGGGTAATCTTCTGGAAAAGCCTCTAATTGTCTGCCCACACTAATAATTTCTGTGAGCGCTTCCCCCCTTCCCCCTCCCGCGTGTAATTACACCACTCCATCTGTCTATCAGCAGGTTTTTTACAGCTCCTTACGGCAGCCGGGCTCTCATCCTCGCAGCCAGACGAGGTTTCTCCGAAGATTTAAGGACGCTTCTGACACGCGTCCCAAAGACAAGGCTCTGGGGAGTGCAAATCCCTCTCCCAGGCCAGCTAAGAGTCTATTAAAAAAAGTCATATAATCACTACAAGCTCCATTACGGTGTCAAAGCAGGATGCAGGAGAGGTGGAGGGGGCTCTTTGCTTTCCGGCAGTTTGGTATTTTATTTTATTTTTTCCTCAGAAAACCCTCCTTTTCTCCCTTTATTCCCCTCACCGTACCCAGGAAATCTGGCTGACGTACAATAGCTGCGAGCGCTGGTGCATTATTACAGGAGCATAGAGTCTAGAAGCATTGTTTTATGGGTAGAGCGTGGTTTGGTTCATTTTCTCCCTTTCTTGTGCCCCTTGCCAATGACAAGAGGCTGAGGATGCTGAGGTTGAGGAGATCTGGCTTCACTGGGTGGCCTCTGCATATGTGGGGCCCCCTTTGGCTACCGAGGGGGAAAGTGTGGGGCCTTTTGGCTCACAAACTTCAGACAAATCCCAGAACCGAGGACTCAGCTCCACCCTGCTTAGAAATAACCCAGCAAAGGCCATGTCCAACCTGAAACAGCCTTGGGAAGCGGCAGCCTGTGCCAGGATGTCTCTTCGTGAGAAAAATAAAAATACACGCATATACATAAAACCACAGTGCACTGAGCATAAAAGGTCTGTTTGAACAAGGCATAGTTAAATTATCTCCGCATATTTCAATCATTTTGCAACAGCAAGGCTCATTTTTCAACATCACGGTCCATTTTTAGGATAAATGAATTGCATGATTTGGTGGTGGTGGTTTTTATTTATTTTTTGACTCCCTTCCACGAGGAGTCTCTTGATGAAGCACGTCAAGAGCTATCCATCCGCCCATCTACCCTGCAGGCAAGCCCCTGGGAAGGGAAGGGAGGCAGCCAGATTTCACTAGAAATTAGGCTGTGCCCTCAAACTGCCATTAGTGGGGCGGAAAAGAGGGGAGCATCGCTTCAAATCCACCCCAAGATGCTGAAGGAGGGAGCCAAGGGTGCTGCTGCCCCTGGAGAGGTTGGGGCTCTGCAACCAGCCCCTGGCAGAGCTGCACCAGTGATAGAAACCTGGTTTGGGTTTGTTCTTCTGTCCCAGACTGACCTAGCTGTATCAACACAATAATCACAGGCAGACAGGACAGAACGCGTGGCGATACATCGGTCTAAGGACGCCCAGGAAATATTTAATTTGAAAGAACTGGACTGGAAGAAAGTGCAATTGTTACCAATTTTGCATCGACTCAGACTTTCCAGAATCCATCTGTTTTACCCCTGAAGGTGACTGCACTCCCACCAGGGCTGCATCGACACGATGACTTGACAGAGTCCCCTCTGACTGGGCTTTTTGAGGGCTTTCTTTTCATCTAAGTCAGTTTATTCAAACTTCCACCCCCCCCCCCCCCCCTTATTTTTTTCCAGGACAGCAAACTTCAGAAGGGATTCTCTTAATTCATACCACTAATTGGATGCAACAGCTCTCACTGACTGTCAATAATAATCCCAGCAGAGTCTAGCGATCTGACGGCAGCGCGATCTAACACTTTCTGGCAGCAATGCTGGGACAGCCCAGGAGCTCCCAAAGTTTCAGGGCTGGACACGACGCTTTCTGGAGACATCAGCTTGTTCCTTCTCAGCCCTGTGAGGCTTGGTTAGACCCCAGACCCTCTCCTCTTTTTGGAAACCCTCACCTGGCCTGGGTGTTTGTTTTTTTTGGTTTCCTCCAGGTTGCTAGCACTGGTGATTAACTACTGCAGAGCAGGGCTGAGAGGAAAGGGGAGCTGGGGAAGGGAGGCTGGAGGCAGCACCGAGCAAGGCAAGACCAACACTGGTGTCTCGCAAGTTGTGTGGGGACAACATGAGAAACGTGGGGAGATTGGGCTGAGGTCTTTGTGTGCGGGATGTGGGAGGGAGAACGGAGAAAGGATTCAGGCAGGGGGTCTTTGGGCAGAGATGGAGGCTCCTTCCTTGTTCCCAGCAGGATTGCACATTCCCAGGTAGAGAAAGCAACACAGACATTCCCCACCTCACCTGATGGACGCCTCTATGCACCCATTCACCCCGAACCCTTCCCTGAGGCCAGTTCCCTCCTCCGTTTGTTTTCTCCCTGCCTGAGCTGCTTCAGCTGCTGGGCATCAGGCGGACACCCAGGCTGGCTCCGGGGCACGCATCCTGCCCAGCACCCTGACCCCGGCGGCAGACACTGGCAGGGCAGCCAGGCTCGTGCTTCCGCTGATCTGCCCTGCAGATCCGTGCCTGTTCCCTGGCACGGCTCGTCTCCGCACGTTCGGTTATAAAAAGGGGCTTCCTGCTTGAAAGCATCACCTGCCTCCCCGCATCCGCCTCTCTCACCAGGGGTGGCAGGGGCCCATTAACCTGCAGCAAAACAACCCTTAATAGATGAAAATTGCACCTGTGTGTTCTCAGCCTCCTGGAGAGGCCTTCATGCAAACAGCAACACACCTAGGTTCCCCCGAGGCTGCAGGGAACGCAGTGGTTTTCTTCCCTTTGCCAGCACCCCAAGAGCAACCCTGCCCTGCTCACTCCCAGCGCTTCTCGGAGGGAGCCTTGGAGCACGTCCCGATGATGCCAGCACCCCCCTACGGGCTTGCACAACTACAAATGAGCCCAGGGAGATGGAGGAAATTGTTCACAGCCTTTGCCATCCTCCCAGGCAAGACACAGGGCAGCACACTGTGGGGTGCGAGGCAGGAGCAGCCAGCGTTCGAACGCCTGGATCCCCTCCAGCACCGTGTCCTGCAGCTCTGACAACAGCAACTACACTCGCACACCCACCCATCTCCCCAGCCCACAAATATATATATATGTATATATATATATATATATATATACACACACACACATTTATCCCTGCAGTCGTCATGTTGTTGTTTTTTTTTCCTTCCCCCCCCTTGCTAATGTTTATCACATTTTCTCCTGGCAAATTGCAGCTCTGCATTGCTTTTGAAAGGAATAAAATGAGCCTGTGAAGTCAAGCATCGGAGAGTATCAAAAGTCTGAAATAAATAATATCAGAATAATGATCCTCTAATAGCACAGATTGTTTGTTGCTGTCGGTTACTTTTTTTTTTTTTTTTTTTGGCTGTTGTTGTTTGTGCTGAAAGAGCACCCAGTTGGGATCCTTGTTTCCTTTTTAAAAGCTGCATTAAAAGGGGAAGTAATTAAATTTCGATTACAGCCAGCAGTCACTCCCCTGCCTGGCCTCTCATTTCCTTGCAAGGCGAAAATGTACCCAACAACAACATTTTAAAAGATGACGCTGACCCTGGAGGAACCAAACTGTCTGGATAATGAAGAAGGGAGCCTTTTGCCTTCGGAGCAGCAGAACAAAACTTCAGCCAGAGCAATTGCCATGGCTTTTTGCGAGCGGCACGGCCTCCGCCAGGAGAGAACGGCAGTCACGCAGATGCTTGGAGGGCTTTTCTTCCCTCCTGTGGATTTCCAGCGCTGCGCTAACAACTTTTCCCAGCACTAAACATGATTTCCAATGAATAATCAAGTGAAAGGTGAGGCTGGTAATTCTCCTCCTAACGCAGGGGAGCAGGATGTTCGGTGGCAGCCCTGGGATGGAAACAGGGCTGGTACCAGCAGAATAGCTCGCCCAGCACGCCGGCTTTCCCAGTAGTTAAAGCTCCAGTTAGCATCAGTGTGGATAGGAGCTTAGGGAAATTGTTCCTTAAATGGCACTCTCGATGAATAACCATCACCTTTCATATTTATTAAGGCACAACCTCCTCCCCCGAAAGGCTGGAGACGCGGGCTGGGAACTCCCAGTGCGCCAAGGAAAGACGGGTGGAAAAAAAATAACCCACATGTAATTAAGTGTCTCAAGTAAAGAGTTGATTTAGATTTAATAAGAATGTTATTCTAAGTCAAACAAATGCCAATTGATTATTAAGAACCTCATTACTGGAGTGTAACACCTGTCACCGCCAGGATTTTTTCTCCTTTTTTAGCTGCAGACTTGTTAAATCTCAATAAATACCATTTTAATAATTAATTAGCCTCTAATTAATAGACAATAACCGTTGAGGAAGGTTGGTGTATCCTCCCGCGCTGAGCATGAGCTGCTTGAGTGCTAAGGCATGTTGCAGAGCGGGCATTCAACGCTTTGGTCCTGCAAGGTGCTGAGCACCCGCTGCTCCTGCTCTGCTCGGGGTGGGGGACGGCTGAAGTGTCCCTTGGGATTGGCCCTGGGAGCCGGGATGCTGCACCTCGCAGAGGCACACGCAGCTCTGGAGATGCTGGAAAGCCTTGTCAGAGCCTCACCAAATTTTCCAGAGCTTGAGGGACTACCACTAGAGCAGCCAAAAACAAACAAACCAAAACCCAAGAAATTATAGAGATTTGTTTTGACACTTCAAGAAAAAATAACAGGGGGGCCTTTTCCCCCTTTAGTTTACTTTTCATTTCAAAATATCCCTCACTGTTAGTGAAACCTGCACACAAACACTCGTTGCTAAGAGGGAACATTTCATTTGGGAGTTGAGCAAAACGCTGCATTTGATCTCAACCTCTTTTTTTTTTTTTTGACTAGTTTGCTGAAAATCACGAAGAATTTTCCTTAGACTCAACGCATGGCAAATTCCTCCCTAGCCTCATCCCCGGTATTTTTACAACCTCCAGCAACCTGCGAAGCTGTTCCTCACCCTGTTTCCATCTTCCCCTGTACCCTTGCACGTGCCTGCTAACGCCGCGCCTTGGTTGGCTGAGGCTTCAGCCAGCTTTCACCCAGGGTTCAACATCAGTGCCAAAAAAAATGGTCTTCGGCTCTCTGGGTCCAGGTGAACACCCTCACCACAACAACAAAAGCTTTGTGGATCAACCCGTATTTACAGAGTATGCAGTGAGGCCCTTCTCTTCTTTCTCTTCCCTGTTCTCCTGTAAGCCATAGGAATGAAGCAGATCCCCAAAAGCCCAACATACCTATAAACATACCTATCAACATACCTATAAACAACCACAGGGAGGGCAAAAGGCTCGTGCACACCAAGTGGAGCTCTTCCTGCATGTGAAGTACTCCTGCTGCCCAAGGAAAAGGACATCTGAGGCATTGTATGGCAGCCCCCAAATGCCCAAGGGGCTGGCTCCTTTGGGCTTAAGGGGTCTTTCCGTCCTTCCTGGGGTGATGCTCTGCTCAGTCCTTTATCCCCAGGCAGATGAAGGACCTGGTGCTGGGCGGAGACGCCCTCAAAGGCTCTGTTCCCCACCAGGTCCTGTCCAACCGGTACCTGCATGGATTCGGCCAGCTAAGGGTTACCTCGTTATTTCCTTCCTGATTTATGTAAACTCTTGCACTGCGTCCTAATAAGAAATCAGTTCCTGTCATCATCTTTATTTCTTATTCCAAGCTGCAACACTAAAACACTTCACGGTGATTACAAATAGCAAAGTTATTTTTTGCCAAGCCTTCGCATCGGAACTTAATAGCATGGTGTAATGCCACCCCGTGCTGATGTGTGGCATATTTAATATCCATCTTTCTTAGAAATAACAGTGTTCTGAAATTAGAAGGGACTTTAGCAGCAAAATAATTAATGTGGATAACTATCATAAATGCCACAAATGGAACAAATACAGATGGCAGTGAACCATGATTGCTAATAATCTAACCTGTTGTGACAGATCTTAAAATATTGAAACCTTTTTACCTGGAGGACAGTGAAAAAAAAAAAAGGAGGGGAGTGTCTCTAATCACCTTGTCCCTCCTCATTATCAGCCATCCAGCCCATAAGGCACACACTTTATGTGCCCTCCCAAGCCTGCTGGACCCCATTAGCATCATGCCCTCGTTAGAGGCAGGTTTATCAGCACTGGGATATTTGTGGGTTAGCAGCAGATGCAGCAGCAGAGATTCCACACGGTCCACTTTGCACTTGGACTTCCACAGAGACATGGCCAGTATTAAATTGAACCCACCCCACACAGCCCTTTTTCTTGAGACAAACCCTTGCAGCGTGCCCTCGTCACCCCCTCTTTTTGGGAAACATCCCTTCCTGCATCCATTTGGTGGGTGCTCTTTGGGCCAGGTAACTTCGAGCTCTGAGCAGGCACTGGGGGTTTCAGTCCTTCCCCTGACAGTATCTTCCTTCCTTCCAATTATCTCCATTAAATCAGTAGCAAGGGATCTGAGGGATTTTCTCCTGCATAGCCCCATGCTAAGGCAAAAACTACCCTGATCCTGAGTCGGGATGAACTCCAGGATGGACGGCAGTGTGGTCCTCGTCCCAGCACATCACGGCACACGGGGCAGCGCGTTAGATGCGGTACAACGCTGCATCATGCACACAGCGCTCCTGGGCAAGCACGTTACTGCAACACTTGGGTAAATCCTTCAGGTTCATTTCCCCCTCACCAGACTCACCGAGGAGAGGAGGGAGCTTGTGTGAGTGCAAGGTGATGGGGACAGCAGCGATATGCCCTGTGCATTTGCATGGTGCTTCTGAGATAGAAGATGTGAAATCCAAGTTGTTCTGAAATGTCATGCAAGGCTCAACTCCCCTGTGCCCCAGACACAGTCATTGAACAGCACTTTGTACTTCAGCAGCACCAACGGAACCACATAAATGCTTGACACAAAAGTGATGGACCCTGGACTAATGAAAAGTAAAAACATTGCAAATTTCTCACCGTCCGAAGCCCCTTCAACCCCACGCGAACAGCAGATTGCATCCCCTGGGGTACGTCTCCCAGAGCTCATATTCAAGCATCTCCAGGACTAGGACTTCCACTGCAGCATGGACACAACTTCGTGTCAGGCCTGAGAGCTGAGTCACCAAGAGCAGCAAGGCCACCACAGAGCACCTGGACACTGCTCTGCATCCCAGGTACCCGCTGAGCATCCGACATTTCAAGCTTAAATGGTGCTCAGTGAGCATGGATACGTTCACCCCTAGAAACCCCTCATCTGGTGCATGCAACGCACCACTGGTAGGTTCCCTCAAAACTCCCTTCTTCCCCTGGGTGAGATGGGGGCTTTGCTCCCGCTAGCAGCCCACTGGGGCAGGGCAATGCAGAGGCTTTAGAGCCCCATCTGAAGCCTTAACAAAGGTCAGCCCCACCTGGGTTTTGTGGTAGCCGCTCCTCATGCACGGTTTTCCCATCTGCTGAACTGCCCCTGCTAGAGAGCAGGGACGGTGCTTTCACACCCAGCCAGCCCCAAACAGACATTGGTCTCCTTGCCTGCCCCTTGGAAAGCAAACAAAGAAGCAAAGAAACGTGCGCCGAAGTAAAAGCCAGAGCAGAAAGCAATTTTCCTAACTCGTTTGCCTAAGGGACTGGATATGAGCTGCGCTAGGTGGCAGATGGGTACCCTGGGGGCACACCACTCTGCTGTGCCCGCTAAGGTGTCCTGGAGAAACTCCCCACCCTGCGAGAGAAGAGGAATAACCCTTGCAAACCTTCCTCCGAGAGGGAAGCAGGGCTGTCTCCCGTGAATAGCCCAACAGCCGCAGAAAGCTCCCCTCCTCTTCACTTCCAGAGAGTTTCCTCGTTAAACTCTCCGCACACACCAAACAGGAGAGCAGAGCTGGCCAAGGGTTATTTATTGCGCCAGCGTGAAGTCACTGAGGCAGGAGGCGAGTGCGAAGCATGACATCTTGTGATGTATGGGTTAGGACAGCTTGGTGCTGAGAATGCCATGAAGTATTAATCTCAAGGAGATGCTACTGAACTCGAGAGAGACTTAACATCAGTGCGGAGAGATCAAAGATATGATATCTCTGGCAGAGCGCGCTATCAGAAGTGATCATAAGAAAAACAAAGGGGTCATTTTAGTGCCTTGTGCATTAGCAGAGTGACTCGTAGCCTCCGGGCAGAGGCAAACAGCAATTTTTCCTGAACCAAACCAACGTGCACATGGGATTTTTTGACATTTCTTTACATCTCATTGTGGGCTGCCAATAAACAGAGGCATAATAACGTCAAATCAGTTTTCCTTTGTAACTCGTGAGCTGCCCTCGCTATTTTTTCCCTTTCAGAGCTTTCCAAACAGCCCATGGTTCAAACTCTTAAGACCTCTAAATGCAGAACTTCAGCAGTAAACGAATGCTTAAGCATTTGGGTCAAAACAACATCTGCATGCTGGGAAAACTCTGATAGGAGGCTTTCAGCCACAGAATTTGTGAGAGGGAGAAAAAGGAAATCCTGTCCTCACTAAACATACAATTATGTTGAGAAAGGGCTTCGCATGGTATTGAATTTTCATCTAGGCACTAAAAAATTGATTATGGTTAGAGCTAGTTGTTTCCAAAAGAAAATTACGTTTTTCCTTATGGAGGGGCAAGGAGTTTGGCTAAGAAAGAAGAAATTTGCTCTTTCACTTTCCTGACTGCTACAAAGCATCAATACTCCAAACGCCTGCGGGCTCAGCCTCAGTCTCTGCCCCTTCAGCTGATGTTCACAGCAGCAGGGGGGGTGTCAGTGAGGGAGCAGGGCTGCGCCCCCAACTCCCAAATATCTGCACCAGCAATATTTTGGGATAGCTTGCCAGAGGATCCAGGCCAACACAGCAGATCCCAGCCATGTTTGAAATCCTCCTCTTGCAAGGGGATGGGGAGAGGTCTGTCCGTCCGGCGCTGGGGACTGAGGTCTCCGACTGCCAGCTGCTGCGGGAAGGAGCAGCAACGGGGACATTTCACGGGTGAAGCTGTGACGAGGCTCACCCCAGCTGCCAGCGCTGCTGCCAAGGGATTTCTTGCCTGCCTGCAAAGCTGCAGTACCCTTCCCAGCCTGACGTGGGGATGGGAGGAGGCGTGGAGTTGTTCCTCCTGCGCCGTGCCTCAGTTTCCCCATCTATAAAGCAGGGGTACTGTCATCCTCTGAACAGCAGCATGGGATCTGCTGTGCAGAAGGTTGCAGATGAGTTTGCTACGAGACAACTGGAAAATCTGGAAACTCAAACTTCTGGAAAACTAAACCTTGTAGGAAGTCAAACCTTCATGCAGGGAAGGGACCTCCCAACCTTGAAATATTCAAATAGTGCCTTATGAAAACACACAATCCAGTGATAAACTAGCCTGCCTACAATTTTCTGCCCTTTCCCTCATGCCTCATCCCCTGCCCAGTGCCCACAGGGCCTCCCCTCCTCTGACCACACGAACCCACTGTTGCATGGGGTGAAGGCATCCGACCGTAACGGTACCCCTCCGCAGCCTGCCTTTTAATTCCCCAATTTTGTCTGTAGCTGCCTGAACTTTCAGAGGGTCACTTCCCAATGCTTTTTAATTGCTTCCATTAGGTAACACCATGCCCTGAAGGCTAGTCAAGGAAATCCTCTGTAAATCACAGCGTTAGTTACCAGGACTAAGGAGAATTCGTCCTCCCCAAGGACAGAGCTATTGTAGTCTTTGTACAGGCGAGGGCAAATGGCACAGGGAATAATTAAGAGATTTGCTCTATAGCCCAAAGGTGTTCAGCACTGGAGTCGAGACAAATCTGACACTGATTTCTGGCCCTTAATTCAAGCCATGCTGCTCTGCTGACAGCGATCGGTGTGAGCAGAGCCAGGGCGGGGAGGTGCTGTGTCATCTCCGTCTCAGGAAGGAGTGCAGCACCCACGACGCTGCTGCTCAGCTTGTTTCGTGTGGCCTGAGTCCTGACCTGAGCTTTCCAATTATGTGATGGGTCTTTTGCTATATTCAGGCATTAACACAGCGATACACATAGGGAGTGAGCGTGCTGTGGAGTAGAAATGGAGTGGCAGGCATGGCCAGGAGCAAAGGGGTGGCTGCAAGCTAAGGGGGGACCATGAAGGTGGCGCTGATGGTGATTTGTGCTCGGGACCCGACCCAGGTCATTTAAAACTTACTCTGGCAAAGCCAGGGGAAGCAGAGAGCAAGGTACAACCTGGGATTGGTTTCAGGGGGCAAAATCATGGTGACCACTGCCACCTAATTGATAGGGCTGCAGTCTCACCATGGGGATGAAGAACTGCGCACATCCCTGAAGAGAGGAGAGGCTCCATCCTTACTCACTTCAGCTTCTCTCTCTCCAGAAAGTCTTCCCAGAAAGAAACCTGCTTTTCTGGCAAGATCCAAGCTCTCATCAGCTTCCTTATGCCAACAACCAAGCACGAGTCTAGTGGCCTCCTGGATTGTCACATACCATAAAGACTGAATCACTGCTGTTCTGCTTCCATCATCATTAATATTCTTAAAAGGTTCCTGGAAACACATTTATACATGGCTACATGAGCTGTTTCTGCATTGACTTGCAATTTAAATGCGAGTTTTACCTAGGCTTTTGATGTGCTGTTTACTTTAATTATTGTTCTACCCCTGTCCGTGTCTTGCCACGATGTCGTTTAATATTTTATACATCGCCCCAACTCCCCTTTCTGTCCCCAGTGAGCATGACTCCACATCTTCCTCCGCCTCCATCCCACCCCGCAACTTGCTCTTCTAACTTTTCAGGGGCTGGCTGTAAACAAGATGTGGCATGTCGCTGAGATTATCCTCCTGTGGCGATTGCAGAGGGGATAAATAAACCAGTAAACAGCTGCTTCCCAAGCTGGCACAGTGACCTGATGCCAGCTAAATGCAGAGACTGACTGGCAGGTGTGTGCTCCTCACGCTGGCAGACAAAGGCACTCAACAGCCAAAGGGAGGGTCAGATGCAAAGGCAAGGGGAAAAAGTGTCCACTCCCCGTGCATCTCTCAAGGATGCATTGGAAAATGCAGGAAATCCACTTTTCCCATGCCTGGCAGCAGCTCTGCCCTACCAGCTCGCTCCAGCCACGCAGCTACGCAACCAGTTCACATACAAGGTGCCAGAAGATGGCACTCAAGAATGCGCAGCTCTGTTCCTGGGTTTGCCAGCCCAATAAAGCTGACGATGTCTCCCTCTGGCTGCTTTTATATCAGCTCATTACGCTAGGAAAACTTCAGCCTGCGTTCTGCACGTTGCTAACATTAGGGCTGTTAATTAGATATTCTTCCTCGGTTCTTTAATGGCCAATCGAGGACACCTCTCCACGGGCAGGTGCGGGGGGATGCGAGTATTTCCGTCTCATTGCTGAGCTGCCCGGACACAGCTCCAGCTTCTCCAGCTGCCCTGGAGCAGAATCCGTGTGGGACCCCAAACTGTGCTAAGGCCAGGCACCACGCTAATGTGGCAGAGGAGACCCCGGCGCCCTGGAGTGCAGACAGAAGTTTCCACATCCACCTGCCTCCCTCTCCTTGGGCGTGCTGGAGACCCATCACTCCGAGGCCAAAGCAGATCTAGCATATTAGGATTGTATTTTCAGCAGTGGGACTGCAAATAGAGCAATCCAAGGGGCCCTACTCCACAGGATAAAAAGGGAATCACACAGGGCCGTTATACCACCTGGCCTCTGATAGCCCCCGTGAATTTCCCCGGGAGGAGCAAGGTGCAGGAGGCAGCCAAAGGGCAGCGCAGGGAAGAGCTAAAAAAAGACTGATGGCAAAACTAACGTTAGAGCATCCTGCCCTGTACTGCGGGCCTGTTGGGACCGGCGCTTTGTTCACACCTAATATAGGCTCCAGGCCATGGCCGGGTGAGCAATCAATAACGCTGCAACGCAACGGAAGGCTAAAAAGTCTTGAGGGACAGAAAACCAATGCTGAACTCCAGGTAACATGTACTAAAGGGGGGCGGCGAGGCTCTGCCCAGGCAGCTGTCAAGCCAACAGAGCGAGAGGTGAGACTGAAATAACTCACTGCAAGACATCCTGGCTGGGTGCCGCGCTCTCCCCCTTCTCTGCTTCTTCTGGGTGAAAGTGCTGCCAGTGCAGTGGACTCTGGATTTGTGCTGTCACTGCTCTGCTGGGCTCCTGTGCAAGGCATGCCTCCCCCAGGTTTTGGGAGCATGAAGTCCTTCCCCAGGCCCAGATAAATGTGCCCTTGGATTTATGCCTCTGCAGGAACTTAGCGCTGTCAGGGCAGCAAACCGGGAGCAACACCAACGCACCCCTGCCACCAGGGTGGGATGCTCCAAGCCTTGCCAGAGCCCATAATAAGCATTAGATGAAGCGGATGCAAGGGCTGGGCTTACTCGTTCTGCTCAGCACTTGATGGGAGGAGCACCTAGCAGGTCCAGCACGAGTGCTGTGGCTGGCGTCGAACACAGCAGCCAAAGGGAATCAGCAGGCTGGAAGAGCCTCATGGCAAAAACAAAGGAGGGAACGGAAAGAGGAGGAACATCAGAGCAAGTAAGGGCTGACGTGCAACTGGCCCACCATCACCAGCAGAGCAGCATTATCTGCAGGAAGGTATAGCTTCGTCTCCAGATGGAAGAGTAACATTAACACCTTGACCCCACTGGTCTCATCCTGACATCCACAATTTCTAGTGTTTTCTGGATGCAGCAGAGCATCGTTTTGGGCTTTCCCTCATTAATTATTAACCAATTTCTCTGCTTTCTCTTTAGACATGGGCACGCCTTACCTTCCCCGGCATGCCCCGCTCCTGCACGACTTGCTCTGCATGGGTGGGAGGAAGCTGGGCTCCCACTCTGCCTTCAGCACACTTGCCCACGGTTCTGCTCAGTAATTCTTGGAGCGTTGGATGAATTAATTTATCACTCAATAAAATTGCATCGAGCATTAATGAAGCCATTTAGTATTCACGCAGAACTTCTCTCCATTTCCACAAGTGCTCCATTGTAGTTCAGCATTTGTTGGGCAGTAATTAATGGTACTTAATCCTTAAATCCTTAAATTGTTTCTAATTTGGTAAGCAGTAGAGTTGCGGCAATCCATTTCTTTGCTGCCTTCCTCCCATCCGCCTGCAGTACCTCCTGACTTCTGTGTGGTTGTTGCAGACCCTCCTCTGGGTTAACCACAGCGTGGAGACCCTCGCCAGAGCCTGTGTTGGAGACTTGCCGAAAGAAGACTTCATCTCTTTTATACCCGTTTCCCCATTCGTGTAATGAAGGAAAATGCTTATTTTCCCTTACGAGGGTTAGTTGATAGCACAGAGTTTGGAGCTCCTAAACCAAAGTAATCGATGCCTGGGAGAGCAGAGATTTTCATCTTTCGATCTCAACCGTGTGTACAGAAGGAAGCTGGGGGACACTGAGGCACGAGGCAGTAACATCTTCAGTAAGAGAAGGGGAACCTTTCACTTCTTGCTTTCCACGCAGAAAGCGCTGCCTGTTCAACGGGAGATGAAGCAAAACCCGCTGCTCTGCAAATTTTATGGAAGTTCAGAGCACATCTCCATGCAGCCACAGAAATAAATAAATCCTCCTAGAGAGAGCAAACAAGCTTCCCCGATATGCAAGCATATGCAAAAGCCATATTCTTTTATTTCCCTGTGTTTTTCTTTGAAGACAAGCGGAGTTTCATGTCGAATGGCAAAGCAGAACTAATAGCGATAGAAGTAGCTCTTGCGTGCTCTTGCAAACGCAGCTTTCAGTAAATAAGAGGAATGTTGGGTCATTCTCTGTGCCACACCTCCCCAGGGACTGCATAAAGAACAGGTAAGCAAACCCCAACAGATATTTGCTTAACCTGCTCCTAATGAAGCTGCCAGCGAAGGAGAGTGCCTAACACCCAGAGCTGCCTGTTCCTGTGCTCCGGCACCCCAACAGAAAGCATTTTTCTCCCCTTTGATAAGCAAACATAAATCTTTCTTTCTGAAAATAAGTTGATTTCTTCTCATCTTTTCACTGCTCTGAGTGGAAAACAACTGTTCAGCATCTAATCTATAACAACTTCTTTCCTCGAAGACCATCACGTCTGCCCTTATTTCCTAGGCTTTGCGAAGCCCAACGCACTCAGCTCCTACTCATTGACAGCTTTTAAACATCTTTCTTTTCTCCTGCTCTTTCCTGGGTTTCTTTGCATTTTTCTTGCAGTGCAATGTCCTGATCGCAACCTTCCTGAATGGTTGAAAACACCCCGTGCCAGCTTCCTCCAAAAACTGCCAAATATTTAGTGCTGCCGCTTTGTTTGGTTTTCTTGTCCTCCAGTGAAAGTAAGCAGGGGAAAGAAAAACAAGAAGGGAGGGGAAATACCCAATATTGGTATTGGTATTTCCCAATAAACCAGCTGTCATTTACTTAGAAAGCTGAACTAGAGAAGCTGAACCAGCCCTTTCCCACTGCATTTTCTTGCCAGATCTACCCTAGTCCTGACCCCACCATTAGGCAGGAGGGAAAAGACGACGTTAGGACAGATTATGTACACAAGTACAGACAAAACCACAACGCTGAGGACAACGTATTTTAATTTTAGGTGCCAAATCCACAGCCTTTGTGTAAGTCACCGCTATGGGAATTAGATGGAGAAACGCAGACTCATTTCCTGCACTGACTCTTTCAGCAGAGGTAACCTCCAACCATCTCCAGAAAGGGATATGAAAAGGTCTCTGGTTTGCAGCCGCTAAGGGGATTGGATGAGAAGAAGCACTTACAACATTTTTTGACACTGCACTTTGATCAATTTGACGGATTTAATATTACAGAAATATTTCATTTTTCAATGCGGATGGGAGAAAAAAATCTAATCATCCATCCAGCAGGCCTCTATATTTGTCATAATTCACTGGAAAGAAAAGAAAAACTAAAATCCCCGCAAACATCTGATTTAAAATCCAACTTAACCTGAGGTAATTTCCATCATTAGTTCAAACTGTGCAATTTTCACTCTCTCCTTATTTTTAAAGCCTTTGTTCTGTTTTTCAAGGTATTATTTAACCAAAGCAGCATCTAATTGTGTTTTCTCTCTGCATTCATTTTTAAGGAGGTAATGAACGCTACGGGGGAAACAGCACAATTGATTAATGCCAGGGAAGGCAGATGGGGCAGAATCCGAGGCACACAATAAAATAGGTTTTCATAAATATGAGTGAAGAGGAAGAAAAAGAGCCACTGAGAGAACACCAGGGAGAGCTTTCCAAATGCCACCTCCACAAGGTGACACCGAGCTTTCCTGGAGGAGGCACCTCCTCAGTAACACCAGACAATTAAGGAATTAATGGGATGCTGCTCGATTCCTTGGGAGGCAAACCAGGTCGTGGAGACTTGAACAAAGCCAGCTCTAATGAACTCGATGCATTCATCAGTGGGATTTATACCAGGAGAGACCGGCTGAGCTTTGTAGCGTTTATAGCACAAGTCACCTTATCTTTTGAAGGCATAAAAGATGCTTCTCAGTATCCAAATCTTGTTACAGTAAAACATCTTAAGGAAAATAGACCTGATAATGCCTTGCTGGCCATGTCCTCCACCAGCATTAATCGGCTTGGATGCACCGGGGGCAAGAAGATCCATCTTACTAATCCGGGTCTGAGATCTGCTTTGAGGTGCTTGCTCTGCCGAGAGGGGACAATGCCGAGGTCGTGTCCTCATTCACTTCCTTATGAGAAGGATGCTTGCCCTCGCACCCAAAACTTTCCAAAATGTTGGCCTTCGTAAGGTCTCCTCTGCATTGTCAGCTGCAGCCAGCACCACCCCGCTGGATGGGAGCAAGGAGAACAAGGCCAGCTTATGCTCAGCTCTGAAGGCAGTCAGAGCTGGGCAGCAAGGGAAAAAGCCTTCACTGCTTGCTTCTCGTCAGTTGTTGATGGGACGGAGCAGAGGTCTGAGAGCTCTTCCGAAAACATCATGCGGCCCTTGGTGTCTCCTTTCTCCTCCCACTCCACCCCTCATTCCCTTGTGTCTGTAAAATGGAGGATGGCTGGGGAAGAACAGCATGGCCATTCCTGGAAACAGGGCAGGCTCCTGAGGACAGGTAGAGCCAAGCATTGGCCATGACATGCATTGAATGGCTGGTTTCTGTTTATCTAGTTTCTGGTCTCTCTTGGCAAAAAAAAATAAAAAAAAAGAAAGCCAAAGTCTGCTAGAGAAATGAGGTCAACAGGAGAAACACCCAATTAATGGTGTTTTGTGGCTGGATGTGGTGTGCCAGCTGGGATTTGGGGAGTTGCTGTGCCTCAGGAAAAGAAGGGAAGCTTAAAATAATAACATCTCACACTCGGATAGCATTTTACATCTTCCTGGTGTGACATGAACTTTAATTAGTTTGTGAACTGAGACATTACTGGGCAAGCAGCGGATCTCCACGAGGTGCTGTTAATGCCAGGAGCTGGGAGCACGCGCGCAGCTGCAGGGCCATGCACGGTTTGCAGGATGGGCACCGCCAAGTTTGCAAGGTGGGGAGGGAAACTCCTGCCAGGGGGACGGCACAGCGGTTTGGGCTTTGCAAGGGTGAGCGCAGCTCTGTGGCCAAACTCCAAGACAACACGGCTTTGGTGGATGGGAGCTCACTGCCTTGGAGGGTGTAAAACAGCCCGGGGCTGGCAGGCTGCAGCCATGAGGGGTGCTGGAAACTCGGGAGCTCAACCAAGAGAAGCAGCCAGGGACGTACTTTTGTCTTTCACTGGAAACCAGTCCGAAGGAAATTTCCAGAATCGAAGCAGGGGAGGAAAAGGGAGAATGGTGGTTTTCCCATTAGAAACATCTCTCTCCCAGAACTGTTTTGTGTCAGAAAATGTCATGCCTTGTGCGATTCCTGACCAGCTGTAATAGTAGCCAAGAGAAATTAGAAGGCTGGGCAGTTGATGAGGTCTCTCCTCATTAGCAATCCAATAATGTGGCTAAAGGCTTGTTTATTCCCTACATCTGCGCTACTACCACATTTATCATGTTTTCTGCTTGTGGCTGGTGCTCAGAAGAGTGTAAGAGCTCATCCTGATAGGATATGACAACGTTTCTCTTGGAGCCCACGAAGCTACTGCTTGTGCTTTTAGTACTGATGGCCTGGGGTCGGCTCCATGCTGATAATTTAGGCCAAGGGGGCAGCTACATGGAACCAAAACAGAACCCTCGGTGCAAAATCCAATTAGGAAAGCAAGTGAACAAACCCCTTCGTGCTGGCAAAGCTGCTGGCAAGGCCAGGCTTGGAGCCACTGCATCCCACGAGTGATAAGCAGCGTCCACAAAAAGACAGTGAAGGTCTTGGTGTGGAGCCTGATGGAAGGGTTGATGCCCAATCTCAAAATCAATAATTAAATTAATGTAATCAATAATTAAAGCTGGTGGCAGTCTCTACGTAGGCCAAGAGATGGGTGAATAAGAGAATTTATCCCCTCTCGCTCCTACCTCCAATGCTTCCAGCACTCACAGGTACCTGGGCTGGAAGACACCTGCCTGACCAGTGAGCAAGCACCCGGTGGCTGAAATGACCGACAGTAAACCTCACGAAAACATCCTACAGTAGCTGAAGTGATTAGCTTGGCTCTAATGAGTATCAGATCAACCAAAACTGGAATTGCCATCCAGCGGGAGAGTCAACATCTGTTTTTAACCCGAGTTACTGAAACAATGATATGAAAAATTAACCGACGAAAGCATTACTTGGGAAAGAGCTTCAGATCATGGGGACATTAAAAGTGAAAGAAAAGAGAAGGGCATGAGCTCTGCTTAGCTGTCACAGCTCCTGCCTCCTGGATGCTCAACTCTGTCAAGCTTCTGCCCTCATCTGCTAATCTGCTCACTTCCCCAGTAACAACCTGGTTTTCTTCTACTGGAGACAGCTTTAGCCCGGGGAAGTTGTGGGAAGCAATAAAAAACTAAACTGTTTCTGGGTCACCACCAGTTCCAGTCCCTGGGGGGTTATTTAAACAACAATTTCTCCCTTGCCTCTGTGAAAGACAAGCCTTGGTCCCCAAAGGTTATTCCATCAATAACTCCTAAACCATCTTAAGGGTAGCAGCCTTATCCCCAAAGGGCTTTTGAAACCATGTTGAAATGGCCTCATAGATCGCAGGTTTTAGCTGTGCTGACGTACGTAAGCAGCAAGAGCTGATGCTCCCCAGGTCAAGGCAATGGGACCCTGCTCTGCTTGGGGCAGGGTTTCACGCTGTCCTACGCAGCAGGCGTGACCCCAAAACCGGCTGAGCAGCAGCTCAACCACCTTTGAAGACCTGGGTGTGCACAAGTGCCTTTCCTCTTGGCTTCACCTCACCCAAAGATGCACAGAAGAAATGCTCTTCGTCACCTTCAGCTGAAGGCTTTTCCTTGGGTGGTCAATTAACCTTGGTGGCAACAGCTCATTTTGAAGAAAAGCAGATAACCACAGTAACACACAGCAAAATTCATCCCGAGAAAAAGAAGAGAAAGTTTTTGCTGAGCTGCGATGGGACGAAGGGCACCGTCAGCTGCCTTGGCCGTGGGGCCAGGCAACAACATCTGCACCCAGCAGCTGACACCTACTGCAGTCCCTCCCCAGAGTGGGGATCCGCATCCCTGGGAAGCCCGGTCCCATTCCCATTATTTTGGCTGCTGGAGGCCAGAATTCACCTTTTGCTGAGCCCTTGCCCTTCTGTTGAGACTGTGAATAATTGCTTGCACTCGTACAGCTTTTCTGCAGGTGTTTATAGACATCAGCTATCTCCCCTTGCCTTGGGTCCTGACTGCATGCCTGTACAACCTTGCGAAAAACCTCCGGCAGCACACGGCTCCATTCCCCTTCTATAAACCCCCAAACACACCTCCCTCATCTGTTCCTTTTTCTCACGAGCATTGGCTCTTCTGAGCGAGCACGGTGACCTGAGGAGGGTCCAGCCCTTTGCCCACGCGCTGCTCGTGGATGCTGCTCAGGCACAGGAGGAAAAAAAAGCAGCCAGGAGCAGAACCAGGCTCAGGCAATCTCTTTGTGACACGATGAGTTTGCTGAGAGACATAACACTGCTGCAGAAATAAAATAAAATAGAATGAAATAAAAGTAGGGGCATTGTAGAGCATATTGTGTCCTGACAAACTTTTTGATGACTGGCAAAAGAAAACGAACAGGCTGCAGGCTCAGGGTTGGCTGCGGAAGGGCATCTTCTTGCAGTTGCTTGCAGTTTTTAATTTCCAGCACATGTTTTTTTCCAGCGTGCAGCAGCAGAACAGGTGATGCACACATCTGCTCACAGCAGGAGTGCTGGAGAACAGGGACCTCTTGCAGCAATTACTTTCCAAAGGCCTGACCCTGCAAACATGGCCCGAGAGACCACGGGGCCCGCACAGGGCCTCATTGCAGGAGAGGGGGCTTGCAAGGAGAAGTAGTGAAGCCAAAATACAGCCAGCACTGCCGAGCAGCAAGGCTTCCATTGCTGCTTGCCCCATCCCCCTGCACGCATTGTGCAACGGGGCAGTGCTTTGCCTCCCATTTTCACCTCCCGTTTCCAAGGACGGAGAGGTCCCGAGATAGTTTGACAGGTCAACCCCCAGGCTGAGATGAGAAGAGTAAACTGTGCTGGTTTTCATCTCCACAGCGGCAGCAAGATGCAATGAAGCACCAAGCGCTGTGGCATGCTCTATGCACTGTCACAGTCACGCCAACTCACTGGGGTTTGTTTCCCTGATTATGTCCAAAGGGCCACTTCAGTTCTAACGAGGTTTCCGCACCGAAACCACTGGAAGCGCACAATCAAAACCAACGCACTGGAGCTTCAAGGTTAAGATTTCCTGGCTGCCTTCCTCACTGCTGGTGAAGCACTGAGGAGGAAATTGCTTTCAAATGAAAAAAAAAAAAAAGACAAGTTAAAAAAAAAAAATCCTGATACAAAACCTTCAAAGTGCAGTCAGATGTGCCAGTGCATGAGGCTGCAGCCCAGGCGCCTCTTTCAAGGGCACAAGCCAGGGTCTGGAGACCGCGTGGCTCTTGCAGACAGGCACTTCGTCCGTTCTCCCACTGATGGAGATGAGCTGCAAACTGGAGGTGGGGGCTCTAACTCTGACTGCAAGCCCTGACCCCAAAATTGCCCATGCATTCCTCCTTATGTGAAAACTCTTCAATCTAAGTGCTCTCCAGGATGGAGATGTCCCATGGTGCCTAAAACTGGCTGGGGAATGGCCATGGTTCAAAAGGCACAAGCTTGCAGCCCCAGCCTGGCTGCTTGGCTCCACTCCTTGCTGTAAGGCCATAGGGGCATCTAAATCCCATGTCCCCTAAAATGCTTTAGGGCTGTGTGTTATTCTGGAACAAGCCCTTGCTGGACCTGAAAAATATTATGAAAAAACAAACAAAACATACAAACCAAAACTAAAAACAAACCACAGTGCCTTTCCAAGGGAAAAGAAAAAATATATATGTTTTGACAAATCTTCCCTTGCCCATGACAGACTACTTCAATGAAATGGTTTTGAATTGGCCCAAAACAGACATCTGTGAAGACATGTCACGCTGGGACTCTCGCCCCTGAATAGCCTAGCAAATCCCAAAGCTGGGAAGACAGCAAGTCCGTCTCTGACTCAGCACTCAGCCTTCCCCATCAGGACAGATCCTCCGTTCCTCATTTGTCTCCCATGCATTCGTTACCAGACTCACAGCTCCATTCTGTTTAGATGATATTTATATTTCTCTAATCTACTGCTTGTGATGGATGAGAAAGAGATTTCTCCTTACAAAACCATTTACAATTGAAAAAAGCCACAAGCACAATATAGAAGTTTTGAGTGTGTCGCTTTAGACAAATAAACATATCTTCTTTTTCTAAAACATCTAAACATCTTGTATAGGAAATATTAGATCTCAGTTGACTGGAAAATGAAACTAGTTTTATGTTCTCTTCCAAAGCCTCTTGTGATATTACCAATATTTTTTTCCCCTGTCGAGAATAATGGCTTTTCTACAGGCCAGCAGATAGGAAAGTGCTTACATATATTTCTAGATGCAAACGCTTCCCTGAATTACCTTGTCTTAATGTACTTCAGACTTTGGTGCAAGTTCCTTGATGACTCTGGGTAATAAGAGCCGGAGGAGAAAAGCCATGTTAAATAAATCAGTCACTTCAGAAGCAGTATAAGATGATGATAAAGAAATCCCATGGGAGCCCATGCAGGTCTTGGGAAGCAGTTGTTTTAGAGCTGTTACAACATCAGTAACCCTATGCAACGTGGGCATGCCAGCAGAGGCAGAACCATTCAGGTTTGAGGGTTTTTATTTTAGCAAGTTCTTGCAGATTAAGGATGAAATGCAATGGGTCCACTCCAAATCCAACAGAACCACCTAAACTCTGCATGTGGCTAAAGCTGTATCTGCTTGGAAAGTGTGGAGATTTTCCCAACTATGCTTTTGGCAAAATTTGAGAATCCCAAGCCATTGGCATTAGCTGGCAAGCCAGCCTGGACTGTGTAGGTTTCCTGATGTCTCTCCTCCCTGTGCTACACAGCTTGGCATGTAAAAATCGCAGTCCCAAACAAAGCACCACTATTTTTCATCTGCAAACTGAAAAATAGCAAAAAAGTAGGAGTTCTGTAAAAAGGAAACAAAACAAATCCACAACAAAATCTTCTCAAATCAAGGACGCTATTTTCTTAAAATCATGTTTTGATGAGCATCTAATTTTCAGCCAGAAAAGGTTTCAGTGGAAATGCTGGACTAACCACACAGAGAAGCCTCTGCACAAGGAAATGTTTCAGTTCCCTTGAAGATGGCAATTGCAAAACAAAGGGCACAAAAAATCCTACGTTGTCACTACTTATCATTCCTGGTTAACAATATAAGATATATGATAGGAGCAAAACAATTTGGTGGCAGAACATCATAAATGAAGTCTGTTTTCCCTGGAAACTGCATAACCATTTGAATTAATTTAATTTGAAATATCAAATTAAATTAAACTGTAGAATAATCCCCAAGGGAAAGCATATTTCATTTACAATGTCTTCTGATAGAGTATTCTCTGCCAAAAGTTTTGCTATGCATCTGGCTTTGGATCTAAATTTATTACATTAGCTCTGGGAAGACTTTTAATAGAAAGTGAGATTAAAAGGGAGAAAAAAAAAAGAGGAACTTCGGATGGAAAAAAAAGACCCCAAGCCCGATAAAGACCGAAAGAAGTGCTGAACATGGATGAGTCTGGCTTGTTGTATCTCACCTGGCTTTGCTTGCATTGGTTTCAACCTCCCATCAAAAGGGAACGAGACATGCCATTAAACAGCTTTAGTGCTGAAATTGTGTGTATTTATATGCACAAATATGAGATCTTCAAAACTACCTGACTAGCTACAACATCTTCTTAAACTTGCCAGCCAAGCTAAAAGCAACCAGCAGGGGAAAAATACAAAAGGGTCGGAAGATGATGAATGGAGAAAGATTATGTGCTTTCTAAATCAGCTTTGAAGGGCAGAGACATGAAGGAAAGCACTTTCCTGGTCAGGTGGAGCCAGAGTAGGATTTTCATTTCTAAAGAGAGTAAAGGGGAAGAAAAAAATCTAAACCCAACAGAAGAACAGCGTCTTATTAGTAATAGCTACCTTGCTTTTTAAATAATCTCACAGATAAATACAATCTAGGACAGATCTCAAACACTCTCTGGTTCAACAGGTTGGGAGGAGGGAGGTGGTGACCCCATCAGTTTTCAAAATATAGGTCACACACAAAAGCAGCACTTACAAAATGAACGGTCTTGCTTTTCACGGCAAGAAATTGAAGAAAATTGCAGCCAGCAGCCGCCTGTAGGTTGATGCAGTGGGAATAATCTCTTTCTTTCTTTTCCTTTTTCTTTCCTTTTTTTTTTTTTTTTTTTAAGTTTCCCCTGCGAGCAAATAAAGAACAGCAGATGTCGGCACGGAAGAAAGGATTTACTCTAAACAAACAACCCACACCCTCTAAGAAAACCACCAAACCAAAATCAAGCACCTGTACCCCTGTCCTCTCACTTCTCCTGGCCCCCTCAGACAAGTACCTATGCTCAAAGGTATCTTAATCAAATCAAAAAGCATTAGGACTTTAATCTCCAGCACTTTAGTAACCTCCCAGTTTGTTTTAAATCTTGATTGGAAGAATTATCCTGACAAGAAAATTAGCAGTAAGTCAATAAACCTGTAGCCTGGAGATAGAGCTGTGAGTAACCAGCGAGAGAATTCATTTGATCACGCACTCAAACACGCCTGAAACGATGGACTGACTTGGCTGGCAAAGTTCATTATGATTTTAACCATGAAACCATGAAGTGCAGGTAATCATATTCAAAGAGATAAGAAACACGCAACCAGAGCTGGCCTTAGCTGTGACACAGAAATTCTCATTTACAGCAGTCACGGGTGGAAAATCAATACCCACTTTTGGATGCAAAAGGAATGTCAGACTTGACAAAGCTTCTTTGGATTTTATTCCCTCCCCACCCCCTGTTGCTTCCGAACTCAAAACCATGGTGAGATTTGCGTGCTCGCTGCATCCAAGGCTCCCCCCAGCTTGGCTCACAACTCCTCGAGATTTTCTCTGGCAACAACCTCATTCCATCTATCCTTGTCAGAGCACATCTTCCTCCCCATTCCAAGCAAATTGTCTTCATGCCACTTACTTGCAATTCTCCCCTGCCTCCGTTCTCCGTGCACATAACTGTATCGTGCTCCATTGCCTAGAGGGGAGTTCATATTTGCACTCAAATTGAGGAAGCCTGCTCAAAATATACATTTTGGGAAGAGGACAGATTATTCCCCAGCTTAATACACTTAGAAGGTGATAGGGAGGAGATTTCTGTGGTGTTGTTTTTTTCCTTTGCCCTCTGTAAAACCCCACAATGGTGAATTATTTGCAGCAAACTGTTCAACAGGCTCTGATGTTTATGAACTTACCATGCTCAAGCCTAGTTATTTATGAACTGATTCTTTATGTAGCATTCTTTGAGAAATGGTTGATGCAAACATATTTCAGCCTTTGGGTTGCTCGCAAATGATTCACTGTGATATCGCTGAGGGCACACACATTCCCTTCGCAAAACGGGTCTGCCTTTGATACATGGGCTCAGGGTGATTAAACACGAGTGGTTCATTAAGGGAAAGAGCTACAGCAGGAGATAGAGAGAGGCTTCCGTGCAGCTTGGGTGCCAGCTTACCAGAAAACACCCACAACCTCGTACAACTCCCCCTCTTTGGCTGGTACCTGAGATGGAAAGGTGTCCTCACGCCTTCTAAACCAGGCAGGGCTCCTACCACTGCTGACGTGGGTGGCTCCCATGTCCCCAGGGACCTTCCAAGATGCCTTCACACGCCTTGCTGACATGTGCAACAGAGCCGGAGCGCGTTGCAAGACCAGCCAGGGAGCAAACGAAATGGTCACAAGCAATTCATGGTCAGTCCACACTCCCCTTATTTGCCTGTATGAAAATGGGACTTGGCTGTCGGGGATTCGCTGCTGACTCCAGCAACAGCCAGTGACCTGATGGACTCACCCACCCAGAAGGTGGAAGGGCCAGGTCCAAGGGCTTGGTACAAGCCGAGCACAGCAGCAGCCAAGTGAGAGCCACGGGAGCTGGCTGCCATGGGGCCAGGCCGGCTCGGGTGCACCTCGCCCCGTGCTCACAGCTGGGAAGCAGAGGGACGATGATGAGACGTCCTGCGGGCTTGAACCACGGCTTGCAAAGGCAAGCAGGGTGGCAGAATTTAAGATGTAAACTCTCCGAGATGGCCGTCAAATTACCAGCAGGCAGAGCGGTGTGATCTATCTTTCAAGTAAGATTCTCGTATTTTTGAATACCACATTGCACGCACCGCTTCTGACTCGAAGCCCCGTGCCTCTCTGAGCACCAGCAATCAAGCAGAAAGTTCTGGGGCAAGCTGTGAAATCTCTGAAATGAAAATCAATTCCATCTCCATTTCACAGGGACTAATGTGGCATTTACAACATAAACAATCGCTTCTGTTAGGGAGGGAAATTAAAAGCTGCGCTACATAAAAAGGAACAATGTTTAAAGTTCTGGTGGAAATGAGCAGTCAGACTGGAGATAATTACAAAAAGGGTGCCGGGCATGCAAGCACCAGAGGCGAGGAAGGCAGTGATTTTAACACACAGCTTTGCTGCCAGCTGAGCGAACTGCCTCGGGGTCAGTGCAAGGTGGCCCTAACACCAACAAAAAAGAAAAGCTGGTGTGAGGTGTGCTGGGGGGAGACAGAGGATGGAGCTGAACTTCACAGGACAGCCAGGCTGCACGAGGAACTCTCATCTCAAATAATTAGCAGCAAGCTCCTCCTTCCCAGCTGGAGGTAAGCCTCGCAGAGTTTGAAAGGAGCCCAGGCTAGAGCGATGCCAGAGGCTGTGCCGAGCACTCCATGCTGTGAGTCAATATTGCTTTTACCCCTGCCAGAGGGACAATATGGCTAGAGGATGCAGGCGTCTCATGCAAACTCCTCGTACTTGATTACCAAAGCGTTCCCCTTCCTTTTCATCAAAGGGATGAGACGAGGGCCATGAGCTAGTCCTGGCTGGATCTGTGCTGCCATGTGAGCAGATTTGGGCTGGAAGCTGTGAGTGTTTGAACTGTGACAAGGATGAAGCGGTGGAAGAGCATCTTGAGAGTACCACTGGGTGATGCTAGCTAGGATTTTAATTAGCTTTAGTACTAGCATCGGGAAGTACACAAACATGGTCATGAGAGGTGGCTGCCTGCAAGAGAGGACTGAACATGCCCCAGGAGGTCTTTCCCGGTGCTACGTGTGCAGAGTCTCATGACCACCTCCAGTATACACAGCGTTTTCTAACGCAAGCTGCAGAAGGATTCAGGGTATCTTTTCCCTTCTGAAGACTTTGCTCTTTCTTTGCACACAGTCAGGTAGGACCTGTAAGAGCCTCGGAGCAATCCTTGCATTCTGCGCAGACCTGATAAAGCAGCAGCCTGGTTTGCAACACCACACATGAAAGGAGATGGGGATGAGTGTCCAGGTGACAGCAGTGACAATGCCTAGAGGAGGAGGAAACACCACCAGAGAGGACTGAGTGAGCAAACTGGGGCTGTTTTGTCTGCAGAAGAGACGGCTGAGGACAGCCACAGGAATAATCTTCCAACATAAAAAGCCGGTGTCAGAAGGGAGAAGAGCTAGTCTCCATGTCCACAGCAGATAGGATAAAGAATAATGAGCTTAAGTTGCAGCAAGAAAAAGTTAGGAAAGACATGAGAAAAAAACTTTATATGGAAAAGAATAGTTCGGCACAGCCTCCGGCTTTACACAGCCCCCATCACTGCAGGCCATTAAGTATGGCTTAGACAAACCTCTCCCAGGGATGGCAAAAGTGCAAAAGTCCCCATCTGGTAGCAGGCAGAGGCGCTTCCTGCTCGGCTGAACAACTTCTGTGTGCACCCACAAAAACTTGGCATAAAAGAGCACCCACTAGCATGGCAGCATGGCAAGGAACAGCAGAGGCTTCAAGGCTTTTGGTCCCGTACCTCACCTGTGCCGGGAGCAAAGCTTCTCTCTGCAGGATGATATTTAATCTGAGCACAACAGAGACATGATGCTTTTCTCCCAGGATTACTCTGAGCCTTATTTGCGCACCCTAACATGCATTGAGATCTCCTGATGAAAAAGGCTTATTCTCTCTTATTCTCTCTGGTTGAGGATAACCTATTTTGTAGGAAAAAAAGGTCTTTCTATGCAGAAGGGGAACAAAAAAAAACCAAAAACACCAACCACACCGGCACCCAACAAACAAAACCACAAGGTCTTAATTTCGCTGGGAACGTGGAATAGCTTCGGGCATGATTGGCTCACAGATGACACCAGATCATTAGACTGGATGGCTTGATTTACCTTGATCAGAACAGCAATTTAGTAGACATTTCTTTCCAGAGAACGCTAATCACTTTTTTCCCCTTTCGTGTGCACAAAATAAGATTGAAACGCAACGTACAAATTGCTTGCCACAGTCCAAAAAATGCTAATAAGCTGCAAACATCTAAATCATGGCTCGAGACCTGGCATGATAAGGTAAGAAAACAGTGTCGGTGCATGCAGAACTATTATTTACCAGTGTCAGAAATAACTATCGCATTTACATAGCTGTGAGCCTGCATGACAGCTTCTTCCGGGAAACTGCTTTAACTGCAGAAAAAGCTGTGACTTGAATGAATTGGGGATTTTTTAAACAGCAAGAAAATATGAACCAGGACGCAAGCTCTTAACCTTTCAAGGTCTCTGCTCAGTTATTAATCCATGTAAAAATGGGGAGAAATGGTTCTTTACCAAACAAACAAACATACTTTTCAGTGCCCTCCTAGGCTGTGCTAATTTCTGCCTTATTATTAACTCCAAATACAGATGGCAGCACGAGCTAATTGAGCTGATCGGAGCTATTATGGTTTTTATGATAGCAAGAGTTCACTGGGAAGACCACCGATGGGAACCTTTGCTGTCAATGGTCTCCTCCCTCTCTTTGCTCCATGTAGGTCACAAGCTCTCTAGCAAGCATCGTCTCTTAACTTAAGGCATCCTGCTTTCTGCACCAGGACCTCCAGCCAGGGTGGCAAATTGCTATTGACCCGACGACTGATGCAAAGCCACAGATCGGAGACCAGCGAGGCCTGAGATTAGCAAGACATGCTCCCCTCATAGTCCCCCAAGCCCTCAGTGCCTTGCCCCAGGATGGAGGAGATCCCACCCCAAGCCCATTTGTAAATTAAGGTTGCCGAAACGCTGCTGGAGCAAAATGCACAGGACGCACTGCTCGGCCTCCCTATGGGGTTTAGGGACATTTGGTTCAGAGCAGCTCCTGGAGCGAGGGCAAACAGTGATATGCCATGGCGCCCACTTGGGTGGAGAAGTGTAAAAAGCAATGGGAGGTCTGAACATGATCAGATCCTCGGGACGCTGGCTTTTAGCAGATGTGCAAGAAACACACAGCTCTGCTCAGCCCCAGCTGCCGGGGGGGGTGATCGTTGAAAGAACCCAGACACCAACCTCTCCCTTATGCCATGGGGAGTTTTCTGTTTCAATGGAGCTGGCAGACCAGGAGAGGAGGGGAAACCGAGGCATGAGGGACAGGAGCAGTTTGCTCCTGTGCGTCGCTCCTTGGCTGGGGGCAGCGCGCAGTCACTGGGAGGGAGCCGGTCCGGGCCATGCCTCGCGCCGGTTAAATCAGCGTTTGGACAAAACCTCCTCTGTGGGTCCAGCAGCGTCAGGAGCACCCCGCTCCACAGAGCCTCAGCACCGCTGCCAGCTGCTTTCCCTTCCTCCTCCCCAGCATCCCCTGATCTTTGGGGAACTGTCCTGGCTCCCAGGGCATGCTGTGGCCACTCTCCCAGCCTTTACGACACCCTCCGGGCCGGCAGCTCCAGTTAATGCTTAGATTTATATTTTGCTGTGACAGTTCTGTTGAGAGAGAGAGAGGGCGGGGGGTGGAAAAAATGCCATAGTGATTTGCATTACCCTAGGGAAATAGTGGTCAAGTTCATGTATAGATTTACAAGGCTGGGAGTATATATTGACTCAGGCTCTCCAAGGGCTTGGGCTTGGGCTGAAGGAAGGGACGGCAGAGGACTCTTATCTCGCTCACGCTACTGTAAAGCCTGGATCGGCTCTGCTGAAGCCGAGTGAGGATTTACACCCCTACAACCAAGATCAAAATCTGGCCCTGACTCCAGTAAAACCAAGTGAGCTACTGTGGAGCGGGGCGCTGCCACTAACTGCCTTCTCGCCGCTGCAGCCCAGTGGAAATACCAAGTCATGGAGCAGAGCTGGTGGGAAACGCTTCCAGGTCAGGGGAAACCCGTGGTGCCACCCCATCCACAGCAAAGGGAACGGGGAGAAACACCGGCTCCAGCCATGGGAACTGTTTCCTTCCAACAAGGAGGAGGAGCAGGGTTTGTAAGGATGCAACGGGAGGAACCAGGATCTTCCCTTCCAGCAGACAAAGCAAAGCAATAAAGGCTTGGCAGGAGCTGGAATAAAAGGGTTTCTACACGAAGGTGATGTAAGGGTAAGACAGACCCTGGTTTCCCTCTTGGCAACGAGCCCCTTAACTCTGCAGATGAGTTTTTCGAGCAGTGACACCCCCTGAGCTGTGGTTTTGCTCCTCGCTCCCCCAGCCTGGAGAAGACAGCGAGACCTCCCGCTCGCCCGCCTCACCAGACCTGCGGACCCTGGAGGGAAGGGCGACTTCCCAGGGCAGCTCGCTGGGGAGCCAGGGCTGGTGGAGAGACACTGGGGAGGCTGAGGGCATCGCTGCCTGCACCTCCTGGACTGGGCACGGCTCCACAGCACACCCCTGGCTGCAGCTGAGCTCGCAGCATCTCCGGCCACCCTTTCTCCGCTCCCCCGTCTGCTCTGCCCCAACCCTCTGCCGCGGGCAAAACGAGGTAAGGCTGTGCGTATGCTCACTGATATTTCAAATCCCCCAATTAACAGGAAGATAATTCGTGCGTTTAAGCATTAAAAAGGTACTTAAATCAGATTGAATTCCGCTTCCTTATTTTCCAAGATTCAACTCCCGCTCCCACGGCCAGAGGAGGTTTAGCAGGCAGCCACCGCCGATAAGCCTGCTCCTCACCCACCTCTCCTGGCCACCAGAAGCCCCGGCCACCCTGCGCTTGTCCATCAGTGACTGGCTTTGTGAAATCAAACAACATCATCCCATTCTGTGTATTCCAACCTGATATCGCAGCACAAAGTTTTTAAGCTAATGGCATGGGTATGTCCCTCCACACATCAAGCATCCCTTTCCCTCCACCTCAGCTAGGCACGATACTACAGAAGGGAGAGTTAAAAGCAGCAGAAAGAAGGAACAAACAATTCAGCATGCATTACCTTTTTACAAAAAATATTTCAAAGGCTAGCTGTTTTTAATCTCCCTTATAGCAGGTTTCTATGTTTCTACAGTTTAACAGGTTTGTGGCTTCTGCATTTAGCACTGGAATAAACAATGATCCAGAAATTGCCAGGTCACTGTTATTTACTTCTGCCTTTAAAAAAACAACCTTTCCATTCAGCTGCCTTGAGTGGGCTATACTATAATTTTCCTTACTGTCTCACACTAATGAAGGCAAGAGGGCAGGATCATTGAGTCAGATGGTGGGAAAAGAAGCCCAACAGCCCAGTAGACTTTTGTCACAATATTAAAACTAAATCCCACCTGTAACAGATTAATTTGCCTGGTCTTTGGCAGCCTGACAGGGAATAAAGACAAATGCTAGAAATTCAATGCATCACTGTTTTTAATTACAGCTGTTTTTCTCAGCTGGCCTGGTGAAAGGATTATTTCCCTAACTGTATGTTTTCCATGCAATTTATGATGAGCAGATAACAGGCACGGGACCAGTGCAAGGGATGAGGAGGGGAAAGCAACCCAGGTGTGTTTGTGCTGCCCTGCTCACAGCCAGCGAGCTCCCCAGAGCTGGGATTTATTATCTATTGCCTTCTGCGCAATGGGTCACTGGTGTCCTGAAGCTGCCCCCAAGAAAAAGCGATGTGCATCCTCGCAGGACAGCTGTGAACAGCGGGAACCGCAGCAGCCGATGCATTAGCAGCTCCCGACAGCTCCGGTGCCATAGCACTGACCTGCCAAGGCTGCACTGGTAATGACAGCTCGTGTCAAATTAGCACACGCTGGGACGAGGGGAGGAGGCAGCAGCCGCATCTGGTAATCCTAATAAAGGGGGGGAAATCCCACCCGACGAAATAAAGCCAGACACAAACTGTTCAAAATCCCCAAGACAGACAGACTTCCTCAGACGGCTTCGACAACATGCTGGAGCTTCCTGCTGCCGAAATCAGCACCGAAATGAGTTCATCGCGGCTGGATAAACCGCTGCAGCCCTCTAGCCAGGGTCTGCTGGCGTGCTCCCCACGCGCTCGTCGTGCTGTGAGTACCAGGGCAGCAGCGAAGCCGCTGGAGGGGCAGTGGTCAGGACGTCTTTGACAAAATGGGGCTGCATTGGATTAGCCCAAGGGTGCCTTCCCTAACCCTAGCCCTTCCCCAGATTTTGGGCTAAACTGTTTCCTGTATCGAGAGCCTCCAAGACAAACGGCTGCACCATATTCCCTGACCCTCCTAAACTTGTGCCCTGGAAACATCCCACTGCCTGTCTGCTCCTCTCAAAAACCACTTATTTTTCTTGAGTTAGAAGAAATCCTCGCTATTTTCTTGCTGTGAGCTCACACAAAGATTTATCCAGACCCTGCCTGGGAAGAGGAGCAGAGCTGCACATCCCAGGTCACCCGGCAGACGTAGCAGAGAACGAAGCCCATGCTCCAGGCTGAGCTTCTGAAGAGTGCACAAGAGTTCGCAGCTCTAAATTTAAGCTCTTTCTGCAGGTTGAGCTATTAATTACACTTCTGGAGTGCTTCATGACAGTGCCTATTCACTGACTGATCTCTGCCACGAGGCGCTGGAATAGCACTGGATAATTCATGAACAGGGGGAAGGAATGAACATTTACAGCTAGTTGGGAAATTTGCTTCCACGAGAAAGCTCAGCAAAAAGAAATGGAGGTGCTGAAGATTTTACTACATCAACAGTTTTTCTGCAAGTGTTTTGCGGAAAGATGGTAGGTCTCAAGAGCAAAGAAACCTTGGTTTAAACACAAGGCATCAAATTTTGGCCAGAATTAGCAATATGTTCTTTCCTTGATATGCTCAAATGGTTGATTGAAAGCAGACAGTTCCTGCTGAAAGTCTGTGCTAAAAAATATATATTTTCTGTGGGAAAGGGAAAAAAAATACAAAATCTGCTATCAACTCAACTGATATTATGGGGGGAAAACCCTAATTCCATATGTACAAGTGTACTCAAACATCTATATTACACATGCACAGGGTGGTTACAGGAGAGAGATGTGAAAAGTCATCTCCAAAAACTTGTTCCCCACCCCCCCCCCCTTTCAATAACAGGAACCAGGCAGAGCAGATGGGTGCTGGGACCCCAGAGCTCTCCTCATTGGCTTCTGCCTTTGCTCTGTTTTCTGCCCTCTCTGCTTGGCCTTGGCCTTGTTCCTGGCTAAGAATGGCTTCAAAAGCCCATGGAAAAATCTGCTGCTGTTGTTGTTCCACGCATCTCCAGGGCTTTTCAGGGATGGTGCCACAGGTGTTTCTTTTGGGTGAGAGTCCTGACACCCGCTGCAAATATTACGGAATCTGCACAGAAGCTACGTTCTGACCGATGCAATCAAAGAGGTCTTAAACCCCCAGACCATTAAAAGTAAGGGAGCGTGTGCCCAAGAGAGAGAGAGGAAAAGAGAAAAAAAAACCGTCACGCCTCGCACTCCTTGCAGGAAACAGTGAGGACGTTTCATTACAGGCAGTTTTGCACAAGTTGATGTCTTAAATTTTTTATGGCAGCCACGGGCATGGCAGGATCTGGCAATATGCCACCTGTGATCAATTTGCTACCTGCAAAGAAGGAACCTTTCTGAAAGGAAAAAGAAGGAAATAAGAAAAAAAAAGAGCGATGTGTTTAAATGCATACACTTAAAACATGCCTTCGGGTGTTAGCACGCAGTCCTGGCTCCTCTGGCTAGCTACACGCCGTGTTGTCTCACACCCAGCCAGGAGATGCCAAAAGCAGGGCTCGATGAAATAACACTTCATTAAGGGCCTTGGCCGACTCCAGAGCACCGGCACAGCAGCGTGCCCGCCTTGCTGCTGCCGGAGCTCCGCGTCGGCTGAGATACGAGCCGGCACCTTGAACATTTGGGTTATTAGAGTCAGGAGAGCAACTCCACGGTTATTGTCGCGCTCCAGACCGACTCTGCTGCTCTGCATATTTCGCACGTGGCTGCAGGCTTTGCTGCCTCGCGTTCCCCTTCCTGTGCAGCCGGTCGTCCCTGCTGAGCCCCTGAAGTGGCTGCGTTTGGTCATGACAAAAAGCTTGCGTTTTAGCTCCAGTTTGTTCCATCATGTCGTAAAGTTTACAGCCTGCTTGAGGGCCCTTTTCACATGAAGAACGAGCGCAGGAATGCCAGATCAACGCTGCCGTGCGGCAATGCACACAATGGAGAACACAAACTCCAGTTGAGCTTTGCCAGAGATGATGGGGAATTTAGCCTCGCAGCTCCCATTAATTTCAATCACAGCTGCGGTGATGTCAAGCACATGATTTATCATGACTTTCACAGTGGTTTGTATTACTTTTCAGAGTAAAATATTGCCGTTCTTTTATCTAAAAACAACCCCCTCTCCCCGTCCTAGCCCTATCACTGGCACATTAAGAGCATTAATAAAAGTGATCTGAGCATTAATAAATTAACAAGTACCTCACATGCTTCATTATATTAAAAGAGATGAGGAATTACAGGGTTGTTCAAGATGTTTGACCGAGTGGGGTAATAAAGACCCGAAGTCAGCTTTGGGAACACAAACTGCCAAAGGGGAGGGCAGGGACAGGTCCCATAACTGCGACTTTCCTTCAGTCTGGGTAAATGCACCAAGTGTGGCTGTTCCTCATACACGTACCGCCAGGCTGTCCCTTCAGCTGGTTGTGTATCGATGCTGAACACTGACGTTCCTGGCATTCAGCTGTAATGCCACAACCCCGTTCCGGGTTGTGCTGACACAGAGGAAGAAGAAAGGAGACCTTCAGGAACTTGCTTCTGGAATAACTTTTATAATTAAACCAAGCATTGGGTGGAAGCTTTTCAATAGCAGTAACTTTCCATACCTATTGGGTCCTTCTAAAGAGCCCATTCATCTCACCATCTAAATGACAAGATAACTGCTTGCGCTTATCTAACTTCTTTACACTCAGAAGGGTCCCAAAGTGCTTCTAATCGCCTGTCTCTGGGATTCATTTACCTAGTCCTGAGCCACACTGATTCTGGTGCAGAGCGCAGCGGCTCTTTAACCACGAGAATTCAAGGTAGAAGGTCAAGAATAACTCAGCCACCTGAAACTGCAAAATAGGGGAAAAAAAAGGAATTTAGGGAAAAGTAATTCAGTTAAAATAATATAAAATTTGATCGGAGTCCATGGCCACCATCTCCAATCTTCTGCCAGAGGTTCCTTAGACCACGTTGTGGCAGATGGTTTTTTTACCAATTTTTAGTTAAAAAGAACCCCACACATACATCAAAAAATTCCCATTATTTGCTAGGTACAACAGGAATGGAGAACTACCACCCCTGTTTGTCGGCATCTTGAATTTCCTGAGCGATTTCCCAGCCAAGCTGCTGAGCAGGGAGGACCCAGGGGAACTGCTGAGGACTGCAGCCCCGGCTCACGGAGCTCCCACCCCAGGAGCCTGAAAGGGAGCTGCCAGTGTGAAAACTCACAGTGAACCTCAGCAGGTAGGAAAGGAAAGCTGACTGATGGACTTGGGAGACTGCGTGGGAGAGAGGGTCAGGGTCGTGTGTGTGCTTTATTTATTTATTTTTATTTTTTATTTAAGTCAGCGCTTTTAATTACTGCCATGGCTCAAAATAAACGTCAGCCCTAGGTGGGGAAGCTTGACAGAGCTCCTTTGTATTTTGTGTTCGCTGAGCAACCCTTCCTACGCCGCTCACCTGGTGGGGAAGGTTTGCTCGGACCAGAGTGACAGCAGATAAATCACCAGCCTTGCTTGCCATCTTTGAAAAATGAATTTTGGGGTCCTGCATTTCTCATCAGTGCATCTCTCTTCCTGGCTGCCTCCTTGCCAGCACAGGAGGGCTGTAGGCTATTTTAAATGGAAAGCCGTAACAAATCTGTGGCTGCATTCATCCAGGCAGCACTGGAGAGAGCTGGGCAGCTGCTGGGGTTAAGGCAATAGCTCCTTCCACGTGGGATGATGCACAAGGGAGCGAACGATGTAGCCAGGCTCCCTGGAGAAAGCCTGGGCATACTGACAAGAGGTGCTGTGGCCAGCAAGGTGCTGTCACCCGAGACGAACTGAGCTTGATGGGACTGACCAGAAACCAAGAGGCACCACCAGCAATACGATCGCCGACTGCCACGTGTGTGCCACGTACCTGTCCGACTCTGCGAGGCACGCACGCCACCGTACTAAAGAAAGCTTCTCGTGGGGTTCCCAGCAGCGAAGCCAGCAGGTGTGGGATCTGTTCGGCTGTGCGCATTCGGTCCGACAGCCAGGCTGCAGGCACGGGCACTGCCTGTCTCCTCCCCGTCCCCACCACACCAAACCAGCCACCCCACAACAGCCGGACCCGCTGGCGAGGCTGCAGCCAGGTATTTGAAACAAAGGCTAGGGAGACCAAAATTAGGTCAAATCTGCTGATGAGAGAGGAGTAAATAACAGCCGCTATTGCAGGGAGCTTTTGTTCTCTCTAAAAGCAGAGCAGGTATCTTTGCAGATCTGTCTTCTCTCATTCCTGCCGAAGCCGTGGGTTAGGCATTTTCGTGGGAGCAAGGAGGCTGTGGGGAGGAGGGGATTTCAGCGCACACACTCGTGGAAATACGTAGTTGAGAGTACGAACAACTGATTAATGGAGCCAATCAACAAACAATAGTGAGAATTTTATTGAAAGTCCTTGCAAGTGTCTGGACACGAACTGACAATGTGGAAGTGTACTGCTTCATAACTGGATTTTTTTCTTTGCTAGCGTTAATAAGAAAGTGGCTAATAATAGGAGGGAGAATATTTTCAAGGTGTGTTTTATTATCCACTTATCTCTGATGCTTGCCAAAAGAGGTCTGAATATTCCTCAGCACATTTGAGACTTTCTGGCAGGGGAAAAAGACTGATGAGTGCTATAAAGTAGGTAGCTAATGAAAGCAGCTACATCTAGATACATGCGATATCTGGGTCCCACAGTGGAAATTTTCTGCAGGCTGGCATCGTATCCCTCTGTGGCTTGGTGACTCCAGCTAAGTGGAATGCTGCTCTCTGCCACCAGCTGAGAAAGGCCACAAGAGGTGGGTTTAGCTGAGTATCATTGGCAGCATTGATCTAACTTTCTGTTAAAAACAAGTTCCATAAAGCTCCTCTTTTCCAGGGGGATGCAGGGGCAGGGAAGGCAGCAGCATTCAACAACAGTTATTTGAGGAAAAGAGAAAACAGACAGCTTTTTTTTTTTTTTTCCCCTTTTTCCATAGGAAGGAAAATAAGGTACTATAAATGCTCAGTTACACTTATTCTCTCCCAAAACACCCAGGAATTACCTGAAATCCCACAGATACCAGCAGCAGCCCACATCCATTCAAGCAGTGATGAATATGTAACAGTGCCCTATGAGTCCCCCGCACAAAGGGGAAATGGTGTTTTTTTGGCTCATTTCTGTTCTCACAAAGCTACCTGCCACACAATCCCAACTGAGCTGAACATGCAGAAGCCAGAGATTTGCTTTATACGCTTTGTAATACCAGCCGACAATTGATAGAGATATATACTTATATATAAATAAATAAATCCCCCTCCATAAAAATCTATCTATCTATATACAAGGCGTCCAAAAGAATTACTTTACTGAAAAACATGGGAGATGTTGATGGTAGCAGAAGCTGTCATTATAAAGGCACAGAGATTTAGCACTGCTGGGCCTTAAGAAATGCTTTTCCACAGTTGCAGCCTCCCTGTGCTCAGCTCCATCTCTTCCCCTCGTCTGTGCAGCCTTAGAGCAGATGCAAGCCCTGGTATCTCTTAACCCTCCTCGCACATCATTCAAATTCAAGTAGTTCCTCTGTAACATGCTGAGCAAAAGCTTACCACCTCTTATCCAAAGCTTTCAATCTCATAAGAAATATTAAAAGGCAAACATGAAAATTACAGGAAAAGTAACCAGAGGATCGTAACCTGCTGCAGCAATGGAAAATCCAATTGGTCTTGAGTACAGCTGGGCTGATGCAAAATAAAGAGGAAAATAAGTGTTGCTTAGCCCTGCCTCCGTTAAATGCTGCTGTGCTGGGCAAGAAGTGGAAGGCAAAATCAAAAGATCGATGAAGCCTTTTGTTTGCAAAGTTGCTGGATGCACCATGCACTGCAAGGGGAAGGTGCTGGGTCCGTTTATCCCTGGAAAGAGCAGGAGGATCTTAGGAAACTGCAGAGGTAACTGGCAGGGAAGGAAATGAAGGTGCCTGAGCGGCCATGAACACCCACTCCAGGTGCACGTCCTGAGGGACCATCCCCAGCTGGAGCCCAAGGTCCTGCTGACAGCCTTACCCCACGTCGGCTGCATCAACCTCTTGTGCCTCAGTTTCCCTCTCAGCCAAATCATTTAAACGCTGCCTCTTTCTCATGCAGTACTTCAGATACCCCTCAGTCCTGACCCGAAGCTCTCCTTGCACTGACACCTCCCCAGCCAGTCCCAGACCCACCAAACCTCCTGCCTCAGTTTCTGCCTTACGGAGCTAAACCAACAAACCCCGCTTCCAAACACCGCCGCTCCCTTTGCCACACACGGGAAAACGACTTGCCCGTCAAGCTGTGCAGTTGCAGTTATCAATTCAGCACTCCGATACACTGCACCACTTAGACGCATGCAAGGTCTATTAGTGATAATGAAACTAGGGAGCCTAATTCCCCACACAAATGAACTTGGGGAAAAGGGGATTACATCTCCTGATATGCACAAAGTTGAGGATCTGGCATCAACAGCTCTGTTTAAGAGGCTGACCTCATTCCTGCCTTGTAAACAAGTTTCGAAGTATGAATAATAATATAAAAAAAACTCATTTTTCTTGCAGAATGATTATATTGTTTTATTATTTTTCTATTCATGCTGCCAATAATAAATCACATTACCCAAGATGTTCACATTTATTATACTATTTAGAGCTCAGTGTAGCTGGCGTGGTTTTGTATTAGCACTGTGTTACCAGAGCGCAGATTTTTGCTAATAACTTTGGAGTCCCCAGCACGTACCTTTCATAAACTAACACATAATGGAGAAAACACCCCTGAATTAATAACACCATCCAAAATCTCAGTGTCCTGCAAGGGTCAGCAGGGTGGCTTTGGGCTACAGAGCTACCGCAGACCTTGTTAAAGGAGAAGGAAAGGCCGGGAGGGGGGATACGACAGAAAAGGGGCACACACAGCCCCAAGGGCATGCTTGCCTGCTTCTCCTGAAACACCGAGCTAAGCCAAGAAGCAGCAGAGAAAGCTGAATTCCTCCAATGGTTCCTCTGCCCACTTAAACTGCCCCTTTGCTCTGAGCAACGTATGTACCCGTAACAGTATTACCCCATGACCCGAAGACCCACTTACAGTTGTGAACCCCGAGAAAGGGTGGAGCCAAGTGAGCTAGAGCAGACGACACAAGAAACCAGGAGATGAACTTCTACCAAAGCCTACATTTCCTTTCTGATAAGGAGGCTGCCCTCTGGGCCACAAACAGCTTTAACAGTGATGCACAACATCTCACCCATCTGTCTGAACTCACACAGCCTCCTCAGAGGATTACCAAGAGCATTAAGAGGTGAACATGGGCTCACTGAGGAGTTCAGCCCTCAGCAGGAAGACTTTCTCCAGAGGGCAGTGGAAAATAAGTTGAGGTACCAAGAAGGAACTTACCCAGTAGTTAGCAGGTATAAAGAAAACGTGTATACACAAATCCAGCGTCTTGACCAGAGTATCAACATCCCTTGGTGCTAGTGCGGTGGGATTTGGGGATGTACCTTCTCTGCTTTATTAAAGTGCAGTTTAACACTTCGGGTTTGTCTCTGCACGCTCAAGCCCAGGGCTCGCTGCACGATAAGGGCAAGTAAACCTCACAGGGCAGCGGTGCACTGCAGCGAGCAAAACAAAACCGGGACCTGGCTGGTGCATGCGAGAAAAAGGGAATCATATGGTTGAAGAGAAGAGTAATTGTAGTGGAAATTCAAAATCACTTCACTGAGCCCATTTCATGCCATCATTCCTGCCCTTGTAAATCAGCAGCAGCAGCAGCAGCAATTTATTCCTAAACAACAACAATCCTGAACGGGGAGGAAAATGAAATAATTGTGTTTTGACCAGCTTGAGACAATTCCTCTGCATGTAGATACATATTTATAAACATGGGTGTCAAGTGTAAAGCACTCCATCACGCTCATTATCTACTTCAGCGTGCCCATCACCAGCGAGAGCCATGCAGCACCGTGAGGGCAGCAGGAGCTCCTCCTGCAAAACTTTGCCAAAAATTTGGTATTCACATCCAGCGCTCACAGAAACCAGAATAATTAACCAGGGGAGCAGCAATGTCAGAAGAGCCTGGGCAGAGCGTTGCCCGTGCACCAGAGCCCCATGCCAGGGCTCTCCTGGTTTTGGCATTTTCCTGCGCCGGCCCCAGCAACTCCAGGCTCATTCGTATACATTTACCTTAGCTCTGCCAGGTCACCTCTGTCTCTGCTTACAGCAGTCCTTACTTCACACCCCTTGGGCCATGCACCATATGTTGCGTTTCTTTTAACTTCAAATATCCACGAGGCAGATGCAGCCTCTGACTATTTGTCCACCTGTAGCAGGAGATGCTCAGCCAGTCCAGAAGGAAATTTGCTGGAAGAGGCATTGCTCAGACCTGCTCCAGGCTCCCCAGGTCTTTACGAACCTCAGATTCATCCAGCTTGCAGGGGACGTAACAACCTGTACTGCCTTTGGCTACCTCATACTCCATCCCTTGATCAGAACACAATCAATTGGCGGAAGAAATCCGACATGAAATCACTTTTACCATCCCCAGGAAGTATCCCCGTCAATCCTTCTCACATGTCACTCTGCAAGTCCCCGGGTGATTTGGGGGTCCCTTCACCTCCACGTTACCTCACTAGCAGCACGGACAGCCTGCGTATTGCAGAAGAGAGAAGCCAGCAGTGAAGACCGGCTTACAGAGGAAAGCAAAGGTATAGTACATTTGAATGACAACTCTCAAGGTACATAAATCAAAGCCTTTTCCAGGGGAATATTCTGCTTTTTTTCCCCCCAAGTATTTGGCATATGATGAAAACAATGCCAAACTTTGTCCGTCTCAAAGTTTTCTGCAGCAGACCTCAGGTCCTTTCCTAACAGTCTCTACTCTGGGTGCTGGATTGCCTTTATGATCCCCACTAGGTCTAGCAGCCGGAAAGCCTTCCAGCCTTTTTCCTTCTTATTGATTTCACTAATTATTATCTTCAGTTTCAGCATTGTTTTTTTAATCTATTTTGACAGCCTCGTTGGTCCATCAATCAGCGTCTCCTAAGTACTTTTGAATTTCTTGGCGAATCTCAACCAAACTTGACAAGGGATGATGAGATTCACTGTTGGGGGGGAGGAGGAAAAAAAAAGGAAAAAGTGGCTGGGTGAAGGGAATTGAGCCCTCCCTCTGCGACTGAAGAAATAAAACATACCCTACCTCTTCCCCCCTCGGCACAAGTTTCTTATTCCTGCACCCTGTTAGAAGGGGGAGCGCGGTGCTCTTCCCAAAACAACAAAACAGCATTGGCAACAAGATGGCGAGAAGGAAAATTCAACTGAAATAAATGGAAAGATTTCATTAGGATGTTTGTTTGAAAAATATTATACAGATAGGAAAGAGCTGCTGGGGGGGAACAAACATCATCTCGATTAGCATTCAGCTGTGGTGGAGTATCACAAACATGCCTCCTATGAGAAGTTTGCCCTCTGAGCCTGCTGTGCCCAGAATCTCAAAATAGACTAAAGACAATTCCAATTTTTTCTTCGTCTTTTCTTTCTTCAGCTTGAAAACATCATGCAATGCCACTCTGACCTTCAAGTTTTACTTCCACTATAATGAGCCCCACGCATCCTTTTAGCAGGGTCCATTAGCGGATCTTTGACGTGACGCTTGTTCCTCTGGCCAAGGAACTGGGGCATTTCCTTGCTTTTTGCAGGCACTGTCCATGGAGCTCCTCTTCCCAGCCTTCAGCGCCTGGCTGCGTGTGCTTGATCGTGTCCAGATTTAATGAAGCAATGGACTCCGGAGGACCAGGGAGGTCTTCTAATTCCACTGAGGATGATGGACTGCTGGAAGAAAACATCTGAGTCCACAGTTTGCTGGTGCAAGCTTTGGGAAATGCAAGTGGCTGTCATTTGGACTTCGATGGACAAACGAAGTCAGGGCACTGATGATATAGGAAATTTTAAGAGTAAAAATTAATGCCAGTTTTTGCTTCACCACGTCGCCCAGTTCAAGTAGGTGGTGCAGGACAAGAGGAAAACTCAGCAAAGAGCTGGGGACTGGGGCGATGCGAAGCAGCACTGAGACAAGTGAGCAGGACAAGCAGGCTGCTCTCTCCCATGGCAGAGATGAATTGCTGGACCATTGGAAGCAAGACCCTCCTCCCTAATTAATACGGTAACACACATACTCCTGTTAAAACCGAGCCCTCTGCTGCCATCATGACCTGGTCAGATGACATCTGTGAGAGGCTGCTTCTGAGCACTCTCATCACCCTCTTGTCCTCGCCTTTTGGCTCCTGGGGCTGTTTCAGTCTCTTTTCCAAGGTGTCGAACATCCCTGCACCGGACGAAGGGATGCAGCTAGCTGTGATTTCTGTATTGCATTTGGGGGCCAGATGCAAACCACAATTATCTGAGATGGTTTCACTTCACCTACTGCAAACAAAACCTGTGCTCCTATCTCCTGCTGCTTGCCTTCAATAAAGGTGAGAACACTAACAAACAAACACATTGTTGTATTATTGCTGTTGCTGTTATTCAATTATTAAGATAATTACTTTGCCAGCTCAGTCACAATAGTGGCTTTTACCAGCTAGTAATGCTGCTTGCTTTACAGTTGCAAGGACAGATAAGTGGGTGAGATTTACACACAGGATGACAGTCAGCTACATTACCTGACCTGATAATTTGCACTTTTGGAGCCCGACTGGAGCAAAAAAGGCCACTGCCTCTTTTCCATCCTGCTTGTTTCACGTTCACTTTGGTTTCGCTATCAACTAAATGCACTCATGGGTAAAGACTCCTCAGGGACCTGTGAAACGTTGTTACAGCAAACACAACATCTATATTTGTTGCCACAGTGATGGCTAATGGCACTGGAACGGAACACGGGCGCTTTGCAGCAGGACATGGCAGGCTGATGCATCTGCAAAGTGGGACACAGCGGGGGCAGTGGGAAATGCAGTCCCAGGTCTGCTGCGCCCAACACAGGGGTTTTAGTGTTGAGCAATTCTTGCTCTAATAAGGAGACACCAAGGAGAAGTCTGCATCCCGTCCAGGCTACAGTGATGATGGAGACACCTGGCGAGCCTGAGCGCGGCAGTGCCGAGGTCCCTGCACATGGAAGAAATTTTGGCTCGGGACCATGCAATTCCCATCCTAGCCATCAAGACTAAGTTCTGCAGAGTGCAGAAGTCTCCAGGATGACCTTTCTTAGACAGACGCTAGAAACCTATTACAGAGCGTAAGCCAATTTGCTCTGCAAGTGTAAGTGGCAATTTTCTTTCTTAAATACATTACAGCCGAAGGTAAATGGCTATAAACAGAAAGTTACTTCTCACTCCCTCCTCAGAGAGCTCTCCCCGTGGTTATGAGCTATGATCTGATCTTAAAAAACGTTGTTGTCAGACACTGGCAGCACGGGACATGGTTGTTTTCAGGTAGCGACTTTCATGCCTAGTTTTTATTAAGATGAAAAAAAAAGATTAAGTGATCATATCCGCACGGGGCAACGACTTCTTAAAATATCCTTATGCAGCAGTTTTCACAGGGAGTGAAAAATTAGGAGCAAGGCACAGGTCTCTTGCATTTTATTCTGAGTAGGTGCCCTAGCTGAGGAACAGCAGCTTGCAAAGCATCTCATGAAGATTCAGCGAGATTGGGTCACGATCTGAAGATTACGAGAGCACTTCAGTACCACGAGCTGGGGCAGCGGGAGGAGACACAGAGACCGCCAAGTGCTGCTCTGCAGAAGGCAGGGAGTGGAGGGACACTGATGGCATGGAAAAGAGAGGTGGGTGGCATGGTAGAAGACCAGCCCTGCCTTCCCACCACCTCGTCCAGTCCCAGGAGAGCAGCTTCTCCCCATCCCCACCTGGGAATCACGGTGCCCAAACTAAGGTGTCTTCCCCTCCCAGCCATTCCCAGTGCTTCCTCGGGATGCTTGGCAAACAAACCTGGATTAACCCTCCTAATTAGAATCCCTTAAAAGCAGTGTGGGATTCCCTTCCTTTCACTGAGCTCATTGGTCTTTCCCACCCAGCACCTTCAGCTATAGCACGTATCTCCAGACAACCTAACAAAAAGGCAGGGTAATAACACAATACACCTCAGAGAACATAATCCTTCTCATCTATTATTTTGGCCTGACATTTCTGTTCATTAGGAGCACACTGTATACAGGCACCGTACATCTTCATTGGGAACCCACCGTTTCTATTAAATGTAATTATTTCTCCCTGCGGCTTGCATGCTAAAGATGGTTACTAAAAAGCAAGTGGCTGCTACAGAAAGGTAGCACGAGGCTCTCTCATTATAGACGTATGCTGCAGCAGTGTCCACAAGTTACCTGAGACCAGATTCACAGATTTTCTAGGTTTGCAAGACTACCGGGATCGGCTATTTTGGACCCCAGCCTCCGCAGCACATCAGGGCTTCCTCGTGTTCTCGCCCGCTTGAACTACAGCACCTGGACGCAAAACATCTGGTTTGCACTGAAAGTTTGCCAATAACAAAGAATCTACCATAACCCCTGACACACTGTGCTGAGTGCTAATTAGCCTCCCTGTTAAACAGTGCAGTGTTTACTTTCCAGTCTGAATTTGTCTGGAAGCTTCGACTTCCAGCTACTGGGTTTTATTACACCTTTGATGGCCGGACCAAAACAACATCTTCCTAATCACGCTCTCCTGCGACAACAAGGAAAGGTGTCCCTAACTTTCAACCTCTGCTGTGTATTATCCAAGCCCAGAAGCAGAAAGAAAATATGGGTAAGCCAAGTTCTAACCAGATCTTTTTCCTTTTTTTTTTACGTCCAAATGACTTCCCACCATGTAACATTATTTTGTCTGAAGCACTTATTTCATTTATAAAACCACTTCCAGCTTGACCAAAACAGGAAACATTTACAAAGACATTTTCAAAGTGGTGGCACATCCTCTTCTGGCAATTCCTTATCAGAAACTTATGCTGTCTTCCTTTGAAATGAAATGCTGAAATGAAAGACTGCAACCACTGAGTTTTATTTTGTTATTTTTATGTTTTCACAACATTTCAAAACACTGGCATTTTGTCATGTTTGGGGATGTAACTGCTGCTCTTGAATAAAGAGGGGAGCCCAGATAAAGTGTTTCAACAGGAATTTAAGATGGTTAGGACTAGATGAAACAAAATTTTACCCTTGGTACCAGTGATGGTCAAGTGAGTAAGAAAACAGCATCCATTAGTAGCTCTCTGGCACTGGGACTCGTCTGAGCCTTTTCAGTTCCCAGAGCCTCAAAGCTGGAAAAGCAGTTCCGCACTTATTTGGTGGAATATCTTTATTCAACCCTAAATGTACGCAATCAGCATTAGCTTGATGTATTCCAGCCAGCAGCGACTTGGGGGACCGACTTGAACAGGAGACTTCATGAATATTCCACAGACTGACATTTGTTTGCAGTATTTGAATATTTCCTAATAACCAGGGAAAAAAATGCATACCAGGAGGCCAAGCTCATGAATGCTTTATAAAGTCAGGTCTCCCCAGAAATATCATAAATGGCAAACATTACTTGGTACATACAGATATGCAAAAACTTTCAGGTTTTTCGCTACCTTCCCTCCACTGGGAGACCCCTATTTGAGCTGGGTCTGACGGGCAGCATCACCCACCACAACTCCCCTGGGTAGGATGGAGAGGTGGCCACAACTTCCTGACACTTCTGACATCCTTACAGGTTGCTTTTAGTGGAAACATAAAATATATGACTTATAGTGGCTTGGTATCCCACTGGTAGCAGCTTTGCCATGGTTGGAGAAATCCCTTCATTAAGGGGAACTCTTATCACAGATTATTAATATTCTTTATGAGCCTTGCCATAGCATCTCTGAACGTCAGCCCTGACGCAGCACTGACAGAGCATTTTATTCTCTGGCTGCTCTGTCTTTTCTCTGTGTTCATAAGTTTTGCCCCACAAAATACAACTTTTTGTCCATAACATCCTGAGTACTTGACCGCAAGGAAAAAATACACACAAGGCAACTGCAGTCATTAAGGCTATATATACATATACCCTCTAGCTCCTCCTCAGTGACCCATATTTAAAAAGGACTAATACTTCATCGTTTTTCCAACCCTGCCCTGTACTTGTAGAGGCCAGCTAAATAGATTTTCATTTACTACATAGTTCTCTCCAACCAGTCAATCTTTCCGGCCTTATTTATTCTTTTACAAAGTCAGGTGATCGCTATCTAATGCTAATATTTCTTTGTGCTGAAGAAGTACAGGGATTACTCATAAAATCTCTGCTACTGCATATTCACAAGAGTAAAGAGTAGGATTTTCAAAACCTATTTGGCATTGGCCGAAATCTGCCTTTCAGAAGTCTTTTGTGACCAAACTGGTCCTCCAAAACACTTCGTGTTGCCTCAGCAGCTTCATAATTACGATTGTGCTGCCCTGTTTGAAAGAGATCGTTTCCAGCTCCATGATTAATCTAGTGACCTACAGTGAAGTAAGGAAATTCAAGACCTCTTAAAATATTAAAAAAAAAGCACTGAAAAGCTTCAAAGTGGTTTGAAGAAAACAGGACAAGAAAGATTCATTCACCTGTAGATATCTCAAGTCAGACACTGAAGAATGAATCAGTCACCTGAGATTTCCTTTGCAGTCACAAAAGAGAAATGAGCGCTGTTAGTAGGAAGTCTCCTCAAATGCCTATTTTCAGATGAGACAAATCATCCTCTGAGGTTGCCTGTTTCTACCCATTGTCTAGAAAAAAGAAAACCAACAACCCTTGGACTACAAGCTTCCTAGCTCACACGTAGCTTCCTGACTTTCAGATCCCACCCAAAACATGAAACCATCTTCAGTAACACCAGCATGAAACACTAACAAACCGTGGGGGATGCCTGGCATCAGCGCTCTATTTCATATGTTTTCCCTGCATTCAAGTGATTCCCCAATCCAGCCAAGGGCTTATGAACTGCCCCGAGCTGTTATCAGCAGACGTACCTCTGTACCAAACTAATCCAACAAGTTAAGGATTAAGTCACTCCTGGCATGCAAGCTTCATGCCATAAAATGTGTTCATGCATCCTGGTAAGGACGTCCCAATGGACTCTGCTGCCATGGGGTGCTGTGAAGCAGAGGAGGACCAGCATGTATTTTACTGCTGTTGCTGCTGCTCACTCTGATTTTGGGTCTGACTTTTTCCACTCTCTTCCACTTGAAAAAAATTGACTAATTAGAAGCTCAACCCTGAAAACTTATTCAGCAAAACCCCTCCAGCATCTCCAGTAGGAGATCTGAACTCGGTGACCCCAAGTACTGTGCTCTGCAGGTTGACAATATGATGAATAAACAGGTATTTTGGATTTCTTCTCCTTTACTTATAAATCAATTTTAATTATGGTGACGACAACATCAGCAACAAAACAGAGCCAAACTGCCGGGCCCATTCTTCTCGCACACTAACTATCACAAATTAAACGGTGAATTGTATTGCGCTCAGGGTATTGTCATGCAAACGAAGAAAAACAACTTGCTTTCCAATTTCCTCATGCAAATATAGACTGAATTGTTGAGACAGAGAATATATTTTGCCATCTCAGTGGTTCTGCAGAAGATAAGAGGAACAGCAAAAGTTTTGCAATTTGTAAGCTGGCAGCTTATTAAATAAATAAAGAAGAATACTGCCCTGCAAAACCAAATGTTTAAATAACATTACAAGTAAACTGTCAAGCTCAGCAAATAATACATTTAAACAATCTTGTCTTCCTTTAGCCTTTCTGCAAAGACTATGCTATAATTTACGGCTTTATTTCCTTTTCAAAGAAATTTCTTGATACAATCTCAAACTATTGGAATATTAACCAATATAAATAAATAAATAAATAAATAAATAAATAAATTTGAGTTAGTAAAACTTTCCAGCCTGATCTAGCATGAATAGTATTGCATGGGTGGAACAGTGCTCTGCTCTCACAAAGCCAGTGCCCATACCTCCGTACCATGATGTAGGTGGCACTGGAACAGCGCTTTCTGTGAAGCTCAACTCCTCCTTAATAATTGTGTTAATCTGGAAAAGGCATGCAGACCAGGCCTGCACGTGCAACACCCACCGTAAGAAGAAACAAACGTCTGTAGATATTCTGAAGAGCCAAAGGCAGAAAAAAAAGAAAAAAAAAAAAAAAAAAAAAAAAGGAAGAAGCAACTCTCATTCTGCAGTGAAAGCCCAGAACCAGCCATTATTTTTACCTTTTCAGGACTATATGAAAGCTTGGGAACAATTGTACAAAAGCCTGGGCTCTCCTCCCAGTCTCCTTACATGTTTCATCTCCATGGCTCCAATTCTCAGTCTTTCCCTTTTGTTCCACATCCAAGAGCAGCTCTTGCTTTTACAGGACTTATCTCTGTGCTCACACAGCCTGCGTAATTGCTGCACTGCAGGATACCCCTTGGTGGGTGCGTTTTCATGGTGTCACCCACAGCTATGGACAATGACACTGTGAAATACCACCCACAGCCGTATGTCGTCCAGAACTAGGTGTTTTCCACCCTGAAGTCACCCCACACCTATAAACCCAAATCCCCAGTGCCACGGACAGCAAAAGGTGCCAAACCCTCAGAAAAGAGACCCAAGGGGCAAGGAAAGGAAATGCTTCCCCCTCCCCTAATTGCATGTTCGCTTGCTCCAGCACGCCGTGCCACTAGGAATAAATTCATGTCTTTCTTAGTAACAGCCCCATCAGGTTTGGTAGGAGGGAGCTAGCACCGAGCTGCTGACCGTATACGGTGCATGGATAGAAGGAGCAGAAGGAAGGTTTCTGCAGAGCAGCTGTCAACCCCGTTTGTTTGCCGGGGACTAAAAGCATGTAATTCACAACTTCTGCACGCTGGTGAAGTTATCATTTGAAAGTTGTTGCTATGCAGTAGCTTGACAGCCTAACAATACAAAATAAATCTATTCACGCTGCTTTGGCGAGACCAAATCCTGGGAATGTGCCGCAACAGCAGAGAGCAGTGATAAGTTCTCGTAACTTACAGCAACTCGGTGCTGTCCTCATTACCATATATTATCTTACTGCACACACAAGAAACCTTTCCAATGGACTTCACTGTTGCTGAGCTTTTATTCCTTCCTCTGTGCTAAAGCTGAAAGTACTTTGTGCAAGCCCAAAGCCCTCCTGATATCACTGGGTTTGAAGTGATGGAAAGCTGCAGTGCTTTTGCCGGTTCTCTGGCCAGCGCATTGGTGTTAGCAGCAGCTTCTGGAATCTTGTGAAGAGGATTCACGACTGGATGTTGTGCTCTGTGATGCACCGGGTCTTAGTGCATCGTCTCCTGCTGGTCTCACCACGTCAGGCCAGCCCAGATAGGCTTTGTAGCAGAACAGTGGCTAAAAGGAGGGGGAGAAACTCCTGCATCAAGGGGAAGAGCAAAACCAAGACAAATGCACAGACTTCAGAGACAGGGCACCAAATTAATCAAAGTGGACAGGGAAGGGAAGAGTTCTCCATGTATCGGTGGGATCTTGGATGCACCACTGTTGATGAGAAAGGACAGCAAGACATCTTCATTTCACCTGCTCATGAAGACAGATGCAGCACGTGCCAGTGTGTATAGTATGGACTTGCACTGAGATAACACTGATGCCAATAAGGATGCATCCAGCCTGTTAACAAAGCCTGCCTGATGACATTTGGTGCCTAATCTCCTGCAGCTTGTGCATGATGGGGTTCTGGAAGCGTGTGTCCATGCCCACTGCTCTGCCCAGAACATAAGCCCTCGTCTGTTGGCTAAAGCAGATCTGGATCCCAACTTACAGATATCAGCAGGCAATCATGTAAACAAATTTGGCTCTGGGGCCTTTACAGATATAAACATACCGTCTTTTAAAAACTGACTCTGGTTTTCCAACTCAGCCAAGCTCCTCTTCAAGGATGCTGAGCCCCTGGCCAAATTAAAGCACCTAATTTCACCCCAAAAAATGAGTTGAGTTGCTACGGGAGCTGCACACATCCTCCCTGTGCTACTCAGCAGAGACAGCAACTAGCATGAAGGGTACACGAGTGATTTTCTTCCAACTGAAGGACATAAATGTAAAAGGCTCAAAGCATTAGACTCAACTGCTTGATGAAAAAACTCTGCGTCTCCCCCATGAAGCCTGTTTTATGATCCTGATTCCTCCCCCTCAAGGTGAATTTTTGTTCTAGAAAGACATTCCTGGGAGCCAGGATCATCCATTTATGAGCGGAACAAGGATAGCACAGGCAGGACAGCACAGGCTTCCCACCACCCTGCTCACATGCCTCGACTTCAGAGCTGCAGCACTCATCCAGTCTTTCAGGCCAATTTTAAGTGAAAGGCTTTTTGAGGTTTTCTATTTGGGATTTAGGGTTTTCTTTTGTTTTTCCTTCACACAGAGACTGATTTTACCGGCACACGGTGCATGCAGAACTTGCTGCCTTCCTCAGGGGATGCATGAGCATCTTCAGGGAGCAGGAGGCACCATCTCCATGGCCAGCTTAGCAGGTGGCATACCCGCAGGACAGCTACATGCTAGATGCGGTTCTGTAACACAATTTTTTATCCACCTGGAACTGAAGACTTTCAGCCTTTTCTTTTGCCCCTAAACCAATTGTACGACTCCAGCAACTCTCAGTAAATCCGCATTTAAACTCGATGTTTAAGTGCCTTTCCCAAACCAGAGTCCAGGACTGAGAGGTTAGATTAAGTTAATTTTTCTCCTTGTTCCAACAAGGCTAGAAATCACCCTGCCAAAATCCAGAGCTGCATCTCTCACAAAAAGCTGGGAGAATCTCACCCAAATTCCCTCATCCTCCAAAATCAAGCTGTAAGTACTTGTTTCTGTTCACATCTTCTGCATGAGCAAACCTTTGCTGCTCTTGAAGAACCCCAGTTTCCAGAGATTCTAGCCAACACAGACCAAGACGTTTGGTTTGCATTTAATTGAATGGAGTTTTCTGTCCTTGATTAGGGGATCAGCATACGGCTAGTGATTCCCAATTTATTCCTATTGCTGGATGCTCAGTAAGCAGGCGACAGCCGTAAGCATTTCTTGACAGGTGCTTGGAAATACAATGCTCTGCAGGTTCTGTTTCCCTCCTCTTAATGGGATGCAAAGCTCTGTTTTCAAAGGAATATGCTAACATTTTAAGCTCTTTTTGTTAGTATAAATGATAATGTAGTCAACACAAGGGCCTCATCTCTCCTTGAAGTGAATACAATTCATATTCACCTTAACACACATGCATCGGGCTCAAGAATAAACCTTAGACCATGGAAGATCTTGCGCCCAGAGAGGAGCTGAGGAAGGAGCACCTGAAGCTGTCCTCCACTGGATAATGACGGACTTGAGGCCTCTTAAGGAAATCATACAAGCGAAAGCAGCTCCTCCTTTAGTGCGTTGCAAAATGAAATCTTTTTGTTTCAGTAGATTTTTTTTTTTTTAAGATGAAGTATGCAATAAACGATCCTAGTGAGGCAGAGTGGTCAGGGTGCGGTCCTGGAGGTGAAGAGACCTTTGTTATGGGCAAACTATGGGGAAAATTCAGAGTAAAGTCATGAAAGACAAAACCTTTGGGTCATTAGGAGCATGGACCTCTCCAGGTCCTTTTGTTATCATTATTTAGGCTCCCAGTGCTTACCCAAGCTTAAGGAGCTGAATTACCTGTCTATGTTGGCCTCTCTCACAAGAAATTCCTTCTGCTGTCTCTAAAAGACATTCACGGAAAATATATGAGAGATGCTCAGATACAAGAAAGAGTGGAGGCGTAGAAACCCTACAGGTTTTTTCTCCTTGTGAGGTTTATGAAACCGCTGTTCTCCTTGTTTTCAGCGCACGGGTTCCTTATCACACCTGGTTTACATACAACCCACTGACAGATTCAGAAACAAACACGTCTCACTGCTCTGGGATTACAAAGGAAGGATCAATTCCATGCTGTCAATTCCTCCGTTTCATTAGCGACTGATTGGGAGGCATCAAATCCTGTCTTCCAAGAGTCAAACCCGTAAACAAGACAACATTGTTAAAAACAACTGCCAGATGCCAGCGATTGCTATGAGACCGCAGTGCGAATAACAATTTTGGAAATAATTGAGCTATTTCTGTTGGCGGTGAATGGCGTGCCCACGAGCAGGCTGAAGCCTGCACCCCGGCGGGATAGGCAAGAAAGATTTCCAGAAGTTATTAACAACCTGGAAAGATGTTTTTCCTTACTGGGTAACAAGGAAAAATGGTGCTGGAAGGAGAAGAGGGGAATCACCGGGAAAAAATGTTCTTCCGTCTTAAGCTTTTGATACAGCCTTGCCATTTCCAAAGCTGGGGAGATGCTGGCTAGGTTCCTTATGAAGGAGTAAATTCACCCATGTTTTTCCCAAATGCACCAACTGTCATGACTGTCAATTCGGCTCGCTTTCATGGAGATTAAAATTCATTTGTAAAAGAAGAGAAAAGCAAAAAAAAAAAAAAAAAAGGAAAAGAAAAAAAGAAGAAAAGTAAAAGAAAAGGTATTTAATTGGCAACTGAATTCCTCATGAAACAAAGAGATGGATTCATGCAAAGAAGAATAGGGAGAGCTGTTTTGATATCTGAATTTTAATGACTCCATGGCATCCCTATTTGTTATGTATCTGCTTTCGAAATGTCACGGCTGGCTCTAGTGGTAATTACTGAATTTCAACATTTATAGAAAAGCAGCACATACAGTATGGAGATAATTGCCCAGTTGGATAGTTATGAAGGATCCTTTTTTTTTTTTCCTTTCTCCTCTTTCTTCTGTGACTACAGAATTTTGGTAATTATCACTAGAGCCACTTGTTAAAAAATCAGAAAGCAGGTAAACAACAAACACCAATGTAGTTTATTCATTAACATTCAAACAACACATCATCATATTGATCTTGAAATTACAAACTGCTGCATCCTGCAGAAAGCACAGCTATGCCAACATTTAGTATTGCTGTACATCATACAACAAGACATTTTCTTGATGGGAATTGTTATGTAATAAACACTATTGTGTGCCATTTGCAGGTAAAAATCAATACATAACCAGGTTATAACATCAGCAATGATCAGACCATGAATCATAAGACTTGGTGTGGATCAGATGTTAGCATAAAGCATGGACTCACAAGAAACAAACCCACCATGGCTGCGGCTCTCCAAGGAGCAAGATCCTCTAAAACATTTTAGGGGGTTTCCTGTTCATGTTCTGGCTTAAACTATGCATGCTCTATAGGTGTAATCTCTCTCCAACATGTTCCTGCATCCCTATTGTGCCAAACCACAATAGAAAAGGCAGCTCAGTTCCTACTTCTGCCACTGCTTGTCCTCTGCCATAGCTATCACCTGAGTAAATTTTTCCTCTTTTCTTTGCAGGAAATATTATCTCCATCTAACAGACAGGAAAATCAAGACATGCAGCCGTAACAAAACGCCCTTTATTTCATTCAGTGCATCACGATGAGGGCTGTGGCGGCATTATATTCTACATCTTGCATGTGCACCACCTGAAGAGTCACAGTAGCATTTCAAAGCAGAGACAGAAATGTTGGCTCAATGCAGAAATCAGGCTCAGCTTCAAAAAGCCAAAGACTTTGAGTTTTCAAAATGCGGGATTTTGGCGTGTCCCCATCTTTAATCAGAGTGGCACACAAAGAAAACCTACTTGCTTACAAGTAGATGTGTTAGAAGTAAGGGGTATGGGTTCAGGAAGGTAAACACACACGTACATAATTAAAGGAGTAAAGAAAGCTAATGATGGAGATTCTCTTGGCTTTTACAAAAACAGGAAAGCATCGACCATTATATATACACAGGAGATAAGTGGATACAGCACAGATAAGAGTGACAGAGGGAAATTGGAGGCAGAGGAGGATAAGAAGCTGACACTGACACTTACAATATTTACTTTTGCATCTCTGTTCGCAAATGAAGAGGATGAGGATTTGCCTAAGTCAGGGATCAGATCCCCAGGGAAAGGAGAAGAGGAATTAGGGGGTGTGCAGATAACACATGAAATGGTCAATAAAAGCTTAGGGGAACTTAAAACTGTCACAAAGCATTACAGACTGGATGGTAACGTACACACGTGGGATTTAACAAATAGGGGAAGCCATGACAAAGCAGGACTTCAGCCTTATGGATTTCCCTTAAAATGGGTAAGACGGGGAACACAGAGTGCAAGCATTTGGACATTTATACAAGAACCAGTGATCTCTCAAAGACCCCATTACTCTGACATCTCTTTCTTGGCGTTGCTACAGGCAGTACGATGGATTGTCTAAGTCACTAACAGCAATGTGTTTTTTTTTGTGGGAAAAGTCACTAATTTCACTGCTCTAAGCGCTCATCTTGAAATGCTCTTCCCACCTTACTTTTTGTAGTATTTGAGCCTCTCCAGAAGAAAACCAAAATCCATATGTTTTCAGATGGGTAGCAAACATCTAAATCTTATATATCTTTCAGAAAAATCAGTTATGAACCTGCTTTCTCAAGCCATCACTCAATGAGACAGTCATAATCAAATCCATCTTTGTTTAGGACAAAACGTTAAGCTTTTGCTTAAATTAAAAAAAATAATTAAACACCACCAAAACCAACACATGACCATCACTCAAGCTGCAGAAGTGCCTCCTTCAATCAAAATCTTAATGCATACTGGGGATATATAGACAGTGAAGGAATCAGCTGCCCATCGACTGGGAGAAGAGTACTTATTTGGAAGCTAATTTTTAAGGGGAAGGAAAGGCTTGAAAATGCCCAGGTTCATTAAGAACAGTCAACATGATCTCATGAAAAGCAGATCAATCCTTATTAACTCGTTAGAAGTCTTTGAAGAGATTACTTGACTCAGTGGGCAAGTGAGCATGCAATTGGCATGCATCTCTCAGATGGACTGGGAGCATCTGATAAAGTCCAGCCCGTGAGGCTAATACTAATGGTGAGCGTCTGAAGTGCCTGATGATGAAGAAAATGAGAAAGTCAGGTGTAAGGTGCAAGAAAGAAGATCCACAAGGACATCTGACAGGGTCACAGACTGGCCCTGAGATGCTTCATGAGGCACACTAGGAGGTAGGTGAGAAGGAGCAAGTTTTATAGCCCCTACTGCCCACAACCTGTAGGACAATTTAACCACTTTATCATCTGGCCTAGACACACATTTGTACTGTAACACCAAGCCCTGTCCATTTTATTATGCCTTCTGGCTTTCTGTCTAGCCCACAACTCATCTATACGACTCCTTGGAAGGACTAAGCATCCTTCTCCTGCTGGTATCAAAGCTAAAACTTCTCCTGGAGCCGAGAAGACAAAGGTCTGGCCAGAAGTGCTGACAAAAAGGCTGGATTTGAAATGTTACGCATACTAGGCAGGACCCTAAGCGTGGACATCCTTCTCCCTTGTCTTGCACCAGCCCAGGTCTAGCAATGCATGATGTTTCGGAAATACACCCTGGTGTTATTCCAGAAGGAACCGGGGGTGGGTAGATAATAATCAAATAACACCGCAGAAACTTAGTATCACTCAGCCATCATCAAGGATGAACGCTATCCAGATGAAGCAGTCAAAGGGGATAATGAGGTGTGCAGTGGAGGAGGCTGGGAGCCTGCCAGACAGTGGGAGGATGCCATTTCCTATCATAGAGTTGATAGATTATGCCTCCAGCCTCTCCCCCAATTACACATTAACCTCAATTAAGGAAACCTCAACCGATCTCCTCAACGAACGAAAGAGTCATTGGATTTAGCTAGGACGGAGGAACTTTGCCTTCTTCCTCGCCCCACCTGGTGCCCTGTTTCCCCAGGGCAATGAGGACAGACCATTTCTCGTGTCACCACAGTGCTTTCACTGGGCACACGAGAAGCTGAGCTTGTGCCTTGCCCCCTCCCTCTGTGCAGCCACGTTCCCATCCCTGCAGGGAGACATCCACACCCTGCAGAAAGGGCGATGGTCCAGCCAACCCCCCCCTTCCAACGGCTGCTAAAATCCCAGGCAATGCCTAGATTGTGCCTGCGTGTACGGGTCACGCATAAACCCCTGTGAGACAATGGCAATGCCAGTGATGGGCACGTGGTGGGACAGAAGAAAACAGAGATCTCATGAGTGCAGCTCATTAACTTGACTTCAGAAGGTACGTCCCTATAAACACCCCGCGGAGACGCACTGCGCTGCCAACTCCAATCGTACTAGACAACAGAGACTCCCCTCTCTCACACCTGAATAAATACCCTAATCACAGAAAAAGCTTCAATCAGAGCTTACAACAATCCCGCAACACAAATCCATACAACGCCAGCTACATTAATGCTCGCAGTATGACTTGTTATCCACAAAGGAAACACTGCTGTGTGATAATGAAGGCATTCGATTGGGATTTCTAGATGAGCAACAAGAACTGCCTGGTTACTAAAGCATGACACTCCAAGGCGGGATGAATAAGCTGTTGATTGCTTAGATCTAAGTCACCTGTGGCTCCGTGTAGGAGTCTCCCCTCACCCACCACCACCGTCTACTGGCTGGGATGACCGCAAAGCCAGAGCAGTGGTGACTTCCTCATGTTTTTCGGCCAAGACCTGGGTTTTCCAGGCACGGGAACCATGACTGCATTAGCGCCACTGCCATGAAATTCAAAGAGGTTGCAGGATGTAGCAAAGCAGAAGTGCTCACTGAAGAGGACCATTATCTTGATTAATTGAGGTGAGATAAGAGCTGTATGGGGCAATTTTTACCCATTCTTCTATCAAGAGGAACAGCTCACCTCTGTGGGCTTGCGAGCAAGCATTAATGCTTTTTTTCCCCCTGCTTAGGATTCTTCATTAAACCACAGTGGCACTTCTGCCAGCGCAGGGTCAGAATTACACTGCACAGACTCATTGTCTTTGCGAGAACAGTGTGATCTCTGCAACAAAGGCACTTTCTGCACTTGGAGTAAAATTATGGAAATTCATGGTTTTGCCTGACGTGAGGCTGGCAGAGAAGACGACATTGTTTGACTTGACCTCTTCGCTGCTGGCTGCAGCTGCACGTTAAGAGACAGGCCTGCCTGTGCACCATCAAGCATCGGTGTTTCATCTCACCTTCCTGGCTTGGGATGTAAAAAAGCCCTCAGTGAGAGTAGGCTGAAAAAAGTCTAATAATTCTCTTGGCAGCTGGAGTCCGGGCTGCAAGCCTTATTTCATTGTTTTCCTACTACCTTTCACTCGGAAGAAATGGAAAACGTCAGAGAAGTTTGAAAACCCTCTTGTTTTCATGTTCTCTAGCATAGAAAGAAAAAATGAACTTTCATCTTCCTTCAAAGTTGATTTTAGGTTAGCTTTGCTGGGGCAGTTCAGAGCACCAAAAATACATACATAGATAACTATATATATGACCATCACATATATGTGACCATCATTAACAGGGAAGAATTTGGGGTTGAGTGAAAGCAGATGAAGGAAGCAGTGTTTCTCCAGGCATCAGTCTGCCACCCATGGGTTTTTCTTACTTTCTCGGCACAGATGTAAAACATTTCGAAAACCCAAGGGACATGTTTGGAGATGGTCTCCATTCACTGCCTATGAAAATGGGATGCTTCTCCCCAAAACACCAGCTCACTTCCACCAATGTATGTCAGCAAGAACACGACCTCACTTCCTTTTTGGAAAGAATGAAATGTTTACACAGGTAAGGAGGATGGGGGCAGTCAGTGCTAAAAGGGAGCAGTTTGGGAAGGACAACAAAAACTTCAGGCATTGGGTCTTAGAGCAATTTCTAATAATTAAGAGTTAGAACTAGACCCGTCTGGAGAGTAGATGACCCTCATCTCCACCTGCTGCAGGATTTTCTTTGGTCTTTCTTATAAATATCTAACACGGGCCACTGGCAGCAATAGGACATGGTGCAGGGGCAGCTCCCGGAGAGCACCATACCAGCCTCTAATTACCTACCTGACCCTAATTGCTGTCCTCCCCAGCACCTTGGCACAGAGGTGAGAGGGCTGGAGGGGCCATCACCAATGCCCACCCTACCACCAGCAGCAAGCCCAGTCCCAGTGCCTCGGTGTGGTGGGGTCACTCTCCTGGCGTTTCTTTCCCCAAAGCATAAAATGATACCCCCCAAAAGTTAAAAACCAGAAGAACGCCGCTAATGCATTTGGCATGCATGGCTACATGGGGTAAAATGCACCTGTAACTCCATACTGTACATTTCTCATGCAATTAGCCAAAATGTTTCCTAAAAGCACTGAGCTTTTTAGGAAGGACCAGCTGAAGAGCCGATAGGGGCTCTGCACCATATACCTGTAGGTGCTTTACTCCCCCTGCCCCGCCCTCGCCTTTCAGTATCATCACTTCTTTAAAAATAAGATCAACTTGACACTGATTAAAGCTGAAAACCCCCACCAGACCAGTCCTCCATGTGCCTGACTCCAGGGCCCCTTGATCAAATTGTTTTCCCTTTCCCCGCTGTTCCTGCGAACTCCTCCACGCAGCTCGCTGTGCCCACGAGGGACAGGGCTGGAAATGGAAGCACAGGTTTCCCCCCGGCCCCCAGCTGTCAGCGGCGGCTCCGCGAACATCAGTTCCGCGTGCCTGTCCTTTAGGAGCCAAAACGCAGCTTCAGAAATGGAAATGAAAGATTTCCTTCCTCTTCCCCTTGCTCTCCCCGCATCTTTCCCCTGCCAAGCCTGTTACAAGGCAGGGACTGAAAGCGGTAGGACTAGCTGAAAATAGGAGAAAAATAGGCGATGCTATTTCAGCTGAACCAGTCTGAGAACGAGGAGGGGAGCCTCTCCAACAGGACGCCCGGCCCTGACCCCAGCAATAATGCCTCAAAAACAGGGAGGCTATTTCTCCCACAGGAAATGAGTCCTGCCTCAATTAGTAGATTTTCCAGCCCAGATGGAGGAGGATTATTATCTACCATAACCATCAACGCTGCCTTCACCTGCAAAAACCCGTCTGGTTTTAACCCTTACCTCTCCTTTCTCAGCATGTCCCAGCTCTTTAGGCTCGTTCCCAAAGCGGTAGCGAGCAATCGTGCTGCTTGCATGAGCATCCCCTATGCAGGGGCTGTGTCACCAGGACGGTAGTCCAGCTACCCATGTCCCCCCCAGGTCAAGGCCTGTCCCATCCAAACTGGGCAGCACTTTGCCTGCAATCCTACTGCCCTCTGCAGGAGGGCACAGAAGAAGTGACTTTGGGAGGGTCAGTGCAGCTGTGCAGACAGCACGATGGCTCCAAAATAAGATTCAACCCGGCACTTTAACTACCAGACCACCAGCACCATGCAGGAGTTATGCATCTTCTCTGCTTTCTGCTTTTTCACCCACCAAAACTCCCAGAACCCCTCATCAGATCAGTGACACTCCAGGAGGGATGTGTTAGTTTTCACTGTGCCCTTTGTAATTTGGAAACTCTCCATCTAATACTTCACCAGGTCCTTCTCCTTTCCAGGCTGATCAGCCCTGGCTTGTAAATATGGTGAGTAGCTGCAACAGTTGCTGCTTTATGAGCTCAAGCCTACAGCTCCTTTAGGAGGTTGGGGGAGAGAGGGAAAAAATAATACATTCTGCTGCCACTGGAAACCAAATTATTCCCCAGCCAACACGCAAAACCCGCTCATGAATTAACCACCTCTTGCTAATCACTCCCACTTGATATTTATCACGGGTACGTTTCACGAGATGAATCCTGTCACCAGCCTTTGCAGGCAGTTGCCAAGTCCCAGGAGCAGCTGCAAATTTTCATTAATAAAATTTTTGGGTTTGCTTTGTTTGGGCTGGAGACTGCCACTTCCCATCCTGCCACCCAGTAAGTACGAGACAGCATCGTTACCGAAAGCCGCGTGCGAAGAGGCTTGGAAATTTTAAATGAAAGCAGATGTTGAGAAATGCCATTATCCAGCACATGCTACAGTAAATAGCATTAACATTTCTAAGCAATGGGCCCTGGAAATTGGATGCATCACGTGTGCAATTAATATAAGGGACTTCTCCTGCAGCCCTTGTACAGGTGGTGAGGCGGTGAGGTCTCGCCTGCCGCCATTAGCACGGAGGTAACTAGGTGTGAGGGATGGAGGCTAAATGCTCGTCGCCTGCAGCCTCCTGCACGCCAGCAAGCAGCAACTGCAGCAGTCGCCTCAAGTGGAGCAACCTCTGCAGCCCCACAAACTCAAAAGCCAGGTATGGAGCCTCGCAGAGGGGAAACGAGCCTGTCCCAAATACATCAAGAAGCTTCACTGAGAGAGTGGAATGTCTTGGCAAGGGTTTGGTAGTGGAGGGCTACAGGGGTGGCCTCGGTGCGCAGAGCCCAGCAGCTGCCCCGTGTCAGATCCCAAAAGGGATCCCCCAAAAGGGACCCGCTGCTGGCCAGAGCCAAGCTGTGAGCTACGCTGGTTGGGCCTCTGGGAGAGCAGATTGAAGAAAGGGGGGGAGAAAAAACAAAACAAAAACAAAAACAAACAAACAAACAAAAAACCCAAACCTGCTGCGCTCCAGCAGCTGGGAGAGGGGAGTGAGAAATGCGAGAGAAAGAACCCTGCAGGCACCAAGGGCAGTGCAGCAGGAGGGCAGGAGGTGCTCCAGGCGCTGGGGCAGAAGTTCCCCCGTAGAGGCCCCTGGTGCAGCAGGCTGTCCCCCTGCAGCCCACGGGCACCACGGAGCAGATCCCCACGCTGCAGCCCGGGGAGGAGCCCACCCAAGAGCAGGGGATCTGGGGGGGCTGCTGCCCGCGGGGGACCTGTGCTGGAGCAGTTTGCTCCTGACAGACCCCGTGGTACAGACCCATATTGGAGCAGTTCCTGAAGAGCTGCTGCCTGTGGGCAGCCCCTGCAGGATCAGTTTGGGAAGGACGGCATCCCGTGAAGGAGCGGCAGATGACAAAGTGCTGTGGGGTAAGACGTGTTCCCCGTTTCTCGTTCCCCTGAGCCGCTCGGGGTGAGGATGTAGAAGAGGGTGGATGGGGGGAAGCTGTTTGTAGTTTGCTTTTAGTTCTCACTGCTCTAGTCTGTTAGTAACAGGCAATAAATTACATTAATCTCCCTTACACTGAGCCTGCATTGTCCGTGATGGTAACTGGTGAGCGATCTCCTTGCACTTATCTCAATCCACTTTTTTTTTCCCCATCCTATTTTTTCCAACTGTTCTGTTGAGGAGGGGGAGTGGACTGCACGGTGGTGCTGAGCTACCTATTGGTGTGAAACCATCACAGGCAAAAAAGCGAATGAGTGCAGAATATGCTCCTTTTGCCATTCCCAATGCTCCCTTTGCCATTCCCAAAACCCAACATGAGGGCAGGGAGCCAGTACCGAAGTTGGCTGTCCCAAGCACCGTCCCAGGGCAGTCAGGAGGGCTGGGCTTTGCTCTGCACATGGTTCACTTCAACCAGGCTGAAATCCTGGCACTGAATCCTCCCAGGTGCTGGGTGTGGATGCTGAGCCATTAGCTGAGTGCTAAGGGAAGAGCCCAGAAGCTCGGGTAAAGGTTTCGGTCTGGATGAGCTCTTGGCAAGTCGGGCTCATGGTCACCCTTTCAGGAAGCTCTGCTGTTTACAGCAAGAGCGTCCTCGTGCAATAGATCAGTTCCTTGGAGAGGTCAGCTCTCACTTGTTGGGTCAGATCTCTATTCTCCCCCTGGCACTCAGGATGTCCATGCTTTCAACAAGCTGATTCCTTTACAACATGCTTTATTAAGCCCACTAGTGCATTTCATTGTGCCCATGTGCGTGGAGCAGCATCGCTTTTAACAGGGATCTGGGTGAATAGCATCCTCTTGCAATACACCAAGCACGCTTTGTTAGGGTCTGAATTAAACCAAGGGAATTCAGTTTAAAGTCACAAACGCTGCCTTTAAATCAAGGTAATGCCTGTACATGCAGCCACGAACCATCTCTTCCCACCGCAGCTACCCAGATAATAGGATTATTCGAGTGCTCTTATCAAGCCTCCTCGACGCTTTGTTCTGACCGCTTCCACACAGCAACCGTTTGTCACTGCACGCTGCTCCCTCCTACGCAGCGGCAGCACTGCTCCCGCAGAGCTTTGCCCCTTCCCTTCCCCACCAGGAGCCTGCTTTGAAGGCCCATATGATGAGTAAGACCTGGCCTATACGATGCAAAGGCAACGGAGAAGAGGCACGAAATGAGGGGGCAGCATGAGCAACTGCTGGAAGCAAGCACAGAAATCACAGCTCAAGCACGGCTCGAGTTGCCTCACCACAGCACGCTTCCCGTTGCTGTCTGCCAAACACTAGCAGGTTTTCTCTTCCTACTTACAAGTCAAAATGCTGGAAAATTGAGGAACAGAGGAAAAATATTTGCTCGTTATCCAACCAATTAGTTGGTGGTAAAGACAGTGAGCAGAAGCTAAGTCTCCTAAGCACCACATTTTTCCTTTAAGTGCTGTAAGCAAGCTAATGATTCTGCAAAGTGCTAGAAAAAAATATTGTAAGCTACGGTATTTTTGAAACTGTGAAAATAATCTGGAATGCTCTCTTGTTTGTGGTGTTTGGTTTTTTGTTTTTTAATCTGAAAAGAAGTGATAGAAATCTCTGGATTCTTGGCTACCGAGCTTTGGGAAAGACGTCCCAAAATGCTTTCCTCTGTGTTTCCCGCTAGTTGTAGCAGGCGGACCTTCATGGAGAGTGCCCCATAACACCTAGCAACCTCTACAGGCATTGCATATTTCACACCATCCCTGCTATTTAAGGGGTATATTAATATTCCTCATGTTTTGGAGGGATGAGATGACCAACTGCCCTGCAAACATGCGGGGGGTCCCCATACTCCAAGTGCTATCTCACAGTGGGAGGCAACTGAAAATACTCTTTATGTTCACCAAACTCCTGATGTGGCAGCGGTCACGTTTAAAAATACTGTGCACACACTGCACCACCAATTACCCAAGAGAGAATTTGGTTTGGGGTCATTATCTGTTGCACAGGGTGAGAAAGCGCTTCATTACCAGGTCCAGATTTGATACCACAAACCTCCTCACTTTTCCCACAGGTTCTGACCGAAATGCACACCTAGCACTAACACATCATAATCCTGATGGCTTTATATCATGGGTGTCACACAGAATTCAAATTATTTATTTCACTATCCCCACATCCCTCCCAAGCTGCTTCTGTCCCAAAATTGCCTCTTATATTTTCTGTATACAGATAGTAATAACTAAAATAACCATGTGGATGGATATCATGAGCCTGGAAGGTAATAAGAGGCAATGACTCCAGTGACTGAAATGAAGGAGAAAGACAGTTAATGAAACAGAGATGCCTACCAACATGTTTTAAATCAATTCACAGAGGCAATTTACACAGCCGATCCTGTCATCATGTTTAAAATATGTCAATTCTGCTACTTTTTCCCCATTTCCCTTTTGGTGTGGTTTCTTTCGTTTTTCCCTCATGATTTAAACAAAAAAAAAATAAATAAATAAAGAAAAACTCACCTCCTTGGGTTCACAGCTTCAGCTTGCAGAAAGACAAAATCTACTGGGACACAAGAGAAGTAACTCCAATGACAGAGTGCCCTGGTTAGAAAATTCCTAATAAATCACCAAAAACAATTGCTGCTCCAATGCCACGTTTGACAAATTGAAAATAAATTGCATCAATTGCATGGGAGCCAGGAGAGCCCAGTTCAATATTTTCTCCCTAATACATCTACTAGGTGCTAGGGAGGGGAGACTTTTTTATTTATTTTCAACTCCAATCAATAGCTTATTCTTCTCCAATACACCATGCTCAGTGATATTTAGTAAATACTCAGCTCTCCTTGTTATTAACGTGTCCATGCATACCAAAACATAGCATTTCCCCTGTTCTGTGCGGTGCAACCATTGTGCCATTCAAACACACAATTATGAGCTTTTAAGTGAAATAATTTGAAACCTGAAGTTTTTATTCAAAGATTCTTCTCCACAGGAACACCTCCACACACTCCCTCACCTCAACTCCCCTCAGAAAAAAGTCAACTTCTTCTCCAGAACCCACTCTTGAGGTGTGCTGGTTTTTCACCTGTCCAGCACTGCCAATAGCCTAGCACCACTGATGCTATTTCTTTGCATTTCTGTAGCTCCAACAGGCCCCAGCTGTTGGGGCCAATATCTATATTGGCCATGATTTCAAACAGAAAAAAAAAAACAAAAAAACAACAACCACAAAACAAAACACAAAACTCTTTTGGACCCTACTGATACATCACCATATTCCCACCTATGCACACTGTCATACAGGAATATCAGGTGAGGTCCAGGTGCAAAAGGGCAGCAGAGTGATCAATCCTACATAAAGAATATCATACCCAAACCTCCATGCAGACACAGATATATAAATTGAAAGGTCATGGTCAGACAACGTGATCATTCATTCTAAATTAATGGTTGTTGAAGTTAAGACTAGTAAAGCACTCCTTATGCATACTTGTTAGACCATTTCATTTCAGGACCTACAGCTTGCACACAACAGGCTGTTCTCCCTTACTAAGAAGATGTTGGATATTGTGATTTCTCTTTGCTGCTCTGTGGGTGGCCCCAGACCTTATTTTGCTGCATGTTATTCATAGATGGGATATTAATTTTCTCCTGGGTTTTCCTGTGGTGCTTATGGCTGCAGCACCTGAGTGCAAGCAACTCATTAAGCAAATACTGCCCCATCCTGTGCAGGGAGCAAGGGCACAGTCCTGTGGAAAAAAAACAAATAGGCTGTGATCACATAATTAAGTTTCTGTAATTAGAGTCTCTTATAATGCAAATATAGACTGCTTTCAGACACAGACACCTCCTCTCCCTGCTGCATGACCCTGCAGGTTGCATGGAGAAAAGACAGACCCTGCTCCAGTCGACCTGGCAGCCTTAAGGCTGCGAGGACGAGGGACACGTGGGACATCGCCAGGACAAACTGCCTCCCCTGCGAGTTTTGTCAGGCAAATCCAGCCAGTTTTGATTCTTCTGAGCAACACATTTGCATTGAATGTGACCAACACATGTGATTCTTCTGAGTATCATACTCTCAACACCAGGCCCAATGCAGGGAAGAGATTTTTCTGATGTGCAAGGACTTTTCCAAGGTTAAAAAAATGTATTTTTGTGACCCCAGAAAAAGCACCAGTCCCTCCCCCAAATTGCTCAGTTTCTGGAGCTATGCATAGGTCTTTTTTACAAAGCCAGGGAAGATGTATTTTCCCCCATTAGCTTCAGTCTTGGAAACTATCAAAAATATTGGCTATGATTTTAAACAGGAAAAAAACCCAAAGCACAGAACAGCTCTGCTGGCCCCAACTCTCCTCTTCTACCCCTCCCTGCAGAACAAACAAAGCCTGCGAGCCTGAGGAGGACATCTGGCCATGGAAATTTTAGCCCAAACAGTTACAGCTTGGCATGGTTACAAGCAGTGGAAAGCAGAATCTTATGTGAAGTGGCAGGCAATCTTAATAACAGGTTGTGCGGTAACACAGCCGTACACAGAGAGATTTGCATAATGTGCAAGTCCTTGAGATATCTGCTACTACAGGTTTCATACCCTAGATTTCATACATACAATTGCAAACATTTACTTCCTGACTGGGACCTGCTAGAAACGATTTTTGACAGTGCTAAAAGTCCTCGCAGTGCTATGTCAGTGCATCTTGCCCGGCTGCCAAATGCATAACCCCCCAAAAAACATGGTGTCTCCAGCCCTGAGCCCTCCATACGGTGCCATCATCCTTAGGGCACGTTATAGTCCCAGATCTGCGGGGAAGCCAAACCCGGTCCATCAGAGCCTGGCCCGATCTGTAGATACCAACTTGTGCAGCTGGTATCTGGAAAACAGGCTACAAGGTGGCCCTAAGGAAAGGGTCCAGTGCCCACATCGCTGACAGGGATGCGAGGATCAGTTGGGGCAAGCAGGCCCGAGAAGGAGCTGGATGCAGATCTTACACTCCCCGTTGATGGCACGGAGCAGGGAGGGCTGCTCACCCCATCTTTCCCCCAGAAGCTGGTAAGCTGCCCTGCTACAAATCCCACCCATGGCAATGAGCTCTGACTTGCTCAGAGACCTCAGTGAACCAGACCAGGGCCCCCCAAGGACAGAACGGTGAAAAGACTGCCAGCAAAGAGCTCCAGCATCGCTACGGTTCCTGCTCCAAGAAAAGTGGGCTCCACCACGGCCCCGCTGAAAAGCTGTGCCTCTTCCATTAAGGGGAGCATAATTCTGAGTCGCTGAATCCCCGGCAACAAGCCCATGCAATTGTGTTTGTGTCTCTACTCAGGGTAAGAAATTAGTTATCTGCCTAAAACAAGCAGGCAGTTTCAAATGCTGTATTTGTGTAATTTGCATGCCTCAATAATGTTTTATGTATTATGCTGCTTATAAGCTAAAATGTACATGCACGCTCCTGCAAATTTAGGTAAATTATGAATAAATTAAATCTTATCTAAATAAACAAGTGTCTTTTTGAACAGAAATGCAAGCTGTCATGAATATTTAAGTGGACAAGGATAAATCCTCTTCATACAGTGTTACTTCAAAGAGGATTTTAAAGCTTCCTGATTTTTAGTTAGGGGAAAGTAAAGAAAAGAAAAGAGGAGGGGAAGGAAACCTCAGGCCCAGCTCTCCTCTGGGGAAATCACTATTGAGAGATCTGGCCCTGTGGAGACAGGCAGCAAAAGCTCTTTTCAGGAGGCCTGTGAAGGCTTTGCTGCTGCTGTTGTTTCGTGCTAGGGTTTGGTGGCATTTTTGGTAATTTCCTACTAAAAGAAGACTTTGAGATTGTTTTTGCAGAGAAGAAAGCGTGGTGGAAAGCAGCATGGAGGCTGGTGGAGAAGCAAGGCCAGGCCAGGAGGAGCGGGGAGCGGCCTGGGCAGGAGCAGCAGGGCCGCGGCCAGCAGGGCCTGCAGGGCCTGCAGGCTCTGTGCGAGGGCAGCAACCCCCGGGGTCCCTTTCCCTGGCCACACAGTGGAGATCAACATGCGAATAAGGTATCACGGAAGAGCCAGATCATCTATCTTATCTCCCCGCCAGAGCCGATCCCTCCTAATTGCTAGTCCGCCCGTGCTTAGCCCTGGTCTCACCCACGACACCAGGGGGCAATGTGAGGCTTAATTAACTGAAGTCTGTAAAGAGCTCGAGATCCTCAGATAAAAGGTGTTATGGAAGGGCAGAGTGTTATCAGCTGGAAATAAACCCTGGATAATCTTCTTTCATCCAGAACTAGATGTCTCTTAATAATGCCCCGTCGGCACTGCGGCAGCCCTGATTAAACCCCATCTGGCGCTCCAACAGGAGGTGTGCAGGAAACCAGGGGGCTGCAGCTTTCAATTCATACTACTTTCCAGCACTCATATACAGCCCCTTGCTGTCTTTGACCTGGGAGTCTTAAGACAGCTCACAAAAGGATGGACACGGGCACACTGAGGACAAAAACTTGCAGTGCTCAGCTGGTGAGAGAAACACCACCAGAGCACTGAGCCATCGGCCTGCCACCGGGACAGAGAAGCAGGACAGGACGCCTGCTACAGGGGAATATTATTCACATGTTCTCAGGAATGACAAAGGGAAAATTGCTCTGGGGTTTTAGCTGGTACCTTGGAGAAATGCAGTCAATTTTATTCAGGGAGGAAAAGAAAAAAAAAAAAAAGAATAGAGGACCTGGTTAGCTAGATTCTGCTTTAGGATGTGGAGGTTTGCCTGTGTTCATGTTGGCTCTAAAGCATTGAGGAATGCAGGACCCTCGGGCACATGTGAAATAGCTCTGGGAGAGCTTGGCCTGGCACCCACCAAATGCCCAGCTCCATCTCTCAGCACTAAGCACCTCCTGGGGAGCCTGGCCAGAGAACTCCTCGCCGAGCCACAGGTGGCCACGGGAAATGAGCGGCTGGTGCTGAGGGCTGGGGCGCAGCAGGGACCCCATGGGAGCTCCCCCGCCAGCCCCCCACGGCTGTCCCCAAGCTGCCACCGCAGCTCTGCGGGGCCCCTTCACTCTGCACCTGCACGGGGGCTGCTGGCCACCCCTCTCCCTAGCGGCAAAGCCACCGTTCCCACTAGCACCTGATCCTCCAACATTATTTTGCATGTGAGATGCCCGCTTGTCACTGTGGTAGTTTAAGAAACAATAGTCAATAGGGACAAGCTAAAAACACCCCTAATGAGCCATTTCAAAGCACACTGGGGTTGCATAAGCGAGTGTGTATGGCAGGGTTATCATTTAAAGGTGTAGAATAAGCAAGCTGGCTTAATAATTAATGCATGTGTTATTAGGAGATAATGGCAGTGGCACTGGAACGTGCAAAGCTGCCATTTCAGGCTGAGCAACAGTAACACAGAGACACTTAATGAACTGCTAAAAGACACTGCTCACAGTGCACCCCAGCACCAAAGTGGGGTAAATCATCACATCAAATGACCACAGCCCCAGCGCCAGCACTCCCAAGACCACTTCAAACCCTGTGCTCTCCTTTCCTCGTGCTCCCCTTCCTCATGCCACCCATCCCTGACACATGGGGTCACTCATTCCTCCCTTGCCAACAGGCAGGGATTTTGCTGTGCGACCGAGCAGAGCGGGGAAACCAAGTCCTTGTCCAAGCACTGAGTCCTTCAACAGCAGCAGAGGGGCAGCAGAAAGTGCATCCCTGAATGAATTCCTTCCTCCCCCCAGCCCTTAGAGATGTTCTCATCTTTCAAGTTTTGAACAAACTGGGAGGAAAAGATGAGGGAAAAGAATAGATCTTTCAAGGCCTGTTGACTTGTCAGATCTTATCCTTTAAATCAAAGCAATTTTTGGAGTCATACGAAAGCAAAAAGGCTTATGAAATTGGTACAATTGGATTTTTTTTGTTCATTTCAGTGCATTCTGCATTCTCACAAGTTACACGGATCGGTTTTGTTTCGAGACACCGGATAACAAAACCAGAGGCCACTGTCTCAGCTCAGCCTCCCAGAGAAGCCGTCAGTTTTGTCCTTCCTGAAGGATCTCCAAGACTCATTTACAGAAGGTACTTGGTGGCCTCCCACCTGCGCTATTTCAATTCCACGCTAATGAATTAGTCCCAGTCCTCGTTCAGCCCCTGGGGAAACAATCTCATCCTTGTTTCAGCTCAGCTCTTTATGAAAGGCGTAATTACAGTTCTAGCTGGGGATTTTAGTCCTGAGTACCTCTCCGCAATACCCATTTGCTTCCACCCCTGCAAGGAGACAACAGCACGTGCCTAGAAACAGCAGCTCAGCGCAAGCACTGCAAATCCCCTCCTGCCCTTCAAAACCGAGCGGCTGCGACACCCTAGGAGAGGCTCCTGCGTGCAAGCAGACAGGATTTGAGCTCAGTCTGGCCCATCCTCCAGTGGGAAGGCAAATTGTTGTGGTTAGCAGATATACAACCATGCCTCTGAATGCAGGGCCATTGCTTTCCTGCGTGTCACTCCTCACAATGCATGCAACGCTTCCTATTCCCATTAACTCTCAGCAACCTTACACAGGAGGTACCAGCAGCAGTAGCAGCATCTGCTCTCTTTGGAGTCGGGGCTCTGCCAGGCACTTCTCCATGCTGCTCTGCTATATCCAGCCATAAGCCCTGAGGAAGAGAAGTTTGATAGCAAAAATGCTGATGCAGTCGTAGCAACAGAGCAGCACGTGGAATGGGTCTCTCTGGAAAGCTGTTGAGATAGCTTCTGCTTATCCGGTTTTGTCCCCCCATGACATTTAATCAATCAAGCTAACTTGGGAGCAGGCTTGGGGGGGAAATCATAAAGATGTGTCCCATTTGCCTTCCTCCCAGCTTCCAACAACAACAAATTTACAGCGGAGGGAGGGCAGGGGAAGATGAATGAAATCACCTAAGAGAGGGAAATGAGCAAACCCAAAAAGGCAATGCCTTTATTTAAAAATATATAGTTGAGAAGTCTAATCACAGAGCACTCAGCTGTGAGGTCTATCCATTATCAGGAGACTGACAACACATACCAGTAGCCAGTCTGGGAACTTTACTTAATAAATCAAAGCTGACAAGCACTCCCAAACTGATATAAAAAGGCTCTTTAATGTCTGTGACCTGCATAAGTTTTATTCATTTTACTTTCTAAAATAATAGATGAATAGCAATCGAAAACAATCTATCCTCCTCAAGCGGAAGCCATATGTCTTTATTTTTCAAGTGGGTAGGGAGGCTGGTTATGAACAAAGAAAAGCCCCTGGGAGGGGATGCTCACGATGGAAAGGTGCATGTGCACCATAGGCGTCTGCGATGAGGACAGTAGGCAAATTATCTTGCAGCCTAATGAGCACAGGGGCATTTCTAGCTTTTTAGGGAGGAAGGGGGGAGTGGAGCCACAGCAGGAACCTGCAGGAGGGTTGGTTTAGCAGACTCCCTGAATGTGTTAGGGACCAGTCCTCAGCCTTACTGAGCCGCCCATCAAAACACAGCGAGCACTGCTGAATTTGACCCTGCAGTCAGGAAGCATTTACCCAAACCATGCAAGGTGGATATGTAAGGAAGCACTGCCAAAGGGGGGCTCCTGGGCTGGAAAAAACCTTGAGGTCTCCCCATCCTGCTGCCTCAAGGTGGGATGAGCACTGCATGCCCTCCCAGTGCTCAATCAATGCTTGTCTGCATTGAGGAGCTCAATTAATGGCAGCCCCCAAAATCTCTCCCAGATGACTTTATGGAAAAGTGGGACCCTATTTTCATTTATGTCTTAAACACCTCTCTAACCAGCTCATGTCCTCCTCCAAATGCAGCGCTCCAGTGGCATTTCCAGTTCAGCGTCAGCGAGGGTTTCGTCACACGCGGATCAATAAAGTCACCAGCCGAGGACAGTTTATTGCCTTAGGAAACAGCCGTCTGTCCCTTCCCCAAACAACCCATTACGTTCAGCTTTTCCTCCCCACAACATAGATCTCTGCGTAACCTAACCCTCACTGAAATGTCAGCTTTCTCCCTCGCACAACAATTTTCATCTCTCACCTTCCCACTCCTACGTACATGTGCAAGTCAAAATTGAAACTGGTTTTAATTCTATCACATGAACCATCAGCTAAGCATATCCCAGCCTGGTCTACAGAGTCCCTATAACATGCAGAGAAGCCAAGACCTCGGCTCGGTAATGAAAAAGGCACAGGGCAGAGCTCAGCTCCTGGTTTCTCCCCACATGCAGATGCTCCGAGGACTCATTTTCCTTCAGACCACCTCTCTGACCCAGTACAGTTCTTTCCCCCTTTCTGAGTTAGCAGCTACCAGTAAACTAATCCAAGTAATTGTTATTGACATGTTTCAGGGGCTGGTCGGATGCTCAGCTCCACATATCCCACAGCTGGGCTAAAATAGCTCCAGATGCAAACAGCATCGCTGACGCCTGTCTGAGCACCCAGCTGGGGACCAAACGACGTGACAATCAACAGGCTCGACATTTTGGGTTCCCATCCAAGCCTGCAGCTCCCCCCTTTTCTGCCAAGCAGGTCTTAATGATTTCATGTTGCAGTGCTCCTGCCAGCGTGCATCTCTGCCACATGTAAAGGATGCTTTTATATCCTACGTTTCCAGTGTCAACAAAGTTTCTAGGAAAGAGTAAAGAGCTTAGACAGAAGTAATGAGCATCCCCAAGGGTACAGATGACCATCACGCCTCCAGAAGACAGATGCTACAAATGAAGGCACCCTGCTTAGCTAGAAATGTTGCTTCAAAGAATAGCTACTACTGCTTTGGAACTAGTAGAAACTCCCTGACAACTTAAGACTATCAGCTTCCTTGCATTGTTGTTGTTTAAAAAAAAAAAAAAAGTTTCTCAACTGCTATCAATTTCGATCACATTATGTATATTGCAGCATGGCAAAAAGGAGATTTGAATTGCTGCGTGTATGTCTCTTCCCCCACCCCAGCTCTCGGCTTTCAGAAGAAATAAGGTTTGATCTTTTCAAATGTAAATTAAGCAATTTGCAAAATATGTATTTTGGCATATCGGCAACTTGGCTTTCAAAACAAACTGGGGTTTTATTGATTCCATGAACCACCACCAGAGTTATCTGCGGACCATAATTTTCAGCTTTAATGAGAAGAGATGCTTTTCATTTAGAATAATAACTGCCGTGCTCCGATGTTTTGGCCCATGCCCTCCTCTGCCATCACTGTCTAGCTCCAGGGACGCGGTGGAGCAGAAGCATGGAGGGATGCTCCTGATAGCCTGATCCAGAAACCTAGGCGAGGCAGAAGGGAGCCTTCCCTCGACGTTAATCATCCTTAATTCACATCATGGCTACAAAGTGGTTGGGAGGATTGGTTTGGAATAAATCTCTATCTTTCCCTGAAAGTTTGATCAACTTCCAACCAAACCAACTTTCCAGTGATGAAAGGGACCATAAAACAGCAGCGCTACTCACCGTGTTATTTTTTCCATGGACTCGTGCTCTGCTTAGCTCGGGGAGCAGCACTGCCGTAACGCTGACTACAGCATCTTTCTTCATCTCTGCGCCTATAAACTTTAATTAGTCCCCTCTCTCCACATCGGGATGGGGAGAGCAGATGATTGCCCATTTAACAGGCGGTAGAGCTGTACGGGGGGGTGGCTACGTGATGCGCCCCAGGTTCCCCTTCCGCTCCTACCCCTCTGTGTGCCCTTGCAGGACCAGCGGGACAGCCCTCCCAAGCCCTATGCTACAAACATGCTGCGACCCACTTCGTGACACCACGGGAAATGCCTGGCACGGGGCTGCCGTGCACAGCAGCGCAAAAAAGAAAACCAAGTGCCCCGACCTCAGTTCCCCCAACATAACAAACATGAAACAGGCATTTTCAAACATTTTTTTTTTTGCCACAAGCTTCCGTTGTGCTGGGTGACAGACCCCCATCCTCGCCAGATGCCTTGCTAAGAGAGAGTACCTGCTCCTAAAGCACAGCTTTAACGGGAACTGGGAAAGCTGATTGACAGGAGGGGTCACCAGGGAAAATTTTCTCTACCTATGAAGCGAGAAGAGCGATTCTGCTTTTATATCCCAGGAACAACAAGGATAAGCTTCTTAACAACCGCGGGATGCCCAATGCTCCATTAAGACAACATCCCAGCAGACAAAAGGATCAGACTGAATGCAGGAGACCAAGGAACATATTGCGCTGAAAATAAAATCCAAAAGGAGCAGTTCACAGTTCAGCAAGGAGTCTTGGGTCAAACTCAGCCTTTTGGGATGTTACATCCTGCCCTGCCACAAATGTTGCAGTGATCAAACACTCCCAACGCACAAGAACACAGGTGGGAGCAGCAATGAGAACAAGAAGAAGCCAAACCCCCTGAAAATCAGGGGATTATGCAGAGTGGGTGTCCGAGGTAGATACACTGCGCCAACGGCATTTCGGCAATCGCCTGCCTCCCTGCTGATCTGCAGCCCAGGAAATTAGGCTGCGTGATGACAGCTGAGATTCAGAGCTTTATTAAACATGATACCGGGAGATATTTTCTCTTCCAAACTATCTCAATTATTGAGTTATTTCAGGTTTGCTCTGGCCCAGCATGGCACAGAGGCAGAGTGGAACTGGCTTTCGCTCCAGCGAAGCTCCCACAGTAATTCACTGTTAGGTGAGGCACGAAGCTTTTTGCAAAGCCAGGGCAAACTGGAAAGGACTTGGGAAGCGGTTTCAGCAGCCTCGCTTAGAGCCTTGGCATCAAGCATCTCAGAGCTGGGAAAGGCACTGTGGCTCCTGCTTCAGTGCCGAGGTAAACTGAGGCAGGATGAGTGTCATCCTTGTCCTAAAGGAGAGGTGACGCTCCCAAACACGCATGAGTTACTTCATTTCTCGTCCCTAACACAAAGGGCGCCCCAAAAACACCATGGGAGGAGAGGTGTGGGGTGAGCTCCAAGCACAGCACATTGGATTTCCAGAGAGCCCCAGGAGCTGCAGCTGTGCTGGGAATTGCTTGACTTGGGCTCTTTCTCTGAGGAGCTGCAGCACCCAGCCCAATTCCAACCGAAAAAGTGGGCAGGATATAGAAAAACGCACAAGCTAAGGAGTTGGAGACATGAAAAATATTTGTGAATGTAAACAATGCCAAGCAACTAATGGAGTTTGCTTTGTTTTTTAAATCCAAACATTTTAGTGTCAGCACTTCCGAATTAAAGTAATTTGATGTTTTAGAAATAAATTCCTTTTGAAAGAGCATTTTAAATTCAAATTATTCTAAAAACAGAACGCTAAAGCAAACATGAGGGTTAAATAGTCCCAAAACCCAAAGCAGAACATTTTGCATAGTTTTACAACAATCTGCTTTAAAATTTATTTTGTGAAAAAAATGTACTGGAATGCTCCTGCCGCAGTTTGACCCATGTTATTAGTTTTTTCCTCCAAAGCTTTTGGCTCAGCCACAGAACCGATCTATCCTCTATTTAGAGGGACTGACATAGTCAAACCTCCCGTGGTCAGTGCGTACCCTTTGCCCAGGCATAAAAGAGCCTATTTTCAGCTTGGCCCCATTAACACGGGCACAGACCCCCCCACCTCCCCACCCCAGACTTCTTCAATAGTAACATGAATATCAATAAAGCATTAATGAGCAATTTTCCCAGCTTCACCGGCTCTTACTGGAAATAAAACCTGACATCCCTTATGTCATTGACTACCTCTCATTTACCGGCTCGCCTGCGCTGACAGATAACCAATAGCCTCTTGCATTCGTTCGCCTCCCAAAATAGCAGGTTTTCACCATGGACCTTAAGCTGTGTCTGGGCTTCAGCTCACACTTTGGCCAATCTCGGACGATCTGAATCCCAGCCAAGGAACATTCAAGCGCTTTCCTTTTTCTAAGGCAGCAGCTAAAGGCTCGCTGATCACTGCCCTGGAATGCAGGCAGTGGCCAACTCACCGCTGGTCCCTGCTGGAAGAAGGACACAGCCAAAAAAAAAAAAAAAAAGGATGGGAGATAACAGCCTGATGCAGAAACCAGTTGTACGCTCTCAAACCAAGGATGCCAGCACCCAGAATGAGCAGTTTGCAGCATCATCCACCTCGATTTTGGTTTGCAATTCGCTGCTAAGCTTACATCTTCCTATGCTGATCTTAACCACTGAGCTCACAGCGGCTGGGGCTCAGGTGAGAAATAACAGCACCTGCCTGGCGAGATGCCCCGGACAGTATCTCCCCCGTCAGAGACCTTCCCCTCCGGAGGCGAGACCTGTGGTGGTCTCTGATTCCCAGAGAAGCCTGCCCAGTGCTGCCTAGCTCAGGACTTCAAGCAAGACAGATGGGTTAGATGATGCCTCCGGGTTCCCTTGAGCCAGTTTTCTTATTCTGCATTTCTCCAGGTCCAGGAGGAACTCTGCTTCCAATAAAAACAGCTGATGTGTGTCTAAGCTTCCCTAAAGCCCTCCAGGGATGGAGGGCTCACATCCTCCCCACATAATCTGTCCCAGGGCTTCTCTTTCCTCACTGAGAAAAGGATTTTCCAGATGCTCAAGCTAAATCTCCCTGACTGCAATTTAAATACATGCCTACTGCTCTTCCCCCTCTATGGTCACTCACGATTCCCCTCTGCTTTGCAGCAGCCTTTGGCTGCTCCGTGCTCGGCTGCTTGCAGACCACCCCAGAAAGCAGGAGAGAAGGTGTTTTGTTGGCATGGGAGCTACGCAACCTTGCAAAAAAAAAAAAAAAAGAAGAGGGAAAAGAGATTTGGCTTTTAACCGCTATACAAGAGTCTCATCAGCAGGGGGAATGGGGTAGTCTGGCAGGGTGGAAGCACTGGTTGTGGCTGAAAGGTTTGGCTGGCCCTGTATGGTAGCTGGGTCTGGGGAGGACCTCGGAACGCACGGAGAAGGCAGTTCCCAGGGAAATAAGATATCAAAAAGAAAACAACTTCAAAACACGGGAGCCGGGGACCTGTTCTCCTTTTTGAGTCAAAGGTTTCTGGTTGAAGAGGTTTTCCTGCTCTGTCATTACAAGAAACGTCTGCGAGAAATCTCCCCCAACGCAGAACCATTTCCTGCATCGAGACGGGATTTTTTCCCTTCCCCTTCCATACATCATTTACAACATACTGCAGCAATTTACCAACGTCAATTTAACTCCCTAACGCGCAGCAAAAGAAACAGCTACAGATGCGTTTATTCTTCGTTTCTCCGAGGGGCAAGCGAGCATCTCAGTCTGCGTCCCCCAACCCTGCCACGAGCGACCTTCCCTGCTGCAGGCAAAGGGAGCAGCAGCCCTGCTGCAGCCCTGCTAACCTGGCGCCACGGGTCCCATCGGGGGCCCCCGCTGCTGCCACAGAGCTCTACCCCCCTGGTCGTGCCCGTGCTTGGATGCAGCCCTTCCCTGAGCCGTGCAGCGTGCCGGGATGAATTCGCTTAGATCTGCTTTACTTGGCACGGCACGCCACTTCCACTGAAGGCAGGCGTCACACCGGCCGATTTAAAACTGGAAATCCTCCGTGTACAGCTCCGTGTGCTGTCTGCCTTCAGTCCAGCAAGTGGGGGAATGCAAGCCAAACGTGCACCCACCTGTGTCCCAGCCCTGCTCCTGGGGGCAAAACTAAGCAAGCTGGGGGTGAGACTGGCTTTGAGCTCCGATGCTGCCCTTTATCCTCATCTATCCTGCTCTACAAGGGAAAACCAAATGGCACGGCCCCCCGAGGAGGCAGCTGGCTCCTCAAGCCGACAAGAGCATGAGGGCGAGCCGTGGAGCTTCGTCTTGTGAGAAGAAATCCACAGAAGTCAAAACTTCTCAGAGCAGGAAGGCAGTTTTGACACAGTTTTCATTTAGAGAACTTCTTTCCTTTTGCAAGGGAAAACTGCTTTAAAAATGTCAAAACACTTGATTTATTTATTTATTTATTTGGAGCAAAATGACATTTCACTTTGAAATGTCAGTTAATTTTTACCTTTGAAAGTTTTACAAGATGAAACACTCGAACTGATTTTCTTTTTTTCTTTTTTTTTTTTTTTTTTGACAATATCAAGGCGTTCTCAATGAGCCTGGCTGGAACCTGGTTTTGGAGCGAAGTGCACGGTTTGAAGAAAAAACAAATAAAATCAGTGCTATTCCAAACCTTTAAAACAACATTAGAGAACAACAACAACAAAAAAAAATCATTTGGATTCTCAGAAGGCAGAGGAGAAAATTGCCTGCTAGACCGTGCTTTATGCCACTTTGGTATTTACAAGTTTTACTTGCAGCAATTAAACTTTCTGAATGGATTTCGGTGATTGCTAGCTCAGAATAGAAAACCTAATGCTGCTTCTCCGATTCTCTTCGCCTTCTTAATCCGAGGAGAGGCGGGAATCGTTGATGCTGCTGCAGGAAGAAAACAGGCGCTGGAGGCGGGGGCTCACAGAAAAACATCCCCAGCTCACTTTGGAGCTGTCGAGAGCCCCCCGGCAGCGCTGGCAAGAGGACACGGGCAGACAGATGTGTCCCTTGCCTTGCTGCCAGCGCAGCCAGCAGCCCCCCGCCTCCTGGAGCCCATCAGCCAGGATGTCGATGGCAGTGCAGTGAGTGCTCAAATCGCGGCCGATCCATCCCTCTTTCACTGTTAAATAGGAGGAAAAAGACCCAGAGAGATTCTTCTGGCGCCAGCCCTGGCACTAGGCCTGGCCGTCAGCACTGTGATGAGGGGCTTTAAAGGACAGAGAACTGTGGGCTCCCCAGGTCGCTGGCCCAGCTCTCTGCAGACACCAGGGAGGAAAGGAGCCCTTCCACATCCACAGGCTGCATGGCAAGCTGCGGGTGTTTAAGATAAGCACGTGGCTTCCCTTTTCAAGTTCCCTCCTTCAGATTCCCACTGGGCAGATGAACAAGCTCTGCCAAAGCCTCCACCAAGCCCAAGGTGATCGTTCCTGCTAACTCTCAGCTCCACCAGCCCAGCTTGGCTTGTTTGGGTCCGTGTTTCACAGCAAAACTCTGCGTGACACAGCCAGAGTAATGTGGCCCCCCTCTGGATGCCCGGCCCTTGGGACATACAGACGAACAGCTCCACTTGTGATTCGCAGAATCATAACAGTTGGGAAAGGCCTCCAAGATCATCTGGTCCAACCACCCCTCAACCACCAATGTCACCCACCAAGCCATCTCCCTAAGCACCGTGTCCAACCTCTCCTTGCACAGCCCCAGGGACAGTGACTCCACCACCTCCCTGGGCAACCCGTCCCAAAGCCCGACCAAATTCCAGCTGACAGGACCCACTTCTGTGCGCGAAATCACTCGCACAAATCAGGTTTGTGATTCAGCAAAGCACTTCACTTGCATGTTCTTAACTCCCATTGATTTCGAGAGCCAAATGGCTTTGCTTAAGTACTTGCTGAAGATGTTTTGGCCAGAGCAGGTCCTCTTAAAGCACTGGCAATGACCCTAAGTGGATTGCAAGGTGGACACGCACGCAGGAATGAGATAATGCTGTAAACTATGACCCTGGGTAAAAGCCAAGCAAAGTCTGCAGAGCTCGCTGCCTCCTGCCTACAGCTGCTCTCTGGTACTCTCAATTACAATCCCATCAGCCCTGAAAGCCACGTAAACGCTGCACATAATAATCGCCATAGAAATTTAAAGCCGGCAAGCTTTGTCAATGAATAAGTGTTCCAAAACAGTAAATTAATAAATTCCCCTGAATCCATAATAGATACATCTTTGTTCAGCCAAGGAGCTTTGATACAAATTGTAGCTTTTTAGGACTGCACTGTCAGAAGCGTAATGTATCACCCAAGAGTGGATCCGAGTTCAAAAGTACATATAATAATATAATTAAGATAGCTTGACAAGAATGTATTTTAAAAGTATAAAATACCTGCAGGTATAATGGCTTCATAAAGTCTGTCAGATTTACTTCTGCTGTGAGGAAATTTAAAATGGTTTACTCTAATGCAATGCAAATTAAGCCAAGGATATTCATATAAAGCAGTCCCTAAAAAAAGTCTGGTGGAGAGAGAAAAGAATCAGGAGTCAAGAGCAGCCCAAACAAGGCATTTAGCTTTGGAGGCGACGCGGTTGCTCAGTGTATCAGGCAGGACCAGGCAGGACAATATCTAATGCATCACTTTCCCACTGGCTGCAGGTAGGCACAGCAAACTGATGATCCTCCTTACAGGTTTTTCTTATTATCCCAGATTCCTCACCTAGCATTACAGCACTGATGTGTTTTATATAATCATTTGCAGGTGGAAAGTGATTTTTTTTTTTCCTTTTCCCTTGCTGCACTGAAAGCTTGAAATAATAGAAATGTGGAAGTGAGAAAGAGCATGCAGAGGATGGAAACGGAACCCAACCTTGGAAAAGTTTCAATACTTTCATCTTTGGGCATCTCCTTTGCAGTGGCAGGCTGGGGCTCAGTGTCAGACACACTTCATGGCACTGCATACCAGACCCTGCTGCCCTCCAGGCAGCTTCTGCACCCAGCAACTTAAAGCAGAGTAAATATTTTCCTGATTTCCAGGAAGAAAAGCCATTAAGAAATCAATAGCAGAATACTAATAAAATACTTTTCACTTCTCAATTTACTTCTCTCCAATGGTTGCGTTCAGGATTTAACTCTGAAGCTCTCCTGCCATGCACAAATATCTCAGATATCACAGCCAGGGAATGACTTCTCCCACCTCCTCACTTTTCATCATGTTGATTTTTCAGCATTTCACTCAGTACAGACAACGTGAACTAGTCCAATTGACTTTCTGGCTAGAAGATAACGTGTGCAAATGCTGCCATGTACAGCACATGAGACTTGGCTTCTCTCCTCTTTGATCAAAATGCTTTTGTGCCTCAGTTTCCCCCCTCATACAACAGAGACTTCCCACCTCCCAGACCCTGATGAGATCTGTTCAATAGAGCAGCTAACAGCTTTGTAGGAGTCTTTCTTCCCATGCAGCAGAACTGCTTTGCTGGGGTTTTCATTCATTTTCCCATCTCAAAGAAAAACATATTTTTAAGCCTTAATATAATGCTTTAGGGTGTCTTTATTTTTTATTTTTATTTTTTGCTTCACCATTTTCTTGGTGAAAACAGATTTACATTCAGTAACCAACTCCAAGAGGTGGGCTTCAAGAACACAAGACGTTAAATATTAAGAAACTCGCAAGCACCAGCAGCGCCTGCAAGCGTGGAACAGCCCCACTTTTACCACTGTCTGGCACGAAGTTGCACCTCCCTCTCTCTGTTCACTCTCACCCGAAGCTCTGCCTGCCCCCACGCCTCTCAGTGTGCCATAACCAGCCCAGTTTTTTAGCCAAAACAGCTGAAGAACAGGGAACCTAAACGCTCTGCTAACGCTGGGAAGAAAGCGGAGAAGCGTGGAAAAGAACCAGGCACCCAGCATAAAAAGCCAACAGCCTCAGCACCCGGCCAGCCCTCTTCGCTCTCCTCTTTTATCCCCAGCTCTCCGCGGTGATGCCGGGTGGCTGAGGCACAAACCTCGCCTTGCCGTGCTCCCCACCGTCCGGCACAGCCCGAGATGCAAAGCAGTTCGCAACAGACAGGGAGGGAACGGGCTCGTCCCTGTGACAGGTGGCAAAGTGCTTCGCTGCAATCGCTGCTGTTAAGTCGCAAAAAAACAAAGATGTCAAGAGTCTATGGGGAGAGCTGGGAGGACGCAAATCAAGATACATTTCCCAGAGTCTATGCCAGGTGGAAAAGGGAAGTGTGAGCTGATTAAATCTGTGCTCGCGTCAGATGGGGAGAGGGCTCCTTCCATCTGTTAGCTCACCAGCGAATCCCCTGGCTGGTATCACCGAGTTATCGCGCTTTGGCAGCCACAGGTTAGCAGAGACTGTGTTTGGGGAGGTGCACGTGTGTCTGGACGTGTACGTTTGTGCACACCTTCCTCTGCGTAAACAGCTCTTATCTAGTAAATTCAGAAACAGAGAGAGAGAAAAGCACACCGATCCCAGCTTGGGTGCCGAGATTTCCTGGATTCCTCTCTTCCAGCTGGCCACGGGATGATTTCTTGCCTGTGCTGGGCAAGCCCCATCTAGGCAAGGCCTTTCACAGCTCGAAATCTCCAAGTCCTTCTTTTAACACAGTGATGTTTTCCATTTCCATCTGCAGAGCAGGAACATGGATGCTTCCCTCCCCATGGCTTGACGGTCCAATAAAGGTCTGAGTGCCACTGAAACCCTCGCAAAACACTGCCATGGGATAAGCAGCATTGCATTTCCCCTCTCCGTGGCTTTGGGAAGGCAAAATACCTCCTGGCACTGCAGTGGGAGTCCCATAGAGGCAGCAGCAGTGACACAGCAAGCAACAGGCACGACAGCGATTGATTGTCCCCCGTCTGTGCCTACCTTAGAAAGCATTGGCAGTAAGAAGAGACACAGCGGCCCTGGCAGGAGGTGGCAGGACCACGCTGGTGACCCTCCAAGCTTGCTGGTTTCACGCACATCACCATGACCCCCCGTGTCCCCTTCAGGCAGCCCAGTGAGGGCAGCCTGCAGTCAGGCTGCTCTCCAGCTCTCTCCCACTGCTTCCCACCCCACGGGCTACAGGGACCGGTCCAGCTCCATGCTGTGTGCACGCCGTGCGATGCTTCATTCCTCCAGCAGCTGCCTCAGTCTTACCCAGAGAACTAGCCAAGGTAGCTCCCTTTCTCTCTTTTTTTTTTGTCTTTTTAAAATGTTTATCAGATAATTATCACGCTCCGGAAGTCAATGCTTTACCAACAGACTAAAAATACTCTCTTCGCATTTGAGGATCTTTTCTGCTGAGCGCTCAGTCTGACATTGCTTTCTACGAGGGTTAACGCTAAAAAAAATGCTTCCCTCTATTTCAGCTTTTATTGGCAATCCATTCTCATTAAGCCAAACACATTTGTCTTCATAACGTGTACTTCACAATTACAATATCAAAGGGTTCGTATCTACATAATACAAATGATCTATAGAATAATACAAGGGGAAAACATCATAACATAATGTTGTTATTAATGAATCCAATGGGACGTAGGAAAGTGATATTCCCATGGGGCAACTCCATGCCCTTCACTACAAGTTATTATGAACTGTGGTAGGCTTCCAGATTGGCACCAAGGGGTAAGGAACGGAAGATGGAAAATAAATTAAACCAATAATTCCCCCAGTGACAGATGGAGAGCGGTGCATGCTGGAGCAGCATCTACGGAAGGCTGTCTTCAGCGATACTCTGCCCACAGCACCCGAGGTGCAGAAATAGGTGCACTCGCCCAGAAGCAGCACCAGCCCTCTCTGCAAGTCCCATGCACAAACCAGGGTGCAGGGATGCTCCTCTTTGCCTAGAGAGGGGCTTGGTGGTCCGCAGGAGCTGCTGTTTGCTGTGGGCTAGTGCTTGCTGGGCACGTTTTGGGAGCTAACAATCCGAAAATATGGGAGCAGGGACTGGTAGAGCCACCAGTCCAGGCTGCTGCCATTACCCAGCAGCTCCGTCCCGACGGCACTCGGCGCTACAAGCGGTGCTCCTATGGAGCCAACGGCAGAGGCAGGGCAAGGCTTTTCAACACCCGACTGCTTTAATTCCTTTGTGTCTCCCAGACAGGATTCAGCACAGCACCACTGGGTTGATTAAGCTATATTGTGCGAGATCACAAAGAACAAGCATAAATAGAAGGGGAAGGTTCCTCCAGCCAGCGAGGACATTTTGGTCCTCGAAAGTGGGGGAGGAGGAAATAACCCTAAGCAAAAAAGCCAGTAAGGCAGAGCTCGTCTGCAGTAAATAGGGAGACACTGCAGAGATTCAGAGCAAGAAAGGGGGATTAAACTCCACACGCATGTAGCAAGCAGAAATAATAATAATTAATACTAACAATAGCAGGGAAATGAGAAAGAAACCAACAACATAACAAGAGATTTAAGTCAGAGGTAAAACAAGACCGAAATGGGCTTCTTGACGTACCCTATCCACCCAGACCTCCACCCAGAGCAGACTGCACTGTGCCGTCCACCCAAACCTCTGCAATTGTGTCCCCGAGAGTCTGAGCAAGACGGTCCCCCCTCCCTGACCAAGGCTTGGGAGTCCCTTGGCTCAAATTTTACAGAGCCAAAATAATGATATAAAAAAGAGCTAAGCCTCTGAGCCAAAGTTTGTCATTCAGTATATGTGGTCCCATTTGTTTTCCAGCAAACCGAGAAGGCAGATTTTATATAAAAGGGCATATTATTGACTATCATTGGCAGCTTCACGCAAACTCTAAGAGCTTAACCAAGATGCATGGTTGTCAACATCAAAATACAGCTGGAGAAAGGTTTCCTGTTCTATAATATTTTTGGAGGTATCAAAAATACTCGTGCACTCAAATGCAAAAAAAAAAAAAATCAACACCAAACCTATCAACATTTCAGAAATAGAACCTAACTGGAAGAAAAAATTCTGTGAGATTAGACAATCAAGTCAGTGACACCAATTCTTCTCAATAATTCTGACACACTGCATGTCTTCTGCCTTCTTTTTTCCCCTCCCCTCTTCAAAAGACCAAACACAAACAGCATTTGAGAGCAGCCATTTCAAACTGAGAATTGGAATTTTGGACGTCAACAATGTCAAACCGCAGCGATCCAGCGCTTACCAAAAGTCTTGCTACGTGACAAGACGAAACTGATTTTTCCTGCAAGCTGCTTGCGCAGGGAAGAGGCAGCTGTTTCCGTGCTCCCTCCTTGCCAGCTCTCGCGTGCAGGCAATGCGAAGCACGTTGCCCATCACCAGCAGCCCAGGTGAGGGAGAAATTCAGCCACCGAACCCAGTGCCTGGGACCCTCTCACTGTGAGCTACTGCTTTTTTCACGATATTCATTTTATTGAAAATGGAAATTTATATAAATATCCCTCCCTCACAAATTCTGTTTATAATCTAGGTGAATAACTATTGCTTTAGGAGGGTAGAACTGCTGACTCCTTTATTTCTGAAAAATGCATTAGAAAACCTTCTCTTTATAAGAAAAAATGAGAAAAACAAAATCGATAGAGTATGAAAGAGCATGAAAAATGCATTTTAAACCGCTTTTTCTTTTTTTTTTGGTCCAATGTTGCTTTCCTGTAAAGCTTCTGCAGAAACACATATTTAAATGTAAATGTCCTGAAAGTAAATGGGTGAGGGCTGAAAAGATGAACAGGAATCACGAGCCACTTGTAAAGGCTCCTTGGAATAAGTAACGGGATAAACCGTGATGGGGAGGCTGGTGCGTGGGACTCCCCCTGCTCCGGTGCTAATGCCTTGAGCAGGAGGGTATCTGCACCCGCACCCTTGGAAGACCACGGAGGGGCTGCTACTGCCTGAGTTCCTCAGTTCCTCATGTGTATGAAGCTGCGTGGCACTGGGGAGACACCCCGAGGCTTCTGGACAGAGCAGCCTGGCCTGAAAGCTGCGCTTTGCTCAGGGCATCCACAGGGATGGAAACGATTAAAACCCAGGGGGCTGCTCCCCACAAAAGGGGAGAAAGCAGAAGGTTGAACGCAATGCCAGAAAGACCCCTCTGTGGGGTCACAACTTCAATCACAACTTCACCCGCCCAGACAGCACTGGGGGGTGACAGCCACGGGTCCGCGCATGTTGTCTCCCCAGCAGTCGCTGCAGAAGCCAGGGACCGATCCGGCGCTGCCCTGAGCCACCCCGGAGTGATGCGGAGACCCTCGGCATGACCCGGGATTGCTCCTCCAGCCGTTCGACTTGGCCTTGGCAGCAGGGTGGGGGAATTAACCTATCCAGGCTGCACTAAAGGTGTAATAGCAGATCTCATTTCATAGATACTGTATGTAGGCCACAAGCCTATAATCATAATAATACAGATGTTGGATACAGATGTTCCAGGCGCAAGCTGGGGTGCATCCTGTTAGCGTATTTATTCAGTCTAGCGCTAAAGCTGAGCTAATACCAATCTCCTTAGAGGATTAATAGACACTAACATCGCATTATCAAACCATTAAACACACTTGGAAACGCGCGCCATTCTGTCCGCCTTTAATGCTTCTTATAAAATCCCTCCTCCCAGCACGGCCAGCCACGCCAATCGCCCCAGCCAGCGCCTGGAGCTGTGGCTCCTGAAGCAGCGATGGGTGGCCGAGCCCCTGGAGCTGCTCCAGGACCCCTCGGACCTCTTGCTATCCACCGCTCGCCGGCAGCTCCTGCAGAGAGGCTCCCCAGGGGGCGCAGCTTTCGCAGCTCCCAGCCCCAGCAGGTGCTGGCTTGCAGCGGTATGGTCAGGCACCGCTAGCTGAGATGGCAGCAGTCCTGGGGAACAAGGCAGCTGGCTTTGGGGGAAAGCTGATGTGCTCGGGTGGTGGCAGCTCTACGGTGGTGCAGCTCCTGTCGTGCACGCAGTGATGGGTTCAGAGCCGCTTCGAGGCAGGCTAGTCAAGGAGAAAACGCTTCCATACATCGCTCCCCTTACGTCAAGCTGAAGAAAGGAGAGAAAATTTGCTCCTGGAGAGGGAAGGGGATGTTTTCCATTGGAAGTGGAAGCCATGATGAAAGGCAGAAGACAGAAGATGGGAAGAAATGACTGCTAAGGCCATTCCTCACTCTTTTTCCTTACTGCTATATGACAAGAGAACAGGCATCTCAGAGGGTTTGGCCACAAAGCTCCTCTCATGAACAACCCTGCGAATTCTTCTCTCCAGCTGAGGCATTAGAAACACTGCCTGCCCCTAGGGAGGACTGGGGTTAGGTACATTATCCCGCCAGAATCGGGGACACAACCGAAAACTTGTCATTCTAGAGTCCAGACGAGCACTATTCGAGTGAAAGGAATAATCCCATCAGTCAACAGTAGAACGGGCTCATATTATCTGGACTTCCCAGCAAGGAGGAAAGCTGACTTGGCCAGCACATTGCATCTGAAATAACCTGAAAACGCACCACGGCTAGCAATTGTCTGATTGACCACTTTCACCTGTTTTATTGTTACACACGTGGTTTTTTTTTCTACCTTTCATTCAGGTCTTTCAGTGTCTATCTCGCAAGATTTATTGACTGAACATCAATGAGACTCTCTTCCTTACTTGGCTCCTAGGAAAGGAAGAAAAAACCTTTGGAATTATTTGTATTCTTCCATATAATACCTCTTTCAGAGACACATCAGAAAAGTCCTTTACAAGTGAGGAAATAGCCAATATTTTAGAATCTAGAGCGAGGCGCTTCAGCTAGGCTCACTTTATTGTAAAATTAGATGTCATTGTGAGAAGTACTGATATAAATATAAGTGCAAAAGGACCCTTCTGCTAATGCAAAAACCAATGTAACAATGTGCTATTTCTCCCAGTCATCAAAAACTTACCTTGATAGCTTAGCCCATATAATATACAACATATTTACATCAAGCATTAAATAACTATTATGCAAAAAGTACTGCACTCTAATATCCAAGCATATTTATGGAAAGCTAAATTATATTGCCAGGTTTATTTTAGACCAAGAAAGCCCCATGGGGAAAGGATATTGTGCATCTTAAAAGGTAAATGTAAACTCTTCAACAGAAAGGAGCCTTTGCTGGAAGCTGCACATTGTACCTGGGTAAATCTTGGAGCAATTACACAGCAAAGTTTTCTTTGATGAGGCAGAGATGTGATGACATGTAATTACTTTTTCAATGCTGCACTGTGTGTTTATCAAAATGTTAATGCAAGCATAATAACAGGCTGTATGTTTGTGCCGAGAATGTCAGAGCCTCCAGATGTCAATCACATCTGAAAATAAAATTGCAAATAAGCAGGAAGGCTTGATGGCACAACTGACAGCCCAATACTCAGGCGGCTGACAAGCACGCAGCCTCCCGCTCCCTTGGTGCTTTGTCACTGTAATGCACCTAATAGAACGGATATTTCTTTTATTAACCCAAATGGAATAGGCTGGCACTAAAATGAAATAAACCATGCATATCCATGTACAGAGGGAGTCTGTTAATAAGCACTTCTGTAGGCAAAGTTTGATGGACTTCTAATTTCCCCTTGGCCCTCTCATTCTGTTCAGGCCACGGGAGATGCTACCAGGCTTCTGCGGCTGCAGAAACAACCTGGAGCACCTGCTTCCCGTGGAGAGGAGCGGAGCCTCAGAGAAACCTGCAGCCACACCAAGAAGCAATGGCCTTGTGCGAGCCACTGCCGGCAGCGACCCCCAGCCACAACACAGCCTCAGATTTCCTTTTCTTTCTTTCTTTGCCTCCCCACACCCTGCCCCCTGTCTTACCTCCTACCAAAATACCACTTTTTTTTTTTTTTTTTTTTTGTCTGTAAGACGAAAAGAATACAACACAACTAGAACGCTTTTACTGGCTACAAGGGGCAATGCTTGGATATCCAGCTCCCATATGCCCAGTGTCAAAGCATGTGCTGGAAGGACAAATTGTGAGAGCCAGGTGCTCCCTTGGAGCCTAACCAGCACAATAATCAGCGGGGTAAGAGGGCGGAGAGCTTTGTGAAAACACACTAACAAAGCAAGCAGAGATAAGGGTAGAAGTGGAAGAATGCTCCCTGGCCTTCACAAAGCCCTCTGCCCGGGGAAGCAGTAATCTTGCAGAATGTAGCGGCAGCATTTGGGCCCCAACATCTTGAAGGTGGTAAGCATCTTCGAAATACAGCTGACAGTTGCTTGGCAACTGCGGTTACAAAAAGATTTTCAAAGTAAGCAGTAGGCTGAGGCCAGCGTATGGAAAGTTTAGCATCACAAGCAGTCAATAATCCCAGGTTTGCTTCTGATAAGAGGTGCGGGAGAAGAATTTCAAACAACTCCCCTAAACACAATGAACTCCTAACACGGCTTCACACGGAGGCTGTTCAGTCGGAAGCAACCAACGACGGTCGTTGGGACAAGGCAGTAATGGGCAAATCATCTCTATCTTTCCGAGAGGTCACTAGCAGAAGCGTTGTGCTCAGGACCGGGTGTCAATAGGACTCCGAAGAACAGGCTGTTTGCAGCCCCACTCTGCAAACACACAGCTGTGCAAAACAAACGCACGCTGCCAAACCTGCTCACCTACCTGGCTTTGGCTCATTACATTCAAGAGTTACGGATCTCAAGGCTTTGTGTATCACAGCAGCGGTGACTAAAAGCGCCGCTTCAAGAGCAGGAGGTTTCACGTGAGCTCCTGCCTTTCAGGAGGGATGGAGCAGTTAGCTGTGAACAGCAAAGTATGCAACCAGCTCTGCAACCAGCCTAAACAATGCTACTTGAAACCATCAAAGGAACCAACATGTCTTATGACACTTGAGCAAATGGGATACTCAAAAAAAAAAAGAGATAAGAAATAGCAAAGCTCAAGTATTTTCCATGGTAAGTGGCTTAATCCTCAAAGGAAAAAAGTGAATAGCCACTTGTTGAGGGGGGAGATGGTGAACTGTGCCATGTGCTGATTCCAGGTTGGACAAAGCATTGAAATGTTGGTTTCATTTTTCTTCCAGCACAGTGACAAAATTGCTTAGCAGAAAATTATTGCCTTCAGAGGGCTGATGGTGATGGCTGATTGAGCTGATGATGTGGAAATCGCACCTTAGATCGGTATTAAAAAAAATAAAACAGCAGAATAGAATAAGGGAGAAAAAAACAGCTTTTTCTCTCTCCTTAGCTGTTTCCCTTTCCCCCCCCCTATACCAAGAATGACTGGCAACAGACCTTCAGCGGACCACTACACTAATACCTGGGACATTTAACCTTTTATCTGTGGCTGTGGCAGCTGAAAAATGAATCCTAATTTCTATTTATGCATTTATTTTCCTCCAAGAGGCTTCAGAGCTGACAGCAAATTGTGTCATTTGGACACTGACACAAAACTTGCAGCACCGGAAGAATTCACCAGGGCCTTGCAAAGCCCATCATCATCATCACCACCACCACCGCCGCTGCCAACACCTCAGGAGCATCCGATTTAATGTTTGGAATACTGCTTAATTGGCTCCTTGCAGGTTGAGCCTGCCTCAATACCCTGACTAAAAATAAAGGATAGAGGTTTGTCAAATGAGGTCTTGCAGACGCTTCTAGGAAGCTGCAGACACTAAAAGGGATCTAAGCACTGTCTGACAAGGCACTTCATCTCTTGCTCGCACATCTTGCATTCCTTATAGCAAGGGCCTTACAATGCAAAATGTATTTATATTTTGGTGCTGCTCTCAAAAGCAGGTGTTAGATAATTCAGTAATTAGTATGCACATCTAACTTCATCTCAGCCTCTGTTGATCTCTCAATTATAGTTAGCTGGGTCCTCTGAAGTTTGCAGTAGTTAATTAGAGAATTATTGAACAGGCAGGCTCTGCAGGCGAGCTTCACAAGGAGCTGACAGCTCAGTCCCACATAGTCCTTGACCCACACGCATCCGGATGGAGATGCGCAGGGACTGGTTCTGACCCTACAGCTGGGCATCCCCCATTGCAGCGAGCCAGATCCAAACCAGCAATAAGCAGGCCAGCCTGAAAAGCTCTGTGTACTGGTTTGCTGCTGTTAAATTTAGAGCACTGAAAAAAAAAAATATGTAAAACCCACCAGCACCAGTGAGACAAATTAGGGATGAAAAACATCATCCATACATCATTCTGTGCAAAATCTATTGCCAGGTCCCATAGATGGGAAGAACACGGTGCAGGGGAGTGTGGAGAGGGAGAGTTGAACAGCGGGACGCAATGCAAAGAAAGTTCAAAACATGGACATCGCATCTGAATTACTTTGTGTTCTCCTCAATACCTTAACACCGACAAATTGTTGCTGGCAGGTTGAAAACAGTTACTGGTAAATAATTGAAGGTGTCATGTTATCTCCAACATCAGAAATCTGTTTTTCAGAAACTCATGATAATCACTAAAGTACAGCTTAGCATTTATCCTATAAATATTAGAGAAGGTGTGTGTACATCACCTTAAATTCAGACAGCAAGCCTGTTAGCTGAAATTTAGGGAAATTCATGTGAAGAATACATGAAGTGTGGGGAGGGTACTCTGCAATATGATCAAAACCCAGTTTTTCAAACACTTCTCTTTGCTCTAACACCGGCTGATGATTTTTAGAAGAACTTCCTGCAGAAGCACAGGCCTCTTGGGACTCTGCAGAAAGTATTGTCCAGGTACAAGGTAAATAAGCAGCCTAAAAGGCAGCGCCTGCGGGAATCTTCAGGAAACTCCAGAAATTTCATTGCAGATTATGGTCTTTGATGCTGATGCACAACAGACCGCGAGGATGTACAAATGCTTCCAAGTGAGGAAGTGCAGAAACCAGCAAAAATGCAGTTTTGAGGCAGTTAAACCCCCGCAAACCTCAAGAAAACAGTCGACGTGAATGTGAAGGAAGCTCCCAGCCACGCTCCCAGGGCTGCTTCCCAAATTACCAGCGTGGCCCTGCCTTCTCCACCGTCACGTGGAGGATGCCTTCAAAACGCATTTCTGCGGAGAAGCACCATTACAGCGGACAAAAGGCCCACGTGGCACATTAGGAGCTCTGACACCTGCTATCAAGAGAAAGTACATTTCCAGGTGGCTTTATCACCGACCTCCATATGGAGGTGAGCTCCACGGCAGCCTCTAAGCAGGGCTGAGGGAAAGGCATAAACAAAAAGCCATGTTTTGAAAAATTAAGAAAGCAATTTAGAAGTGGATAATTAGATCTCCGTTTTGTGCTGCACTGGGAAAATTAAATTACTTTTTTATGAAGGTGTGTGTATCAGCTCTGAGAGTGTTGTGGGGAAAGATTATTCTTCTAATATTCTTTTTCCCTTCCCTCCCCGGTCCCCCAGCTCTCCGCTCCTTGCGCATCCGAGGAAGTGGCACTTCTAGCCTTCAGCTGTGGCAGGCGTTCATCTCCAATAATTGCATTTGCTGCATAAATTGCCAGCGACATGGAGAATAAAATTAGTTTAAAATGAACCCAAATGGCGAATCTCAAACAAGCATAAGATGGAAGAACTCATTAATCCTCATTTCAGAAGGGGCAGGCACCGGGCCCGAGTAGGCCTCGCACCCAGCAGGAGGGCAGGCCCTCTGCAGATGGTGGTGTTGGAGCTGCCCCCCGCAGGGCTCCTTCTGCCCATCTTCTGCATCCAAAAACCCCTCAGAGGAAAAGACAACCCATGGGCACCCTGCTCTGTCCCCAGTTCCCCTTGCAGCACGCTTGTTTGTTTTTTTTTTAATGCCTTCCTTGTCCTGGGCTGGGGAAGCCAAGTGTCGGTCCCCCCATGTCCGTTCTCCACGTTGGATTTCTGTGCTGCTTTTGCTGACTTCATTTAATGAGGTTTATTGTTTGCGCTGCATAATTTTCAAAGGCATGTCACCCACTTCAAGATCGCCTTCAGATCTCCAGCTTGGGAAAGGGGGGAGGGTCCTTTGAAGGCGCATTCATTAATTCAGTAGCTGGTTTCTGCATTTAACAGCACACGTGTTTGATGCACACAGAAGCCACTGTGGAGACATCTAAGAGGTGTCCCATGGTACTGCACATTAGAAAGAGCGATTATAAAACTGCTAGGCCTGCCATCCTTCTCCGCTTTGTAACTGCAATCCAGATATCAAAAAAAGAGTCTGGAATATCAAAATATCACCGTCTGGCTCTGATGATGACTTCCTAGGACTAGAAAGCACATGGAACAAAGATTTCATTTTAATTATTTGCAGTTCAATGTTTCCTAACCTGGTTATTGCTACAAACAAACAAGCAAACCAAGAATCCCCACCAGGACAGCTGGGAAGCAGAGGTGGCACAGAGCTGAGAAACAAAAAATTGTTCCAAAGGCAGCAGTTCAGGTATGCATAGCCATTTCCAACAGGAAGATTTTGTCTGCAGCTGTTCTTGCTTGCTGTTCTGAACATGGTCACAGTTGATTCTCTCAATGTTAACCCACCACCTCCCCCTGTAGATGTACTTACGGTGGAAACAGAAGTACTGGTGCATAGAGACACCATCCTGGTCACACCAAATCTTTATCTGCTCCTTTCCTGTAGCATCTGCCCACTTTCTCCAGCTTCCCTTACCCTACGTGTACTGCTCACCAGCAAGGCAAGTTGAAGAGAACATAGTTCTCTTTTATTCATCCAGTCATTAATTACCTGAATATATGAAAAAACAGCCATTCCCCACAGTGAGCACAGCCTCCTGCAGAAATTATTCCTTGGTCAGGCCATCACTTTCTTAGCTTATTTATAGAGAATTCATACTAAGATCTCTATCCCCAAGAACAAACTTATAGGTTTGGGGAGAGGACACATGGGGATTTGGGGCTAAAAACCTCAGCACTTGCTTTCACTTTTTATTGACAGCACAGGAGACCACTCGGATCCCAAATCCACAGCTGTGCCAGGCACTTGGATCAGCCGCTTGGCAAACCCACCACCAACTACTACTTATACTTCCCCATCCACTTTCTCTGATGTTCCTACCCACGAGAGGGATCCAGTGGTCTGATTCCACCTTATGAAGGGCCCTGGTGAACCCTACAGTCACAACCCACGTACAAAATCTTTGTCACATTCAGGCACACAACAACAGCTGCATTAACAAGGTGCCAACAAAGGTAACTAAATTACTGTAACTTATTATCCCAGTGCTTTTGTCTTCCCATTTAAAAATGGGGGCTAGCATAAGCGTTGGTGGGACCTGCTATCAATCATGCATTTATTCTATATACCTCAGCAATATGTAGCAATTAGTAGAGGTAACACTAATTAGATTATACATTGTAATGCAAGTCCCTCTAAACTTAAGTCATAACATACCTAGATTCTAATGACTGCAAGGTCATTTTGATATTCTGCATAATAGCTTTGATGCTAATGAATACATTTGCTATGCATGGGAACATCACGTTTTCCCTGGGTAGTTTTTACCATTTACCAGTGGACACTTGGTTTAAATTGCTGCTGAGCACAACATGGTCCAGAAGAAGCCACCTAAACACCTAGACTAATTGCAGTGCTACATAGCTCCCAAGAAAGCAAGACCCCACAACAAACCTGCTCCAAGGGCAGACATATGCTTGTTTGAAGGGATTAGCTTTAGATTAGAATGGCATGAGACTCCAGGAGAAAGAAAACTTAAATTTGCTTTGTGCTTCATAATGGAAAAAGCTGGAAGACAACAGGCTTACAGTCAGATCACTGCTGTTCCTGCGTCTTTCCCATCGTATATGACAGTCTCCTTACAAGACAGCACAGCATCGTGCCATGTCAGGAACCAATGGTTCATTTCCATCAGACACCACTGCTGGAGCCAAATAAATCAAAAAAAAGGTGGCATTCAGCAAAAGTAAATTCATCTAAAGATTTGAAGACAATGTTCATAGGCTTTATAATTAGCTTTTTAATTAATTTCCTTTTCTCCCCTAATTACTATGCAAGCAAAGACAAATTCTGCCAGCTATAATTGTTTTACTGAAAGCAACTGGATTATTCCAAGACTGATACCACCCATGGTTAAGGGCTGGGGATTTCTGGGAGTTCCAGGCTTGAACCTGTTGATTAGGGAAAAATCACGATGGTCCCCACACAGCTGGGCTCGGAGTGGGCTCTGTTACATCTCGTGCACTGGAGCATCAAGCACCGCCACTGGTAATTCAACCAGCTGTGCAACACTGTTCTACCTGGGACAGACCTTGATTTCAGGGAGTTTCTTCAAAAAAACTAGTAAAACATAATCTGCACCCTGTCTTCAGCACACCATGGAAATACAATGGGAAGCTCTGCATCAAACCAAGAGAGCAGGGGAGCACAAGGAAGTTTTGAATTGCTGGCTGGAAGCTGGGTATGGCAGGCCCTAAAATCAGAGCAAACAAATATATCCTTATGACATATCTATTGAACTTAGGTCAAAAACAAAAAACAACAACAAAAAACCAGCCACTCTGTGACTCATTTTACAAGCCCTAAGAATCAATGTCTGCAGTAACTAAAGGACTTTACAGGTAGTTGCTACAGAGTTCAAGACTACACAGCGTTCAGTCTTTAAGCTCTGAGCTTTGCTTTCTGACAGCATGGCCGGATGGATCACGCCTGGCTGCTGGCCACATGGGTCAGAAAGTCCACATTCTGCAAAAGCTGGAGGTATCTCCTTGCATAAGTCAATGGGCTTGAACTTGCTATGAGAAACGTGCCAACAAGAGAAAGAAAAATACATTGAAAGGGGAAAAAAAAAAAAAAGGGAAGAAATTCTTCTCTATCCTTCCCCACCCCGACTGCAAGCTCCCTGGGGCAATGATTGGGCTTTCTGATTTTAAAAGCAATTTAGGCAGATCTCCCTACCCATCTTGACAGAAGATCAAGGGCAGGTAGACAGCTAAATCCTTCAGGCTGCTTTGTGAATCTCAACCCATGTCTTTCAGTGTGACTTAAGCCAACACTCTGCGTACATTGCAAGCACCAAAATAATCACGCCAGCAGGATTTTGAAATTCAAAGGAAACCTTTTTGCAAGCCGCAGACCTGAGGAAGTTCAGAGGCTGCCACCTGCCTCTTGGGTTTGACGCACTGGGGAGAGGGTGCCGCAGTGGATTTGTTGGCTGAGCGAACAGTCTATTCTCATGCTCAGATAATGCAGAAATAAAGTGCATTTGTAACAGACAACAAAAGGATTATCCCCCGTTCATTTCAAAGCACCCTTCATTCCACTCAGGGATTACATTTTCCTTTACTTATCTTGCAAATGGTTTTTCACAAGAGCGCGTGGCTTATGGCAAATACCAAAATGTGGTTGGGACAATGAAAGTGTGTACTGCAGGAGAGATATCCCATTCAGCAGTACACACTTACGGCTGTAATCTACTGCCTCAGAAGGGCCTCTCTGCTCAAGAGCAGAGGCACTGAATGGATGAGATTCGAAACCCCCAGCACACTTCATATTTGGGGAAAGTTTGTTACAAGTGCATCTTCAGCTTTCACATCTCGTCGTAGGATGAGAACAACAGCACTTTGCACTTGTCTAGTCCATCTGCCCAGAATGTCAAAGCACTTCTGCAAACATCAATCCCATCCAGTAGCAAACAAAATAACAAAAGCATGCTTTTGGGCTTGCTGAAAGGTAATAGCTTCATCACTTTTCCACATCTCAGAAACCTGTGCACCATGGCAAAACTCAAGGGCCTACCACACATGAGGGAACACAGAGAAATGGAGGCAAAGAAGCCTGAGAGCCTGGTGTAACCACCATACATCTCCTTTCTGCAGCTGAATTAAGCAGCAAGAGAATTCAACAGGAGCTGTGCCCAAGGGAGAGCCACACTTCAATGACCAACATCAGGCTAGAGACCACTGGCAAGAGCTTGGCCCACATGAGTGGGCCAAGATAAGTGCAGCTCACCCAGCTCAGCCTCTGGTTACAGCCAGCTTCTTGCTACACTAACAATAAATCCAGAATTTCTAGCAAAAAATAACAAATAATAAAAAAAAATAACATGGGGATGTAGGGAGCAGGTGGTTTCATGCTGTCTGTAAATCAATGAGTCTAAGAGAGTTATGATTGATTTGGAACTAGGGAGGAGACACCTTTCACGGCTCTGAACAGGATAAAAAACATAGCTTCTGCTTATTCCATCCTGGCTTACCAAGCAAAAAGGGAGAAAAAAAACCACTTGCCATTACATTGCCATTCAGCCAAAAACCCTTTTCTGTTGGTTCCCCCACCGTAACAGAGAGCATTCAGTTATCTCTCCAGTCCTGCTGTTCCTGATGGGGTAAATTACAGCATCATCGAGGAGCTGTACGAGCAACCCCGCTCCTCACTGCTGCTCCCCGATGATTTATTCCCTGCGGTTATGTGCAGTACCCCCAAAAAACCCAATCTGTACTGCCATGTCCTAAGAGAGATAATAGTGGCATAGGTGTGTAAATAATACTGCTTTCTGCTGGAAGAATTTACCTTTCCCAACAGCGTGTGAGTTGCTCCCTTTAATAACTAAGGGCAACTGGAGGCAGCGCAGAGTGGCACACGGTGCACGGAAATAAGGAAAAGTGGGAAAATGTCATACCGCAGCGCACACCTGGTGGGCTGCAAGCAGCGCGAGCACCGCAAGCTGGTCACCGTGCTCCCGCACGGCAGCAAGTCCTAACAAGCCCTGGCTCTCCTGTGCGCTCTGTGAGAACCGTAATTCCAGGCTGCAGCTGATATGCAATTGGCCCCATTTGCCTTATCATTGATTAGATATTTTGTGCTCTTTGTTTATGCAACCGTTTGATCTGGTGTAAGAGCTACGGGTTCCCCCCCCCCCCCTTTAATGGATTGAAATTTTTTCAAGGAAAAAAGAAATCCAGACAATATGACCACACTCTGCAAATCAATGCATCTTGTGGATAATAACGCTTGAGATTTATGTAACACTTAATGTTTGCTAAGTGCTTCACAAAAAAATAAATTAACCTTCAGAACTGCATCGAAACAGGTAAGCAACATTAATACAGCTTTACCGCAGAGAGAAACTGAGTCAAAGGGATTCAAATTGCAGAATAAAAGTGCCCGATGCTGCTTTAACCACTGGACTGTATTGTCATGAGGATTCTACATCAATCTGTACAACCTTACAAGTTGCACAAATTAAAGGTTATGCTACAGATGCCCAGTGAAACTGTTTTAAGACAAGAGACCTAGGTTTAAGACACGCTTAGGACTAAAGCCATGAGAAAACATCTGAAAAAGTAGAAGCCTTGAATGACTCAAGACACCCCTGGGTCATGGCCCTGTTTATAACCATCCAGGCATAGCAGGAGCAAAATGACAAGCTCAGCTTGGTTGATTTAGCCTTAGAGAAAGACGGAACCACAGAGGAATACCAACACAAAAAGTGCTCAGACCATCCCTCCTGGGAGACAGGCTCCTGCACTCACCACGCAGTGCTTTAGGAGAAACAAGATCTTGCACCTTCAGCACAGCTGGCACCTCGCTACAGGTCGGGGAAGGAGCAGCTGGAGCATCCACACGCAGCCGGGGAGATGCTCCATGGCCTACAGAGCCTACAGGTACAGAGGAGCCTGAGCCCTGGGCACAGGGCCCTGCTGCCTCCATGCTCCCCATTAACAGGAGCAAGAGGAAATGTGCTTACACCAGGCAGGGCCCTTTAGAAAGCCATGGTATCCTGCATTCCCGCATGCAGAGCTCACTGCCCCAGGAGAGACAACAGAAGAGCACTCTCTTACGCAAACACGAGATCAACTGTGCTTTCCACAAGACGGATTGTTTGTGCAGATGTTGGTGCTCTTCAGAGTAGTTTCTACTTGAAGGTGAACAGAAGCACAGCTCACTTCGGCAAAAGCTCATTTAATTCTCATCATTACCAGGTCTCTAATGTATAACTGATCCTTAGCTCATATGATAACTCAGGCTCCAACAGCTATAGCTCTAAGAGACAGAGTCCTGCCTCCACCCCAGAAAGCAGAAACCAATTCAGGTGAAATGGGAAAGCCACAGCCCAAGATAGAGGACATCTGGAGTTAATTCTCTTCCCGTAGCCCTGGGGCAAAGCCTCTGCTCTTCTCTGCTCCAGTGCCCCACACATTTCACAGTTAAGTACACTAACATCCCAGTGCTCTGGGGAACCACGTGTTGCTCTGAACTGAAAAGCTTTCCTCAGTTTTGCTCATCAGTCCTGCAAAAGAAAGAAAGAAACAAACAAAAAACCTGCTGCTGCTGCAAGCTGACTTTGGGTTGTTTCTGGCCTAACTCAAGGAGCTGTGCGTGATTTAATTCAAGGCAAGACCCATCCCCAAGGGGGATTAAACCCAAGGTAAGACTGATTTTTGAAGCACGAGCATGAGCACAGTGCAGGTGTCAATGACATACCCAAAAATTCAAGGTGGGCTGAGCTTTAACAGGAAGCTCAGAGGCTCCCTGCTCTGGTGGTACATCATGATACCCTGCATGTAAAATGCATCCATGGACAAGTATCCACCCCTGGTCTGTTTTTTTTGTTGTTGTTGTTTGTTTTGTTTTGTTGTACAGCTAACAAGAACTCTGCAAAGCAGAACTGGTCTGTGATACGGATGATTTTCAGATGGAGGCTCCCATCCTGTAGTCGTTGGCTAACGTTGAGAAAACACAGGACTTTCCTATCGGATCTTCCTGCTTAGCCAGCACACACCCACATCAAAGCACAGCACTGCATAACGTGAATGGCTCTAGTTTTTTGCAGAAAAGATGAGCCCACAACTTGCTGATCCTGGAGCAAAGCAGGCCCAGAGAAGGAGGGGTTGGAATGCACGCCAACCACAGCACTATCCGCAGAGCAACACGAGACATGACACCTCACCTCCCCAGCCTCTTCTTCCTCCGAAGGGTTAAACAAGTCAGTAATTAAACAATGATTTTGCCATAAGTACTGGACTTCAGAGGCCTACTTTTTCCTTTTTTCTTTTTGCAAGAGTAAAAAAAAAAAGGGGGGGGGAAAGATTTAAGATAATGGCCTTTTTCTCTTCAGAATAAATTAAGCTCAAAGATAGAGAATCCCATTACTAATGCCTTTTAGCAAAGCCCAGGCATTCTTTTAAAGTCAAACTTTAAAGTATAATGTGCAGTGATCTCGTTGAAATTTTTCCTGTAATGATATTTAAGTGATGGCCAAGTATATCAGTGGGTTCAGGAGAAGTATTGATTGCATATCTTCAAGGGGATGAGCCACTGCAGAGAGCTGTGGCAAAGGGAACGCACGCTGATGATTTAGAAGATGCCTTTAAAACCACACATGCACAGTTGCTAGTAACTAATTATTCCAGGAGTCATGACAGAAAAAAAGAAAAAAGGTAAAGAAGTGAAATCAAGGCAAAGGATCCACCTCAAGGTGGGGAATGTGGGACATGCAGCTCTGATGTGATAGGAAAACTTGCCCCCATCCCTTCTGTGCACCCTTCCCGAATGCAATTTAATATTCTTTTCAAATTCTTCTTCCCTCTTTTGAGGTGGAGGAAAGCTGACAAAAGCACGAACTTCATATCTGCTTGAAGAAAGAAAAAAAAAGTGCTGGGGGGAAGCTTTCAATTCCTCCTGTATATGCTTGTTTAAAAAAGAAAAAAAAAAAGCCCACCCCTCATGAAACCCCAAACCCAAGAGGTATCATAACCGTGCACAAACAGGCAGGGTGGTCTCGCCTTGCACACAGCTAGATTTGGGGGGTACAGGCTCAGAGCAGTCCCTAAAGCTGCATATGGGGCAGGTGGACATCAGCACTTAGCGCACTGGGGGCCAGGGCTGCAAAATCAGAGCCCCCCCGTGCCCCATCCAGGTCTCTAAGGGCAGGTGCCATGATTCACCGTGGAGGAGAACGGCCCGAGCAGGAGGCCGGTGCCCCCACCGTGAAGCGCTGGGAAGAGCCGCCTGCCACGTGGCAGCAGCCTCTGAGGGCACGGGGAATTTATAGCGATGCCTCCCCATCTGCTGCTGCCTCCACAGCTGAACCACCCCCCCGGGGATGCAATGCAAGATGAGCCCCCTGTGACTTTAAAGGAGCAGGTTTGTTGTAAAGCTGGGGGAAGAATAACCCTCCGCCCATTTGCTCTGTGGTTGCAGTTCCCCATTCATCCCCTCGTGCCGAGGGATTCAGTGGGTCTGCTCCTAACCCCTGCCCAACTTCGCAAGTTATCAAAAGGGAAAAAAAGCAGATAAATAAGACACGGAGCTAAAAACCTTGAGGTAAATAAGACACGGAGCTAAAAACCTTGAGGTAAACAGCCCAACAAGATAGGCAGTAGCTGTACACGCTGTAGGGTTCTTTGGCGTGCGCTATTTTACGAGGATACAATCTTGACCCACACGTGTATCCTCAGGCTTAAATGTTTCAGCCAAAAGCTTTCTAACCAATCCCAGATTTTGTAAACTGAAGGGTAGCACTGGTTTAGTCCTGCGTCACGTGTACACATCAATGCATCAGCTGTAAACCTTTGCTTTCTTAATGCTTTTGGCCTTCTGTAAAGCAGTTGTTATTACTTTAGGTAGAACTCTAGAAGAGGTTAAAGAAAATGCGCATCCACATGGTGGATGGGTGAGGTGTAATCAGCTGTGCTTCTGCAATCAAATTTGAGCAATTTAGGCGTTACTGCCCTTCCAGAGGTGGTGTGATCCTGTCTCAAGCAGTTTGCTGCTCAACCAGCAGTCCCTAAAAGAAGCAGCAGAATAACGTGCCATGTAATAGCTGCTCCACCCTAAACATGCGCCCCCTCCCCCAAATCACTTTCCTTTGTAGGCCTCCTGAACACAGACACAACTCAAAAATGTAAGAGAAATTCCAATGTCTTTAGCCCACTATCAGGATAAACCAGCTCATGCAATGGGGAATTAGTACCTGCCCTAGCACCATTCTGTCCCCACAGGAAGAGGATACCAAGCTGTCCTGAGAGCTGAAAACAAAAGGCAGCACCTCTCCAGACATTAATTACCACCTTGCTGCCTGACAGGCACAGAGAGGCCTCCCCTCCCTTCTTCTGAATGGGCTTTTGATTTAAGAAATTACCATTCTAGAGATACCGAAAGCCTAACGGTCATCTACTGTGCATTTAAAGGGGGGAAAAAAAAGTGGAAGTCTCTTTGGCAATTACTATTCCCTGAGAACTTCAGGCTCTCACATTTTTCTGGTTAGCAGTACAGAGATCAGAGTTACACATTTATTAAGAAGAGGCCACTTATGTTCAGCTTGGCACAAACACGTTGTCTGTGGTAGTGTTTAATTAGAGATTAAAGCCAAGGAAGTGGATAATCAGGCCTGCTAATGAATCAGGAAGCTCAGTAAGGCAAAGAGATGAAGATTCTGCGGCTTTGCTTTATCCATCTTTACTTCCTGCTCCTTCAGCCTAGACTTGCAGGCTGGGATGCCTCTGAGCAGAGCGACACCAAAGCTTTACTCTGCCATATGGTCCAGGTGAAGGCAGAGAGCCTCCACGGCATCAGGGAATATCCACAGCATGCTCTGAGACATCAAAACAAACAAAAAATACATCAGTTATTGCGTTGCTTCCAGGGAGCCCCAGCAAAGGGGGAGAAGTTTAGCTTCCGTAGCATGCTGCCAGCAGGAAGGTACAATATTTAATGTAATTTTTATTGGTTGGACACTGTATGTCGGATGATGCATTTCAAGCCTCATTTGGCACAAAATTGAAATGGTTTAAGTCAACATTCAAGGTAAATGTCTGAATTTTTATGGCCAAAGGCCCCAACTTATTATTATTTGCTTCTGTGCTGTTGGTTAAATTGAGCTTTTGTATATTTACTGCATCAACCTAAACTCTAATCAGACTGATTGCTGGCGGGGATATTATGGCTGGGAAAATAGGTCTTTTGCTGAGGCAATAACAGGGTAACAGACTTGCGCTTGCAAAGTCTTTCATAAATAAGAGGTCATATCTAATAATATTTGCTTAAAACTTCTTAGAGCTTCTGTTCTCAGATGCTACTGGCTTTTTCGTTTCAGCTTTAAATAAATACGTGGGTATATATTTGCTGGGAAAAACAGAAATAATCCCCCTCTCCTAAGCCATCATCTGTTCTACCACTGAGCATACGCAGGAAGATTGGGGGTATTGAAAGAATAACGAGACAAGAAGTCAAAGTTTATTCAAGGAGGTAACACAGAAAAAGTTAATCACCCAAAGCCTCCCGGAACTGGCAGCAACCACCTCTCGCTGTCCATCCCCAGACACATCCCCACCTAACAAGCGCATGCATGTACACACGGGACATCTCTGACCCCAGCTCCCTGTCTTCCACCCTCCTTCTGCAGAGATAAAGCCACTGCTACTGCCCAAATTGGTTTGGACACATGGGAGCATGGTCTCAAGGAGCACCGCTCGCTCTCTCAAGGGAACGGAGCCAGATGAGCAATTCTGGGCACTAGAACTCCCTATTCTAATCAAAGCCTGAATGCAGTGACCATGCAGATGTTGATGAAGAACTATCATTTCCAAGAAGAGGCCAGGTGGGTTTTCCAGACCATCATCTGGCCTCTGGATTCAACAGTGATACAAGTAATCAGTCCAGCTAAGCGCAAGGGATACATGACTTCTGCACGAGCCAGGAGGTATTGCAGGAAATTGCAAGGATACATAGCCAGATAGACCTATCAAACGAAATATTTCCAAAAAACTGAGAGAGGACCTTGGATTTAGTGAAACACACACAACAGACTGAAATGGAAGCAGACGACAAGGGCCAGCACCCAAAGCTTTTGTCATCCAGAAGACTGTATCACTCGAGCGACATCTGCGAATTACTCTGACATCACAGAAACGGAGCTAACTCGACTCAAAGACCTGTGGCAAGCTCCTGTCCCCCAGAGAAGGAAGGAAGAAGTACTTACAGTGCTTCAGGCCAGATCCAGCAACCAGCCCATTCCCCCAGCAAGCAACTGCTAAAACAGCAAGCCAAAAAAGATGGCAAAAGCCTTTAAAGAGGTCGTGGCCAGGAGCCTGCAGTTGAGTGCATGCACCAAGTCAAGATGCACAAGGACAGATGCTGCCTGACTTCTGGGGAGAGGGAGGGAAAGGGGCACTGAAGCAGAGCTTCCTGATGCAAACACGTAAATGTCAGTAAGCAGCATGGAGATGAAACAGGCCTGACAGATGGAGCCATCCTGGTTTTTGTTTGTCTCCAAAGTTGTCAGTTCAGGTCTCCAGGTCAGAAATCATTTTATCTGTTAAACCATATGCTTTGTAGAACAAAACGCCTGGCAGACTTCAAGGCATATGTATTTTAAGGAGCACAGTAACATGCTGAACATCTCTACACACTTGCTTCCTATTTATTATTACTGTGCTACAGAAGAGGTTTTCTCCTCTTGCCCTGACTGTAGTCTGCAAATCACTGTGAGAAAGAAAACCACCAGTTCACCCCACTCTAACTTCACCATTTATAAATATCCTGTTCTAAAAATCCAATATATAAAAAACCCCCGCAGCATTCACTACAAAAGCCTGTACATGAACAGCAGCCACTTGGAAGCAGCAGCAGAATAAATCCAGCACATGCCCATCCCAGGATGCCATCTCTCCTCACGACCATCAGGCATTTGTGCAGTTGAGGGTTGTTTGCTTGCAGCAGAAACCTTGGTTTCACTCAAGGTGGTGCAACCTCATACAAACCCCAAATCAGGAGAGTGATTTCCAGTCCTCAGCTCTCAGGGGATAAGAAGCAAGGTTTTTGCGTTTGGCTGCAGAATGCTTTTCCAGAAACCCCACAAAATAACAGTGGAATTTTTCAGCTTAGCGTGACCCTTACTGAACACACAGCAGGGTCTGAATGGGACAAAAAGATGCCTCATTCTTTTTGCTTTGGTTCATGCCAATCCCTTTGTATGAAACACCCCTTGGTTTATTTTAGGCTGCTGCAATCCTGCAAGGTCCGAGCCAGATACTGCTTTCTGACACTGCACGTAGCTGCCCACAGAGTCCAGGCAACACATTTTCCCTCTCCTAAATACAAATAAATAAAAATAAATGATAGACAGTCTATCAAACTGATTAGCCAGACACAGATAAAGCATCCCCAGGAGTCAGGTTCATGGCCATCAACTTGGGTGCTCAGAATAGATGTCCAAGACAAATCTCCAAGCACTAACTCACTGCCACGCTTCAGGGCCAGGGGCTCAAAATGCACAAGGGATTTGGGGCAGTGTAACAGATGCCACTGAAGGTTGCTTGATGAAGTCACATTAAACCATCTTTATTTTTCTTCAGCCAATAACGCAAAGTCTTTAATCCCAGGTTCTCGACAGCCTAATTAAGTAAGTAGAGAAGGATGGATTTTCACCAGACAGATCAGTAGGGCTCCTCACCCCACCCAGCCCAAATTTATCCCCCTCCTGATGGAGGAAAACCACTCCGAGCAACACCCAAGGTTATCGTGGCAGGGCAGTGGAGGGATTTAATCACCCTCTGCTGCAAAGACAAGGCTTATGCTTGCTGATGTGCCTGCCTGGAACAGGCAGGGACTCACTGCAGGGGCTGAGGGAGTACAGAAGGGCAACTGCTGCTTCGCACACACTTGGGTCTTGGTGACAGAAAAATGCAATGGCAGGTTTTCAATAGAGATAATCAACTTCCTACAATTTTCTGCTGAAAAGTGGGATTTGACTGACAAGCAGACTTGTGCTAAAGAAATTGGGTTTTCTCCCTCTCTTCACCCCTCCCCCCCCCCCCCGAAAAAAAAGAATCATCAGAATGAAAACATTGACAAGTTGGACTTTCTTTTGTCAAGAAGGAAGCAAAATCCTGAACTATTTAGCTGAGAAGAAAGAGACTTTGATATGCTGCTATGCTTTATCCCCAGGACTCCTAAAAGGCTTACCTCCTATCTGCTACCTCTTACCTTTAGGCTGGCTGAGACACTTGCCAAGTATTGTGCCTGGGCAGGAAAAGGCTCAGGGAATGGGGTACTCAATATCACAATAAAACACCAAGAAAAGAAAAAAAAACAAAAAACAAGAAAAACAAAATGGCTCAGACTGTCTATCTTTTGCTTGAACTGCCTGTAGGGGAACAAAAGCATCTCTCAGAACTGATTTATGAAGAAGCACATTAGACAGCAAAGGAGATCTTGGAGACCATCACAATCTGACCCAAAAATAGAGACTGACATGGAGTTGGCCTGCACTCCAAAACCACATAAAGCTTTCTCCGCATACAATACAAGATGTGTGGAAGACATGCAGCCCCAAAACCACATAACGTTCCTGGAGAACAGAAGCATTTGGGGGTTTGGCTGAAGTATTTCAGTGCCTTGCTATTATTAAATGAGTAGATTTCTGCGGAGATGAAAAATAAACAGTACATTTCCTCACTCCCTATCTCATCGGTTTCAAACACACACTGCAAATAAAATCCTATTTCTAGCAGTCTCTGTACTTACCTTGGACTCTGTGACATCTTGTTGCGTACATACAGCAAGGTGACATGCTCGGTGGATGAGGGAAAGGCTGTGGATGTGATCTACCTAAACTTCAGTGAGGCTTTGGACACCGTTTCCCACAGCACTTTCCTAGAAAAGCTGGCTGCTCAAGGTCTGGACGGGCGTACGCTTTATTGGGTTAGAAACTGACCGGGTGGCTGGGCCCAAAGAGTCGTGGTGAATGGAGTTAAATCCAGCTGGAGGCCGGTCACGAGTGGTGTCCCCCAGGGCTCAGTGCCTGGGTCAGTTCTCTTCAATGTCTTTATCGATGATCTGGACGAGGGGATTGAGTGCACCCTCAGGAAGTTTGCAGATGACACCAAGTTGGGTGGGAGCGTTGATCTGCCTGAGAGCAGGAGGGCTCTGCAGAGGGGTCTGGATAGGCCGGACCGATGGGCCGAGGCCAGCTGCGTGAGGTTCAGCAAGGCCTAGGGCCGGGTCCTGCAGCTGGGGCACAACAACCCCATGCAATGCTACAGGCTGGGGGGAAGAGTGGCTGGAAAGCTACCTGGTGAAGATGAGCCAGCAGTGTGGCTCAGGTGGCCAAGCAGGCCCACGGCATCCTGGCTTGGATCAGAACTAGTGTAGCCAACAGGACTAGGACAGTGATTGTCCCCCCGTACTCAGCTCTGGTGAGGCCGCACCTTGAATAGTATGTTCAGTAGTGAGGGGCCCCACACAAGAAGGCCGCTGAGGTGCTGGAGCATGTCCAGAGAAGCGCAACAGAGCTGGTGAAGGGTCTAGAGAACAAGTCTTATGAGGAGTGGCTGAGAAAGCTGGGAGTTGTTTACCTTGGAGAAAAGAAGGCTCAGGGTAGACCTTATTGTACTTTACAATTACCTTAAAGGAGGCTGTAGCAAAGTGGGGATCAGGCTCTTCTCCCAAGTGCCAAATGATAAGACGAGGTGAAATGGCCTGAAGTTGTGCCAGGGGAGGTTTAGGTTGGACACTAGGTCAAGTTTCTTTACTGAAAGGGTTGTGCAGCATTGGAATAGGTTGAGTCACCATCCCTGGAGGCCTTCAAGAAGTGCATAGCTGTAGAACTTAGTAGCATGGTTTAGTAAGGTTAAAGGTTGGACTAGATGACCCTGGAGGTCTTTTACACCTTGAATGATTCTATAGTTCTATATATCCATTTCTAATCCTCACTCATCTCTTGGAGTTTTCTAAGACTCTTCTTCCTTCCCTAACTGAACTTATTTTTTAGTATTAGAAAAAATACAGAAAAAAAATGGTTATTCCAAACTCAACAGTAGAAGTGAGATACTATCTCCCTTATAAACGATTCCTTGCAATTGTCAAGAGCTCCCCAGACAAAAAGCTGATGCACACATACAGCCAGCCCTTGAAGGATCTGCTAGCACCCAGCCTGCAGACTGCAATATCAGATCCAACGTGAACCACATTTGCTTCACACCCGCATAGCCACGCGAAGTCTGTTAAAAGCCATTTGCAGATTTGAGCCCAAAGCAACAGCCGGCTCCCTGGAGATGCCAGCTCTCAGGCAACCCTGCCTTCGCAGCAGGCATCCCACAGCAAGCTGCAGAGGGGTCACACAGCCACACGAATGCCACAAGCTCACCCTCATTGCCAAGACCTCAGCAGCCCTGCCAGCTGAGAGGGCATGGATTAAGAAATGGCAGACCCTACCTGAGGCACTAGCGAGTTCAGGAGCAAACCCCAGGCAACCAGCAAGCCACAGGCCCTTTACCACTCATTTGGTGAGAGGTTTCAAGTTGACAGAAGTCCCCTGTAACAGATCCATATTGCACTGTCTGAGAGGCCCTGTGTTTCACTGGCATGCAGCAAAGCAACGTTTGGGCTGCTGTGCCTAACACCAGCAGACTGTGGGGCTGACTTTGTGCACACAAGGTTGGGGCAGACTAAGAGTATATTCTTCCCCTCTTTACAGGCTCCCGTGTGCTGACATAACTTTAACTAATTACCAGATTGCCTTTCACAGGGCACTGTCATACCCTCTGAACGGATAGCCTGTTAGGACCAGAAATACTCATTACTGTAATAAAACACTGCAAGTCATCCATCTCGTAGGTGGTATATCTGCACCTTGTAGAACATCTACAGTGGCATGGATCTGCATTTAATGTGGCATTTTATCTTGGTGTCATCCAAATCTCCTGCCTGCTGAGTTTTCAGATACCAAAGTGAACAAAGTGAGGAACATCCATTTTTCAAGCAGCAGAGATGTTGCTCCTAGCCCCAGAGGCAGCAGCACCCAGAAAGCATGCCAGCGCTTGAGAACAAGCCTGGGTTGGAGGTTTCAATGCCATCGCAAGCCTTACACCAAAATCACACCTTTCAATAGAGCTTAAACCCACGTTACATCTCAGATCCCAAATAAGCTTAATTTTTAGGGCAGAAGGCTGGTCTTGCAGTTAAAACTCAGGGCTCGAACACAGCTGCTGTGAATTGAAGTCCTGAGTCAGATTCACTGTGACCTCAGACAAATTATTTTCCATTTTCCATCATTAAAAGAAGATAACACTACCTTATATCAAGAGAACGCAGAGATATTTGCCAGATCCACATGCATAGCAGTGATAAAAAGGCTATCAGGACCCTGATAGAGATATTCACATGGAGATTTTGAATTCATTCCAGTCTGAAATTCAAAGCACAGCTGCCCCAAACTGACATTTTCATAGAGCTCAGGTTTTTGAGGGGGTTTTGCAAATAAAGAGGTAGACGGGGGGTAGACAAGTAATTTTGCAAATCTGAGCTTTGTTTGGAGAACATCTTCAGCATTTTTACATTTCATTGCAATAAAAAAAAAAGTCCACATTTTTGGGTTTCTTTATGATTTCAAAAGTAAATATTTTGTTTACACTAAATGCAAGAGATCAATGTGAAACTTCATTTTGCTTTGGTGGAAATAAACCAAAATATTTACTATCCATCCAAAATAGATTTCAATTCCCCCGGGGCCCTCAACCAACTACCAAAACAGAAGGGGCCCTAATTTCAAAAAGCTATGCATTTTACCTCAAAAGCTTTACTGCTAACATTTAGTGCTCGAGGAAAACAAACCAAAAACAATAAAACCAAAAAAACCAACTACCAGTGGGATACAGAAACAGTCCTAGCCTTTTTACTGTAAAGGAAAGAAGAAAAAAAAACTTCAGACACTCTTCTGCATACCCAGAACTGCACGGCAAGTCTAAACCTGCGTGCTAGCACATCCAGACAAGAAAAGCCCTGAAGCACGAATTAACTCCAGGGAATGTGAAATCCCAAAGCTGTAGACTGATGAGCAAAGTCTGGACACGGACATCGATTCCTCTATTTCTGAGGTGCTTAGGAAGACGCACATTCATAAACAAGATGTTTTTTCCAGCCACAGTGCTGAGAAAAGGAGGAACACGTTTCCCATTGATTGTCCTGCTCTGCTTTTACAGTGGTGTACAGAATCTCCCTCTTCTGTAAGGAAAGTGGTGTTGATGTTTTCACGTCTCATTCGTCTTACTAAGCCATCAATCAACAAGTCAATAATTGGTAAACATGCTTCAACTTTCAACTTTGGCTTCCTTGAAGGAATAGTTTCACTAGCAGCTACTTCAAAATCTGTTGGGCAACTACTTCACTGTTTCTTTCACATGTTCATCACTGTCAGTAAGCAGCTTCTAAAGCATTTTTGCTGTGCCTTGAATTCAGTTTCTTCAAATTGGTCTCTCAAGTATTGCATGTATGAGTTCAAAGGCTTGAGATGTTAACAGCAGCAACACATCTTGGCATCTTTCTGTACAGTCTTACTTGAATTTTTTTTTTTCCAAAGAACAGAAACTATTTCTTAACAAGTCTTCCTTTTCTACTGACATGAAGCTTTACGCTTTGTGCCTCCTTGCTGATCTTGATCGCCGGTCAAAGAATCAAAGCCTGGTTCAGGCACTTCCCAGCCCTTGCACTGCTGACCACAGAGCTGTTAACAAATTTAATCCTAGGGAAGGAGAAACACTTTCCAGCTGTCAGCAGCCAAAACAAAAACGTGCACCACTTGCAACAAGCCAAAACGAAAAAACAGTTTGTATATTGTGTGCAGAAAGCCAAAAGCCGCCAAAAGCCAGCTTGGGTTAATGAGAGTCCCACAAAAAAGAAAAAAAAAGGAAAATCTAGAAACACCAAGTTTTCAGCCACCCTGCAAAACTGCACAGGGTCCTGCTACTGTGTGTACGTGTTTACACACCTGACCTGCAAGCAGCTGATAAACAGACACCTTTGCTTCACAAACACCTTATCTGAGGATGTGCAACTCCAGAGCTGCAAACTATGAATAACTGCCAGGATTGTTCTGCCTGGAGCTTCATCGTTGCTATAACTCAGGGTAAGATTAAGCTAATCATCACGGCTAGCGGCAGGTTTGCAGCCCAACCTCAATAAGTAACACGTTACTTCAACCGTTTCAAATAAACGCAGACAGGACTCTTCCCTCATCAGCGTTGTCAAGCACTTACAGATAAATAGGAATCCCTCCACCAACATTTTCCTGTTTCCTCCTGTACTCCTCACAAAATGACTCAGGCTGGCTAAATAACTCTGGAGCTCCAAGGTAATTTTCATTGTACTGTGATCTGACCGTCTCCTCAGAGCAATGAGACCTCTCAGTGCCAGAATTTAACAACTGCAACAATTCTCCTTAACACCTCCTGCCAGCATTATTGTTCATCGCTGAATTGCTTCATTAATTCCAAGTCGATACAACCAGCTTCCTTTTGTCAATCTCTGTATATTAACATATAATTTCAATGTTTGGGACCATTTTCAGGCTTGGAAATGAGATTAGCTTGCAGTGATTAAAATAAGTTCTCCAGGCTGGGCAAAATAACTAGTTCACAAAAGCTATTGATTGATCTTTGCAATGGTAAATATAACCACCATTCCCAAATTACAAGTTTAACGTTACACCACTCATTTTTGAAAGCTGTTTGCTTTCAATATCTTGCTTTTGTTTTCTCACCAAATAAACATAGGCAGACTTCATAAAAATTGCAGTCCTGTTTCCAGAGGGTTGCAAAGCCTTTACTGTATCAGTAGGAATGCAATTCCCTGCTAATGGGATGTCAAAACTGGCTACGTTGAAGGACATGAAGTGCACGGCAGCTGAGAAATCCTCACAACATTTGCTGTTAACATTCCCTTCACCACTTGCTGTTGCAATCACACGTGACATCATCAACCACAATTAATGAATTAGACTTGTCAGAAGGAATATTTTTCAGCAATAGGACTGGTAAGTGACGCTCCCGACGGAGCCGGTTCCAACAGCAAAGGATTGATTCAGCTGGGGGAGATTTATGAGCTTACCCTTTCCTTCGGAGGCTCTCCTGTGCTGCATCACTGCAGAGGAGGGCTTCCAGCGGGCACACGGCAGATACAAAATAAAACACAAGAGTGACCTGGTGGGACAACGGCAGTAGACTGAAGACTGCTTCCCACGTGGAGGTTCAAGTCCAAAACGACCCAGTTTATCAACACTTGCCAGGCAATTAGATGCAAGCGCACGCTGCCATTGAGCATACATGGAGCTTCCTGAAGCGAATCGTTTGGTTTTTGACAATCACGCAACCAGAGCTCAGCGATCTTAATTGTGCACGTTATCCCCTCAACATCGCCTGAAGGGCCTTCAGAGTCTCACGTGGCCAAACTGTGAGGTGGCTTCATCTCTGGGACCTCACTGATCGACAGCATCAACAAGAGGAGCTATAAAACCCCAAGGTCTTCAAAGGGGGAACTGCACTGGGGACTAACACCAAATGCCTCCTCAAGGGGTGGGAGAGATCCAAAGACAAACTTCAGGAATCACACGCTTGTCTCAGGGATACGTAAAAATCAGAGAAATCAACTGACAGGGAACCAAAAGTCAGAGCTTTATGGAGAGAGAGGAAACTACTAGTAAAGTGGAGATCAAAGATGTGCAACTGACAGAGCTGCTAAGGCTCATTACGTCTGGAGTGAAATCAATGCCACTGAGCTTACTGGGCGTTTTGCTAGGATCTCTTGAAGTTTTACCCAAAGCCCCAGCTCCATGGGTCGGGTGAGCCCAGTCCTCTTGGCTGTCATTTTAAAGTTTTTAATTCTCATGACTGAGAAGTGTAGAGATGTGATCAATCCCCTCCAAAACAACATCAGGAGGAAAAAAGACTGAGAGCACCCTCAGTAGGGACCAACAGAAGAGCTGCACATACGCCTCGGCTGCAGTGTGGTTCTGCACCCTTTGTACAATGGGGAGATAGCTCGTGCTCCCTCCCTGGAGATGTGTTTATATACATGCATTTGTTGTTTTAGTGCTCAGGTCTTAGGCAGTTCCACACAATCTATTTCTCCTTTTGTTTATAAAAACAAAAAGAGCATCAAAATAACAAACCAAATCAATAAAATCATGAGTTTTGTTCCCTGTGGAGCTCCTCTGACAGGCATTTCTTCCCACCCAAACCAACCTCTATTTTTCAACCTCCAAACAAAATGACAATGCTCTGCGGTATGTTCTCCCCTCTCCATCAGAGCCTCCCCCTTTGCGCACCCTACTGTCCTTCCCAGCACCATCTCCAGTGCCCCCATGTCAACAGGTCCCAGAGGTCCAAGTCTCAGCAGCGTTACTGCTGGGGCATCACCAGAGCAGGCATCACAAGCAAGCCCCAAGCTCCCCTCCTGGCTTTCCCTGCGAGCAGATTCACACAAGCAACTTCCTAGGGCAGACACAGCAAGGAGGCAGGGGTGTGCCCTCCTTGCTCTCCCCTACGAAGATGCAGGCACACACAGTAATTAAAGATAGCTGCTGCCTGGTGATTCGATCCACCGCCACCCCAACGACAGGACTGAACAGCACCCTGCAAAGTGCAGCAAGTTGTATCAGCACCAGGTTAAACAGCGAGGTGAGAGAGAAGGTGTGAATGTTTGGCAAACATGAACCTTCACTCCTTCTGTCCACAGTGATGCTGACCATTCAGAGCTACCTCCACCCACTGACACAGAAGAGAGCATGGAGAAGGAGATCCCCCAGGAACAGGTGCCTTGAGCCCAGTGATACAGCCATACAATAGGAGGCTCCGATTCTATATCCAAATACAGCCCAGTGCTTTCCAAATCCAAAATGCAGAGTTATATTTGCACGACGTTGCTTATTCATCACTGTAGAAGTGTCCTCCCCAGGTTCCAACCCAAAGCCAGCACTTGGGCAGCCCCAGCGACTCCCCTGTAGCACATCAACTCGGCTCAGCAAGAGAGATGAGCCAGAGCCGAGGGAGCTGGAGAGGTCTGCAATTGCTACGACAAGGACAGACGGAAAGACGGACAAAAGGAAGTACAGCCGCCCTGAAACATTTTCCTCCTATGGACAATGCTGTGGCCAGCAAAGCTGCATTGAGATTCCTCTCGGTCCCAGTGCGGCCGTGAGCTGCTGCCTTCCCTCTTTCGTGCCCAAGGCAGTTACGGCTCAGAGTCTTTCCCTGTCATGTTGGAATGAAAATATCATGATGTACAAATTATTATTTTTATAATTAATTATGCAGAATAACTAAAGTGAACATGACTTCAGCATTATGACAGCTTTGAAATTTACCACTTTGTAAATTAATAAGTAATGAATCCTGCTTGCTGGGTATACATTTAAACTAAGCGAAGGTTACCTAAACAAAAAGAGAGGCTTAAGCTAATTTGGCTATAACAGAGTGAGAAGGAGCCTCATAATTTTTGTTGGCAAGGAGGAGAGAGGAAAAGGCACCTCTTGTCTTTTTCCCTTTTCAAGTGAATGAGAAACACTGGTGGGTATGAGATAATCCCACTCCACACAACTTCTCTTAACCAAAACTGACTCGAATTCCCCCAGACTTGGCAAGAACCTAGGGCCTTGCTGCTGCACAGCCAAAGCCGAGAACAGCAGACAAGGTAATGCCTGTAAACATGATTTATTTAAACAAGGCAGCCAGATTCTGGAAAGATTCCTGTGTGAGTGATTTCCACCCCCCTCTCTCTGCCTGGCTGAGCAGAGCCGGACGCTTGCTGCTTTCCCATCTGCGAGCTGAGCCCCGCAATCCAGACTTTGACACCGCAGCCTTGGGCTTGACCAATGCACTGAGCAGACAAGGTGCAAGGTTATGAAGGTAAACATCCATCTGCAGCACTTAATGCAGTGTCTGTTGCTGAGCTCCTGCCACCCACCGCAGGGGCACCCTTCAGCTCTTGTGGCCCTGCAATATGTGGGCTGGGAGGCATGGCCCAGTCACCTCAACAGCAAGCCAGAGCGTGGTCCATCTCAGCCCGGAACTCTAATTCCTTCCCACTAAATCTGTTAGAGACCAAAGGAGTATCATTGTGCAAGTGCCAAGTTTTGGCATTGCAATAGCACAGTTCTGCAATGCACAGACCATATTTTTTTTTTATATCCCCCTCCCCATCCCATCTGACTGAGTGTCATTTAAATCACTCATGCTAAACTGGCAGGGCTGTGCCTGAACAGCAAAGCCTGGAACTACAACTGAGAGATGACCTTGGCAGTCCGGGCAACAGTAATTAAAGTAATTAGCAACACATCCCTAGACGTCAGCCTGTGAGCCAAGTATCTACGGGACACCTGTGGTGCAGGATGGCGTAAGTTAATGACCAGCCGCTCTGGGGGGGCATTTTTCCCAGGCTCTTGCTGCAGCTATAAATCATAGTGTGCATGCAAGAGAAGGCAAGCAAACAGCTAGTGCACAGCCCCACAAACACCAAACTCTTCCTTTCTCCACCTGACGAGCCCCTGCAGTTCAGGAGTACTTTGCTTGTAGCACTAGACAGGCCCGATATAACTCCCAGGGCACACAAAGCTTTCCACTGGTGCCAGAACACACCGTTATAGGGGACAAGACAAGCTACATGTACGTGCTTCCCCAACAGCAAAATTGGCTGCCTAAAAGGACGTAAACACAGCCCTGAGCAATGGAAGCAAACGTTAGTTTCACTCCCAGAGATGCCAGAGCCATCTCTTCAGCAGGGCAACGTGTTTCCAGGAGTCACAAGAGGTTCAGAAGAGGCTGCCTGGTGCAGTATCTTTCCAGTCACTTCTCTGTGCCAAGCACTGCAGAGTCAGCTAATCTGCGGAGGACAGAAGGGGAGAGAATCTCTAGAAAAATCACACTCAAGAAACCTGGATATTATGTTAAAAAAGTGCTGGTAAGATATTTTGCAGTAGCCAGCTGAGTTGGTTATGCAGACTCAATTATTGACAACGTGCTAAAGAGACGACAGGTGGCATCTCGGCACGTGGCGCATGCCAACGGGTTTCAATGGAAAGACTGTTAGCTGAGTTCTTCCTCCTCCCTAAGGACCTCTCATTTCCTTAAGAGGGACTGGGAAATAGCTAATATAATCTGCCTGTCTCTGAACACTGCTGCATCACTCTGTGATTTGCCTGGTGGCTTCTGAGTACTGTCTCAAGGAACCTGAGCAAGTCCCAAGGACTGGCACACATGCATTTGAAAATGAAAATGTTTATAACAAGCTGCATCTGTGTGTTCCTTGGGATGCAAACAGCCTTGCAGCAACCATAGCTATGCTTCTTTCCTCCAAGTAATGGCCCTCTCCTCGCAAGCACGAAACCTGTTATTTTCCTGCTCAGCCCAATGCAGGACATGCAGCCAAGTCCCCATCGTCCCCACAGCACATCCCCCTGCTGAAGGACGACAAAGGCTGCCTGCAAATCCTTTGTCTCCACGTTAAGTTTGGATTTCAAGAGACTGACATTTCCCAGAGGAGAAAGCAGCCTCGCCCACTAAAGAAGGCCCATCAGAAACTCTCATTTTGTAATGGAGAAGGCAAAGATGAAGCAACATAAAACCGGGTCAAGAACTGCAGCTGTGGAGCTGCGAAAGAGCACAGGTCAAGCCCCAGCGCAGCATTTGGACGATCAGCCCCAAGGGGAGAAGGCTCCCCCTTATTTTGACTAACGTGCTTTGCCATCACCAGACAGGGACCGCAGCAGCCGAGGCAGAAGGCTGGATGTGCAGGCTGCTTGCTGCCCTACAAACCAGCTGAACCCCACTGCCTCTCAGGCAGCAGTTGAGAGCTGTTCATCCCCACTCCTCTCAGCATCTGATGCTTGTTTGATTAATTCACATCTGTGCCACTATCAGCCGGGTGAGGAAAGTCATCAGCATTCGACAACAAGGCCAAAGTCTCATTTGGGCTGCATCATGCAAAGCAGCTGCCTCCCTCGCCCTGCCACGGAGACGAGCCAGCAGCCGGCAGAGCTGGGCAGGCAGGCAGATTGCACAGAGATGAAGTTTAAGGGTGGGTGGCTGCAGCAGATCGGTGGGATTTAAGGATTAGGGAGAGCGGATTGTCAGCTTCGAGGAGGGATCAGCGTAAAGGCTGAGTGCACGAGCAGATGTCGGTGATTTCCCCCACGCTGCTGCTCCCCACCCCAACGCTCTCCCCTGCACACGTTATCCCCTCTCAGCATCACAGATCTCCCCTCATCCTTTTTTCCATTCGCCAGCCTGGCTCTGCAGAAGCCAGCTGCACTCCCCAAATCCACTCACAAAAAGACTTAATGTGAAAGATTAAAGGTGTCTATCTGGTTGCCTTCCTCCGATTCTTTTGCTCTTTCTCTGTAACACAGGTGCCCCCGTCACCCCACCGAGACTTCCTTATCCCCAGTCTTGGTGGCAATCTCACCTGCACAGTCATCCTCCTCCTTGCCTAGGGAACAGCAGGTCCTTAAAATGGAAATGAGGAAAGGAGATCCCTCTTTTCTTGCTCTTAACCTTTCCCACCCAAACCCCATGAGTTCTGTGGGGCTGCCCACCCTCCTGCTCCCAGAGCATCCCACAGTCTCAGTGAGTTGCAACAGGCACAGCGAGACCCATGACGCCAGACTCGTGGGTCTGTTTACGTTTAAAAGCAGATCCACAGACAATTCACTCCCTGCAACATTGGCAGCAGATAATGAGTCCCCAAGGCCCCTTTTTTCCAACAGTTTCCTACAAAACCCCCACGTTAGCGGCTTTCACAGTATGACCTCTCTCCCTCCTTGCTGAGCAAGCTGGAGCAAACATGGTTAATGAGCCAGCCCTCTGCAAGGGCACTCGGCCTGGAGCTGAAAGCATTTCTGCTGCAACCCAGAGGACAGGACGCATTCATCACTAGGCCAGGTAGCCCCGAGGCTGGGATAAGAAAAGGCATGGAAGATGTGGAAATAGCACCAAAACGCCTACGATGAGCAGCAGCACCGTGAAAATCAGGGAGCGGGTACCCAGTCAGCAGAAGACATGCAAAATGGAGAAAGGCGGGGGAAGGGGAAGGAGCTTCACAACAGGGCAACCTTGCCCCAAAAGTCTTCAGGCAGGGGTGAGATACCAGCTGCACGCCACGGCAGTTTCCCAAAGGAGCTGAAGGGGATCCAGCACTCACCTCACACCCTGGCAGCGGGGAAGACAGGAACGGCTCGGTGCTGTGCGAGGAACGGCCCTGGAGCTAAGTCACGGCACATAAAGCAACCAGGCACAAGTTGCCAGTGTCATGCAGAGATGGAAAAAAATAAAATACTTAAAAAATAGGATGGCTAGCACCCATTCCTATGGCTGAACCAGGTTCCCCCCTGGTTGAGAATTATAATTTAAGGGGAAAGAAGGCAGGACAAATAACTCCGAGCCTGTGTTGCTTATACAGTAGACAAGATTTAATAGACAGAGTGTACGGAGTCTTATCAGCACAACTCACGCTCAGTAGTGCAAGGGAGGGCATCATACATTAGCTTGCTTTGACCTGCAGGGCCCTCAGTGGGAATTTTCTCTACCACACTGACATTATGTTGTTTAGATGCTATGCACATCTCGCCTGCATGGAAACATGCTGACACTTTGGAGGCTTTTGAATACAGAGAAAGAGCAGAAATAAAAAAACATGTCTGGGTCGCAAATGTTTCTCTAATAGTTATAGATTTAATTCTATGGTCTGGAGGGAAGAGTAGGAGAAGCGATTATTCCACCCCCCCTTTCCTTTTCAAAACATGGAGGGGAAAAAGAAAAAAAAAAAAAGGCGAATTACTGCCCTGGCCTGCCTTTCTTTAATTCTCTGGTTTTGCTGTAGCTTTCTTTCCTTCTTACCTCCATCAATACAGGACCTAGCGAAGATCTAGCTAAAACTGTGGACAGTTTAGCTTGGATATGACATTCCTGGGCACCCCTAAGGAATAAGTTAACATTGGATCTCTCAGTGTAGAGAGCTGAAAAACCAGGCAAATTATTTGCCCAGCTGCCCTGGTGTTTTACATCCTCCAGAACTGGGTTATATCCAGACAGGAGGAGAGGTTTACATATTCTTCCACCAGAAACTGCTTGTAGTCCCTCAGATTGCATACTTCCCAGTTGCTTTCATCTTAAACTCCAGCACCCAAGTTAAGGTGAGAAGAAAAAAGACAATAACTAGCAGGACATCTTCGTGTTTCCTCTCATCATGCAAAATTGACAAAACCAAAATCCCCTACTGTCCCCAAATGCCGTCAGAGATGGGGGGAAAGAAAAATTGGGAGTCACAGACAAAATTGGGCAGATAGGGGGCTCATATTTTTTCAAGGAAACCAAGCCTCATGCTGCTCCCCCAAGGCTGATACGGGAGGAAACGTGACCAAGCAGAACTGAGCTGAGAAACTCATGGGATGATGACTGCAAAGCCTGTGCGGGTTCAAGAAGGGCCCTTTAAGCCAGAGAAACACCTGCATAAGGGGAACATGAGAAAAACCCAATGCTCCCCAGCCCACAAGCAGGCAGTAAAGAGGAGCTTAAGATCTATGAGAAGTGAAACCATCACCGCAGCAAGTCCGCTGGGCTGGGGGAAGCCCTTTGAGTCGGTGAGCAGCACAGTGCCAAGGCAGCACGAGGAGGAGGAGGGTTTACAGAGATACCCAGGGACTGCTACCACCACATTTGTGAAGCGGGCGGATGCCAGGCACAGCACAGCCACACCAGCCCTGCAAACGGAGGAAGCAGCAGGCAGGTGTCTGGCACTGCCGGGGCTCTGCAGGGAGCCTGTAATTGCAAGCAGCCACCTGGGAGCAGGAGAAGAGCACCAGGATTCCCTGTGCCCAGAGGTAGCCTCGTTCATCTCCATCAGGCACATATGGGCTGCTCAACCTTTAAGCACTTAATTAGTTTCCTTTTTGTTTTTAAAGGCAACATTTGGGTGCTGCGCTCCCCTGGAACTGGGCATGATGGATGGGCTGTTTGCACGGGCACAGCAGCCCAGTCCTTCAGCCTCAAGCAGCCAGCGTGGTCCCACACACAAGCATTTCTGATGCCAGAGATCCTCGCTGGTGGCAACTACCCAAGTGGCTGGACTTCACCCCCACTGCTCCCCAGGGCAAGCAACCGGTCCCAACCACCCCCAGCATCCCTCTGCTCACATTCGGTCCCTTACACAGGGCATGCGGCACTTGGCTTTCACACAATGCAGGGGAGCAGAGACTTCTGCTTCCATCCTCAGCTGCCCAAACCCCAGGTCCTGGTCACTGCTCCCTGCAAGCTCCCTGCTCCAGCCCTCAGGACCCACCTTTAAAAGAGAAATCTGCCTGTGCCAGAAAGGTGGAAGGGAGCTGAGGAACAAATCTGCTTCAGCTTGGGTCACAGTAGGTCAAAGTGATAAAAAATAGATGTTTGAGAAGCCACCAACTGGAGATTGAATTGATCTTCTGTGCTAGCTCCGAACACCCGGGGAACCCAGGGTAGGCATGCTGAATGCCCACAGATCAATGCAGAGAGAAGCGCTCACACAAGCCCTCAAGTAGCTGCATTGCTACCCTGCAGTCCTCAGCACTCAGAGTTGTTTTCTTTCCTGTTTAATTCCTCATAACTCATTTCTAAGACCTCCCCCCCCCACACACACACACACGTCCTTCCCCATGCTTTTCCTCTTAGATAAAAACAATGTGGCTTTTTTTTTTTATTCCAGCGGGGTTCCAGCTAATAAAAAGATTTATAATTAAGCCAGTAGATTTCCTTTTGCTATGCTGTCCTGGATTATGAGAAAGTATATTTATATGCAATTATGAAATGAACAGTATTTCTTACCCAAGTGAAGCTTTAAAAGTCATTATGAATCCATTAACTCAGCAGACCTTACAAAAGGCCTTCTCTGCTCTGGATTTATTTTAATTTAAAGCAGATAGGAAACTTTTCCCCTCCCTATTTTTTAACCCAGCTTTTCTGCAATAGAGTTGTACCAAAATGAAAAAGATGCATCAAATTCTGCAGTAAGGGGCCAAACTCTTGGCAGGCACAGCTCCGTTGGGCTCGACACCACTTCAGCTACTTCCAGGCTCTCTGCCCTGCAGCCCCGAACACACCACCTTATTCTGAAACCTGGGAAACATGTAGGAATTGGAACCTTTCTTGACCGACCCTTCATTTGCTTAAATGCTGCCTCAGCATCATTGCATGCATCTTCTTGAAGCTCCTCTCCATGGTATCAAAAGGGAAAGAGCATGCTGCTACACACAGGAGCTAGCTGTGATTTTTATTTATTTATTTTTGCTTCCACTGCAAAACATCACCAAAAAGATCGCCAGTTAAGTATTTTGTGCCCAGCAGTCTGGGACACTTTAGAAGAGCCCATCTCAGAGCTGGAAGACAAGAAAAACCCACTGGAAAAAAACAGAAGAAAAACTGCTGCAGGGACCTCTGGTCAGGGAGTTGCCCCAGCACCTAGACTTGGGTGGAGAGAGGCAAGAGAGCTTTAATTGGCATGTGTGATCACAGCCAGGGCTTTATAGCAGCTGTGACTGGCAGCAACCCATTGCTCCCCAGCACCATGCTGGGGCACTAACTCATCCGGCCCTGGCATGTCCTCAGCTCTGTTCACATCCCCGGCAAAGCACCGGGAAGGGAAGCAGTCTCCTGCCCTCCTGCTGCTTGCAGCCCTCCTCCACCTGCAAGCTTCAATGATGGAACTGGGCACTGCTGGGGGTGGGTGTAGCAGCACTGCCCACATGAGGACAGTGGGATGTGCAAGCACAAGCACAGGTTTCAGCAGCTGTGGCATTAATTATAGGGAGACCTTCTTTTGGCTCCCCAGCATGGAGAGGGTTTCATCATCCCCATTTCTAATGAGGTCCCTAGTGACCAGGCTCTCAGAAAGTCCTACCTGTGCCATCCGTACCGCTGCTTGACAAGAAGGGGCTGTCTTTGGGATTTTAAACAACAAGTCATCAGGCAGAAGAATGGCAGGCGCCCAGCAAAATATGTTCAAGCCCCAGCCATCTTTCACTATTTCTTATCTACACACAGGATGAGGATGGCTCATTTTACTCACCTTAAGAGGAAATCCATCTTCAAGTCACAAAAAAGAGGCTCAGTTACTATGGCCTTTTCATTAACATGGCGGCGATAAAGCACAGCAGCATCCCCTGGCTGTCATATTAAAAGGATCTGGGAGGAATATTAAAAGGGAATTTGCCTGCAAGCAGAGGCAGGGAGGAGGGCGACCCCACGGTGAGGCACCACTCACCGCTCCACCACCTGCTCACACTCCACTGCCACCAGCTCCTCACACACCAGCAATTTCCCCCCAGCTCCTATCAGTCCAACAGAAGATTTGTTGGGGCCTCATAATGTAAGAATTGGGTTTACACATCTACCCAGCTCCTTATTGCCCCATCTTCCTTTTACTTGCAAAATACGAATCGTTGCTGGCACATGGGAAACTGGTATGGATGGAAAGTACTTGGTCATGGGTGTGTTGCTAGAAGTCAGAGACACCCCAGAGAAGACAACATAAGCATGACAGGCTCCAACTGAATTTGAAGGCTCCTTCACAGTGGGTTTGCAGAGACGGAGCAGGATTCATCCAGCATAGCTCTGGGAGCAAGATCCTTTATTTGTCAGTAACTTTAGGGTTTATGGACCAAACTGTGTGGTTTTTCATGTCATTCCAAAACAGGTCTCCAAGCAAGGTTAGATAAGCCACGGGACACAAGTGCTCCTTCCCACTCTGTTTGCATGTTTCCTCGGGGTCTCTCTCACTGGAGCAAAAACCCAGCTGCTGCCAGGCACTTTTTCAGGGCTCAGGACCCGCAGCCACACTGCTGGATGCTAGGAGGAAACCCCATGTTAGCTCCAACCACCAAAAGACCCTTGAGCTATCCGGAGGGCGCAACCCTTCACAGGGGACACCAAGAGTCCCCTTGGACATCGTGGTTGGCCACTGGTGGGGCTCGTTACCCCAAGTTATACAAGATCCTCCCAAGCTGGGCACTTTATCAGCACCTCCAACCTCTCCGGCACTCACCTCCCTGCTGTCTGCTCCAATCACAACAAGGCCGTGAGTGTTTTCAGTCCTCAGACGAATTAAACCTCCCTGACAGCCTCGATCTGCCTCTAGTTCTCCGTGATGCTTTCACTTCCAGTTGGCTCCGTGAGCGACAAACCTGCTTTGACACCTCCACTGTTTCTCAGTCTCATTTTCCCCGTGTGATCTGCTTCTCCCTGTCTTTGTCATGCACTATGTGATTTTTTGCACCGACAAAAACGTTCTGATCTCCTCCTCCTGCACCACCCGCCAACAATTCTCCATCTATGCTGTTCTCTGGCCTTTCAGATATTTAATAAAGCAGTCATGTAGTAAGAATAAAAAAAGTAACCAGGGCCAAGGAGTTCTCTGCAAACTGACTGCTCTGGATTTAATTTGGGGAATGTGGTCACAGTTAGTTTCATTTGGCTTGCCCCTTTGCCACATAACACTTGTTTTCTTAGTGGTTTGTTTGTTTGTTCATTCCCCCCCTCAATTCAGCTTGAGCAAAATTCTCCATGTGCTTTGCAACATGAGGTACAGGGCCCTTCACTCTTGCTACCATTTTAATCCGTTTGCAATTTACAGAAGCTTTGGCTAAGGGTGAAAGGTTCTGCATTTCATTACGATGGCACACAGGGACCTCTGCTAACCTGTGCTGTGCAGCACTATCTTGACACAGCACGGCAGCTGCACTTAAAAAAAAAATTCACTATCTCAGATATTACCAGTTCCAACATCTATTCCCTTATGTTAGCTGCAGGGAATAGCAATAAGTCCATAATGAACTTTAAAGAGCAGCCATGTTTACAGGTATTCCGGCCACAGGTACTGTCACCACATTCCATCCCCAGCTCCTGCTCACCTCCTGGGTCTCAGGGTCTTGTTTGCTTCCCTCCGTGATGCATTTCCAGACACACCAAGTAACGATCCACAGGAAGAGATTCTTGCACCTCCTGTTTTTTTTTTTTTTTTTTTTTTTTTTTTTTTTTTTTTTTTTTGTCCTGCAGCTCTCTGAGCACTTCAAAGGGAAACAAGCTTTGCTATGTCCATACTGCAAAAGGGAGAGCTCTATGCAGAACACAACACCTAGTGGAAAACCACAGGCCCCAAGCAGGTAGGTGGCCAACCAGACCCAACTGCTTCCAACAATCGATGTCTGTGCTCTCACGCCCACCTGAGGAAAATCTTTTTTACCTTCTACATATGTCTCTGCCTACAGACGTATGCAACCTTCTTCTAATAAAAAATACAATATGCTCAGAGCACAAGTTCATATTTAACAACACAACCCACACCTTTTTATAAATCTACTTCATTGTGCTGAAGTCTCAATATAATCAGAGATGACTTAGTCACCTGTTAAACAACAACCACCAATACTGCTGTGACTATGAATCTTTGTGAGGCATCTGTGGTGCAGGCACACGCTCCCGTGTGCCGCCTCCTAACACTCTTCCTTGCAGTTGCCCACTAACAATGTGAAAACATGGTTTGTTTAAAAGAAAAGGAGGAGGTCAAGTAGCTAAAAGCTCCGAATTTGACCCCTCCTGTCCTATTCACAGTATTTTAAAAAGAACGCCGGCTTGGAAATATGCTATTAGCAAGAACTACTGGCTGTTAGCCCTGAAAAAAAAAACATTTACTTTCTCTTGACAAACCTGATGGCATGCCAAGCAGCGTCCCTTCTGCTGCTGCAGGGCATTAAATGAGTTCAGGCACCACGCACAAGTCAGGGTCAGGATGCTGGAGCAGCAGCCACCAAAGGAAGGGCTTCAGAAGCAGCAGCAGTTGTTCACCCGCTGCTTCCTACCTCGGGTCATTAGCAGGAGCTGAGTCCAAAAGCTCTGGCTCGGAGGCACGAGCCCTTGTGACTGCTGGGGACTGACAAAGTCCAAAGCAGGTCCCCAGAGCGCAGGGGCTGGAGTGCGGTGCCTTCCCAAACTGACCACAGCCTCTCCTGGCTCTGGGGGCACTCATTTAACATTTAACAGCCTCAGTGGTCCACCCCTTCTCCAGCTCACATGTGCACAGAAGAGGAGTTTGAGCTTCTCTGTCTGAAGTTCGGTTTTAAAATGCGGTTGGCCCTCCAGTGGGTGCTTCCAGAGCAAGAGATTTACAAATCTTGGCATGTGTTACCTAAGCACTCCCTGCTGCACCCAGCCAGGTTTTCTCCCATAGATTTTCCTAGGTAGGCAATAGTGAGAATACTGGAGGCAGAAAACACATCTTTAAATTTCCCCAAGCTGTCTCCAGGACAGACAATCCCTTTAAGTGAAGCACAGGGACCTGAAGCTGTACAAAAGCAACAAGGTGAACCTCCTTAGCACAGGAGCCTGACAGACAAGTGCAAAAGGCTAGGATTTAACTCCAGGTAACACAACAGACTTTGACGCGTTACTGGAGGGTGAAATGCAACCTCTTTTAGCGACCTGTTGCACATAACCAGTTGATCTCCCAGCAGCTAACAGAAAATGCATTTAGACTTTGCTCTCTAAATGGTAGGACTTCCTTTCTATACAGTACAACAAAGGAGACAGATATGAAACAACATGCACAAGGTCACCTAAGGAATTAATTGCAGAGCAAGTAGCAAACCTGAATCCAACCATGAAGCCTACTTAGCCCCAAAGCCGCTAGTTACAAGACATATCATTTATCAACTTCTATCAAATTAGGCAATCAGAACACCATAAAGTCATGCTTGTGGAGCATTTTAAAATGGCAGGAGAGGAAATGCAGCTTCTGAGTTCCTAAGAGCATCTCACAGAAAAGGCAAAATAGTGGTATAATAAAACAAACTATTTTAAAAAACAACACCTCATCTAGTATTTATCTACGACTCGACAGTCTTCCTAAATCTAAGTGCAACACGGTGGTAATGGGTATCTTAGACATAATTTAAAGTGTTGCTGAAATTTCTTACATGCAGAAAATCAGTTGCTGAGATCAAAGGCTGATGCATCTAGCGACTCTGTCTGTGACAAAAGAGAGATTTCTAACAGTGAATTACAGTGTTAAACAAATTGGGCTCATCTCCCCTAAGAACGCTTCCCTTCGTACTTAAGAGTACAAAGTTTGTTCTATATAGGCTACTCACAAAAAAAATAATGGGCTGTCTGTGCAGTGACTCATACCTAAGGAAATACCTTAGAAGACTGCTGAAAAACAAGGAGGAGAAATACACCAAGAAAACAGGTGGAAAAAACAGCCTTCCTCGCTACTGCAGCCTGTTGCAAGGCTGTGGCTGCCAGACAAGAAATTAGGGAAACCCTATGAAGTCCTGGAAAACTTCCATAAACATGCCTAGGTACCAGAAAAAGCCGTACAAGTCATCTCCACCCAGCCTCTACACAAACATCTCCTACCCTCAAGGAAATATCTGCCCTTACAGCTAAAGATGGATCACCGTGTCCCTCAAGGGAGGCAGTAAAACCTCAGGAGAATTAGGAGACTACTGCACCATCCAGAAATGGCCACAAGGGGAAATGTCCCATCTCCAGACATGCTGTAATTCAACCACTCGAGAGTATATGACAATGTCCCTCCACAGGGATCATTTTAAAAAAAATGTTTTCCAGTGAAGGTCATGGCGAACAGCCTCCCAAGTCCTTCCCCAACAGCATAGGAGTCGCAGCTGGGCACATCCTTGCTCTTTGGAGATTCCTCCCCTCCACCTCCGTGTAAATAAATAAAACCAGCCTCCCCCTGCACACAGCACAGGTATGGCGAGGGGGGATAAGCAGAAGCATCCCCTACAACACAGGTACCTTCCCTGGCTTGTGGATGACTTCTGCTACCTGAAGGCAGATCCTTTGTTCCCTTCCAGGCTGCAGATGGCACTTACTCCTCCTGGCACTTCCTGGCCAAGTCTGCTTAAACAACAGAAGCTGTGGCTTCTGTTGCAGGTTGCACATATCTGGAGAATTGCTTCCACCACCACCACCCCCCCCCCCCCCCCCGCAACCGAGTGTTTGTTTTTCTGAACCACAGGCATATTTGTATTAACAATATAAGGAATTCTTTGCTGGGTTTTCCCCACCTGCTTCTTACCCTGAATATCAAATAAACAGGGTGAAACATCCACGCCTGCCACCTACACAGATGCTCCAGTTCCTCCTCTCAATAGGAGCAGAGTAGGCTTGGTTTCATTTATTTTCTTTACAGAATAACAAAGCAATTCTGAGGCGTTCTCTGCAGGCAAAAGCTACCTTCAAAGCACAATAACCAGTGAAACAGTGCCATCTCGGCTCTTTGAGGAGGGCCCATGCAAACAGCAGATGGCAGTGGGAAATCCTACACCCTATCACTGCTGTGGGCAAAAAGCAGCAGGTGACAGGAGCAGACTGAGGTAGGAGTTGCTCATCCAGGAGAAAACGAAGGTAGAAAGTTTTCTCCATCCCTGAGACGCTCACAGGGTTATTTTTGCACTCTACCAGACATCGGGGAGGCTTGAGTTAGCTAACAGCTTTCTTCACCGGGTTGTAGAAGGATAGGCAGGGAAGGAAGGCTCTTAACCTTACAAAACCCTCCTGGGATGCCCAGGGGCTGGAAGAAAAAAATAAATACTGCTTTGCTGCTCCCAAACTTAAGCCAAGGCAAGATCACGGACTGCCCTGCACTGTCCATGAAACTGAGACGTCCAGGTCCTCCATCCTCACCACTGCTTCTCACTCCATTCACCGCTGGAAACTGCTCCTGTTTTTCCTCTGCCTCTCCACCGTCTCAGCCTCCCTCACCCACGATGCCTGCCTCCATGCCTCTGTCAATTCACATCCCCCAACCCGTTCAACCTCCTCCTATAGCTATATCTTTCTCTTTGGGTTAGTGCTGCTAACGTCAGAATCATTCCATCTGACAAAGTCTCCGCTCGTCCGCGTCATCCTTGTCTCCTTGAATCTCTGTCAACGCCTTTTCCACATGTCTAAGCATTTTAATGACATATGGTGCTGGAACTTGGGGGAGGGAGAGAGGGAACGTCACTCAGACAGGAGGAACAAAAATTTCTGTTAGAAACTGGACAAAATGCTAGGGTTGAGGGGAACATCCTGGAAGAAGACTGGCCAGCAAAGGAAGCACCTGAAAAAGATACTCTTACAGAAAGTTGGTCCACCACGTTATTTGGTTTGTCTATCAGCTTGCCCACAGTAGCTAAGTGTTAGCCCAGATAAAATTGCACCTTTTGAGGGTTTCTCTAACTGGAAACGCTGATCCTGCTTTGCTCCTCTGCTCCAGCCCCCTACTCTGCAGGCTATGCACTCACACTTGTCCTCTACAGCATTCCCCTGGCGTACAAAGCCACCAAAAGCTGAATCTCTGCAAGAGCTGCTACCCCAGGTTTCAGGGCCTGATCTCCAAGCCCAAGCGAAGAACAGTCCTGATGTCACCTTCCCTCCAGCAAGCTTCTCCTGGTGCTGTGCACTTCAGATGATTTTTCTCAAAGCCCAGTCTTAACAGATCCCAAAGATTTCAGATGGCTAAGAAGCCCCACAAGTCCCCTTAAGATATGGTATTTAGTGGAATCCTAGAGGATTTGTCCCTAAGTAATTGCATTTTGCCTTCTTATAATCCTCATGGGTTTTAATTCTTCTCCACTTGTCATTAACCAGCGAGAGCCATGGCAGTTTGCTAAGATGGCAGCCTCTGTGCTCCATGCGAGCACTGACCATGCTTGTAGCAAATGAAGTGATCTTGTCTCAAGGGTGTTTCAGTACAAAAGACACCAAAAGACCAAAAAAAGGCAAGAAAATGCACTTATATCCAGACTGCTACACCAGACACCCAGACTCTTGCTCCAAGACGGAGGTGACAATAACACCAGCTTTTGAAAATCCTTGCCTCTTTAGGAGCCCTAATCCTATTGCAAGCCAGCTGAACTTCAGAGCTCTTTAAGTGTTTTGGCAAATCCCATCTATGGCAGATTAGTGAGCAAGCCAGTAGGAGTCCTTCACAGTGTCCCATTTTGGGAGGAAGGACCAAGAACTTGAAAACACAGCTGCACTGCCCTGAACACTCCTGCTAACCAACGCAATGCATGGAAGCAAGGTGTGGAAGAGATGCATCTCACATGTACGGATGGGTTACGCCTTTCCACTTTTATTCAGTGACACCGCAGCATCTGTTGCTTGTTCTCCATTCCTGGCATATTCTTGGGGTTTTGGGAAACGTCACAAGACTTTCTATCTACAACAACTGTGAACATGGCCCACACGGTCCCAATCTGGCTTTCACATCTGTAAAAGATTGGAATAGGAGGGAAGCAAAAGTAAACAGGTGCAGGCACACAAGTCAGGGTCCAGAAATGTGACAGTAGGCACCAAAAGTTGACTTGGGAGAAAAAAAAATATTATTTCTGGTAAATTGAGCTTTTAATCTGTAAAGTATCCAATGAAACCAGCATTATTAAAAACCCCAAGAAAGCACCCCAGTTCCTAGACTCAAAACACGACCCCCAAAATTCTAAGCAAGGTGCTCCTGCTGCCTGGGTCCTTAGCTCACTGTGACACAGTTACATTAAAAGCAAATAAGTCAATAAGAAACACTAGACAAAACCCTCATTTGTCAGATGACAAGAGGGAAGGATAAGGATCCTCTCCAGGAATTTATCAAGGAAATGTGTTGAGCTGTGCAACTTTTTTTGAGGAGGATGCTGAAGATAAAGCAGCATTCCACTTGAACGCGTACACTGATCAATGAAATATGAAACAGAAATGACCCCTCCCTTTAACACCCAATATCTCCTAGCACCTGATTTACCATATCTGCCAAGGCCAGGAAACAGGGATCACGGCCAATACTTTGTCCTGCACAGCTCCAGTAGTCACAGGGAAAATTGCTCTAACCTTCCACATTATAAAGTGAAACCCAGAGCTCCCATATACTTTTCTAATACAGCTATCCGCCTGCCTTCCTCCTGGGGGGGGAGGGGAAATATTTTCAGAGTGCTCAGTGTCGAACAAAGTTTGTTTGAACTAGACTTAAATCAACAGCAACAAGAGCAGCGCTAAGCCAACCTCAAGCACTTGTGAAAACACTCTGCTTTAAATAGTGACTCTTCAAGCTTTAACATCATGTAAAGCTCAAGAAGATTTTATGGGCCACTGAGAGCATCTAAAACCTTGGCATCCCATTTGCAATCCAAACAGCTTTACACTAGCAGGACTAAAGTAGTTTTTAAATGCAAGTGTGATGCCTCAGAAGCAGAGCTGGAGCTGGCAGCATTTTCAGTGAAGAGCCCTGCAACAGCCCCAGTCCGTACAACTTTCCTGCAAGCCAAGCTGGAAATCACCTGCACATTACCCTAAACAGAGGTACCCTATGCTTTGTCAGCTTGGACGTAAGCCTACAGGATTCTGGCCGTATGGCAACTTCTAAGCTGGGTGCAGAGGTGCTCTGCATGGTACTGCAGCTCAGCAGTCCACCTGGATGCTGCTCGTATCCATCACTGACACAGGCAGGCTCAAGATGCAGCACTGTGCTGGGCTAAGCAGGCACTTTGCATGCTCCAAATTCATTAAAGTCAAATACTCCTAAGACTTTTACACATGAAAAAGCAGATGAACGTGAGACAGAGTGGTTCAATGCAGTACAGCCAGAGTTTTTTTAATGAAGGTATATTTACTCAGCAGAGCTGAAGGGCTGCTTCTTCACAGCAGGTCAGAGGCTGCTATGCAAATAATAATAAATACTTTGCACTTTTCAAGCACGCTTTACCCAAGAAGTGCTCTGCAAGCATGAACTGCGCTAAGCCTCACTGTATCTGGAAGGCACAAGAAAAAACAAGAACAGCCACTTTACCCAAGACAGAAATAGAGAAGCCTCTTGGGTGGAAAGCACAGACCTTTGATAGTACCAACAGCTTTCCTGGCTCCCCTACGAAAGTGCTCTTCCACTGCTAACCTCACATTCGTGTGGTTGGCAGCTTTCTAGAAACAGCAGCTCAATATCGATTCAGAAAACAGTCTTGTGCGGTTCATTACTCCCAACAGGAGGAACCCCATAAGGGTTCCTGCCTGATGCCTCAGCTGCTTGTAAGCCAGCTAAGCCTGGAAGATCTGGTGCTGGTATAAAATAGTAAAGCTTCTTATGAAGCATCTCATAAGAGACAAAAGCCATCACGGGGGCAAGTTCCTCAAGCCTAGAGAGATTCATGACTTAACCGGCTTTCCAGGGAGCCTCCCCGGGATGGAAAGCAGGGCACTGGGGACCAAAGCACACGAGGGGATGAGGACAGCCCTGACGACTCTGAGGAAGCAGAGGCAGCTGAGAACAACTCCACACGCTGCAGCTCCACAGACGTAAGAGAAGAAAAGCAGTAGCTAAGGAAGGCTGTGGTCAGGGTAGTGTTACAGAAAGACACAAAAGTTGTGTGAAGGTCTCACGTCTCCAAAAGACTCCCACATTGGGAGCCCTGTGCCTCTGTGACGTGCCAAGAAAATCTTACAGGAAACGGAAGGAGCAGTTTTCCTTCTTTGCCCCAAGGACAGCCAGGAGGGTCAGGACCCAGCGGCCGCAGGATGGAAGAGGAGGGAGATGGGCAATGCCACGCTGCAGGGGTTACCTCTGGTGGGCACCGAGCAGTGATGGCCAGGTAGGGTTGCACCACAGGACACAAGCACAGCAGTGCGAGTCTTTGACATGAGATGACAAAACGCAGCCATACAAGAAGGTTCCTTTTCACTACAGTGCCTTCCAATTCCCTCACTGGAGGGAGAGGTTGGGTTTGAGATACAGACAAAATCCTACAGCTGACTATGGAAGTGGCAACTTATATATAACCCGCGGGGAACTGAGATTTGTATCTCAAACAGCAGCAGAGCCCCGAGCTGCCTACTGGAGCCAGAATCCCCGTACTTCTAAGATACAGACTTATTTTGAGATCAATACCAAGATTTATTGATCCAAGAAGGAAATACTGACTGGCAAGAGAGCCTCGTCAATAACAATCCCAATGGGTAATAACTTTTAACAGACCGAAACAAAATTCGGTCTGAATTTTGTTCTAAGGCCAAAGCCCAGTTCTTTATGCATGCTGATTATTGTAGCCCGGGAGCAAGCCAGGGACTCTGCTATCGTGTCGAAATTCACACTGACCATCTCAGATGCCAAGGTCTGGAACAGCACATCACTGCTGAGTGAAGGAAGAGAGAAACCCTATTAGCTGTTAACACTGATCTGTCTGGTACAGGACAAGCTGCTAATACAGACTACCTTGAAAATCATAGCAAGAAATTCAACCTGCACAGTCAAGGCCAGATTCAGGTGTGTAACTTGGTGATGGCAGGAGTTCAAGTACTTAAAATGTCTTTTCAAACCACGCAGCAAAATTGTGCTGTCCCATTCCTCTTGGAAATGGACTCTACTGAAAACTCAAGGCAAGGAAAGGCAAGAAAAAACCCTCAGCTTTGCTTAGCTGAGGCTGGGAGAGTTGGTTACAATAATTTCCCTTCATTTGTCAGCAAAATCATCAGTTGTATAGAAACACAAAAGGGAGTTTAATTACCAAAAAGGCATCTCCAATACTGGGATAGGGACTGCGGAGAGATTCAATACCACACTTTAAAAACTAAGAGGCTAATACATTAAATCCAATATTTTGGAGGCAGCAAAATCTCACCTTCAAAGGCACTTTGCTGCTTCAGGGAGGCAGCAAAGATTTCTAAGGTGCTGCAGATCCATAAAAAGCACCAAACCCTGCTGGGACCAACTTATATATGTATTTTTATTGTGCAGGGTGAATGGCTTGCTTCAACTGGGCAAAAAAATAACAACACTGCTTCAGTCAACCACCTCTCAGATCCAAACCACCAAACTGCGTAAGTGCCATCCCGTAGCTTCAGGGAGCAAGGAACAGCTTCTGCACTCAGCAGTACAGCAGGTCTGACCTGTGTTTACAGGCTTCTGGGGAGCCATCATCTAAATTCTCCCTTTATTCCCTTGTCAATACCCGTAAAACAGTTTTAGAAGAACAAACAGCTCTTTCTGGCCCCACAATACTTTGAAGAGACTCAGGCAGTCCAATACTGCTGTGGGATACCTCGTGCTGAGCTAACCCCAAGGTACCGAGGAGCTGCAGAAGGAGGTGGGTTTGGAGAGCGGGGGTTTTCCTCACAGCTACCGCTGGTGTCCGGGCTCAACACTGCCAGCACCCAGGAAAGCAACTGGCACAATACGAGAGCCCTGAAAGAAGGTAATTGGGCATACAGCGCTGCGCAGACAAACTGTTTACTGGCTTTAATATTTAATTGTCCAAAAATGTAGAGAGAGAAGCTGGGGACTCGGCGCTGCAGACAGATACATTCACACGTCAGGTGCTCTGAGCCCTCTGTGCTGAGCTGTGCACCTCAACGAGCCAAAGCACCTCCCAGGCACAGGCTTGGATGTGCTCAGGGTGTTTACCATTGCCGGGCACAGCACAGAGGGAGCTGCAACGCCAGCCCCGTGGGACCTTTGCTGCCTCTCCCAAGCAGGTGCTGCAGCCACCCGGGTCCCAGCACACAAACACATGTAAGTGCCAGCTGCCTTGCCCTCTGCACCAACCCAAAAGGTCAGTTTGTAAAGCAGACAGAGCACTGATCATTTGCAGGATGGCTTTGCTCATTCACAAAACACACCTTTGTTCAGGGGCCTGGATTGAAGGATTACATGCAAGTGGGTTCCCTCCACCCTAAAAATCCCAGTGGCTGAGCCATTGGGTCCTATTGACTCTGCTTAAAGTCATTCACCTGTTCCCAACAAAGGGCTTTCCACTAATACCTGCCTTTGGAGACAGCCTGGAAGAGCACAATTGCTGTCAACAGACACTCAAAACCTTTCTTTCCCCTTTCCAAAAGGGAACCCAAACAGCTCCAAAGAAGTCCCTGAACAGCCCTACAAGCGCAGCAAGGGAAAAGCCTGAACTATTGTGTGACTAAAGCTGCTGTTTGCATTGTATCTCTGCGTATGGTCAAACTCTGCATGGAAATTAAAAGGAAGGCTGGCTCCATAAATATTACAGTGTGAACAACACAGAGGTCTTTGCTGGATTATCACCGCTAAAAGGAACTGCAAAGCATCCAACTACACAAATGAAAGATGTTAATAGAGCAGTCCCAGCGGAGAGGAAGGCTGTATATTATGTGGAGCTGCTTTCACATCCTGCAAAATGTGCAGATTTAAATAACGTTCCCCTTTCACACAGAATAAATCTCAGCGTTTTCCATGAAGAAGCGCAGTGCTTGCCTACCCCAGCCTACTTCAGTGGGCAGATGGCTTAAAGGAGACGAGGGTGATGGATCGAAGACCTGACATGGGTGTCTCATTTGATGCAACAGCACTGAATAGCTCCTCTAGACGACGCTGGGCTACAGCATGCCTTCATATGTTATCTTCCTACCAGCAGTACTCTTTAAATGCAAAAAAGAGGGGTTAAGACAGATTTTTCTCTCCAACCTTTTAATTAAGCCATTAGTCTCTTCCCCCTTAACCCACACAATGAAAGGAATGAGAGGCCTGTCTTCAGAGGAGCAAATGATTTCCCTGGAGTAATGAAGATGCATTATCATACAGAAAAAAAATCATTAGTTGCTATGTCCAGGCCAACATTACTGCTCAATTACTCCGCTAAAACAGAGAGCACCCTTCCCAGCACCCCAAACACAAACTTAGAAGTGAGGCATCCAAATGTACGTGCCCAGAGAAACATCACCTGTAGAGAGAAGACCTGAACCACTACAGCAGTACAACTCAAATTATTTTTACAAACCTTTCCTCACTTCACCTATAAGGCACCACAGCAATGGGCAGCAGATCACGGGAGGATTTTCCCTAAGTGCGATATAGTAGTGACAGAGGGCCTGGGGGAGTTTTCCCAATAAAACTGGGAAGGTCTCAGATATTCTAGTAAGGATTCACCAGAAATCAGCTCCCAAATCAGGGAAGCACTAGAGTGCCTCTTGCAGCAGGAGACATTTAATAACACCAGGAAGGAACCACTGATGAAAGATGATCAACAGCAGTGACCCGGCATGTCACTGAGTCGCACCATCAAGGAGGCCTCTCCTGATGAGAACAGACCACGTTAGACTCGGGTTCAATGCCAGGGCTGACCCAGCTGGATTTGTTGCAATGCATGCAGCAGGGGTTGTCAGCTTGGAGTGTTTTCTCCCCCCCCACCCCCCCCCCCGAAGCTCTAGGCTAGCTGCAAAATACTATTCACCCACAACTTAGCAAATCAGGACGATCCAACTCAGAATTTCCACTCTTCATCGCCCCCAGATGATTAATAATAAGATTTAGTCATCTAACTAGGGCCCCATTATTCCTTCAAATATATAATTTCAGTCCTTCTCTCACCTACCGAGATACCCATTAGAAAAATGACTCATTAGCTCTTCCCCCCGCATCTTCGGCACACTACTCCCAGCACACAGATGTGGGTCAACTGATGCTATTCACAAACTCCCATCAAACCCATTCAGTCGTGCAGACTGAAAAGGGGTGGTGGGGGTGTCAAAAGCGAAAGTGTTTTATTTAGACATTTTCCCCTCTACATGAAACATTTGGACTTTTTCCCCCCCAAGACATTTCCCAAGTAAATTTACTTTAAAAAGGTTTTTTAAAGTCTGAACAAAGAACATATCATATCAGATGAAATGTTTTATTTGACCTGAAACAAATATTTTCAGTCTTGTTTTCAGCTAATCTAATATAGCATTTCTTCACTTTTTCAGTTCAGACTGAAAAAAAAAAAAATCAATTTCAGAGCTCCATACACAGCCCATTCTGTAACAGTTGTCAAAAAGACTATAGCTTATGTTAATATTAAAATACTGCTTTAGTAATTTATGAACATTATCTGGAAAGCTAAGGCACAAATTAGCTGAGATGAAGCAAGTTACCCAAGATAATGCATTTTGACATTAATGCCTTTCTATTGTTCAACTAATTTTAAATAGATATAGGTTTACACTGGAAAAAAAAAAAGTGGAAGAAAGCCTGATGGCTTATACAGGTTAGAGATGATTCCCAAAAGTGTTTCCACCCCTTGGTGGACAAAGCACACGTCTGTGCTAAAGGTGCTGCCTTGGTAATTTAACACAGCATTTTTCAAACCAGGGCGACCATAAGGAGGTGTCTAAGGCAGAAACGCTACTCCTTCTAAAAATAACAGCAGCTTTAGAAAAATCAGGTTTGATATTACCTCCTGACCAGGGGACGAAGCTGCGGCTGATAAGTATTGCCACAGTCTCATAAGGTACCATTGTAATCTCACTCCACCCGGTGTGCAAACCGCCAAGAGCAGTATTGAGAGGAGCCAGTGGCTTGCAGAGCTTTGGAAACCATCTGAAATGTGCACTGGTGCAGGATAGCTCAAAGGTCACATCTTCAGCTGACCTCTGGACCGGCTGCATTCAGATGCTCTGTACAACTTCCTACGTGTCACACCAAAGGTCATCCCAGGAGTTTTGAACATCCTTAACCTGTGGAAGTCATGCAAAAAATTGAGTTCCCAGACTTGACTACTGCATGCGTCAATTCTTTGCATGGCAAGACTGTGATACTCCACTACTTGGAGAATATGCAACACGAGGCTGGTGACCTCCAGGACCACCTGGCGATAGCTGCCAGGGGTTCACACACACACACGATGGGTGCTGAGCTGCACAAGGAGCATCCCCCAATACAGCAGCAACGCAGCGAGCAGGTATCACGGCTTAATTTCAGGCACTGATGCTGCATACGGCAGTTGCTTTAGTTAAATGCAAACTAGCAATCTCTGCCTTCACATATGACAATTGCCATGTGATTTCTGTCTCATTAAGCTCTGAAATGTAAAACAAATGGGATTTATGTGGCTGCTGCTTGGTGTTCACTTGCACAATGTCAAGTCTTGCCTCTAATGACTCTCCGGTCTCATCTCTGTCTTGAGATCATTTCTGTTTGGGTTGTGAGCACACAACGCCTAATGGTTTCCCATCCCAGGCTGAAATACAACCTGGGGAAAGATGGAGATAGGGCAGTTCTGGGAAGGAAGCCCCCTGTTCTCTCCCCTCCTTCCCCCCCTTGCTGTGATACAAACTAGCACAATCTCTGCCAAAGAATTCTGTGCCTCAGTTTACCTTATCTGCCACTGTCAGATGCCCAGAGCTTATTCAGCTGTCAGCCCTCAGCCCATCAATCTAGCATACTTCCATACAGCAAGCTGTATCCTGCATATAATAACAAGTTCTGAAAAGCATTTTTTCCATAAGGCTTGGATGAGAAGAGCTATGGACAGCATTTTGGAGGTATTGTGGATGACTGGGGCCATAGGAGCAGAACACTATCCCACACACAAAATGAAAAGAAAGTTAAGGGTTGGTTACTGTGCATTCAGTTCCAGCAATCATTCACTGGGGTATGGAGAATACACCCAGCACAGCCCATTGCAAACTCATTATTTCTGGTAAATTTAACAAGTGGCACAGGTAATACAGGCTGACTGATGCTTAAGACACGAGGATTCATGACCACAGGACTCTAGAGACTTGGCTCTGATCCTTTTCTTCCAATTACAAAGGCCAAACACCCTCTGACACTCCACAGGCTGACAGCACCAGCGAAGTCTGCTGTAAGACCCAGAGCATCCGCAGCAACACAAGGAACCAGCACTTGTCCCGGAGCTGGGCCAAGGGGATTCATTAAACCTCAAGATTTAGGTTTACATCTATTAAAATGTTAGAGAGCACCAGCCTCCACTTACAGAGGAAACGCAGCAGCCTGGAATTAATGCTGAATTTTGCCAAAAGCAGCTAATATCTTGGATGCCCAACCTCAGCCACCTTAACACGCATCACATTTAAGTATTGGTGGATTTAAAGGTGGCTCGAAGCACCCTGGATCAGGCACCCAGAGGAAGAAGCATCTCCAAGCTCTGGTGGCTGCTGAGTCCTCCAGTCCAGCACCCAGATCCCCTGCCACAAGTCCACCTCCACCCACCACATGTTGTCATCTCGGGCACAAAACACCTTGCCAGGCGCGCAGAGAACACGTGAGAAATTGTGATGCAGGTGGCACAGTACGGCACAGAAGGAACTGTAATATGGAGAGCCTGCAAAAGCAGGGAGAAACAACAACAAAATGAGGTTTCTATGGGAAGCACAAAGCCGGACATTGTTTGGCACAGCCCCGCTCCACAAGCTGAGGCAGAAAACCTCATACAAAAGCAAGAGCTCCCACTGATGCCATTGTTAAGCTCTCAGAGCAGAGATTTCTCTGGAAGAAAAGCAGACCGTGTGACAATTATTTATCACCACGCAAACATCTTCCTCCTTGTCTTTTGTTGGTGCAACACGAGCCACATGTGTCTCGAGCCAGGGGAGAAAAGCTACCAGCAGGATCAAGGAAGGCTGAGATTAATCTGGTTTCACGTAGATAAACTCGAGCAATCGGTTTTAAAATTAATATTAAAGTTGTAAGTCACCTTTGACTATATTAAAATATAAACTGGAACATACAATAAGCCCCAAATAAGCCCCACTGGCAGTAAGAACAGCTCCCTTATCAACCTCTAACATCCCCCGTACAATAATAACTGGATGCCAGACTGCTTGGAGAGAAGCTCGCTCTCCTGGGGCAGCGCAATGTGACCCAATTCCTCCTGCCACTTCTGATGCCCTCGCTTGGCCATTTTTCAGCACGCCAGCAGTAAACTCAGCTGCAGTAGAAGTCAGCTGGGGAGGGAGAGCTGGCACAGGAAGGCTGAGCACTCAGTTCTACAGTGGGTGCATCTGCTGCAGTGCGGGGCACGGAGGGGGAACGCAGAAGAACATGGGGCTGCAATTCAACAAAGCAGCTGGGCTTTGGCGTGGGCTTTTCCACCCCAGTAATGGCACGTAGTTTGGGGAACCCGTTTTCCCCTTGCCCTCTGCTTCCCCTTCTCTACCTGACAGTTTCTCAAGATTTCTAAACTTTCTCCTCTACTGCTGCCTTTGACAGAGGCCAAAATGCTCTCATCGAGGGAGAAGAGCACGGGTGAACCAGAGCAGCTCCACCTGGCAGGAGAGCAGGACTGATGGGCATCACCAGCAAAGCCCACGTGCAGCACCCCGAGGGCAGCAGGTAGCTGAGGCCAGCAGTGCCCCCACCCCCCCGAGCACTACTGCAGGGTCAAGGAGAGGAGGGGGGGCAAGCTCTGCTCATTCTGCCCACGGAGCCACAGCCAGCATCAAGTGGTTGCTGCTGCCTACAAACAGCTCCGACACGGCTTCACCACGTGGCACGTCAGTGCTTGCTCCCAGCTGGCATCAGTGTGCTCTTAGAGGCACCTCTGGCTAGTTAAGGTGACACCTTACAGCCTTTGGTCTCGATGGACAGCACAAGGGTTCACGAGGGCTGAGCCAAGTGCTGCTGGAGCAGGGACCAGCACGGGAGAAAGTGGGCTTTGGGAAAAGTGAGGGTCTTCGTGCTGCTGTCCTTGATGGAGCTGCACAAGTTGCTTCCCAGCACGCTGCTGCCTGCCTGAGAGGGCTCCAAATAAATAAATAAAGCCAGTGCCTCATTAGCATGCAAATGTATTCAAGCCCCCATTTCAATTTGAATTCTATGCATATGATCAGAGTGCAGAATGCAAATTATACGAATGCACCCATATGAAGAAACGAGCGGAAGCTCTGCATGAAGGGATTAGGTCCAGACTGCTTCCCTCCAAAGATTACAGTGCTGGGGAGGGCTTTTGTCAGGGCCCATCCTTTAATGGCCACTGGTCATGCAGCGCTGAACTTTGCCTATGAACTGCTTTAAAAAGCAGTGCTTCTCTGGCTTCAGCTGGTGGAGCAACGCCTTGCTAGAGACGAGGTGCGTGGACAAACAGAGCCCAAGAAGCAAGGGATGCTCCAGCAGGGCACTCCCAGCCAAGTGTCTGCCCAAGGGACCAGGGCCCGTTCGTTCTGGCCTGAGGGGTCTGGAGATGCATCTCACCCTGCTCTAGCAGCACCCAAAAAGGCAGCAGCACCTCCCCAGCACCTCCCACCTCTCCTACCAAGAAAGGGCTACGAGCCAGGGGAAGGAGGTGGGTCTGAAGCAGCACAGATCTTTGGGAAGGCCATCACCACTGCCCATCCCCATGATGCTAGCAACAGGGGAGGTGATGCTTCCTCAGTCTTAAAAGGCTTAATGTCTCCTTCCCCAGGAGCTTCATACAGAAAAAATCCGCAAAGTGTAGGAGGAGGAACAACAGTGCAGCTTGGAAGGTCCTCTGCAGTCCAAGGTCAGAGAAGAGAACCCAAACGCACCCCAATTTCAGCAGGTTACGGCTCTGAGCTCTGCTCTAACACAGGCCTCGGGCTCTTTCTCTGGGCTTCCTGACCCACTGACCCCATGGTGTGGGAAATTGTGCTCCTCATCGGCCCCACAGCTTGGGCAGAGCAGATGGGAGTCTGCTTGCGCTCGCTTCTCCCTCCTACGTGCGCGAAATTCTCAACCCACCATTTATCGTATTACATTTTCATTTTAAAGTAAATATCTGTTTTCAATTAGTACTTACTGTGAGGGGCATGCATCACTGAGAACACTTATTTCTCTTCCTTTCATTATTAGATTAGAAGTCGCTCAAGTTTAACTACATTTAACAGCAGTGGGGACATAACTGTTCTGCAGACGCTAATCTGCCTCCCACCTCCGCCCCCCGAAGGGCCCGATCCAGCCAACACAAGCTGCAGCACCAAGCCCCTGCACCAAGGTGCTGGAGTGCCAGCCTGCCGCAGCCCTGCTGAGCCTTGGAGCCTGCCTGCCAGCTCCCAGTATCCTGCCTCGTTGCTTTCCCTTCCTGCCACAAAACCAGAACCCCTCGTGATTTGATCTGTGTAGCCACGATGCCCACGTGGACATCCGCAGGGCTGCATAAAGTGACTAAAACCCAGAGCAGCAGAGGCTTGCCCAAAGCCACACAAAAAGGGATCAAACCCCACATAGCCCAGACTGGCTTCTACCTGCTCATTCATCCCCACCTCCACCGGTAAGCAGGTGGGGACGTGGCTAGCCAACATTTTTTCCCAAGTCTCCCGTATGTTCCCAGCCTCATCTTCACCCAGCCAAAGCCTTTCCTGCCCAAAAGAGCATCCCTGCTGCCTTCTCAGCTCTCAGCCAGAGCACTCCCAAGCATAATAGTACTATTAGACTTTGCTCATTATGCCTCATTTTTATTACATGGCCTCATTAAGTTAAGCCTCTGTAATTTAACTGCATCTCTTGGTCTCCACACGGGGGCTCCAGCTGTGTTTGTCGTCAATCACTATTAAAAACACAGGACAAAAATTACTATTACGCCCATTACTGCCCATCAATCTCTTCAATTGCCTCTTAAGGTCCTGTCTTTACCTGCTCAATGCACCAGGGCCAGACGAATACCATTGGCACCTTTTTAATATTTCCATATTTTCTAATAATTGCAAGCAGATTTTAAGGGGCTTTCGGTGAGGACCAAGTAAGGCCCATGCAGGTACGCGATGTCCTGCTGGCGCACAGAGCATGGGTAGAAAAGCACACGAACAGACCAAGGGAAATCAACTGTGTCAAGCCAACACCTAACTGCACTGAACCTACACAAGATGCTTTACAGATCAGGTTAACACTGTCCTAGCATTACGCATGCTGTGACAAATCAGCATGCCGTGCAAGCTGTCGTGGTGGGTTCATCAGGCAGGTCCAAAGGCAAGAATAGATTTATATACATCCTATTTCCAAACCCCAGAGAAGGGTGGCCAGGAATCGTCAGTCAAATAGTTTCTACAACAGCTTCCCACTTCCCTTCACCTACCAGACAAGTGGCCCTCGCAACAGTCAGTGCACTGAAAAGCACCTTGCCAAGCTCAGTGTTAAGACTGCAAATATCAAAGCGCAATATTTTGACAAGTCCACCTCAAAGTTTCCAATCCACAATTCTTGGACATTTCCTGTTTGACAGCAAGTTTCAGAAACTTCAACTTTTCTTCCTGATTTCGAATGAGAGGCTTCCACTGGGACAGCAACTCTGATCTGCTCAAGTCAGCAGCAACTTGTACAGGTTACAAGCACTACACGGATTTCTGTGCATGCTTGGGAGAAAGCCAAACCGTAGAAGGAAACCTCCCTGCTGCAGAGAAATCAAGATGGTGGATGAAGAGTTCCCCGCAAGAACCAATGCACAGACCTCATCAGAGAGCATCCAGCCGTGTGGCACATGCACAGGGCACTTCTCTCTTTCTTGAGCAAACGGATGTTTTACACTCTTCCCCTACTTGCTCCCAGAAAAAAACCTGCTTCGCCTGGTCATCAGGTCCCCCTTCTGGTTTGCTTCCACCACAGAAAGCGGGGGAAAAAAAGGCAGATTTGGGAGATCACAGATACCACACAAGAAGCTGCACGAGCGTAGCAGACACCACCTTGTTGCAGTTGGCAACTCCCAGAGAAGAAGGGGAAGGTGAGAGGTGTCCGCTATTCAAAAGGAAACACAACCTCAGGAGGAGGCTTGCATCCAAAGCGTGGCAACGCAAGTGCCCTGCCATTTGCCTCTCTACGCAGCCCATTTGATGGAAGGGGGCTTTGAAGACTTCAAAGGGCACCATGTTCCCTAGCTTATCGCAAGTGTCAATCTTAAACCAATATTATCATTTTGAGTATGGCCGGAGCAAGAAGAATCTTCAGAAACTGTTCTTGCTGCAGGAGATAGACACACACAAGATGCAAAAAAAAAAAAAAAAAAATCCCTCAGACTTACAACACCAAGCAAGACCCCAACTCGCATTCAGCCCAGCAGTGCTGCTGCTGCTGCTATCATCGCAGATATGTCAGCAGGTGACATTTACACTGCGCTGGGCTTGACAGAAAAAGACATTTCTGCTCTCCCATGAAGTTTCCCCCTCCTGCCCTTTCTGAAGCGTACATCTCAGCACCATTGACACTAAGCCCCTACGCTGCAACCCAAAAAAAGGGGAAGGAACATTTTCCAAGGGGCAGCAGGCAACACAGACAGCCATCATCTCTTTCAAAAACAAAGAAAAAGACTCCTACATTCACCTACAGGAGAAACGCATCCCATAAACCACATGGGGTAGGCACCCACCCCACCGACCAACCCACAAACTTGACCTCTGCGTACCAACCAAGCAAAAGCACGTGGTAAATCCTCCACCTCTCCAAGGCAGGAGCAGAGCACAGTGTCCATGATGCGGTGCTCGATCAGGACAACTTTGGGCACCCGCAGCCTGCGATGGGCTGCTGCAGTTATCCCTGCTGCACTCAGGAACTGGGTTTGTGCAAGTCAAGGCTGAGGGACAGCAGGGCTGAAGATATTTCCCTTGGGGAAGCTTGTGAGAAAGGGAAAACCTCGCCAGTACTGCCTCTCCTCTCAAGTACTGACAGAATATGCCTATCTTGAGGTTACCAGGCAATTTCCATTATTATGAGTACAAATAAAGGAAATCACCAGAAATCTACCCTCTGCCAGTAAGGGCAGGCTTCAGCTTAGGCACAAGGAGTTAATTTACAGCCACTCAAAGCTTTGATATCTTAAACCTTTCCAGTCTCTGGACAAGACGAGGAATAAGCATAGACAGTGTCAGACTGTGATCAGGAGGACAAAACACTGCAAACAGCTGTGCCTAATTTTAGCATCTGTTGGTGCTGTTTCTTCAGCACTTGGGGAGGGGCGGGGGGGGCAGCCCTGTCACTCCCAGCTTATTAAAGACACAGCCAGAAGAAGAGATGAGTGTTAAACCTCACCCTGAGATTAGCTCATGGAAAAGAGTAAAAGAGTAAAAAGCCACCCAGCAAGGCACCGCCGACCAGTGATGGCATCTGCTCGCTGCAGGAGGTCACCCTGTGCCCCCTCACCCCCCACTGTGCACGGGCTGTTTGTCACCTCTGTCTGCCATGCCACCAGGCTTGGGCACAATTGTCACTGGTGGGTCTGGCACAGCCCCTCACTCCCTTCCTATACCCTCACCCCTTCTGCTTTTTGAGCAAGGTGAAGCCATCTCCACCACTGCTACGTGCTGCTCCCTGGGAGGGTCACCACACGATCTGCCCTATTCCTTAGGGATTGATAGGAGACATGTCCAACCATGCTAGGGGGTGACCAGTGCCCTTCTCCCACCACATCCCCAGCAGCATTCCTGCAGCTCAGGGTGGGGAAGGGACCGGGGTGCCAGACACAGGCTTGTTGGACCCCACCAGGTCTCCTTGTGCCTCTCCAAAGGAAGCCCGGTGCTGGCAAGTTGGAGCTGGCTGCATGGCTCCATGCAAGCGCTGCTGCTGCCACCGCCAGGCAGAACCGAAAAAGTGAGGATACAAACTGCATCAGCTCTGCCAGGTGACCTGCTTCGGTATTCTAAATACTTGGGCACTCCTACCCCTGCGGACCCCCAGTGCTCCCTGCCCGCGGTCTGAATTTAAGACACCCCACACATCCACGAGCTGCTTCTTCAGCACTATAAATGCGCAGTCTAACGAGGCAAGAGCCGCAGTTAGATGCAGCTCCATGGATCAGCAGCAACGCCTCTGACTGCTCACAGGGGCTCCTAGGACATGACTGTGATCTCTGCTCAAGTCACCTGGAACAACAACGGCCAGTCATTAAAATATACACTCCACAGGGTAGCAAGCCCGCATGGACCGGAGGCAGAGAGAGGCACTAGAGGAGCTGATAAGGCTCATCTGACTGCTAACGATTTTGTCTCCAGTTATTCTCATGCAGCTGGGAACAAGCAACTGTAGCCAGCTACTTGCCAGCTGGGGAGAAAGCAGCAGTTCTGCACTGTTGGGGATGGAGACTTGTCCAGCTCAGCCCCCCGCCGTGCTCCCACATTTTCACTCCCCAGTGGCAGAAAGCACAAAGCTTGCCACAGACCCGCCAAGTCAGCATCCAGTGACATCTCCGGGTGACTAGTGGAGATGCAAAGGGAGGACTGGTAAAGAGCAGGGCTTCTTGCACAAGAAGCTTGAGAAAAGGATTTGAGCTTCTGCTGACAACGAAGCAGCACCTTAATGTGCTGGCTGGATTTAGCTCCCTTTAAAGCAGCCAGGTCCCCTTGCCTGCTTGGCAGAGAGAAACTATTGCAGCTGAAGCTAGAGCAGCCAGAGGTTACCATCTCCCCTCATCTATCTTCACATGCCTAAGCCTTGCCAGCATGGACTAACGATGGCCTGCACCACAGCAGCTTTGGGAAGCCTTCAGCCATAGGCAAGTGTGGAGCTTACAGGTGGTGCTCAAAGCACAACACATTCCCCCCGGCAAAGCAGACAACAGCTAAGCCTCAGCTCTCAGCCCCACTTCCCAGTGACAGCAAATGGCAGCCAAGCAGCTCCCAGTTTGCACTGGAAATGGCAGAGGCAGATTCATCTGGGCGCTGGTGCCTGGGCACATCTGCACCAGGGTACACATGCTGCGCCAGCATCTCCACCTGCCAGAGCCAACATTGGCCAAATCAAGTTTTCTGCTGCGGGCTGCCAGCCAGTGTCAAAAGAAAGGCTCTTTCCAGAGCAGACCTGTTAGCCTGGAGGGAAGACATCTCATGCATCCCCTAGCCCCCCATACCGTCACATCCCCAGCTGGAAGGGGGATCCGCAGCCCCCATCTCTATCCCCTGGGCATCCAGGTACTGTCACGCAACGCGGCTCCTTCCAGCCCAGGCTCGCAGCAGAGACATGTGAATTCCCTCCTGTTGTCACTGCCACACCGGCCATTATGCAAGTTCGGCTGTCTTAACTTGTTGCAGAGCACACAAGTGGGGCTGACATTTATTTAATCCTCATAGTAATGTTGACTGTGTACTTACTGAAACACCTCATGCTTATGGAAGACATTTGTTTCCAAGCAGCTTATGCTAAACTGCAGTGATATAAAGGAAACACTTATCCAATATTGACATTTACTGACTGGCAGCATACAGCTTGAATACTCATTTATGCTAGTGGAGGGGGGCAGGGTAAAGCCTGAGAAGGAGAAGCATCTTCTTTCTCATCTTTTAATGAGTTAAGCAATATTAACACATGAATACCTACCCAAAACATAAGGTGGGACTACAAACCCAATGGCTTCTCCCACTCACTCCCTGCCTGAGGGAAAATAAAGCAATACTGGACCCATAGCACAGAGCTTCGATCCTTCATCCAACAGTAAGCTTAAGAAACTTTATTCCTTCCACCCTCGGTGCACATTTAATCTGTAATTAGCAAGGTTCCTGTAGCTCGCAGCATGTGTCCTGCTCAGTGGCACACTTCCAAAAAAAATTACTGAACTTTCTCTGTATTTCCCCTCTCACAAAGACAGGGTTGTTCACCCAAAGAGCACCTGAAATTTTCAGTCCTTAGGTGCTGTAGCATCCAGCCAGACCCCGGCACACCCAGACAAGGCGTACACAACGTGGCAGTGCCACGTGCCATACTGAAAATGACAACAACGGGCCCAAGAACGTGAACTCACAAGTACCCAGAGGTGAATTATCCACAAGCTGACCACATACATATCAAACCTGTGCAGCAACTCCACCAAGCACAATGTAATTGGAAACAAGAGACAGCATCTATTATCCTAGTTGAAAGTCTGATGTGCTTGCATCAATGGTTAACGAACAGCAGTTATGGCAGAGCCCTCAAAAACAATTATATCCTGCTCCACCACGAGAGCCCCAAACGGTACAGACCAAAAGCTTGCTGTAGCTTCCATTGCAAGTGGGGGCGTTGAATGAACACACTAAGACAAGATCTCATCCTGAAGTTAGTATCTGAATTTAACAATGCAAGTGTTCCACCTCCTACTTGCATAGCATGTGACAAAAAGAGGCAGGAGTCTAGAGCCCGCTGCCAGAGGTACAGCTCAAAGATTATTTCAGTGTTCAGCTGCTTAATGCAGCACAGTAAAAGGAAGAGCCATGTAACAGCCCAGTGACCTACAGCTCCTCCTGGTCCACTTTGGAGGCTGCTACTGCCTCCAGGGAGAGGCGAACACGATCTGGGTCCCACCAGCAATGCAGCGAACAACCAGTCTGACCACACTCAAAAGGCATATCCAGCCAGGACAGCCGGCAGGTCACCGTTTCCAAGACCAGAACCCAGTGCTAACTCTGTCCCACCACCACCCACAGATCAGAAGGGGAGGTTCTCCTCTTCCCTCTCCCAGTAGCCTGGAGCAGAGGCATGCCCCGGGGTGCAGTGAAGCAGGGGAACAGAAACGCTCGAGTTCTGGGTGCATGTCAGAATCCTGCTGTTCAACCCTTACCTGGAAGGAGCATCTCAGTCTTTAAACTTAGTTTCTCCCCAGCCAAAAGAAGTCCTGTGCTTCTCCTGGCATGTTTGAAGGTAATACCACAGGCCATGGACCCAAACCCCCCTGCAGGAGCCAGGACCCCTGCCAGCCCCAAGGCAGGGCAGACCACCTTAAAAACTTGCAGCTTCCCCAACTGCTTCAAATCCCAGCAAAAAAGCTGGAGACTGATTTACAACCAATTTGTTTCACTACCTATTGATTTATAAAATAAGCTTGCACACAGTCACTGCTGTTCCGTGTCTCTCTGTCCAGAAGCAGCACCCAATGAAGTCATGGGAAGACTGGCATTGCTCCTGAACAGAAGCTAAATTAGGGCCTTCATCAACTGTTGTTATAAATTCGCTGGTCTTAAAATAAATTAATAAAAATAAAGGAGAGAGAAAAGCTGTTAAATCCTACTGGAAGGAGCTGGGAAGCGACGTAAAGCCAGTTCTCCAGCCGCAATTTCATCCAGTCCCTCCACCCAGCATGCTGAGGAGCTAAATGCCAGGAGCACGGTACAAACTTACAAAACTGATCATTAAATCAGAGGTTTGAAGTGAGCCACGCTCTCCCTCGCAGTCTGCTTGTAAGAAAACAGTTTATTCAAAGACCTTGATCCTCAGCCAACTCACAACCTAAGGTGCACGTCAGCCTCTCCCCTTTATTTACGGCTACAAAAGAAGGAAGAGCATTAAGCCTTTTTATTCTAACATATGCAGTCCGACTACAGAGAGCCTGGGAGCTGGTGACATGCAGCGCTGGTAACCTGTCAGGCCTTTCAGCACACGCTCCTGCTCTGACTGGTGTCCCTGTAAAAGGACAGGAAAGCCCTGAACTGGCCGCCACCTGCCCAAAATGTGCTGTGCAAGGTGTGCAAACTGCCCCGAGACGTCCACACCACCTCGGAAGGGGAAGGCAGTCGAGGTTGCAGTGTTAGCATCAGGGCAGGTGTTTCTCCTCGCTTTCCTCCCTCTGGCAAAGGGCACCTGAACAAAGGCACGGCTCCTCCCTCGTGGGCTTTTCTAATCTCTGAAACCTTACGAGGAAGCCAGCCTGAGCAAAGTTGGCTGCGGTCTGTCTGTGAATCTCGCTGCAGGAGGTACAGAAGGAAAATGGGGAAGCATGCAGGAATTAAATCGTGTTAAAATAGACATCGGAGGAGACAATCCTGCACTGTTCCCCCAGGACAGAACCACCTGGATGGAACTTCAGTACCACCCGTATACTTCCCTACCAGCCCCCCAGAGTGGAGATTCACCTGCTGGGTTTCGGAAATGGGCTGAGGCGTTTCCCTTGCAAACTTACCCTGCTCTCTGCAGGGCAAGGGAATCAACTTTAAGGAGGGATTGCCACCACAGACTTCTTCGCTTCTCATTAGCAGGCTCTGCTTTGGCCCACGGTTGCTGAAGGCAGAAGAGCCCCAGGTGCCCCTTGCACTCTCCAGGCTCAGTGGGGAGCAGTCAGCAGCCCTCGCACACGCACCAACCTCCCTGCAGGCTGGCATTTTTGTTCCCTGAAACCTTCCTCAGGCTCCCCTGGCCCCAGGTGCTGGTGGTGGGTGGGATTGGTCTGGTTTCACTCATCAGCTTAATTCCACCTTTCTCATCTGGGGCCTGATGACAAGCCACTAAAGCCACTAGGAAGCTGAGCTACTGCTGCAAATAACAGTTACCTCTGACAGAAGATCCTGGTTTGATTGCCAGGAATTTTTATTTACAAAGGAACTAAGCGATCTGCGATGGAGGAAATCCTACCCTGCAACACCCAGAGAACTTGGTCTTCATCGCCCTGAGGGAAAACAAACGCGTCTTTGGAAAGAGTTTCCTAGACAGGCAGGAATCTTCCCATCCAAGACAAATTTCAGATCCTGCCAAATTCACCTAGGTTATTACAGTGCAGGGCAGCAAGAGGAGGTGGCGGCTGTGTGTGTGTGTCTTCAGGGCTGCTCCTTCCCCCAGCTCTCACAGCCAGGCCACTTTCCCCACCCAGTTGCTTCCAGCCTCACCCAGTTTGGATGAGGCCAGAGCAGCAGGAGGGCAAGCAATTCACCAGCCAGAGGTAAGGGCAGCTGGCTTCATGGCAGCAGCGATTTCTTCTCACAGAAGAAGGGGCACCACATGTCTTGTCCCAGCAGGAGGCAAATCCTGCTGCGACTTCGTCTCGCTTTGCACCAAAGCTGTGCTCCAGGCATGGGTCCTGGGGGCCAGGCAGAAGAGCAGGTGGCACTGGGGGAAAGACAGCCCTGTAGGAAAACACCGAGCTGGCAACTTTCAGAGAAAGAAATCAGGCTGTTTCAGACCATGTGCAAGGATGAAAGACAAGACCAAGTTTCAGCCTGCAGGGCTGAAACAGCAGGAAGCCGGCGTGCCACAAGAAGGCACAGGGTCTGTGAAGTACGAACCCAAGGGCACACATTTGGTGAAGGAAAATGCCCTTTCCGCAGAGGGGCTTTGGTGTAAGGGAGGTTGTTGGGTTTCTTTAAGCTAGTATCTGGACCATGGATCCTGAGAGAGGTTTTCTGCAGAGATCATCCTCCCATCCAGGCTGCCCTTGGCTCAGAGGATTGTAAGTCCTGCCTGCCTTATTATGGCAAATCCCTGTAAGCCACTTTGCTTTTCCAGGCAAGCAAATGCAGCCCTGCCTACCCCTTGCTTACAGAAAGGAGCCACTGAAACTCTTTATTGGCAGGGTCAAGCCATTTCAATTATTCCTTCAAGTGAGTTTTGGCCCACCAGCTCCCTCCAGAGCAGGGCACAGCCACCCTCTGGATGCACACGTCGCATCCCCTCCTGCAGCCCCCGCTGCTACAAGCCCTGTTGCCCCCCAAAAGCAAGCGCCACATCAGGACACGCCAGGGGAGGCAAACATAACATATGCTACAAAATAAGCTTCCGTTCCTACATCCAGGCCACTCTTTCCCCAAAGAACCATGTGATTTAAGGAATCTTTTGCATTAAATCCTGTTGGGGATCCTTTGCATGGCTTCACCCCAAAGGGAAAAACCACAAGGCTGCCGACAGCCCCCTTCTCACGTACTGCAAGAAGCAACTCCGCAGAGATGCACTCGGTTCTTCCTGCAGGAAGAAACAGCCTGAAATGCTCGCCAAGGCACCGTCTCCCTGCCTCGTAAGCCGGCATGAATAAGCAAGGTACCAGATGCATGCTCCTGACGGTACAGACGGGGAGACAAATCAACTGAGCTCCAGCTACGCGCAGCAGAGCCGAGGCAGCTTTCGAACACAAGCACTATTAAAAAGTGCATTAGCCCTTATTAAAAATAATGGCTGCAGAAGGGAAAAGGAGCGGGAGAAAAACAGAAACAAATCCCCTTGGATCTGAGACAAACTTCTTCGGCTCTGCTAGCAAACTGCTATTTGACCTGCAGGGAGTTGAGTTATTCAGGGGAGCAGGGAGAGAAACAAGAAGGCCAGGATAAGCTTCCAAATTGCTTCTATCCCCGGACCTGCTGCTGCCCTGCTGTACCAGGGAGAGTTCAAATTTGTTCAGCCAGAAATCTACATGGAAGACACAGTGGGTTTCTTTTGTGCAGAAGCAAAGGCGAATGCAAACACAGCTTTCTCCCTGAAGGAATATTAGTACAAGCAGAGAGAGGGAAAGAGAAAAGGGGAAGGGAGGGCAGAGCAAGAGCTCAGCATCGCATCCAAGCCAAGGAAGAGAAGCAGTAAGGACAAGCAGAAGTGCAGCCGCCTCTAAACACGGCATCCCTGCCCAGCGAACAGGGGGGAACGCGGCGTATGGTGGGAAATGTTCAGCAGCAGTGTCTGGCTGAGCAAAAAAACAGCTGCCCGCTGAGAAGCTCCACTCTCTCCAAAAGTTTTATCCTTCATTTAATCAACAGATGGACTAGCTGTGTGGGTTTTTTCTTTCTTTTTTTTTTTTAAAGCAACCCCAAGCCGTACCCTGACAAAAGCAACCCTGGCTTGGGGACCACGGCAGCATGCCACAGATGGCATTTGGCTCCAGCACGGCGAAGGGATGAGCAGCAGACAGAAAGGAGCTCGGCTCTGGCTGTAGCTCCGCGTCCTCCACAGGTGACGGATTGCCCAGGGACCAGGCATGCAGCAGCACAGCGGATACGGCTTCCCAAACCGCCCCCAAAACCCTTCTTCTTGGGGAGAGGACAAGCCGGCAAAGTTACCGAGGAAATTCCTGCAGATTCCCGAGCTCCTTCCCCGCTCCTGTGCTGCCGGGGAGGTGGGAGCTGGATGTACCCCCCCCCCCAATGCCCCAAAAAAATAAAGTCGCAGGGGTTTCCCCTTCTCGGCTGGCTGCTTTCACAGCAACTGTCCCCCCCCAGGAGCAAAGCGCTCCCCAGCCCTGCAGCCAGCGGCAATCCCGGGCTGCAGCCAGCCCCTGCTGTCCCCAAAAGCACCCAGCATCGCCCCCCCACACCCCAGCATCGCCAATGGGGGGGGGGGGGGGGGGAGGGAAACGGGGGGCTGTTACTGAGCAATGCCGTGTTTACAAACAACCACGATCTAATTAGCGGAGCTGGAGCAGAAAGAACTCATTTGCATGCTAAAGATATATTTTTTTAAGGCATGGATGCATGCAAAAAAAAAAAACCCACACACAAAAAAAACTCCGCAACCCCCCAACCCCCCAACCCCCCCCCCCCCCCCCCCCCCTCCGTCCTCCCCCGGGGCGCCGAGCACCAAACACACCCGGGGGGCGCAGGGGGACCGAGGAGGGGGCTCGGAAACTAAAGTGCGGCGCCGGCTCCTACCGTGGCTGAGGAGGAAGCAGGCGAGCAGGAGGAGGAGGAGGTCTGCCTGGAAAGCGCTCATTCCTCAGGGTGGGCTCGGCGCCGGGGGTAGGGGGGCCCCGCTGCTGCCGCTGCCGCCGCCGGCGGGGGGCTCAGGCCGCCGCCCGCCGGCTCCGCTCGCCCGGCTCCATCGCTGCCGCCGCCGCCGCCCCCCAGCTCCTCCCCCGGCAGCGCTGCCTTGAGTGGCCCGGCTCGGGGAGGGAGGGAGGCAGGGAGGGATGGGGCGAGGGGGAGTAACTTGCGCGCAGCCCGGGCTCGCCCACCCCCTTCCATGCTCCGGCTTTGGGGAGGGAAGTGGTGGGGGGGGGGGGGGGGGGGGGAAGAATTTACGTCCCCTCCCCCCCCCCCCCGTCCAATAAAATTAAATTCAATTAAATCGTGGTGGCTGCAAAGTTGAGATGGTGGGGGGATTGTGCGGAGGCGGGCGCAGGTATTTCTGCAGCACAATAAGGGAGCAGCGATGCACGCAGCTCTGTGCCTCCCCCCCCCCAAATCCTTTAACTTTAGGGGGGCTGCCCCTTAGCGCCCCTACACCCCCCTACAGGGCAGCCCGTGCTCCTCCAGGTGTGTTTGGGGGGGGCTCCACTGAGCTGCCCCCCTCAAATCGTGCCCTGGGGGAGGCCAAAAATCCCTATCCCACCCCCCCCAGCGGACCTCCTCTGCCCGTCCTCTCACACGTGCTGGGGGGGGGGGGAATCTTCCAGGAGGGGCACAGGAGACTGCTGCCTTGTCTTTTAAATGACCGCTTTTCATCTTTCAGGCTTTTTTTTTTTTTTTTTTTTTTTTTTTAATAGCTAAATTTTTACCCAGCAAGAGTTTAGGGACAGAAAACCAAAATAAATAAAAGCGTTTCTTACCACCACGCTTCACGCGGCTGGGGCACCCCATGCCTCCATCTCCAAGTCCGAGAGGGGCATGTGGGCAGCTGAGCGCAATTAGAAAAATGAGCATTAGAAAGTAATTACAGCTGTGGACTCTAATTACTTACTGCTGTGCTGAAAGGTGAACTTCAAAGGGGGCTGGCACAGCTCATCGTGCTGCGTCTGGAGCTTCTGCGAGTGCTTGCCTCAGATGGAGCCTGGCTTTGTGGCTACCTGTGCTAAATGGGGATAACTTTCCAAAGCACGCCTGTGTTAACAAGCTAAACCGGGTTAAAACTGCTTTGGGAGCAGTACAGACCTGGGATTTGGTGGTTGAAGCTGTGGGGTCTCAGCCTTGTGTGTGCATGCTTTGCTCTCTGTGGGGGGAGGCAGTCGCCCTGGAAATGATAGTGGTTTTGTTTCTTTTATAATAAATAATTTAAAATAAAATCTAAGAAGTAAAGCCTATTTGATTTTTGTACATGCACGCTGCTTTTCCCATCCCTCCCTGCCTGCGTACCTGCCAACTGCTTTGAGAAAGATACAGAAGCAGGGATGGGGGCTTGCAGCCATTGTGTGCCTGCATCTTCCCCTGGGGCTAACAGGGCTGGTGGTACCCTGGGGTGCATTTTCACTATTCCCCAACTTGCCTGGGACAGGTCCCTTCAAGTTCCCACCCTTGCACGGATTTTGGCAGTGGTTGTGGCCACCAAGACGTTTCTGTGTGTGCCACACGAGGTGTCAGGCAGGGTTGGGGAGTGGCGGCGGTGTTGTGTTTTTCTGGCAGCAGTGCTGATTTAAATGCACGTTGAATTACAGGCTAAAATGCTCAATGCCTGATTTCAGTGGGAATTAGATTTCTAAATAATTCTCGGGCTTTCCTGTTGTGTTTTAGTTTAATCTGCAAAATGTTGTTTGCTTGCAGACTACGGGTACTAATGCGTATTAAGGCTGCTACATACGTAGGACTTCACTGTGAAGCTTCAGAACTCCATTAACATTTTCATGGCAATTTCTTTTTCTTTCCCTTTCCACAAAGAATATTATTTCTTGTCTGCATTAAAAACAGCTGAATGTTTAACTTATAGGAAAAGAGAATAGTTTTCTTTTTATTTCCTTCCCAGTGAAAACATTTCAGCTGGAAAATTCTCATCATTGTAATACTGACCTTTGCAAAGGGCTTTAAATCCTTGAATGAAAGTAGCATGTAAGTGCGAAGTTTTATTAACTGATTATCTCTGTGGTTTTGACTACATTGGTAGTCAAATTTGATTTAGAGGACTAGGCAGTTGTACCGTGCATGTAAAAATCAGGCTTCTGACATAATTTTGGTTTGCTGGAGCAGAAAAAGGGCTGGTGCCCTCCGGCCGCACCTTGGAGTGGATGGCTGCCGGGGGGTGGTTGCCTCCATGTGTGGCTGCAGGAGACAAAACCACATGCAGACGGATCATTTCAATGCTCTTCTTGGGTACCTCATTTAGATCTGCTGTGCTTTCCATGAGGAAATGAATTGTAGAGGGGTGAAGGCCTTTAGGTGAACTGGTAAGCTGGGGCTGAACGAACCCAACCTCGTCTGTGGGAAAGATTTATGTCTGCATCAGAGCCCCGCGCTCGGTCCCTTTGCATCCCCCTTCTTCCAGACCTCGTTGTGGTGGGGCCACGAGGGTGTCCTCCCCTCTGCCCCTGCAACCTGCCCTGTGCAATGTCTAACTTCAAAAAGCAATCCTAGAAACCAGGCAGAGCAGCTGATCTGCCTTCTTTTGACTTCTGAAAGTCAAAGGGGACAAACCAGGCGGGGTTTTTTTTTCCTCTTTTTTTTTTTTTTATTTTCTCTTTTTTTTTTTTTTCCACCGGTATTCCACATTGACAAGTGCAGTAGATATGAAACATCACAACAATGAAAGCAAATACTTTTCACATGCCTTTGACTCTCTTACTTCCTGGCTATTTACCGAGAAGTGCAAGAAACAAAATGTTCTGAAATGCTGCAGCAAAATGGAAAAAAAAAAAAAAGGAGGGAGAATAATATAAAACACGCAAACAACTTGATAAAAATGAAGCAATATTGACAGAAAATGGAGTTTTAAACATCAGGACAAAAGCAACTCAGATGGATTTCATTCTTGGGTATTACAGCGCTAAGCCAAGCACCTGGAAGAGAGTGGGGGGAGGGAAATAATCACACATTTCCCTGCTTTATACAGTCTTTTCCTTGCTTTTTAAACATACACATGGCAAGTGAAGTCTGTGCATGGTCCTGCTGTTAAAACAGTGACCGGGACTCGGAGGCTTTCCCTGCTCTGCTGCGAGCTTTTCCTGTGGCCACCTCACGCTGCCTCAGTGTCCCCCCCCGCACAGTGCTGCTCACGTTTCTTGCTCGTTTGCAGGGGAAAGGCTTTGAAGCATGCACTGGCGAATAGTTACCAAGCTAACTTATTTGGATGGCAGGATGGAGAAGGGAGCAGTCATCCAGATAACAGCTCCTGGAGCAATGCACAGCCTTTGTCACATCCTTGGGGGCTTCACAGCTCCTGTAGCGCATGTTTTGGGACTGAGAGGTGCTGTAGGGATGCATCAGAGGGCAGCCACCTCCTCAAAGCCCCTGGCTCTGCAATCCCCCGGGGCTCGAGGGGTGTTCGCGGCATTCTGGCACTGCATGCAGCTCCGGTTTTATGGGTGACCCCGTCCAGAAGGTGCCAGTCCCTTCCCACGGACCCCCATGGACCCTCCTTGAAACCAACCCAGCGAGAGGCTGGGGACGCAGATAAGGGGCAGTGCCCGGGCTCTTTTTGCCACCTACTTCTTTCTCTCCCTGCTGTGTGGACGGCTGCCAAAAGTCTCTGCTTGTGGCACTTGATAAAGCTCTTGTACAGCAGGTCCAGGAACAGCACGGGGAGAGGAAGGCAGGCCCTGGCAACAGCCAGGGGGGGAGAAAGGTGCTGAGGCTTTGGGGGTTAAATGCAAAAAATAAAAGCACTTTGATGACATTTTTGTTTCATGGGGAAAAGCAAGGCAGCTTGGATTACAGCTGCAAATGTGGCCAAATATCCTGTCCTGTGGGTGCCTTGTTAGGTTTGCCTACCATAATCAAGTTCGGTCCGCCAACCATCCTCACAACACTTTGATGCAGCCTTTCGTGCAGGTTGTTTAATGCTAAGTTATTTTAATGTCGTGCTTTGCATTCAGCCGGCTGCCTGCTTTTATGTCAACGGTCCCTGCGATGCAAGGTTAAAATAGCTGAGTTGAGCCACTGCAATTTTGTGCATGGATAGTCTGAATGCATCTCAGCCTGCTTCTGGAAGCAGAGGGCTGTGGGGCTCTGCAGAGGGGTTTATATTCAACAAATGGGCATTGCTCCCAAGCTCTGGGGTGAAACTGCACATGGTGCATCCTGGGCCCCCACAGTGACTGGCACCATGTGCACACTCTGTGATCTGAACAGGCACAGCAAGCACCAGAAATCCTTTAAGCAAACCCGTTCCTGTGAAATTTTCAGCTCCTGTGTCCAGATGTGCCCATTTTTTTTGGAATCAGCTCTGTGTCAGGCTGTGGGCTGTTATAAGAGGAACGGGGCCAGGTTTTGCCCTGGGCAGTTTGGCCCCTTGAACCTCTGGAGCAAGGTGTCATCCAGATGCCTGTTGGTGATGGACACAGGGACTTGCTCGGAGGCTCCCATCCGATCCCGACCTTTCCCAGGCCCCATAAAAATTCCCAGCTCAGCAGGACCTTGGGGCCAGCAGGGAGCTCCACAGCTCCTCCCGTGGTCTGCAGGAGAGGAGCTGCCTGCAGCAGAATGCCAGGGAAACTATTTGACGGAGTGCTGGACGCAGGCAGACCCCGTCCTCTGTGCCATTTATGGCTTTTAACATCCTTTTGTGCTGTTTTCATCCCACAAGCTCTTTCAGAAACCTGGCCTGGACTTTGTGGCTATAGAGAAGACAGGAGGATGTACAAAAAATCCCCTGAAAATGAATGAGTTGCAAAGAGTTAAACAGAACATTTGTATAAAAACAATGAATCCCATTTTTGCTTGATTGGCACTTAATTAGGCCCATGTCCTTTTGCTGCCACTGCAATCAGATTGGAGAAGAATGGGAAGCTTCCACACTGTTATATTTATCTCAAGATTACAAGATTTCAATTTTTTTCAATGCAAAGGGAGAAAAAAAAAAGAAAAGAAAAAAAAAAGAACAGCACCTTGTAAATGTGGCAAGGGAATGATATTATTTAGGGCTTGGAGAAAGTGTGGCTTCCTGGCTGCAGCACAAGGATTAATCTTTTTATGTTAACAAGGGATTGTTTTGCTAAGAAGAATAGGAAAGAAAAGTTCTGTCTTTCAAGTCTGCCAGGAACAAAACCAGGACTGGGACTCTAAAGCCAGCCTTGAATTTAAGAGCTCCAGCAAAAGAAGAAAGCCGAAGTCCTTGCAGTCTTTACAAGGCAATTTCCCTCTTTGCCTTCGCTGTTTTACTGCGGCCGGCAGCAGGGAGGCTGCAGCTGCAGCTCCCAGCCCTGTTGAATCTCCTGGGACCTGCCTCAGATAAGCGCTGCCGGTAAATAACGTGCCCGGATTGCAGCGCTGGTACCTGGGTCCGGCAGCATCCTGAAATTCAAAACGAGACAAGCAGAGAAATCAGCCTGAGCAGGGTTTTACGCCCAGGCATAAACAACAAGGCGAGGCATGCAAAGGAGAGGAAAATGGGCCCGTGGGGCTTTCCGGCTCCTCACTTTCTGGGGAAATTATTTCTTTGTTTGAAATGAGGTCCAAAACACATATTACTGAAAAAATGATTGTTCTGCAATGCTTTCAGATGCAAAAAGGAGAACCTCTAGGTAACCCTTGCACCTCCTTCCCTGTCTCATCCCATGCCACAAATCCCCCAAAGAACAGGATAGGGGAAAAAACTTTCACCCCAACAGCCTCAAATACCTCCCTCCCACCCCTCCACAGGGGCTGCTGTCACAGGGGGATGAGCCGTGTTTAGAGCAAGAGTCCTGAGGCAATATTCAGCCCCAGCTTTTTTTCCAGGCAGCTTTCAAACCCCGTGAGCAAGTGAGTGAAAGGAGAAGTTGGCTGCGGAGAGCAAGTGAAAATTCAGCCCGTCCCTGGGATTTGCTCGAGTCAAGGAAAGGCGTCTGTTTTGCAGTGGAACAGTTATTCTTTGAGCAAAGATAGAAATGATGCTATTTGATTGAGGTGGCTAATTACACAGCTTGAAGAGTAAATTACAGCTATCAAATATCCCAGTGAATATTCACTTACAAATAGAGATAGAAGAAAATGAATTTTTTGGTTTGCTGGCAATTTTGAAATAAAAACATTGTCTCTTATAGGGAATGTTAACCAATCCTTTTCAAAATTCTTCTGCAACTGCTAGATTCAAAATACACTTTGTTGGAGGCCAACCAAGCAGCTCACTCTGATAGCCCAGAGCCACTTCTCTATTTTGAGTTTTTGTGTTTTCTTGTGACTTTGGAAAATATTTGCCCCCACTTTGATATTTTATTTTTTTCTTTAGGTGAAAAGCATCAAGGGTCCTTTGTTTCCTCTTAAACATGGAGGTTTTGGGGCCACGCTGCCAAGGTTTGCTTCCCCTAAAGGTCACCTCCACCTGTTGTGCTGTAGGACTGCCAGCCAACCCACGCTGTGCCTCAGTTTCCCTGGGAGCACTGCAGGATCCTTGCTGGGCGATGTAGCTAACATTTGCTGGGTCCTTTTGCTGCAAAAATCCTGCAGCAATCACTCCAGTTGTGCTCTGAGTATGTTCCCCTTCACCTCCCCGCTGTGTCTTCAGCCTCCTTCCCTGTGTAATGAAAGGTAAGCGGTGCTCGGTATGTCTCTGCGTGCCTAAAAATTGCTGGGGCCTATTAGGAAAAAAAAAAAAAAGAAAGAAAAAAAAAGCCCATTTTATCATCTTTTCCTCCTGTCTGGCCCTTAGGAAGAAAGCCAAAGCCCACAGAACCCACCCTTCCCAGACGTCTCATTATCAGCAGCACCGCATGTCCCAAGGCTTCTTGCAGCAAGGGCATCCCAGCACTCTGGGGGCACTTGGGCATCTCTTAATTTGCCCCATGCCAGCCCTTGTCTCCGGAGAGGGGATGTTTTATTACATGCCAGGAGCACGTGCACTGCACGGGGGGACTTGTTATCCCATCCCCGCTGGTCGCTCCCGGGGGCTCAGTGTGCGCTGGGGATGGATGCGTGCGGTTTGCAGCCCCCAGGAGCCCACCTCCCTTTGGGGTGTGAACAGGAGGAGAAACAAGAAACAAAACAGTGAGCTGTGTGTAAAATGAATTGCATCTGGGCTCTGATTGTGCTCGATTTGGAGGGCAGCAGCATGGGCTGGCTGGGCACAGCCAAAACGCACCCCTTGGAAATTAAACCTCTAGGGTCTGGCCTTGAGCATCCTGCAAGGTGCTCCCAAAAGCAGGTGGTGCATCCTGGACCCACCAGCTCTCTGCCACCGCCCACCCTGCTGCAGAGGTAGCGAAAATGCTGCGAGTGTGCTGTGCCGAAAACAAGCACTGGCTGCGCCTGCAGAGCGCACTGACGGAGTTACACGGGTTTCGTTGTGCCGGGCAGGTCCCAGGAGGTGTAATTTTTCCCTGATGCATGATAGATTTTGTCCTAGCATGGGTCACAGAAAGCCCAACATTGATGGGTTTCATCTAATTTCAATTACAGTCATTAAAACTTTTGCTCGCACGAGCTGAGCCTTTCCAAAAGCCATCAAATGACAGCCCATTAGAGAGCGGTTATTTATAGCAGGGCATGTTAATTTTACAGGATCACAGACCAGTGATTCAGTGCCTGGCGTTGCTGAAAGGAATCACTCACAGGAATGAGTGTTCGCTGACATAAAAGCACCCAAATCCGCAACCTCCCAGCAGCAAAAGCCCCGTCGTGAATCATGAATCCGCCGAAACCCAGCGGCAGCAGCCTCAGGATGGGCAGGGATGCTCCGTGGGCCGGGGCACACAGCGTGGAGAGGGGATGCAGTGCTGGGTGATGCTAAAGGGGAGAGGTCTTCTTTCCCGAGGTGCCCCCAGGCTTTTCCAGCCCTGGTTTGGGAGCTGTGAGGAGCCCACACGCTGTTCCAGCTGCTTTCCTTGCGTGTTCGCTGCTTTGTGGTGTTCCTCTGAGCTGCCACGATGCCTGGCTCTGCTAAAGGGCTTTGCTCTGCCTTCCTCTCCCCCAGCAAAGTGTTTGGAGACACTGTGTGAAAGATGCCGGAGGTGACGGAGGAGGAAAATACAAGAAAATAATAAAACCTCCGGTGTTTAATTGAATCCCCTTGACTTTTAAAGTGCTCCAAGGTTGTTGCTCTCTGGGTGGAAGAATAGGAGGAGTGGTGAGAGGGGGAGAAGATGCAGGACAGGAGGAGGATTTGGCAGACGGTGAGGAGCACGCACTGATTACACTGGTTGTGGGTAGGGCCCGATGCAGCCCCTGCTGGTGCTGGGGGACTTGTCCCACAGGCTTTGCCCAGAGACCTGCTGAGGACAGCCCCAAGCTGCCGCTGAGCTCCTCTCCCGGTGCCAGCCTGAGATCGTCCCAGCTGATGTGGACTCCTAGGTGTATTGTGGAGGTTTGGGCCCAAAATCCACCAGGAGAAGGGTCACACCCTCGAGAGCCCATTAGGAAAGGGGGATTTTCTGCCCTGGGGATCTTTTTTTTGATGGGCTGGCAGCATCTTCCCTCCCCGGTTGCCCTGTGGTAATGCCATACAACAGCCCAGTGGCTCCTCTTGGCCACCTGTGATGCCTGGGGGGGCGGGGGGAGAAGGGAGGGAGGGCAGAAAAAGGGGGCATCGCTGGGGCTGGTTGCACCCAAGTAGCCCCCAGGGCCCCATCGTGACACCCCCATGGCACCACAGCTCCTCTGCCCCTGCAGCCGGCTGTGTGCAGCCAAGTGCACAGCTTGCAAGAAGCGCAGGGGCAGGCTGCAGCATAGGCTGAGGGGGGATTACCACTTACCGAGAATGAATGTGGCAAAAAGACCATAACTGCCCTTAAATATGAACCCTGGGTTCCTCCACACCCATGTCCTTGAGCCACCAACAGCTTCTCCACTTGCAGAAAGCGCTGGCACCGCTGCAGAGCCACCTTTCCTTGCAAATCTCCCCAGTCCTGCCCGCCTTCTTCAGATGAGGCCTGCCTCCGACAGAGTTTGGCACAACGTAATCCAAGCTGAGATGCTGCTTCCCTTCCCCTGCCCAGCCACAGCACCTCGTCCCTGCCAGCCTTCCTCTCTGCCCAACTGCCTAGTTTCAGCCCCCCCCATCACGGTTCTCCCTTTTCCACAATTTCTACGGCACCTCCCGCAGCTCTGACCTTGGCTGAGCCATCTAGGCAATATAAAATAATATGATAATCATAGCAATGATAGCAATAATCATCATAGTAAGCCATGTTATGGCTAGGGCACCTGTCACCTAGGCATGTGAGTGCCAGTGACAACCAGCTATTACGTACCTAGCCTAAGTGTAGCGGTGCCACAGCTGGGTGCTAATGGGAGAGCAAGGGAATAGAAAAACAAACCCTGGCTCTCTGATAGCATTGCTCAGGTCTGGAGGTCAGACCCACCCACCAAACTGCCCCCCAGGCCTGAATATCTATGAACTGGTGAAAAGGAGTGACATTTTCAAGTGGGTAAGTGTCTGCAGAGAGCCAGGATGCTCGTGCAAAAGTCCCTGAGTCCCACGGGTCGTGCGAGAAGTTACTGCAGGATCAGTAACAGCAGGGACATCAGCGCAATTCACTCCAGCAAAGTTTTACGAGAGGAGCAAGGCAGGGGCTTCCTGACTGTGAGCACAAATAACAGTTAAAACAACATACCGGGGATGGTGGTGGGCTCTCCCTTGGTGCGAGGCTGTAAATCAGTCTGGGATGGTTTGCCCACAGGCTCTGTTTGTCCCTCTTAAGCAAGGAGAGAGATCGTGGGATGTCTCTGCTGGAGAAATGATGCTCCAAGTGTGGGGGAAAAGCAGCTGGAGACATGATGCTCGTGGTTGGTTTGCACCACTGCAGGTTTTTATGGGGATGGCTCATGGTGGGTCAAGCAGTTCTGCAGACGGGGAGTTGTCCTGAGTGGGGATGGAGAGAGGGGAGGGAAGGACTCACCTTGTATTCAGGTGCATAAAGCTCCTTCACGGGATTTTCCAGTGCCCCAAAACCCAGCATAGCAGTTTTAAATGAACAATAAGCACCGGAACTTCTGAAAACCCTCCTAGCCTGCTACCCAGACACTGCACAGTGCATTTCTTCTTTAACCTGACCAGCAGAAATGCAGCAAGACCGGGCTCCCCTGGGAACGCCTGCTGCCCCAGCCCACCCACCGCCTTCCCTTATGCTCTTGTACGCGCTTTGCGACATTAAGCCGCTGGAATAACTCCATTGCATGGGCCACTTCACCTCTTCCCCTGTACCTGCAACTAAACCCATCTCCTGCTATTCCCTTTGATGACTTCTCTTCAGCTGCTGCAGAGGAGAAATGCTCGTATCAGCAAACAGATGGCGGCTGAGGCATGTAGCATAAAATATATTTATCAAGGCAAACAGCTGTAGCCCATTTCATTCCGAAGATTTCTATTAAAAGTTCTCTGGAGCTACAAGCTGCTCCGACTCTGCAGCCGGAATAAAGCTGAGGGGACAAATGGCTTTTTCTGAGCATTTCTTTCCCCTTCCTTAGCTCTTTTCTTTGCAGCCTGAAGAAAGCCTGGCCCAGCTCTGCTGGCAGTGCTGGCTTTGAGGAGGCTGGGCAGGGTGAGCAGTCCCGATGGGGTTGTGATGTGCAAATCTGGGGAGCAGCGCAGTGTCTGTCCATGTGCTCCGGGTTGGGCAAACCGTGCACGGACCTGCAGGTTGGAAGAACTTTGCACCCACGGATGCCTCTGCCTGAATCTCTCCCAGACCCCAAAGCCAGCTTCCAGCCCCTCTTCTATTTTGCTGTTGTCTTTTTTTTCATTCTGAAGTGATGTTACCACTGCATTTACAAAAAAGAGCCAAGTTTGGAGGAAATGCAAAGTTTTCCTCAAATGTAAATGGATTTTTTTGGCAGACACTCCTTTCACAGTGTTGTAAAATTCCCAGCTTCTGCTGCTGAAACATTGACAAAACCATGAAATCCCCCGTGCAATGGGAATTTCCATATTCCATATGAAACGCACAATCAAAATGCTCAGCTGATGTGTTGTTGACCCACCCATAACCTGCCCCAGCACATCCCCAGCTGGCCAAAGACATTCCCAAAGGGTGGCTTGGAGCTGCCAGAGCCCTCATGGGCATGGGAGCCAGGGCAAAAATGTGTCTGGGAGCAGAGAGGGGCTGAATATTGAGAGACAAAGAAAGGTAAAACCATGGAGAATCCTCTGCTTAGTCCATTTCACTCTGTGGATATGATATCTCTTTACATCACCCACTGCTATCCCAAATTCTCCCTGTTCCCCATATCTGCCTGCATTTCTCTGCAGAACATTGGCTTGGGCTCTTCACCTGGGCTCAGGGGAAGCTGCAGCTGGAGATGTGTGCTGCACCCAACACCCACCCAGTGGCCAGCAGCAGCATTTTGGCTTGTCCAAAATGGTCCTAGCAAGTCAGACTACAAACAACTTTTTCTCTTCTCTTTCTCTCCCAAAGAAACCCTTTTTTCCTTTTCTTTTGTGCGCGCCCAGGATCACAAACAGCATATGCGCAGTGTAAAATATTCCTGGCAGCTCCTCCTTTTTAATTGCACGCCGCTTCTCCAGCCAACAGCTATCCATTTCATCCCAAATTCAGCTTTCTATTTTGAGTTGAGTGAGCAGTGGGATGAGAATTTTGCCCTAAAAATGTGCTCGGTGGAATCGGGGTACCATATGTTCATGGAGGTGCTGAGAGCTTGGTGCCTGCCCACTGAATAGGGAAACCGCATGGGAATGAAGTGCTGGTGGGGGCTGTGGGTGTTAGCGGGGGTACCGGGGCTTGCCTGGCGCTTGGGAATCTGTGTGACTCCTAGGGTTATCTTATTCCGTCTGCAGAAAACAGCTCAGCTCCTCAAAGGATACCCTGTACACTAGGGCTCTGCTGGTGGTCGATGCAAACCCAGTTGCTGTTGCGCTGGGAGGATGCTCTCTTAGTGCTCTATTAGCACCAGGGTGGGGCCTCATGCTAAACTATTTCCCACATCCCCCTGTGGGCATAACTGGGTGCAAGAGGTGGGAAAAGGAGGGTATGAATCCCCCAGACACCCCACATTCCCATTTATTACCCTATGAAACACTGTCCTGGAACCTTTGAATGGAGAAACGAACTTGAGCTTGCCAAATAGACCAACCAACCAAAACACTTCTGTCCCTATTCTGAACAGAACTGTGATGGGGAGGCAAAGGGATTGAGAACGGCACACCTTTTTGGGGTGTATTTATCCCTTGGGGTTCATTATTAGAGCCCAATATTATTGTAACCCAATAACACCCAATCATTCCAACTCTGCAATACTATTTCAACCCAATATATACCAATTTTGCAACCAAAGATTTTTTTATTGCAACATAGTGATACCCATTTACCGCACTCCCGCAGCTGCTTTTGCAGGCTGCAAGAGGTTGGCTACCAGCAAACCATGCTAATGTTGGAATAATTCACGTCTTTGCACTGAGCAATGAGTTGGCCAAGCCTTGGCCACTACTTTGCAGCCCTCCTGCAGGAAACCCCGTAAATAATTATGCCAAAAGAGTTTGTAGCTGGGTGAGTGGATTCGGAAGGTGCTTGGGTGGACTGAATATGCGTCCTTCTTGCTTCAGGCATCCCAGCGCTTTTGTGGTTTGCAGAGCTCTGGGGAGGACCCTGAGCTACGAAGCATATCCTTGATTTTGGCACCAGGATGTGCACACAGAGGGTGGGGAAGAGAATCACATCTCACCTCCGAAGCAGAGACATGAAGGGAGAGGGAGAGCAGAGAGATCAAAACCATGAAGCAGCAGCAGGAGGCAGGGAGAAGAAAGGAGCCAGGAGAACAAGACCGCTCCCAAAATATCCCTCCCGTTTGCTGCGCCGAAGACCAAAAACTTGTACTTGGAAGGCTTTTTCAAGGGGGAGAGGCTGACAGCTTTGCTCCAAGCACTGCCTCGGGGTCCCCGGGGAGCTCGTGCCGCGCGCCCAGAGTGCTCCCTGCGCTTGAAGGGAAACGGTGCTGAATTTCTGTGAGATGGAGTTTGGTGAGGCACAGCCTTCTTCGTGGCCCCCGTCTTTTCTCATTTTTGTCTTTTTCTTCCTTCCCAGCTGGTCGGGGTGAATAGCAAACCTATTCCTAGGGCTGAGGGAACTTATTTTTGAAAAGAATTTGAAGCAAATGCCAGCTGAAGCCATTGCTGAGTCTGAGGCAAATTAGGTGAGCAGCTTTTGGGCTGAAAAGTGAAAAGAAAGGAAAGTAAAAATGTTTCATTTCTGTGTTTTTCCAAATGAAATGTTTGGACTTTTCATTTCAAGTGCAGCTTTTACATAGAGAAGTGTCCAGCAGGAACATGAAAAGGGCTAGAAGGTCATTTAACAATGTTTACCTGCCCTTGCTGAATCTTAGCCCAGAGTTTCATTTTGGCTTGTGCAAGACATTTCAGTCTGCACAAAAGAGGCTTTTTTTCCACCTTTCTGACTCATTGACTAAAAGGGAGAAAAATAGCAGAAAAATGCAGAATTAACTCCATAATCTTCCAGGTGAAACCATCATGGAGCCTGGCTTGCCTCTAGGAAACATTTCAGCATCACTAACCAAGATAACACATAAACTCCCATTTTTTATCCAAATCAAAACTTATCAAAGGCATCCTGGCCAGCAGCAATTTGAGTCCCACTCCCATGTCTTTAAACCTGTATCTCTTGCTTCTCCTGTACTTTTGCCTGCCAATACCAATGCTGGAGTGCCTTGGTTTCTGTCCTATCAGTTTTCCCCCGCTGCAACCCCTTCCACTCCTGCATTAATGCCCAGCAGCTGTGTGCAGTGGAAACCCAGTGGCTACAGCCCTGGTTTATGCAAGCAGCTTTGGTAGATGGAGCTGAAAACATCCACTTCACAGCCACCTGCCTGAACTTTCCTTGGATTATTTACTGGCTGGGGTCATGCCAGGCTCCTACCAGATCCTTCCAGCCCACCAGTAGATCATGCCTTTTCCCCATGTTGCCCTTTAATTAATTATGGAGCAGAGGCTTATAAAAGCATATAAGCGGGCTTATATAAGCAGGCTTATAAAAGGGGCTCCAAGAGATGGTGCTGCCCCAGGGAAACATCATTTCTTTTGAAAACCTTGGGGAGGACTCAAGATCTCAGAGACAGAACGGTTCCACCATGTCTCCCTTCCCATCTGCAAATGTGTTTTTGGGATACTTCTCTATCGGCCAACTGCTCTTCATGATAAATGTGTTCCCTTGCAGAAATCACCTGGAAATACATCTGAGGGTGAGCTTTCATCTCGCAAGCAGCAGCAAGAGGGTGGTTTATTGAGGTGAGAAGGAAAAGCAGCCTTAGTCAGCCAAATAAATGAATGATTGGTCTTCTCATCGAAATGAAGCCCTGAGAAGAAGCATTTGAGTAAAGTGAACTGTTTCAGTTTGCATTTGGAGGGGAGGGGATTTCTCTGAGGATTTATTTTTATAACATTCAAAAAAAAAAAATCAGTGTGACTCAATTTGGACTGAAACTGTCATCTTGGTATGAAAACTCCAAATGTTCCACTTTAAGTATTTGAAACAAAAAATTCCACTTGTCCAAACTCAGAGTCCATTCCCCTCAGCTTTGGTTTTTCCCAATTCACCTCTCCTCCCGAGCCCTTTCAGACACGGGAGGCTGTGCCTTCCCCCTGCTCCATGTAGGGAGGACAGCCTCCCTGCAGTTTTCCACTCCCAACACATGAGCTTTTCACCATCCCACACCCTCAACATCTGCTGCAGGAGCATCTCACTGGGTCAGGACCTGCCTGCGTCACTTACTCCCAATGCGTTGTGACTATGTGTGTGTGGGAAGGAGAGCAACAAACCCCAAATTTCCACAGTGGCATCCCTATATTGGCCCAGCCACTCATAATAATAACACTAATTTCTTCGGTGAGGCAACAGCCACTGAATTAGGGAGAGATGCTGGCCACTTGGGAGCATCCTGTTCCCTGCCTTTCAGCATTTGTCAGCAGCAGGCTGTGGGATGCTGGGCTGGTCTCGCTCATGTTTGGGTACATAATGGTGTAGGTAAGGGTATGATCCAGCACTGCACAGGGGCTTCCCAGCCCTTCTCTTTGCCTTGCTCTTTTAGGCACTTGCTGGTTTGAATCCCCTTCTTCTCCCTGTAGCGCTTCAGCAGAGGCAACCTGCAGCTGGAAGCCTGCCCGGTCCTCCCCCCGCGGCCCCATGGTTGAAATGGCACCTGGATAATCAGGATGCTTTGCAGATAATTTAAGCTGGAAGTCATTAGGCAGAAATAGCAACCCTCCTGCCACCCCTGCCCCGTGACACTGTCCCCCCCTGGCTGCCCTAAAAGGGAGCTCTGAGCACCCTGGGGTGGCTGACAGCAAGCGGCAGAAATAGAGGTGTGAATGCAACAGAGCCCAGGGACTGGAAATAAGATTAAAGGCAACGGGCTTGGAAGAAAAGCAAAATTAAAAAAAAAAAAATCCAGGTTTTGCTGCCAGAAGAAAGCTGACACCATCTTCCACCTTCTTTCTTAAAAGAAGAGCCATCATCTCAGTGCTGGACCGACAGCAAATTTGGCAGGGTCTTTAATTTGGCTTTAGGATTTAAATCCTCTTATGCTGCTGGGGGAAAAGCCCCAGCTGGCACGTGCCAGTTACATCGTGTCCCACAGCCATTCCTGCTGAAGCAGGCTCTGTCATTTCCCAGAGCAGAGGTGAGCAATAATTTTATATGGACTGGCAAATTTTACAGGGACCTGCAGCGGCGCCACTTCTCAGACCTGATGGGAGCATTGGCAGGCTTCTTGGTCAGAGGCATCCTCGAGGGGAGCCCAGTGCTGTGTGCTTGGTGAAAGGCTGCCCCCAAAGGGCACCCAGGCTTTATCCACAGGCATAAGAGTTGGAGCATTTCTTGATTATTTGTTCCTGTGGTCAATCATCCTCCCTGTCAGAAATGAAAGCCTTATTCTGATATGAATTTGCCTGGCACTGAGGTCCTGCAGAACAGTTTTCCTTGCCTTCCCCGGCCCAGTATTTTTTCCTTATGAAGCTGCCTGTCGTTATGGGTTCCTTTTTTTTTTTTTTTTTTTTTTTTTTTTCCCCAGGCTCCTCAAATGATTTTTCTCCAGCAGCTGCAATTTTGCAAGGCTTTTCTTTGCCTACCCAGATTTCTATCACGACACCAGTCAGAACCACATCCCACCTCAGGTTATATCTCAAAGCACCTAACTGATGTGCCCCAAACCCAGGGCCCTTCTGCAGTATCACTCCTTCCCAGGGGCTATGTAAAGAAACATTTTCCTTTCCTCTCTGTTTCCCCGTGCACAAGGCACTTGCAAAACAAATGCAAGCGGCTGCCCCTTCCTCAAGCAGCCGTGTCGGGGCTGAAGGGATTAGCAGGGTGCTGAGCCAGTGTCCGCGCCTCGCAGCAGCCACGCTTCCCTTTTATCTCGGGGAAGCAGGCGCCTTGGCCGCCAGCCCTGCAGGGATTTATCAGGGTGCCCTGGAGCTGCCTCTTGCTCTTGTGCCGGCTCCTTCGTCCCCACCGCCTTGGAAGGGGACAGGGACATGGAAATGCAAATGGTTCCTCGGAGGATTTGGACTCAGAGATGTTGCACAAGGCTGCTTGACCTTGGTGAAAGGCTAAGGAGATGGGGAAGACCCCTAAATGCTCTTAGTGGTGTTTTGGCTCTTCCTCTGCCTCCCCAGCTGCCAGCTAGGACACACAACTCCCATCCCTATACCACACCTACACCATGCATCTCTTCCTTGCTTCTGGCTGCTGACTACTGGATGAACCTGCAGCACCTGCAGAGTCCTATCCTGTTCCCCAGGACTTGAGGTCCCTTTTTGACTTTCTCCTGTTTTCTGGTATTCCTGGCACCTGCAGGCACTGTGGATCTCCCCCATCTTTGCTATCACATCTGGATGAAGTGGGGAAAAACAGTCCCTTTTAAAGGGCTTGTGCCACTTTTACAGGCAGGTAGCATGGCAGCTGCAGTGTGTGCAGAATCGTGTCCCAGGAAGCCATGCTATCCCCATTTTACAGATGGGAAAACTGTAGGCAGAGAGCAAGATGGTCCAAAATTTCTATTTGTAGATGCTTGGCTGCACTGAGCACCCCGTTTTCCGGCAAGAACAGGCTGCTCTGTGTGCTCAGTAAGCCAGATCCCTGTAAATGCTCTCTGAGAAACATTAAAAATCACTTGGTGCTTTTAAAGATCATGTCCTGTGATATGTCTGCAACCACCTCGGAATGATGCTGCATTGCCCCATATCCCACACAGCGACCCCATCTCCTAGCCTGACATTGAAGCCTGGTGCCTACCAGGAGATCCCAAAGTGTCTTGCGAAGGAGAACAGCACCGTTAACTCCAGTTTACAAATGGGGAAACCAAGGCATGGCATGCATTAGTTGTGAATTCATGTCGTTTGGTCTGGTTTCCCTCTGGGTCAGGCTGTGATGTCCCAGTCCGAGATGCAGACCAGCTGGAGGGCTGCCTCCGAAAGATTACGGCTGCAGGTGCTGAGCTGCAGTGCTGCTTGGCAAGGCTGTTATGTGCCCCTGCTGGGCTAATGCTGACAAGGGACACACACTTCCAGGCTTCTGGGGGCTTCTGGGGAAAAATGCCTTTTTCCTTAAGTTTTCTGTAAGTGTCCACCCCGCATGGGGAGCATGGAGTGAACACTGCGGATGGGCCTCCTACATGGGAATATCAAAACCCGCTTCCCATATTTATTTTATTCCCCTCCTCCCCCTTTCCCACCTCCATGCTGGGAGAAGCTCCTGCCTCCTTGGCAGGGAAAGAAGAGGCTGGGGGTTGCAGGGTGCAACACAGGTACAGTATTTCACAGCTGGTTGCTTCGTAATGGGATTCTCTTATTGAAAGTTGCTTTCCCGGATCTGGCTCTGATTAGCAGACGCAAATCCTGCCCTGCATGCTGATGGAGCTGTGCAGCTCTTGCCGTGCTCCTCCGTGCCAGAGCAAAGGTGTCGAGGATGGAGGATTTCACAGCAACGTGAGTCAAGCAATTCTGCATCCATCTGGGCCCCCAGGTCCGTGTGACCCCTCAGCTGCTCTGGCCCCTCGGTTCTAGAAATTCCCAACTTCATGCTCAGAGCGAGCAGGATGTGGCCCCGGCTGCTGATGCAGAGGATGAGCGGCTGGCAGGTTGAATTAATGCTGGGAGAGCAGATGCACACTTAAACAAACCATCCGCTCACGAAAGGAAAACAATGACTTAGTACTTTCTAATTACCATCCCAAGTAAAGCAATTACTCCTTATTCACACGTGATTACTAAGAATAGCATAAAATGAATAAACATTTTTTAAAAAGCTACTCAGTAAATTTTCATTATCCAACAAAGTGAGTAAGATATTTATACTCCAGCACAGCCCCCATAAATACAGAAAAGACATTGCTCAGTAAATGAGTGAATTAGTATGGTGCTTAATTACTAGAAATTATTATCAGGTTACTACAATTACTATAAATTACCAGCAGGATGAACCCTTTTATTATTTTTTCAAGAAAAGAGAAATCTTGTTGATATGCTTTATGAAGTCACAAATAATTTTGAGGACTTGGGGAATTAATACACAAGAAAAGGAGAGGAAAAAAGAAAGGCTGAATTGTGCATTATTTTTGATGCTGCGGTCATATTCCTTTGCACATGGAGTTGCATCGGGGCAGGGCTTGGGTTTTGCCTGCCGGAGGGTTTAGGGGAGGAATAGGAGTGGGCGGGTGGAAGGGTTGAACGTGGAAGATGTGTGGAAGCAATGCCCGGGACTCATCCTGCAGCACGCACACGATGAGGGATTGCAGCAGGGAGCTCTGCAGGTTTGCATGGCTTTAGGGGCAGGTTTTGAAAGTTTGGTAGGAGAGCAAGATTTCAGCTTTCTGCACGTCCCTTCGCTGCTTTCTGCTTGTCCCCCAGAGCCAGCCGGGTATCCAGAGGCACACGGGACCTGTGCACGTGGTGGGTGTCACCTCCAACAGTGCTGAGCTGGGCAGGTGGAGCACCACAAACAGTCCCTGCTCTGCCATAATTACCTCCCTCATCATTTCCCTCCACTTCTGTTGCCTCTGGCTCTGGTTCCCAAATTGAATTCTCTCTTTGCCTCCTGCCCTTCAGCATCCTTTTCTGCAGGGTGCCATGCCGCTGGTGTTAGTCCATGTCCTGCATCTCTGGGGTTCAGGGAGGTGGAGAAATGCTGAGAAAGATGTTACATGAGGTCCTGAGCTATCTGCAGACAGACCTGAGACCTGAAAACAGGTCTAAGCACCTAAAACCTGTCTGCCTATTCCAGCTAGATCAGTGGGTCTAATAAAAGATTTTATCTGTCCCTATAAAGTCTCTCCTCTCCCAGCCTTAGACCAGCACAGCTGCAGCCTTCCTGGAGCAGACACAGCCGGGTATTTCACTTTGGGCAACACTTCTACACAATTGGGTGCTATAAATCCTTCCCGCTTCCCCTTGTGTGAAGCAAGGATAATGAGCAGGACGTGTGAAGTCTTGATCAGCTGCTGCTGGTGCAGCACGCCAGTGTTTTCAGATGAAAAGCGATGAGGGAAAAAAGCGGTTATTAGAGCAGAAGCGCATTAGAAAAAAAGTCTGAATTTCCATTACGCCCCTGGAGCTCGACATCTCTACAAGCCATGGTATTTCCATTATTGCTCTTCTTATTATTACATGTTTTGATTTCAGATACCCCACGCACGAGCAGCCCAGGTCCCAGGGTGCGAGTCCGGGGCCGGGCGAGGATGGGGATCACTCGCCCGATGACACTAATTCGGGTCTCGGGGGCATCTCGCCCGTGCAAGCCTGAGCTGTGTCTGTGGGCAGGTGTCAGAAGCCGATGACTTTGTACAGCTCTGCTGTCAGCTCCCCATCACTCAGGGAAAGACACTTGTGCGCGGAATCAGAGACACCCTGCAGGTGTTTATGCCTTCATACTTGATAACGAAGAGGCAGAGAGATTCTGCAAAGGGCAGGAGGGAGAATGTGCACCCATGGTTCTAGTGTCTTGGGCTCGGGTGTGCACCCAGAAACAGGCAATTTGCTAACTGCAAAAATTTGCTAACTCCTGCTAACATTTGGAGATGTGTCAGGTCACGGCGATGCAGCCTGATACAGACCTTTCTGCCCCCTCAAAGGACAGGCATGGGACAGCGTCTTGGGAAACCAGGTCTAAACAGCCACTGTCGACAGCCTGCTCTTGAAGATAATAGCAGAGTTTTAAAACCAAAAAGCAATGCAGAAATACCCAGTGATTTTGCTCATGCCCTTTGCAAGCTTGGCGCATTTGTTGCATTTGTGTCAGCTTCGCACGCTCATCTTTGCCTCCGTGGGATCACAAAACTTATCGCCCTTAGAGGAAGGGAGCTGCACCTCCTCCTTGGTGTTCTCCCTGCGTCTTCCTTCCTGCCCTTGTCCTTCACCTTTCTGTAAAAACACAGGTCAGGGTCCTGCTCCTTCCATCATGTAAATGTGAAGGCCAGGATCAGCTGTTAAAAGGAAATAGCATGAGATCCCGCAGGCACGAGCTATCTGCCTTCTTGGATCCCTGTGCTGGGTGCAGGCTCGACCCTCATGGACCTGAAGCAAGCTGAAAGGATGCAGAAAGAAGAGGAGGAGCAAAGGGAAAGGGAAAATAAAGATGTTGCAGATGAAAAAGGGTGAGAAAGGGATTTAAAGAGCTGGCCCCCAAATCCACTTGATGCTTCGAGCTGTGTGAAGCTTAAATCTGTGCTGCCCCATCGCTAAATCCTCACCCATGTCGACATCGCGCTGACCCTGCCTTGTAGAAAGGGCGGCTGATGGCTTTGCCAAGCAAATATTGGCTTGGCTTTAGATCCTGTCCCCACTGACACCATTTCGTCCTTGTAGTGCACTGTGCCTTGGGGTTTATATGTGCGTCCCCGGCATGAGGCAAGAGGGAAGAGGAGGATAGGGCACAAAAGCAGCTCTCTCCCTAATTTCTAAACATGAGTCAGCAGGATCCCTGTTTTCAAAGCTGGATGCTCTCAAAGAGGCATTTGCATTTCAGAGAGATCCTGCTTTGCTCTCCCACTGACAGTTTAGCTTTTGTTTAAAAGCAGGGCTCCTCCACCACATTGGAAAAGGGGCCGAGCAGAGGAGACAAGAGGTATGAGCCTATGGGTTTGATCATTTCTTCCTTCATCTCTGCCAGCAGAGCCCCTTGCCAAGAGGAGCTTCTTTAAAAACCTAATGCTCATCACAAAACGACAAAGTAGGGGATGCGGCTGGGATGGGCACATGCACCCACATGTGTGCACACACCAAAGCTTTCACAGACAAATGCGTGTTTGGGAGAATTCATCCCCAGGGTTAGAAACTTCCAGGCACACTTGGGGTTAATCACCCCAAATGTCTTGTCCTACTGCCAGATACCTCAAAAAGAGAACATCTGTGTGGATGTGGCTTATATATCCCTCTTACTTTTGAGTAGGAGGCTGTTGTGCAGCAGTGGGTTAAAATACATCAGCCTTCCTATACTGGGCATCCCTTGCCTTGCATCCTAAATGTCCAGGTCCTGCAAGCTCCCAGCCTGTCCATGGTGGTGGCTGTACCAGCCCCACTCATGTTGCAGCTTTTGCATTTTTATTCCCTCTTTGTGCACATTTGCATTGTTGGGCAGAAAGTGACCCCTGCTGCCATCTACTATTTTTTTCCATGCATACTGCTCCAGCTCCATCAGCTTCATTCCCAACCAGCGGGGAATTCACACTGATGACTGAGTCACCACTTCTCTGAGATTCTGGGGGTTTTGCACGTTTGCAGCACACAGCTTCTGCCAGCCAATTTCCCCCTTGCTGGCATTTGCAAGCTGCTCATTTTCTCCAGCGTGCCCAGCTTGCTTCACAGCCTCCCAAGATGTCACATGCAGAGGACAGCAGCTCGTGTGCTCCTGCTCTAACGCAGTTGAACTACACGGACACAATGGCATGAGCCCTGTCCCTGCCATAGCCCCTCTGATCTGCCTGCCATCTGTAATAGGAAAACATAACTTTTTCTGCAGAGAGAAAAAGAATGGGTGAAAAAAGGTGTGGAGAATCAAGATTCCATTTGGAATTCTGCAGCTAATAATGATGATGCAGAAACTGGGGGAATTTGGGAAAGTTTTGAGGTCATGGGTATCGACAGCAAATAATGTCATCATAAGAGCAGCACCATGGTTTCATTTTGCCTTGTTCTAGCTGTGCTCATGATGGTAGGCTTTTACCTTTTTCGTTCCCTTCCTAAAGGTCACAAAACAGCAAGTCATAATATATTTCCATGAAGGCTGAATTTAGGGCTGCGGGGGAGTTTCCGTAATGGAGCAGTCTGAGGACACAGTGCAGGACTGGGATGGGCTTTGCTATTGCAAAGATGTCAAGGTTTGGGATTTTGGTTTATATCCCAGGAGGTTTAACCTGAGAGCTCGGGAAGGGATGTTTAAGATCCAAAGACCCAAACCTAGCAGTTTTTATTGCAGAAGTTTATCAAGTTGTGCCAGTTCACAGAAAATGCCCTATATGTGTTCTGGAAAGCAAAGTAGGCAAAAAGTAGTGGGTTAGGTTTGTTTGCAACTTTTCGCCATATTAAATCAACAATTTTTGAACTGAATGTTTTCCTTCTATTTGTGTTGTTTTTCAAATAAAAACTCATTTCTCTGATGCTTGCTTCCTCTACTCCCTTGTTTCTTAAAGAAAAACCATAAAAATAAAAATATCAGAGAAAAGATCCCCCACCACATCGAAGGAAATCTGTACAACACGTAATTGATTGCTTTTCCTCCTGTTGTTGTTGCAAAAGTTTCTTGGACAGCAAGATGCTTTTGTCCTTATTTCCAATACCAAATCCAACCAAACAATTCCCAGCACTCCCGCTTCAGATGACCACAGCCTGATGTTGCTCCTGACATTAGCATTCACTGCAAGGCCACCCCGAAATCAAACACGGCTGCTCTGCTCTAGCGTCTTTTTTACCCTCTCTGCATTCATTGTATTGCTGTAAATCAATCCTATCAGCTCTTGAGTAAATAGAATTGGTTCAAAACATTCAAATAGTCCTACCCGCATCTTTTTCTTTTCTCTCTCTCTTTTTTCCTGAAAAAGAAGAAAAGTAGAACCAATAAAGGTGCCAAGTAGTGAATAAGTAAATACAAAAAAGTACTTAGTTTTCTGATTTTCTTTCACACTTGCTGGCCTTCTCCTGATCCAGTTGTTGGTGACATAACAGAGTCCCCACATTTTGCTGCCCACAGTGAGGTTTTGCTGGGTTTTGCCTGCAGTTCCCTGGGTGGCCGAACTGGGAACAGGAGCGGATGGCATGGGGGACCAATTGCATCTGCACGGTGCCGCCGAGGAGGTTTTGCTTCCCAAGAGATGGTGGTAAAATCTGCATTTGTAAGTATGCTTTTTTTTTTTTTTTGCAAATTTTGAAAAAAACAAAAAGGCATTTGCAAATCTCGTATCTCATGACATCTCTCTGCTCAGCCCATGTCCCCCCAGGCTGGCATCGTGCTTCTTGGCTGCTGCAGGGAGACAAAGCCTGAAATCTGTCCCAGGGTCTTTGCCTCTAAGCCCAGCCCTGCTCAAAAAGATGCTGATGCACAAGGCCCACTTGCAGTGGGCTGTGTCGAGTCTCCCTTTTGCCAAGGGAGCCAGCAAGCCCCCTGCTGGCCCTGGGACACCCCATCCTCTTTGCAGCAAGGCACTGGAGCTCTCTGAGATCCAGGCTGGCAGGGGGAGATCCATTACAGTGTGGGAAGGAGTCAGGAAATACATACATTAAAAAATCCAGACACCAAAGGCCTTATAGCTGGGTATTATTAATGACAATATATTATGGCAACAGTGGAGGCACAGGAGAGGCTTGGAGTATTTATAGACGTAACTAACCTGAGGATGCAGGTGCTGCGTTTTGACTCCATACCACTTTCTCCACTGGATTTTGTTTCTGCCTGAGGATTATTTTGGAAAGAGTTATTATTATCTCTGATTTATCGCTCCGCACTAGGGGGAACTCTTACTTTCTGCCGAGACAATTACTGAGCCCTTGCAGAGAGCCACTTCAAGGAGCCACAGCCTCTGCTCCGCCGCTGATTGCAGCCAGGGTGACGGTGCCTTACCGAGGGGATGGCTGATTAGGCATCAAGCTTCATCCCTGCCTTACCGGCAGATGGTATTTTCATCTGTATTAAATGGGCAGTTGAAAGCCTCTTAATTATTAAAACTGTAGCTTGTGATTTGTTTTGGTGAAGTTTTTTTTTTTTTTTTTCTCTTCTGGGAAGTTTCAACTTTTTTCTCCTTTTGTTTGCCATTAGGAAAAGCAGGCACACATACATACAGAAACACTTTTTGACTGCTTCGCTATGTTTTGCTCTTCTCCGTAGCATCTACAGCACTCATTACCCACCCCATCTTCCCAGGCTGATGCAGGCTTTTAGTCTATCTAGAATATAATCAGAATAAAGTCAATTAAGGACAGGATTAGACTGAGAGGAGGTTAATAGGACTGTGACAACAAGACATTTATTCACAAGTCTTTCCCTTTCACCCTTCACTGTCCAAGACTATTTTCCTGAGGCCCATCAGCAATGAGCTGCATGCTAATGTTTCTGAAGGCACACTATGATCTGTGCGAGGGAAAAAAGAAAAACACCCCAGAAAAGGGGTTTCTTCACCCAGCAACCCTTGTGCCAAAATTACCCCAGCCTTGATGCTGGCTAATTGATAACCCCCTGGGAAATCAGTTTCTGCTCTGTGCAAATATGATTTTCATCTCTTTGCTCTTCATTTTGCATTGCCCTCTGCCCTTCTTCTCCACAAGAGTTTCAGAAGAAGCCAAAACCCATCATTCTGAGCTCTGGCAGAGGTGGCGAGCAACACCAGCAAGCGAAGCCTTGGTTTTGGGTGGCTGCCAGCCCAGCAGCATGCGTGGGGCTGCACTCCAAGGGAGCATGGCTGGAAATTTTAACCCTCTGCTGAAGGCTGAGCATTGGGTTTTATTTTTTGAGTGATTTTGCCCCGCGGTTGCCTGGAGACAGGGATTCAATGGCCAGGAGTGCTTTTGCAGTTTCATGTCCCAATGGTCCTTGGGAAGCGTGCGGGCGGTGATTGCGGCATGAGCATCTCTCGTCCACGAGCTGCTTTATCCAGCACTTTGGGGTGGCCGAGCAGGACATATTTGCGGCTGCCAAAAGCACTTGTTGTTTCCTCTTTCCGCAAAAGAATGGCTGAAACACCACAAAAAAACAAGGAGTGTTTGGAGGTCAAGAGGAGCTCAGTGTTTGGAGAACCATTGCTGAAGTTGTTTGCATGGATAAAGCGCCCACCTGAAAACATGAATAAACTCTGATTTTTACTAAAGCTTGTCTATAGCTGGAAGTGGAGGGGAGGGGGTTTACGTGCAAATTTCTGTCTATTTTTATTTTTTCCACTGCGATTTTCCAAGCTCGCTGGTGAGAACTACACTGGGAGCCAATGGCCCCAGCTGCCTCCTCCAGCTGTGCGCATCTGGAAATCCCACTGGGCACCAGATGCTTTTTTCAGCTGCTCAAGTGGGTATCCCAGCACTCAGTCTCACCACGGTGGGCACTGTAGAAGCCACAGAAGCAAAAATATGGTGCCAAAATCCCAAAGACTTCACATAAGCAGCATAGCCAATGCAGAGTCTGGGAGATGTCCCAAACCAGCCAGAAGATCCCTATTTTATGCAGAGGTAGAGACATCAGGACCATGACACTCTTAAGAGTCCAGAACAATTGCAGACAACCTGGTTTCTGCTTTTGGCAGCTCTGTCTTTAATCATCAAATATAAGATTATTATTTTTGTTGATCCTTGGTCTATTGTTACGTACAAAACCTTTGGGTTTGTTGGCAGTGGCGGATCTGGCCTTAGGGATCACAAGTGATGGCAGAATAAGTGGAGAGTGTACACACAATGCTATTCTGAATAAAGTTCTCCTATAAGTACTCCTGAATAAGTACTCCTTGTGCCAAGGTTGCAACTGCACCTGCGTATTTAATACTGGAATGGATCATTTTCCCTGTTTTTGTCTAACTTTGTCTCCACACCAACCACAACATACAAATCTCCATCAAATCCTCCTTTGGTCACCTCTTTGCCAAGGCAAGCAGCCCGAGTTATTTAATCTCCCTCGGTATGAATGCCTTTGTAACTTTCCTAGTTGTATGCATGAGGAATTGATTTCATTAAGCAACACAAACTTGTTTGCCCGGTTTAGCTTAATTTGCTCCCTGAGACGCAGGAATATGTGTACCCAGGGCTGGTGAGAGCCATGGTAACTTCTTCTTAGTGGTCCCAAATTGCCTCACTTCACCCCAAAAATTGAGAGTATCTGATATATAGGATTGCTAACCTAAGATGTCAGGTCTTCATGCCTAATTTTGGCAGAGCAAATTCACAAGATTTGATGACCCCCTGTGGTTTTTGCATGAACTGTGCTGCAGCAACAGCCAAAGCAAGCTGTGGTGTACACACGGTTTTGGGTGAGGAGATGCTACCTGTAGGTTAAACACAGAAACATTTGGATGAAAGGACATACGTCTTAAAGAAATCATGCCAGGAGATGCAGAGGCTGGGAGAACCTCTGTACAAACATGCATGTTATTTTCAGTGTCATGGTTGAAGAGCATTTCATCCTGTTTCTGTGCTCGAGTTCATGGTTGAGAGAAAGTTGCCCCAGGGAGCAAACACTGAAAAAACAAAACAAAATAAGACCATAGCAACTTTCTTGAAAGCTTTTGAGGATTTATTTTTTGGGACAAGGTAATCCTGCTCTTTTCACATTTCGTTTATGCTTCAAGTAAGTGGGCTCAAAATGAGGATGGTTTTACCCTGGTACCCCTTTGCTCCACCAGTTTGGCCATGCAGAGGGCTGGCATTCCCTGGGTTTTGGGGCTGGACTCTGGCCACCTCCGTGTACTGCACCGCTGGGAAAAAAGAGCAAAAAAAATCCATCAAATTCCCCTTGCAAACTTCCTGAAGCCTCAATTCCTCCATCCCCACACTCTTCCCAGGAGCCATCTAATCCGCTGGCAGCTGATAGCCTGCTGCTGGCTTCACCTCTCAGGGGAGAGACTCACCCTCTCCTGGACCTTTAGTGTGAAGTGGCATCGTTATCCAATTTCCTCCTAATTGCGCTAACAAGGATGAATTAGGACTTTCATCAATGGGGGCGAGCGATCGGTTTGGAGTCAGCCATGGGCGACGGAGCCAGAGATTAAACAAAACTATCATGTTAATGTCTAATAATACAACAGCAAGTGGAAATTAAGCACAAGACAAATATGCTGTGCCGGCGACATTGGAGAGTTTGTTCTTTAAACACAACGTTATTTTAAAGGCAATGCTATTATTAGGGCCATCTAACTTAATTTCGTAGGCATAATAGAAAAGTAAATGTGCCGCAGTTGCACTTTATGTGCAATTTCGAAAACAAACCCAAACTGGGGGAGAGTGCTGCGTGTTACTGAAGTAGCCGCTCCAGCTAAATTCCACTTTGATATACGTTAATTACCTCCCAGTGAAGGGACCGTTTCCTTCGGAGCTGCAGCTCTGCAGTGGACAGCTGTGTGCTCCCCACAACGGGCGCAAACCCCATGAGAGCTGAACCCCATGAGAGCAGCCACAGGTCCCCTATGGGGTGAGCTGATGCAAAATGCCAAGGGATATTTTAACTCCTGGTGTGCTGTCACCTTGGTGGGAGGGGAGAGGATTTATTCCTCGCTGTGGGTGCACATTTAACACCTGGCTCCTGATAAATCACAGATGATTTTCTTACAGTTTTACTGGGCAAATCTGACCCTTGTATTGCTTTCTGGTTTGTCCAGGGGGAAAATATTTCCATCTGGGGTGATGAAGTTTGTCCCCAAAATGTGGCCAAGCAAATCTTTCCTATAGTGTGCTAGCACAGGTGGTGGGGCATTGCACTGATAACCCCTTTTCCTTGTGCAATGCAATATTAGGATTGATCTAAGCGTAAAGCAATGCAATCAAATTCCTCTGTACGCATTTTGTTTTCTTTTTTCTTTTTTCTTTTTTCTTTTTTTTTTTCCAGTGGTGATATCATTTTCTCCTTTATAAAGATGCATAAAAATTGTGTCTTAGTGCTCTAACATCTCGTCCTGCACTTAAGGGAACATTTTAGATGAGCAGCAGCATTGAAAGCCCTCTTTCTTTATTAATATCCAGCTCCTCCATCCTTACTCCTGTGACATTACCCTCTGTTTTATGACGGGCAGGGGGGGTGGAGTGGGGTGTAATGGCCATGCAGTGGCACCAGTAGATCTTGTGTTTTTGGGTTATGTCCCTTTTGCTGCATGTCGTCTCCCCTGGACCACAAGGGCATAGATCCACAGAGGCATAGATCTGGCCTCATGGCGGGCTTCTGGCTGGCAGTGTTCAGGAAGGGGCTGGTTTGTGCCTAGCGAGAGTCAGGGGAGCTTCCAGCAAATCCCATTGGGAGCCAGCTCTTCCTTGGCCCTTCCTGAGCCCAGCTCATGAGGGCCTCAGAGCCTAAAATAGCAAAGGAGAAAGGTTGCAAAACGCTTCCCATCCCATCCTTTATGTCTCATCGACGCTGAAATGCTTTCTCCCCTGGCCGGTGCATTCAGCACATATTAAACGCAATATGAAATTCTGTCTCAGAAAACCCCAGAGATGGCTCTATCGACTGTCCTTTAAATAGAATTAAAATTGACCTGAGACAGATCTGCAAACCTATTGAATTACACAGTCCACCACCGAGATCAGGCTGGCCTTGCAGGAAGAAATAACGCAGCCCAGGGCAGAGATGAGGTGGCCCCGATGACATTACGGTGGGAGCCTCTCAAGATGGACTTGCTCAAATACACAGCATAAACCAGGCAGGGAATAAAAACTTAACCCTACAGTGGTGATTGCATGAGGTTTGGGGTGCGGGGTGTGCGTGTGTGTGTGTAAGTGGATGCGTTGCGGCAGGGCGATGACACGAATCAACGCACAGAGCCTGTCCGTCCCCATCATTCCTCTCCCCAGGTCATGCTTGGAGCTCCGTGCTTAAATATTTAATGTGGCATGAAGAAAAATAAAAAAAGCAAGAGCTAATCTGCTGCGGTTTTCAGAAACCTGTGTCGTCCCCCCCCCCCCCCGCCCCATATCCTTGTTGTCAGAAGTGGGAAATGCACGCTCTTGCTTAGTAATGCTTTTCAGCTCCTGACTGGCATGTGTGCATATTGTGCCTGTGCATCCAGCTGCCTATCTATAGGCCATCTAATGGGCTCCAGTGGGAGCCTGGCCCGTGGTCTGCAAATCAGCAAACCTGGAAACTCATCAGCGCTTCAGGCATCAGTGGCATTTTAAAAGACCTTTATCATGAGTGGAATTAGCAGGATGCATCCCTCTGGAACCTGTTAGCTATTTTATTCACACCCCCTCTCCCCCCATCGACAAAAAAAATAATATGCATCTATTTTGTTTGAAAAAAAAATTGTCTTGAGGGCATTTGTACTATTCAGGGCTGTGCGATGCCAGGGGACAACGGGAGGTGTTTCATCAGCCTGGCTGGCTGGTTGAGGCCGGAGATATATAGGTCACTTGGCAGGGTAAAAATGAATCACTGTAAGCATGGGTAGCCTCCCTCTGCTGGGTAGCTGGCCCTGGTGCTGGCAAGGAGAGCAATATCAGCCTTCAAGCTGATGGGGAGCAGGTCCTGGTGACCCCACCAGGATGGGCATGGGCAGCGGGGCTGCGGCGTGCTGGTTCAGATGGCTCAGGGCTGGATGTCCTGGCAGGAAAGGCAGGGGTGGCACCGGGGTATGGATAAGATACTAGGCCGTGGTAACCCAGCTAGAACATCTTCCCGTCCTTCTCTCTTGGGTGCAAGCATTGGCACATGATGTTGTCTACTTGTTCTCCAAATGGGAGAAAATGATGGTGTGGCCTTAGCGCACAGCCCTGATTTATACCTGTGTGCAAGCCCAGCACAACCCAGCCCCAGCCACGGCTATTATTATCTGACAGATCTTAAAGAAAAACTATATAAATCTCCCCTTGTGCCATAAATACATTTCTGCCTAGGGACACCACAAAGAAGCTCATTAAGCCACATCCTGAGAGAGAGGTATGTGTCATCTGCAGTGACAAGCAATGCAGCCTCCAGTTACCTCGCTAGCCGGGCTTGGGGGCATTTGCAGAAGTTAAAGGGGATTTAATGCTCGCTCAGGACAGAAGAGGTGAAGATGTTCTATTTTGGCAAGGCAGAGGCCTGGGAAACTGGATTCCTGGGCTTCATTCCCCTTGCATGTCCAGCACGGAAGTAGAAACTATAAACGAGAGGAGTAAGTGTGAGGGACTGGATCTGAGGACTGCTACAAGCCCTTTGTTTAGGTGGGTCACTTTTCTGCAGGTCGGCTTGCTCCTGGGGCTTTTCTGCAGGTGAATGCAATGTCCATATATGATAAATAAATAAATAAATAAATAAATAAAGAGAGAGAGAGAGAGAGGGAAGAAGACAGGAGGAAGTTTGTCCCCTCGTGTAGGCCCAGTGCAAGAGCCACCTGATGATGCTTCTGTTGATGGAGGGTGCCTGGGACCAGAGGCCATCCCTGAGGAATTTCACTCCTCTCTGGTGCACTTGCCTCTTCCCTTTCCTCCCAGGTGGAAGCAGCGTGATGAAGAGGAGTTATTCAGCTCAATAACCACAGCTAGAGCAATGTGTGTAACACAGGCCTTCTAATTCAAAAAGACCAAAAACCTGCACAAAGTTTTGCTGTTTGCTTTTACACCACCAGCCAGCTTAAAACCTTCTTCCCCGGTCCCCCTATACATACCAGGCGCAGCTATAGATCTCTATTAGCATGCAACGCGGAGCAGCAATCTCTGTAGTACAAACCAGTTCTCCAGATTGAGAACTTGCCAAGTGTTGGATAAGCTGTAATAAAGTCTCTTGTTGTAAGAGCACCCCGCTGACACAGGCTCTGATCTGAAAGGAGTGGGAGCAGAATTAAATTCCCTCCGCTGAAGCCTGTCCATTATTCTCGGGCATTGGATTGCAGGAGCTGAGAAAGCTGCTCTGGAAGCAATAAGTGCTCACTGCGGAGAGCCCTGGAGTGTCATGTGTGCTTTGCAGGGGGAGGAATCACAGAAGGCAGCTGCAAAACCTCAGAGCCTTGCTCGGCTGCTCAGCCACACGGGGCTTGCAAGAAAGGAGGATTTTTGTGGGGGAAAGGAATGGACAATCCCACTTCGGCTAAAAGGGATGGGAGCTGGAGGGCAGGGAGGATGCACTGCACCTTGCCCAACGCCCACCCGGCCCCCAGGTTTGCTGAGCAGCGACAGTCCCGCAGTGCCTGATGAGTCACTTCAGGCCACATTTTTAATATCGTTCAAAGCCTAAAGACTCAGCCAGGTACACCGTGGGATTTGCAATAAGTGCTGCAAGTCTTTGAAATCCTGCAAAGTGGGTGAGGAATGAATTAAAGTCAAGGGAGCAGAGTAGCACAGACCTTGCACACAGAGCATGGGTGCTGCATGTTTTACACAGGAAACAAAAATCAAAAGGATTTGCCCCAAAGTACCTTGGAGTTTCTGCCTTTTCATACCAAAAAGGCTAAAAAGAAGCTTTGCAGCCTGAAAGGCATTGCATTTTATCCTCTGAATCTTGTCCACCAGCCTATCAGCCCCATCTCCCATCCTTGCTGCCGAGCGAAGAGCCCTCCTTCTCTGGTGCCGGCCAAACTCCTTTATTAAGATGCATCCTGTATCGATGCCCTTTCCTCTTCCTTCTGTTCCATTCCTCTGATCTTTGTGTCAGCTGCAAACTTTATCAGGGGTGATGTGATGTTTTCTTCCAGGTCATTGATAAAAATGTCAAGTAGCAGCAAGCCGCTATCCGGCACGCACCCTGTGGACTCCCTCCTCAAGAGGTGCCTTTTGAAACTTGTCACCTGGCCAGCTTTGAATCATCCGATGCATGCTGTGGTGATTTCCTACCCATCCCAGTTTCTTAATCAAGATGTCATGCAGGACCTGGCCTCGCAGGAGCCTGAGTACATCATGCTGACAGCATCACCTTTATCAGCCAAATTTATAACCTCATCAAAAAAAGATATCAACTTAGTTGGGAAAGATTTATTTCCCATAAATCCCTCTTGATTGGCATCCTTTATGTTATTCCCTTTAATTCCTTATTAAACAAGTCCCGTACCAGCCATCCCATTATTTTGCCCAGAATCAATGGCGGGCAGACAGGGCGGTAATTACACAGGTCATCTCGTTTATCCTTCCTGCACATTGGCACAATGTTCGTTTTCTTTCAGCTTTCTGAATCTCCCCTAGTGCTGGAGGGTTTATTGGAGATCAGTATCTCAGGCTGACCTATATCTGATTTGGTGGCACTGCCATGGATTGGATCATTATGCATCCCATATGAAGATCACATTATTAATCAAAATTTAAAGATATTACAGCCTTCCCCTCCCCTCCCCCAACTCTTAGGGGGTTTGAACCAATTTCTTATAAACATTGGAGAAAATTGGCAGAAAAAAAGCTAAAACCAGAAACACTCTCATCATATATGTACAAACAGCCAAAAATAAGTGCGGTTGCTGCTTTGAAATCCTAAGAGTTTTGACAAAAAGTTGCGCATATGTATATGGATGTGCATAGTGAGGGCTTTCTGTAAACATTTTCATTTTTACTGCAAGCCTGGTTTTCTGGCATAGGAATATTTAGTGGCTTGTGTCGAATGCTTTGAGGAGCATACAAGTGTGCGAAGGCTTGCTACTTATGCTGATGGGGCTTTGACGCAATCTTTATTTCTCATTTTAGTTATAGACATTTTCCAGCATCCACTGCCTTTGAACCTATAAATTAAAACTTCCACGTACCGTATCATCGCTCCCAGCTCAGTGGAGGACAGAATATCTATCCAGGCATGTTTTTTCCTGCCACTGCCACAGGTGGAAGCTGTGATATCAGCTCGACACCTAACGCTGTTTGGACAGGAGTGTCAAAGGCAAAGGAAGGCATTTTTCATCAAAGCTGCTGGATTTCTTGGCCAATTTTACGGCAACTCAGCCAGGGCACCCTGTTTTGGCCCCTCTCCTTTGCCCTGGGGATTTTCAAAGCAGCCTCTGGCTCTGATCTACGTGCAGAGCATCCCCTGCCCTTTCAGAGCTGCTCCTTCAGCAGCGCTTGATAACAGAAGGAGGTTCAGCCCATGCAGGGGAGAGTGATACAGGGAAAGGGAAAGGTATGAAAGGCTTAAAAAAATATTCTCAAGGAGCATAAATTGCATCCAAGCTGATAGAACTGCAAAATAACGAAGAAGCAATATTATACTTTTGTACTTTTTTTATAGGGATGCTTTTCCCCCATGAAACCATTGCACCTGCCTAATGCTGGGAGGGTTTGTTGTTTTTTTTTTTTTTGAGCTGATGCTGGACTTTGCCTCTCTTTTCTCCTCCTGAAATGCAACTTCTCCCACTTTGTGGCCACGGGATGTGGGAAGAATTTTTTGCTTGGGGGGGGAGGGAAGCAGAGGCAGTGATGGGAGCGCAGTGTCTGCGCTACATTCTCACCATATTGCAGCCTCCTGCTGCTCTCCTGGGGCTGAGCATCATCTCTCCCCTAACCTGCCAGAATCTCCTGTCTCTCTCCAGGTCTAGAAGTGCTTAACATCTCCATGGCTCCTTGGGGAACCCTTTGAATTTTGGGCCGCTCATTGGTCAAGATCAACGTCCTCTCCTGTAGCAAACCCAGCTGAAATCATGACCTGGTTCTCCATTCGTCCCTTGCAGCCCCAGAGAAGGCACGGCTCAGGCTGACCAGATATCGATAGGCTCCCTGGCATCATCAGCCTTGCAGGAAAATCCTTTTCCCAATTCCCCCACTCCTTGTTCAAGGAGTTTCATGTCTGCAAGCATCACGCTGGGTGCTTGTCTCTCCAGCTCCAGGCCTCCCCGAGGATATGACAAGCCAGAACACATTGCAGAGGGAGTTCAAAATTATCTATCGCCAACATCCACTTAATCCATCGTGAGGAGAAGCGAAAAGCTCTCCAGGCCTGCAGGAGCTCTGAGCAAGCCGCCGTTTCTTATGCTGAGCCTGTGTTCCCACTTGTCAGTTTGATTTCTCAATGCTTTACAATCTCTGGTATTCTTGGTGAGGATACGGCATCACGTCCATCACCCGTTATCACTAGGTCCCCGTGTTTCCCTTTCTTCTCTCTCAGCCTCTTTGCAATCTTGAACCAATGAAGAAAAAAAAAAAAGAAATAAGAAAAGAAAAGAAAAAGGAAAAGAAGCAGCAGCAGCAGCTTTTCAGTTCCTTATCCGCTGCAGGCTGGATTACATCCAGGCCTCTTGCTATGATCCTTCAAGTTCCTCCTGAACATGCCCTGCATCTCCCGATAACATTAAATCTGCATCTCAGTTGGGTTTATCAGTGCTTCTGAGGACAAGCGAGGCTGGTGTGTGAGGAAGGAGCAGCATTGCAACAGGTTATGGTGTGCAAAGAGATGAGATGGAGCGGCATGGGTCTGATTTGCTCCCAGCTGCATCCAGTACAGGTGAGAAGCAGGACCACTGCAGGACACCCCCATGTTGGGCTGGGTTACCGAGAACATGACAAATTTGCAGGACCAACAAGGCTGCACAAGGCTGAAGACTTGGTCAAAGCTTCTGGGGATAAATAGTTTGATTTTCCTATCCCAATACTCAGGATGTGATTAACAAACCAGTATCCCTTCATAGCACCGCAACCATTGGTAAGTGAGGATTGGTGGTGCACTGAAATTAAACCCAAAATACACATGGGAAGTTAATGAAGCGAATGAAAGTCTTGTTTTGGATTTATTACAGTCAGCAATGATGTCCAATTAAGAAACATCCACTGCATAACCCCAGAAGTGATTTAAAAATAGCAGATATATGCTTCAAGTCATCTTGGGTTCAAAATGAAGGGGAGTTTTAACACTTTCCTTGCATTTTCTGCTTTATGAGCGCAAGGCATGACTTGAAATCTGTCTCTGTGAGTAATAAGGAAGAGCATCCCTTGGCAATGATGACAAATCATGGCCTGTAGGCCACCGGGCCTCTTGGCCATTGGGGCTATTGACCACCAAGCCTGTTGGTCATCAGGGCTGTTGGCCACAAAGGGTATTGCCCATCAGGGCTGTTGGCCATCAGCGCTATTGGTCTTTGGGGCTGTTGGCGATAAGGATTGTTGGCCCTAAGGGTGACTGGTCATCGGGGCTGTTGGTGATCGGGGCAGTTGGAGCAGGTTTATAGTTGTAGGCAGCTTCTCCTAACCTGGTCTTTGCAACGCGTCAGGGTCCGAGTCCTGTATGAGCCTCTTAACTGATATAAAGAGAGGCTGAGTTTCTCCTTTATTATTTCATGAAATCACCATGGAGGTGTGGGTGTAGTAAGATGCCTGGACCTAACACAGATGATTTCTAAGGTGCATCTGAACTGAGCTTTCACAAGACTTATAGCTTGTTTTGGTCATAACCCCACTGCAGCAGGTCTTGTGCACTGATGTTATTGATACAGCCAGTAATTACATTTTCACATAGGCATTTTTTCTGTGTGTCTACACTGTGTTTATTACAGACTCTCAATTATTCATTTTTCCCCTCTCTTGTCATCCCTCCCTCTTCTTCTCTGCCTATTTATTTTTTTCCTCCTGGTCTTATTTTTCATTTGTCCTTTGTTTTTTTCTCTATCTCTATTTCCTGTGTTTCCAGACCATCTCTCTGACCAGGACAAAGGCTCCAGATATGCTGAAGACCAGACCTTGTCCCCGTCCCCAGAGGATTTTGGCCAGCAGTGGAATATCTTCTCTCCATTCAATTTTCTCCCCACCTTTGCCCCAGCCGATTTTTCCGCACTGCCAAGCTCCTGCCACAAACCTCCCCAGTGCCTTTTCTGTTACAGAATGAGAAATAAAAATGTGGTACCGTTGTTACTGCTCATCTATCTGCTGTGCCTAGGTGAATAATGCAAGGAAACATGTATGTATTTATACAGCAAATGGGAAAATACATTTCTTAAGATGAATGAGGTTGTTTTCAGCCTTGATGCACCCAATAAAATAACCCGGTATCAAGAGGGAGGTTTATTTTGAAGTCTGGACGTGTCATAATATCAGCTCCCAACCAGGACTTCAAATTACATAAATCAGAGAGTGGAAGAGAGGGGAAAGTCCGTGAGAGCAGCCAGAACAGGGTAAATATGGGCATATAAAAAGCCATGTGTGAGGAAGCAGACATGGGATATACAAATACAGGGGCACATCAGTGGGGTCTGCTGGATGAATACATGAGATGAGATGGGCTTTGACACCAGCCTTTGTCTTCTCTTTCTTTTTTTCTTATGCATTTTCTCCTCTGTGCTCAGCTCCAGAGCAAATTCGCCTGCAAAACCTCATGGTCTGGGAAACAACAGTGTTGGGCCCGCTTGGTGATGCCTGGGGCCGCATGGACCATGAGCTCATCCCCAAGCCTCCAAGGACAGCAGGCCATACAGAAGGGGATGTTGCTGTCCCCCGCTACAACAGCTTCAATTACAGGTTCAAATCTCACCACAAATCGTGTGAATTTTGACATTTCCACCACTAACAACCCCAAGAAACCCACGCTAGCCTGACACTGCTGCCTGAGGCTTATGAGCAAGAAATAAGTAGAATTTTGGTGAGAAAATGTAATATTTTCTCTATGGAAGCCATTGACTTTTTAATATCTCCCCCCACAAAACTGAGCTACCAATATGTAGTGTGTTGGTGTGTATATTTCTGCTTTTCTGCTGGAAATCTGGGGGTGTGTTTGGCATGGCACACTCTCTTCCCAGCTGAAAACTCAATTTCTTGCCAAAGTAAAGTGGGGGAGATGTGGAAAAAACCCCATAACGAGCTGTAAGCTTTATGTCACAGCTTTGGCTGGCACAAAAAAAAAAAAAAAGAAAAAAGAAAAAAAAAATCCTCTGCTGCCTTCCTACAGCCTGGGGAGAGGTTTCCTTGCTTGCGATGCAGTACAGAAGTGTAAAGCATGTTGTGATCTCAGTTTAGGATTACCGTTGCTATTTATCTGCATGGTGTCATCAAGATAAGGAGCAAGAAAAGCGCCCAAGAAAAAGGCAAAAATGCTGCCAGTCTTCAGGAGTCCCAGGGCTGAATAGATGCCCCACCACAGCACTTGCTTCACGGTACTCCATTGCTCCCTCCATGGAGGACTTAAGGGCTTTGGAGGTAGTTTAGCAACTAGGTTTTTTCTTGGGAAGATGCTACAAAAAGTAATATTTTGGCTAAAAACCTCTGCCAAAAAAAAAGGGCTGGCTCCATTTGTGAAGCTGAAACAGCTTTGAACTACAAGTGTGCACAGACAAACCATTTCTTGGATGTGGAAAGCTTATTCGGAGAGAAACAGATCTCCCCACCAAATTTGCCTGCCCTGCTCTGGCTTTGTCCTTGTCACCGCAGCAGTATTTGTTGCCTGCAGCAGATCTGTCTTGCCGTGGATGTCTCACTTACTGGGAAGGCTTCATTCCCAATAATTTTCAGACATTGCTGCCCTCATGATTTATCCCCCTTCGGTTTAGATCTCATTTTTCCCAATTTTACCTTTATCTCCAGGAAACCTCGTCTATTTTAGTGCAATATCCTCTCTCTCTCTGGCTCACCCGCTCCCTGTAGCCCAAATTTGTCTTCTTTTCATATTTATTTCAGTATTTGTCTTCCTCTCCCTGTGCAGGCTGTGTTCTCAGGATTTATCTCTTCCATTCCCACAATCTGTCTCGAAGTCCGGTGACTTTGCTTTTCCCTCTTCAGCCTTTGCTTTGGGTAATATTGAGCAGTACCAGGGACTGTGGTTCCTGAGGGCTGGGGAAAGAGAGAGAGGGAAGAAGTGGTGGAAGGGGGATGATTTTTCCCTTCCGTTCAACATAGGCAGAGAGAGCCCTTTCCAGATAATCTAGCTGCTTGTTGTAAATGTGCTTTATGCAGGCGTATGTTTGCAGCAAGAGTAGGTCAAAGAGTTTCTACTAAAACTTCTAGCAAAGGACTTGTGTGCAGCAAGGAAAGAAGGAAAACCTGAAAGGTAAATGATTTCAGCTTTTCAAAAAATATCTGTGGGTCTTTTCCAGTTTGAGATAACAAAAAGAAAAACCAAAATTCAAACAAGCAGTTTCAAGAAGTTCTGGTTGAAACAATTAATTTTCCCTCTCTATATATGGCCCAGGGTGACTTTGAGTGGAAACCTATCCACTTTGGGCTGTGATCGAAAGTTTCAACAACAATCAGCAAAGGAAGATGAAGCCCTGGAAGAGAGTGCGTCTGGGGAAAATCTGCCCAGGGCTACATCTTCCAGCAGTCTGGGCTTTTTATTGATGGGAGAGCCTGGCTGCTGCCATTCCCATGCTCCCAGCCCTGGCTGCTGCCATGTGACGGATGGTGCAATTTCCAAAAAGGTGCTTATTGTTTTCTCCCCCTGGCAAGCACACAGGGGGCTGGGAGAGAAAGTGAGACAGGGAGCAAACCAAATCATCTCTGTGCTTAATACGCAGAGCTCTGCTCTGCCAGGAGACATGTGCACGTTGTTTTCTTCTCTCTCTTTTACCATCAGCATCACTTGCTTCCTCTGCAGTGCTCCTCAAAATTGCCCTTCCCAGTATTAGCAATGAGGCTGTAACTGCAAGTCCCAGTACACTCCTTGCACCTAGCAAGATGCTCAATGCTTCCCTTGACCCTCAGCCACCCCAGCTCCCCATCAAGGTCTCCATTTTATTTCCATCCTTAAGCTTTGCACCCTCATTATATTAAAATCCATCTTGCCTCTATATCCACAGGCACTGAGAGTGTGGGTGACCAGTTGTATCAGTTCTTCCACGTGTTCCTCTTCAGGATGTCTCCTCCTGAAATCCTGTGCCTGTGTACTTACCCATCTGCTTGGGACTGCATTTCCCCAGCCTGGCTGGAGCAGCCGTGTCTCCTTCCAGTACTCTGCTAACAACCAGACATCACCAGAAAAGGCTCTGCCTTGGATTTGCCCCAGGAACATCTTCCAGGGATGTGACAATTTAAACCTTTAAATGAAAACTAACCAACCAAAGCTTTCCAGTATCACAGCATCACTTTCCTCTGATGCAGCAACCTTGTAATGCATCCATTTATGTGGATCAGAACAGAGAAACCAAAATAATAATAATAACAACAAAAAAAACTCAATTCAAGATTTCCTTTATCCCTTTATCAAAGCTTCCTTCCTTGAAGGAAGCGTACATGCAGATGCTGCCTGCTCAATTTATTACTACGATTTATTTATTACTACGACAACACCAGTAGTAATGAAATGGCAATTTGTGGAAACACAATGGACTATTTACAACCATGCTGCCACCCTCACCATGTGGTGTGTGGGCGAAACGGGTCTTCATGTTTCCAACCTTGTGGAACCTTGTGGTTATTAAACAGGAAGCAAATGGAGAAGTTAGGAAAGCTTTTAATTTTGCAGAGGGCTGGAGAAGGACTGGCAAAGAAAATATATGAAAAAGATCTCCCCAAGTCTACTTATGGGGTGAGAGGAATTTTTTGAGCATCACGAGACAATGGGAAGCAGCTTCTTCTAAAGCCTCAAGAGCAGATGGAGCTTGGAGAACTGATGGGTGGCTCTCCAGGCTCAGAGGACAGCTTTTGGCTTACCCAGGATGTCTTTCTGTTGGTTTGGAGGGGTTTGGAGGGACAAGGAGCCCCAGCCATGGAGGGTGATGTTCTCAGTGGGCACTTCCCATGGACAAAGTAGTGATACTCCTGGCACAAATGCTGCCTTCATATGGGGCTGCTGAGCAGTCAGTAACTATTATTCCTCCTTCTGAGCTGCTGCTTTTCAATTACAGCCACTGAAAGTGGTTATCATCATAATCAGTCACAAATGCAACCAGCAATGCTCACAGAGAGGTGGTTCTTCAATGAAGGAGGCATGGAGACTTTGTACAAACCCTGGGGCACTCATCTGAGACCAGCCTCCATGCGGCTTTTGGGTTATCAAATCCATTCTGTGCTTTTTGGCTTTAGGGAATCAGGCTCCAAAAGCATCCAGCCCCTTGTAAAGCCCAAGGACCTCCAAGCATCCCCACTCACCTTCATCTATTTGCCTTCTCCTCTAACAGAGCAGGATTTCTCCTCCAAAACTTCCCTGTGACGTGTGAGTGTAGGTGAGGAGAACATCTCATCCCTCTTCCTCGGTGTCTTCTGCGGGAGCGATCCCAGCTCAGACGTGGGATTTACTGGGCAGAGAGCATATGCCTATGTTTCAATCACATATGATCCACGAGATGCTTTACGGATCTAATTGTCACATATGTTTGTTGTGAATCCATAATGAAGGGCCAGAGCAGATGGCAAAGGCTGGCTGCCAGTCATGCTTTGGGAATGGTGAATTTCTCTGAAGTGGAGGTGATGGAACAGGATTGGACCAGTGTAATGAAGGATGAAAACCCTGCAGATCAGCTTTTTGCTGTAGGAATCCTTGTTCTCCCTTGTGAAATAGCCCCTCAACTATGACAGGGAATGAAATAAAAATAAAACGAAAACCTGACACTTAAAGCTGATGGTTTCTCCACCGAGCAGCAATTTGGATGCCAGATTTTAAGAGCAAAGCTGGTACAAAAACTCCATACCCTATCTCTGCTCTCCTGCGTCCAAAATCCCCCCATCGAAGCATCATGTGGGAGGTTCAGTGCACAGATCCATTGCCAGCCTGGGGGAAAGTAGGAAAATCCATCCCGAAGGGCACAGTGGCATCTTTTCTGCCTCCGTGAACTAAATTTGTATTACCATGCTACCTGAACTTTATGCAAGGTTCACACTGGTGCTATGCTATAAATATGGCTGAGAAGACACTTCTATTATAACTCACCAATTTCTGAGTCTTGGAACCAGAATCGGTCAAATTAAAAAAGGAAAAGATAATAAAGGGAGAGAGGAGCAGCAGGAGGAGAGATCTCAGGGGGAGAAGATTGCAAAGATTTAGTTTTCCCTGCTCTGGAGATCATCCCAGGGATGGCTCGGGACAAATGCCGACCCGATGAGAAAGCACTTGCACCCGGCAGTAACAGCAAACCCAGCAGCAGAGCGGAAAGCGTATTTAGTAGCCACGTTTTGAAGTTAATTAGCAATGGGTAGATCATTAACTACATGGCCCTTTTAATTAGGGCTGCAGGGCTGTTTTTCTGCAGATTGGCACTGATGCTCTCCTCGTGCCAGCAAGGCTTTCATGGGCTGCGGCTCCCTCTTGCAAGCCACCTCTGCAGCCAAAAGGGTTTTAGCAGCCTTGCACCTGCTCTCCTGAACGGCTTAGGATGCAGAGACCTCTCCCTTGGTCTTGTAGCTCCAGTTGCGAAAATTGGAGAGTGGAACTGCTTTTTGATAAGCGAAGCTTAATGTTACTTTGCTCTGCTTTGCCTTGTTTTGACCTCATTCAGGCTCTGCCTGAACTCCCCTGTAAATGAAATGCCCAGCCCTTACTCACGCAAAAAAAAAAAAGCAGACATAATTGATAGCTGTTTTACCATATTGCTTCTTTGAAATTCTACAAAAACCTCGAAGTGAGTAAGAGGTCCTCCTCTACCCTCCCCCAGCTCCAGGGAGTGGCTGCCTCTGGGTTCAGCTATTTCTCAGCATCCTAAAACCCCCAACCTACAGTTTATAGAGCCAGGAATGGACAGGGAGGGACATCTCCTTGCTACCCTGCTGGAGGGCCCGCAAAGGACTCGGTCACCCTGTCTGCCCCTTACCATTATCCCCTTGTCCTCCATGAAATTCCTTTTTGCCTTTCCTTAAGGACTAGTTTATCTGACTGAGCAATTACTGCTTCAGTTCCCCTGAGTGGTTGCTTAGGACCCATCACTGAAAGGGAAAAAAATGGGAAAGAATAAGGCTGTTCTTGGCTCGTGATGGGAATACAGCAGTGAATTTATTAAAAATGAAGAAGATCTGATCAGAGAAGGGTTTCTTTCCTCCTTTCTGCCTTACCTTGAAAGCACCGTCTCCCTCCATCACGTGCGACCTTGGAAGCGCTTATTGGGCTGGACAAGAAAAATCTCCCATTTTCTTGCAATGTCATCCATTACTCAGCTGAACACACAGCCGACAGCAGAAGATGAACAACAACAACAACAACAACAGCAAATAGGAGAAGCCTCAAAGACAGCACAAATTAAAATGACTGAGATCAGATAATGAGGAAATGCAGTTAAATTGTCTCCTTCCTTCCTTCCCTCCCAGCCAAAGCCCTGGGGGAAATCCACCCAATTTACCACTGGGCCATGCAATGCCATTTTTTTCCGCATACCTGGGGGTAGTGGGGACGGAGCTGGAGCTGGCTGAAACTTTTTTCCCCACTCTCTTCTCTTTCCCCTATCCATTCCTTGACCTCAGCAGTTATCTCCGGGTTTATCAACGACACAAGATGGCTTTTTTCACATCAGTAAACTCCATCCCAAATATAACAATCAGAACGAATCAGAGAAAAATAAATCAATGCACACAAGCAATGTGCGTGTGTGTGTGTGGGGGGGAGAACAGTTTTGGTGAGCACAATTTATTCATCAAAAAGCCCCCAAACAACAAAAAAAGCTCTCCAATGCCACAGCTGCATGGTAAACCCTGCTCCTGTCTCACCCTAAATGCCCATGGTTTGAGCTCCGGGTACCCACTGCCATGCTGGCTCCCTGCCCTCCCGGTTCTCTTTCCCTCTAATCTCAGACAGGGCTTTTTAATTGCGGAAGACGACTTTCAAGAGATCTCTATCCTAATTAATTTCAGATTGTGATTAAAAAGGAGCTCGTCAATACAGGGAAGGAGGGCTCCTCGAGTTTTCACACATCCCCCTACCGGTCCCTGCATCGCAGCTTCTCCAAGGTTGCAATCGTGCCAGAGCATCAGCCAAGGACCTCGACGGCACCGCTGTGAATCTGCCTGGTATTAATTGCTTATTTTCCCCTTGGGGAGAATACACTTCCCATCCTGAACCAGCCATGGCTTGTTTTGGCATCTTGCTTTGTTTTCTGTGTTCCTCTCCTGTTTTAAATTAGCTTCCATTTTAATTAGCAAGGTTGTTTTCTTTCCTTGGGATGCTGAGCCCGCATCCTAGGGTGCAGATCCAGCCACAAAGAGGTTTCATTGCTCTGTCTGTCTGTCTGTCCATCCGGCCAGATGTAATGAATGCTCCTCTTTGGCAATGGGACAATTTAGCCAAAATATGACCCAGCGCTCAGTCAGGTGGGGTGGGACATGGATCAGGCCATTTCTCTCAGTTTGCCTCATTTTTAAGGATGGAAAGAGATGGAGCTGGGCTGGAGACAGAGGCACACATGGAGCCCAAGCCTGGTGGTGGCTCTGCCCCTTACCCACCATGCAGCCTTGCACATGTCAGAGAATGAATTTGCTGGAAGCAATCATTAAAAATAGTATTAAGAAATAAAAATAATTTTATTTCTTTATTTCTGCAGGCAAGAATGGAGAGAAGGAGGGATGCTGTGGGTGAAAGCAGCTCCTGCTCATCATGGTGTTAAAATGGCCGGAATTTTTCTTGCTGTATGGGACGGGAGCCACAAAAACCTCTGCATGTGGCTTGGCCAAAATTGCTCCATCCTCTCCCTACCACGGCTGCTGCCCTCACCCAGTCCTGTCCTCCAGCCTCTCCTCCTGCCTCCATTTGAAACTGCATAAGGTCTGGAGTTTGGCTTAACCCGACCGCTAGATGTATTATTCATTTTTACGCTTTAATGATGCGATAAAGTTGCTGGAAATAGGGAAAGGCTCATTAAACTGCTATTTGAATATTGAAGTTTGAAATTTTAAGGGAGAGGGAAGCAGCCATACACCTTCTCCCATCTTTTCCCTGCAGCATGGAAAGAGACCCAAAATCAGCACCGTCGATGCATTTATCACTGCTGGATGGGCTGGTGGGCAGGAGGGAGTGATGGTGGGTCCAGTATAGAGACCCTGTGGGTTTGGGATTGGTGTCTCTGGTGTCCTGATGAGCCCTTCTGAAAGCACCAAAATCAAAGGAACAGGGAGGTGCTGGAGTTTGCTTTGGCTTTTCCACTGGAGGCAACAGGATCCATAAAAGATGATCTGGGTCCTCCCAGCCCTTTACATTTCCAAAAAAAGCCCTCAGAGCACCCATCTCCCCACCAGAAAAGCTGAACTGAGAGGCAGGGGGTGGTTGAGCGCAGCAGGGTATGGCCAGCCCCCACCCAAAACCATCAGCATAAACTGGCTGTGAAAGCAAGGACTGACTGGTCGTGGCATGATGAAAGAGTTATAAGATATGAGACATAAGCCACAGAGGGCTTTATTTAGGGTTTATCCATCCCCTGCACCCCTATGATGGAAAACCTCCCCTTGCTCCGAGCCACCCCCTTTTTCTTTATATTTTTTCCTCTCCTCACTCTTCTCCCGCATCTGTGCTCAGCTCTGATGATCAGAGCTTGGCCTCTGCTACTTTGATCTTCCCCAGAGAAGCCAGCTCGGTGGAGAATCGCAGCAACCCCCGCCAAATAATTGCACCTTGACGAGGGCAGAGCCGCCCCCATCCCCTTTGGTGCCGGCGGGGCTGTGTTTAATGCATGGGCTGTGACGCTGAGCAGGGATGCTCACCTGGCACCGTCAATCACATCCCACGGCTGGGCACTTATAATCCCACCCTGCTTTTTAGTCTTCTGCTGTACATATATAAGGTGTTCTGGGGGGACCTCACGGTGCGAGGTGCTGTACACACACAGATGTATCAGTGATGTGCATGGGGAAAATGCAGTGACTGATAAATTTGCAGGTGCTGAAAATGGCTTCTCCTCCCCCAGGTTGGTGTTTCACCCATAAAGCAGGTGCCAGGTGGCACCTGGCTGTTGGTGGCCCCTGGGACACCTACCAGAGCAGGCTGAGCACCGGGTGAGCAGCAATGTGGGATACTCGGGGCAGCAGCAGCATGGAGATGCAGGGATTTAGCAACACTGCTGCTGTTTCACATGCAAATTTCCCCAGATCTGTGGCATGGCTTCATTGGGATGCAGAATTATTCTGCAGAGTGGTGGGGGCTCAGCCTCTTTGCCATTTGATGTGCCTCTGACCTCACCCCGTGCCTTGATTTCAGGATGCAAATTGTTGTGGGAATTAGGAAAGAAGTAGCAATACCCAGGGATCTCATGGAGGAGGATGAATCCTCCAAGGCCACAGATCCCAAAGCTTTAATGGCCCTAAGATGCTGTGGCTTGTCTGATAAAACCCACCACTGCTGAGGGTTGGGAAACCTCTCTGGAACCACAAGAAGAGGTGGAAAAGGTGAAAACCCAACTGCATCCTCAATTTGGGTATTGCTTGCTTCATCACCTAGGCTTTGCTCTTGATGGTTCATCTGCCTGGCTTGTTCATGCTGGTTTGGGTTCTGGAGACCCACTTCTGTATTTGTAAACCTAACACAGTGCTGCGTGGAGAAAGTTCATTAGGAGTCCTGCTGTGCTGACCATCCCCAGCTAATTACATGCTGCCTCCTTAAATTTCCCTTTGCTTGTTTCTATTGGATACGGGATGTGTCTCCAGTTAAGTCTGTCATTGCATTTCAATTCTCATCTCTGCATACACTGAGGTTTGTGCGGCAGTTTACATTTCTTTTTTCTTTTTTTCTTTTTTTCCCAAGTGCTTTGAGATAAAAGCATCATGAAAATATGGTGTCATTGTTATGATGATGAGGAGACTATTTGTGATGTGCCAGCACCCTTCTCGCTGGTGTCAAACCACTTGGGAGCATCTCGACATCCCCCAGGTGGCATTTTGCTTCCACAAAGCCATCCACTTATGTTAATATATATACATAGAAAGTGCCATGTGTGTGCGTGCGTGCGTGTGTGTGGATACATATATCATGTGGGCGTGATTGGAAAGCAAATTCTATAAATAAATCCCATTATCCTATTACACTGTAATTTTCTGTCATTATCCCCAGTGTGGATCAGATGCATCTGTGGGCTGCGATGAGAGCGAGGGGCTGGGAAGAAGCAAACTTCGCCTTCTAGCAGAGGGCTCCCAGGAAGGAGAAATGGGGCAGAAGTAGGAAACACCTGCAGCCTTGCAAATTAGTGCAAGTCCCAGCCTCTGGGTCACAGCACCCCCAAATCTGGTGCATTAAGCCCCAATGTTCAGCCTTTGCTGATCCCCACCGGGCCTGGACCTGCAGCTGCGGCACTGGAGTGGGCTACAGCCTTGTGCTGCTGGTTTGCTATAATGGTTAATCGTTCATGCATGGAAAAATAAAAGAGAAAAAGTGCCTAATTTTTAATTTGAATAGATCCAGCTTCTGCTTCCAGCTTTTGCTTCTCATCCTGCCTTTTGCTGATGGATTAAAGACATTTTGCCATGCCTGGTGTTTTCTCCCGGAGAAGGTGCTTGTGTGCTGTAATCAAGTCACTCTCATTCTTCTTGTTGATAAGATAAAGAGGCGAAGCTCTTTAAGTCGTCCGCTGGAAGGCATTTTCCCTGGCCTTAGGGTCATTTCTGGGCCTTTCTTTGCATTCCTGACCATTTTTCAGCATTTTTTTTTTTTCCCCAAAACTGCGTCCCCTGGGACTGATGGGAGCAGCTCAGTACTGACACCAGCACTGCAGCCTGCACTAAAACTGCCTCCCCAGCCCGTGAAATGCTTTCCCTGCAGCCCTGGGTGTTGAGATTGAAAAGCAGTGCTTTTCTGACCTCCAAACTCCACTTTTTCCAAGCAATTGGTCTCAGAGCTGCCTCTAGCCCCCATAGAGGTTTGGGACTCAGCCTCAGAGTCCATTCCCTGTGGAAAGATCAAAAAAAGCCACACCAGAAAGGCTCAGCCTCATTTAAAAACCAACAACAGGCTGTGGGATTTTGATTTAAAACATTTTTGAATAATCCTATTAGCAGAGAGAGGAAACAGGGCTCCTCAAATGACAGACTTATTTTTTTCCCCTTAACTTCAGGTCGGCAGCAGATTAAACACACCAGATGAAGCAGATCCACTTCACGATGCCTGTTGTGAATGCAGTATTTTATGGGGATGTATGGGAAGTGGGATCCTACCACTCCCTCAGCTGGATATGGGTTGAATATGACAACCACTTCCCACGTGCCCTGTGCTGGGATGGTGCTTTGACCAAGTACCAAAAGCCTGTGAAAAGAGAAAATGTCTTCTCCTATAACCAGAGAGATGCTGAGATCAGGGGTCTTGGGATGCAGATCCTGAGATCCACGACTTACATGTTACTTGGATCATAGTTGATCGACTTAGTAACATTTTGGAGATGTAGCCATGTGGGAAAAGTGCACCCAGAGATTTCTTCAGCTTCTTTTTGGAATTAAATCAGTGAAAACCTGCTGGACATTTCCCACTAAATGAACTTTGAGGATGAGAGACCAAACGCCTTGATGGCATTAAAAACATTTTGCATTCAGAAGATCAACGCTTTGTTCCACGACTCCTGAAAATGAACATTTGAACAGCATCAAATGCTTCGCTTCAAATGGCTGAAGTTCAGCCCCGGGTCAATGGGCACATTTTCTTTCCACCAAGTGGTCATTAATTTCAAGCTTACGGTTTATTGCTGTAAAGGACTAAAGAAGGGAGCGTGCTGCCTGTTGGGCTGGGGCATGTGCTGGCTCCTCGTCTGCTGAAGCTGCTTGCTACTGGCCCTGGGGAAGTCTGAGCATCTACTTTGTAAAGCTGGGAGTTTCTGAGGTCTGGAAAAGCTACTCCAGGTCAGCCAAAAAGATATTCTTTTTATGACTACCTCCAAGTTTATTGCATTTGGACTCCGATGATGGAAGTACCTGGTTTTACAGGTGATGGGATACAAGAAAATAGCCCTAATAAAACTGTTTAAAGTGCTCTTAAATATGCTTAAAATACTTCCCTGCTGCAGCACGTGTGGCATTTAAACTCCCAGGCAAGCTGCCGTGCTGCTGGAAAGCTTGTTTGGGGCTGCAGCAGGGATCCGAGCCGGCTCGGGCTTTGCTCCCAGCAGCGTGCAGGGTCTCATTTTCCTAACATACACAATTCCTGTCTGGCAGAAACAACGTTTTTTTTTTTTAACACTGAGCTACGTATAATATGAAATGGACAAAACAGGCGGAATACGGGAATTACGCTGCCTGCCAGCCTGGGCGAGTCAACCTTTGAAATGAAGGTGAGAGATCATTTTGAAGCTATTTTGAGTAAGTTCAAGGTGTGTCATACAGAGATGCAGCCAAAGAAGCACTCAATGCATCATCTCACCCACAACTGTATGCACCACATATTTTTGTGTGTACCACACAAAAGCTGGATCTGAGGGTGGGGTGGGAGAAGACCAATGGCTCTGTGCTACTCAGCCCTTTGGGCTTGATGAGCTGCATGAATTTGGCAGTGCCAGCCCCAAGATACCTGGATAACCCAACAAAGCCTTTTCCTTCTTCCCTTTCCCATGCCCTTGCAAGCAGAAATGTGTCTGCAGAGCCCCAGGAGGCATCAGTGTATGGAGGCAGCAAGCTGGGTTTGTTTGGGGTGAAACCTCCCACAACACAGCAAAGAAAACCAGCAATTCTTCTGCAGTGACCTGACCAACGGCCCCAAACCAGCAGCTCTTCTCTTCCTGGCGGGGTGATGATGGGTGGTAATGATGCGCCTTAGCATCAATCACCCACCCCATCGATCCACACTGCCAACCGCTCTGCACCGCACCCGATAGAAAAGGTTTCCGAATTTGGCAGAGCCTGTAGCTGTTATCGGAAAGTGGGTCATAAATTAAAACCTCTTTTATAATATTTTTTTTTCTCCAGAAGAAATAATTCCACGTATAATAATGATCTGCCCCAAACCATTGGTCCCCCTGACATCGCCAAAGGAAAGAAGCCAAGGGGCAGCAATGTCTGATAACACTGGATGTGATGCTTTGGCAGTGAATTTCTACAGCAGACCCGAACTCTTTCTGATTCCCCTCAATTCCAGCCCCCAATCATTACCTGCCACTCAGGAATCTGCTCTAGTTAAGCTAAAAGGGGAAAAAGACATAAAACCAAGCCACAGCCCAGAATATTTGTTTTTTCCATTTCAGTACGAAGCAGCAAAAGATGCAGTGTCAGAAGATCCTACAAACTGCAAGTTGTTACCTGGATGTATTGATTTAAAGTACCTGTCGCTCTTGATTTTTAAAAGTGTGTTTGATTGCTGGCAGCTTTATAGGATTATGGGTTTAATTGGATGCCTGTGTTTTACTGGATATAAGTGAAATTTATGGCCGTGCTATCTATGGTGTGAAAAGCAGCCCTGTGTCATCCTCCCCTACTCGAGTGAGCGGGGGGAGAGGCAAAATAAAGCATGGGGCAGAGCCTGTCAGGGATATCCATTTCCAAACGGCTCACACGGAGTTAAAGGGATGTTACTGAGGCTGCGGAGCCAGGCGGTGCAAAATTAAGAATTGCAGGAATTCAGACTACCTGTGAGTTCGAGACAAGGCGGTTGTTAATTTCATGATTGCATATTATTTTCGGAAGTGCTGATCTGCATATGGCACATTTGCATAATGCAAATGTTGTCAGTGTTTTTGCAAGGATTGCGATGGGACACAGGACGGGTGAGATGCTTGTACCCTGAACTGATTCAAAGAGAGGAAGCCCACAATCAAATAGGATAGCAGTGAATAGGCTGGGTAAAATACCTCATTGTCCTTGCAGGGCAGATCCTTTCCTTCAAATTCAGCCTCACTCCATCAACTTTACTATGATTTCTTGGCTTGCAACAAATTCTGCCCAGTCTCCTCTGGGATCCCAGGATAAATCTGCCTTTCCATCCCCGCTGGGCCGTGTCGGGTCCTTGCAGTGGTTTCTGACATGCCACAGCTTTTCTAACCCTGAAAAGGGGATTTTTCAAAAAAGGGTGTCTGGGGTCACCCCTTTTTAGGGCATTAACACGCTGCCAGGCAGCCAAATGCCAGCCCCCAGCCTTGAGCTAACACTGGGATATTTCCATTGCAATCCCCAAACTTCTTCATCCCGGTCCCAGAGCAGACCCGCAGAGCCCTCAGCATCATTTTCAAAGCTGTTAGTGACCAGAAAAAATCTTCAAAGAGCCACCAAGCAAGGCATATGCCCCCATTCACAGCCTGATGTGTCAACAATATCCCCACCTGAAGAACAGCTTTGTTCCCAAAACACTCAGGGGCTGTGTGTCTTTTCCCCCCACTTTTCTCACCCATTTCATTTTTTTTTATAATGCTTCATTTCCTATTGTTTTCCTTGCCCAGGTCACTGCTCCAGCCATGCATATGCTCCTTTGCCAATAATACACAGTGGGCTTTGCTGACCTCCAAGGAGACTTTGCAGCCGGGCAGATGCTGTGCTGCAGAGCCGGGCTGCTCTCCTTGCTGTCTTCTTGCTTTTTCCCAGCCTCTATTTTTCTTGCTCACTTTTTGATGGGAAGTCTTTTCCTGATGGATAGTGCTAAGTCAATCCTTCCCTGGTTCCTGCTGTCTTCAGCAGGGGAGAAGAAAAAAAAACCTTTTCCTTTCTCTCTCCCTCTTCCATCACCTGAGTTTCCTAATCACTCATGTCAGGATCTCTCCCGCCACCATACCGACAGGATCTTTAATGAGCAAAGCCAATAAAGACAAACTCATCTCTTCTGGGCAGATGCAAACTGCCCTTTTTTCATTGCTGCTTGCTTTTTTTTTTTCTCTCTCTTTTTTCTTTTCTTTTTTTTTTTTTTTTTTAAGAAGTCACCAGTACTGTCCAAAAGGGGTGAAAGAAAGCATCGTGCAGCTTCTGCCCATGCAAGGGCTTTGCTGGCGGCTGTACCATGTGCGTGCGCATCCCCATCACCTCCCACACTGCTGCTGCAAGAGAAACCAGAGCAGCCACCGCTGTGGCTGGGGCACTGCTCTGGACTCATCACCTACATTTTCTCTTCATTGCCTTCGGTGAAATGAGCCCAGCAGCCTGCCTTGGGCTTCATCTCTTCTCTCCAGGAAAGGAGTTCTTTATTCTGGTTATTCAGGCTGTTTCTGCCCGCAGCACTGGGAAGCTGGGAGGGTCCCAGAGCCTTTCCAAGCCCAGGCTGGGCTGACGTAGCAATCTCCATCCCTGAAGAAGGCCAAGCTCATGGCACGAATCCCTGCCATGACTCCTCTGGCTCCAGGGCCCCTCTGAGCATTCATTAGCTCCTCGTTAATTAAAAGCCAAGCATGCACAGTGCACATGCAAAGTGCCACCTTGCAGAAACACAGCTCCTCTCTGCCTGCATGCAGTGCAGTCGTGTCCTGCACCTGGGCATGATCTCTGCCCGAGGCTTTCCTCCATGGGAACTGTGAGTCCTGCTTGTGCTCACCCTCCGTAGTGAGCATCCCCAGTCCCTGCCCTCTGGCATCAGCATGGAGACACTGTTCTTACTCCAAACCATGCAGTTTGGCGACTGCAAAACCCAGAGAGGACCTTAGGAAGGTGGTGAGAAGACAGCTGGAGCAGCCATCTCCTGCCTGGGGCACTGCCTTCCTGCTCCACCAGCACCCCTCTGTCCCAGCAGAGCCCCAGGTCCCAGCCCAGATGCTGCAGCAGCCACTGCACGCACATAAAAAGAAAAGAGGAGCTTTACATCAACTTCTGCTGGAGGTAAGGGCAAAGCAATGTGTAACCGATGGAGTAAGCATCTGTGAAAAGGTGGGAACAATATTTAGGGCTGGCTGTGAGCAGGTAGGGCTGGGCAGGATGGCTCCAATAGGGCTCAGCATTTCTCTGAAATCATTTATTGCTGGCAAAGGAGTTGTGCTGGCTAGTGGTAGGGCAGTCGGCCACTGGGCTGACAGCTCTCACAGCTCTTTGGTCCCTTCTGAAGCCATCACCTTCATCAGAAAACCTGTTGGTCAGTGGTTTAAACACATCTCCCCATTTCTCCGGGGTATTGTTTTTCTTTTAAAAAGGGACTACAAAAATATTCAGCAAATACCCATTGAAAGGTATTGCAAATCAGGTCATTCACACTCAGCAGCACTTTATAACTTGTGTGGGTCTTTTTGTTGTTGTTGTTTTAAAATAATAATTAGTAATAAAATCCTGTGGACAAAAGAGATGATTAAACCCAGCACGGGCCAAACCAGCAGCTGGCAGAGCTCTGCAGGGAGCTAACCCAAATTCACCCCAGGTCTGCTGTGCCATCGCTGCTGGGAGGAAAGCACAACAGAGAGAGGGATGGAGCATCAGAAGGGCTGCAGCTCTCCACTCACTGGGAATAAGCCAGTGGGCACCTAGGAGTTTCAAATGGCCTCAAATGAGGTGGATTCCTTCAAACAGCTGCTTGCCTGGGAGTTAGCTGACTTCTGAGCTTTCTCTTAGAGCTGGTATATTGATTTAGTGACAGAATCACAGGGAGAGGTGCTGGTTTGGGTCCTGGGAGAGGTGGATGCAACCCTGGGGTGGGAAAATGTGTCTCCAACCGATCCACATCCAGCTGCTCCATCGCTGCCCCTCGGCTTGTCCCAGTCCAGCGGTGTGCTTGGAGGGCTGCGTCCCTGCCGTATTCCAGGCAATTGAGAAGCGATTACGGGAACGCGCTCACACACGCACACAGAGCTCGTTAAGCAGAATTAAATTCAGAGTGGGATTGCACCAGCTCCATAATTATTGCATGGAGAGCTGAGACTCGGCAGCCGCCGGGGCCTGTAAAGCTGCCGTTTCTCAGTGCTTCGTGAGCACCACGGTCAATATTCAGGTCGCCTTCAGCTTTTGCATCCAGACTGCATTGGTAAACTGGCCTCCTGCTTCTCTGCTATTGATCTCCTCCGTGACCCTGCTGGGAAGGGGAGGACGCAGCCTCCCAGCCGACCGCGGGCGCTGCTCCCGACCTGTGGCTTCTGCTGCTGCTAACACTGCCTGGCTTCATGCTCCACTTCTCCCAGCCTCGCCTGCTTTGCTGCAATGAACTGAGGGGAGGATGAGTAACTGCTGCCCTCCTCCCTCAGAAAATCAGTGTCCCCTCCAGCCAGGGCATGTCTGCAGGTTGCAGGTATCATCAGGGAGCAGGGAAGTGGGACTGGAGCAGGCACAGAGGGAATGAGGATGGGATGGGGTGGGATGACTGCCCTCAGGGATGCTGGAGGGCATAAGGAGAGATTTTCTCACCTGAGAACTGGCTTTGAGAGAGCTGTCAGGGATGCTATACAGAAGTAGCTTCATTTTCCACGAGTTTCTCTCACCCTTCAAAATGCTTTTCCAGCAGCTCCTTACCACCAAGGCCTGCTGCCCTTGGGCTCCCACCTGCTCATGGGCACCCCAAGGATACAAACCCCAGGCAAAACCCATCATGGGCTCAAATATCAACCATGCTAGGGAGGCGTAGCATCAGCAAGTGCAAAATGAAGCAGAGAAAAGGCAGCAGTTTATTATTTTGTAAAGGTCAAGTGACAGCAGGTGACACCCAAAGGGTGATCTACGCATCTTTGAATTTATCAGTTGGCAAGGAGGATGTTCCGGAGATTATAAATATATATTTATGTTTGCAATATAGACCCAATGTGTAGCAGCAATTAAGATCAAGAGGAAGCTGGCAGGGTATTATAAAGCAGGGAGAGGGAACCATATACAGGCACAGGTTCTCATATGTATTTATGTGTGTACATTCGCGCTGATCTCCCCAAGATATAACAAATTGATCCCTGCGGTTTAAGGAAGGCGGTATCCAAATTGCAGACACAAATTTAAATCTTTTCAATCTCCTGTATTTGTTCTCGGCTCGGGGAGGTGGAGGGAGTCTCGCTGACTCCATAAAGTTGCAGGAGCTGATGTGGCACATTGGGGCCAGTTCTGAGCCACCTCATCTGTCTAAGCAGCAGCAAGGAGCCCACAAGGGTTCAGATTTATTGTTTTTTTGGTGAGTGCTGAGTCTGCCTGCACTAGGCAGCCCCACCTCAGCACCATGGGGTGTCCTGGGGCAGAATACTCCAGAGATGAACAGGGAAAGAACCAAACCTCCCAGATTTGCCCAGCTGACCACTATCATAGCATTTAAACTTTCCACCCCTGTATTAAAGTGACCTAATGACTTCTTTCCGCTTGGTTAGCAGCAGACCCTTCCATCAGGTTATCCAGCAAGATGCCTGGGCATTTTTCTGCAAGGCTACAATTAATTCAGGCTCCACTGCAGTGCATGAATAGTTGAAGTGATCTTCCTGCATCATGTTACCTTGTGATTCTCTTTGCTGAATCACATCTCCCAGCTTATTGCCCAGAGATGGTGCCCACCTGGGTTGGTTCCCTTGGATGTCTCTCAAACCCCTTTTCACTTGTATTATGTAAATATTTGGATCAAGCCAGAAAAATGCATCTTGTCCTGCTTGCATGAAACACACTGAGCAAACACAATTTCTCTCAATTTACTGCTCCTACCATCGACCTGTGGCTTCTCTCACTTAATGCTTACAAGAAATACAGGAACTGGTTGGTGGGTACTGAATTAGGAGGGCATCAGGTGACCCTTTAAGACCCCATAGGTCATGATCCCAAAGGGAATTCAGCTTTATAAGTATGCAGAAAGCCTGAAATGGAAAGAGGGACTGCTTGAGGTTGTGGGGAGAAACTGGAGCCTAGGTTTTTCTTTGGAGGTTGAAATCCCTCCTAACACCAAGCATTCCTGCGCCCAATGCAAATCTTGTTGAGCAAAGTTTTCCAGGCTGTTCAACTCAAGAGGCTTCTTTAAAGATGAGAGCAGTGCTCAAATTACAGTGCTGCCATCCTTGATTTGCTGTTTTGCATGACACTTCAAACCTTGTTTCAGGATATGTACGCAGCTCTGATAACTGTCTGTCGAAGTTAAATAGACATAGTGGTGTGGTCCTCAAACATCTCCCAGTCAGTGTATCCATCTCCACATCCCCTGGAGAGGTGGGATGTGGAGGCACATGCACCCACGTCTGGGATTTTGGGGGATGCAGCTCATGGATCAGACCCTGCTCAACACCTCCCTGGGGCATGGCTGTGACCAAGTCATGGGTCTGGAAAATCACCTAGACCTGGGGCCTGGAGCTTCAGCAGAGTCCCGAGAGACTGGCAAACATGGGGTGAAGCAGGCAGCATCATCAGCACTGCTTCAAAGCCTCCTCCATCACATTGACACTATGGTTTGGCTGAGCAAAGCAGAAAGGAGCAAAGTGCTGGAAAAGCTCAGCTCACCCATCTGATGTCCAGCCCAGGCTCTGCCACCTGCGTTCCCACCCTGCTTAGCCTCTCCATCCCTGCTCCCAAAGGCCCTGAGTGATCGACACGAGATAGGCACCTTCGTGCCGCTCGGAGATGCGCCTAAGTGTTTTAAGTGATGATTTGCCAGCGGACCGGGAGTGGGACCCGACTCGCTCACGCTGTTAAAACAACTCTCTCAACGTGCCGAGTTGCACACACAAAGGCAACCCACAGCAGGCATTGCGGGAGCTGTCTGCCAGAGCGTCTGGAAGCTCTTACTAATCAAAGCAACATTGATTACACAGAGTTTTGCAAAGGTTTCTTTGCAGGGATGATGCAGGGAGCCTTTCAAAGAGGCAGGCTGTCAGTCAGCGTATGGGGGATGTTAAACCGAGGCCAGAGATCCTGCAATATTTTCCTAGATTAGAGATTAACGCTCTCCTAATTAATTTTGATGCCGCGTAATACGATAAAGTTGTGGCTTTTTTGTGATGCTGGGCTAGCTTATAATCCAATCTTTAATTATTATCTTTCTCTTTTAGGAAAAAAAAATAGAAAAAAGCCCATTATGGTATAATGCCAGTTGGACAGCGGCCGTCAGGAAGCCGAGGGCTTTATACATCGATGAAGGCAGTAAATTTCAAGTCTTTCTTTTTGTTTAATGAGCTGGATGGTCTGAAGCAGCCAAATGGCTGGAGGTTTGAAGCCATAAAACCCCACAGAGGCTGGTCAGAGCTCTCCTGCCCTGGTGCCCCTGCATAGGTACCAGCGGTGAGGGGATGGGAGAGGCGGTGGCCGTGCCCCATGGGCTCTGCCAGGTGGAAAGCCAGGGCTGGGGAAGAGCCACCAAACCCCATCCAGGGGCTGGCAGAGAAAAATGCTTTAAAGTGCTCCATCTGCTTAATTTATTAAAAAGGAGACAGGGAGGTGACTTGATTACCATGTCTAAGTACCTTCACAGGGAGAAAATACCAGAAACTAAAGGGCTCTTTAAGCCATCAGAGAAAGGCAGAATGGGAACAAATGGTTTGAAGGCAGAGACAAACCAAAGTTAAGCGACAAATAGCTTTTATCTTTTCTAATTTTTCCAAAACACTGAGAATACAAACCCATTTGGATAAACTGCTAGGGAATTAGGGGACTTTGAGGCTGTCGATGTCTTTGGAGCAAAAAGGGTGACTCCAGAGAGGACACACACTTTTGCCCAGCCCAAAATGCTGAGAGCTGCAGCTTGCATCAGGTGCCCCCGGGATTTGGGGTGCAAGAGCCAATCTTTGGAGAATAAGCCTGAGGACCCCAAAAGCATCACTCAGACACTTTCCAAAATGATTCGACGAGTGGTTTTCCCATTCTGGCAATCTCAGTGGCTGGGAGATATTTGTCTTCATTTACTACCAAAGGCATCAGCAATGCTTTGGCTTTGTTTTCTCCCTGCAAACAAACAAACAATGAAAAAAACGCATTTGCTATGCGGGAAACTTTTTAACAGTCATGAGCTGTCCGAGCTGCTTCAGATGGTGGCTGAATAGTCTATCACCCTCCTTTCAGTGCTTGGTCTTCTGGGTATGCATTTGTTTGCTTTTGTTTTGCTCTCAAATAAAGTTGTAGCTTTGTTCTTGCCTTTCCAAACGCCCTTAGTATTCTCAGTGAAAAGCCTGGAAATAATGCTGCCAGCTCCTGCAAGCCTGATGGGAGCGGACACCGATCAGACAGGCGATTCCCCAGCATTTTTTATTTACTAACAACAGGCTCTTATCTCGAGCTGTGCCCAGCTCTGGAAAAACTCCCCTCCACCCTGCTGTCCCCCCGAGTCAAAGCTGTGATTTGTGTAACCAGCTCCGCCGTAATCGCCTGCCTTGATCAGAGCTTCATCCCGGTTAGCTCCCACCCGGCTGCATTTTTGACTTGATAAATTGGATGGGGATTTCAGCAGGATCTCAGGGCCTTCCAGGCTGCTCGTTGCTTGGCTGAACTTTGTCAAACATGAGCCGCTGCGCGATCGGCAAGGGAGATGGGGAAGCTGCGAGTTGGAGGGAGCTGGAGAGGCGTAACGTGGTTCTGGTGTGGGGTTTCGTCCAGGGACAGTGGGGTGGGACATGGCATCAGGGCTCCTCAACCAGAAAAAAAAGACTTCTCTGACCTTCGCTTCTTTACTTATGTCCCTGCTAAAAGCTGCTTTTGGAAACACAGCTCTGGCTTTGATGGACCATGGGTCTGATCTGACAGTGTTGCTCGGATGCTCTTATGTTGCTGAGTTATGGGTGTGCTGCTAATGGTGCAGCTATACTTTGCCTCACCTTCTATAAAAGTGCTCCATCTAAATTCTAATCTTTATCTCCCCCCTATAGCCTACATATACTTATGTGCATCTGTTGTTGCTAAATATTTATTTGTAACACACCAGCAAAGGTCTTTTACCTGCCTATTTACTCTGCTTTGAAGTATTGATCTATAATTACCCGTGAGTATCTTGCCTGTAAACATTTTCCTGCATATGTACTTATAAATACCACTTACCTCTAAATATTACCCTGCATTTTCACCTGTAAATATTACTTGCCAGGAAGGGCCATAGTAAACTTCTTAAATCAGAGAAATGAGGAGCCTCACGCCAGAACATTTTGTGCGAGGTGGAGCAGAGCTGTGGAGCTCTGCTACAAGCAGAGCACAGAAAGGTCGGGCTCCGTGGTGAAAATCTGAGACCCATTTTGTGGTTTCCATCCAACCCCTTGAGAGGCAGAAGCCAATGCTAATTTTTTCTGTGGTTGACCTTCAACTTCACTTCTGTCATTCAGTGTGTTGTCAGACATAATTAGTAAGTGCAGCAATATCTGAGACCTATTGATAACAATATTAATATACAGCAGCTTTTGTCCTGCAAAACAATACGGGCTTTAGAAACCGGACACGTTTGTATGTATATTAAAGTAGTACATGGATGAGATTGCATCTCTGAAATGCGGGCTGCTGAGGGTTGGAGGAAACATCTTGCACGTGCTATGGAAGGGAATTTTGTGTATGTATATTAAAGTAGGACATGGATGAGATTGCATCTCTGAAAGGCAGGCTGCTGAGGGTTGGAGGAAACATCCCACACATGCTATGGAAGGGAATTTCTGGCTGAGAGTGACTAATAAAACACAGGGCACTGGGGCATCCTTAACGACAACCTGGAGGCTCTGCAGAAGTGATAAACTCCAGTTTTCACCAAAGAGGCTAATTCATCAGGTAGGTATTCGCTACTAACCCCCTAATTTTCATCTCCGGTTGAAAATCTTATAGCCTTTTTCCAAGAGGTGGCCAGTGCCAAGTGCTCCAAGGAAAGCCACATCTTAACTTTCAGCACCTCAACCCAGCATGTGACACGGAGTGGATGTGAAGTTTGGATTTTGCCCTTTGCGGGGACATTTAGCTCTGAAAAATGAAAATATTTTGGGATGCAGAAACTTGTGTTCATTATCATAGGCACTCTATTTTCAGATCTGCCCAAGTCCATGGCAGGACTGGCCTTAAGAGCAGCCCCAAGATATATCCCATACAAACAGCTCCTCTCCAGAAGAACAAAATGCATCCCTCCTGCAACTCTGGTGCCTACAATGGGTGCTCTTACTTCACCTCTTGCATTGTTCCATGCCTTGGTGCTCTAGTTTCTGAGCTGAGAAAAAAAAATAAAAGGAAGAGAGAAAAGGGAAAATGCGGGTTTCCATGGAGACAACTATTCTGTTCTAAAATCCGAAGGCAGGAGCTCCGAAAGCTCTGTATCTTTTATTTTGATGCAGATGCTTGGGTTTAACTTCAGGGGAAAGGTTGACTGAGGCTGGTGGCTTGGACCAGAGCAGTTGGGAGGGGAAATTTTTTGGTGGGGGGGTGTGTTTTGCAGGATTCTGGGGTTTCCAGTGAAAGATGAGGAAAAAAATGCTTCAATCTTCTACGAAGTGATTTTCCAAGGGAAAAGAATAAAACACACAGGGGTGATATAATCATCTGGGGAATAACCCGCGTCACCTCAACTCTCAGGGTGCATATAATGAGGATCCATGTGGAAGATCCAGCCTATACCCAGCATCTCAATTTGCCAACAGGGAGAAGAAATGTTTCCGCTCCTGGTCCTAAAGCACTCGAGAATTTAGAGGTGCCTTGACGCAGCCAGGAGCATTGGGATGAAGGTAAAGGTGAGGAAAAGGGACCCTGCATGTTTTTGCTTTCCACACATCTGCTCTTTAGGCAGAAATTTCACAAGCTTGATAATGATGTGTTGGGTTCTTCACAGTGGCTCATGAGCTCTTGATACATTGGGGCCTAATTGATTAGCTTTTCATGGTCTTGATTGCAGCAGCTTTAAGGAATTGCAGGGAGTGAGGAGCAGGAGGTGACAGGAAATGTTAGCACTTTATTTGGAGAGCCAGGCTAATGATTTGTGTGCGGGCAAAAATTAAAATTAATTCTCAGGGATGAAATCCTGCTTTGACAAAAGTGAGATATCAAATCCGGTAATGACATGTCAGACCAGGTGGCGGGGAGCTGTTGCTCAAGGCTTAACCCCTTGCAGGGTTTAAAGCAGCGTGGAGAGAGATACAGTGCCGACCCTTGAAGCTCCTTCCCAAACATCTCCTTGGGGTTTTCTAAGAAACTTGCTTCAGGAAACATGGGCAGGTTGCCACCAAAAAATCAATAGAGGAGTGAAATACCAGCAGAGCCATGGACGACTTCATTTATTTTAGATTTTGATCCTATATCAGATAGGGAGACAGTGAAGAGAGAAGGTGGAGAGAATACCTGGCAGGAGAGCTGGGTGAAGAAAGCTTTTCTTGGTTCATCAAGAGATGGCCAAGGACAGCAAAAGAGCTGCATCTGCAATCTGCATCTATACAGCTATGGCACATGCTAACCCAGGGTGACAGCCGGGTGTATGAATGCATATCCCCTAACATGCACAGCCCCAGAGTATGGGGCTGTCACTTTTCCCCAGCATGCTTTTCCGCTTCTTACTGGAAATCCAGGTGGAGAAGTCCTCAAAGTCCTCCCTGGTGAAGAGAGCAAGGGCTCCTGCAAAAAGTGGTGTTGAAACCCCGATCAGCTGAGGACCTTTCCTTCCCCTCCACGAGGAAAAGTCCTATCAGGAAGATTTACCTGCGGCACCAATCCTGAGCACTGACTGGAGACAGGCAGCTCCTCTAAACTACCCCCACTCTGGGAATACAAATGCTTTGTTTCAATAACATTTAACAGCGATTGCCTCGGCAACCTCTGGCCTGCTGTGATTAAATATTAATATTCTTCTAGTCCGTGCTCTTGTTCTGTTTTTGTCTCTGCTTTCTAAATGAAGCTGCCCACTTTTGGCCTTTCTGCAGAGCACGAGGCTGGTGGGGTTGGGGCATGGGTAGAAACACCACATTAAATCTCCCATCAGGGCCAGAGGTGGAAGTCAGGAGATGGTGAAATTATCATGGAAAACAGCAGAGAGAGGCACTGCGGGGGAGGAAGTTTGGCTCCCTTGGTTTTCTCTTTTTCTGGGGCTCTGCCAGGTTGTGTTTAGGTTGGAAATGGGTCAGATGCCACCACAGATGGGTGCCTTGGGCATGTGAGGGTCAGGCAGGCAAGGCTACCACCCTGCCCTTGCACCAGCAACACTCCTGCTCCTTGAGCCTTCCCTGGAGGAAAAAACAGGGCAAAATGCTGCCCAGCTGCAGGGCAGGACTCTACCTGAAGTTACCTGGGCTTTCGGCTTGGTGTTTTACAGCTCTACAGGAGCTGGGAAGAAGGCACCTCCTGAGGGCAACTTATCTCGTCCCGAGCTATGTTTAATAAGAGTTAGATGAATCACATTTTGGAGATATCTCCATCTAAAGGCAGACGAGTGGAATTCCACCCCAAGCACCCACCAGTTTCAGCAGGACTGAGTTGTTTCAGTCCCGTGGTGAACCCAGCTCCTCCATCTATCCGCTTTGACTACCAAGATAAAGCGAGATTGATGGCATTAAAGGAAAAACACGCCTTGGATGCCGTTACCGACCCCAGCTCACTCGGGCTCCCCAGGTGCTGTGAGCTTTGCTCTGAGCCTCACAGAAAATAGAAAAAAAAAACAAGGACCTGGGCTACAAAGTTGCTGAACTTGGGGGAATTTAATAACACATGGGAAAGCGATTAAGCACCGGGCACTAGTTCTGTAAGTGCCTCACTGATGGTTTTGCTGGGTGCCTCACAGCACAATATAACTAATCTGCCGTGCAGCTGCAAGCGCTAATGGGCCATGCGTGCTGTCAGAGGTCCGCCTGTTACAATGATGCCGGAGTGAATTGCTGTGGGTTTTTTAATGCTGGTAAAGGGGATGAGGGAGGCGGGTTGGTGGCCAGCTTCCTGTGTGTTATGGGGGGGTCTGCCTGACAAGCAGATAGTGGATGTGGGGAGAAGGGACATGGGGCTGAGGAGGAGGAGGAGGAAGGTGGAGGAAGGGCTGTTTGGCTGGAGCAGGTCTGTCCTTCTGCTCCAGTTCTACCAGATGGCTTCATCTTCAGGTTTTCGCTTCTGGACCAAAATTATCTCTCTTTCCCCTAAAATTTCATATATTAGATAAATAGAAAAGAAATTCCCCTAAGCCAAGGCTTTTGCTCTGTTCAGCGCAAGGTTCCTGTTGCCCAGTTCCTGTTGCTCCTGTTCCTGTTCCTCATTTTTGGAGATATATCCTTTTCTTGAGAAAACTCTGAATTGGGTTGCTTTGGGGTTGCCTCAGGGCTTTGCCTGCTCCTTTTGGTCCCTGGGCTCGGCCAGCATCAGGAAACAGCTCCCAGCACAGAGAGCCTGGGAGGAGCCAGGGCCGGCTGCAACGCTTCCCTGCTGCCCCTGTCGACACCTCCGCAGCAGATGATCTGCTTGACCTTTAGATGGGAGATCTTCAAAAATCAGCCAGGCTGATCGGGAATTTAATGGTGATTGAGGAGGTGACTTGGCAGGCTGGGGCAGTTCGGAGCTCATGCTGGCGATAGCTTTCAAATGAACTTCCCAATCACAGCCTTATTTAATCCAAGGGGATCATCTATTGTAGGTTTAATGGACTGAAGTGTCTGAACACTGGTGTCTCGCTGCTGAAGCAGCTTTGACTAAAACCTGAGCTGCTCAGCAGCACTTAAGCACTGGGTGCTGCATCCCAAAGGAGGTACACCTGACCCCGGTGCCTCTTGCTCCAGGCTGCATTTTCCCAGCCTCCAATATCCCTACATCTATGCTTTACAGAGATTAACCAAACTAACAGTGGGTTGAGAGTGAGGCCTACAATTTCTTAGGGGAAATTGGGGCATAGAAGCAAACCATCCCATGGAAGGGTTAGCTGAATTGCCAGGAGGCAGCTAGTCCTTTTGGAATGAGCTCGGGGCATTTTCTAAAAGTAGTGCAGAAAAACAATGTCATATAAAAGGCCCTGCTCCTCTCAGCCCTGCTTTGCAGGAAGATGTGAACCATTCCTGTAGTTCTGGGGTCTCTCCTTGAAAACATCCGCTCTTGCAACCAGTTTGCAACAACCACGTTGTTCATGTTCCAAAGAAATATTTAAAAAATAAAAATAAAAGAACAACAAAATACATCCACCCGAAACAAACATGTTGATTAATGTAATCAGTTCTAATGAGGAAAGGGAAGCCAAATTCAACACTTCATGGTTCTGCTTCGGTTGGCTCTTGGGAGGCAATCCCTGCTCATCCACCCCCTGTGTGCCCCCACATGTTGGGAGGCAGCAGGGCCAGGATGGGGTAAGAAAACCTGGCTCCCCCAGCCCCACTGGTTTGGGGTCACTACTGGGTTCTTCTGCACCTCACCCCCTTTATGGGAAGGCGATGGAGGGTAATTCCCTGACTTTCAGTGTTCAATCTGAAACAAAGAGCAGTGATTTATAATTTGCTGCTATTGTGCTGCTTCACAGCGCTCTGTCACTGCGAGCCAGCCATGGCAATTGGGCCTTTGGACCAGGAGAAAGAAATGTTTTTCCATCTCTTAGCCCAATAAATAATAATAATAATTACAATAATGGCAATAATAAAATCCATCCCTCTCCCACCTCCCTTCCCTTGTGCACTGTAGCGAACCAAACTTTTGCTGTTGGTTTATTTATCAGTGGGATTCAGGACGGTTGACTTTAACGCGAGCCGTTGCCAAACAAATCTCCCTGCAGCGTGCTGGGTATTAAAACCATCTTTCATGGATTCAAATCTTGCAAGAGGGACCATCAGAACAGTGAGGACCAGGACTGGAGGCTCAGCATTAGTTTTCCCTACCTCCAATGAATTTCTATGGACTTAGCATCCATGTTTGGTCCCCAAACCCTGGCCGGGAATATCAGGAATGGGCCAAGCCCTGGACCAGAGGAATAAAAGAGCTGCAGCCACCTGTACAGCAGAAAGATCCATCACAATTAACTGCTCTCCTTTGCACACCCTGGACATAAGGGTTTTCTTCATTTATTAGCTGTGCTGAGTCAGTCATTACAGGCTGGGCAATAATTACTATGTCTGCGCAGGGTAATGGATGCTGGCTGGGGATAATCAGATACCTGAGTGTTGGCAGCAGGTCTGCAAAGGTAGCTCGATCTGCTCTGGGACTTGCTGCTGCTTTTCGCTTTTCTTTTCTGGGCCGTGGGGATAAGGAAAGAGGGGGAAATGGGGGCTACCTGGTGGCACAACTGCCTGAACCGTGCAGATGAGAGGAGGAAAACCTCGTGGTGGGACTTGAGGGAGGTCCTAGCTGCATGTATAGCAAACTTGGCTCTCCTGACTCCTCCACTGAAGCTTTTCTTTTTATTGTTATTGTTATTTCGCTCATTCATTTTCATTTTAATTCCCCCTGGAGAAATGATTTGAGGGACAGCTGCTGCCTCTCCCACTGCTCCTGCAGACAGCCAGGCAGCTATCACACAGCTCCTTTAATGGCCCAGCAACACGTCATTAGGAATAAACCTAACGCGGAGCAGCAGCAGCAGCTTCCTGGCTAATACCGTGCTCCCGAACAGAGCCTTGTTAACGTTACGTGGTGGTTTCTTTAATACAGATCCAGCTGCCTGGGGGAACGATGGCCAGAAGTCACCACTGCAGACAATTTATGATGGGAGATGAATATACGCACTTGTGTGTAGTGAAGCATGCCCGGTCCCCATGCAGTCCCCGTGGGGACATTGGAGGGATGGGTATTTTGAGGCTGGACAAGTGATGGAACTCTGCAGAGAAGGAGCAGAGGAGAAGATGGATGCACATGTGAAGTTGTTTGGGATCCTGGTGGGACTTTACTGCAAGCAGAGTTTAATCTGAGCCTGGCAAGCAGTTTTCCTGAGGGTTGGTGGGACAAGCTGCGGGGAAAAGGGCCAGAATGGTGTCATTTCAAAGCAAGTGGGCAAAATGTAATCATACATTGTAAGGAATAATCCCGGATTATCATCAGGGGTTGGAAGGGATAAACCATATCTAAGCACACAGCTTTCGTCCCCCAGGGCTGTGCAGAGCAATCACACGTGGCCCCATGGAAATGCAGCCAGCTCGGGGGTGCACAGCCCGCAGTGTGTGCTCGAGGGGGGCACTGCTGCTAAGGGCAGGGGAAAACTGGATTTCAGCTGGAGGCCCTCAGCCGGGGGAAATGTCTTTTTCTGCAGGGTCTTGTGATGGTCCTTCGCCATTTCAGGTCCTTTGCAAGGGTTAACATTTTTCTGCTCTGAGCCCATCCCAGAGGATGTGCATTTCAGGTACCCTGTCCAGGTGAATCTGCCCTGGTCTCATGGCTGGCACCGTGACCACAGGCTGGCCAATGTCGTTCTCCTCCAAGTTTTTCCTCCTTATCTCCTTGGTTCCTCTCCTGAAGTACAAATTGACCTCTCAGAATTTTCTCCTTTAATGCCCTTGTTCTAAAATGTTAATAACTGGTCAGTGACAGGCTGATTAAGCCTTCCTTCCTCCCTTATTTAGATTGGTGTCACTGCACCAGCTCTAACGGAGCCGTAAAGAACATTAACACCCAGTCGGCAGTGACAGGGCAAACTATTCCCTGGGAATTGATAAGGGCTTTTTCTGGAAACGAATTTGGCGCTGGCAAAATAAACGGACACCTCGAGCTCCATCCATCTCCCTTCCTTTAATAACTTTCATTTGTTTGGCGCTATCTCCAGTGCCGATTAATGTAACAAATGTTTTTTGTCCCAGAAGGGGCTTTTGCAGGGGTTTCAAGTCGGCTGGCTCAACTTCTCACCTCTCTTTTCTACCTCTTGGTGTGTAGGTGATATTTTCCTCCCCACCTAATACTGGATGGGGTCTGAGTGGTCCAAACTCTGTGCTAATGCCCCCAGACAGCTTGCTTCTCTTGTAGCATCGTGTTTGTACATCCACATCATCATATTTGTACATCCACATGCACATCCACATCTACATCTACATTTATATCTACGTAACTATATCTATATCTATATCATCTATATTTAAATTTATTTCTATATCTAATCCAGATCTGTCTGTCTATGTCTATGTCTATATCAAAATATATATTTTTGTATTCATATCAACATCTATATCAATATGCATATTCATATCCATATGCATTTCATCTACATCTACATCCTTATCATCTACATGCAGATCAACCACAACCATGTAATCTACATCTATATCCTAATCCTTCTTATCCATATCCATCTAACATTCCTACAGCTACACCTGGAACTACACCTGGAACTACACCTACACCTACACCATTCATATCCATATCATCCATATCCACACCATCTATAAAGTGCTGCTTTCCAAAGTCAAGCTGGGCAATAGCTGGTGTCTGGCCACATCTATGACAGAGGTGGCAGGAGCCAAAGCTGCTAAACCTGGCATTTTGGAGGAGATTCACTCTGAAACAGAGCAAAATCATAGCAATTGTTTTTTTCCCCTGGGAAGCAGAGTGCATCTAGGAGTTCAGTTTGGGAAACTGGCAGCCCAGAAGCTCTTTGGGGGCTGCTGTTGAAGGGATGCAAGGGCAGAAGCACCCCCAGGACACCATTCTGGGGCTAGCGGACATCTATCTCTGCTTCTGCATTTCTTGCTTGAATTATGGGTCTGACAGTCAGAAAAGGCTTTTTCTTTCCCCACCTCGTGCAGGTAGAAAGTTTGTACTTGAAATGATGCTGTCAAAATAAACTCAAAGCTCCTACTGAGCTATACTTTTCAGTCTCTCCAGGGAGGCAAAAGGCACTTTCATGGGTTTACCTTATTCCGTGAAGGGCTTTGCACAAAGTCTCAGGAATGAGTATACCCCCACGATGGCAAACCAGGGTTTGGGGGTGGCCTGGTACATGCATGGCTGCTTCTGCTGCACCATTGCTCTCCCTGTTTGGGGTCATAGGCAGCAAACTGGTGTGCACTGAGCTTTGTCTCACTGCAATGCACCAGGTTGCTGGAAAGCAGGAGGGCTCTGGTGATTGGGATCCCTAATTCAGGTAATGCACCCTATTTTTTGCAAGTTAATGGGATTTAAAACCACTCTTACTCCCTCTCTGTGGGTAAAGGGAAGAGACTGGAGAATGGATGAAACCACTGGGGCTTTAGCCTGGGATAAGCCAAAGCCATGTGAAACATCACTCCAATGTCAGAGCACACAAAAATCCAACATTGCCCTGACGCCCCGCAGGGCACAGCCTGAGCCTTCCCTGGGACAAGCTTTGAGACATGAACCTGGTGATTTTAATTACCACCAGAGTAGAAAGGAGAGGGATTTCTTTTACAGCTGGGTGAGTACTGCATGGGGCAGCCAAGAGTTTTCTCTTTTAATGGCTGTATCCTACTGCTCAGATATAATCTCTTATCTAGCTAGAAATACATGTCACCTGAAAGTACACGCAGTGATGTGCTTGTATTCAACTTCAGGGTGGCTGCACCCTGACCCTTGCAGTGCCTGGAATTGTGAAACCCTCCCCATGCAAAGCCCTGGGCTAAATCCAGATGGGATGCCTGCCTCCTTCTTTTGGCAAAGGTGAGTTTTTCTCCTGCAGTTGCAACCCTGCTGCAGTGCTTTAAAACATGTGTGCCCCTCACCAGCCAGCTTCTGCGGCACAGAAAGCTGGAAGAACGAAAAAGTGCAAACAGTAGGGGATAAACTTGGTGCTACAGCAGCTGGAAGAAAGGAGGTATATGCATGTATACATGGCTTTTCAAAAGTGAGAGATAACGAGCCCTAGGCTTTGGTCAGCTGCTCTGTGATAAGGATGGGGGAGTTCAAATCCCATTTGGGCAGAATCTTCCAGGAAGTGGTCGAGTGGGAGCCTGAGAGGTGGGTGGACCTGGAGGATGGAAATCTCTCCTGAGGAGAGAGAAAAATAAAAACAAGCACGAGTGCTTCTGGTTCTCTAGGATGAAGAAACTGTGTGCTGGATCTCTCACCACTACTTCTGAGCCACTGGTTTACTTTGTTGGCTTTGGTGGAGGGATTTTTCTCAGCCTTGCTGATGCTTTGGCACTCAGTCATGTAGAGACACAAACGCAAAATCAAGGCCAGGGTGGAGGGACAGCTTGCAGCTTGTTTGGATTTTGCTATATGTCAGGAGGCATCCAATTCCTTCCTTGTTGTTTTATTAAAATGGTATAAAAAGAAATCCATCCTCCCATTTGCTTTCTCCAGAGCTGGCTGCCTTTTGGAGCAGCATGAAGGCTGGGACTGAAAGCCCAGGCAGTGTCAGCCTCTCTGCCAAGCAAAGCACCAGGGAAATGGTGCAAACCATGACAGAAAAAAAAAAAAATCCACTGTATGAAATAAGGCCTTAAATTTGCACCTGCAAATGAAGGAAACCCCATTCCTTAATATAACTGAATAATTATAAGGGGTTCCAAGAGTGCCACAAGCACTGTCCTTTCCCCATCCTCATCCTCTGCAACATCACCTGATTGCTCCAAACAGGGAAACAGGGTTGATTTTGAGCCAAAAAATCCTAGGAGAAGCAGCAAGTACAGTTTTGAGCTTGTGGCTTTGCTTGTCTCTGAGTCCAATTACAAGAGACGGGCTTGGTGTCGACCCCTTTGCAGAGCAGTGCAGGGCTCGGTACCGCTGTGCTCCCCTGGGTCCTCATCCTTAGCACTGTGACCATGCTGGGCAGAGGGGTCCGCAGGCAGGGAAACCTCAGCTTTTATTAGGAGATATGGGCAAGAGGACCTGCATCAGGGGAAAAAAAATCAATGAAGAAATGTGGAGCTCTGAATCACAGGTCTTCCTTGAACTGTTCTGTCTTGACAACTGAGGGCATACTCTCACTTTTGGTGACCCAAACAAAATGCCAAATGGGGTATGCCATACCAGATAGGCTTTGCAGACCGTTGAAGATGTTTATGTAAGAATTAGACTCCAAACAGTTTTTGGCCTGAACCTAAGGTGCTGCCATCCTGCTCCATCCCGCTCCATCCCACTGCCCTGCCTGCCCTGCTCGACCCTTGTGCTCCCAGCTTCCCTATTTTGTGTCAGTAACTGGTGAAACCCCTTGTCCCAGGGTCTGGTTGTTTCACATCCACAGATATCATGTGGATTCACATCCACATAAAGTCTGCCATGACCCAGACTTCAAATATCCAGAAACAGAAGAGTAAATGCCATTGGCTAAATAATGTATATATAAGAACTCCAGGTCTTTCTAGTTCAAACCTAACCAGAAACCTTTCCTACAGCTTGTTTCCTCCTGATGCAGAGATTCTTGTGTTTTCCTTCAACACTTTCTGGTACCAATAACTCATAGAAGGTAGCAGGAGATGGGATTTGGATTTGATTACTGATCTGATTTAGTCTGTCAACCTGTGTGTCTCTGTGCAGAGATTGCAAGTGTTTCATGGACAATTTACAATGAAAGAGAGAAGCTTAAGGAATGATTTATTCCCTAACAGCAGCAATAGTAATAACCGAGCGGCTGGATGTGGGCAGCATCCAGCACACGGGGTGCCGGCCGCACTGTTCTCCACAAGCTGCCCTAACACCAACAGTAGCAGCAGATGCAACGCCAAGGGGAGGAACCTGAATTTCAGCTGGCCAAGTTCCTCCAGCTTCTTCTTCTGGTGTGAAGGAAGAATGTGGAGGTCACATTTCCTCTGTGATGGTTTAGTCCAGTAAATGGGGTGATTAATGTTGGAAAAGGAAGAGTTTGAGGCCGTGTTCTGCTACGGCTTTCCATCGCAAACCCTGCCAAGTCACTTAATGCCTCCCATTGCAGCCCTGGCAGTGAGGACCATTGCTCGAGGCTGGAGGCTGCTCAGGCTTGAGAGAACCACGAATGGTGAATAGACAGCAAATAGGCTGTGCACTAAAGCAGGCATCACCTCTCTGGGTATCAGTAATGGGAATAGGCTGCAATCAGATGGTGGAAATCTCATCCCTCTTACACCCGTACGTTAGCTAGTTTTATCATTCAGGGAACGATGTGTCTCACCTGAGAAGTCCTTAAGATGACACATACAAGCTCCTCTCTGATTAAGTGCTGAAGGTAGCTTCTAAGAGGGTTGTTTGACACTGCCAGCGGTGAGCACATCTCATCCTGTTGCTCCACCACCGCGGGATGCCAGCACCAGGGGTGTCGGGGGCAGGCTCTGCCGGTGTCCCCAGCCCTGGAGCACGTCACTGAGGGGCTGTGCCAGGCTGTGGGTGACAGCATCAGAAGCAGCCAGCATGGGGTGCTGGGGATATCACTGGGAGGGGATCAGGCACCCACCGTGATAGGGAGTGTTCTCATCAAGGTCTTCAGTGACATCAGAGCCAAATAATTTCTGAAGATGCTGGAGGTCTTGGCAGCCCCATCCCCAAAGTCCTCATTCTCAAGCATCAACACTTCCTCATCACTTCATCTGAACACATTCCAGCCCCAAATATTATCACATCACATTTGTTACAGCCTCACTACCCACTCAGTAGAAGATGAGCATCTTTTTGCGTATCGCAGCCAAATCGCTCTTCCCTCCCCCTCTGTGTGGCACTAATACAGCCCCTGTGCAGCTCCGCTTTTCATGGGCCCAGCTCCTTTCCACCGCCACAGCTCCTAGAAACATTTGCATACCCACCAGCAGGAGATGTAGCCTCTGCAGCCACCAGTGCACCCAGATTTATCTCTCTATGCTCAAAATACTGTGTTCTCCATTAGAGCAATGGAGCACAAAATTCTGGAGGATCTCTGCAGCAAAGCACGCTGTGTGCTGGGCGTTTCTTTGCAATCCTTTTTGTCTGGGAGTGAAGTACAGAAGAGTTCCTTGACCTTGGTTGTTGCCTGTGTGTCTACTCCTTGGAGGAAACCTTTGCTCAAAGGGGAACTGGGAAAACCTTTTGCTCAAATACTGGCAAGAAGAGGAGTGTGGCTGTTCTCTGTCTATGATGGCTGCCGTGCCTTGATTTGCAAATCACTTTTTTCTCAGAAAGGAGCTTAAATATTTCCCCTCTCAAGTGAAGGACAGCCTTCAACCACATTGGTCGAGGAGATTTAACTCAACCCCAGACAATCTCGACCCACTTCACTCCCTGTAGCCAAGGAGATTTTTCTCTCTGGGAGAGAAGGAACGGCACTGGAGGGGCTGCTCCTGCATTATACTTAAGCTGCTTGCAGAGCGGGGCTGTGGGAGCTGTGCTCACACCCCTTGCTGTGCAGCCTGGTGGGCTCAGGTACAAACAAGAATCCAGCTAACAAGGTACCTTATTCCATAATGAGCTCTCAGTTTTTACATCCCATCTGCCCCAAAGTTTCGGGTGCCTGCACCTGGTGGGTGACACCAAAGGACCCAGGTGACACCATTGCCATTTACCATTGCAAGAGTCACACTGGACACAAACCCATACCCCGAAAGCCCCCCAGGTGCCCTGTCACCCCTATTTCAAAGCCCCCCACCACCCAGCAGGGATGGGCATTGTCCCATGCCATCCCCAATGCCCCATCACCATGCCAGAGGCACCCAGCTTGCATTAGCCACTTGCATGGCAAGGCAATGAGAATACACACCCGGAGGGCTTCTTGAGCATATTTCTGATGAAATTCAGGCGATTATTCTGACAGTGGAGTGGCTTTGACCAGCCGAGGAGGAGGAGGGAAAAGTCCCCCAGATCTTCCCTGCCTGCAGCATTTTATTGCTGTTATTAAGCTCCTGTATTTGAGGGTGCGCATGCAGAAACACAGCTTTCCATGCACCTCACTGTATTCAGGGGGCTAGAAATGGAGATTTATGGAGACCCACACATTTATCTAGCCAGTCTAATCTTCTACAGGCACATCCAAATGCAAAGGGATGTGAGCATGCACAGATGAAGGACTGTGCACAGCTGTGGGTATAGACACTCATCTGGGGCATAAGCACATTTGAGGCAGGCTCGATTTACAGGAATGCATCCATAGCAATGAGGATGTGCCCAAACCGAGATGGACCATATCTATATATATTTATATCAGGGACAGATAGAAGCAAACACACATTGACTGCGTGTTATATAATGCTGGCAAAACACCTTTCGAATTTATCTCAATAAACCAAGCCCCATGCACCTGTACTTATATTTATAGCATTGTGCATGCGTTCCCACCTCAGCCCCGTCCTTTCCATGGCTCCTACAGACTCTCCCAGGCATCCCATGAGCCCCAGGAGAAAATGCCCTGGCTCTCCTTCTCACGGGGCTGGATCGTGTGCCACCAGCTGATAGGTGTGTTTAGTGATCAGAGCATTAGGAATTGGGAATAAGCTGCAAATACGGGCAAAATCACGGCTTTAAGTCAATACACCCCAAAGGTTTTTTTGATCAGTCCATGCATCTACTGGAAATGATATTTGAGGAGGACCATAGTGGTGTGAATTCAGGATTATGTTAATTAGATGAATAATTTCAGGTTAAAAAAGAATTAAAGTGCAGAAAACCTTTGAAAATTGCTGAGATGTTTCATCCCGATACCTCTGAAGTGAAAAGCTTTGTTTCAGAAGTGCCAAAACATTTTCCTGCGATATTTCTGAAAGCTCCTAAAAAGCTAATTTTTTCTTTTTCCTTCTTTTTAAAAGGGCAAACCAGAAGTTTAATTAATTGACAAGACCAAACCAAAACACTTGGTTTCTCCAATCATGAAACAAAGTAGCTTGGCTGGCTCTTTCAGCCACTTTAGGTGAAGACATGAGGGTTTTTGTCTCATCGCTTGCAGCGATGCTGATTTTCTCTCATCCAGAGCTTGCACCTCGCTTCCATCCTGCTGGGCTCCCCTCCTGCTGCTCCAGCCGCTGAGCATACCACAGCCTCAGCTGCAAATCCTTCAGCTGTTCCCTGTCTCAACATGAATTATATATTTTTCTTGCTGGGTTGCAGAAAAAAAAAAAAAAAAAAAAAGGAAAAAAGAAAAGAAAGAAAGAAAAAAAAAGTGGTGCGAGATTTATTTTCTAAAAAGATGCATTTTCTCCTTTGTCTCCATCTGAATAGCAATCGTTATGTTAACAAAGGCTATTTTAATGCCCTGTTGCACACAGAAACCACGATCTTGTTTTTGTGTTTAATTGTCGCACCTGTATTTAAAGCCGGTGACTGGGCTGGTGTTTGGGTAGGGCACTGCGGGACTGTCACAAGCAACAAATCTGCCACAGAGGCTTTCACCTCTCCACTGCTTTATTTGAATCCAGCCCGAGTGAAAACACAGCCCTTCGCAAATGACTTCCAGCTAATTCCACTCCAGGAGAATAAATTGGAGACAAGAACAGGCTCCATTGCTGGGAGAGGTAATTATTCTGGCATGCCACCTTAATTACGGCGGCAAAATGTGAAGCGCACCCTGATCCCCGGCTGGGGTGGGGAAGGGCCCTCGCAGCCACATCCCTGACACAGGGGCTATGCGGCACTCACTGGCAGATCCACACTGCTTCCACCTGCCCTGAGCATGGGCTGGGGTTGCAAGGGTGGAGAATGGGCTTGTTATGTCCTCCCGTTGCTCTTTTGCTTTTGGAGGACTTTGTGTGTCTTTAAAACGGCCAAGGAACACTGGGGTCCTGGCACATTCCCTGCTGGTATTTCCATGCAATTAATTGCACTGCATCTTTGGTTTTGCCCTAAGCTTCACCCGTTCCCAGAGCTGAAACACCCCACTAGAGCAGCTGAGCTACCCTGGCTTGTGCCAGGTAAAGATTTGCCTTGCTTTTCCTAATGAAAAAAAAAATAAAATAAAGAGGGGGAAAAAAAAACAAAACAAAACACGTTTTCCTCTAAATGAAATAAAACCACTTTCTGTATCTTTATATATCATAAAGGTGCAGGGAAGGGCACAAACACCATTTTTATGTTTTAGGTGTGCAATTCACATTTAACCTGCAGCCATCTGTTTCACCAGCAGCTTGGCAGGCAGAGGGGGCCCGAGATGTTCCTCTGCGGCCATGTGGAGCTCGCTCCATTCCCACGCTGCTCCGAGGCAGGCAGCTCCTGCCCTGCAGCTCCTGGGTGGGATTTCCTCCCTCTCAGCTGCATCCAGCCCCAAAAGGCTCCCTGGGAGCAGCCAGTAATGAGCCTTTGGTCATTGATGTCCTCGGAGTCCCCAGGTTTGGGGTTGATTTGGGGCTGTAGTTGTTTAAGGATGTTTGAGTCCCTCTGGGGCCAAGATGCTTGTGCCTCCCTCCGGCTGGGAGTCTCTGGTGTCTCTTAAATGTTGCACTCGTGATGCAGCATTCCTCTGAATGTGGGTACCTTCTCCCTTCATTTCCTAATGAACCATATTTTTGAGACTGATACATGCCTTTAGAAAACAGGTCACTTAGCCACCAGAAGCCCTGAGCAGAGAGGTACACCCCATGAGACGGCACATCTCGTTTCCCACCCATTTGAGACATCCCACCCCCATCTTCATCACCTGCTAATGAGGCCGGTGTTGCCTCACACCAAAGTACGAAGCCACCACCATGATTCCACCCCCTTGCAATACAGTGCTGACTTCAAAGGGTCCAAAATTTCTTGGCTGTGCAGAGGGGGAGACCTGGAGATGTCCCCAAAAGCAGGACCCTGTCCCATGCAGTGACCACGCAGACATGTGAGTCACCTCCTTGCCGCTTTATTTCTTCACTGGGGGCATGTTTGGCGTGGCACAAGGCAGAGGAAGATGTGGTCCCTGCTGTTAATTAACATGGCTTGTTATTAACTAATAACGAATGGATTAGTCAGCATCTGGGAAGCTGCCGAGCAGGCAGGGAAGGGAGGGCTGGGAAGCGCCCCTGGAGGTGGCTCTTTCCACAGGGCTCAGCCTGATATTTTATTTATCCAAGGGCAGCCAGAGCTGAGAGGACACAGAGCTGTGGGGGAGGGAGGGGGGGGATCTTTTTTGTAATATCCACACGAACTGGAGCATCGTTTCTAGCTCCTGGCCCCTCCTCGCTGCCACTCTCCCTGCAAAAATCCCTGCCTGTTCCTGCTGCCACAAATATAAACCCAGGCTCGGGATCATTTCGAAGCAGGGAAAGTCTTTAGCGACCCTTAATTGAAGGGCATTTGGGGAGCAAGGGCTGACGAGAGGTGACAGGAGGAGCGGGTGGCTCTGCTGCCTGGATGTGACCTTATTACGCCGCTTGGGCGGCTGCAGGTTGTTAGCGCTGTGATTAACGCCACGGAGGTTTCCTCATCTGCTGGCGGTCCTGTAATTGGGGTGATGGGTAAAGAGGCAGAAAGCCGAGCATCCGATGACTTTTGTCTTGGGATGGCAGAGCCGAGGATGCTCCATTCCCAGCCCTGGGCTGTGAGAGCTTCCCCAAGAGTCTGGCCCAACAGCCCGGTGCTGGCACTCTGGGAGTCCAGGCCAGGAGGTTTTTGAACATGAAGCATCCTTTTTCATTTTTATTTTTTTCTTCTTCCCTTTTTTTTTTTTTTTTTTTTTTTTTCTGGATTCAGAAATGAAGCATTAGCCTTGAGAAATATTTCACAAGAACAGCTTGATGTTGACAATTTTCTTTGTGCATGCATATATTTCACACCACACATAGGCATTTCTCTCCATATTTTATATATATATACATATATTGTTTTCAAGATGTTGCACTCCACCTTGGTCTTCAGTGTAAAAGGATTTGGGGGGGTTTCCTTTTCTCCCCCGTTTTGTCTCTGTTCCTCGTTCCTCAGCTTGCCCTCCTGAAGCAATCTTATGGGGGCATATATGTGCTACCTACACCTGGTTCCTACAGCACTTAAGAAATCCTCTTTCTCTCTGTAGTTGCAGCAATACATGCCATTATACATTATATATTGTGCATTATATTATCTTGCTCAATAGAGTCAGGCTGGAGATGCAATGGGAGGTGAGAGCAGTGGTGCCAGTGGTGGGACCCATTCCTGCTCCCAGCCCAGTGGGCACAGGCAGATGTTGGATGCAGGGTTTGGGGCAGCTCGAGCCCTCATTAGGATTCAGAGCACTGGGGGAGTGGGAACCTCCAGCCACATCATTCTCCGTCTGCGGGTTTAATCCATAGTATGGATTAACAGGCAGCGAGTTTTCATTTTAATAAAGGAAAACCAGGTTTTGAATTACGGACGCTCACCACAAAGCCATCCCTCACAGCAGGGTGACTTCACACCTCATCCCTCACCCGTGACGCTGGGGCAGATCCTGCCCATTTCCCCCTCCCGCAGTGCCTGGCCCTGCTGAGCTCCCCCCAGCTCCTCCATCCCTGGTCCTTGATGGCCCCTGGGGGTCGTGGGGTCAGATGCAGAAACAAATCCCGGGGTATCTCACATGCTCTGCCCCTTTCTGCAGGGCTCTGAGCCCCTCGTGGTCTCTGCTTTTAGGTGTCTGGTCTCAAGGGGTTGGGGCAGTTCTCTGGTGCCGAGCCTGAGGGCGCCCACCACAGCAGGGGCAGAACGCAGCACCAGGAGTGAGATGCAGGCACCAGGAGCAAGGTGTAAGGAGAGGAGTGCAATGCAAGCACCAGGGGTGAGATATAAGCACCAGGAACAAGAAAAAAGCACCAGGAGCAAGATCCAAGCACGAGGGACAAGATACAAGCACCAGGAGTAAGCTGCAAGTGTCAGGAGTGAGAAGCAAGCACCAGGGGTGAGAAGCAGGCACCAGGAGGGAGATGCAAGCACCAGGAGGGAGCTGCGAGCACCGGGAGCCTTCCAGTCCTTGGCAAAGCACATCTCCAGGCCTGCCTGCCCTTTTGAAAGTTGGACAAAACAAACAAACAAACAAAAAACTGAGCAGGAGGAAAGGCTTGACCCCATCCCCAGAGGTGTGTGCTGCTGCTTTAACCACAGCACCAGCCTCCTTCATGCACCCTGAGGGAGGCTCTGGGGACGCAGCTTCATCGGGTGGCTGAGATGGAGAGATGTCCAGGCTCCAGCTATTCAGAGATGAAGAAGTGAGATAAAAACATCTCTTGCTTTCCTTTCACACTTTGCTGAAATCTGCGCACGTTGAGTGCTGCGATATGGTAGGAGCGATATTGCACAGATCCTGGATGTGCTAGAATATGTCCAGCAAAATAAAAAAAAAAATAACAACTGAAAAAGGAGAAATGCCTGATTGGAGCTCCAAACACTTAGTGGAAGGCTGTGGTGGGGAGAAGAGGTGGGTATACAAGAGCCCTTTCCAAATGGGAAACCTCAATCCTTCGAGGGCAGACGAAGCTCAGAAAAATGCCAGATCAATTGCACTACATCTCTATTTTTTGTTTGTTTAATACTAATAACAGAAAGGAGGGGAATGGCAAAGGACAAAGCTGTCACACTCCAAGCACAATCTGACAATGCTAAAGAGATTATCAAAGCCTCAGGAATTCAGTTATGGCTGGAATTGGCCAAATAAATCATTGCAAACCATTTATTCGATGATTTTAGCCCTATGGTTTTCGTTTATGAATTCCTTAATGGCACTAGGATCTTTACAAACTGTTATGTAAAATTCTGCATTAAGAGAGGGATTCGTCTCGCGTAACGAGACATTTAAAAGTTCAGCGTCTAATCCGAACGAGACATTTAGGATTTTTTTTTTATTATTTTTTGTTGCACAGGGGGACCTTTTCATAGTTCTTTAACAAAAGCTTGAACTGATATCTTTTTATTGATTTTCTTGTTCCTGAAAAACAGATTTTCAATAAAAACCTCTTTTACTCGTAAGCCATAAAAAAAAAAAAAAAGCAGCCAAAATGCTTCAGGTGAAAATGTTATGAAATATCAAGAAAAACAACTTTCCGTCATGTTTCTGATATTTTTTGAAATGTTTCTCTTGTGCTAAGAAGCAAAAAGAGGCAATTCTGGGATCAAACCCATCCTAGCTCTTATTCATCCATTGTTTCATTTGGGTTTGGGTGTAAAGCTCTGCTCTATTCCTGTGGTGCCGCGGGCAGAGGATCGAGCCCTTTGGCACCCAGCTGCAATGTGCTCCATCCTTTCACAGCCTGCAGTGCTCCCGGTGAGGATGCAGCACCCCACAGAAATGCACGCCAGCAAGGAGCAAGGCTGGGAGCAGCCGGCATCTGCAGCTACAGCCCCCTGAGGAGTCAGCAAAGAGCAATATTTGGTGATATTTTTTTGCTTTTGTTTTTTTTTTTTTTGTGCAAAAAGCTTGGAGCTGGTTGCCTCCTCTCAGGTGGGATGAAGATGCATGGTTCCCAAAAGTTCCTCTGCTCTGTCCTCCACTGGTTCCGTCAGGTGTCTGCAAACCTTGCTGTGCTCCCATCTTTGTGCTTTTTCCCAGTGGAAAACTGCTTGCTTTCTTTTCTAGGAGACTTCACTGTCAATATAACCATTTTTGGGGTCATTTTGGTGGGGTAGCAAGCAGAGGGAAAGCTGGCCAGTGGCACTGAGGAGGAAAATTATGATCTTTAAGGTCCCTTCCAACCCCAACCATTCAATGACTCTATGAAAAGCCCAGGCAAAGCCTGCACACCAGCTGCATTGCCTGAGAAGGACTATAAGCCCCGCGGGTCTAATTAAAGAGTGTTATTATTTCTCTGCAGTGAGCAGGCTGGGAAGAGAGCTGCGCCTATCCGTCTTTTTCATGTTAAGGCATGATATCAGCTGATTTTATTTGGAATAGCTTAATTTTCTAGTTCCAGCTAGATATCCCCTCCTTGGTGGAGGACTTTGGGTTGAGATGCTCCTGGTTTTGGGGAGCAGGGTGAAAAACTGTGGTCCTGAGCTCTTGTGGCCTGGCTTTGCCTGCCTTTTCAAAATCTCAACCAAAATTATTTTTCTCAATCACAAATGTGCTTTCCAAATTATAAGCATCTTCTGCAGTCAACGGGCAGCCAGAGGCTTGGCATGAGCTGGCTGAGGAACATGGTAGAGATGCTGCTCATGACTCCTTGTCTCCGTATCAGCCTCTGGAAAGAATATTCAGATATTTTCTTTAGGGCTGCCCTTACAGCACCCTGGCAGTTGTGCTGAAACGCTCATTAGCAGGAGGAAACGGAGAGCAGTACGAGCAGCACCAATTTCCCACATATTGGTCCGGGTTAGGCACACACGTGTAGACCAATAAAAAGCATTTAAAGGTCAGAAAATGCAGATAAGCACCAAAGAATCTGGGGAAAAACTCTGTTTGTACACAGACCCTGCAGTTTGGAGGTCTGGGGCCTTTTTCCTCCAGAATGAGCTGACTTTTCCCGCAGTGTGGCATAACGACGATGGCACCACGAGTTATTAAAACAAATGCCACCGCAGTGGCTCCTCTTCGCCGCGGCGCTGGCTTTGAATAATCTGGCTGCTCAGCCCACCGGCGGCTTGAAAGGAAACCTTTGGCAGGCGGTCACCCTCCAGCGCACCCGGGATGGGGTCGCTGGGGCTGCACCACGCGCTCTGAATTGAAGCAGCCGACTGTGAAATAGGAATTACTGACAGCTCTTAAGTATATCAAGAGAACAGCCCTATTCCTTAATACAGAGCCACTAATAGACATCTAAAGACCTATAAACCAGACAATTCCTCTATATCATCCTAGTTAAATCAATGTCGTTATATTACCCTCATCATTTTCCCTTTAACGTTTATTACATTTTGCCACTGTAATTTATTTTTTCATATCCATCAGCCGATTAAAGACTTTATTCTGAAGATACACACATCCTTGTGACCTACTTGAAGCTGACCTAAACTGTTAAGTAAAAGCAATTTGGTGGAGGAGGTTAGGGTTTTTTTTTGCCCTTCCTCTCTCCCTGTTATTTTTCCTTTCCCTGGCACCCGGAGCATTGGGACATCCCATGCATGTCCTTGGAAAGTCTTTAGCAATTTTTTGTCTTATTTTTAAAGCAGTGACAGTGAAATACCAGTGCAGTAAGGAGAACAGGTCTGGGAGATGTTTGAGCACATGGCTTTGCCTTTCCCAGCACTGCAAGGAGAGCTGTGAGGCTGCTCCAGGACCAAGCTGCTCAAAAAGTTGCCCCGCTGTCATGCCACGCCACTCCACCATCCGCAATTATCTGCAATGGGAAAAAGGAGCAGTTCTTGAGTGCCATCTATTGATACCATCCCTACGAGGTGGAGGAAAGCAGCTGGAGGGGCAGGATCCAGCCCACATCCCACTGACCTCTGGGTTCAGCCCAGTGCTGCTCCCTCTGCTCTGGTCATGGCCAGATCTGCTGCATCCACAGCCACCTCCTTTTGGCCAGGCTATTTCATTTTATTCATTCCTCTGCTTGAATTATTTAAGCATCCCCACTTAGACATTTATGTGTCCAGAGCCACTCCTCTTCCTCTACTTCCAAAGAGCATCATCCTTCACCCTTTAGGCCGATGTACATCAACACTGCCATTTTATTAGCTTTCCCCCCAACCCCCTTTTTTCTTTTCTTTTTTTTTTTTTTTTTTTTTTAAGAGGGATGATGGCAGCAAGTACAGGATACTCCAGGTTTGCAGGTGATGTCCACAGCTGGTAATAAGCGGCAGTGTAATGGGATGTAGGGAGCTTCAGGTCATCCCAGTACCTGGGTGTGCATTGCTTAGCTTGAAGAAATGGGAGCAATTAAACTACAGAAATGAGAATCAAAGCTGCCTAAAATCAAGGAAATGCTTGCCATGAGCGTGACAGGAAACAAACCCCAAGGGAGGCACTGAAGGGAAAACCTAAAGTTCTTAGAGCTGGGGCTGCTGTATGAAGCTTTCCATTGGGAAACAGCAGGGGCTGGGACAGAGCAAGACCATGCTCTGGGACCTTTATTATTTTATTTATTATTTATGATGGGCTTTTTGCTACTTTGTATTTATTACTGTAAATAATGGGCAAATCCATCATATTCCTTCCCTCTGCTTTGCCCTCTGTGAAACGGAGCCATGCAGATGCAGGGTGGAGAGCATTGCTGAGTGAGGGAAGGCGGATAATTTCCAAATATCGACACTGAGAGGAAATCATACAAAAGCGCTGGCACACAATCAGCCAGAGATTGCAGCGAGGCAATTTAGCTCCCCCGACTCCTTCTCGCACAGCTCGGGGCACCGCAGCCACGACGAAGCCACCCTCGCTCACCCCAGCCGCGGCCAGCATTGCAGCCTGGAAGAGCTGAGTAGTTTTTCATCTTATTCTCTCAAATATTTTATTCTGCTGTGGGCACTTGGGTCATGAGGCTCTCCCGACAAAACAAATCCCCCCTTCCATTAAGCACGCTGCAATTAAGAGCAATCCCCTGACGGACCTGTTTCTCTCCATCATCTCGCAGGCTGGGTCCTCGGCACTGCGTGGGCATTTAGCAGGGCAAGAACGGCTGTTCTGAGAGGTGCTTTGCTCCGGGATTTTTATTTTTTTTTCCTTAATTGTTTCCATTTTCTTTAGCTCAGTGAAGCTCTTTGTGCCTCATCGACAGGCCATTGAGAGAAATGACTGTCGGTCTATTCAAGCTCTGCAAAAATGTTGCCCTGGATGCCAGCAGATCCAACCTTCAGCTTCTTCTTGAATATATGATGATAACTGCACTCCCATGGCCATTTGAGAGTGCATGAGGCTGCAGAGACTTTTGTGGAGCTTATACAGAGATGCTGCTCTGTTCTACACCAAAATCCTACTTTCTGACCCTCAAATTGGCCAAAATAACAATTTTTTGGCCGTACGGAGGAGTAAGCAAAGTTTTACCCACAGTCTGAAATTAGGAGTTAGTTACCTTGGGAACTAGATTTATCTCTTCCCTTGTACATACTTAATACAGCCCATCACAGGGAGAGCACTTTTAATAACCAATTGATGGGGAATTGCAGGATAAATTATGCATCCCGTGCCTAGCTGCGGCACAGTGCTGAGTTATGGACTTCTCCTTCCTGCTCCGGCACCCAAGAACCCCGCATCGAACCCACCAGTGCCCTCTGGGACTGTTACATCTTTTTTTTTTTGCTTGCCCAGAGCAGATCCCCAAATTCCTAGAATGCAGTCAGGCTGGCTTTGGCCTCAAAGTGGAGCAAGGGGTGAAGATTAAAGATAAGAAAATGTGATGAAAATGAAGAGGGGGAAGAAAGTGATGTATTTAACATCTGTGAAATATACATGGTCCACCTGCAACAAATAAAGGGAGGTTCTCCCCATGATGTTACAATCTCAATTAAAAGCTTTCAATGTGGCTTGTAAATTGCATTTTTAAAATTCATTCTGTTTAAAATATTAATCCCACAAGTTATTAATAACATGAGGAAGAAATATGTGTGTGAAGTGAGGGTTTTTATCATCTGACTATCACTTTAATTCACAGTTTGTCCTTTTCAAGAAGAAATCCATTCTCTGGACATCGTTATAAGATAAAAACTTAAATCACATTTGCTGTTAAATTTTTCATCTGAGCCTGATTCTCTTTTAATATCCTATTTTTATAAAATAGTAATGTGTCCAGCTTGGGGTGCGTATGTGTGAAAAACAAGTCTCACGCAGATTTTAAACACACTCTCATCCACCCTCACCTTCATTTTCAACCATGTGCTGTGAAGCTGGAAAAGTTACCGGGGACTTTTGTCACCTCGGTGCAACTTCTGCCTCCGGCTCTGCAGCTCGGCAGGGCTGTGCAGCAGCACAGGGAGCGCTGCGCGGGGAGCTGCTCCCTCCAGCATCCCACGTTTGCCAACCACAGCCCGGCACTGAGCTGTGTAGCTGGGATGACATTCATCTCTGCCTCCCTGAGGTGCTGGTGAGGCACGTTGGAAATTCAGCCGAAGCATCAGGCGAGGGCAATGTTAAGCCGAAGAAATAAAAAATAATCGAGCAGCGCTTTCCCCTTGACTTATCTGCCTTGGCAGAATTCCGGTCCTGCTGTTCGGGAAACATCTTCCATCTCCCCAGCTCTCCTGAGGGATGCTGCCAGCCTGGGCTGGCATTAATTTTCCTCTCCCCTCTTTCCAGTTTGCTCCCGAAGGTGCTGTCCTCCCTCTCGCGCTCCATTAGTTGCCCTTGTGGATAATGCACTCGCCGCTGAACCCGCGGATGTGTCCGCACTCAGTTTTGCCTGAGGAAAGTTGGGCCCCCAACACATAAATGAAACAATAATTTTTAATTAAACTCACAGCAATGGGGCTTTCATCGTTGGCATCAGGTAAGCAGAGCCCAGCGGTTGCAGGCTCCCCACTGCCTGCAAACACCAGAGTTTTGCTGCACCGCTTTGCCAAGAAAAGTGTTATCAGAACTCCTGTTCCCCCATATACCTCTCTCTATTTCTCCCTGCTGCCCTATGGGCAATGCCTGACTTTCGGGGCGGTTTCTTGGTGCATGGTGAGACTTGGGGAGCATAGCTTTGATGCCTGAATGGCCACACCATGCCTTCATTTCGGGCTCGTGGTGAGACACAACACAGTTTGCAAGTTGTGAAACCCCAGGAAAAGGCTAAAATATTTGCCTGTGTAAGAGAAAAATTGGGAAAGATAGCAGAACTGGCAACGCCCCAGCATCAGGAGTCTCCAGCTTTTAATTAAGTTCATGGCAAAATTGGCAGGGTCTTATCTATAGCATGCACTTCCCTGCCGCTAACGCGTTGCAGCACCCCGTCCTGCTCCACTGCTGCAAGCTGCACTGGCAAGGGAGCTGGAGGTGGCAGTGGGGACACAGACTGAGGGACACCCAGCAGCGTTCCTAGCCCAGATGGGCTCGCTGCCTCTTATTTCGCGATAAAAGCTCAAAAGCAGGGCGGTTTGGGCTTTATTTCCCCCTCCTTTAAAGAAAATAATAAATAAATCACATCGGAAGCTGTTTCTTTTTTTTTTTTTTTCCAGCTGCCCCAATTATCCCATTTGTTCAAAGCAAAATCTTGCAATTCGAGGCATTTTATTTATTCTGCCCAAACTGTGTTTACAACGCCGCATCGGAGCAGCAGGGTTGAGTTAAGCGGTGCTTGTGGTTGGGGAGGGAGGGAAAAGCAGGGGGGGGCTTGTTGGAAAAAAAATGAAAAGGAGAAAATTAAAAAGAGCAATTTAAAAACTCAGACATCAAAGGCATCATTTATATTTCAAATCATGGGGAAATAACTTTATAATGAGGAATCATAATGGGAAACTGAAGACTCCGGCATTATTACAGCTCCAGCTTCAAAACCCTCCCATTGTTCCAGATGAGAGAGGGAAGAAAAAAAAAGAAAGAAAAAAAAAAAGAACAAGTCAGGAAATTAGAGGGAAAACTGGAATAAGTTATTAATCCTTAAAGGAGCAGTTCTCTGGTGGGAAGGGACCCTGCCAAAAACATGGGTGCTATGCTGGCTCCTGCATCACACGTCTGGCTCTAAGCATCCTTCTCCCCTCTGCTTTTTGGGTGGGGGGGGTGTAGTGCTTTTATTTTTGACATGGCCAACCCCCAGCACAAGTGATGCTGATGTCCCTGGGGTGCTGCTGAGTATCTCCTGCAGCACCCAAACCCGTGTTGGATTTTGGGGGGGTTATAATGAAGGGTTTTATCCCAGGGGCTTGGCCCTGCTTGTTGCAATTGGCTCAGAAAGACATGATAAAAAGCACCTTTTGTTGCTCCATGCAGCCATGAGTAAAAGACAGAGGAGTGTAGTGAGGATTAATTAGTTAATGTCTGTAAAGCATGATATAGCTCGCCAAGTATTACTAATATTGTCCCATTCAAAAGACAGCGCTCTGCTTATGATTAATTATTATTATTACAACCACTTTGGCAGCAGCAGGGAAAATAATCTAAAGGGTTTATTTGGAATTGAAATGCCCAGTTTCCCCTCTGGAGCACTTGGGAAAAAAAAGCATCGTGCTATTTGCAACGCCCGAGGAAGCAGCTACGAGGAGATAAGGGCTTCTTGGGAAGCAGGGGCTGCAAAGACAGCAGCAGGAGGAGCCGAGAGCCCTGTTGAAGCCTGAGCTTCTGCACTGAGTTGAGCATCACAGCATGAAGACAGCGCAGGGATCCTGAGCATCCCCTGAGCCCCCAGAAAGACCAAATCCCCTGTGAAAGGTTCAAACAAGTGCCAGAACACAGAGAGGCTGCGGCAGAGCATGGCCAGAGCTCATTTCTCCCACCTCTTCCATCTATTGCTGAGCTTTAAGGGTTTTGGGAACTCAGCCCCGATTTCATCCAAATCCTCTTGTTCTTTATAATTGGACTCATGCACCTAAACCCCTTTGGCAAATCTCAGCTTTAATCACCCAGCACCCTGGTTCATCATCAGTTCAGTTATTAGCATCTCTAATTACTATTAAACACTTCTCTCCTCCCAGCTTGCCAGCCGTCGGCTTCAAAACGAGACAGAGAGGTTCCTGTGAGCTCGTTGCCTGCACCTAGCACTGTCTGGGGTGTCTATAGTCTTTGGGAGCAGGGAGCTGCCAGACCCCTGAACAGGAGCAAGGGTGGGTTTATCCCATCCAGAATAAGTGGTGGTGTGGACTGGAGGAGAAAAGGATTTGCTTTCTGCAGGTTTTGTTCTCTTTCGGTCGGCTGTGATCCTTACCAAGGCAATTTTTGCTGCTCATTTGCAGGGAGGCAGCAAGCGAAGGGGCTCCTCACTGCCAGCAGTGAAATGGAAACGTTTCTGTCCGTGTAAGGGTTGGGGGCTCTCCAAAATGAGAGGGATACAGCTCTGTGCATTGCTCCATGTGGATGCTCATCTGCAGTCAAAGCCATGCCAAACTTGCTATGGGACCTGCCCTTCCTGTGGCTCAGTTTCTCCACAAAACATGGAGATGTGGTGCACAACTTGTGAGAAACACCTCTGAAAAACACACCGTATCGTCACCAGACTTCAGCCTAACTTTCCTACAACTCTTCCATGTCATTTCAGGTTTCATCTGGCACTGATGATAGATCAACACTGTTCTGCCGTGCGTATTGGAGTGTTTTTCTTTCTCTGTTAGAGTCACAAACTCCAACGGAAAACTGAACACCACTTCTCCCTCTCCCCTTTGCACCAGCCTCTTCTGGGAAGGAGCAAACAGTTTGTCATGAACAAGCAGGCAGATACATTTTTGTCTGATTTGCGTCCGTGCATATATCCCGCAGCTGAGGGATGTGTTTGTTATGCAGAATTGCTTGTGCCACTCTCCTGGGGACAACATTTGGCTGGCAGATAAATCCTTACCTAGGCTGCTCCGTGTCAGCTCTGTACAGCAGCCGAGCATTAATATGCTGCCCTACCGCTGGATGATTTATGTCACTAAGCAACACAGCATGAACTGCAATTTTTACAATCAAATATACAATTTACGCTACATTTTTGGGTGCATATTTTAGCAGATGAGCTTAAAATCACTTGCCAGCAGTTCTTGAGCCACTAAGGATTTGGGAAAGTCCCAGCCACAACCCCTGCATGGGGGTGAGTTAAAACCCACTGCTGCACCGGGCGAACATTCGAAGTCATTGAACACCAATGCAGCACTGCAGTCAGTGAAGAGGGAGGCTCCTTTTCCTGGGCTTTTCACCCCAAATCATGGAATCATTAAGATTGGAAAAGACCTCCATTATCATCTGGTCTAACCATAAATCTTCCAAGTGCTTCTGATTTTGCTGCCACGCTTTCCCCTTTGCATCCCTGGGGTGCATCTCTAGGGAAGCTCAGGGATGCTCGGGGATGCTCAGGGATACTGGCATTGCGGAGCCTTCTCCGAAAGGAGCTGCTCAATGACACCATGCTCACAGCCTCCCCGTGGGCTTGGGGCGGATTTCCCCCCGCAGCTGATGGCAGGCGTGTGGCAGCTCAACACTTACTGGAATGGCAGCTATGAATTTTTCATAGAAGCGAGGAAATTTGAGACCTGGTTTGGTTGTTTTATTAAACATACAAGCAGGCATCCTTCAGGGAAGACATTGCGGGCAATTACAGTGCTGTGATTGGCATGGTGGATAACAGAGCTGTACAGATGTTAATACCTAATTTGTTGCAGCGTTTCGCCCCAGGGAGATCTAACTAGGAAAAGAGGCAATTTGTTTCGGTTCAAAACCCCGGGAGAAGTCCACCCCAGTGGAAAGAGGAGAAGAGTTTGGATAACTCAATTAAGCATCACGGGCTTTAACCCAAAGGTGCAGCGAGGTCTCCAGACCCAGCAATGTAAGGCAGAGGGGCTGGGGAAGTCGCCTGTGCTCCCATTAGGGTTGCATCCTAGGTTTTGTCTAAAAGAGACGTGCAGCAGTTTGGGCCTCAAATGTAGGCTGTTATTTTGTGTGAATTGGTAATAACAGTGCCTTTCCAATTACAGAAATTGCATTTTAATTTAAGGAAAGGATTACAGAGACAGAAGACAAGAAAGAGCAATCTTGACCACTAATTAAAATTAAATATCTTTCCTATGGAAAACCTTTGCCTTTATATAAAAAGCAAATGGTTACACTGTGCTCAGTGCAAATATGCCCAAATGACAGCATTGCACTGCAGAGCAAGGGGCTGCCATGGCCGCAAAAAGGTTTCTTTTAACCCAAACGGTACAAGATCCTGTTCACAGCACATAGAAAACCAAAAAATCCCACTGCATAGAAGAAACCATGAGGCCAAAGTCTGCCAAGAGCCTCAATGCTTAACAGGAAGCACAAATCTGGATTTGGTGCTGTGGATAAATTTTGGAGAGACTCAGAGATGCAGAGCTTGGTGTATGCATGTTAAGAGCATCACTGCAGGATTCAGTCTCCTTTCCCAAATTCCTATAGCCCTGGTAAGGGGATTATGGTCAAGGAAGCAGGAGCAACGATGCCTATGTTGCCCAATAGCATGCCACTAAACCAAGAGAAAAACAGAGGAGCCACCCAAAGCCTGCAGCGATGCCGAGGCTTTCAGAAAGGCAGTCTGTGCATAAAGCTAAAGCCACTCTTTTCCACCTGGGAACATATAATGGTCCATATATCCACCTCCCTGTCCGCAACGACGTGAAAATGGACTCCTGGCTGACTGTATATGAATGTACGACTATGCTCAGCAGCGTGTTCAGGGACCACGCGATGCGCAAAACAGCAATTCATCGCCACTTTCTCCTCTTACTCCTGCTAAAAGTTCGTGCTGGCATTTCCTATGGCTCGTTTCAGCCCTTGAGTTTTTGCTTTAATCAATTTCAGGTGGGAAAAGCCTCGAGCTGAAGCACTGCTCATTCTTGGGGTTGAAGTAATGTGAAAATTGGTGGGTTTTGCCTTAAATCCCTTGATCCTGGAGTTGTATGGGAGTCCCAGCTTTTATTAAAAAGCAAGGTTGGTGGCTTTGGCAGGGCTAAGCCTGGAAACAGGAACCATAAAGGGCCTGGGGAGAAGAAGGTGAATAAAAACATCCTCCAAAGTAGTTAGAGATATTTATTACGATGGGGACTTCTTAAAACAGCCTTGTGAGTCAAGAAGCCAGCCTTTGAATCATGCCTGACGTCTCCCAGATAGCTCGGACCACAGCTTAGGCCACAAAAGTAAAAAAACACGGGAAGGAGAGGATCTGGGCAGCGAAGCCACCCCCCAGCACACAGCCATCTGTAGGGCACCGCGTCCTTTCCCCGGGGTCCCCAGCACTGCTTTGTGCTTCCCTAGGCCCGGTGAAGGAGCTCACCCTAAAGAGCTCGGCTCGTTTATGGCCCCAAACAAAGTGAAACCCCAGCCAGAAAGTGCGCAGTCTGACTCCAGAAAGGCGAGTTTGCCCCATAGGACAGCGGCAAGCTGTCAGCTGCCTCGACAGCTGTCAATCACATCCATCATCAGAGATGTGCTGCACTTGGAGAATTAACTCTGCTGGTATTTATCACATTCCCGGCTAAAGCCCAGCTCACTTGAGAGCACAAATGCAGATTGTGATCACTCCATTGCCTGGGAGTCTCGCGCAATTTGTTTCCCATTACGGCTCTGCTGAAGTCTGAAGGCATCGGCACGGACTATTTTCCCTGCCGGGTGCTGACAGGGCATGTTGAGGTGTAATGAGGCTATTTGGGAATGTAGTTCCGGTAAACGCTGCTAATTACATTCCCTGTCAAAGGCAGGTTTGTCCCTGGTGTTCCCATGCTGGATGTGAGAGCTCAGTCCAATGCTGAGGTGTGAGAGCTCAGATTGTAGCTGATAGAAAACCTATTTTTTAAAAAGCTTCATTTTCTACAACCTGTTTTTGAGTCCTGCATGCATCCTGCTTTTCCTGGGCCCATCTGGCTGTGAGGCTGCCTGGGGGATGTGGCTGCTGAACAAGCCGAGCACCCCCATCCTCCTCCTCTCATCTCAGCATCTCCACCATGTACTGTCACACGTCAACTCCCAGGGTGACCAAATCCTGACTTGAGTCAGGTCACGGACAAATTCCCATCGCACCCTCTCATTTCCATGGGTGGGATGTGCCTGTGCCCTGTCCTCCCAAATAATCTGGGGTTCCATCCCCTCCATCCATTTTTGGCAGACAGAGGATGTGGCTGTGTTGCTCACTTGCCCTTAGCCCCAGTGGGACGAGATTTGCAGCTGTGTTCTTCAAGGCTGTATTGCTGAACAAGAATATTTTGTTTTCTTTTCCCTTCCCTTTTTTTCCCTCTCTCTAAATTAGAGTCCCTGGTAAGAGATTTATCAGCACGCAGACCCAGACTTTTATTTATTTACTTTGCTATCGTTACCAAGCTGTTGGTCTCCTTTGTCTGCAAACTCAGTTACATTGCCGTGCAGGTGACACAGCCGTCAATCCAGAGACTAGAAAGTTCCCTTCAGTGGCAAAAAAGCAGAGAAACAAACTAAACACCAACTTACTCTGCAGATTTGGGTCCCAAATCCTTGCCACCCCACTGACAGCATCTAAAGAATCAATATAAATAAATAAGGAATTTGTTTTATTCTTGGAGACATGGAAAGCGTTGAGAGCTTTTGTAGACTGCTAAAATGCTGGGAACACAATTATTTAGTGAGAAATGATCCCAGCAATGGTACTTGGTGGACTTTGCTACACCTCACAGTCGGGTGAGATGCACACAACCTATGTATGACATTTTGGGCATCAGAGGTTAAATCAAGGTGCAAAAAACCTTGTGTTTAACCCCAAAGGAAAGGCTGGTCCCTCACCAAGTTAACCTGATAGAGGCTTCAGATGAAGGCTTCCATTCCTTCTTCTCCTTCCCATATCCGGATGCTGTGACCTGCAGGGGCTCGCTTGCAGCCGGCTGTGAGTCTCAGAACATTGGGTAATATTCCAGCCACACCGGCTGTTGCTTTTTCTTCAGGGTAAAATATGTGCTGAAACCAAGATGTTTCACAGAAATGTTTTGTGAGCTTCATATGCTACCTGTCCACAGACACCTGCTTCCAGGTTTCCAGGACGTGTTCCCATCTGGGTTGAGAAACTTGCTGATTTTCTGATTTCTTCCTCAACACATGGGGTGGGGATGCTGCTGGAGTCTACCCTCTGCTACCAAGCACAAACACAAAGCATGTGAATACTGGAAGAAGAACTGAATGTCTCCTAGTGAAGAAGCTGGGGAAAAGGAGTTTTTGGACTTTGCACCAGCAGACCTGCATCCTCAGCAAGCCTGTCTGTTATTTCTGTCACCCAGAGTGGAGACTTTAATAACTCGAGAGGACAAAAAAGCTGGGCTTGTTGTCAGAGGCGTGCACAGAAAGGCTGATGCTGTATCAATTAAGATAAGAGTGTGGTCTGTAGGCAGCACACAAAACCAAGGAAATGCGTTAACCTCTCATTTCCTTGCTTTTGAGGCATACGATATGTACTGCGGTGCCTAACCAGATGTGACACACAGTAGATTATGGCTGTTAATGAATGACCCAATTTTTATTTATTTCTTTTTTCCTTCCTGGACATTAGTAGATCCTGAGAGCGATGTGGAACAAAATCTCTGCTGAAGATTCCCCCCTGGTGAACTTCTTTCACTGCAGTTAGCCTTCTGGTGGCAGCAAGTGTGCTTTTGTCACAGTTGCCCTTTCAGGGACACTCCAGAATCTCATTTCATCCCCACCCTAGAGCACTGTCCCAGTGTCTCACCTGATGCTGCTCTGGAAGGGAATTGCCCGGGGATATGGTGGTAGAGAGTTTGCCCTGCTCATTCCTACAGCTTCTTAGGGCTGCTGTAGTGTGAATGCATCCTTCTCCTCCTCATGTGGAAAAGTGGAGGCGTTCACTGAATTCTGTTTTAACAGCATAAAGAAATGTTCTTTAAATTGCAAAAGGCACCTGACAGAAAGGTTTTCTGCCCATTAACCCCCTTGGGGCTGATAACACTGCCATGAGCTCAGCTGGTTCAACTACAAAATGGAACCTTCCAAAACCAAATCAGAAATAACCCCTGTCCCAATTTCAGCCCAAGACTTTCCCAATGCCACTCTGGTCTCTGACACAGTAAGGGAAGAGGACAGCCCATCTGTTAACAACTTCTCTGTCCAGGAGTCTTCAGCTATGAGCAGTGCAAAGTATTTGAATTATTCATGTATTACTGCATATGACGAAATATGTCACCGGTGCAGCATGCTTTCATTTTGCAGTTGGGATTTTAACTGGGAAAGAATGGGTTGAACGGCTGTCATGCACAGTTGCAGGCATACTGGGCAGTGTACAGGAGCGTGTCAGTGAAGGGTCTGAGCCCATTCTGGCCCAACACCACTATAAATCTCTCCTGGAGTCAAAATCCCAACCCAAAATGAGCTGAAAAAGTTTAATACATAATTGAAATAAAATTTCTATTTCCCCTTTGGATTATCTTACAAAATTTTAATTTCACAGAAAAGTCATTACTTCATTTGTTTTGCTAATCCTTCAGATCAGCTCTGTATGGAGGATGATCTGGAACACTATTAGAGTCCCTAATAAGATATCATTTTCTCCTCAAGCACAGTCAGTAAGGTCTGAACAAACAACTTGAAGCTGCTTGTTCAGCTCTGCTTTGGACAGGCCGGTTTGGCAGCCTCCTGAACTCAGCTGTGAATGTTTCTTCTCCTCTTGCTCCTCAGGTGAACAGAAGTGACCGGATGTGTTTGGGGCTGCCTCCCTGTGCCGCAATGGCTGCAGAGGAAGATGTATGTTGGGGTAACAACATGAACCCAAAATACCCCCGTGAAACTCAGTCCATTCATGCAAGGAGACAATTCCCCAGGTGGAGATGCAATAGGAGAGATGTGTTTTAGCTGCAAGAGGAGCTAAATGGCTGCGAAGCAGGTGGTTTTACCTCAGTCCTAGAAATGAATGGAGATATGCTCCCAGCCCTGTCTGAGCCTTGCACCTCCCTCCATCTCCCAAACCAGCACGCTGGAGGAAAAATCTTCATGTTTATGCCAGTGCTCCCCGCTGGTGCCATGGGCATCTCCATCATGGTGGGAAGGGCGGAGGAGACCTCTCCATCCACCCAACATCGCCATGCTCCTCCCTTTCTCAGCAAAGCCCAGCTTTGCAGGCAAGAAGATGGCTGCTAGCAGTGGTGGGGAGGCAGCTGGCAAACCCTAAATGTTGGGTGACTGCTCCGACAGAGCCCCCAGGGATGCGGGACCCTTTCTGCTCCGGGCTGGGGGACACTGAGCCAAGATCTGCTCGGGGTTGTGTGAGACCACGGCTCCCACTAGTGGCTTGTCCTAGAAGCAATCACCTGTCGGTTGGCCTGACTGATTCCCCGGGGGAATTTTTTATTTCAGTTATTTTGGGAGCCGCAGGCCTGCTTTCCTCTCCCCCAGAGCACTCATGGATGCTGTACATGGCTGCATCTCTGCAATAACACAAGAGTCCATTGCACCATGCCCAAGATCTGCAAACTGCTCCAAAAAAAGGCATTTTTGTGCTGTGTTCCCTGCCAAAGTGATGCCCAAAGCTGTGAGGGCACGAGGTGGTCTGTAAGGACCACCTGGGGCAGCAGCAGGTCAGGCAGAACGAACGGCCCTGGGGCAATGTTTGCGGTCCCTGGAGGGCTCCGTTTCCAAAGGAAACAAAATATGAAATCAAGGGGGGACACCTTTACTCCCCCGTGAAGGTGTAACTGGCATCTGGTGATAGGAGGCATGAGCAGAAAACTCCCAGCGTTTCATTGATCAGCTTTGGAATAGCTGCTCCTGCTTCGTACAGTGCACCTCAGCACTTAGCCAACAGAATCCACCCAAATCCATCACTTTTTAGGTAATTACTGCTCCATTACGCTGAGTTTACAGTGATCTATTTGCAATCATGTAATGAATTATCCCTTACAAGAGAAAAAAAAGTTGGGGGGAGGTGGAAAAAGTGAATAAAACCAGAAATAAAAATCAATTCGCAGCTCCATTAACACACAGCCGCAAGCCTGCTCGCCACAGTCCGTCTCAGGGATGCTGAACAGGGATATGAGTCTCATGGGTGGCCGACAGCGAAACAAAAGAACGATTACAGAAGAGAATTAAAATCACCTTTTTAAGCGAAAGTTCTTGAGACGACTTCCTGCAAAGATTTAATAAGGTGAGTATTGACTGCCAATGCAATAATTGATTATTAAATCAGTATAAATACACGTACAGACAAAACTGCAGTTCAATTTCCCTACTGTAATAAATATTTTTCTTGGCATTTATTTAATACATGCTTGCCCACGTGAATTTAAATGATGTATCTTTAGAAGCCTTGATGCAAAACAGAGCCTCAGCAACACAGCCATCCATCAGACACTAAGTTGCTGCTAATAACTTTCCCTTGGGGGAAATTGAAGGCAAGTAGTTATGAATTTAGTGATAGGGAGCCTCATCCTCCTTTTTTTTTTTTTTTTTTTTTTTTTAGGAGAAGAGGTGATAAGGAGTGCTAGGAGAAGGCACAGAGCTGGGCATCCCCAGGGCATGGATGGAAGGGGAAGGGAAGCCAATGGCTGAATGTGGGAAGAGAGCAAAGAGCATCTGAGCATCCAAATGGCAAAGAGCAGCCTGGAGGGGAAGAAGGATCAAAGGGTGACGGGGATAATAGAAAATGTAAATAATAATAATAATAAAAATCTCCATAAAAATCCTCTGCAATTATTTTAATGTACAGAGGTGCTGGGCTATGGCCTGGAAATGCTGCTTTCACACGGTGACATGACAGCCACGTCCTGGCCTTCCAAACTGCTTAGAACCACCTCCACTCCCCATTTGGTCTGTCCTTCCATGAAGCTTTTCTTTGCATTTAGGAAAGGCTAAGGTGGAGGAGGAGCAGAGGACACCTGAGAGGTGGCCACGGGATGCTTCATAACAGGAAAAATAAGCCTGCAAAAAGGGGATTTCTCAAAGCCAGGAGTGGGATGGAGGCAGCCAGCATGGTGGCTTACAATCAGAAAAACCCGTCTGCAAGTGGGTCTAGTCCATCCTACCAAACAAAATAGCTTTCACACTGCTTTTCTAAAAAAACCAGTGGTTTGACACCCAAAAATCCTATTCCCCACACGGGATGGGCTGATGGGGGAATCTGCATGGCATCAGCTCCTGAGATTTTTTCCATCGTTCATTCGCGTGCCTTTGTGTAGGGTTTAATGCCATTATCCTCCTCCTTTAACTCAGATAAAAAATTAACGAGGACAAAATAAGCCCTGAATGAGGATATTTTCAAGGCTGTTTGAAGGTCTCTAATGAGAGCAGAGAACGATGCATAATTGAACGTACAGCGAATACACGGCAGGATGCTAGGGCCAGGGAGGAGGAGGCTGGCCACCGGCTGAGCCCTGAGCCGTACCCCTCGTACCCCCCATACCCTGCCTGTGCCACCCACCTGGCTGCTTTCCGCCCCTCCATGTTCACTGGTCCTTAAAAAATGAGTATTTTATTTCAAATCTAACAAAATGCGCGTTTTGAAAGAGGGAAACTGGACCACAGAAGACTGAAGCAATGCTTCCAAGGTCACTGACACCCGTCATTGCCAAGGTTCCAAAACGGAGATGGTGCTTTACTGGGATTTTTTTTTCAAGTTATTTCTCAGGATTGTCTAACCTCCATCCTAGCTGTTGGGGCTCAGCACCCAGGCAGGGAGTAAATCACAGGTCTGGTGTCGTTTTCTGAAAGGATAATAGTTTTCTCTTGGAATATTTATTCTCTTTCACTCTTATTTGACAGACAAATCACAACATCCCAGGATTTCCCCTGTGAACCTCTGAGCAACTAACATGCCCCAGGGGATTTATTTGGCCATCAAACCAGTTTTATTTTGGGGGATGCAGAATTTTGGGTCTGCCTGCTGTCTTTTGTGCTGGGCTGAGATTCATCAAAGGGATTTGCATTCCCTAGATTGCCTGATTTCTGTTACACTTTCAATAAAAGTAGGACAGTGTTGGGGGTGGGGACGTCTGCAGTTTCTCAGGCTGTAAAATGAAGCTGGAGATGCCTTTCTACTTTGGATGTCCCATTGAAAGTCAAATGGCATAGGTGACCTCCCAGGAGAGGACCCCATGAGCAGGTCTGTCTGCAGCTACAGAGACCACTGTCCCTCAGAAAACCCAGGAACTAAGCAATTTGGGATGGTCTCATGAAAAGACTGGTGCAGAATGAAGGATTTCCAGAATATAATGTAAAATTATGTCATGCCGATCAGCATACGTTGGCTTGGCTATGCCAGCTGCTCTCAGCGGCTGCACATCTTATCAGTTTTCACTTAAATACAACAGGCACTTTGGAGACAACACCGTTTGCTGTGCTGTACATAGCTGGATGCTTTCCGGTGGTAGAAAAGCAAAATACTCTAATGGCTCTCAGGTGCTTTACAGACCTTAATAACTTCAGGCTCACAACAACTCTGCAAGAAATAAGAACTATAATTGTCTCCATTTTAAGGTAGAGGAAAAATGGATACAGATGTATTAAATGACTGGCTAAGTAAAGTCTTATCAGGAGATGTGGTAGGCTCTCCATTACATGATGTCTCAATAGCAAGACTGGATCTCTTTCTGTCAGTCTTACACCATCTCCTCCAGGAAGAAGAAGTGGCCAGGAAAAACGAAAAAAGAAAAAAAAGGGGGGAAAAAAAGAAAAAAAAACACAACAACACCAAACAAACGAACAAACAAACAAAAACAACCAAACAGAAAAACCTCTTCTTCTTTGTCCCTCCTTCCTTTTCCTCAAAAACATGTTTTTTTTACTGAAAAATTAGAAAAGTTCCCTTTTCTCCAAGTGGATGCAGGCAGTGCAGAGCCAAGGGGTAGGGGGATGAAGTCAGCAGTGAGGCACCAGGGGTTGGTCACAGATTTCTCAGGGGCATAGCCGGGGCAGGAGGTAATGCTGGAGAACTACAGACACATGGCTGCCAAGCCCATATTCACACCCTGCTGGAAATACCTGCTCTACCTATATCACATATAGATCAATTTGCAATATCTGCCACTCAGAGGTGTTGAGTGAGTTTATCCACTGCCTGTAGCACTGAAAGTCCCACTGGGAGACAAGCTGTCCCCTCTGCCCATATCCATCAAGAAAGCAAACCAGCCACCCTTTTTATTTCCCCGTGGATAAAGAAGATGTCCTTTTGACACATGGCTATCTCTAACCACAGGATTAGATGGAGCAGTACCAGCAAAATGAAGCATGAGGCAAACAAGTCGTTCCTCTCCCAAATTGTTCAGCGTGGAGTAGAGAGGCTGGGAGAAATTACAGCGGGGCACATAAATCACGGCATTAATTACGTATTCAGCCAATGTTGCCAAGGTTTTCTGTTTGCAAATTGCCTGCAAACAGATTGAAAAAGTCCCCGCCATATTCCTCGTTTGAAAATATTTGCAAATTTCTTCACGGTCTGAGGATCAATTCGAGTTGAAAATGTGATTATGGAATCTACAATTCACATCCGCGCCATTCCCACTGACCCAGCCGTGGCCTTTTGATGTTTCTGCACCATAAATATGCAACGAAGAAGTCAGAAAGTCACAGTTTTAAGGCTAGAAGGAAACAAAATCATCTAGTTTGACTTCCAAAAGGTTTTCCTCTGCTAAGTACTGCTATGAGCCTAATAAACTACCCACTAGAGCAACTTTTAGAAAAACTCAGTGCCTTGGTCCAGCACCTTAAAGTAGTGAAGAATTTACTGCCTTCTTCAGTTAGCTGAGCCAGGGCTTAATTACCCTCGCTGTTTAATTTGTATCTGAACATTTCTAATTTACATTCAGCTCTTGTTGCGCCTTTGCTAAAGATCCCTTGGCTCTCTGAAGCTTCTCCTGGCGTGTCTGCTGATAGACCAACAATTACCGCAGCTGCCTCGTCCGCAGCTCCAAGTGTGGCACTTGGAGCCTGCAGAGCCGGACCCTTCGCTCGCGCTTTGGGCTGCGGCTGGTTCTGAAGCAGCCAATCCTGGATTCAAAGCAATGGGGCATGTCTGCAAAAACTGGGAATTCTGCAATCAGGGAGATGTTTTGAAATGTTCCCGGTGGGGAAGATTTGAAGGAAAAGTTTGCTTTCCAGGAGAATTCATGCTAGCGAAGCTCGACTGGCTGTTCAAGGTGAGTGCACACAAAAGGGTCAGGCTGAAACTGTCTTTTGAATTAGAATAAATTATCCTCTTTCATATGCCTCCTTAATGGCTCTTCTCTGCTCTGCTCCATACCGAATGCCTCGCTCAGACCACATGCAGCTAGGAGGTGAGCTGAGACTTCTCCTAATGATCAGCTTATTACGTCTATGAATTATGCACACAGCTAGTTTATGCAAAACAAGCCAGTTATTATTATTAAAATCCCGACAACAGCTAAGCAGCTGGTGTCTCACTGTCTATCATGCCTTGACTCCTGTTTAACATGCTGACCAATATTGCCTCCTTTTTTCTTTGGCTCTTCCATCTGTCTCCTTATACCTACCAATTGGGTTTGTCTCGGGCACCTTTCATTCTGAGCTTGTCCGATATCTAGCAGAAGACAGTCTTGCCCAACAAATGGGACTCCAAGTGGGAAAAAAGTATGCATTAAAACTTTTTGTAGACTTTGGATTTAAGGCAGTTAAAGACCCTTGTTAAGCTCACAATGCAGAAGTGCCAGGTGTTGCACAAACCCATGTATCTGGTCCTTACACCAACGAATCTGCAGTCCAAATTGTTGCCTTTTCTGCTAGGTTTCAGCTGGTTTATCTCATCTGTCTTTCTCATCTTGCCTGGGAGACACTGAACATGCTCAAAGCACATGGTGTGCCTGCACTGTGCTTTCCCAGATCTTAGCATGAGGCCCAAGCCTAGCAGGAACTTCTAAATGCTCGTGTTTTCCAAATATTATTAAATATGAATATCCAAGGGAATTTGTTTTTCACTGTTTGCTTGGTTCCGCTTACTGCACACTCAGGTTTTAAATGAGAGCTGAAAATGTGCAAGACAGAGAGAGATGAGAAGAAAGTGGAGGAAGACAAACATCTGGTCCTATGAGAAACTTGTTTCTTTGAAGTTTTGGTCTTCTTCCCCTCAACTTCTCACATGTTTGCATACGAGTAGCCCATCAAGAAACCTATGGATGGACTGTATGTGGGGGCCTCTGACACTTTGGTAACCATGTGTTTCATTTATCTGTCACTTTTGTTTACTCTCATTTGTATACTTTACTAATTTGACTTGACACAATAAGGGCATGACCATAAGAAGCAAAAGGCATTGCTTAAATATTTCATATAATTCTTTTTTTTTTTTTAAAAAAAAAAAAGCATGTGACAGTAAAGTACTGGATCCTTCATCCTACTCATTTTTATTAGGAAGAAAGGAGTTTGGGGGAAAATAGCCATCATTATATCAGATTATGCATGAATGCATAATAAAACTCTTAAAGATATGTGAAATATTGGTGTATTCACTAATGGGAATTGATTCAGAATTTTATTCATTTTTAACAAGATTTAATGAAGTTTCCTTGTATGTTTCTCCCTGTGGTTCATTATTCCATTAAGTGCCATTTAATCTGGATGATGTGTGTAGAAGATAACAGCTTTCGATAGGTTTTGTTTAACAAACTCCTCGCCGGCTCTCCCATGGGCTGAGAAGAAGTGACAGGTCCCATCCCAGCACGGGGACCACCATGGCTGCCTCCAGTGGAGTCGCATGAAAGATAGATGGGATCAGTTGGGAGTCAACTGGTTTTGGCAGATGCACTCCCTGCTGATGGGTTTGGAGCGGGATTAACAATTTAAAGCACAGCTCTCCCCTGCATTTATCATCTTTGGCTCTCATTAGTAGCATGCACTCATGCTGTTGAAAATCTAGTTTTTAAAAAAATGGCAGTCTGGATTGAAAGATTTCCCATTGTATTTTGGGTTGTTCCCCAGTTTTTCTCCTTGGGGTGCTTTGCAGCCCACATTGCAGTCTCCTATGGCTCGTGGTCATCCTCCATGTGGCTGCCCTTGACCAAGCGCTGCCTGCAGCTGCCGCTGTCCTGGCTGCAGGGTTAGGTCTGTCCTCACCTCATTCTTCTACTAACTAATCAAGTTTAATCTTCAGAGGAGTTTGGCTTGTTCTGAACCAAATTGCTTTGCCGGTTAAGATCTTTCTTTTGTCTCCCAGCCTAAATTTAGCTGTTGCTCAATGATGGCCTTTAACTTAAGCCATTATTTCCTCCCCTAGTGTTTTCTTCTCTGACATATTTATAGAGAGCAGCCAGGTCCCCTCTCTGTCTTTGCTTAGGTAGGCTAAAGGAGCCCTGCTCAGCTCCTTCCCTCTCCTGAGATTGCTCTCCATTTTCAAGGACAATGTAGTTGCTCTTTTTAGCAGCTGTTCCAGGGCCAGTTCACCCGTTTTCAATAGCGGTTATTAAAACTGTACAGTGCATTTCCGAGGCAATCTCACCTGAGTCTAGCACGCTAACAGGAATACCTCCTCATCTCAGCCAGAAATGTCTTCCATTCAAGGTACACATGGAAGAAAATACTTCAAGCACTTAAGGACAGCAAGTGGATTTTTGTGTGTGTGGCTATGCCGTACCAAGGCCATTCAAAATTCGAGCTGTACTCAAGGAGTAATGGTCTACCAGGCAGGTCCATGCCTCACCTGACACTTAGGATAAGCAGATATCATGGTCCAAGCTGTTTCCTCAGTTCAGCTTCCCTGAACCATGTTTGATTTGCCCATTATATTTCCCCGTATAACCCTTCATCTATAAGTACAAAGAGTTCAGCACACACCTTGCACAAAGCTGCTCAGAAAGATGCTACCAGTTCCCAGCATCGCCAGAATAAAACTAGTAGGGACGGCCACCTGTTGTGTGTTGAATACGAATTCAGCAGAATGCAGGCCATTTAAATGCAAAAGTTAATTGGAAATGCTGAATGACTGCAGCCATGGGGGTGCTAGAAAACCTGTCACCAAATTGCTTTAGGTGAGTCGGACCCAGCCACGCGCTCTGTGGCAGAGCCAGCAACTGAATCGAGACATCCAGAGGACTGCATTAGGCTCTGTGCCACCATCACCCACTCAGCGAAACTTAAAAGCAACATTTAAGAGCACTTTTATCCCTATGGAGAACCCTGGCTCCATGTAACATTAGGGCTGGTGACACATATTGCATTCAGCAACCTCACGTTACTCTGACCAAAAATGACCTGACACATCCCCACCCTGGCAGGTGCTTGTTTTTCATTGTGGTGAGCTGCTGGAATAAAGGAAAATCAATATAATGCAAAATAAAGGCCTTTGGAAAAAAAAAAAAGAGAAGGTGAGCCATGATTCACTTTATTTTAAAGCCTTTGCCCACACCCTTTCTGTCTAACCTGCTGGCATGCACGAGCCAGAGAGCAGCGCTGGATCCCATCCAGTAATTACAGTGATCAGGAGAATTGAAATGTTTTGCAAAGCTTGCTTGGCTTTTATAGGTGAGCTGGGGAACAAGACAACTTGGAAGTCTCCTTGCCTTTAACAAAGATGCCGTTTCATTATTCAAATGAGCAGGTACCATATAGCAGTGATTGCACAGCTGGTATCTGCTTTTCTCTGCAACTTGAATTCTTTAGGGGGGTCTTGCTGTCTGGTATCAAGGGAAATGGGAATAACAAGGCAAGTGATTGCTCCTCAGGTGGGCTATGCTTTGTAGATGTGATGTCCCCCTCCCGATTGCTTTCATATCCTGTGCTATAAGCATTTGGGTTGCACTGATGGCTGAGCTCTCCCTCCAGATCTCTCTAAAATGCCTTGTAGAAGGTTGGTAGTGCCAAGCAAATGGGGAAACTGAGGCAGGGACCAATATTTGGAGCTGGCCCCACCAAGACGTTGGGCAAGGGATTGTCAGATAGGTTGGTCTTGGCTTGCAAAATATGCCTAGCACAGTAGCAGTGTGGGGGCATTTGCACCTCTGTGCCTGCACTCACCTGTTTTTTGCGCCAGTGCCATACTAGCACCATGAAAAGAAAAAAAAAAAAAAGGAAATGGAAAAAAATGAAAAGAAAAAGAAATGTTATTTAGAGGAAAAAGCATTTTAAAAGAATCACTTCTTCTCCTTAAGTAACGACTGTGGAGTCTGAATCCTGCTCATCATTTCAAACTGCTGACTCATTTACCACTTGAAATGAATTGAGGGCTGTTAAAGGTTTTATAGAAGATTTCATTAAATATGTATTGAGCCGGCTTAAGATGGAAATTGTTATAAAAGCTGGCATCGGCTCAAAGAGCCAAATGTTTCAGTTTATTACGGAGATATTTTACTCCTGCCTCTGGCCTGCACCCCTATTTGGCCATCAGAAAGCTGTGGCTCCCACTGAGCACCCAGCGGGGCCCTTGGCACCACAGGGATTTCACCATCCAAACTGAGGGGACTTGGCGGATGTGCAGCAGGATGCGGGCAGAGATGGGGCACCCCCCCTGTGTCACTCAAGAGGGAGAGGGGAGAGCCCAGCAGCATGTGTGAGCTTCTAGCCTGGCACAAACTCTACGACAGGCACCCTTTAGACGCTGTTTCTAGACTCAGTGTTACATACTGCACCAGCTCTGAGCATCTCCCTGGGTTTTGGGACCCTCTCTCAACTTATGGATGGGCCAGGGGCATGCAGCAGTGCCCAGCTCTCAGTTTTAGCTTCTGCTTTGCAGACTTGGGGACCTAATAGACAGATGCCCTCACCCGTGGCTGGTCCCAGCCCACGCTCCCTGCTCCTGTCTCTGCAGCTGAAGGAGGGAAGGGGAAGGCTCAATCAAGCAGCGGCTCTCTCTCGAGGAAGGCAGCCGAATAGCCTCGTGCGAATGAACTGGTTTGTCAAGATCAGGGCAGCATTAATGTTCCCCCAGGCTAAGCACAGATGTGTTTTCACTATAACATGATCTTGACAATTAAAACAACTGTACCTGCATTTATCATATTGATGGGATGAAACATGCTCGGTTGCACTGAGGCATTCTGCGAGTGCATTATTCATGGGGCCTAATACATCACACAACTATTTTCATCTTGCTTTGTAAATGTATATGGAAGGAGAGGGGCTGCTGGAAGGTGAGGAGAAAGCCTGGCGAGGCGTCTCTAACACAACTGGCAGCAATACGGTGCCTATCCAACTGCTGGTGGTGGAGTGGCTGTGGCATTTATCAGAGCCAGAATGTTTTATCTCATGTCAAAGTGAGAAATTCAGCTAGATGGAAATCGTTTTTCCCCATAGCCCACCATTAGCAAGAAGCTTTAAGGACCATTCAGCACAGCAATGGATATAACCAAGCTGCACATCTACCAGGCACGGATACACCCCCTAAACCTACATGTCACTACCCTCTGTCCTACCTAGCCATTCCATCTTTTGCGCTGCTTCGTACATACATGGTCCTGTGCTCATTTTGCTCCACAGGTGCTTCAAACAGTCTGATAGGCTGAAGGCTTCCACGGCCATGAGCACCGAGGCTTTTCCCTGTGAGATACTGCAAGGAGGCCCCATCAATAACATTGTGTTTTAGTCTGGGTCCTAGTGACTTCGCTGTGCAAGCTATGAGTAAATCCACTTCCACTTGAGCTCTGCTCTGGGATCTTTTCATGGTTAAATCCAGGCATGGACCAGAGGCAAGTGCATGACCTTGTCCCCCTCTGAGGGGTATGAGACTTGAGCTGTATGCAGGCCATTGGGTGTCACTTGGCTCCACAGGTGTTGGGACACTTTGCTCAGAAAGAGCTAGAGCCAATGCAGCTGTTAAGAGGTGAGGGTGAAGGTGTCACTGGCAGATCTCACGGGTCTCTTTAGTGCCTGAGCCTTGAAATGTCGCACCCGGAAATGCACCAGGATGGCAACATACTGATTTCTTTCTCACGTCTGCTTCTCAGAAAGAAGGAAAGAAGGGAAGAAGGGAAGAAGGAAGGAAGGAAGGAAGGAAGGAAGGAAGGAAGGAAGGAAGGAAGGGAGGGAGGAAGGGAGGGAGGGAGGGAGGAAGGAAGGAAGGAAGGAAGGGAGGAAGGAAGGAAGGAAGGAAGGGAGGGAGGAAGGCAGGAAGGAAGGAAGGAAGGAAGGAAGGAAGGAAGAAGCCACACACAGATCGGTGAGAAAGAAGCTGGGAGCTGATTCCCTGCTGTACACAACAGGCAGGGTCATGCGAAGGCAGCAGGCAGGTGTGACAGCTCCTCTCTGGGAGAAGACTGTGGGAAGTGGGTGCCAGCCATAGCCAGTACACTTCACGTTGGGTTTCTGCAGAGGGCTGACATCTCCCCAGGGCTGCCTTAACACCTCTCTTACCCACACCACATTCTGCATCCTTTCTAAGACCCAGTTGCTGAAGATCCAGCTGTTTAAATCCCCCTTGATTCCCTCTTTTTGGCTGGTGAAAAGACGCCCAGACTCTTAGCAAGCTGGTGGCATTCACTGATGATTGCCAAGCCAGTGCCTGCTCATCAGCTGCTCTAAATAAACCCATCTCTCCTAAAAAAAAAATGAACCAAAGCTGGCAGTATTACACCAGAAAGGGGAACATTGTGCAAACTCCCCCCAATATATTTGTTTTCTCCCTGCTGGCAATGACCCATGCACCACAGCCCAGTTCACTACCGACAACACTTCAAGCAGCCGGCGATTAGGGATGCTTGCGGCTGCTTCGCTCAGATGGAGACAGTTGTTTTTAAAAGAGGAACAAAATAAGTTGCTTCACCTTTGCTGAACCTGATTGCTTTGCAGTGGAAAGAGGCAAGCTGAGCTGTTTGAGTTTCCATTTATTGAACTCTTTTGATTTTCTTGGACATCTACCTGGAACATTAAATATACTTTCTCCTTTCCCTATAGTCCAGTTAATGCAACAAAACATGAGAAGCCTTCAACTTCTATTATAGGAGAAAAACCTTCAGCTTGTGATAAGAAAAGAAAATGTTCCTCTTCCCAGGAAAGGTAGAAGAATTTACCAGCAGCACATTCAAAGATGCCACGAAACATAGCAGCGGCTCCCTGAATGAAAAGAGCAGGGTTTGAGGGTGGTTGCTGGGATTTTTTGGAGTGAAATGCTCAAATGTCAGCCACTCTAGATAAAAGAAAATGATGATTTTGGCTGCTTCTTTCACTTTCCTAGTTCATAAAGAAGGAATGAGGATGGGAGATGAGATTTCACTGTGTGCTGGGATTTGTTGCAGTTGTTATCTCAGATAGGAAACACTGACTGTGGCAAATTAAGTCTGCTTGCTGTCCCCTCCGTGGTGACCGGAGCATTTACCAGGTGACACCAACCCCTTCCCACGCGTCACCCTCTCCAACCTTCAAGGATCATCCTGGGGGCAGATGGGGACTCCCGTGTCCTTTGAGCCTCACCCCACTTCAGGAACATCCCCACCAGCATTGGCTGTGACAGATTCCGCAACAAGGAAAGGGGGTTGGGGATTGCTAAAGGGCATTGGGAATCTGCGTGAGGCTTTGATGACATACATAATGGCTACAGAAGCAGTGAGAAAAGGTCTTTAGTGGCTGCCAAATGTGCAGTGGCATTACTGGGTGGTGGCAGGAGCAAGGTGTGAGGACCATAAAGAAATACAAGGGCAGAGAGGGTAGCCAAGGGGCTTGCATAACAAGCTTTGCATGATAGGAAGGATGAATATCCCAAGAGTTGGTCACCTTGTGTCTGCAAGGCTGCAAAGAGATCCTTGGACCTTTCCTTAGAAACCCTTTTAAAATCTGAGTACCCAAGCAAGTGTGTGGGGTCTAATAGCAGCTGTCCCCACCACAAAGGCCATTAGGCCTTTCTAATGCCACTTCAGGAGGGAGTGGAAAGCGCCATGGCAGCAGGCAGCTCCTGGGATCTAACAAAATGTGGCACTAAAAAACATTTGCCTTAAAACTTCCCATTTCATCTGATTAATGCCTGGCCAGCAGCAGGCTGCTCTGCCCCTGGATTCAGCGATGGCTCATTACAGATGCTGGAGCCTGCCACGGCTGGGGCCGTACCTGAGCCCTTCTGCCCTCTGGCAGTGCTCACAGGGGGAGCATGCTGCTGGAGGGGGAAGACCTGGCAGGGACCCAGAGAGGCCAAAACGTTTCTGACACAACTCATTCTTCCTTCACACACTCTCCTTTCTCTGCATCCCTGCAGTACAGCTGCACTCAAGCCCAGCAGCTCTCCCTGGAAATGGGCAGAAGAGGGAACATTTGGGCAGAAAGCAGTTTTATCCCTCTGTTTTTACATGCTCAAATGACACAATGGGCTCAGGCGTAAAAGCAAGGTGGAGCATGGTACCCCCATCAGCCGATCCATGGCTGCCCACTGATCTCACAGCTTGGCATTCAGATCAGCCTTAATTTCTAGGAAATGGGGCTTGCTATTTTCGATTTCACTCTCATGTCTCTTTAAGGCTGTCCTCTCTCATTGATGAAGGAGAATAAACCAAGTCACCCTTCTCTTTTTCTTAGATCCCGGTCTATATTTATAGCCACAGCCCTGAGCAGGAATGAGCAATCTCCTGATCGGGGCTGTCCCTGCTCACTTCCCTTAACCTCATCCCACATGGGTCAGCTTGCAAAGCTTTTCTCATGGCAGCAGCTCTTCTCTGGAGCCCTTCCAGTTTCCCCAGAGACATGTCTTTTCACTTTGTGGCAAACAAGCCACGGTTTTGCAAAACTGAACCAATGCAGCCAGCTAGAGGCAAAGGAGAGGGCAAATCCTTCTCACTTGCTCCAGAGCTGTGCGTCTCTCTGCATCTCACCCGGGCGACTTGGAAATACCCAGAGAAATTCAAACATTTTCTAATTGAGTTGGGTTTCCTTTTGAACAGCAAATGGATGCTTGCTCAGTCTCGTTATTTGTTTCTGTGGGCAGTGAATCTAGGAAGTGCCCTGGTGCTGGGTGTTGGGATGGATGCCATGACTGTATTTTACCCATGCATGAGGTGCTGCATGCCAATGCTGTGTCTCAGTCTCAGGCCATATCATGCCTTCACTCAGCCTGGCAAACTCTAGCAGCTTTCCTGAGGAATTGCAAAGAATATCCCCCAAAATGGGGATGCTGTGGGGCTTGCTAGGGAGCAAACAGCTTGCGTGGGTGGTTGGAATAAAACTTATGGCACTAAAACTAAACAGAGGAGTACAGGATTGAGTTAATTTGCATTCTGAGGATTTAGGAACCAGGTAAGCCATTGGACTCTTTTTTTTTTTTTTTTTTTAAATTTTCAGCCCCAAGACCTAAAAATGGATTTCTTTCTTAGCAAAAGCCAAGAGGATCAGGTTTTGTCCTCGCCATGTGCCTGGGGGAGAGGGGACCTTGCAGAACAACCCAGTCTCCCAGGGCTCCTGGCAAAGCCACGCGAACTGACTTGAGACCCACCTGCAACGTTTGGGACTCCTCCATAATGAAGATTAAATGCGAACAAACTTTTAGCAATGTTGTATAATTTCCTCTAGGGCACATTAGAAGGGGAGCACCAGCACTGTTCAGCTTTGATGAGGCAGCAGTTACCTGGGGAGGCCGTTGTCCCTCCAGCTATGAATAGTTCAGACAAGCAGCTGTCAGGAATAGTTTAGGCAGAGCTGATGGCCTGGGAACAAGAGCTGGGACCATGAGACATCCCCAGCCCCTTGCCAGCTTGTATAGCTTAAAGAAGCATCCAAAAACTGGGGTCTAGGGTCGGTTTCTGCAAATAAAAGCAGCAAAGCATCTACTACCTTAAAAACCCACTGCAGATGCCCAGTGTGACTTTCCTGCAGTGCTAATAGGGTACAAGCCCAGATCATGTACTAGGTCTTGAATATGGGGAGTGTTAGGAAGGATTGGGCACAAGGACCCCCCAAAGAGGTCACATAAAGAGGTTTTTTTGCCTGTGGCCGTCAGCACCTGGCTGGGGAGAACAGGCTGCTGGGAAAAAAAAAAAAAAAAATAAAGGAAATGAGGTGCAAGGGAATTAATCTGAGAAAATCCGGTTTGTGGCTTATTAGCCAATTGGTATGCAAAAGCACGAGGATGTTTTTTAAAGTGCATTTAGCCCTGCAAGTAGATTTTTACTTCCTTGAAGGTGCCAGAACACACCACCAAGGAAACTCTGCAAATATTTCCCAAAATCTTGCCCCAAAGGGTTGACCCTGGGCAGCCAGGAGCCCCCCAGGGCAGGGTAGAAGCTCGATCCCTCCAGCCCACTGCTCCTGTCAGGATGCTGAAATGCCAGAGATGACAATTAATGCCAATTGCCTCATTTAACTTCCTCAGTGGACTCTGATTTGGACTGATCCACAGGCTCAATTTTGATGTTGGGGATAGCATTTCTCATTTTAGGACATAAATCTCTTCCTTAGTTATCAATGCAAAGATTTGTCTGGTTAGCAGGCGCTGGCAGTATCTGTAATTCCACATGCTGAGGCAGGGCAGCTATCTCAGGGCTAGCGAGCGGCCTCTCCAACTAGAAAAATCTTATTTGATTAGAAAACGCAAGACCAACAACATTTCTCTAGTTTATTGCGAGGATGAATTGAAGTCCTGGCCCTATTAAGCTGATAACAAAACCGCCTTCAGCAGGGCCAGGTTTTGCATCAAAATGTTGGCAGAGGGAGCCCATGATGGTTTGGGATCCTGTTTTTTGGGGGAGGGAAAAGCCAAGACCTCTGGGGATGAGCAGACTCAAGCTGGGGGAAAGGTGCAAGGTGACTAAACAGCCTCAGAGCTGCCAAATTCTCCCTGGAGCAAAAAAAAAAAAAAAAAAGGGGAGATTCAAACACCATGGGGCGTACCCTATAATGCTTCGATGCTATAACTGCTCCTTTGCTGGGGTTTCCACTAGTTCAATGGAGGGGTTTTAGATTTACGTCTCCCTCCAAGCCTCAAAGCCTTGTGTCCCCCAGCATCACCCCCAGGTGCCCCCAAAATCCGTCTCAGTCATGTCGTCGCCCTGACAAGCAGCCAGCCCGCCAACTTCTTCTGCTTTCAAGAGCACTTGGAAAGCGCCGCGGCGCGGGAAGGAGCTCATTTGGCAGGTGCAGGCAGACAGAACAACTGCTGTCCATCTGCTCCGCTGCTCGCGCTTGTGTTTCTAATTGCGTCTTCAGGACAAAAGCTCCACTCGGAGCCCCACTAGCCACGAATAATTTAAATAAAAGTTGTCTCCTCTGTGGTTTCCTTCTCTGGTCTGTTCTTGCTGGGGTTTCTCCCTTGGTTCTCAGGTGTGTATCAGTCTGGCAGCTTCCCACCTGTCTTGGGAGCTGGGTTAGGGAATTTCAGGCAAAATCTTGTCATGGCCTTGAGGGTCCTTCAGGTTTTGTGGCCAGAGCCCCTGCCTGAGATGCTGCCTTGGGGATCCAGTCTTTACCAGACAGTCACATAAATATCACTAAGGTGCAGAAAACTATGAATTTTTGGTGCCTGTTGGAGACACATCTCCAAATCTCTGATCTCAAGGGCTGTGTTTCATATCAGCTAACTAAAAGGAATGAAACCTGCTGGGAGAACCTCCCAGGTCTGCCTTTCTCAATGCTGCAAAGCAGTGGCTGTTGACACAGATGTCCCAGCAAGAGACATCTTCCTAATTCCCTCCCCGACAAACTGGAGATGACAAGAAGGATGGTCAGTGTGTGCAGGTCCCCTGCATTGCCTATGGAGGTAATGAAAGTCATTTCAAACAAAACCTACTTTCCTTTTTTTTTACACTGAAATAGGTAAAAATACACTCCCATTAGAAAGAAGCGATGTGGATGCTTTATCACCAGGGAAAGCACCACTGAGCCCAGTGCAGAAGGGAGATTAAATACACTGAATTCACTGAAGCCCTTGTTGCAGATGCAAATTTCACAGGTAGAGGCATAAATCCCCAACATGATGTGACTGGCAGATCGCCTTTGCCTGATAGCATTCTTCAAATCACACGAGACCAAGATTTCTCTTCCCAGTCCTTGGAGAGGAGCAGCAATTCAGCAGGGGGGGTCCCCAGGGAGCGTGGTCCACAGATTCTGGGTACCATGCCCAAGCACACATGCAGACAGACAAGGACATGGGACAGACTTTTCTTCTCCCTACCATGCAGGCTGCTGCTTTGATTTGAGTTTTGAAACCCCACCGTAAGGCACAGGGAGGAAAACCAGAAAGCAAACATTTCCGATAAGCTGGGTTCAAAGGCAAAGCATGAAATTTGGATGAATGTGGTTCCAAACTCATCCAGTCTTGGCTCTGAAATGGAAAATGAATGCAATAGAGATTTAATTTAGATTTAAGGAGTTGTTTAGTGTGCATATTAGAAAACACTGTGGTTATTAATTCTTTTCCTTTTGGGAATTTTTCCTGTTTGTCTGTTTTGTTTTTTTGAAGTGTACACTTTCAAAGTCAATTTAATCCTGGGGGAAGGTGTTGGCTTGACAGGTTTTAAGCTCAAATTTCTTCATTTACATGCAGAGATAGCACTAGAGTGGGAAGGGTAAACTTTCCATCTGGTCTAGAAGACAGGGCCTGGGATTATGAGGAAGGAAAAGCACATCTGTAGGTCTGCAGATTCTGATAGGGATGCGAGCTGTAGATACACAAGCATCACCAAGTTCACAATACTTGGAGTTTTCACAAAGAAAAAAAAATGCAGCATTTGTATTCAGGTGAGTGGGAATGAATACCTTGTATATTTTTTGATTTCTGTTTTTTGTCTCACCTTTGCAAAGCTCAGCCTGAAATTTGGTGGCGTTACACTACAGGGACCAAAAAAGTGCCTCTTGCGCATGTCATGATGGGATTTTGCATTGCTCAGCCTTAGCAATGCTTCTTTGCTTTTAGGATGGGGCAATGTACCGGCTCCAGGAGCTGGACAGAGACCAGCACGTCTCTTTGATTTTCATGTAGGTCACCGAACCAGCAGCAGATGGTCATGTCGTGGAGATGGACTTTAATTCCATCATCACATGTGAGGTGATGTTGTGGGTCTGGTGGTGGCTCGGGCAAGAGGCGTGCAAAATAAACTCCTTCTTCCATTAATATTTAAAATTCTCCAGAACTTTGAGTGAGATTCACTTAGGTCTGACCCTGGATAATTCTGATGTTTTCAGCAAGTTGGAAAAGAGAGTGACTAAACCGTAATTGTTCAGCAATTTTTATCTAAAAAATGGAATTTTTAATATCAAATTATGAAGGTATTTCGGAAGATGCAGAGACGAAATATCTACAGATAATTATGCTTAACCTTTCCCCAACTCCACCCAAATAGCCAAAGGAAGCTGAAAGCTTGTGATGCTTAGAGATGCACCTGAGCTCATGTCTTCTCCCTTATCCCCTGCTCTTTGGGGTCCCTGGGGGTCCCTGCAACCTAGCAGCAGCACTGAGCAGGGACCTGGCCCCCTGCTGTATTCAACAAACTCCAGAAAAGAGTTTCAGAGAGAGACCCTGTGAAGCAGAAATCCCCTTTAAAGCTACTGCCAGGCCTTTCTGCTGATTTTTGACCACACGCTGGCCTTTGGTTGGCCTCCTGTGCAAGCACAGACCATTACGCTCACAGTAGCCTTTGGGTTTAAAAGAGGAAAGAAAGGCCAGAGACACTTTCCTTGCTCCCCTCCCTCCCCTCCTTCCCCCTGATCTCCATAGCCTCTGCAGGTTACACAGCGAGGAGCGCTTCTGATATAAATAAATACAAATCCCCCGGGTGCGCAGCACCAACAGTTTCAGTGCAGCGAAGCTCCCGAAGTTCAGAGTTTAATGCAGAAGTCTGAAGCGACCACAATTTATTCTAAATTGCTTCGCTTGATCCGGCGACCTCGGAGAATTATCGCTGGAGAAGACCTGGATCAGTGGCAGAGGCAGGCGAGGGCGCTGATGGGAGCCGGCTCTCGCTGGTGAAGGTGCCTTGCTTGCAGGGATGGGGAAGGAGCGAAGTCTGGTGTTTAAAAAAACCTTGTGAGGCATCTCCTTTGGGGCAGCACAGGGAATTTTTGCCCATGGGAGCAATCAAAGCCAAGCATCCCATCGGAGGGAATTTGTGGTGGTTCATCTCCGGATGCTTGCTCCATCACTGTTTTTGGCAGTGCATTGGTGCCATGGGGTATGGATGAATTTGGACCTCAGCCTTCTTCTCCCCATGGGGTTAGCTCCCTGGCTCCTTGCCCAGGACATTTTGCTGTTGAACTCCCATCTGGCTGCTGCTGGAGCAGGAAAACAGCTGCATTGAGCACTGGGAATAGCTGCAAGTGTCCAACTAATTCACAGCTAAATTGAAGCCCCCAAGGAGGCTTTGTGAGCATTGCCTGGGCTAAAAATCATACTAATAATTAAGTCAAGTAGAAGTCTTTGGAGGCAGAGTAAAACGGCTTCTGAGTAATGTGTGCTGGCATGCGTGCACCCTTGGAAATCACCCTGCACCTCTGCTAACCCATGCTGTGGTGCTGGGAGCAGGGTAAGGGCTTTTGTTATGTCTTTTGTTTTATTCTCTCCCTCTCACTCTCTCTCTCTCTACCCCCCTCATTTCAGTTCTAGAGGGGGTAAAGGTTGCTTTGACCTCAGCTGTCTCCGAGGAGAAATCCTACCTCTGCCTGGGGTAGCATCTGTCATCTGTGTCTGGTACTTTTGCCTGCACTTGGGGCAGCCCTTTTGCTTCTGCTAAATAATCAAAATGGACTCAGAGACCCCCAGACCCTTCCAGTAGAAAACTTCAAGTTTTCTCCATGTGCTGGGGAACACTGGAAATTGCTGCTGCTTTGAGACTGAAGCAATTCGCAGAAAAGCAATGATTTCATCAGCAGAATTCCCAAAACCCAGGTGGACCCTTTGGGTCAATACTGGAAAATGAGATACTCAGATGAAAGTGCTGAATGCATTTGCGCTGAGTCTACAGGTCCTGGTGACGTTGAGCTTTGTGACAATGGATTGAAAACAGGAGTCACATGTTTTCAAGAAACCTGACTCTCATTCTAGGTCATTTCTCATAACTAACCCTTCCTTTTTCTGCCCCGCCCCCCCTAATTGCATTGACAGGATGATGGTCCTCAGTGCCAAGAGCTGCATGTGTGTGGGGGCTGAGCACCACATCCCTCCAGTCCTCACCTTGCACAGGGATCCATCTGGGGACACTTGAGTCTCCGCAAGAAGCAATCAGATTCGTCAAGGAGCCACAATTAAAATCTTGGTGCAAATCTAAGCCCGGGAGCTTCAGTTTGGTCTGGCATTCACAAGAGCTGTCGATTACAGAATCACAGAAGGGTCAAGGTGGGCAGGGACTTCTGGGTCCCTCTGGTCGAACCGTGCCCCAGCAGGGCCACCTGGAGCAGGGTGCCCAGCCCCACGTCCAGGCGGGTTTGAAGCTCTCCAAGGAGGAGCCCCAGCACCTCTGGGGGCAGCCGGTGCCAGGGCTGCAGCACCCACCCCGCACAGCAGTGCTTCCCGAGGGGCAGGGGGAGCCAACGGGGCTCTAGGGTGGGCCCGTGGCCTCTGGGCCTGGCCTGGGTGCCACCGAGAGGAGCCTGGGTCCTCCTTTGCACCCTCCTTTCAGGTATATGGACACGTTAGTGGGATCCGCCCGAGGCTCCTCTTCTCCAGGCTGAGCAGGCCCAGCTCTCCCAGCCTCTCCTCACAGAAGTGCTCCAGTCCTGCGATCATCCTGGTAGGGCTCTTTCCTTGATGTCCAGGTCTCTCTTGTAGCAGGGGGCCCAGAACTGGACTCAGGTGGGGTCTCACCAGTGCTGAGAAGATGAATGCCATCTTCAAGGCAATCAAAAACCAGGAAGCCATAAGCTGCAATGGGCAAGGGCAAGCCACTGGCCTCTTCACTGGGGACACACGGACCCATCTCTTCACGCTGATGGCAAGGAGAGCTTACAGCCTCTGACATGTGTCAGACACTGAATAAAATCCTGTTCTTTAGGAAGACACTCCACTTAAGCCTGGCCAACCTCTCACACCTTGAGAGGGCAATGAGAGCCTTTCAAATCTAGTGAAAATCCTGCTCTGAATTTCTCCCTTTTCTCCATTGCTTTTGTGCAGATCGGGCTTTTGGATCTTTAGTAGGAGGCAGATGCTGATACCATTACTTGGAGCCATATCTTGCTCAACGGGAAGCCCATCATGACTCCGGTGCTGTTCCTCCTGGTACCCAATGCTCCCCATCAGCACAGAGATCACATTTAACGCAGAAGGATGCATGAACAAACTGACTTTTTCTCTGCGGGAGCTGAGTTTTTTCCTGCTGGAAGGCTTCCTCAAGCACATGTCCTGGGGTATTTAGGGTAGCACCGACAGAGGGGAGGATATTAGACTGATTCACCTGTGGGTCATTATCTAATTAGACTTAAATGAAGCTGTTTGATATGGAAACGTATTTCCACAGCTTTAGGAATAAGGGCTATGGAGAATAACAACAGATGCAGAATAACACCCCGTCTCAGACCAGCAAAGATTAGTGTTATGGCTAAATTATATCCTAGCCCAGTAATAGGGTTATTTCTGTTCCCAATGCAGTATTTAGACGAGGAAATCAACAGCAGGAAGTGTATCTTAATTTGCTAATAACAGGAAAGCGAGCAGCAGCTCAACCAATCTCGGTGACATTGGCGGGGTTCGGCAGGATTTGGGCAGATTAGAAAGCGAAGCCGTTGGGTAGCAGATGGCATTTCCCCGTCTACCATCAAAATGCAAAGTTAGTTAATGAATTTCTGACATGGAGCGGCACGGCGGGAAAGGCTCAGGCTGAAAGCAAGTGGAAAAAACACGAATAACAGGAGCTGGGAGGGACTGGGGGCTGTTCATCCCTCGCCGATGCCTGCAGATACATGGCCAGGATGCAGCAAGGATGTGGGCACTGTCAAGGACAAACCTGCTGGCTGCTCGTTCCAACACAATTCTCTTTATTACCCATTCGCTCAGAAAGTGTCTCCCGTATCTGGGGCAAGTGGCCGTCTCAGACGGGCGATAACAGGAGCTTTTGAGAACAGTGCAAAGAATAATTTTCCATTTGCCAGCTGACCTGGAATATCAAGGGAGAGGGGGAAAAAAGATTATTGATCTAAAATAGCCCTCTTTTGGTCTATTTTATAACAGTTGGAAGGAGAAAAAAAATAAAAGTGTTCCTGGTTCAATGAATGGCGAGGGGGTACCATTTATTACCGTGATTCATTCCTTTTTAAATGAGTGCAGGTGTTTTTCAAATGAGACACCTTCCCCAAGTGAGCAGAACAAAAAGCTTTTTAAAAAAATAAAGAAGCTCTGGCTTTTTCCAACTGATGAGTGTTTGTTTTAGGCAACTCCTAGTACTTTTTTAGAGGGTAGAAAAATTTTGAGGGACCTTTTTCTGAGTGTCACCAGTTGGAGTCGTGTATTTAAAGAGTTAATTTCCTCTTTTCCTCATTCAAACTTCAGCTCATTTAATTTAATACAGAAAAAAAAAGAGGAAGACATGTCATTGGGTTTACATAACAGTCTGAAGACACTACAATTATTGTATTATGAATAGTGGAGTATCCTTATCATATAAACTCCCACACACAGGCAGGAGTATAACAAATTCTTCACTTGGTCTTTAGTGCTGCTTGTCTTTATGAGGATAGTTAATTAACCTGACCTTTTTTGCTTTAAAGGAAAAACCCAGAAGATCCCATCTCTCATCTGTCTGTTTTTAAATAAATGAAATGAAACCCAAAATACACCAATCAAGGAAGAAGGCACAAAAGAAAATTCAAGAGCCCTCTTTTCCTCCCCACTCTGAAGACCAGAAGAAAACAAGTGTGAAAAGAAAATCTGTGGTAAATAGAGCATCTCTGCACTAAGCAACAGGGAAATAGTGAGTGTGGTCTCAAGTCCTACAGACTTAGCCATAGACATAAAGTTTCCGCAAACAAGAAGCCTTGAGGGAGACCTTCAGAAAGAGTGATCTCAGCTTTAATGAAGGGCTGGAGAAAAGGAGCTGAGAGCAGCCTGATCAATAAAACACAAGCTCAACCAGAAAGCTTCAAAATGTATGCTAAAAAAGGGCAAACAAGCAGGTAAACAAGGCCCTGGAGAATGATGCAGAAGCAGTAGCTTATGGACCATCTTGCTCCAATGAAGAAGCTCTGAGCTCTGAGTTTCTCCACTGGGAAAAGTGGGAAAAGAAAGGGGAATTTTTAACCTTCATTTAAATGCATCCATCCCTGACCCCCAAATCTTTCCTGGCTGTCCCCACTTCACAAGATTACCCTATAGACTCCTTATTTCCAAAGAATCAAGCTGATATTCAAAGCTGCAGGCTCCAGGGTTGAGTTGGGAAGCAGCAATATTCACCGCCTCTCCAGGGAGGCTTTACATGAATCACTTCATTAGACACGGGCAGAGCGCAGAAACCGCATTTCTAAGACACAGCAGTTTATCTTTCTTTTATGTTTAATCTCTTATCCGACTCCCACGACTTGAAAATATTTCCTACAGGATGCTTTATTCTGCAAAGAAAGTTCCTCAGTGTCAAAACTGGAGGAGGTTCAGGCTGTTGTGAGTTACTCCATCCAAGCAGAGTGTTGGATGAGATGCCTGGAAGATGTCTGGAGACCAAACACGGAGCAAAGACACCTCCGTGCATTTTCTACTCATCTTCATGCAAGGGGTGGGGGGGGATAGTGGTCGCCGCAAGCCCATGTGTGTGATTGCAAGCAGCTCTTGGAGCTGCTGCTCCCATCCCAGGTGGCTGAACGCTCTATTTAACTCATTTCTAAATATACCTCGCCCAGCCGTCGTCTGGTAGCGTATCTGCTGTATGACCACAGGCAAGTTATATAAAATTCTCACCTCAGTTTCTCTCCCTCAGCTCGACCAGAGCCCATGCAGCGACTATTGTCCTCCAGCTCTTAGCTGTACTCATAAAAGCAAATAAAATCATTGAGAATGAGACCCAGGCATATATATATATATATATTTTTTTTTACTTCCAGACAGTAGTAGATTTACTATGAAATGCCCTCTTGGGTAGACCCAAATAAACACTCATTCTGAATGCAAGCCACCACAGAAGCCTTATAGACAAAAACAATGCAAGGAAGACATCAGATACTTCAAAATGTTTTATTTTTATGCCATTAAAATGTGGCTTCTGGCTTTTTGCTTTGCAGCAGTATTGTTCCACTTCAGAATGGATGAGAACAGAATTGAAGAAGGAGCAGAGGAAGAATTTTTTTAAAGACTCACTCCTTCCACTCCAAATTAACTGGAAATTCAGGAAAATACAACATTTTTTTGTTGTCTTTGAGTTGAACTATATTTTTTTCACTCCTTTTTTCATTCCAGAAAATGAACCCTGGACTCTGTGTCTCTCTTACCCTTAGTAAGAGTGGTAAAAAGCTGTTGTAGCCTTGTCAGGTCTTTTCAATGAGAACGGCTAAGAAACTCCACTCAAAATGTGTCTGGGGGTAGTTCACACCTGTGTTTTGTGCAGTGTATCTTGAATGCACACATTATACACTCACACAGATTTATAAATGGAATATACTGCTTGGATGCTTTCTTATATTGTCATAAATCATTTACTTTCATCATTCCCATAACAACCAGAACCATATAATCAGATGCCCAGGAAATTAATCCTTCTGTTAGGGGAAATATAGCCACTTCAGTGTATGCAAAGCCTTGACCAAAGCATCTCTTGTGAAAAGATGCTGACGTTCACATGCTCTCGAAGCATATGTGTGCCGACACTTCAAATCGGTAGCAATTGTCTAACTGGAGCACAAGAACCTCATAGGATCTATGTGTGCATGCTTTGCCTTACTGTTTTTGTCTGATTAAAGGAGATGAAAGCTTCTATAAAAAGCAATCCTGCAAGCGCAATTGCATTATCCAGGAATGAGGAGTTCCTGACAGCAACTTCCCTTAACACCCACAGTGCCAAGGTCAAGCACTGGAGCTCGAGCTCAACTCTAACCCCAATTTTCTCTATGTCCTTGCAGGCAGGTGGACTTAGGCAGTGCACAAACCATTTAAATATTGCTCCAGAATGAAAATAGCTTACTTGACAGATTGGATCCAATTTTAAGGTGCTGGCTTCATTACATTCCAGTGTAATGTTCCAGCATATCTGCTCATTGACCTCTCCACCCAGTGCTCAATGGACGGCGTTGAGGAGCTGCAGAAGAAAAGTTGCTCAGGGTACATCTATTCAACAGAAGCAGACATGACAACATATTGCACACACGTGGTGCTAACACCAGTGTCAGTCTGTCCCACTGGAGGCAGCCAAGCAGACGAGTTGAAGGTCCGGTTACATGGGGCACAAGCTGTATCCTCAACCTTTGACCGCAGGGAAATCAGGGCACGAAAGGCAATGGTTAGTTTATGTACTACCAAGGGAGAAGGAGGCAAGGAGAAGAGGACATGGAGGAGGTTCATCGAGGCGCCAGGGCAGAGGAAAAGACGTGTGGTGGATTTTAATGCATCCTGAAAGAGTTCAGCACATAGGGGTCAGCAGGCTTTGAAAGGCAAGAGGGGAGGAAGGTCACTGGCTGCATTCCAGATTGCTCTGAAGTTTAGACTTTTCTGGTCTTTCTGAGAGTTTAACTGAGCAGGACCCATTCGTTATCCCTCCCTTTCCTCCTCAGACTGATGTAGCATCAAGCTGGTGCCAAGACTGTATGTTACATGAAGCTGGATCTTGCGTGTGTTGGTTTGTCCCCTGGTGCATCCTTATTTGAAAAAGCACTTCCAAGCCTTTTCAGAAGAGATCTGGCAAGAATAGTCTTAATTTAGCCTTTGGCATCAGTCAGAAAAGAGCGCTTGGGTATGCAGGAGAAGAGAGCCTTTATTTTTCATTATTTATTTTCTGTGACACAGAACAGTCTTCTTTCTGCAGGGAAGCTGCTCAGCCAAACTCATTGCAATAAATAAACAAAAAAAGTTTCTGGGGAATGTCCTGATTTGATTAATTTTGCCACAAGGATCTTCTCACGAGAAAATAAATAAATAAATAGGTAAAAATCAAATCTGCAACCACCAACATAATTTTTATTTTCAGCTTGTCATTCATTGCATTTGGCACAGACCTGTTACTGCCCTGCAAGCAAGGGATGCTCTTGCATGGATCATCTGCACCACTAAGATCCTTTGCAGCCTTTTTAGACCCCAGAAAATCTCTCCTCTGCCCATGCTCTGCAAAGCACTTGTGTATCCTCATAGCTCAGACCCTTGGAGCAGTTTGGACATGTGAAAGATACAGATGTACTCACACAGTCTACCCCAGCAAAGCCTGACGGGGACTGATGGTGAGCATTAACTGGAGGGAGGAATGAACATTTCTCCCTACAGTTCCCAAAAGATATTCTGAGGATGACAGCACTCTATTTTTTAATTTACAGCTTTTCCCTGTTGGAATACTCATATCTGGTGCAAGCTGTCATTGCTTTGAGCCCGCAGTTCCTGAGCAAGCTTTGCAACACGTGGGATCTTCTGGGCTGGGTACAATTGGCTCCTTGGGCCAGCTGTGCCCCAAGCAGGGCTTTTTCTTGTGCTGTCCCCAGGCAGTATCCAGCTTCCTGCTCTGCTTGCAGCCTGCAGATCTTTGGGAATTTCTTTACGACATCCCCCCCATCTGCTAACGTGCTCCAGATGCTCTCTGGCGAGTTTGTGCTGACAGCTGGCTTCGTTGGGTGGTGATTGAAGAGCCCTCTGAGCTGGTACTTGCAACTATAATGGATGCATCTTTCATGTGCCACTTTGAGCTGGAAACAAAACAAAGAGGAGTCCTACAAGATTGGAAGGCAGAGCTGCATCTGTCCTGAGCTGCTAATGCCAACGCAGCCTGCAGGGCTCACATCAGACAGAGCCAGGTGTTAGGGTCATCCTAAAATACATAGGAAGGGCCATGTGAAAACATTGGGAAACATTTCAGATACATCTAGCTTGTCACTTTTACTTTTTTGGAAAGCAGGAAACACAGAAGTTTTCCAAGGGAAAACATGTTTTAGAATACCATCAATTCCTTGGGTTTCATATAGCTGACTGAAATGCAGTGGAACTTTGACCACTATGTCTGGAGGGCTTCAGGGAAAAAACAACACCTCTTTGGTACCATGCAAAACATTTGCACTTCACTGCATTATTGCTAGAGAATCATTTAAACTGCATCAGTTCAAATTTAAATCGCATTTAGAATCCAACTGCATTTGAAGCAGCAGGTCGAAGCAGCAGCCTGTGTTTGAGCCAGCCAAAGCTGCTGCCTAAGAGCATCGTGGTGCCCGCAGAGGTGGCTGAGCTGATGTCCTCAAGGTCTTTGCAATGAGCAGTGCCAGTGCCACCACAGGGCTGTCCTTGCCACACAAACCCCAACACAGAGAAATAGAGGTGACCTACTCCAGAGGTTTTAAATCACAAAGTTAAAGCTCTGGAAGTGCACGAGTATTTCTCCAAAGAAGGGTTTTGTCATTGATTCTTTCTTTCCCCAACAGCTCCCCCACACACAATCAGCTGCCACACAGAGAAAAAAAAAATATGGAAATGACAGCAGAGCAACAGAAAAACTAAAACATTTTCACAGCCTTGTCTGCTGGTTTTAAGTGCATTTCACCACAGCTCAAAATTACATTATTTAGTATCAATTATACTTCGATTGAAGCTCGGAGAGGTGGCAAGGCTAGCGTTTTTATCTCATTAGCATGTCTTGCCTGCTAACCATTTGCTATATTCCCTCCCTTTGATCCTGCCTTTGATTATATTGTGTGACAAAAGCCCATGTAATCTACTATTATTTCCATTAATAGCAAATCTGCCCTCCTCTTTGACAAGCCAATTTATTATCATTGCAGCGTCTTTGTGCATCTCAGCCAGGTTGACATCCTCTTCTCCGCCCTGGCGGTGCAGAATTGGCAGGTGTTTATCCAGCCCTGGCGGCATGGGGACCTTGGAAGTGTCACGGAAGAGGGCTATAAATATTGACACTTTAATGGCAAGCAGAAAGGGATGAGACAGTGCGAAGTGGTGATGCAGTTCAAGTAGTTTTGCTCTTCGCCCCAGGAGGATGCAATGGATGAAGATGCAGGAAGAGGTCTTTAAGGAGGTGAGATCCATTTGTTGACCTTTGAGCATGACCAACTTGTTTCTGTGCCCTGGGTAAGATGTACCTGCCCCTTGTCAGCCATTTCTGCTGTCCTTCTGCATCCAGACACAACGCTGGAGGACAATAAAAATAAAATAAAAATATCCATTCATCGTCCCAAAGTCAGTCTGAGAAATGTAGTGGATATATATGTACATACCTGGACATGTCATTGGCACTGGAATTTTTGAATGAAGTTTTGTAACCAGAAGTGGGAGCTGAAGCCAGAGCAGGTCTTTATGTGTCCAAATATTGGATGAACCAAACCAGGTGGGTATTGCAAAGTGAGCCCGAATTGCTCTTGCCATGCTTTGGCTAACCCTGGTGTGATGGCGACATTCTCCATCTGGGTCTTTAATAATGATGCTCCCGTTGTAGACTCAATGAATTTAAATTGGATATTCCCACACAGCTACAACCCCTCGCTTCCCCAGGACCATTGCCCAGCCCTGACTGCACATCTCCATCTACTCCAAGTGTAAGCACCTGTTTTCAACCTCAAAAGAGACATGCTTGAAATAAACTGCTGGTGTCATGAAAATACCAGCTCTGACAACACAAAAGGATAATCATGGTTCTTAACTTGAACACATGGTGCACAGTGCTTAGCTTTCCGTGTCTTTCTGGTCTAAAAAGGTAGTGAGAAACAAGGTCCTTTTGAAGAATCAAGACGTTTTTGGTGTGATTCAGTTATCTGCTGTAGCAGGGAAGAGAAAAAAGCCATTAAGAAGGGGGAGCCTTATCAATGTGTAGGTTGAACCTCGGCAAAATCTCCTGTCGGAAATATAAAAGATTCAGGTCCAGGTAACAATGGTGCCTCTCATCCTCCCCTTTCATTAAAATTTCCTCCTCTATCTTGAAGTCAAAAGCAAATGAGTAGCCCAAGGTGCTGAGCTCCCCTTGGAAGCACGTTGGGCTCTCTTGCACTGCCATTGCCGCAGAGTTTCTTCTAAATTAACTCTGGGTCTCAGTGACCCTGGAAAAGAATTTACAGACATAGTTTCCAAGCTGGCTGCATTGTAGGAACCTCATCTGAGGTTTTCTGATGTTCACTTGGAGAAGTATCAGGTTCTCGGGCTCAGCATAAAGGTGAGGGTGTATGCAAAGGCATTTCCAAGGCCAGACCAATAAGGCATCCCATGGAAAAAACATCTAAACATGCATCAGGGAAAGTGCAAACAGCCCTATCATTGCATATAACAGAACTACTATCCTGGAAAAAAGAAAATATCACAGATATGTCTTATTTCACCATCTCTCCAGCAATTAAAACTGAAGAATCCAGGTGTTCCTGAGATTTTGAGTTGCTTTCCTGGAAAAAGGAAGGAACAAAACATGGCAGAAATTATGGTGTTTTGCTGAAGATATATGTCCATCCGTTTTTTCTTTTTGTCTTTTTCTTTTTTTTTTTCTTCAAACTTTATTTTACTTGTTTTTTATTTTTTTTGAATTTCACCCAGAAGCAGTGAGTCACACGGATAAGTTGTGCTCTCTGAAGTCCAGATCTGATTTATTTTAGGACACAAACTAAGTGCAAACATGCCGTTTATTTGCAGCAATTCCTTGTCTTTCACGGTGACTCCCAGCATTGTAAAATAGTTTGAAAGAAGTGTTATGAATTACCTTTGAACTGCGAAATCTAGCTGTAAGGGACAAGCATGGGAAAGAGAACTTAATGCAGGTCAGAAACCTTGTATCCTGTTCACAATACAGATAGCACCAATTTCCTCCAAGACTCCCACTGAGAAAGGGATGCGCCTGTTGCAAGAGATGCTGCAGGCACATGGGGAAACCTTCATCTGCTGTTCTGCAGATCAGCATGAGGGGAGGTTTTTACTGTCTGAACATGGAGGTTTAATAAGTATTAAAGTTGAGAGTGAATTTAAAGCACAAGAGAAAATTGCGGAAGTGTTTTTGAAGCAAAATACAAAATTTGTATTTTGAGTTCTAGTTTAGGTAAAACTTTAAAAAGGTGTAAAAAAAAAAACAGGCCAAAAAAAAAAAAGCTGTTTTTTGGGGGGCCAAGAAGTGTTCACATGTGGGTTTTCTGGCCCATATGTGTAGATAAACCCCTTGGAGGGCAGTTGGGCTGCAGCCCCAGGGCTCACTGACAGAGGCAGAGGTGTTCCTTGTTGAAAGGAGGAGGCAGAGGTGTTCCTTGCTGGCAGGCAGGAGGTCAGACTACATTATCCCCCAAATCTCCCCGGGTTTTGAAATCTATGCATGTTAACTGCTTATTTCTCTCTTGCCTTTATTAATTCATAAATAAATGAATGGAGTGGGTTGATTCTTCTTCTCCTTTTTTTTTTTTTTTTTTTTTTTTAATCTTTGAAGTATTTTTGAAGAAAAATAATTGGCAAAGAACCTATCCCTTTTCCCACCAGTTCTAGGGATTCATTTAAGTTTTATAAGTGTTATTTCTATTAGAATAAAGGTTTTATTAAAATTACTGTAACAACACTCCTCTGTACAGCATACTAATAGTCTCTAAATACCACTTTTAATATTAAGAACATTACCCTTTAAAACACAGAGATGTGCTCCCAGGGGGTGCCACATAGCTAGAAATCACCCAGGAAAGAAAGCACCAAATGACAGACCTTTAGGGATACCACTGTGTGCCCCTAAGCTCTGAAAACACCCTCCATTTTATTCTGTAATGAAAGGAGATGGAAAAAGGTAAGTGGTTAAGACTCAAACAAGAGGTATGCTTGCAGCTTCAGCCAAGCTTCAAGCAAACCGTGAAGGTGTTTGGATCCTTCCTGAGACCCTGGGGTGGTTGTGTTTTTTTTTTTTTTATGTTTTTTTTTTTTTTTTTTTTTTTTTTGAGAAGGAAAGGAAGGAAACATGGCAGAAATGGTGATGTTCACTGAAAAGATATGCCTGGATGATGGAGCCGAACTGATGGCTGCTTCGGTCCTGGGTTGTTGAGATTTGCTCATAGCACATGGGTAAACACAATAACTTCACCTGGACCGTATCTATCTGTTTCTATGTCAAAAAAATCAGCTGCTGTCTCCCTAGAAAAGTCACGTTGACAAAGGAGAGCTCTTATATGCCACGTGGCTACCTCTGACTGCTTGTTCTTGCAAGACAGTTCAGCTGGAGTTTCAACATTATCAAAGCCTGTTAATTGCTTTGCTCCACTTTCATGCTATGTTTCAGCTTGGTCAAAAGCCTGGATGTAAAAATGTGTACATGGGGGAAAACCTACACGTAGGGAAAACCCCATTTTGCATTTGAGAAGAAAAAGCTGGATAATTATTCCATTATCTATGCATTAGTTTTATCACCAAGTTAAAACTCTTAGGTCTATTATCCGGTGTTCTACAGGCATGTAGAGTAGGTGTCTTCACAAACAGGGAGGGAAACCTAAGTATTTCAGAGTGAATTAAAAAGGAAACCCAGGTGAACTGATCTGGCTTTATCATCTTTTGAAGGCAGCTTTCTGGGTTTTCATAGAAAATTAACTACTCCAGTGCAATACAGAAGCAAATTCTCTGAAAAGAAAATTGCAAAGCTTTCCAAGTTATCTCGAATAATAGATTGTAACTCAGATGACCAATTTCATCTTTTCCTGTGTGCAAATGGGACAGGTTTAGCACTATTTCCAAATCCACACTGTGTTCATGCTGCAAAGTTGCTGCAGGACCAACGCTGTTGGAAAGCCAGGGAGAGCAGAGTTTGATTTTCCCACATATGCTCTAGCAGTGAGCCCAGGTTTCCTTTTTTGGGGGGGGCAGATACCACCTTTTAACAGTGGTCTTTGGCTTTTGCTATTCCAGAAGACCATTCCCATCTGCACAAAGGGGCTGTGCAAGAGCACCAAGTGATGAGTGGAGTCCTAAAAACAGTAGAGTGACCCCAGCAAGAAATTAAAGGGAAAATATGTGCAGAACAAAGAACAGGCAAAAACTGAAGACCATTTGCCCCCATTTTGGACAGCTCAAAAGCTCATTCATAAAAATAAAAAACAAAAAAGATGAATAAGGTTATATTTCCTTGGGATTTTTTGATGTTTTTATTCCTAGACAACTCTTGCAGGTGAGGGAGTTCACAGCAAGCCCTCTGTTCTTTGCTGAGCTTGCTTCCAGCCCAAATCACCCCCAGACTCACCCGGGAAATGTTGCATCTCCAGAGCCCATCACCAGCCACGAGGCAAAGCAGTGGCACCTCGAAAATATGCATTCCTGTACCCCCGAGTCATGGGGGGAGTTACCAGAGTGAATTGCTAGCAAACAAACGGGGGGGGGAAATTAATCAGAGCATCCCATTTTAGCATGTCTGGGAGCAGTGGGGCTGCAGCAACTCTGCAGAATTGATTAACTACTTATTAAACGAGAGCAGTGGCGACAGCACTTAAGGAAAAAAAATCAAATTACAGCAAGCAAAGCTCCAAGCAAAAAAAAAAAAAAAAAAAAGGAAAAAAATAAAAAGGGAAATGCAAGTTAATGGAAGCTTCAATCACAATGCGGCACAAGCCACAGGAGGCTGTTACAGTGACAACTTGTGCTTATCGCTGGAAAACTCTGCTGGAGGGGGCATATGCAGGGATGGTGGAATGGATTTGGGGTACATGGGGATGGTGGGATGGGGTTGGGGTTTATATGGATGGTGGGATGGGTTTAGGGTTCATGGGGATGGTGGGATGCATTTGGGGATCATTTCAGCCTCCTGCCCCAAGCTGTGCTCTGGGCATGCAATTCTCCTGGCCTGATTCATTGCAGTGTCCCTGGCAAAGGAGCAAACACAACCATGCAAAGGCAGTGCTGGGTCTTTAGGACCTTTCAGTCGTGACTGCGGATGTTTTCCCCCTTTATGGAAGAGATTTGAAAGCAGCCAGATTCTCACCCTCATTTCGGTGGAGTTCAATGGGCTGAGTTATACAAGCGGGCAGGAGGCTCTATGGATCCCTTATGACACTAAAAACTATTGAAAAGCCTTTTTGCCATGACCCATTTAGATCCTCTCGCCGTTTCATTTCCTCTCCCATCTGTCACACCTTTAAAAGCGGAGCTTTTGCATCTCATCTTATTCAAGTGTTTCCAAGGCAGCCCCAAGTAACTGTCTCTTCCACTTCTCAAAAGCCTTTCCAGGCTCTCGTCCTCTCTTCCCCAACATTAAAAATAGCTGATGTTGGTCATAACAGAGTTGTGGGCTGACCCAGAGCATCCCTTACAGGAGCTCAGTCACATCCACATAGGTGGAAAAGCCAAAATCCCTCCCAAGCCAGGTACAGCACTCAAGCTCCTGGCATCTAAGTGCATCCCGAGCCGTTTGCATCTCCAATTGCCCTACACTGCAGCTCTCCTCTCCAGCTAATTGGCACGAGCTTGGGTGTAACTCCTTTTTACTATCCACTGATGGCTGTCTGCTATGAAGATGAATTAGTTATTTAGGTAGCAATCAGCTTCTCTGGTTTAGCCAAAATGCATCCATTCCTCTTCAAGCCTATTAAGGGCTGGATAAACTTTCGAGTTAATACACACTGCAAATCCACTACCACTCGAGATGTCAAGCACCTAAATAATTTTTGTTATTCACTAATGAAAAAAATCTTTAGGATGGAAAAAGAGAGAGAGAGAGAGAGAGAGAGAATGGCGCCAATAGCAATTCTGAGCTCCAATTAACCGGGTTTCGTTGTCTGCCTGTGTTTGTCTTCAGCTCAAAATTGCTCAGTTAAGGTCAGCAGCTGGCTGGGTAGGAGTTGTGCACCACAGCAAGGGTTCAGCACCGTCTGCTCTCTGAGGATCATTGAGACCCAGAGGGTGCTGATGGTGAGGGTGGCACCAAGCCTGGGTTCAGGGAGGAAAAGCAGCTCCTCATGTGCCTGCCCAGGTACCCTCCAGACACCTTTTGGGACCAACAGATAAAGGCAAATAAAAGAGCTCAGATTTAGCCCCAGAAGAAAATGTCATGCTGAAAACTCCCAAAAGCCTGGAGACAGGGACCCCTGTGCTGGTAACGTGTGATTTGCAGCTGGGGATGCTCAGTCCATGCATACAGTGATGGTGTTGCGTCTCTGCTGCACCAGGCCTGGCAGTCCTTGCAGGGTGCCCCATTAGAGAGACAGCCCTGCAGCTCCTTCCCCCAACCCAAGCCTCTTTTTCCTCAAATCTCCTGATAGTCTTCCCATATAACTGAGAGGAACATCTGGGAAATAAAACCCCTAAAAGCTTTGTGCGATAAACGGAAGCTCAAGCAGAGGGTGCATCCCAAAACCTCCCCTTTCTGCTCAACCCATTATTTCACACTTTTGCAGGTGCAACCCACCATGGGGATGAAAACCAACACAGCAATGCTGGAGCCCTCCCTTGCCATTAGGATGAGAGCTGATATGGTCGAGATTGGCTGCTGGTTGCAGGGGAGGGATGGTGGGGAGGGCTGAATGCCAAACAGCCCTGTGAAATCAATCCTGATGCGAGCAGTGAACAGACACTGTACCTGAACATTTTTACCTGAATTTTCCTAGTTTTGCAGCTGGGATGAGAACTCTTCCTGGGTTAATTAAATTTTAAGATGCTCAAATTCTACCCTTCTTTCTTTCCCTTATCAGGACCCTCCTCCCTGAGTGCTGTTCAAGTTTCTGGAAATGACACAGTTGAGGGGGAATGCATTGGTGTAAGACACGTTACTGAATTAGCTTTGGCCTTTAAATGGGCTGAAAGGAAAGTGGCATTTATCTGTGAAGCCAGCCCAGCAGAACAAAAGAGTCATAAAATGACAAAAAAAGTCATCCATTTCCTGTCAGGAGCAGAAGGCTTGGAAAAATATCATCAAGGCAGCCCCCCAAAGCCAATTCTTCACAACTATCCTTCCCCTCGCCGTGTGTTTATTTTGGGTTAAAATATTGCAGAAACGCTAACGTTGCCATTTGGGAATGTTGTTAAGCTGAAATCGATATGTTATTATTTGTAAAAGCTGGGGGGGGAGCTTGTGGGGCTCAGCCCTGCCCTTAATGATTCAAGCTGAGGGCTGAGCACAGCAGCGGGAGCGATACGCCGGGGTGCTTCGGAGGAGCCTTGTGCGATCCAAACGCTAGCAATGGAAGCTGGAAGAGAGCTCATGAAGTATTGGAAGGGGCACAAAAGCTTGCAGAAGGAGCTTTTTGGGGGCTGGGGAGCTTTGCAACTCACTTTGCAAGCTGCCGTTGTGCCCAAGCCTGTTAATGTGGGGGGAATTTGCTTCCCTTCCTGCTCAGCTGCAGATGCAGTGGCTCTAATAAGCTGTAACTTTCCTTTCCATTTGGAAGTAATGAGATATAATCTGTTTAATTCTAGTCTTTGAGCTCTTTTGGCGGCCCTTTTCTATTCCCTTTTTCTGATTTTTTTTTCTTCTTTAAAGGAAAACTCCATCATGAAGCGAAAGATTCACTAATCACCGGCTCTAATTACAAAGCAGAGTAAATTGCCATAAACTTTTTTTTTTTTTTTTCAAAATTGCCTTAAATATAATGAAGAATAATTAAAAATCAAACAAGCAGCTGTAGACTGGAGTGGCTGGTGGAGGTTAGGCTGGGGGGAGAGGGGAGTAAGGAGCTGAGGCATGGAAGGGGTTTTTGTGTAAATCCAGATTTGGAGAAATATCAGCTGGGGTAGCCACAATGGCAGATCCCCACCATCACCAGCATGGCAAAACAGGATGTTTCTGGAGGCTAATTTATCCCTAAATAGGTATTTATTGAATTGTATCATTTTTTCTTACTAAGAAGGTCCCAAAACCAGCCAGAATTTGCCCCAGCACAGACCCAAGATCCTGATGGAAAATTGCCCACCGCATCCAACACGCACCCTCTCAGGAAGCCAAAGCAGCTGAGGAGGATGGGGAGGCTTCGTTAGTGGCAATCAATGGTTTCCATAGCTACAAATGTAAGCACGGTCTCCATCACACACTGTCTTGGCGGGGGGGAGTGGAAAGGGAGAAAAAGTGCTCAGACAACTCCAGGGGTACAGCAGAGGCAGGTGGAGATTTTATCTGGGAGGCGTGATGGGGATGTAAGGAAGCAGGGTTGAGTGCAGGAGCAGCAGGCAATAATTTCTGGTGTGTGCCTGATCCGGGTGTGCGCTGGACCTGTTACATCTCTCCATCGGGACCAGAGCATCGCAGCCCCAGTAGGCTGGGTACAGGAGCTGTGTGGGCAACGGATGCCACTCGGGCTGCAGCACTTCTTCACCCTTGGTACAGCCTCCATGGAGTGACATTTTAGGAGCTGTTCATCCTGGAAAATAGGTCCTGGCTTCATTTATCTCTACCTGGGAAAGGGGGAAACTTCTAGGACCAGCTCCTGCCTATTCTTACCAAGCAAATTTGATACTCTACTTTGCTCTGAATGCCAGCAAGTTGCTAGAATACAGCCAAATAAAGTTCAAGACAGTATTGTATAGGGTTTATTACATGCAGTGATAGTTTCACAAGGTTCATAAATCACCCTATTTCACAAGTGTCAAGGTCTCCTCCGGTGCAGGTCCACGCTGGAGCTTGTGTCCTTGCATTCAGCCTGACTACCCAATTAACTACCCCATCCTTCCTGCCACTGCTGTGATCCTGCAATTCATTTGCTTAGTAAGGCCCAGAAAGGAGCTTGAATAAAACCCAGGTATGGGCATTTCTTGCATAACTCTTTCCATGAACAGAGAGGGGACTTCTTCCTAGTGAAAAGATGCTGAGTGCATTGAGAAAAGGGTGGGGAGGCAGATGTACGACCTGGTGAGGTGCCAGCCAACCTTCACACCCAGCTTTTCTCTCCCCTCCACCCCCCAAAAAAAAATATTTTTTTTTTGTCAGAGCCTTCTGCTTGGTTTTTGGCAAATTGGTGTGGAGCAATGGAAAAAAAAAATCATAAGGTTGCTCTGGCATTTAGCCAAGCTGCCTTAACTTTCTCGCTTTGCCATGGAGTTAGCTGAAACCCTAAAATGACTTCCTACAGGTGTCTTGAGACTCTTGCCACTCCCTGTGGATAAACCTGTTGAAAATATTTAGCGTGGGTGGTTGGATGAATTATCTCCTGGAAATCAGCAGCTGTATTCCACAGTGGGGCACACACCTCCCTCCAGATCCCCCATACCACAGATCCTGCACCTTGAGGAAATACAAACAAAAAGCATCATGAGCAAAGTGCCTGCTTAAATTTCACTGAAAGCCACAGGTTTTCATCAGGTGCTGATCTGCTGTGGTGGGTAGGGGATATATTTCCCACAAAATCCACATTTCCAGAGTTAGTGTAGTGCAGCCCCCCTATCTGGCCAATACCAAATGTCCTTTCCTCCAGGTTTGGCAAAAATATAACAATCCTGCTCATTTCAGGAAAAAAAGCTGATTTAACAGACTATCAGGAGGGCAGCTGTAATGTGAGCTCAGCCCTTATCAGGCACCAGAGAACCCACATCCACGCGCACACATGGGCTGCGATGTGACGGATGCTGCACTGTCCCCACACATGGGACACCAGGGGCTGCAGTGATGGATATATCAGATTCAGGTGGGATGGCGATGAATTTTGGGCAGCTGCACAGTCTCCCTGGGCAAACCCTGATGCTTCCCTTGACTCCAAGAGCTAACAATGTGTCAGAGCCCCATTCAGGACAAATTGCTGAAATGCTCCATGCACCCTTCATATGCTAATAGATGACAGCTCTGTACTGAAAAGAAGATGTATGACAATTTTAACCCCATACCTCGTAGCATCTCCCTTGCCCAATCCTATGCTACCCTACCCTATCCTCTCCTAAAAACATGCCTTTGCAATGAATTGCACCCTCTCCCTCCCCAAAACAACATTGACTGATGGCTCGGAGAATAACAGTATTTAATTTTCCCCTTCCCATGTCCTAAGGAAAGCGCAGTGGTGAGGAAAGGTGAGTGCTGAGCCCTTTGAGTAGTATTTTTTCTCTGGGGGCGGAAATCATGGGGAATTTGTCATCACGTTGGTCCCCCGAGCATCCCTGGGGGAGCTGCTAGCTCGGCTCTGATTAATACAGATGCCAGGGGCTGTGGGGAAACACAACACTGCCGTCGATACAGCCCACGCTATTAAGGAAAGTCATTTGGAAAATAAGGTTTTTAAGCGGTGTGATCCACTTGGAGATTTTTCAATACCTAATCACCGATGGAGCCGCTCAGCGCGATGCCGAAGGTAATTCTGCGGCAGTTTAAATAAATAGCATTTGGAGAACATTATTTCATTTCATTAATCAATTGAAAATTTCAGCCTCCTTGGTTGGTGGTTTGGGGCTTGTTTTTTTCTTTTTTTCCTGAACTTAGCAAATCCTGTTTTTCTTAGTCAGCAAGTTAAAAAGTTCCACTGCAAAACGTACTGAAATTTTCCAAATATCAAGGTTTTGCTCAAAATTACGAATGCAAAGTGTTCTTGGCATACTCTGACCTTTGGTCAGAACTTAAACTGCATTTTTGCAGCAGACACAATTACATGCCATGAAAGCAGGCTGAGACCAGCCCCCAGACCTGCCCTCCCTTAAAAGAAATCTCCCCTTGTTGCATTTGCTCTAAAATGTTGAGGCTCAGGTGCCTCCATGATGATTGTGACATTCATTTAATGTGTGTGGCTATAATTAAGTTGATTTTATGGGGAAGAGCAGCAATTTGTGTTTGGGGAAGTTAACATATTATTTTATTACCTTCCTGATTTTTTGGTGCAGGTGAAAAATAAAAACGAAGATGTGCTCAGTAAACTTGGTGCAAACTATTTTTTTAATTGTAGATTAATTATTCAGAATGACAGATATACCTGTGACTTAGCTGAATAACAAGTAAACAAGCTCCCCCTTCCAATTCCCATTCAATCTGCATTGCAAACTATTATTTAAAATTAGACATAAACAAGACCGTCTGTACCGCTGAAATTTCCAGCACCTCCAAATGTGGTTTTGCTCAAAATCGGAATGAAAAAGAGTGAAATTTGAGAGTCGTGAAACTCCAAAAAGCTTCAATTTAGAAACAGGCAGATACATGACACCAGACCTCAAACAGGTGTTAAAAAATGTGTATTAATATCAAACAGCATAGCTCAATTCTGCAGTGAATGCAACATCTGAAGGTTGCCAAAACTCCATATTTTTGACAATATCAGCGCGCAGTAAGAAAGTTGAGGGTATAGATTTCATTCGCATTGCCAAGCATTGTCCCAGCAGCCCCATCTCTGTAAAACTGTGCAAAATCTCTCTTAAAGAGGGAAAATTCTCCCTTGAAAGAGCTTCAGCCAGCTCTGCCCTTGGCACATCACCAGCCTGAGTGTCCCATCCCTGCTCCAGGACATGGCTGTTGGTCCTACAGGAAATCCTAGCAGTAGCTGGGAAAAGAGGCTGAAATAAGCTGGGGCAGTCAGTGCTGGCACGGGGCAGCTCTGGTGCGTTTCTTCACCATCCAGAGCACATTCTGGACCTTGGGCAAGCACTCCATATTTTAAAAACCCTTCTAAAAGCTGAGGGATTTGGGATTTTGGCTGAGAAAGCAGTGCGGAAAGTGAAACGTGACAGTATGCTCCTCTCCAAAACTCCCTCTGAAGACTGTTAGGATGATTTGTGTCTCCCAAAGCCCTTCTCGTGCTCTCATCCTGCATCACCCTGCCTGCTTCCCTCCTGTGCATCCCCTTGACGAGGGTTCTTGCTTGGGCTGATGTGAGCAGACAGCACTTGATTCAGATGAATTTGGGGGGCACACGGTGGGAAGGGGCTGGCTAAAGCCCATCCTGCCCGTCCCTCCACACAGCCAACACAACACAATCTTGCATGTTTCTCCTCTTGCTAATTCGATCGCACCCTTCACTTTGCATTAGGGATGCACACATAATGCCCGAGAGATTCATAATTTGGCCTCAGACTCCATTGTGTCCGCGTGACTCCGTGGAGCTGGGTGTAGAAGAAATATTAGCATTTTAATGAGTTTTAGGGCTGATTTTATATATATATATATATATTATTTTTTTTCTTGGACTAGCACAATGGCATGGAGGGATTTAGAGAGACCTCTTTAGAAGGATAATCTATATCCTTCATCCCCCAAATCTATATCCTGCACTCCCAAATCCCTCTTGGTGGGGGCTCCTCTGGAAACATGGGCATATATACGGGTATGAAACTATATTTTGTGCATGATGTGGCACAAGCCATGTTGCATGTGTGTCTCAGTTACCCATGCTGGCGCATCAGGGTCAGCAGCCTTTCCTCCTTGTTGGAGGAATTGTCCTCAGTTCCTTCAATGAAAAACAATAACAGAGACAGAAAATATTATTCCAGACGATGGAGAAGCCCACGGGGAAATTAAAACACTTTTTTTTCCCCCTTTTTCAGGTTTCAGTTTTACGGAAAAGTCTATAAAGTGGTGACATTTTTAACCATTTTTGCTCATTGCTTTGAACTTCCTAGCCTTGTATTCAGAGGCACCAAGGCCCAGAAGGGCCAGAAGATGTAGTTTAATGAGACAAGTTTTAAAGGTCACTCTGTGTAATAAATCTGTGCTTTTTAATATTTAAACTTTTAAGGCATTTAAACCTTTAGGCTCCTGGGATTTGCTCTACCAGATCCAACTAGATCCATCAAGCCCAGAAAGCCTCTCGCCTCCAGGATTATTCAATTTCTTATGCCTGAGATGAAGAGGGTGTCTTTATCCCAGTCCATTCATCTGTCATAACTCAGGTGCTGGTAAAGCCTTTATATCACCCTGGGATGCTGGACAAAATGTTGAGGAAACCTTATTCAAAGCCAAGCTTGAGAAGCAACCTCCCACCCTTGTTGGAAGGCAGCTGAGCAAGGGGATCAATAGAGAAACATGATGCCTCCTTAAAACTGTGCCGAAAAACCTCTCCCCTAATCTTGGCCAAGCCGTGCTGGCTCAGATTTAGAGAAAGACGGGTGCCAAGGTGGATCGAAGAGAGGGTAGAGCAGAGTTCAGGTCCTTGTTGCAAAGTTGGTGATTTTAGAAAGCTCTGCCCATTTTAGAGTCCTGGGGTGCAGGTCAAGAATACAGGATGAGATTTACCTGCAGATGAAGGAAAAGGTCATTTTGCCAGTGGTTTGGGTCAGATTTGCTTAGATAACTCTAATTTATAACCCGACAACATTTTGGAGGCCCCCAGTTGCGTTCCCCCTGCCCAGTGTCAGCTGCAGGCTCCTCTCTAACACGGTGTCAGAGCCGATGCTGTTAGCACCCAATTGCTTTTCCATCGGAAAGCATTAAGGATGCTCTTGTTTGCAGGAGGCTAATGCACTAACACACTCTGAACTGCTCAGCTGATTGGCAGTTTTCCTTATTGATATTGCAATAAAAATTAGATATTATTAAATTGAATCATTGCCTTGTAATCAGGCTCTGAGCGAGGATGTGGGCCAGAGGCACATTTCAGAAGGGTTTGCAAACCATGCTTCCAGCAGCTATATTATAAAAAGATTATAATTTTAAAAAAAAAAAAATCACTTTTCTTTCCCAAGATAAAGTTACAGAATATTTCCAGGGGTCCTCCAGTGCCCAAAAATCCAGCAGGAAAATTAAACCCTGGGAGAGCCCCAGCTCTTATTGTGGGATAGGGAAATCAGTGTGGTGCAGTCACTGCATCATATAGCAAGCAGATTTCCTCGTTACCCATCTGCACGTTAATGAAGTCACTCTGTAAACACTGTTTTTTAAAATAATGGGGCAAGGATGGCGGTCATGCAAGAAGCTTGTTGATGTTACACCAATATTGCTGCAGCCCTTGGTGGTTGTGACACTTGCTGTTGGTGGCTTGGGGCTTTTTTGGATGGGGGAAGACGGAGAAACCTACCAAAATATGACTTTTTAAATATAAGAAAGGAAATTTAATGCCTACCAGAGAGGCGGACACAGGTCCTGGGACTGCTAAAGAGGAGCTGGGAGCAGTGATGTTTGCAGGAGAGGGAGAAGAAGAAAGACACCTGGGGTCAAGAGGGCAGTGGGAGAGGACTTTGCTGTCTGTCTTCTGAAAAGCTTCTGTATTTAACAAGAAATTGGCTCGCCTCTTGATTATTCCATCTCAGGCACATTATACAAAGGCTCCTGATGCATTACAGCAGCTTTATATTAATGCTCTCGTGATGGATGCGTTTTACTGCGTGCAGGATCTGGTCCCCAAACCAACATGAATTCCATTAGGAGGCCAGCTGGGAAATGAGGTCTTTCAAGATTTAAATCCTTAAATAATTCTTTTTTTTTTTTTAATTCAGTGGCAGCATTAAGCCATCTATTTGACTTCAATTCAGTAGCGAACACTGGCCCTGCCTGCCTGGCTAATCTTTTAAGTTATCTGTATTTGAGGTAGGGCGTTATCACTGCTTGTTCATCTTCTCCCTTCTCCAAAGTCAGAATTATTTCCCTGCTTCTGTAATTATGGCAGCCTCATCAGTCGCCTGGAATTTCTGTGCTAAAATATGCTTTGTGCTTACACCGCAGCAACCTTGAGATACCTCCAGTGAATGTCACCAAAATCTGCTTTTGGTGTTGTGCCATCCCCATCTCCATGCAGGCTCCAAGACATTGGATTGAGCCAGGGATGCTAAACAGGTCTGGGGTAAAAATGCACATTAACAGCATTGCCCGGCGTAGGAATAAAGCCACCTGCTGGAAGACAATTGCAGGGAAAAAAAGGTCATTTGCAGTCTTACCCTCTCATTTTAAGGTGAAAAGGGAGGAAACTGAAAGTTTGGTGAAGGAAAGCACCTTTGGATAGTGGCTACCCAGGTGGGAAGAGCAAAATTATCCAGTGGAGAGGATGCTCAGCCCAAAGGAGCATGACCTCGTGTGGACTGGTGGGAGGCAAACAGTTTATAACGGGGTGGGGGAAATGTGTGATCACCCAGGAGCAATGCAGTTCTGGTTTCCAAAGAAGGGGTTGGAAATCCCACTCATCCAAATGTAATTTAAGCACAAATAATTAAAAAGTAAATGAAACTGAAGCGGCCAAGCAAAACAAAACCTTTAGATCAGGGTGAAACTAACTGTTCTTGTCTTGTCAGAGGAAAGAAATGTTTTCCTTGCAGGTCAGTCACTTTCCTTAGCATTTATTTATTTCATCTCCCACGTGTGTGCTGCTGCCACCAGCCTGATGGACGCACAGCCCAGACGTGCCTCCACGGGTGGGCAGTGAGAAAAGAACCGTTTTCAGTCTTGAAAAAATTAAAGCAAAAGGAGGACATGTACAGTTTTAGGACTATCATCCTAACCATAGAGAATTTATTCCTTCTTGTTTTAAAAACCAATAGGAAGAGTGTAATTATCTTGATTTTTGAGTTAGTCCTGTTTTTGATGGCTTTTGACCCCTCCTTGGCTGGCTGTAGGTAGCTCCTCAGCTGTATGGTGAGATGGTTTCCCTGGGATTTCCAGGTGGCAATAAGGAATGAAAATGTGCTTTCAGGGAGTGAACGAGTTTTGCAGCGAGTTCTGTGGCTCCCCCAAAGTGCTTCTGATGCCCAAAAAACTCACACCACATACCAGCTGCTGACATCCCACTTTGTCCCTGTTTCTTCCAAGCCTGGTTGGTGGCACCAGAGAAGTAGGGGGCAATCACATCACATCCCCTAAAGCCATCAAAACCCAAATGGTTTCACTTTGCAAGCAAGAAGCAGATAAGCAGGGACTCCTTTTGCACCCACTGAGCTTTTTCTCTCTTCTCCATGGCTATTTTCTCAGCTACGTTTTTATTTTTTTTTTTCACAAAACAACTTCTATGCTGCAAGAAGTGTAATGTCTGCTCCTCTCCTCTTTCTTACAAATTCCTGAGCCTCTTAAGTCCACAGAAAGCACCCTGGGTTTGCTCATGAGCCTCTTGTGTTTGGTGCAGAAAGCACCACTGCTCACTGGGAAGTGGGCACAGAAATGACTTATCAGGTGATCAACCTGTGTCTAAAGCCTGGCAAGAAACTGTTGGGCTGGTTTGAGCTGGGGACCTAACCCCAGCAGCAAGAGGCAAAAGACCACCACCAAAGAAAGGGGGATTTCCCTAGAAAAACACTCAAACTTTTCTCCTTGAAAATGTTTCAGTATAACAGCTAACCTTTATCCAGACACGATCTGAGCAGTATCACTTCTGATCAAAATCCTTCTCCTTGTGCCTGTGTTGCTTGAAGATGATGTCTTATACCTTGCGGATCCTGCAGCTTGGAGCTGGAGGCCCGACACTTTCCAGACCAGGCTCTTAGTTAAATTAAGATCAGCAAGAATAAGCTGCCTAACTTGAAAAACCTGCATTAGCCCAATCTCTATTCATGAACGCATTATGTTGAATTAATGTTGTTATAGAATTAGCTCCTAAGAGGCTTGGAGATGTCACCTCCCTTAAGTTGCTATTATTTGTAGCCCTCTCTATGGTGAATACACTCACAAGGAGTGCTCCAGATCATCTAAGCATCTGGTAACTTGCTGAAATTAGGAAACCGCATGGGTTGGGGTTACTTTCTTCTTTTTCTTGACTGCAGGCCTAACTTCTCAAATCATTGAAAAGCAAAAACTCCCTTCTGCTCCAGCACTGGATTTGCCTTTCCTTTCCGTTCCTCAACCTTCTGCACCACAGCTCTGAATCTCAAATCTACTCATGAAGGTATTCCCTTGGCAAGAAAGCAGCACACAGCAAGGTGCCCCTCCCACTTACAGATGCAATTGTGAAGATACATAAACCTCACATAGACTTTAACTATGTTTCTTTGGGGGAAAATAAAAGTTTCCCAAATGTTTGATTCGGGAAAAAGCACTGTGAGGATTAAAGGAAGGCAAAAAGAGATGTTGAAGGTGAGTTTGTCTCGTCTCCCTGCTGCAGCTTGTGGCTTGGCAGAGAATGACCAAGGCTGTTTGGAGACATCTCCGCATCACTTCCCAACATAACCCATGGCCAACTTTCCTCTCTCCCTCCTTGGTCCCCCGTGTCAGCAGCCAAGGGACCCGCCTGGTTTTATTCCACCTTGAGCATGCTCACCACAGCGGACAGGTTTTCTCAGATCATCAAAAGCTGCTGGACACCCTAGGGTGAGGTGGCGGCTGGTATCAGCATTTGCAGCTTAATGTGCCAGTTGTGAGGACAGAAGGGGGACCTGCCTGGAGGCGAATGGGGTCAGCAAGGCAAGAATTGGGTTTGGAATTTAGGGCTTGCCCCACGGGTACAATTGCAGCTCACCAGCCTCCCCCGTCATGCCTTATTGCCTAACTCATTTAAAGGAAATTAAACAGAAGAAAGAAAAAAAAAAGTAGAAGAAAAAAAAAAAAGAAAGAAAAGAAACCCAGGAGTTAATTGAGTCTTACATTTTCTAAGTGCAAACGAATTTGACACTTGGCTCTCCATCTATTTCTGGCATGCAGATGCAGGAGCACGTGTCCTCTGCTCGCTCACCAAAATGGACTGAAAAACCCAAACTTTGTATGTCGCCAAGAGGTCCAGAGGGGAGACCAGGCTGCATGCAGGCAGAAAGGCTTAAAAACCTGGGGGGTTAGCATTTCTTGCTAGAAATGCCTCCATACAGGGCTTTTGGAGATATAGGTTTTTCGTGTGGAAAGGGAAGAGAAGCGAGAGGAAAAGCATAATTTCTCTCAGACTCAATGTTGCAGGTGATTAGTGCACAATATACCCTGAGAAGCTTTAGTATTTAACATGGAGGTGATAGTGGGAATTTATGAGAGCTCATGGACAATAATTGCTTTCCAGAGAGGCTTTGATTAAACATTATGGATCCACATTATGCAAATTTATTGCATGGTTAATACGACTCCAAAAGAACACAGTGGCACTTTCAAAAGCAGTTTAAAAAAAAATAAAAAAATCAAAAAACAGAGAGCCTAAGACCACAGTGCTTCTTGGCCCTACCCAAAGACCTCATTTCAGGATGGTTCAACACTGAAAAAGTCATGGAGCAGCTGAAGTGAATGAGATAAGTGGGGAAATACAAAGAAGATAAAGGCAGATAAATTCTACCTGAATATTTCACATTTCAGCTTGATATTGGCATTAAAATCAAGTTGACACTGACATTAAATCAGTAGCAAACAACTCTTTTCCAACAATGTCTTTGTTGTTGTTGTTTTTAACCTGGCCCATTACCCAGCATAGCCGGAGTGGTACGAGATGGAAATCTGATGCATTTCCCAAATTTTGCATTCGTCCCAGAAGTGCTGGGGGAGGAGGGTCATGTTGTTTGTTTTCCTCTCTTCTACACTTTTGGGTGTCATTTGTCAATGTCTTCCACAAAATAACATGATTTATGCCAGCAGGCTGATTGTACGTCCTTCATTAACTTAGACAGATTTGCTTGTTTTTTAAAACTATTATTATTATAAAGCATATACTTCCTTCCAGAAATCAAGGTTAGTAAGAACACAGATCCCATCAACATCTCTTTCTCAATCAAACAACTAAAACATGGAAATAACACGTATCAGCGACAGCAGTCAACAACCAAGTCTTCTTTGGCTGACATCTGCTGTAATAAAAACAATGTTTTGGTCAATGACCAGGATCTAGGAGCTTGTAAGGAAAGCCCTTGCTAGAAGGACCTCAAGTTTCTGGAGGTTCCAGAGCATCCCTTCCCTCTCTCATGCTTGGAGCAGCAAGGGTCTTAAAGAATCCTTCCCTGGTGTTAATCAAAGCTTCTCCCAGCAAGCAGAGATCTCTTTCTTCCCTCCCAGATCCACCAAGCCTTCCCTTTTAAGCTATATATACTTTAAAAGATGTAACCCAGATAATAATTGCTGCCTGTAGATTATTCAATGATGCCTCCCTTTATTTCTCTAGAAAATACTTATGGCTGCTGCTGCTGCAGCCGCTGCTGGCAAGAGGACAAATTGGCAATGCATTAAATTTTTAATAAAAATAGAAGCAGAGGACACATAACAAGGCTCATTTAGAGCGGGAGGAGGGGAGGCCAAGCAAGTGCAGACCCAGTGGGTAGAATCATTAGACACGGGCGGTCGGACCTGACACTACGACCGCTGTCATGCTGGAGGGGAGAAATCCCCTCCTGGAAGATGCTGGTGGGGATTAGTGCAGTTAGACAAGGCAGAAGGATTTCTCCCATTGTTTTGAAGCTATTTGGCAATGCAGCATGAGCCTGCTGGGGCTGGGGTGATAATGAGAGGCAGCGAGGTGTTGGCAGCAGAAACCATCTCTAAGCCCCAATCTGAGATGGGTCCCCAGATATCTTCTTTCCTCCAGCTCCTCTGTGATCCCCTGCTTGACTTTGGGATCATTTTTTTTAAAGGTGATTCTAAGATTCTCCATGATTCTATGATTCTACGACTTGGTTTCCCCATATACGCAGTCCTCCTCCGACTGAAATTGCAACAGGCTCTCCACCTCCAAGCAGCAGCAGCTTTTTCTTGCAGGAGTATTTTGGTAGGAAAATACTACAGCCTGGACCCTTAATGTGGAGACTCGGGTCTGGAATGGCTTCTGCCCCACAACCACCCCACATCCCAGAAGATCAGATACGCCACCTCCCAGCCGTCACAGCCCCATTAAAAGCAGTGCCCCAGCAAACATCCTGTGCTCAAACTCTGGCTGAAATAAAAGCCAAAAAGCATTTTCTAAGCAGCCCAACCTGCCTGCAAGCAGCACTTACAGAAACTATAGGTGCAGGGGGATGAGGCGTCCCCAGGGCACCCCAGCATCCCATCTCCATCCCGGGGTCATTTGGGTACCCTGCCTGAGCTTCGTTGCGAGGGGCGTTTAATGAGATGAACTCCCTCAAAGCCCAGTGAACTGGATTTAATGTGTTTTTAATTGTCCGGGGTTGTGTTTTTCTACCGGAGAGAAGGCAAATTAGAGCCATAAGAATGAGCTAATTGGAGCAGGGCAAAATTTTTGTGCTGTCAGGGATGGTTTTCAACAGGACTCAGCCCCAGATAAGGAGGGGGGGTGGGGGATGGGGGTTGGCCAGTGCTGGCTGTGTTGTTTCATAGAGAAAAATGTGGAAACTACCTGTTTTCTCCCTTCGCAGATTTTAACTCTTCGAGGAGCTTTCCCTTCCCTCCTTTTTGCATTAAGAGAAAGCAAAAATAGGGATCTGGAAGGTGGGATGCTGGGAACCACTCACTTTTTACTTTTGCCTCATTTTACTGAAAATGGTTAATTTTAGTAAAGGTTGCCATTTCATACCACCTTTAACGCTCAAATGTGATCTCAAATACCCATCCCCTTTCCTACTACCAGCTGGCTGCAGGATCAGGCCCTGGCCCCACAGTCCTGTGTGAGGGTTCCCTCTCCTCCCCACCAGACACCCTTTCTGAGGGACAGTGTGACACTGCATCCTGGCACCCTGCTGTCCCCGTGCACTGCATGTGACACTCCAGAGATATGTCCTTTTAGCTCCAGGGCACAAACCTTTCTGTCCTTCCAGGTCTTGGAGCTACAAGTGCTGGGGATGGCTCCTGCTGGGTGCTGGGACATATTTCTTGCAATACCTTTCCATCCTATAGCAGCTTTTATCCAATAATCTTAAAAGCACTTTCTGAGTAATAATTAATTAAGCTTCATAGGCTCTTTGTTCAATTCCAGAATGTTAATAAATTATACTTTATTATTTATAAAAATATACCATGTAATTTTTCTCTCCCGCTATTACCCTGAACAGTCACTTACCCTATATTAGCACAGTTTAATTCCAATTTGGCAAGTGTGGTCTTTAAGCCTTTGATGTTTGTCCATTTTGGGGGGCTGTTGAAGAGCCGTAGAAAGAAGAGGGGTAGGAGAAATAAGAGGAATAGGAACACGAGGCATGAGGTTCGGGTGGTCCTGCCCAGCTCATTATATTATGATTATGATATATTATACTGAACTGCTTTGCATGTTTTTACTAAAAAAGATATTATTATTACCCTTATCCTCACATAGAATTAGGTGTATTGCTTTTGCCTTCAGCCCCCTGCTAACCCCTGTATAATTCCTAGTCCAGGACCTTGTGTCCATTTCATTTTTCCTCCTCTAAGACACACCAAAGCTACTTATCCAGACTGCGAGACTGGGGCCAATTTCTTCTCTGCTCCCAAATCCTCTTGACCTCAGCAGCCTCCAGCTTAGCCCTGAAGCAACCCAAAACCATGCATTTCTTTCCAGTGCTGAACACAGAGCAAGCAGCAGCTGCCTGGGCAGGATTTCATTTACCCATGGGGTGAGAGCCACATGGAGGGGAAGCAAACAGGAGTTAAGAGAAATAAGCCATCGAGATGGTTTCTCCAAAGCACTATGTACTTTTGCACGAGAAAAGCCAGCGAGGGATGTGCTTAATGGTGTTGAAAGGGGAAAAGAGAGAGCAAGACACATCCCAGATCCTGAAGTAAGTAGTGGGGGGAAGGACACTATTACAGGGTTATAATCTCTTGCGTTAGATGCTCGGAAGGACAAGAGATGAGGGGAGAGCAGCTCAGAGAAGCTTATGAGCTGACCTACAACAAGCCTGTATCCTTCCTATTAACGGGGTTTTATGTGGCACCCATCGTGGGTTAAGCCGCTGCATATTATGCCTCTCCAAAATCACCTGCTGAGCTGTCCTAGCAGACCTCAGCATTTTCACGAACAGCATTAAACTGACCCATTTCTACTTATTTACTCAGTTTGTACTGATGGTGCTCACCTGTAACCTGCTAAGATCAGGATGTGGATGGGAAAGGGCAGCAATCTCTTGGTCTACTGACGAAACTCTAAAGCATCCCTCTGGACACATGTGAGCATGTGACTCTTTGGCAGGCTCAGCCCAGCTTATGGGTGGATCTGTATTGTTAAAACCCATTTTTTGTTTTAAGATATAAAGTACTACATCCTTTGTCACCTGTTGGTACCAGGCAAAGTAAGAAAGATGTGTGAGGGAGCAGCATGACCCAAAATGTCTGTTGCAAATTTTACAAACATTGAATGCTTCAGGAAAACTGAGGGCCTGCATGCTCACCCTTCACTTTGCTCCTCAAGTGTTTCAAAACATCACAGAGCAATATCTGGGGAGTAAAGAGGTTGCTCAGCTCTTTGCCCAGGGCATGAGAAGGGTGAAAAACCTGGGGGAGACTAATGTGATCCTATTCAGGAAGATGGAGAGGGGCAAAGTGGAAAATGCACACTGGAGAGAAACCCCACATTCATCCCCATGGGCTGGTAGCAATCCCCCCACCCTGAACCTGATTTGGGGGATAACGTGCTAGGGGGGCTGGGGCTGGGCAAGGCAGTGAGGATCTGCACATACACCCCAGTTCAAACCCTCCGCTGGCTCCAAAATCTGTGTAACCCAGAAGCAACCAGTGACAACAAACCTCAAACACCCTAAAAATTCATTTTACTGCAGTTCAGGTTAACTATATATATATATATATATATATATATATATATATATATAAAATCAGCCTTTAACTTCTACATTTTCCAGTTAGTTCTGAATTAATATCAAACCTGGAAAAAAAGGGGGGAGCAGCATTAAAAAAAAGCAAAATGATGGGCTTCTCCTTAACTTGAGCAGCATCAGAGGGTTTTCCATGCCACCTGTGACAGCTTTGAGCACAGCACCAGCAAAGCATACATTTCGTTAGTGGTTGTGCTTGTTGGTGGGTTAATAATTTAAACTCGGCAATGTCTAAACCAAATTGCGAGCCTTCTGGAAGAGGCATCACCTACCATGTGCATGTCAGGAGGATGCCAGCCACAGCTTGTTCATTAATGCTTCTTTAATTGGTGTTTTGGGAAGCTAGAGATGGCCATGCGGGGATTGTGTGGGGAAACTGAGGCACAAAGGGACAGTCCTGGCAGCAAGGCTGGGCTTCCTTTTGCAATAGGAATTTCAATCCATAACACCATCCTTGCTCACTGTGTGGATGAATGGTTGCATTTCTCCATGCTGGGTTTGCTGATATGAGCCTGAATCCCACCTCTTCCTCGGGAGAAGTAAAACCTCCTTGGGAAAGCTTCCCTTCTCCCAGTTTACAAAATGCAGCTGTTCATTCTCAGCCAAGAACCTCGAGCTCCTTCAGAGGGCAGGGCAGATTTCTTTCTCCTTCCAAACTAAAACTGCCTTCCTGGGGGCTGTTGGGAAGATGCTCCTGAGGTTGGTTTTTCCCAGGCCAGGGTGTTTGTGAAGGATGCTGAGGGGAAAGCCAAGTGCTGGTTGTCGCTTCTCTCCACTTTGATTCCTTTATTCTTTTGTTTTATTTGGGTATAATTAACAGCTTTGCCTAATACAGTATTAATTCATTGTGTCACTGCATTAATTAGCATTAAAGAGGCCCTTATATCACTGTCTGGAACGAGAGCGGATCCAGCAGCAAAGTCAGAGAAATTTTTGCTATCTGAGTGTGGCACAAGTGCAGAAGAAAAACATCCAATTTGACAGCATCCAGAAAAAGCCATTTCCTGGTGGTGTGATGCAGCATCCCAACCATAGCAACTCCATGGGGGTACTGGCCAAAAAAGTGCTGTTTGTGGGAGAAAAAGACTAAATCCTTGGATTCCCTGCTTGGGAGCTCCTGCTTGCTAAAAAAATGTAAACTTGGAGACATCTCTGGCAGTGCTGCATGAAGCCCCCTTCTCTCTCCTCTCCCCCAGGATCAGTGATGCTGTGATGCTGGATGGGAAGGTAAAGGATTCTTAGCTACACTTACAAAAGGGGAGGGGAAAATTGCTTTTTGAGTTCCTGAAAAAACTATAAAGAAAGATTCAATGAAAATTTAAAAATAGGAAAAAATCTTCACGGCTGTGCTTTGATGCAGCTTTCCAGGGACTATTTGTTGTTTTTTTTTTGTTTGTTTGTTTGTTTTTGTTTTTTCTTCCTGCCAACATTTTTCCTCCCTTTGAACAGAAGTGATTAAAGACACCAAAGCCCCAATATTATTAGTGCAATGTTACCTAAAACCACCAAAGCTGGGAAATCTGTTTAAGGCTCTCCGTACCTTCCTCAGGGGCTGCAGCACAAATTCAGACTTTAGCAACGCTAGCCCATTTTTGGCAGGTTTTGGCAGCAGAAAAGAGGTTGACACAAGGTCACTTTGCTCCAGGTGACCTCGTGGATGATGTCCTGAAATGCTGGGTAAAATATTAAAAAATGAGGATTTTTTTCACTGGTTCTGAGAATAGATAAATACCTGGGAGGTCATGAATTCCCGATAGGAAATTTCAGCTTTTAGGGGTTCAAATTAAAAAGACAAGCTGCCAGTGGGTCACTTAGCCTGGCATTGGGAGTGGGAATTGGAGAAGGAGGATAAAATTGCTAAAGGGGAATATAGTTGGTGGCAGGCTGCATGGGGAATGTGCTGGCGGAATCAAACCACCTTTAGGGAGGTGGTTGGTTAGCCTGTTGTTTGGTGAATTCATAGAATCACAGAATCATGGAATATCCTAAGTCAGAAGGGACAACAAGAACCTTCAAGCCTACCTTCTGGCTCCACACAGGACCACTCAAAAACCAGAGTGTCTAGAGTGTTGTTCAAACACCTCTTGAACTCTGACAGGCTCGATTCTGCGACCACATCCCTGGGGAGCCTGTTCCAGGGCCTGACCACCTCTGGGTGCAGAACTTTTCCCTAACCCCCAGCCTGACTGTCCCCAGTCCCAGCTCCATGCCCTCCCCTCGGGTCCTGTCTCTGTCCCCAGAGAGCAGAGCTCAGCACCTGCCCCTCTGCTCCCCTCGTGAGGGAGCTGCAGGCCGCCATGAGGCCTCCCCTCAGCCTGCTCTGGGCTGAACAGACCAAGGCACCTCAGCCGCTCCTCGTATGCCTCCCCCTCTGGACCCTTCCCCAGTTTTGTAGCCCTCCTTAGGAAGTACTCTAATAGTTTTACGTCGTTTTTCATAATGTGGTGCCCAAACCGGCACACAGTGCTTGAGGTTAGTGCTCACTAGCGCAGATCACAGTGGGACAATCCCTTCCCGTCCTTTGGCTGCCAGTGCATTCTGATGTCTCTTGTTCGACTTGTCAGAACCCCCAGACCCCTTTCTGTGGGCTGGTCTCCAGCCTCCCGTTCCCCAGGTTGTACGTACAGACAGGGTTGTCCCCTCCTAGGTGCAGGATCTGGCACTTGCTCTTGTTAAACCCCATGTTGTTTGTGACTGCCCAGCCCTCTAATCTGTCAAGATCTCTCTGCAAGGCCTCTCCATCCTTGAGGGAGTCAACAGCTCCTCCCAGTTTAGTGTCATCTGCAAGCTTAATTAGTGTGCATTCGAGTCCTGCATCCAGATCATTTATAAAAACACTGAAGAGAACTGGCCCCAAAATGGAGCCCTTCAGAACCCCTCCAGCGACTGGCCACCAGCCTGATGTAATCCCATTTACTGTAAGCCTTTGAGCTGACCTGCCTGCGTTGGTCACCCATCATAGTATGCATTTATCTAGCTATGTGCTGGGCATTTTGTCCAGAAGGGCACTGTGGGGCAATTGAAAGCTTTGCTGAAATCCAAAAAGATTTCATCCACTGGCTTCCTTTGATCAATTAGGTGACTAATCTTCTCCTAAAAGGAAATTAAGTTCATTAAGCAGGACTTTTACCTCGTGAACCCAAGTTGGCTATGACCAAAGACCAATGGAGTTGCTTTGACTTTCGGTCAGTTTTTACTCCTTGCTGCCTGGCAGGATGCTGACAAAAAGGCAAAATACTCCATAAATATGTTTGGGGTTGGGATGCTCCACAAATATGAAGGGCTGGGATGCAGGTTTTGGGGAAGTGTTGGAAGTCCCAGGGTGGTGTCAGGGGTCATCAGGACTGTTGTGTTTCATCAGAGAGTTGGGAGCATGGGTAAAATATGGGGAGGAGAGAAGTGATGGCAAATGATACAAATGGGAGGGCAGTGAAAAAACAAACAAACAAACAAAAAAAAAAAACCAAAAAAAACTTCCATCCCAGGTGCTAAAAATCCTGGGTGTCTGCGGTTTCGTCTTGCCATAAGAGCAAATAAATAAAGGCAGAATAACTTTTAATATGATTACCTGAACTGACACCGTGAATTTAAACTGAACAAAATCAATGCAATGCTGAGGCATCTCTCAGCTCTATTGACAGTGCTGGCTGGTGATTTTTCCCCTTGAACTAGCAGAATAAAAACTAAAAGCTGCATTAGTTTTTTTTAATTAAGACTCCGGCATTATCAGGCTTTACAAGACAGAGCCAATGCACAGATGAATTACCATTTAATTAAGCTTTCCAAGAAACTTTTGAAGACTGCAGATTAAATGTGGGCTCTGATTTCTTGCATTTTTTTTTCCAAGAGAAGTTTTAATTGTTTTCCCCGAGTTTGATAAATAATAATAATAACACAAATAATTATCTGCAAGATATAGCTTGCTGATTTTCCATTTTCAGAGCATCCTGGCTATAAAGAAGTATATACAGTTTGAAGGCAAGACAGCTGTGGTGTATTTATGCCCCAGATGTGGGGGACAGAGCCAGCAGCCCCAGATGCCCCAGACTAAACTGTCAGCACAGAAAATTCAAGGAGTTAGCCCACAAATACAATGACGAAAGGGGGATTTGGAGAAAAAATCCCTGCATATTGCTTACATTTATTGTCTTTATTTCACCTGCCGGAGATTGCCGTCTGCTTTGCATTGGGATGCAGAAAGGGACAGAGGCATTGCCTGGATGGAATTACATTGGTTTTCCCTGGGGTATAGGGCAGCATGTGGCAAGGCTCAGAGATATCGAATGAGAGTGAAGCAGGGCACGTACGGTGTGTGCTATCGCCTGTCCTCGGAGGGGATTTCCTGAAGGGGGTTTTGGTTGCCAGGTTTTCCCTGATGGTATTTTCCAGTGGCTTTGATATTATGAATACGTATGCTTCAGTGCCAGTCTTGGTTCTTTATTTATTTGTTTAGGCCCGGTGGTAAAATGACTTTTTAATCCCATTACAGGTTCAGTGCAAGTGTATCTGAGTGTTTCCAGAAAAGCAGAACAGAGAAACAGTAAGGATAAAGAAATCACTCCTAAACACCTGGGAAAACCCGCTCCTGACCTCAGACTCTCTGCTCCAAGCTCCTGCATTTCACTCTTTTCCACCGTTTTACCAATAAAACACTTTTTACCTGAGCTGGGGAAAGCTGAGAAATAAATTGAATGCTAACCACAGTTAGCAGACAGCTTGCTGCTTCTTCAGCTTCTCCTCCCACAGCAGGTCCCAGCCCTGCCTCCAGAGCTGAGGTGTCTGTGTAGTGTTTTGGGGGAAAATAATAACCCCAATATACTTTTCAAATACGGGAAGTAAAGGCAACAGTGCAGTGCAGCTAAAAGCAATGTGCAGTGATGCTCAACACTGATTTCAGACCCTCCCCAAGAGCCACTCAGGAGGTTTTGGAGATACTGGCAGGTCTGCGCATCCCTTTGGGACATCCACAGACATATCTCAACATGGCCCCATAGGGGGAAAGCCCAGCAGGAGGGCTGTGAGTGTAACCAGGCAGAAATAAATGCTCAGACACCTGGTAACAAGAAAGAGGCACTGAAGTGGGATGAGATTATAGAGCGAGAGACCTGGTGGGCTGCTCTGTACAAATCAGTGCTATGCACTAAAACATGCACTAACATTTGTGTTAATATATGCACCAGCTTGCACTCATGCACAGAACAGGGCTGCACCAAGCCCCCTCTCACCCCCTGCCAGCTTCTTGCCTCTGTGCTCAGCCCCTTTAGGGGGGGCAGTTTAGGCTTCTGCAGTTCAGCAGAACATAGGAAAAAGAGCTAGCAGGGTGCTCCCCAGTTTGCTTTTGACTCATTGCATGCTCCGTGTCTCAATTTGTTTGATTTTCAACATTTTCATCTTTATGAGCTGCTCTGTATCTCAGCTCGGTCTCCACAAAACAAAGAAATCCCACTCGACCCCAGCCCTGTGTCAGATAAGCAAGCATAAGAAATTTGGAGGATCTAGCCCCTAAAGTAGATATTTTTGCCCCAAAAAAGACAGATCTGCCCGCCAAATCCTGGCTGGAGCACCTGCCCGGGGCTAGCAGCAATGCTGCGGCTCCAGTGCCATCTCATGGGTGCGCAGGGATGCTGCAGCCCTGCACAGCATGTGGCCAAGCATTTGCTCTCGGGCCACTTCCAGACCCCCTGGCAGCAGAACTGCTTGTCTGGAGCAGAGCAGGTGTGTGCGACAGTGAGGGGACATGCGAGGGAGGTGACACTAGCGGGGAAGGAGTCAGTCACACCAGGGCTCTGCACCCAAAATAAAAGAGGAAAACCATAAAAAATGGGAGTGCCCACGGAAATGGTTGATTTTTCACAAAGTTTTGGGGGACACTTGTCTGGCTTTTGCAACAAAGCATGCTGGTATAAGGAGGAGAATCCTAGCAAGTGGGAGTAGGGTGTGGAAAAGCAAAATAATGTGGGTTAGCAGCGAGCTGCTGCTGCCATGGCCCTGAAAAGGGAAGGGAGCAGTCTGCTGGTATCATTGCCACAGCTCATCATTGCTGAACACATTGTGCAGACGATTTTCAGTGAGAAATTCTAACAGAAAGAAATAAAATAGGGGCTTTCATCTCTCTCTATACATATGTATGTGCATATAAATGAAAATGTCTTGGCGCTCTCCTTTGCAGCCCTCCTGCAGAACTATACTGTAGCAATGCTTGAGCTTGCAGCCGCGTCTCCAGGCTGTGCAGGCAGACCTGGAGATGGCAGTGCAGCCCTTCAAATGCAGAGCCTCCTCCCAGCCCCTTATTTTAGGTGAAGCCAGGAGCAAGGCCTGATAGCCAAAACTTTGCTTCATCCTAAACCACTTATTCCCCATCCCCTGTGGCTCTTGAAATGAAAACTTTGCCAGGCCATGATTTTTTCTTGTCATAAAAGAATGAATCAGTTTGGGGGAATTAGCCAGATTTGGCCTTGTGATTTGGGAGTGAATCCCACAAAGTGATTGCAACTCTTGCATCCACTTGCTGCAATTTAATCCCATATTTATGGCCTGGCACGGCAAATCACATCATCAGCTGCTTCCTTGCAAGTGTGTAATTGTGGGCTTTATGGCACTGCTGGCTTGGGACTCCCCAAATGAATCTCCTCTGCCTCTTTTTTCCCCATTCCATGCTCAGTTTGCCCATGCTCTGGGGCTGGGAGAACCTTGGGCATGCGGGTGCTGCTGGAGGTGGTGCTGGGAGGGCTCAGCCATGCTCCCCAGCAGTGCCTGCTCCTGGTCAACAGCAGCAAGAAACCCTGCCCAGGGAAATGCGATGTGTTCCCTTATCGTAGAGCCTCTTGCAAAATCTGAGCATCCCCAAACAGAGTTTTCCTCTCTGCCTATGTTGTTATTGTATAATTTCATTCATAAATCACCTTCACATCATGCAAAGATCAATGGGGATTTAGGCAGGTCTTCCAAGCGAATTGAACATGTTTTGCTAAAAAGATCCTAAAACCTTCTGCCAATGACCTTCACACAACCCTGATGAAATCAAATGAAGCTGTCTGAAGCATGTGTTATACTGCAGAGGGAACAAAATATCTGTTCAGATTGCCTTGGGGGGAAAAAGCCATTAACACCAAAAAATGACTTTCGTCTCTTGTACAACACAGCAATGATCACCAAATTATTTAATACAATAATTTTAAATCCTGGACAGAGATTTTTTTTTTAATGGATTCTAGCTCTTTTTCATTTCCCTGGGGCAAAGCTTAATTTTCTGAGTTCCCAGGCTTTACAAGCATGTCCAAGACCCTACTCTCCATCTCCCTTGGAAAGCACTGGAGGAATTAAATCATCTGAGTCTTTCCCCCTTGCAATGAGAGGCAGGAGGGAGAAATTGCAGCCATGAGCAAGGTGGCCATCCAAGTGCTCAAATAGTCCCAAAGTGAGGGGGGGCAGCTTCAATGATATTCAGAGCATCATTTGCTGTTTAAAATTTTTTTTCTGGATTTGGAAATGGGGACTTTCCAGCATGCTCATGAGTAGGTGGGAGTTGTTCTGTGCCTCGACAGCATTTTGGGGTGATGTAGCTGATGTGGATACAGCTGGGGGATGTAGTTTGAGTTTGCTGCCTCAGTTTCCCCACCTGGAAAATAATGATTGGTTATTCTGGGTAATGCAATAAATGTATGCAGAGGCACACTGAATTCTCAGCACAAAACTCCCACAAGGATAACAGCTAACATTATGAAACCATTATAAAAACAAATCCCATTTGGGGCTGCTTAGGAGAGGGTTGAATTCTCCCCTGTGACCCCATCAGCTTCGGGGCTGCAGGGTTCTGGGCTTGCCCTGTCCGCTAATGTATCTTTTTGTTGTTTTTTTTTTCAAGTCTAGGATAAAAAAGGAGGAGGGGAAAAGGGTTAAGAAAATATCAGAAGTTGTCTTATTTTGCTGCCGGCCTTGGCGGCAAGGTTTCGGGTTGTTTTACACTGTAAGAGGCCCCATTTGCTGCCGTTCCCAGCCACAGCCTGTCTGCAGCTCCTTTTAGGAATGCCACTTCGCATAACCTCTTTTCCTTCCCAGTCCAAAAAATATGACAAAGTGTGAACGTTCGTCTGTGTTTCACTCCAGGAACACCGCTTCCCTCCTGTATTTTGCTTTTAAAGCGAGAGAGAGAGTGAAACATACACTGCTCCTCTGTCAGCACTGGGAAAGAGGGAATTTACTCGGCTTTAATAAAATCGATGGATTTCCTTCCTTGTACAACTTCCGAGTCGACCCTCACCTAAGTCCCCCTCACTCCCCCAAAACCTTCCACCCCACCCCCCAAGCTCCCACCCCCTCGATCCTCCCCAGCCTGTGCTACCCTCCGCCCATTAGCAGGGATAAAACCATCAGTGCCACTAAAGAGCCAGTATCTCCCTTCTCATCGGCTAAGACACAGGATATGGGGAGGGGGGAAGGTGTCAGGATGTCAGATTATTTTCCCCCCACCTTCCTGCTCCATAATGAATCCAGCATGGTGTTAGCCCATCAGCAGGTCCTCCAGGGGAGAGGAGAGGGAGGATTTTCTCCCGCTCGCTCCCTGGCTTAGAAATACGATGGGAATCATGATTTTCAGGTGATTTCATAGTCTGGCTATTAGTTGCAAAGAAATACAATGCCAGCCTCCCAGGGAGGCAAGGGCTGGGGGAGAGGATGGGAGGGGGTGGGGAAAAGACCAGAAATTTGGATCTGGGGGCTTTGGGGAGCTCTCCAGCCAGCTGTAATTACTCCAGCCCATTTCTAGTTGCAGTAAATGCTTACATGCTCCACCAGTACCTCGACAGGGCTCTTCCCATGCTCACACCATTATTCAGCTTGCACCAGGCACCCGATGCAGTAGCAGGGAATCCCATAACTCTCAAGGGTTCGAGGAGCAGGGACAAGAGATGCTGCATGCACAGCCCTCTCCCACGAGCCTCTCAGAGGACAGGAACATTGAACAGGACAGAACAGCATTGGGACAGGCAGTTCCAATGCTATTCCCCCAGATTTTCTGAATTTCTTCCTCTTCTTCCCCCAGCATGGTCCGAGCAGAACCACATTTCAGTTTACATCACTTGCTGCACCATATCCCCTGCCTACTTTCTGTAGGCTCCCCCTGCTCCCTGCCTGTGAAGATCTCCCCAAGGAAGCCTTCAAAAGCACCAGGCTTTAGAGCCAGCCAAGAAAATTAATCTGGAGAATAAATGCAATAAAGTGAATGAAGGAAAACTAAAGAAATCTTCCCAGGTCTTTGGCTGGGCTTATTCATGGGGCTGGTGTTGTGAGCAGAAAGCAGAAACTACCAAAGCATCCAAGAGGGATAGGTGGCATTGTGCTATCTCTGACAGCCTCACAAACACGCCCTATTAGCCATGCATTTTCATGTGCATCCAACCCCTCCTGTCAGGAGCGTGTGGTTGTTTTGGGGCCATCTGGTTGCCATCAGCCCATCCATGGCATGGGGCTCCTGGCCGGGCCAAATCTCTGCAGAGGAGGTGGCCCCCATGCTGCAGCCCCTCAGCTCGCTGCCACCTGCAGCATCCCTTCAGCCAATGTGTTTTTCTGGTGATGTATCCATGCTCCACTAGTCCTGGATCCAGCTCCTGGTTCAGGGGTAAGGCAGTGAGCAGAGAGACACCAGCATCAGAAGAAGAGCGCTGCTGGTTTGCTCTGGGAAATGAAAGCTGGGGTCTTGCAGCCAGCTGACCCTGAGCAGCCAGAGAGCCATTCACCTGCGCCATGCCTCCATTGAAAGAGACCCGAAAACCATACAGAAGAATGGGAGAAAGCCAAAAAAGGGCCCTGGTGTAGTGCTTTCCTTTCTCCTCTTTAAAAGCAGAAGGCCTTGCATTTCTTTGTGAAACCCCAATGGGGTGAGCAATGTTCAGCATCAGCCTCGCATTCCCAGTTCCTTACTTTGAAAGTGGTCATGTCATGAGTGAGTCAATAAATCTCTGGAATTAAAAGACAAAAGAGAAGGATTGCCGCTGCTGCCAAGAAATGAAATACAGGGAAGCCGAGCACCCATCTCTGCTGTGTTCAGCTGGCTGGAGCTAGGAAATGACAAGAAAGAGTTTTTCCTGGCAGAAAAACTAAATAAAATAAAATTAAATAAATAAATTAAAAAATAAAATAGCCTTTGATTTGCAAAACCGGTCCTGTGCTTGGCAAAACAAAGATGTTTAATGAATACCCTATCCACTAAGGTTTACTGGTTGGGGTAAACTTCCTTCTGGCTAATTATTGAAGTCGAATTAATTTATGCAATGCAGCCTTCGACGCGGACACGCTTATTCCAGTTTACAGCCAAGGCTGTTCTGAATTGGCTTAGCACGAACACAAATAAGCCTCGTCTAAACCGACGCCAGCTCCTGCCAGAGCAGCGCCCCAGCTGGGGCAAGAAGCCCTGCAGGGGATGCTGTGCAGATGCCACGCGTGGCACACGGTCCCGACCTGCGCCCAGTGTGAATCAGCTCTTTGCACAACCCGGCACTCCTGGTTCAGACGGGGAGCATCCGCGCGGGGAGTTCATCGGGGAGAGCAATTCTGCTTTCAATTAACTCCTTCCCTTAATCCAAATTAAGTTCGCTGTATGGAAAAATCTTAACCCTTCATGCACGTTTTTCTTCTGCTTAACTGCAGGTATTTTGCATAGCTGTTGAGTAAAACAAGCGTGTACAAATAGAGTCACATGCACCTGTACTCTCAGGCACGTGTGCGTACATATACATATATGCAGAGTCGCTCTTTTGGGGAGAGAATTGCAATTTGAAATGATGCGAGCACAGGTGGATGAAAAAGTCATACTGGCAGAAATACATGTTTCATGAGTGAAAGGATTTGTTTTATATTAAGCCACGAGAAATCCCCTGGCTTTGGTTTGCAAATGCCTTTTGCAGTTCCCATTCTGTCATCCCTGATCGCTGGTGTTTGCAAAAAACCCCAAACTCAGCGTTTCCACAGGTTCCTCAGTTACAATCCCACCCAGGGGAAGATGCTTTGACACTGCTGTGGTGGTCATAAAGCTTTTTATATAGATTTTGTCTGGTTTGAGATCAACCTCTCCCTCTTTTGCAGCTACACCCAGGTCTCTTCCTTCAAGCCAAGGCAGCACAGATGCTCGGTGAGCTCAGAAATGCCCTGGCACCTCTGAGCATCTTCTGCCTTCCCAAAGGCCAAACTTTTTACCACTTCTAGCCCTGTTTGGAGGGGAGGAAATATGAGATTTGGCACCATCCCCACCAGCAGCATGACCTGAGCTGAACTCCAGTAATGGATAAACACCTCCTTATCCACATCCTTTGGGTCATTCTTTCTTCTCTCTTACACTGGTAGAGGTTGATCATGTTATCAGCAATGGAGGTGCACCTCTTCATGCCAGAATAAGGGATTCAGGCTTTAATTAAGGGGTTGTACACAGCAACAGCCTCCAGTAGCCAGTGGACCTCTTGTTATATTTTCAGTGCCACTAATTCAGTTGTTTTCTTTAGGGCTCTTCTGCTATATCCTATCTGTAAGCCCCCAGGACCTGGCCTTAAAACATACAGGCTGTAAATCAGAGGTCCCAGCACCCAGAACTTCTCTGCTTCTCCCACAGTAAATCAAAGTCAGTTGGGAAGTTTTGAGGGGGGGCAGTTCTGTTGATTTTCTGCTGTTTGAATTCAGCTTGGGGAAGGTGGAATCAAAGCTCTGGTGAGATGGTGCTGCTGGACACAAGAAGCCCTGGATGCTAAGGCTCCTGTTTGCTCTAGCAGGTCTCAGGGCCTCCAAGATGCAGGCAGAGATGTCCAGGTAGGATTTCCCACAGCTTGCCTGGGCTTTTGTTCTGCTCTGATGCAGCAAGAGGTCAGAACCAGATGCTGAGAGGGAAACACCACAGGGCCGGTGTTCAGCAACAAGGCACGTGCTTCTCCTCCCTGCTCCTGCCCTTAGCAGTACGGCTGTCACTGCAGCTTTGGAAATGCCTCTGCAGACCACAAACCGCTGCATTTGCACAAGGGACCTGCATCCCCCTTCCCTTACATCATGCCTGCAAGCTTTGCTGCCAAAAAAACTTTTAAATTCCCATTTGCACGCTGGAGGCCAGGGGTTTCTCTCCTCCAGCCTCAGCCCCCAGAAGCCGGGGCTAAAAGGGAGGAAGATACAGCACGGACAGGGCTGCAGATCCAGGCAGAGAGCGTTGCACTACCATGGGGAAAAAGGCCACCTTTGAGTCCTGAACTGAGAAAAATGGAGCTGGAAGGCACCAAAGGGGGCTAAAGGTGGGCTCCTGCCCCAAAAATGGTACCGGGCACCAAGGTGGGGCTTCCATCACGCTGCTGTGTCATGTTTGCAGGGCAAAGATTTGCTTTTTCTGTTTTTCACCCTCCTTCAGCTTGGGGCTTGGAGCAATCCCTAACCTCTGAGGATAATTCCATCAATATCCATGTGCCAAAAGAACTATGCAAAAAAACATCCGTGAGTGGGCATTAATCCCATATTAACCAACAAGGTATAATTTCACAGCCTGTTATTTGTAACATTGTACGTGGTGGGACAAAAACTTAAGGAGGGGGATAAAAAGAGAAAAAGCAATCATATGGAAGCAATTAGCAGAAACTTCATTCAAAAAAACGTTAAGGTGCTTGTAGCATTAAGGCTCAAGTGATCTGTACTATGGGACCATAATTCACCAACACTTAATAGCATTTACCCTGCAGATGTGCATTTTATGCAGAAATATCAGCTTACCGCTTTGAAAAATTAACCTATTGAAGGCTGTCAAGCTCTGGACAAGCTCTGGGGAGTATTAGATGTTGGCTACACAGTAATCTTTTTTACCTATGGGCTGGGGGATAGATGGGTTAATTGGGGAATGGGGTATTTTAACACAGAGGCAAGAAGTGGTGGTTGTACCCTTTGTTGCAGCAGAAAGGAAACTTCCCTTGTAAAATTTACCCTGATTCAGATGGGCAGTGGATAGCACAGGAGTTTTCCAGTCTTAATGGCAGTCGTATCCCCCTTCCACACTGCAGGGATAAAATAAATGCTGGATTTCCCTGTGGGCCAGCACTTGTAATTTCCAATTGGTTTTCTAGCACAGCACGCCGGGCTGCCTCTTCAGATCTGCATTCAGCGGCCGAGGATCTGTTAGGCAAGGTGTTTTGGGGGGATGAATTATTGCCTGCCATCCCAGGGCGAAATAGGTGGGGATGCTCCAAGCCCCTGTGGAGACTTGTGGGACCCACTGCAGGTCTCAGCTGAGAGCATTTGGATGCTGCTCAAATGGAGAGGCGGGATGAGGCCAAAGCAGCTTCACTGCGCCTCCAGCTGCTGAAAGTAAGGTGAAAGATGGGAAAGGAAAGGAGGTTTTAAAGTCGTCGGCTCAATTTCTGCTAACCCCATGCACATTGCTTCAGTTTCTAAGCATTTTGCAGAGTGTGTGAAGTTAATATATCCTATACAGCCTGTTCTGGATAGATTGACTTACTGTATCTGTTGAATGTCATTTTAGGGGGTGAAAAAGCACCAACACCACCCTAACTGAACCCACTCAGGCTAAAAAGCAAATAGCCCTGTGCTCCAAGTGCCATCCCTGGGGACACCAGGGGCTTTGGGGGTGACGTGGGGGAACCAGGAGGGTCGGATCCTGACCTCTTTCCTCAGAGCAGACCAACACTGCTGGCCCTGCTCATCAAAGCAGGGGCACGAGTAAAGTCATGCCAATAGACACCAGCAGCGGATCTGGCCCTTGGCACGCCAGGGCCCTTGGCATTGGGACATTTTTCCACACCACACCCTAAGGCTCGCATTTGGGAACGGGAACAGTGGAAAAGTTTCCAGCACCACTCCCTGCCGGCACAGAGGGCACGTTGGAGAGTAGAACCGCTCATGAAATGGATTTCGGGGGACATGTGAAGTGACAATGTTACGTGTGGGGGTGGCTCTGTAGTACGCACAAGATGGGACACGAACCACTCCAACACCAGAACATGTCCAGGAACTCACCATGATTTAGGCTTCTCCATGACAGAATTGGGAAACTAACATTTGCTGGACCCCAACCTACACCTGCTTCCTCTTTTTAGCATTTTAGGGTGAAAAACATATATATTTATATATTTATAAATGCACTTATTTTACCTGGCACACCTATGCCATCACGTCAGCAGAAACCCACATAAAACAGCCCTATAAATAAATTTGTACCTCCATCCAAGCAGTCCAGCCAACACTGTCAGAGATGTTTTTAGTAAAAATGCAAAGCGACTCCACAGTAGTTCTGTGTTTTCCAGACACGGCTTAAAGCAAAGAGCACAAGGCATATATAACCCCCCTGAGTCGTCATAAACCTTCGGCATCATCAGAATCAAAGGGTTTTGCAGGGCAAGCAGTTAGCAGGCTGCCTGTGGACAGAGAGTTTGCTTTTCAGTGGGGGAAAAAAGAAAGAAAAAAGTCCCTCATAACCCTGGCATTGAATTAGGGAGGCAAAAACCAAGGTCTCTCCGTGAACGCATTTCAATTACCAAGGTGAACACTGTTCGTATGCACCGCAGGGACTCAGGGTTATTTATTCAGCCTCATAGATCACGGGCTTTTCTTAGCGGGAGTTAGGAGCAGGATCTTGTCTTCTCCATCTCTTTGAAGAACAATAAGGTACAGGAGAAAAAAAGGTCTTTTTTTTCTCTTTTTTTTTTTTTTTTTTTTTTTAAGGGCACGTATTTAATCTTATCAGAGGCAGGCAGGACAATAACAGGAAAGGGTAGGGAGGCCTCACCAGGGATGCGGAGGGAAGGGCAGGGAGTGAAGAGGGGTTAAAAGCAAAACTCAGCGATGCCCCCAGGGACATATCTAATCAGAGGCCGGGCTGCTGGGCTGATATTTAGCCTGGCAAAACACCATTCAGAGCCGCACAGTGAAAAAGCCGATTGTGTGCAGACGGGTTAGTAATGAGGAAGGCAGGCAAAGGATGAAAGGTTGTTTCCCCCCCTTGCCTGCTCAGAAATTCACCTACTTCCAGCACACTGCATGCTGTGCTATGCTCGCTCAGGGGCAGGGCAAGAAGAGATGTGTCCTGCTTGTTCTTTGGTCCCTCTTGGCATGTTGTGCTTGGAAATTGGGGTGATGGCTGTCGCATCCTCCCTCCCAGCTGGTGCCTGGATGAAATTCCTCTGCCTGCCTTTCCTCAGCCAGGATCTCATCTACAGCTTTCCTGGCAGTGTTAGAAAAAATGTAAAGGTGTTTTGGACACCTTGTTCTCTGGAATGACCCTTTCCTGCTCTGAAACTGCACAGGAAAATGTGCATTAAGGGCTCCTTCCATCCAGAGCCAGATGCTAAACAATTGATGTGACAAATACTGCAACCTTTTTTAAAAAGACTATTCAACATTTTTCGCCCCTTTATCCTTGCCTTTACCACTGCAAGAAATGGCGACCACTTGCAGTGATCACTAGGCAGAGGGCTGAAAATGAAGAAAGAAATGGTTGTTCATAAAGACACCATGGAAGTCCCTGAGACGGGAAGCTGCAGGTGCCACAAGCATCAGCGCAGCCTGGCCCTTGCACCCCCATTACACCACATTGCTATATGCCTTTGGCTGTGAAATGTAGCAGTCCTTGGGATGTTATTACATGCTTTTAGCCCCGAAAGTGAAATATTGATAATTCAAAGGTTGCTTCTGCATTTAGCACTGACTAAATACGTGCCTCTACTCTGCCACGAACCGCTGTTGCACGGGGGTGTCCTTGCCTGCTGCTTGCTTTGATGGCTTTAACCAGCAACTGTTGTAATGCTAAATGCAAAATCAGATTTGGTGTCTCCCTGGCCTCCCTCAAATAGCAGGAGGCCATTAGCTTGTCACAATATCTTGCTTTATTGACGGTATCTTTTAATTACATGGCAATATGCATCTCATCGGCAGGATCTCAGAGAGCTTAGATCAGTGCATCTTCATGAATATTTTACTGGCATTTTTATTGCACGTCAGAAAAATCAAGAAGAGATGGGAGGAAAACAAGTGATTAAAGACTTTGAAAATGAAAGAGGGAAGGCGAGGAGAGAAAAACTGTACGTTTATGAAGATAATTAAAGGGAAAGCAACATAACAAAGCCTCCTGGGGAGCAGATGTGCGGGGCAGCAAGCAGAGAGCAATGCAGTGTTAAATGCAATCCATGTAAAGGAATAAAGCCCAATGGCTTGGGACTGCTTGGGAACCACGCTTCTGGCAGCCATTCAGTCCCCAGGGAAGGCTGGCAAGGAGAGATGCGGGATGTAGGCGAGTGAACTGTTGGGGAAAAAAATAGCCAAAATGCAGAGATGTGATGTTCGTGGTCCAGGGAACACACTCTGCTCTGCATCGACCAACATCAGGCTGTGCCTGGTTCAGAGGAAGGCTGTGGACCTTGTTCCCTTATTTGCAAGGCTCACTCTGAGCACTGGGCTGGTGAATTTTGCAAGAAAAACAGCTTCTCTGCCACTCCTGGTGAGGCTTTTCTGTTTTGCATCCAATAAATATTCATTGGCCAAGAGAGAGGAGCCGGCAAGGAGGAATGGCTCAGGCTGTGGTGGGCAAGGAGCTTTGAACCGCTGATCTGATATCATCTGCTGGTTAAAATAAAAATAACAATAGGGGCTCTCTGCTCCAGACAGCTTGCAAATCCCCTCTGTGACAACGTGCAAAAGTTTTGCTCCTCCGTGTGGCATTTTTCCCTGTTGACGAAGCAGGATTGTGCTTTCTTTGGGATGTTACAAGGCTAAAATAACTTGGTGCTGTCCAAACGCCCCCTCAGATCACGGTGATCGGGGCTGCGTAATCACCTCAAACCCTTTTTCCCCACCTCAGCTGAGAGGTCTCTGGAGTCTGCGTTTGTACAAGGTGATGATCTCCAGGCAATTTCACAGCCTAGAAGTGCAGGGATAAAATGTACTTTTGTCATCCAAGCCAGGGAGAAAGTGTCATGCCTAATGAAGCCTCTTTGCTCTGGTCTAGAGCCGAAATGTTTTGCAGGTGTTTGTTACGGAGACGAGGACAGATAATGAATAAAACATGTTTGTGCTTTAGTCTCCAGTAAATGTGACAAACTCAAATCTTATGGCTGGGGGAATGATATGAAATATGAGTTGGAGCGCATCTGAGACACTCGTAACTAATCCAAGATGTTGGGCTGTGTGTTCTTGCTGCTACGGGGTATGGGTCGAGCCAGGTTTATAAGGGAGCAGGGAAACAGCGAGGGGCTGGAGTTATCTTTAAAAAGACAGCAGGATGTGACCTCTGGCCGCTGATGATATAATTCTGCGCATTAAAGTGAGTGTTGTCTTTGTCCGTTTGCTCCAAGTCTGAGCTGACCCCATTGTTTTCGAGCCCCAAGGAGAAGCGAAAAGGGGAAAAACATTTTAGATGCCAAAGTTCATTACATTAAAATGCACATGCTGAAAAGCCTCCAGAGCCCATCAGTATTATTAGCGCTCTGAGGTCAGCACTGCATTGAGCAGCCAACAAATAAAGGATCACTTTAGGAGCAGCAATTCTCCAGGATTTATTCCTGCACGTGTCCTCCAGCATGCTGCTGCTGTGCCCTGATCTAGCAGGGGCATATACCAAGCTTGGGTGTTTCACACTTTTTGAGGACAAAGCCATGATTCTCTATATAAAGCTCACATTATTTCTACTGGTGCTTGCTGGAGGCTGAACAGAATCTGGATGGAAAAATGGTGAGAGCAGCTGGGTGGGTCCGGCCCCGGGTGCGATGGGGTGCCTGATCCCCAGTCGCTGCTCCCCGCACAGCCCAGGGACTGCCCTGGCCACACTCCAGTGCAAGGAGGAACAGGAACAGACTGCAAAGTCTATGCTCCGAACACCCCTGTTAGCCAATTAATTCTTTCCTGATCCATTTTCACCATGCCTGCACTTCCTTTTACATCATTATTTGTAAGCATGGATCCAAATATTTCCCCGGAATACACCTACGCTTTGTCTAAATTAAGCAAAGAAAAGGTTATCTACGTGCTCCAGGTCAGCGCTGGGCTCAGGCCCTGCAGGTCCTCCCCTCTCCATCGTTTTTTTTTTTCCTTCCACAATCCTTTACTCTCACTTTTTGAACCTGACCCCATGCATATGCGCTGTCTTTGTCACTGGAAAACAACAAAAGCAACTGTTGGTGCCATGGCAGAACCCAAAACGCCTAAAATAGATGTTCAGGAGAAAGTGCTGACTTAGTAACACACAGGGCTGTGTCTCCAGCTGGTTCAAAGCAGCTTGCTCATTTATCTTCCCATTAATTAAGCCAGAACCTTTTGCTAGTCTGTATTCAAGAGGATTCCCCCAGTTACACACCACTCAGCTGAAATCACGAGGAAGTAGAGAGCTTCGTATCTCAGCTCTGCAAACCACGAGCTGCCACCCAGAGACAGGTCCTGGGCTCAAGCCATGAGCTATGAGATAAAATAATACAAGGCCATCCAAAAGCATGATATTAACAGTTCCTAGCTTTCAAAATCTGACAGTTTTGGGAATGCAAAGTACAAAGTATTGTTTTATGCACATCCTGATATGAACCCTCGCCCTCTGCTTTTTGCTTTTAACCTTTGCACTCTGAGCCGCTTTATTCCTCGAGGGATGCTCCATCCACTCCACAGCCTTCTCCATCTTGTTGAGCATCCTTTTTTTTCAGTGCTTAATGCAAATCCCCCCCTGGAGCTGGTCTGGAGCATTTCAACCCTGCTGAAGATCCCTTGCTCCAACAGCTCACTCCAGCAAGCTTTCCCACCAGGATCTCACAGCTCACCTCAGGTACTGCTTTACACAAGCCTAAGCCTCTGCTCCAAACTCTTTTCCCTTCACTTCTGTCTGCAGATTCTCTGTGTTCTTTAACCCAGATGGCTTTGCCCTGTCAAAAACATTAACTGTCAAAACTACTGAAGGCAGCTGCTCAACCGCTCTGTTTTGGACCTGTTCCTCTTTCCAAGAGGAAAGAACGAAACAGTGCGCGGGGTTTCAAATCCACCATGATTTGCCAAAAATACTTCAGCACCAACACTTGCCTTGCACAGGAGTTTACTACCTGCCAGAGAAGCATTCTGGTGAGTACTTAAAAAAAAAAAAAAAAAAAAGTCCCAGGAAAATTGTTTTCTTTCTACACTGTAGAACGGTGTTTGTTAATTTGAGATGAGATGCTTGTTAATATAAACACATAGATGTTCATGTAAAGCCATAACCTCTCTGAAGCCACTTGAAGGCACCTGGAGAGCAGAGGGGCTCGGATTCACTGTACAGAGCAATGGTAGGGGAGCTGTGCAAGGTCACCTTGGGGACCAAAATGGGATTTTGCCTTTTCAGCACCAGGAGACCCATCTAGGAGGCCTTGGTGGCTCAAACAAATCCATCAGCCCTCTAGAAGCAATTATGGCCTCTGTGTGTTATACAAACCGGGGTATGGCTGAACTAGCAAGGATTTGGGTGATGCAAATGCTTGCACATCCATGGCAGAGCCGGGTAGGATTAGCAGCTCCAGCCTGCGATGTGCAGATGCCTGCAGAGCCCCTGCAGCTCCCAGACCCACACACATCCTCAGACACTCACGATTTTACCACCAGGCAAGTGAGCAAAACAGAAAGTGGCAGGCAGCTGCCCTGAGCTACCCATTTTATATTTTTATATATATATACTTACATATATATATATAATGGAATACTTGGTGTGTGTGCCTGTGTGTGCACATGTGAGTCAGTTTATGGCTCATTTCCTAGCCCAAAGACTAAAGCATAGAGTCTTCAAAACCCCAAATCAGCAAGTATTTTGGGGACTTAAGTCATCTGAGTCTGGCTTTTAAGACCTTTGTAACTTTTATAACCAGGACATGGATTGGCTACAAAAGGAAAAAAGGGCTTCCCTTCTGTTCTTCATTGTTATTTACAGCAAATTTTATTTATTTGGTTGTTTTGGTGTTGTCCTGGGTGGAAGCTGGCAGCTGTAGGCGCTGCAGCCACAGCAGGCAGCAGCGATGCCAAAAAGTTGCTGCAGCAGTGGGCACAGCCTCGCTTTGCAGGAGACGTCTCTGGTTTTAGTCTGTTTTCCTGCCATGAAAGCCAAACTCCAGCAAGCAGAGTTCAGAAAAGCATTTAAAAGAGTCACGGGTGAAAGAGATGGAAAATGCTTTAACTGGCTTTTGAAATTGCCTTTAAATTGCCATCAAGCGATCTTCTCCAAGGCTTCTTTCCCATTAGCCAAATTCATTAGAAAATTAACCTCTGCACCCCCACTGGCTTTTTGCCCTTTCCCCTTTCCTCCCTTTAGCGTGCTCAGTCCCTGTTAAAATTAGAAAATATGGAAGGCAGGAGGGAAGGAAGGGGGAAAGAGTAAAGTAGAAATGAAACCTCCAAAAAGATAGAGGTGACTTGTAAAATCTGAGTCAGTAAGGCATCCCATAGCCATCTTTGTAACATTTTCATATCTCTGAGCCCTTGCTGCTGTCTGCTGCTGTCTGACTCTTTCCTTGACTCCATGGAGGAAAACAGTGTTTCTTTCCATCAGCTGTGGCACACAGACCTGGAGAGGTTTCTAACTCTGCTCAATGCACTAATGTATTTGGGGGTAAATTGAGAAGTTTCTGTGCCTCTCCCAGCATGGAAATTTTTTCCATGCTTTTTCTTTCTTGATATTTTTCTCCACGGCTGCACAAGCATGGATATCTGTCACTTGGAGGGGTTTGCATCCTCCTCCCACCTGCAAGGAAAGATCCATCTTCCAAATCTCAGGATTTCACAGTTCAAATTCCAGAGGGAACCAAAGGAAAGAAGAAAGGTTTTCATTAAGGGAAGGAGTTTCCAGTCCTCTGCACAAGTAAAACCTCTCCTTTCGGAAACCCTCTGCTTCATGGCTGAGCAATTATAGGGATGACTGAGGGATTGAAAGTTTCTTGTAAAAAAGATTTCATGTGCTAAAGAGCTGCAAGCCCCTCTTTTGCTTTTGAAAGTAGAAAACTTGCACTTTCTTCCTCCCCAAAGTCTGTGGGATGTCCATAGAGCATCCAGGAGGAGAAAAACCCCTGTGAATGTGGGGAGGAGGAGAAAACACCTTGACAAGCTCAAGGGTAAGATGTCAGCAAGAGATCAACCCAGGTGTCTTTTGAGGTCTATGCACCCAAGCCACTTTGCTCAGTCCTACCTGGAAATGATACCAGGCAGAGCCTCACCATGCCAAGACCTTTCCGATTTCCTACAGCAGCTGGCCTCAATTTTCAAAGGGTATTTTCCTTCAAAGCATCAAGAAAGAAAAAAAAAAGAGAGAGAGAGAGATCTTCAGCCTTTGCCAAAATCCTCACCGATGACAAGGAGAACTAATTCACCCGGAAACAACCACTATTTCTCCGTGCTCTCCTGGTCAGTGAACATCAAGAGAGAACAACCTCTTTTGAGAAAAATTTCCCTTTCTCCCTGACAGGCCAGGCCCTACAGCAGCTGCTGAGGATACAGGGGAGAAGGAGGTCAAGGAAAGGAATTAAGCAAACTATTCCAAATGAGTAGGGAAGGTGCTGATAGATAACAATAAAGACAAAGTAAGTTAGAAGTGGGTCAGAGCAAGAAGTAGTTCCTCTCCCGGTAACAAATGTGCCTGGCCTGCTTCCACGATGAGCTCATATATCTGACAATATCCTCGCTTTAATGCTTTGCAGACCTCAGGTATATTATCGTACCCCGAGCCTGAACCCTCTGGGGAAGCCACACCGGGGAGGGAGGTGGGAAGTGTGTGCAGGATGCTCACAGCAGTACGATGGGAATGACTGTGGCAGTGGGATGGGGATGGGTGCTGGGATGAGGATGGTGGTGTTGCTGGGATGGTGGTGGTGCTGGGATGGGGATGTTCATAGCGCTAGGATGTCGGTGGTGCTGGGATGGGGATGTTGGTGGTGCTGGGATGTTGGTGGTGCTGGGATGGGGATGGTCATGGTGCTGGGATGGTGGTGGTGCTGGGATGGGGATGTTTGCAGTGTTGGGATGGGGATGTTGGTGGTGCTGGGAGGGGGTTGGTGGTGGTGCTGGGATGGGGATGCCCACGGGCCATGAACCAAGAGGTGGCGCTGACAGACTGCCGTCCAGCAAAAATCACATTATTAGCTCCGGCAGCAGAGGAAAGCAGACAGATACCCAGCACAGACATATTTTTCTCTCTTATCTCCATGCGCTCAGGCTGGACAAGGCATTCTCAGGCACTAATCTCGTATCTGTCCTGCACGGACTGCATCGTCCCCAAGGAGGCAGGGGAGCTGCCGGGGTTAGGAGTGATACATGGCATGTGGCACTCGTCTTCCAGGTCTGAAGGCCACGGTCAAAAGCAGCTCTAATTAAATTAAATGAAGGGAACTATTTTACTGGTAAGGAAAACATAACTACTTTCCTGAACAGTGGGGGTTAAGTGAAAATGAATGCTTGCTGTGCAGAGGAGGGAATGCAGAATATTTCTTTGCCGATCTCAGCCTGTTTTTCTGGAGTTTTTATAACTAACCATCCCGATTCTTCTTTGGGGCATGTCTTGTGGAGAGGCAAAGTTCTGACTGAGCCTCTGGTTCCAGGAGTTTCTTTTGGCTGCTTGGCAGCTCCCAGCAGTTTTGCAGTTGAGTCTGTGGTGCACTCGAAGAAAAAGCACTTTTTTCAAAGAAAAACCAAAATCTACGCCAAGCTGCAAATCATGTCTGACAAGCAGGTGACTGCAGGTAAAAAAACACCCTGGCACATTTCGGCTGCCTTTTCCTCAACATCTTAAAGCATTTCTGGTACTAGATATGAGTCACTGGAAATCCCCACTGTCTAGCGATGCTCTTCCGCTGGGGCTCTTCTTTCATACACCGTTTGGCTAACGATGGTGCGGCTTCATGCATCGCACCGCAGAGTCCACATTCAGTCTTTCCAGTAAAAAAAAAAAAACACTAAATTTTGGGAAATAAGAGAAAGAAAGGTACAGAGGACATTTGTTTTAGACAGCAAGAACAAGCATCGCTGATGTGCCGCCTTGCAAAGAGCTCAACTTCTAGAGGGCATCACTCACATCTTTGCAGTTCAGATATTAATAGCCTGAGCTGTGTTTGCAGTTAGGAATGGCTTAACTCCTTCCCCAGGAGCCAACATGGGAGAAAGTGGTGGAAGTATTTCACATGGGCATCTGGACCAGGTTAAAATCCCCCTGGCTTCTGCAGGCTTGGAGGAGATCAGAGCCGAGCTGGAAACAGGAGGCTCACGTGGCCCCGTGCAGTGATACACCGCTATCTGCAGATGGGAAGGGTAAAACACGGGATCTCCTGCCTCCCTGCATCATGCGTAGCCATGGGAAAACACAACTCCAACAAGAAGGTGGGTGGATTTATACCAAAAGTTGTGCGTCTCCCCTATTGAAACCAATACGGGGAAGTACTGGGCAGTGTAACTCCGTCAGCAAAACACCTATTTTATTTTTGAGGCTGAATTCATGTCATCAATGGGTAAAAGTTAGAGTCAAAGGTGCGTCTCAGACAAAGACAACACAAAGATGATTGAGAGGAGAAAACCCCTAACAAGTGGGTCTGTAGGGCAAATAGAAACAAATACCTTTTATGTCAAAGATTTGGGGGAATGTTAAGGCTGGAGGAAATTTTGGATAAAGCAGCAGCAAATTCAACTTATACATGGAACAAATTCCCACAAAAGCCTAATGGAAGGAGGAATTTTGAACGGCAGAGTTGGTCTTGGAGGTGGCCATTCAAAGAATTGAGGGCCTGACTTTACAACCCCTGTGCTTTTTTCTGACCCTGCAACACTGGTTTCTGTGTATCCTGGCCCAACTCCGAGTTTTCTGCTTACAAGTCCTGAAGTTCCCACTGGACATCCAGACCAGTTTGGGCAGGAGGGACACCTTGTCCCCTAGGGCTGTGCCTCAGGTGGGTGGCAAGGACAATTCTCAGCCATGGAGACTGGACAATCTTTTGAGGACAGCATGGGGCTTAATATAATGTTTTCCATAACACTGTAGTATTTTAAGATCCTGGATGAATATTAAGACCCTGGATGGGCATTAAAACCACATGCAACCCTTGTGCCTGGGATAGGAACAGGCTTTGGGGCATATTGGTGTGCAGGCAAAGGTGCCACGCTCATAGGTGTGGGGTGAAGAAGAGATCACACCATTAGATGCTGTGATGACATTATGGTTATACTGGAGGGGAGAATGAAACTCAGCTTCAGGACAGACATTAGCAGTAACTGTGAGCTCTCCTTACCCAGCATCAGCCTAATGGGTACAAATCTGCCAATTAAGTGCTGATTAAGGTTCATCTTTAAACACGTCCTCCCTACTCAGCAAAGCGCTTGCATGCATTTAGCTATTAGCAATAGGCTGTTTGGTCAAGGTCATTGTCCCTTTCATCTAAAGGATCTCAAAGCACTTGATGAAACTCCACTGCCTTTCTCTGTGGTAGGTAAAGGCTATAATGTTATTTTAATATCATGAACCTAATTTATAAGGATAAATTACAGTGGGAGATAAAGAGCACATGGATCCATGTGGATAAAAATAAAAATCCATATTGCCCCATTATCTGGCATTGGTTAAGCTTCTGCTTGTATAAGTTTTTTTGGCTAATTTCTCTCCTTTTTCTTTTTAATGAAATGCTATTTATTTATAGCTAAACGCCAACTTTGAAGCTAGAGCCAAGCATTTGGGGAGCTGCTCAGATAGGGCTCTTGAAAAGGAGAATTATGTCTGTTTCAGATGTTTCCAGAACTTATTGTTTAAAGGCAGCAAGAACTATGACATTTCGCCCAACAAGCTCTGCCTCCCCTCAGCATTTCTACAGGACATGGGCAAAGCAGATGTCCCCAGAGCTGGGAGAAGAAGTGGTGACAAGTGTGTGTGTGTGGGGGGAAAGGCATCAAGGAGGGGATCAGATGAAAGGGGATTTGAGGCAGGAAGCCTCAGAGGACCAGCACTGGTGCAGAGTTCCCTGGGAATGTCAGCCCAGTACTCACAAGAGTAGGAGATGCTCAGAGGTGGCCAGAAACTGTGTCAGGTTTTGCCCCAAAAAGCCATCCTCCCAGTGGTCAAGGCATTGGCCACCTTTTATGGTGTACCGTGGCATTCACTGGTGTGCCTCAAGTCTGTAAGATTCTTGCAAGCCAAAATAACGCTTTTATTAGGCCAAGGCACAAGGGAGGGGAGTCAGCGTGCAGCCTTCTGGCACCATGGACAATGTCTTTGCCACATTTTCAGGTCTTTCTTTAATTAATTTCACCATTTCCCTTTGGAATGGAAAGCCTTGTTTATTGTGGGCCTTCAAACACCTGCAGAAGAGTGGAAAGCAGGCAGGTTCCCATGGATGCAACAAATCACACTGCAGCTGAGAGGGTACTTGATGCATGCCCATCCTTCCAGGTGATAACAACATCTCAAGCCAAACCCAAGACGGATGACAGCACACACCGACCTGGGGAAACCCAGGGCTGCATTTTCCTCCCCAGTCCTGGCATGGGGGCTCACCCCATTTCAGTGACCTTCACACTTACAAGCAGCAAGGGGACAGCTATTTTTGGCCGCTTGTCCAATAACCAAACCATCCACATGGCCATGGGAAGCTCTTCGCCTGGAACCACCGTCTGTTGGCAAAGAGACGAAGGGATTATTGAATTGCTGGATTTTTCCATGGCTCCTGCTCTGCTGCCTGAATTACATCATGCCCTCCTGACCCGCGATAAGGCGAAAGGCAGAGGAGCCTGACAGAGAGCCTTTGATAGTGCGGGGGGACATTGGCTTGCCTCCAAAGATGATTGCAAGCAGCACATACCTTCATTGCATCGTATTCGCCAAGCAATTCCTCGAGGGTGATATAACTTCCTCCAGCAAGAGAGGCTCGTGTGGGGCTGAGCCAGAGACAAGCTGGGTCTCTATCTCAGAGAACAGCGGGTTTTTTTTGAGGGAGGAGAGGGGGAAGATGCTGGACACATCCTCCCAGTTATGTATGTGGAGCAACCCGGACAGATCAGATATTATTTAGCAATCTCCTGGGAAACAAGGCATTTTGCTGCTCATTGACAGACTCCCCATCCTTAACCTATTCCCCTCTGCCCCTATGATTACAAACACAAATCACATGGCATGTTTTCCCCAAGAGCTTTGAAGAAGCATATCCATTTGGCCAACTAGGTGTCCTTACATAGGCAAATACCCTGCAGCTACAGCACTCCTCCTCCAGCCCAGTTGCTTTCAGGTTATTTGAGAGTCTGGGGCTGGAGGGTGGCAGTTCAGGCTCCCAGAAGCAGCTAGGCTGCTCTGGAGCAATGCAACTATAACAGAGGTTGCAGCTAATAGTGCTCTCTCCCAAGACCTGTGAGGTTTCTGCATGATGACATCAACCTCAGGACAAAACTGGTCAAGACAGCATGCAACATTTGAAAGTAGGGGCTGATAATATTTTATTCCCTGTGTCTACTTCCCATGAGTGCTCCCCATTCATTTATTTTAGAGACATCACCTGTGCATCCCTGGAGCAATTTTTCCCAGTCTGTTGCCAGCACAGAGATGCTCACTTCTCTGAGACATGCTGACAGCCAGCCAGAGCCTTTAAAGCCCAAAACAGGAGCAAAGCAGTGTGCTGGCCAGGGGAGAAGTGTCTCTGCAGATGCTCTGGGGGTGCACTCCCCACTGCATTCCTCTGACAGCAACATTTTCTCCTTCAATGGGACAGCACTGCTTTGCCTTCCTCTGGTCCTTTTTTTGTCATTGCTGCATCCCACCCTTGCTCCTCAGCAGCTACAGTGAGACACGGTAATATTTAAAGATGAATGGCTATTTTTTATTTTTTTTTTCCCCAAGGGTTCAAAGTTGCTCAAGTCAGGAATATGTAGTAGGAGACCACCCACATCTGCAAGAACTAATTTCAGGAACAGGAGGGGGTAGATTGAGTTTCCCCACTGCAGGTCCTTCTCCATTCTCTCTTCTGGAGCAGACAAGAAGCACAACATCCTGCCCTAGCCCTGCACCCCATCCTTCAGCCCCAGCCTGAGGGCTTGCCCTGCGGATCACAGAGCAACATCAGCCTCCCAGTTGCCTGCATCCACCCTTACCTCTCAGCTTCTGCAGGTTAGACCACAAGCCCCTTACAAGACAGAGCCTTACCTAAAGCAAGACTCTCTCTCTTAAATAGCATAGCATCTCTTCTAGCTTTTCCTGAAAGCATTTTTCCTTCCCAACCCTTCCTTGCACAGGAAAAGAGTGATATCTGCCTTATGCAGACCCAGGCCCACCCATTCCCAGCACCTGTGGAGATGGGTGGTGGGGCTGAGCCAAATATAGCTAAATAGCTATATTTGCTATATAGCTAAACAGCTAAAGCTATTAGCCCTTTCGTCTTGCCCACGCACCCAGCAGGTCAGGGTGCTGCAATAGGTGCTACCCCCCACGGCACCAGCATCCCTACAAAGGCGATGTACAAGTGTAAGAAATACTGGTGGTTACAGGGATTCTTGCCTTTATTTTATGAAACATGGGGAAAAGTTTCCAAAGCAGAGCTGCAGCGTTTGTAAACAGCTCATTCAGCAAAGCATGCCCAAAGCCAAGCTTTTTATCCTATATCCACCATGCCATGTTGGGCAAGAGGAGGGAATAGGGGGGTCCAGTCCTGTTTGAAGTGCAAATCTCAGCTCAACCTTCACTCGGGAGCCATTAGCAATGTGTCCGTAATGCTCTAAGATCTCCAGTTGTCCCCCTGGAAATCTGAAAGCTATTAGCACGCTTGAGAAAGGGAGGTAAATGAAAATGTGTTTGCCAGTTTCACCAGATGTGAGGCCAGTGTCATGGACAGATTTTATTATTCTATAAATACCAGGGGCAGAAGGTTGTTATTAGCCACTCAGTAATTAATACAATGTGCAATGGCCTCAGACATGGCCCACCACTTAATGTCCAATTAATAGCGTGCTGCCCTCCTGAGCACGTGTTAAACTCCACAGATGTTGCACAAAGTCAGAAGAAATGTAGGCATCAAGCAGAAGTATCCTTGACTGCAATCCTGAGCTCAGAAGACAAGATTATCGGAAAACAGATGATGTTAAATACTGCAGACATCAAAGCCTGCATGAGCACATTTCTGCACATATTCAATATGCATGCAAGGAATGCCTAATGCGAATGCACAGACCAGATATCTGTGTATTAAGAGGCAGCTAAGTGAACAAATCCCAGATTTGCAGATACCCGCTGCATGCTAATAAGCTGCTTTCGTGCACTATTAGCATAGCTGAAAGCTCCAAAACATCTGCATGTCCAAGGGCACTGCCTTCCGATGCTGAAAGCCACTGCTTGCTACAGCACAAGATGCGAAAATGTTCTGCTAACTCGGACTGATGCTGTCATAAAAGCATTGAAACCATTTTATTAATGGATGCTCTTCCAGCAAGCCAGAGAAATATCTGAGGCTGGAGGTTTGGAGCAGTGCTCCAGAAAGTAAAGACTGATGAATTTTTAAAGCAAGCCAAAGAGTAATTTGAGATTTGGGTATTTGGATGCTAGCACGAAGGTGGCTGGGGTGGTGCTAAGCTCCTGCTGAACTGGGCTAATGCCGGGGTGGTAAGAGAGCTCATGAGTGGTATGTGAAGCGAAAGCTATTCCCACAGCAGCTCAGATGTGTTAGCATGGAAAAATTGGGTAAGTACCTCGCCCTGATATGGGAAATCAGGAGCTTTCATTACTGGCTGTATGGAAAAGCCCAGTGTGGAGCATAATAAATTGGTTATGTGCTGTGCTTGCCAACAGTAGCAGGGATGGGACTCAGTGCCCCAGCACATCACCTTCTGCCCAGTATTGTTGTGCCCTTGAAGCTACTGTGATCAAAACGAATGATTTTAGGAAAACTAGGTGTTATTTGTGGTTGAAGCCACCTATTGCCAGCATCCTACCCAAGCCAGCATTTTACCTAGGGATATCCACGTGCCTGTGAGCTCTGGTGGGTCCCGGCTGCAATGCCAGCACACACCAGGAACTTGTTCCTCTGCTTATTGATATAAGTCATTAACAACATTTCCTGAGGATAGATATGATCTGCTACCAATGACGAGCACTCTTTAACTCAATTAATTGTCTGCTGCTGGCCAGAGCTGGCGTTTTGGAGCCCCTTGTCCTTCCCTGAGCAGCTTGGAGCATTTCTGCCACGCTGGCTAGACGGGCTGTGAGGTCAGAGTCAGCAGACAACAGCAGAACAAGCAAACAGTAAAACCACTGCCACTGTTGCTTTCCAACCTAGTGCATAATAAATGTGAGCACATACACCTACAGAATCCAAAATAACTCTGGAGAGGAACCAGCCGTCCTCACATAATTCCACCAAGAGCCTCCACAACCCACCTAGAGCCAGGGCCACTTGACAAACCTCTCCACTCATCTCCACCAACAACCCCTGGCTTTATGGAACCCCACAGAGGCTCATGTTTTGATTCCCACTTGCAAATTTGGATCAAGTACAGCTATTTGCTGTGAGATGTCTCTCCGATGTGTGCCCAAAGCAGGAGGCAGCAGCCAGGGCTCAGTACGTACTGACATTATCTTCTTGAAGCTTGGCCTGAAGTGCAAATGCATCCAGAAAGGTGGTGGCTTGGAGCTTAGTCTTATCTGTGTTATCCGAGCCTCTTACCTAAGCAACCTTTCTCTTTTTACATTACCTGCAACTTGCACAGGTCCTCTGCATGGAAAGATCAGCTCAGAATGTTTTAATGTAGATTAAGAGCAAAGAAAGAGCACGGGGCAGGGGAGCTTCTAATGCCTTGTACTGAAGAGGCTTTAAAACTGCTGGCCTTGGGGGCACAAAACCCTACCTTCATCCACATGCCCATCACCCTGCACACAGCCATCGGCTAGCAGGTTGCTCACACCACTGCGATGGCTTTTTGGCTCCAGCCTCCCAGTGCTGAGGTGGGAGAGAGCGTAAATTGCAATGCAGCTTGCTCAAGTGATTTATTTTATTACATGTGTGTAAAAGAGTCTTGGCGCTTCACAAAGGGGTCACTGCCAACTTCAGGCTAGCCAGGCTATACCCTTGTATAAAATGAAATGGATGAACAAGAACATTTTTCCATAATAACAGAGTGAGAGATGCAAGCGATACTCCTCAAACATCCATCCTTAATTCCTTGACCTTTGAGCAGTCTGGCAGCTGGCTCCTGTGATGAGTAGAGGTGATAAAAGTGCTTGCCAAGGCCCTGTTTCCCAGCTCCAGCTGGACCATCCAGCAGCAAGTACTTGCATCCCCCCCAGGGCCATGCAAGGGCCATTTCCAAGCCAATCCCACACGCAGCACTGGGACAAGCTGGGTGGCACTTCTTCAACGGGGCCAAGGCAGGTGCCACCACGTGTGATATGCAAGCTGAAGCATCCGCTGTGTCTCTCCTTCCTTGCTGAACACTCAGCTTTTTCTAAAAATAAAATACTGGGTCTACTGAAAGCTTTAGCTCTGAGTCTAAAACTCCTAAAACAACTCATAAAGCTTACAAATTGTTTGACAGATGAGACCAGCCAGGTCACCAAGGGGTTGCAGAAGAGCATACAAAGCCATGCACACTGAGGTCTTCGAGTGCAAGGAGGAAAATATCCGTCACTGTGATAGCATGATAATCCCAGCTGTGTCAGCTCCAGCATGCCCGCTCCCCCTGTGGGGCTCCTCCGATTCCCTCTGCATTCAGCAGAGCTGGCTCTCAGCAGTGCCCCGATGCATTCCCTCCTCTTGTTTACATCCCTCAAATATTTTTGGGCTGTTTTCGTGTCCTGGGGTAGTCGCTGTGTCGCCGAACTAGAGGGATGCAGCTCTTGTCAGCAGGGCTGAGAACAGGGTTACGGTTCTTCAGGAGGCTCCTGCTCCTGGTTCTTGGAGGTCTTGGGGTGAAAAGCCATGGGAAATTGAGATTTATCATGCAGAAAATGGAGGATTTGGGCAAATATATGTTGTCTCTTGTTCTGCTTGGACAGCATTTACAGTGTGGGGATTTTAACCTGAACCTAAGAGGTGCTGCTCCAGCTGATAATAAGTAGCCCATTCATTATTCAGCCTAATTGCACTGAGCTGAGCCCACTGACAGTGCACTTCCCCTCTGCAAACTGGAGGTGCTGCATTGCTGCAGGTTGCTTCACTACCTTACCCTTTTCTTTTTTCCCTTGTTCCTATGATTTTCTCAAGTGCATGGATATAAAGACTACAAATGCCATAGAAGAGCCCTCCTTTCACCCCACTGTGCTGCCAGCACAGCCGATCTCAAGAAGCTTCAGGTCCATAACACTGTGTTAACAGGGCCAGAAGCTGGCAGGCGCTTTCTCTTCTCTTTTTTTTTTTTTTTTTGGCAAGATGCATCCATCCCCCAGGCCACAAGGCTGGGAACAGCATAAGGATCCTGCAAGCAGAGCAGACCCCAGGGGAGGGAGGCGTTGGGATGCGACGAGGTTATCTCTTTAACAGGTTTCTCCTGTCCTCCAAACATATGTGCGGTAACACATCTCTGGAAAATATGTGAGTGGGTGAGTTTGGATTCGTCTCTCTGCCAGATGGGACATTACACAGCCCACATCACAAAACCATCAGACATGGTTTGACAGAGCTGCCAGCACCCCCATCCCTTTATCAGAGGCCCAGAAATGTCCATATGATCACTCCTCTCCCCCAAACCTCCTTTTTGCTCTCATTTGCAAGCAGGAAATGTGTTGGCAAAAGGGTCTGGCCAGAGCAGAAAAAAAAAAAAAAATTAAATGAGACAGAGGAGCAAAGCTTCAAAAGGAGAATGTGGAAGGGATGAGTGTTGGGGTGGCCTGGGGGTGAATTATCACTGAGCATGCAGCATCAAAGCTGGCACCCTAAAGGGCACACATATCTGTGCTCACACCCCGAGGACACCAAAAACCAGATGGTTTTGCTCCATTTTCCAAGAGCAGCTATGCACTTCTGCTGCAGGGCTGCTTCACAGCATCCTCCCGGTCCCCCTCCTGTTGCTGATACAGCACAGGGAGATGCTCACAGGCCTCACAGCCCTAGCAAGTCCTAGCAGCATCCCTAAGATGGAGAGAACTCACTTTGGGCTTTAAACACCACATAACCCAGGCTTTTTAGGGCTGTTGCTTAATATTAAGCACTCGGCAAACTAAGCCCATTTGCATCTGCAAAGGAGGAAGGCTTTGCTAAGACTGAAGTGACATCTGAATTCAACAGCCCACAGCTGGGAAGCATTTCACCAGCTCCAGAGATTGTTCTGGTGTAAAGAGCTATTTCCCTGCAAACAACTGAGCGTAATTCTTAGGAAAACCATCTGAGTCCTTGGCCTTAGCTCAAAACACATTAGAAAATCAAAAGCATTTATTTTATCCAATTTTTCTCCTGAGCTTTGTTCAATACTATCCAGAACAAGTGCTCTTAATAGACCTTGCCTTCTGACTGCAGACACCTTTCATAACTTTGTTTTTTCATCACATATGAACTTAGATATTCATCATCTGAAATCCGGTTAGTAACACGCTCTCATTCACTAGTCCCATATTTGCATTTTGTCCACTACTTCTTAATTAATTTAGTACGTCAGGGCTTATAAATCATTAAATTCATTAACTGTTCACATCTCATTTTACCCCCCAAAATCTCAAAGTACCACAGACACACTTATAACCTACCAGGGACGGTGATATAGGGAACAATCTCTCATCTTAAGGTTTGCTGTGTTTGTAAGGTGTCCAGATTTGCTAAGACATGGCAGATTTTGTGGAGGTTGGTGGGGCACGGGAAGAAAACTTTGCATTCACAGACTGAACTTACAATTTTGACAAAATTTGGCGAAAAAAGAGTCCAGACAATCCAATCCCTGTCTTGTCATTTTCCAAAGGGATGTTTGGGTGTTGGTTTGTTGTTTCTTTTTGTTTTGTTTTGTTGTGTGTTTTCTTTTTTCAACTTACAAGGACATTTTGGTCTTAAAAATGAAGCCAGAACAGCAGGGTTTACTCCTTCACCAATAAATAAATAAATAAATAAATAGATCCCCCTTCAGGTCAAAAGAACCATTTGCTAACTTCCGAAAATAAATGAATTTGGCACATCGTACCGGTTCTCTTTGGTTTGACCTGACCTGAACTTTGCTTGGCTCCTTTTCCCCCTCGTTGCAGCATTCCTCGCTGACGCATCCCCTCCTGCTTTGGTTCAAATCTCACGAGTGGATGCAAGGACCTTGTTTTGGCAGCCCTGGGACCACATCTCCATTGGCTGGGCTCTGAAATGGGCACTGCCAGCACCCAGTTTTGAGGTGGGTGTGAAAACTTGGCAGATTCATGCCGACGCGCAGACACTCTTGGTCTTCAACACCCCAGAGATGCTTTCAGGGCAAAAAGCAGCTTCCAGGGCTAAAAGCTCTGGCAGCATTAGGTGCAACAGACCATATTCAAGCTCCCAAAACTTTCTTTTCCCAACTCTCCTGCATTTCCTAAAAAGCAGAGTTATGATGCTTTCCAAGGATGAAGAAGTGTCTGATTGCAAACCAGGACCTGCAGGTAACAGATGCTCTTATTACTGGGTTTTTCTTCCATAAACCAGTATCAGATGAGTCAGCCATGCATGTGATGGGAGTGAGATGGGATTTTTTTTTCCATATCTTGAGACAGTGAACACCTTGTCACTTCATAAACTGGGCAGGCTCCCTTTCAACTTCCATCAATCAAAAAGCCCAAGTATTTAAATGAGCTCACGGAGATCTTTGAAGTATACTTTGGTTTGGGGTGGGTTTTTTTCTCCAGTCTTTCAGAAAATTATCAGTTTTTAACAAACTTGCCACCAACAAAAAGACAAATTTTCTTTGAATGTCAAAACAGGATGTTTTTGACAATTTCAGGACATTCTAAAAGATTTTTTTTCTTTTTGAAACAGGAAGCTCGTTTGAAAGTTCTTTCCTGCAAACAGTTTCAGTTGTGACAAAACTAGCACTTTCTGACACAGTTGTGTTTAAAAAAAAAAAAAAAAAAAAGATGCCACCCCCAAAATATTAAAAATTCTCTGCTAGGAAGCTCAGTGCTGAAGGTGGGTGTGCATTTCTGCCCCTAAAAAAAGCCCGTAAATGGGTAATGCATACAGATATACAGATTGAAGCAGTGTGGCAGCCAGGAGGTGGGGAAGGGGATGGCTGAAGTGGATATATGGAGACGAAGACCATGACAAGTAAGTCAAGTGAATGTTCCCATGACAGATTGCAATCCAGACATCTCCCCTGCATCCCCAAAACTGAGCAGGCAGCACCTCACAGGGCGCAAGCGTGATGCAGGAGGGAAAAGGAGGTGGTGGTGGATGGTGGAGGAGCCCTGGTGCAGCACGGTGCTACTCAAAATGCTCGACTCTCGACGAGGAACCGAAACAATATTTGCAAGTCAAACGCTTTCCCCTGTTTGCACACAGGGGGAAATACGGCTAGGGCAGGTCAAGGGGGGTTAAAAGACTGGTGGGGGGCTCCTGGTGGGCTGCACATAGGACCGCTTGTGCGAGGCAGGGAGGTGGTCAACACTTCATTAACTGGATGAAATCCAACCCATGTCACTACCGAAAATGATGCCAAAGCAGTGGGAGCTAAAGAGTTTTGGGTTTTGCTAAGGGCTTTTGGGAGTCCAAAGCTGGGACTCTGGAGCCCTGGATCTTATTACTTATTTTACTCCTAAATCATTCCGATGTTGAAATAAGTCTTGTCCTTGCATGGCTTCTTGTCCAGTCCCCTCCTGCATGATTTTCAAACTGTCTGGAGAGCCTGGGGGATGCTCAGGGGGATGCTCAGAGGCCTTGGAACATTTCCCTAAGAGGTCTCCCTGAATCTGCCACCAGAGCTTGCACAGTTCACCCTGGGCATCTCCTGCCTCGGCGCTGGAGGAGATGCCATCCCACCCAGCTGTTGGAGCACCAGCCAGCCTCGCAGCGAGGCTGGAGGATGCTGTGCTTGTGCAGGATCCATTGCGGCCCTTTCACATCCCCATGCATAACCCTCAGCTGGGCCACATGTGGGACGCATTAACGCAGCTGCAGATGGAGAGCCTTTCCAAAGACCTCTCCTCCTTCCTCAGCCTGGGTCCCAGGAGCAGCGAGTGGAGTCGGAGCATTTCCAGGTTGGTAATATTGCAGAATATTGCAGAGAGCTCTCCCAGGGCTTGTATCGAGCAGGTACAATGCAGCAATGTGCAGAAGGTGAGTGCACAAGGCACGGGTGCAGAGGATTTGTATTTCGGTTTTCTGCACTGGGTGAAGGCTACCCACGCTTGCCCCAGTGCAACGAGTGGCCTGGTGTCAGCAACCACAGCGACAATTTATATACCCAGCTCTTCAGGCACAGCTGTCTGACCCTTGACTTCCTTGCAATATGGGGACAGAAAAAAAGATAACTTGTTTTATGCATGGGCACATGTCTTCCAAGACATTACTCTTTTATTTACTTATAGATGGGACCAACACATCCTGGCCTGGCTTCAAATCATTGCCACCTTGCTTGGTTTGCATCTGGTCCTGGAAAGGATGAACACACAGCTTCCCAAAAGCTTTAGCTGAGGAAGACTGGTTGTTACTCTGAGATATTCCTTCCACAGGGGGTATCACTGCTAAAGATGGCCTGGGCATTACATCTGCACAGTGATGGGAGGACACCACGAGAGCCCAGCTCTGTGAACCCTCAGTGTCACCTACCAACCACAAGTGAGCCTCTGCATGACAGCAAGACCCCCAAACCAATAGCAGTGGGCAAGGTAAAATCACCATCAAGCGTCAAGCCTGTCTTCTGTGTTGTTGGGTGGTCTGAAAGTTATGGGTTTAATACGATGCATACACAATACTTTGCATTCATCTTCTATATTTCTGCCAGGCTTTTGTGGTGACTTGCAAGAGAAGTCAATGTCAGAAGGAATGTAATGAAATATTCATTCCTTCTGTTAAGGAAATTCAGAGAAAGGCAGGAAGAAGGAACCAAATGTGAGATCAAGACAGGAAGATGTGTCCTGCTCATTTCATTTGCATTTCTGTAGCCCAGAGCAGGGAGAGGAGAGCTCTGGCTCCTCACCATCAGGCTGAGGACAGCAGCAGAAGGAAAGTCCCAAAGAGCATGAAGAGACAAGAAACTCCTCCTGAACCTGCAAGGGAGAAAAATGTGGGTTTATCTGAATTTCAGCAAAGGGAGAACATTGCGACAAGAAATACGTCTTTATTGTCTCTCACATATGAGGGCACAGAAGCAGGCAAGAAGCCTGTCTGCTGATTTTCCCCCTAAGTCCTGCTGCCCGCTCTGGCAGCCCCATCTCACCACCTGCCCGGTGCCTCCCATCATCGAGCAGGAGCTGCCTTCTGAGCCCAGCACCAACAAAATCAGCTTGGTATTTCGCATCTCTTTTGCTTTTGGGAAAGGCTTTCTAAATATGAAGCCAAATACGAAGTTTTTCCAGCCCAGCCTTTTCCATTTCTTCTCCTTTGTCCCCTAACAGGAGGAGGCACATCCTTGTTCCCCCTCGAGGCAGCAGGACACTGGCGATGCTGGAGGCAATGCCCATCTCCGTTCCTTCGCCTCGCTCCATGCGATTACCGAGCGGCCCTGGCTGAATTAATGCTCGAGTGTTCCCCATCAAAAATGTTCTACGGGAGTGCAAAGCACTAATAAAATTGTTCCCCATATGGGATTTTCAGACTCCTTTTTCCTTGTCTTTCATCTAATTTGATTAACTTAGCTCATTTCCTGTTCTCCCTGTGATCTCGCTTATGAGATGTGCAATCACAGGTTTTATTGCAGCCTGATTAGGATCAGTAAATGACAGGAGGGAGCTGTGCAAGCACAACCTCGGCCCGGATCAGCGGTTTGATCACCTGCTTCCGTGTCCTCTGGGTCCCTCAGCTATGTCCCTGCACCCCAACCAGGGCATGAAGTGGCCCCAGGTACCAGGAGGTGTTTGGGGGCTCCTGGGCCAGGCAGGGCACACTGGAGCATCCCAGGGCTGTGCATCACAGGTGGGGAAGGGTGTCCCAAATATTGTGTTGGATGCACCCGGAATTTTCTTCTGTCATCTTGGTGTTTGGGGTACCTGTTTTGAACTCCTCCATGCAGAGCATCAATGTGCAGAGGAAGAGAATTGGGCACCTGTGCTCCCAGCCTTGTTATCTGCTCTGACCTTACTGTTTAAACAACTTTAAGCCTTCAAAAAATAAATACACTGGGAGAGTTTGGCTTTATTCAGCTCCCTGCCTGGCAGCGCTCCTAAAACATCCAGGAGTTCTCACAGAGCTACTTAGTATAATATTTGACACTTCTAACGCTCCTTTCATCCTAAAGTGCTTCTCAAGCCCAAGACCACCACTGGAGTCAAACCTCTGGTGGGATAGTGGAGTTTTTCCCTATGGGCCAAATCCTACACTGTCCTGGTACACCCATGCACTGTGCTGAGCACCTCAACGTCCTAAAATCAATGAGACGTTGCACTTCCATGAGGACACAGCGAGGGTGGTGCTTCTGCAGAGAGGTTGGGGAGCACCAGGAAGTGGTGCTGCTTTGGAGCAAGCTTTGTGAGGATTTAGGGCCAGGGACTGTGGTCTGAGAGGGCTCGGGTTGGGTTTTGGCTGATGGTGGCTGCCTTTGTATGCAAAACGTGGCAAGTTTGGTGTGTCTCAGTTCTTCGGCTGCTTTCTCCGGGAGAACAGTGGCTTTGGGAAAAGAAAAATATGCCAAAACATACATGTACAAAATATATAGGATATTGAATTTGGCTCTGCAATATTCTGCTGCAGTATTGTCTGGTAGGGTTTTACTGGTTTTAATACCTAAAACAGGTCTACCACCACCCTGGAGTTGGTTCCTACATACCTCTACCTTCAGAGCCACTTGGGGTCTGGACAGGGTGATACTTTCTGGGCTTCAGGAGCAGTTCTAGGGCTGGAAGAGCTCCCAGGTCATCATCCTGCTCCAGGAGAGGGTCACGAGGACGGGGCAAGGGCAATTATGCTTTGTGGAGAAGCAGATAACGCCTTGGAAACGGATGATGAAAAAACAAAAATGACCTTGTCCTGGTAATTAAACCCCACATTCAACCAACACTGGGATGAAAGCCCTCCAGCACGCCAGCAGTTGCACAAAGAGGGTTCAGTGTGAAAAGCCTCATTCAGATGTTGCACTTGGATTCAATTCTTCCAACTCAGCAAGATTTTAATCTGCTGTTTTCCTTAAAATTGCCACAAAGAGGTGATTGGCCCCGAAGTGCCCACCCTCTCCATGCTGGGCTGCAGAGATATCGCACAGGGTGGTTAAGGTGGGAGGAGATGCCTTTGGGTCCAGCAGGAGTTTGTCCTGGAGATTAAGGAGGATGCTGTGGAGCATCATGTGTCCAGGCAGCATCCTGAGAAGCACATCAGCAAATTGAAGCAGGATTGCCAGCAAAAAAAATAGGCAAATCTGGAAAAGCTGGAGCCCGGGGCTCTCTGCGGGAGCTCTCCTCCTCCTCCGGACACCCAGGTATCACCCGGCCCTGGAAGCTGTCAGGCATGTAGAAATAGGGTCTGGCTGACATTAAGCAGGACCAAAGGGTTTTATTAGCAAAATGCACGCGGGACTGCAACTGAGATCGGAGCGTGTGTGGTGGGGGAGCAGGAGACGCAGGGGACAGGCTTGAGGGAGGCTGGGGAGAAGAAAGTAAGCACATTAACCCCTCCACCACTGACTGGTTCAATTCCTCTGCTACCTCAGATTTGCCCCAAATTTTGCCTTGCTCCATCCAAGCTCCCATTGTTTGGGTGGTAGAAGAGGGAACAGCATCCAGGCAGGGTTGTCAGTGCTGGAAATTTTGTTGGAGAAGGATGGCATCCCCCTGCTAATGGGGCTGGGGATGGGAGAGATGCAACGTGTCCGCGAGCTGCCTGCACAGCCTGGGCTGAAGTTGAAGGGAAAGTAATTATATAATTACCAGCTAATAAAGGGCAACTGTAATGGATAATGCTTGGAAAGCCAAACGAGGCTGACCATGGAGTTTCTAGGGAGACCAAATCATGACCTCATCTGAAGCAGCCACCACGGAGGAGAAAGGGAGGCTGCAGACCCCTGCTGTGCCAGCCCAAAAGGGCACAATGCCTGTTTGGACTCAGGCCCCCAGCCCTGAACTACCTCGGAGATGTTTGGCCTGCCTTTCCGGCCCTTCCCATCCTTGTGATGCTCTGCGAGCTGTTCCTGGTTGTGCTTAAAACCAGGCATTTGGGGAGCTCCAGGCATCGGAGGCACAAATACAGGACAACCTGACAGTTTACCCCCTGCCAGGTGAAGCACAGTCCCTGCATGTGCACACAGGTGCTCTCATGCCCCTAACCCCATTAACTCAAGGCAACAACTTCTCACAGCCTGCACCAAAAAGGGTGGAGACAAATTGCATCCGCTCCCCCACATCACACCTTCTCCCACGCTGCATTCTCCAGCCAGGGCAACCTCAGCCCTGACTCCTAGTGCTCCGAGTCCTTCACAGAGCCACGAGATGATGTTTAAAGTGTCTGACATGGGAGCAGATGATTAATTTGTCTGGGGGCACAGGGGTGCAGCTTGCATTGCAACCCGGTGCTGCTCCTTCCAGCTGTGGAAGCGAATCAACAGGTCCCCAGAAGAAAGAACATTTATTTATTTGATTTATATAATAAATATATTTAATCCTTAAGTGTTGGCTGGCCTCACAGCCTATGCTGACCTCTGGCATGAATAGATGCCCTGTTTGGGAGCAGGCAGCGAGGTGGCACGGCAGCGCCTGCTCACTTGCATCCTGCAGTGGGGTGAGGGCTGTGCAAGGGGAGAGGGCTGGGGGCCTTTTTCAAGGCACAGGAAGAAATACAGGCAGGGCTGAAGGCCTGAGCTGGGTTATCCATCCCCGGCGTGCAGCTAGGTTATTTCTGCTGCAGGGAGATAAAAAGCTGTGAATGTGTCCAAGCCAGGTGCACTGGAGATGTATTTCCTGGAGACAGGTGAAATGCTCACCGGAGGGGACTGAACCAACGAGCCCTGAGGCTGTGTTTGGAAATGCACCATGGGCTGCTCATTGCAACTCACTGGATGGATGACATCCAGAGGGGAAGATGCTGCCTGCCCGCTTGCACCTTGCAGCAGTCCTTCTTGGTATCTCCAAGCCATTCCATGGTCCCAGACAGGGAAAAGCACCCTGGGGAATATTTCTTCTCCCCTCCCCACCACGAGCATCCATCCCCTTTCCCAACTGCAGTGTGAGCAGAAGTAAACAAAGCAGCCCCAAGGCAAGGGCCGGTGCTGCCAAGCCCTCCCAGCAGCGGGTGGGACGCGCAGACGGGAGGGGGCCGCACGGGGCTGATAACAGCGCCGGAAACCCATCAGAGACACCCGGCCCTGGCCCTCTGCATCTCGTCAAAATTACCTGCCAGAGGAGGCTCCACTCCAGACCTGCACCTTGTCAGCTTTTATGGTAATAGGAAACAGCTGCTCGTGGGGGATGGCGAGGCACAAGTGAAAGCGGGGGGGCGGGGGGGTGGGGCTGGTAGAGGGAAGGAGCCATTCATAATTTTTGCTCCTTGCACGGGGCTTCGGCACGAGGCAGAGGTGGGGAAGAGGTGACGAGGTGGGGATGCTGGGGATGCTCAGCCCCCCCTGGGCCGCCTCTCACTGCTCGCCCACCTGCTCGGCTGCTTGGAGGTTTCCACCTAGCGTGGAGCTTCCCAGCCCCAGCCCAAGGTCATGCCCAGGAGATAGGCTTGAAGTTTTCCTCTGCTCCAAAATAGGCTTTCCACACCCAGAACTGCCTGCAGAGCTCAAATCACTGCTCTGCATTGCTCTCCAGGGGGATTGAGCACCCACCCACCCCCATGCAGGGCTGACTGCTGGATGCAACAGCATCACCTCCGCCTGCATCCTGCGTCATCTCTGCCTGCATCCCACAACACCTCTGCCTGCACCCCACGTCGCTTCTGCCTGCATCCCACATCCTCTCCTCCTGCATCTCATATCCTCCCTTCCTGCATCCCACATCATCTCTGCCTGCATCCAGCATCCCAACCCTGCAGCACCCCAAAGCTTTTGCTTGCCCAGGATTTCCACCCTCTTACCTTTGGGAAGAGGCTCGCTGAGGGGTGGGGTGAGGATTTACACATGTGCCCAGGGCAGGGTTCTGGGAAGAGCAGGATTGTTAGGGAAGCAGCTCCATAATCAGGTTAGCTGTGCTCATTTTCAGGAACAGGTTGCTGCTAACAAGTTTTAATTAAAACCATCTTCATGGTGTCAGCAAGTTGAAATAAAGGGCAGCTATTAATATTGAAGGTAATTCTCCCCTCTGTACCAGCAAGCAGGCAGTGGGTATGATGGGCCATCTTCAGGCATTTCCGTTTGGGGGTGAATAAAGCAAAATTTACTAAGCCAGGGGTGCTGATGGAGGGGACAGGGGCTGTAGCAGGTCTTGGACCATGCACCTTGTGCGGCTGAGGCTTAAGGTTTCTCCAGGGCTTAAAACCAAACACAGCAGAAGGAGAAAGAGTTTTCCTGCTGAAAAGCCCAATTCCCTGGTTTTGTTTCCCGTGAAAATGCAAGTTTTAGACCCTCTGAACCTCTGGAACAGATTTTCCCCTCACTCTTTCCCAGCCCTGGCTCTACCCTGAGATTTCACAGCTCATTGCAGCCTGGCTTTGAGTACATCTTGAGTGTTTTAAAGACGGCTCTTCCATGCTCCCTCCAGCTTTTAATGCACGAATGTAGCTGTGGGCTCAGCTCCTTAAATGCGAGGGGTTGAGGTGGCGTGGGAGGGGATTGGTGCTGCTGAGCATCACCGGGTGCAGGAGAGGAGCAATGGGAGCACAGCCCCGGCAGGACCCTGTGCTTTCTGTCTAAATTCACCCTTACAGAGGTCTTAGGATACAAGTGTGTTTTGGGCATGGAAAAAGGCCTCTGTCTTTCTCCTTACAGTTGGGTAAGGCTCAAGGGTTGTTCAGATAAGAGATTTAATTCACCAGAAAAAGAAATTCTGGTTCAATCCTCTAGTGGAAAAGGAACTCGGAACTCCAGGGGCTCTTTCAGTTCATGCCACTCTCCCACTCGGCCCTAAATACAAGAAGAATTGCAATGCTGCACTCTCGTCATGGAAATACAACATTTTTGCTCCAAAACCATGCCTCCAGCCCAAATCTCCCACTGCTGTTAGCTTTTTGTCTCCCTCTTGTGATCAGCCTGGAAAGCTTTTCCAGCCAGCTCGCTGCGAGGCATTGGGATGTTGCTTTCAGCACATTGGGCCTCAGATCACATTTTGTGGCTATTGTGAAATTGCTGCTGCTTCTTCCTTTGCAAGTGCTAAAGGCAGCACAGAGAGCTGCCTTCTTGGTGCCTCTGCAGGGCTGTGCAGAAGGAATTGCAAAAACACAGCTCCTGCAAACACGTGGGCACAAACATCACCTGTCCACTGCGATGCCCAACGACTGTGACATGCACACAGCCTGGAAAAAAAAATGTATTTTGGAAACAATCTTAGCAACTCTGCATTGCTTACCCAGAATGAAAACACCTCGATTTGTTATGAAATGAAGGGAAAAACTTGCTGGAATGGGTTTATTTGAGCCCTGGTGGCTTTGGAGCAGGCACAGGGATGGGTTTTGGCTGCACACGGTGCCTTTAAGACCCCAAAAGGCAGCGAAAGCCCAGCTGTTCCCAGTGCTGGCCAGAGGAGCAGGCAATTGGAAGCAGATGTCGGTGGCGGCAGCTTGGTGCCCAGGGCACGGTGAGGGGCGCGAGCAGTGGGGGCCGAGCCCCTGCACCATTGCTCCAGGAGGGGCCGAGCCCGCAGCCCCCCAGCTCCTAACCCAAACCAGATGGGAGAGCACAACTTGGTTTGGGGCTTGGGCAATGAAAAGGGATCATCTGCCAAAGGAGAGCGAGATGGCCCAGGGAGGGGGATGAAACTGGGGGCAGAGCCCCTGGTGATGGGGCTTTTGCAGCATCTCCCTTGCAGGGATGCTATCGCAGGGGTGGACATGCAGTGCTGAAAAACATGAGCTGGCTCGCAGGGTGCTGGCATCCAGCTAAACCAAGCAGGTTGAGCTGTTGCAAGACTTTGCAAGAGGGTTTTTGTCTGCAGCTGGAGCACGCCCAGCAATGGGGCTGCTCCAGGCGCCTGTCTGGACGGCAAGAACTGCAGAGCTTTTTCCAGCCTGAGAACCAGAGCTAATCCTCTCTCGTTTCCCAGCCCTGACTTATCACGGGTTTGACAGTACACAGGTCTGCCTTTGCCTTTGCTCCCCATCGCTCATCCGGGGAGAAAACCTCCTGCAGCAGGAGCGAGGCATGAATGCAGCAGCCACCTCCCGGCCCGCTGCAGGGCTGTGATTTCACACGGGAAAAATGGCAAGGAAAAGTCCTGGAGCCCTCGTCTTTGGAGAAAAAAAAATTTGAGGGGGTCTGGAATGAGAGACAACACCTCTGTGTACTCCGTGCTTCTGTTCGTACATCCAAGGGAGGATTTTTGGGCTGGCAGAAGTGACATATTGCCATGCAGGATGCTATTACAGAAAAAGCCCCTCAAAAAGATGGCGTAATTTCCTCTTTTTACCTTTTTGTTCAGAAAAAAGAAAAAAAAAAAGTAGAGGAAATGGTGTGCTTAACTACGTCATCGCAGTAGCTGATCTCTATCTCCACTGCACATTTCGTGGGCATCTGTCTTTCTGTGGGAAAAGATGCTACATTTGCAGCATGGCATGGCACAGGGACAGCAGCGCAATGCGCTGGCTTTGCTGGAAACTTTATTCTCGGTCTTTCTAACCCAAATCTGGAAATGTAACAGGAATCCAGTCTTAACCCCTTTTTTAATGGGAGAAAAAAAAAAAAAAAAGCGCTTTTCTTTTGCTTGCACAAGGCTGGGACTCCACTCTGTGCATGCACACATTCCTCCCGCTCCCTTTCCAAACCGGCCTTGGAAAAGAACAAAATCATTGAATTAGCCAAGTTAATCAGGTGAGCTTCTGACGCACCTCATTTATCTTTCTTTCGAGGCTGAGCCTCGGAGACCCAAAGAATGGGATTAGCTGCAGTGATAAACAAAAGATCCCAGACGGCCGAGAGATTTGTGGATTTTCCCCTGATCTGAACTCTGGGCTGCACAACCCAACATTTGCTTTTTATTTCTGACTAAGAGGAAGTGACGGAATATGGTTTTCTGCCACACTTCAGTGACCAGTTGAAACAGCCTGGATGAGATGGGATGAAGGTCCGGCAAGGTGACGACCATGGCTTTGCCCTGTTTTGGGGCTAAAAGAAGGGCTTTCTCAACTCTGCCTTCTCCCCTTCCCTCCTGCCTGCATCTGCCTGTCTGGCAAGGCAACGGGAGCTCACTGTTGGGTTATGCAGAGTGCAGGCTTGGGGTGAAAGCAGGAGAGGATCGTGAAGCTTTCACAGACTGCCTGCAGACACCCTTGGCCACATCCATCCATCACCCTGGGCCCAGCCCCTGTATGCGATCCATCACTTGCAGGAGTCCTCTCTGCCCACAGCATCCTCCTGATGCCTTGCAGACACACGGCTAACCCCTCTCCTCCCCCCGTGTCCCTAGATTCAGCAGAAACTGCATTTGCCATTAAAAAAAATTTTTAAAAAAATGCTTTCCTTGCAAACATTCCCACCACCCATTGATATTTTATGTTCAGCTGGGGATTTGGGGTGCTGTGGAGCTACTGGCAATGCTGAACATAAGCAGCAAGGCAAAGTTGCTCTGCGTCTGGAGGATGTCATGTCAAATGGAAATGCATCTCTGGCCGTTTTCTGCAGTGCTTATGGTTTGGGGATAAGTGGAAGTCCTTTGCGAGGATTATGAGACACAGAGACAGAGGGGTTCAAAGCCCTTGAGCTAAGTGAAAATTTTTTAGCAGCTTTCTCCTTTCACATTTGGCTTTTCTTCCTGAAATGAAATATGTTCCTTCATCTGGAATTTCCTGAGAGGAGCACAGAAACCCATAGTCATGGTTTGAAAAATTATAATTGATCTCCTCAGTTCTGTATTTTGAAGGAAAATCTGTTTAGCTGGATTTTTCAAAAAACTCATTAAAAAATAAATAAATCTCAAATGGACAGCAACAAGCATTTTTCCATTTCTGGCAACTAAGTCCTGTAAAGTCTTCTGAGAACTGCAAACTTATTCCTAAGACTCCTAAATATGCATCATTCACAAACACTGAATCTAAAGAATACATCTTTATAGAAACTTGTAGGCTTTTTTTCCCCTTACTTTAAGAGAAAACCACCAAGGAAAGTGGTATGTTGTGTGGAGTTAACCAGCTTTCTTACTTTTGAAGATGCCCTAAAACTGGTCCATGAAGGCTTGAATGGACCCATGGTCCCCAAAGGGTGGGACTGGTGTGCACTGAGGAGAGCACGCCTGGGTCTGGAAATGAGGGGACACAAAAACCTAGGCAAGAAAATTCAGCTGCCCACCAGTTTTAAATGGTTATCCAAGTGGAATCTTTATTTCTGTAGAAATCTGTAAGAATTAAGGGATGGATGGTGGAGGGGAGGAGAGATGTTTCCCAAAGAATAATACAAGCTTAAGCATGCACCAAAATTTAACCTGGAAATAGCTCCGAAGACCCTATGAGCCGGCAGGGTTGGACTTTCCTTACATATTTGTAGGGTTTGGGTCTCAAGTCTGGAAGCAGGAATGGGGCTGGCAGGTTTCGAAGCAACCCATTGCCTCTGCGATGCTCTGGCCCCTAAAATCCCTCCTGGAGGGCTTTGCTCTCAGCATGGATGTGCACAAAATCCCCCACTGCAGCTAAACGAGCACAGAGCAAGGGGAGAGGAGTCCTGGGCTGCCTTTTGACATGCTCACAACTCTCCTCGCAATCAGATCGGCTTCCTCCAGATCTCTTTTTCCCTACTTCAGCCTGTTTTTCAAGGGCACCCCAACCCATTAGCAAGAAGAGGCATCGCCATCCCTGCAGCCACTAGATGGTGCCAAGAGAAAGAGCGTGGGAGGAACAGGGTGAGGAAGAGGAGGGCACCCGCGCCTCCAGCTGTCCCCTGCCACCCGAAAGGCTGGCCGTGGGGTGAGGGACAAACCCCAGGTATGGACAGTTTGCAGCTGAAGATCTCCCAGCCCATGTCCGTGGGGAGGCATCATCCTGGCTGGGGAGTGTTTGGGACCTAACAGCGATGAGGTTGTGGCTGGGAAGTCCTCGGCTGGTTTTGTGCTGGGTTTGCCAGCTGGTATCGCCCAGTGTGGTTGGGCTCACACCAGGAGTGTTGTCCCAGCTCCTCCTGTGCTGTCCCCATCAGATGTCCCTGGTTTCTGCAGCAAGCAAAGATGCGGTGCATGGGAAGATGGAGATTTCTCTGCCCTCATGAAGGAAACCTGTGCCTATGCTAGGATGGGACCTGGAGATTGCTCTCAGCAGGGCCCTTGCAGGCTCCCTGTGGGAGAAAGCACAGCTGGAAATAGGGCTGGGGTGGGGGACATGGGTGCGCCGGGTGGAGCTGCAGAAATGACAGCCTCCTTGCAATTTCTGGGTGCAATGCCTCCCCTGCCTTCCGGAGCCTGCAAGGATTAGGGCCACATCTTTCAGTTGTAGTGCAAGATCAAAAGAAAACCTCATTTGGCTTCATTTCAATGAAAGCTAGAAGTCTGAAAATGCAAAAGCCAAGTGAAATTTCTCTGTATCTGTCAGCCTGTTGAATTTGCCCATCTGTGCCAGGTTGCATGACTTTGTGTCTCGCACTTCATTCTGGTTCTCCTAAAAGACTTGATTCCCGGAATCCCATGCATACAGATGAGCCTCAGCTTTCTTTTCTTTATTTCTTTATTCAGGAAACTTCTAGAACAGTCAGAGCTGGCTCCATCTCAAAAACCTGAGCTCGAGACACCTTAGAGGCTCAGAAAGTTGTGGCCGTTCCCAGAGGTTGCATTAAATGGGCTCAGGAGCTTTGAGGTCCCCTCCATGCTGGGGGAAGACGGGAGGGCTCACAATGGGGTTCTCATTTGCCTTTCACCATTTGCCTTGGGAGGGATCCTGTGGCTTGGTCGGGTCAGACTCAGCACCTCGAGCCATGCATTCAAATGTACAGGCTTCAATTTCCATCTGGATTATGGAAAGAGTCCAAAAGTGCAGGGAAAAAAAAATAAAAATAAATAAACTAAAAAAAAAAAAGCAGAAGCATTGGATTTCCAGTGGTTCATCCCCTCCCATGCAATAACAGAGATCAATGAGTAATGCAGGGTGCACGTGGGGATGAAGGGATGGGATGCACGTCGTGCTCTCCTGGGGAAACTGAGGCACGGAGGGATTGGGCTGTATGGTGGCACAGCTCTTGGGTAATATTAAAGGGGCAGAGCACTCTTTACCCGTGTACTTTCCACCTAATAGGGGAGAAAAGTTTGCCTGCAGCATGGGCACCTCTTTCTCCTTTTCTCTTTGTCAGTCCTGGGGTTTGCTTTCTTCTCCTGGGCTGGAAAATCAAGGCAAAAGCAGCATTGGGCTGGATTTGACAATTTCTTCTCACTTTTTTTTTTTTTTTTTCCCTCCCTTATCTTGCAATCAGCCCAGCAGCAGTGGGGTGGAAGAGCAGTGCATTTCCAGAGAAGGAACCACTTGAACGTGCTCATCAGGCCGAGGCAGAGCCCTTGGGGGAAGCTCTTTTTTTGTCGCTGCCCGGTCACCCGGCCAGGGCTCAGCAAGCAGCGGCGAAGCACTCCACGGTTTTTCTCTCTTTAAAACCAAGTCAAACAGGAGCTCAAAGCCTCCATTAATGAGCTCTTTTCCTACCCGTCGCTGCCGGGATGCCCGACCCTCGGAGCGTGCCGAGCATCCTCCTCCTCGCCCCTGCGCCCGCGCCTCTCCATCCTTGGGAGCCAGCTGCGGCGTGTAGGAGAAAATGCCCCTGTCACGGCTGTCTGTGCTGTGTTATTGTTAGTGTTACATTACAAATCCCGTTTCCATGCTGAGGTCCCGGGGGGGTCATAAACAGGGGAGGTCAGGACCCTGCCAATAAACAGGACCCCAGCCCCACGACGGCCTCCCCGCAGCGCTGCAGCCGGCATTTGCCAGCGGCACCCCGGCCGCTCGCAGCCCACGTCCTCCGGGTGCTGGCTCCCGGCCGAGCAGCATCCTTCCCTCGCAGCCAGGGCACAGAAACCCCCTGAAAACACAGCAGTGCGGGGTGGCTGGCACAGCTTCCAGCTGCTTGCAGCTCCGGCTATAATTAACCACCTTGCGGAGCCGCAGCTTTTAAAAATAGGCGCAAGCAGGAATTGTTGTTTCCCTCCGCGTTCGTTTATGTGTTTGGCCGATGTCGTTGCCTAGTGGCAGATTCAGCCAAGTATTGTTTTCCAGTGCATATTTGGTGCACGGCTCAGCGGCCAGTTGTAGGCGTGCAGTGCTTTCGGGGGTGCAGAGATATCTGAAAATAAAATCGGGTGTGGATGGAAACTCTGGGCTGATGCTCTGGGCTGGTCCCTCGTGCACACCGTGAGGTGGGTTTGCTCTCCTGCTGGCGTGTGGGGTGCTGAGCATCCTGCCGGGAGCCGGGCTCCACAAAGCAGTTGTGATCCTGAGCAGCAGCCAGGAAAAGGTTAACAGAGAGATTTCCCAGGGATCCAATGGGACAAGATCCCCTCTGATCCCATGAGAAAGGTGCATAGCAGCTGATGGGGCAAATATCAGGAGCTTCGTATTCTGCAAACGCCTCCTCTCACCCTCCTCCCCAGCACTGCTGAGGATGTTTCTTATTAACGTACGGCTTTAGTTTGCTGCACAGGGTGGGAAAAGGCTGGAGAAGCAAAAATCACCCAAGTGAGGGCTACAACTGCAGCTCTGCTGCCTTTCATCCTGCTTTCCCACAGTCTTCTCCAGCATCTTCAGCCCTCCCGTGGTTTGGGATCGCAGCCCTGGGTAGATATATTTGCAGAACGGGGGAGGATAAAGGAAAAAAGTGGGGCTTAAAAGGGGCTGATCCACTGCAGGGATGTCAAGCAGCATTAGGCTGCTTGGGGACAAAAATGTAAGCGTAGGAGGAAGAGAGGAAAAAAAAATGATGGTATGAGAAGGCACAGTCGAAATAACCATGCTCGAGCTCAGGGAGGCGTGCAGTTTTTAAGCACTGTGCTTCTCCCAAGGACTTGGAGCTGGTCAGGAATCTCAACTGCCCTGTGCAGGTAGTTTGTGAGAAGGGATAGCTCAACAAAACAAACTCCCATGGCTCTTTTTCTTTAAAATAAATAAATAAATAAATAAAAGAAAAATTTTAAAAAAGAAAGAGGATGATGTTTACCATCAGCAGCAAATTGCCACCCAAAAAATTCTTAGGGCTGAAATGTTGCTTTTTTTTTTTTTTTTTTTTTTTTTTTCCCCTAATGAGATGAAGGCCTTTTGAAAACAAATAACTGTCCCTTGCCTGAGCCAGGCCCACCAAAAAGCCATCAAGGGCGTTGTGGGTGGCAATGGCATCTCTGAAACTAATCTCGGTTCCTCCCTCCCTCATCATGGTGTGGCCACCAAAATACTGGGGTAGGTCAGCATTTTTTTCTCTCCATTGAATTTAGCCAGCTGAGAAGACAATTTTACCAAAAAGAGAGGTTTATGCAGGAATTCATGAGGTTATTGCTCATGTCAACACCAGCAGGTAAATCAGTGCGTCACTTGGGGAACAGTAATAACACCCCACAGTAATACTGTGACGACCATATAGTACAAAGCACTGAGGTTTCTGGATGATTTAGGCATTGAACCCCCCTCAAAGTTGTACTTGTGCTCCAAAGGCAAAAAAAAAAAAAAAAAAAAGGGGGGTTTGCAAAACCTCCCACCTGTGGCTGCTGTGGGAGGGTTTCGGGGTGGCAGTGACACTTAGCTGCCCAGGTCCTAAAGGCTTTGATCGCGGCTCTGCAAACCCCACGCCCAAGGAGCAGCTTGCTGCAAGCCCACGGACTGAAAGGCATTCCTGAGTCACACACCCATGTGGCTGCCCCAAAACCACCCTGCAGGTAATGTGTTAACAGAAAAAAAAAAAAAAGAGAAAAAAAAATGGAGAAAGAGAGAGCAAAGAGGCGCTCAGCTCAAGCTTGCGTTGTCCCACCACCTGGGACTGAGGGGAGGTCCAGCACCAGAGCAAACACATGGCTGGTTAAGACCAAAGCTCCTGCGACTGCAAGCTTTTGCTGCAGCCTGGAGCTTTTCAGACTGGTGCACCTGATGCGTGGCTCACAGATCTGCATCTACAGGAGTCAAGAAGGGACCAACATTTCTTAAAAGACTTCTTGGTGGCGCTCAGCACTTGAGCAGAGGAGGCCTTTGGGCGTGTCACTGCTTCAAAGCTCTCTCCTGTGCTGCACCTCTCTGAAAATCAAATACAAGCAGCAAAGAGATTTCTCTGAGTCTGCCCGGGCTGGGATCCTGAGTGTTGCCATGAACACCCGCAAAACCAAGGCAAACAGTGCGGTGACTCAGAGTTATGTGTGATATCGGTTTCAAGTACACGTGAGAAGAGCTCCCCGTCTCACTTGTGCGCGCAGGGTGGGTCGGGAGCAGCCCGTTGTAAAGGCAGCAGTGCTTTTCTTCACCTTGCTTGGCTTTGTTTTGTTCTGTTTTGCAGCCGCTTCACCCAGAAGCCGAGCAGCGCTCGCAATCAAGATAAAGGCTGAATAGCACCAGAGACCCTGCAATAGGAAAAACAAAATAAATAGGTGCAGAGAGCTAGGAACCGCAGCTGTCGGTGGCAAGAGCGAACGCAGGGTGGAGGTGGCTGAGGCTCCTGCATCGGCTCTCGAGCAGTTGCATGGGGGGAAAATCTGTGGACGACTCAGCTGCAAGGGCCCAGGGCAGAAAATGGCTTTATGGGCTCGAAGTCCTTTCTCCCTCTGGATGATATTTAGCAATAGGGATGGAGCATCTTCTCTGTGACGACTCGCAGATCGATGCAAATCGGTGGAGAGGAGCTGAGGTCAGAGATGAGCTACGCTTTCTGTAGGCAGATTTTAATCCTTTTGCAGATCAAAGCCTTTAATTGCATCGTTTTTCTCAGGAGGTAATAGCTAATGGGAAGGGAAAAAAATCACTTGCAGGTGTCAGAAGATAAAATGGGGGAAATCTCAGACGTTTCACCGTCAGTGATTTCACCACCTTGCCCGCCGAGCCTCCACATCATCCTACCATCAGAGCAACGAACGGGCAGAAGCAGGCATGGGAATGGGGAGAGTGAAGTGTCCGAGACTAAATATTGGTTTAAAACCAAGACCTGATGCAATTAATCCGCACGCTCTTAAATAAACAGTCTCCCTCCTCCCCGCATCTGTCTGCCCATATTCCCTGCTGCAAACCTTTTTTTTGCTTTTAGCAGAAGCTTTGCCTTCACTTCCCAAAGGAAACCCTGCAGCATCCGCGCTGTGTGTGCAATGGGGCTGGGTCGCATCCTGCTGTAGTGGTACAGATGGCTCTAAACACAGACACAAAACTGTCACATTTGGTCCTCAGCAGCTTTAAAATCAAGGGATGTTTTGCAATGGCGAAATTTATATTTGTATATTCCCTATTTATATAAAGAGGGAAACTGGCAAAGGGACATGCCCTGCTTGTGCGCACAGGACAAGTGATAGCAGCTTTGACATTTCACATTACTGGAGGATTTTGGAGCTCGTTGTTGTGTCTTTGGTAGAGTAGATGAGGGGTTGGTAAGCAAGCCAGCAAGAAAAATTTTTTGTGTCCAGGGAAATTTTGAGTGCAAGTGAGTCAGGGGAGGAAACTGTGGTGAAAAGGTCAAAATCATCTCCAAAAATGCAAACTGTTCTGTATTTTGACAAAGTCACCGTTTTTTGAAGGAAGCTGATATTTTCCTCTGTACGGTGGTATTTCACTCAATAAAGAGAAGTCACCTCAGTGAAAACTGTTCAAGTATCCTCAAAAATATCCTATAAAGGAGTTCAAGCAGAAAGAAATCCTCCCAAACCCCATATAGACCAAAACAGACAAACAAAATACAGAATCACATTAAAACCCAAAGATAAGCAAAGGTTTTCAACTGCGAACCAGCTGGAAGGGGTGAACACTGGTGTCATGAGTCCCCCTCTCCCCTTCCCCTCCTTTTTCTTTTTTTTCTCCCCAAATCAGGCTTTTCTTTAGAAACCAGAAGCCTCCAGGATCAGATTTGTTGAAGCCAAAGGTTTTCTTTTTTAAGGGAAATTTTGAAGGAAAGCAATCAACTCCAGCGACAATTCGCATTCAGTAACATTCCCAATTTCACCCAATACGTTTTTGGTTTTTGATCAGCCACGAGGCTTTTCCCTCTGTGAGAAAATATTTTAAAGGCCTCAAAAGAAAGGAGCAAGATGTACTCAATTCGATGCAAATACCAGTAAAAAAGCAAAGCTCCTCCATGTTTCTCTGTCCATTTTGCCAGCACTGAGCGGCCAGAGCATCCTGCAGGCTGGGGATTTCACCTTCCTCCCATCTTTGTGTTTGGAGCTGCAGTTTGTTAATGAAGCCCTGCTGTAATTTTATCCCCACCTCACGCTACCGTAACCGTCACCAGTCCCAAAACGAATGGGCTCAGAGCTTTTGATCCCCATTTTGCCTCCGGCTCCATCCCCCAGCCCCAAACTTCCTCCTCTCTGCCTCGTAAAAGGATTTCTCCCCGAGAAATGCAGTTACTGTTTTACTGATGGGGTCAGGACCTTTCTTTTTTTCGGTTTTATAGCCCGCCAGGGAGCGAGGCTTTCCATCTGGGGAGATGTGTAATGCAATCCCAAAATAACAGCACAGCGGGTCTCTCCGTGCCCTGCGCACAGGGGAGGACCCGAAACACCCACCCCATGGTGCAGGACCAACATCAGACATGATCAAGAGGAAGATTTATCTGTATCTATATGTGTATCTATACCTATATGTATATTTGTCCCAAAGCCACTGTTCCTGTGTGTTACATATGTAAAGAACCCCCCAGTTACAGCAAAATGAAGCATGTGAGGGTGGGAGCATCATAAAGTGGCTTTGCCCCCAAAGAGATGGTTGCAACATCTGGCTCTGGGCTCTTCCCACTGAAAATCTGCACTTCAGTGCAGATGCTGGGCCAGATGCATGCCCCTATGGATTCTCCCCAGTGAAAAGAAAATGGAGCTGTGGAGTATTTTCTTTATAAAAAAAGGGGGGGAAAGCTCTTGCTAGCTTTTGTTTCACTCCCCATCCAGCCTGAGCCATGTCCAGATGTGGGGGCAGATGGTGACAATTCACCTGGTAATGGTGAATTCAGTGAAACACCCCAGTGTGAGGGGGGCTGTTAGAACCTATTCTCCTAGTTTTCTTCCATTTGTAAGAAAAATTCTGCCCTTGTCTTTATAGCAAGGGGCTGGTGGCATTGGTGAGGCTCTTTCTCCCACCTCCCCCATGCATGCAAATGGTCAGCAGCTGATCAGCATTAGAGGCTCGTGTGAGGGTATGCACAGGTATTTGTCTTCTCGTGGAGAAGCTGCAGGCCACTAGACAGACAAATCCGGGAAGTTTCCACAGAAAACCTGTTCAAGGAACGCACCAAGGGACAGGATGGTCTCTAAGTGCTGATGCCGAGGCAGATCTCAGCCAATGCTCCTACAAAGGAGAGCTGATCAGGCACTGCAGCTCAGCAGTTTTTCCAGCCCTTTCACAACGAGGCGTTGTGAAAAAATACATGTGTTAACCTCAGCTTTCCTTTTTCTCGAAGGAAAGGGGCATGTGTGTGCGTGCGACAGCCACCCGTGCACTGCAGAGAGCAGAGAGGGAGGTAAATGCCCAGGGGAGCCGCGGGCTACCAGGCCCGCCAGCTCACTCATCTCAGGAGTCCTGACTCAGCCTGAGATGCCAGCCTCCAGAAGAAGTGGGTGTGCAGGCAAACGCACCCCCCCCTGCCCCAAGCACACCTTTTTTGGCTTCCCATCTCCCTTATCTGCTCTTTCCATTTCGCTCATTCATCACTCGGTGTGGCGCCGTGGTTGGGCACCATTGCTCTGTGGGTCGGTGTGATGCTCAGCACCACCCAGCCACTTCTGCATTCACCTACAGTTATCATTCCAGTCGGTGTTACTCTTAGCATCGCCCATTATCGTAATTAAGGAGAGGAGAGCATCCCTTCATCCTCACGGGTCTTGCCCTGTTGTTTTCAATGTGAGTTGCTCAAAGCAGTTCCCAGGGCTCCGGCACCCAAACCTCGTGAACGCGATCAGGATGCTGGTGTGAAGCTCCCAGAGCAGCATGGCCACGCTGGTTTGCATTTGCAAATCAGTCAAGACAGCAGGCTGGGGCTCAGAATGATGAGGTGAAGGATATTGGATACGGGGTCCCTTAAGCTGAGCCCTTCCGGACATTCCCCTGGGGTGTGCACACTGAATTGCAGTGGAAAAATACAGCGCTGAACGCAAGCAGGTGAGATGACACCTCAGGCAAGGCTGTCAGGCTCTGCCCGGGCTCTGCAGCTCTCGGCATTGACTGAACGCCCACAGGAGCTGCTGAGGACTGACCCAGCTCATGTCATGCGCTGGCTGGCATTGGGTCCTGCTGCCCCAGCACCCCAAGGGGTGGCAGAGCACTGCTTGGGCTGGTAACTCAATATGGCATGGGAGATTTCTCTTAAATCTGCTCTGAAATCCCTCTGGGCGTGGGCTAAGGGTCTCCATGAGAGCTTTTCTCCCCGGCTACCCATCCTAATGCCCCATGCCCCTTGTCTTTACCTCCTGGACAAGCCTGTCTGCCTGTGGAGATGCCAAAAATCAAATGTAAGGATGGATGCCCAGAGGGCAGAAATCCACTCTGAAACCTTCAGCAACCCACGCTAAAAGTGGTGGCACTGCCCACGCCTGCTACAAGTACCAGAAACAGCTATTTTGGTCAAAATTCACACCCATAACTGACAAAGCTGCAGCAGCACAAATAACCATGTGGGGTAGTTAGGGCATGGTCAGATGATAAAGCCACATGTTCCCCATGAAAAATTAGCCTGGGTATGGCAGGCAGGGCAACTGGGGGGGTTATGCTGTTACACGTGGTTTATCTAATAAGCAAAGCCCAAATATACAAGGAGGGTGCTTTTCAAGTCACCTTTTCCCATTCTCCCTTTTGTTAAAATGTTTGCTGCTTCCAGCGTGGACAGGAAATCAAACTCCGATATTTTTCCCTTGCAACCAAAATAAACAGCTATTTATTTTAGAAACATGGCTTGGAAAGAAGCATGTTGGCTCTTACCTAATAACTTCATCCCTCTTAACTCCCAGATAAGATCCCTGTAACATCAGTTCCTTTGGAAACCACAGGAAAGACAAATAGATATTAGAAAAAGAGACTGGTCCCCTTTTTGCCCTGTTCGTACCCACAGTACATCAGCCCACCTTTGTCTTTTCAAAAGGGATTTTCAGTTTTGAAATGAATGTTCGCACACATTCGTTGGTTCAAAAGGGGCAGAGAAGGGTTTTAACCAGGCTGATGCACTGCTCTTTTCATAGGTTTGTTTTAAGAAAAAGAAAAAACAAAAGGGGGGTGGGAAGTGGCTTTTTGTCCTCATTTGGAGAAAAATAATAGGGAAAATACTGATTTTTTTTTTCATGGAACAAAGACATGGTTTTTGAGGCAGATCTGGCCCTTAGCACTACGAGCACCACTAGAGGGCCCAAAAAGTGTTTTGGGTGATGCTGGTGCCTTCCTCTACATGCTTCTGATAACCGTCATCATAAAGATGGCATCAGCCACTCCCTCCAGAAAAATTGCAGTTAAAAAGACAGTCAGAAGAAACAGTCAAAAGAGACCTGAAATGAGAAAGGCACAGGTGATTATTCAGAAGGATTTCATTATAAGAATCAGAGAAGTTCGTAACCTTGTAACACCCAACTCACGCACTTCAGACCTCTTTGGAAGTTGCCAGGACATTTATATCTATTCACAACCTGCATTTCAGCTGTATTCACACCTGTCTGAAGTTGCTCTGCAGGAGCACTGCTCACAGCAGTGGCACTGCCCCTCTCGGAGGGGGGTTCAGCTCTGCCAGCCCCACGCTGACCCCACGAATGCCTCCCCAGCTCCAGGCTGCTGTGGCCAAAAATTGATAATTATTTCTCATGGGCTTTTTGAATTGCTTTTCCAAATTCCTCTCCGCAGTGAGGAAGGGAACAGTTTTTCCTGGAATTATGCCGTTTGCAATATTTGGCTGCCCGTTCTGTTTTGAAGAATAGATGGCGATTTTCAAGCTAAGGGCAAAAAATAGAGGTGAAGAGACTTTTTTCTTCCAAAGAAGGGAAAAAGTCTCTGAGCTGGGACTCATCCGACTGCCCACCCCTGCACAGACCTGAGGAAATTCCTCCACTTCCATTCACAAGCATCTCCTCAGGGTGCAGGGTTGGTACTCTCTGTTTGCTTTGGCTGCAATTAAATCGCCTTCTGTCTCTGCTGTATTGATTGCAGCACGCTGCAGGCCCTGAGCAGAATCTCAATTTAAATCCCTGTGTCTCTTGAGGTGGGGAGGCTCTGAGACATGACCCCATCTCCGTGTGTTCCCATATTTCTGCAGCACCAAAATGGGTAAATACCCATGCAGAGGGCTGTGCAATTGGTGGAAAGTGGGCACAGAACATGGTTTTGCCCCAAACCACACCCAGATTTCTGGGCTCTGGACAATCCCCTTAAACCCCTCCTTGACCCCACAGAAGCAGGGATCCCAGGATGTCTGCAGTTTGGCCCCTGCAATGAGGTCCTGAAGTGATGCCTCTGAGGCAGGACTGTGGGAGCTGAGCCCTTCACAAGCTGTCACCGCTAATTGCTGTCTCCTGGAGCTGCACCTCCAGCCCCCTTTGCCCCTTTCCAAATTAACCCCATCATTTGGCTAATTCCCAGGGGGGCAGAGGCATTATCAGCGAGCGACATCTCCTTGGGGACGCCATTAAGGCAGAGAGCTGGGAAATGCAATCACTAATAGGGGCAGTAATGAGGGGAGAGCTGGAGGAGAGCGGGGAGGGGGCGAGGATGAATTTACCCATCCTGGAGAAGGCGACCTCACCACACCGCTGCTGCTCAACCCCAGGAGATGTGGGCATGGGCAAGCAAGCATGGCCCCTCTCCCGAGGAATTTTGAGCCATGAAAAGTCTGAGTCTGCAGTCAGGGGGAAGCAGAGCAGACGGTACGTGGTGCCAGCCCCATGCAGGACACCATTTCTACATGAGCCTGCTCTCAGCACCAGGGTGCTCTGGCACACAGGCTCAGAGCAAAGCCCAAGCAATGACCCCAGCATCTTGCTGAAATTAGGGGATCCCGAGGCCAAACTGCACTCTGAGTGCTGCCAGCAGTGCTGCTTGGGCACCTCCACATACAAGTGGCTGAAGATCCCTTCCAGGCTGAAGAACAAGTCCAGGGGGACATTTTGATGCCCGGTGCACCTCCCAAAGGGCCAGCAACGCATCGGAGGGCACTGAACCACTGCTGTCCCTGAAGCAGCTCCCCAAGCATCCCAGCTCGGCAGGGAAGATGCCTGCGCCAGCATACGCGGCTCCATCCCCCCCGCAGGAAGGGGCCGGGCTCCGTGCAGCCCCACACGATGCTCTCGCCAGCGGTCATGAGCAGCAAAGATGTTTCCTGTGATTCTTGCCGTGACGGCCATGCCCTGACCTGGCTTTCGTTATCGAGCAAGGGGCCGGCTATCGCTGACCTTCCCCGTGCACTGGCCAGCCAGCAGCCTCCCTGTCCCACTTTATCTGCCCACGACGCTCACTTCCTTTGACGTCTGAGTGCAGAGCAGAGGTGGCTTCATGGGATGGGTCAGACGGAGCTGCAGCCTCCTGCGTCCTCAGGAATCATGGCAGTGTGCAGAGATAACCCAAGGAAACACTGGGTCAGGGTGGGAAACCTGCCTGCCTCCAGACAGCATCGCCACGCTCAGCGAGAGTGACCTAAGATACCCACAGTGATCATGAGCCGCTGCTCGTGGACAGCTGCCTCTCCTTGAAATGTCACCGATGTGAGGTCCTGGCTCATTTAGGATCTCCTTGCACACCCTGGGGATGCTCAGCGTGAAGCCGCCCCTCCACCAAAAGCCTTTCTCAGGAGGGGATGGCGAGGGACCAGCAAGTCCATCAGGACCAAATGCAGGGTTTTGTACCTCAGTTGAACACAGGGTGCCCAAAATGCCACGGAGGGCTTGTGTCCATCTCCTCCAGCCACGAGGATCTTAGACCACCCCTGCCAGCCCTAACCGACCGCTTTGTCCCACCCCACCCCACCATGACAAATCGGCATCCCACCCTATTTAGGGAACCGGAGTGGAAACGCCAGAGCAGGCAGCGGATGGGATCCAACTGCCAAAGTGACACCTCTTCAAGCTACGCAATGCTGCAAAGAAAGCAGCCCAGCTCTGCTGCCGGGGTTCACCCTGCAGATTTGGGAAGACCCAAGAGCATGCAGCACCGTGCCCCCACAGCCCCCTGTAGCTGCGTTAGCAGACGTCTCGGTGGCCTTGGCTCGTCCCTGCTGGCCTCTTCCCCCCTCCCTGTCCCTATTGTTTGTGGAGCCCGGCCCTGACCCTGTGTATTTATAACCCCCCTTTCCGGCGCCGCATTGTGTGCACCCTGCGTCCTGGATGAGCCGGGGCTCGACGCCGCGCTTCCTCGCCTTCCTGTTTACGGGGCTTGGGAGGAGCCAGACCCAGCCACTCCTCGGCTGCCTCTGTGAAATTCCTCTTTGTCCTTCTCGTGGCAAGAGATGGGTCTCGATGGTCCCTCAGGCCTCCAAACTTTGGGAAGGGTTGGGTGGAGACGGGGATGCTATTGCCCAGCTGCAAATGGGGCACGCATGCTGTTGGCTTGCAAACACTGATGGGTTTGTCCTGAGACTGGTGGCCCAAAGCAGAGGAAAAATGGGTGCTGCTAGCAGCAGAGCATCTCCCACATTGCTTATCCACCTCTTGAATCGAATGTGCTGCTGCTGTGTTTCTTGCAGGACACATATTCTTTACATGAAGCTGTAGGGTTTGAGCCACCTCCGTGCAATGCTGTTTAACCCCAAAACAACATCCAGACTCAGATTTGGTCCCCAAATTGGCTTTTTGTTCTCTCCAAGAACAAGCAGAAGGTGGAACCCCATTGGTACCGAATGCATGGCCATGCTTCAACTCAAGCCAGGTTTGTCCACACGATTTGCTAGGAAGGAAAAAACCTCTATAGGCTTTGCTCTGATATCATCAGCGAAACAGTTTATTACAGCAGGAGGGAACTTTTGCCCGAATACCTTTTATTGTTCAGCGAGGCAAATCAGCAGTGCTGGCAAAGGGCTTGCACTTGCCAAGAAAGGCGCAGGCGTTTCCCCGCGGTGACCCCTGTGATGGAACCAGTCCCAAGCAGGACAGGGCTCTGAATTCAGTGCACAAGCTGTCCCGTCCCCACCACCATCCTATGATTCATCCCCATTTTCTCCCCGTTTTTGGCCTAAATGGTAGCCCCATCATTAGGAAAGTTTACCCGCCCTGTGCCCCGTACAGCCATAACCGTCAGCAAGGTCTGCTCCCGCCGCGCAGCCCCAGCAGCGGGAATCAAACAAAGCAAAACAAGAAACCTCCCAGCGTTAATCTCGCCCTTGCAAAAGCTGGGTGGAGCGAGCGCTCCAGGAAGCCCCCATTCAAAGCCATTCATTAGTCAAGCGCTGTATAAATAATTATCTTTGCTGCTGGACTCCACTTCCCCAGCCCGCAACCTTGGGGTCCAGGTGGGGACGTCACTCCCTGTGTCCAGTCATCACTGGAGGAACACCGGGAGTTTTTTCCCCTCCGACATGCAAACAGCAGCGTGCAAACAATAGCCTGGCGTCAGCCGACAGCAGCTGGGGCAGCCCTGGCCGTGCTGCAGCTCGCGATGTTGCAGGGTTTGTTTTTTCCCTGTCCCCCAGCCACCGGTGGAGAATTCCCTCCGAAATCCCACCTGGAGCCATCAGATGTGCGAGGCTCGTGGCCCCACGGGCTGTCACTTAACACTTGTTCTTTATCTGGCTGTGACAGGCGAGGCGAGTGTATTTCCAGATGTTTCCTACCCAGAGCTGGGACTGAGGGTTTGGGCTTTTCGGTGCTGGGCTGCCCGTTCAGCTGGGCTGGCGATGGGCTTGTCTGTGGGGAGGGAGCAGCTGCCTGCACACATCAGGTCTTCACAAAAGGTTAGGAGAAATGCTAAAGAAAAATCCATACAACTCCTATTAATTAATATTTAATAGTAAAATAAAATCTTCTCTGTCAGGTGGTGGCTGTTGTGATTTATGGGTCTGAGGCAGGGAAAAGGGGTGGAGAAGAGGAATTATGCCCCATAAGGGAGTTGATAGAATTGTCCCCGTGTCACGACGGTGTTCACCAGGGCTGGCCTTGGCAAGGAAACAAAATTTCCTTTGCAGGGGTCAGTAATGAGATGGCAAACCAACTATGGGATTGTGCTTGCACGTCATCTGGTTCATGGCTAGAGACAGAAGCAACTTCTGGTATGATTTTGGATGTGCGGGTTTTGGCAAAACTGGTTTTAGGGAGAAAAATTAATAAAAAACAGACCTTTAACAATGTCCAAACACTCCTCTTTGCCTTCAAAAATACTTTAGGTTTTTGCTCCTAAATTAGCTTCCTTTTATTTTATTTCATTGAATTAAATAAGCCAAATAGTGTATGTCTTTTCCATGAAAGGCCCATGTCTCGACACCAGCACCTCCGGGCTGGAGCTGGAGAACCAGCTCTGGAGCATCCCACCCATGCCCTGCTGCCAGTTGCTCAGTGCTGTGGCTATTTGCTCACCCACGTGACCTGATCAATCCCTGCAAAGTGAGCTTTCCCTTGGCACTGTGCACCGGTCTGCTGGTGTAAATCCTGCCCTGGGTTGCTTTCATCCCCATGAAACTCCTCCTGCAGACTGGCAGCAGCTGGGAAGGAGAGCCATTTCTTATCTGGGTGGCACTTTATGCTGAAAGAAATTGTGCATCAAGGAATACGGGGGGTTCTGTGATACAGGAGTGGAAGGGAATATGCTTTTTCTGGACAAAAAGCAAGCAAGATGCTGGTGACCCACCTGAGATGAGCTAGGAAGTTACTGCAAGGCTGATGCAGCTGAGGAGGCTTCACCTTCCTCTGCTACCGTGCCAGGTGCACCTGGAAGAGACACAAGATCCTGCAAGGGTTTATGCCAAGTGTTTTCTCCTGGCGTTTTTTCTCCCTTTGGGCTCTCCTGTCTGAGTCCTTACACAAGACCCTGGTGATACCGATGTTCCCAGCATTATTGGTCTGGTCTCTGAAGATGCCCCATCACTTTCTATTTGTCCCTCCTTCAGAGGAAAAATATTGTTCCTACCGAAATCTGGAACATACAGTCAGGGGAGAGAAAGTTCACCTCTAATTAATAAGGAGAAGTAGAGAGAGAGAGAACAGGTTACTCATTTATGATATAATTGAAGAAAACCACAATTCTTCCATGTCCAGAGGAGATTTCCCAAAGCCTTTGTGCACTATGGGACATGGGTTTGTGTTGAACATCTGCGCAAGATGTGAAACAAAGTGGTTGGAGAGGAAAAGTTCTTTGCCTGGTTAGTGGAGGCAGCAAGGCTGTAGCTACAAGAAATGGAATTTCCCTTTATTTATATTCAGGTCATTAGAAAGAAACACTCCGAGTTGTGGGTTTCCTTATCTCCCGGGCATCTAGATGAAAGGGTGGACAGAGTAAGACAAGCACACCATGAAGCTCACACTCGTGCTTGCTTGCAAAGCATGAGATCCACCTTGCTTGCTGCAGGTCATCTTGCACTGAGCCATCTCTGGAGGACTAATACCTTGGAGTCCATGAGGACATGGACACATAGCCCCAAAATCAGCTTCCTGAAACAATTTGAGCAGCTTCAGAGGGCTTTACAACCGCTGAGGCTGTAGAAGCGGCTGTTGGGTGGAGGTGGGCTCGGAGGTGTTCCCCTGCACCACGTCCTCACCACGTTCCTCAAACAGGGAGAAAACTTCTGGGACACACAGGGTCTTCCCCCAGCCTCCAGCCTTTCCTGGGACAAAGATGAAATAAATCTCAGCTCTACGACAATGCCCATGGAGCTCAGTTCCTCTCAGTCTCCCTTCTACCCAGGGTCTCCCAGGTCTGTCTCACCATGCATCCCAAGCCAGCACCCGCACAGAGCCGTGCCTCAGCCTCGCACGTGGCCATCACCAGCAGGGCTGCCAGCAGCATGGCTGGCAAACTCAGCAGCTTCATCTGAGCCCAGAACCCATGAAAGGAGGTTGCATAAGACCTGAAAACTGTCCCTGAGCCAAGCCTGGATCCGCTGAATCCAGACAATATCGCCGCCTAACTAAACCCACTGGCACCCATTTTACAGATGAAAAAGCTGAGACGAGGGAGAGTGCAGGGGAAATAATGAGAACACATGGCCTGAAAAAGACATTTATCTTCAAAATGCATTTTAGAAAGCCACTTGAATTCTGTGTATCTGCTCCAGGCCAGGTGGCTCTGACCAGAGATGATCCGGTTGTTTTTTTGCTTGTCTCCTGTTTTGTGCCCCAGCAAGAGGATGCCACAGCTTTATTTTTAAGGTGGCATTGGAAGTGCTCGGGGTACTACTGCAGCACTTGCAAAGGTGGGGAAGAGGCAGCTACAGCATGAAGCAGGGGAGGAAATGCCAGACCATGGGGAGCCCACGGTGGATGCTCCGCGATGGTTCTGCTGGTTTCTGCAAGCTGCTGCATCCATGGAGTATTTCCAGGATCCACTCCCCCAGGGCAATCTAGAGTTGTTCGGGGGTGATTTATTTCACCGGTGACAAGGGAAGCCTTGTCATTTATGGGATGGGTTTTCCTTCCTATAAACAGCCTGAGAGCTGCTCTGCTCCTGGTGAAGCCTGTGGTGAAGCTCCTGGGTAAACGTGGACATCATGGGGATTCGCTGGGAAAAGGGACCTGGGGGAGGAGGAGAACTCCAGGCACGTTGGGCAAAACCCAGCGAGGAGATGTGAGAGGCGAGGATGGGAAGCAGCCAACTACATGGATTTGCGGGAATGTTTGTTGACATCTAGAAGCTGGAAAATCAGTGGATTTGCCAAATCCCACAAACTCCCACCCTATTTTTTTTCCCCATAAACTCCTCTTTTGCCTTTCTCAGCTGGAAGCTGCTCCAGACTGAAGGCAGCACTGCATTTTGGAAGTTTTCCATAAATTCTTCGTTACATGCAGAAGTGGAGGTGGCTGCAACTTCCTGTGCCCAGTGCGGGCGAAGGAAGAGCCCGGAGGGTGGAAAATGGAGGACTGCCTCCACCAGCACGGGATGTGGAGGCTTTTTGGTGGTTCCTTGCATGCCTCTGCCCAAAGCCTGGGCACTTTTTAAAAGAAATTCACATATTTTGGCCAAAAAGAAAACCCTTCATTTTATTTTCTTCCTAATTAACCATAACTTTTGGTAGGGAAGGAAATTAGCCCCCTGGCAATTTATGAGATTTCGATGAAAACCAGATCTCTGCACCGCCTCAGATTCACCAAAACCTCTTACAGCTATTTGCATGGAAGCATCCCTCTCCCCACACCAGGAAAGTAGCCAGCCCTTCCCCACCAGCCCTTTCAGAAACCTTCCAGAGCTCTGATCCCTTCCCCTGTGTATCCTCCAGGGTAGTCCAGGCTGCGAGGAACCAGGAAAAGGAGAAGATTGTTTAGACAGAAAGATAAACAATGCTGCGAGGAGGAGATGTGCTTGGTACAGTGGTGTCAGCCTAGCAAGCAGCATCTGCTGTCCCCATGCTGTATGCACCCAGACACAAACCTGCCCCTCCAGTATCCCTGGGGGATTCTTCCAAAAATATTCATCATCGTATTCATGTCAGCATCATTGTAATGCTACCAGGCATGGAGAAGCAACCCACAGAGAGTTTGCCCCACTCCTGCCTCAGTTTCCCCAGCCAGTAAGCCAGGACTAATGATGTTTTCCACCCCAACCCAGTGAATGCACGTATAGCACAATATATCAATACAAAAATACACTTTTTAATGCCACTTTGTCATTTAACATCTTAATATTCAAAAAAAAGGAGCCAGCAGATGGGCACCTCTGCACCACAAGCCATTAGAAACCCATTGTAGGGCTCTTGGGGCAGAAGATGGACAAAAAAATTATGCTGTCAGACAGTCCCCATGGGCAGGAGAGGTTGTCCTGGTTTGTTTTCCAGTGTTTTCTTTTGCTATCCAGTGCATTTCAAAGCTTGGCTGGATATAAACAGGTCCCTGAGATTCTTCCTGGTGGTGCTCATTCCTCCCCATCCAGTGACAGGAGAGGCTGCAGCAGTGCCATTTATCTGCCAAGCCAGCTGGGAGACATGAGCTGCCAAAACGGATCAATAGCAGAAAAAGGTGCTTTGAAAAAGAAGAAGTAATGGAGAAGTTAAGGAGCAAAGTGATAGTGCAGTGCCCTGAATGGCCCCGTAGGTTTGATGGTGCTGCAATAAACCCTCGGTGGGTTCCCATCCTCTGAGCTGCTGCAGCAGGAGCACAGCCTTTCTGGGTGTCTGTGCAGCCCGGCCAGGACAGCAGGTTAATTCAGAAGGTACAGGATACATTTCCTACGCAGTTCAGTACAGATCATCTCACTAGTGCCTTGTATCCTCTAAAGCTTATAAATCTATTAACTCCGGACTGCTAAGCTAATTATGGCTGGTTACACTTCCAGCTAATAAAATATTTGTCATGCTTAAGGCACATGGGAGTTTTTCTTCAGCTTAACCAAATCACCCTGACAATTCCTTGAACTAAAGAGATTCCCAGCAGCATTTTTGCCAGAGGTTGGGAAAATCAGATTATGCGAGATGATGAAAAGGAGCGGTCGGGCAGTTTTCCCAGCTGGAGCATAACGTGGTGTATGGCAGCGACTCCTGCATTGCTCCCAGCATCGCTCCCATCAATAGTGCATCAGCATGCAGCAGCAGAGATGGAGGTGCAAGGAAATCCTGGGTTTGAGCTTGCAGAGACCCATCAGACGCTTGGGTTCAAGAGGATTCAACATTTTGGCTTCATCCCAAAGCTGATTTGGCATGATTTGTGCTCGTGTCTTGCTGAACCTGGGAGGATTCAAGTTCGCCTTGCTGGTTTTTTTTTTTTGTTTTTTTTTTTTTTTTTTTGGTTCATCTCCTGGTACACTTCAGACATTTTTAATTCAGCAAAGGAAAAGAAGTCTTCTGAATGAGTTTCTGCATCTAAAGACGGCTTTTATTTTCCTTCCATCTTCCCTTATTTTTTAATGGACTTAATCAAAAAGGAAATGTATTAGCCAAGTCCAGCCCATGTGTTTTTAATAACTCAATTTAATTAACATCTCCCAAACTGTCTTATTAAAACTAAATTAAATCCTTATTTGAGATCTTTAATAGATCGCACAGACTTTGTGCAGAGACAACTGCAGCTGTGGGAGTGCCAGAAAAGGGAGCTGAGATTTGCCTTGCTCACCTTGCAGGGGTCAGACCTGTTCCTTGCCCTTTTCCCAGCTGGGTAAATCCACAATAATTCTTGGGGTCAGAGAGAAGCAGGGGACAGAAACGGGCAGTAGCCCCCACAGCTCAATAGTTTGTCCTCGAAGGCCACAAAAACTGGCACCGCAGTGAATTATACAGAATAAAAACACCTTTCCACTGTGTTTCCCATTTATCAAAACCATGGTTTTGTACAATTATATTGAAAGCATTTTGGGGTTTAAGGCAAAACTTCTGCCTGCCCCTTTTCCTGGGATTATCTTTTCTCTTCTACTTGAAAAATGAGGATATTCACACTAAATAGGAATTTCCCTAAAAAATTGCACTATTTGCAATACATCTTACACAGGAAAGGAGTTTGGCTTTGGGTTTTGCCGGAAACAAGACATTTATTGAACATAAACAAGAAAGAGATAGAAAATACTAATTTCTCTTGCAAATGTTTGTTCCCAAATGCATATCATCATGAAAGTGATGGCTTTTGTCGAGGAGCTGGTGCCTTCTCCTGGGTTCTCCAATGCACCAGCAACTCATCCCCATCATCTCATCTCTTTGTGACCTTCTCTGTTTACCTTCCTTTTCCCCTTTGCTTCCTTTCCCTTTTCCAGTGTGTGTTGTATTTTTTTCCCCTCTTTTTGGCTTTCTGCCTTCTCCCTTCACCTCGCTCAGTTTCAGCAGACGTTTGCGCATGACAAAAACGTCTGGGCAAGTGCTTCTGATCCTGCTTTTCCCACCAGGACCTCCAAAGCCAGAGAGCCAATGAAGACGGCGTCTGCTTTCCATCACACCTGCCAGGCAGGGCTTAGATCTCCTCCAGTTTAAGACATGTCGGTGCATTAAATACATCCAACCAGATTAAAACCATGTTCAAACAAGGCTGGCTCGCGGCCGCTGTGGCCCAGCAGGTTGGAGTTCAAAGGAGCTTGTTGGGGGCGATGGCCTGAGATTGCACAGCCCAGAGCTGCTGCTGAGGATGCTTTGGACAGATGGAGGGACTGAAATCACTCACTGGAGGTTTTATTTGACATCTACAGGCTCTTCGTGACCACTGAGGTGATGCCGAACACACACCCAAGCTTTTCCCTCGTGCTCTGGATGGATGGGTTTGATAGCAGGACTCAGCTACTGCCCCAGGGCACCCAAAGTGGTAGGGTTGGGCAGCCCCAAGAGACAGCGTCAGCCCAGAAAATGTCAAAAATGAACGTGGACAACACTGTGCAAAACAAGAGATGCAAAGCACACAAGGCTTGGGGACAGTCGTGCAAGTGGGCTCGTTTCCCTTCAATCCAGCTGGCCAGGAGGTCAGCGCTCAGAGAGGGGCTGGAAACCCACAGTGGGGCAAGCAGTGCCTGCAGTGCCCTGGGCAGTGGTGGAAAGTGGGTGATTCATCTGATTGTGAGCCCCAAAGACACCTTGTTCCCACCAAATCATTGCCACATGTTAAATGAGAGGCTGGGCACATGAGGGAGGGCTACCCGCATGGGTTAACATGGGATTCAAGCAGTCAGGCAAATGCACATATGAAAAACTCAATAACGTGAGTTAAAATGCCACCATTTCATCATTTTGCTTTAAGAAACAAAGAGCCAGCAGCTGGTCGTTTTGCAATTCTGTTGACTATGATTTTCCAACCTCGTGTCCATTCCTGCTGACGTTAATGGAGTTATATCACCTGGAAATCTGCTCCAAATGTGTTTTGAGCAGCATTGTTTACTGGAGATTTTTGATTCCTCCATTTACAGCTTCTCATGTGCATATCTACACTGAAATCAGAAAAGGTGTCTGAACAAAATAAAACAAAAAGACTTTGTAAGTGGAAGGGGAAGGAGATTTGAATCATCGGCTGCTGGAAAACTTCTCTCATCTATTTGTTCCTGGGCTTGACATCAAAAAAAAATAATTAAAAAAAAAGAAAACTCACAACCATGCCACTTTTCCAAACTCAGAGAAGGGTCTGAAAAGGTTAATCCCAGCCTTCACCATCAGCCCTTCTGGAAGCAGTAGTCCCACTGCAAAACGTACTATCGGGGCCAGGATCAGAGGGCTGCCAGCCACCCCAACGAGGCAATGGGGAGTATTAGCCCCTGAGCCCTGCTTGCATCATGATTTTTTAGCAGTGGAAGATAAAGATCATGCGACAATTGCCTCAGAGCAAGAACAGATAAATGCTCTTGACTCACTGCAAATGCTTGTGCAGCTCACAGCAGAAAGTTCTCCAGCCTTGCACTGATGCCGCTTTGGGAAAAACCTCCCTTTTGTCTAAAAATGCATGAAAATGTGGCAAGAAAATCAGCGCTGGCTTCTCCAGGAGAGGTTTTGGGCTGCCTCCGGCACAAAGGCCGGGGAGTGACCGAGGAAACAAGGTGCAGTGCAAACCCTGGAGCTCCCGCTAGCTACTGCTAGCAGGGTGGTTTAGGACCTGAGCTCTGCGGCTTTTCAAGCTGCTGTTATTTTCTCTCTAGAAAGTGTCTTCAGAGGCTCTCACTTCTTGGTATTTAAAATCTGCTTTTCCCTCTCCTGGTAATTCAGGCTACCAACTCTGAATATGCCAGGCGTTACCTTTCCACCATCCCAAGCAGGCTGCCTACTGTCATTAAAGCACATGTGCAGAAATTCAGGCCAAAGAGCAAAAAGCACAGAAACTATTTTCCTCTCTTTTTTAAAAAAAAATCTTTTCCCTCCCTGGCACCGCTGCCTTTTTGTTCTGCTGCCTTTCCTTTCGCAGCGTGGTTGCTTGTGCACTCGCTTCACCTTCTCATTTTCAAATCGAACGTTTCTGTTAGAAGAAAAGTTTTCAGTCGTGAAAAACCAGTTCCAGGAAAATGGCAGGGTAAAAAGAAATCACTGTGCAAAGTGAAAAGTAACGGTGCAAAACAAAGTTATGAAAAGAACTCCCTCCTGTGCTATAACCAGGGGAAAAGTGCAAATATCCCCCTGGGTTTTATTTTTGGGGATCTTTTTCTTCCCTGAGCTGCCTTCCTTCACCCTGAGCATCCTTTTAACCAAGCGCCCATGGGAGCGGGGTCCCCTCAGCTGGAAAGCTGGAGCCCCCTCCCTGCAGCAATGCAGGGACCTGTGGAAAACCAGAACAAAGCTGCAGGAGCCTGGCACACAGGGCTGGGGGCTGGCTTCAGGGGCTACAGACAGCAAAACCCCCCAGCAAATCTCCATTTTGAGCCATAGAGGTTAACGTGGCCGCTTATAGATCGGATCAGGAGATTAGATATGTTGAAAGGGGAGAGGAGGAGGCACCAAACGCAGCTTTTGATCCCTCTCCGGCGTTCCCCAAAAGCCACCATGTGCCCAGCACCTGATAAATGCTATTTATAAACCTGGAGGAGGAGAAGGCAGGCCATAAATCTTCCTGCTTTTCTTTTCTCTGCGGATCAAGAGGAAAATTAAAACCACGTGCTCCCTTTCCCGAGGATGCCCCATCCTTCAGCCCACGTGGTGACGGTGGTGGCGTTTCGGCCAGGTGAGACACTTCCGTATCAAACTCCTGGAGAAGAAATTTTTTGAATGTTTTGGTGGGTTTTCATGAAAATCCAGAGCTCCAGGGCCATGAACTTTGCTGCTGAAGCTCCTTCTCGCGGCTCCTTTGAGGGCCATATTTTCTTGTGTTACTAACAAAGACACTTTATTGGGAAGCAGAAAGCTGATCACTTCTGGTAGGGAGCCAAACCCTGAGTTTTACCAGGCAGGAACAGCAGGAACCACAAAGTTTCCGACAGGCTTGTGTGCTTTGCTGTGGAGATTCTCTGATGTCTGATAAGCGGTTCAGCTTGCACTGCAGCCCGACACCTCTATGTTCATGACAAATTTGGCTGCTGGATCCAAAGTGCGGAGTGTGAAGGTGGATGCCGGGCAGGCTCGTGTTGCACCAGGCTCAGAGATGCAGTGCACCTAATTTGCTAATTTGGACAGAGTCATCTGACGGGGAAAGCGGTTTTCTTTGTGCCACGGCTGGGAGCGATGGGTCAAAGGCCAGTGCCACCGAATGTGACCCACACGGATGACCTCGTGTGGGGGCGAGGAGCACATCAAGATGCCAAAACTCATTGCAGGGCGTTAGAGGCAGCAATGGCAGGGGTTGGGGTAGGAGCGATGTTCATGCTCCCGGTCCCCACCAAGCAAGCCAGGGTGAAAGGGGAGATGTGCTGGGCCGAGCCTGTGACCCAAAGGCCATGGCAGAAGCAGGACCAGATGTTAAACAGAAGCCCGCAGTGTTGCTGTGGCCAGCAGGAGCCTGCCCCAGAGGAAATGACCCCACGTAAGATGCATTGTCACTGAAATTTCTTAACATGGGATGGCAGCTAACCGATTAGGATGAGCTGGCCAGGGCCGGCAGCTGCTAAAAATACCAGGAGGCAGAAAAGCTGGCTCCTCCTGTCCCTGCAAAAACGGTGCCATCAGGGACTCCCTATGCAGTGTGCCTAGCAATGGAAATAGGATTTTTCCCCAGTATTATTATTTTTTCCATCTTTTGCAATGATGCTCTTCATGTCCGTGCCCTTGGCTTAAAGTGCAGAGCCTCAGGGATGCCTTCTGCCAAAAAAAATACCAACCAACCAAACAAACAAAAAAAAAACACACATAAATGCATTTCAATATAATTTTGAAAATGGGGAAACTGAGGCAGGGTGTTCACTCTCCCCTTTGTCTCCTGGAGAAGAGATGAGGCATTTTGTGCAAGCTGGGCTGCCCTGTCTAATCCTGGCCAAAATAAATACCGCAGCCTGGCTCCCTGTGGACACGTGCAATGTGTCCACCCAGAGCGATGCCACCCAGCGCTGTGCTGCCCCTTGCAATCCTACGGAAAAAAAAAAAATAAAAAATAAGAAAGTCAAATCAAACAAACCAAGTGGCCAAATTCCCTCCTAAAAGCCCAAGTTCTCACGGCCGGCAGTGACCGGCCGGCAGTGAGGAGCCTCCGCACGCAGCTCCCCCGCGGGGCTGTCCCTGGAAAAAAAAAACGTGGGGTTTTATTTGGGCAGTGCAATAAAAGCAAGAAAGGGCATATTTCAAAGCCACAAGTCCCATGGGGAGGAGAAACCTGTGCCGACCGCCAGCCCCTCCAGCGTGATTTTAGGTAGCGCAGAGCCGCGGGGAGGCTCGCAGCTCCCCGAAGGGAGGGCGCGCTGCAAGCCCCGCGGTGATGTATGCATCCCCCGGGCGCCATAAAAGCAAAAGCCGGATGGATTTACATTATCCAAACATCTCGCTGCCCCCATAATGATCCAGGGGCGATGGAGGAAGGGAGGCTGCACCGATGCCTGTTTTTTTCCAGCGCTCCCCCCACAGATAAGACCCTTTGTCCACCCCGGGCGAGGACATCCCATAGGGTTTGGGGTCAGCCCTGCGCCCCAAAGGGGCTGGCAGCTGTCCGCTGCGTTTTGGCAGGAAAAGGCAATCTTCTTGGCTGAGAAATGAGCTGAATGAGTGCCGCCGGCAGGGCTGGTGCCTGGCTGCCCCCTCCACGCGTACCTGGATCCCACCGAACTGCAAGAACCGCGCTTTTGGGACAGGGTTGTGCTTAAAAGGGAAAAAGCAGCGAAAGGAAGAAAACCAGTAACAAATACCCCAGCACCAACCAAGCATTTCTCGAGCCTCCAGTACCAGCGATCGCATGGGCTGGGCACACAGGGAAACTGCAATCACTCAGTAAATATAAGGAGCAGGATCTCAGGCATTGGGAAAAGCAACATCTGAAGTTTCCAGAAACATCCCACAGCACCTGCGTAATATTTTTTCTTGCTGCCTCCCCCTAATTGCATCCATCTGGGACAGAGTATCTCTTTCAGCGCCGCAGTGCGTGGGCAGGAACCATTGGTTTTTGCCCCATTTTTCTCACAGATCGCATATAAACATGACCTCTTCCCTCTGAGAGGCTCTTAGATGCCACACTAATGCAAATAGGCTGTATTATTATTCGGGCTCTTTCAGCTGAGCCTTTAAAAATGAAGTTTTTATAAAATAGCTGCTTTTCATTCTCTTTCTTCACATTTTGGGGGAAAGGGGGGAAGATGCTGAAGACAAAGAGGAGGGGGCAATCTCAGCTGCACTCTCCCTATAGGATCAGTGCAGGGGGAAATCCTGCTGCCCATTCCTGTGCCTTGATTTCCCTTCTTATCTTGGGGAGATGCTGCAATCTTTGCCCAAAAACAATGTTTGAAGTATCATTTCTGCGTGCCGTCCCCAGGAGTGACGTTTCCTCTGTCAGACCAGCCTCGAGCCAGCAGGAATTTAAAGAGAAAGGGAAACTGCTCCTGCTACGCACTGAAACCACTGCAGAAGGGATAATTCCTGCGAGAGCAGGAGCTGGGGCTCTTTCAAGGCTTTTGGAGCTCAACATCCCTCCAGGGAATGTCCTTAGGCTGTGCAGGGGTTGGGATTGTCATCACGTTTTCAACGTTTCTATAAAATGGCCAAGATTTCTTCTGGTGGGAAAATCTGCTGCAAGGGACAACGGTTGTGTAGGGTCTTGCGGTGGGATTTTTGCCTCGTTGCAATTTTCTTTGTGCAGATGTCAAGCCTTGATGCTCAAAAATGCCCCAGCAATTCCAGATGCTTAAAACATCTTTTGCTTTTTGGCACTATCTGATGAAGTTGGGGAGAGATTTATCTCCCCATCATGACCCTGTATCGATCACTTCCTAAATAGTGGGGAGAGGAGCTCATTTAGCTGCCATTTCAGTGAAACCTTGTTAAGTGTTTAGAGAGTCCATCTCTCCTAAGTGCCTGTACGGTCCCTGAGACTGCAATTAGTCCCACAGCAATCTTTTGCTGAGCTCATCCCACATAACAGAGCTGCAGGAGGGGGAAATCTTCCCCTTCCCACCATGGGGTGATGCGACGTGCCTGGGGAGCAGGGATTTGGACCCAAACCCCAGGGGTCACCTCTGCTTCTCATGGCAAAGCGACTGGGGTGCCGTGTGCTGGTGTTGAGCAGTGGCACCTGGAGCAGCTGTGGGACTCATGGAGGTCCCTTAGGGTGCTGTGCCCATGACCTCATCTCAGTACCCTTTACTCCAGGGTGCTGTGGGGTCCAGCTGGGCCTACAGATACTGCTTATCAGCCAGGTCATGGGAGGCATTGCCCAGTCCAAGGTCCCTCCTGGCCCCCCCGGCACGGCTAAACCTTGGTGCCACTCGTAGGGAGTGGGAAGGGGCAGCCGGGGAGGCAGAGGATGGAGGTGGAGGAGGGAGGAAGAGGATGGAAGTGGAGAAAGAAGGTTCGAGTCCAGCAGACCGTTGGAGGACTGAGGTTTCTGCTGTTGTTGTTTCTATTTTTATTCCCTTTATGTTTTTCCAATTTCGAAATTCCATTAAAAAAAAAAAAAAAGCCCTGCCTGGAATTTCTTTCATGCCCCGTTCTCAGCCTGCGTGTGTATTTCCCAACGTGTTTGCAAGGGTTGCATTGACTCAGCGGGGATGAGAGCCAGCTCTGGTTTCCATTACCAGTGATTAATGCCAGGGAACATGTTTAGACTCCCAGGACTTCGCGCCGGTCAGGGGCTCAGAGAGTTTGGGTCCCAGCTCTGGTAAAACCTCCCTGCCCAGCAGCAATACCTTAGGGCAGAGGCCGTCCTCTCCTCATGCCCTGGCCCCAGCACCCTGCAGCTAACTTAACCCCTGCTTGCACCCTTCCCTACCGAAAGGATCATTATGTTCAATCTTTCTTTAGTCCTTAAAATCTTGTGTTTCTGTATTCAAATTACAAAGACCGGAGCTGACTGCTCCCATATCCTAGCTGATGAGGGGATTTTAGGAGAAATGGGGAAAGCTGGGCAGATCTCCAGGGCCGTGGGATGGAAGCAGCCCCACCCAGCCCACGCACACTGCTTGTGGGGTTGGGAACCCCTGCACCAGCCCTGGTTTCCCCTCACCCAAAGGCACCCATGGGCTCAGCACTCTTGCTCTTGACATTATAAATCCTTCCCCGGGCTTCTGGCCAAGGCAGCTGCCATCAAGGGGCTGATAGCTGCTCGCAGATTTAATTTCTGCTGCTCTCCCACCAGCCAAAGTGGACCTGTGAGGGAAATCCCAGGGGGTTCCCCATCTCCGGGGCTCAAAGCAAACCTCCCTGCCCACGAGAGAAAAGCAAGCTGGCCTCAGTGGTGCGCGAGTTATGTGGGGTGCATCAGCAGCACTGCTGTGCACCAGCAAGACCTCAGCATCTGTTGGGCCACCTCCTCCAGAAAGACAGACAAAGGTGTCCTTCCCTCTCAGTTGCCCCTAAAGCCACAGATCCACCAACATAATCCAGCCATTGCTGTCGACCTCTCCCAGCAATTGCACTGGGTCACAAACACTTCAGAAATCCCAGCAACTGACTTTTCCTTAACATTTTCCCTCTTCGTTTCCATCCCCTGTTCTTTCTGAAAGCACCTTCCTTCGGAGCTGGACCATCTTTGGACTCAGAGATTTCTGCTGCCCAGGACATCAGCACAGCATTGCTTATGGGCACAGGGGAAACACCAGTGACAAAATTATATCTGACTTTCACAGCTAACACTTAACTGACCCGCTTTTCCCTCTGCCTACCAGTGATGGACAACTTCTCTCTCACTTCAATCTTATCTGCATTGTTTTATCAGCTCCATCTCAGAAGACACAGCTCTTTGTACCCACTTGCGGTCAGCTTTTTCTGAGCTTTCAAAGTCATCTTGTTGCAGGTTTGCTATTCTCAAAGCAAGGCCCAAGCTTGCTTTTTGCAAGCAGAAAGGGCTACAAAATGTGGGAAGGGTGGATGAGAGAGCCCCTCTGCCATTCGGCGAGAGCTGCTGAGGGTATGGCCTCTGATACTGGGAAGTCCTTGGGAAAGAAAGATGCCGGAATTTTTTGGAGAGCTGGTCAAAACATGTTTTGATTTTAATTTGGTTCCTCTCCACCCCCAGAAAATTGTTATTTTTTAGCTAAAAGTCAAACTCTACCCAGTTTACTCCCACACAGTGAGTATTTCTGTGTAAGTCTGTGTTGATTCCTTCCACTCTTTTGTAATGTCAATCCTATAATTTCTATGGAAAGCAGACATAAAAAAAAAAAAAAAAAAAAAAAAAAAACTAATTTATCACAAATCCTATACTTCACCTAGAAATTTTTCTTGAGTGATTGTTGCCTTTTTCAGGAATGCAGATACTGCCCCTTTCAGGTTTTTCTTTCATTCAGCAGTCGCAATGACCAAGGAGTTGGCAGAGCAGTGGGCTGCAGGGTGTCCCGTGCCTCTGAGAATCCTGTGCGGGAGAAGAGAGCGCACATGCACTGAACTGCTTCCCTCTGCCTGAGGTCATGGTCCTCATCACCCTCCGTCCCTGGAAAGCAGTTGGATATTGTCTTCTCCATCCTGATTTTCAAGCCAGGATTCTCGCTTTCCGGCCCGCCCCACGCACTCCTGCAGGTCTGAGCAACCAACTCGATCCCGCTTCTTTTAGGGACGAAGTGCCAGCACTGCCTCCTGCCAGCCGTGCTCCTAAATAATAACACACGCACACACAAGCAAGCACTTCCCGCTGACTTCGGCGAGACCTCTTGTCTGCTTCCCCGTGTCCTTCATGGGGAGAGAGAAAGTGGTGGGAAAGTTATTTCCCAGGGCACCCAGCTGGCTGCAGCAGCGTCTTCAGGCTTGGAACAATGCTTGGAAGGGAAGATGGGGAAAAAATAGACTGGGATGACGGTGTACGGACTTATCCAAGCAGCAGCAGTGCATAGTTTGTGGTGGAAATGTCCTAGAGTTATTTCCTACAGAAATCTGGTTTGGGTTAGGCAGCCCTGCTAACGGGCTGAGATCTTCACAGCTCCAAGTTCCTCTACTGGACTTTCATGCACTTACCACTGGCTTTTCTGCTATGGGCTTTGCTTTTCCCAAAGGAAATCTGTTGGCCTCCTTCCTGGATGGTTTTCCAAGGGATGCTCCCAAAACCACAGCTGCTGGTGGATCTCATCCACTGGAGAACATCATCCTCCACCTGGAGATACAGGGCTAGAGACCCCAAGCCTCCAACTTCATTCATAGCATCCATCTAGGCCCTGTGTTGGGGCTTCGAGGACAAGTCAGGGACCATGTGAGACACTATGGTGGCTGCAGTTGGGTGAGATGAACCTCACAGAGTGGGTTTGTCCAGCAGAAATGGGGGCATGCGTGCTTTGGACCTCTGTGCCACCTGAGCATGACAAGAAAAGCAAATGGAAATCTGAGTCTGGGTACTGCAATGAGTCTCAGAATTTGGGGTGAAAACAGGGAAGGCAAGACCTAAAGACCTGTCAGCACTTCTTATACCTACTAGGATGCAAACCACATCTACTAGGTGTTTTCCAAACAAACCAACCCTTGCAGACCAACTTCATGGTTCTTAAGAATTACACATGGAAAGTCACCAGCATGTTTTGGGGTTGCATCTTCATGCACATCACTAAGCTTAGAGCCCTCTGCATAGCTTCATCAGCACCTCCTCAGTTTTAGGACCCCACTTTGAATGGCTATAACAGCCTTGCCTTTCCCAGAAGACATCGGCAGCGCTCTCCCAAAAGCCATCCTCTTCTGGAAGTCGGATGCACGGAAGTTGGTTGGTCAAAAATCACAAGTCATTTATCCACTACCAGAAACTCCTGTGTTTATTTCTGTAGTTACAGCAACCCAAAACGAAGATGTCTTAAAATGACTGTTTGAGAAAATCGTCAACAAGTCTGAAAGACCAGCAGGGTAAAGGAGGGCTGCGCTCAGCAAAAAGGATCCGAGTCTTCACGCAGCGCAGGGCTGGAGGACCATCACCCACCCTCTGCTGCTCCTCCTCCTGCACCACCTCCTTTTGGTCATCGTCAAGGCAATATTTGGGCCTAAATCCTTCAAATCCTGCTTCTACCCACTTTCCCGCTCTCATCTTATCTTATCTTATCTGCTGGCAGGTCGTGTCCATGCATGCATAGAAGGAGTGAGCACCGGCTTGCAGATTCGTGCAAACCCATCCGGTGCACGCATACCAGCTTACGACTGATTTGTATCAGTTTTGCTTGTGTGGTTAAGCGAGCTTGAATCATAAACCAAATTGTTTATTAAACTAATTTAGCTAAAATGTGCAACTTCTGGAAGCAGCCTGCACTCGATTTTTTTCCTCTCTCCTACAAGCCCAATGCTCACGGTGGGGGAATCGAATGCTCCAGCTGCCGAGATTTCTAAATCCAGCCATAAAACTTTATTTGTTCTGTTTCTGTTTATCATTTCCATAAGCAATCCCGGTAGGGATTGCACATTCCTTGTTGCTAATTTTAACGGAGAAGGACTGCACAGATCCCCAGGCTGCAGCCAGGAATGCTCCTATGGAAATCGCATCGCGGTCCCTGCCAGCATGCTGTGTCCACCGGGTGACTCTTCCCATCTGGCCTCTGGAGAAGGCATGCAAATGGCTTTTTGTTAACTTTTTGGGCTCTCCTTGGGTTTTTTTCCTTTGCTGGTGGGTGAGTGAGCAGTTGGCATGGCCTCACCGGTCTTGTTGCTGATGATTCACCACCAACAGGCAGTGACGACCTCATCGCTCCGGCTTTTCCATGCATGTCTGGCTGCCACCGCCATTTGAGGTTTGGGCTGAGAGGTTTTGGGGACTGGGACCAGCTTGGTGCTGGGTTTGTGCAATCCAGGGCAGTCAGGAAAGAAAAAGTGCAAAATCACCTCTTGTTACTGCTGCAACACTGTAATATTGGTGTTTGCAAGGAATGGGCTTCCCATTGGCACTGAGATAAGTTTCCAGCCCAGAATAAGATTCAGCTGCAAAAAAAAAGCTCACAAAACTCGTGAGAAAAGCCCTGGTTTTTTTGTTTTGTTTTGTTTTGTTTTGTTTTGTTTCTTTTTTTATTGTCAGCACCTCTGCCTTCACAGCCTGGCGATGCCACCACAAGGAACTGCTACACATGCTGCTATGCCCGCTGCTATGATGCATGACCTCATTTGGTTGAACTAGAGGGATAGAAAAGCAAACTAAAAGCCACACAGGCTCTGTTCAAGCCATGAAAACCCCCAACAAGCCCCTCCAGTGACTGATGGACCTCACTGGTACACGTGCTCCTTGCTTCCACTTGTAATGCCCTCGCCATGCAGCTTTGCTGCTGCATCCCTCATCTCTCCTCTGCCAAATGTCTCATCCCCATGGAGGGAGGGAGCCTGGGCGCTGGAAGAGCCCCTCTCTGCCCCTGAGGAGCTGGATGGAGCTCCTGCCACCTCATTCCAATCCTTTTCCTTGCACAGCCCTGAATCATGGCCAAATTTCCCCGCTCCCCTGCTCCAGCTGCAAATAGCGGTGCTGCGGGAGCCCAAAAGCTGTTGTGCTGTGGCCAGGCAGCGCGGGGATGTGCCTGGCTGCTCCTCTCTAATATTCCCAATTTCTCACCCCAACACCAGGCTCACACATGGCAGAGCAGTAAGCCTGGATGGCTGTCGGACACACGGACACCAGAACTAAGGACAGATCTCACCTGCCCACCAAAACACAGCAAACCCCACGGCAGCACAGAGCAAAACACCGTATGGCAAAGCCACAAGCAAAATCTTGCAGAACTGGATAACTCATCTGCAGAACTCCAAAACTCTGAATTTCTAGAGACTCTGAGACCTATCTGCTGGGCTTTAACCCATTTGCTCAATTTTCAGGTTTAGGATTCTCCTGAAATAGGGGTCAATCCCTTGACCAGCCATATTGCCTTGTCTGGGGGTTTAATTCAGTCTCCAGACAAGTTCATGCCATGCTATGGGTATTTTTCCCTGGAGTTTACCAATATGATAAAGCTTTACCATTTAAGACAAATTCTGTCTGCTACTGACATATGCACAGGGCAACATTTACATAAAAGCAACATTTAATGAAGCTGGAGTTTCAGCCCAAATTTTTCATAAATTTGCAGCCTATTTTGTAGCTATTTGAAAACCACCCTTTAGCAGTAATGCCAATATTTTGGGGAAAATGTTTACATAGGTCAAAATATGCCACTTCTATTGAAAAGCCAGAATTAGGAAGAAATAACATGTGGTTATCGGTGTCGGAAGTGCTTGTGGACATCACAAGGTGCCTTAAGACTTGCAAATTGCTTTCATACCCTTGCATGACAGTGGTAACAGAAACCCACGCTGACCCAGAAACACACCCATGTATAGGTAGGTATATAAAAAAAAAAAAGTACTTCTTGATGTCAGTGTTCTGATCTGGACTCAAAATGAGAGCGTTGGCTCTCCCTTACGTCTATACCATGCAAAGCCAGAGGCGGGTGACATTTGTAACGCCCAAAGGATGTGCTTGGTTCGGAGCCTGGCACCGGGGTGACACGCAGCAGCAACCAGCGTGTGCTGGCCCAGGATCACAATAAATCGTCTGGAAACCTGGAAAGGGTCTTGGTTTGGTGGCAGCTTGCTCTGATAAGCAACTCGAGAGCTCTTTAGAAAGAAAAAAGGAAAAGCAAAAGTCACTGCAGATCTGCTGTCCCTTCCCAACGCTTCGATGATTTACCCAGCCATTTCTGGGGTAAATATTTCTGTCATAAAAAGATCGATACTGTCCTGGCAGAACTGCTCCTGGAGAGCCCCCGAGGCTCTGCCAGCTTTGCCGTGGGACCCCGGCACAGTGGGGAGCAGCCAGGGCAGAGCCAGTGGGAGCGTCGGGGCAGAGCCGTGCCAGCACCCGTGTCCCTGCTGCGAGTCGCAGGGTAATGGCTTCAAACTAAGAGGGGGTGGATTTGGGTTGGACATCAGGGGAAGTTCTTCACTCAGAGGGCGGCAAGGCCCTGACCAAGGCACCCAGAGGAGCTGTGGGTGCCCCATCCCCGGCCGTGCCCTAGGCCATGGATGGGATTTGGGCAGCCTGGCCTGGTGGGAGGGGTCCCTGCCCATGGCAGGGGGTGGCACCAGGTGGGCTTTGAGGTCCTTCCCACCCAACCCCTTCCATGGTTTTATCGGAACAAGTCGAACGGACAAGGGTTCTGCCCCAGCCAAGAGCTCGGCACTGCCTCTGGCCAGGCCAGCAGTGGCAGGGGCTTCCAGACTGCAGTGGGCTGTAGGGTTTACATTTAGGGGCAAAAAAAAAATAATTCACTTTTTGCCCCAAACAGCCCAACTGTTCTTCACCAGCAAAGGGCTCTTTCCCCCTCTCCACCCAAGGACAGGAAAAAAAATCCCAGGATTTGAGACCTTCCCCTGAATTAATAGCCATGGCAGCCCAGTGAGTGTGAGGCCACTCGCTTCCCTTTCTGGGTTTATGTTGCATCCCCCTGTCGTTCTCCTCTCCCCTCAGCTGGCACGAAGAGCTCAGTGACGATTTTTGTCGGTGGAGATTGGATCTGACATGAAAGAGGCCGCGTCGGATCTCATGCGAGCAACACCTTGACCCCAAAAGGGGGAAAAGCAACAAATAAATAAATAAATAAATAAATAACACCCATATTGCCCACCCCAGCCTCCTGGACCAGGGTTTCAGAAGGAGAGGGAAAGGGGAAAGGTGACATGGAGTTGGGGCTGAGCTTTGCCATTTCATTCCCTTCCCATGCTGCCCTCCACTCGCTTTTTTCTTTTGCATTCGCGATGAAAAATGAGCTTGCGGTGATAGAGAGCCCGGCAGCTCTGCCGGTGATTTACGGGGAGCTCTGCTCCGACAAGGGCCTTCCGCTGGCCCAGACGGGGGGCGCGGGGGAGAGGGGCTCTGGGGGGGCTGGGGGCGGCGCGCGGGCTGGCAGGCGGATTGGAAACAGATGCTCGTGGTGCTTGCTCCAAGGGATGCAAAACGCCTGGGCGAGGAAGGGCCACCTTGGCAGGGGGCCACAGGGCCTCCATCTGCCTTTGCTCCTGGTGAGGTACAGCCACTGATAAAATTTTGAGTGTGTCCGAGCCCCCCATAGCAGATGGGTCAAAGTGGGATGGAGCGATGCTCTGTGGGGATGGGTTTGCTTTTTGCACATCGCTGAGGTGCCAGAGGCTGTGGGCACCGGTGCCTTGGCAGCACCTGCTTTGTTCTTGTGGGATGCAATGGGTAATTGAGGAAAGGCTTTGGTGAAATGAAGTGGGAGTCTCGGGGCTGGCAGGAGCAGCAGCACCCAGCCGGCTCCCAAACAGGGAGCAGTGCTTGTGTGGTGCTTTTAAACCAGGCAGGGGAAATGGGGTTGCAGCTGGGGAAACTGAGGCACGGAAGTGGAAGAGGCCAAACTTGGTGACAACCCTGCAAGACACAGCTGCTGCCTCCAAATCCATGCTAAATCCATGCTATTAGCCCTATGCTGATGCCTCAGGAGAGCAGCCAGCCCCTCCTGCCCTTTCAGACCAGCAGCAACCCCCTTGCTGCTGCCAAATCCCCTGCCTGGCTCCTGGAGCTCACTTAGGAAAAGCTCTCCCAGCTTGAGCAGGGCGCGTGCTGCCATCACCGGCACAAAAGTTTCTGCAGGAGCAGCTGAGATGGGGAAAAACATAAAAGCCTCAAAGAAAAGAAGAAGAAGAAGAAAAAAAAAAAACATTGCTCATTGTGGGGGCTTACATATTTTCTTGGCATGCCTACCCCCGTAATGACGGTGTGTCCCCCCAGAGAAACCCGCTCCTCTGCACCTCTGTGTCTGTGGGGAACCGATGGGGTTTGCAGAGCACTTCTCTCTCCCTGCTGCTCCCCCTGCACCCAGCTCCCCGCCGCCCCCGGGGCTGTTTGGTTTTGGGCTCGTGGCCGCAGGCTCGCCGGTGGTCTGCGGTGGGCACGCTGGTGGTCTGCGCTGAGCCGGCAGCTTGCATGGCGCTGGCTTCGCCTCGCGGTTTCCAGCTGGTAAATGTCATGAATAGAAGCTGAAAATACATGGCACCATTCCTGCGACGACGCCTTTTCCATGGTGCCGGAGCTGCAGCGGCAGGCGATGTGAGGGAGGGGGCTGGGGGGGCTGCCCCAGGCTGTGCCCTGAGCAGGCAGCCCGGTGGGGACGGGGGGGGTTGGGGGGGTTTGGGGGGTCTGGGGGGACAGGAGAGGTGAGGGGAAGGGGACGGGAAGGAGAGAGGGCAGGGAGGCAGCTGAGGAACAGCACAGGGCTGGGGGGGTGCTGGGTGCCCACTGAGGGTGATTCAGGGGTGGATTAGGGCATCGCAGCATCACCCGTGCGAGGACAGTGCTGCCTCAAGGAAGAAATAAGCCCACGTCAGCGTGTCCACGAGCACACCGGGGCCGCGAGCACCCAGCTCCTGGCCCAGTCCCCAAAAGGATGCTGCAGGCAAGAGGGCGATGCAGCATCTCAGGGAGCATCCCCAGCCCAGGATGCAGCATTTCAGGGACCATTCACAAGCCCCAGGACCCCAGCAAGGCATCTGGGTGCTGGTGGGCGTGCGGCCCCCCCCAGCAGCCGGGTTTTGGCCCCGGCCGCTGCCTCCCCCCCCAAGCAGCCTGGCACAATAGCGCATTGTGGGGCTGGCTTTCAAGCGGGGCCAGGGAATGGCAGCGTGGGGGAAAGGCCGCTGGAGGAGCCGGAAAGTTGCTGTTGGACGGCGTTCAGAGGCCTCGGCACAGCGGGAGGGAGCCGACCGCGGAAAGCAAACAGTGCAAGGGGCGGAAAGTGCTGACGCCGAGAGGTGGCCCTGGCACCCCCGGCACCACCTGCAGCAGCGCCCGGGCACGGCGAGCCCCGGGGGTGCAAGTGAGGCCCCAGTGCCTCGCACCAGCCCTACATCCCCAGATACTCTGGTGGAAGGCCCTTGCCGTCCCCAGCGAGCACTTGGCCATGCACAGCATGTGCAGAGGGGTGTGCAGGCATGTGCATTCACATGCAAGTATGTGCATACATGTGCAAGTGTGTGCATACATGTGCATGGCCCAAGGGATGGAGCAAAGTTCATTGCCACAGGGTTCAGCTGAGCAAACGGGGTGCAGCGAAGGTGTGCCTGTCCTAGCAGGCTCCCCCATGACATCCAGCCCAGTCCTCGCACCCCTCCCTCTCCATCCCTCTCCATGCCATTCTCTATATTCCCATTTCTCCCCTTTAAGAGCCTCCTTAGACCTCTCTTTTTCTATCTCAGAGATTTCTAGAGAGCCCTTCCCTTAGTTTAGTCTTCAGTAATTTCGGTTCCTGTTTCAATCTCTCTTATTTCCCTCAAGCGCCAGTTTAGATGTCTCATTTCAAGACACCAACCTGAAAAAGGCCGCTTTGCCCCTGGCCTCTATTTAAAGCAGCCGTTCTTGGTGCTTTGTGTCCACCTTTGAGAGTGCAAAAAAGGCTCCCCAGGGTCACGCTGCTGGCTGTGCATGTCCCCATGCCGTCACCTGGAAAAGAAAACCTGCATGCTGCTCCAGCCACGTACGTCTGGGCACCGGGGGCCAATAAGCCGTGCAAAATCCTCGTAAAGGTGCCATTCTCCACGCAGGCTGCTTTCTCCTCCTGAGGAAACAAAGCTGAATGTGGGTGCTCTTTTATTAACTCCTGGCTTGCAGCCAGCTGGGCGCGTCGCTGCCACGAGCAATGAGCCCGGATGGCTTTTGGCGGTGGCGGTGATGCTTCGCCTGCAGCGAGCCCCTTCCCAAACCCTGCTTCCCCCTCCCAAGCCTTCCAAGCAGGTCTTGCAGCACCCCATGCTGATGCAGAGCACCAGAAGAGGGGAGAGCATTTGCTTCATTCACCACCCCCCGTGCTTCCTCCGGGGGAGCCGTGGACGTTAACCGCTCGCTGTGATTTCCATAGCGAGCGCCACAGGTGCACGGGGGCTTCCCCCAGCAGGCCACCCGTGTGTATTTTTAGTGCAAGCATTAAAGCAATTGTCTCTGGGCTCTGCATGCCGTGGCGGGGACAAGGTGGCTCTGAGGGGGTGGCTGGGTGTCCGCGGGCTCAGCTTCCCATTCTTTTTCGATTCCTATAATCCCATCCTTCCCTCTGCATCGCAGACCAGCAGCACCCTCTCGTCCCGCAGCGGTCTGCAGAGCTTCGCAGGCACTGCCCTTCTACACCCGTCTGCAAAGGGGGCAAAACACCCTCAGAGAGCTGGGGCACCCTCACCCCTTTTGCTTTTCACTGCCCCCACCATGGATGGAGCAATCAGGGGGTCACCTGCCTTGGGTGTGTCCCCGTGCTGGGGTCTCACCTATCAGAGCGGCCTCTCATCCAGGCTCTGCTATAATTAAATCCAGGGGTTATCCAAGTTTTTGGAGCAGCCTGGGGCCATGCTGCTGCTGCAAGGAGCAGGGTGGTTCTTGCCCATCCACATCTCAGCCTTCATTCCCTCCCCGGGACTTCTTGCTTCCCGCACGCCTGCAAGCTGGGCGTTGCCGTAAATGTTGTTACAAATATTCCTTATCCTGGATTCATCTGTTGCATCCTGATGCAACGCACGCTGGTGACTTGTCCACTCTTCTCGGTATTCAACAAGTCTGATTCGTGCATTAGTGACCGCATTCAGCAATGATTCAGGCGAACGAGCGTCAGTGACGTTGTCCACGAGGAATTCCCCGTCACAAGCTCCCCAGCCCTATGAATAAGCATCGTGTCCTGGGCTGCAAGGACCTCTGCAAGACCCTGACCCTGTGAACGAGCACTTCCAGGCCTCCATGCCAGTGGGCTCCGCTCGGCCCTGTGCCGCGGCACAGACTTCCTCCTGGCTTGAGGACAAGGCGATACCTGAACCACCATAAATCTCACTGGGAAAATACATAAGGCATGAAAAAAATGTATTTTTTACAGATTGCGTGGTGGTTCAGGATGCAAGGACGTACTGAGCTGCCAGATTTGCCCCACAGCCAGCAGTGCTGAGCAGTAACAGTCTCCAAGGAGCTGGAGAGGACAACCTGCACATCCCCCTGCTGCAGCAGGAGGGGCTGGAAAAGCTCCTGCTATGTCTGGGTCTGCCTTGTCCCCACTGTCACCTGCATGGGAAAGGCAGAGGCAGCACCCAGCGTGAGAACAAAGGCTCAATAAGCACACGGAGACCGAGCGTTATGAATTATTCTTCTTTTAATTTCACATGGTTTAAAATACGATATGAAATAAGGCTACAGTATATAAAAAACTCTCCAGCAAAATGATGTGCCAGCATCAGCAATTAAAACAAAACCAATCCCCTCCTTCTTTAAGTATTCAATGTAGGAGGGACTTTTTTTGTATCCTTTAAAAAAAAAAAAAAAAACAACACAACACACGGACACACACACACATCGCTACATCTCTAAGCTACCTCAGCTCAGTTTTTTTAAAAAGCACCTGCTTTTTCCTTTTTTTTTTTAATCTTGCTTTTAAAATTTTTTTCCACTTTTAAAAAATATAAATTATATGAAAATACAAGTTGGAAAATAGTCGAACAGCACAATATAACAATCTCTTTTTTTCTTCTTCTATGTTTATCAGCTTAAAAAAAATCCCATGTGTAAAAACAAAACAGAACAAAAAAAAACTTTTTTTTTTTTTAACTGAGGCAGTTAATTCCTGGAGATATTCCATTATAACATATACGTATACATAGATTTATCATTTATTTAAACCTCTTTGGAATGTAGACAACAGCTCACGGATGTTATATAGACCCTACCAGAGAGCAGAGCACGCCAAGGAATCCAAAATTTGCGACATTTATGACGAAAAAGCAACCAAGCGCCAAAGCCTCACAGAAAACCCCTCCAGAAGAGAAATAGGCAGGAGGTGGAGACGCTTCCTGCGGCATCTGAATTTTTTGGTGCTTACCAGGACCGTTTTTTGGAGTAGGTGGCGCTTTGGGAATAGGTGTGGAGGTTAAATCTTAAAATATCTTTATTCTTGCCCTGTCGGGCATTTCTCCAGAGCGATCTCGCGCTGAATGATCGCCCCTGGAGCTGGGTGGTCGTAGTGTGTAAATAAATGGATCTACACGTGCACACTCACCGGGTTCTGGCCATCGTACATGGGGATGGAATGGAGAGGGACAAGCAGCAGATAGATCTGCTTGCTTTTTGATCTGCTTGCTTTTTTTCCACCTTTTATTGAGGTCCCTTTCCCCTGATGTTGGAAATGACCCGTTCTCTGGGAAACGCACCTTAAAAAGCCAATTGGGAAAGGAGGGTCCCAGCAGGGCCGGGTACTGCCTCCCGAGCCCCGGGGAGGCTGCTCGCAAGAGCTGCGCCCCCAGGGCTGGGCTCAGGCTCTGCCAGGGGACAAAGGGGACAGAGGGGGACAGAGGGGGACGTGCCCTGCGGGGGTCAGACACCGAGAACAGCAGGTCACGAGCAGGACACGGGAAATACCCAAAGCCACCAATGCACTGGAGAGGTTCCACACCAGGACACAATTACCGACTGCCAAGTGCCACAGGTATCTGCCGAGGGCGAAGCTCAGCCCCACGCAGAGAAACCAGCACAGGAGCGAGCCCCGTCCCTGGCAGATCTCTCGTCCTGCTCAAACCCATCTTTCTGGTTCAGCATGTGCATGGGTTAACCAAATTTTCGTGGCCTCGAAGAAGAGGAGGTCAGAGAGGGTTTGGGTTCCAGCACATCTGGTTCACACATCCCTCTCCACCAGTCAGCATGCAATTAAAAAGCGGGAGAAAATAAAAAGAAACAAAAACAAAAACAAACAAATCTGCAAATTTCCAGTGTATAAAAACAGCACACAGCCCTCTCTGGGATGGTCTCTAGAATGGGAACAAAAAGTAGAGGAAAATAGTGAATTGTGAACCTGGCTAAAGGATGTCCCTAGGACGACACTGCCCCTTTGCTGCTGCACTCGCGCACAGGCTGCAATCTGGGGTGGCAAACGGCCATAAGAAACGGTGAGGAAGCTCTGGCTAGGGTCTACTTCCAGAAAACAGAGCCATTCTCCATGATCTGCCCTTTCTAACCTTTCATCAGTCTTCCCGAGATCCCTGGGCATGGACTCTTGTGGTCGGTGAAACAGGTCCATTTTGGAAACCTTCAAAAAATCAGCACAGCAGAGCAGACGAGGGATTTCACCTGGCAGAACGATGGGAAACTCCCGTTTCCTTCCGAGTGAAATGTCATCCCTGTTTTCTGCTCGAAGAAGGCACTTCAGCTGCAGCCGAGCACCTGATGGGCCAAGCACGGCAGGAGGCACTGCCCAGGGCACGGCGTGGTGCCACAGGCAGGACTTCTAAGGGCAGAAGGAGCGACTTTCAAAGCCATGCTGGAAGCGGCCCTTGAAGGGAGAGCTAAGGGCACTTGGCAGCTGCATGCAAGACAGCAACCGAAAGCCTACAGAAACTGCTGGCTGCTGAAAACCCCACCCAGACGGTGTGCCCTGTTGGGGTGCCCTTGTGCTCCCTGTCTGCTGCATGTTTCTGTGCCATTGCACCGTGCCCGCTCCTTGGTGAGCTGGTCCCTGCCAGGTAAAGCCCTGGCGCCTCGCTGCAGCTCCCCATTATCTACGTTTTTCCTCTCTCCAGCTCCGAGCTGCTCCCTTCCATCTGCCCAAGGAAACCAGCTAAGTTTTACCTCCCAGCAGGCAGCGTCTCATCCCTCCTTTGGTGCTTCTTTCACCTTCCTCCTGTCCCCTTTTCCTTCCTTTCCATCCACCCCACTACTTTTTCGTACGCTCAGCGGGACGGTGTGCAGCCCCAGCCCCGTGAGCATACCCCACAGCCTCCCTTACCTAAGCCCCCGGCTTCTTCCCCCCTGCACCATCCTGCCCACCCTCGCCTGCCGAGCATCTCCGGAAAGCCTCTCCCTGCCTCGCCCCCGCGCCGCTGTCTCACAGTGCCTCTGTGTTAACGCAGCTACCTAAAACACACAGATGGACAGACAAACAACACACAAAAAAAGGTACTTTTGGTTCAAATGCATAATACTGTCTTTAAAAACAAAATGCCCAACAGCTCTCCAGGGCAAAAGCCCCGATTCTGCAGCCGGATCCACACGGGTCCGGCTGTGGGGTCATATCTAGGTATTTTAACTTTCACTGCCCTGTCCTCTGTCACCTCGAGCCCAGCCCTGGCATCAGCCTCGGTTTGCTCAGAGCATCCCAGGGACTGCTCGATGAAGCAGGAGTTGCTGCTCTGCAGGCAAAGCAGCTGCAGAAGGCTCAGAGGACAGGAGGAGCAGCTCCCCCCGGGACTGATCCTGCATCGGTCTTGTGCACGGGCAGGCACATGAGGCGTCTCGTTTACCCCAGAGACAACAGTCATATGCTTCATGTTAATCACACCCTGACACGCTTTTCGGGATCAGCCTTACAAAGGGCAGTAAAGGACCCATTTGCAAGGCCAATTTCCTTTCTGCATGTGCCCGGCTGGTTAAGACATATAGCCATAAAGGTAGAGCTGGTCAAAACAGGAAGGAACAAACACTTCCTTTTGGTTTTTTCAATGTTTTACGAATTTTTTCCCCTCATCGATTTGTATGTTTTTCAGTTACCACATTCAAAATATGAGAATTTCTCTCCCGTGACCCCCCAAAAATGAAAAAGTTCTCGAAAGCACCAGAGTGTTCCTTGAGCGAAAACGCTCCCTGGAAAACGTGAAAGCCATTTTCGCTGCACATCTCGGTACGTTTTGGAAAGCCGCTTTGTGCACAAAACGCAGCTGTAAGAAAAAAAGACCTATTTTTAACAGCAACAACAACAAAGCGCTGTCGGAAATTTCAACCAGCTTTATCAGCAAATGGCGGAGCAAAGCGCGTGGGACTCAAAGCAAGAGCGGCACACCCAGCCAGCATCCCCAGGAGCCAGTTTGGAGTTCATTTTCCTTCACATACGATTCAGAGATCACGAGTCGTAGCGCTACACTTCTCCAGTGGGGTCTACATAAACTTCTTTCTTTTTTTTTTTTTCCTCACTGTGATAAAACTCTCTGCTGGCATAACAGAAACAAACACACACAATATTGCAATACTGAGACCATCTTAGAGCTTAAGACTATTTAAAAAAAATACTGGCACAAAATTTAATAAAATAAAACTTTAACAGATTAAAAAAAAAAAGTCTTGATCCCTCCTAGCAAAAATTCTGCCTTTTGTATAAAAGAAGACAATCGACAGAAAGGCGATGTAACAAGAACAACAATGAGTTCTTGTTTTTTTTCCTATATTGCCCCTCCCCAAAGCAGGAAGTTTCACCCACTTTTGTTTTCCCTCCCCCCCGAAAAAGTTTAAAATCCTCAAATCCTTAGGAATACTGTCATTTCCTGAACTGTCAGTTTGTTGTGCCAACAGCACAATAACCGAAGGGATCCGTTTGTTAATAGGTTTTCTAAACAGCAAGGGACGGGGAGGATTTTTTTTTCTTTTTTTTTTAAAGTGAGCTACATTTTTCTGGCTTTCTTAAAACTCAGAATTTCACCCCAAAAAAGCCTGTCTTGGAGCTTTCAGAAAAAAAGGCCCATCCTTCTCCAAACCAAACTTTTTAGGTTTTGACGGAAAGTTTGACTCTTCCGCCACCCTCTCTCCCAACATCCTCAAAGCATCAGATCTGAGTTGCTCTTAAAAAAACAAATAACGAAAAAAAAAGGAAAAAAAATAAAAAAGATAAGTCCCATCAACTCTCCAGAATGACACGAGGCCATCGGCCACCCCAGCCGGCTGCCTTCACTCGTCGGCATCCGGCTTGACGTCCAGCATGGTGTGGAGCTCCTCCGGCGTGTAGCCCAGCAGGCTCTGCAGGTCGCAGACGAAGCGGTAGACGTAGCGCTTCCCGGCCGTCTTGTGGATGATGTTCTTGTCGTAGTAGTAGCGCAGGCCACGGCTCAGCTTCTCGTAGTTCATCTTGGGCTTGTTTTTCCTCTTGCCCCATCGCCTGGCCACCTGGGAGAGGGGTGGGGAGAGTTAAAGAGGGGAAGGACCGCATGGGATGGACAGGGAGGGTCTTTCTGGCTTCCTTGGGCATCCTTTGGCAAGCAGCCGTGCTGGCCATGAGGGAAGGGAGAGGGCTCTCCTCTTCCTCAGGACAGACTAAGGTCACAAGCATTAACATTTATGACCCCCCCCCTCCATTGAACAGCAGAGCAGTGAGGAGGCCTCTACAATGGTACAGAAGCCAAGGAAGGGAATGAACAGCCCATCCATTTCCCAAAATCAATGGGAAGCCCCAAGTCCCACCTGCACATCTTATTTGAAGAGTTCTGTCACCATGCCTTCTCTAGTGTTACAGCTACTTCCCACCAAACGTGGGTGTGCATTACTGCTTCCTACATATATATTATTGCAGCCCAGTTTTTAACAAGTTTCTAGCTGGGCTCTAATTCATTGTTTTCCCCTACATAAGACCAGAACAACACAACTGCCCCAAACTCAGCCATGAAGGGTGGAGAGAAGAATTATCCTAGCAAATATTTCAGTGGCATTTGGGCTGAGCACTGAATTCCTGGGTACTCTACCTCATCTGGATCGGAAAGCTTGAACTCCCAGCCATCGCCCGTCCAGCTGATGAAGGACTGACAGGACTTGTCAGTGAGCAGTTCCAGCAGGAATTGCCACAGTTGGATGGGTCCGCTGCCTAGAAAGACAAAGGAAACATGAGACATCAATGCCAGGAAAGCACAGCCCCTTCTATCCTAGCCCAAGGGGGAAAAAATCGCATGCAAATGGTGCTCACTGGAAAAAAAATAAAAGCTACCAATGAGAAAAGAAAAGTCAGTGGCTGCAGGGCAAGATCTGGGCTGGGATGACAACTTGAGAGTTAAATCCTGCAGGTAAAAGAGCTTCCTATTTGCAGCAAGAGTTGAATATTCAGGCACTGGAATGCTTCACTTCGAGTTACATAAATAGGATTATTTTTCTGGCACCCAAACAGCGAGCAGTCGTCGTCTTGGCACAAGAGCACCACCGCTTCCTACGTGCCAAAAACCTCCTGGCCATTGAATGAACTCCGGCAGACTCCTGCTTCCCGACCTTGACTCTTTGCTCCGTGGCTGTTTATGGAGATAAAGGGGACCCAGGTATGAAAATTATTTGGCCCCTTTCCAGGGCGTGTTGCTGCAGGCACGGACTGCGCCGGCACACGGAGATGGGCAGGGGCTGGCGGTGCTGGCAGGCAGAGCTCAGCTCCCCGGGGCTGCTGGTTCTCCTTACCCAGCAAGGCAAGAGCATCCCTCGCCGCTGATGTTCAGCCTCTCTTTACAACTCCACGGTCTCCCCATTCCGCATGGATGCTAATTTTGGCCAGCAGCAATTTGTCTCAGGGTCCCGGGCCCAACACACCTAATGTGCAGTAGCTGGTGCACCACACTGAGAGACTGAGGCTTCACAGCCTGGTTTTGGCTGGATTAATGGTTTATGTGGAGTGATTTAAACAAAAAAACTTATCTCTTCTGTGCACTTGTGTCCCAATCAAAGGTAGAGGAGAAGCCCTCAAGCCAAAAGCTCTTTGATGAGCAACTTTCAACTGTGGCCACAGCTGAAATATTGCGCTTAGCTCTAGGAAATGTGTTCTGGGAAAGAGTCTGAAATGTTTTAAATGGAGCTTAGAAAATCTCAGTAATAATAATGACAATAATAGTAATAAACAGAGCCAGAGGTTAGAGGAAATGATTTATCACCAAAAAAATAGCGCTGGATTAGGATGGCAGGCAGGATGGGGTAAAGCCACCTGCTGACAGCAATGAGAACAAGCTTCAAGCAGGGAAAAAAGTTATTTACTCAGAAAAAGGGATGGAGAACAGCCTATTTCCATGGATGACAATGGAGACGTCGGTGCTGTGGCTGCAGGATAACCCGCTGAAGGAGGAGAGGGGTGTTCCCCCTTTTCCACAATGTTTCAAGTGACTCAAAAAGCAGACAGGCTGCTAGAGAGCAGGAAATGACAGAGCCGGCTCCAGGACAGGCGCACAGGGATCGGGGAATCACTGCGCCCCGTCCAGCCCTCCCCAAGGGGCGTAGCTCTGGTTTCCCCTAAGAAACCCCTCCAGATTTTGAGGGCGCTGGGTCCTCCGCCAAGCCACGGGGCACAAGTAAAGCCCGGATGGCTGGCAGCATTGCATCCCTGGTACCCCAGCCCCGGCTGTGGGCAGGACAAAGCAGAGGGCTCAGCATCTCTGGCTGTAAATGAGAAGGAGACGCTTGGCAGGGAGAAGCTCCAGCCTGCTGTCCTCAGCTGCAGCTTGCCCAGAGGCTGACTCCGAGACCTCCGGTAGGGGTGAAGGCAGAGCCACGTCGCACCGCCCGCAGCAGAGCAAGGGAGGAAATGCAGCTCACGCCTTCGCCTCGCGTCCCAAATGGAAGAGCCAAAAGCCTGGCCCGAAATGTCATCGCATCTCAAAGTCTTGGCCTACTTACAGCACCAAGCCCTACGTACAGGGAAACTATTGGGCAAGAGGGTATTTCGGCCTCCTGAGGCCCTCCAGGGGGAATTGCAGGCGAATTCATGCAGGGACAATTTCTCACCCCATCTCACTTTACACCAATCCCCTCCACACGTAAGGAGAGCAGCCAGTGCCAAAACCAGGTCAGCAAAAACAGTCCTAGGGAGCAAGACCGAAGCGCAACCAGGTTTGTCACCCTGCTTTCTCTCTTGCCCAGAAAAACGAACACTCCTCCCCTAATATATAACAGATGGAAACCCACTGCTTGGGCACCAGCTTCTTGGTGAGCGAATCCCTTCGAAAAATCCCCTGGGCCACCCTGGAGGCTTTCGAGGTGTCGGGGACTTGATGCGAGAGGTGCTGCTACGCCCGAGCCAAGCGGCCGGTGCGGTTCACGCGCGGTGCTGGCGGCTCGGCTGCCAGCTGGCGTGGGGAGGTGTTGGGAAACCCAGCAATTCCTCGCCCTCTCTCCAGCGAGCGAGGTAGGCTCCTGCCGCCGTGCCGGGCACTGCTCCGGCGGGTATTTTGGGATTTTGAAGGAAGCGGTGTAATGCAGCGGCTTGTGCCTTGGAAGAGGGATTCCCAAGGTCTATTCCTAGCCGCCTGTGGGCCTAGTGTAAAACCCCAAATTCCTCTGTGTTGGGCAGGCAATTATGTCAAGAATGTGTTTACTGCACAGCTCGCAGGCATGTCTCAGCTCCTATAAACACACACCCTGCCAGAGGGGAAGGCAGCGGAGGCCCTGCAGATGTGCTGCCGCTGGGGCACGACGCCGAGATGTCAGCGGGGCTGACACGAGGTGGCAGGAACCAAGCCCCAGCACATGCCCAAGCCTGCGTGCCCGAAAACAGCGCTGGGGAGACCACGGGAGCGGTGGCGTCAGCGGAGGAAGGAAAAATGATCAGGGCAGGGGTGCTGGGCGGTCCGTGCATGGGCTGGTTGGGCAGAATAGCTGCAATTAGTGCTAAGAAGGCTATCTTTGGAGGTTAGCTTCTTTTGCCTGCTCTGCAGCAAAGCAAGGTGCAGGGAAGTGTTTCTCCCACCACCTAGGAGAGGATTTCCCCGTGGCACTTAGCTTGCACAGAGACATCCACCCACCCACAGCGCATCCCCAGCGTGACGCTGCCGGGCTCGCCTCCGCGCCCTGAACCTCCACCCCCCGCAGCTGGGAGCAGCGCCCATTTTCCATCCCTTCTGCTTACACTCGTCCTCCCATCCCCAGCTGAGGCTGGAAATCCCCACCCAGATGCCCGGTCCAGCTCCCTCTGCTGCAGAGCTGTGCCAACACCACCATGCCGGCACAGCTCGGCGACTTCACCCCACCAGGAGACCTTGTTGCCTTGCTCATCCCCAAAACCAACCCCCCCGCTGGAACACTCCTGCAGCCTTTTCTTGGATGCAGCCCCAAGCGTGGGGTGCAGGGACACAAGCCACCCTTTATGGTGCCGGCCCCGCCGCGCACACCCAGGGACTTCCCAGACCAAGCCGCCCGCCCCGCCGCGACCCCTGGCACCCGCGGAGGCTGCTAAGAATAGCGCCCGCCCGGGGGGCTCGCCGCCCAGCAGGGCAACAATGGGGACCCTGTCTCGCCTCGGTGGCACTGAAGAGGGTCCTTCAGCAGGGCCCGCTGGGGAGTGTCACACCACAGGAATTCTCCCACGTCAGGGGGAAAATATGCCTCTCTTGCTGGATGACAACCGGCCTCTGCTCAGGCTGAGCGGTGCCTCCTTGGCTGGAGCTGCACCAGCCCTCCGAGGTCCCCACGGCATCCTCGGACAGGGCTGGAGGTCCCCTTCTGCCTTCTCACCCCTGGCTCTGGAGAGGGGTTAAAACTAAAGTGCGCCATCTCCAAAATCCTGCCAGCCCTTCTGCAAGAAGTGCTTTGCTAGCTCCAGCCTTTAACCCAAACCACGGGCTGGGGACCTAAGAGCCCCCCACGGTGTCAAATAAATGTGGTTGTGACTCTGAATCCTAAAATTCGGACCTGGAGAAGCCTGCCCATGTCAGAAGTGACTCCTAAACCCTCCGAGAGCTGGAAGTGTTGGCCCCGTTGGGCAGCCCTTTGTGGCAGCGCCTGGTTTTTATACAGATTTTAGGAGCCTCTGCAGTGAAGTGCAACCGCTGGTGTCTCCAAGGGCTGGGCCAGAGAGGGAGGGGACAACCGAGACAAAATTTGGGCAGGTCTGAGCTGGTTTTGCATTTGTGCCTCTAGCAAGAGAGTCTGGGGCAGGCGATGCCTCAGGCCCTGGTCCCAGCCCAGCACACCCCTGCCGGCCACTTTCCCCGCCGCCGGCGCAGACAGGCTGTGCACCATGCACGGGAGGGCCCGGGCCCAAAACGCATCATCCTCACCGTCTCTCGAGCCGGTTTCACACCCCCACCCCTCTCAACGGCCTCCGTTTGAAAGAAGGAAAACAAAACAAAACAAAACAAAAAAAAAAAACACTTCAAAAAAAAAAAAAAAAACACAGCACACCTATGCTTTGCGCTCTGCGGTTTGTGGTTCCAACCAAACACAGCGATTGGGCACAGCAACATCTCCAAAACAGCCTTCGCCTCCGTCTCGTGCCCACCTTGCCCAAGCCCCCTGTGGTGCCGATGCAGTGCCGGGGTCCTGAGCCCCCCCTTGCCGTGCCAGGCAGGGGACTGCAGAGCTCGGCCCTATCGTCGCCGTGTCGGCCCCAGCCCTCGCCCAGCCCGGCCACACCACTGCCCAGGGCAGGTTTTGTGCAGGTCAGGGGACGCCGGGGTGCATATCAAAGCATCTCCGAGCAGCAGGTGTGAACGAGGTGGGGAAGGACCCAAAAAGCTCCTTCCCTCCATGTGCTTACGGAGCAGCCAGATGGGCCACTCCGTGCTATTTCGGCTTTCCTGAGCCGTCTCCTCCGTCTCGAGGAGAACCACGATCAGCCTGGCGAAGCACGAGGGGCTCGGTGAGCTTCACATCGCCCTCCTGCCGGTGGTCCTGCCGGCGTGAGCTGCCGTGCGATGCCCCGAAGGGGGCACTGAACAGCAGCTGCTGCTTTGCTCTCGCCTCCGGGCTGCCGTGAAGCTGCTGAGGGGGCTGCAGCAGCACTGGGGAGAGCTGAGCTGCCGTCACGGTCGGGCAGCGATGCGTGGGGCTGATTTCACTGTCATTTGCACATGTCTGGCAGGTGGGGCAGGAGCCACCGAACCAGCCCCGCGTCCCACCCTGCAGCTCGGGAAGGGCTGCGGGGCCCGGACAGGCGCTGTGGGGGAGGCAGAAAACCAGCAGGAGCTGCTGCTGGCCACGTCTCAAATCCCCCTACTACAAGGGCAGGTACAGCACGGGACACAAAATGAGCGAGCTAGCACCATCACCTGCATCTCCCGGGCTGGAGGGGCTGTTGTGTCTCTTGTGACTGCCAGGGCCAGCTGGCTGCACCTCCGGGCTGCCCTAAGCAGAGCTACAGGCACCTAGGATGCTCACGGAGGCACGCTTTTCAGCAGTGCGGAGCGCAGGAAGGAAGGATGCTGATGTTTCTAGGAAAGCAACTGCACAGACTCTGGATGCCAAGGACACCCGGATCTCCGGAGCACAGCAGGAGAGGGGCCAGGAAAGCAGCTGCTGGTGGATTTTTGGATGCCCACGAGCGCAGCACATCTGGGGAGCTCGCTGGCTGGAAACTGCAGGCCAGCAGCGTAAGCAACAAGAAGGGAAGAAGCAGCACACAAGCTCTCTTGAAAGAGACCCACTTTCTTTGGCATCAGCTCGACTTTCTTGCAAAACAGCAGCTGCGTGCTTTCACTTCTGTGTCACAGATAAGCATCGCTCAGAAACGGAGGCCTGTCGAAGGCACGGCTTCGGGCTCCGCACCACAGACACTTGGGACAGGGCAGACGGGTTTACCCAGCACGTTCGGGCCCTATCGACACGGTGCCACGAGCACCGATAGCGGGGCTCGGGGCTGGACCCGGCCCAGGCAAAACCGTTAGCTGTGCGGACACGCTCCTGGGCGCTCGGGCGAGATAGCATCTCAGAGGGGTCGGCTATTCCCAGCACTACTTTCTGTCTTCTCTAAGGGCAGCGTGATAACGGAGATAGCATCAATCTGTCGCTAAGAGAGACAGTCAGGTCCTGCGTGATATTAGCTGGGAAGGAGGCATTAACTCTCTAGGTGCTGGGATTGTCTGTAAAGGCTTCAGCAACTCCCTAGCCAGGCCCGTAAGAAAGGACCACGTTACACGTGCAACACTGGCCTTGCAAACAAGGGATCGAGCTCTGCTTTGCAGTCACCTCACCCTGCTCGTCCCTCTTTCCTCCCTTCCCCTCCCAAACCCGAGGGGAATCGCTGTGCTCCGCTGGTTCGGCTATTTGGAGCAGCACATCGCAGCTCGGCAGCAGGGCTCGGGCACTGCGGCAGCGCTGCGAGACGGAAAGCCCCAGCCTGCACAGCCGGTGCTGAGGCCCTGCACGCCGCAAAGCCGACACGCACATCTTGGCTCCAAACCCACGCAGGTGCTCAAGAAAAGCTGAAAGCAACTCAGCCCAGGGCAGCGATTGCCGACGGCCACAGGGGCGCAGGGTCTGAACCTCCGCTGGACCTGCACCACCGGGAGGACAGCAGCACAAGTAGGTCAGAGGAGTGGAAAAATAGACACAGGGCAGAAAGGCCGAAGACCGGTGCGGTCAGACCCACACCACGGGCAGTGCTCCGCTCTGCTACGCCCCATTGGTGTTCATCCACCAGGTCTCACAAAGGATCGGGGTGGCTTGTTGGAGCCAGCAGCTTGCAGGATCCGGCTACAGCACAGCCCCGGGCAGGGTGCAGGTGGCAGGGAGCAGGCAAAGCTGAGCTCGCTTTAGCCCAGCTGAGCTCGGGTATGGAGGGATCTGTGTGCCAGCGTGCACCTAGCACGAGCCACCCGCCCACGCCGAACGCTGTGCGGCTGCATGAACCTGCTCAGATAAGTCAACGTGAGACCTAGCACATCTGCCTGCAGAGCAGATGCGTCCTGATGCACCCCGGATGCATTCTCTCTCCGTTTCCTAGGTCATTTCAAAAATGAAAAATAAAAAAAATCTGGCTCATTGTAAGACTCAAGTTGGCCAAGCCCAAGGGAGGCTGCCCCAAAACCCGAGGTGTCCAGAGATGGCCCTCCCTGCAGCTATGGAAACTGAAGTTCACCAACTCCGGAGCAGTTACATTTCTCCTTCAAAAAAAGATAAGAAAATTGCATCAACCTCTATCTGAGCAACCATGGCAACTTGTTAAATTAGGTCAAGATGTGGGGGCAGATAACACAGCTTTGAAAAGCTGCTTGCGAGCAGGGTGAAGAACACATCAAACGCAAATGGCGCTTCCGCCAAAATGCACCTTCTCACCAAAGCATGCGCCTCCTAGGGCAGATACCATCAGCGATCTGCCACGGCTGCGATAAAGCACTGTGCCACCTCCCAGGGCCGCGGGCAAAACAGGCACGGTGACAAAACCCGAACGATATTGTCAGGTTCCTAAAGTGAACCCAGAGGCCCTGGAGATGAAGGACGCCGTCTGCCAGGCTTCGCCCTCCCATTTGCACTCTGCGAGTCCTAAAAGGCTCACGCTGAGACACGGTGGTGTGTCTCACATGTGGTGTGTCTGCTGGGTGCTCCAACAGGCTGGCGACGGGATGCCCAGCACTGGACACGTGCTCAAGGCATCGCCTGAGTCAGAAATGGGAAGCAGGGGTCTCAGGCACTTTGGGGTGACGCTGGGCTGGTAACCCCCTGCTCTGCTCGTTTGGAGGCTCCACGGCCTCACCGAGCTGCACAGAGCCCAGACTTCAAGTTCCTCTGCTCTAGCCACCAGACAGCACTTCCTCCCCTGAGTAAAAAGCAAGTAAAGCAAATTAAAAAAAAATAAATAAAAAGAAGAAGCCAGGAGTTCTGCCTGAGAGTCCCCACTGTCCTTGCTCAGCTGGCCCAGGAGAGGTCCAGCACTTCTCCATGGACAGCCTCAATGTTATTTTTTTTGCAGAAATATGCTACTGCAAAGCAGTTTCAAGAGGGCCTGGTCCTCCTATGGTCTGTAAGGCAACATGTTCTCACTTGCTCTCACTGTGACCTGCTTTCACAGCAGCCTGGCTTTGCCTTGCACCCACGCTGGGCTCCCTCTGCACAGAAAATATAAGGTGCTGACAGGTCAGTAGGCTTTAAAAAGGGACAGAGGACTTCCCTGGAGTCACACGTCTGCAAAACTCATCTATCCAAAGATATTTCCCAACGGTGAATGCAGGCAGCGGCGGTTTCAGCACTGAATTACTGCTTAGCAGCCTCCGGGGCAAGCAAGAAGTGCTGCAACCCAAGGATTTGCAAGTGACCGATGTTTCTGGAAACCTCCAATTTTCCTTTCCCCCATTTAAAGTTTCTCAAGTGAAGCAATGAAAAAAAACTTATTGATCATGTCAAAATGCTTGGGCCGAGGGAATATCTTCCCAGCTCAAAACAGGGTTTGAAATGAGGCAAGGGAAAAAGTTACGCGGCGCAGAGCATTTGGAAGTGTGCTCTGGCACTGCCTTAACTGAGGTCTCACTTTCCTGACAGCAAGAGTCCAAGGACACTCTTTGGGGTGCTAATACCCCCTGGCAAAACACCGGCTCCAGCTTCGGCTCCTTGCTGGCAGAGGGAGGTGGGAATGCCGCTTCTCCGCGGGGGCAGCGCTTCTCTTCCAGGAACCAAACAGGGAGGGAAGCACCCAGCTTGGGCAGCACAGCTCCTACCTTCGCCAGTGCTCCCGTGCCTCAGTTTCCCCAGCTGTTGAAAAGCAACCAGTGCTCCTGCCCAGGCACCGCGTACCCAAAACACTTCCACAGCCCTGGTGAAAGGCGTTATCGGGAGAGAAGAGGAATAAAGAAGTGCATGGAGTGCTCACCGGTCTCTTTTCTTATGAACATCAACTTCTGTGGCAGGGCAGAGGACGGTGTCTGGGGGCGTAGCCCCTCCTACTGCTCGTGCCTCTCCCTTCCACATCCCCCAGCCAAAAACCATTCAGGAATGGCAGAGCACACTTTTATTTTGCATAGACCTGGTCGAAACTGGCTCATTCAGCAGGCCAGGCTAAGCGTTCTTTCTAACTAAAGCTATAGCAACAAACCACTTCCTTTTTTACACATAGCTCCTAAAATTATCTCTCCACCTCTCCTCCCCTCTGCATTTACCCCCAACAAAAACTAGATATCAGCCCTAAGACGAGCCGTGCGTGGGAGGAGATTTCAGGGACAGTCGCACCTCAGGATCTGCTCTGAACCTTTTGATGATCTTTATCTGCACAAACTATTTCCACTGCTTGGCTCCTCTGCGCCACAGCTGCTACCAGCTGGGGCAGGAGGGATCAGTATGAACAAGGGAGAGGAACAGCCAGGAGTCTGTCCTACAAATTCTACCTGCAATTCAGGGAAGAGATACGGCACGGAAGGACTGGAAAGGATTATCCCAACATTAGCATGAAGCCCTATACCACTAGGTTTCTCTCCGTTGAGAGAAGAGATGGCCAGATTGCTGGAGGGCTGTCACATAAAAAGCCAGAGTTTCTGTGGTCTATCACCTTCTCATCTCTCCCAGCGCAGGGAATGGAAAATATTTGGGTCTGCTTTGGCACAGTCCCATCCCTGCCTCTCACCAACACAAAGAGCAGAGCACAGTCCCTCCTCGCTGCTGAAAGGGGATAAGATCATTTTGCATCACGCACAGCAGTGCTGAAACGCAGCCACTCCTGCCTGAGGTGGGAAACCACAAGCACGTGGCCAGCACGTTGCATAAAAGTGGCGGATGAGGAAACAAAGGCTCTCTAGTACTTTGTGTTCTCAACAATAGACACCAGACACCAGCTCCTACCAAACTCAACCAGGAGGCATCCAGGTGTAAACGAAAACACAAGGCATCAATTGCCCCGTGCTCAGCTGTGTCCTCGACCCTCTGCGAGGGCTGGAGTGCCCACACTCAAAGGACAAGCAGCTTTGGGGGGTGATCTCAGGTGTGCACACATGCATGTGGTTGGGACACCCCAAAAACCCTCACTCACAACAATGCAAAATTGGGCAACCCAAAGACCCTGGAAGCTCTGCCCTCTGCTAACGGAGAGGTTCTACCCGAGGTGCTCAGCAGAGAGGTGGTCTCCCGAGGACCGTGACCCTACCTGTGTAGCCAGCGAGGGCAGCAGCAGGAATGACAGGCTTGTCCTTGTTCATATCGGCCCGATCTCGAACATAGTCCTTGAAGGTGCCCTTGGGCTTGTGGTTGGGCAGGGCGGCGGGGTAGTCCTCCGAGTCAAAGCTGTCGTAGGAGGGGACGCGCTGCAGGCTCTGGAAGGAGGACTGGCTGCTCCAGGACTGCGTCAGGCGGTCGCAGCTGTCGTAGCTCTCTATGCTCTCAAAGGAGTCCTGGCCGCCCAATTTACCTGGGGAGAAGGAAGGGCACGTGAGAGGTGCTTGGCCAACACCGGGATGCTCCAGCTGGCTGTGGCTATGAGCGGGATGCTTCACTTGCCCGCAGCACAGGCAGAAGGCAGCCAGGCAAACGCTGCTGTCACACTGCACCTCACACCCAACCAAACTCAAAAGTAAGCCCTGTCTCTGGGATACCTTTGTTATCTTCAGAATTCAAAAGCAGGGCTATATGAGCACTGGAAAAGGTCAGGCAGCAGAGCAAGGCAGGCAGAATTTGGGGAAAAGCCCAGAGTCCTGACTCTCTATCTGAGACAGACGCCGGGGGCTAACTGGAAATTGCCCTCCCTTTCAAAAGGCAACGGCAGAGAAACAATCCACTTTAGACAGATATTCGGGGCTTGGTTCAGGTGCCTAACCATGGGAACTGCAGGGCCTCTTGCTCTTATTGCAGACCCGTACCTTTCTGCAGCAAGTCCCATACTGAACTGCCAGCCCTGTGCAAGTGCTCCTCAGGCACGTTCAAGGGCACCGGACACCCGGCTTCTTGACTTTTCACGTTTTCTACAAAACTCTACAGCAGCCTTTTATTGCCATATGTTACAACCGACTTCCACCTTCAAATCCCCAAGCAGCAGCAGATTTGATGGAGGAGGAGAGCAAAAGGCTGAGAGCTCAAACAGCTATGTTTCCAGTTCTGGTAAGGTGAGCACAGCTGGCTTGTATCAAGGCTACTCTCCGGGGTATTTTTAGTAAAGACCAGAACATGAGAGGCCAGATCCTTAGCAGTGCTATGCTGATTTACACCCTCTAGAAAACAGCACAAGTATACCCTCTGTCCTTAAAACAGAGAGCTAAAAAAGGATCCGAAGAACAAATTGAAATTGCTCTCTCTGATCTCCCTTACGCTGACGATTGCTCAACATCTTTACTGACAAACTAAGAGTGCAACAGGATCATTCAAGTTCACTAATTTCCCAAACTGGGCTAAAAACAGCTGCTGGGATTGTGCAAGAGCTCCTGGAGAAATTTCCATTGGCAGAGCTACCCGCAGCTTGGGCCCAGATATTAAACCACAGGGGAACAGGAACGTGGAAGGACGCTGGCACGCTCCCCCGAATATTTGTTGTGCTGTAGTTCGAAGAGCACTTGCTGCAAAAAGGCTTAACTACTGTGGGTGCAGAGCTGTGCCAAAAAGTCAGCTCTGCCCTGATTGCTGGCCTCGGCTACAGGCATCTTCCCCTTCATCCTAAAAAGATGCTCTCTCTTCAACCAAATCAATTAGTCTTGTAAGCCTGGGATTCCAGCTTAGGCTCACCTTCCCCTTAGCATGATTTCATTAGACTCAACGTAGTCTAACACCCAACATTTCCACTTAAAGGCCTTCCTGGTAGTTACTTCTAGCAGGTCCGTGCTTCAGAATGATTCTCCTGATAATATCCACGCTACGTTTATTTATGTATTTATTTAAGGATTTCACAAAATGTACTTCAATCACTTCCTGAATTCTGTAAGGGGAAAATAACACCATTTTGTGCATGTTCATTGGCATAACCACTTCCCTGAGAAGTCTTGGGGCGCGATCCCTTTTAGAAAAGGAATTAAAAATCTGCCAGATGAACAGCTTCAGCGCTGGGGACGTGACTTGTACTATTTCACTGAAAATTCACCCAAATTTGACCTAGCTGTGAGCTTTTGCAAATCACGCCTTGCACCTACTCAGGAGAAGTTTGTTAAGAGTTTGGCAGCTATGCTTTCCAACCAGACGCCTTCACTGATAAGGCAGAGTGAAAAAACTCCCAGGGAATCACAAAATTAGCTCCTGCTGCCCACACAAAGAAAGGCGAAAGGCGACTGTCTGGAAAACCTTCACCCTGACTCTTCCTTAAGTGTTTGACTTTGCGACTGATTAACCTTATAAAAGAGTGGAAGGTAAATGTGAATGTAAACATAAATAAGCCGGACTCTGGTTTATATTAAGGCTTCTTTATACCACTCTGGGAGTATTTATGCCACCCAAAGGCCCTTCTGGGTGGCTAAAATGTAGTGTTAGTGTAAGCATGGCCAGGGCCTGTTGCATTTCTTCAACCACAATCAGTAAGTTAAAGTGTCTGCTAAAACCAGGGGCACTTGGTCCCCAATGCCAGGTTAAGGTCTCTTTCTTCCTTCCCTTAGAACCATTTTAGGCTTTCCAGTAGGAACAGGCTGAAGGCATAACTGCAAAAGCATTCCCGAATCCTTGCATTTCAATGAGTATTATTAAAAAATCACAAATGTTAAAGAAGAATTCAAGAAAAGGGAAAGGCACAGATGAAAGATAGCCAGAAAAGCAATCCCGGAAAGAGAAGCTTACCTAGAATTATACCACTACCCCTTTGATTCACTGTATCATCCAAGTCACCTCTCTCATATTAACACTCAACCAGCAGAAGCAGAGGTAATAATACAAATAATAACTTTCCTGTCATTAGCTCTCCCAGCCTTGAAAAAGAATGAGCAACATAAAATGAGCGCCGCTGTGCAAAGCATATGCGATGCAGGCCTGCAAAGGGGCTCCAGCTTTCACAGGGAACCAGCACATCTTCAGCTCTCGGTGCTGGATGAATGAATGGGTTTAAATATTCAACATCAAACCCGGCTCACAGCAACACGTTAGTATAATGAATTTTAGGCATAGGGACATCTGGATTCTATTCAGGGCGCGATCGCAGGCAGGTCAGATCTCTACCCCATGCCTCAGGTTCCCTACCTGGAATCAGGAGATAATGATACCCCTTTGTAAGTGACTTTGAGCTCTACGGATTAAACTCTTTCTTTGAATATATACTGTGAGCCAGATCCTCAGCCTCGTTTTAAGCAATGTAATTACAAAATAGTTGGGCATCTGGGCCCCATGTGTTCAGAATTTAATATTAATTGAAAAGGCACTTGGCTCAGATCCTCAAAAGTGTTTAGGTGTTTAAAGCCCATCAACTCAAACAGGAATCATGTACTTATAACTCTTTGGAGATGTGGGGTTGTAGCACAAGGATTCAGGGGCTCCTTCAGCTCTGTCATTGACCCAACTCGTGACATCTGAGTCTCCTAACAAAGCATAAGGCTTGGGTTCACTGGAACAGATTATCGGTTCAAACAAACAGCCATCAAACTCAACGGAGATAATGGATAAAGACTGGATCATCAAGTGTAAAACCTTTCAGAGCCTCGGACAGTAATTCCTGATGAGAACTTGTGAAGGATTTGTGGGTTTTTGCCTGGTCTCCTAGGAAAATGAGATTTATACAACCACACAGCAGTCTGTCCTCCCTAATAACCTTAAAGCCTATTTCAGCTTCACTCAAGTTTGACATCAAAGTACAGAGCCAGAAATGCTACACTTTCGCAGATGTAAAAACAGGCAGCAGAGCAGAGACAAGGAAGACCTTGTTTCCCCTGGAGTGCAAGGCAGGGAGGGCTCAGAGCCATCGGGGAATTATCCAGGAGTTCAACCCCATAAGAGACACACGTAGGGAAACAGCTTCACTACTGGCATCGCACGGCTCCCTGTTGGATTTGGGCCCTGTCAAGGACTATCTCTACAGACGGGAAGGCAGCATTTGTGGGTTCATATAAGTAGAGAGATCAAGAACCCAGGCAAGCCCTGGGAGATGCCCAACTGTACCTCGACTGGCACGCCCCATGCACATGTTATCTGGCGTTACCACTTCTTGCTTGATCGTGAAGTAGTCTGTCTGCAGGGAGTCCGTCTGGACGGGGTCACGCAGGATGACTGAGGAGTAATCGTTCTCGTACTTGAGGGACAGAAGCTCTTCCGAGCTGATGGGATGGAGGGTCTGGTAGGACTCTGTGATGAAGCTGGGCTCGGAGAACTCGGAGGGAGGCACGCACTGTGCATGCTCGATGCCATAACCTGTTGGCAGGACGGGAGAGTCAGAAAGCAACGCAAACACGGTCAGCTTGAAGAAACCAGAGCACTGCTCACTGCCCCTCCAGTCTTCCACAGCACAGTACGATTCAGGGTCTGTGACGCAAGAGAAGACTGTCTTTGGATATAAAATATCTGGCACAATTGGGAAATACTTTTGAGTGAGGTTTCTAAAAGCTATATACAGATGGTGCCTTATAATTGCAGTGATTTAAAAAAATAAGACATCATTAATTACACTGAAGTCCTCTCAAGCAAGCTGCTAGTGGGAGAAGCTGGAAAACCATGAAGAGCATACTCTCAGCAAAAAGCTATGGGTAGGAGAAATTTCACTGATGACTGCAATACATGAGTAACTTCCAAAGTCACCTTCCAGAACCTGGAATCCCAATTCAAGTGATTTTGTTTGTTTGTTTAGTTGGGGTCCTTTTGCTGGTTCATGAAGTACACTACAAATCTCAAATACTTTTCTCTTAAAGAACATCTCCAAATCAATGGCAATGGGAAGTGCAGGAGTTTGGACTGATAACTCATCTCTTTCTTCGCCAGGTTCCTACCTAGCAATCCAGAATTAAGCCTTCTTGCCCCATTCCCCCCCAACCCCACACCTTTCTTGTTAAATAAACTTCTAAATAAGTCAACCCAAAACAGCAAGGAAGACTGAGTTACGCATTTTGCATGCTGTGCCATGAAGGGGAAGTAACTGCACGGTGCAGTCCTCATGTGATGCAGACAAACCTCTAATAGGGGGCACTTTTACACCTGGAAGCACCACAACAATAACAGTAAGCGAGACTTACTAATGAAGTAGTCTGAAGTATAGCGGGATTCTGGATATGCTGCATTCACTCCGTTTGCGGGATACGGTTTTATCTCTTCTGCAAAGAAGAAAAGGAAGCAAATGTCACATGTCCATAGACATATCATGCCTTGCAAAACGTGCTGTAATGCAGAGAGGTCGAAACTTCCTAAAATGCTCCTCCCAGGGTTAAACTGGGACATTCAAAGGAACAGAAGTGCACAGTTAGGTGCTGAAATCCCACTGAAACATGCACTCGATGCATTTGGGCTCCTTTGGGAATTCTTGCTGGAGGCATGCACAAATTTAAACAAAACAGCAGAAACAACAACCTTCTCAATCAGTGGCTCCAGGTGGTTTTGAAAAGCTAGTTAAAAATTAAAGAAAGCACGGAAATTATTTATTGTCTGTCTTTCTTTTAAGGATTGTTTATTACAGTTACATGTATGAGCTCATGAAAAAAAAAAACCACCATACAAGGACAACTGTTTTCCTGAAAAAGCCCCTATTTTAGACCAGCAGTAGGTGTGAGCAAGTGAGTGGGTAATGCATACCAAACCAGCTCCTACAACCCTAAATTAGTGCTAATTCCCAGCCTACATGGCACGTCTACCTTACGCCTGATGAAAGCGGAGGATCCCATGCTCAGAGCAGCTTTGCCACCCTGTCCATTAACCAGCTCCTGATGCACACTCCATAGGGAATACACGGGCAGCACCACAAATTTTAACCTTTCTATAGGCGTGATTCACCCAGAATGAGCAAATATCACATCAAAGCACAGATTCTCTGCTTTCCACTGCTTTTTCCAAGAACTTTGGTACTCCTGGGCTTGGCGCTGAATTTGCTTTCCCATGTAAAAGCCGCACTGTTCCTCCCCTGACCAGTTTTTCCATTAACACCTTACTCATTCCAGCACGGCATGCGGGCAGAGATACTTTCATGGGAGATTTTATTTTCTTTGCAGAGGGTAACAAAAATAAAAAAAAAAACACGGACAACTCCGGGTTATGTTTATTTCTGCTGAAGCTAAAGAGAAGCGAACCGAAGATAACGCACGTTTGCTTGCAAGGAGCCTAATTTTGGCCCTCTCTCCTGGGGATTGCAGGGTGGAAAATATTCTCTAACAAAAGGAGGTTTTGTGCAAACAGAGAGACCTAATGAGAAATGCTCTTTTCCTCTCCCCACGGAGTCTGCCAAGGGGCAGGGTGGGTGACCACAGGGAAAGAGAGCAACCTTCAGCTATGCTTACAGTCAAGTGGAGGGCACTGCTGACTGCTGGTAACTGAGGAGGTTATTTTAGGAAGAAATTTGGAAAAATATGCCTGAAAATACCCAAATCCATGCAGGGAAAAGTCGCCCATCTGCTGCCATTTTTAAACCCTGAGCAGGCTGCGGTACATGAGTCACTCTCTCGGAAAGAGCTCACAAGGGAGGCATGTTAGCAGGAGGGACAGCAAGGTCACAGCCTGTCCCAGCATGACCCCACTCCAGCAGTCACACCACCACAGGTAATGCCAAACATCGAGGGGTTAACCACCACTCTCAGCATCCACACCCCTGAGCGAGGATGGTGGGCAACTGGGGAAGACGGGAGAGATGGGAACTGGCCAGTTGGACATGGGCTCACCAACACCATGACGCTATAGGTGAGCCTCGGGAAACCTTGAGCTCTTCATGTTTCACATTCCCAGCTGCAAAGCGGAAAGAAGCATCTCGTCTCACAAGGAGAGCGATGTGGCAATGGCCATTTTGCACAGTTTGTTTGTGGAACACCAGCACAACAGAACCCAGACCTTGTCTGGCCTTTGGAGATGTAACAAGTAAGACAAGTCCCATGACTTACAGGCAACAGGAATTAGTCCTTGGGGTGAAGCTGGTTATTTCCTGGAAGCCCTTCTCAGTTACTTTCCAAATACTTCATAGATATTGCCCCTCTGGGAAATGTGTTAAGAACCCACCATAGAAGCTAAGGCTCAGATAACTTACGCAAGAAGTGACAAAGTCACCAGTAAAACAGAACATAGAACAGAGGTTTCTTGGTTCCCAGGGCTATGCCAACAGTGTTGAGACAAATAAATTGTCTTACTCTTTTTCATCCTTCTGGAGGAAAAGCTGCAATAGGTAGAAATATTTCCAGCATCTTTGTAAAAGCCCTTATCTATCTCACACCTTTTGCATCCTCATAACTGCAGCATCTAAGCACCAGCATGTGTCAGTGCTGTCAGGAAACATGATCCCTACTTTACAGTTAGCAAAACTGCATCACCAAGTTCATCTGCGTGCCTTGGGGGATCTGCAGGAAGAGCAGGGCTGGGAGCAAACCCAGCCATCAGTCGGTACCTGCAGCACATCGCGCTGCTGCAGGTTACAGCACTGACAAATGAAGGAGGGTTGCAGGAAGGCAGAGCTGTGTTACAAGCACTGGCTTACAGCAAGTAGAAATCGGACTGACCACAACCCTTTGCTTTGTTTGGTTATACTGCTTGCTGTTGATATAAGCCCTCATTAAAAATCATGCAAAACGAGACGAACTGAACAGATACGGAGTCAAACAAAGAGCAGAAAAACAGCCTGTCATGCACAGAGCCTGGGAATAGCCATGTTTACCTTTTGCAAACCACAGGTAGCAGTAAAATTAGTAATCAGCAATTAACATCCATCTGTCAATGGTTTCCTGGAAGGCATAACTTTGTTTCCCCTCCCCTTCCTGTCACCAATATGGGCCCACTGACAAGCACGCAGGGTCAGCACGGCAGCACAAGGGATATTCCAGGAAGGCAATTAGCTCTGCACAGGAATGAGCTAGAGAAGGACCCAGATCTGCTGCTGCTCCTGCTCATGACTTGGTTAAAGGTCTTAAAGATCTTCACCCGCTCTTTAGGAACCATCCTAGGTGGGAAAAGTGTTGCTTCTGCATCCTTCAGCGACATGCCATCAAAATCAACACCTAAAACAATGCATACCTCCCCTACCCAACTAAAATACATAAATTAATGCCCTCAAATGCTTGCAGGTGGCTTCTGCCATTCCTTCCTGTGTGGGACACAACCACTCAAACTCAAAGCCATTACACTCATGAGACATAAAACAAAGAAAAGCCGCTTCCAATTGCAACTGGGAAATTAGGGTGGGATTTTGGTGATATTGTTGTACTTAGTTGCACTGGAGGAAGTAGTAAAATTCACAGCAGGAGCTGAACGATCTGAGGAAGAATGCCTTGGAAAATCCCACCATCGTTTCCAGGCAGGCAGAGCGTCCCTGCCTGCTGTGGATCCCGGCCAAGCGGCCGGCGTAAACACCCTTCCTCTTTCAACAAGTGCCAGGATTTGCACTGCCCATTGCAGGTTGGGATGCCCATTTGAAACCCTACTGGAAAGCTAGGCTTTCAAAGACGCTTTTATTGGGATTGCAGCCCAAGCTGAACACCTCATTGCACAGCCAGATTGTAAACCAAGCTCCTTGGAAAGGCCCAAAGTCAGAGCAGCCAGGACCACATGAGCTATTCACCTTGGAGACCCCAGGACTCACCTTTCTGCAAGATCTCCAGATGTTCCCAAAGGATATCTCCCACAAAGTCAGGCGCTAGCTCCAGGAAGCACTCCTTGCCCAGGGCACAGAGGGCAGCACCATTCATGCAAAACTTCTGGAAATCCACTCCCTTCAGGCTGAACTCATTCACTGCCCACATCACCCAGTCCCGCACGTGCGTCTCCGTCCACTGCTGGGGATCTGCACCGAAGGGTTGTAGAAAAGGTTCACTAACAAGCAAGCACAAGCCATTTCTCCAGGAAAACAGGACACTAACAGTGCTACAGGTGGATAAGCACCTGCACAGCCTCATCCTATAGAGACCGAAAATCAATTGGCAAAAGGTCAATATGTGGTGGGGGAACACTGCACCTACAGCCAGTTTGGATCAGCCCTATTTGCAGACTTATTTCATACAAGGAATGAGCTTTGGATTTGTTTGGGACTTCTAATAATCCTGACGCTTCTCTGACTCCTTTTTCCACCCACATCTTGCTTGGTTTCCCTGTTATCAGCCTCTTGTAAAGGGTCCCAGCTGCTTTTCCATACTGTGGACACGACTTGTAAATAGAAATCTCCGAGTCTCAACAAAGTGGCAGGAGCAGTCTCGCAGCAGAGGTTATCTCACTCCGTTAGCAGGACAGACAGGCACAGTCTGTCAGACGGGTACAGCTTGCAAGCGGTACTGAAAGGTTTGGCCTCCGTGTCTGGATTTTTCCAGCTGATGCTACCTATAAACGAGGCAATGCTGCACGGAGGGAACCAGTCAAAGGGATGGCAGATGTGGGGAAGGGCATCCTGGGGGGAGGACACGATCTCTGTGTCTACCACAGCTGCTCACCAGGAAGCCGTGTCTTACCTTTGGGGATTCCCAGCCGCTGCTGCTCTTTCGCAAAGCCGCTGAAGGTGGCTTTCAATGCCTGAGACATCATTTCTTTGCTGCTGGGGGTTAACAAAGGCACATCTGCACATTCCATATCTGAAAAAAGCAGGAGAGAAAAATGGTCATAAGGATTGGGAAAGACAACAGAAGTCCTCACATTACTCTGTCCTTTGGATTGTCAAAAAGTGAGCAATCCATTCATTTTTTGCTCTTGAAGTTTTTCAGACCCTCCAGCGCAAAATCTAAACCCTGAGAGTCCATAAGCAGACTTCTTACACACAGAAGAAAAAAGAATCGCGTGCGTAAAGGGCACAGACGAGCCCTGTCTGGTAAGCTGGGTTACACGGTGCATGTGGTCTCCCTGCGAGCCAACCACAAATGCGCTACTGGAAATTTGACGGTGGTATCAAAGACCAGCACAGACACCAGCTTACCCAGCATCGTCACCCCAGGTGGCTTCTGAAGTCTGGGAGATGGCTGAGCAGTGCCAGACACCAACAAGGGTAAAGGGTCCCACACCAGAGTGAACAGGACAGCATGGAGAAAAACATCCCCGAATTACCGCTCCACTTCTGGGCATCCTGGCCCATAGGAAAGCAAGAGGAAAAAAGTAATTTTAAAGAATCAACAGGCGATCCTGGAAGAAGTAAGTTCACAGCAGGATGAGGCATGATGAAGAACCGGCAGAAAACCCATTCAAGGAAGGAGGGAAAACAAAAGAGCTGGAAAATCCCACATTAGCACAGAGTTACATCATGCGAGGCCGTAGCACGGCGGATTCGGAGTGAGTCACCGAGCAGCGCGCAGCCGCCCCCATGGGAGACGCGGGGCCAAGCCAAGAGCCGGGCCTTGGAGTCAGTCCTGATGAGAAGCAAAGGTCTTCCTCTCTTTCTTTCCTTTCTCTAATTTACTTGGAAGGAGGTGGATGTTCGTAGCCAAAGAGTTTCATAAACAAAAGCAACTGTTGTTTTTTTAAAAAAAATCTCCTCATTCTGAATAAAAGGTTTGGCTCTTTTTCATATATTTTAAGCATTCCTGAAAACCATCATTTGCGGAGAAGGAAAGCCTCTTACATTCACCATCTCAAACAACTGGACTTTATCAGGCCCATTGTAAACCTTCCGCCTGAGGCTGGTTTAACTCTGTAGCCTACTGGAAATTTTTCAATGAAAACTGTTCTCAGCGGAAAAATGACAACACGCACAAGCTTTTTTGGCGTTTTCATCAACATCTGGACGCAAACATCAAAACTCATAGTACTCTCTGGTTTGTGGAAACCCTAGCCACTATCGCCCCGCGTCGATTGAAGCTCTGGTTTAGTGACCCCGTACACACGCAGAGCAGTGCTGGCTGCGGGTGGCGGCCCCGATGCGGGGAGAATCGGGGTGCAGCCGCCCAGCAGAGGGGTCCTGCTGTGCTCACGGGCAGCCAGACCTGCAGGTATCACCGAAACTCCGCACAGCTGGGTTTTTTCCCCAAATGAGGACCTGGGGCTGTGTCAATAAGCGCCCGCGTTCGGCCCCGCAGCCCAGGGCTGACCACGCTGCAGAGCCACCCTAAATCACCACCCGGCCCTATTCCGCTGCCCAGCCCTACAGAGCCGCTTCCCTGCCTCCATCTCCGCACCTTCCACCTACTGGCCCCAAGTAAAAGATTTGCAAAATCAGCTCCCCTGTTTCCAGCTGCCCCTAACCTTACTCATCCCCTCACCCAATGATTCTTTGTTGAGGTAGCGCCAGTGAAATCCCCGACACCGAGCCTCTGGGGGCCCGATTCCTCCCCCCAACCCCACCACATAAATCAAGGATCGCCTGCCACGGTGGAAGTATCAGGACCTTCAAAAGCAAATAATGCATTCAAAGGCTATTTGGCAAATTGCACTTCATTATTTACTGGATTTGGCTGGAGAGGGCACGGAAAAATGAGCAGGCACCCTCCCTATCTCTGTTCTCCATCTGCTGCTTTGAGATAACACTGGGAGAAAGTGGTTCGGTGCCCCTTTCCCTTCATCCTCATGTTACATTTTAATGCTTTGCTTTCTGTGCTCTGTGGTTACAGGGACCACCCAGGAATCCACTCCCCTCCGCGGCTGGTTAAACGGCAGTTCGCTGCTCGCAGGCGCTATGGGAAGATGAGTCAGAGTTAGGCTACGAAAACGTTTCTAACCCCATTTTACACTGAATCACCCACGAAGACCTGTGCAAAGATGACCTCCTTAGGCACACCACGAAGGCAAGGCGGGTGACGAGGCTTTCGGCCATGCAAAAGTGTTGCTCCTATCTCTGCGGCACAAGAGCACCGACCGCTCATCGCTCCTGCCTTCTCCTGCAGGATCCACGCGCTGGGGTTTGCACAGAGCCAGCGACTCAATTTTTCGGTAGCGGGGGATAGGATTTGGGTTTAGTAAGGTGAACGCTGAGCTCTGCACAAACAAAATGTCAAAACAGGGAATACTTAAACGCGATTCCCAGAGAGAGGTCACCCGGAGAAGCAAACGCCCTATTTTCAAATTCAAAAAAAATGCCGAGTGCCAAAGGAGGTTTTCTATTTAAACACCAAAACAAACCAAAATGTGCATTTCAAGGCTTCTCCTTCAAAACAAGTTGCGTTGGGAAAATTCAGAGTTGAAACACCATCTGCATTTTTTCCTGTTAGACCGCCAGTTGAAATTTCTTCAGAACACAAAACAGCCGAAAAGCCCCAAGCCTGCAAACGCTTGCAGAAGCCTAATTTTAGTCAGCAGTGTCCCACATCTATAGAAGAGCTCACATGTGTAAAATTAAATGGGTTTGTAAAGCTCTGCATACGTGTTTGTGGACAAGTCCTGGCTGCGTGATCGGGGCAGGGGGGCGGGGACGGGACAGTTTTTATCTCAGTTCTGCCTCCACTGGTTTTGAGATACTGAATTTACCTCGGTGGCATTTTCTTTGCCAATTCCTGTGTGTGCCAAGGTAACGAAGGGCTTTATTCTGCTCTGCCGGGTGTGACTTCGCTGGGCGCAGGGAGCTGGCAGCAGGATCGAGCCCTGGTGCTGTCCTCCAGCGCCCACAGAGGAGCCGCTCACCTGCAGCCTGCGCTGCGCAAAGGTCAGAGCCAAGCAGAATTTCAGTAACAAAAGCGAGGCCAGGCTTAGCTCCCCCGGTTTCAGCTTTCACTGTCATCTGAAACCCGTTTCCAAGATTTTAACCAAATCTTACATAAATAAAACGTCCCCTTTCGTGCACCTCCCGCTGCCCACAAAGCACGCGCACGCACACACGCGTGCATGCGCACGGGCACGGAGCGCCGGCCAGCGCCGAGCCCAGCTGCTGCACCCAAGCCTGGCTGGGAAACGTCGGGTTTCAATCCAAAAAGCAAGCACAGCAGCGGGGGCCAGCTTTGCATCCCGGGCTAGGGTTGCTGCCTCGTTTTTACAACGCCCATTAAAGCCTCATCTACACGGCTCACGCGTGCAGCGCGCTGCCTCGATGCCACGTCTCCCGCTGCTGCCGTTGTACCGACGGGGAACTGCATTTGATTTTCCTCCTGGGAGACCAGGCAGGGTATTCTGGTTTGAGTTTTAAATACTAACAGGAGTTGCAGGCGCTCTGGAAAATTATGTCACATCATCTCCAGCATGTGTAGAGCAGAGATAAGTAATTTGCCTTACACGGTGGGAAAGCAGGGAGGGACATCTATGCAAGTGGCTGTAGCTTTGCAAAGCGAGGAGGGGTCCGGGGGCTCAATTTAAGACCACGGAGGCTTCTCGAAACCAGCTCCCCGCTCTTCCTCCAGCTCCCTGACATCCCTGGGGACCAAACTTCAGAAGGGCAAAAGGATGCTAACAATCCTGCCACGGCCAAGAGCACCGCATCCCTACGTGGCTTTTAAGCTAAAGGGTTCCTACCCCAAACCCACCACCCTGCTGTGCTGGCTGTTGGGCAGGCGGACGTGGAGCCTGTGAGAAAACCAGCCAGCAAACGGACAAAGAGGCCAAGATCACCGAGTTCATCTCCCAGCCAAATTCCTATCCTGCTCTCACCAGGCTCCGCATGTATAAACTATTCCTACACTTCTGATCTTTTTAAAGGGCTACAATTTACAAACTTTAGGGATTTTGACCTTAAAACACAAGCGACTCCGCTGCACGTCAAAACATTAGCATCTGATTGCATAAGCAAAATAAATGGCAGTAAAGAAAAAAAGTGGGAGGATGGGAGCAAAGTCATTTTTCTCCCGAATTTCCACTCGGAGTCAATGCCCCCTTTAAGCTCCCCGCAGCCACTCACTTTGTTTCCCATCAAAAGCCCCAGTGTGGCCTCGTCCAGTCCCCGCGATTTTACACAGTAGCCTGCGTGTAAATGGATGCCCGGCGGGTCAGAGCGGGGGCAGCTGACCCGGCAGCCCCCTCCTGCCCTTGCTCTGATGGATGGACACCCGGGTCAGGAACCCAGCATGCCGCTGTCGCAGGTAAAAGCCCGCTCCCTGCCCTGCCTCCTCTCCTGGGACGGAGGCAAATCCCACAGCCTGCCGGCATCGCCAGGATTTGGGGGGCACCTTGGAGACGTGAAGGCGGCATGGGGTAAGTGTGTGATGGCGTTGAACCAGGTGAAGTCAAGAAAACCAGCTCTCCAGGACCGTGCATCCAACAGCTGCTGATTTACTCCTGAATTCCTCGTAAGAGCTCAGTCCTTGAGCTCCGGTGTGTCTCCTGAGCAGGCCGAGATGCCCCTGTGAGCACCCAAAGCTCTGGGACGCTCCTACAAGCACCGTTTGGCTCTGCTGGAGGGCAACCGAAGGCCCTGGGGCAGCGAGGAGGCCGTGTCCCCCAGAAGCCTCATTCACAGCATCGTCCACCTGGGCTAAGGGCTTCTGCCACGCCAGGGTCGTCCCACCTCGAGGTGCCCATGGTCCCGCACAAGTCCCCACTTCTGGACGCCTGCGATGGAGTGAAATGAGTTTCTCAGAGGCCCAGCAAGGAGGGACGAAGATTTGCTCTCTTACCTTCTTCCCGCGTGCCTGCAGGGAGCCTGCGAGCACCCAGCTCCAGCCCTCTCCATCTCCAGCTCACCCCAACCCACCACCCCGGAGCTCCTCTACCAGTCACCAGGAGCAAAACTAGGGTAGAGGTAGTGATGGGGGAGGCTGAAACACGGACGATTCCCAAAGTCTCCCAGCTGGCAGGGTTCAGCAGCTGAGAAACCTTTCTCAGGAAGAGAGGAGGCTGGAGAGAGGGGGGCCGGGAGCTGAGACCCTTCCCACGCCCCCCGATGGAGCAGAGGCAGCTCGGGCACAGCAGCACCACCTCCCACCACCTCCCACCACCTCCCATCTCAGGTTTTCCCCCCCAGGGCAAGGTTTGCCTTTCCCAGGTACCCGGCTCCGCAGCAGGGCAGGAGCGCCTGGGCGAATAACCCCAGCTGAGCCCCAGTTATTTAGGCAGGATTAGGCAAAAATTTGTCTGCACTTTTGAACTGTTTTCACAAGCGTAGCCTCTCACTCCCACGCAGGAAGCAGGAGCGGGGCCGGCCTGTTCCAATTAGGGCTCCTTGGACCGAAAGGGCAGTGAAACTCAGGGGGAGGAAAGGAAAATCAGGACAGAAAGCTGGAAAAAAGGGAACAGAGGGAAAACCAGGGAACAAGGAGGGGTTGGGGAGGAAGGACATGCGCAGGGAGATGTTGGGGACTGAGGGCAGGGAGGGGAGAGAGACTCGGTACCCCTTTCTGCAGCACCCTGCCAGAGACCGGCCCTCTTTCTCTCTCCAAGGCATGGCACAAAAGGGACCGACAGTTGCTATTTTAATTTAAAATAAATACATTTTTTTTAAAAAAAGAAAAATAAGTCATTCTTTTTCCCCCTTCAAGCAGTGAAAAATAAATACTCTGAGATGAAAGCCGGGGCTTGAAGAGAAAAACAAGAGAGGAAACCGAAAGCCCGCACTGCTTAGCGCTGCAAAAAGAACAACAAAGCCAGCTTTCTTCCGGCATTCAGCAGCTTTCTTATGGAGATGCCGTGTGTCATGGGGGCCAGTTCTCCCACTGAATAAAGGGCCTGGAAACTCGTCTTTCCTAAAGGCAAGACTTCTTCCAAGTTTGCACTTGGAGCATCACAGCGAGCGGGGAATGGGAAAGGTTAAGAGGCGGGTGGGCCTGGCTGTCGGGATGGGATGCTCTTGCTGTTCAGCCTCAGGCTTTGGGATAAATTGTGCTCTCGCACATCTTGGGATAAAAGATGCTCTCGCCCGCAGGGTGATGGCCCCCAGACCATCTCACCGCCAGGGTGTTTCACCTCAAAGACCCTTGTTCTGAACAGGACTGGCTTGAAAGCAAGGAAAGCGAGGAGAATGGGACACGGAGCAACCTAAAAAGTGTGTCGGGGTTTGTTCTGGCTCTGGTTTTGTGCAGCTGCCAAGGGAGCAGGCAGCAGCACCAGCTGGTGAAAGGATGCTTCACCCGCCATCTGAGTGCCATCACGCTCACCGGCAGACCCTGCTTCGCCCTCCAAGCCTGCCTGCTGCCCTTGTTAATGGTTTTTTTCCATTCCCTCAATCACAGCTTTATAATGTGGGTGTTGGACAGAGATCCTGGGAAAGCGGCATCCCCTGCAGTCACAGGGGCTCGCTCCTCCCCGGCTTTCATGGGGGAGAAGCACAAGAGAAACCCCTGGATCGAAGCGAAGCAAAACCACAGGGTTTGAGTCAACGCTCGCTGCAATTATGGGAAAGCTTCCCCCGCCCCAGCAGGCAGGACAGGACCTACGGCTCGTCTTCCCGCAGCAACTGGGAGCCGGGCTTCCCTCGGTGCAGGGCGTCGCTCCTTCCTCCCTGTCTCGGCTGCTGGAAGGAGCGCAGATGGCTAAGAGCAAGCACCGAGGAGATGCAGCCACCTCTGGGGTTAGCGAACGCGGCCATGGTTTAACGACACCCGTCAAAACTATGCAAAGCAGCCGGCGAAGGCAGCAGAAAGATTTTTCCACCGAGATGAAGCAACGGCAGAGGTTAGGCCACGCTACGAGGCAGGCTGGTTGCAGCGGTTTAGCTGCAGCATCGCTGTCAACCCAGCGAGAGCCCCCAGCAAACAAACACTCGTGAAGCAGCTTCGAAACGGCTCCTCTGGCTTTACATCTCAGACCATCGTGATTAAAAACTCGTGCAAGCCTTTCCCGAACGCGCTGGCTGGCCTGACCGCAGAGCCCGGGTTTCATTCAACCCGTGCAAAGCCCACGCGTGTGCAGGCTGAACCCCCGGGTCAGCACCTTGCAGGTGGCCACGGCGGGAGGCTGCGAAGAGGTGCAGCCAGCAGAGCCAGCAAAAACCCTCTCTGTGTGCCCCAGCCACTCCTGCCCAGGCGTCCGAGCCTCTTCTTTTGGTGGTCAGGCCCTTATCACCCTATGCCCTCCTAATTTTCCTTGCAAACATCACATGAGCCAGGGCATCCCTCCGATTATGGGATTAGCATCTTGTTTTCGGGCTGCTTTGCCTTCAAGCCCCCCTTAGCAGAGCTGGGAGGACGCTCCCTGCCTCTCCCGGAGCTACGGCTCTCCTACGAGACGTGCTTCCCCTGTGCTAACTCACTCTAATCCCCACTAACCGCCTTGCTAAATAGCTCTAATCCTCATGCACAGGCACACACACACTAATGGGAGCGCGGGGTGGGCTCGGCAAAGCCTGTAATGGACACCCAGCCCCGGCTGGAAGGAGGTCAAGTGTGAAGAGCGAGCCCAGGTCCCGCCTGTGTCAGCCGCCCCGCATCAGCGCCCTGGCTCCAGGAGATGCTCCCCCACAAACCAGCAGCGAAAACCCAGCTTCTCACACCCCACGTCCCTGCAGCAAAGCTCGAATTGCTCAACAGGAATGGGGGGGGGGGGGGAACGAGAAAACAACTCCCCAAACCGAGTGATTCTGACTGAGCAAACAACCAGATACGCGTTCGCTGCTTGGATCGGTGCCCGAGGTATTCAACCGGCTCACGCCTGGGCCCAGAAGCCTCTTGAAATTCCCTGCTCGCCGCTGGTTCAGCTGGAAGCCCTGCGAGGTTTAATGGCCCTTGAGGTTTGCGCAGCCGCAGGAGCACGGCCTGAGCCCGTCCCAAGGCAAACCCACGTTTGGGCTCCGGCGCTGCGAGGAGGAGACAGCGGTGCAGGTCTGTGCTCAGCACTTCCCACCGTCCGCCAGAGCCTCCTTTCTTCCCAGCCAGGGGAAAAACAGGCCTCGTGCCGTTCTCACCTCGGGCCTCAGGCTGGCGATGCCACCTCGGGCACCTCTGCTGAAGCGACACAACCGGAGGGTTCATCCCTGGCGCACGAGGCACCCCAGCACCGTGGCGCAGATTCGGTTGGGACTGCACGAGCACGCCCAGGTGCTATCGGGGCACTGCTGTAACCGCACCCGAGCAGTTCAGATCACACACCTCCCTGCCCAAACGAGCCCTGCGTCTCTCCTCCAGACACCAAGCTCTCCCGGACACGCGGGCAGGACAGCCGTGCAGCGGGCATTTGGCTCCATCGCCTCCAGCCTCTTGCTCCGCTCTGCCCCGGGGAGGCACTGCGCTGCCAAACCGCACGTGACAGCCTCCCGAAAAGGGAGAGCGGCGATGTCGCAAGCCAGGGCTGAGGTTAATCGGCAGGACGTTGTGTGAGGAAGATGCTGTCAGGATAGGAAGTGTGAAAAGGGAAGGCTGAGATCTCTTGGCAGGGCTGTCCCCTCGCAGCAGGGATGCGGGCCAAGGGACTTTCGGTCACGTTTCGGCCTTCCACCACCCCACAAACAGATCCCAACCCCCAAGTCTGCTCAGACACACCTGGACAACGTGCGTGCCAACACGCTTTGTTAGCAGCTACACACAACCTCACAGCCCGAGAGGGTTTCGCTGCATATCCGTGGTCACAAGAAATGACTCTGTGCCCAGAATGAAAAACGGAGCAGTCGTTTTTGCCGTCCAGCACCATGACACGACACGCTCCCGGTGCAGACGGACTCCACGGATGTCCCTGCTACTGGGAGTCCACTGCCAGACTGGTCCTGAAAGGGATCCCGAATTCTCCTGGCCTCAGAACAGGATTAGACATGAAAAGAGGGGCTTGGCCGAGCGTCTGCTTTTCCTTCCCCTCCAATCCGTCCCAAGGAATTCCCCAACCTTCACTTGATTTCCAGCCCAGGTCCTGCGTAAACGGATCTCTGTGTCTCAGCATCAGCCCTTGCCCCGGGCTGCGTCGGTGCCACGTCACGCCCGACACGTGGCTCCCACATGGCATGGCACGGGCTGAAGCGCTCTCGGGCCAAGATGAGGTTCGAGCCCCGGAATATCTCCCTCCACATCAAAGCTGCTCTCCTCCACTCGCCAGCTCTCCTCCGTGCACCGTGGCGTGTCCGAGCTGCAGGGCAGGACCTGCCGCAGACAGCACGGTGCTGGTGTGCGCGCGAGCAAAACACAGACAGACCTCGAGGGGGAGGTGCCTACAGATACTCCTACGGCATTCCTCGTGCCCAGGACACGTCCCCGTGATGCAGGAAGCACGAAGCCAGCCAGCCAGAAGCGACCGAGCCGCCGGCGAGGAAGGAAGGCTCGGCAGTTCTGGGTCACCTCCCGAGCACGCACGCTGCCCCGGGGCAGCAGGCTACGGGGGCGAAGCTCGCCACATCGCTCTGCAGCTGCAGATTCCTGCTGCCCGGCCCACCCCACCTCCGCAGCCTCCCCGGCCAACCCTTTGCTCCGGGGCAGCGCCAGGCAGACGCAGAGCCAAGCCTGCGATAAACCGCTGCCGATTGCTCAACGGGGCAGCGCAAGTTGCAGCGTATCACATCCCCGTGGATTGCACCGGGACCGCCGCTGCCTCACCCGGAGAAAGCCCTTCTTCACTTATTAGGCCTGGGATAGCATCTTTTTCTCCCCGTGCAGCAGGGTTTTGGCTCAGCCCAGGAAGCACGGGCAGCACCCACGGAGGAGGACGAGGAGCCCGGTCACACCACGACCACCGGGTCCCCGTCCTGCTGCGTCACCTCGGCCCTCTCTGCCCAGGGACCTGTCACGGGGCACGAGGACTCCGGGTCTGCCCTCCCGTATCAGGCCGAGCCGTCCGGCTTTGCAGTTACAAAAGGAGACGAGGAGAGATTAGGGTATTTAGCTTTGAAATCAAATAATTGCACAGGCTTTGGCAAACAGATCGGGGTTGGGAGGTCGGAGCGCGGCTGGCAAATCTCAGCACTGTTTGCTCTGACTAAATAATATTAGACCAAGGATAATCAATCACTTTAATCTACAAAATTATTTATAACTCTTTAGAACAAACAGTCAGCTCTGCTGGCTGCTGCCACGAGATCGCAGGTAGCGTAACGATCTGTATACCTCCAACTCCCCTGCTCTGTACGTGAATTTACTTCTTTGCATCACTGGATTTGCTGCCGATGAAGGCTTGCACTTGCCAGTACCCTGAGCTCTCCACTCTGTAGGTATCCTCCCTCTCTTTCAGTGGCTCACAAATACACACAACAGCCCCCTGCAGCTGAAATCAAAACCGAAGTAGCTTGCGATATTCATTGCACAGCCCACGCATCTCCCCTGCGCTAGCTGCATCCCTCAGAGCAGCATCATTTAACAGGAGGGGAGAAACCAACCCAACAGAAGGGGCTGGGGATCCTCAAAGCGAAGGAGATCTTCTCTTTGCTTTGGTGGCTGGACGAAAAGAAACTCATCTCCTGGGCTCCCCCAGCACCACGAGCACCAGGCACCCCCCAGGGCCGTGACTCCACTACTGCCACCCCACAGCTGCAAGAGGTCCTGAGGACACCTCCACGAGTACCACGAGCACCACAGCAGCGGCCAGCTCCACACCGTCCTGTCCCGTCCCACGGACAAGAACCGCACGTGCTCTACACCCGCTGCAGCTAAAACATTTCCATGTAGCAGCCGGCAGACGGGCAGGCTCCAACAGACCAGCCCAGCAGCCAAAAAACGGGGAGGGTTTTTCTGGCTGGGCTGAAAGCCGGGCAAGCGAAAGTATTGCTGCAGGAAGGTGCACGGGGACCGGCTGCAGTTGGCCTTGGGGCAGCGAGGGGACAAGGGACGAGGCCATGCTGGGACGCCGCCTGCCAGCCGGGCACCGGTTCACCTCCCTGTCCCCGCTGCTGGGGCACACGGTGCCTCTGCGGGGCCAAGGGCAGCGCCAGGCCGGCCGGCACACAGCCCGCTCCCATCCCCAGCTGTGCAGAGCTCCCTGAAGTCCTCAGAAAGAGACTGAATTCTCTTCCCCACCCACCCCGGAGAGCTGATGCATCCCCTGGAGGGGACCCTGTGTTGGTGTCAGCCACAGAGGGGACCAAGGGCGCAGGAAATCACCTTGGTTTAAGGCGGGAAGCGTGAATCCGGCCCCACTTTCTTTTCTCCACACTTCAGTTTTTCCATGTAAGTTAAGAGGAGACTGAACCAAGCTCAGCTCCTGCGGTGGTGGAGGCCAGAAACAGCCCTGGGAGAAACCTGGGCCGCAGAGCTCTCTGGCCCACACTGGACAGTCCTCGGGAACACTGGTGCCAGACAGACCTCATTTCACAACGTCCCGGGAACAGTTCTAGTTCTCCTTCTGGTTTTATTGTTTTGAAGCAGACAAAGGGGATTTTCCCAAGCACAAAGGCGGCTGAAGAGCCCCGGAAATAAACCTGCTCCATCCCTCTCCCCAGCCGTGTTTCAGGCGCCAGGTAGGCAGGAGCACAGCCCTCCCAAAAACCAGGGCTTTGCCCCATTCAGGCTGCCCCGTGCAACCTGCAGGCTCTCGAGCAGCCCCACGAAGGAGAGCAGGGGTCTTCCCAAATGACCCCAGCAAGGCCTCCTCTTCCAACTCCAACTTCTAGGAAACTTCCCACCAGGACAGGGACCAGAGCAGCGACTGGGCCAGACGAGGGAGGTGGGAGTGAGCGGGGGAAGGCAGCCAAAGGCAGGCTGGGCTGCCCCATCGGCTTTAGTCATCCCCGTCCCAGCGCCAAGGGCTGTCCAGGATGGGGATTATGTCACCTACTGGCCTCAGCCTGGACCACCGAGGGCTGGCAGGGACAAACTGGGGGGCTGGAGGTGCTCCGACCTGCCCAGGGGAAGCCCCGAGTTTGGAAACCTCAGCACGGGCTGCGGAAAAGAGGGGGGAGAGGCTGAGATGCTCGCAGCCTCGCATCCACCCTGCGCGCAGCATCCGGAAGCTATTAAGGAATTACAGCCTCGCTGGCCCCGAGCCTTCCCCGGCAGAAGTGCCTGGGAGCAGATGGTGAAAGGGCTGATTGAATTCGGCTGCTCGGGCCAAGAGGCTATTAGGAGGAGACGCAAATGGAGAAGGGGGTGGGGGCGTCATTCGGCTACTCAGGAGCAGGGAGCTGGTGTCAGGAACTCCGGGAATCCTCCGAAACAAGCCCCGGGATGCTGCAGGAGGGACCGGGCTGGGTGGCTCGTGGGAGCGAACGTCCCCGCTGCCCTCAGCCCTGCTCAGGGGCTGGGGCGAAACCGGTAAGGGTACGGGGAGCAGGAGCCACGGGCTGGTTCCTGCCTGCAGGCATCTCCAAAGGCAGCACGGGGACACCGGCACAGTCCCTGAGGTCGCAGCCTCCTGAGCCTCGAGGCAGGGTGAGGAGGAGGACGAGGCACCCAGAGCTGTCAGCTCGGCAGCCCTGCCCACCCACGGGGCCAGCAAAATGCAGGTTTGCAAAGGTCGTCGCTTACCGACCTGGTCTCATCCCAGCCCGTCCCCAGAGGCAGTGGGAGGGCACTGGGCAGGCGAGCAGACCTCCCAAAATGCCTTTCAGAAGGGGATGGGACTCAAGGGACTCTCGATGGGGAGGAGGTGGGGGGAAACGGCCAGGGTGAGAGAGACGTGTAGTGTCAAAAGAAAAAATGAAAAAAAAGGCTAAGAAGCATAAATATGGTTCATAAGTTGCCCGTGGTGCCTTAGGAAGGGAAGGCTGGTGCCTGGAAGGCAGCTAGCAAACACTGATGGAAGAACCAAAATCGCCTGGAGGCGAAGGAAGGGTTTTTAAATCCCTGGAAAGTGGGGGAAGTAAAAGGATGAATGACCCAAAAAGCAACCCAAAGCCCGGCTCTGGGCTCCCTGCCCTGGCAAGCCAGCTCCACATCCCCGCACCCCTGTGCCCGGAGGGGGGGGGCAGGCACCGGCTGCAGGGCCCCGCCGTCTCCGAGCCCCCCTCTCCTTTCCGAGGAGCAAATCCCACCAAGTCCCCCGGGCTGCCCTGGCTCGCCGCCCCGGCTCCCCGAGGTTGGGAAATCGCGAGCCTCGTCAGGGCTCTGACGAAGGCGCGGGCATGGAGCACTCCGGGACCGTAAGGGGATCTTTTCGGAGCAATCTTTTCCGAGACAAGTCATGAGATTGTTTCTTTGCCTGGAATTCGCTCCCGCGGCTCCCATCAGCCCCGGACTGCTGAGTCAAGAGACCGCTGGGCTGTGCCCTCCAGATGAGTAAATAAATTGCCACGGGGAGCGGCGGGGCGGCAGCGGGATGAAAGGAGGGAGGGGACGGCTGCGATGACTCCTCGGCCCCGCGCACGCATTCGGCGGGGACACGGCCGGGCTTGGCCGCGGGCTGCGCGGGGAATTAGTCACCGGGTTAGCGAGCGCAGCTACAGGCGCTGGCGCGCAGCTGTTTAAAGGCACACTATCCCTCCCCTTTGCTTTTCTCCTTTTTCTTCTTTTTTTTTTTTCCAATTTCCCTTTCTGTTTTTTTTTTTTTAGGCTACCCAGAAGCCTAACTCTGGCTTTCGATGACCGCTTGGCACCGGCAGCCCAAGCACACCCAAAGCACGCCTGCAGATGCCAAGGGGCGCGGGCTCGGTGCTGGTGCAGCCCTGGCCCCAGCAGCCTCCGCCAGCCCCGTCCCTCCGAGCCCCGTTGACGTAAGCCGCTCCTCCGCTGGTTGCGCCGGGTCACTCTATAGGATCCATATGGCAGCGGCTGCTCGGGGTTCAGCCGTTTGAACGCAGGAACATGCAAGAGTCATCCAGCTCGAAGGCAAAACACACGCACGGCCGGGGCCTTTCAAGTCGCGAGCTTTAGAGCCAGCTCCAAATCTGGAGCCGCTTAAAGGGATGGAAAACAGCGCCAGTGACTAAGTACCCTGCTGGGCCACGGCTACCGTGACAGCCCCGAAACCCCACTGCTGACGTTGGAAATCGAAACTTTCCCAGCATGGCGGCACGAGGCGCGCGTGGCTTCGCAGCGGCACCGCGCTTCCCAGAACCGGGGACGGGACCGCAACGGCGAGCCCAGATCTCACCGCGTCCCTTCACGGGCAGGGCTCCGAGAAACGCCGCCGGATCTGCCCGACGAGGACGGAGCGACGAGTTTTTCCCCCGCTCCGGCTCCAAAGCTGGGGTAATCGCATTTACCGACCCCACCGAGCTGTTCGGAGGGACGCGGCGTTGGGTAACGTGCCTTGAGCGGTTTAAAAGAGAAAGCACTTGGCACTGCGCTGGAAAACCGCTTCTAACAATGATGCGTAAAAAAAGCCTGAGCTTCACGTGTTCCACTACAGCTTTTTTTTAATTTTTTTCAATGGAAAAAGCCAGGAGTGCTCAGCTTTTGCAAGTTGGTTCTTATGATGGTTCGGGTTTCCGTAAACAACTTCTCAAAACTAAAAGGTAAAAGAAAAAAAAAAAACGCCTTGCTGCTCTACAGCTTCCAGAACATTGACCAAAACAGAGCGGTTTTGCACAAACACATGCAGACACCTATGAAAAAAAAAAAAAGAAAAAAAAACTTTCATGTGGGTCAAAAAGCCACATTTTGATTACTGTGATAGATGGTGCTAACAGGAAAAGAAAAGAAAGCAACACAAAACAAACCCCAAAGCACTTCCCAGTGTCCGGCTCCAGTTTCTGGGGCAGCTTTCCCTTAGTCAGCACTTTTCATCCAGAGACCTCCCTCCAGAGGCAGCATCCTCACCTCCGGGAGCTCAAATCCCAGCCCGCTGCCACCAAGAGGACACACAGCCCTCATCCTGCAGCGCGGGACTCTTGCTTCCCGGGGGGAACCAGAAAACCTGCACATGGAAAGCAGGGGGAGACCGGGAGCACGCAGCAGGGGATGTCCCCATGCCCTTGCTGCAGCGTAATGGTGGCTCTGTGCCTCAGTTTCCCCTTAAAATAGGTCTCTGAGCCTTTCTCCTTGCCATCTTTCGGTGTCAGACGACGGAATCAGTTCCCCTGGGGTTTTGGGGCTGAGCACCCCAGGCATGGTGCACATGAACACACGGCAAAGCCCCACTGGCTTGTTCCTCTTGCAGCCATCTGAAGAATGCCCTGGAACCACGTCAAATATTTTAAATGAGATGGGGGGAGAGGGGGCACCGGGAGGGGAGGGAGCGGGGAGCCGCTCGGCTTTTGACTCAGTGTCTGGCTTCTTTCATCAAACCCACATTCCTAATCATGCCATCACCCTCCGGGAAAGTGCGACAACATACATAATCCATGTGGAGCCAATTTAAAATCCCCTCCGTGTAAGAAAACGCGTTTCATTCATTAACAAGCTCGGAATGCTTAGCTGGGGCGAGGAGCTGGCCTGCAGCTCCGCAGCCATCCCAGCAAGAGGGAGGCGTTCCTACACTGCTCTGGGGCAGGGCCGCATCCTACAGGGGACCAGTCCCCTGCTACAAACCCATCCAGGACGCAGGGCTCGGCGCACCGCAGACACTTGTCGCGGCCTGAATTGTGCCGTGTGTGCATGCACCGACCGCCTGGGATGGATGGAGGGCTCTGCTTCTGCCGTAAGGCCAGGAGAAGTCAAACACCTGGGGCAGGGGATGGCTGCTCCGTCTCCTTTGGGCTGCGCAGCCGATTTGTTCCTGCAGAGAAGCTGCTGCCCTGCTACGTCGAGCACCTCAGGCAAAAGGTGCGGCCTCTCAATCTATAATTAAGCTGGAGGTGCTTCAGAGGGCATCGTGGAAGCTCCTAACATCCCGTGAGTGCAGTTTCCTAACATAGCACACAGCGATCATGGGTCAAAACTGGAGACTCCAACAACCCGCGATGCAGCTCCACGTGCACAGGAGGTCTCCAAAATCCTCTAAAGACCCACAACAGTGGTCTCCCAGAGAGAACCACAGAAACAAGGGGATTTTCCTTTCTAGGAAGGAAAGCTGCTATCTATTCCTTGTGTTTGCAAACGACTGAGCTCTAGGAGGGTATTTTTCAGGCCAGGAACATTGCTCCAGAGGACCCAGATGCAGGACTGCACAGCACAGCACCCCGGCTTCTTGCAGATATACAGCAAAGCTGGCGTGCAGTGCATGGAGCAGGGCGCTGAACGGAGGGTGCCGGGCATCGCCCGTGATTCAAGACGCGCCCCAAAGTTGTGCAAGATCCGCGAGATCCGGGAGGTGATGGGGAAAAACGTACCGTGCAAACATGGCCCTGCACGGGCAGACATCGTCGCAGTGGCTTGATGCCATTCATGTCACCAAGACCAAACCAAACCTCACATATTTGCCGGCTGAGTGGCAAAAAGAAAAAAAAAAAAAAAGAAAAAAAAACAACACCAAAGATGTGCAGTTTCACCTCACAGTTCAGAAACAGGCGAGCAACGGTGAGCAGCCCTGGGTTTGCTCCCCAGCTAAATAAGCCAGAAGTTACCGAGCCACCCACCACAAGAGAACAGAACAACTCCGAGCACCTCTGAACGCAAGCACCGCGAGTTTTGCTGCCCTCTGAACGCTCGCAGCCTTGCAGAAGCTCAGGTTTTGCGTGCAAACTTTTGCAGTCTCTTAATGTTACAGGCTTTCAGACCCAGCAGTTCTCTACAGTCTAGATACGAAGGCTGAGCCCTTTAACCAAATTACTAACTGAAACCACCCTGATTTGTATTTGTTTTTTCATTTTTATTTTTTTGCCATCTCTCTGGACCAGACATTGAACTACGGATCGCCTCTGGACAGGAGTCACTCCCTTATTCAAGGAGATATTCAGGCAGATAAAGCGACTTGCAGATTTGCACATTTTCACCTAATTACCACCAGAGCCTGCAGCAGTCGCGGGCACAAATCCTGCAACCTGGGGCAGTCTGGACAGGCAGCTGAATGGAGCAGAACTAGGGACTGAATGCCCGGAGACACAGAGCGGTACCAAAGCCAGCCTGTGAGCCTCCCCTTCGCATCCCAGCCCGCGGGAGAGCTGCTATCTCCGGAGCCATCTCACAATTTTGTCATCAGGAAGAGCAAAAGTAAATTCCACAGAAACCCGGCACAGCCGCTGCAGCCCAAACGAAGCCTCTTTAGGACTCAAGTGGCCCCCCCACCCCCCCAAATTCCACCGCACCTGGGAAAAATGTAGAAGCTTGTAGGAGAATCAATAAATATTTATTGTTTAACCAGCAGTATTTTGACTGGGGATGTAAGCATGGCCCGATGCCAGTGAAACCAGAGCCTTCTTGGCCGGCACTGCAAACAAATTTTTTTTCTGTATCTAGTTGGGAGATTATAAACTACACAACGAGGGGAAAAAAAAAAAAAAAAAAAAAGAAACAAGGCAGTGAGCAGCTTAGTCACGGAAGAGGAACAAAAGAGCTGCGATGCATAACTATGTCGCGGGTTAAAAAAAAAAAAAAAAGGGGGACGCAGGCCCAATTTTTGGCTGCCAGACAGCTGCAGAGTTTGTATCAGCTACAGATTTGTCCCACTGGCTGCTGCAGCGCTGAGGCTTTACGCTGGATCAGAGCATATATCCCTGGCTTCGGCGGAGCAAGGCTGATTTGGACAAGCTGCAAACTGGCCTGTAACTCACGGCCGACAAGTGAATCTGGGGAAGACGGATTTCGGTCGGTCCCCACCGCTCGTGTCGGGGTCCCCAGCTTCACGGTGCCACGAACGGTCAGCCCCTGCCCCCAGGGGAATCTGCATCTTCAAGCAAAGCCGATCGTCCCTCTCGGCTTCGCTTCAGCTGGGGCCCTGGCACCGCCCTACCAAGCTCGGGTGTTCCCCCGAGCAAAATGCATAAGCCTGTAGGATGCCAGCAGCTCGATCCTTTCAGCTGAGCCCGGGGACAGCAGGGCCACTTGCTCTCCTAAATCTCTCCTAAATAAGGTTCGCTCACCTTCGGGCAGCTCACGTGCCCACGCAAGTACCAGCTGACGGCGCGGAGAGGAAAAGGTTCTCTTTAATTGTCTGGGACAAATGCATGTGGATTTGTTCCTCTCTTCCCCCGAATCCCAGCTGAAGTACTACAACTGAAGGCCGTCACTCAGTGCGACAGCCCTGCATGCTTACACCCCTACACCAGAGTCAGACAAGTCTGCTCTGACTCACACCTACCTCTTCCCTGAGAGGTAGCACCTGAGAAGCATCTGAGTGCCCGAGACACGTCTGCTCTCACCACAACAGCACAGGAGGAGGACACCAAGCCGCCTTCCATTTCGCCTCCAGCATCAGGCTGTCACCTCCAGGCCTAACTGCAGCAACCCCTTCGGGATTTGGGGCGGCGGGATGGCAGACAGCTTGCTCCTCGGCTCCCTTTGGAGAGCTCGCTCCTGCACAGGACTGTGTTATCCCTTCTTTTTATAAGGCTTATCAAAGCATAGCACGCCGTAATTACACGGCAGATTAGAGGCCACTTCGTGTAACTACACTGTAATTGCACAGTTGTTACGTGCTTTGGGGAGTACACGATGAAAAAGAGGAAGGACTGGGGCTTTGCTCCTCTTTCTTGCAAACATCCCTGCTCCCTGTACCGAAGCTAAGAGCGCCGCAGTCGGGGACGCACTGCAGGCCGTGGATCCCTGAAGGACGAAGGGTGAAGGAAGGGTGCACAGGGCATCATCAGCTGCCCCCTTTCCAGCTCTTTTCACAGCTTTGTTCCTTAAGTAGACGCAAGTTGACGCTAAAAAGGCTGGCGAAAGGCAGATGCAGACAGTCTCCTCCCTCCTGGGAAACTGTTCCCCCATCCTAGCTGGATACCACAGTGATGGGCATTTTGTAAGTGCATAGGAAGATAATTGCTCTTTTTCAGCTCAAGTTCTCACCTCCTCCACCGGCAATCAGCATCGAAAATGCCACAGGAGCCAGAGGCCCTCAGTTTATTAGAGTCTCCCTCTTGCCAGCTGAGGTTTCATGCCCACACTGAACAATCCACAGCCAAAGAGGAGCTCTCACCTTTGCTGTCAATGCAGACGCAAAAACATTCAGAAAGACGCCGGATAAAATTCCGTGCTGCCCTGAAATCTCTTCACCCTTCAGCGTTTCCTTTCCCCGGGCTTTGCTGGGTTTCCAGGCAAACCCTGGTGCAGTTTGCGTGCACGCAGCCCGTCCCAGTGAGCGCAGGCAAACGCTTCTCCAGCACCAGCACCGCAGAGGAGAGGTCAGGGAATAACTTGAAGCAGAGAGAGAGGCAACTGCTGGTTGTTTTTTTTTCTTGGTGCTGGGTTTCACCCTGCATGCAAGACTGTGGCCGTGCAAGCCACCAGGACCAGAGAACAGGGAAACTGAGTCAGGCAGAAATAGGAATAGTCCCTTGGACGGGTGGCTGCTGACCCTGTTCTGTGCGCACACGGACTGGGGAGCAGAGGTGTGTTTGGGGACGTGCGCTCTCCAGGCCGCCATCCTAAGACGTGTAATGAAGACGCATTCGGGCGTGTAAAGCACTTGGCCAGTTCCCTGCAGCAAGGCGCAGCGCAGGGGGGCAGCCGCTTGACAGAACATTTGCATTAAATACCAACTCCCTCTTTTGTGTACGCTAAAAGTGAAAGCAAAGGCCAAGAAGAAGAGATTGACCCAGCTACGGGAGGCTGTGCGATGCAGCAGGTCCTCCACCCAAATACACGCTGCGCGGAGCCTGTCCACTTCCCTGCACCCTGCAGCAGCAGGAATCCTGCTTCAGCCCTGAACTGACCACGTCCCAAACCCCAAAGAGAGGGAAGGGCTCCCGCCAGATAAAAACACACCCCTGGGATGCCACCCACACACAGGCGAACGGAAACAACGCGCCTGCGTCCCGGCTGTCCTCGGGGTCCGCATTGGAAGCGCCAAGAGGGACGGACGGGGTGTCCTGCCGCCTCCCGGAGCCGGGATTTGGAGGCAGACCGAGTCCTGGTTTCACGCCAGGCAGGAGCAGGCCCAGCACCGAGCCGCACCTACACGGGAAGGAAGCGAGAGGGGAGCGGATGCAGGAGGACAGAGCCCAGCATCTCTGCCTGCCATTGCAGCCCTCCTGCAGTACCTCCTGGGAAGCCCCGGGGCAGCAAGTCAGCAGCCTCATTAGCAAGAAACGCAGCTCTCTCTCAGCACTTGGGAGTCCCAATTACACACTGCCAGCTTCCAGCGAGGGTTGCGGAGCTGCTTTTAACTCTGACCGCAGAGAACAACCAGAGCTCTGCAGAAGTGGAGGAAACAAATTGATCTGCAGCAGGCAGCATTTACCAGTTGCAATGTTAAGTTCCCATCAGGGTCGATTTTTACCTGGTTTGGGTTCTGACTTCAGACGATGAACTTTCAACTGTGATTAAAAAAAAAAAAAAAGAAGGCTGTAAACTAAATCCCACCATCCCACTGGTGGATCAGCCATATATTTGCAATCAAAACCGTGTTAGCATACGGTCCATCGTACCATTACGACGAAAACCCACACTCACAGCCTGCACATTAAAGCAGGAGCCCACCACCGTGGTGTTTGGGTTCCTGACCTACTCATCTCCCTCACACATTCTTGCTGGCAGCAGCAGGGGAACTTGGCTTTGGGAGCTTTGTACAACTTCACATCCCCTTTAGGTTATTTTTAAACCCTTTGGACACGCTGCAAAGCTCGCTCCTACACGCAGGGGCTGCCTGCACGTGTGCTTGGAGCAGGCTTTTATTTCAAGGCAAGGAGGGGACGTTGCAGTGCAGCCAACGCATCTCTGCAGTTTTACAGGGCATCGAGCACCTGGCACATGAAACATCTCGCACAATTGAAAACCTCTGCCTGGAACGATTCTCCCTGCCTAGCATTAACCCTGTGGATGCTGTGGAGCAGATTTGCTGCCTTGCTGGCACATAAAGGAATGAGGGGCCAGACTCATTTTGAGGCCGATGCCCATTTCAAAAGAAGGACAAGGGGCACATTTGGTCGCAGATTCCTCAAAGAGACCAAGGGCTGGGCGAGCAAGACCTCAGCAGCACTGCCAAACAGACAGGAGTAGAGAAAACTTGACATCTCCTATCTAGGGCATCGATGGATGCCTGAAACAGAAGCTCCCCGCATCCATGCTCCCTCTCTCAGCATCAATCCGACCGTGCAAGAAAGCTGCAGCATTCTCTAAAAAGTTACAGGGGAAATGAGGTTAAGCCAGCTAATTGACAACACTGACCTTTCTGGCTCAGTGTTAGCACAGCCACCAAAACAGAAGCAACTGCAGCTGAAGTCGATAGGGAGTCAGCTCTTTTTTACCTTTTTGGTTTTTGTTTTTCAGCGCTCTTCCTGCCAAAGTTTAAACTTTGGGTCAACGCTAAAAATTGCTTGCTGACATAAGCTGCAAAAGAGCTTTCACAGAAGAAAATGAACTTAAGGCAGCACAAAACGCTGCGTCCTCACTTGAGGGAAAAGGCAATTACATTGATCCCATGCTCCAACACCTAAACAACAAAGACGCCTCAGTAACACGCTGTCACCCACGCCAGGAGACGTTTAAATTTTGGTCAGATATTTGGTCTGAATTGAACGATGAACAAACCCCACATCCTCCCGGCCCTGCCCCGATGAACCAGGTGCTCTTTCTCTCCCATTTTCTTCCTCTGCGAGAAGCCTGCAGTCACGGCCTGGAGCACGGGAGTGAGTCTCCAGTAAACGTTCTTTTAACCCAAGCTTTAGGAAACAGACACAGTCAGGCCCTCAGCTGCACCAGAGCCTCTCGCTTAACCTGCAAAGGTGCTTTGGAAAATCCTCCTCAGCATCCCCGCTGCATTTTGAAGCCTGGCCCTTCGGAGCCCACACCTGAAAGCCAGGCTCAGCCTGCTCAGGGGCACAGAGCACTGCGACAGCCGCAACCGGCGGCCGGGTCCTCTGCGCGCTACTGTCGTGCGATGGGTCACGCACAAGATGCTGTCCCCACATCAGACCCCGTGCAGCCCGTCGGTGTGGATCCCACAGACGTGTGCTGACTTACTGGGGCTCTCTGCGGCCAAGCTGATCCCACATAAGGCTCTATTTTAAGCCTGAGCGCTAACCACTGCGCGGCCGCGGCCCCCCGCGCTCCAGCAGCCAGCTGTCACTCCACGTCCCCCCGGCAGCCCAAAATCACATCGCCCGGTGGGACGTGACCCCCTCGCCAGATTTCCTAGAAACTCGCTAACTGCCAAAGACACGCACAGCTCTGTTTTCATTTCCTTCAGCCCTGTGCAAAACCCAGCAGCCTCCCCTAGAGCACTGCGGGAGCTGTGGCAGGGAGGGGGGAAGCAGTGGGACCGCGTCTTGTCCCCAAGGCCAAGTTCCGTCCCTGCAGGCTCCCAGCACCGTCCCCTGCCCCGGGAGCGAGGCAGAAGCCACCGCTGAGTGCCTGGGGTCAGCCGGCACCAGGATGTGCCCAAGAGCCCTTATTACGGTAAAAACTCAGCTACCAGCATTAACCACAGCCAGCAGCAGCTAAACTTATCGCTAGGACGACAACAACAACAAAAAAAAAACATGCCTCGTCGCAGTCACACGCTGCTATCATCCCCGAGAGCTCCAGCACCCTTCCTCCACCCAGTTCTTCAGAAAGGGGGGGGGGGTGGAAAAAGTATTTAAAAAAATGAGAGCCGCGGGCTCTCCGGATTTAAACGCGGGGCATCCTCAGCACCGCCCGAGCTGTGCTCGGGGACTTTGCAGCGGGGGCCGGGGGTCCCCGCGCCCCCCTCCTTGGGGACACTCCGTGGGGGCTCCTAAAAGCCCGGCGGGGCTCGTCCCCCCCCCTCGGGGGGGCTCGTCCCGTCCCCGCTCGGGGTCCAGAGGCGTGAGCCAGGGCGGCTGGGGTGCGGCGCTTCTTCTTCGGGAGGAGGGAGGGAAGTCTTGGAAGTGCTCCGAAAGCAACTTCGCCTTCCCCCAGCGGTGCCGCCGGGCAGCGCCGCTCCCCTGCAGCTCGCGGGTCCCCTTCGCAAGGACCCCCCCACTCCCCCACACCCCCAAAAAAAAAAAAAAAAAAAAAAAAAAAAAACGCAGATATCCATCCCCCCCCCCGGCCGCCCCCGGGAGCCGAAGCGGGGAGGCGAGCAGGGATTCCCGCAGCCCCCCAGGGGAAGGAGGGCGCTTACCGGCGGACGGGAAGAGCTCGATGTCCACCTTCTCCGTCTTGATGATGGTCAGGGTGGGCTTCAGGTCCACCGCCGCCTTCATGGCTGGGGCCGGGGCTGGGACCGGGACCGGGAGCGGGAGCGGGGGGCGGCTGCTGCGCCCCGCCGTGCGCGGAGCGGGGCGCCCGGGCGCCTGCTTCCTCCTCCTCCTCCCTCCTCCTCGCCCTCCTCCTCCTCCTCTTCCTCCTCCTTCGCCTTGCGCCTTCGCTCCCCTCTCTCCCCTCTCCTCCGCTCCGCTCCTCGCCGCTCGGCTCCGCTCCGCCTCGCCCCCCCGCCGCCGCCACCGCCGCCGCCCCGGCCCGGGCTGAGCCGCCGAGGGGAGGGCGCTGGGGGCCGGCCCCGAGCGGTGACAGCGGCGGGGAGGGACCCGCCCGGCCCTCCCCTGCCCTCCCCTCCCCTGCCCTGCCCTGCCCTGCCCTGCCCTGCCTCTGCCTCTGCCCCTTGTCCTGCCCCGGCTCCCGCCCCGGAGGCGGCCCCGGCTCGGTGGGGAGCGGAGCGGGGGCGGGGGGGGGGCGAGAAGCGGGGCTGCGGCCACCCCCCGAGTCCCCACAGCCCCACCAGGAACGAGGGCTCGGGTGGCGATCCCTGCCCCTGGCCCCTCCGTGGGTGCTGCCCCGTTTCTGGGTGCTGCCCCCCTCCGTGGGTGCTGCCCCGTTTCTGCGTGCTGCCCCCCCTCCGTGGGTGCTGCCGGCGGGTGCGCCCCGGGCTGGGGGGGTGCGGGGGGGGGGGGGGGGGGGATTCAGGGCGCACACGGTGCCGGGGGAGGCACAGCAAAGTTTGGGAAGCGAGCGGGCAGAAGGCGGCTCTTAGAGATGCGCGATGGGTATCGTGCCGGTGGGCCGGGAGCTTAACAGAAGAACATCGGTTTTCACACAAAACTATGTTTTTATTATATTTAGGTAGCAAAAACTGCAGACCACAAACGGCAGCGCAGAAAGGAGATTATGACTCACAGACGGCAATTTACCGGTACAAGTGTAAAAAAAAAAAAAAAAATGACATTAGCAACCAGCGTTTGTGGTTCCCTCGCTCAGAAAGTCTCGGCAGCCCCTGAGACGCTGGCAGGGACCAGCTCTGACCAAAGCTGGCCCCGGGGGAACGTCCCGGCCGTAACGGGGCGATCGGGGCCCAGTGCGTCAGCAGCCGGGCTTCGGGGCCGCCTGCAGCCCCCCAGCAGGAGCCAGGGTCCCACTTGCAAGTACAACAGAAACCTTCAAACATCAAGATCGGCTGCGGATGCAAATGTTACAGCTCAGAATTATTTCTAGCTGCTTCAGGGCTGCCTTTCTCATTCGCCTGAGGCGTATTTATAGAAGAAAAGCCGGTGTAACTAAAGGAAGCTGTGAGGCGCGGGGCCGGAAAGCGAGAGCCCGATGCAAGCCGCCGCTTTTACCTACGCAGATCGCTCAGGATGCTCCAACGCTGGCAAAGGCAGGGGGGCAGCTAGCTCCAGGTGCCTCACCTGCTGACGAGCTCTTGTATTTCCAATTTTACAAGCAACTCCGTTTCCCATTCACCATCCACTTGCAAGTTCAGTTCCCCATTCTTACCGAAAACCAGCGGCGGCAGGGTAGGACCAGTGATTCACCGTGTGACCAGCACCCAACCGCTCCCCACGGATCCCTGCATGCTTTGGGGAACCTCTGAGCTGTGCTCGGTGCAGCAGGCAGGGCACGAGGCTGAGCATCCCTGTTTGGAACCCACCACAGGAATCCGCGAGTGCAAAGAGGATGGCTGCAAGAGTAAAGCGTGGTCCCCACTGCCTCTCCCCATGTCGGGTAACGGGCTTGCACCCATCCTGTGTTTGGTTTTTCCCCCTCTACCCCACAGGAGATGGACAGCAGTGACTGAAGGAAGAGACTGCAGAGAGGAGGCTGAGCAGTTTCTAGCTCAAAACCAAAAGGGGATTCAGAAGCAGCAGCTGCCTCTCTGTAGCAGCCCTTCCAGAGCAGCTTGGGAAGAGAAACCCGAGGCAGCGATCGCAGCCTGACGGCCCTTCCTTTCCCTTCCTTTCCCTTCCTTTCCCTTCCTTTCCCTTCCTTTCCCTTCCTTTCCCTTCCTTTCCCTTCCTTTCCCTTCCTTTCCCTTCCTTTCCCTTCCCTCCCCTTCCCTCCCCTTCCCACACTCTGCTCGGAGCACTGTGAGCGCCAGGTCCCCGCTCAGGCTGCGGTGCGCGGCGGGGAGCGGGGCCAGGCTGGGAGGGCGCGGGGGGCCCAGTTACGCAGCTGGCTGCGGCGGCGAAGCCATCAGAAAGCACCTGCGGTCCCAGCCGTATTGAAATGACCCGACTGCTCCCCCGGCTCGGTGGTGCTCGGTGATCCTCGCCGCTCAGAGCGAGCGCGGCCTCCTGCAGCAAACCACAGTCCCCAGACACACGCGGAAGGCGAGGCATGCAGCGAGGCCGCGGTGTCGCGCCCGAGCTGACGGGGACGAGCTGCTGACACGGTGCAGGAGAAGGCTCCCCCCAGCAGAGATGGTCCCCGCGCGGAGCAGAGGAGCCGCCGATTATACAAGTTAAAAATTAAGATTAAAAAAAGAGTAAAAATCGGCACCAGGGGCATCAGCTGCCTCTCCGGTGCCTGCGCTTCAGCCCTGCTCCCGTGGGCTGATGCGTTTGGCTCGGCCTCGCCTCTGAGCGTTACAGTCCTCAGGACTGGCTCAAGTCCAATGCACCTGTAGTGAGGCTCCTTCTCTTCTGGGCCAGTACGAAGGCTCTAATAAAGACCTTTCTTGCAGCTTGTGTGTTTTTTATTAGAGAAGATACACACGCTCCTGGCATGCCGGCTCAGCGCTGATCCCGCAAAGCTGATGACACGACGCCACAGCTTGGTGCAGCATGGCTGCGGCGAGGCTTTGAGCTCCTCCGCCTCACCCCCACCCCTGTTCCCCAAATTTCTGTTTTGTTCTGCTCGTGCGATGCACAGCCCCCCCCCTCCCTGCACGACCAGGAGAAGCGCTTCCAGAAGCACCCCTGGGGCAAAAGAAGTCAAAGTGGAGGAGAGAAGGGGGAAAAGAACGGAGAGGCTGCGGACAGAAATTTCCTCCCAGGGCAGCTGAGTCTCTCCTTCGAACTCAGCTCCGTCCTAGCGGCTGCCTTAATTTGTGTTCACTTCAGAGCCTGCAACATGAAAGCCCTGGCTCTGAACTCCAGCTGAGCCGCTCAATGGCTCAGTGTTCGCAGAAGGCATGGAAGGAATCCATTGATTAGTTTCTTCAGCTGGGATGTGACCATTTGGAGTCCAAGACCTGCCAAACATGACTTCGCCTCAGCAACTGGTTCCTATTTGCTGCTTACAGGCTTCAGAAAAATCTTTCCCCTTCAACATCCAAGTCTCACCCTCCCTTTCCATTCTGCCGTTATTCACCGTTAATGTCTGTTTGTGCTCTCTCCTGTCGAGGGAGGGTGCTGGGTTGCGGACAACAGCCCTCCTGCCATTAATACAGTCAAAAGATCTTGCCGGACAACAGCCCTCCTGCCATTAATACAGTCAAAAGATCTTGCCAACAGCCCTCCTGCCATTAATACAGTCAAAAGATCTTGCCGGACAACAGCCCTCCTGCCATTAATACAGTCAAAAGATCTTGCCAACAGCCCTCCTGCCATTAATACAGTCAAAAGATCTTGCCGTTGATCAGAGATAACCATCTGCCCTCCCTCCACAATGCAGTCTTATTGTTTTTCAACAGTTTGGAACAAAGAAAGGCCAGGCAATAATGCCACATTGTTCCCAGGGACGCTGACTAACCTTGGCCTAAAAGAATAATAATAATTATTCATTTAGCACCGAGGAAAGGTATTACAGAGCCTTTGCCGCCATGTCCGAGGGCTCAGGGCGGGCAGGACTGCCCTTCCACCACCTCTCTCCAACCTGGGGCTGGCCCTTTCCATTTGGCAGGGCCAAGTTCCCTCCTGCCACGGCCCTTCTGCAAACTGGCAGCTGCTGGCCCTCCTCCAGACGTGGCGCGGCTGTGACGGCTCCTGGGATTCACCCGCCCGGCTGCTGGCCGAGCGAAGACGGCGCTTTCCTAGCACCGAAGCGCGGCCGCCTTCGGGGCGAAATGCAAGGGCTACGTAACAACGCGGAGCAACACCGCCCAGCTGTTATGGACAGGAAATGAAGAACACCATAGCCAATTAAAACTGCAGGGGGATATTTATGGCGGAACGTAATTAGCCAAATTGGAGCCTTCCCCAAAACTGCCATGGGATTTTTAATGACTGCAAGCGGTCAGGGCCTCGGTTTGATGTTTTGTCAAGCAAACAATATCCAGAGGGCAGGAGGCAAAAATCAGGAGCAAAGGGGAAGGAAAAAAATAACACAAGAGTGTCCTGCAATCCCAGGGAGAAGCAGAGACATGAAAGGACTTATCGCAAGGGGGTCATTGTTGGAAAGAGCAGCAGCCACCACTCCAAGAAAGGAAGGAGCAGGGAGGTGGCTCTGGGTGTGGAGGTGGCCCGCTGCAATGAGAGGAAAGAGCAAGCAGCTGCCATGACCATTCCCCGGGGAGATACCTTTCCTGGAATTTAAAATTATATGAGAAATTCTTTCAAGCGCCGCAAGAGCTGGGAAGCATCTGAGGGAGTTGTTTTACGCTGGTAAAGGGAGGCTGGGTTAGCAGTCCTGGTGGCTGCAGCCTCCCCTCGGTGGCTCAGCGGCTGCCATGGAAGCAGAGCCCGTCGGCCGGCACACGCCGCCGGTGCCCCCGCGCTCCCCGCGGGGAAGGCAGGCAGCTCTCGCGTCCAGCGTTGGTGGCCAGGAGATGGTGGCCATCACGAGAGCGCTGGCTGCTGCGCGACCCAGACGGCTGCAGCCTCTGGGGTCCCCCGGCCGCCCTGTGCCCGGAGCCACGGCGGGTCCCCGTCCCCCGCAGCGCCTGCACTAAAAGCCAGTTTGTGTTCGCGCTGCGGAGACGCAGACTTCAGCCCCAAGCAGCCCAGACAGCGCTGCCACAATAACGTCCCCTGATTGCCCTCCGGGCGCGAGCAGAGGAAGCCGCCTCCGAGCCTCCGCGACTCCTGCTCTCATTAGCTTCCCAGCGGAGATGGCTCACAAAAGCATCTTTGTGGCCAGCTCGGCGTCAGGAGCCCAGCTCACAGAGCCCCGTGCGGCTGTCACGGAGCCCCAGCCCCGGCCGGCACGCCGTGGGTACCTCAATCAGCACTCCCGCAGGCGGCCTAAGCATCTTTGAGTGTCTCCTGCTATTGGTTTCCCAGCGATCCCACGCTGCTTCTTAACCTGATTAGCTAATCTGGGCTGGAGCGATGTAATTCTGCCTCAAATTTCGTTGGCGGGGGGTGCTGTCACTCACTTGTTACCCCGCTGGAAGAGCTGGCTGGCTGGAAAATCCTCGTAAGCTGTTCTCCGGCGCTGTTTGTTCTCCTACATTTCCCGTCCTCAAGTAACAGCACCGAGGTTTTGGTAAACATAACCTGAGGATTTTTGCTGTTTAACTCGTGATGCTCACGATTGCCCTGAGCACGCACAGCCCATACACGTCAAACCTCATTTGTAGGGCCTCTCGTCTTTGGTCAGATCTCCCGGGCAGCCTCCTCCGCAACAGAAACAGATGCAGGCAGATCAGACTCAGGCAGCACATCTTTGTTCGCAGCTTCACCCATGGCATTCGCTGATCTCTGGCAACAGAGGCTGCTGAACTGACTCCTGCTGGTCTCTGAACCCACCTCCCTCGGAAAGAGGTGAGGGATCACAAAGGAGAGGCAGTGGGATCATCGCTAATACCCCCATAAAGCAGATCTCCTGCACAGCTAAACACCAGTCACTAACATTCCTCTGCTCCTTCAATCTTTCAGAAGCAACAGCAGCCAGAAAAGCTTCAGAACATGAAGCTGCAGGAAATATTAAGCAACATTTTATTTCTATCAAGGTGCCAGGAGCCACACAAGCACCTTCCCAGGAAGGTCGGTCCGGTGCCAACCCCTAGGATAGGAACCGAGAGCCTGAGGAAGGGCAGGCACCAGGACAAGGCGCCTGCACGCAGCCAGTTGGCAGTGGGAGGATCAAACCCTGGCGTGCGATGACCCTCGGGTTAACTCTGTGGCCAGGACAGAGAGGCTCGAGACATGGAAGTTTAATTCCTGGTCAATATTTCCACATGACCTCTTACAAACCTTTGTGCCTCCATCCCCCTGCTTTAATGGAAGGCTGCTTGCTCGCTTCACAAAGGGTCGGAGGCATCGGCTCAGCGGTCCCGAAGGAAAAGCTCAGGGGATGGGGACAGCGATGGGGTCAAGCCACAGGGAGATTTGAGGGGGCAGCTCAGGACGGAGACGGTCCCTCCATCCCAACCGTCTCACCGTGATCACGGCAGTGCCTACAGCAAACCCACGGAGATGGGCCCGGTCGGCCCAGCACACCAGGGTCACATCCTGACCAGGCTTGTCGGGAGGGGGTGGCAGGACGGGGCCCCTCGGCACCCAAAACCGCCCGCCCAGGGCGTGCTGTGCCGGCGGGGCCATCCCCCTGCATGCCGCGGCGCTCCTCGGAGGAAGGATTCGCCCGCGTGTGTGTTTCAAAGAGAAAAACCCGCGCCCCGCGTCGGAAACCTCCTCGCTTCCAATTGTCTCCACTTGGCAGCCGGGCCCGCTAGTGAATAAACGACAGAAACTATTCCGCTCTACACGTGTTTGGGTTTTTCGGGGTGGTTTTCTTGGACAGCGGTCCTGGCTCTCCAACAATACCCGTCTTGTTCGGCCCCGCGCTGCAGAGCAGGCTTGAATAGATCTGTCTAAAATTATAAGCGGGCAGCCCCTAGGCTCTGCGAGATCACAGGCCACATGCTGGGGCTGAACAAAGCCTCTGCTATTTCCTAACAATTAGCCCAGCTAAAAGGACATCTATCTCCTTCTATTAGAGCCACCACGTGCCTCCCAGTCAGTCCATTGTGCAGCTAATTAAATAACACGCCTCTCTCCCCATTAGGGTCTCCTGACTAGCTCGCCTCAGCCCTAAATCCTCGGTGGTGTAAATGGGCAAGAGACAGCTGGTCGGTAGGGGCCTGCGACTCCAAGCATCGTCACCCATTATATAGCTATCATCATCACCCGTTATTTCAGTTTTTAATTATCTTCTGAAAGCTGTTGAATGGAGATCTAGAGATACAAGGGGTTCGGCACACAAACTGCTTTGCTTCCCTGTCCGCTTGCCCACCGCCTGCAGCCAAAGTTGTGCAAATAGCCGATTTTTTTTTTATTTTTTTTTTCGCTTTGCTGGTAGTCAGAGGGAAAAAAAGTAGACACAAATATTTTTTCTAAATATGTTCTGGGTTAACGCAAATCTTTTTTTTTTTTTTACACGCTTTTCATTGGGCTAAAGTAGCAAAAAGAAAATAAGGAAAGTCATGTGTCATTCAATCTGAGCTCAAAGTTTTCATTTTTGCACTGTTCAAATGGGAAGAAATTTCAAAATGAAGAAGGTCAATTAAAAATAATCCATTAACAAGAAGACCCTTTGCACCCTGTTAGTTACTTCACCAAAGTTTCCGTGGAAGGGATAGGTCTCAGATGCATTTTCAGCAGGGAAGCCCAATTCATGTTTTAGCATCAAGAGTGAGATGAAACAAAACACGTGGCTCTGCGTTGTACCACGGCGCCTGAAGTTTCCTCCTGGTCTGAAAATCAGTCCTGGCCAGGTGAGCCAAGTCATTCAGAGCTCATCAAACATCACGGGAGCTGCCTGAAGCATCCTGAGCGGTGCTGCTGGACGCCGGGGCCACCACCACCCGTCCCCTGTCCCTGGAGGGGCTCGCCACCACAGCTCTTCTGCCGAGCCCGACCTGCACCTGCTCCAGCCGAACGCGCCGAGCACCTTTTCTCTCCGTTGATCCTCCCCGACTCTTCAGGACGAGTTACTCCTGCACCACCCAGCCTCGCACGACAGCACAAAACTGCTAAATCACTCCAGATGTTCAACACCTCAACCGACCGCTTCCCACACGCTCCCCAGACCCGGAAGAAATACAGCATCCCTCTGCCAAGTCTACAGTCAGCAATAGCTGCAAATATTCCCTTTACCTCCTTTAAATCGTTATTTTCCACCCTTGGCTATTTAAATCATTATTTTCACACCGAGAGAGCATGGCTGGAGAACTGGAACGTGGGTCAGCAGACAAATGAGCTGATTTCCTGTGGACCTGCGGCTCCAGGACTGGAACAGCTGGACCCGCGCAACAGCCAGGGCTCTTTCCACCCAAGGAAAACAGAAAAGACCCCAGCCCTCGGCTCTGCTGGTGGGGAGGCAGTGGGAGGAAGGGCCCGGAGGAGGAGGCAGAGCTTGGTTTCCTTCTGATGGGAACGGGGGGAGCTGATGCGAAGCTTGCTCCCGGTTTCCCAGCCCACGAGCTGCCCTCGCCGCTCGCAGCCACGCTGGGCAGCAGCTGCTGCTGCAGCCTGGGTGGGAAAGTGCTGGGAAGCTTCGGAAATGCATCAGAGCTTGCCAGGAAACGTATTAATTAGTGTTTGTGTGCGTGTGCACGTCCATAGGGTGTTACTGTAGAAAGCACAAGGATCAGCTCATCGCTATCTAAACCGTATTTCCCCTATGCTCAGGCAATGCAAACATTTTACATCGGATAATCAAATTTTACAAGGATTTATCAACAGGGCCGGGTAAATGGTCATTAAAAGGTGCTACACGACCTGGTTCAAGGCCTACGAGGGGCTAGTACAGGAGCGAAGCCCAAAACACAGCCCCAGCACGCCACTCAGCTCTCCGTCCACTTTCAAACCCAAGCAGCCAGGTCGGACTGCTCCACTCATCGGAAACGTACAAAAAAAGGGGAAGAAAAAAAAAAAAAAGATGCCTTGTGTTAACTGCCTGCCTCCCCTCACCCAGCTAGTGCCCTTTATCCCGAAGCTATGGGAATGGCTCCACAGGCCACTTGATTAATAAGAGCCCAGGGGGGAAAAATCGTTTATATAACCTCGTCTTCTCTAAACTTCCTAAGTGCTTCAGAAAGTGGCTGCCCTGGAAACCCAAACTGGAAACGAAAAATATTATCTCTTCCATTTATAAACATCTCCAGCGCTAATGAAGTGAGGAGCGGCAGCGGCGGGGAGGGGAGCGGCGGGATGCACTTGGCAGGCGTGGGAGAGCCCTGACAAACCCATTTCCATTTCGCCTCAGGTGGGTGCGGAGCACAAAGTGCCCCCGCCGTGGCCCGGTGCCGCCGCCGCTCGCTGCAGCCCTGCGAGGGCCCGGGAGGGACGTCGGAAGACGGCTGGTAAAAAAACAAAGCATCTGCTACGCCGAACACGGAGCCAGACCGACGGACTCACTAGGTGCGAGCGTGGGGGAAAGGAAGACAGGGCGATATGCAGCAATGCGGGGACAGATTGGTGAAACCCGAAAACGTCAGTTCTCGTAGCTTGAAGCCGTGGCTCGGATGAGGCGTCGCATCCCGGCGGCTGGGAAGGAGGGAGCGAGCATCGCTGCGCACGCCTCGTGGCACAGACCGGGCTCTTCCCGAGTGCCTGCGGGGCTGCTTGAACCGTTCTGGTCTGAATAAGCACCCTGAGCGATCCACAGGAAGCTCCTGGGTTCGACCACCCTCGGCCTCGCCGCCCCTCGGGCACACAGTTAAGTGTGAGAGCCGGGGGAAGCATTCTGCAGAGCACTCCAACGTATTTCCCCATTTTTGTTCCATGTTGGCATTTCCCACGGAGATTTGTTTTTGCATCACCACAGCCAGCACCAGAAAACGCTGAGTTTTGCCTGGAAATGTTTGGATTTCGTTTTGACAAAACATTGATGATTTCTGCAGAACGATCCGTCGCTTTTGGCAGAAACAACAGAAAAAAAAAAAAAAAAAAGACAAAAAGCAGTATTTCATCTAGATAGGGACGGAGCTGACACCCAGCCTGGAACTCGGCACAAGTGGAAGGCGAAGCAGGCTACCGGCTTGCCTTGTTATCCTGTCACTTTGATTGCTGTGAAGCGAGGGAAACTGCTCCTACTTTCACCTAGTAGCTGCTTGCCTGGATAGGAACACAACAAAAGCTGCCAGACAAAGGGAGCATCTGGTCTCATAGGGTGAGGCAGTAACTGGATGCAGAGCAGGGGCAGGGAAGGTTTGAGCACCCCCGGAGCCGTCTCACAGCACACAAGGGCACCCCGGGCTGGCAGCGCGGTGAAGAGCTGGTCCAGGGCAGGACCGAGATGCCAGCTTTATTTCCATCCCAGCCTTCCATAATTATTCGTGCCTCTCGAGCCTGCAAAACTGGGTTGAAATCTCCCAAGCGCAGGCTCCTCTGTGAGATGCCTGGAGCTGGCCAAATTAGAAATTTTCCATGAGCAGGCTCCCCTGGGGCATCTCCTCCTTTTTCCCTATTCTACCTCGATGCCGACATCGCTCCGGCCAAAACGAGTGCCCTCTGCCCGCCTTGAACTTTGCATGTGGAGAGTGAATCGTGCAAACCAGGGGAGAAAGGCATTTGTGACTCCTGAAAAGTCATCGCTGATGAGCTGGGGAGAAGTAGCTTGGGCCACTGCTTCTTAAAATCACATCCCACTTTGGCGGAGCAATTTATTTTGCTCCGTCCCACCCGCTCTACGGGAAGCACAAATATCTACAAGTGTTTCTGCCACGTAGTGCCGCTCACGCAGCATATGCCATGTCAGCGGCCTTGTTTCCCTTTCCAGGAAGGGAAGTCCTGCCATGGACTGTTGATCTTTACTGTATTGCTTTTCGGTGCACGCACCCGCTCCCCTCCAGCGAAATCAATGGCAGCGTTCCCACTGAGCGGCGTGAAGCCGGCCCGCTTTTCAGGCAGGCTGCAGCTGGCTTCGGGGTTTCAAGACCGGTTCCTGGCCTTGAACCCCTGAGCTGCCCTTGGAGCATGGCAGGGGAAGGAAAACCACCGAGGGGGAGCCCTGCCTCCAAGAGGGGAGGGGACCGGAGGTCTCCAAACGCAGCTCTCCAAGGACGGACCAGCACCAACTCACGCCAGCTGAGAATCTCCTCGTGCCAGGAAGAAGCCCACGTACAAATCCCACCCCAGGCTTCACCCCAAGCCTTTCCCACACCTAACACGAGCCACTTGGAGGCTGGTGAGCCTCCCCCTGCGGCTCCTCCAAGGCCGCTCTGCTCGCTGGCAGAGAAACCATCCTCCCGACGCGCTCAGCCTCGACAGCCCTGCCTGCCACAGGCAGCGTCCCCTCCCTGAGCCAGCTGCAGGAGAGAAGCGGTGTTTAATCCATTGTGAAACAGCCAACAATTGACCCGCTGCAGGTTTTTTCACAGCCTATTGATACAAATCCCCACCGGGGAAGGCCCATCCGGTGGGCTGCGTAAACTTCAGCACGTGTTCCAGCGGCTATACATAGCTTCGAGGGGACAGCCCCGCCAGTGCCTGGGTGTCACTTCAGCTGTCTGTTCTGGTTTTTTTCCCAGTATTGAGCACTCGTACGACACCATTCTCCGGAGACTTCCAGCCACTTGCCTGACCTCAGTGAATTAAGCATCGCAATAAAATGTGCAATGAATTAATCATCTGTATCTCCGACGTGAGAAACTGCTCACAGGCAGGCTTCTGAATGACTTAGGCATCTAACTCCAAGAGAAATCAGCGTGGTTTAAATGCCTAAAGACTTTCTGTTAAGTCACATAGCCAAGGTCTTCCAAACTCCAGCTTTTAGACTCGGTCAGATCTCCTAAATCCACTTTTCTTTTCCCTAAGAACCCTTCCTCCAGAAGATCACCGTTGGGGAAGAGCCACCAGGACTGGGAGCTCGGGTGAATGAAGCCACCCCACAGGCTGGGAAGGGAAGAGGACGCTGCTTTATACAGACCGGGGACCCCGGGGTGCTTTTGGTCAAACAGATCATGGCTGCAAAGCAGGAACGAAGAGGGGAGATGCTACAAGAGCAGCAAAAGAGCACTGACCCCGCGCAGCCCCCAGGAGCTCCAGGCAAGGTAAGGAACTTCACGTGCACAAAGCAGGGGCTTTGCACAAACCCAAAGGACTAGGAAACAAGGCACGGAAAGCACAGCACATTTGAGAAATCTCAGACCTGGCTCTGCTCTGAAAAGGAGGAATCACATCACCCACAGCTGACCACACGGGCAGCTCAACCTTATTTCTATTCAATTTTAGCAAGGGAGCAGAGAGATGCCATCCCTCAGAGAGCTTTCAGGGAACATCGGTCCTAACCCTGCCCTTACAACCGCATGGATCTGAGCAGGGCATTTCTCCTTCCTGCTCTCCATCTATCCAGCCTTTGAGCTGCGTGTGGCACAGGACAGCCCCGTCCTGGAGGTGTCTGTGTGTTAGAAATAATAAAAAAAAGACACACAGACCATCCTAAGACAACTCACCCCCGCCGCAAACGTCTGACAGCATGGTTTCTCAGGCTGAAGTGATGCAAATAGCTCAGATAAGGCTCAGATAAAGTATCTGAGCTCTCGAGGGCTTATCTGAGCTGAACACCGACTCCAAAAATTCTGAAATTTGCCCTGTGGGACTATCTCCATACAGCCTGATTTCCATCCGAAGCTCCGACCTCCAGAGGCTGCAGTAACAGCTCCTGTTCAAATGCATTCTTGAGATAGCGGGGCGGGACCCGCAGGTCTGCAGCGCTGCCCGGTCGCGCGCTATCGGGGGCTTTGCCTTCTGGTGGGAACGCTGCAAGGGCCTGGCGGACGGCTCAAGGAACCGGTGACGGCACCTTTCACCGCCAGCGCTTACTGAAACAGATGAGGCAAAGCCTCCTGCAGCGGTGTCATTGGGAAGATCGCTTTCCCCCGGCTACAAAGTGCTCCGTGCTGGGTTTTCCTCTCGGCTCTGCTCCCTCCCGGTGATTGCCAGCAGACGCTTGCAGGGTGAGCGCAGCCTCAGGGTGCCGAAGCGCAGCACCACGCGCCCCACCACGGGCTGCGTCAGCACGGGCATCGTGCTGAGCCCACGGGGCTCCCCTGAAATCTCAGCCTGGCAGGATGAAAAGGGCGTCAGCAATCACAGCAAGGAGCGCTGATGAAACAGACCCGGGCCTGTGGTAACAGACAATCTCTAATACCCACTTACAGTGATAAACATTCACGCTCAGAGATCCAGCCCTCCTGAAACCCAGATAGCTGCAGCAGTCGTAAGATGCGTGAGACCTGGTCGCGGGTATCCATTTATAGCGCGCAACTCGCACTGTGAACGGAGCCAGGGGAAGCCCAACGCCAGGCTTAGAGAGAGAAAATCGAGCTCTCTTTGTAAAGTAGCTACAAAGGGCCAATTAGCTCGCTCACACCTGGACTACAGCTCTTCTTCGGCCTGCAGGAGCGTCAAGGGTCCCCCATCCCACAGGCAGATCCCATATGCAGTGTGCTCTGCAAACACAGGCGTAAAAGAAAGCAGGAAGGATTCCTTCCCCAAGGGTTGCAACCAAGTAACCAGTAATCTCGTAATTTATACACCTAATGCCATCCTAATAATGGTGGAAAGCTTTCTGAGAACTGTTCAAGGGTCTGCAGACTTTACCCCCAAATCTTGCTGACCCAAGCAGAGAAAGCTTTCCTTTCTGTAGATGTCTGCAGCAGTCAGGCAGAGTTCTCAGGCAAGAATAGCTATGAAATTCTATAGGACGGCTCATAAACCACAGAAAAAAAGGTTTAATTTCCTACTAAAAATTCCCAACGACTCATTCCCAAGGGGCTGGCATGCCAAAGGGCCGCTGCAGAGTGCTGGCTCCCCTTCCGCAGCAGCTCTTCGCTCTGGCTTCAGAACCAGGGAGCAGGGAAGGAACGCGTGGGCAGGCTGCGAGCTCTCCGCAGCTCCCCGGCGCTCAGCTGTGTTGGCAGCACCAGGGTTAACCGCGGCGGCGCCCTGTAATGCAATGATTTCTGGTTTATTTCAGCAAGGGAAGTGTGTCCCGGCCTGATTAGCCCAATGGTTTCCTCTTTTCCCATAACCTCCAGACCCCCATGGCCTAAGTGTTTACTTTCTGAAATAAAAAATCTGCTAGTGTTTTTCTTTTTTCGGGGCATGTGTATTTTGGGAGGATTCGGGGGGAGGAAAGCGGAGGGGGGAGCTGAATGGGATGGGAGGCTCGCATACGCCTCCCTTCTCTCTCCCACCCCTCACCCCCAGCTCCCTTCCAGCTGCAACCTCTGAGCTGAGACTTCTGGCTTCAATGTGAGAGAGGGAGAGAGAAATGTATTAATGAGAGAGTTCAGCCTCTTGCTTCAGCAGCTATAAACACAGTGAACATCTGGAGGGAGAGAGAGGTGCTTCACGCTGCCAGGAGCTGAAAGAAACAGGCTGTTTTCAGGGTCCCAGCCCCCCGTGCTCTCCACGTCCCCCTCTGCCTGCCCTGCACATACCCAGCATCACCCAGCCAGCCCTGTCCATCCGGAGAGAAAACAGGAGCTGGTCTCACTCCTGCTGCCCTCCCTGCTCCAACCAGCACAGCAAAGCCCTCCAAGGGCACTGCCGCAGGAAGGGCTGGCCACGTGCATCCCCAGCTCCCTGGAGAGGGTGCTCTGCTGCCCAGTATCTCCTGAAGCAAACGCTCCCGGGTCTCAGCACACTTGTGTAGGCAAAGGGGGTTGGGAAAGCTCAAAGAAGCATCTGCGCTTTGCGTGGCCTTCCTGAAGCAAGTGTTTGGGGGCACAGGATGGAGACAAGTATATCCAGAGGGAGATTCACTCCATCCCTACAGGGGGGTCCATGCTCCTCCAAGAGCAATGCCAAACGAGGCATCTGCAGCCACCCTCAAGGCACTAAGGACCAGCCTGTGGCTTAGTCCCTTCTGCATCGCGTTACTCCTTCCCCACAGCACACCGAAGCTGCCAGTGCTGCTGCTCGTTCTCGTGATGTTCCTGGTGCGGTGCACTACCAGCGCCTTGCGCCTTGCCTCGTGCTGAGCTCCAGCCCCCCTGTTATGCTGGAGGCCCTCAGCAAATCTGTAGGTAGCACCCCCAAAAACGTGCAACAGCCCTCCCGTTTTCTCCCAGCCTCATCCAGCACCGACTCCCTGCTCAGAGCACGATTCCTCCCCGCGCAGCAGCCGATCCCCAGCTGACACCAGTCTGCAGCTCAAGTGGGAAAAGTGCTCAGTGCTCATTCTCTGGTGATGACCCAACACGCAGGGATCTCCCGGGGGTTTTGTCTCTGCGAGGCGAGACAGGGATTTTTCCAGAGTCAGGCAGGAAACAAATAGAAAAGTGAAAGCCTGGATTTTTCTCATTCTATTGCTTCAGTGCAAATAAACCTCTCCACGTTCTGACTTGCAGCAGGTTACAGCAGGGGTGCAGAGGGAGCGTAACTAGGTATCATAGGGTCGCCTGCATGTGTTCTCCTCACCTGCAAAATGAAGATCCACACTAATCAGACACTGAGTTCAGCTCCCACTAACGTGAAGAGCAAACGAGGAACTGCTCAGCATCCTTCAGAGGGCCCTTGCAAAAGGGCCAGGAGAGAGGCAGACACCCCAGGCAACCGGTGGCTTCACAATTCATTCACAAGGCATAGGGGGATCTTTTCTCTTCACCGCTAGATTCGAGTAAGTGCTCTTAATGGAGAAAATTGTGTATGCCCTTCGACAAACCCAGAGCACTCATTTATGGTAGGTGTGACATGACTTGAACTAGAGCCAGTGAAAAACCCAAAGACTGCCAGGAAGAAAAAGGGTCAAGAAAACCCATTCCAGCCAGCTATAAACAGCTCCAGACCCTAAGGCTTGCAAGAGGCTGCGCTGCCTCACTGGCCAGAGGATGACAACAGAAAGGCCTCGTTCATGCCCCGTGGCAGAGCCACAATGGGATCCCAAGGACGAGGCAGGGTGAGCTGCGAGTGCGGGGGAATCGAGCAGCCGTGGGCTGGGCAGAGGCAGCTACACAGAGGATTTTGTTCATGGCTTTTGTTGAGCCTTGACATGAATTAGCACCCACCGCCACGGTGCTCCCTGGTCCCTCCCCGCGGTGGCTCACTCCTTTTCCCCCCACCTGCTGTTTCCCTTCACCTTCCTCCACATCCTCCCTCGCCCGCTCCTCATTTATTTCGGAGGGAGAGGGCAGGCGGGCCGGTCCAGCAGAGCCATCGCGAGCTGCCTGAGAAGTCCTGCTAGGTCTCGCAGCCGCAAGCAGATGTGCGTGCCCTGTGAAAAGACGCCCATTCATCTCTGCGGAGAGCGTGCGGGGGAGGCAGCGGCGCAGGGGAGGGGGGAAGTGTTGGAGGAGGCTGAGAAAAGGAAGGAGGCCGCAGTTAAAAATAGGATAAAAGGACATGAAAAAAAATGCAGATTTTTTTTTTTTTTAAGCTTCGCTTGGAAAATGTGCTGCAGCTGGAGAAGCCATCGGGCTGAGCCTGGTCGGCTTTCACCTTCCCCCTCTCTCCCCCTCCCCAGGCTCCCTTCCTCCGTGCGTGGGCCTGGAAGACAGCCCAGAAAATGCTCACAGAAAGAGCTTTCCTCCGGGGCTATCCAACGGGACCCAGCGGGGGAAAGAGCAGGTCTTGCTGCAAAGGAGGGCAACGTGGGGAAAAGCAGGGACAGCCTGCGATGGATGCAGGCAGTCCCTGGGGGATTTCTGCCCGCAGCCCGGTCTGAGCTGAGAGCGGGGCTTCGAGGAAGATCACAGCCAGAGCAGGGTGGGTGCAAAGGGAAGGGCATCCCTACGTTGTCTGCATGGGGCAACGCATCGAGCTGCGATGCTTTGTTTCAGCTCCAAGGGCTTTCCTTTCCTGTCAAGCCCATTGTGACACCCCGATGGCCCAGGCTGCAGGGACCCAACCTAAGATGTCCGCTTGGATGCAGGCTTGCTGCCTTAGGGACACACTGCCCCCAAGCTAACAAACCCAAAACGTTCTGGGTTGAGAGGTGGCACCGAGGCAACGTGGCCAGACAGCACGGCCACAGGCTGGGTCAGTCTGTCCTCTCTGCACTGTGCCCTCCCACGGCACTGGCCTGAACTGCTCTGGGTGCTGGGGATCAGCCCAACGTGGTGCCTTTTATTTCTGACAGCGTCTCAGTGCCTGGAGCCTGATCAAAATCAGCAGCATTGTTTTCACAGCAGCATAAACTAGGGAAGAAGGGTCAGACCCGCAGCTCTAATTTCTCCTCTAGAAGCTTTAATTTCATTCCTTGTCTTGCAAACCTCAAACTCAAGCCCATTTGCTTGAGTGAAAACAGAATCACTCACCCAAAGGCTCCTGTAGCGTCCAAAATGCTGGAAACACCTTCAGTCCAAGAATGCTAACTCAGCACAACAACAATCATAGAAACTTCTTCCGCAAGAGTCATTTCATCTTTCTCTTGCCATTAACAACAGTTTTATCTCCCTTATCACTAAGAAAAATAAACCAGTTCATAGTGGAAGGGGTTGTCAAAGTGACCTTGGCTCAAAAAGGCAGCGCAGCCAGGACGATGTCAGTTCTCAAATTCCGATACCACTATCAAATCTTCTCCTCCACTCCAGTTTTATGCCTAACCTTGTATCAGCTGAAAAATATTACCAAAGGGTAATATTAGGATACCATTGCCCCAGGCACTAAACATCTGAGTGCTAAGTGTGACAGCATCCTTTCAGTGGCCCTGGCGCATCAAGTAGACACGCAGCACCCTTAATTTTGGCTCACCAGATAATGCAACTAAGAACCAATGGCTTCTACTCTCCTGTTCCCATAGGAGCTAGTTTTCATAACCAAGCAGTTCTTGCTATTATTTTCTAACACTTTGGGGACGTGCCTTTTACTTGCTATGAAACCAATCATAGTTTGTTCTCCAGGCAGTAACAGTCCCCACCTATGCATTGCAGATTGTGATAGCAAAGTAGCAAATAAAACTGACTACATACATTTCCAAACTCTTGCCTAAATAAATAAAAATAATAATAATAATAATAATAAAAAAACACACCTCTCTCCTTGTCTCTATTGACAAACTAAATTCACATCAAGCTTTCCTTTATGCTTATCACCAAATAATCTTAGCAGACTAAGTGCAACATAAATAAACACCCAAGTTTCAGAGGCAAAATACCTTCTCTAAAGGCAAGCAGCTCTAAAACTTTTAGAAGTATTGCGGGTTTCTATTACAAGAGGACATATTCACACTTGCATTTTCCTTGTTGACTTGTTTCTTTCACCAACACCAGGACCATGAAAACCAAAATAGCCTCCGGTACACCAGAAGAATAGATGACAAATGGTTTTAATGTGCACCCAAAACACAAAGGAGAAATGAAAGACCGTTCCTAGCAGTGTATACAAATGAGAGTTTCCTCTCATTTAAAATTAGAAACTGCTCTAGACTCTGAAGAAACGTTAGTTTATTAAAAAAAATATCAGAGAAAGAGTACCTTGCACTGCAACAGGAAGAACTGAAAGATAATTCTTAGGTATTGCAAGAGATTGAGAGGCCTGTCCTACCAGTCCTGGTGTAATGAAAGTTGGATCTAAACCTGTTGAAGACAATGACTTTTTTTTTTTTTTACTGGCTTCACTGAGCTTTGAACCAGGCTCCAAACTTTGCAGCAAGAAATTTCACAGACCCAGCATGGGGTAATGAAGATCTGGGTTGCAGATATGTTGGTCCCTGGAGAGAGCACTTTCACAGAAAAGGGGAGAGGGTAGGGAAAAAAAAAAAAAAACACAAAGAAAACTTTCCAGGCACAGATTTGCAAAATGTTTGAGTAAATCCAAATGCTGCAAGGGCAGATTTCATCAGAGCAGAGTTGACATCACGCTGAGAGAGGTCACCCACAGGAGTTGAGCAAATAGCTGAAATAAGAACGGCTGGGAATAGACAGCAGAGTTTTTCTCCAGCCACAGCTCTCTGTGTCCATCTCCAGCTAACACACAAGTGCTCACCAAAGGAAAAAAAAAATCAAAATGCCTGAATATTTGCCAAGGAGAGATTTCAAACTGTACATTTGACCGCAACAGTTACTGGTTCTGCTGAACTCTTTAGCTGCAAAAAGTCTCTAAACATCAGGGCTTTTCCCCTCCCAAGGGACCAATGTGCATAACTAACGAGCCAGGAACAAGTCACAGAAGACCAGCACATGCCATGCAAAAGCTTACATGGGATTTATGTGCTTCATGATAGGCTTATGTGGGACTTAAGTGAAACATAAACTTCATATTGGCCCTTTGCAAAGGTCACATTCATGCAACTTGAGCTCTTTCACTCAGTTTTGTGGTTGGCTTGTGCCACAGCGTACCCAAGCCCTCTCCTTTGCCACAGCACAAATGGGGAAGTGATATCTGGTGGAAGCTCTTCCCAAAACCAATCACACTGCTGTGGACAAGCAAAACCTCCAAGAAAAGCAGCACACAGGGTCAGGGAACACACCACACTGCAGTGGAAACAGGCCTTGCACCAAGGTCCAAAGCTCTTTGCTCATGCCTTGTCTCTGGGGAGTCCTTCACCACCCATCTGATATCCCCACTGCCGGCTGGTTATACAAGCAGCAGCCCAAACTGCAAAGCTCTGCTTCAAGATTCACAGATTGAACGATGTGCATGGCAAGAATTAGTCACAGGCGATTTTGTAACGACTTTGAAAGTATGAATGCATTAGAGAATAGTATCATCTAGTCAAAGTCAGTGAAATGGCTTAACTGTACCGCACACCACAACCATCCAACCCTGACAGCACAGCACAGCCACACAGCTCCAGTTGTGGTTATTTTGCACCGCCTGAACACTATACCACCACCATCCCCAGGAGTAAGGGAACAGAGCTGAGCTACAAGGGCAAGAGAGCCAAAATTATTGTAATAGCAGAATTAAAACTCAGGAGACCCAGGCTCCACTCCATGCTCCACAGAGGCCCCGTCATCATTCAAAAGAAACCAGCTGAAGGCTGTGCTAATGCCATTAGACACGTTAGAAGCACTGACGATGCAACCAGAAGCTGGGCAGTTCTGCCTTGCTACAGCACACAGTATTGTCTTGTAAACCCTGCATCTGTCAAGACCCCAGGGAGTGAAAAACAGGGCAGCAATCCCTGGACATAAGGATCCCTGCACACCTCGCAGAAGTCCCCACCTGAAAGCAGGGAAGACTAACATCACTTCCAGCATGAGGAGAACTTTTAGTGAAGCAAAGCAGCTTTAAGGCTTTTATCCACTTTCTAGCCTCATCTCCTCTGAGGGAGACCTTTGATGGCCAGCAAGGGAGATACAGATCTGCTTTCCAGAAGTGCTGCTGTTAGCTCGTCTATGGATACATAAGATAGAGGAGAATACACTCCTCAAGCACATTAAACCAGGACTTTAAACCTCAGCTTCCCACCTGAGCACACTGCCAAACCCCACCAACAAAGGAGGAACGTGCCACCCCTGCTCACACACCCCCAGACGAGGGGTCCTACCCGTGCTGTAGTGCTCCAGGCCGGTGGGCACCTCCTGTATGGCAGACTCATCCCAGAGTGGGTAGCAGGCCCTGGGCTGGTAGCAGGCAGACTGGAACCCACAGGTCATCCAGGGATCCTCGCAGGAGCCGACAGCGCCTTGCTTCTGGCCAGGGGAGAAGGGAAAATGTCACCTCAGCAAGCAAAGCGAACCCAGAACCATCCACCCTTTCAGCTGAAAGTCACAAAGCATTTTCCTACCCACTCAGGTGCAAAATAACAGTAAAACAGTAAAAGGGAGGAAGAGTTTGCATTTTTAATGGTGGACTTGGCAGTGATCTTGATCTTAGAGGTCTTTTCAAACCTAAATGGTTCTATGATTTTTGTTGCCAACAACCGAGGCAAAGCCGCAGCAGTCAATGGAGCAGCAAGACCCATCCCCAGGATGGCAGGTTTGCCAATTGCAGCCACCACACCAGCCCTATAACCTGTTTCTTCCACCCATCTGCACCTCTGGAGAAAATACTATTTTTCATAGCTGTGCTCCCTGTTATTAAACCTGGTTGTTTCCCAGGTAAAACACTGCCTGTGCTGAACAGGCTCAAGGAGCAGCCAGGAGTCAAGCAGCTGAAGAAACAGTGTCATCTGGTGTAATTCACCTCAAAACTCACCCAGCTGAGGAGCAGCAGGTCGTGACAAGGTCAAAAAGCTGCTTTTAAAAACAAAATGGAGGAAAAGGGGGGGGGGGTGCTGTGGTGATCAAAATGGTGGCAGGCAGGGACCTGTACTACTGCCCTCCTCAGAGACAGTCCCAGGGCAAGCTGAGGTGCCGCTGGAAGGACACCCCAAAAGAGGGCTGTTATTTCATCCCTGCCAACTAAAACCTTTTTTTTTTTTGGACAATTTGAGGCAGAAGACCCCACAGTCTCTCCAAAATTGTGGGGGACCCACAGTGAGGGAAGTGCTGGCTCTCAGCACTGTGTTTGTATTCATGGCCACATTGATGCTCACATTGTTTGTGTTTGTTATTGTTGTGATAATTATTTATCTTATTGATAGTTAGGTACACATATAAATGTATATATGTGCATAAACATGTATTATTGCCTATACTTCTAATAATAGACTGTTACATGCTTATGCCCTATATACATTACTTACACCATACAGATACATGTATGGATCATGTGTTATGTAGGCATATGTTATATAGTGCTAGGTTGTGATTGTCACTATGTAATCCACATCCTTGTTTATAAGGATGTGTATATATATACACACACACAAGCATACATAGATATGTGGAAATAATCACAGGATATAATTTTTATATATACAGCTGTAATATATATACATACATATGCCCTCTAAAAATACATGGCATATATACATACATAGATGTATGTGCATGTATACCACATATAGGATTTTACATATATATGAATACATTGATAAGAGAATAACATATACATACATGTCGTGAAACCTGTAAATAAATTCAAGATGTTTTCAGTCATTTAATTTATTATTTCCCCACACAGAAATAGTTTTGCTTCATTTCCAATCAATATTTAAATGCCAAATGCATTCTTGGAATCATTTAGAAGGAAGATATCGAGCTGTATTAGACATTTTTCATGTATCATAGTGGCCTTTTCTTCCTAATTTGGTGAAAATTCTACTTTCTAGCAAGTTGTCTGTATCCCTTGCTGCATCAGCTCAGTTATGGCTTACATCCAACCTCATCTAGGATCTTTAACACTAGCCATATTTTTTTTGGACAAATGTCCATTACTGTGATTTCTCTAAATAAAGGTCATGTATAAACATAAGATGACGGGCAGCACAAAGAAAGCACAGTCCCAGCTCAGGAGCAACGCGAGGCACTGTCAAACCCATCCCACAGCTGCTGGCAGTTGGCACAGGCATGCCCAGCATCACACTGTAACATATATTACACACAACCACCCGTCAACTCCACAAACAGAAAGGAACTGCCTGGAGAGAGGAAGCCCCGTATTTGTCCAAAAAACTCCAGCCAAACCAACCGAAGCTTTTCCAAAGCTTGATCTGCTTTGTGCTGATGCCGCTGCATTCATCCATAGCAGGTGAAGGTCAGTGTGGAGAGCGGAGGCTGCAGGACAATGGTTACCCTAACAATCCTCCTCTGACGACAAGCACAGGAAATCCGATGCAGCGATCCTATTTCCAGCTTGGGTTTGCAAGCTCAAGAGGTTGAGATAAGCTCTGGGTAAACACTCAGCATTTGGACACTGCTCTGAACTGCATGAAACCTTGGAACGATTTAGCGGTCAACACCGAGCCGTGTCAATGAATGGTCTGGCAACGTCACAGCAGCCAAAGAGAAAACCCACTTCTAGAGGCAGAAAAATAACCCAATCTCTCTTCTTACCGTCACTCCAGGGCGAGCCAAAGGATAAGGGCCTGCACTGCCAATGGCTGTGTCCATATAGTAACTCATCATCTCTGAGGTGCCTGCAGAAATGGAGACAGACATTAGATGCTCTGCTGCAGGAGTCTGGCATGGTGTAAAAATTGACAGCAGCAGCTAGACCCACTGCATAACCTGTGTTTTCTCACAGCCATATTAAGGTGGGACCAGGCTATCATCTTAATGACTTTAAGCTGGAAAAGTAAAAGGGAAAAAAATCTGTATTAATAATTGTTGTTGTGCTTGGATGTGTACATATCAACAACGCGAATACAAATCCATTAGTGTAAACTGATGGGAGCCGGACAATGCTGAATGAATTATCACCTGGAAGCTGATGGAGCTGCTCTGAGGGTGGATGAGATCATATTTCCTTTGCTGGAGAACCAGCGCAAAATTGTTGCCAATTTTTTTCCCCCCTCCAATTTGTTGAGATCAACACCTTTCCTGTAAAAATTGCATCAAAACCAAAAAACTTCTCTGTTTTCCAGAAACATCTTTTGTTAACCTGAATTAGCTTCAGTCCCCCTTGCTAAAGCTCTCCTCTGTATTGCTGAGATCCAGGTTCATATTCCTGACTAACGTCATTCCTGCCATGGGATGTACTCCTCTGAGCAAGTCCTCCCTCTGGTGCTATTTGCTGGATGCAATTTTTAATCACTGGTTAGCCCATTTTCAGAGCTGAGTAGCTGAAATCTAGCTCTGTTTTCCAATAAGTAGATATTTTACCTCCTCTCCTTTAAACGCACAGCAGAATACAAAGGGCCAGTGAACTTTCTGTGCTTTGAAGGATATAACATAAAGGTGCTGGGAGGAAAGAGTAAAAGGGGAGTTGCCTGAGCTCAGAAGGGCTCACTCAAGCAGGATATGACTTGGAGCCAAAGGGAATGGCTATTTTCATCACACTAATACAGGGCATAGCCCAAGAAACAGGCGCTGCCACTGCTTTAACCTCTCTGAGGGCACAGCAACTCCAGCTCCTCCAGAATACCTGCCCTTGGATTTCTGCAGACCTCCTCTGCTACCAACTGTAACTGCTGCAGGTGCAAACCCTCAGCCGAGTCATCATCCAGCCAAAGCCACATTACCAGCAGCCTCCACCTCTACGCTGCACCCACAAATAGCTCCCAGAGGCACTGCCGGCCTCCCCCTGCATCTTCCCTGCTCACAGGGCTGACGGCTCCGCTGCTGCCCGGGCCAGCAAACATCAAAGCCAAGGGCAGAGCCTGCCTCCACCGTGCCTCACTCACTGCTTCAGCAAACAGGGACTGCAGATAGAGTCTCCCACCATGCGGTGTGACTAATGGCCAAATGTGAAACACCTGCATGTGTATGCGTATTAAATTATCATCATCATTTCCTGCTTATTATTACTAACTTTTGCTCTAACACCAGTTTTTTTTTAAGTTTTTTTTTTTTGTTTTTTTACTTCTCTTTTTAATTCTCAAAGCTGAAAACTACCAATGTGGTGAAAGAACAACAGCCCCGTTTCTCTTTGCACTTCGAGCAAACCTGAAAGCACACATATTGCAAGTTACTGTGGCTGAGAAGCCTTAACTAATCTTAGCATCTGAGCACACCCTCCCAGCCTGCTCTAACTAGGCGTTAAAACATGTTTGCTTAATCTCACTGCAGCTGGAGAAAACAAAGAAGGTGCATGGAGCCCGTTTCTGTGACTCAGCTAACGAAGGGAAAGTCACCTCGTCCCATTCAGTCACATGCCTGTCCCCTGCTCGTAGCCTTAAATGAGCATAACCATCTCACCTAGAAATGACTGATCTCCCTTATGCTCTGAGGCTTGGACTAGTGCTACCAAACTGCTTGCATCAAAACATGACAGACACTGGCAAACGAAGGGAGGCAGAGAAATCTTCAGCCCAATCAACCTACTTCAATAGCACACACGCCTGAGAGCAAGGAGTTACGGCACTGAACCAGCAGTACCCACGAGCAGCTCTTTTTCCTGCTTTGCAGCTTGTGCAGTAGGCAGTTGGGGCTTGGCTTTGTTTTTCTCCTTTGATCAAGTCACCTAAGTCACACCGGTTCTCATAAACTGTTTTCATGCCTCACTGAATGTTGTTCGTGTTTTTTTTTCAAGATAGTATTGCCAGTTGAACCTTCCAGCAAAGTACCACACATCGATGCTCAGAGCAGTACACGCTTCAGTCACTGGAGAAGCACTAACCCCTCCTGACACCCAGGACAAGGCTTCATGCAATAAAGAATATTAATAAGATCGCTACAGAACTGCAATACAGTACCAGCAGCTCCCTCCTGAGCCCCGCACTGCAAAAAAGGAGTTATCTCTAGACAGAGTCCGGTGCCTCCAATAAATTTCCAAGGAGAGCTTACTCTTCTGTTTCTCTACCCCTGCACACTGTGCTCAAGGCAAGTTTACTGCTAGAAAGAACAATTTGGGGGGGCAGAAATACAGTGCAAATTCAGCAGTCGGTCGCACCTCCACCCCTGGCAGTTTAAGGCAGCTCCAGTCCAAATGCAAGTTAAATTCAGTCACACGCACACACCAGCCTGATGCAGATTTTTAGACAGTGAAAGAGCTGGAAGACAAGCCCTGCTAGGAAAAGGCAGGTGAGCAGAGTCCATGCAGACAGCAGACAAATTGTGCTCTGGAAAATTAGGTGGGCAAAGCCAGCAACAGGAGGCAAGACAAAAGCAGAAAGGGAGCTCAGGAGTGCTTTGTCCAGGCTAATTTTAACAGAACTTCCACCACTTCCCATAGGAAACTACTTCACAGCCCAATACATCTCTCACTGTCAGCAAGTTTCCCTGATGTTCGAGCCATATTTTTCTTCTCTTGAGCTTTCTCTAATAAGAGCCTAAATAGTTCCTCTCCTCCCCTTGGATGCCATTAGATAGCTTTAATGACCACTCAGGAGCTTGCAGCTGAACTGAATTAAATGATAACGTTCTTTGTGTCAGGTAACTTGGCCAAAATTAAGGAAATCACTGCAGATTTACACTGAGATAATCAGATAATCAAGGTCCACAGCTCGCTGCAGACTGTTAATAAATAGAGGGGAATCAGAGCCATTTGGTAAAATCCTTAATGACTTAACAGCTTGACTTCAGTCTTATTGTTTGCTCTTATTATTCCTGTCTTATTGTGAAAACATGTGTGGGAAAAGCAGCATTTATTCTGGGGCTTGATCAGCTACCAGCCGAAGCTATTAGACTCTTGGGTCATTTCTAAACCGAATTAAAGTTTTAATTTCATTTCAACATCCTTCCCTCCTCTTTTACATGAGATGTATATAAAACAAATTACCAAGCTTAGTTTAAAAAGGGAAAAATGATTTGTCCTCCTGGTTAAATGCACACCCTTGTGAAATTAGGGAAAAGTTTAAAAGGTACATAAAGCAAAGGTGAACTGTATCTGTTGGATACCTGAAGACCCTTTACAAGATTCCCTTGTAGTGTCTAAGTATTACATTGTTTGAAGGATGGGGAAAGGGAAGCCGAGTGAGACCATGGTGACTTTCCTGTGGCAGAGACAAGACTCCCATCTCTGTTTCCCAGTTTAGCACCCTGTGCACTGGTCTCCCTGTGTTCTGTAAGACCCCATGGCTCAGAGTGCTCCCCAGTTTCCGAGCTGTCAGCCCATGCTAGGCTTCTGCCCACACCATATCCTTCATCCCCAGGCTGGCAGCCCAGCAGAGGTCTCACTGAAGGGCAGCATGACTGGGACAGCTGCAAATCGGTATTTGGGTGCTTTTTTCCATCCCAGTAAACCAACAAGATTGCCTTTCCTTGGGATTGGATGGGGAGTCAGGAGGAAAGGGCAGCATTAGTAACCCCATCAAAATATTTCTAGTTTCAAGAACAGGAGTGAAGACTTTAAAAATGCAAAGGAGCACCTCCAACTTGCCCATCCTCCACGGGCTGCTGCGCTGGCAGCTCACTGCCCCAAAGTTGCTTAGTGATAGCCATTTTATTTTTTCATCAAGTAATAATTTATCATCTTTGAGGGGGTGGGGAAAATAGCTCATGGAAATGACATTCTTCCGCAAGGTTTTAACCCTTGAAACCCTAACACTTTCCAGGCGGCCTGCCAATTCAGTCCTCGGGGAATAGTGTTTGTTGATCTGTTGGCATGTTAAAAAGCTCGTTCAATTCATCAAACCCTGGCACCAGCTTAAAATAAAAGGAGCATCCCTGTTGCAGGGATACAAGCAATAGAAATGAGCATGTTTCTCTTGCTGCCAGCTATTTACAAAACACGCTTTTTAACAGATCGGCCACCTCCTGTCTCTGCTTCATATCAGGGGCTCCTGCATTTATTCTAATTTAGAAACTTTGCAGCGTCCTCAAAGATAATACTTCATTTACTGAAGGCAAGCCAGGCAGGGTGGGAAATAATGTTGCTATAGTAAATAGAGCAATATATTAATTGCTTTCCTGCACCTTCAGTAAATACTCACAGAGATTAAAGGACTTGCCCAAGCTCATACAGAGAAAGTGAGGGTGAGAGGCTGAGTATCTGTGCCCCTAAGCCTCTGCCTTAACTTTGTAGCAGTGACTGCAGCGGGGTTGGCGCTGCCCTAAGAAGTTTGTCGGTGCTGGGTCTGGGTCTGGTGCAGCTCGTGGACTGGGGGGCTGCCTGTCTGCACATCACTCGCTGTGCTAACGCCGTGCCTTTGCTTTTCTCGGTAAGTGCCAGACCTGAAGGAGATTTGGTGGTGCCTCGGCAGCCTGCCTACTTGGCCAGACAAACCCTAGCTGGGCAGGATGGCTGCTGACAAGGCAGCGCCAGCACGGTTGTGGTTCAGATCAGTCTCATAGGCACACACACACACCCTCGTTCTCTGCGCTTGGGCGTGAGCTGCTTTCTTCTTTAGACTTCTCCTTTACCCTGTTCATTCATCTACTACTAAGCTTCTATATTGTAATTTAGCTAGAGTAATGCCGCCATCGACAGCATCACCAAATCTATAGTGAAGTGACACCTGCAGGTGGTGCCGAGGAGGGGGTTTGGGTGGGATGCTAAAGCAGGGAGGCGGTTGCCAATAATCACACTGCTGCTCCTGGATCAGAGCAGCTATCTGCAGCAGCAGGAAGATGTGAGTGGGTGGGGGGGTTAATTAGGTCATCTGTTATTTCACTCATGTGTTTCCCTCTGTGAAATAACAGACTTACAGCACAGCGTCATGGGCCAGATCCCCAGGTGGGGCAAAGCAAATGGGGAAAGAACAGGACATGTTTCTCGCTGTTCTTCAAAGGTTCCCCTACGCTGGGAAAGGATCTGGCCCCACAAGGAACATGCACTGCCCATGTCACAGAGCCCAAACTGCCCTGTGGGATCAAAGGCCCAGCTGTGCTTTGGTGTTTTGCTCCACACTCCCTGTTTGGGACCACACTGCCCAAATCTGCTGGTGTTTTGAAAATGCTAAGCATTAAGTATTCAAACAGCTGTAGAAAGTTAGAAAAGAGAAACCAGTTTCTCTGTACATTGCCCGATGTAAAAAAGTGACAATAGCGCAGGGGCGTTTTCTGGTTTGGAGACGTGCGTGGTACCCCAAAAGCCCAGTGGTGAAGCTGAGGGCTGGGGACACGCACAGGTCCTAATGCCGGGTGCACAAAACGCTCTGCAATCTTCCAAAAACCTCACAACCACTGGATGAGAGCAGTCATTCCCTGCTGCCTGAGGTGCAAATATCTGGCTTGCCAGAAAATTGTTTACAGGACAGGCAGGGGCGAGCTCCAAAACGCAGCCGGATTAGAGGCAGCATGAATGAGGCTGCAACCAGGAAACAGCTCCGGACCCAGCCCACAGCCCCCAAAGGTGTCAGTTGACAGCACAGGATGGGAAGTTGATGGTAACTGCAGTACCGAGCGAGTGGCCACATGCAAAGCGAGGATTTAGAGGTTAAAGGGAAGGGGGAAGGCCTTGGGTGCGTGTCTCAGGGACTCGCGGCTCCTGCTGGCTCCTTGTGGCTGGGCGAGGGGTGCAGGATTGTGCCCTTCCCCAGGAACCGCAGCGGCGCAGCCGCAAATCCCCACAGCTGCCACACTCAGGGCTCCTGACTCCAGCTCCTACCGAACACAAACACTGGCACCTGTGGCATTTTCTGCCCTTTGGGGGATGCCATTGCTATTGAAAACACGCAGAACTGCAGCAGCGAACCCCCTATAGCATCTCCCTAGACAGAAACGAGCCCCATCTGAGGGGTGAACGTCAGCCTGTCCGCTCTCCATCCGTGTGTCTGTGCCCCCGGCTGCACTGGCTGCAGTGAGCCGAGCGAGCATCTGAGCCCGGGCACCTCGCTTCTCCTCCTCCTCGCAGCAAAAACCAACAAACCACCACCCAGAAAACAAAAACCTAACTCAAAAAATAGGAGGAACTGCAAATGCAATCCACTGTAATAATGCCAAGGCGCAGCCTTCTGCCTAGATGAGGAACACAATAGCATTCTCCAAAACATGCATATAAACTTTATGTACTCTCTCTATAAAAACAAAAAGGATTTTTTAAGGGAAGCATCAGCTCAGACACTTACAAGACCCTGCGGTACCATTAGCAAACACATGAATCAGTTACTGGGTGAAACTGGGAATGGAGAGAGAAAAAGTAAATCACCGGCAAAACGAATCTTAGATGTAGCCTGAAAATGAACACAGGTACCTACAGCCCACAGCAGAGTTTAAAGCGACTCTCTCCCCACCGCCACTTACTACTTATCTGGAAGACCAGGGAAAAAGCTTATGTCCTCCACGGCTTCCCACACTTGTCTCCGATCTCTCTCCAGCTACCTGGTGCTATCCTCTGCGCTGGAGCTGGAGAGGATGGAAATACCATAGTGTTTGCGGCAGGGCCGCCTATTCAAAGGGAGGGGGAGTGGTCAGCCCCGCATCCAGGGCGGTGGGAAAGGCGAGCTCCACGCCGCTCACGCTCCGGCCGCCACCGCCAGCTAGGAAGGGCCACCACCTCTGGCAGATGTCACGCCGCGAGCCCACCACGGGGTGCCCGGCCTCGGCGGTGGCTGCTGGGTCTGCACAGCTGCTGCTGTGCTGGGGGCTTCTGCTAAGCTGTCCCGGGGTTTCGGTGTGCTATGCGGGGCTCAGCCGGCCCCACCGAGTCCCTGTGAGGTGGGCGTTATTCTTGCAGAGGGGCTAAGAAAAAAGGCATTCAGGGCGCGATCTGGGCAAGGTTTATCCAGCAACAGCCCGGGCGCCGAGCCCCTAACCTCAGCTCAGCCTGGCAGTGCCTGATGCCAGAAACTGCTATTTCCTCCAAGGTCCCCTGGGCACCTCTGGGTTTCCTGCTCCCGCGCACACCCCAAGGCACCGCCGTGCTTTTGGGTGTCTGCCTCACCCCCAAGCATGGGCAGGATCCAGCCACCAGGCTCCCCTGCTGCCACAGGCAGAGCCTGCTGTGCCCCAAAACCCTCACCGTGTGCTCCTGGTACCAGGCATGCCAAAAGAAGCCAGGGTAGCGGCTGCTTCCTTTTAAAATCATAAAGGCTGGAGCAATCTCCACTTATACGCAGACCCGTAGTGGGGAGAGCACTCGGGCAGCACTGGGAGCCCCTGGGTCAGCCTCTTCCTCTGCTGGAGGTGGATGGTCCCATCCTGCATCACCCCCCAGGCGGCTTTAACCCAGGCACTACCAGAGGGCAGGGGCTCTCCGGGGATGCTGTACACAGACAGGGGGCTGCCAGGGCTCGGAGAGCAGGCGAACGCTCTCCCGACTGGGCAGAGAAAGGGACGAGGCAGAAACACAGGTTGCAGTGGGCTCATTCCTAAAACTTGGGGTTAAATTACCCACTCTGCTCCGAACAGCTCTGCCTCCTTCCTCCTGGCCTGCCCGAGACTCTCAGCCCGGCTGGGACCCCCACGCTCCCAGTGCCACCCCCCAGCCCCTGGATGCAGGAGGATGCACCCGTCCTGCAGAGCTGCCTTTTCCTCCAGGAGAGGGCTCCAGGCTGGAAATGCTCTCTGCTCCAGCACACGTCCCCACCACGCTGCCTGCCTGAGCTCCTGCTTGGCTGAGCCCCAGCCAGCAGCCCCAGCAGCGGGGTGAAGCACCGGGTCCCAGCCCCTCTCGCATCCCCCAGCCCAGCCAGCACATGGCAGCTCTGGGATCTGGGCACGAGCCTCAGCTCTGCAGCCCAAAATCACCCACAAGGACCTGATTTCCCCCTTGGTTTGCTCCCATCTCCGCTTTGCGCAGCTCCTGCTTGGCTCCGGTTGCCCCTGTCCTACAGCAGCCCCAGGCTCTTGCTGTCCCCTCAGCATTCGCAGCCCAAGCACCAAAATGTGCTGTTCTGGGACATTTTGTTTATGGATGAAATGGGAGGCCGGGAACAGCTGCTCTAATTTCTCCCAGAAATCCTGGTAGTAAAAATTAGTATAACAGTGAGAGGACACAGCCACAGGATTCAGCCCTTATTGCCTCAATGCACTGATGCCAGAAAACTTGCAGAAGAGGTCAGCTTACAAGGAAGTTTGCAGCATCCTTACCATTAAAAAAAAAAAAAAAAAAAAAAGCAGCAGCATGTGTGTCTAAGTGCCATCACTGGAAATCCAGTCTGAAGCACTGCGGAGCCTGCGGAGAGAAATAACTCCCAGGAACCTCCTTTCCTAGTCCCAAACCTGGGATTTTGGCTACTCCCAGCTAAGTGGACATTTACAGAGCACAGATTGAAACAGTATTTGCAGAAACTATCACGTGGATGATTTCTTAATTTCTGCCTGCACAAGGCTTCTGTGGCATCTACCGCTGCCAAATGCTTCCCAGAGAAACCAAATGTGCAAAACTGCCGTGCTCGCAGGCGCGAAGGACCCTCCTGTTCTTCACCTCCCAGCCCAGGAGAACCGGGTCGCTCAAACGCACGGAGCGACAAACAGCAAAAACCGCCCACCCACAGTATGTATGCACATAAACCCATTAATGGGTCCTTCGAGGATTTTCACAAGCTCCTAAGCAATGAATGGATCTGTGTTAGCCCTTGCGGGGACTTGGAAGCGCCCAGCGACAGGTGGCACGAGCACATGTTACCTGCTGAACTTGCAGCCGTATGGCACGGATCGCTCCTGTAGCTATTTTAACTCAGGAAATTATTTACAGGGCTCCATCTTCTCAGGAAGGTTTCCAGCCTCCTGGGCTTTGGTACAAAGGCTCGGTCACGTCTGAGCGCCAAAGGAATGGAATGCATCCAGCAATCAATTTTTATCTGGGCAACTCTTCCCAAGGCTGCAGGATAACCCCGCTGGCAGCTGCGAGCAAGATGTCTTTCCCTGGGCTGGAGGCTTTGCTCTGCAGCAGACAGTCTTTCCAATACAGCAACTTATATATTAATAGCCTCTGTATTATGGCTGTCCAATCGACTGTGTGTCTGCAAAATGGAGAGGCTTCTGCCTGGAGATGTCTCTTCGAAGGCAGCATGATGGCTGCTGCGTGCAGGCCACCTCGCTCGGCTGAGGCGCTGCTTGCACGTGGCCACCTGATTTTGGGGTCACTGCTGCCGCTTCAGTCACCTCAGCCAGGTGCTGCAGCTGGCAACAGAAAGTCGGGTTAAATTTAGGGTAGTTCATGGAGCTTATAAAACCATAGCGCACACAAAGTACTTTCCATTCCAGATGGTTTGGATTTTCTTCATACCCATAAAAAAAATAAAATGATTCATTAGTGTCTAATTAAAGCAGTTATTAATGTTTTTACTGAATCTGAGATGTCTCGGGGATGTTTTACAGGTTGTGCACAGGTAGGCTGGTTAACTTCAGGGGCACACGAATGACCCCTGGGCTCCTCCTGGAAGCCCTGTCCCAGTGTGCTGAGAAATCCTTATCTGCACTTTGCAAGTAGAGGAATGGATGGAAAGTGAGATTAGCATCACCCTGAGGATGGCTGCGACTGGGGGAGTTCAGAGCTTGTGTCCTGGAGCTGGACAATGAATACTGATCCCCTGGGGCAAAATTCATCCCAGCCAAAGTGCTGGGGTTACCCTGGCTGACGTCTGCCCCGATTCACCCCCTGCAGCCCCCAGACTCCTTGCCAGGGAGAGATCCCTCAGACTCGTGGTCCACCAGAGGGTTGTAAACAACTGAGGGTGAGAAGCTGCGTGTTATAAACCTCCACATCACTTTATGGATCTGTAAGTATCGTCATTTCCATGTTATGCTGCAAAAACAGAGCGGGAACTGATAAAAGAGCCCTGAGTGCTTGAGTGTCTGCTCTCAGATGGCGTTACAGGGTGACCCCAGTACAGGGGAGCAACAAGTGGGGATCTGTTTTGGAGGGTTACCTGCCTGGCCACTGTTTGCCCTGGGAAAAGGTGATATGGCCAGATCAGGGTGGTGCCTGTGCTTATGAATGTCCCGGCAGGTTAGCCCAGGCTGCAGCAGCATTCCCCCCGACCCTCCTCAAAATCAAGACGATGACACACAGCCTGTGCCACAGATGGATCAGCTGCGGTCCCCCAGGAGCCGTGCACATCTGGCCTCCAGGTGCTGAGGCTTTCCATCACTGGCTGGCCCCGAGAGCAAAGCAGAGGCTCCACCAGGGCTCAGCCCTTTTGGCCCCACTGGCATGGGATGAGGACCTGATTCATTGCCTCCTTGGGTGGAGCCCAGGAATACGGCATGCCTTACCCAAGTCAACGGGAAATGTTTGTCCCCAAATCAAGAGAGCAGTGCTTTTCCATCCTTGGGTCAAGCAGGAGCTCAGATCCATCATCTCGGACATGATGTGATGGATTTAGGATATACACTAAAAAGAGAGGCAGTTCGGGGGCACAGGAGCATCATGAATGCTTAAAATGGGTCCACACATGACTTTAGTGGGTCTACGTTAGGTTAGAAGCTGCTACAGCTAATTCTCCTTCATATGGATTGAGCTAATTGCTATAAACCCGCTCATACATGGTTTACCTTACTTCTGTAAGGGGCATGAGACCCGTGCAGAAACCAGCTTTAAATAACGCCGGTGTCTGAAGATGTGAGACTGGCTTGTGTGTGATACAGTGTGCGGAAAAATTCCTTCGTTCTACTCTGAGTTTTCATTTCTAGTACAATCTCCCTCTCTACGGATGACTATAAATACGCATACATATATATACATGATAAAACCAGAAATAACACCAAGTGCCATCCATCTTTTCATTCTGGAAGAGGAAGTGAGAAATTTCCACTCAGCTCTAAGTCTGAAGTGAAGCAACATCTCTAGGGAAGTTCTAGCCATAACATTGCCAGTCTGTGCCCTTAATATGCAAATTTGCAAATTTTGCCTTGTAGGCACAAAGAATAATCACTTTTCTAGAAGCCAACATAAATATTATCAGTGTAATCTCCTTTGTGCAGGTGTCTGCCCCACTCATGCCATTAAAAAGCACAGGGGAAAGGTTCTCAGGAGCTCTTGAAGGCTGTAATAAAAAGGTAAATTCATTATCATTTATGAATATGTTAACTGGAAAATCAGTTATCGCTTGCCAGTTCTGATTTCAAGAAATATTAGGCCTGTTGGCTGGGAGGGGAATCTTTTATTAGACTATCTGATGTACTCGGAGAAAAGCAGATAGGATTGTGTTACGCATAACCTCTTCAAATCTGTAAATTAAAATCCTCATCCAAAATCTTTTAATCTAGGACTATAAAGCCAGATTTCAGAAGTGCTCGTTTCCCAGGCAAGCATATAAATAAAGATCAGATTTACAAAATGTTGTCGACTAACGATTCCTGCTAGAACACATCTGGCCAGATTTCCAAATGAATTCAGCAGCCAGACAGTTACTTGCTCTTTATTACTTAAATTACTATTAACATGGGGGTAAAAAAAAAAAAAAAGAGAGAGAGAGAGATTTTTATTTTTATTTTCTTTTATCAGATAAAATGTTCCCTGCATCTTGCTGTAGTAAAATTCAAAACGTTGGTGAAAATTTTGACATTTTTAAAAAGTCAACTGCTTCTCAGGCTGGTGTAGCAATGCAGAAAATGAATTGCTATCACTTCACTGCTTCCCTTTGCCTCTTCTTTTAAAAAGTAAGATTATCATTGGGTTAAAATGCTGTAAAAAAATGGTTTTTACATGGTTAGCTGGTAAACCTGGGGAACTCTCATTTTCTTTCCCATATCAAGCAGATCTTTTTGTTATCCATCAGACAATGCACGCTGGTGTGTAACAAAGGCTCTGTGGTTTTTACGATGCTCTCTGGAGGCCCAGCCAAAATCTGCGCCTTCCTGGGTACCACCGCACCGCCAGAAACAGGCTGTGCCTCGGCAGCTCCGAACTGCGCCAAGAAAATGTTATCATCCTGCGCTGACGTGCGAGGAGCCGGAGGGCCGGGGAGCTGTGCGGGGAGCCCAGGCGCGGAGCACAGGCGGGAGACATTTCGGTGCCGTGCTCTCACTGCACGTCCAAGCCAATGCCAAAAGGTAGATGTCGTACAAAATGCTTCTTGTTGTTACAGCACGCAGAGGAGGGGGAAACAGTAGCAGAAATGCGAGGCTTGGTTTTGTGGAAATGAGTTATTAACATGTCCTTTACCTCTCTGTTTATTTTCCACATGGTTCCAGGTCAAGGAAAGTTTGTCTGTGACACTGGGAAAGGAGCCGGCTTTGTGAGCAGCTGTGTCTTCTCATATTTAAGCCCATATTTAGGTCCTCCACCAAGCACGTTCGGATGGATTCTCTTCTGTATCCTCCATCCATTGCCAGGGGAGCGGCGGATAATGGGACACAGGTGGCACCCCCGGAGCGGTGTGCCCGGCCTGGCTGTGCAGGACACCGAGCGCCCCAGGAGGATGAAAAGCAGCGCCCGCAGGGGCAGGATAACACGCGCTGTCACCGTGGCTGGCTGCTCATGGCGGGGTTATTTACAGCCTGGCTCCGGATCGCAGTGCTGGGTCCCACATGTGAAGTGAAAGTGGAAGTGTGTGGGTGGGAGGGGAAGCAGCAGCATCTCATTTATCAGCGGCCCGAGCAGGTTTCCACCCAGACACAGGCTCCGCATCTCCCAAGGCGTCCTTGCCCAGCTGCCGCTGGAGCTCATCTGCGCTCCAGAGCCCGCCGAGAGATGCGGTGAGCGGGTGCCGGGGCACACACAGGACCCTACTACACCACGGTGCAAGGAGAAGCATCTCTGGGGGCAATTCAGATGTCCCCCACCCTCAGAGGTCCTCAGGCACTCATCCATGCACCACCTGGGGAAAACACCCCAGCAGCCGTCCTGCGAGGCTGGGCAAGGCAGGCACACAGGGGACCCGTGCTATCCGGGGGTGCAGTGACCTCCCCATCTTTACCACGGCTCCAAAAAGTCTCCTTGGGCTGCCCCAGCTTCCCCCTGCTCAGTGCTTGCAGAAGTCCGCAGCGGCTGGCACGGGCCCGCTGGTTTTAGGCAGAGCGAGGGGGGATGGCTGGGAGGGGGTCACAGCGGGGTTAGCTGATGAACAGCGAGCGATCCTAATTTATGCAAAAAGCAGTCTGGAAAAACTGACATTCCTGCTTGTCTGCATATATAATATACAGAAATCCTAAATAAAGGAGCCAAAGATGTTTCTATGAATTAGACCTTTATCCTTCCACCATCCCAGAGCACAGCCCATGAATTTGGGTGAGTTTGCCTTTCTAATTGCTCTGTCTTTCTAATGCAGGCTATTTAGAAACTGCTCAAACAATGCCCTATTGGAAATCAAACAGGTCATTTGGGCTACAACTTTTATCTGGTTTTCCACCATCTTAGACTACAAACAAGCCATTAATGTCTGGAAACATAGCTTTGATTTTGATTTGGAAACTGCCGTGCAGATCTCTGCCCAGTCCCCATTCGGGGCCAGCCCACGTCCCGGCACCGAGCAATCCCCCCCTGCCCTTACACCTGGGGGCACTCTGCTCCCCCTGCTCTGGGTCTGCAGCCCTGGAGATAAGACCACAGCGGGGCCTTTTCTGACTGAAAGCTTTCAGCAAGAAGTGAGTGTGGGGTTTGCTTTTGGTCCTGGATTTGGCTCTGCACTGGGTTAAGGAGGTTTTCCAAGGATCTCTGAGCTAAGTCACTGCATCAGCTGCAGAAATCTCCATTAACATGTATTTCATGTGCCCTCAAATAACATTAAATTCCTGGGTTTCCTCTTCTGATGATTCTCCATTTTCTACTGACCTGCACAGTTCCTGCATGGTCTTGTCCCACTGCAGATCAGTCTTAGTTGACCCAGCACTAAGTCCTACTCTTCCCTCTATTCATAGACTCTGAACCCATGGGTTTTCAGCATAAAAATGGGAAAAAAACTGCATCCTGAGGGCACTTCTGAGCCTCTTTCTCCTGCTTCCATATCCAGGGACCTGAATGCACGTCTGGGGCACGCTGCACCTCTGCAAGCCGGCTTGCTGCCTTGTCCGCCTACGCACACGTCCCTTAGGTTTTCCCCAAGGGCAGGATTTAAAAATGCCATCTCAGCCGTGACTAAGGGCGGTGGCGGGACGGGACGAGGCCGGCGGCTCAGGGCGGATGCCCCGCAGCAGGAGACGGAAATTTTGGCCCGGACAAGCAGGGAGCCAGGCTTGCAGGAAGGGCTGATTCAGAGCACGGCGGCGCGGCGTCACCATGCTGTCACTGCGCTGTCACAGCGCTGTCACCACGCTGCAGGCACGTCGCAGGGCGGTAGGTGCCATCGCTGCCCATGGGCACAGGTAGCGGGTGGCTGCTCTAGTTCCCACATGCAATAGTCTTCTATAAGCTCACGGTGAGAGGTTTCTCCCATCGCTTCTGCTTGAGGAACACACGCGGCCGCTGTCGCTTACACCAGCCCCATCCGCTCAGCCGGTACCAGCTCCCCGGGTTTCTGAAGTCAGCGGGAGTCTGGCCTGAGAAGAATCAGTCTGGGAAGGCTGATTTGCTTTGCAGGATGATTTTTGGCTGGCCTGCTTGGAGCCATTTCCAAAAATCAGAACATGAAATTTTCAGCACGTCACAGGGAACCAGAGCTCACAACATCCATTCACTTCAGCACCTGCAAGTCTCCCTCCCCCAGAGACTTTATAAAACTCAGCTGGGAGTTTTTATTTCCTCCCCCCGTGCTGCCACCCTGGGCAGAAACACCAGGCACTGCAGTGATGATGGACACAGCCTCACTTATCCTAACACAAATGGGATGAGAAATTCTCTTTTTCAGTCCCAGCCTCAGCATCTGTGGGCTGCAGGGACCTTGGTGAAACCCAGAGCAGCCTGACTTTACCTCCTCACTGACTGAGCTGCTTTTGCTCCTGCTCCAGGTTTTAATGGATGCAGCAAATGGGAGGAATAAAATAAATACTACAATCAAAGTGCTTAAACCTACGCCTCGTCTATGCCAACACAAACCCTGAATCGGAGGAAGCATTAGGCTAAATATAGATCCTCAAGCAAAATCAGAGAGCTTTTTTTTATTTTTTTTTATTTTTTTTCTAGGTTCATACTGTAAAACATCTGCTGAACAGTTTCCTATAACTGTTTTTGGCTTTTAAATCAAAGAAAGAAGAAACAATGTCCCATTTTGGTAGAGAGAAAAGGAGGGGGGGAAGAATAGACCTTCCTCTCAAAGCAGGATGACAATGAGGATAGAAATAGAAGTGGGGGAGCTTTGAAACATCTTGAGCCCAGACTAGAAGTGTGTGGGGAGCAGGTTCAGGTACCTCTGCCTGCCATGGCCGTGCCCCATTTTGGGGCAGAGCTGGCAAAACCACTGACAGACGAAAGGGAACACAGGCACTGGAGGGTGGTGGGGCAGAGGGGCAAAAAAAAAGGGGCAGAAGGCACTGGGGGTGCGGGGCTAGTAGCTGGCCGGGAGGAAAAAGGCGTTATTTTGAAGCAGAAGGAAGGGGAGGAGTTCTGCTGCGATTGCGATGGCTCTCCCACATGGGTGTGCAGCCCAGGGACAAACCCCCTGCTCCTTGCAGCATCCCACGGCCACGTCCTGGCTTCCCCGGGCACCCCGGAGCTGTGTCCAGCTGGAGCCACCTGCAGTGGTCCCCACATCAGCCACGCGGCCCTGAGCTGCCACCTCCACACGGGGTCCCCTCGGTGCAGCCACTTCCAAGGCACTTCCCCCGCTGCCTCCGCGGAGGTCACCCAGCCCTTCCCCGAGGCCGGTGGGGGGAATGGGGGGGGGGGGGGTCCGTGCTGTCCCACCTCGGGGGCTGCTTGGCACAGCGTTGCCTGAGCAAAGCCCTTCCTGCCAAGCCACAGGATGCGATGACGGTGTGGCTGGGAAAACTTCAAACCGGGGCAAACAATCAGAGATTGTCCGCAGCGCGCGCTCTAAAATTGGCTCCTTGGATTCGCACCAGGCTCAGCCCCCAGCCTTTGTCAGGAGAGCCGGGCACAGGAGCGATGACGGAGGAGGGCTTAATCTCGCTTCCCATCTGCAGCACGGGTTGAATTTAGCCCTGCTCATCCCTCCTGACCCGCTGGCATCCCGGCACGTCGAGCCGTGCGGCCAGACGGCGGCCGGCCATCGCTGGGAGCGATTTCCCGCTGTTAGAGGTGTGCGGTGCCAGTATGACCTATGGGACCTGGAAGTCTGCACTCCTTTTTTACCCATTCCCCCTCCCCCACCCCCCCAAAAAAAAAGAGTTACTTAGGAAACCAATAGCATGGGGGAACCCATTTCTGGGTAGCTCTGGAGAAGGGGAGTGCAAGAATTGCTCTTTTACATGGCTTTAGAATATTTGGGGCTAGATTTGCTCTTATTAGGTAAATCCCAGATAGGCAGTGGCAGAAACCCTCCTGTTCATGCTGGTGTTCATGCAGCAATAGGACACAAGGCCAAGAGAGGCTTGGGGCTCTCTGGGTGAGCTGGATGAGCGGGGGATGCCGACCACCTTTCAGACCCAGCATGAGGATGCCCATGCCGTTGGCTCCAGGGGCCGGGGCCAGGATAACAGCATGTCCCCCCCTCTCTTTCCCCCATCTTTCAGCTTGGCCCCTGCCTCCTACTGATCCCAGCACCCTTGCAACACCTGCATGCTCCAGGGATGTGTTAAACACGGTCAGCACACATCTAATGGCTCTCAGGGACCGAATCCCATGGGTAAACCCAGGGCTACACAGGGGCTGCGCTCTCCCCCTCCCCACCCGACCCCGTGGAGGAAACCTGGGACAAAATAAAACTCAGAACAAAAACCAGGAGTGGGGAAGTGGCAGGCGAGGGCCTGTGGCAGAGCGGCCGGATCCCCAGGAGGAAATAATTGAAACAAGGCTCCAGCCCCTGCCGGAGACGGGAGGTGTCGGGGAGCCCGCTCGCTGCCAGCCCTCTCCGGGTGCCGCAGGCAGGGACCTGCTGCCGGCCGCCCCAGCCCATGTGGTCGGTGCTGCCGAGGCAGGGGAGGCACCAGAAAATGGCATTTTGGTGGAAAAATCTCTCCATAACTGAACTTACACAACAGCGACTTTGCTTTCTGCTGAATTTTGCCCCAGCCAGTCTTGCCAAAGCCCTGCATGGAAAGCAAGCGAAAGCGATGTTGGTAGGTGTTTGCAAAGCCCCCAGAACCACTTCTTATACTCTTCTCAGGTATATATAATAAATTTATATACATATCAGGTATGTGTATATATATATATATATGCCTACTCTGGGCAAAAAGGGTGTCCTGACATAAAGATGTGCTTCAAGGGCCAGGTATGCACAGTAGCTTTGCAGGAGGGGAGCTGGAGAGCTCGAGGCACCAGGAGCATCCTTTTCTCTGCATTTGGACCAAGTGCCAAAGGGCTGAGGCTGCAGCCCTGTGATGGACGTGTGAAATGCCCTGCAGCCCCCAGGGGCCGTTTATAACATGGGGGGGGGGGGGGGGGGGGGGGGTGGGGACAGGGACGTTGTAAGGCAGGTGGCGAAATCATTTTTTTGGGGGGGCAGAATGAGAGCTTGTGTGCACGCGGGTGCATGGGAGAGTGGGGCAGGAATTCACAGCAATGATCTCACCCAAAAAGCACTGGGAAACGCTGGAGAAACGGGGTCTGGGGGGAGAACGGGGGCTGCCCAGCTGCACCCCAGCCTGGCGCAGTGCAGGGGCTCAGCCCCTGGGGCAGGACGGCCGCAGGCTGCCTCACAAAGCCAAATTCTCGGCACGGGCTTGCGCTCCCGAAGCACACCTCTGCCAGAGCGTTGATTGCAGGCGAAGGTTTGCAGCTTGGAAACTTGGAAGGGCCCAGCTATTTTCATTCTCTCTCTCCCAGCCTCTTTCATTCATGCTTCCTCTCTCTTTTCCCCAGTGCATTTCTCACTCACGCTCTCATTCATGCTCGCTCGCTCATTCTCGTTTTCCTGGCTGTATTTTTAGCTCCCTCGCCGTTCAGAGGATGTGAACATTATCCCTGAGTCATGACTTTGTGAGGAAACAGGCAGCCAGGGCTCCCATTACAGCCCGTCAGGGCTCTTATCAGCTGCAGCGCAGGCTTGCTGGGCAGGGGGCTTTATCTCCCCCCCCCCCCTCTTCCTTTCACGACAGCTGCTGCGGCCCCAGACCCTCTGCCGAGGCCACGAGCGAGGCTCATCCCTCGGCTGCGGCGTGACGCAGAGCCCAGCGAGTTAAATGAAGATTGGCAGCCAGGAAATGGGAGTAAACCGTAAGGGCCAAAGAGCATCCTCGGTGCTGGGGTGGCTGCTGCAAGAATTACATCAAGCAAAAAGGTGTCTGGCAGGGCTCTGACACCAACTGCTGCTGGTGTTATTCCCAGCCCAAGCAAACAAACATGAGGTAATGGCACCTGGGGGCTTAGTCGTGAGCTTGCTCTGGATTTGGAAAACACAAAGCCCTGGAGTATTTGAATCTGGCTCGCAGTAATGTCCAGTTTTTGTTGAAGCAGCAGCAAAGCATTACACAGGCTCCGTTCCCACACGTGGACGAGCCATTGAAACAAAAACCAGCCCACATGAGAAACGCTTGGAGCCGAACATTTATTTGTGCTTCGCTCCCAAATGCCAATGCTATTTTGCACGCAAATTAACACCAGACCTTCTTCCGGGGAGAATAAAAGAGAAATCCCAGGTGGGCCAGGCAGTGCCTCTACCTGCACAGCCCCGGAGCCCGACAGGGACCTGCACCGCCGGGACATTACGGACAGTTTGCAAGTGACCCCTGGGAGGTGCCAGAGGGGGGGTGATGGTGGCGGCAGCTTTTCGTGCACCACAACCCATCTTTGTGCATCTCGGCCCCGCTAATCTTGCTGCTCGGCACTGCTCGTGAGGCTCAGCTTCACCTTCTCATGACATTCAGCTGTTTTCGGCTCACTTCCTCTGACTTTCCTCTCTAACCTTTGTGTTATCTCCTTAATGCTCTCTCCTCCCTTTTCCACCCATCTGCTTATTTTAGCTGCCTCTTCCTGCCTGCATGTGTGGCTGCTCCCTGCCCGTCTCCTCCCGTGCCCCCTCCACAACATCTCCAGCCAGAAGGGGGTCAGCCTCCTGCCCTCCGCTGCCGGGCACTGTTTTGCCCCATTTTCCTGCTTTCCGAATGATTGAGGCCAGTCGATTGAGGCAGGAGCACAAACTCCTGCCCCCTTCCTATGCACACTGCGGGGCACGGCAAATCCCTGCAGCCTTCTCCTCTATAAGGGGTGAAAACCTTGTGGGTTTTTAATTTCCCCCAAAAATGTGATCTTCAATGAGCTGCGTGTGCACCCCAGACCTCTATACCCACTTGTGCCACCTACGCTGCTGCTCAGCATCCGAAATGACGTGGTTAAAGTCAATGCTTGCTGTCCTCTGTCCCTGCAGGTCCCCCCCCCGGTGACTGTCACCCTCCTGCACCCCGTGTCTGCGGAGATGCTCTGCCAGGGCCGGCTCCGGCCGTACCCCACCTCGCAGCCTTCCCACATGCCCTGGGAGCACGGGGAACATGCGGTGCCCAGCACCGGGCCGGGGGAGATGAAAGGCTGTCACGGGGTCAAGAAGCAGCTAAAGACAGTCAAGGAAGAAAAATCCATTGAGGGCCTCTAAAGAAACCACTTTGGGGTCAGGAAATCCCAGTGCTGTGGTTATCAGCGCTCAGAGAGGATAACAGGGAAGGATCAGGCCCTTTTCTTGTATTTCCCCTCTGGCTCCCAGTACGAGCCATCAGCAGGGCCACTGGTTTGGCCCGATGTGACCGCTTCATCGCACACCTCTGAGCTGGTGGCTTCCTTCCTTGGACGGACACAGCTCCAGGGGCAGAAAGGGACCTGGGGAGGGAAGCAGGGAAAATTTTTCATCTCTGCCCATGCAGAAACACAGTGCGGTGGAGGGGATGCTGATGGCACAGGGGGTCGCACCCACACCAGGCTCACCACAAGCACGGGGTCCTTGGGTGTACGTGGTGGGCAGGAGGGGCCTGGCAAGTTTGTGCAAGAAACGAGGCTGCTCGCAGCCCTGGAGTCAAAACACTCTGACGGTGGAAGCCAGGACTTCCTGGGCTGAGCCCCGCTGCTAAATAAAAGACAAAGGAAAGAGTAATTAGATGCCATTAATTGTTGTTAAGAGGATTTTTGCTGGCGGCCAGGACTCCTCTCGGGAGGACGCAGCCCCGGCCTTACCCAGCCCGGCTGCAATAACACCGCAGCACACACCGGGTTTATTTTAAGCGCTCCTGCACTGGGGCCAGACGTGCTGGGGACGGGGCTGGCGGGGAAGGGCGAGGACCACGGGGGGATGCAGCCAGGAAGCGAAGCCATGGATGCGCCCCGTGCCTCAGCCTGGAAATCTCAGCTCTTGTCTGGTTTCAGCATGGCAAAGGCAATTCTCGGACGGAAAGACAGGGCTGTAAGCAAAGAATGCATGAACGATAGGAAAATGCGTGAAGTGCGTTTGTCTGTGGGATGTCGGCGAGGGAAGCACACAGCGTTAGTCCTGCAGTCATTAAAAGGATGCTCTGCCCCTGCCACTTACCTGCGCTCTGGCTTCTGTGTTTCCCTATTAGAGTTTATTCATTATGATGGCTATTATTTTGTTGTATGATGAATACAGCCCTTTTGGCAAGCCTTGGGACGTTGCCTAGAATTACAAGCAATTTAATAACAAGGAGCCGAACGCTGCGGCCCTGCTTTCACTCCTCTCTCACTGGTGAAAAGCCCCACTGGCTTTCATCAAGAGGAGTCATAGCAAAAATAATGCGGCCCCCACCGGCTTCGTCTGGACACCTCCCTGGCCATCCCTCTGGGGTCGTGGTGGAGCCCCAGCCCCATGGGATCAAGCACTGCCAGGGCTGCTCTGTAAGCACCGAGGGGATGCAGCTGCCAGTCCCACCCAGGCATGGGGGTAGCAATAAAGGGAGCTGGGGCTGGGGCTTTCTCCAGTTTAATTTTATTTTTCCTCCAGTCATGCTCAGGAGCTGCCAATTCCCTCTCCCGTTCCCACTCCCACTCCCTGCGCTCCGCATGTCTCGCCCTACGGAGGTGACGGTGCAGGTTAGGACAGTGCAGCCGCCTTGGGGCACAGGACAACGAAAACCTCTGGCCAACCGCCCTGCCTGGGAAATGGAGATGAACATGGCCTCCACCCAAGCGAGAAGTGGGCACCCGTTTTGGGACACCTTCCCCACCCACACTGGAGCAGCATCTCCACCTCTTACAGGCAACGAGCTCTGCTCTCCCTCGCTGCAGTTACTTGTTGTGCTGAAGCCGACAGCTTGCTCCCACCATGGGGCATCCTAGAAGTTCGTTTCCTTTTTCAGAAACCCCAAACCTTTGCAGTTCGCCATTAAGAGCACACTTTTTTTTTCTTTTGAATTCACAGCGGTGGTAGGCAGCACCTTCCCAGAAAGCCGCGTCTCCTGCAGTGAAGGCGCTGTGTTTTCGAGACACGTTTTGCTATAAGCAGGCGGGATTGCCTCGCTGCTTTGCCTCTCTCTTGTAGGGTGGCTGCACTGCAGAAAGCACAAGCACGCCTCCTGAAGGCAACCCGCAGCTCCCTGGGGGGGGCAAAGCAAGGGCTGCAGGGTCCTCTGATAAAGAAGGGATATTGTGCACAAGCAAGCCCTTGCTTCAGCAAAAAAAAAAAAAAAAAAATCACTGTGCTGCAATGAGGCAAGCCTAAAGGAAAAATGATGTTTGGGGAAGTCTGGAGCACCCAGCTGGGGTGGGATCCTGCTTTTCTGGGTTATCTCTGCCTCCACTCGCCCCCATCATGGCATCTGGAGAAGCTCACAGCCTGCAGGCTGTTTATCTTTGCTGCACATCTGTAGGGCAGGGAAGTGCCCTCGGCCCCGCCGCAGGGAAGGAGTGGATTTACTTTCCAAATGGTCAGGAGCTGAGCTGTAGCGAGGGGTCAAGGGACTTGCTCCAAAAACAGCAGAGCCAGCGTGGACACCTCTGTGGAGCAGTGCCAGAGCATCGTGGTACGTGGAGGGACCCTGCCCCCCAGCAGGACCTGGCGAGGTCCATGCAGGGCATCCTGAATGCGTGTCCATGTGTGTCCATGGGCACAATGTCCTGCAGGACAAATCCTCGGTTTTGCTGCAGTGTTCATCCTCAGCACAATTCAGTGCACAATGAGGATTTTGTTTTCCCCTTCATGCAGCTGGAAACCGAAGTAAGAAGAAAGGGAAGGATTTGCCCTCCATTGCTGAGCAGGGCAGAAATCCATTCCTTGGCACCTCTGAAACCTGCCCAGGCCCAGTGCAGCATGCTGCCAGTGCACCCCCTGCAGCAAACACACTTCTCTGATACTTACTTTGGTTACAATAAAAGCACACTGTCCAAGTAAAAGTAAACACAGTTCTCACTGGCATTACAGTGAAGTCTTTCCCTCCCACAAATAAAAAATCATAATGCATTCTTCTTCTTCCTTCCTTCCTTCCTTTCTTTTTCTTTCTTTCTTTCTTTTCTTTCTTTCTTTCTTTTCTTTCTTTCTTTCTTTCTGCTTGGGCAGTGAAAGAAAACATTTTAACCAGTTTCACTTCCTTTTACTATCAGCAGTAAGTCAATGCCACTTTTAAGTTCTCATCTACTAGCACAAGGCTGCAGTGTTCGGGTTGCAACATTATAATGTTATCATTTAAATTAAAGAGAGGAGGCGAAAATGCAGAGGCATTTATCTGGTAATGAAGAAGCTTGTTTGTAAGGCTAGGGTGGATCTGAGCGCTCTAAGACAGTTTCTAAACTGTCATCTGGAGACTTCACTTCAAAGGCACGCACTACATGAAACAGCAGCCGAGCTGCAGCAAGAGCCGGGTGCACCCCGGGTGCTTCTCACCGCTGAAAACACGCGCACGTTTCCATTTCAGCACGCTTTCTTTTTCTGCAGAACTAAATATACGCCTATTCTTTCATTTCTGCTTTGACACCCTCAGCTTCCCTGCGTTTCTGGATTTGTGTGAAACCTGCAGCAAGCTGCGGCCTGAAAAGCATCCCCGGGAGCCGCCTGCCGCCGCCCGCCCGGCACTGCAAGCGCTGGGCTGCAGCCAGCGAAGGCGCCGGGAGGTTCGGGATGAGCGAGCCCCAGCCGAGGGGAGCGCAGAGCCGCCTTCCTCGCCGGCTGAGATCACAAGATCTGGCAGGTGCAGACAGGCTCGTAGCTGAAGAAACAGTCCCTCGCTGTCCCCTGCCCTCCTTCAGGAGGCAAAAGTCACAGGGCAACACGCTCCCTTCTTATTAGATCGGCAGTTAAATGTTGCAAACTCGTAAACTCCTCTTTGGCCTCTGTTCGTTTCAGTTCACCTTTGCAAGATCTGAAGCACAACGTCGCTGTTAACAGATCTGGATCATGCTTTTCATCGCGATTTTGCACCCAGTGGATTCATTCACCACTGGCTTTGCTGGCCTGCCTTCCACATTCATCTCCTGAGTGCTGAAAAGAGGCGATGGAGCCAAAAACATATCCTCTGAGCTCCACTCGTTTTGGCTGCTCAGCTTGCAAGACCAGGGCTTCTGCACCAGCTTCCACTGCTGTCATTGCCGTGAGATGGGATCGCTTGGGAGGAGGGGGTGAGGGAGGGGGGCTCCCAAATGCCAACGGCTTGGAAAAAGGATGGATGGCGGAGAAGCCACAGTTGCAGTCAAGGCTTGAGAGGCAACCCTGGGAGCCAACAGCCACGATCGTTTGGAGTTTTTTTTGGTGGGTAGCACGAAGGGAGCTTGGTGGAGGCTCGGTCTGGCTCCAACTCCAACCACCGCAGCCACCACCTGCGCTGGAGGCAGGTGTGGGGCAACGACAGCCGGGGACGGGGGGCCCAGCACGTGGCCCCGCACGGTGACATACCCGGCTGCATGCACCGAGCTCACCCTGACTCATTCCTGAACCCCGACCCTGCCTGTCTGCCCTCCTGCTTCTGAGCGGTGAAGCCTTGCTTTCCTTACCGTTTGGCTGCGGCAGACTGAGCAGCCATCTCGCTCCTTTTCCTTCTGGGGTCCCCCTGCAGCAGGTGTTTGCTTTGTGGCAAGCCAAGGAGCAGAGCCAGACACACACCAGCACCTGGGGCGATGCCCCAGATCTCCCCGTGGTTACCCCATAGCAGCAGAGCCGTTACCTCCCCCAGGCAGGGCTGCGACCCACTGAGGGCAAATCCTGCGGTGCCCTGCCAGCCTCCCAGCCCCCCGCTGGCCCTCTGGGCTCTTCTCCCCATCCTAAGCTGAGGGAAGAGGGAATTTACAGGGAAATGGCATCACTTCAGGTACCAGTCAGAATAAAGCCGTGGGTACTGGTAGCTTTCCAAGCACTTCTGAGGCTCTCCCACACCCTGGGGCGCTTTTGTTTTGAAGGCACATGAAGAGTCCCATACTTTGGCTACAGATCTGAACTTTCATAGATCTTAAAGCCAGAAAGGACCATAGATTATCCAGGCTGACTTCCTGTCTAACGCAGGCCATATGAGTCCATCCCCTTATTCCTACAGTGAGCCCAATAATTTCTGTTTGGCTATACATCTCTTCCAAAAAGGCATCCGGTCTTGATTTAAAGACTTCAAGAGATGGAGAATCCATCGCTTCCTGTGGCAGCTTGTGCCAATGGTTATTTCTAATAAAGAAGGAAGCTATTTAGAGCTGGGCTTACATGTCAGAAGCCTCTCTGGGTAAAGAAGTGCTCACTGACTGTCTCTCCAGTAAAATAAAAGCACAAAGCAGTCCCTGAAGAAGGATCTCACCCCAAAAGTGCCTCTACTTTTTCCCACCTGTCTGAAGTTGGTCTTTCCTCTACTAGCATCACCTCCCGTAGCCCATCAGGGCTGTGAGAATGTTGCTTCAGCAAGCCTCCATGTTCATTATAAGTTGCTTATCTTTCTCAGAAGCAACCCAGCCCATTTTGCAAACACACACATTTCACAAGCAGCCCTCCCTGGGAGTGTGTAGCCACCCCGGGCCTTCCAGCCTCCACCAGCTGTGAGACAAGGTGATGCTCTGCCGAAAACACCTCCGTGCCTCCCCCTGTCTGCGTGACACCTTCCTGTCCTCCTGCCTCGAAGCTAAGGCACGAAGCATGGGCAGCAGGGAGGAGACGGCTGCTCGCAGCACCGCCAGGTTATCGGGGCAGCCACATGGACATCTGGGGCCGTGTCATCCTTCCCGGTTGCTCGAGTTCGCATCTTGCAGCGTCCGAGCGAGGCAGCCCTGGGCCACGGGCCAGCTGGCTGAGCCCCAGCCCGGGCAGGACAGTCAGCACTGGTGAGCAGGAGGAAGTATTCAGGAGAGCTGATGACAAGCACGACTGTGCCTTGGAGGCAGGACATGTGTCTGCTCCTGCCACTGACTCGGCCTCATCCTTAATCCCGGGCTCCCCTCATAGCTGACAGGAGATGTGCTTGGACTTCATCTGGGGAGATTCAGATGACCAAGGCTTGGCTCCACTGACACCCAGAGGTCTCTGCCCATGGACAAAAGCTGTGCGTTCTCTCTCTGCTTCACTCCCAGTGCCATCAGACTGTATAGGAGCGTGCAAAACCAGATGTTCTTGTAAATCACTTTTACTGAGTTATTTATATCCATATAATATTTGACGTTTCCTGTTCTATTAAGGGGCTCCTGGTCCCCAAGACCTTTTTGAAGCGGCACAGTTATGAGGGCCATAGGAGCTCCTGGAGCGTCTCGGGCAGCATCGCCACGCCAGGAAGAGCAGCGCTGGGAGAGCAGCGTAGGAGCGGGAGGGAGGGGCGGGAGTTGTCCTGCGGTATCTTGACACTTTAATGCACAGAGATAAAAACTTGTGCTTCCATAGGAGGGCTGTCCAGCCTCTTAGCGGAGAGATTTGGCACCCCCAGAGCACCTATATGAGTCAGCCTTAAACTGCCTCGGTGGGAACTCACTTGCTCACACGGTTGAAACAACCCTTCCTTTGCTGGAAAAGGATTCCCAGCATTGCAGCGGAGCTCAGCTGGCACTCCATCTGGCAAAAAGTGTTCAGCCAGATCTGAGCCAAACCCACAGACATTTTTTAGCCCCACAATATATCTAGCACTGCTGGACAGTGAGGACAGAGCTGCCGTGAAATCCCAGGTCTTAGATCTTCCAAAATCAAACGAGAGAGATCTCAGGACTGAGGGAAACGCCTCATGTGGTCTCAGTTCCTCACCTGATTGACACAGAACCCCCACCCAAGAGCAGCAAAGTATGGCATGGAGAAAGAATCAGGATCAAAATGCATCTGGGGAGCCTTTTGAAAGACCACATCCTACAAAAGGCTCGTGCGGACAGGGCTGCTGCAGAAAGAGCGCGGCGGGTGGAGCAGGACTTCCACATCCCTTCGTGGCAACCTCATGCCTTCTCCCCACACAAATGTGCCCGAATTCTCTCTCTGCTCATCAGAATTTCCTGCCCATCCAGCCGGATCTGAAAGAGCAGGGGATCGCGAGGTGCACCCTCAGCCTCGGTACTCTGAATGCTATTTTTCCAAGCTGCCACAAGGTGCCAGCATTTCAGAGGGTTACCGAGCGGGGAGCCGGGCGGTGGCCGAGCCCAGCCGGGCAGGACCTGGGGCAGGGGCGCACCCCCTGTGCCCCACCGGCCCCTCTCCAGCCCTGCCGAGCTGTCACGGAGCCCCTCTGTCTCCCCATGGGCCGTGGTCGGTAGGGGGAAAAGATGGAGAAGGTGGAGAAAGCATCTCCATGGGGAGGTGGACGTGGCTGCAGATGGTGGATGGTTCGCCTTTTTTGGGGTGCGCGGTGGTGACCAACCCATTGCTGCACGTCCGAGGCGCGTGCTGGTGTTCGCCGGTGCAAGAAGGGGCACCCTGCAGGCTCCCTCCAACGCAGCCCCTCTGGCTGGGTCAGGGCTGCCTCTTTCTGCCCCCAGAGGAAACGTCGCCCGTCCCCGGGGCCGTGCAGACCCTGCTGCTGGAGCTCTTCATCAGCATCTGCAGGCACGTTGCAGTGAGGAGGGTTCCCTCTCAGTTCCCCAAAAGAGAGAGAGAAAGACGAGGCAGTTCTCCATTTTTGTGTATCAGTTACCGCTGCTGCCAGGGGACGTTCCCCAGAGCAGCCCTGGGGAGCTCGCAGCTCTTTCAGTTCTGTCCGTGCCCCGGCTGACCAAGTGCCCTCCATCAGGTCCCTGCACCAGGAAAATGGCTTTGGGGGCCAAACCCTCCCTCGGGGCTTTCTGCCCTGTGGTAAGGAGGTCCCCTAAACCCCAGGGGACAAAGAAGGAGCAGTTGCTGGGGCTTTTCCAACTCAGCTGAGTTTTTTCCTCTCCTGGAAAGACACACAAGAAATACAACTTCTCCATCACACCGATAACCTTCTGACCCCCTGCTAGCTCGCCAGCAGTCCCCGGCAAGCCTTTGGTAATTCCTCTAATCCCCAACACATCCCGGGCCCCAGAGAGGCACTAGCAGAGGCCATCCCCTCCACACGGAGCTGAGACACCTGGGGCACAGGAGGCAGCAACCTGCCACCGCAGCCCACGAGCTGCAAGGCATCCCCTCGGCACCACCCTGACGGGCTCTCAAATAAGATCCTGCAGTCCTGGATCTCAGCCCCCCCCTTCTCTAACCACTCCCCCCGGAGATGGGGAGATGGGAAAATTAACGCATTTGTTCCTACTAAAATGTATTTCTTTCCTTCCTGGCTCTTTTCATGGATCTCCTTTCCCAGAAGGAAGGAAAAAGATAATTGATGTTGATGGGTAATATGGTAAAAACACAAAAACCCTTCTGGTTTCAGGTAGGACAAGGCAGCCAGCTGCTTTGGAGCCTTATTATTAAGACCACAACACGGGAGGATAATTTTGCTTGGGAATATGCCTTTAAAGCAATCATGAAATTCCTCACCTTGCTGCAGCAAATCTGTATTGATGTCAGCACAGCAACCTCAATTTTCACAAACCAAAGCCCAGGCCAAGGACTTCTGTACCTTGAAATATTTTTTTACGCTTTCAGGTCTTCCAGCACTCTGCTTTCTGCGGCTCCGCAGAGGTGTTGGACAAATTTCCTGTCTCATTTCTGGAGCAGCGAGCCGCAGCTTTATCAGTGAGTGCTCAGCGAGACAGCCCCTGCTCCCAGACAATGCTGTCTCCATAAAAAGAGAGCTGTGAAAACGGTGCTGTAGAGTAATTACTTTCCTGCTCACCGCAGGCCGGCAGTTCAAAACCACAGCTGGAGAGCTGACAGTGTGTGCTCTCTTGCGACAGACGGGGGATGCTCATAAATGCAGCTTGTCCAGAACGCGTGCACAGCTTTTTTTTCCCCCCACACATATCAAATGGACTTCTCAGCTAAAAAGTGGAAAAACAAATGTTCCACCTTATGCCTGCAATGTTTTATTTATTTATTTATTTATTTATTGTAAAAGAACTGGTTATCTCTTTTCTTGAAATGACTAAAAAGTATTGATTTGTAGTTTCCTACTAAAATTTCTGTTCTACAGTTGAAGCGAGACTTGTGAAATCTTTCCACTTAGAGAATAAAACAGTATTTTATCATTACCTTTCTTCAGGGAAAACCTGTGGCCAGAGCATTACCCATGACTTATTACCTGGCACTGGAAGCATGTTAGAGAGGCACTTTCCCTAGGTCACGAAGCAGAGCACTACCAAAGCCAAACCTCAGACCCAGCCCCACTGAATATTCATCCCCTTCTGGATCACACCTTGAAATCAGGCTTCCTGGCACTGGGAAGTACTGGAGGTTGCCCAGTTTAACCAGGACCATGGGAAGAGAGCCAGGGGACGGCATGCTGCCAGCTGCCTGCCAGCCACAGGGTGCCACTGGGCACCAGCGGACCAGACTGAAGATGCTGAAACATCTGAGCCGCAGGGCAAAAGATGTGGCAGAGACGTTCCTGCTCCCTCCGCCGCCGCTGTGTCACTAACATATTGCAGAAGAGCCTAAAAAATAAACATGCTGCCACCAGATGTTTAGAACATCTGGTCAGACCAATAAAGCAAAAACAACAACAAAAAATAACTGTGAGAAAAAAAAAAAAAGGGAAAGGAGGCATATTCATGAAGCCTGCAGGTTGCAGCTTTCTTTGTGACGTGACATGGTGGAACTTTCCACGAAAGCCCCACGGCACGTCGGGAACACAGGTGTGAGCAGCATCCCCAGGAAGAGTGCTCACGTCCCCGGTCACCGAGCCATGGAAGCCTGGGGGATCTGGACAGCCGCCTCCCAGGGGCAGCCCCGCACAGATCTGTAGCCCTCCTGCTGTATGGGTGTCTCTGATGGACATTTATGGCCTGTTTCATCTGCACATGACATAATCTTCATTGTATTTATAGCATCCCTGGGTGGTAAGGAAGTGTTCTCATCCCCGTTCTGCAAACTCATCCCAAAGTGCAAACAGGCACTGCGGCGAGCTGTGGTCAGGATCCAGGCGGAGGAAATTTGGGAAGTCAACAGGAGCGAGGTGCCACAGCACGTTCATGGCTGCTGGTGCAGCACCTTGCCCAGGATCACCCATGAAGACCTCCCAGGGACAGAAACCCAAGTCTCGAGCCAAAACTGGGGTCCTTGCTCAGGTATCTTCACGTGGCAATCTGAGCACAGCCAATGTCGCGGGGTGTCCCTGCATCTGCAGACAAATGCATCTCCTCACCAGCTGCCCAGACACTTTGCAGGGTTCAGAGAAAGACCAGGAGCATCCCCTCCCGCTGCTGGCTGAAGCTTACCCAAAAAGGCCAAGTGCGGCAGCGTGCCCATTGCATAGGGCTGGCGGCCGCGGCCCCGCAGAAGCGGAAGCTCGTTGGGTTACACCAGTGCCCCTGGCCGGTGCAATCCTGCGTGGGGACATCCTGAGCTCAGCTCAGAGCAGCTCACGCCGCTTGGTTTCTGCTCCCATTAACCTCAGCTGTACTGAAGTGGGGCCAGTCCTCAGCCCACACCCAGTGCCCCTGCCCACCTTCGGCACTGCTCTCATGTCACTGATTTAAACTCAGGCATGGAGTCCTCCAGGTCCAAGCCCGTGCAAACACTTCCAGCCTGACTTGGCAAGTCAATGGAAGGCCATCAGACACCAACCTGGCCCATGCCGCAAGTGCTCAGAGCAGCGCTGGCTGCCTAATGGGCCTGGCTCTGCATACAGCTCTCATATCAGGGGAGGTGGTTGCTTAAATAAAGCCCCGTAATCACAGCTCGAAGGTCGCGACTGGGTCTGGATTGCCTTGCATGACATCCATACCTTGGCCGAGCTTTCGGATCCATTTGTCTACACACTGTGCTGCGATGCTGGAGGCAGACAGGGGATAGTTTGTCTCGCTTGGTGCGCGCTTTGCCGCAGCTGGGATTTGAACCCAGTCCCACAACCTCGCTCAGAGCAGCTGCCCCTGCTGCATCCCACCAAGAGCACGACCCCAGCCGTCCCACCCCTGCTCGGGGACGGGGATCTCCGGGTGCAGAGCCAGGGGACAGCAAGCCACAAGAGGGCACTTTCATCTCCCAGACACCGCTGCGGTAGGTTGCACATATATAAATATATGTGTGTATATATATATATATATATATAAAGTCTGAAGCCAGCAAGAATGAATCACTCGGCAGAGGGGGAGCTCTGGTTTGGTGACAGGCGCTGGCTTGCGAGCAGGTCTCCTGGCGAGACCGGGAACTGGCGGTGCAAAGAAAAACACCTCTGACGGTGGCCGGCTGTCGGATGGAGGACCCGGGGAGCCTGGGGCGGCACAGAGCAGCCGCTGGGAGCCAGCAAGCACGACGAGCTGCAGCAGTGACCTCAGTAGGCTATAGAAAGGCAATAGCAGCGCTGCTTCCAAGTTAAATAAAGACAGATATTCCACTCAGTGCCTTCAACCACCCTCTCTGGAGCCTGCTTAGGCTCGTTCCTCTGCAGCCATTTAAAAAAGGCCCAGAAATGCAGGGAGATTTCTCTACAGCAGCAAACCTGCTTTACCCACCGATCAACCCAGGTTTGAGCTCTACCCTCTGCATCACTTCACTGCCCTGGAGCAAGGGGTTGAGTAAAACACATGATGAAAGGGAGAGCTCGAAAGCTTGGGAGCAAAAACTGGCTTCTCTGTACAAATAACATTTCTTTCTCTGGGTGGTGCTGTCCTGTCTCTTGCCAGAACAGGAAACTTCAGCATCCTTCTCCTTGTCTGCCAAGGTTGCTCGCCTCCAACTGGGTCCATCTCATGTTGCCCAGTCAAGTGGAAAATACCATGATGTATATCTTTCCTTGGCAATTTTGAGATGCATAGGGGCAGCACATAATCTAGAGCCTTGAAAAGTGGAAATCTTTCTGTGTCTTGTGAAAACACCACGAGTGAAAGAAGGATTCTGACTAAAGCAGAGAACAACAAGGTCCTGCTTTGGTCAAACTATTTGCTGGTATTTCTACATGCCACTGGGTGAAGCAGCTACCTCTGGGTGACATTGTAATTTCTTCAATACAAAGAAAAATACAGCTAATTACAGAGGAGCTGGCTGTGCCCTTGCATGCAGGCAGGACCGTCCCTGGAGCTGGGACAACCATCATGACCTCAGCAGGTAATCTGAACTTAAGGGAGAAAAACTGTATGCGTGGGGTAGGGAAATCTAAAAACAAAAGTGCTGTAATCGCAGTTACACTTGCACATTGGGAAATCTGGGACTTTTAAGTATTTCTGGCAGCTCCACATTTGGAGCAGGGGGATGCTTTTTTTCCTAAGTTCTGCCGTTTCAAATGCTGCAAACATTCGAGCCAGCTCAGCTGGAAGCTACGGCCATTTTTCTGACGCGGAAGAGGAACGAGGACGTCCAGGCTCCACAGGCTTATGGGGCAGCTGAAATTGTCACTTTCCAAATCAGGCAGCAGTCACAACACCCAGCACATGGGACTGTGTCGAGCCAGGAGCCGCTCCACAGGCACACACACCACTCGTGGTATGCAATCACCTTGCAGACGTCTACCCATGCCGGGTTGTGGCACCAACTCACAACTTAACTAGTGCCCGGGCCCTCCCAAGAGCCCTAAAATAAGTGGTCTGGCTGTTACTTTAGTAGTACGTTAAGTAATAGGAATAATTCACCCTGCTCTAGCTACTCAGCTTGTGACGTGGCCGTCTGCCCAGAGACAACGTTCCTGCTGGGTAAGGAGGTGTTTTGGATGGCGAGCTTTCTAGGGCAAAGCTCGTCTTTCTCAGGTGTTTAGGAGACACACAGAGCACGCTGGAAACTTTAATAAGCACCGCAGTAAATCCTCAGAGCATTTGATTTTATTCCAGGACAAAATCTGGGACATGGCTTTGGAGAGGCTTTGGAGAGGAATGGAAAGAATTCCCCCCTCAGAGGCAAAACCACGGCGTTTCGCGGTGTCACCCTTTCCTGAGGAGAAACAGCAGCTTTCCACTTGCTGGAGAGGTGTGGGGCGGAAGGCACGAGGGCGATGGTTTCCTTCGCAGACCCATTAATCTGCGTGTGTGCTGGAGAGGGACAATCACTGCGTTGCTTTACGGCCTGCTCATGCAAAATTTCATGCCGATGAACGTAAATCTCCACCCTGGGTGACATCACGGCTGTCTCTGTAATTCCTGGGCAGATATAGCCCGGGCAGCAAGCCGATATGCTCCACTCCGCCCCGCTGGGTGCTCAGCCACAGCCTGTGCATCTCAGCCTCGGGGTGACAGCAAACCCCATCCCTCACCCCAATGCCAAGTGTGCTGATACCGAAAACGCATTAGGAACAAGCACACATTCGGCAAATCATTTTATCTATGGTAACAATGTAAGAACCTTTTAGCTCTCAGATGTAAGAATAGAGCAAGTTTCCTATTGCTGGTGTCAGCTGGTTGCATCTTGGTCCTGCTGAAGCCAACAGCAAGAGCAGGATGAGGAACGGCCAGCGATGAGCCTGGTCCCCCAGGACAGGCAACTCCTCCATGCAGTGCAAAATGCACTTTCTGATTCATCAATGATTTTTAGCTTTGACTATTCCAGCTCAAAAATATTTAAGAAAAAGAAGAGGGGAAGGGAACCATGAAAACAGAAATATTTATTTTAGAAAGAACTGAAATACCTAAATATTGAGTTTTCGTGCTATCTGAAATAAAATCAGAGGGTTCTTTCTAATCAAATGTTTCTCAGGATGGTGAAAAAAAAAAGTGCATTTATTTGACAACTACCAAATAAGGCACTTCAAACTTGAAAACACTTGGAAGAAAGTCTGCATTTGAGACACATTTGCGAAGCATTTCGGTGCTGCTGAAGCCGCGCAGCAGGGAGGGTTAGCTGGGCTCCTGACGAAAGGAAGCTTGAGCAATCTCCCCACCCGCCCTTCTGCTTTAACTCTCCTCTCCTCACTACCTCCTTGACCAACTCCAACCCAACAGCCTCTACAAGGACAGATGGCCCAGTCATTACTAATTTTCTATAGGTTTTGTGAAGATCAGGAGCTGGGTAGAGGGGAGAGACCCAGATTAGCTCCCCACCAAGGAGGAGGCAGGCAGAGCCCAGACGTTACGCCTTCTGCTCGGTGGCCAGCACTAATCAGCACCAGCCCGGCTCTGGCCTGACGGAGAGCACACAGTGGGAGGAATGTGATGAGTTTGGGGACAAGGAATACGAGCCCACAGGAAACCAGGCCTTATTAATTTTGCTGTCCGCAGAACATCTTGTAATGGAGAAAGGAAAAAAATAAAACAACAAGCAATCGCCGAGCAGTGTTGTTGCATCCTTCTCTGGGAGGCTCCTTACACCCTCTGCTGAAGGGTTTGCCACCACGGATGAGGACCAGGACAAGGCAGCAGCCACCAGCCCGGCCGTCCCGCTGGGGCAGGTGCCCCTTTGATCGCCTCTCCGGGGCTGGCCCCCTCCAGCTCCCGCATCCGGGTGCTCTGCGCTCGCTCGTGTTTTGCTCTTCTGTTTCTGTTTATTTGTCCTCGATTGTATCATTGTCTTAACCAGAAACTTGGAAAGCCTGCTGGCTTGTGTTGCCTTGCCATCTGGCGGCTAGCTAATGATTACAGTAGCAAACAAAACCCAAACATTTTAAAATAGGCCTGATGAAAGTTCTTTTTTTTTTTTTTTGAAGAGGATAATGAGATGGGAAAGGGGAGAGAGAAATGTGTCTGAGTCCCTGCCTCCTCCCAGGCTGATGAGGAACTGTCACCAAAGCTCTTCAGACAAGTGGAAATGCCCAAAGATTTTGTATCTCAAAATTCCTAATGAATAGAGATGGGGAAACCGAGGCACGGGGTTACTTGGTGTGCCTGTGGAAGGGCTAAATGTCATGATTGTCAAGAAGTGTCTGCATTGTGCTGAGGGGAACCAGCCAAGGAAAGGTGGCTCTGAGGATAAAGATTCTTTTTCCAGATGTTTTTCCCCTGAAGTCTGGGTCTCAGCTCTACCAAGACAGTGGCAGCCGTGCCATCCATCCTGGTAGGATCACACTTGCAAGAATCGACCAGTGAAAAATGGATTCTGGCTTAAATGAAGCGATCTTATCTTTGGCCTCTTTTCCTCCCCCTGAGGGGAAAATGAATGACCGTGGCTGCCTGGTTTAGCTTCTATTTCCCTGGGTGGTTACGGGTGGTTGGGCCCTATGAATCAAAGTCTCGCAGCAGGAGCCAGGAAATGGGCAAGGATGGAGAACAGGAGCTGAAACCACTCTACCACAAAGGGTGCAGGCAAGGGAAAGCCCAAACAGGCCTTACCTGACTTCAGCTAGGGACTCAGGGTGGTGTTTTGGCAGCTCCCCAAGCTTTAAGATTTTCACCACATATTTTTGAGGCCATTTTTTGGAGGGCTTAATCATAAAAACTGGAGTTTTGCAGCTGCCATCTGCTTTCACTGCCCTTCTACTTCAGTGGCAACGTGTAAACGTGAACGAGATTAAGGACGTGGCTGGGGGAGGTCGGGGACAGCAGCGTGGGGAGGTGAAAGGAGTGATGGAGAGGAGAATCTGCGTGAATTGAAACTGCTCAACAAATAGGAGATAAATGTCCACTTTCTTCCTTCCTAAAATAAACTCATCTGATACTTCAGCCACTCCCTGTGTGTCAGACCTGTGCATGCTTCGTTTAAGATTGCTTCATTTAAGCCAGAATCCATTTTTCTCTGGGAAAGGACCGATGGAGGTTGGCTCTGCTGGTTTGCTCCAGCCTTTCCCAGCAAAAGGCCATGCTTGACACAAGCCAGCTCTCTGCCCTTAGCATCCCTTGCTATCTTCAATATTACACAGTCCTTGTTGCCATAGCATCTGAGCATAGTTATCTCTGCAATGACTTTGTGTAATGGAGCCCTGCTATTATCTCTATTTTGCAGATGGGGAACCAAAACACAGAAAAAATGAAGGACAGGTCTGCAAAGTGCTGAGACTCTTACGCTGCGTGTGACGAAGCACTTTGGTACTTAATTCCTGCTGCCTTTCCTGGGGCCAGAAAGTTTTGTAAATCCCACTAGACCCATTTACCTCCATAGGTACAGATTTTTTTTGCATTTGACCTGCTGCAAGTCAAGGAGCGGCCTCCATGGAGCACTTGGTCACCAGCCGAAGCAGCAGCTCATCCTCTTTCAGCTCCTGGTGCTTCGTCAGAGCCTCTGATCCCAGGAAATGAGTTGAGTTTTCCAAATGAGGCATGCCTGGTCCACTGATAAAGAAGGTTCCAATGGGCAGCCCAATTTTTTTCCCCTATACGCCTCCTAATTTCTCTCAGTTTCTGGTTGTTCCCAATGCATTTGCTCCCAAAGACAATTTTTGAGAGGCAGCTGGTCTGCAAGGTGCTGTAAAAATCTGGGTGCTTCCTGCACATGCCCCTTAAAGCTGGATCTTAGGCATGCACAGAAAGGAGGATCAGCCCCTTGCATTTCCCTGCATTGGTTGTATTCCTGCTGTATCCCAGCTTCTTGGGGAATGTGTGCCAAAGGCTCCAACTTTATCACAAAAAAGGCTCTGAATTTTGCACCCAGTGGAGTCAGCAGTGAGTTTTATTGACTTCAGCACCATCATAAATTTACATAGTGTTTTCCATGCAGAGATCACAACTCTTTTTATCATTCCCTTCAGGCTTTGGCTGCCTCAGGCCCAGAGCCATTATCTGATCCATGGAAGTCAGGATATCTTGGTACCTCAAAGATCAAAAGGAAATTTTGCACGGTTCAGAGAGAAGCGTTCTGGGGCTGCTGGATGTGCTGACTTGGAGCAGATTTCTCTTCCTGTAGGAGCCGGTGGAAGCTTTGTTGCTGGGATCAAAATCTATGCTAGAAAGCTTTGCTGCGTTAACTCTAGTGATTCAGCTAAAGGGACCATCCCTACCTTGTGCTGAAACAGTTGTATAAATGTGTTTATAGCCACATAGTTCAGAATATTCTTTTAAACTGAGCATTTCACCAGCACAAGAGTCCTTGCGTACCCCGTGACACCCCTAGCACAGACAGAGCTGCTTCAGCTCTGCAGCATAGCTGTGAAATAAAACCACGACATGAGCAAAGTCAGCTGCACCTGTAAAAGTGTTTGTCCTTATAACCACCACAGCAGCATCGTGCTGCGGGCTGAGCTCTGTCAGGCAGGAATCACGGCCAGAGCCATGCTTACCAAAGCCTGCAGCTAGACCTGACCTCCTCTTGATCTGGGAAGTGAAGTAAGTCAGTTCTGCTGATGTGAGCAGTGGCTGGCATGGACAAGTGACAATATGACATCCAGCGCTGTTGGGACATTAAATATATGACACTTTTCATGCTAGAAAGAGGGGAAATAGAAATTTCCTACCATTCTATCATTCCATTTTGAGCACTGGGTATGAGCGGGATTTTTTACCAGTTTGGCAATTAAGTCACACCATCAGCAGGGTAGCTCGGCAGAGCTTCTGTCATGTGGAGAAAGCCTGCAGTCCTTCCCCATGGCTTCAGCAACTTCCCACCGGGTGTCACTCCAGCAAAACTTGGCCTCGGAGTGCCTGGAGAGAGATGGTCATCCAAGGGCTCTGCTGCGGAAACGCCGCCTTCCCTCTGGGAATGCTCCGATGTTTAGGAACAGGCAGGATAACAGGAGCACACGGTTTACAAGTGCCTGTTGCACTGGGACCTCTACTGAACTTCCTTCATCAATCTCAATCAATCCTCCCTTTGGTACAACCCAATTTGGTCTCTGAAACAGCTCCCTTCCTCCTTTTCCCTCCCCTCTCTCGCTGCCCCCCAACACACACATGCACATTTCCTTTTCCTTAAGCAAACAATTTTCAGATTTAAAAGTGAATTCTCAGTGCAGGCTGGAAAAAGACAATGTGGCCTTGCTCCTTATCTCCTGCTATCTGCTGCTGCTTGTACTCACAACAAGCTGTGAGCCTAGATTGGGTTTACAGTAGATTTCAAGTGTTTATGAGCCACAGGAGGGAGAGAGAGGAGGGGAAATCTGGTCGGTGAGATAAGTCCAGGAAATAGGGCTAGTGACTGGAGCAGAGTCAACAAGTTGAGTGAGCAACCGGACACCTCTAAAGACCCAAGGATGTGTGACTCAGTGTCACGACTTCAGTTCCCGCAGCAAACAGGAGCGCTTAAAGGGGATTCACTTGTAATTGTTCAGGGGGGTTCGTGCCTGGGATGGAGAAGGGAAACATCTTGATCTCTTTATAGACTCTGAATATTTTCCAATTAGGAGCCCAAATTTAAGCTCCTCGATCCATAGGCAGGCTCCTAAAATAAACTGCTTCATTTTCAAGGATTGCAAAGCACATGCTGGTTTCAACAGCAGCTCACAGGTCACTCTATCACACTACAGGGTTTTATAATGTGTTGGGTAAATCTAGAAGCTCTCTGGGGCCTGGAGCATCATCTGGTCTTTGTTCATATGCCACCTAGAGCAATGTGGCTTAGTACCAACAGGACGAGGTAGTAGCTGCTCACATGGTCACTAGGATATTTTTATGATCACGTTTTATCCCCATGTGGACAAGGTTTGTGATAGTAACTGGAAAAGTGTGTAGACTTCATCTGTAATATATTTCAAAGACAAAAATATCTGAGTTAGTTTTATCAGAGAACAGTAATTCTCATTGTTCTAGACAGCTCAAAAAACTGTCTCTAAGCATGGCTGTTAAAAAAAAAAAAAAAAAGTGAAGTTGTATACTCTTCCCCTGAAAGACCAACTTGAAGATGTCTTCATGCTTTAAGCGTTATTTCTAAACTAGAAAAAAGAATTGCAAACCATGTCCTTCAAGAGAGATGCCTGGTTTTACCTTAAAATCTGTAATTTATGACATACCTTTCATATCTTAGCTACTGAGTGGGAAACATGAGCTGCTGTTTCTATAAAGCAGAAGAAGGCACTCAGGAAATGTTTCTCCCTGTTGTCACAGCGCACATCTAACTAACTCACACCAACTGCCTGACACAGGAAACCATCACTGCCCTCTGAAATTGTCGTGGCCAGGTCTGAGTGTCACAGTTTCTACTCTTTGATGAGCTGCATAAACAAGAGGTTTGTGCCAGGTCACCAGCACAGGATGTGGCACAAAGAAAAACCTTGTCAGGGTAGTGCAGAAGTCCATTTCTGTAATTATTTACTCTGTATTTCCTATAAAATAGGCCCAATTCTGACTAAGGGATACCCGCATGCACTCAAAGCCATTCCAGTGAACTGGCTTTTGATTCTCAAGACTGTAGATGAGATTAATCTCATCTGTGTAAGAGCTACAAGCTCTTTTGCAAGAATTTATCTCCTTTGCCTTTTCGGAGACCACAGTGACATTGATTTCTGACAGCTATCAGCTGCAGAAGCCTGGACCACCACAGATTTTGTAATGATTTAGCTAAGTTTTTATTTTTATTTATTTATTTATTTTTTTATCAGGTACCAGTGCAGCCTCTCATTTGGGTGCGTTATTCTGTAGTTAACCTACTCAGCACCTTCAATTTTCCTCCCCTTGTTGTCACAGTCCTAGCACACATCCGACTTCAGTAGTGAGCCGCAGCATCCCAAGGTTTGTGTGCTTGAGCCACCAGACACTAACCATTGCTCCAGGCAGTGCCCCTGGTCCAGGCACTCCTAAGCATACTCTTCAAGTGCTCTCAGTCATTCACAAAAAAGGAGACTGAGCCTTCCCCTTTCCTTCACACAGGGTCCTTCTTCACCTACACACCTTCCCCTGTGAATCTCCTTCAAATCCCTGTTTCATCCTTTCCACGCTTTTGTCATCTGGGGCAAATTTGCTTTCCTCCCATTTCCTTTCCTTATTCAAGGAAATAAGGGGAGTAACATTATATAATAAGGGAGTAACATTACTTTCTTCTTGTCCCAGATGATCTCTTTGTCCCAGAAACCTCTGATCACAATAAAGCCTGTTGATCTCAGCACTTCCCATTGTCTCTGTTCTGGTAGGGATGTCCTGGAGGCCCTGTCAGAAAAGAGGGACATGCACTGACACTGAGCTATTTCACGATACAGCAAACACTCACAGCAAGCACTTCATAATATTAACCAAAGAGATTTCCCAAGTCATCGCTCCTTTCCGTATGGGAATAGTTATCCTTGCATAAAGCACCTTCATACCAAACGAGCTGCAGCCTTGCTTAAGAGGAGGGGGCACTGAAATGCTTTAATTTGAGTGGTGTACTCCAAGCTGTTTGATGATAGTGCGTAGACAAGGCCCGAGGTATAAGAACTCTTCAAGGGAAAGCTTTTTGTGGAAAGCACTGTAAAACACCATTTTACAGTGTTGTTCTAAATTTCCTTTTTATTTTATGGTTCATCTAATTCGAAGAGAAACCTTCTCTGCAGAGAAGTGGAATGGGAAACATGCCTCCATGTCAAAACACTTGGAATCACATCAAGCTGCTGTTTTAGCCATTTATTTTACTTTAATTCACTTTTTTTTTTTTTTTTTTTTTTATGTGTTCAGCTGTTTACCTTGTTTTGGTGGAGCTGACTTCCTCCTTCCTCTCTTCCCTCCTGCTCCCCTCTTTTACCATCCCCATTGGCTCAAATGCAAGGTGAGTCATTTTAAGAAACTAAACTCTGGAAAGAAAGAATTGACATGTCTGCTTGTTTGTTTGTTTTTCTGCAGACACCAGAGCAGATGGAAGCCCTTTAGAGCTCCAGATGTGTCTTCACAGCTGCCTGGTCTCTCCTGAGCAGCAGCTACTCCAGGAGCTCAAGCCAAAAATGACTGTGGAGGCTACCAGGGAGCTGCAGGCTCCCATTAGCTCTGTTCAAGCCTTTAGGGCTTGATGTGCTGGGCTCGAAGAAACCCCAGGTCGAGCAGACGCAAAGGGATCAAGCTGTAGAACTGGACTTTGTAGGGTACGGGATCTGTGCCTCACTGAGTTTTGTGTTTCGAAAAAGGTTTCGACCTTCTCTGCTAGGAGAGGTGCCTCACATGACATTGGTGATGAAAAAACAAAGTAGCAGTGAAGCTTGCAGTGAATGTGGGGTCATTGCTACTTCTCTTTTCTTAAGAGGCAAAACTGTTGGAGGAAGAGGTTTGCTTTTAATTTCTTCCACTTTTTTCTTCAACTTTTCTGGTTAGTATCAGCTAGGCGGGTGTCCACGGCAGCACTTAGAAGCGAAAGACAGGGGTAGAGGTGCATGTGGGACAACAAATATTGGAATTATTTACCTAAAGGGGCATAGGAGACTTAAGGGGCAAAAAAGGGAGCAAGTCAGAGATATGGAAATAGGTGAGGCAGGAGCAGGGGAGGCTTGGGGTGGAAACGCAACACAGTGTTGTCCAGCCTGAGCTTGACCAGCCAGCACTAGCCTCAGCGCCACAGGTGAGGTGATCAGCACAGCTGCCATTTCCCTGACCCCGGGTAGCTGTGAGGTGCCTCCTGCTTCCCATTGGCTGCCTGTGGCCCTTGGCCCGCCCCCTGGGGGAGAACAGCCAGTCACAGGAGGCGCTGCCTGGGTGGGCCTGGCAGGGCGGGAAGGCCCCTCGCCACGCGTCCGCCATGTTTGGTGGCAGGGAGGTGCCTGCAGGGGACCCTCACAGCAATGTTCCCTCACCCCAAAGGGTCACAAGGACCCCACAGCACAGACCCTCTCCCCTCCAGAGCCATAGCCTCCTTCCTCCCCCCCGCCCCCCCCAGCAGGTCTCCTTGTCCCTCAGCAAGCTTGAACACCCCCTATTGATGTGAAAAGAAGGAGGCTCTGGGCACTGCCTGGCGCTCAGGCGCTCACCTCAGATGTCCCTGCCTCAAAAGCAACATCAGCGTGACCAGTCTTCATTTGGGGACCTTGGATCAGGTCCAGAGTGTGTGGCAGCTGTGTTGCTGGCAGCCGTGGCTGCACAGGTATGCCTTCTGCAGGTGCTGCTGCGAAGGGTGCAGCATTGGTCAATTGGGATTTTGTGCCCAGATGAACCTAAAAATCCCAGTAAAAAAGGCATCACAAATCTCACATCTACAGTCATGAGGTCTCAGGAGAGCTGAGGCTCCATGCAGAGGCTGCTGGGGACCACTCAGGAGCATCAGTTTCCATGGCATAAAAGGTTTGCAATAATTTCTGTCCCATTTCTGCCACCAGGATGCTTTTCTGTGGCCTTAGGTCTTACCACCCTGTCTTTAAACTTTTCTTCCTGTCCTTTTGACTGTTAAACTGTATTCAGGTCAGGAAATGTCTTTCATTGTAACATTTATATACTGCCTAAACCTACCTGCAGGAGGATATCTCTAAGGTCTAATAAGAAAACTAAAGAAAAACAAAACACGTGAACTGAGAAACATACAAGTACAGTCACAAACCAGCCTAGTTTAACAGGAGAGTTACATAGCATCCTACAGACTGTAAATAATTTTCCAAAAATGTTTATAAATGAATGGGAGAGAACTTGAACAGTTTTGTTAAAAAAAAAAAAGGCAAAACCACACTTCTTCTAACTTCATAATAAACATTAGTCAAACAGCCCAATCAGTAACACCTCCTCAAACCAAGACAGTAAAAGATTCTTGTTCCCACTAAGCAAAATTTTTAATTCCTCTGAGACACATGAACTTTCACCTAACATTCCTTTTTCAAGAGTAATACATAACCTAACAATTATGGCAATTCCTTTTTTCCTAACCCCTCATTTTAACTCTGTAACTAAAACTTTTCTTTTGTTGTGATAATGATTTTATCAATCATTTATGATTATTTATTTTAATAAACTAATCACATTCATCATTAATATTAGACCTGAGTGAAACACATTTTATTTCAAAAGTGTTTTTCATGGTAGAAATTGATTTAGCAAACCTGAAATGTTCTTCCCAAAAACATTGATAGCAACTTTGCTGATTTTCAGTGGAATTTTTCGAAGTGCTTTTGGGTACATTGACTAGTTAAAATCAAACAGCCTGTCTTCACTGAAATGGGTCTTTCTGATTTTTCTGAATGAAACTTTCTCAGATGATTGCTTTAATTTTCCCTAAAGTAAACATTAGATAAATGTATTTTCATGCTAAAATTCTAAATTTGACCTTCGTGTTGATTCTAGATGAAAATAAATGTTATCAGGTACGAATTTCCTATAGAATTAATATTTTAATTTCAGCAACACAGTACTATTATGACTAATGATTATTAAATTCAGCTGTTTCTTAGAGTTCCATCCATGCATGAGTACCTATTGTATTAGACATTGCTTAAAGATAGCAAACACACACACAATTTGCAGTCACAGAGGGGTTCTTATCTCATCCAAAAACTTCCCAGCAGTACACCAGATGAAAAATCAGATGAACATTTTTCCCTGGTAGTTCTCTGCTTCACCCTTCCTTTCTTGAGGGGAAAATTTATGAGTCTATTTTTATTCAATCTGTTGGACCTGTCTGTGAGATGTGCTTGTACCAGCAAAAGCAAGTTCAAAGACACACTCGCTGCTTTGGGAACAGAAAGTGGGAAGGTGTCCTGAAGTTCTTCGTGCATGTGTGATTTTGCCTCCTGGTCTCAGATAGGTCTTCAAGCTCTCTCCCTCCCAGCCACACAAATTTTTGTGGTGACTGATCTCACTGGACTACTAGGACAGAATCATCACGCCAGGCTTTGGCTGATCTTGTTGATAACTTGGGCCCAGGCTGCTAATAGTCTTCAATTTTAGGACCAAGACTGTGAGAGGAACAAGGGGAAAAAAGTTGTGGCCATTATTTTCCCATAGCATGTGGAAATGATGATGGCCAGTTAAAAATCACCCCATTTTCCTCTTAGGAAAGAGAAACTGAAGCACAGAAGTGTGTGTGTGGTTATATGTCAAGCACTGGAACTCCTTTTGACTTCACATACTTTCCCCTTATTTCTAATTAACATGTTGAGGAATTTTAAAATGTAATAAACATTATTTCTAAACAACCAGAAAGTAAAGCTTGCTTATTTCTGGTTTGATGTAAACATTTATAGCACAGCTCCATCCTTAAACAGTTAATCTTATAGTGACCTATTAAAATAAAATGAATTGTGTTATAATTCATCCTAAAGCAACCTCAGGGTTAGTGTATCAGGTAACTCCTGCTTTTGCAGTCCTCATGACGTTTTTAATCAAATTCAGCTGTAATTGCTGGAGCATACACATGCCTCTTTTAATACTCTGCCTACATTTGGGACTCATATGAGTCTGTTTTCTCTTAACGTATCTAATAAATAGAAAACATGAAAAGAGCACATTTTGCAGGACTCTGAGCTTTTCCACCGTTTCATTTGTTCTAGCAATTGTCCAACAGGCTTATGAGAACCGAGCACTTGTCAGCTTTCCCCCCCTTGGATAAAATTCTTTGTGGGTTTTAAGTCACTGTTTGTGTTGCTAGCACCCTGTTAAAGGGGGCATAGGCACAGGCAAGAGCAGCTGCCACAGAAGTGAGGTGGAAGTGCGGATGTGCGAGAGGGAGAGCTTTCATTGGCATCTTTTAAAAATCACTGCCAGTGATGAATGTTGAAATGTTGCTTACATACAAGTCACCTACGGTTTGTTGATGAAAACTTGAGATGTCATGTCTGCGTTGAAGCTATTTGTGTAAACAAAACTTCTGTAACTTTCTCTGCTCGGGAGGGGGGGGAGGATTTTTTTTTTTTTTTTTTTTTTTTGGTCTCCAACGCTGCAGCTGTTTCCAATTTGCCAGCAATTTTCTTTTGGGCTAGTAAAGCTCCCAAGATGACTGCAACTAGCCACATGGGTTTCTCGACTCGACTGTGGGGTTTGATTACAAGGGGTGGCAAACCCAGCTCGGGATCCAGGGGAAGCGTTTCCCCTGCACTTTTAAGTTCTTTACGTCCCAACTTTTTGTTAACGCCAGCCTTTAAAGTTTATTTCATTGCAGTTTAGTCAGCGCCGTGCTCAGCGGCCCTGTGCGTGTCTCTGTGGGAACTAGGCTGCGATTTCGAGCGCGTCTGCTTAAAAATAAAGGAAATTCGCGGGGAAAGCGCCCGGGAAAGGTGCAAACGCCCGTTAGCTGCCCCCCAACAGAAAGAATAGGAAGAGGGGGTTGTTAGCACAATGGTAAGCCCTCGGGGTTCCTCTTCAGCGACGTGTTTTTTGTAATTCACACGTGGAAACGTGAGAAAAGAATGAAAAATGACTTTGAGATGTGATCTGATTCGGTCGCTAGCTAGCTCGGTTGTGAGCGGGTAGAGAGGTGTTCGCATCCCCGCCGAATAATGAGGTTAAGGCTTGCAAACGGCGTTTTTAACCCTGATGGATGCGACTTTTGAAAGCCATTAACAAATGACAACGCTGATTGTTTCGGTCCCCGAGGGAGCCGTGCCTGCTGCACGCCTCGCGCGTCCCCCGCCGCTTTGGTTTTCCCTTCCCTCGGAAGTTATCTTCCCGAGATCTTCCTCCTAAAATCCCTGGCTCTTACCTTGCCTAGGAAACTCCCTCGCGTAACAAAAACAACAACAACAATAATAACAAAGAATCCGAAGAATTTCTATATTAAAAAAGTGGCTCTGGCGAGGTCCCTGGTCACTAGGTACAGGTCTGAGTCTGTTTTCCTTGGAAATTGGGAGGAATGCTAAACGCCTCGTCTACCAGCGAGTAAATTGTGTGCGGAGCTCTAGGCACGGCTCCCAGGTTGCCCTTTCACCCCTTCACTTTATATGTTCCTCTTATTAAGGAGAAAAATGTTTCAATATGTTGGAATTTGGGGCAAAGCCGGGAAGGAGAGAAAGAGACTAGAGAGTGGAAGGACATTTTCCAAATAGTTTTGGTAACCCTTCTGAGGGTTACATTTAAAACTGATGTCGTACGAAAATCCCTGGAAGTTTCTCCCCACGTTAGTGCAAAATATTATCTGCTAACCCTCCCGAGATGGCAATGTGCACCAGAAGCGTGACACCGCTGGGAAAAAGTATCCCTGACTTGAAGACGGTTTTCCTTCTCCTCCCTAAACGTGTGACTATTTGATAAATATCGTTAAGCAGCTAGAAGGGTCTGGAGCTTTCGCCTTGAAGAGAGAAAGGCTGAATTCTTGATCTTGAGAGAGTAGGCTTGAGACGATTTCAACTCGCTTATCCAGCCCTGTGCATCTGCGAGCTCGGTGGATGTGGTCTGTAGTATTTTCAGTTTTGCTTCAGAGGGAAACGGGTTAACTATTTTCAAGGTAAGAGTCAGAAAAAAAAGCCCAAAGTAAGGAACGATGATTTTAAAACGGATATTTGAAACTTCCTTATTTTAAAAGGGGATTTAAAGTAGCACTTGAGCTCCACTCAGCGTCTCTTTTCGGCTTGACTCCTCAGCAATATTTTTTTAAGAAAGTTGTGAATTTTTTTCCCTTTTTTTTTTTTCCTTCTTTAAAGTTGCAAGTAGCGCCAGACAGGCTCATTGGGCGAAGATGTCACATAGCCGTGATTAATCTGAGGGAGCAGCTGAAATATTGATAAGGGGAAAACGGAAATCAAATGAAAAGTAGAGGGCACAGAAGAGAGGGAAAGGAAAGCACGTCCTGGAGCTGCGAGCACTGCAGAAGCCCCCTGAGGAAATGCCTGGTTGATGCAGCCTGTCTGGATGGGCTGGGAATTTTAACTTCAGCGCTGCTTTGGATCTAACAAGTTTAATCTCTCCTTTGCAAAACTGCAGCGGCAGGGTAGTAATCCACAGCTGGTGGGGAGTTTTATTTTTGGTCTCAACCTGGATCTTTACAAACTGGTCTGCCACTGGTTGAGGGGAAAGGGTAAAAAAGGTGAGTCATTTAAATCCTAGTAATAAGAATAAGCGAGAGGTGAATCTAAAAGTGCTTTGAGGCCCTTTTATATTTCGGCTGATGCTGGCAGGGCAATGTGATTGATAAATAATCCACAGCAGACTTCTTAAGCCTGGTTCCAAATATGCAGATGCATTTATTTATATGAACATGCGTAATTATAAGAGGGAGGTAACCGGGGTGGGGGAGCGATAATCAGGGGCAAAGAGGGGAGCAGGGGAACTCGATATGTGAATCCTTGACCCTAGAAAATTTACTGGCTAAGGAAAATTACCTTGTCCCTCAACTCTGTCTACCCCCACCCCCCGTTGCAAGTTCAGAAGCAAAAGAAACTGGAATGTGTTAGGAGAGAGGACGACAGAAAAAAAAAAAAAAAGTACTTATCAGAAACACATTGTCGATTTTATAATCAGCTGCCCTTCTGTGCCAGCTGGCCGCCTAATAAATGCTTTAAAAATCAATAAAAGGGGGATACGTGCAGATAGAGAACTTTTATTTTCCAGAGTTGTTGGGCTGCTTTTTTTGTGTGTGTGTGCGTGTGTTGTTGGTTTTTTTTTTTTATTTATTTATTCCCAACTCCTTTCTGGGTGCTTGTAACTCCCAGATGCTCCATAGCGAGGCACCGGCGGGCACGGGGACGCTTCCCCGGCTGCCGGGCACGGCCGGCAGAGCAGCGGGGCCGCGGCACGGGCAGGGCAGGGCAGAGCCAGGCCCCCGCAGCGTGTCCCGAGCACTGCGAGGCGTGCGGACCGCTCCTGCGCGGCTTCACGCGTGGCTCTGGTCCTGTGGCACAACGCCGGCAGTAAACCGGGGAGAAACCCGTGCCTTCCCCCGCACCCGCCCCGGGAAAACGGGAGCTTCAGAGCAGCAGCACTAACGAGCTGCACGCTAAGGGGGGGGCGTGCTTTTAAACGGTGCACTAATTGCAGTAAGCGAATCGTTTTCTGGCGCTTTCCAAGGGGACTACAGATCCTGAGAGAAGCGGGTAGAAAAAAAAATAGTTGTCAGACCTGTTGGTGGCTACAGATTTATTTTCCCGCACACCGTTAAGTTTTTCACAATTGTTGTCAATCTCTGCATCTCTGTCGTGGTGGCTTGGGGGGCCGGGGGGAGAGGCAAAAAACCTGTTCATCGGGAGATCATCGAGTCTTAGAAATACAGAAAAACAGATGCACCGCGTTGATGCAAGCCTGAGATAAAGCTCCGCTGCGTTTGAGGAACGGCACTATCCAAAACAGAAGGGCTGAGGTTGACAACCCTGGGTTTTTTATTGCTATTTGGAATGATACTTCCGTTCGCTATTTTTTAAATTTATTGTTTAATTATTATTGGTGAGAAAGGTTCTTTAAATCAATGGAGGCCGGCAGGCTAATGGCTCGGAATGGTTTCAATGAGTCACGAAAGGCAACTGCCCTTCATTTAGCCAAGTGAAACCCTTGGATACAAGTCAACAGGGTTAACTAGTCTCGACATGAAAACATGAGTATTTCAGCTGGCTTTTAATTGTTGGCTAAGAAATTCAGTTAATCAAATGTCAAACATTTCCTTCTGCTCTCGTCAAAAGTGAAGAAGGCTCTTTTCCTGAGGGGGTGAAAAACCCAAATGCAAAAACAAACTGTTGTTAAAACGCAGAAATAAAACCCTTCTTTATGAAGTCCTGTCTATTACTTAACATTTAGTTACTGTGGTGGATGTTTTTTCTGTGTCCTTTCTTTAAAGGGTACGCATAAATGCTTGATGACTTTTCTTTAAATTTTATCATTAGCCTTATTTTTAAAACAATGCTTTGTTCTTTTGCTTTCCTTAATATATATATATATATATATGTGATTTTATTTTATTTTTCTTTTCATTTCAGGTCAATTTTAAGACCTTTAAAAATATCTATTAAACAAGTAAGGATGTTTCAGACTGTACCAGACACTTCGTCTTACGTCAAGGTAAGACATGACAGCATCTTTAAACAGGTAATGTCAAAAATTACAATCCTCAAAACTTTGTAATCATTTGTATTAGTTGAAAGTCTCATTCCCATTCTCACTGAACTTAGCAGAAAAAACAAAGATCTTTTATCTTCTGTGGGAGAGGGGTTAGTGTCTGAAGTATCACAGTTATAGTTCTGGAAATATGCAGGGCTGAGTCAAAAGCTGAATCATCAGGAAGCAACAATATGTTAAAGTGGTCTTGCCTTTTATAAAGCATTGATGCTTGGTTTGGTGGATTATACTGTAACTGCTATTATAGTGAGAGTGTCCTGAATTACATTATAGTAGTGGTTTCTTACTCTGAAGCCAGTATGATAGCAGTGGCTTGCTACCAATATTATATCATAGTGGTTTCTTAAATTGGTTTCCAATTTTCTGATTTCCTAGATACCACTGAGTTTTGAACCAAAGCTAAATTTCATTTAATATCTGTCTATTCCTCTGCTGTGCCAGCCGCTGAATTCAATATGCAAGATGATACGAAACGTTCTGGTTTTGAAAGGTACATTTCTAAATGGATTTAGAGGGGGAAAAATATTTAATGAGTTGAAGCAAAACATCTCTTTCAGTTACTGAAGAAATGAATTGTCACGCCTTGTAATTCTGGCATTTCTTCCACAATATTACTTATGTTTTTCCTTGAGCAATTCTTCCATGCCATTCAGTAGGCAAATTGACTTCAATTGGTTTTACTGGTGATGGCTAATGCCAGATACTACTAGATGTTGCACTCTGAATAGCTGATCATCTATGTACATTTTCTTAATTAAAAAGTGAATCTTAGAATGTATTTCAATGTGCCGCTTCTGCCTCTTTCATAAGATTAAAACAAATTCCAAAGAAGAGTTGGCACAGCCTTGTCCCTCTATAACTCAATTGAGTGCTATATTATATTTGACATCATATAGTTTTTTTTCCACAACAGTTCCCAAGAATGTAAATAAACCAAGCCTGGGACATCTGGGTTACACGTTTAAGGCAAACCCTGCATGCAACAGCACTTAGAGAAAATCTAAAACACAAGCCTCTTCTCTCCCAGGCTGAAGAAACACAGAAGGGTGTTAACTAGAGCTGGGTGGATAATTTGTAATGAATAATTTATTACAGGAATTCTCTCTCTGTCTCTCTTCTTTTCCCTTAGTCAATGATCCATGCGCCGATTGTGATTTTCATGTACATACACATTATTGGAAGTGATTCACTGAATGATTTCTGTATATAATCCCTAGGCCACAGCTCATTTTGTGGGCAGTTTGTTAGAGGTATTAGTATTGGAAATGCAAGCTTGGTGGGAGGGCTCCCAGGTCAAGTGGAATTACTTGTGTTCCCTGATCAAGTGAACTTGTGCAGCTCTCTGGACCAGGTTTCTGTAGGGAATTCTACTGGGAATGGTCAAGATTCCAGATTCAGTTAATATCCCCCAAAATCACACTCATAGCTCAGTGTTTCAAGGAATGTTGATGATTTAATTTTGTTTATTGAATTCACGTAGCTTTGGACCAGATTCCAGAAGAATATAAACTCTGTGGAAAATAAATGAAATTAAAGTCTCATGAAAGCAAATTCACTAAAAGTTCAAGTAAAGAAATAAGTTATGCAGTCTGTGCCTGGCTTTAGCAATAATTTCTCTTTGGAGTTCCTATGTGTGGGAAATGATCTTAGATGTGTTCTGTTTACAATGAAGAGATGAAGGCTTTTTGACATCCTATATTATGGTATCATTGCCTTTTGTTGTGAGGCTAGATCCAGCTGCTGCTGCAGTTAGTAGCAAGATTCCTTTTGAATTAAGTGGAACCAAGATTGCAGGCCTAAATAATTTAACATTCCAATGGGATTGAGTGAGTCAGTCCGTAACTGCATCAGGATAGCCTTCTCAGTAAGTATAATCCTCCAGGCAAAGTGCTTGGACAAAGTTCTCTTCATGTATGTGTTTTATCTACCAGGAAGAACTTGTATGGCTGGACATACATCCAGCGTTTCAGCAAGTGGAGGGATAAGTGAACTGTGTGATGCTGAACTCTGCCTTTTATTACAACCCTTCATCAGCTGCCATTACTTTGGGCAAGGGCCTTGTCTTTGGTATTTTGCCTGTAAAGCTTCATTCACACCAATGTCAATGGGGAATTGACTTGTTCCTCTGCTTAAAAAACTCAGCAGGATTTTGACAGAAGTCTCTTAGGACTGATCCAAAGTCCTCTGAAGACAAAGGAGATACCTCCCACAGACTTAGAGTTGGGCAGTTCAATACCAGTGGTGCAAAAAGGTACCTTAAGGTCAGTGAGGTTGTTCTTAAAAGTTAGGAGATGCTTAAATACGGGAGAATTGGAGCCTTAAAAACACGGGTCAGGTTGATCTCTGGCTCCTCTGAATTTGGTGACAGTTTCCACAGACTCCAGTGCACTCAGGGCACACACAACAATTCTGTGACTGGCTTACTTGCCGAAGAGGCAGGACTGCCTAATGATTGAGGCAGACAGTCAGGAAACATGGGTGCGGATACAACCCTGCTGGGGTGGGCTTGGTGTTCCTGAGCAAGGCACTCCAACTCTTTGTTCCTCAATTTCTCCATCTTTAAAGTGTGGATGAAAGTGCTGTGTAAGAAGGAGGCACAGTTCAGTTTATAGACAGCACTTGGCTTCTCTCTCCTGCTTCCCCTCGCTCATCTTTGACAATTTGACAAGTCACGGTGAGCAAGAAGTTTAAAAAGTGAGAGGTTATGTTCCAAATCCTCCTCTTTTCCCATTTTCTTTTATATTTTTTTTTCCATGTCATTCCATCTACTGAGGGGAAGAAAAAAAAAACAACACATATTTGCTTGTCTCGTGGGAGGTATGGACTCAGTATTTATTTATGAATTCCATGGAATCCCAGCTCATGACATGGTACCTCCATCCTCCAGAAGAAAATCACAATTGGGATCAGTGTCTTGTATAAAATGTCTTTAACAAGTGTATAATACATACATATAAGTGTTATGTTTATTCCGTGCCTTGTGCAGAAGAATGCCTCCTCTCTGTATGTTGCGGATGAGAGGGGGTTGCTAGCAGGGTGTTCTCCAGAAGGCCTAGGAGGAACAAATCTGCTGTCGTACCCCTGAGGTACAAAACAGCCTATGACTACCATCAGGTCACAATTTTCCTCACCATGGCTTTCAAAATGCAAAAGTGTGAGGTAGGGCAAGGACGCTGGAGGAGGAAGAGGTTCTGAATTTTAAAATGGTTTAACAGGGATGGTTTGTGTTGAGTCATACTGGCAATGTTCAGCTTGCCAGTGTTGTAACCTTGATTTACATCACAGGACACGTGGGTCTCCATCTACAGCACTGTTAAAAGATCCTGTGTAACTTCATGACAGCACTACTCATTCTCTCTTGTATCCCTTCTTGTATGGGCCTTAACACAATAGGGGAGTAGAAAATCATAAGTATAAAATTATTTATGATCATTTATGATTACTCATTTGTTGTACATCATAGATAAATTGTTTCTGTTCCTTAAGCCATTATGGGACTTACTGATCTGCAAATAGTTAATAATTTACAGTATATCAGAGGGTGCTAATCTCATCTAAACATGAGTATTTGACTTTAGAGAATGAAACATGTAATATAAGTGGGAAATTTAAATTTTGAAAGACAGCACTGGGATCCTGACTGCAAGGGTATGGAAAGAGTTAGGACTATAAGCAAAGCAACATGACCTCTGCATGCTGCATTTTTAATTATTACCACTGCCACAAGCTACTCTGGGCCACAGCAGTCTTGACTCTCCTCCTGTGCTGCTGCCTGTGCTTTAATACGTGAGTAAAGACAGTGCAAGAATAATTTGGGGAGTCTTATTCTGTCGCTTTTCTTTCGCTCTCGGGCGACATCCAAACCCTTCTCCCCTCCTGGCGTGGAGAAGTCGCTGCCTCTGCTGTCGGTGCCCCAGCGCTCAGAGCTCCGCGGCCGAGGGGACCCCCGGTTCCTGCCAGGCGCTGCCCGTGGGGACAGGGAAAGGCGAAGAAGTCATAGAAGAGGGCGTTAGGGGTCCCTCCTCTTCTTGAATGTCTGCAAAGTGTTGCTGGGGTGCGGGAATCCCTCTTCTCGCCCTCTTCACCTGCAAGACTCCCCCTTCCCCAGAGCTACCGCATCAGCGCCTCCTCCTTTCATGCTCTCCTTTCCAGCCTTCCCCTTCCAAGGTGAACCTTGCTAGGGGTGATTTTTCCCTGGGGTGTCCCGCATTAAAACACTGGATTCCCTTTGGCTGACCTGTGCAGAAAATGGTCTTCGGGCAGACCTCTGAACGGGAACGAAGACGGTCTTTTGTCCAGCCTCACAGAGATGGGAAGAAGGAACCATCGTGCAAGCGCAGGACTTCTCGCTTTAAAAATGGATTTCATGCAGCCATAATGTTTGTGGTACCGTACAAAGAAGCATATTCACGAAGGCAAAATGGTCTGGGTGGCTGGAAACAATATTTGGTTTGTTCTTGCTTTCCCTCTGCCTGGAAAGTTTACAGAAGCCCTAAAGAATTTTTTTTATTTTTTTTTTTTAAGGACAAAACATCAGGATTTTCTTTGGAGAGGGCAATGCGAAGGCCACTGACAAACCCTGACACGGCCGCGCTTTCTCTCCTACTGAAACAGTAGCAGCCAGAGGGCTGCTCCGGGCACAGGTTGCAAGGAAAGAATCCCCCAGTATTTCGTGGGTGGATTTTTTTTTTTTATTTTTATTTTTTCCCCAGCAGAAATCTCGCGGCGGGGAGGATGCCTGATGCCTAACGGAGGGAAAGGCACTGCAGAGGGACTCGTGCAGGGAGCGAGCTGCGTCCCACAGGTGCCCGGGGATGCGTGGATGCTGGAGGGGTGGCTGCGGGCAGAAACCCGCAGCACACCTTTAAGAACAGCTGGAGAGCTGAGCCTCGCAGAGCAGGGGAAAGCAGAGACTTGACGGGCTGTTTTTCTTCCAGCTCAGGTAGTTTTGTCCCTGCCGAGGGGATCCTTACCCGTTCCTGCTTCCTTTCTTTGCAGTTCCAGCTTGACGTCCAGCCTGACGCTGCCGTCAGCTCTTACGTCTTGCTCACCCCGAGTGATGATTAATCCGCGCGTACACCGAATCGTTCTCCTTTTTTGAGGCAGAAACGCCGTTAAGTTGTTAGACTTTAGCAAGTCTTTGATTAATGCGTCCTGACAACTCGCTGCTTAAGGATTTAGCTCTTGTTTGCACCCGCCTCGCTGCTTTAAAGGGAAAAAAACCCTTCCATTTCCCGGTGCCCGGCAAATCCTGCCCGACTTTTACCTGTGGTGAAGGCAAGCTCCGCGTGGGCAGGACTGGCATTGTTTCTTCCCCTCTCTGCCCTCAAGACACGGTTGGATTGAAGTCGAAAGGTGGGAGAAACGTCGTTTCTCCTGGAAATGTAGCACGTTGCGCCTTTCTAAAACAAACCAGGCTGTCGGGCTCAGGGGACAAGATTTTACGCTCGGTGACTCCCGCCCCGCCAGACACCAGCATTCGAGCAGCCGCCCCCCTCCAGCTCTGTGACCTCCTAATGGCTCCGTTCTTTCACAATTTACAGCAAAACGCCCCCCACCAATATTCTGGGTCCAGTGGATTTTGTATTCCAGCCTTTCGTGTGATTTCCCAACCCCGTGTTTAGAAAGAATGGGGAGGTGTGGAGGGAAAGGGGAGCAAAACGAGAAGAAAAAGAAAGTGAATGCTAAGGGGGGAAAATGCTTTAAATCTTTCCTGCAAATCTCCAAATATATGAAGTCTGAGGAACAAATTCAAAGCAGGCACGGATGCCTGAAGAGAAGTTAGAAATATTCTGTTCCATTCAAGCGCATCAAGGGTCTAGCTGAAGTCTTGTTTGGCTAAGGTCAGACGAGACTGGGTTCTCCAATAAAAATAAATCTCAAATTAATTATGGCCTCAAGCGAGGGGCCAGACGTTTGGAGCTAGTGCACTGCCGTCTGTTTTTTTGGCCTTCAGTATTTTTGTTTTTTTGTGCTTAGCTTTTCAATAATTGCGGGATGGGGGAGGAAGGGAGGGCGGGGGCTGTTTTACTGGGACATGGAGCTCAAATAAAACTAGCCAGGACACTGCTTACCCACTCTCCGCGTAATTGCGATGCAGCTTCAAAGCTACTGCATCTTCTCCACGCTGCTTTTAAGACATTATGTTTTACTTAGCGCTGATTAGCAGTGAATAACTTTCCGGCGTCAAGTTCCCAAATCCCATGGGCTGTTGCTGTGGACCAAGAGGCAGCAGGGACCCGATCCTTCACTTGTAGGGCTGGAAAACTACTGATTCCTCTTTATTGCTGTAGCTGAGAAGCAGAGGTTTGCCCAATTAGTTTAGTTTAAAGTGGGATTCGTTTCTGGGGATCAAATCCCAGGGCTGTAGTTTGGGCTTTTTGCTTGTAAGAATGTGGGTTTAGAAAATAAACAAAACACGTTGCGTTTTTCATTCTGCAATGCAGTCGGTGCCAGAGGAAACTCAGACCAGGAAACTTTAAACGTTCGCTGAAGCCGGTGGAGACTTTCCCTCTGGTACAGACTGCAGCGGGACAGGCGCTGGCCTCTGCTCCGGGCGAAGGAGGAGGGTAAACACCGTGACTACATTTATAGAGGACGGTATATATGGAAAGGTTTATATATATCCGATATACCTAGCGCAAGGAATGTCAGTACACGTAGGGAGAAGTTGGGTTAAAAAAAAAAAAAAAAAAAAGAGGATCCCGTCCCGACTTTGCAGTGACCAAGGCCGGGCGTGGAACTGGATCCTGGGGCTCCCCTCTGTGACCCCCGGCTGGGACGAGCGGGCCCAGCTGATGCTGCTGGGGAAGGAGGGCGAAACAAGCCACCCCCTTCCCCTCCTCCGAAAAGAATATTTCTAACCTGCAGCTGAGGCCCGAGAAGGTTTTCGTTATGCCTGTTCCTACGGAATAACTAGGTTTTAACTCGAAAATGACGAGCACTAATCCCGCGTGAATTATAGGCAGAAAATGCGCATCCCTGAGGTTATGTACTCCCGTGAAAGACCGGCAGTGAACTACACGGAGGGGTTAACTCCTTTGATACTGGATGTGAGATAGCCTTGGCTCCCTCCGGTGTGGCCTTATTAATTTCAGTGGGATCTCACCAAACCCGGCGTTTTTCACCTTCTCTGCGTGAGGCTGCAGTCGCCATAACTCAATTATAAGGACGAAGAGAGGAGGTGGGGGCATGCCAAGCGCTTGAGATCAGTACCGAAACAATTAAAAACTCCGGATGAGAATTTCGTTTCATTCATAAGCGCAGTTAAAAAATAATAATCGAGGAGCAACTGATTTCTACCAGCCTGTCCCAATGTAAGCATTTGAAATCTTCCGTGGTTGCCAAGATCAAATGGTTTTCCAGATGTCTGGTGGTAACCACATTAAACGGCTCACAATTCCTTTGCTGTACATACACATGCATCCAAAAGCGGAGCATCAGCTGCATCGCCCCGCCAGGTCCCGCTCGCCCGGCTTTGCTCCCCGGCAGTCGCCGGGCGATCACCGAGCGTGGTTCAGAGCCTGGCGCACGGAGTTTTATTTTAGGAATATCGCAGCCTTTCCCCAAAATTTTGAGATAACCTCGAGGTTTTTTGTTTTGTTCTGTTTTTAAAGGGGGTGGGAGATGAAGCAAAGGCTCTGTCGTTACATTATTTGGGAGGCAAATAGCAGATTGTTCAGCCTGTCTGTTACAGCGTTCAGCCACTTCGCTCGCCACCTGATGTCTTGGACTTTTCACAAATCTTTTGTGAGACCAAACGCAAGAGGTAAAGCAGGGAACACCCCGATGGGTCCAGTCTAGGTGACCCAACGGGCTTCATTCTGAGGCATCCTCAGACATGCAAAATAGGTCCCTGGGGGTCCTGGTGCCCGCCTGGCAATAAAATGCGGAGTCGGGCTCCTAAAATACCCCTAGGTGGGACGGAGGGGTCTGCCCGACATCCGCCGCTCTCTGGGAGCACCGGGAGCGACGGCGGGCGCTGCGCTGGGTCCCACAGCGGGCGGTGGGAGGCAGGACGCCGGGCTCCCCCCCGACCCCGCACCTCCAGGGGGTTTCTGGCTGCGGCTCTCAGCTCCCCGCCTCTCCCAGCCCGAGCGAGACCCGCCGGGCGCGCAGCCCACGAACAAAACGCCCCGCGAGGTCCGTGGAGGACGGAGGCTCCTTTCCACGGTGTTTCCCCCCAGCCTTTCGCGGTCAGGATCCTCAGCCTGTCCTTTCCCTCACCCCCAGCCCTGTTGTTTTTCGGGGCTGGTGGAGAGCGCTGTCTAGAGAGGAAACCATTTGGGTTTTGAAAGGATGCGTTTCACTCTTCCCTTTAACCTCTTGCTTTTCTGGTTGCTGCAGCCATGTGGTGAGGCTGAAGGGGGAGTGGAGAAGAGAGTGGCTGCGGGGGGGAGAGAGCGGGGAGGGAAAGAGAGAAAGAGTAACGGGGACAGCAAAGGGTTAAGCGTGATTTCTTTTAATTGAACTCCAGTTCTTGTGGCCCTAGGCAAGGGGGGACCTGACCCCGCTAGCAGCATCCAGATGTGCTGCTCCCCGGGGACCCCGCGCAGCCCCCTGCCTTGTGAACCGGCGGGGGAGGAGCGGGGGGGCCCGGGCTGTCCCCTCTGCCCCCCTCTGCCTTCACCTCCCGGCTGCAGGCGGCCTCAGTCGCTGGCAAGCAGCAAGCCGAAAGCTCCAGGTCTGGTCACGTTCAGCCCCGTGTCTGCATCTGAACTCCCAAATTGTAGCTGAATTGATGAGGCTAATTTCGGAGGAGGGGGGAGGGCGGGGAGGGAGGGGCAAGGGGAATCTACGGCTCTCTCCTGCCAGCTTCGGGCTTGGAGAAATAAAGTATTAATAAGGCATCTCTGCCGCAGCCGAGTAGAAACACTAGTGGCATTATTGCATTTCCCTTTTGGAAGGGGCGGGTGCAGAATAACTTTGGATATAATTTTGATTGCCCCCCACCCCGCCCCGTGGTTGGACTAAAGACGGGGGGAAACAAAAAGCCTGGACACAACCGGCACTGGACAAGGTAATGCTCTCCACCGAGAGATCTGACGTTCAGGAGTGCCCTCCTGCCTTGACACTTTCTTTCTTGGCTTCACCCTCCCTATTTTACACCCTCTGCGCTTCTCCTCGGGCTGCAGCGGTTTGCAGAAGTGGGGAATAAAGGACGCCCAGAGCGTCGCATGATGTGTTCCGCTGCTCGCTGCTTGTTATTTTTGCAGGGGGGGAAGTGGAGCTGGACAGGCGCGTATTGTCTCCTTTCCTCGGGTCCTTGGGAGGGTTTCAGCCTTGTCCGGAAAAAGGAAAGCGCGTTTCTTTTCTGGCGATCGCTCCCGTTTGAATGAAAGGCAGAATCGCACGTCAGGGCTCACCAGGTCGAAAAAGAGATTTAAAGGCTGGTGTGTTGGGTCGGTTTTACTGCAGTGCCCATTCTGACACGAAATTTCAGGTGTTCTGACAATTAATGCGATTTTTTGACATTTTTTTTAGCTGCTTCTTCTTCTTCTTCTGTTTTTTCTTGTCTGACTGGGGTTTTAACAGCTTACCAAGGAACTGGTGTTGAGAGAGGAGGCTGGAAAAGGTGCTCCCAGCCCCCGAAATAAATGGATGGGGACCCGTTGATCTGAGGTCTGTGTAATTAGCAGCCCGATATCCCAGCCGTGAGATGACTGAGAGTGAAGGGGACAGGGGTGAAAGTGGACAAGAGCTTCCACTTTCCTGCAGCCCCATTTCCAGCGTGGCTTTAATTGCTGGAGTCATTTGTCTGTCCTGCATTACTGCACTCACCGCTCCTTTCTGGCAGGAGCGGACCCCGGCTCAGGCTCCCTCCTGCGAGCCCTGCTTGGGGCGGGCGTGAAGAGGGGCCACGTTACGTTTTAAATACCTTTTAATCGTCAGGCTTTTCTTTATATTTCTTTCTCTCTCTCTCTCTCTCTCTTTTTTTTTTTTTCCCCTCTCTCCCTGCGTGCCCCGACTGAATTGTATTTACGGTTTTCTTCCCTTCGTTTTTGCCTGTGACTGGAAAACGCATTAATAAAAAAATCTGTGGGAAGAGACGGAAATTCAGTGAGTCAGGCTACAGCTGCTCCAGCCAAAAGAAAAAAAAATGGCAAAAAACATGTTAAACTAAACTGTGGGATGACACAGTGCTCGCTAATACGGGCTGGGGTGCAAGGCAAGGTCTCCGTCGAGCTGGCTGCGCTAGCGACAAACAAGAGCTGACAGAGGTAGCTATTGTTCTGCCCCTTCTTATCTAAATGGAGCAAATATCCTGTATGTAAAATATATATATATTTTGATCAAGAAGGCAGGACCAGCGGAGAGACGAAAGTTTCCTCCTCGAGTGACTTCACTTCCCAAAATTAGCAGAAAAAAACGTTTCATCCGGTTAACTGTCTCTTTTTCGCTCTGCTGCAACAACCAAAGTTAAAAAAAGAGAGGCAGAGAGAGCGAGGGAGGGAGAGGGAGAGAGCCGGAGAGGGGATAAGCGGAGGAAAGTAAAATCACTGGGAGGACACAGAAAAGTGAAAGAGGGAGAAGAATAACGGCTTCAGGAGGCTTCGGTTGCAGGCTAAACCGGGTCAATGTGTGGAATATTGCTGGTCCCGGCTGGAAGTTATTCTAGATGGACGGCACTATTAAGGTAAGGGCAGCAGGGGCTGGGGGGCCAGGGGCCGGCTCCGGCTGGGCCCCCTCCTCCCGCTCTGCCGGCCGGGGCTCTCCCACCCTCCCGGGGCTCTCCCACCCTCCCCTCCCTCCCCTCCGTCCCCTCCCCGGGGCTCGGGGGCTCCGCGGCGGGGCTCGGAGGGCCCCCGGGAGCTGCCCGGCTCGGCGGACCGGCAGTGACAGCTCCCGGCCGCGGGCTGCCAGCCCCCGGGGCCGCCGGGCGCCGCCAGGGGGGCGGCTGGGGCCGGCGGGGCTCGGAGCTGCCTGCCCCTGGCGGTTCCATGTCAGCCGGCTCCGATTTCCTCGCCTGGCCCTGCCCGAAGCGCGCTGCTGGGTCTGCTGGTGCGTTGCCTCTGGCAGTTTTGGGGGGAGAGCGAGAGACCGGGCGGTTTGGAGGGGAAACATCACCCTAGCTTGGGGCGAGGCAGCGGGAAGGGGAAGCAAAGAGTGTGGCAAAAAAACCACGAACATAACCAACCTCTGGTGGCCTTGAGCAAGCGAGGACTCTGCTGGGACGCTGCTGAGAATGGTTCCCCCTCCCTTTACCCCCACCAAACCGGCTGGTCCTCCAGCCTTTGCAAAGATGAACCCAGCCTTCGCCAAGTCCCTCGAGGTGCCTCGTGCTGTTTCCCAAAGCCCAGGCAGCAGCGGGTACACTTTCTTGCTTTGGGGGACCCTTGTGCAATTCGTACGGGCTCTTCTTGAGGGAGCGCTGTAGTGCAGGGCAGCTCGAACAGAGCAGCCTTGGAGCGAGAGACTCTGTGGGTGTGTTTGGGTTGGAGGATTTCGAAAGATGCCTATCGCCTGGGTGGGGTGTTGATCTCTTCTTAAAAGTTTTTTTTTTTTTTTTTTTTTTTGCTGACCTGGGGAGAAAGAAGCTGCAAACTGGCAGGAACTGAAACTTTCTCCTTTACATTTCAGCTTGTGACAAGTGCACTGTTTGGAAGGGTCTCAAGAGAAGGGGGGAGGGAAGGAGATGGGCAGGAAGAGAAAATGGAAAGAGGAAAGAAAGAGGGAATGAAAGAGGGAAATGTCAGACGGGAGGAGAGGAAGCAGGAACATTGAAAGCACAAAATTTGGGAGGTATGGCAGGAATAAGGCACATCTCCCCTACCACCTCTTCAACTCTGTAGCAAAAGTAACCCGGGCCTCATTCAGGATATGTTTAGTGCACCGCAACCTTCTCTGATTTGTGGAGCCCTAAATATTGCACAGTGAAAGTGCAGAAATTTCCCATCTGCACATTTGCTGCAGTGCACACATGGACCCGCTTTTCTTTGCAGGCCATGAGCCCCCCTGCAGCATCCTCTGAAAGGTGCTGAAGTGTTGCTATGGCCCAGGTAGCCCATGGTGCCTACTGGGAGCTCCTCCTCTCCCCTGTCACCCTGCGTGGCAAAGTGGTGTCGCTGTCACCCCCAGCCCCCTGCTCAGGAGATGAGGAACTGCGACGCCTTGCAGCTAGGCCCGCAGTCATGCTGGGGAGGCTGTGGTGAAAGGAGGAACTCAGCCGCATCCTGGGTCACTGCCCCAGCTCCTGGATCTGCCCGCTGACAGCTGAGCAGCCTTTTGTTGCGTATTGCTGCTTCACTTGTAGTCCAGAAAGCATTTGGCTGTTGGAGCTAAGAGAGGTGGGATCCTGGTACATTGGAGTCTCATCTTGGGGCCACTGAGCAATTCAAGGGTCATCAGCAACTTGCTGCAGGTCCCTGTCTCCTGTTGAGCTCCTCCTGTAACTTACCACTTCTCTGCACTTTGCACAAGTGGTTGAAAGCTCCTGTAGTGCCCTCAGGATTATAGGAGATTTCTTGCAAATTTTCTTGCTGGGGAGGAACGAGCGGTTTCCAGGGAGTGTCAGACCCATGCACTGGCAGATTTGCTGCAGTTTACCACCGAAAGGAAGGGGTTAGGCCACCTTGCCTGACTTCTCTCAGGTGAAGGGCAATGAGAGAGGATGTGGCTTGAGATGCTTCAATGTTTTTAATGTGCTGAGCTCTCTATATAATCTGTGCCTTGGGGTAGATTTGCTAAATTCTAGGACATAGTAAACAAACCTGTACTGTATTCAGGAGACAGCAATTTAGAAGCGATCGTACCCTTCAGGTACCTCTCCTGAAGGCTGTAAGCACCGCTTTCTCTCAAAGCTGTGCACTCTGGTTGGGAAATGATATGGCAGAAAAGATGCACATAGATGACAAAGATGGCAAAAAAAACAGAGGAAAAGGTTCTTTTGTTATTTAGATCAAGAGCACGCTGAGGGGGCAGATGAAATTGTGTGCAGGCGTGGTTCAGAAGTACTTCACCCACGAACTGAAGTATACCTGGCTGTGTAGAAGGCAGTGCTGTGCAGCTCTGATCAGAAATGTTCGAGGGGTACACCTTGCAGCTGATTGCCTTCCTGAGCAGTGTGAACATGACAAGTGACAGTATTTTCTTAAGTCTGTGCAAAACTCTTCCATGGACTAATTGCTTTAATTGAGCCAAGGACTTTTAATTGCACACTTGACCGATGTAGAAGGAGCCTGAGTCCAGTCTACTATAAAAATGCCTCCCTTCACCCTGTAATCCACAGTGCTAGGCCTCTACTTGCCTCTTAATCTTTTTATGCCATTCAGAAAGAGCTTGGATAGCAGACTTTCTGATGGCTGGTGTTGTATAAGTGGCATAATTTAACTATAAAACTGCCCAGTTGCAGGGTGACTTTGTAATAAATGGGTAGTTCTGCTGTAGCCTTGAGCTGTCTTAAGGGCTCACTGCACGCTCATGGGGAAGCAGAGTGCGGCTGGAGGATAGATGTGGTCAGGATGATCCTGGTCTACACTTGCATCCTCTGTGGACACCATGCACAAATGTGAGTTGAAGTTGTCAGGGTTCTTTACCCCACAGCTCAGGGAATGTCATGCACATACAGAGATATTAGGGGGGATCAGCTCCGGACTGTAAGTCTTCTTTCCCCATCATGCCCTGGCTTACGTCATGTCTGGCATTGCTGAGCCAGCGCACCAGCTCCAGAATGTATCTTTATTTCCTCACAAATAGTTATGTATTGCGAGGGGAGTTATTTTAGATCACTTGTTGAGGTGGTGGGAGGCAATTTTTGCTGCATTCTTCAAATAATCTGTTTAATACCTGACATGGGAGTTGGAGTGGCTGGTTTGAAAAGTGACCTCTACAGCGACGCATTAAGGTCTTTTCTGCAGAAAGAAGTGCAGCAGACCTTTATTTTTATTAATTCATTTCCATAGTAATTCCACATTCTGTGAACAACACTTGCAGAAGATGATTAGGAGCCAAAGAAACCGATGACGGTTTATGTTTGGATTAATTTTAAATAATTATAATATTTTTCTTGTATGCCTCCAGACACTTCAAATCACATCTTCTTTGGGTTAACATTCTGCTTTGACTTAATTCACATCGTGTTTTGGGGGTTTGGGTTTTTATTGCCTCAAATTAAATCAAAAAAGGGTACATCTAATGTCAACAAGATGCCCATGCGTGGACTTCCTCACAATAACAAATAGTGTGGTTTCAAACTGGTTTAATTGTTTCAGTTCCACTTTACATGTGGACTATAATTAATTTAAAAAAATAAACTTGCCCAAGCCTAAATGTTAATAATAATTAATAATAATAAATAGAAAAGCACAGTTTGTAACTGCTTCCTTCATACTGTGAAAATATGTTTATCCTTGTGCTCTGGACATAAGAGAGAGACCATCTGAAGGACATTCAGTGAACATTTTGCATTACCGAAGTAGATGACAACTATACTTGTCTCTTTTTCTTTCCATGAGAAGACAACTTATGTGCTGGTGTTGCTATAGCGAAGGGTGGGGTAGGGTTTCTATTGCAATCACTGTTTCTTGTCATTCGTGAACTGTAGGCGTTCGCTCTTGTCCTGAAACTTGGCCATCAAGATCTCGAACTAAGAACATGTTTCCTTTTTGGGCCAGTTTAAATGTCTGTTTTGCCATTTTTAAATTGCCCTGGCTTTGGCCTTTTAGAGATGGCCTTTCCTGGCAACGAGGCATTGACTCGCAGGGCAAGAGTCTCCAGAAGGAAAAAACTCCACACAGATTGTTTGTTCACTGCAGGCTTTCCATGTTGCTGTCCCTCAAAAGCAGTTTTAAAGAAAACCATCTGAAATGTCCAAGGCATAAATTCTTTGTTCCCTGGGGACCAAAGCAGGGTCGCTGCTCAGGTGACATATATATCGCATGATGGCTTCCTAAGACACAGCAGTAAAAAACTGTTAGAAATGTTTGACAATTGGCATATTTTCATAATGCTACTTCTTTTACTGCTTCGTTTTCCCTCAGCAATGTGTGTGCATGCCCTCTGCCTCAGTACGAGCTCGTGATCGTGCCGTCGTGCCGGGTGCTGCCGACTTGAGGTGATCGATACTAACTCCTGTTTGCTACGCGAGTAAAGCACTGGGGAAGTCTTTCCAGAGTCTGTAAACTGAGTAGCTCTGTTGCTCTGTACTAGAATTGTTCCTGTTATGGGAAAGAAGATTAGTCTGAAACAAACCTAATACACAACAAAACAGCACAACTGCTTAGATTTTAGGCACTTCGGGTTTCACTCAGAAGCTTTAAAGAGGTGCTGAGAGCGTCGTAGAGCGTTGTCTCTGCACGACTGTGGATTTTACCCTAACAGGATGTGGTCACTTTGAGTAGTAGCATGCATGTCCTGAGGATTTCATGCTTTTATTTTAGTTATTTATTTTAATTTCGTGATACTCCTGCTGTAAGCTGGGGGGAGGTCCAGCTTCTATGACTCCTTGCAGCATTTCTTCTACGGAGAAAGTTGCTGGAGTCTTAGTGTGAAAGAGTACAACTCTTCATTAGACTACTATGAGAAAGGGGCAGAAATCAAGAGGAGCAATGAGTAAGGTTGCACTTCACACCTCACTAAAGTAAGGCCTTAGATGACATGCTGATAAAGTGAGGTATACTGGGGGAAGGGCATTTATAGCAATTTTTGCAGAAACAAGAGTTTATTCTCTTCAGGCCTCTCCTTCTGCTTTTAAAGAAGGCTTTCCTCTTGATTTCAGTTCACATCTCAGAAGGATCAGCCCTAGAACTTATGAACATGTAACTGCATGACATGGAACATCTTCCAGGCTTTTTCTCCCTGTAAAACATCAGTGCATGAAGTTCTTCCACAGCGCCCCGTAGATTGCCTTTGAAAAATGAAAGTTTCTTATTCTGCGTGAGTTTACTCAACTACTTAATGAAAGACCCTGTGTCCCACCTCAGTGCAAACATGCACAAGCAGGAAAATTAAAGGAGCCGAGGGAGCCTTAACTTCAGATTTGTAGACATTTGTGGGTTTGCTAGACACCTCACATTGCAGAAACATGGTGTTAGTGCTGGAGCAAGCATGAATGTGTGCAGGGCTTGCCTAGAAGAGACAGGTCTAATATTTAAGTTTAAGGTCTACAACTTGGTTTGAAGCCAGCTTTTCCCCCAAACGTAAAATTCTCTTTAGATCTTTTGTTCTGAATTGAACAACAGATCCATTTCCAGTGTCTGCGCCTCTCCTGCTCTCATGCACATGTGAACATGAGCACACAATGCATGCATAGCACTGGTGGGTAAACAGAGCTGCTTGGAGTGCACTTCTCGGGTTGTACAGAGTCTTGTCGTACTTCCACGGGCGATGCCTAAGTACACTTTCTGAGTGAACAAATGTTTTCTTACAAGACTGTGAGTGCATATTTATAGCTGTTTTTGAAAGTAAGGACTAAAATATCACAATGCAAATGTGGTTTTCTGCCTTCTTTTGGAAATAATTTGCCTGATGGCAGACCCAAGTCATTGCTAACCTGCATGCTGTGTCATCGCAGACCCTGGGCAGCCAGGTTGCCGATCAACCTAAGTGCCAACCTAAGTTGAGCTGGTATATACAGCAACAGAATAGGACAATGCATAATTTACTTCACTGAGCTCCAACTATCAAGTCTTCAGAATGTAAATGCATCTACAGCTTATTTTCTTTCTTTCTTTCTCTCATTACCCAGGCCACATAATTACTGATGCGTAACTACACAGCTAGTAACACTGATCTAGAAACAGGTCTCTTGTAGTAAAGCCACAAACGTTACCTCCCTCCTCCCCCACCTCCGCTACCAAAAGATTTTCCTTTAGCTGTAAGACAGAGACCTAAACAAAAGGGATATATGTTACTGTATATTACTGCTGAATACATTTAAGTATGTCCCAATAAACCTGTTTCTCAAGTGACAAACACCACCAAAGGTAAAACTTGGAAATAATGACCTGACAGGGACCATCAGAATTTGATAACAGAGATATTTTAATGTGTCTAACTGGTTTGCTTCCATGTTTTGAAGTCAGAGCCCTAAAAATGGGCATGTAAGTGCACATTTACCTGACTAAGCAACCAGTTTCATTTGTAAAGCTCTCATTATCTTTTGAAGGTAACTGTTCCCTCTGAAAACCACGCTGCTTTCTATGTGCTTAACGAAGCATTTTGATTCTATATGGAAACATGTTAAGATTTACACAGCTGGTTAAGGGGCATTGAATATACAACTCTTGCTGGAAACAAAGGCTAAATCCCCCAGACATCTTGCCCTTGCTTCTCCTCAGCATTGGCATGATGCTGTAAAAAATGACCCTGACTCTTCAGGTGTATCAAGCGTTCTTTCTTTTCCTGATTTTTTTCTAAAATGCAGTTCAGAAACAGAGCTCAGTAGAAGCTCCTGCAGTAAATGCCATGGATATAGCTAAGCTTACTGCTTTATTTGCACGTGTCTTGTTCCTGTTCTTCCAGCATAGATTAACCCAGCGATCAACCCACAATAGGGCTGTAAAGGAGCAAGCAACAATTAAAAGAAAAAAAGTGTAACACCCCCCTCTCCAAGCCAACAAAGCTGCACACCAGGAACTGAACGTTAGGGTATTGGCCCACGCTTGTCAATCATGCAGAGTGGGTGAAAATAACATAACGGGCAGGAGAGCCTTTAATTAGTCATTTGCTGATTTCTCACTCAGCAAAAACCTGCCCTTCTTAACTAATGCTGGTTTTGATCTGAGGGGAGGAGATAAATCAGCAAGAATACAGTTTTTTAAGTTGGTCGATGAGTGAAAAAAAGAAACTGGAGTAAGGTATGGTGGGGTCAGTGGAGGGTGTGGTGGGTTGGGGAAACCAATTTCTGTATGATGAGAAAAGTCTTATTTGAACATTTTTATAGCAGCTTTCTTTCAAACAAGAAGATAAGGAAGAGATTAAGAGATGTTAAAACACCATTTCTACAGCTAAACACAGGCTTTGGCTCTCTGGTTTCTTCTGAATAGCTCTTCTTGTTGTTCCAAGCTTGATTGACTTATAACTGCATCTGAACCAACCTCACATCAGTTCCTTTTTATCAGCCAAAGTGAGACTTCCTGTGCTCCACAGTCTGGTTTCCTGATGTGTTTCCTTTTTCCTTTTAGCAGAACAAAGGAAGCTGTAACTCCTCCGCTGCTCCTGTTCCAAATCTCCTTGGGACTTCGTATAATGTTAGCATCGAACATTTGCCTTTTATTTTTTCTGCCCCGACTCTGAGTCAGGCTGCCTAGAGTGATAGTGCCCTCTTCATATCTATTTGAGTTTTGCATTGCCAGCTGCAGAGGGGCAAGAACTTTGCTGCTGAAATGAAGCCACTTCCAGAGTAGCAGCTGCCATGCTCTAGTCTACAAAAAAAAAAAAAAAAAAGGAAAATTGTAGCAAAGAACCCTGCATTTTAGTAGAGAGACAGGGTTTTCAATGTTGTGGTATAGCAAACTATCAGGTGTTGAGATCTCATTGATCTGCACAGGCTTGTATGTGTGAGCATATTTGCTATTTGAACTTGGGACTGGAATTTTGTGTCCTGAAATACGTAGGCCACTGTCAGAAATGCTTCCCAAAATGTTTACACATGTACAGTACAAATGGCATTGCCCTGGTATTTACTGGAACTGGCAGCCCTAAACATTTTAACAGGAATTATTCTCTTAAACATCTACACTGATTGATACTCTTTCCTTCCAACTCTTTTCCCCTTCACTGGTACAAGGCTGCAGTTTTATTTCATTCTTGTCAATTGGATTAGGAACATACTATTGATATGAAGGATTCAACACAAAATCCAAATTATTCCATGCAGTAAGGAGCCAGTCTCTTGGGAAAGCACCACTTTTCCACAGCTAGAGCACCCCACCCAGATTACAAGTCTACTGTTTTGCTGAGATGCACCATGCCTTCATAATCTTCGCATGTCAGACGTGATGCTTATTCTTTATAAGAATCACAAGTTCACGGTGATTTAAATCTTAGGCGTTATTTGAGATGCTTGATCTCGTGCATGCTCTACAGTAACTTGTCTTCTTGTTCAGAAAGAGTAATGTGATCTCAGATCAGGACCAAGTAGATGCCTATAAGAATGCTCCTGAATGCAACTAAAAGGAGCTAGAAAAGTGTAGAGCAGACCAAAGTGCAAATACGGGCCTGATTTTTAGAAATATACACTGAGTATCTTCAAATTCCCACTGAAATTGGTGCAATTTGTTCATGCTCACAGTTTATCCATTTATCCAAGCCACCAGAGTTCAGCAGGCTTAAGGAGAGGAGGGGCAAAACCGCAACCTGCACTGCCTGTTGTCCATCTGCATGTGGCACAAAGTGAATTTGCCAGTTCAGCCTCTGCAGACAGGTAGCTTGTGTCCAAGGTTCATTTATTCAGATCATCAACATTCAGGAATGGCAGAATACGGATTAAGATAAAAGTAGTGGACTTGGCCTGTTTTCTGTATATGTCCTAATCTACATGGTGCATATACCTAAAGAGACAGGCGGTGGTTAAAATAGACTGAAACAGCCGAGGGTTAGTGCACCACACCAGCTAACAAGAAAGCAGAGTTGCCAGGGGGCTCTGCTCACCCCAGCCTAACACAGGAGCAGGACCTATGTTACTTGAAGCAAGGAAAAGAGCAAACATCATTGCCTTCCTACAGAACTGCCTTTCTGCAGGTTTCAGAGTGCAGATTTGAGGTTTTCTCATGTAATAACAAAATCCTATGCATTTACATTGAAAAGTGTAATTTTTTTATCACACAATTTTGGATTACACAGGAAAAGGTAACAAAAAATTATATCCCTTCTGTAAAATACAGGGAAAAATCAAGGAAGTTTAGCCTTTTCTCCTGTGTTCTGTTTATGGAACAATTTCTATACAGTCTAATTCAATTTCTATGAAAACTCCATTGATTTAATCCCTGTTAAATTCTGAGGATTTGTCCATCAGGGTCATGTTGCAGATCAGCCTCTGGGACGGACTCCTGATTAGAACCAGAAGTCGTGACTCGTATGCTTAATTCCGTGTATTATGGTAGATGTCCCTGGAGACTCCCACCAAGATGAGGCATGGCACGAAGATGGAGTAGGAGCCCATAATCTAAACAGGCAAAGGAAAAAAAGAAAAAAGAAGAAAGAAAGAAAGAAAGAAAGAAAGAAAGAAAGAAAGAAAGAAAGAAAGAAAGAAAGAAAGAAAGAAAAGAAAAAGAAAGAAAAGCTAGGAGATGAAATATAGGAAGAAACTGGTCCTGGTCACTCAGCAAGTCAGCATTAGGGACACAAAGGGTCCTGGTGGCCATCCACACATCCCTGGCCGTAGAATTGCCACGGCATTTGTAGAAGAGGGTGGACCTTACGCACCCTTTCATGAGCTTTGAAAGGGAAGTTTTACTGCTGCTACACAGAAAAATCACTGGAGTCAGAAACTGCTGATATACGTACAGGCTCAAAAGCCAGACAGATCACTATTTATAAATTGATCCCAAAAGAGTGAAAGTCATTTGGAGCAGTTACTAAAGTTGCTGTGGGTGGTTTTGATGCATACTGAGAATCTACGCTACAGTCTGTGTGACTCCTGGTCCTTGAGAGATGGTGTGCTGCAGCCAGAATAATTTTTCTAATAATGACATTCCTAATACGAAGTTGCTGGTAAAATTCATATGACATGCATGGTAATGTTCTTCCTTCGTTAGATCTAACGTATGCATGTGTATCTTCCAACAGAACAAATACTACATTTTAGCGATATTTCTGAGAGACATAGATGAATACATTTGACTTTGTCAGAACCAACCAGATTTAAAATAAGCATGCACTGAAGTGATTTGCTAGCTCAAGGCAAAAATTCTCAGTATCATCTTGCAAATATTACCAAACTTGTCTGTTAAGACTCCACTCTGACAAGAGAAGGAATGATCTTACATTAAGAGAGGAACTGATGCCCAGAAAAAAGCAGTGTGTTTTATCAGGATCTGGGGTGTTTTTAATTGAACCTATTTCTTCTGAATCCCATTTTCTACCAGACAAGTGTGCCTGCAAATTGTGTGTGCTACATTTTATCCGAGTGATCATGAATTCCCTTGTGACACTAAGATTGTACTTGAAATCTGAGACGTCGCTAGTAAGCCGAAGGGAAACTGCTACCATTCCGATGGCACATGGCCCAAACTCCAGCTCCTCGCAGTCCTGCTGCAGACTGAGCGTCTGTGCAGAATCTCACACTGCACTGCTTTTGTGCTGAAAACTTCCCTCTCATTGCATGAAGTAGAAGAAGGGGCATGGCCAGATCCAGGCTGAAAAGTGTTGCTTCTTACCTACACAGAAATTTCACAAAGGAAGATAGGGAACAGGGCTTTGCCAGGCTCCCTTCTAATTCTAGTCTTTTCCTGAACAGCAGCTCTACCCTCCTGTCCTCTCTTTGACGATGATACCAAGTCCTCTGGATTTTGAGTAATGTTATAGGGAAGGCTGTGTAAAAAATGTACCAGATGACACTTACTGGGTAGGAAAAGGCTATATCCACTTTGCCTCGGAGCCCCAACAAACTCATGCCCGGGACGCACGGTTTCTGCACGTTGGTATTAAAGATGAGATTGGTTTCTGTCCACTTTGCTGGTTTCTGCAGGGCTTCCCGAACCCAGCCTTGCACTTATAGGAATCCGTTGCCTTTGCAGCACTTCCAGAGCAGTGGGCGAAGGTTTTAAGAGATGGATAGAGTTCGTCCCTTTTAGAAAAAGAAAGCATGCCACTGAAGTTCAAGCTTGCTTGCAGTGATGCTTTTTCAATTCCTCTGGATTTACACCACTGTATCTGAGAGTAGACGTTTTCTCATTCTCACAGAATATGGGGTGGTCATGAAAGGATGGAATAAGCTTGCAGTCAGTTCCCTGCTTTTCACTTTTGGGATTCTCATATGGCATCTCTACCTCAGGAAGGATGTAGTTATGGTTGATCATTAGTGTTATGAATTATTTGTGCTACAGTAGTGCCTAGAGACCAGATGGGTCTCTGTTGTGCTATGCACTCTATGTAACAAGAGATTCTTCTTCTAAATTCCTTAGGAGTGAAGAAAAGTTAAGGCACTTAATTTCAACTCCAGAGTGGAAGCAATTCTTGAGCTGAGTCCGCTCTGCTGTCAGACTTGACCGTGCTCTGTGATTTCTTTCACAAACTCCTCAAGGTGTCTGTAAAGGATGGATGTATTTTCTTTCCACCACTACTGCTCCCCACCGGAAAGGACATCTATAACTTCCTCATTCTGATGTTTAAATACATTCTTCTGATTTTGAACTATTTGCTCATGACTGATTTATACCTTTTGTCTCTCACACCGGCACTGTCTATGAGCTTTCCCTTCCCTGACATTCTGCTCCCCGTGTAGTTACAGACCACTGCCATGCTGCTCTCAGTCTTTGTTTAGCTGGGATAAACAAAAATCTTCTGATCTTTCTTATCAACACCCTTTCTCTGGTTATTCCTTAGCCCTCAGCTGCACCTGTTCCCATCTGAGTTTGCCTTTTCTCAGCATTAGTCACAGGGGCAGCACACGGTGTTCCTAGTGCCTGGCCTTAACACACAGTGGAAGAACCCTCCCTGATGCAATTCTGGGTTTTTGTGATGACATTTTTTTTTTCCCTTTTTTTCCTCCTGGTGAGTCAGAAAAGTCTGTGAGCAGTTAATTCACTCCAGTCTTTGTCCTCAGCAGTGCCCAGCCTGGTTCAGTTAGTTGCTCTGCCACAGGTTTCCTGTATGAGTTTAGGCATTTCACTTCATCTCTCTGTATCTCAGTTTCTCATCTGTAGAGGTAAGCAAATGCTTCCTTTCTTCTCTACCTTGTCGGGTTGATTTGGGGTAGATGCTCTTACAAGGTGGGACAGACTTAGTTCTACTCATGTGCAGCAGCAACAACGATCTCGGTGCAGGCATGTCCTGCTTGCCTTGTTATGAACAGAAAGAAACCCAGTGGTTCTTGCCATTAGGCTCTTTATAAATATTCAGCAGCTTTCTACAATGTTCCTGAGATGTGCATCGCTAACTGGTTTTTGGGTCATGCACCTATTCGTAATGTGGGTTTGCAGCATTGCAGCTGTGGCGGGCACGCATGTTTTCCCTTAGATCAAAGACCATTATGAGCAGTCCAGAAGGAGTTAGAGGGGTGTGAAGTCCAATAGGTTTTCCAGATATTTTCAGCAAGTGCCCTGCACTGCCTGGTGAAGGAGTCCAGCAGAGTACGTGCATGCGCCTGTGAAGCTGCTCCATTGATTCATACACAGAGTGCACGCACACAGCTAAAATTTCAACTAGGCCTAAATACCAGATGGTTTCTTACACAAGCCAAACTTTTATGGGTTTTAAAATATAGCAGCCACTCCACGGTCAGGACCCCGCTCTGATTGTCTATTTCTTCCATTGATTTCTTACCCTCTCTTTCATACTTCTGCAGCTTTAGGATTGGTCGTTTCAAAACTAGCAGCTGCAGACTTACAAAAAAAAAAAAAAAAAAAAAGAATTAATTAATTAAAATAACCCTAAACCACAGAAACCCTACTTTGCAAGCAGCACTTTTCTCACCAAGCACTGTTCTGTGCCAGCCCGAAAAAGGAGGAGGGGCCGGAGGCTGGCTGACATGGCATGCAACGTGTTTGGAAACGTGCGATGTGGAAGGTGTGCGTACACCAGCAGAGAGACGAAGAGTTGGCCTCAGGGTGACTGAGGTCTGTGCAGCAAGGCCGAAGGAGCAGAAAGAGAGCAGGCTCTCTTTCTTTTGTGCAGAGAAAAGAAATCCCTCCCATCCCGACAGACCATTCCCCCAAATGCTGCCCAAGGCTTTCTTTACTCAGTCACGGCATGAGTGACACCCGCTGTTTTCAGGTCCTGAGGACCCAGCTTTGTTGAGATCAGCTCCCACGGTAGGAAGGTACATGCTCTTGTCCTGCCTCTTCTGCTGCACAAGAACCCCCCTTGCAAACATTTACATCTCAGTTCCATGGAAAAGATGCATCTCCTCCTTCGCATCTCCTCTGCCTTGCACGTGCACGCGTTCACAAACACGAGTGCTCACAGATGTTCTAGAGTGCTTCTCTAGGAATGTAACTGTTTAGAATGAACTGTACCAAGGTGTTAGGTTGTGTCTGCAAATGAGTTTTGTTCATGGAGCAGCATTTGATGCAGATAGTGTCAGCGCATGCCATGTTTAGTGACGGAAGTCTCAATGAATGTGTAACATACTAAGTAAACAAAGGGCTTTGGGGTATCATCAGCTGCAGTGGATAAAAGGATTACACGTCTCTCCCACAGTTTAAGTTGCAAATTAAACTGATTGAGCTAAGCAAACAGCTGAAAGATGGATCAGGCAATGCTGATTTTATACATACACATACACGTGCACGTACACATACACGTGCACATATCTTTTATACACTTGCTATTCCATTGACTCCATCAGAACTGACCTGGATTCCAACTGGGGTCAGTGGGGCAAGCAGGTCTAGGTGACTCTCACTGTAGATTTCTGTAGCACTGCCCACATAAAATGCTTCAAAAGTCATTTTGCAGGACAAGTCCTTTATCCTAATCTTTAATCTGAATCCCTCTGTTACTAAGCCCATTACTGAAGCACTACATGCAGCTACGTACCTGCGTATGTACAGGTTATTTTATCCAGAGCTGACAGGGCATTGAAGGGGGCAGGACTGCGAGCTCCCATCCCCTGAGGGAATCCTACAGAGGACCTCTGAAAGATAGTTTTGCTGTTAGAGTAACAACTGTGTCAGACAAAAACAAACAAACAAACAAACAAACACCACCACTAAACTTTGGTGCTTACAACATGAGATTATGCTCCAGGTCACCTGACTTCCATTCCTGGCATTGCCAGGGACTTTCTGTATGACCATGGGACGCCACCAAAGTGTCAGGCGGGAGGGGCCATTCCCTGCTGCTGTCTTGCCTCCCTAGACCTTGAGCTCTTTGGAGCAGGAGCCATCCTCTGGAGTGTATTTGCCCAGTGCTAGCGCAGTGGCAACTTGAGGTTTACTCCTTCTGAGTCAGGCTGTGGAGTATTTCGGCAGGAGTCATGTCCAAGATGTGCATTTGGTTATTTGCTCTTCGTTATGGCTAACTTAATGGGTTATGTAAATAAGAGTACTACTAAAGAGAAACATGTTTGGAAACCTGAAATTATCTGTAACAAAGTTTTCTTAGCATCTCAGATCATAATCAGACATCTATTATTTCGTAAAAAGATAAAGAGGAAAGATCTCTCATCTGGTATCTGCTCTGCTCAGCAGATAACAATCACGCTCACATGTCCCTTCTTTCAAAAAAGCTACACTTTTTGAAGAATGCTCTTCAGTAATTAGAGCAGAAGCCTGCAAGCAGAGTTTCCTGGGATTTATTCCTCTTTCTTACACAGAGACCCTGAGCAAATCATCAGAGCTTTCTGTTCCTTAATTTTCCTAACTGTAAAATAATAATAGCTAACGCTCTTCAGAGGTAAGGCTGAACACTGACAAATCATCACAAAGAGCTTTGTATGCCCTGGGTAAAAAATGATAAAGGTGCCTACAATGTCAACAGAAAAACCTCTCTGAGATAAAGCTCAAAGCATTCAGATGCACAAGATGGGTTGTTTGCAACTAGGAAAGGAAGAACACTATTTATAGGACCTAAAATATTCTAGTAATTTATGAAAAGGTTAAAAAAAAAAAAAAAAAAGGAAAAAAAGTCTCTGCTCTGAAGCCCATATAACTTAGAATTGCATTAGCAGAAATTTCTTGTGGCATGCATGGCAGTGAGCTGGTACAGTTGCATGCCCTCAGCATGAGCAGAGGGCTGGCAGCTGCACCCCACCTCTGTTTCCAGAAGCCTTGGGGAGAGCAGAAGCCATCGTGTGTTCAGTGCTACACACACTCAGGGACACTTCTTCTCGTTCCAGCCCTGATAACGAAAGATGAAAAGGTCATGTTAGCTGTGGGTTGCTTTTCCTGAGCAGAAAGGTACGTACCGTGTGCACGTAAAGCGCAAAAAATCCCTGCTCTGATGATCTGATTAAAAGCCTCTGATGAGCAGCAGCAGGGCAGAATCGTACCCAGGGGGCTCTCACCCGCTCGCCCTGCCCTTGCTGCTTGCTCACCAAGTCGCTCTCAGCGCTGTTATTGTTTGCTTTCGGCCTGCTGAGACAGGTGCAAATCTGCTTCCAGATCACACTTGGATACGTGGCAGGCAAATTTTCATTAGGGGCTGCAACAACAAGAAACAGCTCTTGTCTCTCAGTGCTCTATAGAAGTGGGACCCTCTTCTGCATGCACCTGACGGTGTCCGCGAGCAGGGCGCAGCGCCGGGGTTGCTAAGGACAAGTGCTTTCCAGTCGGCGGGGGGAGAGGGGGAGGTTTGCACCGTTTTGTCTTGTTAGACAGTCATTTAGTGAGTGCCATTCGTTGCAAATGATTCTTAAAAAACAAAGGGGAGAGAAAATGCAGTTAAAATGAGTTTTGTCTTTGGAGCAGGCTCAGAGCCTTCCCCCGTTTCATGGAACCCCAGAATGCGGTTGGGTGTGGGGGTGTTGCAGTAGTGGAAACCCTGAGCGCAGATGTTAACATTTTACTTAAAGAGGCCAGTTCTTTGCTCATCCTTATAAAAAGATGCAGAAGGTAAATAACAGAATGCACAACGTAGGCCAGACAGGCAAGCCAAGGCACGGGAGGTCTGACAGGATCATTCACACGTTTTTCTGGGCGTAAGCGTTAACCTGTGTTAGACAAGTGCCTGTAACTTACTTGGTCAAGGGCACACAGTAGCTTACTTCGTGCAGGAGCTACGAACCACACCTTGAAGTGCAGGTCTTCTCTGCCCAGGCATACCGTAGGGGAATGAGGCAGGGTGAAAGTTAAGCAGGATGGAATGAATTTGTAGAAGCACTGGGAAATTCAGGTATATAGCTGATCACGAACAGCTGGAGCTTCAGTTGTTTTAAACCCATCTTAGTAAAGATAATGAAGAAAGCCTGGTTTTGGGCTCCTGTATTTTTAAATGGACAATTACATTGCAGATTAGGTGAGCAATGGAGAGCAGAGCTCCAAGGTAAACACCACACGTGGGAAGAGGCATATGACTCGAGTAACCCAGAGAAACAAGTGAGTTACCCCTGCAGAAAGTGAGCGGGCGAAGCTTTTGCACCAACCCAAAGGCTAAAAGGTCAGCCCTGGGTTTAGGCTTAAATGCTTTTCCTCTGTCAAAAAAGACCTGAGGAATCTGAGGTGCAACTCAGCTGAGAAGAGAGATGAGGCAGGTGAAAGCAGCAAACAAGACCAGTGCAGTTGTGAGCTGCCTCTGCATTAATACTCCCGTGTCGCCAAGCTGGGCTCATAATAAACACTCGGTGTGATACAAGCGCACGTGTCAGAAGACAATTTAGTTCTGGATACCACATGGCCAGAGAGGCTTTGAGAAACGACAGCGTACAAAAGAGAAGCAAGACACAGGACAGTGTGGGACTAATTGACTGCTGTAGGAGGACTGAAAGAGAAATGCTGGATGACATGGCCAGCTCTGGTGGTATTTGGTTTTCATCTGGAAAGCCTGAATCGCATTCTAATTACATAAGAATCTCAGCTTTTAGTGGGTAGAAGTGTACTTTATCGGCTTGCTTGCTGGAAAAATAAACCATAATAAGGCACACTGTGCAGGCTTGTGCTGTGGGCAGCCCTGCCTCGAGGTTAAGACACGAGCTGGCAAGGGGTTTGGAAGGCGTTTGACAGGTAGGTGATGCTGAGGAAGTGGTGCAGCAGCTTGTCTTTTGAAAATTAAACCTGACAAAACCCTAGCAAAGGCCTTGTTGGGAGATGAAGTCAGATAAGTTGTTTTGCCCCCCAGGCCCATTTCATTTCTATTATTCCTTCTATCACACAAATGATAAAAGGAGGTGGGGGCTGAGTTGTGTTTATTAATTCATGCTTCAGAACCACAATAGGACACCTGGACTAGCACCTGTCAGAATATGATGCAAATTAGCCTGGCAAATCTAGTCTTCATCAGCACAACCATAATGAAGCTCTAATAGAACTGATAATGATTTGAATAGTATTCATAGGAACAAGCTTTGCTCGGATATTGGCTCAATTGCATTAATTAATGCGGTACATACAGAAATGCAGCATTGCTCCCATTCATAGGGACTTCCTGGTGCTTTTCTGTTGCTGCTTGTTTTTTAAACAGACAAAACCAGGACTTATTATATTTGCAAACAATGGAATCATGGAGATGCTCTGATTTACTCCAGAGATAGAGAGGGGATGATGGCTGAAAGCTTAAATTAAAGCAGAATTTCCTTCTGTTTTCTCAAAGGAAAGGTTAACATTTGTTAATAACTGTCACTGGCTGTAAAAGGCCTAAGTGTCATATGATGGATTTCTCTGATTGCTTTTAATCGAGGTTTTTAGAAATCATGGGGTGTAAACAAAGAAATGAGCAACTGTTGAACGGCTCTGAATAAACCTCAGAAGATTTGCCTAAGATAAGAAATACTGTTCTGACAATGAAGTAATAACAGGTTCTTTGCTTCCTGAGTTATACTATTTTTTATCATTATTATTTTATTTTTTCTTATTCTATATCTCTCACTGAGATAAACTGGTCTGCATAGATGGATATGTGCTTGCATAGGTTTGTGAGTGGGTGGAAGGCTTTTTACCCTGCAGAGATACTAAGTTGTTATATTATCTATTTCATCTCCCATGTTTTTTTTCTATTGAACTTCAAGCCAAATTTAGATGAGAATGAATTAGAAAAAGTCTCCTTACAATGTTCAAATCAGCAGAAATATGGCAAGGCTAAGGCTAGGTATATGTAGAGGGTCTTTGCATGAAATACGGTACTTTTTGTTGAATGCTTCCCCAGGAGAAAGGGATAAATGGGAAGGTATTTCATTACCCCACCTGAAAATAAGGGACATGGAAATGATTCTCTAAACAAAGAGAATCCCAGGAGCAAACTGATCTGTCCTGACGAAAGAACGCTGGGTTCTGATACAAGGTTTTTGGTGCCATCAGTTTCTTTCTTAATTGGACCCAAAATGCACAGAAGAAGTTTTGACTGGGCGTAGCGTGGACTGCGTTTTTCAGAAATTCAATACCACTGCCGTGAGTTGTTTTTTTCATGACATCTCATTGTGGATTTGTAAATCTGGTGAAGCAAACAGGTTTAGGCCAAACACACTGGTTACCAGGGTTCCTGTTTGCACTGCCAGGGGGGTGGCCCATGGAATCAGCTGCAGAGAAGCCCCAGCACACAGCAAACCTTTAAAAAGCAAGGAGAGGGACGGGGGGGACTGTGCAAGTTTAGCAGAGAGCACATTGGGTGAAGTGCATGCAAATCTCCAGCTGACACAAGCTGTATCCTCTCCCACAAAAAAGCTTCATAATAATCTGTGCAGAACATCACTTCAGGATAAACACAATAATGCTATAAATACCCCAGGCCATTTCCTGTTGTTCTTACTGCAGCTCGCACAGGGTTTGCGTCTGGGTGAGGGTGTGACTATAATCCACATAGTAACACATACATTAACCTTCTTCTCTGCTTCTCCTGCCGATTGTCTTAGGGGCTTGAAGAAAAATGTGCTTTTCTTTCTAAACAAATGTAGGATTTGTCAGTTAACCTGTGGCTTGCTCCACTGAGAACAACATTCCTCACTAATGAATTGAGCAATATTCTTTTCTTTATGTAAAGAATTTAGGGCAGCAAAATGATAAACTCTTGTGCTAGTGAACAGATGAGTTGACTGGAACATCCTGAGGCATGGTAATATACATTCCTCATCCTAAGTTATTTCAATGCATGCCTGTTCTTAAGTTTGACTGTCATACTTAAGGGAAATTAAACACACCTTAAAACATGAATTGAGATGAGCAGAAATGCAAAGTGTTTCCTGAATGTTTTATGCTTGTTATTTACTGAAGTTTATATTTTGTTTAAGTGGATTAGTTATTTTAGTGAAAACCAAAAGTAAAATGCATGCTTACATCTGCTTGTTAATTGCATAACTACAATGAGAAGAAAGGAAAGGAGCAGGAGTAAAGGAAGGAGGGAGGCCGCTGAGTTCTGATGTATGAGTTAAGTCTTTAGAGGCCTAGACCAAAAGTTCCTCTAAGTAAAGCGTTTTCAACTCAATTGAAAGTCAATTGAGTTTGAACTCAATAGAAACTGGTGATTTTTTGAAATAGTGTTGGCAATGGTGTTTTTACTACACAGAACAAACTAAAAGCCAGGATTATGACTACTTGCTGAACGGCTTAGGTTTTCCATCTAAATTAAGCCAAAAGCTCAGGTCCAGATATAAAAAACGACTTGGGCACCTCCAAAGGAGACACTGTACTGCCGAAGTTTTGAAAATGTTGCTCCTAAGGTGAACACAAACCCCGACTTGTATTACCCAGACTTACTGAGCTTGCAGAGAGATTCAGAGGGGACAGAGGTAGCCATTCTAACCAGCTTGAGCCGCTAAGTACATTTCAAGTATAGAAGCTTGCTTGATAAAATATACTTCATCCTGGAGGCATTCGTAGGGAAAGGAGATGTGGTTTGAGCCTAGGCAGCACAGAAGGCCCAGAACCGACTTCTCCTGCTTCCTGGATGAGCATCCTTAAACTTCTGCACAGAGAGCTCACGTAGCTGCTGCCGCCATGCCCAGCACTTCTGAGGGGGAAATAGCTGTGTTGGCGGGGCCTCGTCTCTAACCCGATATGGTCTGAGCACGCCAGGGTCCAAGGCCCTTCAGGCACTGCGCTGCCGCTTGCTGGATTGCAGAGAGGTTTGGGGCAGATGAGTGCAGCTTCCCAGCCCTGGGGAGCTCTGAATTCCTGCACAGGGCAGAGCTGAACGCACTTGGGGATTTTTCAGGCTTTCAAAAAGTCTGTCACCTTATTTAAACATTTGCTGGCCATAATTATTTTGGATTACAGTTTTACACCTTTTTTTTTGTTGTTTTTGTGTTTTTTTTTTCTGTTTCTTGGATCTGACTCAGACGCATGTGGCCAGTTTTAATCAGGCAGTTGATCCCATCTTCATTCAACAAAGCAGTTAAATTAAGTTTATGAGATAAAATGGCTAAGGAAGAGAATTTTGCTAAGATGGCATAAAATGGACAAACTGAAGAGAAACTGCCCCATTTCTGAAATGAACCAGGCTCCAACAGCTAATCCAGTCATTGCTGTCTGTGAGAAAAGAAAAAAAAGTGCTTAGAAGAAGAGTTGTTTTTTTTTTTTAAAAAAAAGATCTTTGTAAAACAATTTGCTTGTGAATTTGAACAAATGAAGTAGAGAGGGGTGTGTACAATGGATACATTTCATGTGAAAGGCAAGGAAGGAAATGGGAATAGCAGGCAAATATGGGGGAAAAAAAAAAAGGCCTGATGAATGAAACAGAGACAGAATGCTCTGTTTCTGCTCCTGCATATTGATATTTTACCTCCCTGCAATTTTTGTATTAACTGAGTTAAGGCAGAGTGGCATTTTCAAGAGCTTTAAATGAAGGTGAGAAATATTTTGCTTGCCTAATTCATATTTATGCCTTTGAGGAAACCACCTCCTTACATGTCACAGTGTGGCTCAGCATCTAAAGGGATGCCATGAGGACCCAAATACTGGGGCGCTCGGCCGAGCTTTATAACCATTGTGTCGTTTGACCTTCAATGAATGATCGTCATTGTGTCCTTGTTTGATTGCATGTGAAAGTTTTTCACAGACAAGAAAAATGGTGTGAAACATGACCTTTGTGAGATATATGAGATAAAGCAAGGCAATATTTTGGTATGTTTAACAGCATCCACCTAGCATTTTTTCTTTCCTGACACTGAAGAATATTCTTCCCTGATGATAAATCCTGATGTCCTCTGGCATTCCTGAACCTGGTACATCTACTGTGACATGAAGAAGTGACAGGGGAGAGCAGAGCAGATGTAATTATATCACTGTAAGATAGGTAAAATGTATCTTGCTGTGATCTCCAGGCATCCTTGCCAGCCTAGGTACCTGTGGAGGGGAGCTAAGGGACACGCTCCAGACTTCTAGGAAAATGAGACAGAGCTTTGGGCACCCAGTGCTGGGGACAGCACAGGCAGTGAAGGAGAAGGAAGAAACCATTGTCATTTCATTTTCTTCAGCTGCTTCCCCTACGGTTCATTATTTTCCTGAAGTCAGAGACATGCTCTCAGCTGATGTGTAGCCCTTGGAAGCTAACTGCTACTGCCCAGCTCTCCTGTGAAAGCAGAACAGAGGGTGCTCTGCTTCCCCACACATTTATCTGTATCGTGAGCGCGTTACCATGCATAAAGTTTTGCCCTTCTAGCTCTTGTTGAGTCACGACTCGTATTTCCAGGTAGGCCAATCTATTCTCATGCTTGCTGGCTTGGTTCAGGCAACATTTACACTTAGTTTTGATCCCTCATAAGCTGTACTGATAGGTGGATGGCACACTTCCAATCATGCTGCCTTTTGTGGTTTATGAAGCAGCACCTGTGAAGCAAAGGTTCTTCTGTCAGCCTGAATGGTGCCCCCCAGTAGGCGGTGCCCACCTCTCCGGGCAGTGAATGCTGCAAGCTAGCCCCTGCCTTCTCTGTCTGTGGTGCCTGCTCATTCCTAGCCAAAAGAAATGAATTTCGGGGATGAATTGGATGCGTACCGCTCCAAGGCACAAGAGAGGCCCTAATATCTTTCAAAATCTCTTGAAGTATGACTGTGACACCACCATCTCCACTTCGTAGCTTTCTTCTGAGAACTGCAGTTGCTGTGGGAGTGCGTGGCACACTAATACGAGCTCTTTCTTCCTGTGTTCTCTGGATTGTTCGTACCTAGCTCTCACGCAGTGTTTTGCATCCATTAATTTTGAAGAGCTTTACCCGAAAGGTCACTTTCACTGTTACGCCTACTTTGCAGCAGCTCTGTAAGGTGTTTTGCCACCATGCCACCCAGTACAGCCCAGGTCCCCTCAAAGCTATTTTTTCTCAATAATAACAGTCAGAGTCCCTTGCTTGCTGTTGACTGTCTGTTGTTCAGTTTGTAAGAAGCTGTTTTTCTTACTGTTCAGCCTGTAAACATCACGTGAAACAGTGCTTCAAATCTCTTGGTTGTCCCCACCGTGAGAAATTGGCTTAACCATCCTCACAAATTAGCAGGAACAGATGGAACAGCTAACAGAGGCACTGCTGAATTGCTGCCTCCTTACCACCAAAACTACTTGCTTTTAGGAGGATGCTGATGAGGAAAGTGACTGCTAGACTTGCCAAAAGGAAGACGTACTTCTTCCCTTGGATGTGCATGTGGTACCTTCTGAATCAGTAGGAACCTGCCCCTCACAGGGAGCACTTTTTTTTCCTGGACTCCCCCGAGAAGCTGAGGACTGGGAGGAGAACGAGACCCCCAGAGAAGGCAGCCTAGCCTGTGATAAGTACCCCAGAAGGGGGCTGCAGTTTTTATTTGGTCCTTATGTGCATCTCTTGGACAACTCCACTTCCCTCTAGGGCAAGAATCTGGCATAGTTTTAGTTGTCATGATATCAAAATGCCAAATTTTAAAGCTATTGAGGTATCAACATAGATGTTCTTCAAATACTTCTAAGAATCTAATTGCTTCTTTAGGTGTCTGTATAAAGTCTCTGAAAAGATATTAAAAGTCTATATGCTAGAACTGCTTACATATTGAAATTTTGCCAGGAGAGATGGTGAATACTTTGTGCATTTGTGTAGGAGTCATTCATGCATTCACATTTAAGTGGACGAATATGCAAACATCTACACGGAAGATTTGATCATACATCACCCCAAAGACAAGGGCAAAACTTCCACTGGCTTGCTGACACAGTAGCAAGCCTAAAAAGACTTCGGCTCTGTCTCCAAAAACTGTAACAGAATCCTCTCTGAGTTTGTGTCAGGGAGGTATATAAGATTCTTGCTAGATATGGTCTAATCTTTTTAAGCTTAATAATGTCTTTTTCATCAGAAAGATGCAAATTTATCAAAGCCCTACCTCTTCATTGGAAAGGTTGATTTTTGACAGTTTCCTAATTTTGAAAAAATAAAAGAACTGAAGCTGCCAAAACTCTCCTAGATGCTTTCTCAAGTTTTCCGAGTTTTGTTTTGAAACTACTCTTCATTTTGAAACATAAGCCACCTGCAATATTTAAGAAAACTGAAAAGGCTCAAACGGCAACAAGACAGAGTATCTGCAATAAAATATTTCAATTACCTTAAGGTGGACTTCTCTAGATAATCATTTTGACTTTTATCCATACTCAGGATTGGAAAATTTCTGACAACCTCCATAAGTTTCTCAGGATATGAAACGTTCTCTAACCACATCCCAGGTACATCTCTCTCTTACCTTGTGGCCTCGTCAACCACTTTGCCCCTCATTTTGCACAAAGAACTTTTGCTTCAGTTGAATAAATAAATTGCTGCAAGTGGTTTATCTGAGAGATATAGCCCTAGGGTATATCTGTGTATTGACTGCAATTGCATCATGTGTTTGCATGACTTTGTTTGGAATTTGCTTTTAATTTCTGATTATTATTATTATTTATTTATTTTGGTTAGATAAGGAACTTAGGTCTGATTTTGTCCAAGGCACTGAGAACTTGCTACTTCCCTGAGCTTCAGAGAGCTTCATGAGGATTTATTATTATGAAAAACAATACGGGCAGTATTGTCCTGCTTGCTGTGTTGTTCACACTGAAGTTGTGAAACTGCTTGCAGCCTGAACACTGGACATATGTTTCTCTCTATTTTTATTTTCATATCTCAGAGAGTAGAGCTCACCCTCACAAAATCCCGGTGAGGTGGCCAAACAACGATCGCCATGGTACAGGTTAGAACCAAAGACCCAGCAAGCCCAAGGCCAAACAGGAAGCATGCTGCCTGCATGGTAAAGGAGCCCGCATCTCCCAAATACCACTCGAGTACTGAAACCACGGGACCATCTTTTCTGTACTTCCTGTACACTTCCTGCTGACTTGAAAGCTGAGGAAGTAAGGCATGTTGAGGTGTGAACATTATTAGTGTTTTTGTTTGTATTGTGAAAGCACTAAGACAACAGCCATACAGACCGTGACCAAATACGGACCCGTGTGCCGATGTGCTGGGCTCAGAAGAGAAAAAAACACACCACCCATTCCCCCAGGGCATTTACAAACAAAGCATTAAACAAGCAGCAAGATATTCCTTGCACTGCCCTCAACATCTGGGTATACACTGGATGTACACGCAGGTACTACCTGAAACTCTTAGTCAGGGCAAAACATGTTGCTGGGGTTGGTTTGGGACTGTGCCAATGTGTGCCTCAATTTGTTTTCTTTTTTAAGCCCTCAATTTCACTAACAAATCAGAAATGGGTCTTTGAAGGTTACTTTTTTTTTTCTCTCTCTTTTTTTTCTCTTTCTGCAATGCTTCCATTTTCTTCAGAAAGAAAGCCAGCTAGTGACAGCAGTAAAGCGAGCACCCACTGGCTAATGCAGCTGAGGCTGCTGAGAAGACACCCGAATTTCTTGGCCAAGGATAACTCCTCTCTTAAGCTGCTTTAAAAATACCAACCAAGCTGACCCTTTTTTTTTTTTTTTAAACTCCATGTAGGAGTTTTACTAGCAGGCTAACATAGGTTCTCACTTTTGCAAAGGCACAGAAACCCTCGTTGCCTCTCTGTAGGGTGGCTGTCTGGTTAGCACAGTCAGAATTAGGAGGGGGGTTATTTTATTAGCCGGTAAAGCTGATTGATTTATTAGAGCAGAAATATCTTGCTAGCTCCAGCACAGGTTATTCTCCAAATGCAAACTCTATTTCATTTCACACACACAAAATAGCCAAAGTGCCTGTGTTATGAATAGGCCCCTTTGTTACCCTGCGAATCGACAAGACAGACTGTTTAGTTCATGTCTGTACATTAGCAAAGGAGGACGGGGTCTGTGAGACAGATGTGGCCTTTAATTGCATGGAAATATTAGAAGATCGTTAAGCCAATTTTGACAGGGTTTTCCTCTTACGGAGGGAGTAGAGCGTTGTTTTAGGGAAGGTGCAGGGAGCAGCCCTGTCTTGCCGGCCCCACAAATAGGACCTTGTCCTACTCCCTCACCCCAATGCTAAACAAAACCAGAGGAGATTTAGTCAGAAGCCCCACTTTCCTGCCAGAGCTGCAGAACTACATCTCAGAAAGAACTCTTTTTAAATTGCATCTGATAAAAGGCTTTTCAACACAGCTCAGGGGACTTGCCCTGTTAGAGATAAGACCAGCCGTATCAGCTCTGCTAAGAACATGGAGATGTGCCGAGAGGCCTGCTTCTTATTTATGTTAGCATGATTCAAGTGTAAGAAACACTTCAGCAAAAGGAGAACAAACTGCAGTCATCTCAGAAAACATCAGTGTTGCATGTACAGGCAGTCCTCTTTTCCATAGGAAAGCTGGCTTTTGTTTTTTTGGCAGCCTGGGTTTCGTTCTTAGCTTAGTTACACTCTACCAAATGACTTTGAGCAGAATACTTGGTTGCTTTGCATTGGTAACTTGCTGTAAAATTGAAGGAACAATCTCAGCTCTGCATGGCACCGCTGAGATACTGGCTTTGTCTCTTAGGCACATCGCTGTGCGAGTAGGACCCTGGCAGCTCAGTATTTCACAGTTATCGAGCCAGAGCTGATGATTTTCATTAAAAAACAAACACACAAACCAACATGAAATCACTTGCTGCAGGTGGGGATTTGCAGATGAGCTGATGAAGAGCTGGGCTGATTCTGCATGGATCCTGTGAAGGTCTGAGCAAGGGTCCTAGAGACAACAGAAAGCTGATTTGAACCAGCCCCAAAGTGGCCCTTGGGCACGTGTGTTTGTACCTTAGCACCACCTCCAGCAGAGGAGATGCTGGGATGCAGAGTTGAGTGACCCTACCCGAAGCTGGAGCACTGAATCGGTCTCAGTACTGGGATTTGTAAGCAGCCTTGGCTGCCAGCCCCCTCCCTCCCAGACATACTGCGAGCTTGTGCTCTGCTTCTTGCCTGCTTTCACTGCAGCAAAACATTTGAATCTCCCTGCCATGAACTTGTTCATGGCCTCTGCCTCCCTGCCCTGCTTCAGCAGGGCCGAGGGGAGCTGGGAAGAAGAAGCCATTAGTTCTCATAGGTGTGGAAAACCAGCCGTGAGAGCAGACTTCTCGAGGTGTCAGTAGCAAAAGACCTCATTTATCTAAGCAAGGCTCAGAACCCTTCTCAGTACCATGCTGATAAAATCAACAGACTTTCTGTTAATGGTTACTGATAAGAGATTTTTGTAACTTTTTTTGCTCAGCCTCCTAGGAGAATAGGTTTTGCTTTTGTCTAGCAGTTCTAGCCTTAGGATAACACTTGCCACTTCTCTGACCTCTGTCTTCCGAGGACATTGGAGCGCTCTGCAAAATCGGAGAACTTTTGGGGACATGCGTTGTACAGATATGGAAGCTGAGAGATGGAGACATGAATGCATTTGTAAACAGACTCCCACATCTTCTGCTGTTCAGTTAGCCAGGAGGCAGATTCTAGGAGTCAGACATCAGAAGTGGAATTTGGTGTCTGTATTTAGTCAGTGCATTCACAAAATAGCACATTTGTCCTTAGCAATACCTTCCCATTGCACCCGGCATCAGAAGGTATTTCACTATTGCAGTTTTCTGAAACATGAGTGGGGGTAGGATGCTCTTTTCTCTGTGATGTTTGGTATCGCTAGGAAGAATATCACCTTGTCAAGTCCTTTTTGTGTTGTAGTGTTAGCTTTGGGTTTCAGCCCAGGTGCCAGAATGGGATTTGGACCCACGACTTTTTGTCCAAGAGGTGAGAGTGCTGGCTATCCGTGAGTCCTCCGAGGACCTTTCTCTTGCACTAAGATTAGAACATCAATATTTCTTTGTAACGAAACGAAAAGCCCCTGGGACCTTCCAGCGGTGTAAACTGGGTTTTCCTGTTCAAATATCTTGATTGAGATTGACAAAGAAAATATCTCAGTGTAATCCTGCCGAGCTGTTTTCCTTGGAATGCCACAAGCAGGCTTGTTCACAAAATCTCTGCTTTTCCTATAGGCGTATGCAGAAACAATCTCGTCACTGGAGCCACAGGGGCTGGGCTCGGTGCACAAGAAAAACACAGATCCATGCCATCCCAGCAGGGTGGCAGCCGTCAGTTCCACTGCCAAGTGGAGGAGACCAGTTGGGAACTGGATAAGGAGCCAGCAGAGGCTGGGTATTCTGCACAAGGCATCAATGCACGGCTTTATTCAGCTCTCAGCTGGGCAGTGGTGGCAGCTGTATTTGCAGCCAGGGTCAGTGGGCGAAGGAAGTGGAAAACCTGGTCTGGGCATTGTTGCTAACTGCTCCTCTTTTGGCTGGGCTGCCTCATGAGGTTTAAGCCTAACATTTTAGAGGGATTCAAGGGCCTGTGGCATCCAACTCCTGCTAAATATGGGCGCAATTTGCGTAGCTTCAGGCTCTTTTGAAAATCTCAACCCTGGGACTTTTTCATCCCAGTAAATGGCATTTTGGGGAAGGAGGCAGGTAAGAGTTTCGCATCACCCTATCGAGTGTGTGCATACGCTGAGTCTCAACTGACGAGCACAGCAAGCTGTGCAGAGCGCGAGCTGGACTTGGGGAAGAGGCAGGTTCCTGTGAGTCCTGAACCACCTCCCCGCTTCCTCTTATCTCCATGCTTCATGTGGTGCACACTTGACAACACGCCTAAGAAACCAGCTCTGGGCTGAAACACTGAGTTTACGCTTTGAGTGTCATAAGCACTGAGACCCCAAGTACGGATTTAATCCAACCATAGCTCAGGGACCGAGGCCAAGCCCAGAATGCAAGTAGGCTCGAGCCCGAGTGCTTGAAATCTCAAGCCACATCTGGTTCAGGATTCAGCTGCAGGACTGCATTGGTCTTGTATTTGCTCACACTGATACAGTGTCCAGACCTTGTAATATGCAGTGTAGATGTCACTGATTGATTATGCCTTTTGTTTCCTTTTGGCTGAGCCTTTCCATCACCAAGTATTCCCTGTGTAAGAGGCAATCAGCTTTGCTTAGGATTCTTACCTCTATTTCAGGGGAGAAGCATATACTGCGCTCTCTCCTGGAGACTCTGCTTTGATTCCTTCATGCTGTTGTTTTTCCTCAGTCTGGAATAAGTCATCTTGGGCTGAAAGTGCATGTTTTGTTCTCTGCGGATGGAAACATAACAGCACCCGATGAATGTTTCCTGATGGGCTTCCTGCGATTGTGAAGGGAATGGTGTCAGAGAACAAAACAGGATACGATTGCGGTGTTTGTGAATGTAACTGGGACAATGGTATCAAAGTGAAATAAAAAATAATGAATGGACATTGGTGTAGCGGTGAGTCAGAGCTCAGAGGAACCTGGAATATTTGTGCCTTTATAAGGTGCCACTTCCCAGACCTTGCATTCCTGGGAGAACACTCTTTTTACGGTTTCCAATGTTTCGACAGTAGGAACCAAGCTGAGAGGATAAGATTTTGGGGTTTGCACCTATTCCTTCATGCTTTAGAGTCCATTCAACGTCCTTTTCCAAGGCAGCCTTTCGAAGGGGAGACATGTAGATGTGAGATACCCTCCCTCATGACAAAGTCCCCAGTACTTCTCATGTTGTCATTTTCCTTTCTAGGAAGAATCATTTATATTGAAAAGATTCAATTGCTCTTTCCATGTGGAAAACAAAACCAGCAGGATTGTTATATAGGCTCAGTTTCTGGTATGAGTAAAAATACCACCAAAAAACTCTCCCTTTGCAGAAATGCTGGCACAACTGCAGCAGGCAAATGCAGTTTAAAGCAAGCCCGAGTTTTCTGAAATAAAGTGCTTGGTCAGCCTGCAAGCTCCTGATCAAAATTTTGCCACTAAAAACCAGCCTCTGGCACTACATCAAGGAGAGGAGTCAGGCAGTGGGTGCTCTGGGACAAAGCTGAGGTCAGCACAGAATTTCTGCAGAGCAGTAGACTGCATTTATTCCTCAGGATAGTTTTGGTTTGTCAGGCAGCCAGACTCCAAAACCATCTTGCAGTTTTCCCTCCATGTGTCTTCAGCAGAGGAGACCATAAAAATGCTACAATAATATTTACTGAAGTGTGTATGTTCACAGTTATATCCATGTGTCTCTGTTTACAAATGCATCTGCTCAGTGCAAGTCAATTATTTTACAAGGGCAAGGAAAAAAATTAAAAGGAAGGTGAACTAGCGCTAGGTGGATTCGAGTGCTGAGCTCTGGGAAGCAGTCAGCCATGCAGTGCCAAGCCTAGTGGGCAGCTCTGGAGTGGAGAAGATGTGGGCAGAGATCAGTGGTGATACAAGCCCAGTAAACTGGCCAAGGACACTGTTAATACATGGCAAAGGCAGACTGGTGTTCTGGAAACATGACATGGCTTGGAAAAGACCCGGAGAGATGAGAGAGTCCTCCCACCTCGGCAGACAGTGCTAACTCCACAGTTATGCCGATTTGTTCATGGAGGCAAATCCTTTTCTAGTGAAATTGACTGTCAGAAATGAAACCTGGCTCAAGCAATGCCAACAGCAAAGCTTCCAGCACTTTTAGCAGGCTTAAAGTTTTTCCCCCAAGGTTCAGTACTCACCCTAAACCATCTCATGTATTTGGGTTGGCAGACCTGAGCAGGAATTCTCCCAGACTTTCTGGGACCAGAAGCCAGAAGCTGTGATTTGTCCCTTGTCTGCTAAGGGGCAGGCACCTCATCCAGCTCCTCTGCTACCGCCAGCGTGCATCGGCGTAGGCAGGGTACGAAGCACCAGGGAAAGGTGGGAATCCATAGGGGGATCCTTCCTGAGAGGCCCAGGGACACGATCAGGCTGTCCGGAGGCTGGCCGAGACGTGGCATGCTCCAAAGCACACTGCGGAAAAGCTGCAGTGTGCCTCCGAGATTTAGGAGCTTATACGATGGAGACGCGATAATCTCTCAGACATGTCCATGATGCGATAATCTCTCAGACGTGTCCATTCTCCTGGCCTCGTATTTCACCATATTACTCTTAAGAGGTCAAGAGGCCACAGCAGTAATTTGAGCAGGTTCTTTTTTTTGCTTCCTCTCCTGGTCCTGTGCTCAGGCCACACAAAACCATCTCCTGGAGGCTGCCCGCATGGCTGAGGCTGGCGCTCCTCAGCCTCCTCAGCACCAGCCCTGGCGCAGGCACCCGCTGGGAAGAGCACTTGGGGCCCAGGTATGCCCACTTGGTATTCAGCCTGTTGGAAACAGATCAATTTGGGCTCTCGACTGATTGATGCAAAGCTTAGACTGAGATAAAAGTGCTTTGGTCCAGATCCGATAAATGTGTGCGTGGAGTCAAGTGCTCCAGTGCTCTTCTGAAAAGTGAAGTACAAACCATGATTTATTTATTTTTTCCTTTTCTGAGGTTTTGGGGATCTTGAGATAACATAATAAAGCATTAATTTTAGCAACCTTCTGTTATCTACCCAATGTGAAATTTCATGGAAATAATGAATGTACAAATTAAGAAAAAAAAAAGACATATTTCCCTACAAGAAGTTTTGCAAAATCATTTAACCTCAATTTTTAGCTGGTTTTGTGTGATCCCGGCTTCTGGTCTGGTTTTGCTAGTTACGCCTATCTTATTCCTGCTTCGTTTCCTCTTAGCATGAGTTACCAAGTTGTGGTTTCCCAGTTATTTGAATTGTGAAGAAATGGTGCTGCACTCTAAGATTGCCACGTTAAGCTCAGATGTAGTACTCCTGGTGGAAAGTGAAGGAAGGGCTGTCACAGCTGCAGAAGTGAGCTTGCACTGGAGTTTGTCTGGGTAGCTGGCCTGCTTTGTAGTTTTGAGCAAGCCTCCAGTGCAAAGGAAGCGCAAAATTATTGGAGTGTGAGATATCATCAAAATAATTAAATAAAAACCAACACGCAATGTTGTGGCCCTCCTTTATACACAAAGAAAGCCTCAAATCTACACAAACTTTGACACAGTCTTAAGGGGATGGTGCTGTCTCCCTAATCCTCAGACCTGCTCCTGCAGCAGGGAAAGCCAGACTGCTTCTCCTCCCATCTCTCCTCCTCCGGGCAGGGATTACAGCATTTGGGTTACCACAACCCGAATGCCAGCAGCTCAACTGGAAAACAGTGTGAACAGAAGGGTTTGTCAGTCACCGTGCGATGCTGTAAGTAGATACAGGAGGTCTAGGGCGACGGGCCGGGGGCAGCGATGGCTCTCAGCCTGCTGTTTGCACTCCAGCACGATGATGGGTCTCCGGTGCTAGCTGCAGCCCACAAATCCTCTGCTGCAGAGGCAGCCCTTAAATTGATTGCGAAGGGCACAAGATTGGATTGTGGTTGTTAGCAATAAAATGCCTATGATTATAATTTTCCAGGGGGAGTCACGGGAGTCCCTGCACCAATCCCATAATATCCTGTAAGGAAGGTGGAATAGCATGAGCAAACCTCAAGAAAAGTACACCGGAAGGATGTGGAATACAAAAAGCTGCAAAAATGTATCTTTTTGGTTTGGTTAGGTGTACTGTAAAGACTGGATATATTACAGTGCGGGGTTGCTGCCCAGGCCGTGCTTTGAATTACCCCAAAGGTTCCTGTTGGTGTCCCAGTAACAGCACTGGGTGAGGGTCAGCGCTCCGCAGAGCTTCCAGCACGAGCGGGGCAGGGCAACAGAGGGCTGAAGGGAGAAACAGGCACAGACGGGGGAATACCTCGCTAAAGGTTCTGCCAGAGATCAAGGGCAGAGATGGGAATAACACTCTGCCTTCCTGCCTCCTAAGTCAGTGCCCAATCCATTTGAATTTGCTGTCCCAAGATCAACCCAGACTCTGCTCCTTTGTAAATTTTGTATTTGACTCATTTTCTTGTAAGTCTGATGTTATCTCTTCCCTGCTTGTTGAGACGTTGGCAGCAGAAGTGCTGACTTGTAAAAACTGCAGTGCCAAAATCATTTCTATTCAAGGAGTAGATCCTCTGTGTTAACCTCAAGCCGTGTGTAAGGCTCGTTACTCTTGGTACCTCTTATTTTGGTGCTTTGTGTCGTACATGTGGGCCCTGGCGGATGGTGGCTCTGAGCTGGTGACATTCTCTTTACAAAGATATTTCAGGAGTGATTTTCCCACAGGACTGAGAGCAGTGAATGTATTTTATTGCTAAAAGAAAAGAAAAGAAAAGAAAAGAAAAGAAAAGAAAGAAAAGAAAAGAAAAGAAAAGAAAAGAAAAGAAAAGAAAAGAAAAGAAAGCCCTCTAACCCCTCTAGAGGTAGAAGTAATCTTTCCATGCATAGCATGATGGTTCAGGTACTCAGCATTTTCTTCTCTTATAAGCCAGACATTGTGGAGGAGGATGAATCTTTGATCTTTAGCAATGCCTTTTAAATGTGGTTATGGCCAGAAAAGTGAATGTAAAGAGCGCAAAGTCAATATTCAGCGTAAATGCATTACATGCACCTGGAAAGAGCTGTGATTGTAGACACTGGGTCATATCTGGGATGAAAACACTGCCTGCTGTCACCTCACCAGCTCTTGTTTTCATGACCTTTCTCACAGAGCCAAAACCAGGGAACCAGGAACATCGAAAGAGCTTTCCTTGCCAGTGAACTTTGGATAAGGTTAAAAACCTGAACTTTTAAGGGTCTTATCCAAAGCAAACCTCTGGAGGTTAGGGAGGGTGTCAGGATATCCTGGGGCTACGGTTGTTAGCGCAGCCACCAGTGCAACAAAGGCTGTGTGGGGACAGTGAGGAATCTCGGTAAATGGTGGTGATTCACCTTACTTGTCTTCCTGGCACCCTTGCCCCTGGCTCTTGCCTGGGGTTATTTCTCTGGTCCCTTCTGTTTATACAGAGTACACTGCCCAAACGGCCTGCTCCATTCATTCACTCAAGTGAAACCTCACGCTGAAGCTGTCAGCCCTCCCCACGGTGTGGCCAGGAGAGCAGACTGCCTTTCCTGCAGCACAGGGACAAAATCAAGGGGTACCTCACCTTGCTGCAGCACTGAGACCTGGCACCTGGCCCTAGGTGGCTTGCCTTAAAAAAAGAAAAACAGCAAATTTGCCTTTGCACAACTATAAACTGTTATTAATAAGAGTTGTATCACATTTTCATGTCTAGGGGATCCATAAGTGTGTGCCAGCTCTATGCGAACCTGTTTCAGTGCCCATGGCAATGGGAACTCGTGGCGGTCCACTGGTGGGCTGCCTCGAGAAGGCTGGGGCCGTGCTTTGCGGGGACTTGGACTTGCCTATCCCTGCTCTGCGAGCTGCCGTAGACGGGCCTTGCCACATTTATGCCAGGAATGTGATTAAAAACTGGAAAAACTGAAGCCAGCCTATTCCCAGAGGCAATATAATGTAACATATATGCCAGAGCAATACACACAAGACCCCTGTCTCAGACTCAGTCTGGCCAGCTCAAGGACACAGCCCAGGAGGCGACAGCATGGGGGGAACTCTGGCGAGCCGTGGCCTGTCTGCTTAGGTTATGTTAGCAGCTTTAACGCCTAGCCCTGTTTTCCCAATTGCCCGTCGCCAAACGCTAAGTAACTCTAGATTCTGGCGGGACAGACATTTGCCCTCTGGTATGCAGTTAACTGTTGATCTCTTCCTCAGCTAGAACTGAAGCCAAACACTTCCTGACCAGGTTAGGTCCTTCAAAACGCAGTCTTGCCAAGCAGAGCCTCTGGTAGTGAGTATCAGGAAGGCTGTACACATTCCCCATCTGGGTCAGTAGCCTGAAATCCTGCAGGGCCAGCCGAGCCCTGTCCTCTTCCAAAAGAACAAAGGGAGTCCTAGACAGTCCTCACTGCTAGGATGGGATCTCAGTGGGCCCTGCCCTCTGACCCTGCAAGCTGCAGGCTCCGCATTGCTTGCCGCCCCTTGGGGTTGCTGCCACGCTGTAGGTGCGCACATCGCGGCGAAGCTGGTTGCAGCAGGGCTTGGCAGCGTGCCACTCAGCTCCCCTCCCGTGCAGTCAGCAATGCTCGTTTGCTGTTTGCATGTGCAAGCCGATCACGGGCAGGTGTTACAAGCTGCTATCGCTGCCTGATCTGCAGAAGCTCTGTGCGTCGTCAGCTCCCTCGGAGACTTGAGTCTGTAGCTTCTGTGGCTGGAACTAACTCAGGGTTTTAGCTCAAACAATTCCTGGTTCAGTAACTGCTTGGGCCTGCCATGGCGGCAGTCATCACATTTGAATTTCTTTTCCTGTTTGCAACGGAGTTTTAAAGACTGTACATTTTGCAGTCTTCGAGCATTTGAGCAGCAAAGTGCAGAGTTTCTCCGTGCAGCTGCTGCCTGCCCATAAGGCTCTCATTCTTCTGGTTAGCTCCAGTTGCTGCTGCAGGCAGGGCCCAGCAGCCACTGGTCTTTCAAGGAAGATCCTTATCTGAGGAGGCAGACTCCTCCTGATGGCCAAGAATAGTGTGTACTTGCCTGTTGTTAGCTCAGTGTATTGCAGAGATAGTTGTACTTGGATGCTGGCTTAGTAATTGATCCTAGTCTGGGGCTGCTCTTTGGTGGTGGTTTGTTGTTGTTGTTTTGTTTGTTTGTTTTGGGGGGGCGGCAGGTAGCCGTAAAGATCTCAGCTTCCCAATTATTTCTGTCAGAACCTATCTTCAGAAGAAAAATGCCTTTAGGCAGAAAGAGCATTTTCCCAGATATTATTTCCCTTAAAAAGAGCTTTGTGTGTGTTTTGAAACTGGAAATCTCCAAAAGCAAAAGCAAACGTTTTCAAAGCATGTTCGGTGAATTCACAGCGCTACTCACGGTTTCCCTGCCTCTCACTGATCCGATCAGCCCTGACCTGAGGCACGCAGCTAAGACTGGGTCTAGGGAGCTGTACGGCAGCCCAGCACCCCGGGTTTGGGGTTTGCCTACCACCTCATGCCATAATACAGGAAACCCCGCATTCTCTGTACTGAGAGGAAGCAGAGGCTTACGGAAGATGTGTCATTTAGGAACCCCGGTCTGACATCCTGACTTCAGTAAATCAGAGAAGCAGCAAGATGCTGTATCCTTACCTCTGAAGGGAAGGCCGGCTCAGTTTTAAGAGCTGTCACCAGGCGGTGTTTTGTCCTTACACCTTTCTGTGCAGCAAAGTTGCTATCCTGGGGATATTCTCAGTCTCTTCAAGGAGTTTCTGACAGAAGGCTGTGATCACAGGGATTGCACCATAAGGAAATTCTTCCAAAGGGCATCTTTCTCTCCCTGATTTACCCTAATTAAAACAGAAAATGGGAATGGGCAGTTAGGGAAGGTGCTCCTTCTACATCCACCAGGAGAGAGCTACTGCAAAGGATGAGTGCAGCGTGAGCTCCTTGCAACGAGCAGCAGTAGGCAGCCTGTGGTAAAACCTCTCATTTTTGTTATTTGAAGGCTGAAGGAATCACAGCTCATCAGTGTGAGGGGTTGCTCACAAAATATTCATAGAAAATACTGTGATTTCAGCAGGACTTACACACATTTGAGGGTTGCCCTGAATTCAAGCTTAGTCAGGCCCACTTAAACTCGAGGCTACTCAGGCTTGTTTGGTTTTGTTATGTGATCTGATCTGAGGTCTGAGATAGAAAAGTGCTGATAGCTGTAGATGCAGAGCACCGACTTGACTCTTTCTAAGTGCGTTTATTTCAGGCTGAGAGGGATTCTCACATTTAGCCGGTAGACACTAGCTTTTGACATTTTTGGTGATGATATCATGCGCCTTGTAATGTGATTTTCACTTAGATTCTCGTGTAATCGGAGGATTCCAGCAGCTGCACGGTTCTGTTTTCACAATTTCTGTTTCCCTCCCTGGCTGTGGCAAAAGTGTGCAAAACTAACCTCAGAAATGACTGCTGGGGGGAGGAAGAGAGAGGGCAACAATTCATTATTTTTAAAAGCTCACAATTTGGACTGTATTCTGTGAGTTTTGGGCACCAAGGGGTTAGCAACAGATCAGCTTTGAAAGCAAAGGCAGTGTCTGTGTGTGCAGTGGGAACCCACGGCTGCACACACAGCCACGTCACAGGTCTTCTGAATGCACAATCCACAGAGTAGGTGAGTCTGGTGCTGTCTTTGTTTCGGAGGTCTGCTCCATTAACTCACATTAAAGTACTGTGTACTTTTAGTCTGGGAGGTTCCTCGTTCAGTTTCTGGCCTGCCAGCCATAATGGCAGCTGTGTTATGTGCGGTTAGCTTAGCTCCATAAAGAACTTGCAGACCCTGTCAGATGCACTTTGAATACGGCAGGGCTGTGCCAAAGCCTTTATGAGCCTGGCGTGCTTCATTTAGAAAAGCCAAGCGCATCAACGCAAGGGAATCAAGAGTCAAAACGTTTTGTCAACATTTTGAGTTTCAGCAGGAAAAAAAAAAAAAAAAGGATAACAATTTCCTGTTTTTAAGCATTTCTAGAAATCCAGTCTGGTAACTCACTGGTCCTACATCTCCCACAAAATAAACAAAAAGTGTAAAGTAATGCATTTTTTATCCCACCACTAACACCCATAACTCTGACCTGTACTGACTGCTTCTCCTTCACGAGTAACCTCAAATATAAACACCACACAACACCCTTTGAAAGAAGATGTATAGAAATAATATGCACCTTCAAGTGACACTCCAGAAATGTTATACAGCACATATCTCTTTGGTTGTTTTTGAACCAGCAAGTGCAGACAGGTGGGCAGGTAACTATATAAGATCACAGATGAAGCTGCTTCTCAGAGACTGTTTACAGCAGGCAGTGAGAACGGTGTGGTTCCCATCAGCCACCTTTGCTGTTTGCAGAAGTCAGATTAACCTTAACTCTTGCCCCACCCAGAGCAACACAGCAGCTAGCAAAAGAACCCACTGGTTTTGCATACGGGTTGATGGACCCCAAAGAATCTGATTCAATCTGCAATCCTGACAGATGGCAATTTCAGACAGAGCTGGGCAGCTGTGGGGCCCTTGCAGGTGCTCACCAGCTCAAAGAGAGAACGCGAGTGGAGTTACTGGTTTAGTCATGACTCTGAGCACTTGTTTTTTCTCTCCTCAGGAGGCTCTGTCGGTGGTGAGCGACGACCAGTCCCTCTTTGACTCCACATACGGCGCTGCCACTCACCTCCCCAAGGCAGATATGACAGCCTCAGGGAACCCTGACTATGGCCAGCCGCACAAAATCAACCCTTTGCCTCCTCAGCAGGAGTGGATTAATCAGCCAGTCCGGGTCAATGTTAAAAGAGAATATGACCACATGAATGGATCAAGGTAAGGAAACCTTTCCTCCTCTGCTGAACTTTAAATAAAAGTAAAGTGCGTATCGTCCATCTGTGCTCTTGTCCTGCATACCAACAAACACAGCTATTCATGTAGGATCATATCCCGCTGTCCCTGGAACCAGGGTTTCTTGTCACCCCTATTTTAATGGCCTCAGGACCTTGCACTTGCAGTTCTTTAGCATGCATCTCCACGAGTCTCCATGAACATTGTACAGACTGGGACGTGAGACTGCCAGGACAGAGTTCATGCTGCAAACACTGTTGTGAATTACACATTTCATCACCTAGTTCAGCATCCCACAAATGTGCCATGGTTCAAGGGTCTCCTAAAGATGGAGCTGGTCAATGGCTGGTATTTATCCCAGTGCTTCAGAGTGAAGCTAGTGAAAGCTGCATGCACTTTGTGAGCTTCATTGGAGGACAGTTCTTGTTGCACCTGTAGCTAGATTCGTGCTCTGCGAGGGCAGAAGCAGCAATAGGAAACCGGAGAGGTATTTGATAGAGAAGAGAAAAAGAGGAGACAGAGGTACAATATGGCAGCCTATAAGGTGTAGCAGAACAAAAGTCAGATGTGTACCTTCAGGGTGGGTATATGTCACCACTTGTGGACAAGAGAGTTTAGGAGTAGGTTTGAGCAGTGATGTTAACCATCAAAACCACACAGGTTATGCTGTATCCTCTATGGATTTTAGCCACAGCATTGTCTGCCCCATGCCTGCCCCACACCATTTGTAGTTAGAGCTGGGGGAGATGGATCATTGAGGGTGATGGTTGGACCAGATGATCTTGAAGGTCTTTTCCAACCTTTCTGATTCTATGATTTCCCCCATTCAATGAGGATCTCAAAAACTTGAAAACATTTTCTTATCACAGCTCATTTCTACCAGTCAAAAGTCTGGGGAAAAAAAAAAATTGCATCCTCTTCTACAGAGCCATAAGGTGTAAAAATTTCAAATTATGACAGTTTTAAATATATACAGTAAAAACAATTTCAGTTTTTAGCATTATATTTTAGAGCACATTGTTTTAATTTAATTTGCAAAGTCACAAACATCTGTAACATTTGTACCATGTTAATTACAGTTAAACAATTGAGGGTTTTTCTTCTTGTTAGTTTAGGACTTCTTTAACAGCTATTTTCCTGGTTTCTGAGAACCTAGCGAAGTGTGGAGTTTGAAACAGAAAGCAGCCTCACACTTTCAGACTTCTATAGTGAGATGATGGTGTTAAAGACTTCAAACAGCAGCATGCTTTTTTTTCCTCATAAGTATACAGTAGATGCTGATTTTACTCTAAGATAAAGGTCTTTGCGTCAGTTGGTCTTTGATGATGATCATTTGTAGATTGAATTTGATCTTGTCCCAGTTGTACCTTGGAGTTGCATCTGGACTTTGAAAGAACTATAGGGATTTTTGCTCAGAATCCAAGCTGAAACATAGGATAGTGATTTTTTATTTTTTCTTTTCCTGAAGAACACCATCCCTGGATAGCACAGGCAATGGGATGGATCCTGAATGGATCCTGAAAGTACCAGCAGACTGGGGTTTTTTGGCAGTCACGAGGACTACCTTGGGCTACCAAGGCTAGCCTCCTTAATCTCTCTCTAAAATCTTCAGGAGGGCAGTGCAGAGTGGGATTTGAACCATGGCTTATGCATGGTGGTGCGCAGGTCTGACCTCTCCATCCTACAGAGAGTTGAACTAGTCATGAGAACCGAGGTGGCAGAATCAGTCTCACGTATGGCACAGGCAGCACACTCCCCTGATCATGTGAGGAAGCCCTTTATAGCATCACATCGGTTGCTCACACCAATGGTGTCAGACCGATACTCAGAGGGTGTTTCCTCCCAGTACTCTACCCGTCTCTCTCACTAGCAAACGTTGGAGGGCCTAGCAAACAAGTAGTCCTGTCCCACCTGTTGAGCTACTGTAGGCAGTGCAGACTGGTGCTTTTCAGATCTTTTAAGTGCATGGTCTGTCTGGATTCTGCATGTGGCTGTGCTTGTATGGCCAGAAGTCTGTGCAGCATTTTTATTGTGTGTGTATTACATGTACTTAGGAGTCAAATGTCTTGGATTGCCCTTCCGTTGTGGTCTTTGTGCTACAATTTTGTCATCTGTTCTGAAAAAAAAGCAAAATAATAGTGCTTTGACAGACTGATTCATTAGCAACTGTAAGTGCTCTGATATCCCAAGAAAAGGCCCTCCAGAAGTGTGTTTATTCTGGACAAAAAGGAAATTCTTTTTTATGGGTTTGCTTGAGGCTGCAGGATTCTTAGGCAGAAATTGTGTCCTCAGTCTCTCTAAAAAGGGGGCAACAACTTCCCAACCTGTTAGAAAAAAAAAAAAAAAAGACTGCTTTGGATGTCAGAACTAAGCACCGAAATAGCTTCCAGCCTTGCCTTTTGATAACTTGTTAGCACAAGAGCTCCAATCCATCCAAGAAATGTGAACATTCATCTGATGTATCCATCCACTCCCCCTACTCGTGGCTAAAAATGTGCCCTTTCCCCTCGTGTCCATCACAGTTCATTGTTTCGGGTAGGACCACGCCAGTTGCTTGTTCCTCTGCCCATCAGCTGCCTGGCAAAACTGACACACCATCTGAGCAGCAAACACCAATCTCAATACAGATTAACTTGAACTGCGGGCTGAATAACAAAACCTATTCCCCCTCCCTCTCTCTCTCCTTGTCTTTCTCTCTCTTGTTTTTCAAGCACACTCTCTTACCAGCTTCCAGCTGCCTCATTAGAAAGAGCAGCCTTTATTCTGTTTCACCTGTACTTGAAGCGCTAGCATTTTCTGATTGTCGAGAGAACGGTTTATGTACTCTAGGGAGTGATAAAGCTGTAGGAAACCTGACAGTGGAGGGAGCTGGATGACGGTAAGGGACAGTGTCCAGCTTTTCTTCTTTTTCTTAGTGACCAGAAGCAGGTCTGAGAACTGTGAGGCACCGTGGGATGAGCTGGTTTGGTCCCCAGCAGGGTGGGAGAAGGGGTTGTTGATGAACATCTCCAAGCCTGTTGTGCAGAGCCATCCCTCCAAGTGCAAAACCACATGGCAACCCCGACCAGCTTTCGACCCCACACCAGAGGTTCCTGGTTTGCTCCCAAACGGGAAAGAATTTCCCAGATAGCTGCATACTTATTGTATATATGGGATATTCAGGCAGTGGCAGGAATCTGCTTCAGGTGAGATGCTGGGGCTTCTGTACTATTGCAAGATTCAGAGGTACAAATTTGGGGAAAGTTTTGAGTACTGTCATACCTGGTTGCAGTATACGGCCTCAAAATCTGTTCTTGCCTTCCTACGCAGCTGCTTGCTCAGACAAAAACCCAGCACTACATTTATGTTTTGCAGTGGTGAGTGTCCAAACGTGTGGCAGATAAAATCCTACACAGAAAACTTAAAGCCCTCATGTTTCTTACTCCCCCTTAGGCACTGGGAAAGGGGTGTATTGTATGTGTAGCACTAACCTGTTGCACAAACTAAAAAGAGGTCCAGGTTTCCACGGGTTTACTGAAAGGTATGGTGTATACCCCTCATCTCTCGTTGCATTATTTGAGGGACTGGAAGTGTGGCTTGAAATCTCTGTGCTCTGCTGGGTTTGTATCTTCTGTTTATTTAGTTTATAGCCCCTTAGGGGAAAGGTCTGTATTCTACAATGTGCTTGTACAGTTCCCAACACACTAGGCCCGGGCTGCTGTTGGGGCCTTTAGTTGCTTTCATAATATAAATACAAACATTTATATATGCTTCTTTAAAAAAAAAAAATTAAATTCCAATGAATTAAGGAGGATTATTTAGGAAAACGCTGTGTAAAGTTTAACCCATCTTACAGTCAATTTTAATAACAGATTTTACACCGATCCCAAATGCAAAGAGAGAGCCAAACAACAGACATTCCAAATTTTGACTGTATTTACTAAGCCACTGCAGACCTGCATTTGGTCAGAGAGTGATTTTTAAAAGGTCATTACAAAATCTGTATGATCTTCAAATGCAAAATAATATTCTAATGCTCTGGTTGCCTGCACGGATGCAGATGAACACCCCTGTGCAATTCCAAGAGAAGTTATGAATTTTGTCTATCTAATATGCCGTAGTTGGTGCTTTGAAAATGCCTTGGAAGCATTTCTTGCTTCAGAATATGTAAATAACGTTAAGGTTCAGGGACCTCAGAAAATATTTATGCCATTATGATTTTCTCAAAGCAAAACAAAGGGACCATCTATGATGTCTGTAAGAATAAATATGCCCTTTAAATAGCATGTGAGCCCTCTAGTGGGATTCACCGTGCTGTTCTAGTCCCCAGGCAGAGCAGCAGGCTGTTTTACCTGTCAGTGACAAGCACAGTCATTTTAGACCCCAATGAGCCTTAGTGTTCTACTCATGCAGCCTGAGTTTTGTAAACCATATATCTTCTTCCATCCTCTTTACAGCTGTCTCTTCTTTCTGCAGACCTATAGTGTAGGCTACTTTTCTAGTGTGAACCTCCTTCTCAGATATTCCTTACACTGGGTGAGTAAATGTGAGGCAGGGTTAAAGCTAAGGTTCAAGGAGCCTTGATTCTGCCCTGATAGCTCCGTTCCTTGCCCATAAGAGGAGTCAGAAGCAGAATCACAGTGTGTCTGTTCTTACTTCCTTCACTGAACAACAACAAAAAAATTATTTCAAGTTTAAATGTTAAAGTTGAGATGACCAAATGGGGACTTAGACAAAAAGTGGCATGTTTAAAGAGAAAAAAAAGAAAAAAAGAAAAAAAAAGATGGGAAGAGAGGAGGAGTGGAGGAAGAGAAGGACAGAAAGAAGGAGGAAATATCCCAGTGGTCACAGCTGAGTCAGGTTCAGAAATCACTGAAATCCCTTATTTTGCTTTTTCGAATGAATGCCAAAGGTGATTCCTAGACAGAGGCCCTGGGACAGTAATTGCTTTATTTCCAGGTATCTGGAACACAAACTGAAGCTGTACAGAGGATTTATTAGTCAATGCCAGGCTAGCTGCTTGTCCATTTTGGCCAGTCTAGCATAAACTTTCAGAAAACACCAAGCTCTTGGCATCCCCAGAGACTGCTACTGGAGCTGCTGGAACGAAGAGTCTTTGGACGGACAGTGGGAATGAGTACTGCTTCATATTCCTTGGCCTCTGTCACTTCCACAGTGAATACACTGAAGAGATTTTGTGAAAGAAGCCTATATCCCTTTACCTTAGTAGATCTACAGCGTTTTCTTCCCCAAACCTGAGCAACTCCAGCATGTATAGCCACTTGAAAGTCTGCAGCAGGGGTCTCTGTGAATAGTCAAGGATTAACCTGGCATCTGAAATCCCTTCGCACAAACCATTTCAAATAATGAGGAAATTTTTATATAGCTCAAAGTCTGTTTGTGGGTAATGCATGAAGTAAGAAAGGAGCTACATCCAATGAATACGCCATTCATGGCTCACAGCTCCCTGTTCTCATTTGATACTGTAGTTGTTCCCATACTGAATTCTTCTTTGTATGGCCCACAACTACAACTGCCTTCTGCTGGGACACTCTTAAATCCCTCATCTTAGAACAGGCTGGGGCAGTACAGTGATGGACCTCCATGAGCTGCAGAGATGATTCAGTGCTGTCTCATTTCCCAATAAAAGTCCCAATATGGACTTGGTAGGGAATGCTGGGTTTCCAAGGACACAAAAGTAAGGATCTTCCTGCTTTCTGTCGTTAAAGATTTCACAGTATTTTTCTTGAGAAGGGCAGTTCAGTCTCCTGCCCAGTTATGTTTCGGTAATGCTGTTCCCAGTTATGTCTGTCCTCTATTATCAGATTTCCACTGGGGTTAGCTCTGGATCCAGCCGTCCTGAAAACTTCCTCAGAAGGAAGGGAGGCATCCATATGTCCACATGGACCAGCTCTGTCAGGTGTGTGGAGCACATGTAACATATCCCACAGGGTCAGTGGAGCGGCCTCTCTTCCCCTGGGGGATGCTGGGGGTAAATCAGTGCTTGGCGAGGCCACCTCAGTCCCTATAGCTTCTTTTGAGATCACAGCCTTGGATATTTGTTGATCTGTTTTTGGCTTCTGAGACATACAGAGCAAGTCAGAGGATCAGCAGGGCCCTAGCTGCCAAGCCAAGAGAGATGACTGCATCTGCAAAGTGAAAAATGATCACAAAACTGCTGAGGAGATATCTTGCAGTGTCGGTGTTATTTTTGTTGCTTCGCTGTGTCGGTCATGTGGATGTGCATGATTCTTAGCAGAGAGTAAAGGCAGCCAACAGCCCCGCGTTCTGTCCATGTGTGCCACTTCACGCCATTGGAAAGAGGGTACGCTCCTACACAGATACGTTTTTTGGAAGATGTGCTTATCTGAGAGCCTGGATATATCCTGTTGTTCTGTATGAATATTATATAAGCAACGATTCTAGCATAAATATCGCACATCTCAGCTGAGGGGGTTGTTTTCCTGGTCACCTACCAGCCCTGGTCCGCGCTGAGTCTTGTCAGGACAGCCTGTACCTCAGGAAAGAATAAGATCCTTTGTGCTGCTCCGGGGCTTTTCTCTGCCAGTACAGGCAGCATTTAACACCTGACACAGAGAATTTCAACAGAGAGTTAGAAATGATCACATTCCCTGTGAAAATCCTGGTGTCCCTGCAGTTGCTCAGACTCTCCTCTGACTGCCACGGGGACATTAAACCTTCAGCAGTTTGCCTCTCTGAAGGCGGATTTTGGTTCCCTGCCTGGAAAAACAGTAGGCGAAATAGTAAAACCTTAAATTCGAACATGTGTAAGTTATACATCTTATTTCCATTTTCAAGCAACATTCCCTCAGCAAGACATGAGGAAAAAATTACCATCTGCCTTAGAATATCTCCGTGGAGCATTTATCTCCCAGCCATGATAACTGAATTTCAGTAATTTCTCCCCCCGCCCCCTCCCTGCCATTCAGATTAAGAAACAAATTTGTTTAGTGTCCAAACTTGGAAGTCTTGCCAGCTGAACTCAGAGGGTGGGATTTGGTGCACTGTCATAGTTCTTACCCTTCAGCAAATGGTTTCCTCCCAAGCCACTTTTCTTCTGGCAGGGAAGAAGGATGGCCGTGCGATTAAAGCAGTGGGCTGAACTGCGCTGGATATGGGCTCTGTGCTTGCTTTGCATAGAGGTTGCACACTAATACTCCCTTGTAAAGATGAGAGCAATAATCCTGCCCTTCCCTAGTACATTCCTCAGGGCTGGGATGCTCTCTGTGCATGTGGCAGGCTGTAGACTGGTATTTTAAGTGACCTCTAGAGCTAAAAGCAAGAGTTACTACTGCAGCTGGAGAAAAACAAAATCTGCACTCCCTATCTGTGGTTTGTAGGCTCATAATTCTCCCAGAGCAGGACAGAGAAAGCCTCCTGCTTGCCAAGGGTCTGCATGTAGTCCAGGTCTTCGCACAGTGCCACCTGAGTTGCTAAATGTTCCCTCCTCATCACTCCATCACCTCAGAAGTAAAACTGGGGCCAGAGCCTTTTTCGCACACGGTTTCTGTGGTCTGCAGTCCTTGACTCATGCCTAAGGCACCTAAGATTTCTAGATTTCCTATCCAAGTAATAGACAAGCCTGGGACTGTTTAGCTCGTAAGAACAGGCAAGATCAGTTACATTCAGCTGTGTCTAAACAAGACCCTTTCGATACTGTGCTAATGTCGTTGTGTTCTCCTGCGACTGTCTGGTCACTTTGGCATGGGTGTTTTGTGTCCTGTCTTACTGACATCGTGTCACCGTGTTTCTGATTCACGCTGCAGAAATGCCTTAGGTCGGGAGGTGAAAAGTACAGCCTTTTTGTCAATTCCTAGACTCACCTGCCACAGAAAGACAGCATGCTGAGTTGTTTTTAACACAGTACAAGAGTGGAACAGTCCAAGAAGGGTTTCTAGGAGCATAAAGCTGTGTCTGCGGGACTGCTAAGATGTAGCTGAGTGCTACAGGGTGCAGAGAGGGGGCAAGTGATGGATAGACCTAGGACCCGGGTGGTAAGGACTTACATATACTTGTTTTTTATCTGGTTCATGAATTTTGATATTTCAGAGGTTTTGCATGCGATCCTACAGCTGCTATTGCCTTTGACTGAAAGTCGCTCCTCCTTGCACTTCCAACTCTTTCCTCAAGCTGATTTCACTATCAGAGATCACTTCTATGAGACGTGTGATTCATAGAACACCTTATGACACTCATGTGCCAGGCCAGGAATGGCCTGTCCCACATCTACAGAAAGTCCCCTTAACGTTTTCCTTCCAGGATACTTGCCATTTCTGTAACCCAGATTTCCTTCTGCTACGGTAGGGATGAAAGGTGCATAATAACGACTAGTCATCTGTTTCCTTTCACATTTCAGGGAGTCCCCTGTAGATTGTAGTGTGAACAAATGCAGCAAGCTCGTCGGAGCAGGGACAGAGTCCAACCCAATGAGTTACAGCACCTACATGGATGAGAAGAATGGGCCTCCCCCCAACATGACCACCAATGAGAGGAGAGTCATTGTCCCAGCAGGTACCACCACCATCAAACTCTTTGTGTCGTGTTTCTTTGGACTGTCTCAACTATCCAGCTGAACAGATAAGACTTATTTATCTACCCTCTGAGGAGTTCTCTTGCTTACAAACCATGTAAAAAGTAAGGAAAAAGTCAGAGTTTCTGGCTAGTAAGAATTTCATATGTCCCAGTATATGATCTACCTCAAATCAGAATAAGAAGTGAATTATTACTTCTTTTTTTTCCATTCTTTCTTTTTTTGCAATGTATCAAAGTAGAACCTGCAGTGCTTCCTGGGACATGCATGGTGTGATCAAACAGTGAGTTCATAGGCAAGAACAGGCATGAAGTGCACCCAAATTATAACTCCCATGGTTCTCTGCAGGATCCAGATGCACTATTCATGTCATGTTGATTCAAAATGAACTATTATGTTTTCATTTTTTGGTTGGAAGTAGAAAACTAGAAAATTGTATTTGCAGAAACTGTGTTAACCTTCCAAAAAATATTACAAGAGAACATTCCTGTCCAGTTCTCTGTTTGATATCCACATCTGCTGTCTGAAATTGGCGGGATGCATTAAATGCATTTGGATAGTCAAGGATGAGAGCTGCTGTGGCAGGCAACCTGTGAAGTCTGAACCTGAAATGAGAGGGAGTCCTTCCCTGTAAAGTTTATAAACACCGTACATGCAAACAAGTTAGCCTGGGAGCTTTCCAGCAAGGGAAATATTGTAAGTCAAGCCCTGGCCTGATTTACATACCAAAACTTCCACTGATTTCATGGGGGGGGGGTCTGGCTTTTCACACAATGTGTCAAGGGTTGTGGCTGATTCAAGCAGTTGAACTGTTGGCAGAAAGAAATGTACTCGTGGAATTCAGCTCTGTTTTCTGATCGTGGCTTGACCACGAACAGATGACAATTCCCAAGCATTTGTTTGCCATTTAGGATGAAAAGGAAAAGCTTGAACTGAATGTAGTGAAGGGAAGCCAATAAAAGATTGACAGCAAATCTCAAAGTACCATTTAAGCCCTTGTTAGGATCTGCTTAGAGAGACTGGCTAACCTAACCGGTGGCAGGATCAGATATGTTGCCTAGAAGGGTTTTAGCTGATACCTGCTAGTCATTATAAGGGATGCTAAAGATATTCAAGATGGAACATTTATCCTGCTCTTTGCCATGCTATTTCTGCATATTTAAAAAGACCCAGGGTGGCCCAAAGTTTAGCGTTATTGAAACAGGGGAAATGACACTTAGTGCCCTTAGAGGAGGAGAAAAAAAAATCTCCTCATTGAAGGAAAGTGAAAAAAAGGACTTATTTTTCCCCTTGTGACCATCTACAAATCAAAACCTTGAGATACTTGTGAAATAGCAGTGATTTACCAGACTTTGGAAGACAATAATGAACATCATCCCAGATCTCTGGCTGCAGGATATGAAGCCCAAATCATCCAAGAAAGGCATTTGGAAATTTTAATGCAATCCAGAGTAAAGATTTATAGTGCATTAGGGTGAAGATAGGCAAGAATAATGTCACATTAGGCTTGCAATAGTAATAATAATGAACTCTAAGCAATGTTTCAAGAAGGCAGTTTTTCAGAGACCATTCAGTGTCTTTTGCAGTGATAAATGGGCTTGAATCTGAAAGTCAAAAGTGTTTGTTTAAAAAGAGACCACAAGTTCATGATGCCCTCTAAATGTTGGTTTTTTATGAAACTCGAGACAAATGAGTCTTCCAATTAAAAAAAAAAAAAAAAGAATTCTGCCTTGAATACATGCACTGTAAAATTTACAGTTCTTTTCCAGGGCTTAGAAAGGAGGATTTAATTTGGTTGTTGCTGAAAGTTAAAGGAGGTCTATCTTTCTTTCCCAAAGCAGACTTGCAAATGTATTGGGTTGTAGGTTCAATGTCTAGAATTCAGCTTTAAATCATTTGGGTTAACTAGAAATTCAGTGAGGAAATGTCAGAGTTATAGTTTCAATATTCCTTGTGCTTACTTCTCCATTTTATGCTGTTAGTCTAGAACTTAGCTGCCCAGGATTGCACCAGGTACAGCCACTACCTGACCCCTTGTGTCACAGGATCGCTGCAGCCCAAGCACACGTAGCTTACAGTCCTGGACCGAGGCATTATTTTACACACTATACGTGTGGCAGAGGCATTTCTTGCCCTCTCCAAAGCACAAGTTACCAGCTGTGTGACAGCTACTTGGTTTTGATCCATTTTCTCTCCTACCTTGTGACTGGAGGCATTTGAGCTTTGTTGTAGAGGAAGGTACCGGCTCCAACAGCCAGATCAAACTTCTCCAAAATTTAGGCTTGACTTCACAATCCTCCCCAGCCACAATGCAACATGAATTTGGGGCTGAAATTTTTAAATGGCATACATGGGGAGAAGTAGCACAGGAAATATCTGAAAATGTAGATATGCTCTGAAAATGACTCTGTAAAAACAGTATCATGGCACAAATTCTTGCCATTACTTTCTGATCTACTGCTCTTTTCAAAACTCAAAGGATGATTTCTTTTTTTAACTACTGATGCAGCAAGCCATCACCACGAGGTCTGAAATTCCAGCCGGGTTCAATCTCTCTCTTACGTCATCGCCAGTAATAAAGATTCCACAGCTGGAGCTTTGCTGACAGTTGATAATGATGCATGAGACAGTATAAAATCCACATTGCCATCCAATAGCTGTGTTGGTTTTACAGGGCTTGCGGAGGTAGAATTGTGTTCTTGTCAGCAGGGTGAACAAATGTGACTCAGAGATACATGGCAAGCTGTTCTGTTTAAGCAATATTTTTTTTTCAGAGTCCCTTTGCTGACCGTAAATGCCGCCATCCTCAGACTTTAAAATGCCATCTGTTGGGACCTTGTAATGCACTTGCGAAGGATGGTGTGACTTATACAGCACTGATGTAATTACATAGCAGTGCAGAACTGAAGCTGTGACAAGCATACGCTTTCAAAGGGATGAGCTTGCATTTGGAAGCTTTTTATCAAAGAGAGACCAGCCACAGTCAAATGCCATTAAGATTGTTCCCAAGCAGTAGGTAGAAGTTTAAGGCAGGTGGGAAACAGTCAAGTGAACTTATCCTGCGAGGGAGTCAGTATGATCAGTTTATGGGCCTTGTGCCCTCTTCTAGCACAATTCTTGCTTATCTTGGCAAAATGCTTTAGAATCAGTAAATTAAATCCATTTGGTTGTAGAAACAACGGTTAGTGCTTTGGTTGGGCTACACTGAGCGCTACAGGCTTGAGGCTCACATATAATGTTACCATCCTTTGTGCTTTTCTGCCAGATCCCACCCTATGGACCCAGGAACATGTGCGCCAGTGGCTGGAATGGGCCATAAAGGAGTATGGATTAATGGAGATTGACACCACCCTCTTCCAGAATATGGATGGCAAGGAGCTCTGCAAAATGAACAAGGATGACTTCCTCCGAACCACCTCCCTCTACAACACAGAAGTTCTGTTGTCTCACCTCAGTTACCTCAGGGAAAGTAAGTATTGGCCTGACTCATCCCAGCCCTACTGTGACATGCTGATAAGTTACATACAAGTATTGAAGTTCTGGGGCTCTTCTTGCAGACAAATAGTAGCAAGGATAAGGGGAAAAGAACAGAGAAAGGCAAACAGAGAGTGCAAACAAGGAAGAGAGGAATAAAAATCGGGTCGGAAAGCTTATTATAGCTTAGATGGAGTTAGTGGAGCTACAAGATATCAGGGAGGTGAAGAACTGAGCAGAACTCTTAAGAAGATTAGATAATCTTACAGATAATAAAAACATCTGTGACAATATGATAAAAATACATACATTTGCCGTGGAGATTAAACCAACCATTAACTGATGGGTCACAGGCAAATTATTCTGTAACTTTGCAGTTAGAGGGCTGTACACTTTCCCCCAAGGCTTCTGGTAACTATTGCTTCACAACAGGACCCACAACAGGCCAGAGTTGGAGATTTTCTATATTTCTGGAGACCCACATCTGTTGGCAACAGGAAAAAATACAAGAGCGATTCCCCAGATGTAAGTGCATTGAAGAAGACATCATGCAAATGACCTAGTATTCAAAAACACCCAAGTTTTGTGCACCTCATTATTGCCACTTTCTGTCCCAAACAAGACTATGTGATGGGTCCAATATTCTTTTTTTGCTGTATTAAGCCCTAAAACAGAAGCCATGAGCGGTCTTCTGAGTAACTTGTATAAAAGCCTACTGCAGCAACCCAAACAGGAATCATCACGGTTAGCACACGCTCCTGAGGCTGGGAAGTCTGAGACTTCCTGGACAACCATGAGCATGTCCATAGCTTCTGTATGTCCCCTCTTCATCTATAGAATGGAGGTGAAAGCATTTCCTTTCTTCACAAAGGTGTGCTAAGGATAATTGCATTATGATGAGACCAGAGAACAGGAGCTAAATCCCACATGCTTCAATATTTTTTCAAGTGGCAGTTTTTACAGGAGTATAATTATCTGAGGACTGAAAAATCAGGGGAAGTTGTCATAAAGCATGGTGGGAAGGCAGAAAAAGAAAGAAAAAAGCATATTTTCTCTACTGGGAAATCAAATTGTGATGTAAAGGCAGATGAAGATGTCTTCATCTCTCCCTACCCCTGCTAAAATCAGTGGGAGTTTTACAGATTACTGTGGGACAAGAGTTAGATCACAGATGGGTGCCTCTGTAAGCCCCACCTTTATTTTGTTTGAGAAGCTGAGCCAAGGAAATGATTCACAACAAATAACCGAATTGTTGGATTTGAACAGTTTTTGTCCCTTGTGACTTCACAATTAAAAAAAAAAAAAATCCCGTCCAAAACAATTCACAAATTTCATCCTGTTTCATCAGCAAAGAGCTTCTGGTTCACAGAACACTTCAAGGTTATTGCAGGCACAAATAGTTTTCTAACTAAGGTTCGCATACAGAATTATACATTTTTATGGGAAATCTTAAGGCACTTTGTGAAGCCAGTGTTGCTCCGGACAAACCTGCTGACTTTAGCTGGGCAACTCAGACACTTTGTAACCGGAAACGTTTTTAAATTCCCACAAGATAAATACTCAAGCGAGACACTTTCTTTTGAATTGTCTCATTGATAAGGCTTGAGAATTCACAGAAAGAGATGAAGAAGGAGTTGTGTGTTTTTTGAATTAAAGAAAGATGTGGAATTTGAGAAAGTTGACAGAGGAGTGGGATTCTTTTGTTGATTTAGCTCCAGACAGCATCTTCAATGTGCTAGATATTCCATCACTTGGAATGCTCAAAGAGAGTATTAGAGGAACTGCATCCTTGTTCTCATGGCATAAGCCTGAAGACCTGGATTGAATTGCTGCCTTGACTATTGGCTGCCTTCCATTTATTTTGGAGCAAATTTCTGATTGATCCTACCTAACTTTAGATATCTGACGTACCTAAATTAAAAGTCTGGTCACACTGACCTCTGAAGCAAGAGCACACACTGAAATTCAGGATGGCAGACCCTTAATTCACCTACCACGTTTTATGCCTGAAATTACGTCTTTGCCTGAATTTTTCTGTGCTTCCTTTTTACTTTCTCTAAAATGGAGCTGGTAATACTGCTTTCTTGGTCCTCTTATTGTCTTGGCTGAGATGGCAAAACTGTGGAACGGGGATTGTGCCTCGTGTCTCTCAAGAGCCAGCACAATGGAGTCCTAACACAGTTGGAACATGTAACTGCTGCTGCAGTACATGCTGAATAATAATCATAAAAATATAATATTCTGCTAGGGGAATGCCTACAATGATTTCCATGCTATTAAGCTAGTGCAAAACCCAAGCAACTTTGCTGGATTCAGACAAATTAGTTACTTCACTTTTACTGGGATGCATACGAAAGGAGAATTCAATCCCACTCCTTCCCTAGCTTTTATGATTACAGATTTCTCTCTGTTCAGCCCCTTGGGCTGTTCTAAGACGTCATACAAGAGCTGTCCTTATTAAAGCAAGCTCCTGTCTGAGTGGAGGTCGGGCAGCCTCTGAAGAGCATTCCTTTCCATGCAGCTGTTCCTAGTGCTGCCTAATGACAGTCTGGTTTCTGGATTGCTGGTTAACTCCCTCACGGAGTAACGCCTTCGAAAGGAGCTTATTGTTTTTCCAGACCGATTTCCAGCGGATGTTTAGTGCCGAGCCTCTGAGCTCAGTGCCATGGGGAGATGGTCTTTTTTTCTTGAATTTTCCCCTTTGTGAAGCTGTTTGTTTCAGAGACATCCAGCTCCGTAAATGTGGAGGGCAGAGAATGCGTGATGGCAACAAAACACAGGAGAATCTGGGGGAGTCGGAGGTCTATGGGCTAGACTACATCTGCCCAGTCTCTTTCTTGAAAGGTATTTGTCCTCTCAGGATGTTAAGCGGTATTTGTGATGACCAGTGAATCCTAAACTTTGATTTTTGTTTTCCATGAAACAAAGCTGAGCTGAACTTTCAGAGCTTGTTCACTGGTCAGGACAGTCCTGATAATGAGCTTCCTCAGAAGGTTTTCAACATTTTACACTCCAGATCAGGGTAAAAACATTATAAAGTAGTTTTGGCACATCTAAGTCCAGACTGAAAAAGTAAACTGGTAATATCTGCAAGACCTCAACAAAAGCTCAATCTTAGTTTTGGCGATAGAAGGTTCGGGTGAGCTATTTAATATAGATGAGACTAAGCACCTAAGCACTAAGATCACAGCATCTTTAGCCTTCAGACAGAATCTAGGTCTGGATCAGAACTGGACAGTTGTTTCTTGTTTCTGTAACCCACTGAAGCACCCAGGAATTGACACATCTCTGATCCTCAGGACATTTCAGACCCACAGAACCCCTATCCTTTGCAGTCATTCAAGAGACCCCTGAGTATTTTTTCCAGGCAACATACTGGTTTTGCCCCCAAAGCAATCATATTTCTTGAAGTGTTATTTCAAGTTTCCTCTCTGGAATTGCGAAGCCATGCCTTGGTTTTTACTTTTTGTTGCTCTTCCCTCTGTGCTGTCGGGCTCCAGGCTGACCGACTGCCGTGTCGGTGTCTTTTTCTGTCTGCCCGGTGAATCTTCTCCAGTCAGCTAGTGGGGGGTGGGAAGGGAGATCTGAATGTTATCATGCTATGTTTAGGATGAGCATCAAAAGAAACCTGAACTGTCATCTCCTGTCCTTTTCCTCTCTAGTTATGGGGGTGAGTTGTGTGGGGTGTGTACAAATGAAAAGCGCCTGAAGGGGAAAGAGTGAGACTGTGGCTGGGACTGGAAGCAGAAAGCTGCTTTGTGGTTTTGATCCATATATTAATGCCAAACTAAACTATACAGCTAAATGCAGCAGAACCCTGATTCTACCAGGAGATGTGGAGGGAAGCACACACGGCCTTCAGAAGGTCAGGATAAAAAACACTTACAGGTTAAATAGACTTCAGGATTGTGAAAGCGAGATATGCTGCGAGCTGCCTTGCGAAAAGGAAGGCTTTATGGAGAAGGAACTCTCCTTCTCTGCTTTCCATTCCTTTTCCATCTTCCTTTTTAATTAATGCAGGAGAAATAAAAGAAGAAAGGAGAAGAGCCATAAGATAATATGTCTGATATTAATTATAGAAGAATAGCCCTGCACTTTTTACCAGTGTTTCCAGAAAGGGCTGATTTTATCTAAGCTGTCACTGGCCCAGCAAGGGGTAGGGGGAATAAGAACCAAATGAAAATTCATCACAGCCAAAGTTTTGCCCTAACATGAGGGAGGGAGGGAGCAGCCTGGCCTCTGTCTGTCTGTCTGCTTCTCTCTGTCCTGATCTGTGTCTCTGGCTTTCTCTCTTTTCCTCCTTCATTGAAAACCCTTAATAGGAAACACATTTCCTTTTCTGTGGTGTTCCCACCAGAAACCTCAGACTGTCGGGCAAAGGTGAGAACTTTTAGCAATTAAACTGGGGGAGGTGCTGTCCCCTTCCACTGGTTTGGGCTGCATTTTTTAGCATAAAGTAGCCATAGGTTGATCGTACAAGCTTGTTCAGTGCTATTCATCACCCCACCCCCACCCCAGGCATTTGCAGCCTATTTAGTCATTGAAAGCCGCATTTCTGAATTCCCCAGCACTTCCCTGTCTGGCTGGGGCAAGCGAGGCTGGGTCTTGCATTCAGGATCCACTTCAAATAACCTGGAAAGGGGAAAGTGGTGGACAGGAGTTTCCCCACAGATATTCAAGAAAGAAGCACCAAAGCCAGAAACCATGTGATGAAAACATGAGTTAGGTGGACAAAGCTATTGCAGCTCCTCCAGCAGCAGCAAAACTCCAGCCACGCTCTCTAAATATTTCTAACAATCACTATAGCTATCTGAAACCCTCATGTTCAAGGTATCTCAGGGATCTTTTGAACTCTCCCTCTTAGTTTACCATGTTATCCATCCTGGTCTTCCAAAACATCCACTGACTTGCAGCCTCTGGTAGCATCCATCCTCTGGTCTTTATGAGTAGGATTTGTTTTCCCAGTTAGTGCAGCCCTGGCTTTCAATACCTTCTACCTCTGTGTACATGCTTGCATGTCTTTGGCTTTGTTTGCTTTTGGGGAAGAAAAGAAATCTATAGGAACACAGGAACACAGGACTAATAAGATCCAACACCTGCAACGGCTATTACTTCTGGCAGGGAAATGCCTAATCCTCAGCTCTCACAGGAAAGTAAGACATACTGTGAATGCTATTGAGGGGCAAGTGAGGTCAGTGCTATTTGGGATCATGTGGATTAGAGGAATGTGGGGACTGCATGGTTTAGTCACAAGATCCTAATCACCTAGCATTATGGTACCTGCAAAAGAGGTACTCCTGGTCCTGCCAAAAAATCTGGAGATGTTCAGGGGCAGCATATCATAAACAGAAATCTGTAGTTTGCTACGTGTTGCCTAGGACAAAGCTTATGAAGGACCTTACCTGGGACAGAGTCTCACTGAATAGAGGGACATGTAGATATGAAGAGCAGAAAGTGTCTGTGAGAGCACTTCTCACCCCTCCCATCCCGCAGCAGGATTGCTGCCCCGCTCCAGGTCACAGCATCAGTCCTTACTGAGAAGGGCCCTGGCCCTTGTTAAGAATGTCACTGCCTGATGCAGTGGAAACTTTTTCAAAGAGCTGTAGGAAAAGCGAGCCTAGAAATTATGTAGTGTAAACACATATAACTAGACAACCATGAAATGTGTATTACATGCTGGCTTCCAAGAGCTCACAGGGCCTCTTCCTCCACTTCCAAAGGAGTTTGTGGGAGAGGCAAAGTAAAATGCTTAGGAAGGAACATTTCCACCACAGACAGTGCAAAACAAAAACCCTTCCAATTAGTTCTTTTTTGTGCTCCTCTTGAGTGTTTTTGTTTCAAGTCGGACTCGATGGAAAGACCGCTCTGAACCAAGAAAGCTACTTTGCACAAAGCATGGCAGATGCAGGAATACCAATCAGATTTGTGCAGCTGTCAGCCCAAAACCAAGCATGTGACGCTCTAAAAGTGTTCAGATCCTGACAGTGCAATTCATGTCACTTCTACTGTGTGTTCCTCAAACAGGAAATTTCTCTGTCATAGCGAGAGAGGGCAAGGAAAGCTTCTTCCTTATCCTGTACTATAGTCTGTGCCACTGTAATTTCTAGAGGCTCTGTTGTGTTACATATTGTACCTGTATAAATGTACTATACAACCTCCCCTTTTATATCAGTTTTCAACAGAGGACCTTAAAGTGCTTTGTGAAGGAGGCAAAAGTCTTGGTTTTGATTGCAAGTGCAGAAACAGTAGCACATACGTGACATACAGCTACAACACTTTTAAAAGAACTTCTTACCTGTCATAGAAACTGTGTGCCTAATTGCCAGAAAAATTTGGTCTTTAGATCCCAGAAATAGGGTTTTCTACCTGGCTGAATGGTTCCCCCACTGGCAGAGTACATTCAAAGTGCAATAACTCCTTTTCTTTTCATTACAGGTAGCTCACTGCTGGTCTACAATACTCCATCCCACACAGAAGCTTCCTCGCGTCTTGCCACCAAAGAAGGTCAGTCTTTTGCATATAAATGTCCTGGCTTCCTGTGCTTGTGGAATTATTTTTGGTTGAGTTAAAAAGTAGGCCTTTTTTATAATGTCCTTGGCATGAAAACATTGTGATCAGTGCATGCACGACCTGTTTAAAATGGAATAGTTTGCAAGCCCCGTCCATGCTGAAAGTCACATCTCTGCTTCTCTGGCCAGTGATGTGGCATAAAATTTATATCTGTCATTTTCACACTTGTGTATTACTGAATTGATGAGCTGATGCCATTTTTTCTGTTCTTTATGTGAAACAGTTTTAAATCTCAGATACACAGCAAGGATTGAGACAGTATTCCTCTCTGCATAAATTTGTAGTTGAATGGATAAAATTTTCTCACAACAGATTCCATCACAGAATAAAAGCCACTCAGGTCTTCCAAAACCATTCATAAATCTGTCCATTAGTTTCAACTGGCAAAGAAGACCTAGTGTGTTCTTTTGCCACTTTCACTTTGAAACATTTTAATTTCCTTTTTCAAATAACAGTTGATTCCCAAATCTTTAATCTATTGGAAATTCTGAAGATTCATGGATCATATAGATGGAGTTTAGAAACCTTGAAGTTTAGAGGTTAATGAAACACTTTGGGCTCTGTAAGGGTTTTGATATTTTTATATCAATAAAATATAAATTTTTATTTTTATATCGTTCAGTCAGGTTTTTCAGGTTTTTCTCCACAGCTGCAGTCCTATTCCTTTTTCTTATTTTTAATGAATGGATTCTCAGTGATGATAAAATAATGACAGTTGTTGTAATGAGTATGACACACATCCCTTGCCTAGCTAAGACAGTAAGTCACAATCAGACAGTTGACTTGGTAAGGGACAAGCAGGGTGTTATAGTGCAAAAATCTGTTCCTGTGCTCACTAACTTGCCATGTGGGACTAGAAGCCTTGACTTCGGTCTTCCTTTCGCTTAGTGCAAGTGCAGGGATGTTGTTTTCGTTCACTAAACAGTATTCAGTGCTTCCATTTGAAAAAAAATTGAGGTGAAGGTGTGAAATCTAATGTGTACTCTCATTCTGACAGAGTTTCCTCACCTAGTATATGAACATTTCTATGCTTTTCAGGAGAACATGGCTTCATTGATGAACCACAAGTTTGTATTTCAAAGAGCAGTGGGGAAAAGCAGAAAGTCTCTTATGTAAGCAGCTGGAGAAAGACAAAATCCGATTTCACTGAAAGGCTACAGCAAACTGAGATCACACATTTAACAAGCTTCTACATGGTGTGTCTGGCTGCTTCATTGAGTAACACTGCTCTCAGAGCCAGCACTTCTCTCGTGTTGTACCACACTGCATTTCATCTCCAACATCTGTCTTGGACCCTGGACACAATATCAGTGCTGCTTTTTGCAGCAGCTTCTTTTGTCCAATACATAACCATCCACTTGAGCGCTCTGTTCCCTGGCATGCTGTTCTCTCTTTATGAGACAGGCATTAGTTGATAAAATACGGTACATTACAAAAACAAAGCCATTCAGGTTTTTCTGTGACTGACTGTTTTGATGCTAACAGTCATCTATTTAAAATTAATAAAAGCTTGGCTAGCTCCTATTTGAATAAAGCAGGCACACATGCACGTGCTCCCCCACAATTTGCCCCATAAACACATGCATCCAAGACCATGCTCTTTCTGTCTCAGGCCAGGTGGTTGATAAACATAAAGGGAAGAAAGCTGTGATTTTTTATTAAAGAGAAATGCTCCATGTAAAATTGCACTCCTCTGAATTTTTTATACCCTTTATCTTTCCGAGTTGGGCCTACAGTCACTCGGGCAGAAAGAAATTTGAGGGGAAAAATGTTCCTCCCCCTCCTTCCACTTTTTACTACCCTCCAGTGTGTTTCTTTAGTGCAGCTGAAAGAACTTTGCATTTGATTTCTGTCAGCCAGGCATTTTTACTTTACATGGTACTTTCATCATGTGTCAATAAAGGACTAAACACACCCATGGGATATTCAAATAAAAATTAAGAACTAGCGTAGAAATGTTAAAATCCCATCTTTTACTCTTCAATTTCATCCTACAGTGCATAAATTTCCTTCGCCTTCATTTAACGTTTGAATACTGTTCTAGCATAAACTGACCAATTTCAATTTACTGTAAATGATTCATGCTCCAAATATTATTAGTGAGATAAGATGACAGGATAAGAGACATGTGAACATGACAGGCTGACAGATAAGGAATCAGGGGAGCAGAGTTGAGTGTCTTGTCCAATATAACTTGTGATGGACATAAAACTGGACTTGGAATTTCTCAGTCTTGGTCCAGTCCATTAGAAAATAACATTTTCTTTGCTTCCTTCTAAGGCTTTTTAATGGGCTGGCTTCACAATGATGGTGAAAAGGAATTTAAGGTTAAAAATCACGATTATTTTCTTAAGTATTTTCCTGTCAGCTTCCCAAAAGGTTAAACTTTTTTTTTTTTTTTTTAATGTTAATGCATTATGAATCTAACCCTGTAGATTCACGGTTACAGTAACCCTGTAAATTTTCTTCTCTCTATGCCTGTGAATGAAAACAGACAGTCAAATCTTTCTAGCCACTTTCCCTCGAGGACACAAAAGCAGAGCAGGAGGAGGTGATGGAATAGCACAATGCATGTCAGAGACAGGAAAAAATGATGTTTTCTTCACAATCCCGTAATTTTGCTTGCGCACTCTCCAAGAGCACATAGCTAATGCAAATATCCTACTTGTGCAAATTCCAGGGGCAAATGCATGCTTTGCATATGCTTCCACTGTATGCAACATATTCCATGCACAGACTGTGAAAGCCAGCCTACGTGGCAATAAAAGGTATGGCTGCAGCACAGGCAGATGCAGATGTTCCAGAGCCTGGGAGGGAAGCTGCATAAGGCTCTACCCTCCCCACCTTGCTGTGGGCATAGCAGCAAGGACAGTCAGCGAGGGCAGCACTGCTGTCACAGGCCTGGCTTTCATGCCATGGCTCTGGAGACAGAACTGCCTTGTCTGGCTGCAGCTGCAGGCTTTACTCCTTTTTTTCTTTCCATTTTCTGCCCCCTCACTTCTCTTCTGTGATGCCAGTTCTACACATGTGCCAGAAGAATCTGTAGCACTTCTTTAGGGGACTTGAACTGCTGTCAGGACAGAAACAGATACTGTAAATTTATATGGCTGGTGCATAGGTGCATAAAGCATATTTCTTTTGTTCGCAGATTCGTGTAGGTAGAATCCTGGTCGTGTTCAAAGGACTCTTGTTGTTGCCCAAGCTTCTTTGCTCCTCAGCCTCATAAACACTCAAAAGTATGGTATTTAGCGTCATTGGTACAAATTGTCTTCAGCTGCCTTTGAGAAATAAATTGCTGTAATGAAAATCACCAGTATTTTCTGGCGAGAGAACTATTTTCTGGAAAATGAAACGAGGTTGCTCTCATTGCTGAATGGAAAGATTTGTGTCCCTCTCCCAGCACTCCACGAGAGAGATGGTCTGTTTCATTTTCCGTGACTGTTTGGAGTCATGACTGACCTGCTGTAGGTACTGGAGACACGGGAGAAGAATCTGAGGCTGCATTATCTGCCTAAGTCCCTGGAGATTTTAAATTGCTTGCCTTCAGCGTGGTGTCATTTAAGTAGGGTTCCATAGGGAAATGGAAAGTATATTCGCATACAACGGCATTTAGAAGGCCAGAGGGCTGTGTCCTGTATGCTTGTGAGAGCTCAGGCCTCAGTCCAACCCATTTTTAAAATCCATGCTTACTTTCCTGCGTGTTGGGGTCTGCATAACTCACGTGGTTAACATACAAGCCTAAACGCTGTGCAGGGTTTGAACCCAGGTGCCGATCTCTTAGCAGGGGAGTGCTGGCAACTTCCAAAGAGGTAGAACCGTTAAGTGTTGATGTGTAAAATTACACGTGTCTAACCCGACGTGTGTGGTGCTTAGCAGTATATGCTGGGACGCGCTGCAGCAGGTATTTGTGCAGTGAGGCGGCAAAGCGGGATGAAGGAAGGCTCGGCCGATAAAGGCAATGCCAGCACATCGCATGTGAGAATTTAGGGGAGCGATTCTGTGTGGCTGTTTGCTTCCAGGCTACAGGTTACATATGATCTTGTTTATAAGGCTGGGTTCAGCACGGGTCTTTATCCCTGCATACATCAGGATCAGCCTAAGGCAATATAATTAGCTTACAACAGCGGTAAATGAGGACTGCCTGAAGTCTCATAAATCCAACCTAAATTCTAGCAAATATCTGCCTCTGCAGAAGGATACAGAAAAAGCTGGTGCACTACCTGGAGTTTCAAAGATATACAAGATTTGCTTGTGAATACATGAATGTAAGATACAAATCTTAAGGATTTTGTCCATCGCTGTTACGTGTTTAGGTTTGCATTATAAAAGCGCTCCTGAACAGTAAGTATTTTTGTTTGGATATAAGTTGTATTTGCTTTTTGTTTTATTCAGTTGTTGGCAAATTAAAAAAAGATAAACCAGTGAGCTCTGAAACTCACACAGCGTGGTTTCCCGCGGGTTTGTACCAGTGTTCATTATGAGTTCCCAGGGAAGAGTTTCCTGATGTCGGAGCATTAATGACATCCCTCTCATGCCGATTTCTTGGTACCTTCCAAAATGAGTCCAAGCTGCAGCTTCTCTCCCAGTCCGGGCTGCAATCTTCTCTGATCTCTTCTCTTTCCCAGCAGTTTCTTTTAAATTGGTAGGAATGTTTTAAAACTCTTCAGCACTCCTGCTTGTCAAATTTGGTGACAATTTCAAGTGACAAGTTCAAAAGTTTCGGGGACAGGAGGGAGAGGGGCGAGCAGGCGGCACAGGCGGCACGATTGCACCAGCACGGTTCCCTCAGGGAAGTAATCTCAAACTCCTGCATAAAATTCTTCTCTCGAAAAGCCCATTTTTTCAGGTCTGAAAGGTCGTCATGTGAAAACTACTGACCAGTTTCAGTAAACTCTTCTTTTGGGTATGTCAGCAAGGCCCCTTGTTCACAGCAAAGGTTATAAGCCCTCTGGTCTTATTCGTGTCAGAGAAAGAGCAGTGGCAGCTTTGCGCCCTCTTAACTGCACACGCTAAAGGGTTTGCTGATGATATTTGTGTGCCCGGTGATGAAATATCCCTTATCCATTTTTAGCTTGGTAGCAGAAAAAGGGGAGGCTTTTTTGGTGCTTCTTTTGTTGTGACTGTGTGGCCAAAGCAGGGATTTATGATTTCAGGAGAGACAGTAGCTAGCACTCTTGGATTTTTCTTTTTTCTTTCTTTTTTTTTTTTAATTGTTTTCCTTTGAAATTCCAGAGTTAGTGTTTTGTCTGCTTTCTCCCTGACCCTCTTCGGAGGCAGGCGTGTGTTTTTTCACCAGAAAAACTGGAAACAAAGAATCGTTGTCTTTAAGCTGTAGCAGGCAGGAAACCCAACTCACAAGGGATCACCCTGAGCCAGCGCTGTCCCAGAGTAGACTCCAGTTCTCTGAATTCAACCTGACAGCTTGTCTGGAGCACTTTCTAAGTAACCATTATCCTTCCTTTTCTCCCAGCAAAAGAGCTATTATTTTTTTGCCTGGGGTGCATGGCAAGCAATGTTTTTGCACATGTGGGGGGGTTACATGTTTGCTGGGGTGCAGTCCCTCCTATGAAAAGCTCTTGGAAGTACTTTTGCTGTTTCCTAAGACAAGAGTAAATGTGTTTCCTGATAATGAGTTAAATGGGCAAATGCTGTAAAAACGTTTGCTGCAAAGCGTGCGCATGTGTGTCTTCCCTTCCCTTTTCTCTTATGTGTGTATTGCTGCGTCTAGCTTTTTTCTCTGCGAATATGCGTTTCTTTTTCTTTACTTCTCCATTTGTCTCCGCGCATTTTCAGTACATGAATGCAGCAAACACATTAACCCTTCACTTTCCTCCTGCCCCGTTTGCTTCTGTGCCTGCACAGTGCTGTGAGCGTATTTGTGCACATTGGTGTGTGTGCTTTAGATGAATGTGCATTTAGATGTGCGAAGGGTGCTCAGAAGCATGCCTTTAACAACATGCGATCGTACGTCTGCATTTTCGCTCTGTAGTATGCCTGTCTGCATGTGGCTCTTCACGTCTGCAGCCCCGCATGGCTCAGCAACGCGTGGGTGACTGTGCGCGTTGGCTGGAAAGTGACTGCTTTACAAAGCTGCCTCGGGGAGGGATTCTTAGGACACAGTCTTCATCACGGGCTGCGCACTGGGACTTCTGCTGCCGTTATTAAAAAAAGCAACAACAACAGAAAAATTCTCACTACTTCCTCCTTTTCTTTATAATGTGTCTTTGTAAGCACTGCGCAGGGTAGCTCAGACATGAATCAGGAAGTTCCACCGCTGCACGGCTCAGGGATGTTTTTCTAGCCCCGCTCGCGCAACTGGGGGCTGTCACCTATAGCTCAAAGCAAACTGGGAGTGACTCCAAGTTTGGGAGGCCAGAGCCCTCCTGCGAGTGGGGGAGCAGAGCTGCAGGCTGTAGAGCCGCTGTGTGTAGCAGCTCCTTCAGGTCACCCTTTGGAAATCCTGCACCCTAGTTTTGTGCATGCACTCTGTTAGGCTCCAGATCCTGGCTGACATTGGGACGAAGCGGGCTTCAACACGGTGCTCAGATCCAAAAATGGATCTAGGACAGGAGTTAAACTGGAAAAGTTTGAACGCTTTGGTGTGTATTTCCTTAGAGATAGCAACGCATAACTGGGCTTTCAGCTACTTCCAGTGATTGCCCAGGTTAAACCTCCTCTTCGCATGCATGCTCTGCCTCAGGTTCCTCGTGTAAATCCAGCTCTCACGTAGTCCCTTCTCCCTTGGTTGGAGCTGACTTTGAGTCAAAACCCAATGTTGTTCCAAGCCTGGTCTGTGCTCACTGTGCCAGTTCCTCATCTGTAAAACAGGTTCATAGCAATGCAGAGTTGTTTGATAATAAATTTGTTGGTTTTTTTTTGGTTTTGTTTTTGTTTTCTTAATTGTGAAATAACCAGATAGTCTGAAAATGGGGCTGTACCACAGAAGTTATTTTGAAATTATTTTGTACTCAGCTAGTTGCTTCCTCTTACTGGAGAGACTTAGAATTACCTAATTCCACATATGATCCACATACTGGTGATTCTGTAGCAGAAGGAGCAGGACATTGTGGTCTTGAAGCAGAAACGAATGAGTTTTGTGCTGGAAGGCACTGGAAAGTCTTACATAATCATGAGAACAGCCACAGTAACGTTGGCTGTGAATGACACAGAGCCTGACATATGGCATACATACTAACTAATTATTTTAATTAGCAGAAATAGTAAATTGGAAAGTAATTCATTGCAAGAGAATTGATACTGTGGGTGAGATTTTGAGGTCTCTGTACACAGAACTCCATGCGGCTCATACCTGGGTGCCATAGGCTAATTGTTAAGAGATGCCAAGTACTAATTTGCACAAATAGTTTGAATAGGCCAGAGGATTCCTTGCACTCTGTTCTGCTTTCCCCCTCTGTTCCACCATCTCTGCCACAGTGTACAGCCTCCTGCAAACAAATGACAGCACCCACAGTCTTACTGCTTTGTGCTAAGAAAAACTGCATCTAGGGTGCTGCTGACGTTGTAAAGTTTTGCATGGTGTGTATTGAGCATTTAGCACTTACACTTTGAGCCAGAGTGGGCCTGGGAAGGCCCTTGCCTTCTGTTTGCTGCCATGATTTAAAACAATCCATCTAATGTTTCTAGGAGGAGCTGGAGGTGTTCTTGGCTTCTTTGCCCCTCCAGAAACCCACAGTCTAGGTTTCTTCTCTCCAACTGGCTTTAAACACAACTCCACCTCTTCAATGCGATCTCCAGCAGGTTAAATGACAGGAGTGTGAGGGCTGGACGCTCAGCAGTTTGGCAGGTCTTGCTTACATGTTTGGTTTGCAGCAGTAGTGTTTTTTGTTCCCATGCGCCTACGTTGGGATTTTTCCAGGATACCAGAATAGTGCCAGTCCTAGACACCACACACTACCTCGCTTCGGGAGGAAAAGCGGTGTGGTCCCATGCCCTCCTTTCTCTCTCTCCCTCTCTAAACCAGTTGCCACAAAATAGACCCCAAGTGACCACTTAGATTAATCACAAGTCTGGATCCCTGAGGACACCTGGTTCTGCTTTCCCCATTTAGAGACGCTAATTTAAATTCCAGCCACTAAGCCAGGATCTTTCTTCCTACTGAAGCGGGAGGACTCATTGCAAAAACCAGAATGTATTCAGTATGGAGAATCCCAAGGATTCCATAGCCCGCTTCAGATTTGCAGCCTCCTTCCCCTGATTTGCTACACTGAAATTTGTAAGGCCAAGTCCTGCCTGCTAATGAAATGCCTGTGCTCCCTAACAAAATAAGAAGGTATTCAGGAGCAGTTCATTCTGTATTTCATTTTGGGGGGTCTTTTTTTGTCATGTGAGCTGGAGTCACTCTACCTTTCTTTGTAAAGCACCTCAAGATTCCCTGGTACAGAATCGCTCAATGGCTGCAGTTATTGCTGTTGTTACTACTGAGCCCAGCCAGCAGGACAGACTGGGGCAGAGGCTGCCAGTGTGTTTCAAAGGGAAATGGAGGCAGTGATGGTAAGCAGTGAGACAATTCACTGGGACCTGGGAGACTTAGTTACCTTTATTTTCTTCCTGGCTCTGTCCCCTTGACGTAGGACAAGCCACTTTCCATCTTTTGGCTGCCTAGTCTCCTTGGAGGTGTCAACTCCATTAGGTAGAGACTGGGGAGCTCTCTTTACTTCTTAGCTCCTACCATGCTGGGGAATCCAGATGCTCCTGTGAGTTTGCTGCACATGTGTTTCCCCAGACACCTTCTACAAAAGTTGGTTCCAGGAATAAATCCCACCTCAGGGGATGAAAGCTTCCTGGGAGGCTTCGAGACCCCACTCAGCTCTGCGACAGCGTGAGTTCCAGTGGTGCCTCCCCAGTACCTCCCAGGGCTCCTCACGTGGGAGATGTGACGGGGACAGGATTTGCTCAGGCAGACCTCAGCATTCAGACACTGCTGTGTTACGTATAGTGTTACATTTCAGGACGCTGCTCAATCCGGACACGCAGTCCCGTGGCTGTTGTGCTAACCCAGGCATGATACTGCCCACGGGTCTGACTGAGGGAGCTAATCTTCAGACCAGTCACCCCGCACCTTGACGGTGAACCCCAGCAGTTCACAAAGCAGCCAGTGCCTGGCTGGGAAAGCACTGCCGCTGCTGCCAGTGATGCCATGAACACAATAAATACGCCGCGCTGCTCCTTCCCAACCGTGCTTGGAAACTGGGGTCCTACGCCAGCAGAGATGGCGTTTCAGGGAAGATCCTACTATAGTGCCTAGAGAGTGGTTGGTCCATAAATGACCCAGACCCACTGTATCCATCCTGGAAGAAAAAGAAAACAACTCAAAAAGGAGGATATCGACAGGCCCAGTGCCCGTCATTCTCCTGGACAGGCTAGTAGCACAAAATAGTGCCTGAATCTGGCTTGACTGAAAAAGCTCCTACGGAGAAAGCAGGATGAAGGGGCTGTCAGCACTCACTGAGCAGCTCAGGAAGTACGGGGACTGTGAGCCTATTGTTCAGCTGAAACTCCGCCCCCCCCCCCCCCCCCCCTTGCTTCTCCCCTCTGTCCCAAGCTTTCAGATTTATAAAGCACCATTTCTTTTAATTTGTAAAAAAAAACTTTTTAAAGCTTATCAAAGAGGGTTTGCTCTCTAATACATCATATCTTAAACACAGGTTCCCTAATGGCTTGTTCATTGGACTGCATTCAAGCTTAAACAACTGCTAGGCATCTGGGATGGTCTTCTTGTGGTGTGGAAGTCTGCTTGGGGATTTTAAGCCTGGTTTCCTAGGGAAATGAGCTTGTGGGTGTCTCTCCGTCTGTCCCTAGCCCACAGCAATATTTAAGCCTGTTAGTCTATTTAGACTAAATATGATCCAGAGGTAGGGGGAACAGGAACAAAGTAGCATTCAAGCAGAGAGGTGGGGGGGGGTCTGTGAAGGTGGGCTAGTGGTTCGGTGGGGCCTGCCTTATCTTCCCTCCTGCAGTGCCGTACCTCCTCCACTTACACAGTACAAAGTGCAGCCGTTCTCCTCCTCCTTGTCCCCGAAACTCATCCAGGAGATGCCTGGGACACACTCCTCATCCTCTTCCCCACATCAAGTCCCTCCTTTGTTGTGCCAGGCAGTCTGACAAGAAGAAGCTGCAGAGATCTGGATCCTTTAGCTCATCTCTTGGTCTTTACAGGACAGCCTGCCTGATGGCCAGACTTGATCTCACTGATTTTGACATGTCCTAAGCCTTTTCCCGGCTTTCTGTGTGGCCTAGCAGACTGTTCCACCACTGTGCTATTTCTCATTTACATCTAATTCCTGAGGAATCAATAGACTTTGAAAAGTGTGTTGCACAGAAGAGGATGAGGACGTCCAAATGGCACAGAGGCTGGCGAGGTAGGAGCTGAGGAAAGATCTGGGGGGAGAAAGTACAGGCAACGGTTAGGAAAGGTCCAGAGACCAATGCCACGTGGTGTGTTCGACAGTCGGATTTCTGGGAAAGGCATTTCATCTGGTAAAAGGCAGCTAAGGCTGAGGAAAGAGCGTTTATGCATGTAAATAAATAAAACGATATTTAACCTTCTTCCCAGGCGTGTTGTGAGTATGAATGTTTGCAAAGCTGTGAGATCCTTAGTTGAAAGGTGCTGTGAAAGTGCAAAGCATTATTAATATCCTTTACCTTACTCATAATAGAGTATGCATTCATTCTGGGGAATTTCTGGACATAAACCAGACAGCTGCAGAATGACATTTCTTGAAAGCATCTATGATTTATTTTGTGCTCTTTAATTCCATTTTGTATTGAATACACATTTATCATAGGACTGTTGTTCCACTGGGTCTTTTGAGTCTAAAACAGACTGAGGGACCTGATCCTTTGCTGGTATAAATTGGCCCCTTACTTCACTGTAGCTATTTGCTGATTTACACCAGAAAAGAACCTCATTCCAAATCTTTTAATTGAATTTCCATAGCTCGGCAAGTTTTGGTGTAAAATCCAAGTGGTTTTAAAGACAGATAAGATTCTCCCTGTAACTAACCGTCTGGCTGGAGTTCTGTAGGATCTCTTCAAGCCACTGGGCGTCATGTCCTGGGAACGATATTGTTTTTGCAGAAACTCGAGTCTCTGGATAGGTTCCCTGGCTCTGCCTTTTCCATTTTGTTTTAAACACGTTCAGCTTTAGAGTCTGGGCCTGGAAGCTGGGAGGGCTGATGTGGTTCTTTCACATTGCACGGATTTTTGTGAAAACAAAACAAAAATAGCTTAGTGGATTTGGATTTTTTATTTTTTTTGAGAGAGAGAGAGAGAAAGAAAAAGTTGGAAACTTGCGCTAGCTGAGTGAACACGTTTCAATAGCAATGCCTGTATTGCTCTGATGTTTAACCCTTCTCACTGGTGCGAAGTCGCAGTCAAAACTGAGCTTCATCCTAACATCCTAACATGACTGTCCCTATAAATGCCCACCCATCACTCTGCAATACATTCTATATGTGGAAACTGAGGCAAAGGGACTCATCTGAGGCATGCTAAACCTGGGTTAAACCTGGGCTGAGTCCCATGCACACCGACCTTCCAAGCCAACATTTTAAGGCCTAAACTGTACCCTACAAGGAAACCCATTCAGAGAGGTTTTGAATGATAAATTCAGACAGGCTTAGCCAAACTTCTCCGGAGAACCCAGCCTTGATCCTTTAAAGCCCAAACAGCTGTAGCACACACACCTGGTCAGCACATCTGATTGTGATAGTGTCACGTAATGTTAAAAAAACTGTAGGAGATGCATGCCACATTCTTTCCGTGACACTGTGAGCAAAGCAGACTCCTCCTCAGTGACAAGCTTCTCCATCTGGAGGAGGAGGAGGATGATCATCTATCCAGATGATGGCCTATTTGCTTACCCAAAGCACGCTGATGCATGCGAATCAACCAACCCATCTGTGGCAGCTGATTCGCCTCAGTCAAATTTCTGACCCAAATCAGAGAAAACTGAAAATTTTCAAAAGGAGTCCTGCTACTTTTTGGAAAGGATTTTTTCCTGATTTGAAAATAACTTTTTTGTTGGAAAATTGCTCTTTCTTTTTAACAGGATCACCACGTAAGTGATGCTTCCGTTAAAATCACATAATAGCAAAACTATTTTTGAGGCAACCAAAATGTACATTAGCATCACAATCTGTGGAAATTTCTGAGGTTTTGCCTTTCTCTCTCAACTCAGAACTGCTATGTTGTCTTCAGAATATTTCCCCAAACATTTCTTTAATAGCTCTACTGGTAATACTTATAAAGGATATCCCAGGGGAGAAATGAAAGTCAGAGGCTGGCTGCAAAGAGGACATGGGAAAAGCCAGTGGTTACTCCGGACCTCATCTCTGCTCTCCCGGTCTCAGTCACTGACAGAGCAGCAGCCCGAGCTCCAGGCGCGCTCAGCCGTGGTAGGATTTGCACGATGGTTTTCCAGCAAGGAAAATGCCACCCATGCAAACAGTGGCTTATTTACAGCAACGACAGCTGCCGAGGACTGAGCTGGGGATAAAGTTCCCTGGCAGCGCCCGGCTGCCAGCCAGTTTCCAGCCCTGCTGCTCCGTGCCCGGCCACGGAGCGGGGACAGCACGGCTGGGGCTGTGCCTCCCTCCTCCCGAGATGTCCTGCCGCGCTCTTTGTACCAGCCTGAAACCGTAGCAGTTTGTTTTTCAGTCTGATCTGTTTGCACTGGGGTTTGCGGTTTCTAGTTAGAAAAAAAAAAAAAGGCAAATAAATAAAATGAAAAGAACACCAGGCACATTAAATGAGTTCTTTTCCCCCCTGTTTTCCTCTCTTCCCTCCTCCTCTTTCTCTCCCTCTCTTCCCCTCCCTTCCCCTCTCCCGTCCCCTCTCTGTTTTCCTTTTCATGCCAATAACTAGAAGGCTGTAATTTCAAAGCTGCAGCGGCTTTCCCAGCGCCAGGAGGAATGTGCAAGTGCCTGGGATGTTTCTGCAGGGAGCTGCGCAGCCCTGCTGCGCTGTGTGGCACGATGGGGCACGGGGCAGTGCCCGCTCCTGCCCACCAGCATGGCCAGAGGGGTATTTTGAATTTCACCCGAGAGGATGCTATTTTTCCTATCTTTCCATCTTAAAATAGCTTTTTTTATTGTGTGTTTCAAGTCCGTCGTATGGAATAACACAAAATTTCGTCCTCCTTTCCTGCCCGTTTCTGTCATCTTGGGATAAGAGAAAGAGGGTCTCCTTCTCGATGGGATGAGCTGCACTCTGAACTCCACTGAGTGCACTGACTCTACTTCATGGTCAGAAGGTGTCATATCCGAGCATCGTCCTGACCATCACATTGACAGCCTGTTGCCTGGCTGTGAGGGAGCAGGAGCACAGGAGATGTGGCAGAGGAAAACCAATAGTATATGCATAATACCAAGGCAGTTGGGACCAAGATACAAAGCTAGATTCTTGCAAGTTTTTTTTCTGGGAAGAGTTGATTTCAACCCCTCTGTGCCTGTTGTCTTTTGTCATTAGATCCCTCCTATGATGCAGTCAGGAGAACAGGATGGGGCAGTAATATGAATTCTGGCCTTACCAAAAGTAAGTCGTCCCAACGGGAATCACAAATTCTGCAATGGAAGATCAAAATGAGACTGTGGGAAAGATGGACATGGTTGGCTTGTGTTATGAGCATCAGAATGGTGGAGGACTTAGGGATACTAAGACAAGAGCTAGAATTATGTTATGAAAAGAAAATTGACACAAATACTTTTATCATTGAATCGTGTATTAAAGACAACTGCAGCTGTTACAGTAGAACAAACCTCTGCTACACCCCAGATTTAATTAAGGAGCCAGGATCAGGTCCTCCCTATAAACAGAAACTCTTGGTAACCACATTCCCTGTATTTTGGTGTAGTATTTTTAGGGACAGATATAGACAGCAAGGGCAGATTCTCAATTTCCTACTACTTTTCAGGAAGTAAGATTCCATACAAAGCCAAGCAGGCAGCTAGGGCCCCTACTACATGAGCTGCTACTCACACAACTGTTCTTGTTTCTTACTGTTTTTATTGTGTCCCTGAGTTCACAATACACTCTGGGTCATAGGCTGATATCTCAATGGAAATATCAGTTCCTTGTCCCTAAAGACTGTATTCTAGTTAACCTAACCAGCTGATATCAAGCCATACTCTCCCCTGCTTCCACTGCTGGGGCATATCCCTGTACAGCAGTGCAAGATGGACTCACTTGACCCTCAACAAGAACCTATGAGGTGCAAATAAATGTGGCAGAACCTGGCTGTCAGATTATGCTTCCTTTGCTTTGCAGCTTTGTGAACTACATGTGCTCTAAATGTGAAGACTAGTCTTTGAGTTACAGTTTTCTGTTACAAGAAATGATATGAAGAAGAGGAACAGATGTTAATGTTGAAGTGATTTATAGAAATGGCCATGATATTTTCAACTAAATGTTTGATTTAATAAAACCAAAACTTGTTCGCCTAAAAAGGTTGGTTTAAAAAAGTATTCCCATTTCCAAAGAAATATTGAAAGAAGTTCCGACATAGAAGTAGGTCAGAATTTATACATTAAAAGAATTCCAATTCCTGTTCAAAGCATGTATCTAAACTAGAATGGGAGTTAAGTTATAATAAAAGACAGAAAATGAATGAGGTATCTACATAATATTTTTCCTTGCCTAGTCTACATATTTTCATTTTACAGTGAAATTTTAAGTTTCCAGTGAAACCTCTTATTTTTCTAGTGCAATCTCAAAAATACCAGCTCTTAGGATTAGAAAACTTCCCAGTCACTATTATTCCTGTTCAATGTATCTTGTCTTGTTCTCTGACCATTCCTCCCTGTCTGTTCTAGTACATATAAGATCTTTCCTGTTTTTACAGGCCCTCCTGTTGCAGGGACGCAAAATGTGAATAAGACAACAGAACAGCAACGGCCCCAGCCAGGTAACTGTTGATTGTGTCACCACTGCATTTGCTAAGTAACTGTACTAGATTGGGAGAATAAATGTGTCAACCAGCAACAACCATGGACACAGGACAAACATGCAGACCCTTACAGGGAAGTCTTAGAATTATGAGTCAACTGTGACCCAGCAGTGACAGCAATTGTTCCAAAATGTTTCTATTTTACTCTATTGTCCTTCCCCATTCAAAAGAAACATCCTTGTTTCAGCTGAGTCACATGCAGTGCCTAGCATCAGTTGCATCTCCTTTGAAGCATCATGATATGAAGTGCAATGGGTCCTGAAGCAGTTAAAGGCATGGAGCTGTTAATGCTGCAGCAGTGCAGTGCCTGCTCGCTAGCCCCTCACCTCCGTTGCAGTGATGTTCAATGGAGGCATCTCCAAACAGAATCACGGGGTTCCCCAGTGTCAAAGAAAACCAAATAAGAAAAGCAAACCCTGCTGGACAGTGAGCAGTAGTGTTTCCTTCTAGTTTCCCGAGGGGCCTTTGAAAAGCTAAACACCACCTTCTTTGCTTTGCACAGCTGCTTTCTATCTTTTTTTTTTTTTTAGGGGGTTGGTTCGTTTGGCATCATTTCAATCCACGAGCAAATGCTATAGATCCAAATCACCAAAACCAGAGGGAAGCAAAGGAGAAGTGTAGACATTAGAGCTGAGGAGGCCCCACAAAAAGGGAAGGAATTCATTCCTAATAAATGCATCGTGGAGTTTTCAAGAAACACAGCCTCATTGGAGCCAGTGATAAAACTCCTGTTACTCTCATTTGTCTAACGTTCTGTTTGCTTCAGCAACGGAGAGTTGGGTGAACTTTTCATTGACCTCAGAGGGAAGCAAGCTAGACAGTTAACAAGTGAATTTGAAAATTTCTTCTGTTGACTAGCTATTTTTATAAGAAATATATTTGCTTCTGATTTGTTACTTCTTTGCTCTCCCACACTTGTTTTTTTTCCACGCAGCTAAATGTTCTAATTGACACATAAGTGTAGGGTATGTCCAAAGAGATTACGATCTTTGAAAGCAGGCAAGTCTGAAACCACTGTCAGAACAACAGTGCCATTTTGGATTCCACAAATAATTGGTGGTTGATTGCTAAAAAAGAAATAGACACATCAGGTCTGTTCCGTAGCCTAGGAGAAAAGGCAGTACAAGTGAAGCAAGAAGGTGAACATTTGATCTTGTTTCTAGAATAAATAATAATGAATTGTTATTTCTTTTTGATGAGACAGGTTTCTAAATAGCTTTTGTGTTGTTTTTTTTTGTTTTGTTTTTGTTTTTTCTTTAGATCCCTATCAAATCCTGGGGCCTACCAGTAGCCGTCTTGCCAATCCAGGTAAGTTCCTCTTAAATTCCAGACCACCATTGTCACTTCCATGTGATCTACTGCTCCAGTCTGTACTGAATGAGTAGCTGTCTGCTTTTGGGGTACACTGTGAGGGTCATGGGTCTTAGTAGTTGTGGCCTCACAACCGCTTTTGCAAAAATCACCACAGTAATGTAAGGAAAGTGGTGTGATATCACCTTTATCAGGATAAAATCACCATCCTGAATGTGCTTACCCCAAACTAGTATTCCCAAAGAAGAGCCTTTTAGGGGACTTAATTCCTACTCTCTCAGATTTGCAGCGCAGGTTTGTTCTCCAAACAAACTCTCTGTCTGCTGCGGATTAAGAGCAGGGAAGGCACAAAACATCTCTGAAAGTCACAGCATAGTGACTGTCCCCAGCAGGTCATATGAAGGAAACAATTCCTGGCTTTGGGGACTAAGATGTTGCCTAAATCTTGCTTGAACTAAACAAACTCCTATACTGCTCAGGAGTAGTAATGGAAATTCAAAAAATTGGGCTTAATCATTAGAGAGGGCCAGGCCAACTATAGGCATTTTGCATTGATACTGTTTGCTTACTGATGTAATGTCTGAAGGCAATAGTGAAGGAAACACCCTCATAAGCTTCTTTACCTTTACTGTTAGTATAACCACACCAAATAAAACATCTCATCTGGGGAAGAAATAATCTTATGTATCTCAGATTACCAACTGGCAAATAAACTGTAAGTATCCAAAATAATATCTATGGTAAAGAGTAAGCAATTCAGACTTGAAATAGTCTGAATAGACTTGAAATAGTCTGAATGTCAACCATTCAGAGAAAAATTTTGCAGAACACTATGCTCGGGAAAAGGCCTGTTTATGAATAGCTCAAAGATTTTAAGGCCAAAGGCGACCATTATGAAATCTAATCTGACCTCAAACTCATAAACAGAACAAAGGGTTGACTAACTTGTTTGCTGGAAATAGTTTATCCATTCCTACGTAAGATTTTCTAAGGCTTGAAGGAGCAGTTCCCAGTAAAGATCGAGATAGTCCTTCTGTTTCCTGCCTTTGTCTTTGCTTTTAAGCAGGAAGCACAATGTCATTTCCTTTCCTTTTGGCTTGCTTCTCGCAGGGAGCGGGCAGATCCAACTGTGGCAGTTCCTCCTCGAGTTGCTGTCGGACAGTTCCAACGCCAGCTGTATCACATGGGAAGGGACCAATGGGGAATTCAAGATGACGGACCCTGATGAAGTGGCACGGCGCTGGGGAGAACGCAAAAGCAAGCCCAATATGAATTATGACAAGCTGAGCCGAGCCCTCCGATACTACTATGATAAGAACATTATGACCAAAGTGCATGGCAAAAGGTATGCCTACAAATTTGACTTTCATGGCATTGCCCAGGCTCTCCAGCCTCATCCCACTGAATCATCAATGTACAAGTATCCATCAGATCTCTCCTACATGCCTTCTTACCATGCCCATCAGCAGAAGGTGAACTTTGTACCCCCACACCCTTCTTCTATGCCTGTCACATCATCCAGTTTCTTTGGAGCTGCCTCACCTTATTGGACCTCCCCTGCTGGAAGCATTTATCCAAACCCCAATGTCCCTCGCCATCCCAACGCCCATGTATCACCACACTTGGGCAGCTATTACTAGATGCTTTTATCTTCGAGTGGCCTTAATCAGTCTCATTGGACTTTTTCTTTACTTCTGGTATTTTTATGTTTTTTGGGGGGACCCTTAATGGATAATTGTGGCCTTTCTGGGGCAAGAATTAAAACTGGATATTGGTTATTCCTGGATCAACCCTTTTACTTTTGTAACTTTGCCTCTTGTGTCTTGAACTGAGAGATGGATGCTTCTTTGGGCCAGTACTCTGCATTTTCTTTTTTTTTTTTTTTTTTTTTTTTTTAATGCTTATGTCCTCTGTAGGAATTGACTATGAAGATTGTTCACCATTACCTGGAATGATTATTAGCTTTTTGATGAGAGAAATTTTTAAGAATTCAAAGGAGGTTGACAAGACATAGACCCAACTGTGGGTCTTAGGAAAAGATGACTACATTTTTTTTTTCTCACTTTGAAGAGGGTAGGCAATTTGACCATAAAGTCATGAGGACCTTGGGCTGCAGGGGACCACAACTGGAATCTTAGCTTTAAGGCAGATGAGGATTTTCACCCAACTGGAAATTAAGAAAATATATATATTCATATATATATATGTACATGTATATTTTAAGAAGTAAAGGGCATTGAAGGAACTTTTCTAGGCTGTACAAGTTCAGTAGACTGTGTATTAACTCCAGAAACATCAGAAACCAGAACAAAAAGTAACCTAATATCAAGCACAGACATTCTTTGAAAGCAAAAGTGAAGTAAAATAAATGACAGCAGGCCCTTGAGCTCTGCCAGAGTCTTAGGGATCGCTAAATGCTACCGATTCGCGAACGCTGTGCGTTTGTCAGACCGTCATTCAAAGGGTCAACAAATCAGAAGGCAAATTACTGTATAAATTATGCAGAGTTATTTTTCCCTATATCTCACAGTTTTAAAAGAGAGAGTAAATAAAACGAGTTGACCTCGGTCACAAATGCAGGTTTGTTTTTTACTATCAGCTCAGTTGTTTGTGGGTTGTTTTTGTTTGTTGTTTTTTTTTTTTAATGTAATTTGTACATCTTTCCAATCTGTACATTTGGGCTGTAGCTTTGTACTTTTTTGCTAAAAAAAATAAAAAAATAAGACATGAGTAATGTATCTGTTGGAGATAGTCTTGGTCCTGCAATTGGATCCATAATTGACTCCCAAATTAGCCAGAAACCTTCCAGATTTCCTGGGTTTGTCTAGAGTAGATTTTTTTTTCTTGTATTAGCCTGTCATAGTTGTTTGCAAATTAACTCCATTTAGTTAACATGTTTCTACTGAAGCTGATTGAAAACATACATTGACATTTTAAAGTGACCTACTTCAATATTTTGTGATTATTTTTCACCAAAATCTGGAACTTTGGAAACATTTTAACCACTTCACAGGGAAAATTATCAAATACTTCTCACGACATCTTTTGAAGACTTTTGCTATGGGTTGTCATTTAAATGCTAAACATTTGAAAATTCTCAGCCATCTCTAATTTTGCACGTGTTAATTTGATGATCCACAAATGGTGATTTGGTGCCATAAACAGAAGGGTAAACCACAATCATTCATGTTTTAGAACAGATGTCTATCACGGGTTAGACTTACATCTATAACCTATTAGCTAACTTGTATTAACCGGCAACCAATTAACAGGATCACAAATATCTAATCTAGACATAACCTCTGGGACTCTGTGTGTGTGCAAGATTTGGTCCATGTGCATCCGATTGCAGGATGAGAGCCTGAAACCAGAACATTATAGTCTGCTCATAACTTTAAACAGAAGCACTGATGCCATTATTTAACAAAAAGGAAGAATAAGATCAAGCTAATCAGTTTAGGTCTTAGTGCTTTTGGGATGTTTATAAGTAACATTACTGCAATAATCGCAAAATTTAAGTATGAAGAAATTACCCATGGAAATGGGGCTTTTGCTACTATATATATGCAATGTACTTTTTGGATATTAAAATATATATAATTTTGCAAGTAATCTTGGTGTTTTTTAAAAATGTATTAAGTGTTACAATGAAACTGTTGTATGAAGAAGATGATGTAAAAAATGTGACAAAATAAATGGTGGTTTTCTTCTCTAAGGCATCATATTGTCCCACTCTCTCCCTCCCCTCTCATGCCTGCTGAAAGAGCATGAACTTGCATCTAAATTAAATTCAACTAAAAGGAAAACAACAAATCTCCATAGTAGTAGCAATCATCATCCTTATCACTGTAAAATAATATCAACTTCTTATTCCAGAAAATTTGTGTCTCTGGAGCTGGCGTTTATCAGACCTAATTTAGGTATTGAAGTGTCTAAATCAGAAACCTAGGCTCCATCTTTTGTCCATGTGGGGAGAGAGAGAGAGAGAGAGAATGAGAACGTGATGGAGTAGCTGGAGCTCGAGGAGGTGAAGTGTCTTGCATGAGGACGGTGGCAGAGCTGTGAGCAGGCCTTTGCCCAGTGCCCCAGCGACTGGGTCACAGCCCTGTGCCGAGTGCTGGAACATGCAGCCTCCCTGTGAGCGCCACAACCGACCTAATGGACATCTCCGACTGTTCACTCTTCAGGGTACTCAACAAGCCGTTGGCAGAATGTGTATGTGCAATGCTGTGTGTATTACCAGCCTGCCTGTCTGCTCATGTTTCTCACCTAACCCCAAACCCCAGGGAAACCCAGTGCTCCAAAGCATTCCTGAGATGGAGTAAGAGTCTGCAAAAACAAGCACCGCCAAGGAATCTTCTGATTGTGTATAAAGGTCAGGCAAAGGCACTTCCTGTATTTTTTCAGACACACGGTGGTCCTGAGAGATAGCTTGATCTTTCTGCAGATTTGATAAACCCTTAGAAATACACAACTGCACAAGTACACCATTTCCTTCCTCCACACACAACCTTTTGTTGCTAAGTTTCTAGTACAATAGCTTTCACCGGCTTAATTAGCAAGCCTGGGCTATGAAAAAGAGTTATGTTAAAGAGTGTGTTCAAGCACCACAGAGCTGTTCCCTTTGTGTATTCAGCCACAGTTGCTCAATTTAGCCATAAAAGTGAGTGTTTTTTGCATGTCTCTATTGTTTTTCGCTTCATTGTGATCTGGATTCGTTCTGGCTATGCATCATCAATAGAAGTATCAAGTATTTTCTTCTCATACAATATGCCTGCCCAGTTGCCTGCTATAGGAAAATTTGAAGACTGAGATTGCACAAAAATGCCTAGAGGCAGAATCTGAAGGTTATCAGAGCAAGAAGATGTCTTTGACAGCAAAATCTGGCCAGCAGCATCCTTGGTGGAAAAAAAAAAAAATCACCTCTTTTGAAAACAACCAACAATTTGAGAAGCATTTGTTTCTGGCTGTCCATCTTGCAGCATCTCAGAGGAGCTTGGCTTGACAAGGATGGAACAGCATCCACCACAGCTCAAGTCCCTTGAGTCTCTTTTCATCTATCTCTTCAGGGTACTTGCTGATACCAATCTTTGCTAGTATTTGCTAATATTTAGCTTTAGACAGAGTTTGCAGCCCACTGCAGGCTGCATTCTCATGAAAAAAAAAAAAAAAAGAGATAAAGAGATCGTAGAGTAGAGAGATCTCACACCAGAGTGCTAGACAGCCTCAGACCGGTGGGGCACTTCCCCAGGCACGTTTTAGCATTTTCATAAGATCTTAATAGTTCACATTCCTCAGGTGAAGAACAAGCTATAGATAACACATAAAGTGGAGCAGCCCATTTGTACCCCCAGAAGCAGGCTAACTGCAATGTTGGAAGCCCTAGGGATTGTGGGGGGGATTTCCCCTCCCAACACAAGTTTCTGGGACAAACTGAGAGAAAATAAACAAGGAATGTGATGGTACTAAAGCTACTTTTTGCTTTTCCCAGGAGGACAAGGCAGATGGAATTCAAGTATTTCAAGCTTAAATCAGAAAGTTTACAAAACAGATGGTTGGGATCATGTGATTGTGAGCCATGAGGCAACTGGGATAGCAGAAAATCATCTCTGCATTGAAGTTCAGAACTCAGACCTCACCAGGAAGCCCTGCTCCCATTGAAATGAGTGGTAATTTAGCTATTATTTTCTAGTGGTCTAGTATTCACCCAGTACTTCTGCTCTGCTCCCCAAATTCAAACATTTAATGGGATCTAGCTTAAATACGCAGAACTAGAATTAGCTTTATATGTCACCTTCTCTAAGTGTTGCAGCTTATAGAGTAAGTAGAAGCTGTGATGGCCTTACAGTCTCAGAGCTCCTTTGGCTGGGTTCTATCCCACAGGTTTTTATATTTGAGATGTACCTGCCTCAGTGTCTGCATATCAGAGGAACCTGGAAAGGGAGAACAAAAAGTTATTCTTACTGCTTAATTACAGATATCAGGTTTAGAACCTGCTTTCAGTTATATTTTGGAGAACCCTTTTTATTCCCACTTGATCACTCCTTAGTCCAGAGGATGAAGGCCGCTCCTTAAGCACTTGTTAGATGCTTTAAGTTAGGAGATGCCAAATTCTTCCTGTGTCAAGCATCTGAGATTACTGCTATCTACAATGCTCATAGGCCAGCTGTGAATGAGAATAAGGGCCCACGGAAGCCATCGTCTATACATACACGTGGCAGACTTTCCTTGGAAGCACCTGGCATTATCTGAGACTGCTTACTGATTTCCTACACCTAAGAATTATATTTGAACCCTGAAGGTCAATTTCTAAACAACTTTGGGTTTCTAACAGGCATCTTTGCAATGGAGAGGGATTTTCCCATTCTAAGACGTTCCCATTAGTAAAGAGGAAGTGTTTATATAAATTATTTATAAGTATATATTATTCATATTATATATTACAGTGTAAAAATTATTGTCATTAGGAAAGGAAGGATTTGTCATTCTTCTGCCCAGCAAGCATCTCTGATTTCCAGTCTTAGTGAGACATTAACTACATGGGAAATCTGCTATAACTTCTGTTGGTCCAAATATTTAATGGGAAGCTGGAGTTATCTGATAATATTTCATACGCGTTCTTAATGTCCACAGTGACAGTAAATGACTGTGCCTGAAGCTTTGTATTAAAAGCACTGATGAACCCAGCTGCTGTTTCCCACCCCTACTATCCCAAGCAAAGAGCCATTGGTCTGAAGATTCTGGGTTAAGGGAGCCAGCTTCACTTTATTATACTATTACAATAACAGATTTTTACAAGCTGCCTTGTTATGCTGATATAGTATTTTTAATGACATCTGTGAAATTAGTTTGTTAGACTTCAGCCCGCTTCCTAACAAAGTAGGTTCTCCCACATCAAACTGAGTGTTGCTGCATTTGGTGCTAATTAGAGCTGTAGTCTAGAGGCACATCTGAGACTGTGGTTTATAAATTCACTTCAAAGACCTTATTTGTATACTTTTGCACAATACCTAGCATAGCTTACATATTATGATTTTCATCTGTAAAAGCAGAACTCCTTGCAAATAAAGCTCACGCTTTTCTAACATATTAGAAAAGAAATGAGACTTAGGTCACACAAAGAACTAATTTAACCTACGTGTTAATATTTTCATCTGTAGAAGTAGAAATCCCTGCACATAAAATTCACACTCTTCTGCCAGATAAGGAACATCTCAGAGATCCTTGACAAAATTCAACTCTTCAGGCTCCAAGATTAGCAAACAGACCCCAATATTAAACCTACTATAAAGAAACTCAGGTAAGAAGGAAAGGCAGCTTTCTGAGGTCACCACAGTATCCCTCATCAGCTCTTCACCTCGCGTTCACCAGCAGCAGGGAAGGAGCTGCCCCCACCAAGGCCCTGGGCGAGCAGGTGTGTCAGTGAGGGCCAGGTGTGCTCGCAGCTGAGCAGCCACTTCAACCAGTATGAATGGCCACAGCAAACACACCGAAAGGTCTGCTGGGCAGGGCAAGTGTTCTTGGTGAGGGGACTTACCTGCTCCTTATCCCCATGGCTAGGGAGCAGGCCAAAAAGGAGCTGTGTTTCTTACATTTGGTTGTAACTGCTAAAGGAGAAGGAGCACAGGGACTCTGGCAGTTCGATGCACAGCTACTTCAACACAAGAGGTTTCTTCTTCCTTTCCAGGAACTGCTGCAAACTTGTTATTTGCTTTGGCTTTTTGTTAGCTTTCTGTCTCCTGGAGCTGGACCTACTTTACCCTCCCTGCTGCTGCAAAGCCCCGTGCACCAGAGCCAAGGAGCCCACACGGCGGCCCTGGGTGCTGAGCCCTGCGGGGAGGGCAGCGCTGCCCAGCCCTGGAGCGCCAGCTCTGGGGTCCTGGTGCCCCCATGCAGGGGTGGCAGCTGGTGCTGGAAATAACCCAGCCCCTGCTCGGGTTCTGGGGACCAACATACCGCAACCATGAGCTAAAACAGACTGGAGGGTGTTTCTGTTTCAGGCAGCTGCTCCTTGTGGAGGGGTTGAACCTTAAAGCTCTTGTGCCTCAAGTTTGGGGCCACCACAAAAACCACAGGCTCCACAGACACTGGGGTATCAGCACCACCAGCCTGGTCAGGATAATTTGGGGTGCTGGGGCCTGCCTGAAGCCACCCCAAACCCCAGCGGAGTGTAGGGGGGCACTGAGGGAGCAGTCAACGGCTGCTCATCTCCCCAGCGAGGGGGGAGAGTGGCCCCAAACTGCCCAGTGGGGCGGGTGGTGGTTGCCCCCTTCCAACAAGCCTCTCCTTGCCCGTCCCACAGCTCCTGCTGCTTGTGCCCACTCCCCTCTGGGCAAGGGGCATGTGGTGGTCAGCAGGGGGCACCGGGCAGTGACTTCCCCTCTGGGTGCTGGGGAGGAGTTTTTGGTCGTGTTGGTAAAGCTCCCAGCACAGGAGCACGAAAGTTCATAATTTGGACTTCTGGAGACACCACCCAGCCACATAATGGTTTATGAACATCGCTACGGTGGCAGCAAGTCCTTTGTGCGAGTTTCTGTAGGCTCTGCAGCGTACCAGAAACACTCCCAAATCAGAGGGGGGCTGCAGCTGAGCAGGCACTTCTGGGCACTGTTGCAAAACTAACACAGAGCTAGAACTCAAAGCTTTCCCAAGGTAGCCTGTTTTGCTGCTTTTTTTTCTTTCTTTTTTTTTTGCCTTTTTTTTTTTTTTTTTTTTTTTCTCTCCAGCTGGGGAAACTGAGGCTCCAAGCAGGGAATGCGACTCGCTTGGAGTTACAGAACAGTCACAAAAGGAATATAGGTCTCCCCAGACCCAGCCTCGCCGTTACTAACCCACCTCACCTACCGTAGGCTCTGCTAAGGGTGCTTTAGGTGCCACTGCGGACGTGATGTTTACAGCCCCCAGCCCTCCACTTACACACCACCTCTGAATTCATTGCAGTGAATTAAGTCTCCCAACACTTCTGTGAAGTGGCTAAATATATCCAGCGAGCAGAGCTCATGCCAAAAATAAGTCACTAAATGCATTAAACTTTGTGTAATAAAATAAGGAACACTTCCAATAAATTCTTGCTTTGCTCTTTCAAGATTGCCATGGCTCGCACTGGTAACTTCGCTGCGCCGCCAACGCGAAGCGCAGGACTGCCGCCTGCTCGGGCTGCCGGCCGGCTGCGGAGCTGATCCGGAGGGAAGGGGTGCCACCCAGCGACCAAAGGACAGAAGACACCTCGTGGATGGCTCAGCTCGGTCTGACAGCTCCCCTGCTTGGGCTTTAGCATCCTAGCCTGCCCCGGTGGCGGGTTTTCTTACCAGAACTCTGCAGTAACTTCGTCTCTGAGCTGCAGAACTTACGTGAGATGTGGCCACCCGGGAGGGCAAGGACTTTAATGCTTTCTGTGCTTAAAGCTGGCTAGCGGTTTGCAGATGGGAGGTGGAAAGAGGTGGTCTCATTTGCAGCCTCCCCTTGGCTGTCCAGCTCCCTGGAATGGGGAGAATTTGTCTTTCTCGTGCAGCAGAGAGTTTGTTCAACTCATGAGTTTTACCAGGCAGATGCTTCCGCCACAGGAATGTCAGCCTGGCCTCAGGAAACATGTTGTGTATTCGCCCAGCTGTGGAGAGAGGGCTTTAGCCTTCCTCACTCTCGTCCCAGTGAAATCGTCACAGGGTTATACTTGATTTAGGAGCAGTGACAGTGCTGTCATAGAGGTTCCCCAGGCTGCAGCAGCAAGCTGTGGGCACAGATTCACTGGAGGGTTTAGGATCTTTCTCTGTTTCCCACATCCGTGCTACAGCAGGGGCTCTGCTCACATTCCTTGCATTGTGCTGTGGTTTCCCTCTGCTTGTGTGGGGAACAAGCATTGGGCCTGCACCATGACAGTTCAAGGCAGGGGTTAATTGAAGGGGGCAAAATAAAAGGGAGAGGGAAATAAAGGCTCTCCCCAGCTGAATTCACTTGTGTCTAACCACATCAGTTTGGTGCCTGGGGAGAGGAAGGAGGCTGTGACACCTCAGCTGCTCTCATTTGTGTTGGGGCTTTGCACACTGCTGACTCGTTTATGGGGGAGTAGTTGAGTTTACAAGAAGCACGTACATGCAGAAGTTATCTAGGCAGTTGCTGTGAGCTGGTTAGCAGTGGTGTGCCACATTCCTGCGATGCGAGTCAGTGTGAGTATCTAAACAGTTTGCTAGGGTTTGTTTTATTATTATTATTTAGGGGTCTCTTCACCCATTACTACCAAAGGGTGTGTGGAGACAGCTAACCAGCACGTGTCAGTTTACTAAAAGCAGTTATTTTAATTCATGGCCCTTTCTCCAGCAGTCAGCAGGATGCCGTATTCATTTGCCAGCAGGGGGGTAAATCTATTTCAAAATGATTGAAATATTATGCACAGCTTGAATGAATGTTTAAAATAAATACAGTAGAAGAAACATGTTGTTTGTGAAATGAGAAGATAAATTAAATTTAGTGTAGACACATTATTCCCAAGCTTAGCTGCTTGGCTAGCACTTTCACAGCTAAACCCTTTAGGCCTTAATCCAGCAGTAAGTACATGGTCTGATTTCCTCTCCCGAAGAGAAAGAGACTTGCTTTGCTTTATACCAACCCAGCTGTTAGCCCCTGCATCATACTCCACTGTGTGGAAAGGACTAGTTGTGGAAAGGGCTAATTGTTTCTGCTACAGTATGGACGGATTGCAGACTGGATGGACAGACAGGGAGGGAGAAGAGAACCATAAGGCTTTAGAAAAGAGTGCTGTAGAGAGGCAAAAATGAAACGCTGTCACGGGTAAAGAAACCAGTCTTTGTTTTCCAGTATCGGATCTGTGGTTCCCTCCAGCCACTTCTGCTTAGCAAGATTAAATTTATTTTCATCGTCTTAACTGAACTTTCTTTTAATGGCAGTACGGGTGACAGCCCCCAAAATAGATTTCCTATGGAGTCTGTCCTGAGTGGCACTGTGTGCGGCATGTCTCCCGATAACCTTTTTTCCCTGCCCTGGGACGTTATCTCTCTGGTGACAAACAGCCCTCTCTGGACAGAAAGAGGAAATTCCACTCATTGTTCTCTTGCTGCTGGGCTCTGGCTGCAGGGCTCTATCTCCTGCCGGCTGCATCGCGGGCAGGCGGCACTGGCAGCCGCTTCCTGAGGTGACAGTCAGCAAGAGGGCTTCACTCCTAGATTCCCAGTTCAGTCCCAGTATGATCCCTCTCCAGGTAAGCTTGATAGCTCAGCCATGGTCCTGTCAACCTGGGGTCTGTCCCCCCGGTGCTGTCTCTGTTCGTGCAGCAGCCGGTTCCACCTCTGTAGTGCTAAAACGTGAAAGAACGCAATCGCCTTTCTGATACTGTAGGCAGCAAGGTGGCTGTTGAGCAAGGTACAACCGAACAGTGAGAAGGTGTGAACATCAGAACATCAGATGGCATTCAGAGTCATCAATGGCAAACAGCAATCAGGTGGCGATCCAGACTGAGCAATCCTTGCAGTGAGATCAACTGTCTTCTGTTTGAGTTGTGGTAGCTCTAAATGCTTCTAGGCACAGAATAACATCTCACACGTGTGGTATAGAGGCATAGGGGAAAAGGTTGGGAAAGCTGTCTCATGAAGAACTTAGAGACTTAGGATTGTGAGATAGCTTTACGAGGGAGGTGCCCAAAAGTGCGTTGTTTAGAAATCCTTTAAGATTTGGAGGATGTGCGCTGCCCTTGGACAGGCACTAAAGTAGTCTTTGATTCCTTTTTTTCCCCAGCACTAACATCGCAGACCAACTTTCATTAAAGAAAACAGGATTCATCCCTGTCACCTCAGTGTCGAGGTGGACTGAACTTAAATGGATTATTTAAATGGATTTATGATTGATTTGTTTTTTTCTGTGCAGTAAAGACTATCTTCTTCAGTTAGGGGCATGTTGGTGTGTCTCTTCTCCCAGGGGTGAGGGGTGTGACTTGTAAGCCTTGAGTGCTGACAGTACTGCTTTCCAGGGAAGTTACACACAGGGCAACTGTGCAGGAAGTCTGCAGAGGAAATATAGCAGCAGTTATGGAAGGGCTGAGAAGCACTGAAGTAGCCTTTTGGTGCAGACAAGCCAGGCACTCTTGAGACTTCATTCCACTTCCCTGCTCACTCCTAGATTTCTGTGGATAGCCACTAATCGCTCCCTGCTTGTGCTTTGCTGTGCCACTCCATGTGGGCGATAATGACTGTCCTTCCAGATGGTCTGCGAGGCACTAATGGTCGGGGGGGCTCAGATGCTGTGGTGATTGGGGCGGTAAAAATAGTTTTACAGTTGGCAGTGCTTGCAAGACTGCAAAATCAGTACACTTGAGATACTGGGCAATGTCTGTGAATTACCTTAAAGATCTCTGCTGGCAGTTGCAGCATGCCCTGCAGCCAGCTGTTGGGCAGCCGTATTTAGTGGCTGTGAGCCGTGCTGGGAACAGAGCTTTGTGCTGACCTTTCCACCTAGAAGTGAAGATGGGTGTAACAGCCGTGCCTTGAAGAGAGGAAAGACTGAGACAGTTGAGAATTGGCTTTTAAAGTGCTTTAGTCACATAATTGTTCTTAACATTGTTCTTTGTACAGCCAAAGTACTTTGTCCCACATTACCGATGGCAACTAGGAAACACAGTGATTTGTTCTGAACCAACAAAGGGGTTGATGCTGCACTGGGGCTGAGACCTGAACAGTCTTGGTTTCCAGATGTTTATATTTCTACTCTCACAGTCCATTCATTTACAGAATTGTCTTATCATTTGACTGCTTAATTCTCCCTTTCTTTAAAAACCACTCAGTCCAACAGCATTTTAAAAGGCCCTTCTGTTTCACCAAAGTGGTGAAAATAGATGAGCTGAATTACGTCACTGGAAGAGTTCCCAAAAAGCCTCCCTCTTTGGTCCGTCACTTGGACTCTCAGCAAAAGAACTAGTTGGGAAAACAAAAGCTGTGAGGATGTGGAAATTCACCAAAAAGCTATTGAAGCATCTCGTATTTGAAACTTAAATGTCAAAAATTGTACCAGGAAAATGTTCACCACCACTTAGCTACCACTGAGCGGGACTCATTTGCTATAGAGGTGCGCATTTTGCTGCGGTGAGATGAACCATTTGGAACTAAACCTGAAGTTGATGGTGGGGGAACCTCTGCGTCTTTCCTGTGTTCTTGTTTTAAGAAGACTTTCATTCTTCAAAGAAAGAGATCATTGGTATTTGTTTTATGGGTTTTCTGAAGGATACATCTATTGCTGGGAGTTTCCTGTCTTTTCCCAGAGAACTGCTTTTCTGCCAGGCATGAAGCAATCAATGTATTCATCTCCCCACTGCGGCTCACCTTTCTGGACAATTGTCTTCAGAGATTTCCAATATATCACAAGTAGTCACCTCCTGGGGGAAATGGAGAGAAGAGTATCTGAAGGATGACACAATTAAGAATAAGCTACAAAATTCCTCTTCTCCCATTGTGGTCGTCTCTGCTTCTGCTTGTTTTTCACCTTCTACTTCTTCTACATTTAGCTATTTCCCTGGAAGGAATCAGAGGCTTTCACAGAAGAGAAGCTTTTTTTTTTTTTTTTTTAACTAAGTTGTAGATGCAGCAGGATGGTCCAAGCCAAGTTTTGTTGTTTCAACTACCTTCCAAGCATGTCCTATCCCTTAGTGCTCCATTTCTGTAGATGTACCAGCCTCAAAGAAAGAAGGGATTGTTTGAAAATATTTGAAAGTGCTCAAGTGGTATGGAGCCAAAGAATCTCCTTTCACAGAGGACTTTGGCAACCAGAAACATACGTTTTTTGGAGATTTTGGCTCCTAAGTCCCTTTGTATTTTTTTCATATTTACCTTCTGTCTCTCCTTTTCATGTTCTCATTCTGACATCTGTGCATCTTTAGCATGATTTAAAGTTTCTCTCCATCTTTTCAGGCTTTTTAAGACCTGCATGCCTCTGGGAACTTAGGTTAGTTGGACACTCCAACTTAGCAGCTTCATAAAATGTCCCATAGGTATAAAAATAAAAATTCTATGAAATATATGGCATAGTTAAATAGTGTTCTGGAGATCACTGGTGTGTGGGTCCTCTTTGATTTGAGGCTTATGAGAAGATAAATGCTGTTTTAGAGTTAAAACAAATCCGTGTTTCTTTTCTGTTTTACTAAGTTATTAATCTTCTCAAGATTGAATTCATTATGAAAAAGTGCAGTCTGGTAACTATTTGGAGCTACATTTTTGTGTCACTGGTTTCACTGGTTTCTGACAAGACAAAACCAGGATTGTCATAACCTTTCTTCTCTTTGGCTTTAGCTTCTTTCTCATTGTAGAGACAGAAGGCACAGTGTGGAGTCTCCACAGCTACTGTCTTGCTGAAGTTCTGGAAGTCTACTCTGTATTTCCCTTCTTTGGTCTTGGACACGATGGGAGCAAAGCGATAACCCCAGAGCACCTCTTCTGGGATGTAAGATGTCCTCACTTGACAGGTAGCGCTGGTGGCTTCAACAGTGCCATCTAAAAACACCACCAATTCAAAATCTTGCTGCAGAATGGTTTCTGCTGCTGTGTGGAAGAATGGACTGGTCTTGTCTATGATATGATAAATAGTTAATGGGGAAATGAAGAAGAGATTCTCATTGCCAGCATCAACTATAAATTCTATGTTGACCTGGTCCAAAATGATTGTCTCTCCTTCTGGGGTGATGGTGGTCTTCAAGAGTTTTCCATAGATGTGGCTCCCAATTAGCAGACTCTTCCTGAGGTTCGCTACCCTTATTAGGAGGCAGAGCTTCCCACCACGTTTGCTGATGACAGCATTCTTACTGAAGGTGATGGTCTTAGCCCGGTTTTTGGACCTTGATATCTTGGCCAAGATGGCACCACACATAAAGGAATTGATGATTACCCCCAAGATAGACTGGAAGATGAGCAGGAAAATGGCAGTGACACATTGTTCTGTGACACATCTGAAGCCATAGCCAATGGTTACCTGGGTCTCCAAGGAAAACAGGAAAGCTGAAGTCAGACCATTGATATTCTCAACACAGGGGGTGTGATTTATGGAAGGGTTGAATTCTGGAAGATCTTTGTGTATGTAGGCCACAACATACCAGAGGAGACCAAAAAGAAACCAGCTGCCTAAGAATGCTGAAATGAAGATAGTCATTTTGTATCTCCACCTCAGATCCAGGATAGTTGTCCATATATCAACCAAAAAGACAAACCTTGACTGTTCTACATTGCCAAACTCTATGTTGCACCTTCCATCTTTAGAAACAAGCCTTGCTCTTCGCCGGCTTCGCTCTGTGATTTGGCTGGCAAAGCGTTTCCGGAGGTAGTTGAACATTCCCTCTGCTGATAGGGCTCTGGAGAATGAGAAGTAATAAACATTATGGGTAATGCAGGTCTCATTTACCTGCAGGCAAGACGTAAAGCCTGACGAAGTCTCAAGACACTTGCTTAGGAAAAAGTTACATCATTTGCATATTTTCCCTTTGCTACTGGGGAGAAGTTCCAGTAAGTATATGAAGAAACTAACAGATTCTTGCCTAAGGAGCATTCCAGAAAAAAAAATAATCATTTTGGCTTGCTCAGTAAACTCGCAAAACTTTGAATCAGTCAACTGTTAACATTGTCCCCTGCTCAGCTGAATAAGCAGAGGCATAGAGAAGCAGCTGACTTCATTGTGGACATGAACTGGGAGACCAGGTGGGAAGTGGCTGAGTTTCGAGGTTTTTCTGCTTTCTAGAAGATGAAGTGGGGCCTAAGAAGTATGTGTGTGCATACATCGGCATTAGGAGACCCTGAATGTGACACAGGCAGTGAATTTAGGAAGAAATAATAGAGGGTGCAGAAGGTCTAATCAAGACAGGCAGATGCGGTTATTTTTAGCATAGTTATAGATTGGGTTTGAGGGTGTGAATTTCAAATTCTGGAAACACAAAAGCTGGGACTATTAGGTCAGAATAAAGTAAATGATTATATTCCAGCAACAGGGGTGTTGGATGTTTTCTCACCACAAAGGTAATGCTAAGACTAAAAGAGTCAGATTCTGAAATCCACCCTTAAAGGAAAATGCAGCTCTGTGTCCCTGTTAATTTTGTCCTTTGACTGGCCATGTTAACAAGAGACCCAGGCAATATGAGTCATTGATGGGGAAAATAATACAGATGTGTTCAGACTGGAATTTGGATCAGCCTGCATTTGGAAAGTTCCCAGATTTGGAGTTATTCAGACATGCAGGCATGGGGTGAGGTTGATCCACTGTAGAGTTAGCGGCTGCTGTGTTCACAGGCTGGTCTGGGGTCAGATTTTGACCCACAACTTAGGAAAGTTCTTAGAAGAAATAATTCATTTCAGAACTGATCACCCTTCAAGCATAAAATGTGTTCTCTTGCCAGAGAAGATGTGTTAGATTAGCTAAGCCGCCCTGGAAATGTACCCTGTATGCCTATTTATTTAGCCTTTTGTTTAAACAAAATTCTTCTTGTGTAGCTGAATTTCGCTATGTACTGTAATCTCATTTCTTGGGGGCAAAATGCTTCAGCTCAGAAAAAAATCAAATTAAAAACTTGAGGGGAAACTATTCTCCCTGGTGACTCACACAAAGGATGTTCTGAGTTTACCGCATCTCTAAGGGCATAAAGTCCCCAGCCATGCAGAGATTCGAATGTTTCGGGGACCTGCAGCTACTGTGGCTGCTGTTTGCTTTAGAAAGAGGTGGCACTTAGTAGTGCATCTCAGATAAGGCGGTGCTGGGGACTTTTTGTTTGCTACTGGCTTGTTTTTGTTTTTTTTGCTGCCATTTTACCCTTCCCAGTAAAAGGTGGCACTGAACACTTACAAATACTTTTTGAGATGCGAGCTAAAGATGCTACATTACTAACCCAAAAGCCTGTGTCATATCACTGTCCCACCCTGGCTTCCATCTTGGCTAGGTGCAAAACACTTGGGCTCAAACCATAGTAAAACCGACTGCCCAATTTTCACTTGATTTCAGTGGGAATTATGTGCAGGAAGAGCTGTTGAGCTGCCTCAAGCCTTGATATCCTCTATCGAGAATGGGAGTAATCCATAGGAATATGCAGTGGATTACATATATTGACATGAGTTTTTTACTGTGAAATTTGTCTTATTAAGATTCAGCCATTTAAATGTTAGGTAATTGCCTATACCAGTTGTACAGCTGACTCCTAATTGCCAGTAAAGGAAGAATATGAACCCTCTGAGGAGCCACTTGTCTTGTCTCCACACTTACAAAGTGATGAGCTGCTCTTTGGCAAATCTTTCTTTCATTTACTCTGGAGGCATCTAGATTGACTTGGAGAAGCTGCCTGATGTTTTAGCTGGCTAAAACAAGTCTTTCCATTAGACGTTATGGTTATGGGGACCACAGATTACCTTTTGATACAGTAATCAGTAGCAAAGGGAAAATATTATCAGTAAGTAAAAATTAATTATTTTGTAAAGCCAGAAGCAAATTCTGTGATTTGATGTCCTTGCTTGTATCAACAGCACTGAGAATGAATTTGTTCCTGTCCCATATAGCTGCCTTTTTTCTGCACTTAAGTGAAACCACCTTTCTCTGCTTATTAAATTCAGGATGACAAAAGTGAAGGTCACTTGTAATGTAGCTTTTCACTGTTTAAAACTTTTGCTGCTAATTTATTGGTTGTGAATGTAGCTGACAATGGTTAAACTTTAAGCAGGTACCCGAGGAAGGGGGAGAATGAGGTCACTTTCTAAACAATCCTCAAGTTTTATTTTCTTGATGCACTATTAATGTGTTCATGTTAATGCATAGTTTGAGCAAAAGAAAAAAACATTAATGTGCAACACACCATTCCCAGGAATGTTCCAGTGTTTAACTCCCCTGTGTGTGGAAACATGCAGCTTCAGCTGTCATTGCTATTCATTTCATGCTTTTTGGCAGCAATGTGGACACTGTCAGTATCTGAACAGAGGCAGTGCGAGGTGCTCAGATGCCACACCCTGTGCATCTTATGCTGCGTGTGCATGCTTTTGGCATAGGTCAGCTCCTAATCCTACTGAACAAGTGTGGAGGAGAGAAATCTGAGGGAGAAAACGGGTTTCTAATCTAGCCATCTTTCCACGTAGGTTTGTGACAAATCATAACCACAATTCTGGTAGATCTGATTCAGCCCTCACTAGAAATCTTTCAAAATTTGACGAGGATCTGGACATACAAATCAACAGATAACAATCACAGAAGAGATGATGACAGCAAGCTAATCAGCATGGTCCAGACTGCAACCTTGAAAGTAGATCCCCAGCTCTACCATTCTTTTCCTGCCTCTTTAAATCCTACATGCTGTCCTCAGACTGTTTTACAAGCCCTGTTTTAGCTACTCCCAAGTAGATAAAAGTCTGAAGAATTACACCCTTCTTCAGGCAGGATGACAAAGGAATTGTCCCTTCATCAAATCTTTCTTGCTCCCCCACACAACTGAAGTATGTTGATTCTCTTCAGCAAGACAAAAATTCCCTCCTGTATAAAAGCATGCTGCAAGTGTATCACAGACTGTCTAGAGGAGATTATATAAAGCAAGTTATATAATATAGCACTCGGTCCTTTCAGTTAAAATCAGCAAAGTAACCCAACTATGTCTTAGCTAATATTTACCAGAATATGTTTCCTGCTGGGCCCAAATAAATGTGGTATTGCAGTCTGTTCTGCATGTGAAATGTCTTGCTGTAGGAGTTAGCAATGTTGCTGTTGTCCCCCGGCATAATATGTTTATAGAAGGTGCAATGCACCGCTTGTATTAAGCGATGGGACATTTACCAATAGAACCACTCTGACTACAGATGACAGGTCAAGGTTAGCTACAAAAACAAGGAGTCTCCACTTTGCTGTTCCAGTCTCCTATTTCACAGAGATCACTGGCATAAGCAGAAACTTTTAGATTTCCGTTCTCAAATTCCTGATCTTTCCTAACTAACCTATTCCCTCTATCCAGAGTAATTTATAAATGCTAAGAAAGTTAGTTCTTTAGAGATGCATTTCTGCTTTTCCTCCATCTATATTCCTGCAAGTAGGTAACAAGAGCCATAGAGTTCCTGATTGCTACATACCAGCCGGAGTTCCTCCGCTCACCCAGAAATGTAACTGAGTGGTCCTCTTCACTCCGACTTGTTTTCAATTGTTTTGTTTTGAAAAATTTTGAACGCAGGGGATAATGACCAGGAGCTTTAACTGATCTTTGGGTAAGTCCTGAATGCAATGCTGGAAATCCGGGGAAATGGCTTTAATCTCAGTCACGTGCAGCACTGGTGGAGATCAGTGAGTGAAGGAAAGGGAAGGTGTTTGGGGCTTGATGGAGGTCGGGCAAGAACAATGCTTTGTCACCTATTATTTCACTGAAGTTTTGATATCCATAGCTTCAAATATATTTCTTCCCTCAGTAATGGATGTATGAGCAAAGTTGACAGAGACTAATCATTAGGGGGAGACAGCATATATGAAAAGCAGCCCACTGAACTTGCAACTTTTGATAGAAATACATTTTTATTAGAGATTCAGATGAAGTTCTATTGAGCTTCGGCAGAAGAAAGGGGGATAACAGAGTTAAAGGGTTGTTTTTTCAGTCCCATTTTGGTCTTTTCAAAAATCAGGTCTTCTTTCAGTCCTTTTCATAGTTTCTTTATGTTGAACTTTCTCTGAACAAAGTACATAAAATATCCAGTTCCTAATACATTATAAAATCCCTTTTTTTTTTTTTTCACTAGAAAAGCCAACCACAACACTTAGTCTCATTGTGTATTTTCTGTTGGCTGCTTTACTACTGAGAATTTTAGAGAGTACAGCTCATTTGCTTTTCAGTAGATGCCCTGGCTAGAGCAGGAATTTGCCTGCTGGGATGGGAGGGCAGTAGCAGTATCCCAACTCCCTGTCTCGCTGCTTCTATCAAAACTATATCAGAATCAAGGACTGCCAAAGAGAGCTGGCCTTGAATTGAATCAATTGTAAGTACAAAAAGAATATAACCTTGCCTACAGCAGCCAGTTACATTCAGCCCTAGGGATTTTTCTAAAAAGAATCTGATTTACACCATCCTCTGTGCCCACTTGATCTATGACAGACATGTTAACAAAGGGACCAGAAATGCTGGTACTGTCAAAATGACACAGGCAAGCTTTCTTCTTGGACTTGGCAATGTCATTGTTAGGTGTTTATTCCTGATATCAGATCTGAGCACTGAACACCGTGGCTGTACTTCCAAAGCGTTGACTGAAATTCGAGTTACACCTGGGAGACGTGATCCTTCAGTCTGGTGAAGCATGCTAACTGGGAGTCTTGGCACAGCCCCACTCCAAGTGACTATGTTTTGCTAACCTAAAGTCCGACTGGAATTTCTAGTGGGTACACCAAAGGATTTTATCCACTGCCTTGTCCCCTCTCCTGCCAAGCAGAGTTACTACGACGTGTTAGAGCCACCCTTTCCCATTCCAGTGATGGCTGTTTTTAAGCAAGAGGCAAGGTAGTACATACCTACCTGTGGGCTGTGCATTTTCTGTAATCACTGTGAATATGAAATATCTTTAGAACAGGTACCTTTTGTCTCAGATTACTGTAAACACATAGGTATGATCTATCCAGCTTTATGTGAGTCCACTTAAGTGCCCAACCTATCCTCTGTAGTCAGAGGGGAAGAAAGGTTCATCCTTCTGTCATTCAAACTGGGTGAATCGGAAGTGTTCCAGCCACCCCTGGCCTTGATAGCACAAGTACATGTGCCATCTCCTCCCTTGCTTCCCCCATGTCCTGGTTCTTAAGGGAAGGAAACCTGTATGGACTGATGTATGGGGTGTATGGATTCTCCAGGAACCATCATTATGTAAGGGACTAAGAGACTTCAGGAAGACGGCTGTAATGCCTTGCCAGCTGGTTACAGTAGGGGTTTCTAACCCATTACCTTAATTGGATCTTCCTTCTCATTCTACTTTGTGCTTGCTTTATGGAATTTGCTCTCTGCTTTGTTCTGCTGAGCATCCCTACTGCCACTCACATGAACGTGCCTTGGAGCCGTACCTTTCACTGAGGCGTCAGTGATAACGCACAGTAGCTGCTTGCATCCAGAAACGTTGCTCACACTATGCCTGCTGCACATTGCTTGAAAAGACAAGCTGCAGTTTCCCCTCACACAGCTGACTTGAAAGAATAATTCATAGATGAGAACACAGGCAAATGAGTAAATGAAAGAACATGCACCACAACAACAGGCACTTGAGAAATCATATTTTCTTGTAGGCTGGGGCTGTTTGGGGTCCTCAAAGGTTAACACACTTGAGGTGTACAAATAAAAGGTTTACAGCAGTAAGGCCAGTACTGTCATTGTTAGCAATTAATATTCTGGTACTTAGTGCTGCACACAAAGTTAATCCATGGCTGCATTTACTGAGGGAGAGAGCCTGAAGAGTTCAGCTGCGTGGAGAGCATATGTCTCATATGCAAACACCATCGACGCTTGGGTAAACATACAAAAGCAGCATTTCTTCCTGCCTTAGGAGCCACAGAGGCAAGAGGCCAGCCCTGGCCCACAGATACTCCCTTTCTGCCACTTACTGGAAACATGGCACTTGTAAAACAGCTGTCTAGACAAAAACATTTGCCAGCGCTCTCTAGCAATGATCACTTCATAGGGACTAAAGGAAACTTCATTATTTGATTATATATTTTTGCAATGCCAGACTAATTTCTCAGCTAGACTGCATCTCCCGTAACACCTTCTACTATGACAGAGAATTCCCGTGTTGCAGATGATCCAGTTCACCCTCAGGATATGTCGAGAGATATGCACTCATGCTGGGTATCTTGCCTCTGGAGAAGAGAGAACTGGGAGCTAAGCTGTCTTTACCATGTAGCAGGATTTCCCAACAGAACTATTTCTATTTTCAGACAATTAGGTTTTCACTGAAAACATTAATTTTTCAGCAGGAAGTGGCTCTCTGGGAGAAATTATTTCTCAAGCAAATTATATCTTTTGGGACTTCTCTTTGGTCAAAAGAAAAAGATTCTCCTTGCAGTGTTTTTGTGCGTGATGTGTCATTGCGGTTGCAAAAGAAAAAATTGGGGCTTTAACACAACCAAAGTGTTATGCTAGTTGAGTATTCTACTTACTGATTTACTGAAAAAATCTTGAAAATAAAATATTTTGCTTTCTGTTAAATTTTTCAAAGGAGAAAGGCAAGTTTTGTCCAGTCACTTTTCTTTTTTGTTGCCAGAAAAAGGCATTACACTCTAAAGGTGTGGGGATGGAGGCTGTAATAAGTCTCACCTGTGTGACTGAGCAGAAGCAATCTGTAACCACAGAGCTTATTGCAGTAATGTGTGTGCTGGGAAGGCTGTACCGCATAAACAGCACCTATAAAAGTCACGGGGAAAATGGACACAGTCATGTGAGCCAATTCTGCGCGCACTCTCATTTTGTTATTCTTTGCTGAGTTATTAAACGGGTTGAATCATTAACTTACAATTTGTTTCTGCAGATTGGCAATGTCAAGTCTCAGTCATCAGCTCGGTGCACTGAAAGGGCTTTCTGCAAACGCCCTGAAGGCTGAGAGGCAGCTGACTCAGGTATCAGCCACACAGCTAGAAGACAGCCGCTACCCAAGGCAAGACCACCTTTGAACACCGTGACAGTTCTGACCCTGATTTGGCATCTAATCTCAAGGTATCTCAGCATTATCCTGTCATTTCAGAGCTTCCATTCACATAAACTCTTTCTGTCCAACATGTTGGTGACTTTAAATTGATAGTGGCTCTGTACCACCCCAAAAAAGACCTAGCAATGGGTATGACTGAAGATAATGACAGAAGGACCTAGAACCGAGAGAAAATATTTGGCATTGTTACAACAGCTCCCAGCATGGTTGGAAGAAGGCTCTTGCTTACTCAGTGCACAAGAAAAGCATGAAGTTGCTCTCTTTGCACTCTGCACAGCACTAAAGAAAAGCAAGAAATCAAATGTTGCTATGATACCAAGTTTTCTCACAGTAGTTCACATCACAGGGTATAGCTAATTTGAGTAGAGCTGCAGTAAGAGAATACTCAGAACAGGCTGCAACAGCCTTGCGTGCCCTGCTGTGTGGTCACACACGGCATGCTCAGTCAGCCTTAGAGACAGGATTGGATTTACTAGTTGCCAGACCTGTAACACTCCTTCTGTGTGAACCTGAGGAAGATAAGAGAAAGGCAAATGAGCACCTAACCTGGATTATACTGCAGTAGGAAGAGTTGAATTCTGTCTCTGTGTTTTGGTGACAAAGACTGCACACAGCTTATCGGTGCTTCAACCAAATGTTTGCAACTCATGGTATGAACTGCACACTGCAGTGTTGTTGCTCTGCTGCAATCTTTCAGCTGCTTATAGAAACAGGGTAAACAGTGCAGTGGGTGGCTGTCCCAGTCAGCAGTCGGGAATATTTTCATATAGCTTTAAGAACACTGTCCTACTACAGTCCTTACCTTAGCTAGGCTGTAAACTTAGCGTCCCGATCTTTTGTGGCTAGCAAGGTGACTTTAATATTGCTAAACCATCAATCTAACCACAGCAGAATAGCTGCAACCTTGATCTTGATAAACCAAATTCAAATCCCTGCTTTGCAAGGTTGCCATTGGGAGCCTCAGCCTCAGGCATTTCTCAGATGGCGAGATTGTGAGGAAAAAAAGAAACTGGAGATGTACCAGATGATGTGATAGATGGTAGCTGCATTCTGCAGCAGTAGCCTGCGGTTCCACCTAAATGGTTAAGGATGTGAAGAGAAGAAAGTTGGATTCATTGGTCTGGAAACAGGCAGTTTTTAATCTGTAGTCCTGAATGTGTGGTCTCAGACTGTTTCCATTGCTTTCTAATTCATTTTCCTTGTCTGCAAAGGAAATAACAGTAATTCCACTACTTTATATGCAACTGCAAAGCTATTTTAGTACTGATACTGTTTTTTTTCATGCTGTAGAATGTTATGTTATTACAGAGCAACTTTCGGATTTCCTGTACTGAGTAGCATGTTGCTTCAGTAGTAACTGAAATGATCCCTGAACACAGCTGTCATTTATAAAGTATTTTTGGATCTTTCAGGAGCAATGGTGCACTATGAATACAAATTATTGCTATTTTTTCCATAGAGAGGGCAGCTCTTTCATACTTTTTTCGATTGCTTTCTTAAGATAAAGAACAAAGTGAGGAAGGTCTTTTCTCAAGATGAAAGTGTGTGTTCTTGTGTATCTTTCTCCTTGGAAAATTTATATCACTGAACTGTGTGTATAGTAGTTTTCAGTCCGCACAAATCAGTTGCCAGACATTAAAGACTTGCTACATTGCAGCACAAATTCTATAAGGCTTAATACTTAGAACCTCTCATTCCCCTTCCTTTGGTAACTAGTACTCTCATAAGTGAAACCCACGTATATTTTATGAGAGTTTTTTTCTACTATTAGTTCTTTTACTACTTTTCCATCTATTTGTTGCTTTTCTCTGCTAATTGATTTTATTTGGCATTGTTTTGTAATCCAATTCTCCTGGTTTCTTGAGTCTCTGTGCCAAGGATCATAGTTTCTCTTAGGCAGAAATATTAGCAGACTACTTCCTTCATGAGCATGTGTTAGGACGCTCTGAATGACTGTGGCCTGTCTGACATTCAGAAGGGACATTTAGAAGTTTTCCAGTAGATTTATCAAAGGAGTATCATTCCAGACTTGCTCTCCATTAATAGAAATTTTGGCCTTATTTCCTTGAACTTACTGTTTTATCCCAGAAGGATAAAGAGAGACCCTGATTCCTGTAATCAGTCAGGTGGGCTACAGCTGGTAAAAGGGAATGGGAGCATCTAGGAGGGACAATGTAGCATCTCACTTCATATTGTGTGTCTAAAAAGCAAAGAAACAAACAAGTGAGATCATAAAATTGTTAAAAATGAAAATGGCTCATTGCATTTTTGAAGAGATGCACATTCACTTATACCCTTTTGGATAGTTTAGACTCTCTTGTATAGGAGGTCTTCCTAGAAATCTTGAAGTTAGGTAATCAGTCAATCAGTCATGCATTTGACTACAAGCCTCAAATATTCTGTGGGACACCTGTTCTTTTTTCCCCTTATCTACCAGAATGTGCCCCTCAAGCAGTCAAAAAAAAAAAAAAAAGCTTAGGGCACTGAAGTTCATGGCAATGTCATAGAGTAATCTGCCCATCTGACATTCTGCACTTACTGAAACACATGATCACCTACCTGCTGATCTGCCATATTCCTTTTTCTGCTCACTGCGCCTGCAAGTCTGTCACACAGCAGCTGCAAGGTAGATTGGCACTTGCTGGCTGATGCTGCATGTTTAATCAGTTGAGGTTCAACAGTAAGAGTATCAGACATCAGTAGTTTGAAAGATTTCTTTCCGTCATTCAGTGCTCTGATCACAAGCGCTGGCAGCACTGCAAACTTTGATTGGCAGATTATGTCCTACCTCCGGTTCCTGATGTCTGATTTCTATGATGTTCAACCAAGCTGTCTAGATGCATCTTGTCCCCTTACAGTCTCATCTCAACAGTTTTTCCCTCATCTCTGCTTGGCTGCTGCATCTGACTTGTGAGATTTTCAGCTGCAGTCAAAGGTATCAAAGACTTTTTGTGCTCTTTAATATGAGGTTTGCTGAAGCAAGTTTTGTCTGTCTGAATTAGAGAGCCAGAGCCCACCTGTGCCTAATGGATTGGTTAAAATGTTCTTGTGACTTACTACAATTGAATGCCATTAAAGCTGAACATTTCAGGAGCAAGTTTCGAGAATCAAATCTCAGATGGCAGCTATTTGCCTAATATTCTACTTTTTTTTTTTTTCCACATCTCCAGCAGAAAGCAAACAACTTTTAGTTACAGAAGAAAGCTGATTATTCCCTGAAATACTAAAACTCCAAACTGCCCCTTTCAAGCTAATTTCTGCTTTCAGGGGCATGCACAGTGCCTTTTGAAGGTATTGGGGTACACCAGCTGCAAATCTAAAGACAGAGACAGTCTGCTGTCCCTGGGGTATGCAGTGTTTCGGCAGTACAGCTTTTTCTGTTCCAACCCTTCAGTTACTTTTGTGTTCCTAATTATTTATATAAGTGTAATTGACTTGCAAGACATTTCTGGCTTTCAGTGCACATTGAGTGAATTATTGACCCATCACATGGGTCATTGATGTGAAGAGACATATGAACAAACTGGGTACAAAATAGCTACTTCGCATTCTTAATAGCAAATGTAAGCCATTAATAACTTTGCTTGATGCACTCAGAGTCTGCACAATTTTAGTTTAACATGCATATGGCTGAGTTCATCCTCAGTGTAATTTGAAATTCATTGGGCATGGACTTCATCTCCTTATGCTACTTTAAAATCTTTCCTGTGTTGAGATGTGATATGCTAATTCCAGAGTTTATGGCTGACTTAAGATGCTACATTTGAAAAATCAAATCCAATTAAATCAACTTATTACCAAGGTCAGAGACTAGTATTCAGCACATTCTATTCTTTGTTGTTTCACAGTAAAGAGTAAACTTAGTGAATATATTGTGTCTCAACCCATAAAGCAAGTTGATCTGTCCTAATAAGAAGGCTTCTGGCTGCAGCACCTAGGAAGCATAATCAAGTGATAAAATATTCCCTGGAGAGTCCAAATATTGGAGCCTAGTTCCCAGCTTTTCCCTTCTTGTTGTGTACTATGGGACAAGTGCTCTCCTCTTAGTATCTGTTTCCCCATCTACTCTTAATATGGAAGTAAAACTAGGATGTCGTGTGGATGAATTCAGTGACTGCAAAGAGCATCAGTTTACTGTAGTCAGTATTTTAATGGAGCTCAGGTTTTAGGAGAATACATAGATAGAAGATGCCCAATTGCCATATTGGTAGAAACTTATTTATTATCAGAATAATAATAAGAAAAGCTTATGTGTGCCTAATATCTTAATATTCTCAGTAAGGATTGAAAAGAGGGGCATATACAATGTTTTTCTGAGATGGACAAATATTAAGCTGATTAGTAGGTGCTAAGCAGATGAAAGTCTTTAGTTTGAGTGTTCACACTGGGCAAGTCTTGTATTTAAGTTATCCTATCAACAAAGTGCCCAGTGGCTCTTTGTGCCTCATAATGTTCAACATCTATCGCATTTCCAGCAGAAGGTCGTTATATTCCAGACAAGACCAGACAGACATGAGATGAATGTTGCATTCTTAGATACCCTTTACAAATAACCCACTGTCTCTTTTCCAGTGGAAAGCATAGCTTAATCTGCACAGACAACTTGCATCTGTCCTGCTTGCATTATGAGCTTAAGTCTCACTGAAAATCTTTTCTACAGTGTGGATTCATTCCACCGACCTGAGGGAATTTATTGAAGAGCCTACATTAGTAGCTCAGATTCTTCAGAGTTCCTCTCCAGTCATCAAAAACTGGCACCTCAAGGTACTTTTCATCCATCTCGTCACTCCTGTCAAACTTAGATAGCTGACTCTCCAGCTACACAAGCTCTAGGTACCAAAATTCCTATTTTAACTATTTCTGTTAAGTGCCTAATTTGAACACAGGGCTAAGTTACTTCCAAAAACATGGCTCTTATTTCAGTTACTAACAAGCATTTAGAAATCTTGTGTCAGTTGTCCTAGTTCATACAGAATTCAAAGCAGACCTTGGGATGTGATTTGAGATTTCTATAGTCCTAGCAAAGTGGTGTAAATCCAATGCAGGATTCATTTCACCTCACTTTACCCCTCAAAGTTTTAGGAAAGCCCAGGCAGCTGATCTGGGATACCAGAGCTAGAGTGTAAGAGGACTGGAAGAGCTGTTCTATACAGCATCTCATCTCACCTGCACACCACCAGGTTGTGTGGACATCCTGTGTGACAAGTTTAGATATAATATCCAAATTTCAGGTGAATGAAGGAAGTAAGATCAACTCCCTTATCTCTTGACCTTACTCCCACACACAGTAGCTGTTCAGATTGCAGTAGCTGTATCTATGTGGTGAACGTTGCTTCTATAATTCCCTGTTTTTCTCTTTGGGACGGAAAGCTCTAGGGCTTCAAACAGGAAATATTTTGCTGTTTGTTATCTGCTTCATGGTTACTCTGTGAACACATCTCCCTAAACAGAAGCACAGAAGGCAGTTGAGAGAGTTTATTAAAGTATGAGCCAACTTAAATTACCTTGCTTTTATTGTGGGATACTGTGGAGAAGGCACATTTGCATATCAAAACTCTGTGTTGTGAAATCAAGAAATAAATAAAACTATCTTATCTCTGTGAGCACTCAGTATGGCATGTGCAAACTTATCAGCCACCCACAGGCTGAATGTGGTCCAAGTTACCTGTTCTGTAGAAAAGGCTTGTGAAGATATTCAGGGTGAACTAACAGAAGTGTGAATCTCAGCTGTTAATCTCCTTCTTCAATATGCTCGCCAAACCACAAGCCTGTTTTGCAGACAAGAAATAGAACCTCAGGCTATATAGTGCTAGTACATCTTTTGTTGGGCTGTGCTGCTTAAGGAACAGATGCCTGGCACTTCTGTAGCAACTTTGCTTTGTCTTGTGATTGTATGTAAAGGAGGGTAAAGCTGCATCCTTCTGCCAAACTCCCTCATTCCCACTGTAGTCCAGAGATGTAAGGATGTACCTTAGTGTTACGATGAGCTGCTGATTACATTTGAAACACAAGAGGCCATTAGTATCTTTCAGGTACAGGATGCTCAAACTGCATGGCTGGAAAGTACCTTCCACTATCACGCCCCTTCAAGGACCAGCCATTTACCCCAGAATATCACCGCTTACCAGCCATTGGGGGGGGTCCACAGAACTTCTGCCAGGAAACGTGAATTCCCAGAGCTGTTCTCTGTTACATTTCTCCTGGAACAGTCAAGGGCAGACAGATCTGGATGGAGCTGGAAACCAGCAAGAAACTTGGTGAAAGGAAATGAGGCATGAGAGCCTCTTTCTACTACCTGTCTCGTTCCCCCCGCCAAAGGGTGGCTGAAAGTTGAGGAGGGGTCGCCTGCTGCTCCTGCACATGTCAAAACTCACTTAAATGCCTTGGAAGGTTCTGAAACCAATAGTAGCCTGTGGTTGGTAGCAATGCAATTTGCCTGTTGTTACTAGGGCTGGTGGTTAAGCCAGATGAACAGATGCCAAGATAAATATCGCTGGGGCATAAGACATCAAGCATGAGTGTGATAATGGAAAGCGATCTAGAGAAAACAGTAGCATCAACAAGTGCTTTTCAGGAAAGGTCAAAGAAGGTTCTTAGGAACTTGCATTGTGAGCCACCTCCTGCATTTATGGTGCACTGTCTGCAGGGTGCACAAGGGGTGGAAGCTTCTGATTTCTGAAAATAGTGTATTGACACAGAAGGTCTTGGGGGTAGACAGGTCTGAGAGGCAAGAGAGTGGGAGCCAATACAGAAAATCCCGTCTATTGCTTCTACCATACTGGGAGAGAGCTTGGAGAGCTTGGGGAGGTCAAAAACAGAAGTTGGCTGGCTGCTTCCCCTTTGAAGAGGGAAGTAATAAGCAGGGAGCTTTAGTGTCCCTTGAGGGGATCTGGATTTGACTCTAGTGGGAATTTTAGGTTGCCGAATTGGTTTAAGGTAAGCACTACTTTAAAATTCCCATTAGTGATCTGAACCAAAAGAAACTGAATTGTAGGTGTTTCAAAGCAGGCTAAAAGATTAGTGGCACAAAGAACACTGACACGACATCACCAGAACAAAAAGAAAGGCCTAAAAAATGAGAAGGGAAAGAATTAAGTGCTTCATTGGTCCTGATTCACAGCTTTGAGCCAAATTTACACTGGACTGATTCCATTGAAATTAGATGAATTATACCTGTATTCAGTTTTAGTAATTGTCCCTTTCGTTCATATTTAGTTAGCCTAGTAGGTAAATGTTTAGGAAAAGCTTTGAAGAACCTAATCTCACATGACAAGTCAGGTACTGGAGCCTGTCTTCTCTGTCCCAGATACTCTGAAAGATTCCTGGGAAAACCAGGGAAGGTGAGAATACATATTTTGAAAGTGAATGGAGTATTAAAAGAAATGCTTAAGATAACAAAAGTAATTAAGGCCAGAGAGTCTTGCTGATCTCTGACCTAACCAAACAAACTTTTCTATGTATATCAGTTACCCAGTTCCTTTTTCTTTGGCATTTATATGCAGTATAACCCATACCTTCCTCTTTCTTTACCACATTCCCAAGCCTATGTACCACCTCCAGCCCTCCTTCTCCTTCACACCCAAATAAAATCCATGATTAAAGACGTAGTGCCCTTTTGCCCTCCTCTTTCCCCACTCCACACATTGCTTCCACTAACAAAGGCTGTGCTTCCAAGTTCTCACAGACTGACTCCCAACTACTTGCCATCGGCTTTTCAACTTGAGACCAATCCAAGAGGGGAAGACATGCCCACTGTTCAACCATTTCAAGCGCACCCCTCCTCACCCGTATGTTCTGTGCCTTGTTCAGCACCCCTGTCCTCAGTCAGGAGCACTGCAAAACAGGGTCAGGATCCAGCAGCTTGAACTGTGCTGGTATGCACAACAGCAAATTATGGTTAATCGGATATATTGGCTTGCGCTGAGGCTCTTACGCAAAAGCACCTATAAGACTCTGCATGCAAGGAGAGAGAACTTGCTGGCACTGCCCAGCACAAGTGGGCTATTTTGACGTTTGTGTAATGCACGTATTGCTGTTCGGAAGCCTCTGCTGTGACTGGGTATTAGATGAAAAGGATCAGTCCCTGGGCATTGCTGTACCTGTGTCAAAACCGAGCTGGTTAGTCACTATGGTACCTATGTATAATGCTTATTAACAGTTAGCAGCTGAGGACCTAAACTTCTGCTGCACTTTAATAAGTTTTTTAACAGAATTTAAGGAAACAGTGGCAAATATTAGATAAGCACCTATTGAAAAAGTTTGTGGTGTAGGACATAGAGGCGATCAGAACAGAAGGGGCACCTGTTACTTCCTGATCATTCAAACCATTACTGGGTTATTTTCTAGTTTGATTCTCTAATGGAGATTTTTCCCCTCTTGTGCAGTGAAGTTGCATCATGCAGAAAATTGGTTTGTTTAAGTAAGAACTTTTACGGTGTCTTTCATCAAATGTTCTCAGAGAACATAACTGATAATTCATTAAAGAGGCACTGTCAGCTGGAACACTTTAATTACCATTTTCTGACAAGTCAACCCTTAAGTGGTATGTCCTGATTTTTAAATTTATTGCTAACACATATGCAGTTTTTTCTTTTTCCCTGTTGATGTTTATATGAGTTGAGAAAAGTAATCGACTGGGGAAGTCAACCATGCACTACATGTTGTCATGCCCCAAATGGGAGAGAATTTAAGGGTGGTTATTTTTTTTTAACAGTACTTTTGAGAAACTCATTACTGTAGCATCTGAGCATCTCACAGTGCATCTGAATGCACTTCTGGTATGCGTAAGTTACTGCTTGAAACTGAAACACAGTGAAGTTACGGTCTAGCTGTAAAGGTCGTTAGCTATTTCTTGTTCACCGTTCTGGTGCACAAACTTAGCCTTTTAGTAACTACGAGGTCAAGACAGGCTGTCTGATACTAATACAGGGTTAAAACAACAATACTGGCTATTACCACAATAGCTAATTTGCTGCTAACTCGTATCAGCTTATCCCACTGTAGTCTGTTGCATAGCCATACTTCAAGGCCCTTCCAGCCCAGTGTCACTGGCAGCTTTCAAGAAAATACTGTGGCACTGAGCCTCTTACCTTGGGCGTTAAGCAGTAAAGGTGACTGCAGAAGGGAGGTGGGAGAAAAAGCTGCCCGGCTTCCTGTATCCCCTAGACCATGTAATTCCCACAGGACTTTGGTCCAAGAGCTTCTCTACCAACGGAAGCCAGCCCAAGGCCCTCCTTGGCTTTTATGTGTGGCCGTGTCCACTCAGACTGGTTGCCAGCTCATCTATATGCAATGGCTCATTAACGTTGTGGCTCAGTTTATATATTCTGTGTGAAAGGCAGAGGAGTGGCTGCTAGGTGGATTCAAAAAATACAGCAGAAGGGTTGAGCTGCTGAATTTAGGGAAAGCAGTGTAATACTACCCAAAGAAGCTGTTGCTACGATCAGCAACATCTCCGAGTCTCTTTCCCCATCCCAGTAGTATAAGGCCAATAGAAGTGTCTTGACTACTTGAGGATCCTGCCTTTGTTTTATATGGGCTGTGTGGTCTTGGAACCACACTGGAGGAGGTCTTTAATACCTTCTTTATTCTGCAGAACCCTTTGCAGTTTGATTTATTTGGTCTGCGGTGTATTTGAGGTATGTACCCTTGCGTAGGGTTTCCTTCCTAGATCTGAGCTGGAACCAGGAGTCCATCTGAAATCTTTGCAGAGGGACTGCAGGAGTTAACTCTTTGCAGTAAAGATGCTGCTACTCTCTCTGCATTACTGTGATCTTGGAGCTTGAAGAAATGTGCATCTCTAGTATTTCTCGGTCCTTTGGTAGAGCCTTTGCATCTCATTTTTAAGGGATTGAGTGATTTAAGCCCAGAATAATCCAACTTACCTATACGCACATAAAAATTACATCTCTAAGTTAATTCTTCTGATTTCCTCAAGTTAGGAAGGCATTTCTTCTCAATCTAATACAGGTATCTAAGAATGCATTTTCTTCTAGAGATGCGCATCCTTCTCCATCAATAGAGAGAGTACTTAGGTGGCTGAAGCAGTTTATATCTTTTGATGCCTGCCATAAATAATTGAGTTCTACCCTCAACATTAAAATCCTCAGATAGGAGGTTGGTCTTCCCTGGTTTATACAGCAATAGGAACCCAGTGCTTCCAGCTACCCACCAAAGGTGGGTGGAGGACGTCCTGTGGGCAGGACCTCCTCAGTTTCTCGGAGGCTTAGAAGAGGCTGGGAATAGGAATTGTACATTAAAAAGTTATTTAACACTCGGGCAGAGACAGAGCTGTTCACACAATTAAAAAACAGGAGCTTTGTGACTCAGTGACAGAGCATTTGCCCCAGAGTGTTCTGAAGACAAAAAGCACTGATACAAGGAATTGAGTTTGGTTATTAGCCATTCCATTGTTTTAATAGCTCAGTCATTAACAACAAATTTGATAATTTAAATTTAATTTAATTTAATTTTAATTAAACAGCACTTTTCATCTCCCAAGTATTTTAATCCATCTGTTATATCTCTTAACACTCCTGTGAGGCAGATACGCTATTAGTGATACCAACATATATAGGCTATTATAGCACCAAAAACACTGATGATGGAATTGCTGCAGGTAACTTTACATTTTAAGTAATTGATGTGGTATACTCAGAAATAATAAATCCGGTTATTGTTATACTGTACCAGTACCTGCAGGAATCCTGTCCTGTTCACCTTATTGGTAGCTCATGATGGCACAAATTAAATTTCTTGCCTCAAATAACATATTACAGATTGTTTAACATAATTTTTTTGAAGAAAGAAGCTAATTCTTCTGCGATGAAACTCAGTGGTGTTTTTTTTACCCCACTAGCTTCAAAGAGCACGTTGAGCCCTTCAAGGGTTTTACTTCTGTTAAATATTATCCTCAAAACTGAGAAATTAAAAGTAAATGGGCTTTCTTCTTTCTTCCACTAAGACATGTCAAAAGAGTATTATAAAAAAGAATAGGTTTCCCTAGCTTTCAGAAGCTCATGGAATGAATTTCAATTGCAGGTTTTTAGGAAAGAGTGTAATTAACAACTTTATTCAGTCTGAAGCCAGAAAATTATTTCTATATTTGGCATGAAAAAGGCAGAGCAGGAGGAGGGGAGTAAAGGACCTACATTTTCACAAGTGACAAATGAGATCTCCTAAATGGCAGTAATCCCCATGAAGTGTTGAGAACTTAAACTCCAAAATGATTCCTCTGTATTGTTTCTCATGTTGGACATTCAAACTTACCCAAGACAGTCTTGGAAATTTAGGGTATTATGTGTGTTCGGCTGATTTATTTTCCTAGGTAACACTTCAAAAGATGCGTCCATAACCAAGGAATTAAATCACATTTTCAGAAGTGACCTTGGTATGCCAGTAGCCAAGAGCTCTCCTCATTCATAACCACCTCCACTTTTCTGAGCTTGCTTTATTGTTTTATCCAAAATGTATTCTCAGGAAGCCTGTTCTATAAAGAAGAAATGAGAAACAAGGTGTGACTGAGCTAATGTTCTCAGAATGTCCCCTGCTATATTTGCAAGTCGTTTTTTGTTTGTTTTCTAGCATTCTATTTTTCACAGTAAGTCAAAATTTTCTATTAAAAGCAAGTATTCTGTGAAAAGTCTGCTCACCTAGTAGCAGTTTTTCTATATAAATGTTGATTATCTCTATATGTTTTGTCAATGAAAAACCCACAGATTTAATGTCTTTATCTTCAGGAATGATTATTTATGGAAGAAGCAGTCTCCCTAAGATGTAATCAAAGATGCATATTTAAAGTGTGGCAGGGAAGTCAGTACTGCAGGCAGTTGTTTATTCATTAACCTCAGTGTAACTAGGCTGGCAGCCTCCCAGTACTGGTTTACTTTGTGCTTACCATGGGGAGGGATTTGAAATCCATTACAGTTTTATTCTGGGTCCCTGGAGAGGTGATTCCGTCCTTCCAATTATGTCTCATTTTCTATCTGTAAAATGCTGAGCATATTCCAGATAGTGTAGCAATGCATATAGAAATAACAGGAGACTGAACGTTCATTATGATTTATGTACCGTTGTGATTCATTCCTAAAACTTTCTTTTTCTGTGAACCAGCACCATCATACCCTGAGAGAAATATGAGAACTGGCTTTTTGCTTCTCTTAGCAGGGTGTGTGTCACTGACACCCTTCCTTAAATAAATAGCCATGCATGCCAGCACACAGATAAGCTTGAAGAAAGTGTAAATCTCTAGGAGGGCAAGTGTCTGAAATGGAATAACGGTATAACGGCTGAAAATGATTGTACCCATCGTCCCTTCCAGCTGCTTCTGGCATTGCTACTAATGAAAGGAAAAGGTTCATGATCACTTCAGCCTTCCTTATTCTTAGACAGCAGGTAGCTGAAGCCCTTGGCCTGCTTTGCTAACTGTAACGACAGAATTTAAATGCATAGGCTCTTTAACTTCAAGAACAAAGCTGGCTGCAGTGCTGGCTGTGGCAGTGCACATGGAAATCCAGAAAGGCGGAGACCTGTGTTATTTAACTCCTTCAAGTCATTAGAGTCGCACAGCAACAGCGGCCTTATTTGTGGCAAGGTATTATCTGCCCTGTTCTTTACAGAGCAGTGCAGGGGGGCTTGGGAGAGGGGAAAAAATAGTCATGAATTCATAGCCTGAGAGAGAGACTTGGCTGCCCACTGAGTTGTTTTGTGCATGTTAGAGACACATTCACATACTTAATTTTTCTGTGACTTGTCACAAATTCTCTGTGCTTTCTGAAAAGAATTTAGCACTCTCTTTAAGATGTTATGCTAGAAGAACATAACTGCAAGAAAGATTTTGTGGAACAATGTGGCCTAAAATCCACCCCAGACCCCTGGCAAGCCTGCAAGATAGAGCACCTCTGCTGGTAATGCCGCATGGGGAAAGTGGTTTTTATGCAACACGGTTCGTAAACGAAATTATGCCAGCTTCTCACTGGAAGTACTAAAGCTCATTACCTGCATTTACTTGTAATTCAGCTTCTTGGTAGAGGTTAGTGCCAGAGAGGTCCTTACTTCCCCTGAAAATGTAGGGCATGGGTGGACTGCAACAAAGGCACTCCTTTCCTTCCTGCTCGTGCTAAGCTGGGTGTTCAGCAGAAGCTGTTCAGCTGCTGGAGAGCCTGCCAGGACAGCTCAGCACCCAGCAGTGCAGCTGGATCAGCACCTCGGCCTCAGCTGGGTAAGGGTTTGTAATAGCCCATGCAGAACAGTGACGGATGTTTGCAGTTATGTGTTGTTTCTACCTTCTAGTCACTGAATCCTTCATTTAAGAAGTTAAACTAAGCATACAGAGGAGAAAACCAGACTTTTATTGTTAGGGAGCAACATATTCTTATACTGGCAGCTGTGTCCTTGTCAGCTTGCCTCTTCTCTTCTGCACTCTTAAACGAGACAATCTGAGATGAAAATATGAGTGCACAGTGCTAGCAATCTAATGGTGGCTCTGAACAATGACTTTGGGATCTGACTCAGGGTTGTCCGAAATGTTTTTTCAAGATGCCAGGAAAACAAAAGGCTAAAATGCTATGTAGGAAAGCGTACGTCTCGTGTCACTGAACAGCTGGTGTCACCAGTTAACACCAGTTGAAGTTTTGTTTCTACATTTTTGTTTGGGTTTGCCTACTAGTGTCAGGCTTCTGCATTAGACATTAGAGCTCTCATGCCTGTTATTTATGATGGTATTAAAATTAGTAAATAGTTGCAATTCAGTGACAATGCTTATTAATTTTGTAGAACAAGCACAGATGTCTCAGGTACACACTGTGCTCTAGCAAGTTTTTTTGAACTGAGGTTGATCAAATGCTATGAAGCCTTGAAATGGGAGCACGCTTTGTTTCATCCTCTGTGTGTTTTTTCTCTCATTTTTCCAAATAGATATGCTTCTGTAAGCTCTAAAAACGTATTCGTGGAAGTCTAAGTTCTCAAGGGTGTGAGATATTTCTAAAATGCTGGTCTCGAGGGGTTGTCCCTACATCAACCTTTGAGAGCCCCTGAGGCTGTCAGGTCCAGGTCTGCTGTGAGCACAGATGTGTCTAGCCAAAGGCTTTATCTGAAACATGTCAGACCCTGCTTGCTTGAGCAGACGTGATAGCTTGATGAGGGGTGGGGTGGCACAGTGCACAGCCAGGCATACCTGCATGGGCATCTGCCTGAAAGCAGCTATATGAACAGGAATAAGCAGATTAAGGTATATTGTCCTTGCCTGCAAGTTGCCTTTCTCGGCTGTGTTAAATATCACCAGCAAAATTCATTTTCTGGAGAACAGAATATGAACTTTAGATATGGAGAACAGGGTTCTGGAGGACAGAGCATAAACTTTAGGTAAGGCTGTGGTCTGTGCCTCAGTTTTTCTACCCACTGTACTTTGCAAATGAAGAAAGGAAGAGTTCTGTGTAGACATAACACTGCATTATTCTTTGTGCAACAGTGACCATTCCTTGTGCTGCCAGTTTAAAATCCCTTGAAAATCCCGTGAGTCGATCTTGCTGCTGCTCAGCAGTTTCCAAATTTTACCATGGTAAAAGGACCTGGTGTCCTCTGTGGCAGGACCTCCTGGATGGTGGTTGTGTCCCTCTTAGGATGCATCTTTAACTTTACTCTTTGGGCAACCCACAATTGATCATTTTGACCTTCACTTTCTTCCAGCTTTAGGAATTAATTCCGTCCATTGTCTGTTTTCCTGACAGACCTCAACTGCATTGTATAGACTGTTAGACTCAGAATTTGTTTGTTTCTTTCCTTATTATAGCTGTTTTTATTTTGGACAATGTCCCAGTTGCCTAGCAATGTCAGTAGGTGCTTTGAAAATAAATAGTAAAGCATAAGCTTCCTGCAAGATAGAACATTATATTCTGCTGCAAACTGAGTCTTTTATCTGCAAGTCTCAATGGACTCTATCAGCATTAATAAATGAAATTTACCCTCTCTTTTGGAATGCAGGGAAGGGAGAGAGAAGTAAAGGAAGTAGTCATCATCCCATTTTTCACTGATGGTAACCAAGGCAGAGAAAGTCAAAACAAGGTAGAAAGCCTGGTCTGATATTCTAACATACGCAAGTCAGGCACTGATCTCTCATGGGAGTCATGAAGAAAGCTGAGAGCATATCACTTGAAAGAATTAGGGCTCTGTTGAATTCCCTTTGCAAAAAATAGGTTGGATGGAGCCCACAGTGTCAGGCAGAGTAAGGATGCAAGCAAGTTGTGTGGAGTAATTGCTTGTTTAGTTATTCCCAAGAGTAAGAATATGGTCCCAGAGGCAACACAGACATAGGACAGGGTAGTGAAGAAATCAGCACGTTCTCTTTGTATGTATTATGCATTTTGTTCTTCCACTGGGAAAAGGGTTATTACTGATCATTGTTAGAGTTTATTTCACAGTCCTGCAGAGCCTGGCCTTGTGAGATCTGGGCAATGCCTCTACAAGGAGAGCTGGATTCAGGATGCGAGTTTGTACATCTGAGCAGCTGCAAGCATGGCTGAGGAGTACTTATGCCATGCGGGCAGTGCTAGTGAGAATTATAGCCCCTATATCTCCTGCTCTCCTTCTGGTAGACCTACATCAGACTGTTTAATGACTAGTAATAACAGAACTGGGTGGTAACTTTGTCTTGGTTTCTAAGAGCAGCAGAATGGGCTGATAGTCTTGCATTGTACCCATAAAAGTTGTGTGTGGTTACTGTTATCAAAAGGAAAAAAAAAATATGAAGCATCCTGTTTTTTCCCCAGCAAAGAACTGCAGGTACTCCTCCTCCACACTGTCTTTTCAGAAGTACGTTTACTGGGTGATCATGCAAAACCCTGGGCCTTGCTTTTGAAGGTCAGGACTTTAGAAATAGCCATGTAAAGAATGACTCTTTTACAAATGAGTTAACCCACCAAAACGAGTCACTTGGGAGAGCTGTAAGAACAGGCTGGATAGCAGAGAGCTGTAACCACGCTTGGTAATAGAGGCTGAAGTATCAGCTGTAGCCTGCTGGTTTTGCATGAGTGACGAAAATGGTCAGCGATGTGTCTTCATGTATGCAAGGCTTAAAATGCAGGCTGGAAAAAACATGGTCTGTGAGGGACAGTGATAGACAGTCAGCACAGCTCTACTTGGACTGTGCCTAGTTAGGTTTTGGATAAGTTGCTGGAGGTGATGCCCAGCTGCCTCCAAGAGGCAACTGGGCATTAGAGCCTCTACCTTTGTGCAGGACCAGGTTAGGTAACTGAAGACAGTCATCTGCCCTTCCTCTCACAGTGTGTTCATAGATCGAAATCTCTCTGTGCTGAAGTTTCCCCTTTGCAGTGAGTGTGTGCCATGTCTAGTTCCACAGAGCTATGAGGTGCTTTCTGAAGAGGAGCTTGATTTATGCCCAGGCATGCACCTTCATCCCTTGTAGCAAGATTTTCTCTAGGTCTCCATCACCCACACTCAGATAAACCTCAGAGACATGTGGCTTTACCCCGAGAAATGGTCAGGGTAGTAAAAGCAACGTGGTTGCCCATCACCCTCTACTGGCCTCTGCAGGGACTGCTTGAGGTAACTGCTGGCTCTGTAGGTGATCGGAAAATCTCTTTAAAAAAATGGAAGAAAGAGAAAAAAAAAAGTGTTTTTTTTTTTTTTTTTTTTTTGGCCTGAGTACCACAAAGTTCAATCTTCCATTTTTGAATTAGGGACAAGCTTTTCTTAGATGCCAAAATCTTTTTGCACAGTAGTCAGGTGGAATTGGAGGTTGAACTTCTGTGCAGCGCTCGTTGTTTGGCTGATTTCGGGTGGGGTGCCTGTGGAGGCACAGAAAGGAGAGTAGTTCTGAGTTGAAATAAGGGTTATAGTAGCACCACGAGTCTGTTGGCTTTAGTTTTGTTTCAGATTTAACAGTTCAGATGAGAACATCTGGTCTAGGTACATGAGGGAATTTTCTTGGCATTGCCTCAGTGCTGAATAAGTCCCTGATAAATCACCTGAAGCAATGATCATAGTGCTTCTGGCAATTCAGTTTCAATAACTTTATCGTATGACAAGGTTTATGCAAGCTGTCAGCACAAATGAATCAATTCCTGTGAATGGGATAGTAGTGAGTCTGCAACTTCTGATGGTATCGTTAGTGTGGAAACACCACAGCCCAAGGCAATTTAATTGCTGAGATGACATAACCCAGTCATCTTTCTAGAAAACATTATGACATTGCAAAGCCTGGGGAACTGAAAGAAACTTCACCAGAACAAAGCTTTAAGATTTACCATGTCCATATGGCATCATATTTTCCTGGGAAAACTTCTTTATACTTATTTTGACATGTCTACAATTCTGGTGTTATGCCTCATTTACACTGGTACATTCTGGGAAATCTAGTCAATAATTCCTTATGTCTGCTCTTACAACAGAGCACAGCATGACTTGTAGAGTCATCTGAGCTATTTCTGTGGTTGTTCTGCACTCTGAAATAGTTTTATAATGGCCTAAGATTCCACTGATCTCCTTAATCTTGGGCTCAGATGTATCAAACAGCAGATGAATTTCATGACTAACAGAAAAATAAAGTAAATTTCATCCATTTGGATGAAGCGTCATTTCTTGTACAATTTTAGCACTAGTCAGATCTGAAATTTAGAGTTGGTACATTGTGTGGAAAAGTAATAAGCCCCAGGCAAATCTGACCTGAAAGGAGAGCTTCACTAAGTAACTGCAGGGTAAATCCAACAGATTTGCCACAACTTTAGCGAGCTGTTGCTGCACAAATTACAGTGAATAAGGGAGCAATCTAGTGAGCATGATAACGTAACTGAAGTCAGCACGCTTCCAGAGCAATTTGGCTCTGAAGACTGTGGAGGACCCAGTTTTTTTCTCAGCATCCCAGTCTCTTTCTCAGGACTTGCCAGGAAGGTCGACACTGACCTGCGTGGTGGTTTCATACAGTCGGGAAGCAGGTCACAGCAAAACTCATCGAGTGACTCTTCAGGAGGAGGGAAAGTGCTTTAAGGAAGAGGGGTCCCCAGATTAAGGATTTGCCAGAAGTCATTGCGCAGTCTGTGCTCCAGGCACAGCAGCCCGCGTGCAGCCTGTGTAAGGGGGCAGCGTCTGGCTCAGTTTTCTTGAGCCTTCAGACCCCAGGGGCTGCAGCACCATCAGGATGAGGCGCACAAGGATGCTGCCTAAGTGTGTCCCATCAGGCGCTGAACCACTGCCCAAGGGAAAGAAGTGGCTCTTGGAGCACTCTGGAAGAGGTGTATTTTTAGAGATGCCTGCAAAGCCTTTCTGTCACAGAAGCAGTGCACTATGGCAAGTTAGTCCCACAGCAAATGCATCATCCTCTCTCTGTTTTATGTGAATATGCAGTGATAATGAGTGTTAGGGAACATCTTTCCCTGTCTCCTTGTGGAATAGGGAACATGGGGGAGACAAGAACAGAGGGACCCAAGTCAAAGTGTTTTAGCACATTTTGTCCTTAGTGTTTTAGCTAGTCACTGCCTGCAGTTTTATATTTATGAACCTGTATCAGGGGATTGCTTGATAGGTCTTTAATTTCCTTTGGTTTTACTCTGAACGGGCCTCTCTGGGGACAGTAAGAACATTTTCAGCATTATTGAGTATCATCTCTGTGCAAACCAAACAGAGGAAAAATACTCTGATAATAACAATGAAATATGTGTGGGGTGGTAGGCTTTCTGGCTGCTGCTATTTTTTTATTTTTTTTTTTCTGTGATGAGAGTTTCAAGGTCAGCTGGCTCCATAGATACAAATATGCCAAGAACAAAATGTACAGATGCGCCAGGAGTCAGGGACACAGACATGCTGGCACTGTAAACAGACCTGGATCATGTCCAGTACTGTCAGGCAGTCAGCGCACGGGAATGTTCATAAAAAAGGCACTTTATTGCAGTGATACCAAGATTTATCTTTTCTCTCCCTTGCATCATTAAACATGAGTTATTCGTATTTTTGTGGAAAAGCCTAGATTCAGCACAATCTCAAAATTTTATTTGGAAGACGGAAGGGTTTTATTCATGTACTACAGAATCCTACAGCAATATCTGAGCACACAATAGACAATGTGGTTCCCTGAATAAGTGGCTGGACTAGAAACCAGAAGATTGATTTTTTTTTCCTTGATTCTGCTAATGATTTATTGTGTAAATATAGAAAAACTTTTTACTGTAGCTGTTGCAAGTTCCCATACACCCCCTCATTTTCCTCCCATATATGTTTCCTTTTGTCAGTTATTTGTTTGAACTAAATATCAACCAGTCAGGCAAAAGCTGGAAATATCTTCGTCTAGCAGTCTTTGGCAGATTTAAAATATTAATGCATTTTATAGTGTACTTATTTTTCGTAACCGTCAGTTGTTGCTACCAAGGCAGGGAATTCCTTATAAATATTGAATGCTGCTGCAAGGTCTGGGGAAAAAAAAAGTTCTAGAAATGTTTCTGTTAAGCTCCAAAATGACTGAAAAGCTGCTGAAAATCTTCCTAATGTTAGCAAATTATGTGTAAATCCAAGAGCTCAGAAGTTACCTGATTCTACTGGGATTTTCTAATAAACACAGTTCTTGAATTTAACAGGTCCATGCAGATTGCTTCCTGGATGTAGATGCTTTGGGGAAGGATTGAACGAATGGTTTGATTTTAAAGGCTCCCTAGTAGTTGTCGTAGTAAGGTGCATCTCAGAAATTGGCTTGACAATCTGTTGTGTGTAAAAGAATAAAACTTACTTGCAGAGTTGCTCCACAGCCCAGCTTAGCTTAGGAATTTGACCAAGCAATAAAATCCCCTGGCAGAGCACTTGCAGTCCTCTCAGGGGAAGTGTGTGTGCAGACGGTCTGCGGTACTCGCGTATGGTCAGCAACTGCTATGTTACCTGATTGTGACAGCAGGAATTTATGCTTTGCTTCTTTTATGGACCCTTCCACTACCTTTCTCTCTCCAAAAAAATCCTACTGTAAGGTACAGTTTAGTGTCTCACTAAGACTCAGAGCCACGTATACTGTAAATTTAAAATGGAGTTAGAAGATTTTTACCTGTATGTCTCTACTTCAAGTCTAGCCCAGGTTAACTGAAAATGTAAATGCCCAGTGACCTCAGTCAGATCCTAAGGGACAAGTCTCTGAGCTCTAGCATGACTGACACTACTTGACATAAATAAATAAATAAATAAGAAGCCAGGAATGAATAGCCCGGGTGCTACCAGCTCATCTGTCTACCTTAGATCACGGTGGTTAGCCTCTCTAACAGACCACTTCTGGCTCCAGAGCTGCTCTGTCCAGTCACCTGAATACGTTTGGAGAATGATGAAAGGGCAACACTGGGGAAATGCTGTCCATACAGTACCCGTTTTGTGGCTAAATAGAGGCCTTTTGTCCCCTGGGCTGCTAGGCTCTTGCTTGTTCTGGTGCCAGGCACACACATGAGATTAAACAGTAATAAAAAGACCTCACTAGAGTCAGTGGGGGTCGTGGTTTCTGCAGAGAGAAAAGAGCTGAAAAGAATCCCAAAGTGAACTCAGAGCAATGCTGTGTGGGACCTGCCGTAACAAATGCTGAGTCGCTTTTAATTCCAGAGTAGATTGTAAATAGCATTAAAACACGCCAGCTAAATAAACTAGACATGCCTTAAATCTCTCTTCAGGATGTTATTTTTGCACCCTAGATTTTGCCTCCTGCAACATAACCAGGAGATATGCTGGTGGTGACTTTGTTGCACTGATCTCTGATGTTCTGTGCATGGTTGTTTCATAGAAGGTGACAATCCTGGACATCGAGGGTGCACGGTGGGCCTTGTTTGTGCTCTCAGTGATGCCCCAAAGCAAAATTTAGTCTATTATAGTTCCATGCAAAAATATTTGTGGACTTCCCTGGAATCAACTAAATACCCTGTTATATTCCTTATGGTTAAATGAAGGAGCCGCTGGCTATGTCTCTTATCATTGCCAGGAAAAGCACAAGCTAGAGTTAATATTCATTGTAAATGAAGGGGCTGGTTACTGGCTGAGTTTGAGAAATGGAGTGTACCTTGCTTTTTACATCCTATACGTGCCCATCCTTCTCTGCAAAGCAAAGGCTGTACAGTTTGAGGAGGGAAGTTAATGCAACAAGATTCCCATTTGAATGAACCAAGACTTTTACTTTTGTCAGAAATCTTTTTGAATTCTGACAGCCTAGCAGGGAAATTCTTTTTTTTTTTTTTTTTTCCTAAATTTGGCACTATTGGCAGTGTGTTGCAGCAACTGCATTTTTTTCATTTGTTTGAGCTCTCAGGCGGTGAACAGCCCTGCAAGCTGGCACAGGGGCTCATTCGCAGAAGAGATGTGTCCCAAGGGTGCAAGTTCATGAGCTCAACTGGTGCCCTCGACGGTCTTCCCTTGCCCCACGGCTGTCATGGGCCTGCGTGGGAAGTTTGGTCTCTGGGTGCTCCTCAGCCTTAGGTTCTGCTGCTGTGCCTGCAAAATAAGGGCTTAATTACTGTTAATTATAATAGCTGTTCACTAAGAATTGGCCTAACACACTTGCGGGTGATCCAGAAGTTAAAAGATAGCAACAATTTGGGATGTGATCAGTGCTAGGCAATAGCCCCACGTAACTGTAAGAAGAGCTGTCTCTTTCCCCAGGTTAGCATTAGCTCCTCATTATCATATCAAAGGAAATGGCAAGCAGACTCCTCCACACATGCTTAGCAGAGGCGGGGGAGTTTGGGTTTATTGCAGAAACTTTTCCTTCCCCTTGTCTGCCTCTGTTCCTACTTCCCAAGTTTCGTTTTGAGCTTGGGGTTTGAATAAGCCCCCAAACACAAAAGGAACCTGAGACAGAGTGGGTGAGCATCACTTAATTTTGATCTGGATTCTCAAAGCTTTACTTGAAAGTCTTGCTCTCGTTCAGTACACCAGGGAAGAGTGGAGGTGGATGAGATGATCTTAGAAGCTGTTTTCTAGCACTGGCTCCTACACTGTTTTCTTCTAGTGGGATAGTAGGCTAATGGTTGACAAACAGGAAGAGACATCTCTCGTTGCGGAGATCAAATTGCACAGCAAATTAAAATGCTCCCTGAAGGTCCTGTTGCTCCCTCTTCTTTCAATGCATGTAAAGCCATAAACAGACACCACTCATTTTAGAGCAAGCTTTAGATTCTGTCACTGGTGTTCAGAATGAAGACTGTCCCTTTGGGTAATAAATGTCATGGCCCAGTCTGTGCTCGTCAGTGTGAATGGCTCATTTATGTGCAGCAAAACCTCAAGGAAATGGAGCTTACTCCTCATTTGGTTCATGAAAGCTCAAAAAATTGGACTGCCCTGCTGAATTCTACAGGAACCAGCAAAAATCCAAACTGATGTTTGCTTTATGAAAGCTTTTTATATACATAATGTCCTCGGAGAGCTATTTTGTTATACCAAAATGAGATTAAAGTTTGTTCTTCCACATCCTGTTCTGTTTGCAAATCCGGGAACTGAGCATTCCAGTTGCCATCGTTTCATCCCCATGAGTAGCCTTAGAGGTCCTGTGGAGCACAGCTGTTAGAGCTTGTGAGCACCCCCAGATTAATCAAGATGTTGCACTGAAGTGAAATTTGCATCCATGCACTCCAGGAATTAGAGCACCCATCCCATTCTAACCTAAGGGTCTAATTCAGATGCATCCCGATACTACCTGTCCCTCTGCATTGGTTAGAAAGGAAAGAACATGACTATTTAGACTTGGACCTGCGTATCCTAAATGGCATTAGCTGAGATGAATCCCATCCCAAACATGGAGAGAACTTTGCCTTATTGACTCAGAAGCATTCCCTCTGCATTTCCTTGTTTACATTCTAGCCTGAGAATAATCCCAAACTGTACTGCCATTTTGTGCTAAATCCTCCTCTTCTGCAGTGAGCTGATACCCAGAATTCTTTAGTATATTTGAAACTTGTGAGGCCATTAACAACTTTTAAACGACATTAGCAAGGGCACATTGATGTCACTGACTCACTGAAGCGTAGCTTCCAGCTGAAAAACTGTTCTCAGATGTGTCTGGTCTTTAATCAGTGCAAATTGGAAGATGTCGGTTGAAATCATAGGTACAACAGTGCAGTAATTTAGAGTGTAAGAATAAGGAAGCAAAAGTCAAGTAACAAAACTTGCCAAGCTGCGTGCACTTACATGGGCCCATGCAAAAGGCACCATGTCTCCAGAGATGGCTCCCAAAAGTCCTTTTTGATGTCGGTGGAAGTACAAACCTCTCAAGCATCTGCTGTTCTGTGATCTTTGCTGTGCTTTGTAACGTGTCTGGTGCATCAGGCCCTGCGATGGGCGGCCTCCCCAGCACACAAATGCACTTAGGTTACGCACTTGGCAGCATCCGCAGATCAGTGTGGCCATCCCACATCTTGTCAGGGGAGAGGTCTCTGTTGCAGCTGGATAATGCACGTGGAGATGTTGGGGAAACAGGGCTTTCTGCAACCTAACCACAGGTTAGTGGGAGCTGCACTTTTAAGACCTTTTTCCCTTTTGTAGGGATAACGGTGAAGGGATATCTGTGCCAGCAGATGGCAGTGCCTGTTAGCAGAGTTTCACTCCTGGCAGGAAAAAATGGGAATCGGCTCAAAATGCGAAAGTGTTTTTATTTACATTGGATGAAACAGTACAATTTCTTATGTGTGAACGAAGCAATGCTGTAGCGCAAGGTGGGAAAATTGTCACTGCAGAAATGAGCATTCTGTGAGCCCATCCTTCTGCATGTCTGGGAGACCCCTGTCCTCTTAGAGGCTACTGGGTTTGTAGATGAGCTGCACTGGCTGTGAGTGTGCGTGGGATGTGGGAAGAAAGGCTTTTCCTGGCGTTGCCCATGTCATATTAGCTTTGCAGACTTGCAGAGGCTCTCTTCCTCTAGGGCTGCTGGCTGGGCTGCTTTTCCTAGCACAAAAATTCATTCTAAATCTTATTAAAGAAATTAAATAAAAGAAGAAGCGGAGCTGATGCCTATATGAAGGTGACACTGTCCTTAGTGCTGGCGTGGAAGCCTCATCCAGCAACTTAACCTGTCCTGAAAGCTAATGTTATAATTCTAGTGGAGACTGACTCTCCTGCTGAATGAGTTGCTGTTTAGTACTTTTTGGGTAAGTTTAAATGTTTATTAAAAAAAAAAAAAAAACACAACACGCAGACAAAACCCATAACTGTTATTGTACTCTCCGAGCATAAGGATACTTCACGTGTTGTACACGTAGTCCTGAAAGGTAAAATACATATTGCTGGAAAAACAAAGAGCATTCCTAACGGTTGTGAGCAGGCAGAAGATCTAACATAACAGGATTTCATCAACAGTTTATTACCATGTCTTACTTCATTGGAAATAGTTCCAGTGCTGAGCTGAGCCCTCTGTGCTGTTTGCATCCTAGCCAGGGCAGCACCATTCAAATGCATGAGAAGCAGAAGCCAAACTGACTAGTCGGATTTTATTGTCCAAACTGTGTGCAGTGGGAAATATAAACTGACAACAAGTGGAAAAGTGATATTACATTCACAAAACTTGTGTTTAGTAGCCAAAGTCCTTGGTCTGGCTCCAGATTCATATCCCATCTGTTTAGATCCAAATTGCATATACAGATCAAAGAACAAGAACACTGGTAAAAAGTACATCTATAGAGATGTACTTTCCTAACCCAGTCCCCTGCATAACATGACTATTAATGGATAGTCAAAGGTGTGTTTATTTCTCTTTCTTTAGTGCATGTGTTTTCCAAATTCCCAACAGCTATTTTTCTGGTCTAGCTTTCCTAACAAGGTGTTATGTATCCTAGATTTAAAATGGTAAGAAATCAAATTTTCTATCAAATTTCTTTTCTTTCTTTTCAAATTCTACAAGAACTTCTCTGGTTCATTTTTTTTTCCTTTGTTCCAAAACAAGAATGCAAATAAAAAGCTACAAAATACCCATACAGTAATATAAAGGTAAAAATGTCATTCCAATGCTGATTTATTTCATTAGTGATAGTGTAACTTTAAAAGAAAAAATCAGTTGAAAGTAATTTTGCAGCAGAAAATGGAACAAATTGCTGTCAGATTCCAGTGCTACTGACACGTTCCTATATCATGTTTTGATTTTGACAAGTTCTCTCTTCCTGCCCAGAAAATCTTCCGTGAAAGCATTTCTGACGGGCTATAATGTGTGGGGCTCCTGGAACAGAAAATTGGGGAGGAGTGGGGGTGTCAGGATTAGGGAACAGGGCAACAAAGCCTGAAGGTAACCTGCAGTCACCAGGCAGCTCTATCTCATATCTGCTGCTGGCCTGACATTTGCTTTTCAGAGGAGGAAATATTTTATGAAGCTAGGGAGACAGTGTGGTATTATCAATGATTTAAAAAAAAAAAAAAAAGAAAGGAAAGCAAACCACCGAAGAGCTTTTTCCTGGGACTAGCTGGATCACAGGCAAACAATGCACCTGAGCAAACACCATTTCAGCAGCTTGGTGGTTGACAGGCAAAAGAAGAGCGTCAGAGGAATCACGCTCTCCCTCCTTCCCCCCACTTTTCCCAAATTCCTTGGTTCAGCCTGGATGAAAGGATTTCCACAGTGCTGATGAATGCATACACGTGTGCCTTCTGATAAATGTACAGCTTCTACATTCTCCCTGCTCTCCGTTTTTAGACACCGCTTTCAGTTTGTGTGATTTCAAGCAAGAATGCAGTCCCCACCCCTTAACACACACACACACACACACACACACAAAAAAAAAAAAAAAAAGCCTCTCCAGGAAAGGAGAACCCAGGAACCCAGGCAAGAGGAGAGCTGAGAAGCAGCCCTGGGAGGAAAAGTAAGCACACAGAGCTCGGGGAGGTGGCAAGGAGGGCACAGACCATGTGGTGGCAGGGAGCACCGTCCCCTGCCTCTCCTCTCCCCCTTCCCCAGCCAGCCCTTGCTGTGCAAAGCAGCGCCTTAAACCCCTCCCCTCTGCTTTCACTCTGCCACCTTTCCCTTTCCTGCTCATTCAGAACAGATGATGCTCCCTCTCACATGCAGACCTCTCCTCTCCCTTCCCTCTGCCCCAGCCCTTTAACAAGCTGCACACCAGCTATTCATCGGGATGGGAGAGAGCAGGGGCGAGGGAAGGCTGGCGTCTGACGGGCAGAAGTAGTGCTGCAGTGGTTTGGGGGTTTGGAGAACCCCTCCTCAGCTCCGACAGAGTGAGGGAAATCAGGAATACCTAGGGACAGGGGTGTGTGCGTTTAACTACCGTGCCATGTAAATGTTTTGTAATAACAGGCAGAGGGAGGAAAGGAGGAGACAACCCAAGAAGCAGAAGACGACCCCAGCTTTCTGGTGATGGCATGGACCAGACACTTTTCCAGCAGCTGTTCTACCTACCTCTCGGTCCTGTCACCGTCCAGCATCCCTAAAGTGCCAAGGCACAAGACTGATGCAGAGCCACTCTTAGCAAGTAAGTTACCTGATTTTGTTTGCTTTTCCAGTGTACTCGCTTTCGTCTCTGGCTGCTAACGATCAATAACCAGGAGGAGGAGAAGTAGCTGAGGCATCAGCTCGGCTGAGCACTGTGTTTCTGTGCCTGGCCCTGCCAGGGTGACAGCTAGAGATGTGCTGTTGTCTAACTTGCTAGCTGCCAGGAAACTCTTTGGGAAGCCAGGGATTAGATGTTGATCTTGTACAAAGGCACTGTCAAATCCAGTAAAGGTGCTATGTAGGAAAAAAACATTAAAAATAATGAACTTCTCAGATACCAGATTAGTGGAGGTCTCTGAAATACAATGGATAGGAAGAGGCTGATCAGTGAGCAATGCTGAGATACGTGGAGTGACTGTGTGATCCTCACCTGGAGTCAAAGATTAAATTATTTTATAATTAGGATGCTTACTTGTCAGCTTAGGTTCAATGAGCCCTTGTAGTGTAGTCTTCAGATAGTGAATGTTCAGCCTTTGAGGGGGACAGATGATTAAATGTATCGGGAACCCCAGGGGTGTTTATGGCCCGTGAGGTAAAAACGTGACTCATTTTGGTACCGAGTCCTTCTGCATTGGGCAAATAGCACCCAGACTCCTTTTTGTGTTAGTGGCTGCTGGTTGAGAGTAACAGGCTAACTTTTACACAGCATCTCTGCCATTTGGTTTTGTCCTGAGAGTTTCAGGAAACCAATCAAGAATTGGCAGAAACTCTCCCTGTCCCAAAAAGCTTACCATCTGACTTTCTGAGGTTCTTTAATCAAGCAGTCAAGCAGGTTCTTCCTCCTGTTCTTTTCCTTTGGAGCAGACAACTACCTTATAGTTGGGTGGCTTGGGGGAAACAAAACTGACTTCTCTTACCAGTTCTCTGACCAGTCCAAGCAAACCTTATCTTCTATAGCAGGTTTTTGGCTGTGTTTGTGCTGCAGGAGTTGTTTGACTTCTGGGGTTTGATTCTTTCCCCCATTGTTTCTCCTCAGATGGAGATAAAGGATCGGGATCGTTTTTGGTTTCCATGAGAGAAAACCCTCCATCTCTGGAAGGTTCCAGCCTGATTAGTTACAGACTCTGAAAAAGGCAAGCAGAGTTTTAGCATCATGTTCTGAGACAAATCTCTTGACTTTTGTCACACTCTATTCAGTTAGCGGTAGGGAGAGGCACTCAGACATCTGGGGTGAGCACTGGCACTTTACCAGCAGTATGGTCCTGGTAGGTCTCTTTTTCTCACTGTGACTTGTCTTCTCCTGTCTGCACAGGGGGTTGAATAGCACTGTTACGCTTCTTGGGCAGAAGGAGCCTGTATTTGGTCAGTTCATCTTTGAGCTGTTTGGATGCAAGGTACTGCAGAAGTGTGAAGTGGTATTAACATAGTTCAATTTTATTTTATTTTTCAAGCCAGCTGCAGGATTATATAGAGACTCTCAGTTGGAATAAAGGTGCAATATTTGAACAATGAAGAACCGGGACATGAGTACTTCTGGGGCCAAATTTTCCTCATAGAATTGAGGTTCTGCTTACCCCAGAATTCAGTGTGCCATGTGTAAACAGCCAGTAGCAGGAGAAACAGGAGTGTCTTATCAGGACCAGAGTGGCTGTCTTTCTTTGTTCAGTTGTGTTTGTTGAAAGATAACAGTCACTTTTTCAATGACGCCATAAGGTCTCCCTAAAAATAGAGTATGGGATGAAAGGACAGAGGGGCTACAGAGTGCCTCAGGCAGAGTCACTTCCTTGGAGAAGGAGAGATCAAATTGGTTTATTTTCAGGATTTATTTGTTGGTAAAGAAAATTTCACTTGACTATTCAAAAATGATTAAGAGCCCCAAAGAGCGTAATGTGATTGCATCCTTTTCACATGGGCTTTTCATGCTCAACTTCTATAACTCAAGGAAGTATAAAGTAATTGACTGCAGGTTACGCTGATTATATTCCATCCACACATGATCTCAAGTAGTAGATACCCCCTATGTTGTGAAAACTCTGCTTTCTAGTCTTTGTTCTATAACAAATTGTTGCAGCCCGTATACCGGGGTCATTTCGATGTCTCATGAGGCATTTCCTAGTCTTCATCTTTTGTCTGAAAAAAACAATAACCAGCCTTCCATTCTCATGGCAATTTTATTTTTTCACTCTTTTCTGCATTAGTCTGAAGTTGAAATATTTAATGAATCTGCAAACTTGTGTTGTGTGGGGGATTTTTTTATACTTTAATCAATACTGTGGGGAAAAATATTTGAAATCTGTAGCTACTCAAGAGAACATTGTAAGAATATTTTTTTTTTCTGGAACTCACTCCTCTGGTTTTGAAAAAGTTCACAGTAATGACAGAAATATTATTTCTTGGCATTAGAAATAATCTGGCTAGGTTATTCATGCCAAAAGATTAGACTGTATAGGCTTTTCAGAGTAATATTTAGGCACACCAAAACACAGGGCCTGCTGTTGGATTGGTAGAAGGGAAGAAGAGCAGTGCAGTGAATACAGGCACTTGTTTAGGATTTTTGAAACTCTTGCTTCAATTCCCTGCCCTGCCACAGATTTCCCATGTGAGTGTGGGACAAGCAAGTGTCTCTGTGATTCGCTTCCTCATCTTGAAAGATCTTAAAAAAAAAAAAAAAAAAGATTTAAAGCATGTTACTTGTCTTGAACACTGTGAAACACTATGATACTCTGGAAATGGGGGGGGCATCTCTCAACTGGCAGTGAAAGGGCTGAGGAATATTAGAATTGTGATTATGCAGCATTACATGAGAGGATAGACTGGGAGGTAATGAGCAGCTAAAAGTAAATCACAAACGTCCACACGCTCTGTCTGTCTCCGTGTCATATTGACTTCCTACCCAGAGAGATTTTCTTAGAAAGAATGTTGTTTTGAAAGGCTGAACACCTTCTGTTTCAGTATTTCTGAGCCTAATGAACTCTAAGCAGACAGGCCGTCATTAGCTCAGCTCTGTGACGTGTACAAAGTCATCTCGCTTCCTTCGGTAGCTGCCTAGTTAATCATCACTCACCCATTTTTGTGTACTGGTGGGTGGGTGTCTCCTCAAGCCCCAGAGAAGCTCCATTGTGATACTGTGCCTGTCACCACGTTCGAAAAGCAGTGCTGCAACTTAATGAAAACTCAGAGGAAATGAAAGGCATCTCCCTACTTCAGCACCGAGTGAGATTACACTTTAAAAAGCAATTACTTGGATGAGGGAGCTTTTGAACCACAGATCTCTTCTTGTGCAGTCTCCTGAAGTGTTTTGCCTTGTTTTTGAATAGCATAAATCTTATATCATTCCCCTCACCTGTGGATCCCCAAGCACTTTCCAAACAGTCAGCCTTCCTAGCCTCTATAAGTCAGAAAGTTGAAAGGTGACATGGTTTGCACAAAATCTGCCTTTCTTTTTCTCATGTACACCTTGAAAGGTAATCTTGTGTTGGCATTGTTTACTGTGGAGTCTGTTGTATACACACAGTAAATAAAAGGATAGCAGGAAAGATGCATTTCTTAGGGAAATCAGAGCCCATCTGTCAGTCAGCAGTTATCTAATAGCCGTCTATCTTCATTTGTGGAAGGCCATCTTTCCCTAACATGTCCTGTTCCTCTGCCTTTCCTTGGGCACTCACTGTTCAGCAGTCATTGTTTTTATTCTCCTTGGGTGCTATTGCTTTAATATGCTGCATTCTTTAATATGCTGGCTTTCCTGTGGTGCTAGTGTCTGTCAATCACGCATTTCACTCCTGTTTTACAGCGTGACCCAAAGAGGTTGTGTGCCGCAGAGGAATCCAGGGACAGTGAGCTAGGCTCCCTTTTATGTGGCGTGTGCAAACAGGCAGCAAAAGAACCAGGTCGAGTTTTTCAGTAATGATCTGTTTAGCATTTACTGCTATATTGATTGCTTGTTTAGTAGTACAGGACTCTTCATCTTGGAAAGCAGATGACAGAGCCGAGTAAAATCCTGACTTGAGGAGATGGGAGGGTTAATAAAGAACAGTTGCTCATTTATTCTCATAATGCGAGAAAGCGTGAGCATCAGGTTTGAAACAGAAGGAAGTAATTTTTTGCACGAACTTAATGGCAAATTCATGTCTCCAAACTCCTCTTGCCTGACAGTTTAGACCTCTCCAGAAGTAAATCCTACCCACACTGAAACCTGCATTTACCTAAGTGAGACCAGCAGTTACCTAAATGGAAAAAGTCACCATGGTAAGCAGGGGAAAAAGGCTTCTCTTGTTGTACCTTCTGCAACATCTTCAGCAAATTTCTATCTTGAACACTTGGAGCTATCAGGAGGTACATCAGCACTGCCAGGCAGGACTTGTAGACAGCTCTGCAAAACAATGCCTTCGGAAGATATTTAGCTAACCCCAGCTTGACTCTGTATTAGCGAAGCTAAGAGCCATAAATGTCAACGACTGCCCCCGAGTCTGTCGTCTGGGCAAAAGCTGAGCCACAGCAAGTCTGATAAAAAGCCTCTTTGCAAGGTTGATAATGCAGTGACTCACATTTCCTTTTGCAGCTGCCCGTCCAAAAGGAAAGCAGCTCTGTGCAAAAGTGACATTTTTATTATCCTGGCACCATTTAACCAAAGATGGTAAATGTCAATGAAACAGGATGGTATGTGTGACTGTAAGAGGCAATTTCATGTCACAGAGCTTTGTTGGATGGAGCAGTGGTTTACAAACTGAAGTCTAAGTCTCTGTGAGATGCTTTCACGTAATTACTATTATCCAGAAAAGATGTGTATGCTTGGTAGTGGTGGCAGTATATTGTACGGTAAAGGAGTAAACCAAATCTTTACATAGGTACAGTGCTTTTCTTTTGGTATCTTGCTATTTGTGATAAAGTTTTCCAGAGCGGTTAAACCAATAAGGGAATAATAGCAAATTTCCTAGAAGATTCTTGTGCCTAGAATCTCACAGACTGTTTGTATCTGTATCACAGATTTTACAGTTGGGGAATTAAGGAAGAGGGAGAGGCACTGATTTACCCAGAATTAGAGAAAAAAATATTGAAAGCATTTGGAACAGAAAGCTGGATAGTCTGTGCTCAAACTCCTAACCAATATTACTCCTTTTAAAAAAATCTAATGCAAAGTTTAATTATTTTCAATAACCACATACTGAGGTCATGTTCTCGCTGTGATGGGAGAGTTTAAGATTAAATATTGGCAGAAGTTGTAATGCTACTGAAGCTATCAGTAAAGTTCATTTAAAGCAGGAATTTTAAAGGAGCACTTGTAAGATGTTCCTAAAGATTTCCAGAAAGATTTCACTTGACCTATTGCTAAAGATCAGTAGCATTAGAAAAGTGGCGTTGCCAGTCCCTTGAGTGTTTTAGTTAAAGCAGGTTTCCCTGTGCTTTCATTAATGGACAGTCCCTCTAGCCAGCTTCACCAGAGTGATATTTCTAGAGATTTAGTCTTTTTGATTATTTTTATTCTATTCTGATCTTTTTAATATGTTTCAAGATCCTTTTGGTCTCTTTGGTATGAATGTAAAATGTGGAACCTTACGCTACAGATGAATGTCTTGAAAACGATTGTTCTCTCTTACATACTGTTAGTGTGAGTGAAATTCAGCCTCATGTATAACTTCTATAATAAAATTTATTAAAAAAAATATTTTTTAAATTGAAAACATGTAACATTTGCCTGTTTTTACATTTGTAGACACACACAGATTGATCAAAAGCCTGAGTCCAAATGGAGCAATATTAGATTCATCAAACAATGCAAACAAAGATCAAAAGTAATATTGATAAGAAGGAAGCAAAGAGGTTCTCCTTTGTACCTCGTTCTCTTGCAGTCAGTAGATGGGATGCTTTTTTCCTTATTAAAGAGAAAAACACAGTGATTGTTCTGACTTGCACTTGGCATATGCTTTCATGTGTTGTGAAGTGAGAGAGAGTATAATTTGACATCATCAAGCAGCCACTTTGCATGCATGTAAATAGACACGCCATAAGGCAGCAGAGGGCCACACCAATGGTCAAGGAGATTTGAATTTTCAACAAATGGCAGAAAATGGCTGAAGATACATCTAAATATACCATCACCCACCTCTCAGGAGTCCTGTGTGAGAAAAAGAAGACAAAGACATAGAGGTAGGGATTAATATTCTGCCAAAATCCTTGATGATGCTGTTTGAGGAAGGGACCAGCACAGTCCTGGGGTTACCTATCCCGTATCCAGGATCATAGGCAGTGGGAGCAGCAGCCCTGATTCCACCTAGCTGACCATCCTAGAAACATTAATCCCTGCTACTTCCTGTGACTGCACTGCCCCAGCCCTGGCCCAAACCCTTAAACCAGGCAAATTTGCCAGCACAAAGAAGCTTTGAGACTGTGCTGTGGACAGATGGCTGGGCTCCCTAGTGAATGGAGCCAGCGGGTATGGTTCCAGCAACAGGCTTTGGCTGCTTCATTGGAGTAATGATTGATGGTGACTTATACAAGGGCTACGAGTAATTCTTTGCTGTTAACCAGACTTGGCTACAGCAGAATGGAAGTGGAAATTTGTTGCTTCATTTATTCATCCTGCCTCTGCTTTCTTCCCGCCCACCCTTTGTGCTTTTTAATACTGAAAAGATGAAGCTACTTTGCTTGATCTTAAAATTGTCTTTCCCAAGATACTCTTAATTGTATCTCTACACCTTTTCTCATTCACAGACACATAAGAAGATTAAAGATAGAGGGAGCAGTAATAGATTTAGTTAGATTTTAATAGGATTTGCAGAGGACAATGCAGAGAATGAACACCATAGAGAATATTGCTGCTCTATCTTTGATATCCCTAAGGCTTCTTAGGTAGTCTTCCACTGAGATTTTGTCTGTGTCCTGCATTCAGAGTGAAGACTCTCATTTTTCCGTAGAGCATGTGTGTTTTTTTCAGTAGTATCAAATCATCTCAATAAACAGGTTGCTACATTATTACCTGCAAAAATCATTACAGCCATCATTTTGTATTATTTATTTGTACCTTGTTGAGCATAGTGCTGCATGTGGACAGTGGGTTCTTAATAACTGTTGGGTTTCTGGAAGTGTCCGGTGCTTTTGTCTAGTGTCAGATGAAGTAAAAGGGTTCTGATATATCTGATTACCAGTAGGCCTGGATTCATCAAGCCTGCAGAAATCTAGTTGAAGATGCTAAATTAAAAGGCTATTTTACCTTTGGAACTCAGGCTCCCAGAATAATTTGCGGAGAGGGGTGAGTATATCCAGAAGGTGATTCAGCACACCTGAAATCTGAATTATTGCTGGGGGTGCTTTTCTATGCTGACTGTAAGGGAAACCTTCATGAATAATTTAGACTTGTCTGAGATTCAAGTAGGCAGTACTGTTCAGCGTTTTATATTCACTTCTAAGGTTTCTCTTGGTATGCACCCAAAAGGTAAGGCACCAAAAAGTTCCAGTCCCTTTTGAAAATATACATTGATGCACCCTTACTTTGCTTCTAGTTGTGATCTCAGGCAAATTTCAGGTCTAAAAAAAAATCTGAGCACCACTGGAAAAAAAAAAAAAAAAAAGAAAAGAAAAACAAGGTTTACCTACTTTACCCAGACCATGCTCATAACCATATTTTCTGGTGTTCCAGCAGTGCATTAGGCAAAGTGACTGGCAGCTGGTTCATGTTTAAAGAGACTGTATTATGAATCAGTATTTAACATCCAGTTCAATGCAGCATTATATTTAGCAAGTGGCTGTTGTGAGAGAAGTGCTGAAGCCTTTCAAAGTATTTCCCAGAACAATATTAGGAGGAATGACATGGCTCTAGCAAAACGCTTTCCTAATGTAAAATCAGCCTGTAACCAGCCCTGTACCAACATGGGGCAAAGTTTATTAATGTAGCATTAATATTTGCAGTGTTTGTGGACCTGCTCTGTCATGTAATGGTTCACACAGAGTACAGTGAAATGGCTTTTGTCTCAGCTCTTTTCCCCCTGTCTTAAACTTTACTTCTTTGTTCTCCCTCAGCCCAGCCATGGCCGGAGATTCTAGGATCTTCATGAACCAGGACATGGACATCGGAGTTGTATCCAGAGAGCCTAAGAAGATTCCCAAACAGGCTCGGGATGACGTCCCCATTGCCACTGACCGAACCCGCCTCATATCAGCAGAAGGTAAGAAGCCACGCCAGCGTTACATGGAGAAAAGTGGCAAGTGCAATGTACACCATGGAAATGTCCAAGAAACCTACCGATACCTTAGTGACCTCTTCACTACTCTGGTGGACCTCAAATGGCGTTTTAATCTTCTTGTCTTCACTATGGTCTATACCATCACTTGGTTGTTTTTTGGGTTCATATGGTGGCTCATTGCCTATATCCGGGGAGACCTGGACCATCTTGAAGATGAAAACTGGATCCCCTGTGTTGAAAACCTCAGTGGATTTGTTTCTGCATTTCTGTTTTCTATTGAGACTGAGACAACAATAGGGTATGGCTATAGGGTCATAACGGAGAAGTGCCCAGAGGGCATTGTACTGCTCCTGATCCAGGCTATTCTGGGCTCCATTGTCAATGCGTTCATGGTGGGATGCATGTTTGTCAAGATCAGCCAACCAAAGAAGAGAGCTGAAACCCTCATGTTTTCTAACAATGCGGTGATTTCCATGAGGGATGAGAAGCTCTGTCTCATGTTCCGTGTTGGAGACCTCCGCAATTCCCACATTGTCGAGGCTTCCATTAGAGCCAAACTGATTAAGTCCAAACAGACCAAAGAGGGAGAGTTCATCCCCTTGAACCAAACAGACATCAATGTGGGATTTGACACTGGAGATGACAGGTTGTTCCTGGTGTCACCTCTTATCATCTCACATGAAATCAACGAGAAAAGCCCCTTCTGGGAGATGTCTCGCACCCAACTGGAGAAGGAAGAATTTGAAATTGTGGTCATCCTGGAAGGAATGGTGGAAGCAACAGGTAAGCGCTTGTCTAAATCAGTCACAATTTTGAGGGAGAAAGGGGAAAAATAGAGTGCAGTTTGGCATTAAGATTTCACTGTCAGTGTCACCTGGACTGAGAAGATGTTGGGATTTATCCTTCTGTTGTGACTCATTTAGGTGGGATATAAGTCCTGGATTCATACAAAGGGATTACATGAGGATCTGTCCATAATCACTTAGGACTGATCCATGGGAAAAAAGGAATGGACTGAAGCAACTTATGAGGTCTCTTATTTTCTGTGATCAAAATTCACGGCGCAAATCCTTTTCCATTTCTCCTCAGTATTAAAAATTAGCTGTAACTCTGATATTTTAGGTACTGCTGTGGTGTTGCTATTTAATGGAGGCTATGAAGGAAGTCCCCAAGTATTACTATATCCCATAAAACAGCATGTGCTGAAACTGAATGACTTGAACATGATGTAGGACATAGATTTTCAAAAAGAGCTCAGAGAAGAAAAATACAGAAAATGCTTTTGTGACTCTAGGAACGCAGCAGCTGTTTAACAGCATAAAACAATCCTGTGTAATGGGTAGATTAGGAGATATACTCAGCTGGTTCCCAGTTTCCTCCTATGGGCGTATTTGTGGCAGGCAATGAAAGGAGTCTGCATCTGTATATAATAAATCTGGAAAAGTTTTGTGCTTCAGCTTTTCAGGGTATGTAAAAGGGAGGTGACAGTGTGCTTCTCAAGATGAGTGAACGGGTGGCCAAAAAGGTCCCCAGGCTCCTTTCCACAGTTGGGATGCTGTGTATCTCCTGGGTGTCTGGTTAGTGAGGAAGATGCTTTTACTCTGGAGTCTCACCTAACAGAATACAGCATCATGGGGTCATTTTACCACTTGCAGCTAATTCATTTATGCTACGCACTGAGGAGGAGCCAACAGGCAGCAAGTGCATTTAAGCAGCCTGAGATGCTGGTGCTCCCTTCAGGCAGGTTTTCTCAGCCTGGGGTTGGCAGCGTGCCTCGGTCAAATCAGGGTCTTTGAGGGAAATGGGACTACAGGCAGCAGGAGGAGAGAATTACTATCTAGAGATGTAGGAACCTAGAAAGACTCAGAGATATGAAAATGCTTTTGTAAGTAATTTTTCCCTTTGGTGTTTAAGGACTCTAGTTGTGAGACAGTGCTGTGAACCCAAGGTTTTTTTCTGGTGGGGTTGGAAGGTGTCCATCTTGTTGAAGCATAGGCTCTCTCTGAAACACTTGCAAGGGGTTTCTGCTTGATATGAGTCCTTGGTGGTAGCAGCATCCTGACTTACAGATTCTGGGCCTTTGCTTACCGTTAATATTGTCCCTTTCTTCTGGTTTGTCCTTGTTAGTCTCTTAACAGCCAAACATAGGGGGAAATAGTCTCAAATCCCTGCACTCCAGACCTTCACACCTGAAGACAGCTCTCTAGAGACCTAATTCAGTTTCCCAGTACTTCCCTCTAGTCATTAGGTGAATAGCAATAGCTGAGTTTTTCAAACAGCTAATGGGTGGTTATGTATAGATTACACTGCATTTAGGTTGGAGTACTGTATTGTACGAGTGGAATTCATGTGGCATTGCTAGGCAAATATTCTTTCTCAGCAGAATATTGTAGAAATGTGGCAAAAGAAGGGGTGGGTGGAAAAGAATATCAAAGGGGAGGATTTGTAATGGAAGCTTATTTTGTAGCCTAAACAATTACCAGAAACTAGAACCTCGTAATCTGAGCGTGGAATGCAGTTCCTTGCACGTCCAAAGCCTCTTTCTTCTCCGCACAGTGACACTATCAAATTCTGTTTGAACAGCTACTGCACTGCCATCCTCTTATGAAAGATCAGCCCCTGCTAGATATGTGTGAGAGGAAGTCATTATCAATAACAACCTCAAAATTAAAAGCATGGCATAGGAATAATATTGCTTTACAAATGGGCTCCTCTCCCAGACGGATTGTACAGGCCAGTGTGTAATGATATTAAGGAGCATACATCTGTGGAAATGATTTGTTCTGGTCTCAGAAGGCAGGCTGTGAAACTTCAAAAATGGAGCTAGAAGAGCCAGTTTGAATTGAACTTAGAGCAGAGCGGACCTCAGATGCTGCTGTTATCAGACTCAGAGGCTGAGATGATCTTCTGAATGACACATGGTAGCCATGCAAGTGATATTTTGCCACGACAAAAGTGGCTTGCAGAAGTTTCTGCTTTCCTGCTTTGTCCTTGCACTTCATAATATTGATAAGCCCATTCAGGGGTCTTTAATCCCTACCTCCGTACTTTAACCTTTGCTCCCAGCAAATTCTTTTGGTTCTTTCCTCCCTGTCATGCTGTTCAAGCCCTATCTGCTTTCAGGAATAGTATAATTTACTTGCAGTATGACTTCTATTAAATCATGACGCTATGACAACCTGGTCAGGTTCAGGACAGTATGAAAATACAACAGGCCATTTGTTCCCTTAGAAACCCCTATGAAAAAATCAGCAGCCATGGTCACAGCATGCAGGGGTATAACTGGTCAGCATATATAGCACTGCTCATGGTGCACGAGAGGGAAGCAAGTCCTGCGTGCTCTCCCAGAGGTAGCTCAGCTCTGTAGTTGGCAGGAGGAAAAATTAATGGAAAGTTACCCAGTCTTTGCAGACAGCAACAAATCATACCCTGAATAGATCCTGCACTGGTGGGGAAAAGAGCTATATTTTTCATAAGGTTTTTGGAAAGCAGGTCAGACCTGACTACGCTTTGGTGATTGTCAACATATAAATAACTGAAGAAATTTTAAGCATAATTTCTGAGTAGAAGTATGAATACTATTCACTGAAACATTCAGGACAGCAATTTTATAACCATTTTCAGTAGTTTTAACCAACCACACACATTACAAATGAAATGCATTGTCCTCCTCTCAAACAAGTAACTCTTCTCACTGACATTTAAGTTTAATTCCTATCCAGTGGAAGGCAAAGATGGTAAATTGTTTCAAATAAGAAGTGTAGAAGAAATTCTAATGAGTTGGAACACTGTGAGTCACTGTTTATTTGTGTTTTGATTGTTTGTTTGTTTGTTTTTTACAAAATGAAACGTGATTTAAAACAATGTTTTTGTTTCAAGTTGACTTGAATTTCTAAAATGCTTCAAGTTGTTTGTTTGTTTTAACAAAGACAAACATTGTGGTTTAAGACAATATTTTTGTTTTCCAGAAGACCTGAATTTTTTAAAAGGGTAAGTAACAATGAACTGAAGAACACCAACACACAAGAAACACATCAGCCAGCCTAAAATGCAGTGTTTCTCTTTTCCTGAAGAAGAAAATAAACATTTTATTAGTCAAGTGAGAGCTCTCCAGGGACCCACAACTATTTTACTTCCTAACCCACGAAGCCAGCTGCAGCAGAAAGCCCACTGGCAGGGGTGTTTCCAATCAATATTTTAGTATGGTTGTGGCACTGTGACTTGACAACAGGTTAAAAACACCAAGGGAAGACAGAGTTTCTGGGCAGATCCGGGGTGATCATTGCTGAGTGAAATAGCCACTGTAAAGGCAAAATCAATATAGATGACAAGCGTTCTGACTTCCAGTGCTGCTTTGTGGGCATCTTGAAAGCAGCAGCATCACTCACAGCGCTTACTTAATGAATTGGTCACAGAGATTACTTTAGGGAATTAATTCTCTTGTGCCATATCTTAAAGGGACACTTGTCGAGATCAGCTGGCCCAAATTTGATCTACAATAAAAGGAAAGAAACTGAAGGTGAAAAATCTGTTTGCTAAGTGAATACATTTTTTCTTGCCACAGTGAAAACAAAAATCAGAGCCATCCTGTCGACAGAGCAGGGCTAGGCTGTTGTTGGGCCAAGCCTCTTGCCCTTACCCTCCTGGTGCCTAATTCAACTTATTATATCAAGCAAGGCTGCCAGAATGCAGAAAAGCAGTGGAGATTTGCACACCTCCTCCATGTGCTCACATAGTAAACTGGGTTATGTGGTGAAGAAATGGCTGTCTCAATTAGAGAACATTGGAGGCTCCTTTTTTTTTTCCCTCACTGTCATTCCATGTGATGAAGCAGTGTACATAGACTTTCTGGAAAATAATTTGAAGACACTCTCTTCCCTTCCAACTTTCCCCTTTTGCTGCTATTTACTGACAATTAACCAAAACCTAATCTATCAGTAGCTGTCCTGCTATCCTCATTCTGAATCTATACTGTCCAGTGTTGCGATTGTCTGGGCAGACATACTGGTGCTTTTTACTTCATCCTTGATCCTCACTGGTTTTCTCTGCCTCTTTTTCCAACCTATATTAAATAACCCACAGGAGACAGTCCAAAGGCCTGATTAGTCCAGTGGCTAAACAAAGTTTTAATAAACTTTTAAGAAAGGATAGGTATATACACTTCTGGCTTACCACAGTTTCATGATTGCAAGCAATTTACTCCCAGTCAGGATCCTGCATCTCCGTTCCTCATCCTGTTCCTATGAGAATGTAACCTTTTTGCACCTCAAATTATCCATCTTTACAGAAGATACAGTAAAATTTTGTGGCTGCAAATTAAAAAAGTCATAGTCACAACATAAGAAATCCTGAAATTAGTCATGATTTTCTTGGGAGAACAAAGGAAGTTAATTAATGAGTGGATTTTTCATGCATTCATCATCTGGTTTGGGTTGTCTTGTTTTGCTTTGCATTTTGCATATAAATAAGTTTTCTTTTCTGCACGAAGGACCTTGCAGAACTGTCACAGAAACTGCCTATATAATTACAGGGAAGAGCCAGACACCTCCAGTCATTCTTTTCACAAACTGAGTTGTCTTCCAGAGGTGGATGGTAGCAGGCTACTCATCTTAGGTGCCGCTGCAGTCCCTATAAATACCTTTGTGAGGGGCCTAAACTTACACAGTGTAAGCCTCAGGTTCTGCCTGGTAGAGACATGGCAATTGAACCCAAGATTTTTAAATCTTAAGGTCCTTGCTTTTTTTTTTTTTTTTTTTTTTCAGTGCCTGGGAGCTTTTACATTCCTGGAGAGCATTCAGAAAAATTAAAATCCTATTACTCTTCTCTGGCATAAAAATAAAAATGAATCAAGGGCAGACTCTTCTTGTAAAAGAGACAAGAATAAATAATTGGAGGACCGTGCTCCTACCTTCTAAAATTCCTTTTGAAGTTGGAGGAATTTTGACTTTTTGGAGGTTACAGTGTTCTTTTGTCTGATTAATGCAAAGGGACTAATAAATTTTATAACTATCCAAACGCTGGTGCTAATCTAAAGGCATGTATTGCTTAATTAGAGTGATAGAATTAAATTTTTTATAACTATTGCTTGCCATCAGTCTGTTACTATACCTCTGAGTCCATCAGTTCTTCCTCTGTACTTTTGCAGTGTAGGTGGAGCTCAGCTCAAGGAGCAGAGCATATTTTATGCAGCTTTAGTGTACCTGGTACAGAGGAAAACGTCACCCTGCATACAGTAGCGTATAAAAACAAGGACATAGAAGTGAAATCACTTCCAGCAATATCTATGTCTAAACTGCAGGGAGAGCCCAGCAAATATGGCAAACATACAGTCAGCATCCACATGACGTGCTGCCAGCAGATAATCACTGAGCTCTGTGGCATTTAAATGAGGAGAGTTAATTTTAGGCTGATGAAAAATGTTGTCTTGACAGCCCCAGGGGTTGGGATATCTCTACCCACTGAGAAAGTCCAGGCTGTAACAGTAATGAAAGATTCAGCTATGCTGCTGATGTGATCAGATTGAAGCCTGTGGCGATTTCTTGAGTCTTGGTCATGCTTTGTGGCCCTCTTGCCCTTGCCCTCTCCTGTAAAACTGCCAAGAAGGGTACTGGCTGTGCTGGTACATTAAAAAAATGTGCATCCTCCAACAGTCGGAGGGAGACTGCTGGCTCGTCTGTGGATAACCAAACAGCTGCAAGATGCAGTTAGATTTGGCCTATGATAATGAAGTTTGATTTAACTGGTAACCTAAGGGTACACAAGGCCTGGAAATCGGGAGCAATCTCCTGCAGAATTTCCCCTTTCTTTAGCAGTGTGGCAGAGCCAGAAGCGTCTGCTCCAGTTGCATAATCAGTGGCACTGCAAGCAGCGAAACGTTCTGAAATCTGCAACTCCCATTGAGTACATTGCAGAAAAAAATAGGCTCCTTACTGAGTGAGCCATCAAATAACTGCTTTTTATCAGCATGTATTAACATTCTTTTGTCTTTGATAAAACGTAAGCTGCTTGATCCCAACTGATTTTGATGACAGAAAAGTGCCTTTTTGGTAGAGTTCCCTGACACCTATTTTACCCACTAATCTTTCCTCACTGACTCTCTCTGTTCTTGAATGTAATGAAACACCTGGTTTAATACACATAGCAATATATTTTGCATCTTTTCATCTTCTGGAAACCAGAAACAAGCAGTTTAAGAAGGCATCTACAGCTGCCTTAAACAGGAACATGCACAAACTCTGTTATTGAGTCTGTGATGTAGTGACTCCAGCCAACAGACCAAAAATCCGCTTCTTAGGGTTCTGCTATAATGAAATTATCATTAAAACTCTATGAATTGTTTATTGCAGAACCCGAAACCAGGAGACAGCCCGCTGGTCTCCAGCTTTCTAAAAACCTTGGAACTGGTTCCAGCTTTATTGAAAACTTGGTGCATCTGCTTATAACTTCGGGTTTTTTTTTTTCTGGTTTCAATTAAAATTGATTTTTTTTTCAACTGAAAGCAAGGCTATGAATTTATGAGATGAAAAAGCTGTAGCTAAAACTTGAAAGTTGAAGATTTTACATATTTTACATGTTATACAATTGACAGTTTGTACAAATTTATATTAAGAATACTTTTTCATTTTTAAACCAGATCGTCTAGGAGAAAATTAAACTTTTAATGGTCCCACTGTCTGGAAAAATCAATATGCTTGACAAATACAAATCTTGGTGACTTTTATTTGGAAATAAGGTTTGAAACACATCTTCTTGTACTGACAAAGGGGAAATGAGGATATTCTTTTGGTGTGAAGCATATTTAAATAAAAGGCCCAAGTCACCAAATACCACTTACTTCCTTTTCTGTAACTATACCAAATATCCACTCTGCTTAAACCCCAAACATGTAGTTATATCTATTTTAAGAAAAGGATTAGCAGCATTTGTCAAGACCAAAAATGTTACAATTATTTTTGCAAGAAATTTGAGGAGCTTGAAATCTCCCCCAGCTTCTTGCACGTGCGCTCTGAGATGTCAGTGCTTGGGGCAGGGCTGGGCAGGACAGCACTTCTGCACTGCAGGAGAACAGTAGTGGCAAGGCTGGTGTGGTTCTTGATGGATGTCAGCGTTATGACGTGACGATTCACTACACCCAAGATGTCCCGTGGACTTGGATAGGCAAGGCTTGTGAAATGAAACCGTTTATTCATGCGGAGACCCCAGAGCAATGTCTGAAAGATGTGAGTTTGGTGAATTACTCAGCCCTGGTGCAAGCTGAAACTTTGATGTTAAGTGCACATTGTGTGCAAGTTGAAAGTGGCTGCATCCATGTGCTGTTAATAAAAGTAAGGTTTATTGTTTCCACACCTCCTCTGTCATCTTTTTGCAGTTATAGAGGCAATAATTAGCTAGGGACATTACAGATGCATTAATTAACCAGGCTGGAGAGCACAGGGCAGCCTGCAAAGCAGGCACTTAATGGAATTTGAAGCAGAGACAATGCTGTTGTTTACTGGGTAATGTAGGAGTTGCCAAGCAGTATGTCCCCACGCAATTAAAATACCACTGCACATGTGCTAAAAAGGAATATTTGAATGGGATTATGAAGCAATTACAAGTTGTCTTATTGTGCTGGCTCTGTGTACCCCTGGGGTTACAGAAAGCAGCTCCTGCAGGAAGCTGGCAGTGTGCAGTATTTGGTTGATGAAAGCTTTCTATTGTTCCTTCCTTAATTGAATACTTACAGCAGGAGATAACGGTGATTGTGTCTCTGGAGTTCAGGTTCACTGTCAGGTACTGCCCACAGCAACGGAGCTATTTCAGGCCCTCATTACAAGGCAGGAGTTCCCCTTGGGTGCCTCAGGCCCCCACATTTAGCAGGGACACCCCATCTTGGCCCTGGGGTCCACAACACAATACCTTCAGGCAGCACCTGGAAAGCCACAGTACGAATCAACCTGTTCGTTTACAGGACCTAATCCCATGAGTAGGAGCAGCCTCCTCTCCTGCTCTCATCTCTGGGCTTTGAAATTGCTCAGAGCTTGGGGGAAGCACCTGAAGGCCTTTGTGAATTCTGGTACAAAACCAGCTGTTCTAAAGGAGAAAGGGCTAGTTTATTTTAACTGTCTCCCTAACATATGTGCACCTGTTACTGGTCATCCAGCATGAGATTAGCCCTGCAACCCTGCATTATCGACCCTTTAAACAGTCTGTGGCAAAGGCTTTTGCACTTGGGGATGAATGGTATGATAAGCATCAGTGACACAGGCCTGAGAAAAAACATAAAGTTGGCAGGACTCTGCAAGCTGCCTGCATGTTGAGCTGCTCTTTACAAGCTGATAGAAGGGAGTGAAGGTTAAACTGTCTTCACCTCAAGGACTGAGGAGCCCAGGGCAGGCGATGCTGCACATAGTAGCGTCACCTGAAGCATATAGTCAGGAGTGATCTCCACGCAGATATTTACTCCTAAAGCAAAAACTGAGTTTTCTGAACAGGTTCTGAAAAGTAGAGTTTCTGCTTAAGGTAAAAACACTTGGGGTAATTTTCCTCTTCCATTATTGTATTTTTCATGCAGCCTCTGCATTTCCTGGTTCCTGCTGGTCCAGGAAGCAGACACGCTACAACACTATGACTAACTCTGTACTTGTTGTTCCTGCCCAGAAGCAAGTACTCCTGCAGCTCTCCTTGGGGGAAAAAATTGGCTTTTCTGTCTGAGAAATTTCCAGTTCTGTTTTGCTAAGTGTTACGCGTGTCATTGTCCCTCTTTTACCCTTTCAAGAACCAAAAGAAACTATACGTTCCTGTCCTGGTAGTTTTAAGCTAAGGAAAGCAATAAAAGACAGGTAAAACCATCAGGGTAACTTGCTTGTGTGGGTGTCTTTTAATGAACTATAGCAATTATGACAGGGAAAAAAAAAAAAAAAAAACTTTTCAAAGGTGCCCTTTTTTAAAGGAAAATTTTTCTGATTATTCTGAGTTTTCAGACACTTACTTAAGTTCACATGAATACATATGATCTTTCCTGAAGCATCTGACACTGATATTTTTCCCCTGTGCATTGTTTTAGATTTCTGTTGCTGTACCTTGGGCTGTGGGGTCGACTTGGAAGTATTGGTCGGGAACTGGATTAAGTGCCTATTTTGAATGTGTTGCAAGCAGGCCTATCTCTCACCCTCCAAAAGAGAGCAGTGGGAGAACTTTGTGAAGTCAGGTTTTCTAAATTTCACCAAAATTAAGTCCATAAATCTAACATATTTAGGACAAGCAGAAGACAAATATTTGGAAGATAAGTCAACCTTGACTTCTCAGTCAGCAGGTGACTCCAAAATAAGTCATTTGCAGTTTTGCCAAAGCTGAATGCTTACACCTGCTCTGCAAAGGTTCTCTTCAAAATTTATCAAAGTACATAAAAAAAACACTGATCCTTGGGAGAAGAAGCTGGACAAAATCAGTTTCATGTTGCCCACTGTTCATTCAATATCAAATCCAGTAATACATTGATTTCAATATGCTCATGAGCGTGACTGTGTAATGTTGTGGATTTGGGGTCAGCAAACCTGATACAGTTGGATGGAACCCTCTGAAGGTATTTATAAGCCAGCATGCCATATAAATCACTAGGAGCTGGGGCCTTCTCCACCTTTCAGGCTATATCACTTGTCTTAACCTGAGTGCAGGAGGGAATAGCTGGTAGGGCTGTAGCTCAAGTGGGATAGCGTCAGACCCAGTGGGAGTGCAAGCAGCTAGGTGCTTTGGCAGGGCAGTGCTTCGTTCTATTGTGTGAGTCAGGATTTGAGGTGCATTGGCAGGGTCGTATGTCATTTTAGCACATGGTTCACCAGAAGTGCTGCTAGTAGCAGCCGCACAAGCAAGCAGCATCTCAGCAGAGCAATGTGAGGACAGAGAGAAGCTGCTTAGAGATACCAGACTTCAGACCCTTAATGCAGGGTTTAGGATACAATCTGAAGATGTGGTGACGAATCCACCCCTTTTCCTTTGAGGGCTCGGCTTTTTCGTGATAGAGCCTTTTGTGAGACTTACTAAGCAAAGGTTTTTTCTATGTCCCAGATCAATCCGGTATGGAGATAACATGAAAGTGCTTTTAAACGAAAGAAGTGGTTGGGTGAGCATGTAAGGAAGCTCTGCATTTAACATCCCTCTCTTTCCATCCAGGGATGACTTGCCAGGCTCGCAGCTCCTACATGGACACTGAGGTGCTGTGGGGACATCGCTTCACTCCTGTCCTCACCCTGGAGAAGGATTTTTACGAAGTTGACTACAACAGCTTCCATAGCACTTACGAGACCAACACTCCTGTGTGCTGTGCCAAAGAGCTGGCTGAGTCTCGCCGGGAAGGCCAGCTCCTCAGCCACCTCTCCAGTGCCACCTTCCTGAGCGGGGGCAGAGAAGCAGAGACAGCAAGAGGGGAAGAAGAGGAAGAAGACGGGGAGCCTGCAGGAATGAATGGAGCCAATGGGACAGCAGGAGAGGTGAAAGAAGATCTGCCTGTATAACACAAGAACTGCTGGACAGTAGATAACCACATACACTTACTGGGAGGCTGTGGCCCAGCAAGTCAGGAACTGGCTGGGAGTCAGGGACCTGAGATTTGTGTCCAGATCTCTACTGCCTGCCTGTTCCTGCCGAGTCACTGCACAGCACTGTGCCTCAGTTTCCCTCCTCTTTTACCTGTACAGTGAGGTTCTGAGCTTTGCACTCTTTCGCAAAGTATTTTGATCTCTATGGACAAGGCTGACTAAATACAATCATGATTAAAATTGAAATTCCCACTGCTGACTGTTACAAAAGACATTCATTGGACGTTCAGAACTTATCCCCCCTCACAAGGGTATTTAAAAAGTAAAACTCTAGAATCTCCCATCTCAGTATGAAGAATGTGATTTCATACCTTCACTTAATTTGTGAGTCAATGTGTTGTAGACATTGTTACTGCTTAATTAAAAGAAGATGAAAAAAACTCTCTGGTATGTAGTGGAGTTTTTTGTTTTCATCATTTTTGCAAATAGAGTTTAGTTACTTAGTGTTTTCCTCCAAAATCACAGTCATTGTCATTTATTTCCCACAAAATGTGTGATATTAACAGGATAGTTTTCCGTGTAAACCTTTAGCATGTTTATCCAATGTTTTTGACTATCCTCTCACACTGAAATGCCATCTTTGTGCACTCTTTTCATGGTATCTCTGATACATTTCATAGGCTGTCCATGATCGGAGAAAGGTTGGATCTTCCTCCAGTAAAGTTTTTGTTTTGTTTTGTTTAGTTTTTCCCCTGTCTTGGGTGTCCCATTTCCAATTGATTTAAAACAAAACATGTAGCCATCTGGGAGCCTGAAATGATCTGGAATTTCACAGAGAGTCCCTGGAGTAGGTAGACTGGGTAAGTGACAGTTTGCAAAATTGTCTGCTCTTCCATAAAATACATACTTAAAATAAGGCTTTAGATGACGATGTTCTTATAGCTAATGGGAACATGCACTGACATAACTGAAGCCATCTGGCCACACTAGTGCAAGCATGCTGGTTGGCATTTGGCCCTGCAACATTCACTGTTTGTGAGCTGGAAGACACAGTAGTGCAGAACAGGATTAACATCACTGAAGTTTTGTTCTGTAAGTTGCACTAAATGAGCTGGTGCAGTGTGTCTGCTTTGGGTGGCTTCTCTAATGCAGCTGCATCAGATTATTTGCACAAGTTTCCTTCCTATAAATAAGTCTGAAGCAGGATCCCATATCCTGTCAATGGCAAGCAGTAACATCTCAGTGGGTCTAATGCTAACCTGCCGGTAACTTCTGCAAGTGTTTCAGACACGTTTTGTCCTGCAGGTCAATTAAGGTTGCTATTCCTGTGAAGAACCAAATTAAGTTAGCAATTTTGGTCTTTACAAGAGATAGGCATAGAACCATAGCTCCACAAAGAAGTATTTACATCCAGAAAAGGGATTTTGCCTGTTAGGTGGGAAAATTGCTGGAAATCTGAACAACGTGGGAAAAAAAAATAGCCTTATTAGAGAAAATCTTTTGTTACCCCCCAAAATCTATTGGAAAAATAAGATTCCTGCAAGATTACTTCTTTATCAAAATGGAACTTTATTTCTTGAAGAAAGTATACTATGCAAGCATTACATTGCATATAAGTACTGTATGTATATCCATGAAATAAATATACATCTTAGTAGGGATGGACTGGACAGCATACTAGGATTTTTTTCTCTTGATATTTGAAGATGATAAAAAAATGGCAATAGAAAGCTATTCAGGATTAATAGAATGGTGCTATTGACATGTAAACAAAGAGGAAAATAATATATATAGGGGTCAGTGATAGTATTTTTAAGGGACCTAGTGTTATAATGCAAATAAAAGGGAAATGTATATTTCTTTCTAAGGGGGGTTGGAAAAATGAGCATGACATGGCTGTGTAGTACTTAAAACTGTTGAGTCAACATTCAGCTTGGCCTCCAGGATATAGGAATTACCATTATCTTATGCAGTAAGTTTGGAAATGTATTTGAAGTGCTCGTCGGTTCTAGAAAGCATCCTGTAGACATGAAGAGTGAAGTATTTTTCAAAGAAATACATTTTAGTTTTTCTGCTTAGCTTCCATGTTTTCCATACTAAGCCTCAGAAGAATAGAGGGGAAAGAAAGACAAGAAAAGAGGGAGAAAAAAATGGGAGAGGTATCCTAGAAGAGTATTCTTTTTCTCAGCCCCTCACTTCTCACCCTACAAATGCAAAATAATTATGTCAGAGCTTTTTTTTTTTTTTTTTTTTTTTCAGAATTTTTCATTCTGTAGCTGAAGTGAACTCCTAATCTAGGGGACAGTACTGGAAAGTAAAACTGTAACTGATCCATGCAAGGCAAAGGCAATCCCAGCCCCTCTGAGAGGGGCTATGTAAGCTGTACCCAACAAGCTGACTTGCCCAGTTCAATTCAGCGTGAGAGGGCTGCTGGGCCCCTTGTGTCATTGCAGACAGAGAGAGCTTGGACTAGACTGCAGCCATATCTTTCTTCCCCTACCTGGTTTTCACGCTCCAGAGAGAAGCTAGCCATCTTCAAATAGCCAAAAAGTTATTTCACATGCTCATTGCCCTTGAGATTTCATCACACAAAACTGCTCTTTCCTAATACTGTCAAGTCTGAGACATCATATAGCCTGCATGTTAGGAACGCTTGTTGTTGCATGTCAAGCATTAGGGGCAGAATAATTGCTGAATAGTGTGGAGTTGGGGAGGAGGTGTGCACATCTATTACAATGCATGGGATTAAAGCAAGAAGTGTATTGCTCTCCTTTTGAGCAAAGCGCTTATGCAGCTGTGTACTCTGTCGGCTTCCATGGACTACTTATGTGTTCGAAATTTGCGCATATTCCTAAGTACCTTGCTGAATACATGCTTCAAACAGTGTCAGTGTGAGCAATAGCAAATAACTTCCCTGAGTGCTGGAGAACAGGCGAAACATCCTCCTGTGTTTTTTTTAATAAGCTGAGCAGATCTGGAGGAGGATCTCCTCGGGAGCTGAATGCACCTTGTATTTGATACATAAAAGGTGGGGAACCGTACTTTCAGGTTGCGTGGCAGTCAGTTACGTGGGTTTTGGTGATGCAGCCAAGTCGTACCCTTCACAAAGCATTTCAGGCAGGCCTCAGGATTGTCTTATGTTCTCCTTCTCCTGAAATGCTTCCCAACGAAAGATTTACTTCATTCAGCATGTAGAACTGTTCTGAAAGTAAAAGGGTGCCCCTTTTCCTCTTCCAGGAATGTCATCTCTGAAATGTGTATCAGTTTCCCTGCTGTTCCCTGAGCATGTGTAGGACAATAAACCATGGGAATAAAGCATGGCAAACCTACTCATTGCTGTGATGAAGGTTTCAATACAGGTCTGTATCTGTTATGTGAGTCGAAATAGCTCACATGGATGTATCCACCCACATAAATAACCAATATATACTGTACACTCATCAGCCTCTGTACTTTCAGAAATATTAATAACTAATACTCCACAAGAAACATTTATAGCCTGTAAACACACCATTCATCCACAAATAACCATTCACATTTATATAATGCACCCAGTAAACAAGCTAAAAATACATATTCAAAACGTTGAATAATTATATCTGCCTTACAAATGTATGAGTGATAAGCAGAATTTACAACAGTAGCCATCCACAATAGCATATACTTGTAGAAGTCTGTGTACATAACACAGCTAGTGCTCCTGCCACACACAGGACAGGAGCTGTCCCTATTGTGTGTGTACACAGTGTACACAGTTATTCACAAACACCCACCCACACACAAATGTGCATACCTGAGTCCTGCATATTAGACCACCACCTGAGGACTCTATTATTCCTCCTGAGTACAGGTGCTTTCATACAGATGGAAATGTACACACCATCTCTCCAGCAAGCAAACCTATGTGTTCAAACGCTTTTCCATCGTACAGCTAAATACTGCACTGCACAGCACAAACACACCATGCAACCCTCAGCAGCATGAAAGTAATTTGATTCCAGGTATACATTTCTGTCCTTCGATCATTAATGAGAGTTTTTGAGCACACAAAAGCTATATTTCTTGTTCTTTATTTTTCTTTTTGTGGCAGAATAGTTGGGGAACACCTTTCTAATGCAGGAGAGTTAATGAGCTGTGAATGGAGGCAGGAAGGGAGAATTGCTTACAGTAAAGGCTTTGCCATTCAGCTTGATTTTGTTTGAGGGTTTGGAGACTGGAGTGGGAGGGAGGCCTGCAATCCAAGACATTTTATTGTATCAGCTGCTCTCCCGGGCCGTTTTTTAACTGTTCTCTTCTTGTGTGTTGTTACCAGTGCTTATATATAGCCCAGCTGACCTGTATTGCTCATACACTTTTTTTCCCTGTATGATTTTCCATACCTATGCTCATTAAGGCTATTAGTTTTGACTAAACTACATTTGTTAGATTGATCTGAAGGTATCTAGAGACGAAAAATACAGCTCTTTCCTTGGTATATGATTCCAGGGGATAATCAACACAACTGTTAGAAATGTACCTTTATTTTTCATTTGAGCTTGCCTGGCTTTAATTTCCAGTCGTTGCAAGAACTGTCACTCATTTTTAGGCTTAGATTTACCCCTTTCATTGTTTTCTCTAATTTGTTGTTATGGATATATTACCATTAGAAGTAGCGGATCTTGAAGTGGAGATAAGAGAGAATGTTATTTATGCTCAAGTAATTAATGCCCCGTCATAAGCTCCACACATTGCCAGCCATATCCGCTGCGATACAGGAGGGCGTGTTGCCAGCATGTGTTAAGCAGCAGTTGGGGGGATGATGGAGAGGATACTTAATGAAGTTACAGGGAAACTAGGCAAGCTTTAAGTCCATACATAAAAGTAGCAGCATTTCAGGGCCAGGGAAACAGCGATAACTACTGAAAGTCTGATTCTGATATTTTCGCTGACACTGGTCAGGACTTAATTTCCAGGGATGCCTGGTCACTTGGGTAGGTGTGAGAATCAGGAGAATCTAGCTGTTGGCACTTTGTTACACGAAGAATTCAAGGCCAAATTCTGATCTCACTTATGCTAGGGAAATGGGAAGACACTCCAGTGGAGCCCAGTGGGTCCCTCTGCTTTGCCAACATCTAGCAGACCAGAACTCAGCCTTTGAGTACTAGTGATTGTGCTTTCAGGGAACAGAGGGGAGGGTTGTATTTTCAGACTTTATTGCGCATAAGAAAATGCATATGGAAGTGGTTTGTGTTGAACAGCTGGTGCTGGTGGAATCGCTTTTGCTGAAAAGCAAAGCCTAATTCTGCAGTTTTGCTGGAAGAGGTTCGTTATCCGCATTACAGGACTGTCAAGGCATCCTGTTTAAGCTAGAATGGGGTAGCACAAACATGCAACTACTTTCCCAAGGAACATGAAATCTAACTAAAGTCACACTGAAGTCTGAGTTTCACGTGTTGATAGGAATGCAATTCTAGAGCAACTTCAGTGATGCCACTGGTTAGCAAGCACTGGAGGTCACTTGTGTAGGCAAATACAGAATTTAGCTCAGTGGGGTGAGCTGAATGAGTGAAAAATAGTTAGCATGGTTTAATTAACATCAGTAAAATCAGGAATAACTCCTCAGAATTAATGCTAAATTTTGGTTGCTTCCATGAGATCAGAACCAGGACATGAAGTGGTAAAAAAGGCTCTGCTTTTATTCACAAAGTGTTTGAATCATAGTCCATTCAGGTCTGTGCAGGGAGAGAGGAGAAAATCAATGACCTTTACTATCCTGGGAGTAGAAATGAGCTGAGCGGTGCAGCACAGTATTATTTGCTGCTCTCTAACTCTCTCTTTAGTCCTGCAGAAACAAGACTGGCTTTGTGCATGCCAGATGTAGAGTCCCTGTTAGTGCTTCTGTACAGAGAGGGGGCAGGTGCAGCACTCTGCAGCGCAAAGCTGAGCCTTTAAATTAACATTAAACAAATATTGTAAATATCAGTGGGCAAGGAGGAGGGGAAGCATGTTGGCCAAGCTATCTACATACGTTTCTGCTTGCCAAAGGAGATGGCAAGACTTCAGTGTCTCCTGAATCAAGCTCTCCTTGGTCTATTCAAAGCAAGAGCAGGAGAGACGGGTAGGTGGTTCTAGCTGCAGAGACCCCATCACCCCCAGTGCACACAGAGGGGCTGTGGGATTTAACTCAGCCTCATTTAATACCAAATAGGGCAAGTTATTTGAAGAAGGGTAATTCAAAATTGAAACAACTCTGTTCTTTCAAGCCTAATCTTGTAATTGAAATATTCATAAAGATCCTCATTCAGCATAAGACTATTGTGGGAATATTTAAAGAATTTAATGATTTTGCTGTTACAATGTGCAAATTCAGCAACACTAGCCTGCATTTTCTGAGTGCAAATAAATCTTATTTTTGACCCATCACTCTTTCAATATACCTTTGCTGAATTTTATTCAGATTGAACAAAATGGTGTTTCTGTAGCATGCACAAACAGCGACTGTGGGCTAGGCTGAGAAAGCACCAAACTAATCATTCAGGTTGATGAAGGTTGCTGGGGTTCATGTCACAAAAACCTAATCTTCAAATATGTTATTTTTAAATGGGGCTTTGGTCCCCAAATCCTGCACGGATTTACAACTCAGAAAGCTAAATGTGGATAAAGCCAAAGGTTAATAAAAAAATTCTATGAATCTGTGTTTCTATCCCACAGAGGAAGCAAATGCCTCCCCCCTTCCACCCCGTTACCCAAACATCCAGTACTGCTCACGGATGCCTATGTGCAGCTAACTAAGCAGCGAAACTGAACTGCCTATTCCCATTGCTCGAAAGTGAAAGAAATGCACCATAGGAAATCGTAGAAATAGGACAGCCTGTCAGATAAAATACCTGATGAGAATCAGGATGGCAACTCAAGCCTTCCGTGTTTATGCAGATTTATCACTGAATGAGAAGAAATACAGTAACAGGAAAAGTAATGACGGTAAATGCTGTTCAGTATTCATACCCCCCCATGTTTGTTCCGGGTTGTTCTATCATGTGTCCGTCATTTTCATGCCAAACAAATGAGCAGTACAATCACTACTGAATTCACGCCCCATCTGCCTCCCTCGCATACGGTAGCAGAGCTCAGCTGTTTCTCTTCCTCCCAGAATAGAAAGAGGAGAGACAGATGCCAGGTGCAGGCAGAGAGAGTCATTGCCTGATGAACCCTTGAAGGAAGACCATGAGGGGCTTGTCCTTCCCCGAGTGAAACTTCTCTTGGCTGCCAAGCTGCATAAAGAGACAGACCACATGGCTGAAACAGCGATCGGGAGAGGAGAGGGAGTAGGACCCTAGATCCTGCGGGGCAGTTGGAACAACGCTCCAAGTGCCTTTCAGTAGCAGAGGAAAGACATTTTTTTTTCACATTTAATTTCACAATGTCAGGTTTTATTGAATCATAGTCGTCTCACAGCCTTGTGCTTCCCCCTGCCTGTTTTTTTCTGCCCATCTGCTTTCAGCCTTCTTTCATCGAGCTTGCGAGCTTCTGGGTGCGGGACTGCCTCTGTTGTGTCTGCAGAGCAGCCAGCGCAGCAGGGCTGAGCCTTGCAGTTATTCCTGCAATACACATGATAGACAACCGTAATAATGAACTGAGTGAATAACTGGTCCTAGCTGGTATAAATGAACAGCTAGCCTAGAACAAAGTGCTGTGCTTCATTACATACAATATTGAAGAACACAGCATAATTGATGGCTAAGGCAATGGGCTGGGACTCAGAACTTTTGCTTTATCCCTGACTTCCACTGACCCTTAGTACAATTCTGAGCGAGTGGGTGCTTACACGTGGTGCTTTGTTTGTCATATCTCTTTAGGCTCCAGTTCAGGAAGACCCATGAGCATGTTCTGAATTTTAAGCCGGCTGATTTTCTGAGTTGGGATTGATGACTGCAATTTCACTGAGGCAGGAGTAATTTTTTATTCCGGGTTTGTACAGCAGAGAAGTGGGATACTGTCACAGGGCATCAGAGAGCCCTTTAGAGAAGGGTAGGTCATCTTGCCTGTGATTTCTCTCTGATCAGCATGGTCACTGATGTGGGTAGGAACCAGGCTTGTCCAGGAAAACCTTTGGGGGGACCAGATTGGATAGCAGACTCGGGCACAGGCAAGTGAAGCAGTGACGAGGTCTGTGTCCCACCAGGCAGCCAGACAAGCCTTATGGGCTGTTTGACGGTTGCACAGACGGGAATGCAGCGCCTTGCTGGGGGCTGCTCACTGAGCTCTCTGTCCCTGCAGGTTCTCACCAGCCAGAGCACTGATTTGAGTCTTTGTCAGCCAAAATCAGGCGGTGCTTTCCACTTTTTTTATTGCACAGTGTCCACAGCCAGAGATCCCTAAGGAGCATTCATTCTGGTGTACAATCCATGCACTAACGTTGTTTTTCCATTGCATTTTGGACAGTAATGCACCACCTTTTCCTCCATGTCTGCCCTGCACCTCCTATTCCACAACTGACCTTCAGACCCTGCAGGCTAACACACTTGTACATGGAGAAGGTGGGGGCTACAAGCCAAATCCCCAAGAAAACCAGGACTTCCCATGGGTTAGCCTGACAGAATGAGAATTGCTCTTCTCCACTGTTTTTGAGCTGTGTCCCTGCACTGCGCAGTCCTTCCAAGGCATGTGATCAGTTTGTGCCTTGTTTTGATGGTTGACGGGGGGTTATGTAGTGTTCAGAGTAAAGACAGTTTCTGTACCTGGAATGGTAGTTGTTCCATTTACATAAAACATGTTCATTAAATTGCCTGAGCTGTTGTACTCTTCAGATGAGCTTTCTCCCTCCCTAGATCTTGGCCATTTCAGGTTTTATTTATGGCTCTCCTGACCTTTTCATTACTCAGTCTCTCATGGATCCTGTCCTCTGTATGTTACCACATCAGTTTTTCTTGTCCTGCTTGACATTTAATTTTTATTAACTGTAGATAAAGCTGTTTTTCTTTGTTTTCCACACACTCTTCTTTTGCTGCTCTTTAGGTGGTAGAAGCTGTCATTCCACAAACACATGGGAGAATTTCCTTTCTTCAAATTCTGAGATTTTTCCAGCAGGAAACAGAAATATATATATATATAAGGTATAAGGTTAATAATATAATTCCCTGCTGGGAATTACAGAGTGGGTACATGAAAATGAGCCTCACTGGTGACCTGCAGGGTCTAAGTGTGTTCCTCGGTACCTTGTGACACACAGAAAGTATCCACTGGTCACTCGAAAACCCTTCTGTGCATCCTTTTGTGTGGCTGGCTCTCCTTCCTATCTGGGCAAAAAGTGGGAGCACATGATTATCCTTTGGGTATGCTGGAGAGACGCATATTGAGGTTTCGAGGCTGTGCTTAACATATTTGCCATGTCTTTAGACGAGAAATCTCTTATTGTTACCAATTTAACTGAAAAATCACAGTGAGTCAAAGTATATTAAGCAGAAAGCAAGTAAAGGCACTTACTGACCAGCACATCCTGAAGAGGAGTACTTGTGAGAGACACGGGTGGAGAAATGCTTCCATTAGTTCCTCTTTATCTGGGACCTACGTTGACCATTCCTAGTATTTAACAGAAGCCTTCCTTTGCTCCAAAATCACGTTTTGTCTTCTGCATTTCACTGGCTAATTAGCAAATCCTTGCTTCGAAAAGACAAAATTCTCTCAATTTTTTGGTGATTTATTTTGGATGTTTCACTGTGAAGTGTCCTACATTGAATGTATTACCTATTTTAATCTGCATACAAACATATTTATACAAACATGTAATTGAAATAGATATATAGCTCATTTCTGACACTAATGGATGGTAGAAAAGCATAAGCTAATGCCAGATCTCACTAAAATTAAATACTTCAGTTCTGCTCAACAGAGCAACTCTAATTTGCAAATGCCACCTCAACTAAAAAGTTCTCTGTCTGAATATGAATATTATGTTCTATGTTCCAAAATAGTTGAATATTTCGCCTTGCTTTTAGGTAAAAAGTCAAAAATGGATCTCCAAATTTCCCACTGGGCATTGGTATTGTTTACTGACCAATAGTATTTGGTACTCTGTGTACAAGGAATATCAGATGTCTGGAAGAATTAATGAATATTCAAGGAGTTCTGTTTTGCAGCGATCTCCAGCTGATAGCAGCGTTCATTCATACGCATTTAAGTAAAGCTTAGATCTGATCATTTTCATAGGCCTTCTTTAGCAGGGAGAAAAACAATCAGGCTGTACTTTTATAGAGTGAATTTGAAATTAAAATTAGGCATTTAGGTGTCATTTCAGTTGTAAAGTAGCCCATAGTTCTGATGGGGAGATAGGGCAGGAATTCCAGTTGTGTTTAATTTGCATGCAAAAGACTTGGTTAGACAAAGTATGAAGAATTCTTAGATGCACATCATATTTCTGTAGTGTGCAGGGCTTTTCAACACCATCATCAGATTAGTTCTTGGAAGCAGTTGTTCTCTATATTAACATAATATGTTCCACACACAGTAAAACAAACTGTTTGGCCTTTCAAATGAGAGGACCCCCAATCTTCATAAATATTGAATTGTAAAATCCCTGTATTGGGAATACAGCTAATTCTTTTCTTTTTCACCAGCTGTGAACTGCTACGTGTGATGTATGGTACAAACTCGCCAGGAAAGAGGAGAAAATTGAAAACACTACCCCTGTGGGTTCCCTTATTAGACTTGAAGTGACTGTGAAATTCACAGGACACAGCTCATTAAAATAAGGCTGGCAATCTGTGACCTCTTGAGTAGGAAGATAAGATCCATGCTGAAAAACAGGCTGTTGCCTTGATTGTGGGGTAACTAAGCTACAGAGGAGAAAAATGTGAAAAGCTGCTTATTAACCCACTTGTTACCAAGGCACACAGGTCCTTATAAAGTGCATCTTCCAGAGGACAGGTAAGCAGAGGCCAGGTCACTCTGTCCCAGTTCCAAATGAAGCAGTGGGACCCCTGGGCAGTTGTCATTTCCCAGCACAGCTCCCACTCAGTGGTATGCAGTGCATAACACGAAAATTTCCATGCCTGTGTATTTCATCCAATAAAACAGAAATTCAGCATACTGCAGAGCCATGAGGTAGTTGCTTTATTCTTATTACTGAGACTTTTAAGCTGTATTTGAGTAAAAGGCCCAATGCTTGCAGTGGACTCCCTGAGCCAGGGGGAGTGTATCAGCAGGAGAAAAGTTTCGGGGATGCCCAGAGCTCCCCCATGGAACAGCAGTCACCTTGGGGAGTGTGGTGCTGAACTCCGGCTGTTCAGTAACTGGGATTTAGCAGCACCATGCTTTGGATGTCGAAAATGTAACTTACAGGAAGAAATGTCCTCACTATTGTAAATCAACATAGCTTTATAGAACTGTCTGAAGCCAGACAAGACTGCAGTCTGCTGCAGACAATCTGACTTGCCCTCAGACACAAGCCCTTTAAATTCCTGTGTGAATACACACTATCTAGGGTGCTTTCTATTATGTTAGTACCAAGCCTGGTATAGTGCAGTTTGGTACTGGGTATTCAGCTACGGGTTGTTTTCACTGAAGAAGAGAGCAGGATGATTTTTCCATTAACTTACTCCAGGTTCTAATAAATCCCATTCTCATTCCACTAGAACCTGGCGAAAAAAATATGTCAAAAAACGTTAGCATTTGCTGCTTGAAAAAGCAGCTATCCTAGTAGTTAGGTTCAATCCGTAAAGTGATCATCTAATTCTAGTCTGACATTTTCTGTAAGTGAATAAACCTGCATCTTAATTCTACGCCTGTCAAAGCTTAAATAATGCAACATCAGCTTTTAACATGATTGATCCAAATAAAGGCCATGAAAAATGTAGCCTGGTTGGAAACATTCAATGAAATAATACATCTCAAAGAGGGTTCCCCCCATCCCTGCTAATGTGAAAGAATTGAATTGTGGGAAAAGAAAAAATGAGATGAGAACACTTAAGCTGCTGTCGCTCTGCGTGAGGGAGAGTAGAAGCTGAATACAAAATGGGCTCAATAATTATGAGCGAGATTCATGCTCTAGTGAACTAGGAAAGACTGCTCTGATGCCTTATGAAAATCAGGTTCTCTTGAGGCGTGCCAAATTAGATTTCCAAAATGACCAGTCAGTCACATCTGAAAATCTTGGCTCCACTCTCCACAGAAGAGGAAAGAACTAGCAACCCTTATTTTTGACATGTGGAGGATTGGTACCCTATTTGTAACATTCCCTTAGGAAGAATGAGAAGTGGGAGTTCAAGAAACAGTAGTCTTATAAATTTCTCATGCTTTTTGTGCCAATCTTACCGCTCATTTCAGGGACATTGAAGGATGTAAAGCTGTCTGACACAGTAACAGTAAGGAAAGCACTTTATGCTGTTATGGTAGTTGTCCATTATGCATGTGAAAGAATCTGTAGTCTCTGAGCCATTGATTTTTATTATTATTATTATTTGTTTATTTGGTTTTCAACTGAAAATAGGTACTAAATTCATCCTGCTGTAATTCTGACATAAAGAACCATCCTTTTCCTTATTCAAGTCAATTCAATGATTCACTTCTTAAATAGTCTACTGATTGTCTCAAGGTTGAAATTACTGTCTTTGTAAAATGATTGTGAAACAGAGGTCTGGCTCCTAGACGTTTTATTCTTGTATCAGTAGTTTTAGTAAGTGAACTTTACTGCAGGTAATCTTGTGTGCAGGGAAGCCTGTAGCTCGATAATGCTGAAAAGGAGAGGTCTTTTCAAATGTCCAGACTGCACAAAGCACAGAAAAGAAGATAGTTAGGTAGGCTTGTAGAATGAAAGAGAGAGAAAAAAGCAACCGGAGAAAGAAAACAAGGCGAGAAAACAAAGAAAGGAAGAAAATTAGGAAATTACATGTTTATTTTTAGGAAGTATTTATTCTTAGACATGGTAAATTGCAGCCAGGCTGGGTTCAGTAAAGCATTTGTACACGATGTTCTGATACACAGGCATCCAAATAACCTTCAAGAGCCCAACACAGAGGGTACAGGTTGGCCAACCCTCCTTTAGCATGGTTCATCCCAGGAAAAGTGTCTGATTTCTTTTGCACCTATGCTATTAATAACTGAGGTGGAAGAGAAAACTAATAGGTTTTGAACACTAGGATCATTCTTTAAAGTCAAATTATATCTGGCACACACATTTATTTCCATCCCAATTAAATATATGACCCTCTTTCTTTAAATAGTGCACATTCCAAAGATGAAGTAGGAAGTTACTGGAAAGACACTAAACTGATATCAAGAGGATTCATATTTCATGTCTAATTGTCACTGAGATGGATGCTCTGGGGATATTTCCAAGACTACGTTTGGGTTAGTAGCCACTCTGAACATATCTGACTAAAGTCATAGCAGCTGGTGAAGGATGGGAGTGATGAGGTGTCCTGCAAGGCAGTCCTAAAGCCTGTAGGATGAGCTGGCACAGCCTGGCCTTGAGATTACACAGGGAATCTTTAGCACTCCTGGCAATGCAGGAAAATTTGTTCAGCGATTAAATTACAGGTGTGGGGCTGTTTGTCTTAAACTTGGTTCCTCAGATGGGTTGGTCATGAATCCATGTCTGACCACACTGACCCCTTGCTGGATGTTTGTGCTCTCACTATTGCTGGACACAGAAAATTGCAGGAAATTTGCAGCTTGGTTGAAATATACACAAAAAATCTAGGCCCTTGCTGAGAGGATGCTCTTCTTACATAGCTTCAACTCCAAACTGTTTGCAAAGAGAGAAGGGATAAACTGGGCAGCAATTGTGAAGGACTGGATTGAAGATACACTCCCTTGCTGCTTGTAACTCAGGCCAGAACAAATGGGGCCTCTCCTCTCCACCCTCGATAGCCCTAAGTGCTGACAGCAACTCTGGTTCCTATTTGTTTTCCCTCTTCCTATCAGAGCACATGGCTGTCCAAAGGAGGAATCCTTTCACGCCTATCTGCAAGGTCCTTGAGAGGTGTTAAGAGTAAACTAGGTGTGAACAATGGATGAAGTGGGCACACACATGGAAGCTGAGGTGTGAAAGCATTTGCTCAGTAAAAATAGAACTAGGCTGTTGGCAGAAAGAGGTGTCTCTAACAGATAAACCCGGCAGTGATTGACAGGAGGTGGGTTAGGGTTTTAGTAATGCATCAGGCTAAGTCTCTTGACCTTATGAGGATGGACAGAGAGTGTAGCAGGACAGGTGAGTTTGTAATTTGTTCCTTAACACTGATGGAAAGGAACCTCTCCTGATTCTGTACAGAACAGAACCACAGAATGGCTGAGCATGGAAGGGACCACTGAAGATCATCTAGTCCAATCCCCCTGCCGAGCAAGATCAAACAATCTATACCAGAACAATCAGAACAACCAATACCAGCTTGTAACCCGTGCCTATCACATAATATGCTTAAATGGGATAGAGAATAAATGAGGGATCACCAGCTATTACTGATCCAAAGAAAAATCACGGGCTTTACTCCTGTTTGATTTTGGTGGGCTTTATTGTGGAGAAGCTGCAGCCGTTGCATCCTTAGCCTGCATCTTGATGGTCCTCTTTGATCATCCTTTGGCACTGGAAAGCTTGTCTGTGTGCATAGTTTTAAAGAGTGAAGGCGAAATATTTATAAATCAAGCTGGTTGAATAAGCAATAAATTGCAGTGTGGGTTTGATATGAACATCCCTCATGTATAACCGTCATACTACAGATTGCAATACTGCCTTCAATCCACAGATCTCATACATCCACATCCCACAGAGATCAGCATATTACAAGCAGAAAGCGATTTACCAGGCAAGTCACAGTTCCTGTCTGTATTACTATACGATATATGGCACATCTGATGTAAATGTAGCTGGAGTGCCATAGAGAAACCTGTTTTGCAACACAAACAAAGAGCATTAGACTAACAGATGTGCTATGCAAGAGATAGATATCTCCTTTGGATTTACACTCTTTGGCCTGCTGTTTGTTTTGCTGCCTCACTCAACCAGCTACTGTGCAAGCTCTAACCTGTCTTCTTTGATGCTAGAAAGGCTACAGCATAACATGGAATTACAAGTAACAACTGTGGACTATCCCATGTAGGCATACAGAACAATCTCCCAAATGGACAAGGAAATAGGGGCAAGGACAGGAAACATGAGCCAAGCAGTGGATCTATTGAAATCAATGGGATTTTTGCCACTGGCTTCAGTGGATTTCAGATGGGTCTGATGGGAGTGAACACTGTGAATGAAATTTCAGACACCCCATGGCTATAGATGCACTTACTTTTAAAAGCATTAATAGCGCATCTAAATTTAGAGTGCTGCACTTTTGTTTCATTAAGAATTCTACTTTGGTTCCAGATAGACTACACTGAATCTGTCCCCAAAATGGCCCACGCTCCATTCTGCCTGATGCACAGCATAGCAGGATTCTTTATTTTTAAAATGGCCTCATCTAACCTGCAGCTGCTAGGAACTTGGTGTCTTTTCTGCATTCGTTCTCATTCTTGGAATTTGAAACTCTGCTACACTCTGCATGTAATGGAGCAAGTGTTGCTTAGCTGAAATCACTAAAAAGAGCTGATTTCAGCCTAAAGCAGAATAATGAAGCCTTCTGTGGATGTCTACATAGAAAAAAAATATCAAAAACCACATACATACTAGTTTGCAAACATTACTCATGTTTGAATTTCCCTTCTCTATCATCTGTGAGCAAGCAGTTAGATGCATTCACATGTTTCTCCTACATGGGGAAGCTGATAGACAGAGTTGCTGAAAATCACAGTCTTCAAATAAACAGCACTGCTGCAAATGCAAATCAGGCATCCTAATGCTCAGCCACCTCACCCCTTCTTTAGGCACTGAGCATCCAACTTCCAGGACTTCAGATCATCTCAAGAGTCATTCTGATGGGCCATATGCTGTATGAAAGCCAGCAGAAGCCTCTGGAGGAAACAAGAGTAGACATTACAGAAGTCAGGGACCCTGGCCCAAACCTTGGAAATCATGGACAATGATGCATGGGATCATCGACAATACATGCATAGAAACACTGCAGTGTTCAAGTGGAACCCATGATTTCTGGTACCAAAAAGGCAAGGTACCTGTTCAGGGGAAGAAGGAGTACTTCCTTTAGCTGTAGAGGATTTCTAGGATTTGTCATTCTAGGATTTGCACCAGAGAGAAACAAGATCAAATGCTTTAAATCACAATATATTATACTTCCCCAAAACATTCTGGTAATGCCTCTTTTTGCCCTTTTTGTGAAAGTATACCTCAGTGTGGACCTATTTGCGTATCTAGGAAATTGTATTATTTTAAAAGGCTGAGAGCTTGTGTCACTTCAGCAGATGGACTCGAAATCCCTATTTTGCATTTTGATCATTTTCCTTGCTGGCCTCGTTTGTTAAGGGCCAGTAGGACTGTTAGACCAAAGGCACTTTTTATGATCCCATGGGATTCAGTAAATCTGACTTTCTGTTTTCCATGGAAACCAGAGTAGGAAATAGTTAATGAAAAGCTCTCCAGCTCTACACTGTGAGGTGTTAGGTGAAGAGGTTTTATTTGTTTGTTTGTTTGTTTTTAAAGAAAGGTAAATAAGAGCACGATGCTCAGAAGCAGACCAGGACAGTGTTCTCCGGATCTTCAGGCAGAGTGTGTTCCTGGGTTTCAGTGTCTACTCTCCAAACCTTCCTACCTGTGTGTGTGGGGACCTTTCTCACACTTGCACCCAGACTGCAAATCTTGTCTGAGGAGCTCTGACCAACTTTGTGAGCTGATTTGGTCTAAAACTTGCCAAAGTGCCCACACAACTGGAGTACTCAAAGCAAGACAGCTCTGTGCCTCCCCTTTTTAGAAGAGTAGTGCCAGCACCCCCTTAGAGCCCAGGCCACTCTCATTTAATCTGAGATTTCTGCAAAAGCAAGGGCATCATCAACTTTGCACATCAGCTTCCCGATGCAGCTTGCTGGTCTGTGCCAGGATCCACCAAGCTGTCGGTGCTTGGGCTTGAAAAGTAGTGGAGAGGCCAGAGACCTGGGCTACAGCCAGAAGGATGTTTATGAATTAATGTGGAGCTGTGTCCCAGCAGATGGGTGTCCACTTGGGGTGGCTGAGGGGAAAGGTTTTCATGTGTACTGACCTTCATCCTCTTGTGCCTCAGTTTCTCCTTTCCTATGAAACGCGATATCTCCCTCTTGACTGTTCCATGGCTTTACCGATAAAATGTTAATGCGTATAAGGGATGCATTAACGGAGCTTTGTTGTTGGTTAAGCTTTCTCCTGTGTATCTGGACTGTGGAGAAAAATCTCCCTGCTGCTCTCCCTTGGTATTTTTTCATAGCCAGTCATGTCCCTGACAGCTCGACAGCTTTTCCATGGGGAACAACCGTCTCCTGCTTTTTCCCTGGGAGGCCACGCAGGAAAGAAGAGCTATGATTTAACAGCAGAGCAAAATGCTCAAAGCCCCACAAACATGTAGAGATTAAATGCCTCCCCCCACCTGGATTCCCAAGTAACTTGCAGAGTCTCAGCATGCTGTTTCTGGAACACAATTGTGTCTGGAAAGAAACTATGTGGGTATTATACAGCACAGGGCATATTTTTAAGTCCTTTCTTCTTCCTATTATCCCCATTTTCGAGGTCTTTCTCTCTTTGATTTATGGATTTGGAGACCATCTTTAATTATATCCCTTGAACAGCTGCCTGAAGCAACGCTAACCAGGAGTTAGACAGATGCAGTGTGCAGCCCTCCTGGTCTGCATGGCAACATGCTGTGTGGATGACCATTAATACACAGTGTGAAGGGCACAGTTGCCTGTAGCTGTCCTATCTGGGGTATGAACATGTTCAGATCTGCTTGTGCATGCACACAGACCCCGTCACGCACACACACTTGTACACGTTGTTTCTCTGCTCCATAGCCAGTACACCAGAGTGACTCCTGCAAGGGGCATATTAGACACAAAATCTTCCAGTGAGCGAAATCATCCTGGATGTAATGCCTAAAGGCATTTTCAGTGCTGGGAAATAAGGGCTCACTTATTTCCTTTAACATTTATGCTCAGAGATGAATGGCAATGATGAAAATCCATCGCAGTGCAGAGAGGTCTGCACACATTCTCACTTGGCATTGTGCTGCAAGCACCCTGAAGTCAGTTTGGGTCTGGAAACTCAGCTCTCTCTCCATAAGCTGCTTTGTAAGGCTCTGTCAAAAATCACAGCCAAAGGTGGGACTGCCACGTCTGAGTGTGAGGCCAGGAGGGCATATCCAGCTGCCTCGGGCTCTGGGATGGAGCAGCAGCATGCACTTCCATCTCACGTTGCTGGACGTGTAGTTGCCCAGTCAGTCCACACCAAGGCATGAACTGCTATAGCTTCACACCACCAGCAGCACTGCCACCTTTGCAAGCAGGATTAGAGCTCCCACATGTTTGCACAGTCTGCAGTTTAACCTCTTGCTGAAGTGTGGATAGAGGCCATGTCTCCATCACCGTCCTGATGCATACACTTATAGGAATATCTTCTGGGAGCCAGGTCCTGAGGCTGAAAGTGCTGACTTGTGCAGGCCTTCTCTTCCACATTGACTGAGGAATCATCCTCTACTGTGCATGGGAGGGTGCAAAATTGGAGCTTCTACTTTTTCCATCTATGAGGAAATCCTATTTCAGCTCCCATAAATAATTTCATACAAAAAAGCTTGCAACAGCTTTCCCTTGGAAGTAGGGAGATTGTTGTCAAAGCCTCAGGAAACCCCTTTGATGTGGGGCAGGCAACTGGGAGAGATGGTAATGAGATGCTGGGACAACTTCAATCACCAGTGAGGGAGATCAGCATTTCTGAAGTTGACAGAGCAGCACGTTGCAAGGACTATCATGCTGTCAGCTCTACACTGACAGACCGAAGGGGTAAGGAAACGGCTGATTAAAAGCTTACAGATGCCCCAGACTTTACTGCGTTAGGGACATGGCTCTGAAGGAAGTTCTGAGCTTGCAGATTTCTGGAAAGACTTTTTTTGGTTAGCAGCTGAGGGAGCAAACATTCATTCAGGTAGCAGATCGTATTCTTACGTCCACCAGGCTGATGCAGGACTCCGCAGAGTCCCTTTCTCCCTGTGCTGCAGCCTGTTTAAGTTGTAAATCATTTGGGACAGGAAATCTGTCCTTCTCTTCTTACACAGCTCAAAATAGAAAGGGATTTCAGTCCTGGGTGGAGCATATTGATATCACAGTTATAAATACAATGCTAGTGACAGAACTCTTTGGTAAAATGGCTTTGTGCCCAACTACATTAAGGCCTTTAATTTAAGCAAAAGAAGTAATGAACTAGATCTGAAGCCTGCAGACAGAGATTGTTTCCAGGTCCTGCTTATTAACATTCAGCTTCACCTCCCTTGTGTTGCCAATCACAGGCCACTTCTGTGGCTGTTACTGCAAGAACTTACATGGAAATGCTGTTTTAGGGAACTGTTCTAAGCCTTTTCCCAGCTGGAGACAAGCAGGGGCAGCCCACACTTGCCCCCCGGATACGTCACCCGCTGCAGCTCAGGAACAGATGCATTAGCCACTTCCTGATATTTAACCTGACCTTTCCCATCCTTCATCTCTCACATAAATACTCCTACTGATATTTCTTTCCGGGGCCAATGGGTACAGTAAAATATCCTGCCACTTGCAAATCCTGCAGTCTGGAGGCAATTTGACCTAGCTGTAATGGCACGAGCTTGTCTCAGGAATTCTGCTAACGTTACATGATGGTAAATGGGTTGCTTACCTTCCCCTAGCATCAGTCTAGACAAGAAACTTTCCCTGATAGTGGCTGCCTTCTGCGCAGCTCCCATAAAAATAGCAAAGATACTAAATACAGTCCCCAAGCCAAATTCCTTGTGGCATAGCTCTGCTGGAATCACAAGAGGCAGGATCACAGTTCAGCATCCTTTGCTGAATAAGGCAGAAAGATGCAGCGGAGTTTTGAGCTGGGCTAACTCTTGAAAGTTTGACTGTAAATCGGAAATACAGATTATATGACAGGCTTTTTTTTTTTTTTTTCTTAGCAAACATACTTCTGGTAACTTGAAAGTACCATTGGGAATCTTGCCTGTTGCAAGGATGGCACTGGTGAGAATAACAAAGAAATTACATTTCTGTGGCTGGGATTGCTACTCAAAATTTAAGAAGAGACTCTAGCTTCTTGCTAGAATGCACCATTTTTGCTTTTTTATTTTTTTCTAATGAAATCATTTCTTCAGGAAAGAGAAGGGAATTGCTTTTTTCCTAAGTGGACATTTTCATGAAAAAATAATTTCCAAGTTTTCATTATGTTTTTGAACAAGGACTCAAAAGAGAAACATTTGTTTCCTCCCCTGGCATCCTGCAAAAGGGAAAAAAATAGGAGAAAAATAGCGAAAAATAAATAAATTCCCAACACATTTTTGTGGACAAACAGAAAATACATTAAAGCTTGCTCATTTTGAGGCACCAGGAATTAGACTGGTATTTTAATAACTCCTCAAAAAAAAAATTTAATTATTTTTGGTGGATTTCAGCTGTAACCCCCCAGCAACACAGACTGACCAGTAAGAGGCAAGAAGGAGCAATGGGGCTTTGTTGACAGGCAGACCTTGTTACCCCTCCCACGCACTCAGGGTAACTCCAATAAGTTGCTGATTGCTTCTGAGGGAGCAGGGTTTGGAGAGGAAGGTGTAGGATTTGTTGGTTGTGGTTTTTTTTCCTCTTTTTTTTTTTTCCTGTGATGAATAATATGGGTGGAATTTGGTTTTGCTTGGGGAAAAAAAAAAAAAAAGAAAGGTAGCTTTGGTTTTGCTGGAGCTCTGTGGCAGTGAAATGTGCTGTTGCACATGGTGTGCTCCTGCTCCTTGACCTCTCTGCTGCTCAGCTTGCTGCTTTGAGCTTTCTGTGTACTCATGAAGTGAGTTCAGTGCCTTCTGCCTTGCTTCCTCAAGGAAAAGAGCAACAGCCGTTGGAGGAGAAGGGAGGTAAGGAAAACCAGGCATAAATTGCACGTTGCCCTTGTACTGGTGTGCAGGAAGACAGTTGGCTTTTTCCCGATGTCTCAAGCCTTTGAGGCATGATTATTTGGTCCTCAGGGTACTGAGCAATGGTGCCCTTCTTGGGGCAGGATTTGTCCATGCCCTGTTTTGTGGGGCAGGTAACCAGTAGGTTACAAACCTGCTGTGGTTGCTTAAAATCGCTTGCTGTGTTTTGGAGTCTGGTTGTGCTACCTGTTGTTTGGGCAATTGATGTTTGCGTTAGCATCAGGCAGTGATTGAACGCACGCTGCATCTCTGCTAATAGCTGCTTTGCCAAGTGGTCCCAGTTCTTTGCACTAACAGAGGTAGTACGTGGGAGTCTGGATGTTATACTGCTCCATGTGCCTGGCTCTTGCTAACAGTACCGACTTGCTTGCCCCAAAGCCCCTTTCGCCCCTACCTCTCCTTTAATAAGCTTTACGTTCCTTGAAGTGTGCCTCGGCCACAGCACGCAGCAGTCCCACAACCTGCATCTAATGTAGCATGTCTCACGGTTTTGTGTTTCAAAATATTTCATGTTGCTGGCTGATGACACTCTCCCCTTTTGTAAAGATGGAGGAACCGAAGCACAGAGCAGAAAAATAATGTAATGGTCTTAATGTAAGATCTCAAAACAATTCTGAAGGGAAACTTATAGTGTAATATCCCTGCTCTGTGTCCTGTGCCCTCTCTAATAACCTCACTGACCTCCTCCTCAACTCCTGACCAGGACTGTACCTTTCACAGGCCCCGTCTCTGCAGTATATCTCCTGTGTCCATCTGTCCCATTGTCCTTCTCTAGGCGCTCAGAAGCGCTCATCTTTTTCCTCTCAAATTCAGTATGAAGCTCTCTTTCATGCTGCTGAAATCCCTGACACAGGACAATTTCCATCCTGCTGAGATAATTAACCTTTCTGCTTTTCCAGTACTTGCAGTTAGTAGGTAGGGTTTTTTCTTTCTCTCTCTCTCTTTCTCTCTCTCTGTCTTTAATTGAGGCTCTGATTGTCACCTGACTGTCCTGGTCCACAGGCACCCCCTTCATTGCAGCCTCAGCGGGGGTCTAATGATAGTTTCAGACATCAGCACAACAGTGACACTGAATGCTCCTGGTTAGTAACCTCATGTTAGTAACACGCAGTTCTTGATGGCCTAGTGGAGAGCAAGGAGTGAAGAGGTTGCCCACTCACCTTTGTTCCAGCCAAAGGGCCTGGAGGGCTTGTAGGTGCTGCCATAGCTGGATGCTTCTTCAGCCTAGGTGTAGGGGAGCTCAAGATTTAGGAGGATTGACCCAGGCTCTGCCCCTGGCTGGTCGCTTACACAGTATCACAAAGTGATTTCTAAGTAGGTCAAACACACACTTCTTGAGAGTGTCATAAATATATCTGTGCCAGATAGAGGAAGAGCTGCTTTACTGGGTTGACATATGCTTTCTCTTTACAATTCAGTGGGGTCACTGCCTTTTCTTCTGTCCCCAGTGTGTGGTCCTTCCTGCATGTTCAGGAAGCACCAACCACCTCTCCTGAAAACAGCAACACTCAAAATCACCAAGAACAGGCAATCCAACCTGCCCTTTTCAGTCCCTTGATCTTTAGCAAGGAGTTAATAGTGGAGTCAGCTCTGCCGCGAGGTTTCACTTTATGAAATTATTTCAGGTTGATCACAGCGCATTATGAAGGGTTTCTAGTCATTAATAGGAACTGAGTTCCTACTGTATGAAGATTAATTTGCTGCATCAGCCATCTATTGAGTGAATAAGCTATGTGAAGATGCAGGCAGTCCAGCTATTAGCATGTTTATCAGGACAAATAGTATGCTGGAAGAACGCCTGCACAGAGCGGCGGTTTCTATTTCTTTCCAGATGGTACCAGCAGGATTTAAGAATACAAAGTGTTTGGCCAGGAGCTACACCAAGCAACGGGGTCTCTAAACCCATGTCTTGGGATTGCTCAACATGATGTGGGTTTCTGCTGTGGAAATACATGATTTTACAAGGCTGAGCTGCTGGGTGGTGCTGTGAGGCACTGAGCTCCTCTTGTCCCATGCTCAGTCCTGCCTCTGCCTTGCCTCTGGCTCCTTACCTATTTCCAGTTTTCAAATTTCTCATTGCTGTCCAAGTTTCTATCTCTAAACTTATATTTCCCTTTCCAGAGGGAGTTGGATCTGTCTGTCTTCCAGTTTCCTTTGCTTGTCCTGCCTAAATTCCCCCTAGTCTGACTGTCTCTATGGGGAGCATACTCCATGCTCCCATTTCCTTCTCCTTGACTCTTTGCTCAGTTATTTCATGTTTTCTCCTTTCTTCCACACATTCTGCAGGTTCCCATCAGGTCTTGTTATTCCTGGGCCCACCCCCAGTGCTTCTCCTGCCTTCCCTTTGATGTATCTCTTTGCCTTCGTCTGGGGTCAGATCTGTGCTGAGGGGGCCCAGCCAGGAGACCGCAGGCGTGGGGATGCTCTGGTGTCTTCTCAAGGATTTTGCTCTGATGGAGACAGGTGTGCTCACACTGCTGTTCTGAAGGGAAAGAAACTGATGCTATTTTGGAAGCTAATGAAAGCTTAAAGACAAATCCTACTGCAGCATGCACTGCTTTGTATGGGCACAGCAGGCAAGCTGGCGTGTCTGGGTGCAGATCAGAAGCCAGTGGACGTTGCTTCAGTGCCCGACAGCCGTGATCGATCTCTGGCTGATGGTCAAGGCTTTGTTAGGGAACCCTGTTGTACTTTCTGGGCGTGTTAGGCAATATTTTCTGTGCATCACCACAGTTAAGGTTTTATGGAAGCCTCGTTCTGTTTAATGTAGCTGTAGTGGAGTTATAAATTAATAATCCCTGCTGCTGGGACTGCTGTGTAGCAAGATGGCTTTCTTGAATGTATGTGTAAATAATTCATGCTATTAAATTAGTTGTGTTCCCTGTCCACAGCTCGTTTACCTGCTGTGACTACAAATATTCCTCTATACAGTTGGAGTAGGTGTCAGAATATGCCAAGCATGAGAGGTTCATGCCTGTCGGAAAGAGCCTTTACCCCTTGTTAAATAGATCGGGAAACTCTTTTGACAGAGTGCACCAGAAAAGTCTGGCTTGTTAAACATGACACTCTTCACAGAAATATACCTGCTTAGACAAATTTTTTATCTGGGGTTTTTAGATCATAGGAAGATTCAGGTTTCATGAGATGGGCTTTCCTTTTAAACCGCAGTTTTGGGTCTTTTTCAAGCCCTCAGGCTCTCTTTTTAAGAGCTGTACTGGAATGATTTCACTAGTCTGTGCCTCAGTTTCCCTTCCTGTAAAATCTTTTTCTGCTTCACATGTAAATTCTGTAGGTTTTCCAACTTACCGTTTTTATTAAAATTCCCCCTATGTTTCTCTGGGAAGCAGCTACTGCAGAAATAGAAAATAGTTCTCTTCAATCTCAGGTTTGAGTCAGCTGCACAGGCATCAGCCATTCTGTGCTGCGGCAAACAGAGCATGCTAATAACACAAATCCTTCACAGATAAAATAAAAAAAAGGGTACGAAGAAAAGTAAAGGAAGAAAAATAACCCTGAGCCCAAAAACCGTTGTTTGGAGTTTTACTGCATAGCCTCTGTTTGCATAGCCTCTGTTTGCATCTTTTTGGCACTACCTGACATTGTTCCTAAAAGCTTTGATGATGCTGTATTGCTTCTGTGTTAGCAAATGGTCTTAGACCACACTAGTATTGCCTTTGTTGGTCGAATGTTGTCAATTCTTATTTGTTTTTTCCTCAGCCTTGCTGCTCTTGTCCGTATGTGATGATCCAGAGCAAGACTTGAGGGAATCCGGGGAAGACTGTATTGTAATATCTTCCATCTTCTCCTGACATACCAGAAACTTGATCATCTGACTGTAAGTAAGATAAATATGCTTTTATATGGCATACATAGCCTGTAAATTTGTTTTATTGCCAGGTTACCATCATATAGGATCTGGAAGCAATTGAAGAATTTTATTTTAACTGTATTTTATAAATATTGATGAGATCTCTGAAACCAGTTTTTCTGTAGAAAATACCCACATTTATGTTGGACACTAATACATGTGAAGAAGGCGATATTATTTAAACTCCTGCTAAAGTCTATTTAGAAGACATCTGAAGCAAGGACACCTCTGTGTATAAATAACAAGTACTATTAGTCTGGGACCAATTATTCACTGGGAAAGCTTCTGAAGAAACATATCAGCATATTGGAAATCACTAACGGGAGATGTAAAGGTTTTTCTGTAATGTTTAATGGGACTCTGGATAAATGTTTGCAGTGGTAGGAAAACAAGAAAGAAGTAATCATACAGTTGCCTGAGCTGAAGAAAATGAGAAGTGCTCAGTAACTCTGAAAGAACTTAGAGCTCTTAAGCTTTGTTTTTAGGGAAGTTTGATTTTTTTTTTCCTTTTTTTGTTAAAAGAGAGGTCTCTGTTAGCCTTAGGAAAAAAAATCCTAAATATTGAAGGAACTGATTATGTTGTGGTTCTAAATTAGGCACCTTTCTAACCCCAGTTTTCCTAGCAATTAGTTTGTTTTGGTTGAGCTTTATTCCGGGATTTGCAAATGGTGTCTAGGAAATGACCAGCCTGCCTAAAAATGTTACTGGAAACAGAGAGGAGTGGCCACTCCAGATTGCAGGGACTGCGTTGGTAAGACACGTTTTGTCCCAGTCAGTTGATTGGAGGCAGAGACAGAAGGAGGCAAATGGATGGAGAGACTGCTCACAAGCAAGAAAATGGTTCTTAATTTCTCCTTTTAAAGGTGTTGCAAATAAGCTTGGGAATGGTTTGTTCAGACCCCACAGACAGACACAAGGAGTTTCTCAAATACCCAGTCCCTCCCTCCTTGCTCTGAATGGCAGATTGTTGTGTTGCTTTGGTTTTAGTGCTGCATTTTAGGAGACTTCCTCTAGCTGTAGTTCTAGCAGTTGTGTAATGCTGTTTCCACAAAACATGCAGTATAATGAAACATGAAATATTATCTTCTCCCCTAACCTATTTAAATGACTTGATTAACATTGAATTTTACTGAGCATGTCAGGATTGGAGACGCACCGTAAGAGAGAAATACAATTTAATAGGAAGGAATATACCGCTCTGGAGTAGTCTAGCTGTGAGATTAAAAACGTGGTTTAAAACAAATGAACAGATGCGCTGGGGAAGGAACTTATCACACCCTTCTGTCACCCCCCTAGCCCTCCAAAATAGGAAAATAGAAAATTCCTCCCACGACCTGAAACGTTATGGCAATATTCAAATGTCATAGCCAGTGTGCATCTTTTGCAAAGATTGAAAGGAATAACAAAGTTAAAGGTGATGGAAACGGATGATGCAGTGGGACAGTGTGGAAGGGGAGAGTCAGTTGGGATTGAGATGTACGTAACCCTAAAAAATATATTGATCAAATGTATGAATGTGTCGTGGTATCCTCTGGGCTGTGGGATTTCCCAGACTGTTTGCCTTGAAATGAAAGCAATTTAATCTTTAAAAATAATAATGAAAGAGCAAACTGTAAATGAGACCTTCTGGCAGACTGGCGGGGCTGCAGTCCCAGAGGTAGACACACATGCTAAGATGACAAATGAGGTCATTAAAGTAAATAGTGTAAATTGAGTTTTGGCAGTGGGTAGGAATCCTTATTATGATGGAGGGTATTAATATGGAAAAAAAAAAGGGGGGTGGAAGAATTCGCTGGTGACAAGCTTATCTGGGGCAGAGAAGCAGTGTAATTTTGTAGCAGTTCCAGCTATCTACTTTATTGCACAGCGAGCCCATTTAATTTAGCAGGGACTTCAGCAGGGCTTGTTTTAGAAATGTATTAAAGATTATAAAGTGTCACCTCACTAAATAGCATCCGGGATGCTACTTAACTTAGTCTGAGATGTTCTTTACTCTTTCAGTTTGTTCTGTGACTTTGTGGCACAGCGTTGCTTTGCATACAGATTTTTTTTTTTTCCCAAAGGTTTCTTATTATGGATGTTTCAAACCTGATCTCTTGATGTCATTCTTTGGGTATGGGAAGTAAAAACACTGTTAAAGGCTGTGCTAGTCTGTTCTCATGGAGTGATCACGTAGGGACCTCTGGATCTGTACATTTGGTCTTCTGACGTGCTCTGTTGGGTGCTGGTGACAGACGGTGACATCTTGCTCAGCACAAGAGCTTCTAACAGGTAGCTGTCATGGGTGCTTAAGGTCATCATGACTTTTAAAAGTTACTGGGCTTTTCTTACAACTATAATGAGAATTACTGAGTAATTTATAATTCTCCATACACAATAGTTTCTCCCCTCCCCTCCCCTCCCCTCCCCCTGGTCAATTGATACTGGAATAAAGCATTATTCTGGTAAGATCAGATGTAGCTCACAGGTTAGGGCATTGCCTGGGGAATCTTGAGCCCTGAGTAGTAGTATTTCCCTCTGCTACCAGCCTTTTTGTGGCCTTGGGGACATCTGTGTCCCAGTTTCCCCACCTGTATAATGGAACTAGTAGTACTTAATTTATGTAAAGGCACCTTACAAAATGTTACTAATTATGTGGAAGTTCATATGTTCCTATTAATACACTAGTTCTATATTTCCAGTTTTCTGAAGTTCAGTTTCTGTGCACATCCTAATGCGAGAATAAATTATTTGTGAAATACAATTTGGACTTGTGCAATACAAATTTCAGTGTCATGCTATCTATCTCAAAGCCTGTATGCTTACAGACAGGTTTTTCTACGTACTCCTAAAACATCCAGCATAGATAAGAGCCTGTTGGGGCTGGGTTAGTTATGAACATACTTGTAAGTGATGATGTATCCACCCTGACAGTAAGCAAAGGCACAAAGCTTTGGTGGCTCAGCCAAGGGCAACCAGCAGGTAGTGAGAGAGGCATGCAAGAAAGGACAGAGCTGTGCTGTGACCGCTGGTTAGCAAACACACAGCTGGGGGGCTGTTGTGCCCTAACACTGAGCCAAGTGTGAGTGCTGCTGGTGACCGACTGGCAAGCAGATTCGCTTATGGTTAGCGTTGTAAGGCAAGGCCAGAACTGAAGGAATAAATCCCACAGTGTTAATCTGGATAGTAATGAGGATGGAAGCTAATAGTGTTAACTAATAATACAGGATGGGATTAATAGAGATGGCTGTTGTGCATTGAAATATACTTCTCCTACTTGGCTTGCAAGGAAGATGTTCCTTTAAAGCCATATTTATCTCTTACCTCTCCAAAAGCAGCTGCTTTTATTATATTTTACAACACGCCTTCTATAAAAAAAGATGACAGAAATTTACTTCCTCTGCCCAGGAAATGAAATGCAGATTTCTTTTGAACCCACCATCGCATGATAATACTGATTTGCATGGACTGTTAGAAGGAATAAGCACCAAAGCTGCTTGATGCTGAGAATGGCACTGCTGATGTGGGAAGGAGGGAAGTTGAAGGCTTAAGGACAGTTCAAGGCATTTGCATTAACAAGCACTAGTGGTTTTGGATTTGGTAATCCCCCAAAATGCATTTCACACTAGCATCTCTTATGATTGCAGCGGGATGAAGTAATACTTCTAGAGGTTTTTGTTGCGTACAATTTGAAGAAATTCTGTACGAGAGGTGGGGGATGAGCACGGAAATCGGATGTGAAGGAGCTCAAGTAGCACTTAAATCATGAGAGTCCAGGTAGTCAGGAGTGAGCTGTACCAGGTAGCTCTGTATGGTCTCTAAAATCAGTATTCACTTAAACACTGGAAGGACTGGTAGCACGGACAGACCGGTGGGATCAGATCAGGGTGGGACTGCTACACAGTGTCAGCCCATGTGCTGCTGATGCAAAACACAGCAAGTTGCAAAATTATTTTGCTCCTTATGCAAGCATAAAGCCCTTGGAACAATAAATGCTTGCAGCAGGTGCAGAGCTCTAGCTTTCCTCCCATTTCCCCCACTGCAAACCCAGCATGGGTGCTTGCAGGGCAACAGGGGGATGCTAAGAGCCTGCTTGGGTTTCTTGCATTTGCAACTTCAGGAGAGACCTGACCGCTGGCCTCGTGTTGGGCTGCGCATGCTCCAGTGCCAGTGCAGTGCCGAAGGGCTTGGAGGGCAGGACGTAATGCTTCTCAACTTCTGGCATCAGCAGTTCTGTCAGTCCTGGTTGGTTTCCTTGGTTACTCCTTGCAACCCTTCACCTGTGTGCGCTTGGACAGTGTGCACATGCAAGCATAAACTTGCTCCGTGTGTGCACACAGACGTGGAGCAGCCTTGGCGAGGCAGCCGTCGGGTCTGCCTCCTCCCCATACACGCTTCTTTCCATAAACCCTTCAGTATCAGGCACCAGCAGCCTGTTTCAACAAAACTCCAGTGAAACACCAATCGTGGTCTCTGAAGTCTGACAGCTCGTTTTACGTAGTTCTTCCTTTTTAATTACTGCAGGGGGAATGTCTGCTCTGCTTTGCTGGGGGTGGCTATATACAACCTGAACTGAAATCAGAGGGCAGTAAATGCTCCTGGAAAATGGGGAAAACGCTGACTTTGGGAGGCTCAGCTGGCCTCCTGTCCCACTCGTGGCAAAAATCCCCACACAGAGTGCGGGAGGTCCTCATGCTGGGAAAAGATGTTATTGCATGATTACATGAGATTTGCGTGGCTTTGTAGCAAAAGTGTGATGGGCGGGTGTTTTCGGTGATCAGAGCTTTGTCTGTCATGATAAGTGGGAAACTGAGCTGAAATTGAAGATCAGCCCCCAGCTGTGAGCACCTGAAGCTGTCTCCACACTCTGCGGGTTCATGAGGAATTCAAAGTCTGTCTTCACGCCATTATTATTAGCTAGAGACAACTCAGTGCTGGGAAAATGTTTCTAGAATATTGATAAAATAGCTATATTTTCTTTTGCCAAGAAATGTTCAAAACCTTTTATGCTGGAGAAAAACAGTCATTGGAAGAAAAAAGAAATGTTTGACTCTTCTGTAAGTGGACCTTGAGCCACCTCCCCCCGTGCAGAAGCCTGCAGTTGTGCTCAGTCAGTAGTAGACCAAAAAAGTGGTTCCAGCGACACAAATCCCCAAACAGCGAATGTCGCTTGAATAATAGATTGATTTGCTTATGAGTGCTTTTCCCTAAGTACTATACATCAATAACTAATTATTTGCAGGAATAATTTTGCAGATTTCCCATCCTAAATAAATTAAAGAAAATTGCAAGGTGCTCCAACCCATTTGTGAACAGAAAGAGGTAAAGTTAATTATTCTCTTAGCTCAGATACTAATAGGCACATTACTTTTTTTTTTTTTTCCACTGCTTGTACTTGATGGAATAGCTGTTCTTAACCCATGGCCTTGCTTATGCTGGGTGGGGGGGAGGAGATCATTTAACTAAATTGGTCCAGAAGTTGAACTAGTTCATTAACTGTAAGTTTCTAGTGTAGTTTCAAACTTAATCACTGTTTATAAACCAATTGCATCTGTAATAAGGATTTGTACATGATGAATGACAGTAACTTCTAAACAAGCCGTTCTGTGAGTAGAAGAGCAGTGAAGCCTGGTTTCTTGTGGTTTTCTGCTTCAAGGCATTTTCTCCAAAGCCTAATGAAACTTGCCTCCTGTAAAAGCCTTTCATGCCACAGGGATGCTACTAGGGATTCTTTCCTTATGCCCAGCTGCTATTTTCACGAAACTGATCAGAACTTAATTATCTTCAGGGCTTCTGTCCTGCAAAATCGTGCCCTGCAACTAACTTTTAGATCTGGCTTTCTCACTAAATATATCTTTTTTTTTTTTCCCCCAACAGTGCCTGGTGGAATACATTGAAACTTAAAACTTGCTAGCTGCTAAGGAGTTACTTTCTGGGAAGTGTATTTTGCCTTTTAGAGGAAAGGACAACATCTGTCTTGGATATTTATGTGTTGGTATTTGGTGGCAAGACAAAAACAAGTTTTCTCAGAGGGGCATAACAAGTCATATATTTGGATCAGTTTCTGCCTCCGCAGCTAAGTTGCTGCTTATCTTATCTTGATAAAATGCCCTCCATAATGTCTCTTTCCAGCTCAATGAATTGCTTCCTAATACGTTCAATATTTGCTATTGTTGCTGCAATGGCCTGGTATTGAAAACAGACCTGGTGAAACAACCTTCTGTGTGAAACAACATGGATGTTGTGCCTGTGCGAGGGGAAAGTTTGGTGGCTTTGCATATCAAAAAACATCCTCTGCTTCTTCTGGAGGTTCCCTCTGATCAGCCGTAGTGCTGGCAGGGAGCTGTATCCAGCCGCGAGCTGCCACTGCCTGTCCAGTCGTGCACGAAATCCTCCCTTCTCCTTGCTCGTGCCCCTTTGCTCTCCCATTCATTGTTTCACCAGCACAGCAGTGTCTGTTCAGCTCTTTCATTTTTCAAATGTCAGCCTGTAACTCCATCCAGGTTTGCTCCTGCGATGCTGATAACACAATTCCTATGCCTTAGTCTCTCGTCAAGCACTTTCTCTCCAGGGTATTCTGTTTTGCTCGTTGTCAGCAGCTTTCTCTGGAGAAGCTAAATCCATCCTTCCCGCTCCGTTTTCTCCTGTCCTTCTGTTAAATAATCTGTCTGCACAGCTCAGCCAAAAATGGCTCTTGTAGAAGACTGGGCTGAAATCCCAAGTGTTGCCCGGTCACTAACCTGGAGCAGCAAATCCAGGGCAGTTGCTTTTACCAGCTTGGCTCTGCTGTGGCTCCAGTTCACCTCAGAGGACTGAGGCAGATTGTTGACACTTCATCACAGGAGGAGCTAAAATCGCTCCCCACTCACCTGATCCTGCTGCTTGGTGATCTTGGGTCTGTGTTGGCTGCCTCCAAATCACCTGGCTGAGCTGTTCCTCCAGCTTTCCTTCAAGCTTTTTTAAATGGGGACATCTGGGTGAAAATTAGTCCAAGTTAACCAGCAGCATGCGTTTGAAGTGGATTCCTTAAACTACACTGGCCGGTAGCATGTCTGCTCTTCTTCAGATTTAAAATGGCCTTAATTTGGTCATTCACTTCAAAGCTAAATTCAGTGAAGCCTGCTTTTGATTCCAGGTAAATGTGCCCACACAGGGGTTTAGTCCAGTTTACCAATGCAAATCTTACTCAGGTTAGCTGCACTGGTCCTCCATGTGCCAACAAATCCCCAGGACAGGATATTCCAGGGAATATGCAAACTTGGTCAGTGCATCACTGCTGGCGGTGGGGCGTTTACGCTGCCAAAGGCTGGTTCCCTGACCTTGCAGTTTGTGACAAGCTTGTGGCTGTGGCAGGACCAAAAGGAGTCCTGTTGAAGACCACCCTCCATCCCTTTGAGACCAAGCAGTGACCCTCATCTGTCCTCTCCTGTGCTGGTATCTTTGCCAAGTCCTCGCAGGGGCTGGATAAGCACCAATGTCCTTGTCTAGAAAAGCTGGAGGAGGAAAGGAAATAAACCTCATTTGTGTAAGTATAGGGAAAATATGAGAACACTGCTAGTGTTAGTGTTGCTTTTGTATTAATAAGTCTCTAATAAGTCCCCAGTTTTTTTTCTCCAGTCTAAAAATATTCCTCCAACTTGGCAGCCTCTTGTAGCTGTGATAATGAATGTGTAGCAGCATGTGCATGCCATAGCTCCTGCCCTTTCCTCCTTGGACTGGCTGCAGCTCTGCTCTTCTCTTAGGAGAGACCAAAGGGCACACAGCTGAGCTGCAGGAAAGCTAGTTCTGACTCCCACCTCCTGAAAGGCCACAGCCTGGAAAACATCTCGATTTCAGTGGGACCAAGTGTATTATGGAAATGCCATGTCCCTGAGCCGGAGAGAGCAGTAGAAAACAAAACAAGAACGGCACAAAATTGAAAAACAAAAAGCTAATTTTAAAATGATCAAACTAATATATACTTGTATATCTATATTTACATTTTCTTTACCCCCAAAAGTCTGTGGAAGTCCCTGCTGAAAGGCAGTTATGGAGCTTGCAGCACAGAAGGCACTCTGCACACGTTAGGGTTTATGAATATGCCACACGATGGTTCTTTGGGGTCCTAGCTGCAAGAGGGCCTTGTTACTGGTGCTGTGTAAATGTGCCCTTGTGTTGTGAAAACTTTTAGTCTAGCCTGATAATAAATGCCAAAATTGTAGCGCAGGCTTAGCCATGGACCTGCTTCCCAGCAGGTGACAATGGGGAAGGTCACCTTTCTGCTGATGGCAATGCCTGTGCTTAAACTGTTTTTTTTGGGGTGGCTCTGAAAGGTATAAGCCCAGATTGGGGATAGGAGGTTTGGGAAAGTGGCATGCGCTAACGGAGCTCTTTGCTGCAAACTTGAGCTGGTGGAAAGAAGAGTTTTGTCTGAATTTTGGTGTTAGTGCTGTTCATTTTGTCACTGTACCCATTTCGTGTTCTCCGCGGTGCTTGTTTCAGAGACGTTTGTACCCATGCAGCGGGCTGATTGTGTCAGAGTCGTTCTTCTCTATTAGTGCCCGTGGAGGAATCTTAATTATGGATTGTATATGTGATGAGGAAATAACCCAATGTGCTGCAGGAAAGGAATCCACTTGCTTTCTGTGACAAGGGAGAAAGAAGGAGACATGGCAGGTGTGCTGCGGGATGCAGTGCCAAGGATCTGCGAAGGACCCTACAGCGGTGTCCAGCCAGTCTCTCTCAGTTCCAGAGGTTTTGTTTTCAGAACTGCCAGCCTCCTGCAGTTATCCTCATCTCTCTCCCTCTCCATTTCAGAGACTGTTTAAAGAAGTATAGATATATTATTTTATTGTACATAGGCTGTCTGCTTGATGGTCAGATAGCTGGTTTTCCTGTTGGCACCAGATAGCGTAAGCTGGGTTACTCTTCAGCTCTCAGCAGTCCCCAAGTAGGAAAGTGGGGTGAAAATGTGGTTCCCTTAATCAGCCTCGTCCCAGAGGCAAGCCACAGCTCATCTGCTCTGTGGCCTTAATGGTGGTGTAGAATTAGCTTGGAAGATGGGCAGCATGTGATCTTCTTAGCTTAGTTGGACCATCCCAACCAGAAATTACAAATCACTTCTGAAAATTTTTTCTCTATTCTTTCCTTTGTGTCAGATGGAAAAAAAAGTTGTCCAGGTAATTTTCATGTTGTCATCATTCAGGCTTTTCTTTTTGGCATTCAGTTTAGTCTTAGACTTACCTGTGCCTCTATGAGTAGCGAGAAATAGATGTGAAGAGCACTATTTGTAGGAAACTGCTGTCGAGCTGCAGACACTCTTCATTCATGAGTTTAGCAAGCACATGAAGGCTTCCTCAATGGGTAGCGAAGGGATATCTCATTGATTGTGTCCAACAGGATGATCCTGTAGAGAGACCAGGGAGAGCATGGCTTGGAGGGAGAAATTAAACATTTAGCTTGTATCATTTATTATTTAAATTGGATTCTGTCCCACTTGGTGGGAAAATACCTGCTGTGAAGAGCTCTGTTATTTCTGCTTGGTTTTCTCCCTTTTCCTCTTTCTTTTCTTCCCCCACTCAGCTGCTCTTCTTCTGCAGCAACTCTCAGTCCTCTGCAACAAGCCTCCGTGTTGAGCTACGGAGAGAGTGGTGTTATTCCGGGTGGTGTCCACATGTATTGAAAGGGGAATGGAAGCTGTGATCACAGCTCGACTGTTCTTTGTCTGCAGACTTTGGACACAAGTTTCTGCAGCTGACCTGCTGATTTCCCATTGCAGTTGAACACGTAGTTCTCAGCAAGCCCCAGCGATACACTGACAGCTGAATTTGGCCAAGCATATGCCCCTCCTATTGACATACATTGCAAGTTTAATCTGTGTCCTCCCATCCTATGCAGCTGGAAGATTTATTGCTGCTAGAGGAGCCTCAGAAGAAGTGTCCTTTTCATGCAGTTTTACCTTGAAGTTTCAGTAGTGGATTGATAATTCACTGCACGTGCAATGCACTTATTTCTTCCTAACTCAGTTTTGGAAGGCTGTTCATGACTTGCAATGAGGCAGTGAGGCTCGGCAGAAAAAAGAAGAACTACGGCAGTGCTCAGATGTGGCCAGAACAGCTGGGGCAAAGGAAAGTGAAAAGGCTGCAGAAAGGTAGAGTCAGCCATTGCCTTGCACAGTCTCTTTCCTGCTCCTTTTCACGAGGACAGTGAGCTGGTTTGTACCGCTTGTATCCTGGGAAACGCTCATAATGGATTTACTTTTGCAGAAAACACCACTGACTTTGTCTCTGAAAGAACAGAGCAGAAAATGTAATTGAACCAGCAAATCATCAATAGCTTGGCCTACTGGGTAGAGCAGAAGACTTGAGAGGCAGGACTTGACTCCTGAGCTGTTTTCCAGCATGGTTGCTGACTGGGTGGTGGCCGGGGGCCAAATGACTCCGGTTTGATGTTTGCTTGCTTGCTCACCCAAGCCTTGGTGCTCAGTAATTTGACTTCTTGCCACTTATTTTAGGCCATACATGAAAGGTATGCACAGTGGCAGGCAGGTGGTTTCCAGGCACCTCGCAGAAGTTCATTTGCAAAAGGGAAGAGTGTTACCTCATCTGTTGATTATGGTTCAGAGAAAAAGCCTTAATGATTGTTTAAATGGAAAATGTTTTGTGTACACAGGAGACGATTCACAGCTGTCACGTGAAGCCTGTTGCTGAACAGCGAACAGGCTGCTGCATAGTCCTTGTCATTTCCAAGTGCTTGGAAGGTCTGTGCCATTATCTCTGTCTTACAGCTGGCAAAACTGGAGCTCAAGCAGGTAAAGGGATTGGCAGAAGTAACTCAGCAGCTGTTCTTACAATGCTTTTTCTTTCTTTCTTTCCTTTCTTTTTTTTATAAAACTTCTGTCACTTCAATAGAAAATGCCAGAAGAAACAAGCCTGCCTACTACAAAAAAGGGCAACACTTCAATTTGGAGTGGAAAACTTGGCAGTTTGGATGCAGACTCTTCTGTTCCATATCTCTGATTCCTTGCTTTCAGTTTTCCCTTTCCCTATTCTCTAGAAGAAAACAGGACGTTTATACTGTCAGTTTTCTACAGAAAAGCCTAAGCTTGGAAATGTTCTACAGGATTTTAATGGATAGAGAATAAAAGAACCTCTTCAAAATTAATTGCTTTGACATTTCTCTTCCTCAAGTGCTGATGCAATTGTGGAGTATCAAAGCCTATGTTCAGGATGCTTTAGTGCACACGCCCTAGGAGTGTACCAAAGCAGACCCTCAAAGTAAGAAAGGCTGGGCATGCATCCATCGCAGGTCATTACAGCTCTCCGTCCTACTCTTCTGCCTGCTAAAGCGAACAAGAAGTCTGCTTTGTATTTCTGAGTAGCGATTAGAGGCTCAGCTTCTCAAAATTGATTAGCTGCTGAAGCTATTGAAGTTGTTGATGCCTGAGCTAAGCTAACGTTCAGCCCCCTGAAACAGGCTTTGCTGAGTGCTGAGGAACTTGTGAAGGGTCTGTAGATTTGACCCGTTTCACATAAGCATGCAAAAATGAAATATGAGACTACTCTGAAGCCACGAATATAAAGTCACTCATGGCATATCCATGGAGACACCAATGTCTTGTGGAGTCCTGTTGTCATGGCTGGCTTGCCGTTTGACCCCTGGCAAATTCAGCAGGCTTGGCCCTCTCTTTTTCCCTTCAGTGAAGTGGGGACGATGCCAGCTTCCCAAGAAGGTCTGGTTAATTACAAACTGAAGTGTTTTGAAATCCATCTTTGCCAATGCTTTAGAGAATGGCGTGTTTGACAGGCACACTTCATGTCCTTTTCAGGAGTGGGGCATTCACATGTGAAGGTAGTATGTGTGGTTATTAAGTCTTGCTCCAGTCTGCCTCAGTCTAGTGGGAGTCTGAGAAGAATTAGAGTTGCATTAGACAATGCAGGGTTTGATATTGGTTCTTCCAGACTGGCACTTAATGAAGCTTGGAAAGTTGAGAAAGGTGCTCTAATCAGGCAAGCTCACTATTCTCACTGGAAATTGTAATTAAAGGGGGAAATTCATCAGGAACATCCAAATGGGAGCCAAATCATTTTTGGTAAAAGGCAGAAAACCTTTGGACTCTCAGCTGTCCAAGAGCTGCTTCTAAAACTCTGCCTGTTCACTTGAAACTCGCCCTCAAAGAGACTGCTTATTGTGTTATTGATGCTTAACTTTGGCAGGCATTTATCTGACTCCCAGCTAGGGTAGGCTTTGGGAGGAAGGCTAACTGAAAGCATTGTTAGCAGTAGGGTGAGGGTGGGAAGAGGGGGTGCTGCGGATGCTGAGAACCCCCTGCCGCTCACCGTCTTGGTGTAGGCTCAGTAGTGCTGCAGAGCTGCCTTACCAGGGAGCAGTCTCAAGAAGAATTGCAAGGTGAGGTGCCCCGCCGTCGTATGATGTATGCTACCAGAACAGATCAAGCAGATGTTGGGTACAAGAGTGCTAATCTAATACACATTAACAAAACTGGGGACTATTGGTTTATTCAGCTCAAGATGGCAAGCAATAAATCGTTCCTTGGTGGAGCCGATTAGTTTCTTCTGAAACCTCCAACATCTATACCATGATATGCAGCTCTGTGGCTCCCGTAGTCTGAACATGATGTAGGAGGGGAAGCAGGCTGATCGGGAGCGTTCAGCTCCTGATGGTTCATGGCACACGTGCTGTTCAGGCTGCCTTACCCCAGGTTACTGTCCTCTGATCCCTGCTCACGGCTCTGGCAGAGTGGGCATGATGTGGTGACGGGACCTGACTGCTCCTGTGTACCAGACCTAAGGTGATGCTGCTCCCATCAGTGTGCGGTCTGAAAGGGATAAGGAGGCAGAAGGAGGCCTGTGGGATGTGTAGGAGGCAGTGCTGGACCTCCTTGTTTATAAATGATGAATGTTGTGAGCATGGTTTGCTGTTTGTAGGTAATCAGCCTGTGGTAAGGCACGTCCTGATGGGGAGAGTCACGATACCCTCCTGTGGCTCCCAGGGGTGAGCATGGATCATCTCCAGAGGGCTCTGCCTGCCCCGGGGATCCCGCAGGGCTCCTGTGGCCAGTGCAGCCGTGGAGACTTGGCCGAGTGCTCGGCTCTGTGCAAGGCAACCATCCAGCTCACCCAGAGGTGTGTGCTGGGCTTAAAGCACTGCACTGGCTCTCTTGGCACTAACACCTCACCTGCACTTTGCCTTTCTCTAGCTGTGTGTGTAAATGCGTGCAGCTCGGGTCTGCCCTTTGTTAAATGGGCAGGCCTTCATCCCAAGCTCTAGATCTGAGTGCAGCTGTGATACACCCAGGAAACCACAAGATCTGTAGGGAAAAACCAGAATGTGATCCTAATTCCTTGTTTTTTTTTTTTTTCTCTTCCCTTTCACGATGGCTTTAAATCAACATCTGACTGAGCTTCTTTCCCAGTGGTGTTCTTTGTGGGCAGATGCAAATCAACAGAGCTTCCTTCCAGTTTGGCCAGTTCAGCGTTTAAGCTTCCCTCTGTCTGGTCTGACGTTCCAAACAGGCATGTCTGCTGCCTTCTTTTCCTTACCACTACTACATTATTCATCCTCCAGGAGATGAGATGAAAGAAAGCCAGAACAAGGACACTTAGGCTGCTCTATTTGAGGGTGGGAGCTGAGCCATGCTCTGTGGAAAAATGCTAATGAGTGTGCAGGAGCAGAGAGCAGAGGTTGCATCTATAATAAAAACCCACAAAAAGCACAGTCCTAAGGTTACAAAATGATGTCCTAAAAAGCTAGGAATTGCCAGAAAAGAGTTTTCTGGTGAATCTCAATTTGCACCGTTGTGTGTAGGCATTATGATGGTCTGTAACTACGCAGCACTGTTACCCCGCTCCAAAGCTCCCACCCTGTGTGCAGGAGGGATGGTGCTTGCTTACTCAGCCCCTACTCAGTAATTAGTCTTCCATGGTGTCCTGTCTGCCCCTGTGTTACTTACTCAAATCCTGCTCTGGAAAACAGACTGGTGAATTTAAAGCCTTATTTATATGATTGTATGGCAACAATTGCTCTTGTATCAATAAGCTTCACAAGCAATAAATAACCCCTTTGGCTCTTAAGAAGGCACACTTCCTGTTTGGGAATGTGGTGTGCCTGTGCCTCAAAACCTGATGTGAAAATATGTTACCTTTTGTATGACAAGGATCTGAGATGACCAAGCATCCAGCCAGAGCCCTTCAGGGGCTCAGGACGTGGCTCTTGCAGCCTCAGGTCACAATTCAGAGCACTTGGCTGTTCTGCAGACTGCTGAATCTCCTGTCTGGTGTCCAGAAAATGCATCTGAGCAAATGCCTGCTCGGTGCATTTCTGGGCTGAGGGGTGCCCAGTTCTTGTGGAAGCTGGCTTGGAGCTGGGGGCAGCCCCAAAGGGGACGCCTGCCTCCCCGGCGGGTGGCAGAGCTCAGAGCTCAATGGGGATCCTGGCCACCGTGCTCATACTGCAGCTTAAACCAGTCCCAGAGGTGGAAGCGAAAGGCTGGGGATCTGGGGGGTCGTTACAGGGTTTGGGGTTTGCCTTTGATGTTGTGTTGCTGATTGAGGAAAAGCATTTTCCATTTTAAAAAGTGCTCCTTCTTGAACAGTGTTTTCTTTTCCAAAATAGTCTTTTGTGTAGGGGAAATATGAGAAAGTTTAGACCAGCTTCTTTCTCTTGCTGTATTACAGACACCAGTGACTGCTCTGTAGCACGTTAACGTACCTCCTGTACCCAACTGCACACCTCAGCACATGTGCATTATGTGCTGTTGTCAACAAACCTCCCCTTTTTCTGTCTGGGGACACATGGATGCCCGACACAATGTCATGTTCATGTCTGTGGGGGGCATTCGCATCTTTTCTTGTGCACCCTCACCCGCATCCCATCCTCTGCAGAAAACAAAACGGATCCTGCTCCAGTTCCCCTCCTTTTGGGGCTAGGTGAAGGCACAAAGGCATACAGAGGGTTGGAGTGGATTCAGAGGAAAGAAACCAAAGGTGCAAACCAAAGAAAAAAATCCTTTGAGGTGACTGGTAAGATCCCCATCAGGAAAGAAAATAAGGGAGACCTGAAGAAAACTCAAGGATCTTGATGAAATAAATTAAACCTGTGAAAAGCAAGCATGTGTTAGAACGGAGAGGGGCAAGGCAGATGTCTTCCCAACCTCGTGAGCAAGCCTGGGTCTGTGGATGCATTTCTGCTGGCTGCCTGCCTGCCTGTCTGAGAACCTGGCCCTGTCTGGCGCCTTTTTTTTTTAATTCTTCCCTTTTTTTTTTTTTTCCCCAAATCTTGTGTTTGAATTTACAACTTGAAATGCAGCAGAGAGAGGTTCTCCTGGAATATTGCTGCTGATGAGATTGTTTGCCCACAAGGGTGAGTGCTGATTTGGAGGAGGGAGAGACTTGATTTTTACTTGCATGCCTTTTGTGAACGTGTTGTATTGCCCTGGTTATTGCTCTTAGTTCCTCTGAATTTCTGTGTGCTGGCTGGCTTTTAGATATGTTTGACACTTGTGGGTCAGGAAGAGTTTCTCCCTAGATATATCCTCAGTTCAGTGCCCAGTGGATCTCACTGGGACTTTCTGCGTAGTCTGGGAATGGAGGGGACATGGCTGCTGTGTGGTGCTGAGGTGCAGAGCATAGATAGAAGCTACGAAACCTGTCGCAGCCACGTCCTCGGTTCGACAACACAGCTCTCCCACGCTTCCTACCTGGGAACGTGCCAGGTGACTTGTTCTCTTCGAGGCTTCCCAGGTCTCCGGTCTTCAAATGTTCACACAGGTTGAATAATGCATAAAGTTCCAGCACTTGCTGGAGTCAAATGTTCTTCTCTAGCCCCTTAGATCTTTAAAAAATGAATACCTTTTTGCTTGAAAACCTTCCCCTTGCCCTCTGTGCAACCTGTTTCCCTTTCTAAGCTGTCACACTTTCTGCAATCCCTGCATCTTTCTAAATACACAATTGCCACTAGGGTTAACAGCCCTTTTGTACAAGGATCTCATTCTTTCCTGTTGCCTTTGATAGTTAGGGTGACCTTTTTGATAGAAGGGTGACTTTTCCTTTGTCCAGACAGGCAGCAGCCTCAGTGATTACATTCTGTCAAGCTCTAATGGGATGCTGTGCATCTGGGGAGATTCGCCTTTCTCTTCCCCTCGCCCCCCATTAATCATACTGGATTTTTTTTCTGCAGTGCTGGGGAGGCAGTGGGTGGTGTAACATGGAAGATATTGGGTCACTATGAGCAGAGCAATTGCATACACAGGGCTGAGACTGCTCAGGAACCTCTCCCCTCCTTCCCAAGTGCAGGTGGCCTCTCCTTGCTCTGCGGCCTGCAGAAGGGAACTGGGGTGCTGGGCCGTGTGTGTGTCTGAGACAAGCACTGGTGTGTTATGTGGTAAAGCAGGAGCTGCTGGCGTGATTCTGCCGCTCGATGGGTGTCTCTTGGCACAGACTGGGAAGAACTCTGGTCCCTTTGTAGCAAAACAACCTCCTCGGACCAGGAGTCACAGCCGTTGTATTGCTGGCAGAGGCCTTTAGCCAGCAGGGAGGGAAATCCACAGCAAGATGTAAGGACAAGACAGATCAGACACCAGCTCTGCCACGAGGCTGGAGGCCTGTGCTGGCAGAGAGGGGTTTCCAGCCAGGTGATAGGGCAGATACTGTAACTGAAGCCAAATCTTGGCTACCAGTTAGGATCAAGAAGTGCAGACGGGATGTCTGACGTGAAGGGTGTCTGCCTGGGGGCCGAGGGCTGGCTTTTGTCCACTGGGACAAGGAGGGATCAGTGGCTCTGGTCTTTCAGTGTTAAGATGCTTGTGACAGAGTTAAGGCAATTTTAATTGAACTGTGCATTGCAGCAAGTCTCCCCCTACTTGCCACAGGATGGCCTGCTCCCTACTTACTGGATGCTGTTTGCAGGTTGCCCAGCAAACAACCCTTTCGTGCTCTGCAGCTTGGTGGTTTGAGGATGGGGTGGGAAGGACAAGAGGCCAAAGCTGCCTCTCTGCAGTGCTGCTGCGTGCTGGAGCCTGCAGTGCCCCAGGTTTGTGTGGGGGCTCTGTGACGAGGTTCCCCCAGGACACCCCAGCCCTGCAGCATTAAGCCAGGACAGGTTTCATTTCTGGTTCCTGTTCCTCCCTGGTTGTTGGGATCTGGGGGCTGCCCGCGCAGCAGATATCTATCGGCAGTGTGCATCGCTGCGTCGTGTCCGTGTGCCAGAGCTCTACAGCGCAAAAAGCCTGAGGGGTCCCCTGCTGCAGCTGGGCTGAGAGCTATTACCTGCGGCTGGGTGGGCAGACAGGGCTGGTGGGTAGCAGGGGAGGCTGAAACGTTTGGGGTGGTTGCGAGGCTTCAAGAGCCAAAGTCACAGCTTGGAAGAAGAGCCCTGCTGTAGGCTGAAGAACTTTGTTTTAAAAGTGGTGTCAGCTGTGTCCCTGGACTGACCTGAGGGCTTTGTCCCACTGTGTGCGCGCACCTAACTGCCCAGAGAGGATAAATATATATATAATGTGTGTGTGTGTGTGTACATATATATAATATATAGATGTATGTATTTTTTTTTTGGGGGGGGGAAGGGGAGTGATTGTGGAGGGGTAGGCTGGAGATCGCTGGGACAGGGAGCATGCTCCTGCTGTCCCTAGGCAGATGGGAGCAGCATAGGACAGCTTTTCCCCATCCCTTTTGGTTGGTGCCATTTTCCCCATCCCTTTTGTTGTTGCTGTTGGCCCCCACACCATGGGTGCTCCCTCAGCTCTGGCTTCCCTGGGGTGAGACCCAGACACTGCGCAGGCTGCGTTGCCATCCCTGAGGCAGTGGCAGGCTGTTCTCACACCAAACCTGACTTTTGCAGCAGGAATGCTAATCCTGGGGGACTTGTGTGTCCCTCCCTCATCAAGCCCTGCTGGCAAGGGGCAGGAGCAGCCTCCCCGCTCGGAGGCTTCCTGGCACCTGAGCTCATGTTTTGAGGCTCTCCTGCTGCTCCATGTGGACCCGGCAGATGGATGTTGCCTGCAGCAGGTGCTCAGCCCTCATTAACATGGGGATGAGAGGCCGAGGCCTGGCTCATGCCCACTCCTGTGCTGGGAAGTGAGGCTCAACAAGTGGCACCCTGCGTGCCGCCGTCTGCACATGTGGCTTCAGAGCCTCTTGCAGCCGCACGAGTGTTGCTCTGACAGATGTTGGCCTTGGTGCTTGTGGCTGGGGGGAGGGGGTGGGTGGGTGGGTCTTCTGGGTGCATAATCTGATAATTAATTGTAGCAGGGCATCCTTGCCAGCTGGAGGATGATGAGGGAGGGACTGAGCAGCACTGCATCTTCCCTGCCTCTCCAGCCTCAGCTGTTGCTTCTGGATGACTCTTTGAGCATTGAATTCCTCTTTTACCAGCGCATCTGATGATAAGCAAATGCACTGCAGTGTTCCTCTGGGGACAGAGTCCTTGAACAGCTGATGGCTTCTCTGAAAAGCAGCAGTGAACTGCCTAGGTCTGCGGTTTGTCTTCCAGCTTGGCAAGCAGGCTCTGAGCACTGCTCCTGAGCAGCGACAGCTCGGCCCTCCTGGCTGGGCGCTGGGGATGCAGCGTGCGTGCTGCTGGGGAGCTGGGTGGTCAGAGCATCTTTGGTGGGGAAACAAACAAAAAAATCCAGCCCTAGGTACCAGGAGTTGGGGACCCGGACAGAAACTGCTAGAACGAAACGCAATCCTTTCAAATGGTCTAAAAAGTTGGCTTTTAGCGGTAAATGTGGTTTAACAGTGCCGCCTGGTGGAAGCACCTGGGGAAAATCAGACCTCTTCCCCCATCTGCTCTGCTCTGTGTGGAAACCTCAGCCACGGGGCTGCTGCTCGAGAGCGGCTGTGGAGAAGACCCGGGTGTCGCCAGCTTTTGTTTTGTGTTTCTTATGGTGGTGCGAGGAGGAAGGCGGCTGTGCAGCTGGGAAATGCTCCTAGCAGTGCCTGTACACACTGAGTCCTCCCTGGATGTGAGCTGAAACGCCCAGCTCATGACTGCCTAGCTCGCTGTGCTGGTGGGAGCATTGCTCCAGGCAATGTCCTTGCTTTTCAGGCGCTTCAGGCCAGAACAAGGAGGGAGGCCACGCTCCTGGGGCATTGGGGGTCAGAGCTCTGCTGTGCCCTTACTCACCAAACTGAGAGCTTCGGGCATGGATTTGATCCTGGCCCTGATCTTTTTGACCATCACTGACTACACACTACACTGATGCAGCAGATCCGTTGTGCTGCCATAACCACCTTAGCTGAAATGAGAATTTGTGTAGTGGCCTTCAGAAGCCTTGAGCTTTTTGTTTGCTAACTCCCCTTGGCCTTTGCTGGTCTCAAGGACAACGTCAGAGTCAGGGGCATTAACAGCTGGCCCTTCACCAGGCATCTATGGGGGTGGTGGAAAGTAAGCCTGCGGCGTGTGAAAGCCAGGCTGCATCCCCTCCTAGGCTGGACATGGCAGCAGTGGCTCTGAGGGTGCCCAGCAGAGGAAAAACTCAATGCCTGCTGCTTTCAGCATGGCTGTGCAGTAGAGGTATTGCTTGTACTGAAGCGCAGCATGCTTCGTGTGGCCACCTTTCCAACGCCCCCTAGCCCAGATGTTAAAAACCAGAGGTGGTGGCTTGCTCAGCTTGCTGGTGGGACCTTTCCTGCAAGGACATGGGTGGTCAGCTGAAGGATGGGGCTGAGTGTGAGCTACACGTACACCTGGATTGTGAAGCGAGGCTTCATGCATGGCTGAGGCTAAGAGAAGGGGCTGAGCAGACAGCTCACAGGAGCCCTAATACCCCTGTGTGCTCCCACAGAACGATGCTGGGCCTGCTGCTCCCAAATCACTGCCTGTGCGTCAGGACAGGCGCGCACCCTGCAGCAGTTCCTGGTGATGGTGTCCCACCAGCTCCAGCGTGTGGCGGGGGGGTCGGCCTGCTGCCCCTGGAGAGGACGGTTAGGTTGGGTTTTATTGCCGGCGGCACTTCTAAATTACATAGCATTTACTGGCTGAAAATACTCCTAAAAGTCCTTCCCTCAATGTTAAAAGCACAACTCCCTTTAATCATCTTTTGCTGTTAATTAACTGCGCACAAACTGAGCGTGGCACCTTGCATCCCCCAGCGGGCTCTGAAGGCCACGGTGGCCGGTGCCATCTGTTAGTGCCAGCTCCACCAGCCCTGTGCCTGCTGGGTGAGGGCTGAGCTATTTCTGCCTGCCCTGGCAGGTGGGGTGAGAAGAAAGGGAAACAAAAAAAGCCCAGGCTGGTTTATTTTTTGTTAGGAGCAGTCGTGGCCACAGGTGGAGCTGGGCAGATAAGCAGTGGTAGGGTCCTCCGGTAAGCAATTCTGTGATAGCTTTGCAAATGAATACAAAGTCACCGTGTCCTTTGTCTTCAGAGATCCTTGCCCTGTCCCTCCAAAGCATGGCTCTGAACTGCTTTTCCATTATTATTAATTAACAATATAGTATAAAAATAATAATGAGGCAGAGGCACAAATACACAAACACAAAGGAGTAGTTTTTAACCTGGCTTGATTAATGCTGTCAAGTTGTACATCTGAGTGTGAGCTCAGTGGGACTGTTGCTTTTGTTTAATACCACAAGACACTTCAGTCTGGATTGTTGCATTACAGTACAAATAAAAAACAGAAACAAAACCACATCTGCATCATACAAGGTGAGAAGAATATGAGAATTCTAAATATTTACAGAGGAGGGCAGTGGGGAAACCACAAAAAATATTTACATAAAAATACATGAGCTCGTCGGCATATACATTTTACACCAGTTCACAAAAAAAAGACACTATATAAATTAAAGTGAAGGGATCTCCAAAGGTAACCCAAGACTTTCTGGGACGTTTCTCTCATGCGGCTCAGGGAAAGAAAAACCAAGTCTTCTACAGCAGGAAAATGAACTGCAAAACAACCCTTTTCTCCCACCCCCCCCCACCCTCCCAACAAACTGGACGAGGCAAGACTGCACACAAAGGTATTCTGGCGTACGTTTGTTTAAACCAGACCATGCCTTTCAACACTGGGTTTCCGTAGCACGAGGTTCTGGGAAAAGAGGTGCATGTCTAAGCCGCCTTTAACAAAAGAAAGTAAAACTACTTCTCATCCGGATTTCCTAACACGTAACACATCACTTCGGTCAATGCCCTGTCGACGTACTGAGGAACGGCAAAGTACACGTGAGGTTCTGTCCCTTCTGGGGTTAAAGAGGAACAGAATGTTTTCAGGTTAGTTTTGGTTTTGTGTAGCAACTTACTACCACTGTGCAATCCTTGCTGACCCCTTTCAAACGATGAGCATACAATGAGGATCTCTGGAAAGACATAGGCACAACGTTGTGGGTCTTTTGTCACATCTGCATATAGATTTCACCTGCTAAGTTTTGTTAAAAATTAGAAATTAATGCTTTACTTAAGACTTTATAGGGGTTAGGTCCTCATTACTCACCTAATGTCTGCACTCCCCCTTCGCCAAGAAAGGTCTCCTGTGGGTCACGCATTCTGCTCCAAGGTGGAAAACCAGAGCTGGAGTACATTATTGGACCCTAACTCTTGCATGCACTAAGGAAGAAACTCAGCTGAAAACTTAGGAAGTGGCAAGTTAAGATGTAGCTAGCTTGTGGCAAGTGTAAGGGAATTATTTAAAACCATAGCTGCTTGTCATCTTGCTGGAGATAAGGCTAGGCAATAAATTAATCTGAGCAGAACTGGCCTTGCAATTAGTATTATTTATTTGCCTTGCCATCCCCTTGGTCTCTCCCCTTTCTCTGCTAGGATGCTAAGAACTGAGCTAAGAACTTACCTCCAGATAATCCACCTTATTTAGACGTGGTGTAAACTCCCCTCCTTGCGCTGATGCACAGTGCCCTTTTATATAGCTCGGCTGTGATTTTGGAAGGATGTAGCTGGATGTTTTGACTTATCAATTAATGAGGATGGAAAAACTCTTTCTAAGGACCATCAGATTAACCACAGTGCAAGAGCAGAACTGCATAGTTCACTATATGGCTTCGTGTGGGGTGGACGCGGGATGACTGCTGCATCACTGCAGATGGTTGAGCTGTGGTCGGTGGCGACACCAATGAAAGGTGCTCAGCTGTAGGACTGTCTGGGGAAAGCTGGTACCTGAACCTTGCCTTGTACCTGTGGCCCAACACTGGCATAGAGAGGTTAGTCTGGTTCTCTGAGAGCTCGCAGCCCTGGAAATACGCACTGATGTGGCTGTGCACAGGGTGGGGAGGACGCTGGGTTAAGTTTTCTGCTGTGTGCCTTTTTAAAATGCTTTTTGCTCTTGAGGGAAGGCTGTTTGGAGCACCCCTCTAGGAGTACAGGTGTGTACTTCCAGGAGCTCTTTCTGAAAGGTGCTGAAAGCTTTTGTTCCCATGGGGGCGAGAGGGTGCTTAGCACCTGGCACTTCGCACGATGCTGTGCGTGGAAGAGCCCAGGCTCGGGCAGGTTTCTGGGGAGCAGAAAGTGTCCAGGGATGGCACTTGGTATCTAAAGGGAGATGGTGGCTTTGAGCAGGAACATCCAGAGAGGCATTTACAATAGTGGGGGCCGCACTCAGCCCCCTGGTAGCAGAAGGACAGTCCTGATTAACATAAGGCCAAAATGGAGGTTAGGAGAGGTGCTGGGGGGCAGGAGCGGGGAGTTAAGGCTTTCATGGAGAGAGAGGTTTGACCTACAGCTCTCGTTACCTGAATCCCAAATAGCCTGAACCAAACGCGTTGTCCCTGCTTCAACTGGAGACCTCGGCAGGTACCTGGCAGCTGGGGGGGGGGGGGGGGGGCGGGTCTGTGCTGCAGCAGTTGAGGACTGGTACCAGTCCTGGGGAAGTACGCGCCTCGCTGGAGAGCGCACGTCCTGAACCCGGCCTCCCTTGGCTCACTCGTGGCGAGGAAGCGGGATGGGTCAGCCTCTGCTGGGGAGCTAGCACTGGAGCAGGATGGCCCACAGCTTGGCTCACCTAAGGGCCCCTTTCTCTGCATCTTTTTTTTTTTCCCATAAAAGAAAACATTACAAAAAGCATTCCCCCACCAAGAAACAAACCCCTCTACCTGGTAATTACTCACGAGGAGGTTACGGTAACCTGAATCACAGTGCGTTTTTTTCTTTTTTTCTGACTGCCAGATTTATTTCTGTAACATGTAACAACTCTTCTAAACAAAACACTTAAAACAACAACATTGCACAATAAAATAGGACCATAAGGTACTGTTACTGAAACAGCCCTAGACAAGGCTACAAGAGTAAAAGAAGCAAACAGCTAGAGACTGGTTAGCTACTAGAACCACATTTTCTTTAAGATTTAAAAACCCTAAAATAGCCATGAAACTTTTGTTCAAAAAAAACCAACAAAAACAACAACCAACCATCTGATAAATCTAATAAAAGTTCCCTTTAACTTTCACGGCTGCGTGCTAACTGCAGGACCTCCAGATTTTTAATAAAACATCAGAGATTTGAAATGGGTAGAGAAGTTCTTCAACCACATGGAACAGGAACGGCCTTGGTATTTCTCAGTGAGCATTTAAAAAGTCCTAAACCTCAAGTATTTCGTGCAAGCCCTGCCTAATATGAAATGGATGTGCTTTGTAAGGTGGGGTTGTAGTTAGGCTTGGGAAGTCTGGGAGGCTGTACACCAGTGGGTGCCTGGCTACTTTCACAATACGGAAAGCTTTTAAATACCTAGGACAATGTTATTAGTGTATTATAGAGTGCACTGGCCTTCTGTCCCTAGTGCTAACTGAATACTGGTGTGCTCTACGCTTGCAATACGGGAGGCAAAACTATTTCACAGCGCACAGACAGCACATAACTACTCTGCGTGTGCCACGACTTCACAGGGATTCCCTTGCCAACGCAGAACTGAAAGGTTACAAAAAGCTGTGTCCTGCAGGGCCTTCAGTTTAGGGTCACTAGGAGCACTCCCTGATCTAAGAGCTGCAGGGTCTGGCCCTGGGCAAATAGCTGGGCATGCAGGTAACTCAGCACTTACTCAGTCATTCCCAGCTAGAAACGTGTGCTCCAATTTACAAGCTGGACGTAACGCTATTAGAAGTGGTTTTTTATTATTATGTGTTTTTTTTTTTTTTTTTTTTTTTTGTAACTAAAGGATGCTGTCTGGCCAGCCTCAACGTGGTATTAAATCATCTGGACTGTAGATAGCCTAGCAGTATAGGAGGAATCGGCGTGAAATGGGTGTGCTGCTCCCAAGTGTGTGCGCTTTTTTTTTTTTTTGTATTGTTTTTTTCTTTTGCTATGAGAAATGTAGACCTGTGCCCTACTTGGCTTCTATAGCTGGCCTCCGCTTACACTAGAGAAATTTTAATTTGACTTCTTGTAGCCAGAAGCAACTTGTTAAGCAAGCAATTTAAGAAGTGTGCTGTATCGTGAACTTGCTTCAGAGCCTCTTCCACAGGCTGAAGTCAAAACAGGCTCCCACCCACTTCCAAGCAGTTGAAGCAGTGAAGATCCACTATGCCTAAGCACTAATTTTCAAGGGAGAGGCAGGACCTTGGCATTTATCAAGAAAAAAAATACTTCGGAAGCCTCCCCCCGCACCCTCGTGCTGCATAACCTCAGCGGGGGTAGAAGAGTGGCTCGTCCGAGGCGTGTCACGGAGACCCTTTCTTGGAAGCTAACAGTGGGAAGGGCGACACACGGGGCTCACAAGAACAGCAGCATGCACAGTCCATCATGCACAGGACTACGGAGGCATGGTGAGGAAGCGGTGGTAACTGCCAACATCAAATCCAGGGAAGGAAAAACTTCTTTTCCCTTCCCCCTGCCCCCAGCAGCATCTTTCAGCTCTGCCTGTCCTCTCTGGCAACATCTGGGCGCCAACAGCCTGCCTTACCATTCCAGTTATCTCAAACTACATGAAAAAGCTATATCTCTACTACATAAAAACAGTGAGTGGTGGGCTGGGGGGGGGAGGGAGGACTGAAGGGGGTTTGCTTTGCTCATCGGGGCAGGATTATTTTTTTTTTCCATCACTGAAAAAATAAAACAGTCCACTGTCCAGCAGGGGCTGCTTAGACTCTATCCCTCCTTCCCCCCACACCAGCTCACTCAACATGGACCTCTGTTTCGGGCCTCTGCAAACACAGCTCCGTTGGGAGGAAGGCCCCCTGGCCAAGGGCTGTGGCGTAAGTCCTACTGTGCACGTGGGTAAAAGTGGGGGGCACGAACCCCCCTCCTCCAACATAGCCCCCTCTTTGGTGCTGAGGCATGGTATGGTAATCCTCCAAATTATCGTACTGGGACACCACAGTCATAGTGCTTTGGCGTTTCCCGAGGGTTTGGTACGGGTAGAGGAGGGCAGAGTCCCTCTCCACGGATTCGGGGTGCTGCATCCTGAGGCTGTGGCTCCGTTCAGGCTTGGGCGGTGGTGCCATGGGTGAGGCCGCGTGCTCCTCTTCCTTATAGCAGTCTCTGGAGTGTTTCTCCATGGACGTGGTCGGTTTGGCTCGAGACCTTTCCAAATCTGGCCTGTCCTCCGCTAACCTCACCTCCTTGTGGTTCAGTCTCAGGGTATCCTGGTTCGCTGGGATGTACTTCCCGCCCGAGTGCTGGTAACCGACGGGCTCGGAGGGCTCGGGGCCGCCTTTAGGCCTGTAGTCAGGATAAGGGGGCCCGTTTTTGGATTCGGAAGGCTGCCTATGGCTTCCCTCCTGCTGCAAGTGTGTCCTGTGTTCGTTTGTGCTGCTGCCAGGCTCGTGCAGCTTCCTGCTCCGGATGCTGCTCTGCTTCTGGGGAAGGGACGGCTTGTCTGACGGGCCGTTCCCGTAGGCCCCGTGGTAGTGGGCTCTGTCCAGCTCTGGCTCGGGGTGCTGCATGTAGTAGCGTTCGTCCCCCTCGGGCGTAGCTGCTTTGGCCGGGTACCTCCCCTCCTTCCCTTCTGCCACAGTGAGGAGCCCAGTTTTCCCAGGATCGGATTTGCTGCGCAAGTGAATGACATCCAGTCCTCCCAGCTCGTCCTGGAGCAGCGGGGCCACATTGTCATACTGGGACATCACCGGCCCTTTCACTTTTTGCCGTGTGCGGCTCTCCCGGCGAATTGACTGCATGCGGTACTTCTCCATGTCCTCGAGGTCCCATGACATGTATGTGTGCTTGATGTCTGGGGCAGGAGGCACGTCTCTGCTGATAAAGCTGTGCTCTTTGCCAGCCAGGTGGCTGATGAGGCCGCCCCGCGGGTAGGCAGACAAGCCGGGGTAGCGGTACAGGCCTTTGCTTTGCAGCCGCGAGGCGTAGGAGGCAACATCTCGGCTGGGCAGGGGGTGGAAGGGCCTGGCCCGCACGGTGCTGTAGGGGTCCAGGTCGTAGAAGCTCCCGTCAGCAGTGGTGTAATAAGAAGATCCAGAAGAGCTGGAATAAGGACTGTACCGGTAATGGACTCGCCCGTTCTCAAAGTAAGGCTGCAGCTGAGTTACGTGGTAGTCGGAGTGGGGCTGATATGGCTTGTACTGGTAGAGGGGCCGTGGGCAGTACACGGGCTCGTCGTCTGGAGGCACCTCGGTTCGTGAAATGGGAACGGAGCGGATAGCAGAGGCAGCCGGGGTGGGGACGTGCAGCGACTGAACCCTTCGGATGGTGGGGTAGGGTGGGGCGTCCTCAGCATAGCTGGTGTTACGCAGGCCCGTCGGGCTCACCGAGGACACGAACTCCGTCCGGCTGCGCGGCTTGGAGTGGACAGCTGAGGTGCTTTTTCCTTGGTTTGTGTAGGTGTTGTAGCGAGTGCCTGCAGAAGTGGGTGTCTCAGAGCGAGGAGGATAGGCTTGGTGCTGGTCAGGTTTGCTGTGGTAGGAGATGTGAGGAGGAACACTCTCGGGTCTGTACGTGTGGATGGAGGTCGGCTTGTGGTGCAGGTAGTTGTCTGCCCCAGAGGGCTCCGGAATGCTCTCCGGCTTGGGATGCGGCACGTAGACGGACTGCAGAGAAGCATGCTTGGGGGGCGGAGGTGGTGGCGGCGGCAGCAGGGCTTCCTCCACAGAGGAGGCCAGCATGGAGGAAGCCAGGAAGGCGTGATAGTTGGAGTTGTTGATAGCATCCGTGTTATTTGAGTGCATGGCAGCAGCGATTTTGCTCTCCAGTGTTCTCACAGGTGGGACAGGGGGTGTAAAGCTGTAGGAGGATTGAGTAGGGACGGACTCGGAACGCAGGTGCAGCGGGGGAGCCCTCGTACTCTCCCGAGGCTTTTCCAAATGGCTCTGGTGGCCTGTGGGCACAGAAGACGAGCAGCGTGTAGTAGAACTGCTTTCTGAGGCAAAAACAGGAGCAGGCTCAGGTGACTTTTCTGGTGCAGTTGCACCCCAAACCTATAGGGAAGAGACCAGTAGAAGTTAGAGGCAAGCATCCTTCCCCCATTCCGTAGTTACGCTATCACAGATGCTTGTATGGATTAGTTCAGTGTCAGTTATTTTGTGCCTGACTTTCGTTTGCTGTGGAGAGCCAGCACTGCTCACTGTCAAAGGAAAAGATGCGTACGTTCCCTTTCACAGCAAGGGCAGCATGCTGTCTCTGGGGGATGGCAGGTGACTTCCAGGACCTGCCACAAATGGCAGTCGAGGAGCCTGTAAGTGCTCTTATTGCAAATGTCAAACTGCTGAAGGGGGAGGAAGTAGCTGTCTCTACTTTATAGCTTTTATACAGTGGCCAAGGCGTTTTGTTAGGTGGTCTGCCTGTAAATGTACTTGTTTTAATGGAAATACACTTGTGTGTAGGACTTAGCAGCTCAAGTAGTGTAATACAGCTGAAATCCCTTCCATATTACAGTGGCTAAGACAGCCAGCAGGCTGCAGGTGTGCGTGTTTCATGGGCAGCAGATAGCTTGGATTTCTGAACGCACACTTCCATGACTAACCCCCTCACCAGGAATCTGACCTGCTTTATTAAAGGCTGCCGGAAGAGGACATTGTCAGTTACTTGCTTCTGAGCACTTCTGAACCACCATTCCCTGGATCAGTCACCCCACCAAATACTCTTTTTTTCCTTAAATTTATGAGAGTAGATATACTGGTATGTTCCCTTGTGCTCACTTAAGAAATGTTGTGCTGTATTCCTGTAAGGCTGTGCCTCTGTCGTACACACACAATTCCCAGTAAGTAACCTGTGAGGAACCCACTGCCTCTTGCCACTCAGATTTGGACCAACTCTCCCTGAGCTCACTCCCCTCCAAACACAGAGCAGCTGCGCACACACGTGGCGCTTGCAGATACGTGCACGTACCTGGCTGGAACCACTGGCTGCTTTTGCAGAGGCCGCTGGCACTTGTCCCATTGCTGACTGGTGATCTTGCCTCTGTGACAGAGCGGGCTGGCTGGCTGCGAGTGTGCGCTGCGCCGCTGTAGCAATGCTGTCTGCCTGAGTTGTGGCTGGGCCAGCGGCGTGTTGGCCTGCTGGCCCGTGGCTCGGCTCAGTTGCTGTTGTCTGGATGGTTGTTAGATATGGCACTGAAGCCAGGGTGCTCTTCTCCCCAGCTGCTACAACAGGTGGAGTCTGAAGTTTGTCATCGGCTGTGCAGGCGGGAGCGAGGTGCTTGTCCCCGGACATGCATGCACGGAGTTGGGGCTTATCTACTGGCAAGTCAGGTGTGGGGGGCTCCCAGTCAGGCGGTGCACCCGGGGTGTGATGGTGTGCATGCTCCCAGTCCCCAGCGTGGGACGGGAAGTGATCTTTGTCCCCCGATTTAGCAGGATGGAAGCTGGACGGCTCTTGCTCTGCATCTCTGCTAGCAGGCATGTCCCCAGGCATGCCACTGTGGAGAGGCGGGGGGTCCCGGGTTCCAGGTGCACCTGACGGCTGGTTCTGCTCCCCGGCTGTGCTGCTACCTTGAAAATCCTGCTCTACTGGTGCGCCAGGCTGGAAGTGAAGTCGGTTCTCAGGCAGACTGGTATACAGGTGGAGCTTGTCTGGAGCACCAGCAGAGATATGGAGCTTTTCTAGAGCTGTACCAGCTTCAGTCTCTCCATAATTTGTGCTTTCAGAATGAGTATCTCCTGGCCTTTTCTGAGACTGAGCAGATGCTTGCTGTGCGGACTCGGCTAACGCTAGGGCTAGCATGCGCGCTGCATTTTTCGGAGGAGGAGGAGGGATAAGAGACACAGAACTGACGGGAACAGGATCCTGGGGGGAGTCGAGGGCAACTGCTCCTAATGGGGGGAAAATTGAGAGAGAGAGTGATTTTATGTTACCCAATAAGGAGAGTGACCTAACCTTAATGACTACTATAAAAAAAATAGATGCTTTCCACACTTTCACAGTGGCAATTCCTTCTGGTGCGAAATACTGTATCTTCAGTCTTACATGCAAACGCTGCTCAATAGCACAGCAGTTCATCACAAAAAGGAAAAAATACACAAGAGATTGTCTAAAGGCTCCTCTTGCATTTCTAGAGAGGTAGGAAGTAGGTAGCAGAGAATGAGACACCCTTACACAATTTTGATCATAAGGTTTTGGGCAAGAAGGTCCCTTCTTCAAGTGTTGGCAGATTTCTAATTTAAAAAAGAAAAGTCTTAGATGGTCTATCGGCTGAAATGATTTAGAAGTACATGCTATAGATTTTCATGTATGGCATGATGGGAAAAAAAAGGTGGTATACAAAGTATTATGAAAAAATATCCGAGATTTGTGTGATGTAGGGAGAAGACAGAGGTTAAGACCTTACTGATTTGCACAGCCCTGCAAGAACACTTGTGATCAGAACTGACGGGCAATCCCCTCTCCTAAAAGGCACGCAGAGAAGGACTTTTTTGAGAGCAGGTCCCCTTTGGAACTTAAAGAAAAAACGGAGGAAAATGCACTGTACCTGGCTGTGTGTGTCCAGTGGGTACAGTCTTATTCTGACTGCTTGACATTGGTCTCTCCCCTTCTTCTGGCAACTCTGGTTTGCCAGCAGCCACTAGCTGGGCATGCTGAAGCTCTTGGTGGGCTCCTTCCCCTGCTCCTGTTTCATTGTTTTTCCGGGGCAAGGACATCTGGGTTGGGGACCTGTTTGTGATTTCAGTGAGGCCAATCCCTTTGCTCCAGTTGGAAGCAGAGGAGTTTCTGGTCATGATGGGCACTCCTCCAGTTGGTTCTGACATGCGGCTGGGCAGTGCAAAGGAGACAGGTTCTGATGTAGTCAGTGGTGGAGATCTGATGGGCTTTCGCCCCGTCTTGGGTGAGAAGGCATGGGGTTTGCAGGCCTTCTCTTCAGTTGGACTCAGGTCCATAGTAAAGAAGGGACTCATCTTCTCTTGGAAAGGGGAAACTGGCTCAGAGCTTGTGGCGCTGCCTGGTGTCTGGGACTGGCTGCCTGATTCTACATCCTTCTTAAATAGGCTCGGCTTCTCCTTATTTATGCCGACTGACTCCATCAGGGAGGTACTGCTCTCCAGGCACTCAGACTCTGCCTGGGGTGGGCTGCACTGAAAAGACATCGGGTCAAAATCCAGGCTGGCAACTCCAATATCTGGTGGGCTCAGGTCAACGTCTTCAGAAGAGCGAGGAGAAATAAGGGCAGGAACATGGATGATCCCCTCATCCCCATCACTGTCGCGATGGGGAAGGTTGTCATAAGAATTGCAGCGATTCATGTTTCCTAAGAGCTCTCCATTGAAGGAAGCAGACAATGCATCACTACTGGATCTAGGTCTTCTGGGTCGAAACAGTTTAGATTCACCTAGGAATGAGTAGATACACAGGAGATAGTGTAAAAAAAAAAAAATACTGTCCAGGAGGCAATGGCTTGGTGTTGTTTTTAAAGGTGTTTTAAAGCAATGTGCAAGATGCTCACGTGGCAAACTCTAAACAGAAAAATAATGTAGTTAGTGGTAATTGTTAATTAAATGTGCTCAAACTCTTTTAAAGCAGTTACCAGGTCCGATTTGGTCTGAAACTAAGCTGTTTGCAAAAGCAAAACTAGGTTAAGTGTGCTGTAGGCCTAAGTCTCCCTCAGAAAGCATTCTCCTTCCTGATGGTGTCTTTTCCACCTTAGAATAGAAAGGAGAGATGGCAAGGACTGAAAGGTAAGTGACGCCAGCTATACAAAAGCAAGAGCTTTGCTTTTTTACCTTAAGAAGGAAAACAAAGATTTGAAGAGCATTTCTCAGATGATATCACTCCCCAACACAGAACGATAAGCTGCTCCATTAATTAGTAAGTTCAGCTTTTGCTGGGGGAGGGGAAAGGGGAGGGAAGGAAGAGGATCTGCCCTGTTGAATACCAACAGTCAGTAATATCATATTGCCTTCTTTTAATCCACACACATTGAAAATGAAGGTACAATTTTGTCTTACCATCAACAGCATGCAGAGAGGTAAGCGATTCTTCGCTTTTAGCTGAGCGAAGAGTCCCGCTGTCTCCTCGTCCACCTATGAAAACGCAACCACGACAGGGAAAAGTTGAATTACAAAAGTGGCTTACATTTGGTTATGTAGTGGTGGCAGGAAGAAGCTGAATGGGCTTCTAGCATCAGTACCACCGTCCTGAAAGTAACACCTGTGCTTTTATTTTTTTTCTGTTTTCTTTTTATTCCAAAGTCCTTACAGAAAACCTTTACCGTGGTTGAGTGTTAATACGTTTTACTGTCTAAGATAGAAGTAGTCCTGTTTTGTGTGGGAGATTGGCCTGGATGACCTACAGAGGTCCCTTTCAGCCAATAATTGCATACTACTGGGCAAGAAGTGATTACAAAGACTGGGTTGATTTTTGACACTCATTTTACAGACTAGTGAAGAGTAACCTATGAAAATTAACCTACTGCAGGTGACAGGTTGGGAAACGGCTCCCTCCCATGCGTATCATGCCACTACAGACTCTGCTTGGATGTACCTGTGATAATTGGTTGGTTTGGTCAGGACAGCAAATCCCTTAGAATGGGGAAGAAAGTAACATTTACACAGCTGGTTTTACAAGCACTAAACAAGTACAACTAAAATGCTCCAGGAAGACAGTCATATAATGTGTTTATTATCCTGAAGACTAAAGGTTATAATTTGAAAATGGCACCAGGGAAAAGATGGGACAAAAGTCCTCACTGGCCCATATTTAGGAATTTGTAGTATGTTTCACTGCAAAAATGCATAGTTGCTATTTTTAAAGAGACAGAAAATTATATATATAAGGGTTGAGAAGTCAGAGACTACACAGAGGAGGCTACAAAAAGTTGTTGGATGCCTTCTTTCGCTTTCTGGGAGAATACATTTGTGGAAAAGTGCCTTTAAGCCTAGTTTAAATGTCATCCGAGAACAGCAAATGGAGCCAGAAATGTATTCTTATTTCATGATAAGAGTGTCAGAAGGAAACATTCTGAGACTTTTTATAGTGGTGCCCATATAACGTCCTTAAAAAGCTACTCTGAGAAATGCATTTAAGGGGAGTGCTCTAGCATGTCGAATTCATGAGCTAATGCGAGATCCCTTTAAGAAAGACAGCATTTAACTCAAGATGTTATGCATGGATTGAACACTAGAAGGAGATACAAGCACACTGTAAACATGAATTCTGCGTTGCCGAAAAACCTTGTTTTTTGAAAAATGGATTTGCACCCTTACCTGCCAGGGCTATGGCTTTCATTTCTGAGGGCTCACTGGGATTGCGCTGTAGTTTGCGTTTGGACACAGAGGACGATTTTCCCAAGTTGAAGAAGGAACGCCAACTGCCAACTGGCGACTTCTTCATCTTATTGGGTGGTCTTTTTCTGAAGTGAGAAAACGGAGCAAATTGTGTATGTCGGGGTGATGGGGAACTGCATTTAGTTCTTGCTAACAGTTGTTTGTTATTAACAATACCTTGTTTCTGCTGAAAGAAAGCTTAGAAACACAGTCTCTTTTAAATAGTTGAGGATGTTTTCATTCTTATAGCTCAGCCCTAAAGTTTTGCTGGGTAAATTCCACCAAACTATGCAAAGCAGATGCAATGCAGATGAGCAAAGGCTCCATACTTGTACAACATGGCATCTAAGGAATGGCTTTTATTTAGCTGGCTGGTATAACTGTTCTCTGAGGAACTGTGTAGTCACAAAAGGTATTAAAGAGCCTCTCTTATGCTGTAAAATCACGTTTGCCTCCTCCCACTGCCATGTTTAATTTCTAGTGCCATCAAGTGTGTCCAACGGCTCCACTTTGAGGACAACCAAAGCTTGTTTCAGGCATGTGGTCCTGAAATCTGGAAAACCCCAGTGTTTCTAGGTATTCACCCTGTTCACATTTCTGTGCGTGTGGCTAGTACGGGCATGGATATGCATCAACACGGCTCTGTACATTTAGTGATAGCCCTGTTGAAAAGGAAGAAATGGCACAGAAGTTGCCGGGCTAACCTAAGCCCATTGGACAACTGTATGTTAGTTGAATCCTCATGAAGTCCAAAGCGGGTGGAAAATTGGCTACAATACTTTATGCATGATTACTGTAAGTCAGTTTCAACAAGTGTTTGATGTAATCAAAATAAACCAGTTATGACACATGCTGGAAAGGAAATTCTTCTCTACCTTTCAGATGGAAAGTCTATGACCGTGTGGAATTTCCCCTGTAGAGCTGCAGGGCCTTCTCCTACTTCAATGTATCTGCTGTCTGCCACGATGGGAGAGTTGATCTGGGCTTGTGTCCGTGCCTGTGCCTCCTCCAGTGTGAGCAGCTTTGTGGAAGGAGAGGATACCAACAGAGACTTGGGCCGTGATAAAGAACTGTGCCCTGAAAGGGAAAACCAGGGACAAGAGGGAGAATCAGAAAACAGCAGTACAGACATCACAGCTCTGGGAGAACTGTTGCATTTTTCTAAGATTTTGTTGTTCTGGCCTCTGAAAGATGTGGTCAAAATAACCATTTTGTCAGAGGTATGTTTATGAGAAAGGAAATACTCTTAATTGAGAGCAGCTTACTGTATTTAAACAAAAAAACAAAACGGGGATGGACAGGGAAGCAAGCAGGTTAGAAACCTTCAGTGTTGACATACTTTAATTGAGCTTCATCTGCATACTAAACTCCATAATGATAGTGACAGCTTTCTTCTATAAAGTTTGTTTTTAGTCATTCCCAGATTCCAGCAACAGGAAATGCCATGTGTGACTTCAGTTGCTACAGACTTATGTGCAGGTGGACACAGTGAATTGAATCGAGCTGTGTGTTTTGCTCTCGGTCTTTTTACAGCTTGTGTTTGTTTTTGGAGATAAAAATTTAAACTTTTACAAAAGTAGTTGATGTTGCTTCCTGCTGCTAGGATCTGTTAAGCCAGGATGTGATGTGGTCGAGTGCTACAGAGGAGCACAGGGAGTCTGCTGTAAGAGCTGTCTTTCATTTGCCATTGTTTATTGTGCAATTATTTAAACGGTTATCCTCACATGAGTAAGAGGTGTGGAAGGGAAGTATATCATCCCTTCACATCAACATCCTGGTTGGACCCATTCCTACTACTATTCCTTTAGCTTCACAGTTCCTTGGTAGTGTGCACTTTACCCAGTTTGTTAGCTGTAAATGCTACCCTGGGTGAAGTTTGGGCCAAACAGGTACATAGAGCTCCAGCTGCCTTCAAACTAGACTTCTCTGGAACGACTTAAAGCAGGCTTGGGAATACCACTCTAACCTCTTGTAGGCTGGTACAGATAAGATGCTGTGCTCAAAGAGGGGCTCCTGGAAACACTGAAGAGAATGCTGCCTTGCCATGGCACAGTATTCCTGAGCGTAGCTGGTATGCTGTGAAACAGCCTGACCCTTTCCCCCCCTAGTTTTGTGGCAAAGTACACAATGTGAATGCCCAAGTCATTAAACAATTAGCCGAATTTATATGCTCTGTTCTAAGCCTGGATAATCATTTGGCTTGGATTCTTAGCATGTTTATCTTCCCCTGGCAGAGCTCAGCCTGCTATGGGCTGTTAGCCAAGCTAAGCTTTGGATCCTGCTGACGTAAAAATTGTCTTCCAGTAGAAATAAAAGCTGGACTTACAAAAACTGCTGTCCTAAGTAGAATCACAGAATCATAGAATGGTTTGGGTTGGAAGGGACATTAAAGTTCCTCTAATTCCAACCCCCTGCCATGGGCAGGGACACCTTCTACCAGACCAGGTTGACTTTCTGGGCTGCCAAGTAGAGGTAGGGCTTGTATAAAAACAGGGAGCAGCAACCATTCTGGAACAGCAGCTACCTGTACTCCACAGGTGGTAAAGAAACTGCACAGACTGTACAAATTTCATTGGAAGGGCAGGTTATCAAAGCAGACGGAACAGACTTAACGCTGCTTTGGAATAGTAATAGCTTGTGCTCTCATTTATTCTTCTAACACACAGAATGGTACAACTCCATTTGTTTCCAATGGAACAGGTACACTTAAGGTCTTAGCAGTTGCTCGAGCAAATTCGTACGCTCCAGGGATAAATGACGCTTCAGATGCTCCAGGGTTGGGCACAAACATGTCACAGTTCATTCCGCATCCTAAAGCCACAAATCTGCAATGTAATTAGGGAACTGGGCAACAGCTGTAGGGCCAATGCAGTCTTTGCCATGTAGCTGGCCAGCCCTGCTAATTAACCTATATAGACTATACTAATTAACCTATATAGACTATGCAGAAGAAATAACCAGGATAGCGGGTGTCAAAATATTCCATATTAAGAGCAAGACTTTTGTTTCACAGTGTCAATGCTAATGAATACCAAGAACTTTCTTTAAATCAGCTGATTTCTATTTACATTCTAAGATGCCGGTGAAGATCATGTATTGGGTTGTACTACAAGGTAGCTCGAATGGAAAAGCATGCAAGAGCATTGATGACATAGTGGTTTTAAAAGGAAGGTGTGCAGGCAGGACAGACTTAAGTGATTCCCTATGGTTTTTCAGTGCATAAGAGTATCAGCCAAACATTCACATGTATGCTCCTGTAGAGCATCCTTGGCTTCTAAGAAAGGTACTGATAGCAATTTCAAAAACTAGGCCGTATTTGCCAGGTTCTAATATCATAACCTTGTAAATCTGTCCTCTCTCTGATAGTAAAAACATATTTCAAAAGTCCTGGAGGAGGCTCAGATTTTCATTAAGCGTCTGCTACTGTTTTTGATCAAGGTAAAGCTAATGGAGGAAGTCACGCACCTGCTCCATCTCGTATGACTGAGCTGAGTTTGGAACTGAAGAGGACGTCCACGTGATTCAAGATGAATTCCACAACTACTGACTGGATTCGCACCTCCATGAAAGCAGCTGTTCCACTGAAGCAGGCAGACTCGATCTGCTTTGATCTGAAGAAAAGGAAGATTAAATAAAATGCAAACAGGCAGAAGACTGGAAGATATACTCCCCTTGGGTAAGGCTTCGTCATGTGTTGAACTGTTGTGCCACATTGCTCGGGCAGACAAGACTTTAGGGGCAGTTAAGAGATAAATCTCGTCAAAGCATTATACGAATGGTCATACTGACTGCAGCGATTTACATCCAGGTTTTGGTTTCAGGCTGGAGTCCTACTGAAACAGGCAAGAGGAACAATGGGTCAAGAAGGAAAGAAAGCACGTGGCAGGTCCAGATTGAGGTAAGCATTGCATATACAAAGTGGGGAGCTTTCCTTTAACTTCTTTCTAGAAACAGTGAATGGCAGCAGTTTAATGCAGTGACACTGTAGAAAGCTCAGCATGGTCTTCTGCATCGTTTTTCCGCTAGCAGGGAATGTCTCCAACTGGTCCTGCCCAGCAAGTACCCCAATATTCACAACAGCAAATTCAAACAAGAAATCTTTTGACTGCTTGTGGGCGAATTGCCATAAAGGAGAAAATAGCTTTCCCTCATTAACTGCACACAGGGGAATCTCTGACTCGGATTTCTCAGGTTGGTAGCAAACCAGTCCAGAAATCAATACAATAGAAGCCAGGGTGATGTTTTGTCTTTGTTTTAAAACACAATTTTTAAAATTACACCATTAATTTTAAAATACCCTATTAGGCACATTCAAAACAAATTTTAGGAGACATTTATCCAAGATCATTTCCATAAGTCTGAATTTTTGCAGCCAAAAGCTGTCAAATTAGACTCCGGAGATTTCTGCAGTGGGAAATCAGTGATGCCACTAAACACATTTTCCTGGATGATCAAGGACACACTAGGCTCATCTAACCAGGAGAGGAGAAATTATCTAGAAAGAGTTCTGGGGGTGAGAACAGACTAGGCTCATTCCTTGCTAATGCTTAACTGTGGTCAGTGGAGCTGCAGTGCAGCGAGAGAGAGCAATACTGGCGTATTCTCTCACGGTGTGTCAATGCAGTTCCACTGACAACAGCAGAGCTATTAACATCACTTTCAGAAGCTTGCCAGCTGGTCTCAACCCCCTGCTCAGAATAATTTCCTATTAAAAATTTTACAGGAGAAGAGCACATTGGATGGAAAAAAAGGAAAATCTTTTTCTAGGCTGCTGAAAGTTATGATTTTCTGGACAACCGATATCTATCTTTTATTTTTGTAAATACAAAACTTACATAAGCCTTGTATTTGAATGGGAAAAAAAAAAGTTACCTTAAGAGGTTTGGAGCCCAGACAATTGCCAAGTTCTTAGTGTGCATATTTGTGATGGAGCAGTAATCAGCTAGACGAGCTAAGTGTCTCATTAAGAACTCCAGTGTCCTGGAAAACAAGAGATAGGCAAATGTTCAGCACCAATGAGCAAGCCATGCTGCAAGTTACAAAACAAACCTCAGTTCATTATCTTCTTTAGCTTTGAGAGCTCACCAAAAAAAAAAAAAAGTTGTACAACATACGGTAAGAAGGATGGTAAAGTTGACTTCAGCAAATAATTACATAGGGGTGGGCTGAGAGGGAGTCTCTCCTGATTTGTCCCGGGGTAAAGGAAAAGACTGCCCTCAGCCAAATGACTGGACCCAGCAAAAACCGAGGTGGATGGGAGTATGTTAAATGCCACCAGCACAGCAGGATCTAGAAGCAGAGCACCCTGGAGCTTCATAGCACTTGGTGGCTTTATTATAACATTGTGAAACAGAAATACAGTCCTTATGCTGTATTTGGGACATAGTGCAATGCTCATCAGAGAGTTAGAAGAAAGGACTTTGAATATAAACCTCCTGGTAAAGAGAAGACTACTTATTTACACAGCCCAGGATTTTGAAAACAAGCAAATTTGATCTGAATTCTACTTAGGAAATGAGTGCCTACAGCTTTCTTATACACATATAAGAGGTACACAGCAGATAAAAGGTTAAGCTTCACAGGACTTCTGTTCAGGTAAAAATAAAGACTGTGTTTTAGATCAAATGCTGCTGCTATCATGACATGGGGAAGAGGAGGAAGGGCCCAGCTCCATTCCTTCCAGCCAGCGCAGGGGGCGGCAATGCAAACGCTGCTGCCGCCTCCTCAGTGCTGACACTCAGCGGCAGCCCCGCTGGCACCCGTCTCTCTGTGCCCCCTTCACCGAATGGCAGCAGGGGCCCAAAACTTCTCAGGTGGGAAGGGCGTGAAGCTCAGACGGGTGTTTCTGGGTGGACACAAAGCAGGCATCTCCAGCAACCTGCACAGCCCTGCTGCACCTCAAACACTGCCTACCTGCATGGAAATTCTCACGGAAGGGGAGCAGAACAACAAAGTGTCTTTCTGTCCTTCTTCAAGCAACCCTGAGGAATTGAGGTGAGCTAAGGCAGAGCCCAGCAGTACAGCAGCAGCAGGGGGAGTGCGTGCCACACAGCTGCCGGCTGGGTCGCTGCGCTGCCGCCTATCCCGGGCACGGGCATCCCTAAGGGATGTGCACTGGGCTCCCCTGAGAGCCATTTTAGGGAGAAGGTGGAAAGCACCAGAGAAAACTTGACAAAGGAGATTTTGGTTTTGATACAGTCTTCTTCAAGGCCCTGCTCCCTTAATTAACATTAATAAATTATTATAATTAGTTTTAATGCTAATTAATTACCAGACCTTATACTTAGTTAGTATTAAGTCCCATATGTTAGTCAATGCTATTTAATTACCTATGACCATACATTATAATCAAAGCTAATTACAATACATTGTTTATTAATATTTAATAATGGATGGCATAAATTATATAGTCCCATTATAATCAAATGGTACTCACCATACATAATAATAATTAATATTATTTAAATATCGGTTGATATGCATTATAATTAGTTATCAATACCAATCACCATACACTGTTGTATTTATTTAAGACTAAATGCCATACAATAGTTATTAATATTTAAATAGCAATGTGTTGTTTTATTTATACCAATCAATACATTGTCATTGGTCAAGGCTAACTGCAGTAATTATTAATATCATTTGAATAGTCATTAATATTATATTTTGGTATTAATACCAATCACCATACTTCGTAGTATGAAGACATTTACCATACACTGCAATAGTTATTAATACTGGTTAAATGAACATTAATATATATAATATGATGATTAAAGACTAACTGTCATGCACAACAAAATAGTTATGAATACTAATTAGTGTGTTTTAATATAGTGCATATCATTTAGCATGTGTTATTCTAATAAGCTTGTACTGTTTAAATAATCAACACAGTATAGTTATTATTTCCAAAAGATCACTGTTAGCATTTGCTAGTTACTATTATTGCTATTATAGTTAAATATTAAATAGATAAAACTTTACTAAGCACTGCCTTGCCATACTGCAAGCAACCACTCCAGAATACAACACGATCCCATCCATCATCCAAGCTGCCCGACCGTGCTCATATGTCTTGCTGCTGCTCCTTATGTATTGACATATTCAGCACTGGCCTGCAGCTAAAAACTATTTGGGGCAGGGGGAGAATGCTTACAGCCAAAATACACTTGAACAACTTAAACCAAAGTCCTGAAGCAATTTTTTGGTGTTCACATTTCACTGTCTTTACTGATATTCCTAGAGAAGGTATTGTGCTCCCTCAATAAGAACATTTCCTTAATGATATCAGCCACTTGTGCCATAACGAGCTTGTATTTGCCTCCTATACATACTTTCCAGAGGAAGTCAAATAAGACGCTGTAAAGTATATGGTGTTTGTCTGGTAATGATCTAATTAAAATATAAATCAACTTTATGTAGCCATAAACCATTTTAATATATACAGGCATAATGCAGCTATCTTGAGAGGCAAAACTGGAATCGCACCATTACACTCTTGAAATGCTAGCAATGCCGAGCTATAAACAGACTGAAGGCTGTACTAACCTGTAGTGAGGCGGGGGGAGCTGCTGGATGACATCATGGATTTTAACCAACCGTTCTTCATCTGTAGCAGCAGAGACAGCATCCTGGAATAGCACAGTAAATGATTGAGATACGAATAAGGCCAGATACCTGACACAGGGTCTTGAACTAAGTGGACAATGCACTATTCTCTAGTGCTGAGACAGAATTTGTTGAGCCTCTCAACCTTCCAAGAGGCATCCGTCTCTGGGGACAGACTGGCACACAGCTAATGCGATAAAGGGCAAGTAATTCAAGCTCTGGGCCAGTTTGTAGCTTGATTGTACAGCGTGATTCCTTGCAGTGGGCATTCAGTTCCAAGTAGCATTTGCTTCTAATCCCATTCCTGTTAGATAAATCACTGGGGAATGGCAGAAGATAGGGGAATTCTTGCAAGCATTGTTAATACCCAAATAACCTTTACTGGGGCCCCCAGAGTGGCATCAATATGGTGTAGGATGTGACACAAAGGCACAAGTGAGTAAACCTAATGGGGCAACAGAAAAAGGCTCCCAAACCTGGGGCCTTGTTGCACCCACCTTTTGAAGGGGCAGGATGCTAACAGCAGGTGGGCATTTGGTGTGCAGCATGAGCTGTACTGGTGTTAGGCTGGTGGTTTTACAGACACACACTTTGGGTGTCTATAAAAACACCAGCTTAAAACAGAATTAAGGCAAAGGAAAGTGCGTAGATGTGCAGATAACAGGTCATGCTGCGAGGTTAGGTGAAAGACGTTGCCTTGTACTCACTGAGAACTTCTCGTAGAGCTGATATGTCAGCAGGGGGTTTGGGAGCTCCCGAAAGTACAGTTTGCAGAGGGAACCCACACAGTGAATGTCCTGGATGTATGTATCCTTGGTTAGGTCAGGAATCTGCTCGGAGTCAAACTCATGGCTGGAGATGAGTACACAAAAGTGGGCAGAGGGAGGTTGGCAAAGAAGAAAGAAAATAAAAAACAACACAAATTACAGTCAAGCAACGCAAGGGTTTCCTGATTTACGGGATAAAACAATCACTTAGTCACCAAAGCCCCCCAAGCCATGCTTGTGCTGCTACTAGATTGTTTTTTTCCAAAATGAGACTTTTTTTTGGTATGGCCTTTTTCAGTTAGTTTACAATCTAAGCCTACAATTTAATCTACAATCACTTTTCCTGTAACAGAGCCTTTCGCAAAATCTCCAGAGCATGTTTTCCAAGACCACAGAGGCAATCTGACTGTTCAGCTCCCGAGGGCCATGACGGGGAGCTGCCTGGAGGAAGAGTCCCCACAGGTCAGAATGAAAGCTGCTGTCCTTTTGCATTTCAGAGGCCTGGAAACTGAAATGATAAAGCAATGCTGAACAGCAGCGCCATTGGCACTGCTGCACGTGGAAACTACTGCGTGCAGAAATTCCTTGGGTCCAAGCTGGAGCACGCCTCTGCTACAGGGTGAAAAGAGCCAGCAACCACATGAAGACAAACCCCGAGCATTCCCTTGGTTTTCAGAGAGAGGAAAACCAAAATCACAAACATCTATGAAATAAAAGCTGAGCTTAGAAGGCCAAGAGCTGGCTTGCTGCTCGGATATGCGCATGGAGATTGCTGCTTCAAATTAGCAGGCCAGATCTGCAAGGGCTGGCATGGCCACAGGGAGCTACGAGAACATGGCTGCTTTTGCTGGAGCTCAGTTTCCCTGCCATCCTCGTTAAGCTGTAAACCCAACAACTTATCATCAATGCGGGGAGTCACCCTGTCTGCACTACAACCACAGCAACGGCAGGGGCTTGCTGGCAACAGCCCCCGCCTCCCCCTAATCCAGGCCAGGCAATTTGTAACACAGAAGATAAAACGCGACTTAGGCACAGTTCAAACGCCGAGCTTGCCCCTCTTGATCAAGTGTTCATCCCTTACGAGACGAGGAAGGAGCTCCTTTCGCCTGGACACGAAGGCTGTGTGAGAGAAGCCAGTTCACAGTGCCAGTGAGAATGGGAAGAGGGGTTGACTTCTTCAGACAAAAAGGTGAACAGTCCGCCCCAGCTCCTCATCCCAACAACAGCACAGAAGAAATCAAGGTTTCTGTTTTCCCCAACCGATGGATTCGCTGTAGCCACACTCCTCAGCGCTCAGCATACGCAGCTCCCACAGGCACGTTCTGACTCATCCCTTACTCACATTTGGAAGACAAACTTGTTTCCCGCACTTGGCTCCGCAGAAGAAGAGAAAGCTCAGAAGAGCGATCAGGGAAAGGCACTAACCCGCCCAAACAAACAAACCGAGCCTCGATGGACACTCTCTGGCCATCTCCTGCCCTACTCCAGCACTCCTGCTGCTCCAGCATACCTTCCCAAGGAAGAAATCCCATGCCATGTTAGAGACCTACCCCTGCAGAAGCAGAATATGGAGTGAAGAAAGGGAAGCCTTACATGCAGTCTTCTTTCTCTGACTATATAGAGAACAACTTATTTCTTTTGACCCCCTAAGGTAGATTTTTTAGTAGAATACAACTTCACAGCATCTCAGAAAAAGCCAGAGCCAAGTACAGGGATGCCCACACCAACCCGACACTCGTTCTGCTTTGTCTACTGGCCAAATAAAGGCAGCTACTGTGCTACTAAAGAGCCAGCCTCTGTCCTGGAGTGACTCTCTCAGATGGAATAAAATTCTCTTAACTTTCTGTCCAACTGAAAAAAAAACACCTTTAAAACCAGGAAATTCAGTTCTTCTATTAGAAACTTAACAACAATTGCTCACTTATAAGGGCACTGCAGAGCTAATTTTGAAATAAGCTTTAATGATCTGTTTATATAGCTGGAAACTCCAGCAATGCAACATGTCCTACATTAATCAAACACTTATGAAAAATCTGTCATGAAATTTGACAGGGACAGTGTCTACAAGTTATGCCATGTACTTTCAGAAAATTGAAAAGTAGGCTATCGTTTTGTTCTCTGTACTGTACCAGGGTATTATGCAACTGAAGTTTTAGAAAAACGTTTTAAAGCACCTTTGGAATACATCAAAAGAGAAAATGGTTATAAAAGATGGACTAGGGCAGTATTAGAAAGATGGTCCAGCACAAGTCAAAATGGGGAATTAAAGGGATATAACTGAAGCAAGGGCAAACATTTTATTCAGCCGACTCTGCTCTGGACAGCAGCTACAATCAGAGTCTTTGGGGCCTGCATATCAAAGGCTCAGGGAGTAGATTTTTGAAATTGAACTTGCTGTGATGAAAAACAGGCTTAAGCTGAACCAGAATAAGCCCATCCATACAAGGGTTTGTACAGTAACTGTACCGGCTCAAACCCGTCCATTTAACTTGGGAATAGCTGGTACAAAAAGGATATCCTTCATATGGAAAATACCCCTTTGCTGCCTCTGTGAGGCAGCAGGCCTACGATCAAAACTGGAATTAGTCACATCCCAGTAGGTTCTCTCAGGCCCTTCACAACAGAAGAATGCATACCAAATGATGGGAGGAAGAAACGGGGCCTCACAAAAGGATAAAGGGCACTCAGAGTGATGAGAACAGCTCTTGAGTGGGGACAACACACACCTAGCCTTCCTCCTCACAGCCACGCAGCAGGGCCATGCCACCCACCAAGAATTATGCAAGTACTTCTTCACATGTCGCTAATTAATTGCTAATATGCCAGAACTCCAAAGCAGCAAGGAGAAGTATCAGCTGCTCCAAAGGGCTCCAGGAACAAGAGGAAACAGGAATGAAATTTGACAGCAGTGACACCACAGTCCCAGAGCCTTCCAATACCCTATCCTGAAGGAAAACTTCCCGCAGAACAAAGTCTACCAAACAACCCTGCACACCTGTAAAAGAGAACTCCAAGGCAGTGGCAATCCCAGCACACCATCCTTGGAGTGCACACTGCACACACAGAGCTGCTGAGCAGCCAGCCCCGCAGCTGGCACGGGGCAGGCTCCTGAAAACACAGCCCTCGAATCCGGGGCACGCCTCGTTCCGCCTCTACAAGCAGGTTTGTCAAACACAGTGCTCCTACCGTAGTTTCTGGATGTTGGATGCGACCCCAGACAGACGATATATTCCATCCACAATGCCATGTTTCTCAATGAATTCAGTGCAGCTCTTGAGGACCTGGGGAACTAAAGAACAAGTGTCATTGGTTAGTTGAGCATGTTATTAAAGTCCTTGTTCAGGCTGCAGTCTTGTCAGATCCCATAAACTAAGCCCAGCTGGGTTAGTGCTTTTCTTCTTCCTTAGAGGAGAAAGCCTGTAAGAGTTTTAAGTGCAGGATTTGGGGAAGAAGCTGGACAGAAGTGCTTTCTTTGCTTTAAACAAATGCCAGGATATATGAATCAGGTTGGAAAAAGTCAATTCTGGTCAAGCAGAGACAGTGCAGGTCCCATCACAGCTCCCACAAGAGCTGTGGTGTTAAATCTCATGTTCAGAAGAGCTATAAAACTGAGTCAATATGCTCTCTTTGGCCAAAAGGCTTCGTTGTTTTCAGATCTATATGGGAATTGCTTGCATAGCTTGGTTTAAGCAAATACAAATGTTAAAGAGCTGCTACTTTCTGCACCAGGGACAGTGGAGTTTTTACAACTGATAATTTCTTCCCCAAAGCCTACCAGAGCGTGACTGGATTTAGATAGCTACACAACATACCACACTCACAGAAACATCAGATAGACCAGGTTATGACAGAATGGAAAAATAAGCCCAGAAGATATAATTAGGTGTCAAGTTAATATTCAAGCCACTTCACCAACCAATTCTTTCCAGTTGACTTCTCAGCCCCATGCAGCATCCACTGCCTGAGCTATCTGTCCATCCTTGTAGGCTTAAGGAACAGCAAATCATTTTATTTATTGTAGGGAGATAAAACTGCTCTGAGCACAGAAAGAAAATCAGGACTGAGCTCTTGTGAACATAAGCAAATCATCATGGAAAAGCTCACATCCTTGTGCACTCCTCTGTAAACCACCTTTTTGCCACAGCACCTTTGATGATCGAGATTTATTCTTACATTAGATGCCAAGTCTGATCAATTTGCCACGTGGCACAGATTCTGAATAGGTCATGTGGCAAATCCCCTTACATCAAGCAGCAAATGCCATCTGCCAGTCAGTTTGACTAAGTGCTACCCAACTTGGATGCTCTGTGCTCTCCCCTCCCAGTCACTTCACGGCTTTTCTTTGGGCTTGCAGCAAACAGCCAAACACGCAGCTAGAGAAGAGTCATTTCAAATGGTTCCTGGGAGTCAGCATCATCCTGGGTTAAGGACACATCTGCTCCACACTCGAGCACAGGAGAGAACAAAACCTGCATAGCTGTGTGGCACATCAGTTGAGCAGGAGCAGCTATACTAGACGAGACCCTGCAGCTGAGATGCCCAGATATACCAAGAGGCTGTCAATACTCAGCCGGTCAGACTCTAGTTTCTCTAGCACTAGGCATTTACAGCATCTCACACTGCTTTCCAAAGCACGGTGCAGACTTTGGGGCACGCAGAGCCCTTGTACACCGAGCAATGGCATAGAAAAAGCGCTGGAAACCAAGCGCTGCTTTTTTGGGGAAGGAAAACCATCAGAGGTGATTACCTTCTTCCGCTCTCCCCTGTAGATGGAATGGAAATTTTAACTTCCACTAATGCAGCCAAAGGCTTTTACAGAAGGAAACCTCAGCATCCGCTCTGAAGAAAGGCACCTCTTACAGCCTTGGGAGCTCGGAGCCGCACCACACTGCTGGCATTAGGAATCGGCCAGACAGCGTGCACAGCCAGGCATCTGAGCCAGGATAAGCAACAACTCCTTGCTGCCGAGTGAATACACATTTGGAGAGCATGTTGGTAAAATGTGCATCAGTCATCCACAATACCGTAAGCTAAATGTCTTGAGAACAGAGCAGGCGGAACAGATGGCCCTAAATCCTAATACAGTTTCAAAAAACATTTTTAGAGGACAACACTTACCCCTTTACGCAAAAAGATTCAACACCTCTTCAAGAAGAAAGTTTTAATGCTTGAAGTGGATAGGGTAGGAATTACATCATACTCAAGCGGTTGCCAAAGGGGCTGCCTACGTATTGCACCGCACCACAGTGTTAGGAGCAAGTGCGACCCAGGTATAAATGGATGCAGAAACCCAGAGGTGAGAACAGCCCCACCCCTTGCAGTGAACACAAAGGACAGCCTTCAGGTGTAGACACGGTTAGTGCTTTCTTTTCTTGTGTGGGGGAAGAGAGCACCCTAGATGGCAAGACACACTAGAGTAATGCTCATTTTGGTTTCTCTGAGAACCGGGCAGGACTGGGTGAGATGTCCACACGTACCTCTCTTCCCACCACCACCCATTAAGAAAGGTGAGAGGTCACAAATCTGTGATCAGTGAGCTAAGTGAGGATGCTGGGCTCAGCACCGAATCAGCCATGCATTTCCTTCTGCTAACAGCTCAACTGCCAGGGTCACAAAGGACTGGGCAAGGAGGTAAGGTTTTAAAGTGTCGTGGTGAGACCTGCTGATGTGTGGCTGCAAAGCCCAAAGATTTCAGTGGTTGATACTGGAGTCTGAATGGGCACCCCATAAAATCAGCAGCACCCTCTGAAATAAATAAATAAATAAGCAAGTAATAGCACATTCCCTGCCCACCTAATTCCTACCAGGGAGGCTGCTGATGTCTGAGAGGGGTGATGCACACACGGCACAGGGGGAGCCTACACAGGCAGCCCCCCCGTTTCTCTGCACACCCTGAGCACGGCCAGGACACCTGCCTGCACGCCCTAATTGAAGGCTGTGCCACAGGGAACAAATCTGCGTGTTTCCAAGGCCCTATCCTGCTGGGGTTTATCTAGCTGTGTCAACAAACAGCACGGTAAGAATGGTATTTGTGCACCAGGTCTTCGGAGCAGCAACCTGTTGTGACAACGTGAATCGGGTCAAGGGAGCATGGAGGGGAACAGTGGGCTGCAGCAACAGCAGCATGCTTCCTAAACCACTCCTCTGTCATGGACGGCCCTGGGCACAGTTAGAAAAATTAATATATTCTGAAAAAAATCTAGCAGGCTTGTTCTATGCATTTCCTAATCTGGTTGCCAGGACGATCTGTTCTTTAAGCTAAATATATCATGCCAGTGCCACAGATATTTTTGGGGGAATGCTGTATGGTTGGAAAAGTGACTGAAATACAAGAAGGGCCATAACTACACTTGAAGGCCCTTTGCTGGAATGGCGATTTGATTTTACTCATTTTTGAACAAAGATGACGCCTGACAAATGTGTTTAATCTCCCCCTCCCCTTTGAATCCTAAGCCCCTTAGCTACATATACATTAGCACACATTTACATGTGTGCATGCAGGGCATAGTGCCTGTTACCGCCAACACAGAACAGCAGGGTGACAGCACAGGCTAAAGCTTAGGATCGTGATTGTGAAGTGCACCAAGACCACCACCTATGGTTGCGACTTCTCCAGGTACCTACAGCTACCTTTACATAAACCTGTGTCCCCTGCCGCGGAGGTGAACTTACTGGTGTTCAGGTCCTGACTTTGGCTTTTGGATCCCAAACCAGTCACCAGATTTGAATCAGAAAGCTATGTCACAGCCGCAACCCAGGGGGAAACTATCAGGGATTTCTTCTCATACGCTGTAGCATCTACACTATAATGCTATTAATATTAGTCAATTACTATATTTTCCTGCGATTCTAATGACCAGAGTTGGTGACCCATGTGGTTTGCAGTAACTGCTGTGAAGGTCCACCACACTCAGCACCCCATTTCTGACAACTGCCACAAGCAGGCCACTTGAGGAAAGACCAGAACAAGGGCAGGGCACCTTGCACATTATATTCCTTCAGTCCCCAATAACCCACTGCTCAGGAAACTTCTGGGCCCAGAACTGGTGTCTGTCTTTATTAAACCCAGCACAGCCCCTTCCAGATCCACATTCCCAGGCAAATAACAGAAGTACTAATACCGGCTGTTGGGCTTATTCCTGTTCTGAGCAATACCATCTTCATCCACTGGCTCCAGATAACTTCTCTGCTGTGAAGTCATGGACTCAGCTGCAGCCTGCTAAAATCCACTGGCAGGTGCCACTTTTGAGCACCTACCTCTTCATGAGAATCCGAGCACCGTGCACATCCCCCATTCCAAAATCCATCACCTCCTTCCCATTCCTCACCCCCTTCCCTTCAGTATCTCAGACAGCAGGTAGTGCCAGGCTGGAGACGTGGATGCATCAACAAAGTGGACCCTGGCACATCTGATCACCGTAGCAGCTAAAGGAATTTTTTCAACTTGTTCCTGAGTATCTCTCAGCTGGTTTGAAAGGTTTATTGCATCTCCTAGGGCTCGTTAACTGGTTAATTCTTTCCCATTAAGAGGAAGCAGAAGTTTTATGGTTTTCATTCTGAAGACCATTTTGATTCATCTTGAAATCAGTCACATTTCCTCTCCTAACATCTTGCTTTTATTTTTTCCCTTTTAATCTTTTGTAATGGTCCCTCCCTGGGTTTTGGGAGGCTTATTTATTTATGTATTTTTAATTTTTTTAAAGTACGTTACTGGAATCAGAACTATTTGTTCAGGCTGGGGAATGAGGCCTCCCATCAAGCTCCCCTCTAGCAGCGTCGTTTTCACAATATTACAGCAATAAGGTGAACTGCCACATAAGCCAGGCCTTTCGGCTGGTTAATGGACCACAGCATGCTGAAATGCAGCTGCTCAGCTGAATTCCACACATAGCAAACAAATGCAGAAAGCTGAACCTGCCTCCCAACAGCAGTACAAAATAAACTGTCCTAAGCGCCACACCGAACCACCTAAGCAAAAGAAATAGCCATGAATATCAAGTACCCATAATGATAATTAGGAAGAATATGAAAAAGAATAGAACCGAGTGCAGGAATGTAACAGCAGGTTAAAGGCTACATTTTGAGCCACAGGAATATAAATTTGAACAATCAGCTACAAGGATGAAGCTTAGATGGGAGACAGCTCACTCTTAGTTGTCCAGGCTGCCTCTATAAACAGCGAGGAAAGTCAGGTACCTGCAGAAGATAACGTGCCCCGGGAACATGTGGTGCAATATAGGATGGTGTGGATTGTTTTAGGGATGTGCCCATTTCTTGAAACTTTGTGACTAGCTGAGACTTGGACAACTTCTAGACATCTAGAATGAGCCAAACAGATCCTGTCTCCCTTACCATATAAACACAAAGTTACATAAGAACCCAACAATGAATATCCTCATCCAAGGAAGTACTGTTGCTTTTACCCCAATCATTCTTCCTCCTATTCTTAGCTCAATTTTTCAAAGAAACTTCCAAGAATTTCCTTAAAAAAATACAGTAAAAAAATCTAATAATTCAGACTGTAACTTTTCTCAGAACCTCATTTCAAATTACTCAGTTCTGGAACTCTTCCCTCCGCCTTACAGTGAAAGTTACGCAGGAAATTCTTGTAAAACAGCATGAGACAGAGAGGTTATGGACTTTGTTTTCTTGCCCTGGCCTGTAAGGAACACCCTCTGCAGGAAGGCGCTCTGCCACCCAGGGAATCACCTGCACGTGCCATTTTGTAAGCATGCAGACCCCACCATGCCCTGCATGTTCAGAAAAACAACAACGAACTTGGAAAGATTCTCTTCTCCGGACTTTTGGCTCCTTCCTAAATCTGTGTCCTTAAGTTTGAATCAGCAGGATTAAGAGAGAAGAACAAGACCAAAGAGTGAACTTCCTCTGAGATGCTCTCTTCCTGATTTTCAAGAAGTGTGACCCACATTAAAATGATTTATACTGTTGAGGAGTCGGGTAAAGTCCAAACCAGCTACCACAAGTTGCATTATTTCCTGATAACGTGCAGCGCTTTTATTTGAAATTGTGACTTTTGTACTGTAACTCATGATAACGGAAGAGGCAGCCATAAAGCATGAGTCAGTTAGCATGCAGGTACCATGCAGCGCCCAAGTGTGTAATCAGCCTGCAGTGCTGGACTCTGCTTTTTAAGACTGGACTCTTTTTATTTATGGTAGCTTAGCCAGGAACTGTGTAAAAACAAAGTGCAAGGTCCAAGCCTAAGAAACATAAATCCCGTTGTGCTGCATCAGGCTAGGAAGGCAGTTCCCCACGCTTTTTAAGTCCTGTAACATCAGCAACACTCTCGGTGCTGCGGGTACGTCTGTGCCAGGGCATTTTTGCACTTGAGCACTGCAGTGGCATAAACCATGCTTACTCTTACTGCTTTTGCATCAAAGAGAAGAAGCTTGATATCGTACGTCTATCTCCCAGGTTGTATCCACCCAAGTGGGGATAATAACTGGGGTTGTATTTTTTTTTTTAATACAGAAATGCATCGCATCCATTAAATAGAATAAATATCCTACTAATACATTCATATGTAGGCTGTGTGCTAGTGCTTTCCATTTAGCTCCATTACACATACTACAGTAAGTTAAGACTGGAAAAGGTATCCACCTTGGTAAGAGCAGGGAGGGGTAAGAGCACAAGCAATTCCTGCATGTAGTGCAACATTTTTTCTCATGTTTGTTCTCCCTACAGCTGTAGTGTTTCAAAATGCAAATTAATTTTCAACTCCCTGCTGTCCTCTGGGTCACTCAGGCATAAAGAATTTCTCCTCTCACAGCTGCGGGCAGGGTAAAAAGGGAGGGGACTGAGAGATTGTCTCTTTTCTTTACTGCAAAAGCTTGTATTGCCTTCTCAGTTCTCCCTTTTTGCAACTACTTCCCCCCAAACAAGTCATTCTCCATGGGGACCCCACATACCTCTTTGTAATGCTAACCCCATACCCAATAATCTTGAGTTCCAGCAATTCAGAGGGCAGATGGTGAAGCAATAACAGTGCCTGTTATGTTTGGACATTTGCCCAAAATATCTCAGAACTATTGGCCTTCAAAAGTCCCAACTTGTGTTCAACGGGTTTGTGTAGCAGTGAACTCATCTGCAGCAAGCAGAATACTTCTCCACTCATCCCCAGTTTGGGACACCTATTGCTGTTTGTCCAAGCTGCTGGATCCGTCCTTTACGTTACAGGGGTTTCTCGCAGAGCACAGCCTGCCAGGTCTGAAGAAATGCTGAGGCACCTGAACCACACAGGCTTTTAATGATTTACAGAAGGGCTCGAGTCAGTTAGGCACCTTTTGGTTTCCAAAATGCCTGACATGTTTAGATCTGTGAAATTATGCAAACCCGACTAAGGAACAAAATAAATCTAGGAGATACCTGGAGATAAACGGAATTATTTCCTGCAGGCATTCACCAGGCTGTGGGTCTCACATGCTGACCTGTGGTAACACCTGAATAACCACTGTTTAATGTTTATATGCCCTTAACCTTCCAAGTACCTCACAAACATTACAAGTTTACCCTTGTGGCACCTCGGGGCAGATCCGGACTGTTAGTTTAACTTCACAACGTGGCGATGGAAGCAGACACCCAGCAAGTTTCTCGAGGCCATGAACTGTGCGTGAGAGATGGGGTTTGAGCTCAGGAGCACCTGGCTCCCATCACAGAGTCATTAAGGTTGGAAAAGCCCTCCGAGACCATCTGGTCCAACCATCCCCCTACGACCACTATCACCCACTAGACCATGTCCCTAAGCTCGCCCAGCTCTGACTACAGCTTAGCTCTTTGAGTTGATTGCCCAAGGCCTTTGGAGATGGGTTTTGATTTAAAAATAAAACTATAAATTGTGAAATACTGAAAGGAAACTGGTTTTGGCATGTCTGAGGCTAACAGGTCTCAATATATAGCCAATCACCTGAAAAACGGGTAGCCAAATGAAGTAGTCACCAGCAGGACAGCAGGATAAATGGAAGGGTATGGCTGATATTACCGTTAAGCTTGAAGGGGCTGTCAAGTCACAACTGCCCCACTGAATTACTGCCCCAGAATGCAACTTCACAACCATTTTTTTCAAGTTTATACATCGACTGTGTGCAGAGCTGCAGCAAACACGGACTCAGATGCAAGAGACAGGACAGTATTTCGGTATGTCACTGCATAACATAAAACAAGCAGAAAACGATACAGGTTCATTAGAAACAGATACGGCCGGTTTGGGCTCTAACATACAAGTCAAATCACTAAGAGTATGTGTCTAATGATTCCTCAAGCACAAAAGGAATCATTTGGGGAGGAGAAAAAGTTTACTATAACCCTATGGCATGAAGCATATAACCAATTTTTAAAGTTTCAAGTACTGAAAAAAGTTTACTGATGGAAAATCATGGCCTCACTATCTATGAACTGTTGTCTTTTGAGCTCATTCACGGGCACTGGCAGAACTGCTACAATTTCTTGTTAACTAAAGATATTTCTTCAAGAATCTGCTCTCTTCTGAGCAGCTGTGCACTATATAATTACCTTCAGTTTTCTCAATAGGATTCTACCATAGAGACAAATACTACTAAAGGAGGCAGAACAGGAAGATTTCCAGTTTCATCAATACTTGCATTATTAGGTAGGTTTGTCAGGAAACACAAGATGCAACCAACTGCATGGTTGGACCAGATGATCTTGGAGGTCTTTTCCAACCTTAATGATTCTATTTCTGAGCTGTAGCCCTGGATAGCAATTCTGCATGTGGCATGTGTTTTATTTATGGCTCTTTTGTCCCCCAGATATCTGAGGGCATTACAAAATTTATCAGGTAAGTAAGCATGCATTATTTTTCCCGCTGTGCCAACAAGGAACTCAGGATCCGCTATTTTCTTCTTACACCAATTTTAGGGTAAAGGAAGGAGATGGATCCTATTTGAAGGAACTTGCCCAAAGTCACACAAGAAGTATCTTGGCAGAAAAGGAGACGCATACAAATCCTTCAAATCAGATTTGTGTCCTAAGCATGAAAACTCCTTCGGACATAGAAATGCTTAAAAACTGAGAGAGGAGTAAAAGCATGATGCCAGATCAGAATCTACCTGGAGGTCTGAAATCTTTAGTTCACATTCAAGCTTTTCAGCTTGGATACTCTACCTATTAAGAGTACAAAGATGCCCAAGGGTTCATTCACAGAATTTATGTACCTAATATAAACCTTCAGCCTCAGTCACAGCCAACATTCTCCTCAGCCTGTTGTAATGACTGTAGCCAATTTAATAATTCTGACCTAAATGTTATGTTTAACACACACAACCTACCTTTTTTTGTGCAGCACTTCAATAGATCTTTGTAAAAGAACAAGAAGTTATTGCTTAAATAAACTTATTGATGTGGTTGCCAGCATTCAAGTCGTAACAGTTCCAAGCAGCCCTGGGGAACTGCACTCCAAGATCTCTCTGCTGCCCCATGACTATTTGCTATTTGAATCGCAGCGAGCCCACGTCAAGCTTGAGTATCTATTTCTGATGGGAACTCGACAAACGCTAAAAAGCCTTTCTGAAGCTAAAATCTTGAAGCAAAGCAATTCTCTACAAACAACATCATGAGCAGGCATTCATCTGAGCCTTGTGAACATAAACTGGAAGTTCTTGGATTTCAGGGGCTGTCTTGTGTTTACACTTAAAAACAGTACTTAGAGAGAGGAAGGGAAAAGAATAATACATTTGTAAATATTTATAGCTTTCTACTTTTTAGCAAAGTTTGTTTTACTTCTTGTTGTTAATGTTCAATTTCATCCTCAAACAGCAAGAGAGTGGGCACCAGCTAATTTACCCCCAAAGAGTTAAAACATCAAGAAAACCAAAAATTAATAAATATGTAAGATTCAGCTGTCCTGAATTCTAAATCAAGACTTCCTTCACAGATGGCAAAGATCCAAATCCATCCAGCCAGACTTTTATTACAATTAAAATTATTAGCTAGTAAAAGGGACTCCTCACATTAATATGAGGAACCAAAGAGATGACATATAGATTACAAAGCTTATCCTAGAGCTAAGGGGAACCAGACTTTTACAGATCCCTGCCAAGATGCTGCCCAAGATCTCATTCCTTGGGTTACTCTGTTCTGGTAACACTGTTCTTCCTATACTCAAATCTGCAATAAATCAGTATCAAAGGCAAATGTATCACCCAACGGCAGCCAGGGGATTACTTGAAGGAGAGGGTAAGACCAGAGGACCCAGAACAAACTGTGATGTCACCACAAGTCCCAAGGTGCTGTTAAGAAGCTTATCTGAGGAGCGCAGTAACCAGCATAAGAGAATAAAACCATCCCCTCTATGCAGTCGTTGCTAGTGCCCAGTACATAACAGGACCATGTCTCTGCTTCAATTTGATCTTGCACGCCGTTTTGAAAAGTCTTGGCTTTCATTGTGTTCTTCCTTTAATCCTACCCAACTTGTCATACATAATTGATAATAATTTTGGGGAATTGGGGAGTAATAAGAGGAATAGAAAGGAAGAATCAGCTATGTTAGTAAACTTTGTCCTTTGTAGACGTTCACTTTTTCAGCAGGAACAGCAGTACTCTCTCTCACTGTTGATCACCGGTCAGTATTTTCCAGAAGAGTTCTGACTAACTCAAAGGGGAGCTATAGATCCTTTTATATGGGGAACTTGTCAACTAAAAATAGGTGCCATTTCTAAACCCACCTTTTCCAGTTATGGAAACTGATGAAGTATCAAGACAACAAATGCATAAAGATGTATCAATGCAACACATACACGAAGAGGTACAAAAAATATCATTTGCTTTTTTAGTCTACAAAATCCTCTGTTAATACAGCTGGCTGTGTTATATGGCTTATGCCATGAGGAACACCTGTACACTGTTTTACTGCAGCTCACAGCTCACATTCCCAGAAGAGCACTGAGGCTCTCCTCTGGATCACTGACCTCGGCTCACCGACCCCAACCCCTCTGCAAGCTCCCGAAGCCAGAGGAACTGGCACCACCGCAGCGCCGGATCTGCTGCGCAGCCTCCCCGCTCCCAGCGCTGCTGAACCCAGCCCAGTCCCTCATGTAAAGCAATCCATCACTCAAACAAACCTAAGGGGCTCGCAGAGCATTGCCACCAAAAGATGGATTTATCAATTGTACTTTGTGGGCAACCTCCAGGCAGGTTTCCTGCCCCCTTTTGTCTGTGCAAGAGGCTAAAGCACAGGAGATGGGAGGCTGAAAGGAAACAGTCCGGGCGAACCGCTTGGCTTTAGCACCACTGTACTACAAAATGACGTAACAAGACAGCATTTGACTTGATTCTAATCAGCCGTTTACACAAGGACTTCCTAGCCATATATTTCAAAACGCTGGGTGTTGTTTTTACTTTTCACCTGGATAAAAACGAGGGAAGGAGCTGAATGCCATAACCTTGGTGATGTGCTGTCAGCGACAGCCAGGAACCCGTGCAGCCTCCTAATCCACCGGCCTCTCCGGGCAGCTGTGCACAAAGTTTGTGCTAACCACGTTGCTGCCGACTCCTACGTTGGTCTTAAATTCAGGAGTTGTGGAGAGCCACGTTTTGAAATGTTCTGAGGCACAAATGAGGACATGGTACAGATGCTGCAATGCAGCATTTAACCAGCTCCCACACTAAACAAACACATCCTCTGCATGCACAATTCCGCCTAATTGGGGTCAGGCTAAATTTGAGTTCTCTTTGGTTTCCTTTGAGAGAAAATATTAGGGGGAAAAAAGTCTACCTACCTACAAAGGAACAGGGCCTCCTCACTCGTCAGGGATTACGCTGAATTGGCTGCATCTTGCAGCTCCGCAAAGCAAACCAGCATGGTAGGTGTCAGCGGCACCAAACCACCTGGGAACATCGCAGGATCACGAAGAAACAGCTACTCCCTGCTGAGCTTGGTCCGCTTCCAAATGACGCTTCATTGGCAGGGCGAGTATTCAAAACCCAGAAGGAGCCAACAAATGAATAACGCACTAAAATTAAATGGAGACAGGTCTCTGAAGGCAGGCTGCGTTGGGCGACTGATAGGTGTTGTGCAAACCAACATGCCTGACGGGTGTATCACCACAGCCTTTGCTAGATTTAGACCCATCAAAGAAGTCAATAATCCCTCATATCAAAACTGGTTTTACTCCTCCAGGTACCAGCCCGAAATGCATTACTTACATGTGGCAGGAAGAGGAGCAACAAGGGCAGCTCGCTGTTACGTTCAGTGAAAACAACGCACCGACGGACAGCCGGGCCTGGTGACCAGAGCACAGGGCTGTGTGCGCCCAGCCCGGATTCCAGCTCTGAACGCTTCGTCCACTCTCTATAAAACCTGAGACTGCTCGGTTCCCTGACTTGGTGAAGGCCAGGGATATCTGATCTCCAGCAACCAGAACAACAGTCTTAAGTCAGAGAGGTCTGGTATCTGCACTGCTCAGGGTGCCCTGAGTAATCACATCCAACGACAACGAGCCACCTTCCTCTTTGACTCTTGGCAAAGTAGTTAGGGCCCCAAATCCCATCACCTTCCAGTGTGACTTACTGTGGCTCCTAATGGCCATTCTCAAAAGCAGCTTAGAACACAAGTGACTTTGAAAAATCATCCTGTGATGTGCCCATGACTCAAATCCTCATCTAAGAAACAGGACAACGATGCTTCCTTCCCTTCACAGCTGCCGGGTCTACAAGGACCTTTGGGAAAGGACTGTTCCATACCATGTGGAGGTACAACTCCTACAGAAGGGCCCCGTCATTGTGCGGAGGGCTCAAAGTGTCGGCACACTACAAACTGGCATTGAAAAAACCAACCAAACCCCAAACCCAGGACACTGCCTGTCTACAGCTGCCAGCCCAATAATCACTGCAATCCCCACCATGAGTCACCCGTCATACAGAAAGATCTTAAGGTGCAGTACTCATCCTTACTGTTGTTATTGTAAACACTCGTTAAAATCCTTAGCTCCCTCCCTATACCTGTTTGTAGTGTTACTTCTCAGGTCTCTATACCACAATTAAAAAATGACAAATTGCACCCTCATCAAAAATGAAGAGGCAGTAGCAGCAACAGCCTGCTTGCTCCACTCATCCCATCATACCTAGACACCCTCCCCTAAGGAGAAACTCTAGTAAACAGAGGTATTATGTCCTGAAGTTTAGCAGACGCAAGTTCTGTCACGCCAGCCTGACAGGCATCTTGCAGAAAAGACAGCGCTCGGCCCCAGTGCAAGACTAATCTCAAAAATTCAGGTAAACGAAGATAAATGCTTTGCTGGTTTGGATCCAAGTGCATGCTGAATGTACAGCATGCATATGGAGCTCTGCAGGATGGTATCACCCAGGGCTCTTGCTCCGTAACAGTAAGGTCTCATTTCTACATCTCTTTCCTCCTGTACATCTCATGCCTTGGTACTCTCCTTCTGACAGCAGCACAACTGGTGCAGAACGAGAGTTATACTTGCTGAGCTCACAGAAAGACAACGTGCTGCAGGAGGTAAAACCTTTCCTCTGTGTTTGTACATTCCCTTCCGGGTACACAGACATGCAACCACCTCTACGCTCTCCTAGCTAAGCCATCTGAGCCCGCTGCCTCAGCTCAGTGTTTATTAAAAAATGTTAGGCTCATTTCAGTTTTCGTGCTTCCATATTCCTTTTATTTTCTGTCTTTTCCTCTCTCACCATTGCCTATCTGAAGGACAAGCCCAGTTCAGCAAAGTTTCAGATGGTCATGATTTCAAAACTGGGATGGCTCACTTTGTTTCACAGGGAATTCTTGGGAAGTTAGGTTTTGTCAATTTCCCTAGGGTGATAACTGATAAAATAATTAGCATAACTCCAGTTTGGTTCAGTGGTGCATTAATGCAGAGCACACAAATGCCTAGCCACCCATTTCAAACACTGTGGACAGTGTTATTTTCTCCTTCAGTCCTGCTAAATCTTTTGGATGTTGGACAGCAACACACCAAAACTACCATTAATCTAAATCCATCTATAAATGCCTTGGGTTCTTTTTTGTATTTCTGAACTGAGATCTTTTATAGTTGTAGTCCCAGCGCATTACCAGTAGGTATCACGCACAGACTTCAGCAAAAGTACTATGTGCTCCTATAAAAATACTTGTTTATGAGGTGAAGAAGTAGGACTGCATCGCTGCTCTCTCTCACTCAACATGGAGCATTGCACTTGGCTCCGTGACTGAGGAACCTTAATGCTACAGAGTGAGGGAATCTTAAAATGCTGTGCATGCACAGAACTTGATTCACAGGAACCCAGAAATGTCTCCACAAAACCAATCCCGGGGATTACATCACTTGGAATACAGGTCAGAGAGCTGAATCACACAGAAAAAAACAATCCTGCTGTGTGAAATGGAGACATGGCCCTGTTAGCAACATTCAAATTGGATCTGCTTCACTCCGGGGAGTTAGGAAAGAGTTATTAAATCGAGGTTGAAAGCAACTGCTAACTTCTCAGATGAAGAGACCTCATTAGCACAGCTCAGTCACAATCACTCAGCTGCACGTGATGGCAGGGGAGGGACCAGTACAAGGAATGACCTCCTAGAGACTGCCACAGAGGAGCCTCCAGTGTCGTTAGGACAGTTTAGTTCAGCTCAGGGTGTCTTTTACTGCTAAATAAAATGCATACCCCTTAAAGCCAGGCAAAAAAGTCAGCGCAGAGAGCAAAGAAGAGCTTTAATTATTGCTGACTTGTGTCTAACTAAAATGGACAGGAGGAGGGCTGAGGATCAAAAAGAACTCTCTCCTTCCCATTAATGAGCTCACTGCTGGCATGTCTCCTGCCCTCCAAGATTGCTCCCACAGCATGAATATAAAACCAGCTCTATTGCTACCCAGTGGTGTAAATTACCCACTCCTGATGCAGTTCTTACATGGGTTACTGTATGTTTCTGCCTTCAAACCATGCAGTTTCTGGCTCTCTGATGCTTTTCAAGCCCCAGCAATAAAGATCTCTACTGGTTCCAATTAACAAGCCAATGAGCCTTGCCACAGTCCTGATTTCTTAAGAACAAGCTCATATTATTCACCAACCGGTAGTAAAATACTTCATGTCAGGCAAGGGAGTACACACTGCTGTTACCAACTGAATCCATTGGAAAAAAGTGCACAGAACAGCTCCCCACCCCTTTACCATCCCTTTTCCAAAAGGCACTCATATGAACAAGGAACCTAAAGTACCTCTGGCAACAAATTTAACAGAGAAATTTCTTTCCTACCCTACATGTCACTGTACTTCTCCTTGAGCTCTACTCAAAAGCTGGGAGACATCAGGTTAAGAACTCTGGCAGATGAGGTCTACGCAGATATGAGCCACGGCCCAGTATCTACTGCATTAGGCAAGGAGCAAAAATATGAAACAGATCAACAAACTGACAGAGCCAGACAGCGATGCTATACCCATCACTAATTTCCTGATGGCTCTAACTCCTGGGCAAACTGGCTGCGGCCCATCGCTGCTCCACACTGCTTTCCTAAAAAACCCTCAGCACGGGCCATCTGTGGGAACGACCTCGGCGAGTGAACTGTGGAAGAATGTGTGTCCTCTGTTTGCTACTCAGCAGTGCAGGTACCTCCCTGATTTTCACAGCCTAGATTGGAGATGTCCCAGTGAGATGGTAGGAAAGAGCACACGAAACAAAAGTTCATCCAAGGAAGAGTAGTAACAATTGTGTAATTTTTTCTTGGAATGGAGAGCTTATCTTTGCTGCCTCCCTAAAATGCTGACGGGAAGGTGGAAGGGTTAGAGAAGACCTATAGGGAAGTCACCGTAACAGAAAGAGAAAATAAAGCTATAACAAAATATAATATCCAGTTAATTCCTGTACATTTTCTGAAACCAAGAGGAAGGGCACATGAAGAATCTACACTGCAGATTATGCTAGAATCAAACAAAGGAAGTGAGTTGGAGAGAAATGTATGGATTTAACACAGCAGTTACTTACTCACTGACGCAACAATGAAGTTTATTTCCCTGTCAAAAAATATTTAGTATTTATTTGAAGACTTCAAGAAGTTGAGAACTCATCTTCAGTAGTTCCCATCCACCTTCAGTGCTCCCATGTCAAACCATGATGCTTGCTTCTTATTAGCATTAGTCTCAATTCATCTTTCAGCCATCGATTCTCAATACACATTTCTCTGCTGGTATCAACTACCCCTTTGCTAGATATGATCCCTCTTTAGTAAGATTCCCAACAGAGGAAGAACTCAAAAAATGGGTTGTTCCTTACCATCATGGCCAGAGTTGAGAAGATGCTCTCCCAGGTCACAGCCAAACACCCTTTCCTTCAGGATCCCCCGCTGCTTCAGTTTCTGCTTTGTTGGGCGCGACTTCATGAATGTACGGAGGAAGGTGATGAGCTTGCCGTGTTTTTTTGACACTGCACAACAAAATAAAGAAACCACTTCAGGCCAAGCAGAACACATTCTACAGAGCATGTAAAAACAGTAGCAACATTAATATGAATTATTTACAGAAACAGATTTTCCAAGGTCCGATACTAAACCAAGAGTTTGCTTTTGTTCTAATCCCTGGCCAATGCAGAAATGACACGACAGCTGAAATGGAAGAATTTAACACAAAGATAAATTTACCCAAAATGCAGCTTCAGGTGGCGCTTTACTAAAGCACTGTCACCGTACAGAGGCGGAGGGGCAGCACCTGTAACGTGCGTCTGTGCAAGAGGAACGAGGCTAAGCTAGCAAAACCTGTAATCTCTTCCACATTGACAAACACGGTCTGTAGTCTCTAAGCAGAAAGAAATGCTTTGTTACTGGCTCCCATTCTAGTAGCCTTAGGCTCCTCCAGAGCAAATGAGTGACTGACAGTATCTGAACTTAGAGGATGCTCAGCTCCGGGTGCCACAGCCTGCCCTTCCGGCACACCTTCCAGCACTCCTGCCCTTCCTGCAGCCCTGCTGCACGTGGGGAAGCCCAGCCCAGAGCAGCGTTAGCTCCCTCAGCTGTCTTGGTTTTATTTAATAGAAAACCAAGGTGGCTGATCTGAAGAGATGCAGTTTCCCTCCTGCAGAAAGAATACACGAAGTCTACAAAGGGACAAGAACGCAGCTCAGGAGCTGTCCCTCTACACCTTCAGCTCGTTTCCCACCCAACGCTGCGTGGTCTCGGCTCTGCTGGTGAAACAAGTCACTGTGTCCAAGCCAGCCGATCCCGCTAAGGAGTGAAAACCAGAGCAGCCCAGGCAGCTGCCCCTCTCCTGAGGGCAGTAGGGGTGGCACGGCTGGGCCGCAGGCAACTGGGAGCAGAGGCTGAGCAGGGGATGGGTCAGGAAGGATTGGGTTGGAAGGGAAGCAAAGCCCCTGACAGCCAGCTCTTCTTGAGGCCCACTGAAAGCACGAGGGTGACACAAAAGAGCTCCGGCCTCCCCAGCAGAAGTGCCACTGTAGACGTGATTTTAAAGCAGTTTAACTTTCACAGAGGAGCTCTGCTGGAAAGAGCCTGTCGCTCGGCTCACACGGCCGTGCTCTGCGAGGCAGCCTTGGTCGCTCCAGGCAGAGGGGACGGCTCCTGCAGCCCTGCGAGGCTGCAGCGGTTGCGTCCCTGAGCTTCTGTCTCAGAAACCAGGGAGGAAAGCCCACCATCCAGCCCATCTGCATGAAACTGTGAGTACTGTAGGCAAATTTCAGCCGAGCAACGTTGTCCAGCGAACAGCAGAACCAGCCCCTGGTGACAAAAATGCGTTTCTTCAGTGTCACCACTGCTCAGGAGCGCGTACAACTTGAAATTCTGTGAGCAGCTTTGGGTCTTGGGGCTCAGCAAAAGGGAGAATCATGCAGCAATGCTTCATACAGGCAGACAGGATATTCTTCAACCGGACAATATGGAAAACCTTGTCCAAGGACAAGGTTGTATCATGTTATACTTTACAATGCTTGAATCCCTTTACACAGCTGTATCGTGCCGTCTATTTCACCAGGTATGAACAGAATCCCTCCATTTATAATAAGCCTAATATAAAGGACCTTAAAATATTTCTGTTTGTTTGAATAGGGCAGGGTTTTGCTCTTGGATAAAGTCCCTTTTAGCAGCATGGCACTACATTGATCTGCAGCAGCCAAATACATCTGAATACCTGAAATCCTAAAATCTCAAACAAAACCCTGGCCTGCATTTGCACCAATCAAACCCAAATCATTTAAGAAAATGCAGAAGCACTGAGGAGGACAAACTGACTATGGGGCCTTTAATTAAAGGAATGTTGTCGGTTTGCTGAGGCTTTTTAATTACACACCACAAATGGACAGATTGTGCCGACACGCCAAACAAAGCTAGGACAGATTTTGGTTGTATCCATCATCATAGTAAAGTAATGGCTCATTCCTCATCTCCTACCAACCCTGCTCAAAACCACATGGAGGCAGAGTCTCAGCCTGACTTGTGTGGAGTTTCAGAGGGTTAACAACCCCAGGCTCCTGTGATTGTGTCACCGGAGCCGATGGACCCCAGACAGACACTTTCACCAGTCTGACAAATAAAGCAATCACTAACACACACGTATTCATGTGAATCACTTCACAGACTCTGTACACAGCTCTTCGTGAAGTGTCTTGCTTGACTGAATGACAAATGAATCCATCACATAACGGATGTAAAAATGTAGGGAAATGCATCCAGTGCCAGCACTGCAGAAGTTCTGCCGAAGCTAGGGACCAGGCCAGCCCGTGACCTCTGGCGTGAAATACAAGGGTGCAGTGGATGCGCCGCCCTGCTCCAAGGACGTGCTTGGCTTGGTGCTGAAACACGCCTACACCACTAACCAGAACGGAGACCCGAGTTTTTAAAACAGAATAAATCTGTCCTGCCTTTAAGCTGCTCAGCGCAGGTTAAAATAATTGTCTTGTTTTCTGTATCATTAAGCAGGCTCCTCCAAACGCACTCCCCTAGTGTACCTGTGCAACAGTCCATGACACTGTCAGGGTGATGCCTGAGCAGATTAGGGAACCAGAAAATCACTTATCGATAGCCTGTTGAGACACTTGCATAGTTCCTTGGTTAAGCACAGCTTCCTGCCCCAGTCTGCTCTGAATCACTGCCTACTCCGTGCGAGTGTTTCCCAGGCTAAGCCGGCTTCAGGGGCTTATACCTGCGCAAGAATGATTCACTGATAAGGGGAGTTGGACTTCTCGGGGCGGGGGGTGGGAAAGCCAGAAAACTCGAGCAGTCATCTCTCTGCTGACAGGTTATAAAAAAGAACAAAAAAAAGCACGTAGGTGTCTGATACGGATAAGCTATCACGAGAACACAGGAGGCCGTCAGGTTCGCTGTCTTTGTGCCGAAAGCAATAAAGGGGAAATGCTTTCAATCCTGCTTCCAAGTCCCCTGGCATCATTTGACCCTCAAACCAGCAATGCATACCCTTAGAGATTTCGTTTCTGATTCATTTCTGCTCAGATCAAGCTAGCGCAGCAGTCACAGTTTCTGCATAAACACTGATGCCAAGGTTGCTCCAGGACTCGTGCAGAATAAATGCTTTCTGCTCCGAAACCGTTGCGGCCCCACTGGTGACGGTACCAGCAACAGCAAGTGGTGCTCTCCTGCTGCAGCCCAGGTGCCTGTCCTGGGCTCCTGCACCCGCCTGCCTGCTCTGAAAAACCCCAAATTCGTGAATGCAAGGAAGTTATGGAATGCAGGGAGAGGGTTTATACCAGAAACAGATCTTAAATTGTTACAGGCTGTGGACAAACTAGTTAGCCCTTCTCTACCCTCCTTTATTGTCCCATCAGTAAAGTGGGGACGTGACAGATCTGAGCCATTCGCAGCTGGTGTCTCCCTGGGGGGTGTTCAGGTGACGGGCGACACAGAATTAAACTCAAACGCTAAAGCAGGGTTACTGCCAGGCAATTCTGTATGTCGGAATATGCTACAGACAGAGATGCTGCTGCATTACCCGTGCAGCTGAATTGCCAACACAAAGGCAAATAAAACTAAACAAAAATCCTAGTATTTAGGCAAATCGCTTTCCATCTTAGGTTTTAGCACTGTAAAACAAGTTGTTCACCAAAAAAACTGAGGCTTTCCTAGAAGGAGCCGGGGCTGATTTTCCTCATAAAGGTTTGGCCAAGTATCCTGGCCTGAACAAGCATCTCCATCTGCCATAGTGAGACTGGCTGCAAAAAAAATAATAATAATAAAATAACCTGAGGTTGGACTACTTTTGAAGTTTTGCTGGCACAAATATGTCAATTAGGAGTGCGAAAAAATATCACACCCTTAGCTGACATAACTGTGCTGGCCAAAGCCTTTGTACAGTGGGAGGGGAGGGAGATAAAAGGGATCCTTGTGCCAGGTAGCTAATTGTGGTTTTGGGAGACTGCCACGCACTGTGCTCCCTGAGGAACATTTATCAATCAATCTGTGCCATTGTTGCTATTCCACCAAGCTTTTGTAGTGTCGGTGAGGCCCCAAATTCCCCTGACATTGATGCATACTATTAAATAACGATTACTTCATTAAAAGCAGGACCTGTTTGCCCGAATGCTGCAGACTCAAAAGGCACTTCAGGATATGCTTCACGCAGCGTGTTTACTGGAGAAACGTGTCAGCCAGCAGCTGATTCCAAGTACCCACGGCTGCTGCTCAGCACAAAGCCTTTTTCCCGGGTTATTTGGGAACCTTTGGAAGCTCACGGGGAGGTGCCTCATCCGTCTTCCTCCGACCTCTGCTCCGGAGGACATCCCGTCGTGCTCCTGCATCTTTCTGTGGGGCTTCACCAGCAGCTGAGTAACCGAGCTACCCGGATTACAGTAATCTGCAGGGCGGTGGGGGCAGCCCAAGCGCGGGGGCGGCGAAGCAGAGCACGCAGGCCGGGCCTTCTTACGCTGATCTCCTGCCAAGGCCACCGCGCTGCACGGCCGTGCCCTCGGCCTGCTGGCCAACGTGCCGGGCTGGCTGCGGCTCAGCCCTGGCTTCTGGTCTCGTTTATGCCCGCGCAGGTTTGACAGGGATGCAGTGACTCTGGATTTCCCCCGATAAGATCGGAAGCAGTGATGCCACGAGTCTCAGCCCAAAGTGCAGCAGCATCACGTCTGGGCACGAAACCCTTCGTGAGACCACTGCTGAAATGTAGCATTTCACTACAACAATTGCCCAAACTGCTGGCAAGAAAAGCACAAGTAGAATGGAAAAGAGCAGTGGCTCCTGACTCCTCACCTTTGAATCACAGGGACCAAACAGAAATCTTTTAATAAATGCGGCTTGACTGTGCACCCAAATTTTTGTGCACGCATTTTCCTTGCCTTTCCAGTAAGAAACCCCCATGCAATGGCTCTGAGAACAAAATAAAACATAGCCAACAGCACACCATGAGACACTGGCATCCTGGGATGGCATCTCCCACCTTACACATCCTGCCTCGCCTCGGGCACCGGGGAAACAAAGCAAGAGAAGCAAAAACTAGTGGGTTTCAAGACCTACAAGTCTATGTACACAAAAGAGGTAGGTGCTTGCTCGGTGGCTGTCCAGGTATATGGTGACCCAGCACTGTATTTTGAGCAGGATAATGGCAGCTCCCTATAGGGCATCTTCATAACTCTACTCCCTGTCCTCTCCCAACCCCATTACGCTTTGGCTGGCGAAAACAAAACCACGCTAAACAAATAAAAACCACCTGTTTTATCTCCTGCGCTATCGCTAATATTTTGGTTTTGAACCCATGCCTAGAAAAAATCCTTTCCGTGGGATTGTTGACAGCAGCGTGTTTTCCAATGCAGCATTAGTAAACTTGGACTCTGAGGGAAAATCTTGGAGCGTGTTTGCTGACCCACATTGCCAGCACACGGCCAGTGTGTTTATTTCTCTTCCTCCCCCCAGCGACTTTCCACGCTACAGACCCCAGCTGGCCCCTGCTGTGACAAGCCCGCGGTGCTAAGGTCGAGAGCAAGAACACGTGTGGCTGTGGAGTTTATAAGATATAAACAAACTGCAATATCCAGTCGCAAAATCAAAGATGGAAAGAGGTGTGGGAATGTCATAAAAAAGCCCAGCTAGGCATTACGAAACAAAAGTGAAATCCATCCTCTCTGAAGAGAGATTTACAGTAAGTCAAACTAAAATCGTTCCAGGCTATTAGCCCCTGAAGACCCATTCTCCTCTAAAATTAAACTCTACTGTGGGGAGAGAAAGAGCAGCACCAGGCTGTTCCGAAGAAAAAGCAGCACCAGCAATCGGGAGATGAGAAGCCAGCTTTGGCTTTGCCACGTATTTTATAAGTTCCTGATTCTGCAAACACACTTTGTGAATACATTTACCTGTGGAACCACTGTTCTGCAGACTCAGTTCAGCTGGCTCCCCACAGAGCAGCAGTTCCTTCAACCTCTTAAAACCTCAGTATTTTAATACCCATCCCTTCACACTTAGCAAGACGTGCTCTGCGGACCCACATCTTACTGGAGAGAAATTATACAAAGCCAAGAATTGAGTCACATCTCCCAGTTCTCTGTCATGTTCCTAAGCAACAAGACATTTTACCACTTTCCTCCTGCCACAACAGATTCTATTTTGGAAGCTAATTTATACAGCCCTAAAAACCCAACCAGAATCTGGAACCACGCACCACCAAACACCCTCCTTTAGTTCTTGAATAGGCCACCGGTTTTGAAGAAGGACCGGCCAACATGAATCAGTAATTGCAGCGATCACTACACTGGGCTCCCTCATTGGCCATAAAGATTTTTAGAAAGATTTTAGAATTCCAGAGATTTGAGAGTTTAAAAATATCTTTTTGTCTCCACTAACCTTCATAGATGTGTCCTCGCTCATTTGTTCAGTAAAAGTGAACAGCACCAACAAACTGCTGCGTGCTCTCAGATGCTGCAGCACCTACCTTGTGCCAGGCTGCCATCGGTTAAGGCTGGCCTCCGTGTTGTAAGAGGTCATGAAACATGTTAAAAGTGATTCATTTCAGTGTCAGCAGATAAAAATCGTCAAAATTAACTATGATGACCATGAACAAGCATGTATTTCCAGCTATTATGAGAGCACCATACCCATGGAGAGTAACACAGGTCAGTAAAACCAACAAGCAGTGTTGCTCTTATTTACAGAGCCTAATAACACAGAAGCTGCACCTGTTCTTGTACCTGCCCAAGATTCTGGAGCCCTCCTTTGGGCAGTGTCTGTAAACAACAACCTCAACAAAACTGCAGCTCTTTGTGCTTGCCTTTGGCTCAAATTTGAGTGCTGGCTTATTTTGGTTAGCGCAGGAACAGCCGGCATCAGAAATCCTGGTAACTAACTCGGTGCATTTTCATTCCCAGATTATACAACAACCTCTGTCATCTTCTGCTGCGTTTAGGTCTAATTAGTCTCCTTAGAGAAGAGAGAAGACTACAAAAGCTAATGGCACACCTGAGCAGCAGCGCTGACTGTTTGTAGCTTTATTTATTTGATATGAGCACACGCAGGCATACATCTGTAATGATGCACACAAGCATTACTTACAGTGTGAACTGCCTGAAAAAGGTTTCTGTACCTCAGTGAGAAAATGCGTACAAGAACCACAATCTCTACTATTTACAATGACAAAAACTGCCCAATTTGTTGAGTATTTATAAGGAGATAGGAATGCTAAGCTCAAGGATAGCTAGATGAGGATGTCACCTGCCCAGAGACAGGGAAGTTTGGTATGAAGAAATCTGCAGTACCTTCCAGGCTAAGGATATGTCTGATCTTTTCAGAAGCTCCAATGGAGCATTAAGATAATAGGACCTGACCTCCTGAACAAACAGATCACAGGACATCTCTGAATTCCTTGAAGCAGAGCGTACCTACCCTGAGGGAAGCAGTGTATGGTTAGGAGATACAAATCACAGCTGAAGGCTAACTGAGAAAGGAGAGCGGTTTCAAAGGTACAGGGCTGACAAGGTCAATCTATTAATTCTATTAGCATGTTTCAATTGTGTTTGGAAAAAAAGCAGTGCTGACTAATAGGCATAGTGACAAAGCCGCAGGGATGGGCTTCAGTTAGGTTACACAAGGTCCTCAAGGCTTTCAATGGGAGGTGAGGAAATAATAGTAGATGGAACTGTAGTTCAAAGGAAACAAGTTATCAGAGGGCCAAACTGGAAAACAAGTGGGAACTGAAAGCAAAACGATAGAAACGAGGCCATTTAGCATGCAAGGCAATAGCATCAGCAGCTCAGGTGATGTGAAAGAGGTCACAAGGCCAGCAGCGGGACCAGGAGACAAGGGGAGCAAAGTGCAAAATGCAGAGCTAGGAGAAAGACAGCAAGAGAGACACCTGCAATATCTTTTTGCTGTCTTCTTGGTTCATACTACATTTTTGCTAAATCTCTATGTATCCTAGCAGAGCTTAATGCAGTCCTCTCGCTTATCTTGCTCACCTTGGAGATTAACAAATCTCTTGAAAAGTAATGTTCTGCCTCAGGTAAGTGTATTACTAGCACAACTAAACCTCTGGTCTGTCCATCAGGGAGACGTGCTGTCCTCAAACCATACTTATCCGAAGGCAAATTATCTTTGCCCTCCCTTATTCTCACTGTCTGTAAGACATCAGCCGTATGCTCCATGCGGTATCCTTCCCTCATCAAAAGGCTTCAAAACACCCTAAATGAAGTTACTGCTTGAGCCTCACCCATGCTATTTCCACTTCTGATACAAATGGCAACAGTACTGCAGGAGATTTTCCAAAAACTTGAGAGCAACTAAAGCCGACCCTGAATAACATCGAGTTCTTTGGACACATGCACGCAGCCCAGAGTTTTCACTACTCACTCAAACACAAATCTTTCTTCAGCCTGGCTCTGACAGCAGCTAAACCAGGACAAACCGGAGTGACTGCAGTCAAGTTCCTCCAGTTCTGCATGGCAGCACGCTTCAGCTTGGGCGGTGGGTGGAGGCGGGCAATGAAAAAAGATCTGACATGAACCAACAAACTGCACAAGTTGAATAACGAGGAGTTTGGCAGATGAAGCCCAATCCTGGACTCAGAGAGTGTCCGCCCTTATGCAAGGCACTGGGAAGACACGGGGAAAGAAGGTATTATTCCTTCAGGAAGGGATATGTGCAATCCATCTGGAATAAGGAGGAGACTCGGGTCAGGGCACAAACCTCCCTTTTCCGCAACCACTTGGTGCAGCCGTTACTTAAGCCCTGCAAACCTCAGCGCACAGGCTCCTCTGAGGTATGTGGTACTCCCAGTATGACAAGTGCCATTATTGCAGCTCTCCCAATCCCGTCACAAGAGATTCCTATCTCCATTTTCACTAGCCAGAGGGCAGCTGTTTACAACCAAGACCAGCTACTTTCAAACTGCAAGGTCCTGCTCTTCCAAGATTGATATCATTATGGTTCTTTGCCTATTCACAACCCTGACTTTTTAAATTGTTTATACTTGAGCTGTTAACACCAGCACCAAGCCCTGAGATGAGTCTGGCATCTGAAACAAAATTCGCACTCACCTGGAGTGGAAACGACATTGAATACAAGGGACATGAGCCTCGTTTGTGTCACACTCACTATATACAGCACTGGCAGGATAGAACAGCTTTGAAGACGATAAAAATTACATCTTCACATACACCCTCCTTATGAAGCCGAAGAAGTGTACAAAAGCTTTACCAAAAATGAAAATTGGGCCCAATACTTTTGGGGATTTGCAGCAAACTAAACTGACTTTTGAAGACTTAGGAATGCAGATATTGTATTGTTTTGCGTGCTTTGTTCTTTTCCTTTATCTTACCGGTCCGGAGCTTTGACTTCAAAAGAGCCTCTTTTATAGCGCCTGTGTGGTGCCCAGAACAAAGGAGGTCAGGGAAGAGTGAAAAGGGGAGGCCTGCTGTCTTCTCTGCCATAAATAATAAGATCCTGCAGGGCATTTAGTCCTTAAAACGGCCAATAGCTTCTGGGAGACTTTCTGAACAAATACGAACAGACGAGCCATGGCTACTTGCAAAGTGCCTCCTATGATCACAGTAACTGCTCTCCCTGGGAATTGTATTTTCCAGAGTGTGCATTCGCTGCCCTGGGGCTCCAGGGAACAATGAAGTAGCATTTTTAAACAGGAAGCCCCCTTTCCTGAACAACAGCATCAACAACATGAACACTCAGGAACGCATCCTATGTCCTCCGAGTGCCAGTCTGGGGAGGGATGGAAAACGAAAGCATAAAGCGATACGCAAAAACCTCCTGACATTCAAAAGCTCCACATTCCCATCCGTCAGCTGCTGCTTCCGAGCTCGGTCCGGACCCGCACAGGGCTCTCATCCCTGCAGCCCCGAGACCGCTGCGGGCACGGCTCCGGCCTGGGAGCTCCAGCTGCTGGAACTCCGTCTCCCTGGGGTCAGGGGGTTCCTCACGCCCACCCTGCCCGCCACGAAAGCTCCAACAGCTCCGGCCTTGCACGACGCTTCGGTGCAATACAGCAGTGCAGGACCGGGGAGCTACGGGGCAGAAAGGCGCAGGAGAAGCCGGCAGCCAGAGGCCGGCAGGTGCTCGGCTGCATTTTGTTAGAATATAAACGCCTTGCAATGAGGAGAGCGGTCCCGAACGGCAAAGTCAAGACAGAGCAACAAGTGGGCGGGGGTCGGAGGTGTGGGGGGGTGAAGAGCAGAGCGCTGCCTTACCTCACTGTCGCTTGTCGTCGGCCGGGGGTGGCTCTGGCAGCCTCCCGGGGCTCTGGCAGCCTCCCGGCCCCGCACCGCCGCGCTCGCCGCCCCTGCAGCCGCCGCCGCCGCCGCCAGGCCCCTCCCCGGCTCCCGCAGCCCCGCCGGCCCGGCCCGGCCCCACCTCCCGCAGGTGCCTCCCTCCTTCTCCTCCTCCTCCTCCTCCTCCCCGGCCCCGGCCTCCCCGAGCGGCCGCCGGGCCCGGGGGGCAGAGGTCGGCGTGAGGAGGCGGAGGTCAGGCGGCAGGGGTTGGAGCAGGGAGCCCGGGGCGCCCCGCGGCAGCAGGCCCGGCGCTGTGAGGGCCGGGCCCCGGCTGGACCTCGCACCCCGGGCTCGCCCCTCGGGCACTCGGCCCCCGGGGTGTCCGCGCCGCGGATCCCTTTGTGGTGCCACGTTATGGAATTATGCCCTGAGGGGCTGTGTGGCCAAAGCATGAAGTGACAGCACGCTTCGCGGCCGCGTTGATCGGATCACAGAAAACAACTCCAAATTCTCCAGGGTCCTGTTGGCAAAAAGTGAAGCCAAGCGACGTGGGTCATTTCACAGTGACCCAGTTCACAGCCCAGCTCCAAAACCCTCTCAGCATCCCCCTGCCAGAGCACAAAGCACACCTTGCTGCGACTTGGCCACAGCAGGGCTAGCAGGGCATGGCAGGGACAAAACCACCACGCAGTGACCTCAGCTGAGCAGCCTGGCCTTTTGCAAGTGCCAGGGGACCTGATGGGTTCCCTGCATCGATCTTGTGCTTGAGGACTAAATACTGCTGCTGTTCTCTTTCACTACGCTGACCCCAAGCTCCTCGGTCCGTACAGGGCTGCAATGTACTTCATCAATCTCACTAATTGCTATCACTTTAAAATGTGGGATCACTAGATAAGTTGGGCAACCTCAGGGTCAGAAGGATTAAAGAGGAATCTGTCTGTATTCATGCAGGCATCTTGGTCATCAGGAGGGTAAAACATTTCTTTTGGTGTTCACAATTTCTCCTCAAGCAAACGTGTTGTTTTCAAAATTGTTTGCTGACTTGTATCTCCAAGCTACTTATTATACTTGGTATTTATTACAGGAACTGTTTTGCTTGGACAACGATCACAGCACCACATTATTTTTTTCCTTAGCAGCAGAGAGTGACTCCTAAAATCCGGATCTATACATGTGTATGTACAATTTGCATACAAAATCTGCTTCCTGGTACCAGCTGAATATTTCAGGAACTTTCTCCCTGTCAAGCCCATTAATAAAAATTGGTACAATCCCAACACAAATAGGGAACAAATACAACAGAAGCAATGCTATCCAAAATTCACATGCAGAATGCACACACAATAATTCAGAACAGAAAAACAAGCTATACAGGATTGCAAAATAGTACTGCTTGCAGCTACTCAAAACTGCCACGATCATGATCAGTTTCAGGTTCTTTTTTTTTTCTTTTCTTTTCTTTTTTTTTTTTACTGTAGGCCAGGCTGGGGTTGGCAGAATCCTACAAGGCCGACTGACTGTGCTGTGACAAACTGTTCCAGTTTGCACAAGTTTGCTGGTGCACCATTTCAAGCTAAGGCCAGAGGTCACAATCCTGTTTTTGCTAATCAGAGCAGGAGTATAACAGCCGCATCGCAAATAACACAGAGCTCTGTAGATGTGCGTATTACCTTTGGAGATCACTGCTCTGACCATCAACAGTACTTGAGATATTTTACTATGTGGTCCACAATGTCTGTTTTAAAGGGAGAACTATCTGGTCTGAGGGAAAAAGGCATCAAGTGGTAAGAAGCTGTACATATGTCACACACAACACCGAACAGAATCGTACAACAGAGCTCATAGTTGCAGAGATCTTTGTAAATCTGACTTAGCCATCCTGATACTTCATATTTTTATGACGATATTTAAACATCCACAGGATAATGCTGTTTTCCTAATGGTACACTCCCCCCCCCCCAGCAGTTTATTGCTTGTAAAGAGAAGTACTTAATGCTTGCTACAAAATGCCCTTCTTTCAGGAACGAAACCTGAGCAATGCGGGACGTGGCTTTTCTGAACCCGGAAACAAAAGTCTGCTTTTGGCACAGCACTCACTGCATGACAGCGAAAGGACTCGGTCACACCACCGCAGAGACACTACTTCTCTGCCTCTGCCGCTTATGGGCTCTGCCCTAGACCAGGAATCTTTGCCCTCAAAAGTCCTGAACAGCACTGGGATGCCCTCTTTCTTCTGAATCTCTTGATTGAAAAAAAAAAAAAATCTTCACATGAATCTCATTTTTTGTTCATAATTTATTTTTCTGGATTATTTTAAGCAACAAAAACAAGTGGAAGAGAGGAATTCTCCACTGCTTATGTGTTCATCAGCTTGCAGTGGAGCAGAAGAGGCAGGTAATGAACATCTCTCTCTTAAACACAGCTAACGAGAACAAGCATTTGAAACCACAGATGAAAAGGCTCCATCCACACACTTGTCACAAAATCAATCCTTAAAGCATTCTTAAATTTACCCTATCTTCTAAAAGTTATTTCAGACATAAGTACTGGGGAGGCAGAGTAACCTAGAAAACATTATTAATATACTCTGTAGTTTTTTCCACTTTCTGGTTTTGCAAATTTGACCACTGAAGGAAGCTTCAGGCCATTATTAGAAGTTAGGCAGCCAGTATTTTTCAATGCTGTTTATTACTCAGCTACACTTATCCTGCAATCAAATACTCTCAAAACATGCAAAAAAGAACCCCCAAACAACCAACCTCCCTTTTCTGGGGAGAAATTAAGATTGAAGATGGGAGATCAAAAAGCAAAAACCAAACAGAATAGCAAACCATTCAATAGGTGGGCATGGAATAACCTCAAAACTTGGCTTCACAGAGCTCACAGAAGTCAGTTTTGACATAAAGGTATTTTCCAACCTTTGTGAATTTCATTCACAAAGGTAAAAAAGCAGTTAAAATGATATCACCCATAGCCAAGTGGTTAACAGATGACTTTCCCTTGCCCTTCCTTCCCTTTAGCAAAAGCAAGTTCCCATGAGAACAAGTCAAAGAATTTGATGCAAGCTTTCTGATGCAGTCACAGGATTAAATGCTGAAGAAGAATGAGCGCGACACCAACACAAGTTCTTAAATGAAATCCTGTAGATGAAACTTCAGATCAGCCAAGTCTTCTGAATTAATCAAATGCAAGCTGATTCGTGAGCTAGAGAAGCAAACCCTAAAGGCCTGAGCAATGTTTGGATCCGTACTTTGCAGCAGTTTAAATTCACTGCTGGCAGAGGAAGAGCAAAGAAGCGAAAGCAGGATGGCAAGACAGAGAGGGAGAGAGTAGTATTCTTGCCTTGGCTGCTAGCACAGGATTTTTGATGCAAACATTCTGCAGATCTTCTCCAAGCAGTGGACAATACATCCTTTTATGTGTTCGCTTCAGGATTGCCCCGCACATACACCATGGCCATGCCCAAACCAATTCGTTCTTATAAAGCCAAACAAATGCTAGGGATTTGCCAGCACGTACTCTCCAGCTCCACTCACATCTTACACTATTTAGAGTTTCACACAGATACGAATCTCTAAGGGCATCAGGGCAATAGCCAGATGGAGCCAGAGCCCAAGCTCCACTCCTGTGCATGCAGAGAGGTGATGGTGGAGCTGCTCAGCCTGCATGAACGACCAGGACCAGGCTTTAAGCGGAGATCTGATCTATGCACTACGATGACCCTTGATAAACCCATTTGCCAGTGCAAGAAGGGGTCAGTGCTATGGGCTGTCATCTAAGGTTAAAGTTGCCTGGAAATATTTCTGAGCCACAACTTGGCTCCCACACTAATTGACAGAATTATTCAGGAAAAAGAAGAAGAAAAGCAGAGCGGAACAAACTACCTTTTTTCCATGATTTCAAAGCTCTTACCACAATTGCGGAATTTTGCTCAAGCCAACTATTATTAGAGTTAAGTCCCACTTTGACAGAGCTTGTGAGAAAGGAAAAATATCTAGTTTAAAAACAACAACAAAACAAAACAAAAAAGCTAAGTGGAGAGCAGTGAGAAACAAGCACAGAAGAAGTGAAAAGAAAGCTGGCGTTATTATTAGCACGGTGGTGCCTACAACACCCCTGTGCTCAGCCAAGTTTCACCGCTGTACTTCACAAGCAGCCATCCTATTTTGGTGGATTCAACCTCTCAAAAGAGGTTAAGCATGCCTGCCACAAATGCCATGATTATTTCCATAACAAAACCACTAATACATTTCTTTCTTACCTACACAATACACAGATCTACATAATTATTTCTGAACCTATGCATACAGATCGTGCACAGATATATACACCACCATTATTCATTTTCTTTTCCATTTAAAATTCCCCAAGAAACGTGGGCAAGACTTGCCACAAAATCACTTGTCAAACTCTGGGTAGCCTGAAGCTGCTGTCTCTGGGTTCAGCTTCTTCAGAAAGCCCCAGAGGCTATGGGTGACCACAGACATGGAAGAAACTGCCCAGGAGGGAATGCAGAAATTAATCTGCCTCTTCCTTCCACCTGTGTTTCATGCATGTCCCCAGGGACTTGAGGGGACTCGACACGGGTTCCCAGTGCTGTGCCTACACCGGGAGTGCCTCCCAGTGGAGATGCAGAATATGCTGACCCAAGACATTTCTCAGCTGGCAGAGCTGCTGCTTCCTTGACATAACCCCAGCCGACAACAGGGCTCTTCTGCCAGGACAGCTGTGCCCACACCCGACTGGGTGTGCAGGGCTTTTTGTGGTGGCGTGTTCTTTTTTTGGCAGATAAGCTGTGTCAGCTCTGGCTGCTATCTCTTCCTTACTTACAGCGGGATCAGCTGTGCCAGGAAAAACATGAGTGCAAATCTGGCCTGAGGTTGGACACAGAGGCCTCATTCACTGATGCCCTGCACCTGTGCTGTTACTGATATTGCACAAAGCAGCCGAAAGGTTGCCAGAGCAATCACCTTTTTGGTTCATTTTGCACTTGTGCACGTGGTTGCACAGGGTGCAAGGCAATGCTCATGTGAAATGGCTTATCCCTGTAAATTGCTTGCTTTGCACACACGGCAGTTGTTTCTGCAGGCATAAAGCTCCCCCCTTCTGGGCTACGGGGAGGGAGACAGGCAGGTCTTGTAGCTGACTTGAAAACACCCTTTTCATTTCAGGTAAAGAAAAAAAAAAAGCTATTAATGAAGGAGCAAAACCACACTGTATCCATCTCCTCATCTCAGGTCCCCAGAGCCTGCAGATGCCCTTTTGGTTTAGTCCAGACTTCTCCTCTTCTCCCTGCAGCTCTTTTCCCAAACTACAGAGCCTCCTGCCCAGCCTCCTTCCTCTGCTTCTGACCCTGCCTCCCAGGGGTTGTTCAGACAGGGCAGCAATGCCCAGCTCTCTTCTTCTAAAGGGAAAACTCCATTCTTTCAAACCCAGGCCTCCCGAAGAAAAAAAAAAAAAACTTCAACCAATTTACCCACAAATAACTGATAACCATCAAAGTACGTTTCCATAGCACCTACAACATGCTACAGAAATATCTGTTTTTCCCAACTGCAAATACTGCATCAACTGCGAACATTACCTAAGACTCCACAGTCTGTGGGTATGAAACACAGTCATGGGTGCTTAAAAAACCCTGCCAAAATGCATGCTTTCTTCTTACTGCCAGAAAACATCTGCACTGTTAAAGGATTAAAGGATTAAGAAGAAAAAAAATTCACTGCCCTCCTAACGCTATGTATCCCTAGGAATTTATTTGAAACTCTTAAAATTCTTGCTCATCCCTCACTTATGAGCGAGCCAGAATTTATGGATTTTATTTATGTGGTCAGAAAAAGTATTTCAGATTTGCCTCTGAAGGCTGTATTCAAAAACAAGTTATAGACAGAAGTATGTTCTCATAGACAGAGGCACAGTGCAGTCTGCAGAAAAAAGAAAATTCATAGTTTTTTACTTTTAGGACATTTTTTTTTCTTTGAGTTCCATGAAAATCTATCATTTGTCCCAGTTTGGAAGAGGACCCCCAGAACTGCTATGCACTGGCATCTACATCCTTATGTGCCTGCAACCCGCTGGACACCCCCAGTTTCCTGAAATGCTGAGCAACCTCAGAAATCTTCAGGTATCTTTTCACAGAGCTCTATAGAATAACGTATCAAAAACTTCCCTACTGCAAAGGGAAAGGGGGCATTTTGAAGATAGCTCTCAGTTTCAGCTGTGCAAATCGTACTGGAAATCCTCTGCCTCAGTGGCTGGCTCTGGGGAAAGCCGGGGGGGGTTGCTGTGCCCCCACACTGGGGAGGGAAAAGGGAAGAAAACCCCAGAGCCCTGGAGCAGCCTGCTCATACAGAGGTCTCCCTGGCGCCTTCTCCCAAACTAACGCTGAGAAAGCAAAACTAAACACACAGCTCAGTGCTGCTTGGCTTGCTGAAGCAAAATGCAACTACTGCAAAATTCACTCCCTAAAATGGGGTTGAAGAGAGACGCTTCAGTAGCTGGGGCAGGACATCATCAGGCTGCTGCTCTTGGGATGCACCAGCTGGGGAGGAGGGGAAATGGAGCTTGGGGTTGGTGGAGGCTGGATTAAGCCCACAGGTGCTTTGTTCCTGTAGTTCCCCTGCTAAACACCACATCTAACAGAATTTGGACACCTAACTACCATACGTTCCTTGCAGCAGCCTTCTAAAGGGAAAAACCTGACAGAATGTGAGTGCTACAAAAACAGCCTAAAAGCTGTATCCAGTCCCGAGCCCAAGAGTTTTTCATTCTAGGCCAAGATCAACTTCAGATTACTTACTGACGCTTACTTTTCCAATGAACACAGAATATGTAATTTAGAGTTTCTGTCAGTATCTGTTCCTAGAATACAGGCTCTAGGAAGCTGTTCTCTCTAACTCATACTTTCCGGCAGAATCACAGATTTTATGGTGCAACTTGCATAGGAGACCAGATGAATCCTGTATATAGCAGCATTTCCACAGATCAGCCCACAGTTCTGATTCCTTTCTATTTCTGCCAAAAAAATGAGAAGGGAAAAAAGGGGGGGAGAATCACTTTGAACGAGGGAGGGAGAGCAAAGAGAAAGGGAGACTGCGGAAATGAAAAACTAACAGGAAAACGCTGCTGCAGTTCTGATTTGTACTTCGATTCTGTACACAAATTTAAAGAACTAAAAAGACTGACAACTGCAATAGCATGTCTTATAGCTGTGTGCAGTCCTGAGCAGTAATGGCAATAAATCCCCTTCTCCTAAAAACAGGTAATTACTGGCGCAATTCAGAAAAATGAGCACTGACAGCAAGCAATTCAACATAATAATGGAAGCCCAAGTTTGGCATTCCTGACATATCCAAGATGCAAACTACCAGCAAAATAATACTGCTAAGAAAAATTCTTTGTTTTTAATGCAAGCATCCAACAAACCACTTATTACAGGAGTAAAATAAAGTCTTAAAGCCTAGCTAAAATATAAATCCTCCTTCGGTGACTTTAGAAGGCAGCCATGGAAGCAGAGACAAGGACTTCAGCACTGGGAGAGCTGAGGCAGCTTTACACATAGGGAACCACAAGAAGATTTGCAATCGTTTGAAATACAATTAGGAAAAATGCGTGGCACTTACCAAGCACTTAAAATCACTACGCTGCAGAAACATTAGCCTCCTTAATAAACTTAAATACAATACCAGCATTGTGGAGAGCTGAACCCAAGTGAGCTCTGACTAGTTGTACTTATTAGTATCATTTCAATATCAAATACCCGTTAACCTATTCATTATACTCAAACAATACACTGGGACCATCTACATGAAATGTACAGTTACCATGTGAATTCATTTCAACCTCAAAACAAAGGGATGTAAGAGGACAACATGTTGTCTTAATGCTTCCCAAGAAATATGTCTTATCGCCAGCCTTACTGTAAAGCCGGCCCGATCTAACCTGCTGTAAACAAAAAGTTACACAATTACTATCCTAAAACACCATTTCCATTTTCTTAAAAGTCCAGATACAATTTATTGAAACAACAAAGAAGAAATGTCTGCTATCAAGTACCTCTCCATAATCAGCGATCAAATTGTTTAAGTACATAAAATCCACCAGAGATGCATCTCAGTTCCTTAGTTTCACTCGAACACTTCAATTTTACCTAATGTTAGTTCTGAAAATCTGTAGCGACGTTGTCATGACAATGCCAACACAACACAGTTGTTTTCTGCTATCACTGCGCAAGTGGGCAGACATTAGGGTCATTTACGTTGCCATAAAACTACAGCATGTAACCACATTTCTTTTCTCTCTTATTCGAGCAAGTTCTTTCCTCCGGAACATGGTCAAAGAGGGTTTGGCACACTCTTTGGATATAGCATTCGGAGGCCCAAATTGAACGCCTGGGAAAAGAAGAACACTTTACATTTAAAAATTCATCAGTCAGGAAAAAAAAGAAGCTAATTTATGGTACAGACTAACAGCCACTGATACTACAGAGCAACCACACGCTCACATTCAAGACCTGTTAAGCAGTACTGTTAAGATTTGGACTCACGGACCTGAATGAAATCGTTGCAGAAAATCTGTTTGTGGGGAGATTCTTACAGTCAGGCATTGGCTTTTTCAGCCATCAGATATTAAAATAATCACAAAATCTTAATAATAAACTATTTTGACTACATCTAGCTTCTGTAAGCAAACCTAGGGTGTTAGTAAATAGTTACTGCTATCACGTACAGTGTTAGGCTTGGTTAGGACACCGAGAGACCAATTGTACTTAACGGGCTCTACCTGAGCTCAGCTGGGACTGGTTCAGAGCCTCTGTAACACATGCAGAACCTGGCTTTACACTATCCATCTCCAAATCTGCACATAATTAACGTCGGGTGGGAAGAGGGCAGAGGGACAGACAGAAGGCAAGAGAAAGGACAAAGTTAAATTAAAATATCTCCTGGAACAAGCTACAGGAGACTAACAGTTTGATTTGTAGAGACAGCAATTAGAGAAACAGTGCTACAGAAACGCAGATTTCAGTGTCGTGCGTTCTAAGGTGTCGCTTTTCTGGCATGTTCTAGACATGAGGTACTCCTAACTAGCAAGGGCTCTGTGCAAAAGTGAAGTGATATGCCAAGCTCACAGGATGAACAGCAAAAAAGATGAGGTGAGCTGAAATAAACCGACCGAGCACCCAAATTCCAAGGAAACTTGAGCTGCTGAGGATGCAGGTGGACGCTACTGGTACCCAAGCATCTGGCTTAAGGCTGGCTCAGGTCTGAGCACAGCAGATGCAGTCTAATTCTCAACTCTAGTGCTAACAAACACACAGTACGTAAACACATCACTGCAAACACTTTTCACTTTAAAAAAGTTTTGAAAAATTCTATAAAATAGATCCCAATTTAGTTTGGCAAATGCTCGTTGAAGAATCACAGATGTTTAAACATAGCCGCAACTTGCACAATAGGGGGCTTTGCTAGGGCTGGGAGACTGCAGATTTCGAGTGCATTTTCAGAGGCACTCTGTCCCAGTTTCAAAAACATACTTTGCCCCATGCCTCCTTATTCAGATCTCAACTTTTTTTTTATGGGGAAGCCGAGGGCCAAAAAAACCCCTCAGGGTCTAAAAACTGCTTCCTGAGCACAGAAAGTAACTTCTCCCAACACCAGCAGAGCCTGAACAGGCCCCAGAAGCTTTCATACTTAAAAAAAATACATCAAGTATCTTCCTAAATTGCTAGTAACAGAAGACATGCAACCATGATCTTTGGTACACAGAAACATCACAAACAAGAACCGCCAGTGCAGACCACAGAGCAGAACTTAGGCACGGGGGGAAGCGGCACACGCTCTCCGGTGGCGCTCTGTGCGGAGCGATAGCCAAGTCTCTAATCTCTGTTGCAATTCCATGACTCACAAAGGGACACGGCTGTCAAAGGAAATTAATTTCACACAAAAAACAAGCAGAACCACTAACACACTAACAAGCCCTATACCTTTGAGTAGAAGTATTATAGCTGTTCTAGTGGTGAACTCCTCCTCACAAACAGCTTAAAAAAGGGTGGCTGAACGCTAACTTTTCAGGTTAAGTGAGCTGAAATGTGGCTGTTCTTTGTCTTCAAAATAAAAAGGGGGAAAAAAAGCCACAAAACAAACAAACAAACAAACAAAAACACCTACTTTTATTATCTGAAGTTAACTATTACTGAACCCTAGTGGGAATGGCATCTCTGAAGGGCCCATACGTTCAAGGAGCTGCACCAATCCCTACCTGCATGTTTGAAGGAAACTCCTCAGTCCTTACCAGTGCCCACTATTCTGACCTCCCAAACTTTTTGGCAGGCTATATACTGGATGTAGTCAGTTATAGCAATTTTGCCCTCAATCTTAAAAACACTATCCGAGTTTAAATACCCCTGGCTCTTGTTGGTTGGGATACTTGCAGTGGAAGAAGCCGCACACAGGCTCCAAGACCACATCTGAAAACACAAACCCTGTTCTCCCTTTCCTCTTTGAAGTCTCCTCCCTTCTGTTTGGAGAGCGTTTGATGATCCGGGCTCATGCTCTGCAAGGTGCTCAGGACGTGAAGTCTGCACCCCAGAAACAAGGCGCTTTCTGTCAAACCACACTCCTCTCCGTAGGAGCCTGTTTCCATGTCACTGGGCTATCAGCATCTCCTCGGGGCCAACAGGCTGCAGGTGTGCATGGGCATGGGGCATGTATGTGTACATCTATACACGTACACACATATTCCATATTTATATAAAAATATATACATAATATTTGCATAGCCAATGTTAAGACTGATTTATGAAATCCAAACAACATCCCTTTGGGAGCTGATATGTGTAAATGAGACCTTTATCATAAAACATATTAAGTCTATGGAAACAGCCTCCAATTTTGCTGGCAATAGGCTATTGTTATGAGGTCTAGGTTACCACTAGCTGGACCTAAATACAGGACCACAGCAGCATGAAGCAGGATGCTCTGCCTAAGCAAGCCACCTCCACCTGACACCCAGTTTCACTTGGGCCATTGTGAAATACCATGTACAAAAGGCATTTTCTCATCTTTTAGCAAAAAAAAAAAAAAAAAAAAAGTTTTGCTTCTGAATATTTTCAAGTTGTAATGTACTTTCAGACCCATGTTAAAAATGGGTGATGGAGAGAAATTAAACTTCTCTTTCTTTCAAATTGGCATTCTCACTTGGTTGCCCAGCACTTTAGAGAGCGATTTCTTGCAGTTATGGTATTATTGACTCAGAATGATTCTATCAGCTCTCACAGAAAAAAGTTAGAATTGGTTTCTTTGTTTCCCTGCTGTATTATGTTTTATGTCCAAAGAGCTTTTACAAAGGCACAATGTTAGACTGAAGTTTTGTTTTTGGTTCCCTGAATATCCTTCAAAGCAACAGTGCTACTGAATGGCATGTACAGAAGGAAAAAAGAGAGAGAGACAGAAAGAAAGAAACAAGGAATAAATGAAAACGTACAAGGGGGGAAGTAGCTCCAGGACGCTGGACGGGCTCCGTGGGCAGGGGAGACTGGGAAGGTATCATTAAAAAAGAAAAAACAAACAAAAAAGTTGGTTAAAACATGCACCCATTCCAAATGGGTTAATTTCACACAAAGCTCAGCTAGGCTGTACACAGTGCAACACAAAACCACAGGCTCAGTCCTTCGTGTTGTTGGTGCTTTATTCCCTGAACACTTTGGAAATTCATTAGGATCCAAGAATTCCCCACCCAGTGTGTCCCAACTCAAAAAAAAAAAAAAAAAAAAAAGGCATTTAGCATGTTTGAACTTTTAGCACAAGGCCCAACCCTCTTGAGCAACAGAGCCGTAGGATTTGTTTGCATTACTCCCAATGCCTGTTAAGCATGTGTCTACGGTTAAGCCTATGTGTAAGTACTTTGTTGAGTCAGGAACTGGGCTGGAAGATGCAGTGTGTCTTTATATAAATGGACAATGCCAACCTCTTAAAAAAAAAAAAAAAAGAAACAAAACTTCCACATTTGTAAATTTACATTTTTGTAAATGGGTTCCTAGCACATTCGGCTTTCCTCCATTTCTAGCGGTAATACAGCAGACAGCTGCTTTATCTTACATTTTATTCTGTACAAAAAGGAAAACAAAATTGTCTAAGATATATGTTTTCCTCTTGACAAAAGGTTTTCTTCCTGAAAATCACCAATTGCAGACACTGCTGAGGCTTTGCTCTTGCTGCCTCGGCCCCAAGTGTTGGCTTTTTGCTTGGATGAAATTAAGAAAACACAAAGTCCAGAAATGACTTCTCCACAGATTAGACCAGTTCTAATCTGGGCTTTAAACAAGTTGGCATTGTCCTGCCTAAAGCAGCAGCTTCTTCCCAAAGAAGCAGCTTTTACACTCACATCGATGACCTCCATCCCCATATCTTTGTCCCTCCACTCAACAGGAGCTGAGAGAAGGTGATTTCTTGAAGGAGGGGCCCTTAGGCCTGTCAGTACTGAAGGCACATCTTCTGTCTTCTCTATCAAGAACTCCTGGCCGCCCTAAGCGTGTTAGTATGTCTGCTCCCACACTGAAAACAGTACCTGTCTTGGCTCAATGAAAGTCTCATTTAATTTAGCTTTGCTGAAACAGTTGCATGTTAAGTGCCAAACAACTGGTTTGTTTACGTAAGATTAACGAGAATGGTACTAATTACATACATTGTATCTTTCCATATTTTCCTTATAAAAACACTAATTAAGACATTATGCGCTCATAGGTGTCAAACGGCTGCTCAGCCCAGGCATCTGTGGGATGTGAGTTCTGTTTGCACCTTATCCCTCCTGATTTAAAAAGCAAAGCAAACCAAACCAACAAGAAAAAAACACAAAACCACGCCTTCTTCTTCATCCAGGGATTAGCAACTAGCCTGTTTCAAACCAGGCATTACCTCGTTAAGAGTCTGTTATGATTGCAATAGCTCTAACATAATCAATGTAACTCAATTTGCATTTTTTTCTATGAAGATTAATTCATTCTGTACCATTCTGCATTCAGGACTGTACCAGAGTCTTCAGGAGGTTAGAACGGATAGCCACTGGGTCCTCCGAGAGTCTGTTGCCTGATCCAGACCTAAATTTTAATCCTTCTGAAGTTCAGTGGATTATCTGTACTTGACTGTTGCCCCAGATTAATCTGTTATTTTTGTTTAAAAATATATTTATTTATAATAGCTTGTAATACTAACAAGTACCCTGTAATGTATCCTTGATTTCATGTAAGATTACATTTATCTGTTAAATCTAAATTATATGAATGGATGAGACAAGAATTTGAAAAATCCCTCCATAGATTTGGGCTGAGCTGCCGAGCCCATTCATTCATTGTCCCAAGCAAGACTGAGGAATGGGTGAGAAAGACCCCTGAAGTTTTAAACATGTTCTTTTGGAAAAAAAAAAAAAAAAAAAAAAAAAAAGAAAACATTACCTTCCTATACCCCATTTCTTCACCCAGGTTCACTGTCGCACTGTAAATTGCATCTGTGTTCTTTGTTTCCCCACTGACACGAGATGCTCCCGAAACCTTCAGACAAATCACCACGCCGAGGCACACGGCAGTGAAGATTTGGTACGCAGCAAGAACTACTTGTTAGCAACAGACACGAAACAAATAGCATGTATGAGGTGACGCATGGTATGTGATTTTAAATACTGTTAAACTACAAATATCCAGAATTATGAGAATGGACTGAAACAGATAGCTGAGACGTGCTGCCTGTGACTTAACTACGCCAAAGCAATGAGTGGGGACGGTACGAGCACACAGACATAAACACACTGTTCCCAGAAAAGGCCAACAAGAGATGGACGAAGTGGATGAGAAGAGTAAACACAGCCACAATCTATGGGCAATTCCCAAATGTTCACTTATAAGGAAAAAAACACAACAGCTATTCACTTTTTTTCTTCTAAGCACCGCAATGAATATTTAAAAGCTTCACTTCTCACCAACTATCTGAAATTCAAATGCAACCTTTCATCCCATCTCTTTAAAAATCTTTATAAATACAAGCTGATTCCATCTATTGCAGTACTGAAATTTGGCTAAATTGTCAGCAAATGATATTAACTGTAACATATTAGATATTGACTCAGTATAAGGGAAGGGAAAACACCACTCAACAGGTAACCTCCAGGAAATCCTGAGCACCCCATCTTCTCCTCGTATGGCTTTCTCATGTGCCCAGAGTTTGAAAAAGGAAAACTCCAAACAATTTTCTTAAGCAATAATGAAACCTACTTTAATTGTATGTATCTATATATCTATATAGATATCTGCAAGTATACCTACCCTTGCAGCATTCTGGGAGATAATTTTGACAATCCAAACTTCACTGTCAAATGAATTTCAGAGGTGATCGAGGCAAAACTGATATTCTTTCTTACTACCTTGAATTTTCAAAATTGAATAAAATGGACAGCTTTCCCCCATGGTCCATTTTCCTTCTCTTTATCTCAGGCGCTGGCTGCATTATCACTGCTGTGAGCCTTTTACTTCCATGGTCAATGAAAATGTTGTTTCTAAAAGCAGAGTTTGTACTCAGCTCCGCTCCCACTGCCTGCCTTTCATTTCCATTTGAGCTTCAGTCATTATTTGTACTGTATTTAAGGCCGTTGCAGTATTTTATGGTTCTATTAAAATGTTGTCCTCATCACTTCAGCAAATCAAACCCTCTAATTATAAATACTAATAAAAACACAGGGCAGGAAGTTCTTCGCTTTCCATCTGCTTTTCATTAGATTACTCAATGCAGCCAAATCTATGGACAATTAAACAACACAAGCAGTTCTACGTTTGTGAATTCCTTCATGGCAAAGAGCTTTATGCTGCAGATACACAATGTCCTAGATGCTCTACACACCATATTTTGATTAAATAAAATAAAGCTTGCATGTTCATAAGTATGCCTTATCAATGCCAAATCTAAAACTTCGCATTAATTCTGGATGAAATACCCTGACAATGTTGAATAAGGACAAAATCTCCAAGAGGTTCCTTTAAGGAAAGTCTTTTGGAAAAAGCCAATCTGATGTTTAAAATATAGCTACCAGGGGGAAATTAGTTTATGTTGATATTAAGGTGTATGGGGAAATACCCCACGTGTCAGCAAGAGGTCAAAATGCATTAAATGCACAGAATATGGGTGAGCAAAAAGCAAGCTCTTCTGCATGATCCCAGCAGTGCAATTCCTGGCAAGGCTTTGAAGGAACTGCTTGGACGAATCCAATTTCACATTTTGCAGCAGTGCTTCTTAAGCCACTCGGAGTGCTCCAGCAACTCATTTCTGCCCCTTGCCACCCCACTGAGCTGTATTAACCAAAGCAAGGCAGCTTGGGCACCTGTGTGGTAACCCAGACCAGGAAACTGGAACTCCTTCCTCCCCCTTTATCATCTCACCCCTCCTGTATTTCACACATCATTTTTTTCCTCCAGGCAGATGAGTGCCTCGAGTTCTCCACCATAGCATTCGACGTGCCTTAACCATGGGAGCCTCCTCCTAGTCCTTCTAGCTGCCCCCACGCCCCAACTTCTGTACCAACCAAGGAAGTCTCCGGACATCGGCCTCCAGCATGCAAGCGCTGTAACCTCCAAAGGTGGAAAAAATAGAAAGCAGAATGCCGCAGTGAAATGGTATAAATTCTGTGTGCACAGGAAGGGCAGGGAAGGATTACACAAACAGCTGCAACTGTTGTAGCAGTCCTTGCATCTGAGCCCTTATTAGTGTTCTTCTAGAGCAGTCTTCTGCCTTTAATTGTTCGCCTGGAACAACTATCAGGGAAGGTCAACAGGGACAGCCTCATGACTTGGCAATATCTTTCAACACATTAGTTTTAATAGGACTTGGGCTTTTGGTATCAACTTTATAACAAACATTTCCCAGGACTGAAAGAGGAAATCCACCCCCTAGTGTGTTGTTAAAGCCAAATAGAATCTATTAATCTATGCTGCTTCATTATCTCTCATTAAAGCATAGCAAGAAACTACTCACTAGCAGTTCATGACATTTAATTGCCTGAGCCATATTTAATAGTAAACACTTGCTTATGATTGTATCTAGCAGCCCAGCCTGTATTTAGATTTAAAGTTCCCTTGTCTACATGCTTCAGCAGATAGAGTACAGAGCAGTGAGTGATCACGGTATTTAGAGATCAACTTCAAACAACAAAAGGCAGATACTGGATTTATGGAATGACCACCTGCTGCAGGGCTTGGAATTGCTAGTGATCTCTGTGACACTAATTCTAACAAATACATTTGCACGTTCCCAAGAATAACAAGGGCTGGAGATACCAATAGCTGCGAAAACTATTTCCCTGAATTGTCAGCTCTTTGAAGCATGCAGATTAATGCAGTACACTGATAGCTTAGGGTGTTCGTGACTTTTTACCACTGAACCAAAAGTCCCAAGCCCTAACATAAGATCTGATAAAATTAATTTCCCTTAGTAAAAATCAAACTTTGGAAATGCATCTTTTTGTTTTTGATGGATCAAATCAGCAATCTTGTAAGATAAGGATCATCATTAAAACAGATGAAAAGAACACCAGTTAACCAGCTATCCAACTCAACTTGCCTGATGCATAGTGTTTTAAGAAAGATCTGTAATTTTAGACTGCTTCTCTTGATACACAAGATACACACACGCAAAACCATGAATGTATAAAAAATATGAAGAGTAAAACAAAACCTTCAGCACCAGTAAATTCTATAGAGATCTCAGTTTTGCCAGCACATATACCTGCAATCATGCCCAATATATACTAGGATGACAAGAGGATGAGATCCAAGATCTTATCTCCTGTTTATTTTTCCTTTCATCAGCAGAGCCTGGCAGTAATTTGCCTGTATTTCATACAACACTGAACTGGCCAGAAAGGCAGTAGGAAGTGGGTAGAGTTATATACCCAGAACAGAGGCAATTAGGATTCCAAGTTCTGCTATATCTGACTTTCTGCATCAATCCCCAAACAGAAAGCATCTTGCAGTACCTAATTTATCTATTCCATCTAAGCCAACAGAAACATTTTTGGACCACCTGTGTGTTCTTTATAAAAAAAACCAAAAAACTAATGTGAAACACTCTCTGGACACCACGAACTGGGATATTGCATGGAATTGCTAGTTACAGATTACTGAAGGAATCTTAAATTCTTACATGCCTGAAATCTTCCAAATCATGCAGGAGATGAACATTGATACTGGCTTACAAAACACCATAGATGAAAGACATTTAACAGTGGCGACTATTCAGAGAGAGGTAACATGTGGATGATCAACACACAGAGAATAACATGGTACGCATAAAGCATGATCAACACATAGAGTATAACATGTGGTGTATAAAGGAGGTATTAAACATGGAACATGAAAAAAAAAACACCTCTCCATTTAATTTCACCGCACCATAAAATCTAACAAACATACCTGGTTTTGGCACAGAATTGGTCACAGACTGAGGAACTTTGTCGTTAATTAGTTCAACACACTCGCTAGGAAAAAATCCAACCTGTAGGAAGGAAAAAAAAGAAAGGCAGACTATTGAATGCAGTGTTTTTAAGATCTGAACTGTTAAACCAGCAACCGCATAACATTTTCCTTGAAATATGCTTGCCTGATGCTCCATAACATTATCCAACATAAAATGACCTGCATAGAAGTAGTAATTTTTCAAAATGTTGCAGCCAAAAAGTCTACAAACCAAGTGATTAGTTCTGTAAAATACAGTTCTGTTTCCTAAGCTTAGTGCACAGGACAGAGATAGTCAACTTGCAACCATGTGCATGGAGCGGGGAGAGGACAAGTATGTTACACACCCCTGAATCTCAAGTGGAACTCGAGAAAGACTTTAGCTGGGTTTCCTGCACCTGGCTGCATGTGTATAACATGAAATTTAATGAAGAGAGCAAGATGCTTCAGCGCACAGCATCTCAATCATCTGTATTCAAATCTCACCAATGCTCGATCATTTTTCATTGTCACAGTACTGTATTCACAAGCACTTTAACATTTTATTCCGTTAGAAACCTGAAATCTGATATGGGTAAATATATTTGCATATCTGCATGGTCGTATTACAGAAAAAGGCATAATTTGGCAGAAGACACTTCAAATGCATAAAGTGCTTTACTGTATCCCAGCCTTATTGTGGTGTGCATCATCTGATGAGGTGGCTAATGACTGATAATCCTGAAGCATTCAAATTAAGTGTGTTGAAAGAGCTTGTTAAAAATTTTTAATGTAGTTTTAGTTAAACTGAATTCAATCTCAGAACTGAGAACGGGTTTAATAATGTACAGTAAAATGAGTAAAATGAGTTCTTCATCTGTAAATAAGAAAATGGTAATTTGACTAGAAATAAACGTAAGTGTTTTCAGAAGAAACTGTGCGATGTGGCAAATAAACCTCTAACTGGGCCCTGAACTCCTGGTCTCACCCCTGCTTCTGAACATGGACAAGCCAGTGCAACCACTGTGCCTCAGTTTCCCTAGCAGCAAACGATGAGGGAGAACAGTGCCCCAGATCCGTTACAGAAAACTGATTGGAGAGAACAGCTGGTAGACATACTGTTACGGTATGATTTATCTGTGTATCTGCTCATCAAGCTGAACAGAAAGAAGATTCCAGAAACAAACCTCAGAGGCCAGAATCTCCTTAGGAAATATCTGAAGATGCTTCAAAAGCAACAACCCACCCTGGGCAACCACACAGCAGCGCCATCCAAAAAATGTTGACAACCACTGACTGCAGTTTCCTTCTCTGCCACCAGCATCGCTGGCAGGGACACCTCCGAGTGCCCACTGCACAGCAAGGTGCTCCGAGTGGTTCCTTTCAAACGCTCACGCGCAGCGTTCCTGCACCGACCTGGCCGACACAGCTTCTTTTCCTGCACCACCTCTAGCTCAGAAATGCCGTGAGGCTGCCTGCATCAGCAGGAGGGTTAAGGACTATCGTGGGGAGGATCTCAATGGTTCGTGTAAGCAGGACACGCCTGCAGGAATTCACATGCCATTCAAAGGTCTCCAGATCTGGGGAGAAGTGAAATTATTTCCCTTTCGCTGTTTAAGGATTCAGGCTAAGACGTGACCCACGCATCAACCTTGTGCTGAGCCCTGGCACAGGCAGCTTCACACCTCGCAGCACCCCAACCTTCTCTCCACTTCACAGCACCTTCCTTCTCACTCTCACCCCAGGTGAAAATCAAGCCAGACCAGCGCCCTTGGCAACTTTTACTCTTGGTCCACATCTCCAGACCCTTTTCTCTTAGACCCTACCTCCTCACCCAGTGCAGCTTCTGCACAGTGACACGGAATTCAAGCACCGCCACCCCCTGAGTTGCCCCGTGCAAGCCAGAAGCAGGATTTCCTGCCCCGTGTCAGGCATGGGACTCGGACAGCTGAAAGCATCAAGTGGCTTCAAGCAGCCCCAGTTTGGTCGAGTGCTGCAACAAAGCATGGCAAGGGGCCAGCGGCCGGGCCCTGAGCTCATCTCAACAGACGAACCGGGCCGGGAGCGCTGCCAGTCGTGTTAGCACATCACTGAAATCCATCAGGGCCACCAGGCAGCCAGCGCTGGGAGTCTGGCAGAGAGTTCCTTCCCCGGTTATTCATCTGACACAATTCCCTTTCGTCTCCAAGGAAAAAAAAACAACAGAACTCTGTCCTACTCCACGTTATTGTGGCCCACAAACTCGCAGGCAGCTCAGTAGCACTGCCATGCATGGTGTGTCCAGACAGAAACCATCCCAAACCCTCCAAGGGAGCAAGAGTTAACAGTAAGTTCAGACCACTTCTCCTTCCCACACTCTAAAGCCCAGCAAGGCAACGTTTTATCCAAGGAAGAGGACAAACTGCAATCCATCATACGTGAGGTTAAAGACCCAGAACATGCTTTTTGTGACGGCTGTGACAGCACAGGACCAGCACTTCACAGCAGCACGATGGAGCAGCAGACCTCGCCGTCGGCACCTGACACCGGCCGGAGCATCACACTCTGGCTCGGGTGCCTCGGGGACTGAGCCCATCCGAAAACCAAGGCAATGCAAGGCTTCAATCTGACCCTCACTACCTGAGCGTGCCAGCTTCGCGAGGAGATGATGCAGCACAGCAGAGATCTGTGTGCAGGGTACAGACAGAAACACGCTGATTAACACAAGGAAACCAGCACGAATGCTAGCAGGACACGCAGGGACCCCTCATCGGGCAGCTCATACCACAAGGGTGCTTCTCTGCTGGTGCTGAGAAACATGCTGATTGTACATACACAAGTATTGGTATTTAAACAAAATACATTACACATATTTCTAAATACTTTGCTAGAGCTAAGAGTCTTTTTTGGATATTTTCCATGCAAGAGATGCAGGAGACAATTTTTAAGTTAGGAAAAAAGCACACATCTGGTGAAAGTCTCAGCCCCATCACACAAATGATAGATCTGGGACACTCCATAGCTGCAGTGAGTTAGTTTCTTGCATTCTCAGTGCTTTGAGAACTTTTTTTTTCAAATTGCCCACAAGTCTATGCCTGCGAAGAAATGTGAAGTATTTGGACACCAACCTTCCATTAATCGTAACGAAAAATGGTGGATCTAAATTCAACCCCAAATCCCATACTGTAATTAAAAGCTTATTTGCCTTTGATTGTTAATACGGTGTTTTTCCTGTTTCTCAATGCAATGTACAATGCTAACCATGAATTTGGAAATGAAACAAGGTGCCAAATGGTTACGCCACTGCTTCTAGGTACCTCAAAACCTTTCCCAAATAAAACATGGCACCTGCTCTCAACATGTCAGCTTTGCCATGTTCAGAACGAATAATTGTAATGAACTGTTAAGGGAAAGGGAATTTTTACTTCTGTTAGTGTTTACAAACTCTCTGACGTTAACTTACTGGTAGCAGTTCTCATGGCTTACATTTTTTGACATATTTATTCTGACTTTTCTTGCAAGATCCTTAGGAGATCATCTTCAGGGTCATAACCTACGACTTGTGCCTCATTCCCACCCACTTAAAAGATGCTGCTTTTCCTTCCACGGAAAGTTTTCCACAATTTTGTATAAATACATGATAAGTTTAGTCCAAGAGTTAATCTCAACAGATGTAGCAAGGCACTGTTAGTGCTTGAGCCAGGATTAAAGGATTTGGTAACATACAAAAAATAATAGCAAAGATAATATACATTTAGATAACTACAAGGTCACCTGAAGGTTAAAAAATCACTACACACCTTAACGGAAGGAGGAGAGCACACACTACTATAACATACAAACATTCCTGCAACAGCTACTGTGTCTTTTTTTTTCCCCACACAGACTGCTAAAACTGGAAGATGCTCCAGGCTTTATGGGAAAGTCAAAACAACAGTAATCATTTTCTGTGTGAGGAGAGAATTCAAACAAGTGAGAATGTATCAGTAACACAAATGGCAAATGAAACATTGCTTGAGACATTTTGATTGCTTTTTGGTCTTGACATCAGCTACAGTATGGGTTAAATTTCTTTCATTTTTTTTTTCCTCTTTTAGTTTTAAATTGTGACAGGCTAGCAAAACCTAACACCAACACAACATCTTTTTATTGCTTATTTGGCTTCCACGAGCAGAATTTTCACTGTGCTGTTTTCCAGGAAACAATATTAGTGGCTGGGGCAGAAATAAAACAGATGCACCCTGCGCAGGTAGAGCAAGGAAGAATTTAATTCCTGCTTCGATCCAGCCTCCACCTCACGCACATTGTGTTCATTTCTCACTGCTGGATGGAAGCATGAGCACTCGTCTCCCATCTTTCTCTCTTTCCTTCTCTTCTCCATCATACCTTCCCCCCTGATCCCCTTTCTTACATTTAAGCCACAAAAAAAATCCACATTAAAAAACCTTTCCAGGAGCCAGAATGAAAGGGAAGGATGATTCTCTGCACGGTGCCAGAGACTTCAAGGTCTGACAACCTAACAAACTCTACCCTCTGTTTTCTGGCACTCTCCACTTTCATCTCATACCGAGTGCAGACGTCTTCCCCCATCCATGTGCCCCAGGCCAGTTCACAGCACCATGCCTTTCGCACCTCCACAGACCAGGGTGCTGGTGGCAACTGCCAGTGAAAAGCAGCCTCCAGCTCTCTGGCCTTGGCTACAGAGGAGAATTAGAGTAAAATTTAGGAGAAGCCTTTATATCTAACAAGATAAGGCCTACAATTTTCTTGAAAGAATCAACGCCAAGATAAATCCGTGAACTAACGACCTACAGCAGTTATTCCGTTGCATCTCTATGTACCAAAGGCCTGTATTTCTTTGGGAACCTGCTTTATAGCATAGAATGGATAAATAATGTATAACGTCCTACACAGAAATCCTTTCTGTGAATAAAAGGAATTAAACGAGTTTTGTGGCCGAGGTATTCAGCTCTCCTTTACCAGACTTGAGGATTCTACCAAGCCTGTTTCTCTTCTAACTGGTGCACCCCCACACCGGGTGAGAGCGTTCTCCGCAGAGCTCGAGGTGCCCTGCAGCTGCAGGTAGGACACCAGGTGAGGCCGTCAAAGGCTGCCTCCCGTCAGCATCCCCACCTGCCGGGGCGGCGGAGCTAGCAGGCAGCTCAACGCTGCAACCAAAGGTCGCACGCGCCCTGACAGCAAGGTGTGAGAAATCCCTGCTGCTCCCGACGAGAAGTGCGTCCACTCCGGCCGTGCTCGCTGGCTGGGGGTGCCAAGGGGAAGGCCAGCTCGTGTCCAGGTGCCCCTGCAAACTCCTGCTGCGTGCCTCCAGGAATAGCGCAGTGGATGCGTGCGGAGGAGGAAACGTTTTGTCGTGGCAAATCAGTTCAGGCATCATTTTGCCCGATCTGTCGCTGCAGTTGGCATCCTTCTACAAATGGCGGGGGCCATCTGGCTGGGAAGGGACGTCACTGGTGACATGTCCACCGGGCTCTCGCACGCCGCCTGTTCCGCAGGTGATATCATCCTCCAACCAGATGGCTGCCGCTAGCGCCGAGCTCCCAGACCAAAGCACGTGAGCCAGAAATCCAACTTTGCCTTTGCATGTCTTAATTTAAGAACTGGTCCTTCCAAAGTGACACTTGCCACAAAAATGTGCTCTGCTTTCCCAGGCCATTTTTACTAATTGGTACCCTATGTTCCCATCACGTACATGGTATTTGTTATAAAATTATGCACAAGGAAAAAAAAAAAAAAGGTCTCAACTAACAGCCTCTCTCACTCCTGAGCAATCCAAGACGAAAGGCGTCCCTTTTTGGGAAACCTATTCAGTCTTAAATCCCATGGTGAGGTCCAGCATGGAACATGCTTTGAAAGACAGGCCTGCAGTTTCACAACCAGTTCAAGCTCTTGTAAGAGGCTGATTCCCAAAAAGTCCAGCCCCCACCCCCACCCTGGCTGCACACACTTGTGCATTGCTTTGTGCCACCAGCAGCTGTGCAGCTTGCTGTTGTGCAGTGGTGCAATTAATGAAGCTGTTTCCAAAAGAGAGAATTATTAAGAACATCAAAAGGCAGTTGTGCATCAGAAAAGTGCCTGTCCCTAGTGATTCAGCTGTCTGACACAGTTACTGATTGTAAAGACAAAGCATGAAAGAAAAGAAGAAAACAAAGAAGGCTGGGAGGCTGTTAACGTGGAGGTGGCTGTAATCTAGGTAACAATCTTAACACTGAAAGCAGTGACTCACTGAGGACATTTGAAAAGAAAAAAAAAAAAAGCTTGAGGAAAAACATCTTAAAAATCATTTTACTTGAACCAGAAAAAACGATAAGAAGCCTAACGGGTTGTTTTGTTCTGCCCAGGATTAAGCATTTTGCAATGCCGCCATTAGGTCAGGTATTGGGAGAAAGCCGCCTGCAACTGCAACCCAGAACCCAAAGGCTGAATTCCCAGGGGGTGGCTCTGGCTGGCAAAGAACAAGCTGACTTCCATAACGAATCAAAGCTGCTGTTCAAGTCGAACATACCTGCAACCTCTCAGGTTTGCTTTTCGGCAGACATCTGTAGACCTTCGTCTCGTTAATTGATACGACACAAAGAAAAGCCTTTGTGTGCTTTAATAGATGGGGGCATGCAGGAATGCATGCACTTCCGCAAATACGTACAGAGTCACAGCTGCTTTAAACACACAAAAACAGGTAAATGCTCTAAAGTCAAGACATCATTCTTTTCTACAAGGCTTGCTCTGCTCCTACCAAGACATGGTTTGCAATCCAAATTGTGGCCCGTGTGGTAACGCCTTCCTCCATCCCTAGCAAGAAGCAACAAACCGACAAGTCCCATGAACAAACATTTGGTCTTTAAGAGCTCCTTTTTTTCTCCCCACCTGGTTGTGCCCATTCAGGGGACAGGGCTAAGGAAAACTCTTCTGTAAACACCGTTCTGTACTGGAGCACAGCAAGACAGTTTTTTCCACAAACAATTTACAGCTCCATGAGTTATGAGACACTCTATGTAGCTAGCAATCCATCACTCCAGGCTAATAATTTGGCACTAAGGAAACATGGCATATTTTGTCAGACATGAAAATTCGTCTGTGGTCTAAGCTTTCCAGGTGAAGATTAGGGATCTGAGAGGGATTAACCACACCAAACGAAGCAAGAAAAACTTGAGACTGGCCTTACAATATTCTGAGGGAAAGGGAGGCCTCACAGCCAGACCCAGAGCCCCTGAAGTGACCACTCGCTGCCTGTGATCTCGCTCATATCATCTTCAGCCCGTGTGTGCTTCTCCTAGACGTGAGGTAACTTTACAGACATTATCCATACAGACTCATGTACTGTTAATGTGTGCTTTCCACTAAAAAGATTTCCAGAAAAGACTGCTATCGCAGGATTTGGGTATCTTGCACATAAAAATCAAGCTGCTTTCCCTCAGACTCCTAGGCCTGCATGAGGCAGCCAGGATGCTTAAGTGGTGCAGAATTAAATTTCCTTCCAATTTACTAAATTTTTTTACAATTTTTCCTTTAATTCTCCTTCCTTTTCTCAACATCTCTACCAGTTGCCTCATTTCATTCGAGACCTTGTCCCTCCAGCTACACTTCATGACAGATTCCTCCGTATTTGCATTTCTTCTGAATTCCCCTCCTGACTTAAGTCATTCTGAGTCGTGTGGTTGCTTCATTTTTTTGGCCTTCTGAAAACAAACCCTTTTTTCTCCCAAATGTCTTGAACACACTTCAGTATATTTGCTTGAACTTCTCATTCTGTGCAGATATGAATAATCAATGGTAGAAGGGATGGCATTACACTTCAAGTAGGTGCGTATTCTACCATTCTGAGAGCGAAGGAACAATCGAAGCAATCAAATCAAGTTAGTGGAGATATATTTTTTGTTTATACCATCCACTTCTTTGATCAGAGAAAACTGCTCAACAGCTTAACTTTATACATGTCATCAAATAGGGAAAAAATCCCAAGATGGAGCTGACTCAGATCTGAAAGCTGCTGTATGAAGGACCGCAGCTCCTCGAAGACCACTGCACTCTCAGGGAGCTGTGTGCTCGGTGGGTGTCCTGCATTTTCAGTCCTGCAGCATGAATTTACCGCACACAGGCAATCACCTGAAAGACTTCCCAAAGGCTTCCACTGTAAAGGCCAGACTATTAAAGGATATTTCAAAAAATGAAACCCACCAAGTATATCTTGTCCTACATCTCATCCTTGGGACACCACTGCCAGAAGCACAGGTGTATACGCTAATGATGATTTGCTTCGAGATAAGAGAGAAGGCTCAAAGCCCCTTCCGAAGATTTGTATACTATCAGCAACGCACTACTATGGATTTCACAGACTGTGTAATGTTACAAGCAAGTCTTTGCTCCCTGCAGGACAGCTGATCTCAGAATCTCAACAATCTGGCAAGACAGTCTTGGTTGATTTATGAATTAAAACGACTAGCTCAGCAGATTGCTATCACTTTTACAATGGCTGTTGTTCCTAAATGGGAACAGAATTGTTTACCTATAACAAACTGAAAAGGTTGCACAGCTTTATCGGTTCTTGCATATATTACTAGAACAACGTCCTTCACCTATAATATATAATCAATACTTTTTAAGTATTAATTGGTGATACTAAACTGCAACACATCTCTAGGTCTGGTATATTAACATCAGAGAAAAATTTCCTTTTTCCAAATTCTCTTTTTCCTGCAGTAGTTAGTGCGATCGAAAAACTGCATTGCATCAGGAAATGGACTTTTTGTATACACTCACAGCTTATGGGCCTTAAACTTGAAAGAGGGGTTAAAAAACCCTCTCCCTCTTTGTACAACCCTAGAATTTCCATCTCTTGATAGCTGATGGTGTTTCATGAAAATAAAAAGCTCTGATAAGTACATTTCAGAGAAATGACAAAAACTGTCGACTCAGAGGAAAAATGCACTCCTCTGCAAATCAGATCCATGGTTGTGTGAAGAGATATGTTTATGCAGTTATAACTGAGTTAGCATAGCTTATGAAATTACTGCCTGTCGACTGAGATACAGCTGTTGAACCCCACCTCTGAGCTAACCAGCTTTACTCTGCAGTCAGCAGGAGCAAAAAGCGTACAGATGGTCTGTCACCCTATCTCAGCTGACAGGCAGTACCTTCTTAAAGGATGCTAACTTCGTTTTCTGCATTTGTGCAAACACAAATACCGAAATACTGAAAAGTACATGATAGCTGCAGTATTTCCAGTCTTGCAGTCCAGCGGCCACGACCTGATTCGCATTGTGAAGGCTCTTGCTTACAAGTTAACATGCAGGATTATCCCACCCCGAATTTTCTGTTAAGCAAAAATACGGCGCCTTATTTCTGCAGCTGTTCAGGACTGTTGTGTCAGGGTACTGACTGCACGGATACAGACAACTGCTTTTCAAGTGCTTTGCTCATCAACAAATCTTTATGCTGGGAAAGCACAACAGCATTGCTCTGATCTGAGACAGACGGCAGCCAAACTGCAAAACAGCTCCCTTGCCTCTTGTGTCTTTAATCACTAGTGGTGCTCTTCACATCTAGTCACAATTGCAACCAGCCTGATGGCGAGCAGGGAGCTTGCACTGAGTAACAGAACCCATGTCCTACAGGGGACACAATCAGCTTTGTACAAAGTGTCTGCACTCACACACACATCACCACATATTTTTGTTTGGTTTTACAGATTCCCTTGAGAGCTGCACACAGACTGATCATTCCAAGTAGTACCAAAGCATTGTACTCGTTTTTCATAGTACAGAAAGTACAGCTTTAGGGATTCTAAGTTTAGAACAAAAGTCCTGCAAAGACACAGTTCAAAGCTAGAAGAACAGTCAAGTCTGTTCAAGAAATACTGGTGCGCTAACACCAGAAATCAGCTTAATTTCACAGCCCTTATCGTATGACCATGCTGCTCTCATTTTACAAATGAGATATTATCAGAACTCCCACACCTGATATAAAGCCAACAAAAGCTGTATCTCATGCTCTGGCTCATCGGACAGAAATGCAATCATATAACTAACACTCCATTCAGATGGGACTTGTACTGTACACAGCCCTAGTATTAATGACAGCAGAACCATACCCTGGATCTGGCACAGGAAGGTCTGTCAGGGAAAATCTGAGATACTTTGAGAAGACTTTCTAGGCCGAAACATACAAGTGTTTGGTCAATTCTGACCCTCTTCAGAGCAAACTCAAAATTCCACCTACTTACAGAGAGCAAAAGCAGTATGAAAATTCCTCCTGCTTGAAAGGAGCTCAAACGGTGCGACGCTGCAGTGTGAGGAGGTAGGAAGTCAGTTACCCCACCCTTCAGTAGCTTTGGGGCTCTGTTTTGTAAATAAAGACTTTTTGTTTTATTTTAATTTCCTAATGAGAAGATCCAAGGGACAGAATAACAACTGTTTTGGAAGGAAAGTGCCACTTCAACTCAAAGGTTTTGGTACCTAAGTCAGAGGTCAGTTTAGGATCTTTTGCAAATTCAATCTAAGTTTCTCTGCTGTGACATTTACAGTACTAGTAACATTAAAACTTTCTAATAAATGTAGACATGAAAGCACAGATCAGTTGAGTGGCTTGTCCAAGTCAGTGGCAGAGCCTTACCAACTGGCTTTCTGTGAGTCCTCCATGTTCTGCCCGACTTAGTGTTAGATAGTGGAAAGAACGGCATAATGTCAGCTCTCTCACGGGGTGCAGTATAAGCTTCCGCTAGCATCAGTCCAGTTGTTGATCAACATCAAAGGGTCCCAGCTATCCCTACCTCGCGAAGTTAGGTAAGGAGATGAAGATCACACTTCTGCTCTAGCCCAAGTCCAGAGCAAAAGGGAAAGTCCTCTTACATCAATGCAGGTTCACTGTTTATATCCATAAGCAATCCTGCACAGGCACAGCAGTTCTAAGCTGAGTATCCTGACTTTACTTGAGTTGCATTGTCAGGTCTGAAACTTGTGCCTACCTGAAATCCATGCTTGCCTCTCCACCACGTGGTCAGCTCCTTTGGGGGCATGTCAATAACAGACACTATGTCTCCCACCTGTAAGAGAACAGCAACATCAGTCACAGCTTGCAGTGCAGCCGGGCGGCAAGCACAATTCAAATGACTGCATTCTGCAGCACTGCACAAAATCCTAACACTTGTGAGCAACTGCACCACTGCAAATCTTGAGAGAGCTGCCTTTGTAAAATTGAACTGTGAGGTAGAGGAGTTCCTGCATTATACAACATACAGGATACAGCTGTTCATAAGGAAACAATCCTCAAAAGCCACAGGCTCTCTGCCAACGGGTACAGAAGTGTTCTGATTAAACTGCACATGTAAGTTTGCAGGGACAGCATAAAACACTTTGGAAAATATTCTCAAGTAGCTGAACCAATTTTTACTACAAGCCTTACATTACGCATATGTAGGCATCGACATGTATCTGCTTGTTTCTGTTCGTGGCAAAAACTTAAAGGCTCCCTTTAGTGTTCACAAACTGACCAAGACATATTTTTCTTAATTAGAAAATGAACAGAGGAGAGACAGTGTGGTGTTACTGCAACCATCATTAACGACCATTATTAACAAAATGAGCATTATTAAGGGAGACAAAACAGGTTATCTGAAGCTTTACTAAAACCCATAAAAATGTAATGCTGCAAGAGCTGAAATGAAAATCAGTATAATCAGTACTAAAATCAGCTTGGTGAGAATCTGTGTGGCCTGTACACCAGAAAATGAGACAGGCCAGAGCAGACAAGGCAGAACCTAAGCAAACACTGTAGCTGGGTATAGCAAAAGCTACTAAAAATACTAATGCCTATCTCTCACCTGGTCTTTCACATTGATGGATCCCAAAGTGCTTTACAAAGAATATAACAGATTCCCATTTTTTCAGATAGAGCTAGCTGAGACACAGGGAGGTGAAGTGATTTGCTCAAGGGAATAGCAAACCAACAGCAGAGCAAATTCCCTTCAAGGAAACTATGCTGTCACCACAATGAGCAGAGAAACCAGACATTTTCCTTACTACTGAGGAGCAAATACCAGTTAGCTACTTTCACAACTGCTTATTAGAAATTAACAATAGCTTAAATATAAAACTGTAGTGTGGGTTAGGGAACAGAACACAACATTGTGAAACTACTGAACCCATTCCATTTCTGTTCTGCCAAGGTTTCTCCCTGCACAAACTTGGAAAGAAACACGTGCCCTGGGTTCCCTGCTTGCTTACTATGCCTCATAACCACTTGCCCAACTGCATGACAGTTGTAAGGCCAACTTAGCCTGCTGGCTCTGAGTTGTAAGATTTACAAGCAGGGACTGCCACCCTAATGCTTTTATTAATACCGAGAGACTGACAAACAGCCCGTACCCTGTTCTGCATGCATTTTAACTTGGAAGATGACATACCCATATGTCTTTCTGATTAGCTCATTTCTTTGGTGTACACTAATAATTGCCTCGATTTTGAATATGAGCAAAGCCCTGGCAGCAACAGACTATCACTATTAGTTTTACTTCCTGTGCTGCATGCTCAGAATGTGATCTCAAAAACACCTCTGGGCACTAACTATCTTCCTTTACGTTTCCTTTATGTAACACTACGAACATTCCATTGATATTGCCACTGCACCCTATCGGAGCACAAAATGCTGCTTTTTGGATAGAAAGGACAAGGAGAACCGGACACCCAAAGGATTCCAGGGCCTGATCTGCAAGAACTTTGCCTCACGGCAACTCCTGCTCTGCATCAGGTAAGATTTTCAGAAGAGATTTGGATTATCACTTGCCCCTTAAGTACTAAATTCTTTGACAATCTGGTTCTTTACACTCCATGGGAGCAGAAGTTCTTAAAAATGGTTTTAGACATGGACTTGCTAATAGTAACACAGGTTGTACAGAACTGGCATGAGTGAATAATTAAATTGGCATGTGTCCACAAACACACATATGTGGACAGCCTTCCTGAACAGATTTAACATACTTTTAATGCACTGTGCAGGACAAACTATGCAGGGTCTGCTGCTGCTCTGAGACCAGGCTAGAATACTTGGCAGTATCTGTTTAATCAGAAGACACTAATGCCAAGTAAAGCTATATTTTATAGATGACTGAACTCCTCCCTGTAGCCAACCGAGTGCAAGTCTAATATTTAACTGAATCTTCTAAGCTTCACCTCACAAAACATTCTGAAGGTGCCTGAGTGTATTCCTGATGCACACACACGTTACACTCTCCTGTATATGACAACAAAGAATGTAAGCTTCTTTAATTACTCACCTCAAAGGACAGTTCATCTGCTGCCTGAGCAATATATCTCTTAATAACATGGGCAGCAGCAATAGCAGGAACATTAATGGATGACTCCTCATGGACTAGCAGGTGATTCCCCTTGTTATCAATCTGAAACAAAGAGCACAGGGGACTGTGAGGCAGCTGAGGACAAGTGAGCAGGCATTTTATTGGTGCTCATACATGGCAGAGATTTCAAGCTGATTCACAGAGACAGCACAGCTTGGGGGCCCCCTGAGGAGATCAGCACGGAGAGACATTGTAGGGCACAGCACACACAGAAATGAAGAGGAAGAACAATTCATAAAGCGTATTTCAGAAGGTTGTATGTCCCCTGGCATCCAGCTAATGGCAAAAATGTTGTATTTAAACATCTCTACATACAAACAACAGCATGACAGTGAGTGTTGGCACCTCCTTTTATCACTGAATTGTATTGTTTTTCCTGAAGTATTTAAAAGGACAACACAAAGACGACTACAATAATTCTCTGCGAAGTGGAACTAACGTTCAAGGAGAGGTGCTGAGGTAAGGGGGAAATGCTGCCAAACTGGAAACTTGTGGCACTTTCAGCTTTCTCCCACCTTTATATTTCTTTTTATTTTAAGAAAACATGGCTGCACCCCTTTGCTGCAACCATTGGCCTGCTTTCAAAATTTCTAGATTTTTGTGCCCATGTAAAATTTTGCAAGGATCTCAGTTAATTGAAAAGGTTATTCTAGAGAATTCAAATTGCATTGCAGCAAGTGCAGTAGACTTGCTGCAATCTGTACTTCACTGTGTTGCTGTAAAGACAATAGTTTCATTTTTCTCTCTAACTTCCTTTCTCCCTTCATTCTGAGGTTTCCAGGATTTGTCTCATCCCAAGGGTGAGGAGCATATCAGCAGGGAAACCTGCAGGAAATGCACTCAGTCCTTATCATAAGCATTTATGAAAACGAACTGCAAGTCTAGTTGTTTGTGCTCCTGGTGTGCAGCAGCATCATCAGGCAATGCAGAGACACACACATCTCCTCCCAGACTAATCAGCAATGGCATCGCTGACACAGACAGGTGGCCTTGATCATTTAGCCCCATTCTTTCCTGCGCTCTTTGCCCAAGAAGGTCTATTGTTTCAGATGGTAGAAGACCATTAACAGAGAAACCAAAGCTACAGCTGCACTTCACAATACACAAACCGTGCCACTGCAAGCACAAAGCAGGCTCTGTTGAGCAGTTCAGCCAACAGCGATGGCAAACAGGAGCAGATAATATTTATTGTTTCTGCAGCTATTACAGGGGGCAGGGGGAGGGGGGAGAGGGGGAAGAGGACAGACAAACAGCATAACTTAGGCAGCTCCAATAGTTTTAAGTTTAGTGCGCTGGCACTATTGTCTTGCCAAAAAAAGAGCTAAGAATGCGTTCGCTTCCTGCAATCTATCACCTGGGGACTCCAGCCATGGGCTGTACTTGCCTAGGTGGTCTGCTGGCCTAATCCCTGCTGCACTAGGATTGCCACTTTATGCTACTTTGTGATATCAGAAGAATGACATGACTTTGAGAGACAAAATCCAAGCAGAAGGCAAAAATAGCTCCTGTATTCCTGTAACACGGGATCCGATTCAGTTTGTACTATACCTTTCTTGTGGCCACCTACATGCCTATAGCAAGGAAATCAAGGTTTTAGGATAGTTTTTCAGTGACGCCAATAGATCTGGAAGGATTATACCTCTCTGGAAAGGTAGAAGAGCACATCTGTGCCTTGCTCTGCTCATTAAGGTCACGAAACAAAGAACTTCATACTATACCTCCATCCATGTGAGAGCAGGCCCGCAGTTTATCTTGTTGCCTGCGATGGCTGAGAGACGGGCCAGGTAAGACATCAGCATTTGGCTGACAAGCTGGAAGAGAAAAGAAACACGCATACAGGTTTTCTGTTCACACACTTTAGTTTTGAGAGACCTCTTCAGAACTACCAGAAGTTATCCCCTGGCACAGGCAAGTGTTACAGAAACATATTCCCTTTTGCAAAGAAATCTGTCATTTGGAGAGGAGCAAGCTATACATGGTGTGTAGCAATGATTGCATAGAAAAAAGTATCTAAAGGAGCAGCTCCCTGTGAAAGTAATAATGTAATTTTTTTAAGATAGTAGATTTTTAGTAATTTCCCATCAGGATACTTTAAATCTAAAGCCCTCCTCTCATTGTGAATTTCATACACAAACAAATCATTTGTATTATGGTCATCAAACACATCTGAGAACCATTTAGAAAAAAAAAAAAAAAACAGCACAGGCTGCCATTTCCACCCACTTGCAAACCCTTAAGAATGTGGCAACTCAGACTGACCCCTTGGCGAGAGTAATATTTCAAATAGAAGAAGAGGGTTTTAAAAATACACTTAGCAATGTCCCTTATGTAACAATAAACTTGCTTTCATAAAAGAGACGCTGGTAAGGTCTTTCCTCAGCTTCACTGACAGTGTTATAAAGCAATACTGTAGCCCAGAGTTTGTAAGACTGTTTAAAACAGTTTTCCCCAAACATCTGTTCAAATGTGGTCAATTCAAAATAAAAATACAGCACGAGACACACACAGCTGCAGAATTCCATTCCACAGAGCAGTAGAGCTGTTCAACATCTTTACGTCTTTTGTGCTTACGGACACAATGCAGATCTTCAGCCTTGTGATATAAGGTACATATTAAATGTATTTGATCAGCTGAACAAATGAAGATTTAAGAGACAGGAATGCTTAAAATATAATTTCAAAAAATGAATGCAGGAATTTATTACCCTGAATATTGCTTCTTCTGTTGAATTTAAGAGACTAATAACCTCAAATTCTCTTCAGAAATAACCTGCATGAAATCAAAGCAACTAATAAATCACATTGTCTGATGAGCAATGGAAAAGCATTATCAATCTCCCATATCCAATGGTGAAAGCCCTGTAGACTTCAGTGGGGTACTGATTTCAGCCATTGTGTGTAGCTCTAAAGCAATCAATCCTCACCCGGTTGGCACTGAGAGCACGGACTCTGATTTATACATCCTGGATAGATTCTACTTTGAATGCTTGGAATGGCTTCAATTTTCTGATCTCCCTTTTCAGCTACACATCTTGTGGGCAGGCAACATTAGCCTTCCAACACAGCATGTCAGGATTTTTTCGTACTTGTGCTTGATGGCAGGGGGCAAACACACAAGCAGAGGACCCCAAGACCAGTGACCTGTGTAACGCAGCAATGGGCACTGTCTGTGGCTGTGATGCACGCTCTTCCCACAGACAGACTGAGGCCTAACAGAGGCTGTTTTGTCATGCTCTGCTGGCTCAAATAACCTGCTGTGGCCACACATTGCATTGTCTCCCTGTCCTCATCTTTCTAAATGATGCAGTCACGATGCACCTGCTACTTCCCAGAAAATTATTTTGGACATGAACAAATCCCCGAGTTATCAACAGCAAAGACTCATCGTTTTCCGAGCGAAGGTGGTAAGACAAGAAATGAAAAATAACTCTTACTCACGTAGGAAAAAGCACTCTCTAAGATTTTTAAATACAATTTAAATATTACACTAATGTCAATGCTCTTAGAACCCAACTTCAGTAATTTTCAGTTTATAAATACAATCTAGCATTCCAAGTGGTATTACTCTTGCAGTGCTGTAGTCCCAGAACAGCATGATTTCCCAGGAACGTTAAGTTGATAATGTTAAGTCAGCAAATATCTGCATCACTGAAAAAGTTTCCAAAGGCATACCAAAATTCTTATCTGAGGTACTAACAGTGCAGCCTCATTCCTGACTCTCTTCACAATCACCCCACATTTAGAGGCACAGTAATTCGTACGAACTTGCAGACCATTTCCCTTTAAACCACGGAAATCAAAGTGTAGAAAACACACGCTGGTTATATTACTTCTAATTAATTTCCAAATCTAACTCAGGGCACATTAAAACTACTGTGTCCATACTCGAAAATATCTGCCATCTCCTTGCTGGTGACCGAGCTTTGAATGTCTGCAGAGCTGGTAACTTACTTCTGGACTGTCCTTCAGGGCATCGGAGCGGGGTAGCTCTGAGAGCTGAGAGAAACGCCGGTCGTAAATACACAGGTGAAGATGTTTATCGAGAACTCTGAAGTCTTCGTAACTCCGCTTCACGATCCAGCTCCTTCCCTGTGCAAACAGAGGACAGCAGCACAGCGTTACACACTCACCCATGCTGGTTAGATGAGGAAAAGGACAACTCTTCTGCAAGTAACCGACAGATCGGGCAATCCCATTCTGCAAAACATTTGGAAGTGATGAAAACACCTTAGCAATATTTTTGTGTTTTAATTTGTAGACAGCCACCCATGCTCAACCCTGCTGTTAGTGCTCCTGTTTTAATCCCACACCAGCGGGTCTGGATGTGGCCCAGCAGTTATGGGACCCGTCCAAAGCTTTTAACTTGCACCTGTCTGACAAGGACTTTGTAGCACTTCTGTAAACAAGGTGTCTTTGCACAAATGTAAATCACAAAATGATTGTATAAATAGCCTGAAATCACATTCTACATAGATAGAAGAACATGCAAACAAGGATCTGAAGGCAGCACTGGAGCTTGCAATATTTCTGCCAGATGCCCCAGGCAAATCTTCTGTTGAATTAAAAAAAAAAAAAAAAATCTATAATGAATAACAACACTAGCTAAAGATTTACTCCTAAGTGCAGATCATTTCCCCAGTTAAAAACACGGACAAGATACATATATATTCCTTGGGGGGACAAGGAAGAGACCATGGCAGCACAGCATAATTTACTTTGTGAAGCTTTTAATACTTAATGACTACTTCTAAATGCTTCAATGGCCTATTATGATCAATAAAAAAGTCTTGTAATAATGCAGCAGTTTACAGGTCAAAGCACTTCATGCACAGTCATTAATCCTCTCAACACTCCCATGCAGCCCCAGAGAAGACACGTTTCTGTTGTACAGCTGTGGACGCTGAACCAGTGACCACAGACCTCCACAAAGCCTCCCCACCCTCTGTTTCAAGTGCAAAGCACTTCTTCAACCTTTCTTTCCCCAAAACAACACCACGGCCATATTTAAAAAGAAAATATCTTCGCCGGATTTACACTCAGGGCTTCGCACTCCACATGCAGCTGCCTCCCTAGGGAAAGGGGGAGGGAAACAGCGGAGCGTGCAACAGATGTTAGCCCTGCTGCAGCGCTCCGGGTGCTCCCGGAGCACGGCAATGCCGGCAGTGCGAGGGCTCAGAAGATGCCAAGTGAAGGAATCAGGTCTCTCCAAGTTACGCAGCCACTCAAAGGCAGGGCCACGGATTAAAATTGAGGGAGTGATGCCTGGCAGCCAGTCCAGAAAGCAGGGGGACGCACGGTGTACGAGGGGGTACAGCGCGGTTCCGGTTTTCGGTGGGGAACACGACTGCACGGCGTGTTCCCAGACCTGCTGCCGTGGCTGTGCGAGCCCGACGGAGACATGGACACGGGGCCTCTTCACCTGGGTGACCAAAAAGCATGGCCAGCTTCCCCACCACGACCTGCTACACCCTGAAATCACTTACATAGCTGGAAGCATTACTTTGCTACTAATATCCAAAGCTTGTAACACAATTGTAAATGTAAATCCTATAATACAGCATACTAGTTATTCTCTGCCAAATTAATGCGACAGCTCCAAGTTGTGTACTATACCAAGCAACTCTGCTTTCATACAAAAAATGGTCTGGGTTTCAGAAGCCTACAGAGGTATCTACACATGACATAAATGCTGTGCCATTTTTGTAACTTTTGTCATTTGAATTTTGGTCTACAGGAGAAAAACAAAAGCAGGACTGCAAGTCCAAGAATCTCCCCAAAGATGACAGCTTCTCCAATTTTCTCTGTTTTTTGCTCTAAAGCGGCTCTTGCTCTCTTGGTAAGCTGCCAGTACGGCCTTCAGCTGAGCCAGGTTTAGTCACCAGTGTCGGAAATAACAGACTGAGAAATCGCCACAGTCCCTTATTTGCTTCTGCCTGCTGCACTTCAGAGGACATTTCAACACAATCTCGCACGCTGCCCATGCAAAGAACAAACCTATTTGCCAAATGATTGTAGTCCTGCCCTTGACAACACTTCCTCCCCGCTATTTTAACATTAAATGTTGTACTGTAGGTGTGCAGTCTTTCTGTCATAAACGAAGGCAGCATGAGTTAAATTTCCTGGGGTCAGCCAGCTCCTGCTCCTGCAGCAGGGTGTGCAGGGAGGGAGCAGACCGAGCAGACCACGCCGGCACCGTTCCCCCCGCGGAGCCGCATCCTGCGCAGCGCAGAGCCGAGCTGCCGGCAGCTAGCAGGGGCCTAGCACCGAGCAGGGGCAGCTTACCTGGCCGTGGTGGAGGTCCTGGCCCCGCCGTCCCTCCCGGAGGTCCCTCGTGAGGCCAGCGCTGCCTCAACCCAGCCCAAGGCTGGTGCAGAAGGGGCAGCCCCGGCCCACGGCAGCTTTACCTTGGCACTGCAGCAGTTCCGCAGCTGCTAAGCAACCAGCCGAGCTCGTCTGTGAAGCGGCAGCCTCCAGCCCGGGGTGCTGCATGAGATGCAGGCCAAAGCGGCAGCCTCCAGCCCAGGGGTGCTGCACCAGACGCAGGCCACGGCCGTCGCCGTCCCTGGGCGAGGGAGCCCCGCGTCCTGGGCTCTCTGCAAACGGGGCGCGAGGTCCTGCACGGAACGGGGCTGCCCCTTCTCGAACCACATATGGGTAGCAGTGCGTACGGTGTGTTAGCAGGGGACATGGTTTCAGGAGCCAAAATACAAATTTCTACCCAGCAGAAAGTTATTCCAGCATCCTAAATGTGAGTATTTCCCAATGCCCTACAATTTAAAGCCTGCCATAAATAAATAAAAAGCTCTAGACCGTTCCCACAGTTCTGTGAAGCAAAGTTTTTGCAGATTAGGAGCCCGAGCAATAAAATTTTGAAGCAAAACTATGACAGCCACATTTCCAAGGTGTAGAAGAAGGAATCGGTGCAGGCACTGGGAAGGAACTGGACACCCCAACCTGCCAGTGCAAAGCCCAGGCGAGAGAAGCCCGGCGCCTCTCAGTGAGGCTTCCCGAGCTGCGTAGCCAAAGCAGCAGAAACACGGACCCCACGTAATATCAAAACCACTACAATGTTTCGGTGTATCAATACAAAAATTGTACATCTTGCTCCCACTTCCTGAAAACTCTCAAGTGTCAGAATGGTTTCTTTTTTAATTTAGAGAGTTAATAAAATAGCAGAAACAAGAAAGTAACAGCTAAGTCAGTCTCGTGTTGTCAGCATCGTGTTTGCAGCAGTGTTTTATAGCAAAGCTAAACATTACGGATGCCCCAGGCACAGAATATCCGTAAAGCAAAAATGCCTTCTTTGTACTGTTAATGATTTCCACAAAGAGTTACCCAAATCAATTTTTGATTGACATCTAATTTCCAACAGCCAGCTTCAATAATTATTTTTCTTTGCTTTAATTTTTGATGGTCCAGATGTAGACAAGCACATTAAATCCCATTAATTTCCATTGGACACAAAAACAGGAGTAAAGTTAAGCACACAGTGAAGTGAATTCCTGGATTCAGGCCTTCAATTACAGACCTGGGCAGGACAAATTTCATAAAGACAAAAAATCAAGTCCTGAATGAAGATTTCAATAATGCCAAAAAAACAGAGTATCGGTATGTTTAAAAGGACACATTGACCACTGATTTAAAAAACAAAACCAAAACCTCTTGAACAAAATCAAAGCAAATTTTGGAATTTCATTTTACAGAAATGTTTACAGCTAAAAACATCATGACAATCATGGATTTTCCCAGAAAATTGAAAGTTTAGACTCTTTCCCTCTCTTATTACAGTCTGATCTTCCCTCCTCTCTTACTCTTGCATGCTGTGTAGGATTAAATGCATCGTGAAAGACTGGTGAGACTTCAGAACATTACGCATAGCTTTGCATTTTTTCCCATTATCAAAGCAAGAAGAAGTGCCATGCTAAAAAAATTATTAGAGTTTATTGAACTGATGATTTAATTTCCACTGAGCCAGAGACTGGAACCTCCCATTAGTGAAACGATTATACCGAGATCACAGATCATAAAAAGCTACACTGCCTGCGCATCAGATGAGACAGATTCAGAGGGACAAGGATTCAGAGCCACAGCTCCTTGAGCAGTATTTTTAGCTCTACTGCTCAAACAGCCTAAGGAGGACGATATACAGCCATAGCCAAGAGAAGCTTACACATTCCCTTAAACACAGCTCATTTGGTGATGCTTCAAGAGAGCAAGGTATCGATCCCTGTTCCCCTTCTCCCAAAGCCCAGCACACGGCATGTGGGTTGCAACTGAGTGACGGTTAGTTTCCTAACAGAGAGACATTCCTTACTGCAGTGCTGTTTGCTTATTGCTGGATGGGGAAAAGCAAACTGAAGAGGAGGGCATTTTAAAACATCCTCTGTACTTTCCTTCCCATAGCTGAAAACAAGCAACTTTGCTCCATCATCTCTTCAACCATTCAACTGACCACTACAGAAACCTTACTCATTTCCAAGAGGGGGTCCCATACGCTCCAGACCACTTCCATGCAGCAATATTCTTCTGCAGACTTCATTCTTTGCACTCGGGACCTGGCAAGAAGCAATTTCCCCCTGGTAGCGTACTGAATGGCTTACTCAGAGGCACCCAGCTAACACAGGAGAAGTGATTAGGTTCGTCTCTTGTCAGTATTTGTGATATGGTTCATTTAGCAAACAGATATGCTCAAGTTTTACAATAAAGATTTACACATCTCCTCTCTCCACTATGTAAGAAAAAGGCTGTTTCCAGCTGAACCTATCTAAATCTGCCCAGACAGGGCTCCTTTTTGTCCATCAATGCGTCTTCAAGCCCGAGTGCTACTGACCTCCGGCACGCACAACTTTCCTGTCCCACGCTCTGAGCATGTTTTCTCCGTTGCACCTATGATTTATTTACTTTAAGACAGCGATAGACCTTTCTTTTCTGGTTCAAATGCTTAGTTCCTGAGAGAAATCACATGGACGCTCTCACGAATCTTACCAGTCCACACGGAGATCGAGACCAGAAAATGAGATGAAAGTATATGGCAAAAGTCACTTCAGTTTGACCCTGCAGTAAGAAAACACCACGTATTAAACAGCTGGAAACATGCCAGCATCCACCCGCGGAGTTCAACTCTGCCATGTGGGTGACTTTTACAACTGTCTGGGTCTCAGGTTCTGTATGTTATTCCAGCCTGACCCTTAAGCCCCCTTTTTATTTTTTAAATACAAGTCACACTGGAAAATGGCTTAGAAATTTAGTCAAAACAGAAAACAAGACTGATAAAATCCACCACTTGGAGTTTACACAGGAAGTGTTTTTAGCTGGTGCTGTAGGTGGCTTTATCTAAGCTTAAGTCTGTTTACCAAAATGTCTTGGATGATTTCACACCTTCTAGTGTTATTATTACAACTTGAGAGAAATTATAGAACTTTAAAACTTACAGCAGGCTTGCATTACGGCAGCAGAAAGCTACTTTACTTCTGAATGAAAGTACTCACTCAGCAGTTTAAGGCTTTTTGGCTAGCACACTTCCAGGTCTCACCTTGAGGCCATGGATGGATGCTCACTCTTGCTTCTGGCAGGACCTGGGCTTTTCAGGTAGCACGGACAGTTTGCAGCATGACAGCCATTCTGCTGTCAGGCAGCTGCACATACTTATGTTTAGAAGAAAATAAAATGCGGAGAGAAGGGAGCTTTAAATAAGGTGAGGATGATGGCAAGAGGAAAACCTCTGGGCTCCACCTGGAGTCATGGACACAAGAGACTGAAGCTATCACAAGATGCAGGGAGGGACTGTCAGACTGCAAGCAGAAAGTCTGGTATATTTATGTTGTGAATCCTGAAAAAACTTATTCCACAAAAGACATTAATCTCTTTCAGCACTAATTATCAGTTTTCTATCAATTAATTGCAATTAGGAGGAAAAAAGACATTTTGGTGGAAATCACTGCCGCTGAATGCTGCCCTTCCTCGTGCTCCCTGATTCCAGTTACAGACAGGAGCACTACAACCACGGGGGAACACGAGGCTGCCCAGGAGCCGGTCTGAATGACGGCAGTATTATTCCTGCTTGCTCTGACCAGTTTGGGAAGCTTACCACGATCAGATCTGTGCATGTTTCAGGGTGCAGACGGAGTGAGCCCTGACCTTCCAGCGGTTTCTCTACACTCAGGAAGAAGCTCTGCCCAAAGCATCCAGACAGCCTGCAAGTACCTGGCTCAGGCTTTGGTGGCAGCTGCTTTTGTACAGGTACAGGGGAATAAAGGCATGCTAAGAAGACCTAACACAAACACACCGTGTGTACAGGATTTGAAATCTTAACAACCATTATCCTCTAGAGGAAGCCTATTTCTAAATGGCAGCCCGGCAGAGACATAATGAACTTGAAACAGGATTTACAGCTCTCAACATCTGAATGAAATTCCCTGCTCCCCTGACATGTTATAATTCAAACAATTCAGTATCAATCATCTCTTTAGTTAAATTACACCGCAGGAGCAAAGGGTCACAGAGGGACACAGGGGTGAAGGGGAGGGTGGCCACGGCGTGGGGGACGGCGCTTCTGCCCTCCAGAAAATTAAAGCACTAACCCAAACGAGCTTACAGCCACAAAGGAAATACTCCAAAGCTGCTAACAAGACCAACTGCTAAGTAACAGGAGCTAAACTTCTGCCGTCTTACAGATGGCAAGGCAAGGAGGCAAGGAATGAATGCATCTGTACTTACGGACGGTTATAGGGACACGGAGCGTACTGCCAGCACTGACTTCTCCCTGTCCCAGACGTGTTATTAGCTACTGGGCACTTAACCACAGAGAAGAAACAACTTTTCATCAAAGCAAGCAAGCACTGCACAAAGCAAAGCAAAACAAAACAAAACCTTTGAAAATGACTTGCCTGAGGTTAGTGAACCAAACCGAACCAGAAGAAAACCTTTCAGAATGACTTGCCTGAGGTTAGCTGCAGCGACAGCAGCTCAGGCAGATACAGAGCTCGATTTTCTTACGTCTCGTTTCTTGGGCACATCGCTGAAGCAAAGGGCAGATTTGTTTTTTAAGTGATCAAAAAACAGAAGCATGTTTCCGTTAAAACTAATTGCCAGAGAAAAGATTTTGTAGGTCCAAAACCAACAAACTTTTTTTTGGGAAAAAATACAAAGCAAAGCAAACAAGAAAAACCAAGGCAAGGCAGCCCAGCTGCGGTTGCCATGCAACAGAACGCACATCCATCACATCTCTTACAAAATAGCAGCAACTCTGAAGCAAGAAAATAATTAAAACCATGCTGTATCTGACACGGCTTCCCTTAGAAACCCGTTTACCTTGCCACCACAGAAGGAGGCACCCACTGCTAGCAGGCACGGTGGAAGCGGCAGCAGAGGCTCTCTGGGGGCACGTGGCAGCTCCTGCCCCCCGCTCCCCTCTGCTCCCCAGGATTTGGCAGAGGATGCGGAGGGAACCTCTCTGCCTACCCCTGCTGCTTTGGGTAGGGCTATAGGGATAACACACATTCATATTTTAAGGAGGAAGGTAAGCAAATATGCCATGTGGGTGAACTGCACTTTTGGGAAGACAGTCTGTAAACGCATACAGTAAAAAAAAAAAATTAATTAGGGATTAACAACAATGCATTGTGGGCACAAGTGAGGTCAGAAGGTGCTCGTGTCTGCCTGGAGAGCTGAGGATCAGCAGGAGAACGGACAGCCTGCTACCTGGCACAGCTGTGGGACCGGCACTTTCTTCTCTCTGCCTAAGCCTGCTCCTCCTGGTCTCATTGCTGTGGTTTGTGCCTGAGCCCAGGGTCAGCTTCCAGCCGACCTCCCTGGGGGCTGTCCCGGAGGAGGGCAGTGGGCTCGTCAGGAGCAGGGGGCTCCTGGCAGGGCGCAGAATGAGCGCTGAAATCCTACAATTAAAAGGGAAGCTCCTTAGGACAAAACCTGGCTATATCCTGTGCCCTGAACTGTACCCAGCACATTTGGAGGTAAAACAAACACACAAAACCAGTGCAGCAAGGCATCCGGCTGCCTCTGATAAAAATGCTGCAAAGAATCGGGGGCTGGAGTCATTGCACAGGCCAGAAAGCCCCACCAGCAAGCAGGTGGGTTAAAGCTGCAGCCAACCAAAACTCGAGGAAAGCAGGTAGAAAGGAGAAACATTATTTAGGAAGCACAAGAAAGAGAAGCAGCTTCGGAGAAGTTTTGTTAACAGAACTGGAGCTGAAGCCAAATTGGAAACAGAGCTGCTTTTTTGGCAGCTGCCTGTACCAGCCTCAAGAAGAAACACTGAAGAGCGGTGCCAAGACCTAGGAGACAAAATGTTTGAGAAAGGCCATCTTTAATTCCCTAATATCTATGACGTGGTCTTTTAAAAAGGTAGACCACAACGTTTAAAATAAACACGGGACTTTTAAAAACCACAGATCAGTTAAAAATGCATCATTAGACAAAAAGAGTGTTCCCTCTTCTTCATCTGTCAAGGCCCGAGCTCTTGATTGCAAACTTGCTCCACGGTACCTAACAATATCAGTTGGCAGCTGTGCTTAACGCCACATCCCCCAGCCTGCCTGCACATTCGCAGCTTTTGAAGCCTGGAGGCTCTCAGCCCTGCCAAGGAAGTGGGGAACTCAGGAATCCGCAGCAGGCCTGCGATGAGCTGACTCTTAGTTGGTTCACACTGCAAGTGTAAACCTTGCTCAGTGGTTGCCAAACTAGGTCAATAAATTGCCCAGCCCAGCGACAAAGAGCACCTGCCCGATGGTTTCTAACCAGCCTGGGGCACAAGCCCACACTGTAGCTGGGAGAAAGCCCTACTGGATACAAAGATTTAAGGACTGAGCTTGGTCACGTTCCCTCTGAGAATTCTGCCACTGACTCCAGGGCAGGTTTTCTCCAGAACAAAAATCCGCCTATGTTGCGGCATCGCACTTGGGGAGATCTAACGATCAGGGCAGGGGTCCTGCCTCAAAAGCCAGTTGGCACGTGTGATGAAGCCGTTTCCCCTGATAAGCACATCTGCATAAAAGAGCAGGCAAGCATCTGGGTTATTTGATAGCACTGTACCCGCTGTAATCAGAAGATAAGCATTTATTAACTTAATGTTAATTTTATGTTCCATCAAACTAGAACAAAAGGGATGCAATTATGAAGGATTTACTTCATTCAAAGGAAAAACTTTTTTTTTTTTTTTAAACAAATCTTATTGCACCTCTAGTTATTGAAGAAGGTGATATCAGGGCTTTATTACCAAACCAACTCAACTACAAATTTTCTCTACACCATCAGGCTTCAGCTCATCAAGGTGCAGTCAGTGTGACTGGTAGGACATAGCTTTTGCAAACGTCCCAGACTGAGAATTTTACCCCTTTGTTCAGCGATGGCAAAGACCTGCTACAAACAATGAAAACGCTGCACCTCCTCCCCCTTATGTCCAAGGAAGCTGCTGCCTGGAAGGTTAGAGAGGCTCTTCCAAGGCACGTCTATTGACGTGCAAGTCCTTCAGGTTTGAGGCACCGTAACCACGCTCACCTCACCTTTTTTCTGATGCTCGCTCAGCTGTTATTAGAGCTAAGAGCTCACATCTCTGTCCCCGCTCAGAAAGGCACAGCATGAAGCTCTCGGGGGTCCCAGCCCCGCTATGGCAGGCAGGCGGCAGCCCGGTGCCTCTGGCTGGGAGCTCCGGGAGCTCCGCAGACCTGCCGGGGCTGGCGGCAAGCAGGACCAGGGGACACCCCTTGCTTGCACCAAACTCGGGTTATTCTGCTTCTACGCTCCCTGTGCCAGCTCATCTACTGGAGCCCAGCCACACTGCTAAGACATGCACATGTCCTCAGTCTCGCTGGGGCTTTCTTTAAGGGATTATCACCAACAAAACAAAACACCATGGAGGTGTCTTACCTGTCCTTTTTCAACGGCTCTCTCCCAGCCAGGCTGATCAGATTTGGAAAGCTGCTAAATGCATAACAATTTTATTGTCAAGTCTCAAAATTCAAGCTGTGACATCCAACGGGATTTCCTTCATTTTCCTGTATACACAGTCTTCACAGTAACACGGCTTCGAGGCTAGCTACAAAACTTCCTTGAAGTATAGATATTGACATTTCCTTGAGAGAAAACCAGTTACAGTGTTAAAGGCTCCTTCTGACCTTACAGCCAGAAAACAAGGACCAAGCTGCCAAGCACAGCTTCTCCTCTTTATAACGCTGAAATAGGTCTCGGTTGGCCCAACTGCTAAGACAAACAGTCCTTCTTCATTTTCAAATGCAATGAGTCAAAGCACTCTGTAAAGTCAGAGGGAGCACGGGGGTGAACTGGCTGTGCTCAGCCCATTTCACTGCTCTGCTGGCTGATCAAAGGATGCTACTGCACAGAACTGCTTTGTTACCTGCCCCAAATGGCTGTCGACTCTCCCAAAGACACAGGCACTGTCATATTGCTGTTACAAGTGCACGTGTTCAACCTCCACAAGGAATAAACATCAGCTAAGAAAACCAGGGGCATCCACCACAGTCCTCTCAGTTTGGATCTGAACCAAACGCGGCTCTTGGAGAAGTTGTAAAACAAGTGAAATTGTAGACACGCTGCTCCTCAGCCACGCTTTTCCACTTGCCCAGCTATGGGGCAGGAATCGAGGTCTCTGCAGAGCACTTCGAGCCAAGTGCTCTCTGCCATCTGCGGCCGGGCCCTGCCTCATCCGCAAAGCGCCCCGTGACAGCAGACCCTGCCAAAAGGCAGCGCTGGCAGAAAGAAACCATAATCGCTACCCTGTCCTCTTAAATTTCAACACTGATTTTCACTCTTGCTCCAGAGCTAAATAGAATACAATTTAGATACAACAAGATGGATCTCTCTAATTCAGAGCTTTCTCTCTGCAGGCAAAATGCCCAACGGACACACCGTTAACAAACCACCACATCCCTGTAAAAGCCTCTCCTGCTTCAGAAACCTTCGTGGCAGCACATCCATGCGATTTGGCATTTCATTCCAAGAAATAATTCTCCCTCTTGCTCTGCTTCCCTTTCTAGACCAGGACTACACGGAGCACTCACTCAGCTGGGTTTCCATCACAGAGAAGCACCTGAGGCGCACGCGGGGCAGCTGCCGCCCTGCAGCACTCACCAGCTCCCTTCACAGATAGCGGACGGCAGCTCAGTCCGATGCAAGTCTGAGGAACTGCCAGGCTGTTATCTTACGGTGACCGTTTTCAGATATCCTCTTTCCCCAGTAAAAACCACTGTCAAATAAATTCACCAGACCTCTTCCCTGCTAGAGCTGGAAGCTGAAGCCATTCACAGAGCAGAGCAAGCCCCTGTCTTCGGCATACTGAAGGGACAGCTTGAAATGCATCTACACTTGCACCTGCTGAAGGGATTTGCCATAGCATAAGCAGTTCCATGATAATATTTATCTCTGCACTGTCACTCAAGAAATAAATCATTCAATCCAAAACCCATGCACAGCTAGAACCCTGTTATTGCATCTCAAGCACAGAGAGTCAAGAACAAGTAAGGCCCACACTGACCTCGCTTCCTTCAAAACACGTATTTAAATAGAGAAAAATCCGAGTGCCATAATGGAGAAATGAAATACCAACCCCCAGCTGTCCTTCACCCCATTATCAGTGGACAGACTCACACACAAGAGCACTGACTGCTCTGTGGCTGGGACAGGAGCGACCCCACGGTGGGCAACGAGACCCCAGAGCCGCGGTGCTGCCGCAGGTCAGCGCTGTGCTGCTCCCGGATCCATCACGCCCCACCCAGCACTGCACACAGCAGCTGGCTTCCACGTGTCCACTCCAGAGTCCTGAGGAGCACAAACACACTGCAAATGACAAAAGCGAGCAAGCGGCGCGAGCCTTGGAAGCCGTCCTGCCAGCGCCTCTCGGTCCCCACGCAGCCATCCTGCCGAGTGCCTCCGCACGCTGCAGACTAAAAGGCAGTGCCACATGGTGCAGAGAACTCCTCTTCGCCCCAGAACTGCTACCTCCATTGTCACACATGTCCAAACCACTCTGGTAAATGAGCTGTCACAGAGCTATATATAAATGCCATGAGGAGCAGAGCGGGAACGGTGCAGTATGTGTTTTTAGCAAAGGAAAGGAGGCAGCGCAGCACAGCGTTAATCCTGGCTGATGGGAGTGCCGCCCTACCCAAATCAGTGTCGGGTGGCAAAACTCCAAAGAACAGTCAGTCAGGTCCTCGTCCTTAATGATTATTATCCTAATTATTGAATGAATTTATCCTTTAGTATTACCCTAACAGCTACACAGTAATAGATGTTAATTATGCAGTTTTAAAGGCTTCCAATGCAATTCAATACTTTCTCTCTCTCCCCTACAGATGCTACTTCACTTTCAAAAAGCCTGGAACAGACCCAAGTTTCTCAAAAACGCTACCTTGCCAGTGCTTCGGCATTGCCCAAGCTTTGAACATAGCCCAGCAGCTCTTTTCAGTCTGCTTGCCAGCTTCATACATTCCTTATTAACCCCAGCTACTATTGTCCTTCACTTTTATTTAGTGCTATTGAGAGCAGAAGGCATATACAGCCTACGAGCAACCACTCAAGCACAGCACATCAAGTGATGGATTGGCACTGTGGGAACAAGGATTTTAGTTGCTTTATTTTGACTAGCATAAAACAACCCTTCTCCCCCCAGAAATGCTTAAGGCAGAGGCTTCAATGTTTGAGAGCATCTGGAAGGACAGGCTAGAAATACTTGATCCATAAAGGCCCGTGGTCAGGATTTTAAAAGTTTGGGGGGAGTTAGAAATAAATACCTGATATCACGAGAGGGCTTTTCAAACACATGCAAGCATGTGAGGTACCTAACTCTCATGGGCAAACTTGGTGGTGAAAGTTAGATTTCTCCAGGCATTTTGCTGCTGTTATCTTCAGGCAAGTGGTACCTGTGTCAGTAAAGAAGCGCAGAAAACAAGCTAGGGGGAAAGGGCCATGACTGTGACCTGCATTTTAAACCAGAGTACCTTTCCCTGAGCCCTCCTGAACAGACAAAGCTTTAGCACACACTGTAGGTCCCTATGCACTGCCTGTACAAAGCACCTAATAAATACGCTATGAAACCAGGGCATACCCTCGTAGTTCAGTGCATGCCCATTTTGCACCTACTTCAGTTTGGCTGCACCACCACTGAAAGCATTCCACCAGCCACAGGGGGGATTTGGTTTTCATCCCTGGTAGGACCCATCCAGCAGCTCCAAGGTCACTGGACCTCAAGTGGAAGGAGTGAGGGTACATGGATGGGGGCAGCAGGCTGCAGCCTGACAGCAACAGGCACAGTGTGAAGCATCACCTGAATTTACTGCGCAATAAAATGACACGGTAACTGCTTTTGTTTAGTAAAATCTTCCTGAAACAACAAAGGCAGCAAATTCTATGTTAAGAAAGCAGAAGCAAGTAACACGTACTCTGAGGAGCAGATTCTGCACTGAGTAGGACCCAGCTGGGATGCTCCAACATAGATCTATCCCATTAACACAGACGAGACTAGCTTTTTTCTTTGTATATACACACACACACACACACAATTATGTATGTGTGTTAGAATTTGGCCCTTAGAGCCCCATCTGGTTAAAGAATTGTAGGTTTTCACAGGAGCAAATTTTGCAGTACTTACTCAGTGACTGTTCTCTAGGTGTTTGAGCCTCAGTCGCACGAGACAAAGCTACTATATACTGAAGAACAAGCCCTTCAGAGAAAAAAAACAATCATATGAAAGGTTTTCAAATGCTTGACTCAAAAATCCTACTGCAAGCAGTTTGTGGTTTTTAGCATGGACTATCACAGGCAGATGGAATCAGCAAACCATACTTTAGACATTAGTAGTCTGAGTAAGACATTTGCTTCTGTGAAACTATATTCCACTCTTCTCTCCCCACAAACCACCCAGGATGGGGAGTCCTGACTGTTCTTCCTACTTGGATCCCATTTTTTCCTGGCATTCTCTCTGCTGCCCCTGAAACACTTATTATTGCGACCACGCTTCCAGCCATGGAACGCTGGATGGGGTTGCCTTCAGGGTTTTGCAAATACTGTTCTTCAGACAGAAGATACCGAGCTTGAATCTCCTGCAAGGCAGAGCTGGGAGATACAAGGGGCGTATATTTGCGTAAATGCCTTCACCCAGTACATCAGAGACCTTATTCTATCAATCAAATTGAATGCAGCACAGACAGCAACGGCTGCCCCGAACAAATAACAGGAACAGGGCAAAGTACTGTGAATCCTATACAACAAAGCTGTGTGGCTTAACTTACTGCCAGCACAAGGTATGCAAATGCAAGCAGAAAAATGGAGAAAACCCCCGCTTGGACCACGAGAGCTTCCTGCCTTGGGAACAGCCTTAGAAATCCACCTAGGTTGCAGCAAAAGGTCTGCCTTTGCAGGAAGCTGGCATTATCCCATGAAAAGTACCCAGGAAACAGAGGATGTAGTGTGGCTTTGTTCTGGGATCACAGCAGCCAAGCTGTGTTTCAGGGACTATCATGAGATCTAGGCCTGTGATTTTTTAAACATCAGCCAGGCCTGCACGGTCTATCTTCTCTGGTTCCTAGTGCCTGTCATTTCTGTTTCAGCAATGATAATCAGTGATAATGAAAATGAAGGATAAAAAGCACAAGTGATATCTAGAGCTTAAGGTCTTCTTCCTTAGAACATTTTCACAACTTCTCTCTTGTTCTCTCCTTGCCATTTCAAATTTCACAAAAACGGTGTTTTGTAGCACTGAAACACTGCAGATCTCACACTGCAATGAGTGGCACATGCTTTTTATTTTTCTGTTGTTCTTCAGAATAACAGCTTAGATTAGCCATTCTTATGTTATAATACTTCAGCGTGTATGCAGGGAGTTGCTGCTGTAATGTCACACAAGCAAATCTAAAAACATTAAAAAGGCAGATTTTCAGCCTGCTTTACAACTCCACAAAACATGTTGGATGGATTAGCCTATTTCAACCTTTTTGCAGGCTCTTACTCTCGTTGATTTATTCTCAACACACATAGTAACCCCTTTTAAATGTGTTGCAGACCTTGTAAATTCTTTGCTTATCCCTGTGGAACTCAGCAAGAACTGCAGACGCTGTCAGTGGACCTTCACAGCCTACAGGTACAGCACAAACTCAGCAAGGCCTCAGACATCCTCTGTGGTCCTTTAAGGTCTGTGGTCATTGTTAAAGCTCGCAGTTACTGCCTGCGGAGTTCGGAAGGTTCACAGGTACAGTCCTCACACCCCCCATCCCAGCATTTTATGCTTCTCCATTTCCTACACAAAAAACCATCTCTACCATTCCTAAAAGGCATTTTCCTTCCTAGCCAAAATGCACGTGGCATACTGTCTGTGCTCTGGGAAAGAGCAACCTCAGAACAGGATTCCTTTTCCCAGAAACCTTTCCTCAGATTTCAAGCATTTGTAGATTGCTTACAAGTCTTTTTTTTTTCTTCCCAACCACCCTTCTTTCATCATAGAAAGGGATTTTATTTGTATTCACTTTAGTAATAGCAATCTGTCAACAGCTGGAACTGTGCATGTCCTGAAAGCAATCTCCTGGAAACGAGTGAAAGTTAAACAGTGAAATCTTCCTTGGAAAAAAGCTAAGTCCACCTTCATTGCTCTAAAAAACAAAACAAAAATCAGATCTTTCAAACAAAACTTAAAAACCTACCTTAGTCATCTGTTAGTCTTCATGATTAAATTTGTTCCAAGCAATCAAAAGAAGAATCCCGTCTTTCCACTTTTCAAAAACCCTTGGAACAGCTTTCTATATATTCCCACCTCTTCTTAAGAGCTAATAACCTGGATTAATTTTCTGAGATCTCTAAGTAGAAGAAAAGCTGAATAGAGACTTTAAAAAACCCCTCTGAACCTCACACAAAGCTTGTGTTTCACAAGCTGACTTGCAGCAGAAATGTGTCACAAACACATCTCAAAATTTTTTTTAAACTTTATTTGGGAAGGTTTTGCAAAAGAGTCATCAAACAATAATTCTCTTTACACCACTAAAATTATACTTACAGATGGGAAAGAGTGGGATAGAATTTCCTTAGTGTAAATGCCGAATTGTAGTCTGCCAAACACAGCTAAGGCTGAGCTGGATACTTTAAAAGTCTAATGTTCAAAAGCTTTGGGTTTGTTGTCTGCTACAGAGCGAAATAACAAAATAAATGTCTTTTTTATGGACCACACAACACACAGATTGTATCTGCATACAGTCCAAATTGGGCAAGGCACAGTAGTACAATGTGTTCGATCCCAGAGCCAGGCTTTTCAGCTTATTTCTCTAAAGTTTGTAATCTAAAGTTGCCAGGATGGCCAAATGCCCTTGCTTTTCACCACACTCTCTTGTTTTTGCAACAAATCACAACTATCTTAAAGCTTTTAAATTTATACAGATTTAGCCCTAATTAACAGAATTATTTTTCTCTGTGCCCACATGAGAAATCAAGGAGACTTGCAAGCTGTTGCAGTAGGCTGAACACCAATGTTAGTAGCATATCCAAAGGGCAAGCAAAGTAAAATTTGTTTTATAGGCTTTTTTTCCTCCCTCCTTCAGTATTTTTGGCCTGATACAAACGCATCTTGCCAAAATCTCTCCCCACTGCACTATCATTCCATGAGCTATTTCACACCTCCCATTTAATTCGAATGTGGAGCCAAATCCATCCAGACACCGCTGGTATCCAGCGTGTGACAGAATGGAATCTTTCCCTGGACATTAGGAGAGGCCACGAGATGTCAGGGGTGAAGTATCTCCACGGTAGAAATGATACTCAGCTGTGCAGCTCCTTCCATGCCTTTCCCTTCATTGAATCCAGATGCCACACGTTTCTCAGCTTTGTAAGGATCTGAGAGGCAGGGACAGACTAACACGAGAGATGAATCACAAACTCGGGGTGTGGAGAAACCCTAGATAGTCGGATTACTAAACGAAAAGGTGGCTGGTTCTGTGCCCATCCTTTAAAGTGATAAGGCCAACTCCCAGTGCTTTCATTTTAGTTGAGTAAAACACTGAAAAAGAAAGTAACAACTCAGCAGCTGGGCACGATTCACAGCCTCTGGATCTACTGGGCAGCAGCTCAGTTAGGTCTGCCTGCAAAGTAGCATCTGCCTTGGGCAAGGCAAAGAACTCACCACACTGTCCCCGGAGAAATCAGATCTCCACTGTAGTCTCAGAAACATACCCGAGAAGCACCTGAGGGTCTGCCAGAAGTGTCAGACCAACTGCTGGACAGCTGGGCTCACTTCCATCACGGCACCATCTGTGCCTCACGCTGGCTTTCTGCAACTCCGGAGGCTTGCTCCTGCGCTTACGTGTTCTGCAGGGTTTAAAAACACAACTATACCTGAGGGTGTCCTGGTAATCTTTAAAGAAGTCAGTAAGGTAGGCAGGAAGATCAGAAGTGGTGTGCTCCGAGGCTAGGGTACAGTGGCTCTAAAGCAACGGACGGTTTTGAAGTGCCAGTACATTCTAAAGCCCAACTGAAACAGTCAGTCAGGCACAAATTTAAAGTTCAACTGTAAAGAGCACTTTGAATGAAGTCCCAAACATGCGAGGACCCAAAATACATGGAAATTTAAATTTCCTTGAGTCCCTAGAAAAATCCCACTGTAAGTCACCATGCTGCTCTTGGCTGGGACACAGACACGGGTCCCCCATTACATTTTGCAGCGCTGCCTGTTGGCCTGGACTCCTTTTCTAAAAAATGATTATATTTACGAAACTGGCCACAGCTCAGTCAGAGCAGTACTAGCAAATTGGCCAACCACAGGCAATTTTAGGAGATGTTCGCTCTCAGCCTCTCCTCCCTCTCTGAAGAGCAGCACTTGTATACGCACGTATAGACACACGTGTCTGTGAGTGCTCTTGCACCGTAAGCCCTGACAACAGAGAAGAATTATTCCACGCGTTTCTATCACGTTAAATACACATTGCTGCAGCTCAGCTTGTGCCAAGCTTCACCTTCAAACTGGAGCAAAATGCTTTGCTCCTCAGCTCTCTTTGAACACACCACAGCAGCGTGCACCTGGAGTAATGCAGAGGAGCAACTTCACTGCAAATTCCCAGCCTGTCTGTGTGGTAACGGCACTGTGCTGCACGGTGTGACAGCAAACGCTCCCTTACCCCGCACAGCTCAGCGCAGACAACACAGGCATGCCTGCTCCATCCACTTCATTTTAGTACCTGAGAAATGTCAGCAGAACCAGAACAAGAGCTTCAAAGACAGAGACAGACCCCACAGTAATTCCCATTAATGTTCGGGATAAATTGCTGAGATGTGTGCTCACGAAGTGCTGAGATGAATCAAGAAAAGGACTGCTACGCTGAGACCAGGAAACAACCTCAAAGGCATTAACTCCCAATTGAGTTTACCAGTGCAATAGGTCTCCCACAAACAACAATTTTCTTTGGTATATTAAAATATGATAACCCAGTATGTAGCATTTTACAGAGTCACTATCCCTGCACTAGCAGATGGGATCTGTGGTACAAGGCAGCAGATTTATTTGCCCAAAGCATTTTGGTACCACGGTAGCAGAGGCAGCGAAAGAATTTCATGTCAGCCTTCTGGAGACATTTCTGGGAACGGATCCGGAGTCCCCAGCTCCTGGCTCCCAGCAGCATGCCTTAACCGACAGGAATACTGGCGGGCAGTCTCGCTCACGTATTTCCTCTGTTTACATCCCTGGTGTGTCGGCGTGCGCTCCCCCACGACTGGCAGGCACACGCACGCCACCTGAACATGCCTGCTTGTGTCCCTGGGCTAATCGTGTGGCTCTGCACAAATTGCAGCCGGGATTATTTGCTTAACTGATTCGTTTTTCTCCCCTTGATGTTCCCTTTGTTTCCTTAAAATTAGCCGGTCACAGCACCACAGACAGCATCCTTCTGAGGACTGAGCTAGTGGAGAAGTGGGAAAAAATCCACACACTGCAGAGAAGTGCCATATCAAAATATTATGAGGCTGTCACTAAACATAGCGCAACACAGGCTGCAAAACAAGGTGGGGGGAGAAAACGTGGCATTTACCTGGCACGAGATCTGTACAAGGTAGACCAGCTCCTTGGATTCGCAGCCGTTCCTCGTCACTTCATTCTGTTCCTCCGGGAGCGAGAGCTACACCAAGGCAGGGGGTGGGGAGAAGAGGGAGAGAGAAAGACAGGTCAGTGAGCCAGCCATGGAATAATGCACGAAGCACAACAGTCACATCAACTTGCTGCAAGACATGCTGAGTATCAGGGAACCAGGGAAACGCTCGTCTGTCTGGAGTTGTCAGGTAGAAACCATTCAGCATTCGTGCCTTGCACAGACCCTCTAATGTCATCGGGTTTTGGCATCTCCCCTGACAGTTTAAAAATAAAAATATGGTACAAAAATAAAACAATCAGAGGAAGGCAAACTGTTCAAGGCAGGGATTAAACCTCTCGCTTAGAAGTCTGCAAATTAATTGTTCACTGAAAATATCTCCATAAATATTCATGTATCAGATAACAGTGATCCCCTCCAATTTTATTCATTTTTTATTTTGTATGTTCAGGCAGACGTTGGATAATAAAACACATATCCTAATTCCAGTGCTGTCAAGCAATTTACCACAACAGAGAGTTTTATGGTGCCATTCATCAGATGCAAAGAGTCATTAAATACAACACCAGGACGTGCTTTTCTCAGAGCGGTGAGAGGAGATTTAACCACGTCCTTCCTGTACACACAGAGCCACAAGTCCTCTGCTGGCCCTGCTGCTCCCAGGGGTCTTCATGTCCTGCACTTCCAGGGGCTTAAGTTTAATGATCTTCACCCAAAAGTGAAGTTACAAATTGATCCTATGCAAATTAAGACCGTTTGCAAAACAAATCAACAAAACAAACGTCTTCCGAAAAGCTGTTTTAAGGAGAGGAGATCCTTCAGCAGGGCAGAAAGAGCAGAGGCACATGAGCAGGATGAGGCCTCAGCCCCTCAGCACCCAGCTGTCGCTGCTCTCCTGACCCCCAGTGGGATGGGCATTTGTGGAAGTGTTTTTTGGTGAGCAAATAACAACTTTCCATCAAAGGATTTGTAACAGAAGCACAGTTTGCACTTTCAGTCTAAACTGGACCTAACTGGGGTCATTTCAGAACATTTAAGCTCACTGAAGCTGCTTTTTACTTAGTAGGATATAGAAAGTTTTAAAACGCCGTGCAAGTTCTTCAGGATGAATCCACTCGGTGTCACCTCTGTTTGGACACTAGTTCACCCCGTCACAAGTCACCTCTCCAGAACACGCATGGAGCGTCTCCCTCAACCACTCTTGCAGCTCTTCTTGTACCAACCACTTCCTTAGCACACTCTTTATTTTTTTCAGCTTCTGGGCAGCCTTTCGGTTCCACCAAGGGAGAATTTATCTCCCCTTTGGAGAGAACTTTCTTCCCTAAAGCTTTTCAGTGAAAACTTTGAGACTTTTACACACGCTCACATCCCCTTGCAGCTGGTGTGCAGCACAGCCCTGGAGATAAACCTTTCAAACTGCTTCAGAGGATCTGTAACACGGTGAGCTTACTTACCCTAAAAGATCACATTCCAGAAGGAGACAATTTTAAAGATTTGTAAGACTGACTTTTCTATGTGTGTAGCACTACGTGGCCTGCTGCCATAAACGTGATTAAACACAATTATTTATTTCTGCACTGCACATTCCCCACCACTTTATCATCATTCTTTGCTATCAAATTTCATATTTCACGTGCTACTATATTTTCAAACTAACAGTCAAAGAAAAACAAAAAAACAAAGCACGCAGTTAAAGGAAAGCTAATACATGGCTGGAAATATTTTCCACGTGTGTCAGGTTCCAGGGAGCTCCAGTTCAATTAAAAGCGGGTTTCCTACTCAAGGAGAAAAGTTTCCATCCTTTAATCTCCCCACTGCTTATTTAGAGTACATACACCTACTCTGTCCGCCCACAACGAAATTTCAGGCCTTGCCTTCCTTAAAGTTCACCAGTGCTAAAGCGCATCCCGAGGGCTGCACATCGCTTCTCGGCCTCTGCCTACCTGCAAAGCCAGGCCGTGAAATCGGCGACACACAACTGCAGCAGCTCCCCGGGCACACACAAGGCTTGATTCTGTGCAACACGAGACGGGGTAGAAAAAGGTACGGGTCGAGTTAAGACAAAGGTTGAGTTGCATCACCTTTCCTCTCGCATATTGCTGCCATTTACACCAGTTTGGACTCGTGTCAAGCCAAGTCCACACACGATCTCTCCAGAAATAGAAAGTGAATCATCCGTAGGCGTGAGGTCCCTGCGTGTAGGAGGACTAGGTTACAGCAAACTCAGATCATTTTCCATTTGAAAGAGCATACCTACCTGAGGATTAACCGGCTGATTTATATTCATTGACTTTACACCCACGCGGTTAGCTTTCATTTTAATGCTTCTGAAATTCCCCGTTTAGACAGATTCCGGGACTAACATGTGCTGCTTGTGCTACAGCAGAGAATGGCTCAGCCCACTTGGAGGCCTCAGCAGCTGGGCAGCTCTCCTCTGAACTTCTCTGGTCTACTGGGATTGTGCTGGTTCCTGTGGCAGTAAAATGCCAGGGAAGGAGCCAGGCACTGTGGTAAGCTGCACCGATTCCTACTGCCCCAAGGGTCCCCTGCTAGTGCACAGCTTCATCGCGGGCTGCTTGTCAAGGGGCCTCCCCTGCAGCATCGCACCCGGGCACCCGCAGACACCTCCCCGGGGCATCTGGCTGCAGGGGAGATGCTCTGACACCAGGCAGCAGCCAGCCCGACCAGCACAGCTCCCTGGATTCCGACGAGAGGGAGCAAGTCATTCCCTCGAGCCATTTACGTGACATCCCGGCACACGTCTCACAAAACGAGCTCCTAGGCTGTTTTACATGTCCTGTAAAACAAATAAAAAATGCCTGCACAGGGGCTGCAATAATCTGCATAACATTATCAACCAGTACAGTGTTTTTGTTCCCAAGTCCCAGGGTGACACGATGGGTCAATTCCTTAGTAATTTCTCTCGCTAATCTGCCCATGGTTAGAAGTGGTATTTTAAACCCATTGTATCGCCCTACATATACGGAAGTGTCTTGTTTCAGAGAAAAGCTGTAAGAGCTCAGTGACTGCCCCTCTTCCTGCAGCCAGTCTCATGACTGCTGAGGGACAGAGAGCAGAATTGTGCACACAGGGAAATCTGCTGGGTTTGTCTTGTAATGTAACTATCCTCGCAGCAAAATACCCTGCAAGATTCACTTATGCTCCCTGCTCCGATGTGGCCTAATTTTTATTTTGATATACATTAATGCTGTTCCAAAATCATCGATACCACGATATTTAAAAGCCTTTCCTCCTGCAGTGTATCTTACAAACAAGACATCCTACAAAGGACAGATGCATCTGGTACCATAAAATTTATGTCAAGGTATCATTCAAATTTTCCTTTACATGGCTAAAGACAACCTGTGAGTCTTCACTCTGCCTTTCTGTATAGACCACCAAAGAACTGATGTGCTAAATCCTGGAGCGGGTGAGGAACTCTTCCTGTTCCTGCAAAAGCACACGCTGTCACTTTGTGCTGCTGACCAGTAAGAGCTGTAGTGATGCCTGATGCAATGAACAACGGGTAACTGCCCAACAACGGGAACAATAATAAACCAAAGAGCAGCAAAGATTTCCAAGAGCAGGACACAGCTGAAGAAGCGATCACAACCTCACTGTACCCATCCACTCTGAAATAGCAAGTTTCACAATTTTGTCTTCCAACTTAAAAAGAAGTTACATACCTTGTTCATACAGAATTTTGCCAAAAAAGAGCAGTGCTTGCTAACCAAGACTTTACTGATAGTATTTACAGGCAGGACTAGCTTCAAAATGCTTCTAGTTCATGTGGTCTTCCCACTGTCTGAGAAAAAGCAGCTCATCTCCAGTAAGCCAGCAGATAAAGACAGCGATTACAGGAGTCTCCTGCAGGGATGATTTATTGGTCACTCCTCTCGCAGAGATAAACGACACCACAGCAAACAGGAGGGGAAGCTAGTTATGACATGGCACATGCAGACATCTTACTGAAAAGCTTGGTAGTTTTACCGAGCACAGCTCTGTGCCTGTGCGTTTACCTCCCAGAGCAGCAGGAACAAAACAAACGCCCTCTCCTGTCCTCTCGAAAGTGGCTTTGGAGTTCCCTTCTGCTCTCCCTCCAAGAATAATCCTCGCATCAAACTCTGGCAGATCTGTGCTCGGAGCAAAGCAGCAGGTGTTTTAAAGCCTCATTTGTTTGTTTGGAGCCCCACAACTTCAAACCTGCTGTGAACCTGTGCGGGACCTGCCATGCTCCCCACACAGGGACTGAAAAAGGAAGGGCTAGTGACTGAGGGCAGGATGTGAATTAGAACAGAGGCAGCTTTTGAGAGGCCCTGTTTCATGAGCATGTGTCATCACAGGCAGAAAAGTAATGAAAATACAGCTTTGAGATTCATGCAATCATTTTTACGCTTTATACCACAACTGTGGGCTCTTCTCGAACTACAAAAACTTTAAAAAATGATTTTAAGGAAGAGCACTACATAAATCTGCTGCTGAGGCTAGGGCTGTTGGTACCAAATTCAAGTGCCAAATCCTGCCCAGGTAAGAGCTGGCGTTGCTTTGCAAGGTGAATGGGGCTGTGTCTGCTCCTCCCAGCCATCCCCTGACCCCCAGATGCCACAGGAAGCTCACTTAGGTAGCTTTGGCTTTAATTTCCCCGTTTCCCAAGGGATGCTAACTCCATCATCCAGCTCTCCCGCTGAAAGGATAATTTGTGCAAGGCTTGGGAAACAGACTTGATTCGTCTGCGAAGCTTATTTATTTCAGCTTCTACTTCATAAAGCCACGAACACTTGCTCTTGATCTCCCTCACACACATCTCAGCAAGTGAACAGCGCGTGGCCGCTGGCAGAGCGCCGGCGCGCAGAACAGCACATACTTACAGAAAAGGTTACAAGGGCTCTGGCAAAGCTGTCCACGCCTGTGGTAACTAACACCATGAACTTGCCTCGCTTCCAGTCACATAAATCATTTTGCACAGTGCTGTTGTCTGAAGCTTAAAATCTTACTTGAAGCTAAGAAAAAAAATAAAAACTAAGCAGAAAGAGAGTTACGGTTAGTATTCAGTGTTGGAGGCATTAAATAGTTAACAATTAATTACAGAATGAAGATTATAGGCTAGGAAAATATGGTTCTTCCTCCCTTCAAGTCTTCTCCCTCCTTGCAAACAGAGAGAGCAGAGACTTTCCTGCCACGCTCCAGCCCTGCCGCCCCGCCGCGCTTTGGGCAAGGCAGCCCTCTGGGGCCAGCCCCGTGTCGGAGGTGTGAGCCCACGCTGACCCTCGGAAGGCCACTAGAGCGAGCAGCACAGGCCTATGGATAACTCTCACGTCCTCTTGAAGTCGACCTCAGTACTCCACACAGCATCTCTCAAGTTCTTATCTAAATTCCCGAGAAATTGCTGCGCTGATTGGGAGCCAGCAGGCAGCCCCAAACCCTCCAGCTCCTGCCTTGCTGTATTTGCACACCGGTGACTGGCTCTTGCAAAAACTTTTAGTGACACTGGTGGTACAGAATCACCACACTATAAAGCCTCGGGGAGCGAGTACCAGGTTTTTGAGCAAAATGTAAGCACAACCACACATATCCATTACCAGGCCTGAGCCGGCAGACACATTTCTGGCATCTCGGAGCGAGATACGGACAGAAACATGCCTGTCCCTGACCCCGAGCAGCAGGTGCAGCTCCTGACACATTCCTGAATGCGCAGTGCTGCCTCTCTTCTGTTTGGATCTGCACGCATGAAGTGCACTACATCCTTTATTGCCATACAACCTGCGGTGAAGCAACAGACAAAGCATACCTACCTGTGCACGACATAATGCAAATCATGTGAAAAATGCATTTCATGGCCCATCAAAGTAACTCCAGACATACACCGAATACAACTGCTCTCTCCAGACTCAGGAAAACCTGCAAGGCTTCATAATATTAAAGTTACTAGAAGTTTGCAAGCTTCCTTAGCAGACCCAGCCCTCGCACTGCCTGCAGTGCGCGACCTGCCCGGCTGTGCTCCCTGAGCAGCGCCCAGCGCAGCGGTCCGGGGGCGAGGGAGAGGTCTCAGTGAGCCGAGCTGCCTGGCACGGGATGGTGTGATGGGGCGGATGGCCATGAACCAGCCTCACAGGCAAGAGAAACTTCAACAGGTTTCATCCCAAACATGGCGCACATCTGTAGGAACGTCGAGGAGAGATGGCAAGGATGATGAAGAGCTGACTGTCGCCAGGAGCTTGAAGTCAGTGGAAAGGCTGATGCTTTTCCTGGCAGAGGATGTGTCATTGTTCCAAGGAAACCTGGTAATCTTTTTACGTTTTTCCAAGATGGAATTTAAGGTTAACTCCCTGGCAAAAGCAGCCAGACACATGCAACTGAAATTGCTGCTGCTCAAACTCAGCCATAGCAAAAGCTCATTACGTTTGCAAACCCCTGTTACATTCGATGATTTTTTCTGACAATACTAGCGATGGACCTTTTTTTCTTTCTAAACCACCACGCTTCTAATGTCTCCTTGATGCCTGTCCTCTCGTTAATTTACGATGTTTGTGCAATTAAGCAAATCAGACGAGAGAAAAACCACAGGTCATCTTGCCACCTTTATGCATCGCTTTGGAATGTATGTACTGGGTGAAAAGTACATCTGATGGCCAAGAGCAAGAAATATGAGGCTGATTTTCCTGTGAAATATTTCTCTATTTTAAAAAAAAAATAATCTAGGGCCCAAATATCCTTGGGACAAATACTTGGGAAGTTAAATGCCTTAACACTGTTCAAACCTAAAGCTGTAGACACATCACAGGAAAAGCCTTTTACTGCCTGCCTCAGCTCTAGTCTCCTACCAGACAATACCTTCACTACCTTTCAAATTGCCCTAGCGATTCAAACACCACTTCATTTTCATTTAGCAGAACCCATTACTTACATCAGTTTATCTTGCAATGGGGCACCTTCAAAACCTATTTTTTGATATATTTGAAGGTATTATTTTACAGTATTTGAAAATGCAGGTTGGCAACTCTTTTTGCACAGGGAAACATTCTCTAATTCCTCTGACAGCAAAAATGTATTTATCTGGCCATTTTCCCCCTCTCTCCAGAATTTATCTTGCTAAATGTACTAATTTTACCCCCACACGGTTTCCCCATCTTCTCCTGTTTTATCTTTTTCATTACCAAATTGTGGCTTCAGAGCAGCAAAGAACATTTCCAACAGAGCAGCTTCTATATCTGAGCACAAATATTCAGAACTAATGATGAAAGTAAAGACAAGGAAGAAATGTTTAAAGAATATCTCTATATCTGAACTCCATTTATTTACTGCTCTTTGAAATCATCCCTTCGAAACCTCAGAAGAGGCACCTAAGAGCAACAAAAATCAAACAGAGCTCAACAAGACAAGAACAAGAGGCATCTCCTGTAATGCCACAGATTACTTCTCCGAGCTAAGAGCAGTGTGACAAAATCACCCACAGCACCTCTGATGTGCACGGAGCACGGCGCATTGCACACCACCTCCAGACGATCCCCGCATTGCTGCAGGCCTGCCAGAACTGTGATCTGCGCCCGGGTGAAAGGCATGCAGCCAAGCTCTGCCAGGGTGGCTGAATTTCCACGTCACGTTCGTAAAGCACGTATGATCAAACTGTGTATAAGCATCGCATAGATTAATTCTGGCCACCTAAGTGTGCTAATATTGGCACTGAGGTTCACTGACTAATTCAGCTTGATGTTTGTATGCAGAATTAAACTCAAATGCTCCTCTGCAGTAAATAGGCATAACGTTCCCATGAACATATCCTATTTTTTCCCCATGGATTGAGCAGAGTAAAAGAGAAGACATCATTGCAATGTGTCAGGAGGACTCTAGCAATAAAAGTGGTATTAAATGCTGGCTTAAATTCTCCTTCTAGCAGACAAGTTCCCATCAACTCACAGGTGTACTCAGAAGGACTAATTTTACATAAATATAAGCACCAAGTAAATTTAAAAGGTTATGGGAAGTGTATTTTGCCTGTAGTTACTTTGAGAACTATTTTAAGCTTGCAAATTACATGAGACAGTTTTTCATTTGGAAGCGTGATTATTCAACAGTCAGCACCCCTTCAACTCAGCCTCACCTTCAAGACTAATAAATCCTACTGTCGCTTATAAATATGCACAGCTAGAGAAAAGGGCAGATACTTACCCCACAGCAGGATCTCTGAGGTGCTTGAATCATGCTGGATGTCATAACAACTCCATATGTGCCATGCAAGCACCAGATCCGGTCTCTTTTGGGGTTATTTTGTTATTTCATTTTCAACATAAGCTTCCAATGAGGTCATGCGTGCACACTGCGTATCTCGCTGTGCTTCTGAAAGAGGCTGTGACACCCCTCGAGTTGCTTTGCAAATCAAAAACTATTGTGGAGGATAACTTTAAAGATAGAGGGGAGCGTGCAGGGGACGCCTGCTGACTAGGACATGTGAAAAACAGAGCTCATTTGGCGTTTTTAGCTGCCGCAACTTTTTAAATACACTTCCACCTGAACTCTCTCGCAAGTGGCTGGCAAGTGGCATCATCTTAACACGGCAGAGAAGAGGAGCATCTCTTGAGAACTAATTGTTCTCGGATTTGGCATCTTAGAGGCTGACTCCAGAATGCAATGCTGGGTAAAGGTTATTAAGGCCGTTCACACACTGAAGCTTGAAGATTTTTGCTAGTGGCATGTCTTTGGAGCAGGAAAGTGCACTTAATCAGGCAAAGCAGAGGAATAGCCCCAGTAGATGTTGGATAGAAAAACACAGGGTGCCTATGTGCAAGCAGCAGCCAGCTTCAGACTGAAATTCAACTGCTTTTAGCACTGACTAGAGTTACCAGCATCAGTCTGACAGGTGTTGATTTCCATTATGCTACTCGAGCTGAGAAGGAAGAATTTGTTTTCTTGGTGATGAGAACCTCCTTGGGTTACAACACAGTGCTCACCAGGTGCACGTCCAGAAGCAGCCCCTTGTCAGGAAGAATTTGCAAAGCTGCAACATACGGGGGATGTAGTGCTCTTGTAACTTCATGCCAGGAAAGACACCGCTGCAAATACAGCAGCTTCAGACCTGATAGCTTTCAGTTTCCCACAGCAACCAGTGCAAGACAGTTCGACCCTGAGTACTAACGGCAGCCAATTAGACAGAAAGTAAAAGATAAGGCAGATTAAGAACTACTAATGAACTAAGCCGGCAATATAAAATAAAAATGAAACCGGACAAAAAACTTGTCCTGAGCCACATTTCTGTTACACGCAGCAAGAGGAGATGGAAGGCAGTTCCTGGCTACTTCCCAGTCCTGCGTGCAGTTTTGGGGAGGGGGGCCTCTCCGTGCCATGCCAGAGTGCTGCTGTAGTGCTGCTCTCAGACACCAAGCACAGTGGGATCCAGTTTGTGCTCCTGTGAAGAAGAATCCAAGACTAACCTTGACAGAATTGCACTCCTACTGCAGTTAGAAATGTGTGACTTCAAAAGAGTTTACTTTCGGTCCCTGATCCCAGGTTGAGCTGCCAGTGCAGGCAGCTTAGGTGTATGCTGCTGGAGTTTGTTGTTTTAATTCTCACGCCAAATATATCTGATGCCTGAGCTTGTTGAGACAAACAATCTCATAGAATTGTATCAGAGATACTTTTCCCAGATTTTCATGTATTAAGTTGCAAATGTTTTCTCCTGTGGTCTCACCCGTTTATTTCCTCCAAGTGTGTAAGAAGGTCAATCTTCATAAGCAATGAAATATTCACAAAAACTTCTGAGATGCAACCATGAGGGACTCCATTAGGCAAAAAACTACTTCTTAGGGTCTGAAAACAGAGTGTTTTCATGAAGTTAAAATACCAGATGCTATTAAAAACAAACTAACAAACATCCTCCTTGATGCAGCTGCATGCAGAGAAGTGCTTCAGGAACTCAGCAACTGGCAAAGAGGCACAACATCCTGCAACGCTCCATAAGTTGAATTTGCCACCTGTGGGTTTTCTGGCTGGAATTTGGTAGGTTTGGGTTTTGTCTTTAAAGCCCTATAGGAACTGACAATTAAGAAATTTCCTTACTCCATGTATTCTAGGTAATAGAGATAATGCTCATCGGAGAAACTAGACCCAAAACGTTAAGTTAGAGAGAGAACTTTCTACATTACAGTCACCAGACTGAAAACTGCTTTTCACCTTACTTGGTTGAAATCTGGATGTTCTGGTTCCTTGGTATGAAGCAGAATCTCACTGGTAATAAAATTTGGGAAGAGATGGGAGAAAAACAGAGCTACTACCAGATATGCTTCACAGGTTTCTTTCCTATGTGGGTATTTGTTTTTTCACTTCCATGCTAACCTCATTTTCTCCTCTTTTCTTGTGGGGGGCACTACTCCTAGTGCCTGGGGTTCCAAAAAACACAACAAAAATGCCACTAAGCAGTGGCTCTCAAACAAACATTTGCCATGGGTGCAGGGTTCCTGTACTCTGCCAGACTTGTAACAGGGTAATAAGCTACACGTGGCAGCCACATGCAAAGTCCCGCATTCAGTAACTGCGGCCACAGCTGGGGAATCACTGCCAGAACCTATCAGAGTACGGAAGGGCGCAGGCAATCGTGTTCCTTCTGCAAACTCATCCTCAAGAGAGCTTATTAGGTGCTACTCAATACTCCAGGCGCCGGGGTGAGAGCGGCCCTGGAGCACACGTACTCTCCTGCACAGCCATGTGCTTCGGGGATCAGGCACTAGAAGGTAAATGAGCAGAATCTGTCCCTGACCCCATCTACTCCTTCTGACCACCAACAGACACACCATGGGATAGGACACAAGGGAAGAAGCAGTTTGCTAGTGCACCTATGATGGAAACCAAAACCACGGCTACTCCAAGGACAGCTCGCCGGGCAAGCCTGGCCTCAGAAACACGAGCGCATCTGGTTCCAGCAAATACAGAGCCTCCATTATGGCATGCTGTTGATTAAACGGTTGTTTTGTTGCTCGGAGAAAGCAGCACATGCCACTTTGACAGCCACAGGAGGAGGGAGCGATGTCTTGCTGCACGGTCTCAGCATTTTCACGGAGCGGCTGAAGCACTGAGCCCTCCAGGCACCCCTGCCCCAGCCGGGTGGAGAAAAGCAGCCATCAGGATACTGCCTGCGGGCCCCGTGTAGCTTCCTGCACAGACGTCAGGGCTCACAGGGAAAGGAGAGAGAGCAACAACTGCAGTGCGGCCAAAAGGAAATTAAAATAATCTGGAGGTACACGAGTCATCTCTTTCAATTTTCCATAAAACAATGTATCGCGTAAGTGAAGCATTTCCTTAGTAAAAGCAATCGCAAGGACATGTTAAATGGCTAAGGGTAGAGGTTCCTATTAATATTACACTGCTGACAAAACGTAATTACAAACATTGCAGCAATTCCTGGCACAGATACCTCCAGGTACGATAAAGCAGGGCCAAGCAGAGGGGGTTGGTTTGGTTTTGATGTAAGAAGAGTTTGAACACATCTTTGAGCATCTTTATGGAAAGGCCCTTTCAGAGTGCATCGTGCAAACAGCATTTCTGGACCAGGCAGAGGACTCTGAATTCCTCATCGATTTCAGACTTCTGAGGTTTGATGAGCTGCATGGTATTTGTTAGGAGTTTGTCTCCTAGAGCTCCAGAGCGTATCAGGTTGTTCCCTGCCAATTCACAGCTTTTAAAATGTGAAACATAAGAAAGAAGGAGAGGAAGGAAGGGAAGGGATGGAAAGAAGGGAAGGAGGAAGCAGAAAACCACAGCTACTCACAGAATTGTGTTGTAAGGGATCAGCAGGAGTAAAAAAAACCTGCCCAAGTCAAGTAGATAGACTCCAAACAATGAATTTAAATCTCACAGTTACTGCATTTTGCATGTGGAAAGCACTGCCATGCGAACAGTCCAGCATTTTGAAAGCAGCCAGTCCGAATGCCTCCCTACCCTACTCCGGCTGCTCAGCCCCATACACGTAAATAAAACACAAGAAAGCTCTCCGCTTCTTTGACTTATGGCAACTACGAAGCTCACATTTTTAGGAACGTAGATGCTTTATCACCAGCTCTTACTTGTCACACTAACCACAAGCTCAAGTGAAAGGTGTCACTCAGCCTGACAGCTAACAGAGATCACAAATGAACGTAAAGAGATGCCCTTAGTCACATATGCAAATCGGGGAGCAAGCAACAAAAGGCTCATTGGGCCATGTGAAAAGCGACGAGCAAAGATAGGCAGGAAATAGGAAGTGGGTTAAGTCCAACTCTCCTACACAGGAGGCAGGAGAGCTGAGGCAGCACAAAGGGAGAAGTTACGACACATCCCAAGGGCTCACATCCACTTGCCTTTTCCAAGGGGAGGTGCAAGGGTAACTCGCCGAGTTATTCTGCAGGGCTCTTGAAGATGCTTTGCACCGATCTGCACTGCCTGTCTAGAGCCTGGAGTAGCCCTGAGCTGCCCGTGGCAGGAATTTTAGAGGTAGGCATGTGGACAAAGTCATTCCTAGAAAGTCCGGATAGCAAATGTTGATTTTGTCTCGTTAATAATTCACTGGCTATGAATGAAAAATAATGCATGTAATCTTCTAAAAAGTTATCTGTCTACTGTACACTTCTCTATGGTTCCTGTCAGCACAGCTCTAAGATGAGCGGTAAGTGTCCCTGCACCAAATCATCCAAATCTATGTTTCATATAGGTACGTATCAGTGTCAAAAAGCAACACCTAAATAAAGGGTTATAAAATTCCTTGTGCAAATAAACATTCAGGGCAGATGTGCGTCCTCTTTACCAATAAACATTGCTTGATATTCCAAAGATTATCTTTCAAGGACACATGAAAGATAAAAAGCAAATATATTACAAAATATTTTCATTTTAAAAAGAAATCTTTGGTGAACCTAGCCCCATAAAAAAGGAAGTGTTCTAGGTGTTATCAGCAATACATCTAGCACCATAAAATGCAACACACTCCTTTTTTTTTACTGGCTCTTCATTTCTCTAATTGGTATAAGACTCACTAGAAGTTTAAAAAAAAAAAAAGGATCTGAACATCCATTCACTTTTACTGAGGTCGGAAACCACTACCGGGATGTTTCCCAGCCCCACTCCCAGTTAATTCCTTGTCCCTCATTAATACGTCTTTCAGACTGACTTGCTCAGCGCAAAAATCTTCCAAAAGGCCACAGGTTAATCTCTGGAGGGAGGGCCACAGGTTGCATTATCCTTGTCTTTAAAATCAGTAATGCAAGACAGTCTACACAAAAATGCAAGAAATGCCCCCTTTAAAGGACATCTGATAATTCTGCAAAGCAAACACTGCCTGTGAAGTTGTGATCTGACTCACTCTTTATTGCCACATTAGCATTTGGTGCCATCCTTAAGGCTTTCTTTCAGCTGGTTTTATTTTAGCATTGCTACTACATTGTGCCAGTAAACAAAAAGGATCTTATATCAAGTATAGAGGATCTCTGAAAGGCTGTGTACTACTTACCCCTGCTACAATGATCTATTCTTTCCATGGATGGGATCCCTAGCCAAGGCCTAACAGTTCCAGGTCTCTCCTTCGTTTCCCAGCAGTTAACTGAAAAAACCTTCCAGGCATCGGCTCCGAAATGCCAGAACTCGAGGCTAGCAAAATCAAATTAAACTTCCCACGTTCGGTTCACTCGCTCTCCTCTCTTCCTGGTGCCGCTGCTTCTTCAGCTGAACGTGCCTATGAATAGCATTCGAGAGCTGCCTCCATAGCCCCGTTAGCCGCTTCCACACTGCCCATTTCATGCTCAATTTGCACTGTAGAGAAATCAGCGCTGCTCCTTTCTCTCCCGCTCACTCTCTCATTGGAAAGGTCCCACAAGACAAGCCGTGGAGTTTAACAAGAGCCAAGAGAAACAGAGAGGGAGGGAATGCATGCAGGGATTGTGTTCAGGCGCGGCGCACAAGTCTGCTGCTACGGCTCGGAAGAAAAAAAAATGACAGCAAACTGCCATCACATGCCTGAAACACAGCACAGTTCAGGGCAAGCCGATTCCTCGTCCTTTCGTTTCCACTGGTATCAAACTGCTCAGAGCTAAAGCTCCGTGAAATTCCTCTCAAGTCCCTGGTGCTGTGCAAGCTGCAGATCAGTGCAGGATGTGTGCCCTAGTGCCGAGGTACAACGGCTCTCTGTTCCCTGTACATACTCCCTACAGAAAACAAGCATTCAAACGATGAAAAGTTTGCTGTCAAAATCTTCCCTGTTCAGTTAACAGCCTAAATACGTTAGCTTGTCCAAGGGGTCTATACTACGACCATCGGATGAATGACACCGAAGCATTTGCAAATCAAATTTTGCGGATCATTATCCACTGGCAGGATTTTACCACTCAGCGCCTGAGCACCGATAACCCCAGCAAGGAGATCGCCCCCTCCGCTCAGCCTCAGCGCCGGGCACGATGCTAAGCGTGCGTGGCAATTTCAGCACTCCGAGAGCCACCAGTTCTGCTGAACACCACACCACGTAACACTGCTCCTGCCATTTCACAGCACTTTGGCTAGCCCAGGATACTGAGGTCTAGTCCTTTCTGCTCAGAAAGAGGCGTTTGCAACTTACTGACCACGTCAGGGGTTCTTATTTTTAGCCAGCCTGCCCTTGCCTGGCATTTATCTCCCCACTGAAGGGAGGGAACACAATCAGCTCCCTCACATCTGTACTTTTGAACTCCCTTATTAAAATAGAAATCTTAATATCGGACAGTTTCTTAGCACAACCTCATGCCTTTATTACCATGTTTGGTCAAATTCTCGTTTACCTTTGCAGCCCAGCTCAGGGAAGTTGCACCACTTCCACAACAGGGCTAAGTCAGTACTTGGAAGCTGGCGGGCTACTGCGAGTGCCTTCATCTTCCAGGAGCCAGCAGCAGGTCTTACCCTGAATAGCCAGAAGTCTATTTCAGTGCTGTATTGCAGTACTTGATTTTTTTACTCTAGATGGTGCTCTGTTTGAAAGAGCTACTTTGCTCTTTCTTTTTGCTTGGGACGTTACAGCCAGTCTCAGGGACGGGCTGGCCGGCACAAAAATGACAGAAAATCGTCACGTAAGCATCTAGCGGTGTTGACACAGCGATGTTCCGTTACCTTCATGCATTAGGAATTTCCCATAAGTTCACATTTTAAGTGTAACACCGCAGAGTGCAGATTTTAAACAAACTCTCTTCTTGCACACTTTTCGTATTTATTTCTCTAACAAGTAGAGTCTATGATGCAGGAGGATGACAGAATTACCTCACTCCAGTGCTGATACCTGTCCTGCTGCCTGTGTGCAATTCTCCCATTTTTCCCTGTTTGTTGCCCGTGATGGCAACAAACATTAATCCATTTTCCACACCTGCTTGCCCATGTGGAAATGTAACCATTACACTGGAAAACTCAGCTGAAGGTGCTGCTGGTGGCTGTATTTTCAAGTATGACAAGTTGGCAGAATTGACAAGATTGCTTCTCATACACCTAAATGCATGACACCATGGTGTACTTTAATGGCACCAAGAAAATACATGAGGGAATGAAGGAAGTCAGTGCCTTTAAATACTAAAGCCTAAGCCACCTCACAGCAGCCCTGTTTTGTGCAAAACTGGGTAGTAGTAACCAGCAAGCAGCAGCCTTCCAGTTTTGCACTCTCTTCATTGCCTCTCAGGCCATCTGAAAGCTGAGTCCCAATTCCCTCTTGCACCTGGTCTTCTCTGATAAAATCAGACAGCAATTCCTGACACAGACTTGGTGCCTCCAATGATGTGCAGACTCGTCTGCCACTGGCACAAAGAGGTTATAGAAAGTGACAATGAAGAAAATTTCTTCTGAGGTGAGAAGCGTATTTGCTAAGGCAAAGAGCATCCTGAAATGACCTGTAAAATGCAACAGAGCAACGTGTGAACAGTTGTCTGTACTGCTCATTTGCTTGTATTTCCCTAACTAGTAGCATATATCATTCATAAGTACACGGAGCTGAAAAGGATGCTACTAGTATAAGACAAGGCTGATTATAAACTTTGTTTCCCTTTTAAAACTGTCTATGCTCCTTGTTTGCGAGTACCAGATAGCAGGAAAAAGAAACACCAGTAAATAACCAAAATGTTCTTTTTTCCCCTCAACTGACAAAGCCTATTTTATCCAGCTGCAAGTTCAACTATTCTCTAAATTGACTTTGTTAAATGAAATCACTGCTCTCATCCTGACAAACAACATGCAGTTCTCAACTGTGCAAGCCAAGTATGTAGGTTACAAGCCCGACTGTATGTCAGATGCTGAAATTTAGATATTGTTTTGTAAGAAGCAACAGCATAATTTCACATGCTGTTGTGCAGTAAATCTGTGTCTTTCACGGAGACTGCTGATGCTGACAGAAACCCTACTACGCACTAGGTTTATACCCATCTCTGTACAGCAACTCCCACGTGGATGTCCTGGGGTACCAAGGCACGTGCACCCAAGTGTATGCACAGAGTCTTACATCACATAGCCAGTCTCTCCTTGTCCCATCTTCTGCTCCTTCTGGCAGGTTACGGGTTATGAGTGAGGGAAACTGTAAAGGAAAGAAGGGGTAAATCTCATGACCTGAAGCTAAGGAGGCTGCTTCTTCCTCTCCAGAGGAATAATGAAAAAGTTTCCTTGAACCTGCCTCAGCTCTTTGCTGCAGAAATCACCATCCTTGTTCCAACAGAACCAATCCCCAAGCAACATCATCAAAATCCCCAAGTTTCCCAGGAACCCAAATCAAATTGCTGTCGAACAACAGAGGGAATTACCCAGAAGTGACACAACAGGTTTTGCCGAGACATCTCCTACTACCACCTACAGCACAACCCAAATAAGTATTTGCTCTCCCTGCTGCCCCACCAAGCTGCATTGACCAGTTAACTGAAAATCTCCCTGGCTGCAGACCAAGCTCTGCTTCCGACACCAATTCCCATAAAATTGTGGTGCCCACCATTTAAGAACTAGGAGCCAAAAAGAAAAACCCAGTCTGTCTCCAAAGGAAACCACCTTTAGTCACTGGTTAATTGACCCTGGTGACTGTAATAGCAGACATTTGGAAATAGGCACTTTGATACACAAAGCACACATGCCCGCTCTTGTGTGTTATTCGTTACACCACAGGCTATGCGCAAAAAGGGAAAAGTAAATATTTTCCACATTACTGTTCAAAGCAAAACTAATTCAATGTAATGATTGGTTTCCATAGCCACTTTTGGTATTTCTGAAATACAGTAACTTCAGGGTTCGGGTAGGATGCTGGCATGTTTGGGATGTTTTTTAAAAAATGCCACTGACCTTCCACCTATCTGCAAAGTAGCATTTTCCCAAGTTCACAGCCAAACTGAGGCATATCAAACACTATGAATGGCTCCAGTTTTGTTGTTGTTGTTTGGCTCTGTACTGATTAACACATGTAAATAAAGGCAGCTGGTGTTACCTCTCTCTATTTCCATTTCACACCCTATTAAAGTCTGATTTCACAATCAATTGAAACCAAAATGAGATTATTCAGAAATTTTTACCGCGCCGAGGTTTAGTCATTCATTACCTGGGGAGGCACAGACCCCCTCCTGGCAGTATTTAGAATTAAATATTGGATATCACATTTTGGATATCACACAGCGATACCAACACTGGTGCTGGACCAGGACGTGTCTGCAAGTGCATCGCTGCTGTTACACACTTGTCGGAACAAGAGAGGGAAGGATTCCTCCGTCTCGCTGACAGAAAAGCCGTGTTTTAATACGAGCAGAATTTAAAAGAGCCAACCAGGGGATCAAAATGCAAAGGAAGAACGACAGCACAAGGGATGAAGTCACATTTTTCCTGCATTAGATCCATCAACAACAGGCCCAAAGACCAAAGAAGTCAGATCCAAACGGCTTCCAGGTGGGCAGGGTTTGCACAGATTCGTAATGACAGTTCTTGAGTAATGAAAGTGCAACGGTAAAACACACTGGATATAACACCTATCAACCACTGGACATGTTCTAAATGACAAAAAATAATTCCAGATGTGATTTAAGAAACACACAAACAATACAAAATCAGCTTATGACCACAGAATGAGCTGACGGATGAGCAGATGATGAGGACGCGCAAATTACCACTGTTTCTCCTGCCCTTTTCTACCCCCCAGCCTCACCTCACTCCAAAAACGCCAAACAATTGTAAAGATGAGACTTTTGAAAAGCGACAGCTCATGGCACACAAGTATTGCTACAGGCATCTCTCCCCACGCACAGCTGCAGCTGTTTGGAGCCGCCTGGAGCTGGAAGCAAGGAGATGACGACCGCGGCCACCGGCCTGCGAAGCAGGAGAAGCCTGAACGCCCTCTGCACGCTAGGTGGCATCGCACCACAAATTACGGTGGGATTCCGCAATGATTCGGGTTCTAAGAAAAATGAGCAAAATCATCTCCCGGCTCATGAGCCCCGTCCTTCTGAAGGACGGCTCGGCACGGCATCGCGCATTTCCAGGGCCAAGACAATGGGGACGGCTCCGTGTGAGGAACCAGCCACTTGGCGGGGCCAGGCAAAAACAAGGAGACCCTTCAATTGAAGGGGCTTGCTTATTTATTTATTTATTCAAAAGAAAAGTGGCTTTACCACAGAACAAAGCCTCCTTTCGTTCCCTGGCTACTGCTGGACAGAACGGGGCCCTTACTTCGGCCGCTGCCCGTCGCTGTGCCCAAAGCCAGCGCTGCCCTCAGTGCCCGGGGCTGGCCCCGGCCGGGGCTGCCGGAACAGAAAAGCCTCTGGAAGGGGCCAGGAGCAGGATTGCTTCACACTCTTCGCCCATCATTTTTAAACAGGCTCATTTTATATGCTGGCAACACATGTTAAGGGTAGAAACCAAGTAGAAGCTCTAACGTGGGCTTGTTTAAGCTTATTGAGAAACGCCTTCATCCGCGGTCAAAAAAAGAGTAAGCCAGTGAATATAATTTTTTTTTTTACAGCTCTGTAAGATACATATACGTTTTATCTTCCTGCATACGGCATTTCATAAAACTGCTGACTTTCAAGGAAAGTGCATTAAAATCCCGGAGTTAGTTATGACTGCCTCTTCTGCTCGGAGCTCCAGAATCCATTAAATGCTGTGGGAGGTCAGTGACAGTTTTAGTCAGACTCTACTTTTCCATTTGCTGGAAACAAGCATATTATTCCTCTGAGAGAACTGAAAATTGATACAGTCCTGTCATTGCAGGCTATTAGTCTCTTGCTCACTTGCTTTTTCTTTTTTCTCCCCCACTAAATCAATATTCACTTTTTTTTTCCCACACTGATAATAATCAGTCACTGGAAAAAATGCCTTAAATACCTGAAATCTCCTCAGGAGTTCTGGGAGAGGAGAAAGAACAATAAAAGCAGCCCCAAAAGCAATCATTCTGATGGGAGGAAGAGTGCTGTGGCAACAAGAAGCCCAATTTGCTTAATCTAGCCATTGATCCTGTCTCACTGCCACAGCTTTTTCTCTTACTCGGAGTGCAGAGAGGTTTGTACTGTGATTTCTCACCTTCTCTCATCCAAACAGAGCATTCATTTTGTTTTTAATACATAGGCCAAATGGAGAAGTGGGCTGGGCTGGGTAACATCCCTTATTTTCCATTTACAGAGCAGCAGTAAGAAATGCATAAATAAGCCCGATTGCACAAAAATACTTCCACTGCAAATTTCGTCATCAAAAACTTATGCAAAAGGAAGAACAAACATGTCAGTGGGTAATAAGGCACCATCAAAACTTGTCTAAAAGCTTGGGAAACAGACTGTAGGCAAAACCAAACAAGTTTTGCACATCACATTTACGCAAACCACATCTTTCCAAGCACAGATCTGCAGGACTAGGCTCAAGACAGAAAAGCTACAAGGGGGAGAAATCAGTGTAACTACAACCACATCTGAGAATTGCTTCCCCAGGAAAAGCATTATTTATTATCTGGCTAAATACCAACCTCTCTTGCTGACAAGAGGAGCAGCAAATGAAGGAAAATAATCTCCCCTTAGCTGGAGGAGGAAGCGATAAAAGCTGAGGGGAAGCTTATTCTATTTCCTCCCATGACCCCAGAAGTGGGAAAGATCAACAACCACTCATCTTTACCAACCCGGCCGTGTGAAACCCGGTGCGTTTGGCATTTACTGTGCCTCCGCCCCCAGTTTTACATGAAGGTTACTCTACAACTACAGGACTCCCAGAGCTTTCAAATTAAGCCCATGACCTTTAGCTACTTGCTCATTTCTTTGCTTAACTTCAGTTTGGAAGCATGAGGGTGCGCACACAATTTTTGTGCATACATGCATGTGTGAGAAAGGATGTTTTAAAATTTCACATCTTAAATCCTCCCCTCTCCTTTTTTTTTTTTAATGAAGAAAACGAAAGCCCGTGTTCCACAGCTGGGTGCAGAGGCGCAGTGCACAACTCCCATATGTTTTAGATCACCACAGGCATTTCTATACAAAAACTTGAGCAAGTGCTAAAGCGTATAATAGACTAGATGGAAGTATTTCCTCTCACCTACTCCTTTCTGGGAAAGGGGAGCTGGAAAATGACCAGCAGAGATACATGGACTAATTGATTTTCTGAAAAAGGAAAATTTTGCTAGGAAAAAAAAGACAAAAACTTCCCCCTTTAGCCAGATGTTGCATAAAAAACTTCAGCCAGACTAAAAATATCTGGCTTTAACATGAAACTCCAAGGGGAATCACGATGCCTGTATTTATTGCACCTCTCCTTCTCTTCAAGTGCAAACACAACCATGTGCATGGTTCTTGTTTTCTGCTGTTCACACACCTGCCCTGGTTTCCTACCACTCCAAAACGGAGATGCTAAAACCTTGATAGAGGTCCACATGGGTACAGATCTGTAGGTACCATTATTCCAACAAGACACACGAATGCCGTAAAGCCAGCGGGTTGTTTTACTGTTATCTCAACCAAATCAATGATGAAAATCTGTAAGAAGAGTCTGAAAATTAGATGTTTCATCTAAGGTCAACATAACCCGTGCTCAGAAAGTGCCTACCACTTCATCCATAGGGTTTCGGCCTCAATAATTCTGGCAAAAGGCACTACTCAGCAGACAGAAAGCTGGTATAATGCAGTCATTAAAATGAAATAGGTGACACTACTGTCATCCATTTTCAGTTCTGAAAATAATGAGTTGGAAAAAAGATTGAGATAATCATGTTAAAGTCTTAAGCAATTATGTGAGAAACTCAAGTTTCTTTAAACAAACAGATTTCTTCACTCTCTTTGAGAAAGGCTTGAAGATACATGTGCACCCTTATGGCAGACAAATGCCTAGCTAATAATGAGACTTACTTTGAAATTCCCACAACTTTTAATCTAATTATATGATTGGGTTTGATATTATTTCTTGGAGACACTGCTTTAGAAGGACTGGAGCTTTCAGCCCAGGAAAAGCAAACACATTACACTGCACTGAAAAACAGCCCATCCTCTTAAGTATTAATTGCAACCTTATGGCTAACAAAAAGCAAGAGAAATTTTTTATTCTGGGCCTTGTATAAAGATGGATTCCTGCTAAATAGACAAGCTTCACTAGGAAGTGAAGCTCTTAGTTCACTAAATAAGCCCTGCCCAGTAAGGGCTTACTTACATCGAGGTCAAACAGACTGTCCTCGTGAGTAAAGCACTGACTGCAGGAGAGGTGCCAGGCAAGTAAGAGAAATCCTCTCCTGCTGTCCTGAGGCTGTCCCCAGCGCTGCTGAGGCACCTCAGAGATCTGGCAGGTGGGGAGGAACTGCACAATCCAGGCCCAACTGAAAACCAGCGTGTGATAACAGAAATACAGATGGCATCATGAAGCACAACAGCAGGGTGCAAGCCAGCCTTCGACATTTCATGTCACTCGAGACCATGACCACTTCAATGCTGTTTTTTTCCCAGCGGTTATATGAAATGGATTGCAAACGCACGGAGTGGCCAACTGGAAATTGTGAAGCTGTATTTTCCAGACTGGAAGTACACACAGGAATTACCCCATTACTTGCCTGCCGCTGATTATTTATGTCATGAGGCAAAGCAGTACATCGCATGCATTTCCAAAATCCCAGGGGAGGAAGAAAAATGCTTTTGCAGATAAAAGAATGCACCTTCTGGATGTTGACTCGGTGAAGGGCAGCAAGGACAGTAAAGCAAAATGCCTTCTATCCATGGTATTACAGAAATAACCTTGGAAAAGCTCAATAAATAGGATTATTTTTATTTTTATGAAATGTTTCATAAAACTTATCTTGTGGACATTTTTTGTTTGTTTGTTTGTTTTTGATCCATGTCTCAAAACCTTAATCGGCTGTCTCCAAGAGAGTAAACTTCAAGAGTTACAACTACAAGAAAACTCCATAAAAGTTCTTGGATCTAAAAACCACACATTTTCACTTTAGAAAACTCTACTAAAATGCCAGAGGCAGAAGATAAGGCAACAAAGATTTGAAAAGAAAATTTTAACCTTTAAATTTCCCAGATGACAGATCAGGGAAGGTGGTCTTTGAACAACTTAGGTCACGCTGGAACCAGGTCTACACCTTGCAGGCTCCACCTCAGATCTCCCCATTGGAATCGTGGAGCTGGGCTTCCAGTTCTGCATTTAAGCATTTAACTGCACTCTCCAAAGAGAAAAGCTTTTGGTTTAACTCTGCCACTGTGTACCCTACTCTCTGAAAGCTCCTAAGAAGTTTGCTCTTCTGGCACACTTGTTCTCTGGATTTCTGCAGACCTCCAGGAGATGGGCTGTTATGATTCAGCTCTGCCTGACGTTGATGAAGACAACCACGAGGATAAGAATAATAGCGTCAACCGCTCCGATACGGCATCCCTGAGGCCACCCAGCAATGCAGGTGACTCGATTCCTCCCAGCGGGTGACGCGATGCTCATCGCGATGCTCATCGCCCCGTGGCAGCCAGAGGTGAGTGGTTAGTGATGACAATGACAGGCTGCTGTCCTCGCATGGAAAGCACTGCCACGTGCAGGAGAGCAAGGAGCAGAGCAATTCCAGGAGACAGCCCCCCACAGCTCCATACTGTGGACAAACGAAGAATTCAAAGTCTTATTTCACTGTATTATCCTGGCAGTTCAGTTAAGCTTTGTACGAAGAACTTCTGAGTTTCCAAAAGAAAACAATGAATTGTCAGCAACTGGGAGTAGAACAAACACTCACCTACAGAAAGCTCTGATGCAATAGCTTGTCTAAATGAGCACACACAAGGTGTAAAATGCTACAGGCCTTCCCAATAACTCAGACTGTCTACAGCCACTGAAGTGAGCATATTTAAAAGAACAAATTTCTGTCTGGGGAACACTGAGTGTGCACACGCAGCACACCTGACAGCGCAGGACTTATGTGTAATCCATGCTGTAGCCCTTTTGGATTTCAAGGACATGTTACAGCAGCACTGAGATTTAGTATTATTGATGCAGATATAGTTTGTTTTATAGTGGTGGTTTTAGCCTTAATCTGATCATAGCAACTTGCAAGACAAATACACTCCTAACTGTAGCAGAAAGCGTAGTACATCACCACATCCAAAGTGATTTTCAAAGGAAAACTAAAAAACTCATCCATTTGATACACAAGAATTGTAAGAGTACATTGGTAATTGGTTGTTAAAAATGGAAGTCTTCCCCCTCTCCATTTTTTTTTTTTAATCTAATAGAAAATTGAAACATTATTTTTTTCAGGACTGTCTCTAGAAGAGCCAACAAATGACCCAAGTTCTTCATCTTTACGACATTAGTTAGGCACAAGTTAAACCAAGCTGAGATGGGAAAGCAACACTTGACTCTTGAAAACAAAACAAATACTTTAGGTTTGGTTTTAAATCAAAACATCCTACACAAACCTGGCAGAGATGACGACCTCACTGAAGGCTTTCTTTCAATTAAAGGATAAAAAAAAAAAAAAAAAGTTTAACAAACTCTGACAGCACCATTGAAACTTTTGTTAAAATCAGTTCAGAACACACTTTGCTTCTCAGCTATTCCTAAGCAACCAGAGAAATGACAGATGGATTCAGGAAATTAATATACAACAGTCTTGGGGGAAAGGGGAGAAACAAGCAAAGGAACACCTATTTTAACATAATTCAAATTTCACTGCTTGTAGGAATTGTTTCATCTGCATCTTACAAAGCATCCAAACCAAAGGAGACTCAAAATACATCACATGAAAATGCCACATAAACTAACCCTGAAAAACAGCCTAGCAAAAAAAAAGTTTTAGAGGAGACGTGCAGCAGCATATTTACTAAGAGTGCAGCCTGACCTCAGGAATTGCAACTTTCGTTACCCAACGTGGATTTATTCTTGATCACGGCTCCCCTTTGGAACACCCCGGCAGTTCAAAAGCACCTCAGAGCAGTACAGATTTAACTGCAGAGTAAACTTAATGCACGTGAGAAGGAACACTGTGAGCACAAATGCCTTTGGCATCTGACTTTCACCCTTCTTCATGGGACAAGACTTGCAAAGGCAGATGGAGATTTTGATTTTGTCTAAGACCCGAAAAGGAAGCAATGAGAAGAAGATCGTGCTCATCTTTTTCCTAAAGAACAACACCAGAGCTAAGTGCCCCCCATTGGTTATATCAGGACCCGGGGAACTTCTGACTTCCTTGGCCATCATGCCCACTGCACAACGGTGCTGGAGTACTAGATAAGAAATGGTGTAGAAGGAAGAGCATCATTTACTGAAATTGCCAAGATCAGGGCCAAAACAAGAAGTTTCCAGGTCAAATACTGACCAACCCCAGCACTGCTTTACCTGACTTTTGAAAAGATCACAACCAAAGTTGTGGCCATAATTAGGTAAGTTCCTAATTAACAGACTTCAAAAATCAGTTGCAATTACAAGCTCCTATTATTTTTTGGTCTCTCTGGGCGTGAATAATAATTATGCGTAATTAATCTTAAAAATATCTCACTGCACACGAAGAGCTCCCAGCAGCACAGCAGGCAACGAAGGACAAGGCACCAGCTCAGAGGTAAAAAAAGGCTTGGAGTTCTCTCTTGTTAAAAAAAGAATGGGGCAGTATGAGACCTGCTTTTAATTGAAGTTTTTCTGTTTAAAAGTTTCTACTTAAGTTACTCTTGAGAAGTCTTGAAGTCTGAGGCAACCTTCCTCTTCTCTAAAAAAGCAAAAATCAAGCAGACAAACCCCTTAAAGTAGTAAACAAATATCATTCATACGATCAGAAGTTACCAACGTGGGTCTTCTCCCACAGCAACCAAATTCAGAATAAAATCCTCTATTTTCCCTTTAGAACACAAACCAACAAAGACCCCACAGCACATTATTGGCGCTTGCTTGCAGTGAACAAGAGTTTATCTTCCTTTTTTTAATGTAGAATTCTAGGATTTGTTTTTTTCTTTAAAACCTGAAAATAGCCTAACGTTTTACCTGGTTTTTTTATGGCAGGCTTGAGGGCCTCAGTCATGACTGGCCCGATCCTTTAACTGCTGCCTGAGAGGAGATGCCAGAGGGAGAAACGCGGTATGGCAGAGATGATCCTTTTGTTAATTGTTCATTGGTTTTAGGGGGCAGCAGGCGGGGAGGTGGGCAGGAGCACGTGTGCTCTTCACAGCATGAGCGTGACCAGAGGCATCTGTGCTCGGAGCTCTCCCTTCCTATGACACATCTGAGCGGGAAGTGACTTTACACGTGAAAAGCTATACCTAATGGCAAGCAAACCATAGCACAGATACAGAAATAACGATAATGCAGATCAGTAACAGGAAAAACACAATAATAGTTCAAAAACAAAAAGGCATCCTCATAATCTAAGACCTAGGACATAAAACTCCTTTTCATCTTTGCAGATAATCTTAAAACCTTTTAACAAGCAAAAGATGTCCTTGTCCTTGATGGCTTCACACAGACGTTATTCCGAACAGTGTAGGTATGTATTTCATCCTCTGCACATCTTCAGTCGAGATGATGTCTTTATAACCAATACAATATTTGGACACCTCTAAGCTGCTGGATGTGCTTTCCCACGTCCCGCCACTCGACCAGAACTTGTGTTTGGATCTTTATTAGCAGCCTGCAAACCCTTTAGACTGGAGAGGCAGAAGGAAAATCTTCACAGCTCAGTGAAGGACAAAAACTTCCCTGTGCCCTCTGATTCAGAAGCAATACAAACCAGCTCTAAAGATCTTCTGCTTAGTTTGAACTCTACTTAGTTTAAAGTAACTAGAAAGTGATGGATAAAGGGAGGCTTGGCAGAGCTGGAAGAAATGCAGACCATGTACTGGGGGAAATAAAAACCAGCAGAGCTTTTCCCGGGTGTTCTCAAAGTGCACATCACAGCTCTGGTGCTACTGCTAAAATGCATTAACAATTCAAAACGCGTGCACTAGAGTAAGAGGTCACTTATCCGAGAAAAGTTTCCAAACCCAATCTAACTTTTATTTCATTTTAAAACAGATGGCAAGGCCTGGCATTAAAACAAACCTTGAGCCACAAGAGAAGGTGCGTGGAAGTGGGCTCTGAATCTGGATCTGATGCTTCTCAAGCCTTACACTAGGGCTAAAGGAGCCTGAGCTCCCCTCACCTTAACAAGGCAGCACCCTTGTCCCGATACGACATTTCTTCTTCCATGCAAATCCTTCCTAACCCAAGGCTCCAGTTCCCACTGGCATCCGTGTTCATTCCAGGATTGCTGCACCTATAATTACTGCGGGACTCAGCACATCCACAGTTCGTCAATAATTTAACAGCTTTTGAAAGTAAAATCCTGGACTCACACTGTAAAAATAACAGAAGTTGTTTTGGTTGTTTGAATACTTCAAGCTGGTAAATGGGAACTTGGTCCAAAATCAGTCACTTTAAAGACTGAATGTTTTGACATGTCATATTTGCAATAAATAAGTTTAACACCCAAGCACTGTAAAGAGCAATTACACAGCTGCACTGAATTTCAAGGTAACTCACGAGAATTTTTGTTAGTATCTGAACATAAATTGGCAGGACCAGACAACATCACCTACCCCAGGAATGAGATTTTCTAGAAGGCAACTTGTTTTATAACCATATTTATAAGCTTCATCATTCTTCCAATAGAACAGTATTAATTTTAGGGCAGGTTCATGGATCCTGAACATATATAAAGTATACAGCACTGTATATTTTCATTTCCAACTTCCCATAATACTGGGTTCGCTGGTGTCTATTAAGCAACAGTCTTTCCTCTGAATTATTACTGACATAATTCTGAGCATGATGGTGCCAAAAGCTCGCTCTGCAGTTAGAGGTGCTAGCTCTGACTGCAACTCACAAACCAGTCCCCAGTCATTCAGCAAAACACTTGATGGGGCTTTAATCATTTGCATGCAGACCTAAACAAGCTTCTCATAAAAGCTCCTTCTGGGAAATAAAATATTTGTAAAGAAGAAATTTAACGGGGCAATAGGAGAGGTCTTGCACCTTAAAAATATGTCCCATAGCAAGTCATTTAGTTATTATTAATGGTTCTTTAATTCATATGGTAGAGGGATGGAAAGAAGAAAAAACAGATACTAGAATCAAAGTTTCTTCAGTTACTTTAAAGAGAAATTTAAAAAAGCTACACTTTAGGAGAGTGAGTCTTGAAGAGGAAGTGAAAGCATCATGAGCTTCTTCCTTCAAGTATTTTATAAATAAAATAAAATAAAAACAAACAAACCCAAACCACAAGTGCACTGCTAAACTGCTTCAACATGATGTTTGATGGTAGCATTTAATTTTATGCTGCTTTGCCTGGAAAACAGCAACCTGAATTTGCAGGTTTTGTTGACACAATAGCCAGAAATGAAAAGGCAGAGGAAATAAGGAATTGATATCTCTGGAATCCTCACCAGAGATCAAAGAGTTTTTTGGTATGGATGCCCGGGAGGAAACAGAAGCCTCCATTTTCCGCGCACACACCACGGCAAGGGATAAAATAACACAACTATCAAAGTCTACAAACATGTTTAAATGCCTCCTAGACATTATAATGGTACGCGTGGGTGAGAATATGCGCCTGTGTGCACGCTTACCCATTTAAAACGACAAATCTGTCTGAACCCAGACCCTTGGGAAAGTTTAGGTTCACGGGAAATCTTCTGCACAAATCTGTCTTTGTTGCAAGTAAAACAAACAAGAAAACTTGGGTCTCAGCAGACCTAGAAACATCCTCTGTGGTACACACACAGCTGTATGTGTTGCATTAAGAGTCCTGTCACAGTACAGCAAACATTTTCACATGTAGTATGCAAACACCATTAGTTCAAGTGCTTTCCTCTACATTTTTTTGCCTGGCAGGGTAGACCATCACAGCCTGACAGCAGCGACAAGCTTTTCCTTGAGCACTCAAAGACAACTCTTCCCTGATTTTATAACGAGAGAACAAGCTTGATTTCACCACGCCACATGTTACATTACCGAGAGAAGCAGGTGGGGAAGCAGTGCTGATTTTCCAGGTCTGGAACCCACCTGGAAAGCAGATCACACAAGTAAAGGGGCTCCGCAGAGCTCCCAGACATGGTGGGTCTGGCACCACAGCCACAGCACACCTGGGATGCTCAGATGAATGGGACGAGGGGCAAGGGATCTCCTCGTAAGCAGCCCTCGCCTCCCACCCGCACTTCTCAGCCAGGACACGAAGACAAACACTTATAGCTACAGCTCACAGGCACCCACATTCCACTGGGACGCTAAGCCAATGAATGAATGAAGGAACAGCTTCCTAATTCGCAGCCCAACTTCCTACCCCCAAGCTGCCAACTCTGCCATCAAACCTTGAGATGTGGCCCCCAAGCACAAACGAAACAAACTTCCCTTTTTGTAAGCAGGCACAGTGAACACAACACGGAAATGGTCCAAACTATGTTTGGTGCTGGCATGACAAACCCCCATATATAAAAACACACCCCTGCTTCTAGAAATCCCCGGGGGTCGTATCGACACCAAGTTTCTAGCGGTTAAAACCATACTGGCTCGGCATCCTTGCAGATCTCTGAGTACAATACTAGGCTCATTTTAACGTTTCTCTTGTTAGCAGGACGGCTTTTGTATATAAAACAAAGAGTTTTAATCCTCTTTCAGCCTATGAAACGCTAGTGAAATAGGGATTACTTTTCTGGAGCACATGGATTCCTTTTAAATTTTTAATATATTTTAATTATATGTATAATACAGCTGTTTTTTTTCAAGTCATTAAACCTGAGGGAAGAAAAATTTTCCAACACAACTCTGCTCCAGTTACTAATTAAAACAATTTTTATACAGTTCTGTGACATGCTGCTAAAGATGATTTATGATGGTGGCAAACAGCAGGAGGTCAATGCCTGAGCTAACAGCTGGGCTTATTACGGTCACTTTTAAGACTTACTCATGTCATCAAATAGCCACTATGCACCAGCAAAGGCTAAAAATCCACAAACAAATTTGCTATATTTTCAGTGTTAAATGCAGGGGAAGTAAAAAGTAACCTGGATTCCTGCAGGAGGTCACCGTTTTCAAATGTGAGTGCTAGAAGTCCTCAGCTGCAAAGAAGAGCCAAGTGTGCAGAGACTTCCCTGAAACCATTCTGACCTGCCGGTCCTCAGCACATCGCCTACCTCAAGGTATTTAAGTCTAAGAAAATGCTTATCCCAATTTGCACGGTTATTTTCTGATGTTATAATAAGGCAGAGAAGAAACACACTGGGTGGGCAATGCTCAGACCCTCAGAGCGCCCTCGCTTTGCCATTTGACCCAGCTGGGCTCTGTTCTGGTAAAGCACACCCAGAGGAGACACAAGTCACCCCACACAAATGTTCAAAAGCACCCAGAGGCAAAAGGAGAAAAAAGTAACAACAATACAAATTCAACGGAATTAACAGGTACAATCTCATTTGCTTTTAACAATAATTTGCAGGTCATAGTCTATCCTTCTATTTATATACTTAGATGATGAGCTTAAAATAAAGGACATAAAAATAAATTCCCTTTGATTTCCTTAAAATAAAGGAGGTCTCTTCCAACCTAGACGATTCTGTGATTCTGTGAAATCAGAGAGAACTCATGTAAAGAAAGACTGAGAGGAAAAAAAACCTTTCCTCCCTATGACAGGCAATTCAATAACCAGCCAGGTGAGCAATGGCAGACAAATTACCTTTTGCTTTTTAAAAAAGATAAAACAGATTTATAAAGTCATGATTCTAGTAACCGCCAGCCAAGGGGAGGAAGAAGTGCAGCAAGATCCTGATCCCCTCCTTAGCCCTGAAATTATCTCCTCACATTTTTTTTTAGCAGGTTTTACAGAGTGGTAGACAATTTATGCGAACCCTGCCTGTTGAAGAGAGCTCACTAACAAGGCTAACGGCCAGCAACAACCATAAAACAAGTAGTGTGTGCCAGCAGCTGTAGTGAGGCATTGTGGAGAGAGATCAACGCTTCCACACCTGAAGTCATCCTCCCACTTTAACATCCATGCTGGAAGAAAACCAAACAAGCTGGAATTTCACAGGTGTGATCTTGTTCCAGGGAGGAATTTTTCTGAGTGGCAAGCTGGATGCAAAACCGGGAAGTAGAAGAATCCAAAAACTGAGGTGAACTTACTTGAATATTTTCCTCACTTTTTTGGCATTGAGAAACTTCGCCTAGACACTCCAAATTTTAGAAATCTGTTGATCTTGGCTGTAGACTGTGCCAATTTTCAGGGAGTTGTGGCAGGAATTATTAAGTTAATAAAAGCAGTTTCCACATTATGAACATCGTTTTTTTTCTATACCCGTGTTCTTAAGAGCAGCCCTTGCAACATCTCCCCCTGCCACTTGGAAGGTGATGGTAAAGAAACCATATGGAAAAGGCAGTTGGGAGGAGGGGGCCTTGCTCTGCAGAAGGGGACACAACTTGCCAGAACAAGGGAACGGGCACGGGGGGGAGAGTAACAGCACCCGCAGATGGAAGGCAGGCTAAAAAGGAGCACCACGTAGTATTCAATGTGGTATACATGCCATAACCACTCAGATATTTTTAAAGGCAAAGCAAAACCAAGCAGAATTATTTTTCACAGCATGAATACACAGCAAAAATCAGGCCAGTTTGGGGGATTTTACTATGCTCTTTCATCTTTTCAAGTGAACAAGTCAGGCAGGGAGGACTGCTATTTAATGATTCACTTTTTTAAATAAATACTTTTTTCCTCTTTAAACACTTCACAAATGAGCGGAATAAATGCCTGCAGCTGGTCATGACGGCCAAGATGCTGAAAACTGCCATGCCACGGAAGAGCTGAGGGAACGAACAATCCCTCCTCCACCGACGGCAGTGTGCAGGCTTCATTTCCAATCATGGCTTGAAGGAGATGGGAGCTGTCTGACTCCACACAGACACAGGTCAGGGAGCACTGACATTCCTGTTGCTTCTGGTTGATCTGTGCAGAGATGTTTCGGCCTTTAGTCATGGACAAAACATGTTAAAGCACCCCAGTTAGCTCCAGAGGAGGGCATCTGGGCAGGCTTTCCCAGTTTTGTTTCCTTTGCAATCCATCACAGGAAAAAAAAAATAAATCTGTATGATTAACAGAGACCTTCACAAGCACACTTCCCCTCACCACCCTCTTCCCCGTAGGATTATTAAATAAAAGAAAAAAAGACAAATCACCAAAAGAGGATGACCCCCCAAAACATCTCAACAGACTTTGCTGATAAAAGGCACTAGAAAATTGAACTGCTCTTTGCAACGCTTCTAACTCTTAAGACACAACAGGAAAATGCAATTACAGATGCAAACCACAGCCACCATTGAAATGCAGCCCAGCGTCTTGGCTGGAAGGCTGCAGCTTGCCAAAGGCATTCAAACAGCAAACAATGTGCCGAGCTGCAGCAGGAATTCCTGGCAGCTGATGCCTCCACCAGCGGAAGTGATTCTGCTTCAAATGCTTCCTTTACCACTGATAACACGCTCCTATCACTTGCAATGCCAGGGCTTAACAGATAAGGAGGAGAGGATCTTCCATGCGCCGTAATCCAGTCCTGTTCTGATGGGGTTTTATTTTTAGAAGGCAGCTACACAAACACAACCACAGCGAGACAGAGACCACGCTGTGCAAAGGGGTAAATCCGTGCCAAAGGCAAGATAGCTGAAGCGATATGAATGTGCATTACAGCACTTTCTCTGCTTTACTGATTATTTGCTCCCTGAAAAACCCGTATCATCTGGGAAGCAGAGAGTTCCTCAGTTCTCATATTCCATTACTAAAACCTCCTCAACTGAAGATAATTTGTTAATTGTTTCAAATGAAGACAAAGTCTTTATTCTGGCAGGAAGTAAAGACACTTAAGGAATACCTGACCGCTATTTCTCCTGTTCATATTAAGGCCCACAGAGGGGTTTGGAGGGGGGACTGTTTGGTGCATCAGGAACTGATAGGCTTTTCTGCCTACCTGTACTCTGAAATGTCAGCGTAAGACCTGGAAGAGGCACCGAGGACTTCCAACCCTGTATTTTGGTGCTTAACAACACTAAGATGCCCTGCACAGCAATACCTGCATAAGCAATGTCTACTTTGTGTATTAATTCAATGTTGATGTTCTAGAGACAGGAGAGGCATCACGGATGGACGTTAGCCAAGACCTGTGGAAAGGCAGCAGACCTTAAGAGCGAAGGAAGGCAGCAGAACCGACCTAACCGATGCTGAGTAATCACAGCCTAGCTGTGCCCTAACACCATCTAATGTGGGGGACACAGACCACAGAGGGCTGAACCGCCGTTCTGTTCCTGCAACAAAGCTCTTAAATACTTACCTGGTATCAGACTAAAATAAACGGTCTGTGCAGAACCTGGCTTTTCGTCATAAAGTTAAAATCAATGATACGTGCATGAAAAATAAATGCAGTAATAAATGTAAAGCATTTCAGCAGGATACCAGTGGATTTCTGGCACTGATGCAATTTGTAAAGCCCATCCGGTAACTGCAGCTCTGACAACAGCTACCTTTGTCATGAATACAGCTTTTGCCTGGTAAACCAGAAACTTCCTGCCCATGCAACACGCGCCTTGCTGGCCAGACACAGATAAGGGTAAAATATGTGGCTGTTGAAAGCAGTGTACCAGAACATCTCTGAAGAGAAAAGCGTCCCAAAATGCATCTAGTTTTGTTAGCACAGTGCTAGGAGGAGAACAAATCCCTTTTTACACATCTCAGAAAGTTAATTTCAAACGATCTCATGAGGTGAAATGCCAAGATATTAATACCAATTGCAGCATGAGACCATATTATAAGTGACATAAACGTTACAAAACAATCTGAAATTTGGCCAGGCTGTTAATAGACAGCATTACACAATTACTGACACAGCCAGATAATGCTGCATTTCTGCTATGCAAATTTTTAACAGTGAATAGATTTTGAAAGGAGTTTACACCCACTACCCCCTCAGATGCAACTTGGTAAGTCGCTATTAGGTGCCAAGCTGTCAATTACAAGTCACTTCATCCTACTGCTATTCTCTAGTCTACTTTGTTATCACAAAGGAGCCACCAATGAAAGCCACTTGATTAAAATGTATGAGCCCTATATGGACCTATTTTTAAGTCTGTAAACTAATACTGCTGTTGTATTAATAGCCTGCATTTATTTTGCCATTAATACCGGTCTTCTCCTCCTAAGGAAATACTGTAATGCTCTGTTCTTCCCTATGTCAGGAGCAAAGCTCTGTTCTTCCGGTATTTTTATCCCTATTACAAAGAAACCACACCGTGGGAATCTATCAGGAATCTTGCTTGGAAAAGGGGAAGAACAAGAGGCACGGAGCTGGTATTTAGGGCCCGATTCACCTCGTTTAAGCACTTGTTTGGCTTTAGGCACACAAACAGCAAAGAGCACGTTTGGGTGAGTAAGGCTTCAGTTCTGTGCAGGGCTTCTCAGAGGCAGCAGGGAGGACACACAACTGGCTGCCCCCGACACATCCCACCACCGCAGTGCCTCCCGCGCGGCCGTTGACCATCCTGCTGGCTTTGTGACACAGACACTGAGATAGGACCGAACACCCAGGACTGCTTTTTCTTCCCGTGCTATCCCTCCCCAGGTATTTCAGCCAGACACTGCTCTGGTTACAGCTGCTGGTGTCGTGCTTGTGCCAGGGGGTAACACAGAGCACACCTGAGCAGGGCACGGGAAGCTGCAGACAGCACCAGACTGCACCAGCTCTTGCTTGTGCAAACTGCCCACCAGCACATGCTTGGCAGAGCAACGTGAAGCAAATCTGTAAAGAACATATTCTCGGATTTTTTTTCTGCAATTGGTTTCTCCCTCTTGTGAACACACAACTCAGCACATCAACCATACAGGTACGCACTGCCCTCCTTAAAAGATGCCAAGAAATGCTTAACCCCACAAAATAAATGATCTGTCTTCAAAATCCTTTAAATACTAGCAACATGCAAAGGTTGTAATCTCTCTCCAGCATGCACAGGGCACTGGAGGTCTGCTAATGCGCCCCACCTCTCTGACTGATGGAGAGGAAAACTCAGGATCGCAGAATGCCAAAACCATCCCCGTGTGTACAGAAACCTGCTCAACACCTACTCCACATAAAACCTCTCCCTGAAATGACTGAAAGATCTATGATGTCAACTCAGAAAATTACCAGGAGACAAAAATAGGGATGCAGATTAGTCACACTATTCCTATACACAGGAACTAAAAGCAGCAGAGCTCTGCTTCAGGAGCCTGAGGATTGCTGTGAGTCAGCAGCCAGAGACCTGACAAAGCATTGAGCTCTTTGCTCTGGTGTCCTCCTGAGGCCACTGCTTTGTCTAACTCACCGTGCTTTGGGGACGTCTGGGGATAGTACCTCTCTCCTTCTTTTTTGTTTCGGCCACAATCATTACCTTAACTGCGGAAGCACAGGGTTTTGCGCTTCTCAGGTAAGACTGGAAAGCTTTTGGGGGGTGGAACAGCATGTATCACAGATTAAATGGTTCTTTGGAGTCAGCTCTGTAAATTTCTACGTGACTACTTTATGTGCACGTGTCTGCCAATCTATGTGCAGCCCCTGCTCAGTACAGTGGATCTACCTAGAGCCACTAAGTGTGAGTAACAGTAGATAGGAATCCTGAACAGGACTCGAATTCCAGAGCACACCTTCTCAGTCAGAATTTAGAGACAGAAAAAAAGGATGCGTAATTCTGTTTGCAAAACCGTCAGGTGCAGAAACATGAAAGGCTGTAAATAATTCACTGTATTACAGGAAATGTTTTACAAATGAAAAGGTTGTAACCTCTTTTTGGCTACAAGGCTGGCAGATGCTGGAGGCATTCCTGTTTCTGAAAGTGCAGCACAAGATGTGCCCTATTTATGAGAAACTAGCAGTGACTGTTGGTTTTCAACCCTCCCCGGTACTCCTCAATGAAAAATGCATCTGCCTATGTTTCTGATGGATGGCTCACAAAGGAATAAAGCCTGCACACTTCTAGAAATGCAACTCAGGCTGACTAGCAGTTTCTTGCATTCTGATGACACAGCTGCTGCAGTGCACAATGCAGAGCTCGGATAACATGAAGAGAATCAGTAAATTTGAATTAACATCTTATATTTACATAAAAACGTGCACAACACAGTTGTTTAAAAATACACACACGAGCTAAAAAATATGCATGCAGTTACTACAGACAGCTCAATAATGAATGTGTGATGGAGTCTTAAAACTGTGACATCAGCCAAATCCTGTGCAAATGAAATCCTCTCCAGCCTCAAAGGGGTGGCCACACAGCTGAGGACAGCTTCTGGCCCTGAACATAGAAGCAATTGCAAAGAAAGAGACCCTATTGCTTTAACTTCCTATTACTAACATTTCACAATAAACTGAATAAACCTCAGTGGAGCTTCCCCCAGCAGGTTAGTTGGTAACCAGACAAACACAACGATGTTTTGTATGAAAAAGAAATCTGAAACTCACCTGTATGTTGCCAAAGTCCACGTTTTCGTAATGGAAATGCGCACATTCAGCCATCTTCGGGAAATGACCTTTTGTAAAGGATAACCTGAAGCACATCAAAAGCACACCATAAGATGCAAATCACTGACACCATGCTCAGCATCAAGCACTGTTATAAAATGCAGTTACTCATATAAAATAATAAGGAGCTTCTCAACCCAAAGCCGAGGGAACAGGGGTTTGGTGATGTGATGCACCGAAACAGTGGAGAAAGGAACTGCATGAGGAAGGAAAACTAAATTGCAAAGTGGCTTTTATCATTGCATCCTTAAAGAACTGTGTGGCAATTCATCAACACCAAGGCCCACATCTTTAAGAAATGGTGCAGGGACAAGCCGCTCTACCTTTACAAATGCATTTTTGCAGTGCAAATAAACAGCCTTACACGAGACACATAGGAAAGTAGAACTTTACCTGTGAAAGGCATCACAGCCCATCAGTCCCGGGTTGATGTATCTGAGGGTGCAGAACAAACGCTATTTATCCTTTGCCTTTTTAAAATTCAAAAGTGAGGCATAATTATTCCCAAGTGTCTCCAGCTACAGTGATGGCTGACGGGGAGATCCTCTGGCTCTGCAACATGCTCTCGCTTCTGCTGAAGCTATTATAGACTCCTATAGATATTTCTGGTGGTGAGCCAATGAGATTGTCATTATCTAGCTCTCTCTTCCCACGGGAATACAAGTGGGAAGTGAGATACAGCATCTGGCTGCTCAGCACTAGAACAAAGAGCCATTTCCCTTGCAGCATCAGAGCACTACAGAGGGGTGATCTGAATGCACAGGTCAATCAATATTAGGGAGTTCTGGTCCTCAAGTCAGCACTCTTAGCAAAGACAAGTCAAGTAATATCGATTAATTTTGAACCTCTTTACAGGTTAGGGGTTTGAAACCTTAGCTACAAACATAGTAAGCTGGTTTACATTATCCAGGAGAGTGTGAAAGAGAGAGAAAAAGAGCCTAAGCTTGCAGAAAAAAAAAATCTGGGAAACCAGAGAAGTAAAAAATACCCCCTAAAAAAGAAAAATTGTGCAAAACCCACTCAGTAAAGAGGAACAGGGCAGAATGTAAAAAAAGAAAAAGAGTAAAACACAAATAAAAAAATATATAGGCCACCCTACATATATATATTTACATGAATTGGTTTCGGGAGAAATCACAGAAGTTTAAAAATACAGTAACTGTGAGGTTCAGAACTTAAACAGGCTTTGCTTATATGGCACAAAATGGGCAAGAGACCTAACAAAACCTCTGATGTCCCCAGTTTTAGACCACATTAACTATAATCTACTTTGTTTGGATGGATTAACGGTTGGACTAGATGATCTTAGAGGTCTTTCCAACCTAAATGATTCTATGATTTTGGTTGCTCTGATGAAGACATTAACAAAAATGGTTGCTCAATGCCCTAGCTGTATTCCAGCACAACAGCTAAAATCCAGGATATCAAAACTAGAAGCCCAACAAATACAGGAAAATCAAAGAACAGTGCTCTTACTTTTTCACATTCTTCACTTTCATACTTGCTGTGCTGCCACAAGTCCGAAGCGGCAACTCCCCTGGAATGTCAGGGATATCCGCACCTCTTGCCTGCAAAACAAACAAACAAATAAATGAATAAAAAGAACTTAAAGCTTGATTGCATGTTGTGGCCATAGCTCAAACCTCATTTGTGGTAGAAGCTGTACTTCTGCCTTTTAAACATGGAAGAAAAAGAAAACTGAAACTAGGGTATAACTTAGTATATGATTATCTCTTCCTCAACTGTTTTGTAGGGCCTTACTAATAACTCCAGAGATCCAGCATTTTATTAATTACTTCTTCTGGTTTCTAAAGAAGAGATTTTCAGACGTAGGTGTGTAACATGTTCCTAAACTCCATCCGTGGACTCCTCTTCAAGTACCCAATTTTCCAAACATCTGTGCAGCGTTCAGGCAGTGGAAGAAGCTGGATAGCTCATGCGGCAGAAAATCAAGGTAATAACAGAGCTGCTCATATGTGGGAGGTGAGCTTTCAAAAAAAGGTATTTGAAACGACTGGAATAAGTGCACGAACATATTAAAATTCATCAGAATTCATTTACTTTGGTGAGGCCACAACTCCACACTCTCTTTTTTTCATTTGTTTTGTCACACTTTGCCACCCTCTCCCTCCTCCAGCTGCTCCTCCATAAGCCGTGAGCCGTGCTGGGCAGGCACTCAGCACCCCAGGTGGAACACGAGCACCACGCGCTCCTCCCACTGTGCTGCTGCAGGCCCGAAGCTCTAGGGAATAGGGTTTTTAGGTAAGGTTTTCACAAAGGGAGCCAGTGATCAAACCAGGAGATCAGCACAGGCTTCATAGAGCAAGAGGAGAAAAATATGGTCCTTGATGTTGGCTCATTAGTGGCACGGATGAGACCAGCTGAACGAGCACAGGACAGATCACAGAAAGCTGTTTTTCTGCTTTGTACAATGCAGTGCAAAACATGAATAATGTCCGGAATAATGAATGCTCAAGCAAGAAGAAGAGAGTCACTTCAGAATTCCCTCTCTTGGAGGCCCAGAACAAGTAGGTATTACAGGAAACTCATTTCCTAATGACAGGAGTGATCAGACTTCTCCGATCCAGAAGATCAGTGCCAGTGCCTCTCACCCTGCCCACCAAAGGATCTGTGAACACAGACGATCAGCGGGCAGGCTGTTGGACAGCACAACACAGCTGCACGCCGCAGTGTCAGCTGTGGGCACAACTCGGTCCTCGCCCCCAGACTTTAGAGTCAGACAACCACAGTTCAGGCTGGCTGCCCTCGTACAGGGCGAACAATGGGAGAAGCTCTTATTGCCCTCCCTGAAGCTCTCCTTTTAGCTTGACCTGGGTGAAATTTACATGTGCTTCACCACATCACAAAGAGCTGAAGTAAGTCAAAACCATTCCCATATTCATTAACTAGCAGCAACAGAGCTAGAGGGAGCGATTCATCTCATGTAACTTCAAACATGTACAAGGGACACAGCTACAACTGTCTATCTTCCCAAGGCTACCTTTATAGTCACTAGAGATATGCAGGCACTTTGGGTCAGGAATAGATTTTTTTCTTTTCCTGGATTAGGAAAAAGCAACTAGGAGCTGCAGGAGTATCTACTTCTGCCTTGACAGAGGGAATCCAGAGTGGCCCTGGCTCAGGTGCAGGCATGCACTGCAGACACCTGCATTCGTTAGGCAGCATCACTGCGCCTAGGCAGGACTTGAGTAGAGCACAAGGTCTCCCCTCTGAGCCAAATTCCTCAGAAAAGTGATGCTGCAACAGTGCTGGCCACGCTGTCCCCTTCTGACATCTCGGACAAGTTCGAGGTGAGGATGCTCGCTCTCCCACTTGTGCCTGTCGCAGCCCTGAAGAGAAGCAATGTTTCAGCTCCGCTGTCCCACAGCTGTACAGAACATGCACGCCCACACACTGAAGGAAAACAAGGACAATATTTACATCCTTAAATAAACCCTTCCTGGGCTGACTGACTGTTATTAAGCACACAATTACTTCAGTGTGTAATAGGACACTTGAGAGTCTCATTGTGAATTTCAGCATTAAGAGGATCACCAATCTAATAAACCTTACAGGTCCTTTACATAAGAAAATAAGTAATTACAATAATAAATGTGCCATTCCTGTAAGCTGCTTTTTGGCAAAGCTGGATGCGCTTGCCTTAATTTTCTAAGGAACAGAATTTTTGTAGGAAGAAAAATAATTTTTCTTCTCCATCAGCAGTAGAAGCTGGTGGGATATAAAAATGGTTAAACAAATCTGACAGAAAAACGTGGGCTGCAAGCCAGTTTGCAACAGTGGGCAGAGACTACCCTGGATCTGACTCAAAGCAGCGTAGGCAAAACTCACACCTCCGGGAGACTTAAATGCCAGCATTTCTTTTAAAAAATGGTATTATCCTCTCCTTCCCGATTGAGTTATGTCCAATCCTGCTGGAAGGAGATATCCGCCTCTCCCCTTTCCAGCAGCACGTGTCCATTGACATGGACCACAATGAGATGCGGTACACTCATTAACTGCGGGTGCTGTTCCAATTAGATTTGAGCTCTCAGGACTCTGCCACAGAACGTCATCTCCCAGAACTCACAGCTGAGGAAAACAGGCAGAACGGTGATCTTGTGTAAGCCAAAATCTTTAGTATGAGGTGCGAACACCGGAAAGAACTTGGCGATTAGATAATGAAGAAATTTCGTGCGATTTTATAAACCATATTGCTCCAAAATGAAACGCAGCTACTTTCCATCTAAACCACAGATACATAGCTACAGAAAAGCACACTTTATTCACCATTAGTTTGTACTTGTTTCGATCCAAAACCTGGCATGCAAAATGTCACCCTAGATTACCTTTCTCTCAAAATACAAACAGAACACTCCAAAATGAGATTTGTCGTCTTTTGTGTTTTGTGTCACAGTCATTTAACTTTTTAAATCATTTTGAAACAGCTGAATTACTTACATCTGAAAATTAGCTAGCTAACATCATCAGTTGCTTCTCACTTCCTTATTTTCCATGCATCACTCTTCTGTGGAAACCTAGTAATTGCAGAGCAAATCTGTTCATGCAAATTATTCAGTCCAATTTTCACAGCTTAATGTCACTGCTGCATCAATCAATCTGCTTTGGTCCAAACTTGGTAAACAAATTAGGACGTGATCCAGAACGCAGCCTGTTGACTCCATCCACAGTCCTCTTACGCTCGAAGGCTTCCCAGCCCCACCACGCTCCACCAGCTTCCCCCGAACCCAGATATCCTCCTACCGCAGGCTTGCTCAAGGACTGCACCACTTCAGTAACACCTGGGACATTTGAGATCTTCAGTGTTTTGTAACGGACACCAACATCAACTGTGAGGCAAGCAGGCATCACTAACGAGTTTAAGCAATTTCGGGAGGACGTCTGTCTGTCCATCCCACCCTTCTGACGGACGGCCGTTTCAGTTTCAGGTCACCCCAGCTGTTTGACTGCAGGAGGCCCCCGAAGCACCTGCGGCACTCGGGGCAGTTTCAAGCATTGCTGTTAAACCTCCTGGGAATGCGAGAGCTGTCACAAACCAGGGTGACGAGCTGTAGGCATCCAAGTTTGAACTTTTTGGGCTTTTATAGGCATGATTTGGAAAACTTCAGCTTTGCGCTCTCTAGCACAAAACTTTAAGCCACAAATAATGACAACTGCACAGCGTAACATGAAGGGATTTTCTCCTAAAAGTCTGATTGAATTTATCAGAAAGCACGTCAACCCTTTTCCCTCACTTCCAGAAACATAACACAATTTGAATACACACAAAAAATTGAAGAAAGCAGTACATCAAACAAGATGCGACACAGGTTCTACCTTGGTAGGAACAGGGGGAGACACTGAACCTAGGCAAACCCATTGCCGCAGACCTGCACTGGGAGGCACAAGAAGAGAAGAAAGGGTGGCATCTCACCAGGCTCCAAGGATCGTGTATAACTGGTAAAACGGTTTTCAACAGCACTATGATTTCTACAATCCCCCCCTCCCCAACTGCCTCGCACTCATGATAACCATGCACCTGTATCCTCGATAGCTCTGTGCAGAGTTTGGAGGGCAGCCCCAGGCCATGATCCTACAACAGAAGGACACGAGAGCAGACCTCTTCCAAGCAGAGACACACCGGGTGGGCTGCAGCCCTGGGCGACCCGATGGCAGGGGGTGGGAGCCCTCCTGCAGGGAGCGTGGACCCCAAACACCCGGCGCTGCCCTGAGGACGCACCACACGCAGTGACCGGTACAACTCGAGGCCTGAGCCAGGGTGTGGGATCCAAGTGGGATTTCGAAGGGGGGAAATTTGCTCGTAGCCAAGGTTAACACAAAGTAAGAATAAATATTAGGCAGGCAGGAACATTTATGCGTCTTCCTATCGTTAGTCTCTCACCCAAACCAGCTTAAGGAGACCAGATTGTTCTGGATTCCTTCGGCACAAGGCCTTGTTGCTAAAAATGGGATAGCGGATTCAAAACGCTGCCTGGTTTCCATGACAGTCTTTCCTTTACATCATTCCCATTTCCCCTTGATTTTCTTTCTAAACCCAAACCAAACCAAAAAGCCATCACCGGAGCTTTCCAAGAAGACAAGCTGCGTTGGAGCTTTATGTCACCGAAGAACAGCAGGAAGCAGAGAGGTTCCTTCAGGAAGCCACTGCTCTGTGGGGAGCAGGGGAGGGCTCCCCGTGCGCGACAGAGGCTGCCTGGGTCCTGCTCGGTGCCTGGCAGGGCGCTGACCCCCAGGGCCATCGCTGGCTGTTCTCAACCTCGGGCACTGGCTAGCTGCACACAGGCATCGACTCTTCTGCAGAGTTTACTTTGCAGCATTAAAAAGAAGCTGTCCTACACACATCTCCTGTCATGAGGAGGTTAAAGGATGATGACTCCACGAGCGCTGCCCTGCTGTTACCGATCGCTGTTCAGGAGTGAGCCCAAAGCAGGATGGAAGAAGAAAGACGGTTCGTCTCAGCTTCCGCAGCCACTAGCATATTCCAGGGAGAGAAAGTTTCCTTACTTACAGGATTATCAAATCACACAATATCCCAAATAGGAAGGGACCCGCCAGGGTCATCCAGTCCAGCTCCGGCCTCCACACATGACTAGCCAAAAATAACAACCTTGGTTCTGCACAGCAAATAAATCAACAAAGCAAAGGCAAAATACTTTTACTATACCTAAAATCCGCATGTCCGAGCTGTTAGAAATAAATCCAAATGAAAGGTCCCAATTCTGCAGCTTTCATCTGCCTGAGCATTATCCCTAAAAGGATTAAAATGTACCTGAGCACAGGAAGCCTGTAACTGGGTCGCTTTTTTGGATGGAAGAAATGTACAGCAATTGATGAAGATACAACATTCATCAAAAAATGTCAGCAGTACAGTGGCAGTATGACGGAAATACAAGTATTTGCCAAGCTCTCTTACAAAAATTCTCTGATGATTCATTTAGTGTATGCAGGTACGAAGCTTCCTAAGTGATTTCATGCAGGACGTTTGTGTCACTGCTAGCAGCTTTAACACGCTGAAGCTAAGGCTTCCAGAACTGCTTAAGATATTTGGACACATTTAAAGTGAATAAGCACTTGGTTTGTGCGCACAGGTCTGACAATGTCATCTTAAACAAAAATATCTGCCCATTATACTAAAGCAGTTTTACTGAAGAAGCAAAAAAAAAGAAAAGAAATACTCTCCAGACGCTACACTTCCCAGCTGACCTTAAGAATTAGCATCCGTGCTATTCACAGCCTGATCAACAGAGTGCAGCACCGGCACATTTAATAACCGCCCGGAGCCTGTACACAGCTGAAAACCAAGGGCAGCCCCTGCTCCCATAGCCAAGGGGGCCACGAACCCACCTGTGTCCTCGCACGGCATCACGAACTGGGCCCAGCGTGCTGGGATGGATGGCAGCAACCTGAGTGCCAACAAAAGGGCACAAAGGTGGTTTTCAGAATGAGAAAGTTGACATTTTTACATTTTTTCTCTCTCTCTATATATTTGTTTTTATTTTTTAATTAACATCATCACTTAGCTCCTCACCTGGCTGCAAGGATAAATGAAAAACCCCTTCTGCCGTGCCGGAGGGGAGCTGCAGGACTGGCTTCTGTGCAGGCATAGCTCAAGGTCAGAGCTGCTGGAGTAATTAGAGGTAGCACAGAGATTTTAATTTAGATCTCAGCTTGGGGACTGTAGTGTGTGGAGAAACAGTTACCCTGCTAGGGGTGCCTTTAAAGTCTCCTGGCAAAGGAGGAATGTGATAGAGGAAAGCCAGTGAAGGAATGACAAGTGTTACCAATAGGGAAACTCTGAATACCAGCTGGGCACATTCTGAATCCCACGTTTAAGAAAGCTGCATTCAATCAAGAAGATACTTTAATGTGTATCATTTTTTTTTGAGTTTAGGACATTTAATTCCATTTTCCACATTCCCTGTCAATGCTGAATTGTTCTAGCCAGCACTTATTGCATGGCACGGTTAACAGTGAATTCTTCTCTTTCACAAGACCACACAGGACGTGTTTTTTCTGTTCCCAACATTTTCCCTCCAAAGGGAAAAAAATAAGAAAAAACTTTTAAGCATTGCCATGAGCTGGCAAATTAAGGGAAACCTCTCATTCCTGAGCTTTAGCGTTACAGTGGAGTTAGTCCAGGGCATCCATTTACCATAGTTTAAAGGATCGGCCTGGATTGAACAAAGCACAAATTCTTAACCATTCATCTACTGGTTTTCCACATAAAGTTTGCTAGCTCACAGATATGTGGGTCCAACCATCCCCAGCTCACATGTGAAACAGCTAATTTGGTAAATGGAATCCAAGACACCGAGTAAGCGACTTGGCAGCAGCACCAACCTCCCTGGGCAGGACTATTGCCACTGCGATCAAAACTCACCTCCGCAAAGCAGGCAGATTTTATGTCACACCAGGGTTTCCCAAGTGGGCCTTAAAAAGATGCATGGACAGGCACAGACTCTGCGGATGAATGATGTGCACCCAAAGGGCAGTTAGTGCCAGCAAAGCAGCCCTATACTGGTGTTTTCTTTCACAGCTACTGTTTGTTTCAGAAAATGGCATGCACCAAGCAAAAACGGATGCACCAAGCAAAAATGAATGGTTAGCCACTGAGGACAACATTAGCATGATAACTACCTGCGAGCTGTAAGTTTGGCCTTGACACTCTATAGCGAGCAGCAGTGAGCCCCTTATTACCATTCACAAAGGTTTCAGCCCGGGGAGCTGCAGTGGTACAGTACAGAACCCCACATAATGGTACACTGGCTAAGGAATGTACTTTCTTTAAGAACAAAAATCCCACATACAATATGCGTGGGAAAGGCAGCCAGGGTTAGAGTCCTTCTTCTGTACAGCTTACAAAATAAATTTTAGAAGAAAGCCAGAGAAAACAGAACATCCAACGAGCACAATACTTTGATTCCAGTTCCTTGTTGGCTGAAAAAAAAACCAACCCCCACATCCCTCACCCTGCTTGATGCACAATTTCTGCAGTCTATTGTTTCACAGGGGGAGGAAGGATCCTAATCATGGCTTAGTTACACAAGGACCAGTGGGGCCTTGGGTTGTTATGCCAGAATGCAATTTCTCATAGCACAAAAAACTACAGAGATTAAGTTAGGCTGAAACTAGCAAATGCCACTCTGGTAAGTCCCCTGACCATATTCAGTGATTGTGCAAATAACAACGCTACGTTACATTATGCTATAGGTATAAATCGGCTTAGGAACCAAAGAACTTTCCCACTGCGGTGGGAGAAAGACTGGGAAGGCAGAAAAAACAGCAGCCTGACATTTAACCCCAATATATCACCGGGTCCATAGAGTTAACGTGAATTTATGTTTATGCTTGTAAACCAAGCCAACCTGGGCTCAGTTCATAAGAAGAGCTGGTTCAACAGCATAAAACACATGACTGGTATACGGTATCTTCATTCTGCAAACCCTTCTAATAACACAGTAACGTGAGGAATGGGTCTATTTGTAGCGTGCCATTTATCCCCTAAGCCAGCCATCAACTTCTGGGCAGCAGAGCAGAAGTCAGTTCATCAGCTGTGCTCGAGCGCCACCAGGGAAGGTGGCCCTGCTGTGGCCGTTTCTCCAGCGGGGTGAGGGTGCCGAGGGACGATGCTGGCAGACCCCAGGTGAGAATGGGCTCCAGCAAGGCCCCGTGTCACTCGGGGAGGTCAGACTGAGACGTGGCATCGCCTACGAGAGGGCTGCATGTGCTTCTGGTCGGGAAAGCTGGGAAGGTGAACGGCGATGTCCTGCTCACGGCACCGAGCAGGAATTCAGCAGGAGGTGCTGGTGAGAATCCTCACCCCCAAGGATGTCAGACTGCATTCATCAAATTATTAGCTAACAAGGAGGGATTTCTTCCTTAAGGGTCAATGCTTAAGAAAAAACAAGAGGCAGGTATAGGAACACACCCAGAGACAAGAAGCGTGACGAAGCCAGCAGACATCCCTACAGGAGCACACAGCTGGAGCACACCGCTGCCCTTCAGCCTGGGGAACCGACGGCAGCCCCTTCACCACACAAAAATACCGGGAAAAAGGTTGTGCCACAAAGCAAGAAGCAACAGTTAACATTTTGGGTTCTGAAACCATGCCGAAGAGCAACTTCAGACGCTTTCAAGCTGAAAGTAGTTGCTGGCAGTACAGGCCGCAGAGCAAATCAAGAACACGCAGGCCCTAAAGCTCCCCTTCTTTTACACTGCCCAGAGGAGAAGGCGCACCAGGAGCACCGCCACCAAGGGCAGAGTTTCATGGTAGCCTGGCTTGAAGAGGCAAAGCCACATTTTTAAACTCCAGCCCCAATCCTTCAGCCCCTGGCTACTCTCTCCCACTTCCTCGCATTGCAGCAACTATTTTAGTAGTTACAATCCCGAACAATATGGACTAAAAAGCAAGAGGAAAACTAAACTTCTTGGAGGGGGATTATTTTTAAATGAGATTATCGCAGTGATCCCCTTCCCAGCACTTCATCCCAGGAACTCGCTCACCACAACTGTCCCGAGGCAGACCCCCGCAGCCTGGCAGGGGGACCAAAGAGAGGCCTTGGGACTCTCTGAGCCCACTGAGCACCACATCCAGTCCCAAAAGGACACCCTGGAGCTGGTAACTTGCTGCTGCTATGCAGAACCATGGTGAATTTCAGTCTGCAGCTACACAAGCCAGCCCTGGTGCTGACTGTTGGGAGGCCGCGCATCCTCACACAACCCAGTCACAGCCACAAGCTTCTGGATCTCACAACACCAGCTGAGGAAAATCAACTGAACGAGACACACTCACTTCTAGGGTGACAAAATCTTGAAAGCCACACTCAGTGGAAAAATCAAGGCCTGCAGCATCTATCACAAACCTTCTTGCAATGACCTCAAAGCGAAGAAAGCAAGGAATGAGTTCAAAAATCAGGCTAAAGATTACCAATTTTCAGGGAGTAATTCATCGCCGTATAACGAAGAAGGCTGAATTGTAGGGTTGCCCACAGCCCACAAGAGCAGATATGTGCTGACAGGTTTTTGTCAGTCTCCTGGAGCTAAGCCGGGGCTGGGGAACAGAGGGGGGCTGCTGAGCGATCTGCTGACAGCAGCTCAAACCTGGTCTGTCTTTTTTCATGTTGTGGTAATTGAGAAGCAATGAATACCGACTTAAAAAAAAAAACGCAAGTATAAATAAGAAACTCCTTTCCCTTCCTGCATGTTCCGTCTCATTTTAGAGTAGAAAAAAAAAACAGGGAAAAGTGATTGACAGGTAAATAAATTATAAGTTTTATCCCCCTAAATAAGTACATTTCAAACAAATGTGGCATTTCTTACATTGCAACTACAAAATGTGTAAAAAGAGATCATCTTTGGAATTGGGTGGGAGGAAAAGAGGCGGAGGGTCATGACAGCATAACCCAGCCTTCAGAGCTCACCTTGTGCTTCCTCCCAGCACCGAAACGGGGGATGCACAGACTGATTGTAGGACTAATCACATCGGCATCACCACAGCAACCGGCAGAGCATCACCAGCATGCTGTCACCACAAGGCAAGCCGGCCGAGCCCGATCCACCAGAAAATTGGTGATAATTATAAAAGATATGGGGATGTGAAACCATCTGAAACTGAAATTCAATTACCTAAAACCCAGGAAATTCAGGCCGGTCATTCACAGCCCAAGCGAAGCTGGCCTCCATTGCCACACAGCCGCTACTGACACCACACATGCCACCGAGCACAGCTGTCTACACGCGGCATGATTAGCGGGGGTGCTGGGGCTCCCCAATGCCTTAGTAAACCCAGACGTAAGTGCTTAACGTGCATTAATGCATTTTATCCCTTCCTACACGTATGCAATTTGGCAGAGGGCTGCTGGGAGCACTCAAAAAATTAGCTAGCGCACCACAGTGCCACCTTTGTCTTCTTCATTGCCATTATCCTCCACGACTAAGAGGAAGTACAGGTGGTAGTGTGTGAATACACGACCCAAATGTTTCATTTAGTAAGACTCTATTTACTGATGCGCATTGGATTAACTTTGAAATAAACAGACGTGCAAAATGCAAAAGCAGGGTGCATTCAAACTGGTGGACACGGCGACCAGTAAACTTTACTGATCCAGCCTTAGCAAATTTTATATCATTCTTTTTTTTTTGCTAAATGCTGCACACACTAAATTTTAAAACAGAAATTTAGAAATTATGATTTTTTCTCCCAGATCAACACTGTACTGCAAGACTGTACACACTGTAAACCAGAGTAAACATAACTGGAAACAATTACTTCTATAGCATCACCAACAAAAATTAAATGATTGCTATAAATTAATACTTACTGCCAAAAATACAGTATCCATTCTGGTTTAATTGAACTCATTTAATTGGCAAACTCAAATGGAAGCCAATGTGCCAATTAAGTGATTGTCCCAATTCTTAAAGATTCCCAGAGAGCCTCACGCTGGGAGCTAGCCTGTGGAAGGGAAACGGCTCTCTAACCAAGAGGGAGGGAGGGAAAGGACCATATGCAACAAGGGGATACCTTGCCAAAAGCTTCCCAAGGCAAAAAACATTTGATTCATGCAGCAATAATAAGGGAAACGAGTTATGTGAATTGAAAACGAAATGTAGGTTGTTGGTCCGATGCCAGACCAGAACTGTTTGGACCAAAATATTATTACAGCCCGGTGGCCGCTTGGTGTGCTGCACGGAACGTTTGTCTCTGTCGAGGCCTGTGCTGATGATAGTCCCACACCGTCTGAAACCCCATTGCTGCCCCATCGTTACCCTGGTACAAAGGGCAGCCTGTGCCCCCACTGCTACACATGGTGAGCACCGCGATTCATGTCGAAGTGCTGCAGATTATCGGAGTGCTGGGTAGGAAAGGTGCTGCTGCATCAGCACACAGCTAACGTCCGAACCTCAAGGCAACATTTTCCATTACATGTAAGTAACGCAATGACTCCTAAGACGGAGAGCCAGAAGGCAGGTGTTGGAGCATCTAGGTGAGTAAGTATCTAAAGCCCAGTCCCAGTGAAATGTCCACGCCATTCAAAAACAAAACAAAACAAACAAACAAACAAACAAAAAACAACAGAAAAAGCAGAATTTCAGCTTCATATCTGCTGAAACACTCCCCTACCCTTGAAAGCGTCAAACTCTTGGCTTTTAAAAAGAGCCTACAGGTTGGCAGAGTTCAACGGCACTCTTCTTTTTTCCAAAAAAGTCCACAGCATTCACCCCCTGTAAAACAGGATCAGGCTAAGGCAACTGCCTGCACACCAGTGAACAGCTCACAGCCAGATACCCAGCTGTGAAATTCTGGTGCTGGTTCATATGTATACAGAGCACACAAACGGCTGCAAGCCACTGGAATAGAAAATCCCAAATGTCAGCTCTGACATGTCACAGGGTACCGTACCCATGTATCTCAGTTGCAGAAATGACACCATTTCAGTAAACCACCTTTTTGGAAATCACCAGAGCGGACAGTGCCAAACAAGCGGGTTTACCACACTGCCTTGTTCTTCAGGCTTTTACACAGTTCCTGGAAGTATTCATCTCGGCTTGGTCAGGACTGACATCCTCAGAAACATGCCTGATGTCTTCAATTAAAAGTAAAATAAAACAAAACAAAAATGAAAAGAAACGAACAAAAAAAAGAAACCCTAGCTACTCGTATTCTGTGCATATATTCTTGCAGAAGTCACAGACGAGATCTGGGGCAGCACTGGGCTAAGCGCTCTACAAAGAATGAGAAACAAACCGGGCTCTACAGAGAGTGAAATCTTTCTTTACAATCCATTAATCTCTACACACTTTCATAAATTGCATTTAAAATTAGTTTTCTTGTCACTCCTGTCCCAGATTTAAGAGTGATATATTGAGGTCTCATTAAAAAGTACTTGTAACCCTCACAAACCCTGGCATGTTTCCTTACCTAGTATCAAACACTGGAAACACTACAGGCCTCAGAACCCATCTGAACAGATGTAAGAGCTGGGATCATTGCAGGGACTTCATACAGACAGGGCCGAACCCCTGTACCTTTCTAAAACATTTGCAGGCTTGTATTTTTCTCCAAGAAAGTTCTACCAGCACAAGGCAAAAAGGATGCTGCGTACCACCTGCCAACTGTCCATCTTCTTGTTCATTTACTCATTTGCCAAATTCAAGGATTCTCAATGGCTTCTTATCAGCAATTTGGAGGTTTCTACATCACCCCTTTTCTAGGCAACCTGGTTATAAACTAGGGGACACTGGGGGACACAGAGGTTATCTTCTCAATAACCTCATTATTAACTGTACCTCTAGATCCCAAGGGTGGCATCCTCAGGGTGAGGAACGCGTGGACACCGTCAGCAGTGATCTACTCACGAGCGAAGCCCTGCAGACATTCGAGCGGAGGAACAATCACCTGGATCCTGCTCGGGGAACTATAGAGAAAGATCTCCCAGGAAATAAACCTACCACAGCTTTAGGGGCTTTGAAAGCTTCCAGACTTTCTGTGAAAGAAGTGCACCCTCTGCAGAAAAAAACAGCCTTGTTCAGAAGCACATATATAAAAAAGAAATCCCGTTTCTAGCTGTGGAGTCAGTACATTCACCTTATCTCACGGGTCTGCTGGCCAGCTTCAGGCAGCTTCAGGCAGTATCTTCCTGGGACAGCGCGGTTTTAAAATGGTGAGTGAATAACGAGTCTTATATTTAAAACATTTTATATTTATTTTCACTCCTGTAATCCTGCTTCCCCACAAAATTTAGACAAAAGGCAATGGGATCGAGTGTGCGTGCACGGCTGTGAGCACAGAGGGCTGCCAAGGGGCAAGGCTGGAGCAGATTGTGCCCAGCGCTGCAACCTCCAGGATCATAAAGAGATGCTGAGAGGAAGTCAGATGGTCAGCAACATAAGGGAAACGCAATATTAAGTAAAAATACCAAAATATGCTAAAGTTAATGACAGGCTGAGGACAGCTGTTTTGTAGGTTTGTGTGAGAAACCTTATCTAAAGTTTTTTTCACAACTTCATTTCTCCTAGCATAGAAACAGCACTTTTCAGTGCCCTACAAGGAAAGATGCTCCTTTCCTCGACAGTAACATAACTAGCTCAGAGAAACATTAGAAAATCCATATGTTGCAATATTACTTGGCTCAAATATGGCTTTTCATCCCTGCAACTCACAAGTATTTTACAAAGTCACTGTCATCGACTGCGTTTTCCAAACTGAGAAAACCGGTGTGTGTGAAGGTTACGCGGCAGGCCAGCAGCGCGGTGGGACTTGGAGGCTGAGACATGAGAAAAACAGCGGGGCTAATATTAATAAATTCTGAAAGTACAGAACATAAATGGGGGTTGACACAAAATACAGCAGTCCTTGAGGAGTGGTCAAGCAGCTGTCTTATTATTTAACTCCTACAAAGTCTGTCTGCCCAGTGTTGCATCTCAGTCTGCTTCTCAGATTTTACAGCATGGGATTTCCTAACTACTACGAAGTTTCGAGAACCACCAAAAGTACCCAGACAAACCAAATCTTCAACAGAAAATCACTTGCCTTTCTGCAAAACCACAAACAAGAAAAACAGATGAAAGTACAGATGATAAACATAGAAAAAACAATCAAAGTACAAAGGACTGAAGCTACTCAGGTGCCCAGAATTAACCGACAATGACAGAACTATTAAAAATAGAGTTTCTGTCCTACCTAATATTCATGTTATGGGAGGACATTCAACCTCTATATATTTAGAAAGACCTTTAGTTTATTTCTTGTTAAAAAGTGGCTTTGGAAACAAAGCACTTATATAAATTAATAATAAGCACTTCCAAGCATATTACAGATAAAAGGGGGGAGAGGGAGGGCAGGGACGACTAACCATGACAGGTTCATCTAACCATGAATGCATAAATCACCTTTTCCCAAAGTACAAAAACATGTACAAAGGCAAAGTTCAGGAGAGAAATGAATGAGCCTCACAGGTCTGTCTGTCGTGTCAGACGTTTCCAGGCTCTATTGCTGCTGGTCTCAGCACTACTCACCTGGCAGAATATGAAAGTCACTGCACGTGACAAAGCCTTGCACCCAGTTGGGTCTCCAGCTGTCTACAACGGGAAGCAATGGAGACCAGAAAACAACACAGCCACGTCCAACTTCCCCAAGCCTTTACAGCCTCCATTACCCAGAGCAAGCAACAAGAAAACCCGAAGTGTGCAACTTAAGCAACTACCAACCAGAAATTAAGTTTATTGTGCAACTCTGAGAAACTCACATAGCATGTGAGCAGCATACTATGGGAAAAGACCAAACCGGAGGCTAAGAATTTGTGCTAAGAATGCACAATGAAGAACGAGAGTAAGGAAAGAAGTTTCAGCATTAACATGGTCAGGAGAAAGACAAATACAGTAGATGCACCGGTTAAACAAAACGCAGAGTGTGACAGTGTTGAACCCCCTAGAATGAGAGCATCCTGTCAATATTAGCTTCTGACTGGACACAAGGCAGATGATGAAAATGGAAATTTGATTCATTTAACACAGTAAACATGAGCAAGTGAGGTTTTTTTTACCCATCTGAAATATATTCAGAGGACCACAAAGTAAAAGGAACACTGTAAGCACAAATCCTAAGTACAAGTACCTTTATTACCTAGCCCTATGCCTCATCGTACCAAATCACTGTGCAGCAAATCTCAGACCTGAATTTTCTTGTTTATCCTCCTCTAAATCTCTTTTATGCAGGTACCTGGACTGTTAAATTTTTATATTGCTGGCATAGAGCTGTGCAACAGGACATGTTCTAAAAAATGAATCAATGGTTAGCAGAATGAAAGGAACAGCCTCTTGTTCCAGCACAATGTAATGGCCCCAGTCCTTCTGGCTGGGTTTAACAGCTTCTCTTCAGGACAAAGACCTCCCCTGACAGAACATCCTGCAAAAGCAGGGCCATAGCAGTATCTTCCCTAACATCTTATGAAATAATACACTACACACACCCACACACACCCACACCCACACACACCCTTTAACAATCATTTGCTTTTTGTATGGATTCCGTTTATTGAAATTCTTTTTTTCTTTTTAACGCAAATATTTAGTTTGACTTTCCTATGCTCAGAATTTGTGCTAACAGCTATTGAAAATGCACAGAGCTCAACTGGAAACATGAAGGGAACGTTCTTCCCTTGTCACTATGAGAACATGGAGTTTTCTAACTTCTTCACTGCTGGCAGCTGGTGCTTTTGCTAGATGTTCCGTAAAGCCACTCTTTTTCTTCCCCTATAATGAAAGTGCCCACCAGAAGGAAAAAAAGTAGAGGGTACATATCTTGTTTCCCACTGTTTTTTTGTTTGTTTGTTTGTTTTTTTCCCCCAAATGCAGATAAATACATGTACACAGAAAGAGAATTTAGTGCAACACTCCCGGGTGATTTGCAACCACATTGTACTATTTTCTCAGCAACAGGTACTTACTGCCTCACAGTTTTATTGTCTTAATGATCACCCCAGTCAATAAAACTACCAAAAAATGTTAATCTGTACCTCTTAACAAAAGCAAGCAAAAAAAACACAACCAACCAAAAAAAAACAACACAAAACATCCAACCAAAGGGATTTTTTTTTTGAGAATCTCCCCCTTACCAATAATGCTACAAGAGTAAATTGTGTATGAGTAGGGGGCGGAGGGGGGCAGGCTGGGCTAACCCTTTGTCATAGCTGCAAGCAGGCATTTTATAACATTAAAAGAAATTCTCATTTGTTTGCCAGACACAAATGCAACCTTGCAAGACTGCAATGACCATTTTCTAATAATTACTGAGCTCTCAATGAACGAAAGTGAGACTAAATTTCCATCTTAATTTAAAAAAAAAATAATACCCCCCTAATGCAAATATAGTAGCACAAGTTCTCCAGGACTGCAGTGTTGAAGAGGAACAGGAAAACATGTGGAATGCCACCTCCTACACGAACAAATCTTCCTGTCAGAAATTGAAGTTACCTAACTGCCAGCAGTCAACAGGGAGTTTGCCAGAGACCGAAATTATGCTCAGCTCCTCAGCTCAGCTCTCCACGAGCTGGACTCAGCGATCCTCGTGGGTGCCTTCCAGCTCAGGGTGTTCTGACTCCATCAGAGCTGTGCGTTTCCCCAGGATGCCTACTGCAGCTAGCTGGCTGTCGGTCGGGTCTGCAGCCACCCTCCTCAGCAGGCCGGCGCTGACAGCAGTTGCAGGGTCTTGCAGAAAGTTGCAGGAGCAGCGCACAATCTGTGCATGCACCTGTCCAACAGTCAGTGGGCACAGAAGTTTCTATGCGTTGTGCACCTATGGGGGTTGAACACCGAACAATGTACGTGAGGACAGCAGTCCTGATGAGAAGAGGGAAAGTATCGAGCCAGAGCAGGTGAACCTGTCCTCCATTATAAACCATCAGTAGGAAAACAAAACAAAAAAAAAAAACCACACGAACAAACACTAGAATAAATGAGGTATGGCAGCTAACTTGTGTTACAGGTGGAGACTGAATTGGAGAGCCACATTCCTGAGACACACCTCGAGGTTACAGACACCACGGTGTCAAGCAGCGATCTGCACAGCAGTCTTGGCTTTAGGGTGCTGAGGAGCACCATGCTCTGAGGTTGGTGCCTGAATAATGCTGATCAGAACAGACAGGGCTCCCGAACAGGCGGCACCAATGTGAACTGCTGGCCAAGGCAGAGAGAAGGAAAAAAATATCTGCATATAGAGGAAAAAGATACCTAGGAGGTGACAACTGCAAGAAGTCTAAATTAGCTATGGATAAGCACAGAGTCAAGCAGAACAACAAGCGGAGAAAATATCAGCAGAGAAAAACACTAGTGAGGCCTGAGTTCTCTTTTTGTTTGTTTTTGGTTTTTTGGTCTAAAAATAAAGTTTGAAACAAAATGTTTTAATTGTATTATATGGGGTTTAAAGCAGTAAAACATAGAACTGAACTTTGTTGTCTCATTTACAATTAAAATAAATGCCTGGCTTGTAGGGAGGGTACACATTTCCTGAATGCTGTGTAATGAACATTTAACCCCACATCTATTTTACGTGACCAGCCAAATATTAATGGTGATTTAAACTTTAAATAATCCACCCAGAAGAACACTCATGTTTCAGTGGGTTTTGAATGTCCTGCTTGCTTCCTTCGTCTTGTTGTTCTCCTGTGGCTTCACGAATAGCATTGATTCACTTGAACCACATCCTAGGAAGGTTTGTTCAGCCGCTGAAGGAAAGTGAGGTTGAAATGCGTGCTCTCTCACTGTCGGGCACTGTGTAAGCTCAGGGTACCTTGCATCCTTCCTTTTAAAGGTTATTCGGAAAGGTGGTGCTACAGAAAGCACAAGTGCATATATGACAAGGTCAATGCTCCTAGACGAAGAAAAACTTGCTACTTTCTACAGGAGTATGGGTCTTATGTTACAGCCTGAAATTTCTAAGACAACCTAAAAGAATGTGTCTGCTGCTACGTTTCAAGATAAGCAAGATGGAATTACTGTCCTTTGTTTCACTGTACTGTTAACATTAAACCACGACAAAAGAACTTACACTTCCAAAGTAAGTGTTGCTGGTAATAACAATAGTCATTAAGATGCATTAAGTACTACAGAATGTCATCACAGGTCTGTATGAAAGTCCTAGGGACACCGGCCACGAACAGTAACACAGCAGTGAAACAACCCAAATGTTTTTCATCAGCCCTGCAATTCCAAAGGGAAAAGGAAAACACATCAAATATTTACTGACCAACAGTGAAAATTCTTTCTCCCCCCATATCCTCCCCAAAAGTTGGGGGTTTATCCACAAAGGCCTCTGATCTCACCCCCAGTAACCAAGCTTAAAAGCGAACCAGGCAGCCCAGCACCTGGGCTTCTCTGCAGCCCCCAGCCCCACAGCTCAGATGGCCGTGGCCGTGCTGCAGTGCAGCGGAGCCCAGCCCATCTCTCACGCTGCTGCTGCACTGCTGGGAGCCCGGGAGCAGCGAACATATGGCTTTTCCAGGCTGATGCCCTGCCACTGCCACATGATCTGATGCAAGGGAAAACCTGTCACTGGTCTCCCATCTCAGTAAGTAATTTTAGTCGTGCAGCTGGACTGCCCCCACGAGAGCAGCGATCCCACCCTGAAATATTCAGACCTTCTCCCTGTCCAAGGTCTGTCGCAGAATGCAATTTCCTCATCAGCTTAGTATGCTAATGAGGCAATTTAAAAAATCTGAGAATAACAAGCAAGATACAAATTCCAGATGCTCCTATACCAAAACAAGGTGGGTCAAGCTTCTGCGAGGTAAGATAACTTCACAAAACCACTTTATCTGACCACTAAGAAAATAACAACCGACTGTACAAGCTCAAGAAATTCTAGAGGATTTCGGAAAGTGGAACTGCAGGTACTCTGCTCATTCATTTAAAAAGAAAACAAATCAGGTGATACAGTTGTCTGTGGCCCACTGCCACTTGTACCGTTTTGATTAGGCATGAGAACCTCACTGCTGTGGCTGCTTTTCTGCAATTCCTTTCCATGTGATGGCAGGTAAGCTTTTAGGCCAACATTTTATTTCTGTAGACTTAGCCAGCATTTTGCTAAAACCATATTTTTCCACAATGATGCATGCTTCAAAGAGCATGTTCTTACAAGAAGTTCCCTTCATGCTCAAAAATCTTACTGAAAAAGAGGTTAATGCAGACTGAAAATCGTTGTGACATTATGGACCTTTTAATTGGTTACTAGACCTGCTTTGGGGCACATATTAATAGGGCAGAAGCGTTATGCATGCTCCTTCTCTCTCTCCTTGACAAAGTGCCAGAGGAAGGGAAGTATTTTGGTCTTCTTGAAACTACTGTGCAATCCATTTAAAAATTTGAAATTCAGGAATCAAAGCAGAACTAGTAAATACAAGAGCCAGCAGTGTAGATTATTCAGAACCGAAAATAATGCACACAGAAAACGCAACAAGGTGTTTTACCATAGCGCTGAGAGTCTCCTCCCAGTCCGGCCTCTCCCGGGGATGGATGCTTCTCTGAAGCTCTGGCACAAAGTCATCTTCTTCTGTATGTACAGAGGACTTCATCATTCTGAAAAGGAGGACAGAGAGGTTTGATACTTGGTGAAAATTGCTCATTAATCTTACATAAGGTCTGCTCTGGTACTCAGTTCAGTTATGTTGCTTATATGACAATATAAATGCTTTTATAGAACCAGAAACCTTGCAGACTTCTCAAGTTTCTCTTACTTCCTTTTTATACAAAGAAGATAAGAGTATAAATCTGGTGAAGAGATATCTGCACTTCCTAGCCAATCAACATATAATTTTGTTTAATCACTGCATGATTCACAAATCTTAAAACACTGAAAAATGCCGAGGAGTAATCTTCAGTCCCTTTCAACAAACTGCTTATACTGCCCAGGCAAACTCCATTAGCCTAGTCAGAAATATACACACTTGATTTCTTAGTTGTCGCTGGATGGTTTGGCCTGAAACAGAGCCTGCTGTTCCCATATCTTAGCCTGAATGCATGACCCAAGCCTGAGCCAGCAGCTCTCATCCTTCTTACTGATCCCATCTGCAAGGGCGAGCGCCTTCAGCTGCCCCAGCTCTGCAGGGATGGGCTCAAATCAATCTCATTTGATCAAGGTAAACTTTTCTCCAGATAAGGAGCTGTATATTGAACACCCTGTGAAGTGTATTTCAAGCCTGTAAAGAGATCAGAGGCTAAAAGTTAAAATTCAGAAAGTATCCATAAAAGCTTCTCAGCTTATCCTTACGGCAACTCTGCTGTTACAGCCGAGAGCCATTTTATATTGTGTTTCAGGCCACACAAACATGCCTTTGTGGGGAAAACAGCACAGACCTGACGTACCAAAGGCCTATGGAAGGCCTAGTGGTATCTGTTGTGGTTTCATTACAATACAAGATTCAAGCAGCTTTTTACTTTATTAGTAGACCATTTATTTATTCAGAGTAACCACGTCGACACTCAGCACTACACATACATGGATGGAAAAGCAGGGCTGGTTTAGCTAATCAGCATATGCTGATTTATGCATCATTTGACTAAAACAAGCGTGGTGAAAGCCTTATAAGAAATTTCCTTTGCTTTAGACAAAAATCTGAAGTTCTGCAACTCCTAAATGCGGTGTGCCGCCAGGACAGAAGTGGCAGGGCCAACACACTCGGCTCCCCTTTGCACTGCGCCATGCAAATGAAGCAGTTAGCACTGACGGTAATAGGACGGCTGAGTTATGAAGTTATAATCCGTATAACTTGGCACCCAGCTTTGTGAGCACGTTCCTGCTCTAACAGAAAACACACCCAGGGAATATGGGCCGCAAAGCCAACGGTCTCAGGCTGACGCTGCTGGGCCCCACGTGCCCTTCGCACCATGAGCATCTCCCACTGACAGCAGGGCACCCCAATGAGATAAGAAACGAGTACGCCTAAGTGGTGAAAGTGTACACGTAAGAAAAGAAAATGTACACGAAGGTGCCATGATTCAGGACGCAGAAGTGCAATGCCGGCTCAGATGGAGACTTGCACCTTTACAACACACCTCTTGAAAAGAATTCAATTTTTGTGAATGTGAAGACGTGCTGCTTCCAGAGCACAGCTCTTTCACCTCTCCTTTGCATAGCAAGAGTGAGACTTGGCGTGTTTCTCGCAGCCCCAGCTCCAGCATGAGACGTTTGCCACGTATTTTAACTGGAAGTTGAAACCTGCTGGTTGCCGAGAAAAGTTTTGGAAACCAGATTGTGCAACACAGAAACAAGAGATAAGCTAAAAAATCCTAATTTTTTTGTATCAACATTGTGATTTTGAAACAGGCACAGGAAGGCTTCCCCCAGGATCTCTGGATGTTGGGGTTTGGCAACACTGCAATTGTGCCAAAAAGAATCTAAGCACGTCGTCCCACAGCAGCTTGAGTCCAAAGCCGTCAGATAGCACGATGGGATGAAAAGCGGGGGCACATGATTAAGACCCGCCTTTCTAGACCACCATTGAAACAAACAGCCTACAAAATGCCTGCTTTCTCAGCTTAAAGACTTGAAAATAATGGAACTGAATTTACATCTTTATGATCGCTTTGGATTACAAATCAGTTTACTACACGCTCCTCAGGCTTATGCCAATTCCTCCTGGATTTCTCATCAGAAATCTAGTTTCTTAATAGCATTTCCCACCAAAGAAAACGCTTTCCTTTTGACAAACAAATCTTCTGAATTTCTGACATGTTGCTAGAACACAGGGCTGCCCAAAGACACCATGCAAGTAACACAAGAAACCTGACCAGGCTCCCCTCGACACTCCTGACCCTTACTGACAGAAGAATCCACGATGGGAAGGAGCCGAAGGAGGCACCGAAACAGGTCTCAGCTCCAAGCTTTCACCCTGTGAGGAACGTACTCACGCGCTGATTGCCACGTGTGGCTAGTCAATAACCGGAGGAGCACGGGGGTGACCTCTGAGACCTAAGGCGTGTTACCGTACGGACGGCCGTGTGCTTCCAGCAGCAATTTATCCCGCGGTAGTTCCAGGTGGGCAGAAGGGAACAAGCTCTCCTGGGAGACTCGGGACCCGCAGGAGACCCAGCTCCCTCCGTAACAAGAAGCATAACCCTACCAGGCCGGGTGGCTTCAACGTAAGGCACGCAGGGCTCTACAGAAAGTTTATCATGCAGAAGCTACAAATCAGGAGGGCAGAGATCAGCAATTAAGATTTTAAAACACGTGAACACAAACACGACGCATGTATTGCACAGGCTCTGTGCTTAGGCCGGCTTACGCTGAATTTGCTGGGAAGTGTGAACATGGTGTCAAGATGAGAATGCGTTTTGTGTACATCTGAATTCCTGTAATATAATGCGTAACACTCTCTTGCAAGCTTTCCCCTGCCATAGAAATAGAAATTTCTTCAAGATAGTAAAATACAAAAAATAAAAAAGTGTCTAAGCGTTTGCCAATTTCCCTGCACACACAAAGCATCTCTTGTACGATTTCTTTTTACTAATAAATACGTAACAGCTTCAAAACAGAGAAAAACACCTTACCAAAAGGACAGACCAGACTAGACTAGCATATTTCAGTTGGGAGGGAGCTAAAAAGCAGAGTCCAAGTGCCTGACCGCGTGGGGCAGCCCAGAAGTTCAGGCACACTACTGAGAGCGTTCTCCAGCTGCCTCTTGAATGGGGCACCAGGCACCTCACTGGGAAGCCTGTGCCAGTGTTCAGCCACCCTCACAGCAAAGAAACTTCCCCTAATGGCTGGTCTGAGCCTTCCCAGGCACAGCTCTGTGCTGAGCCACGCAATCCATCGGCAGCCAGCGGCAGAGGCTGGTGCCTCCCTCTCCGCTCCCGTCCTCAGGAAGCCGCAGAGAGCAGTGAGGTCACCTCTCGGCCTCCTTCTCTCCAGGAGACAACCCAGGTGTCCTGGGGTCTCTGCCCTCACAGTGGAGAACCAGGGATGTCAGAGCCCCAAGCCCTTTTCCCGACTGCAGGCACCGAAGGATCACCAAAGATGAGGAGCCGCGCAGCTCTTCCCATCAGCCAGATGCTGCTCTTTGTCCTGCCCCCCCTCCAGACGTACTTGGAAAATTATAGATACGGACACTCATACGCACGTTTTTATAGACATATGCATTATGTGTATCTGACATTATTTTAATTTACAGGGGAAATAAATAGCACTGCATGTGTGTATCTGAGTCACCACCCGCGTCAGGCTGCACCAGGACTAACTACCTTGTTTCTGCCACGGATTCTTTTCCATGGGAGGGTAGAAACCCCCGAGTCCCACTAGCACCTACACTGACGCATATTTTATAAACATTAATGGACAAAAAATTAAAGAACCTGCTCTGCTCCGCAAGGCCTACGTTTGGCTATTTCAGGGCAGCTGCAAACGACTGAAAATTCACCACAAAATGTAATGCTAGCCCTAACAACACAAATACAATTTTATTTAGAGTGCCATTTCTTCACGTGTTTAGCAGCTCTGAATGCCCTTCAAACGAACTCTGACACCAGGATATTAATAAAGTTCTGGCTGTACAGAGGCCATTAAGCAATCGCTCTTCAGATGAATGAATCCCTCTTCATTGTAAATTGAGAATCAAATGTACTGGAACAAATGTTTACAGGACGTTGCACAAAAGACACGGCCCGCATTCACACCCACCCGTTAAAGTTCTCCAGTAGGTCAAGTTTATGAATTTCAAGTCAGAGCTTGTACATTTGTACACGGTACGGCCGTATCAAGGAAACATCCAATGCCCTTTCTCATGCTCTCAAACCTAATTTGCTGGTTCCAACACTTGTGGCACTTCCATACCTGCTCACGAGGAACTGAGACACCTGGGTACCGACCTCCCAGCCGGGAGGTGCTGAGCACCGGGTCCTGCTGGAGAGCAGCGCCCCACGGGGCAGGGAGCACTGGAAAAACAGGTGGGCATGGGTGCTCTGTAGGAAAAGTAACACTCAGGCATCCATAAAATCGAGTTGCTCTGTGCGTATAATACTGTAAGCATCACTACTTCCACTAGACCTTCCTTATGAGTATGAAGGAGTCCCACATCCTCAAACACCAAGTGTTTGCACACTTGTTTTTGTGCAAGAGATAAAGAACCACAAAAAGTGGGTTTCTGAAAGAACTTTGATTAAACCGGGGAAGAGAAAGGGACAGAAACTTCATCACCTGGTGGGGCTCCTACAAGGATTTTTGTCCCCATTACTCAGGTTCTTTACCACGCACCACGTCCCACTGCCAGCCCTCAGCGGTGGCAGTAACGGGGCTGCCGTGGACTTGGCTGTCATCGGGATGCTGGTGCCACACAGACCAACAGCTCTCCTCTGACAAATCGCTCCCAGGGATGCCTGATGGTTTGAAAGCCACGTGTAGCACGGAGGCATGAAGCACTCTGAATGCCAGGCTCCTCATATCAGACAGTTAATTGTCTGCTTGACAGACACTCATTTCGGCCCTGCTACATATTTTTTAAATTAAATGCCAAGCCTGGTCTTTAGGTTGTGCTCCCCCAATGGGACAACAGGCATTTCAGCTTTCCCTACCGCTTCTCCCTCAAGTGACTTTTCTTCCTGACCTCAATTTAGGAGGTGAGAGCAGATGATGACTGATTTATTACTTTATTTATTATTTACATAGCACTGTTGTTGTGCCTGGAGATTTCTTAGCCAACGGAGAAGCACAGCTCTGCCCTATGGAAGTGATGATTCAAGAGGATTTAGAGATCCACAGAAAGCGATGTTTTCTGAGATATAAATTCTACCCAAAAAGCCAAATTTAAATAAGGTTTTTGCTGACACAAAACTATACTGAAAATTAATGAGCTTTAAACACTATCTGATAAAAATAGGTATTTACGCCACTCAAATAATTTGCATAAAAAGCCCAAATAAGATAGGCTTTATAGGGGTGCTAATAACGCTCTGCGGATTAATCTTCGTGCTGCTTGCAGGCAACTGTACATCCACGTGGCTCGTCCTCCGTGCTCCTGGCAGCCATGCTTGTCTCCAGTAAGCTCCTCAGCTCTGACACCGCCACCGGGTGCTGCTCGGGAAAGGGGAGAGAAGCAGACACAGACGGCAGGGAGCAACCAAAATGGGATCGCGATGCACCCCTGCATGTCCAAGGGTCAGCAGCAGCAAACAGCACGTGTGGGCACCGCCACTAGAATTCACCAGCTGTTCTGTAGACAAATGAGATTTGGGTTTACTTTAGGCTTCAAGAATTCAGTGCAGGTGAGCTACAGCGCAAAAACCCTCAACCCAGTGCTGAGCACGTTAACCCTTCAAGGCTTAGCATAACAGCCTGGATGCAGCATCCCTGTCTCTCCCAGTGCCACCCAGTAGCTTTCAGGCTTCAATCCCCTAACTCCCAGTCACAGCACGGAAAGGAATGCCAACAGCGAGTCAGTGGAAAGATACCTTGAGAATCTCTGCCTAAGGGCTTAAAAATAACTTGATCAAGACAAGAAGTCACAATGCTACTAAATATATATATGTTATTTTATATTTTTATTATATCATATGTTTTATTTATTATCACCATGAGGAAAGGCAGAAAAACTAGGAAACAAGAACCAAGACCTGACCTAAAGCATATAAACACTGGGGCAAGAAGTTGGAACATAGTGAGAAACTTTGATATGTCTTTATTTCTGGCCTCAAACTTATACCACAAAGAAAGATATGTACTAACATCCAAGAGATGGGCAAAAAGCAAACAAACAAACAGAAAATGCACACCCTCTGCCAACCCAATTTTCCAAGCAAACTCTGTATCCATGAAATTAAAACTAATACAGTGGAAAGGAAGAAAATAATCATGCAATATGGAAAGTAGTGATAGCTCAAGAGCCCCAGGGACAATGAAACGAGAGATGGGAATTGAAGGCTGACAGTGCTGACCTGAAGAGAATTTAATTTCCCATGTTTTAAATCAGCATTGTCAACACCTTGCTGATTACATTACGTCTATCTGCATTATACAAAATGAAATTTCTGAAGTGTGTCTCGAGGTTCACATGGAGTGAAGACAGAAAAAATCTACAAGGTCAGCTTAAAACACACCTCATAAATAAACAAATGGGACTGTACGTAATTCTTGACCACAAAATGAAAACCTGGCGTAACTGTATCGTTTACTGGGATTGATTCTACAACGATGAAAGCTACAACTGGCACTTCTGATGGAAGTTCATCACTGGGAACTCAAAATTCATTTGGTTGGGAAGCCACTGGGTAAGAAAAACTAATAGAAAACCAGGATATTACAGTAGAAGGGTGTTTTCAAAACCCCATGCTATCATTCAAATATTAGGCAGCAGAAACCAACATCGGTTTCTCTGAACTACTCTGTGTACTTACTACCTGTGCTAATAAAGACGCCCCTGTTGCCTAGTTCTAAACATTCAGGTCAGTGGCTTTCAGCTTGTGATCTGTAGGAGTCTGAGAACAGTCAGTGCAGGTGAGCAGAAGTTGACTAAGAAAAACTTGTTCAATTGTGCTGTGAAACTAGTGAGTAAATACGGACCCTTCCAGGAATGGCTGCTTTGCAGGAAAATTTGTGCACGTGCCCAAATAAAGGCTGGAAATCACCCAGCTATGGGAATGCAGGTCTGAACAGGAGCACTGCTATTACAACGACAGAGTAATCCAATTCAAAAAAGACAGAGTAATTCAATTGCAATTTTTTTTCAAAAACAAAATCACATAAACCACATATAGAGAGGTCATTTTAAAATACTTTACAGTAGCAGAATTTCTAGCTTTTCCAATTCACAGATTGCAAATTCAGACTGGCCAAACCGTACCTACGCTCAGGGAAGCTGAGTTAGAAACGATCAATGTACTTACTATGCTAGAGTTGAATGAAGCGCATGATCACTAACACTTGTTATAACACTTGTTACTCAGCTCCTTATATAAAAGGGAATTTAGAGGGCCACAGTTCAAGAATATTTTTAGTTTTGGAGTTTCTGTTCCTACCTTTTTTTTTGAGAAGAAAAATCACTTTCTCACTTGGTGTGCACTACCACCTGTTGAATTAGATTCTCAGCTGTCTGGCAGAAGAGAAATCACTTGCTCTGAAGAAAAAAAATAAACCTTTTTTTTTTTGCAATAACCTTTAAGAATATACATATTTTTTAAAAAATGAAATAATGGCTGTTTAAAACCAGTATCTTCAGCATTGTCTGATTACTTTTTAAAAAAGCAAGACCGGACACGTTAGCTTTTCCACCGCTGATATCTCTCTACAGCGTGAAGCAGAGGAGGCCAGCAGTTGGCCAGCATATAACAAACAAGCTGGTTTCCTGCCCTGCTTTAGCCCTCTGGACACGCTTTTAATACAAGCTCCAAGAAAGTCAGCCAGTTAAGCTCTCTTTGTGCGAGGATTTAAATGAGTTTTCAGACTTCAAAATATCTGCCTTGTTCATTAATTTGCATGGGCATTTAAACCACAGTTTCTGAGCTGCCAAAGAAACGACCCAGATCAGATCACCTGGAATCTAAAACCTGTGGGCAAAGGGGCAAGTCTGGGTAGGACAGCTCCCAGCTTAGCAAAAAGACATCTTAAGGTACAACAGGCAGCCTGCTTTGTCTCTGAAGGTCTTCCTAATTTACTCAGCAACCCTGAAACAACACGTGCACACACACAGATGCTGTGCTTCACTTGATGCCCCCAGGGCCCCGCACATGTTGTCACCCACACCCCCAGGGGCTGGCAAGGTGACCGAGGTGGAGGAGCCAGCCACGATGGCTCTTCCGGCAGGACCTTGGCATCCTCCCTTAGGGTGCACGTGTCAAATAGCTGGCCACTGCAGAGATGCTTTTAACATCCATCAAAGCACAAGGTGAGATGTTGGGACAGGAGAAGCCAACGCCATACTATAAACCAAAACCTGTTACTGTCGTGTTTTTTTTCCTGAAAACAAAAGATACTTCTGTAGGCACACTGTAAGATCAACCCTAAACCATCTTCAGTAAATCTCTAAATTTCAAAGCAAAAAATAGCAAGAGAGGCTCAGCAGGCCCACCTTCCCTTCCTTCTGCTCTTCTGCCATCCTATCTCTTGGCAGCTTCGTTCACTGCTTCCTGGCTCACCCGCTTGTGTCTCATGTCCCAGCTCAGCAGCACCCACCTCAAGGCACTAGGTAAGAACAGAGACACGGACTTTGTGCTCTGGAAGGGACTGGAATGTGCACCTAAGAACTCTGTTGAATTGGGCTTTAATAATTTGCATTCAGGTTTTGCATAACTGGAATTTCTTTAAACACTGTATGAAAAGAGCAAGTTCTTGGGATGTTCAGCTTTTACCTGCTTTAAGCGACGGTCTTAGTTATTAAAAAGCTTTATAAAAATAATCACAGAATCCTCATGCTTTTGCATGCATATATTACTGAACAAACCCACTCTTTTCTTTGGCAACGCATAAAAAACATTGTTTTAGTAGGTGCTTGGCATTTTCTTTCAGAAGAACACAGAGATAGTTGACGAAAAAAATCCTTAAGAATAGCTTTCTCTTATCACTTTTGCCCAGTGTAAGAAAAGGAACTGGGAAATCACCAAGCTCTGGCTTGGCTTCCTTTTGTTCAATTCAGGAACAAATATAAAGATATTAAAGAAAACTGTCTCTAGGGAAAAGAAGAACTAACCTCTCATTTACAATTAATAAATCCCTAAAAGCAGCTCTAAAGTTTCAGCACAGAAGAGAGATGGGAAAGGATGGCTGCTCCTGCCGTTCCTGCTCCTCTGAGACGTCTGAACGTGAGTGCTGCCAACAAAAAACTGCTGGGTGCAGTGGCAGCAGGATGCCCTGCTTTGCTTCTCCCTCCCTCCCCGGTCCGAATGATCCATCCCTGGCACAGCGGGGCTCAGACCACAGCCACTCACCTCCCTCATCCAAACGGCAGCAAGACAGGTGCCACCCCACTGAGCTTCATCAACGCCTGGCACGTCAACTGAGTGGTCCCTGCGCTTCCTCTGCCACCTCCTGTTTCTGTTTGTTGCTTGTTAAAATTATGCTTTCTCCTGAGCAAGGCCTTCCTCTCATGTCTTCTTCGCTTCCCAGCAAAAGCAGTCCCGATTTTTGTTAATCTTTAAATACCACAGCACCAATCAGTAATAAAACCCAGCTGCTTACAGGTAATCCAAATGCAGAAAAGTTTACCCCAAGATTACAAAGCATGACCTAAACCTAGATCCAAGGACACTTGCCTGGGCTGATCTCTCATTCATTTGTAGTGCAGTGGTAACACAAAGCCATGGTAAATTTAATCCTTCCGAATACAAGCATCTATTAGAAAAGTGATGCTTTCAGTATGTGAAATTAGGAACAAGTGCAATCAACTAATCAGTTACAATTAGCCTTGCGTGCTATTAACATGACAACTGCTCATAACACGAAACAACAGTTAAAACTTGTCTAGTCAGCTGGCTGCTCAGCGGGGAAATCCTTTCCCTAACCAAGCATTCAGACGGAGCCATCACCCACCTGGAGCTGCCCTTCCATCTAACCAGCAGTCTGCAAACCGATGGTGCATGGCTGTTCTGTGCAGCACACTTATGGCACGCTTGGTGCAAGAAGTCAGGGGAAAAATCATCCAGAGAAGACTTGCTAGTGAATACTCGCACGGAAAAGAATGGACGTGAACTCTGGGGCACCAGAACCTGATCAGCCAAACAATGAATGAAAGAGAAGCATAAGCAAATAACCGAGGAGCAGTTCCAGCTGTTCTGCCTTTAATGACTCGCCTTAACTGACTGGTGGCCCCGGCATGGTGTTTACAGCAGTACTTCTCCTACTGTCACTCCACGTCAACGGAATCAACAGCAAAAAAGAGGGAAATGCTCAGTCCTTTCCGTTTCTAGAGATCACTGCTAACATGCTGCAACATTATTATTTCTATTGGATTGTTCTTGACCAGCTAAATGGAATTAAATGGAGGCCTGCGACTACAATAAGCCATCAAGGGCAGATCTGGCCAGCTGGGGGTCATATAGGCATAGTATGTGCAAAACCATACTGTAATTATTTCTGCAGCAGCAGAGAGCTGTGTATCATAAACAGGTCGTTCTGAAGCTAACACGAGTGGAAAAGAGAAGCTCCAACCAGGACAAATCTGCCTGGACCACCCATCTGCTACCTGCATTTCTGATGCATAAGAGGAGGAAACGCCAGTGGCAGCAGCGCAGTAAGATGGGAGTGCCAAGGGGACGCGGTACCTGCAGGCCATCAGATGAAAGTGCTGTAAGCATCAAAATGCCTCGCAGTCGTTCAGGGTACCCTTCCCACTCCTACCTTGTGCAGAGCCAACGTCAGCACCACAAACAGACCCAGGGTTGATGCAGCCTTTTGATTATCAAAAAGCATTTCCTTTGCCTTTTTGGAATGATTTGCAATTGTTAAATATCTTTTTCAGTCAGGAAAAAAGACATGCAGGAAAGAGATCATTGATCTCCCTTGCCTGGAGTTCTCAAGGATACAGCTGCAACCACTACTACCCAATCATTTTTACCTTCAACACCCACATATGCAATTTTGGTACAAAAGCATTTGAGCTGGCACACGTCTGCTGTGAATGGAAACCCTGCTGCTAGGTTTCCTGCTGCCACGGAGATGAATAGAGAAAGAACAATTAGCCAAGGCTTCAGTCTAATTTAGATTTATTTTACTTTTTGGAGGAGAGACTGAGAGATGGTACATCATAAAACAAAACATTAACTCTAAAGGCTACTCAGAAGACCATAAAGCTGAAATATCATGTTTAGCCTGTATTATGAAGACTTCTGATCATAAACACTATTGTCTTGTGCCCAGTGACCCCAATTATGCTCAGAGCTGTACTTGACTGTGCCGGGAGACTATAAAATGTCACAGCAAAGACTATCTACATCAAAGCAGACAAGAGGTGAGCAAAGAGAATACCTCCATTTTCCAAAAACCTACAGTGGCTGACAGCTCAAATAACTTGTCCAATATTTCAGAGGAAGACTGAGGCTAAAGCAGGAAATAACTTCAGTTTCGCAGCTCCTAGCCACAAAGCCCCTAAATATAAAACACCCTATCAGGCCCTGGGGGAAAATAATCAGGGCACAGGAAGAACACCCCCCTGAGCAGACTAGAGGATCACACGCTCTACCCTCATCCATTCCCTGCCACGTGATGCTCTAGCTTGGTGCAGAAGTGATTGAGAGCCTCCCCCAGCCCAGTCCCGCTCAGCAACAGATAATTAGGGCACTCTCTCAGGGAATTCAGTTGCAGAGGCTCAGGACGTTGTTGAAGTCTGCTGTTTCCCAACCGGCAGCTCTAACCACTAAGGTCTGATGCAACACCTCCGCCTCCCCATGCCCCATTACCTTCTTTCAAAAAGCAGAGGGAGAGAAAGCAATAACCCATGGAAAAGAAAGACTTAGTAGGATCACTAAACCCTGAAGCACTGGGCGGCAGATATCAGTATCATCGAAGCACCTATCTGGCACAGTTTCGAGACAGCACTTCTATCCAGCCATGAGGTTTCCACAACAGCCTAAGAAGTCGTGCAAGGGCTCTGCAAAAAGCAGCTCCCCATCGCTCCCAGCCGCCTGCTGCCATACCTGCCCCGTGCCAGCAGCAGTACTCGCCCATCTCTACTGACACTGCCCTGGAGGAGAAATAAACACATTTTGAAAAGAACTAGCTTTCCACTGGGCCAGCAGCAAAGTGCACAGCTACGAGAACTCTTGTTGGCCTAATAAAAGTGTCAGGGATGGAAATGGCTCAGCTAGCCACAGCACCATTTTGATTCATCTTCACTGGGATGTAGCTTCAGAAAGAGGGGATGAACGAGACCTTGACTCACTCCTCTCAAGAGACTTTGACCTCCTCCTGTCCTGTGAAGCCTGCATGGGCTTTTGCAGATCCCATCCTGATGTGTATGTGCATCTCTTCACACTGAGCGAAGAGAATTTGGACATTTATCTTAGCTTTGCAAACACTGGAGCTGGGGACCTGAGTTGTCAGGGTGCTGCAATGCTTCGTCATGCAGCATCACCCTAAGGCCTTTGTGAATGCTAAAGCTCAGGAAAATGAGCAGTTTGTTGGTTGTTGTAAGTAAAAAAAAAAAAAAAAAAAAAAAAAAAAAAGCACCTGAAACACTTTGGGGGAAAAAGAGGTCAAACTTCTGTCTTTTTTTTATTTGGAAAACAAACTATGAACAACAAAATATAAGTGTTACAAAAGCAAGCTGTGTCTATTAACAAGTGCATTTTAAAAGTGAAAAAACATCATCTGCGATTTTTCACCCTTAGAACAAAAAACTTTAGCCGTACCACTTTGTAATTCTGTGGTTTTAGGTAACCTCTTTAATTTTACATCAGGCAGGCCAAGAAAGTCCCTGAAATACCAACCCAATTTTAAAGGAATAAAGGAGGGGAGGAAGTGAACTACATATTTGTAGATGACCTAAGCCTGAAAAGACATTCAAAGAACAAAAAGAGTACCCTTTTCTAATGTGTTACAGGGATGAAAAATATGAAAGGCGTTAAAACTGCCTAAGCAGATGCCAGCAGTGGAATGTATGAAAAAGCAAAAGCAAACAAGGTTTTTTGTCCCCTCAGCTACAAGATAAAGTGTCTGCATTTGCATGCTGCCTCCGTGTAAGGCAGGGTCTTAAGGAATCTTTAAATGTTAACATTAACACAGGAAAAACAACTTACTGAGCACAGGTCACATTCTGCCATTAGGACATGCCTCACTCACCCTGATCACAGAGAGAAACCATGGGACCATCGGAAAGGGGTTCCGCTGCGCAGAAGTGCTTGAAACGAGTGCAGTTACATTAAACGTAGGAGAAAAGAAGAAAGGTACGTGACAATCCGATTCAAGGCTCCAGGAAGCATGCCACACAAATGACTGTTGAGCTGTGCAATGACTCAGCAGGAAAAAAAAAAAGAGAGAGAGAAAAAGAAAAAGGAAAGAACGAAAAACTACAGCAGCAGATTGGACAGTCTTTCCTATAAGAAATAACATCTATCGTGGAAAACTAAGCAAATAAAGAAATAGGAACAAGAAGAGCTCCCGCCTGGAATTCCACCTCGCTGCCTCCCTCCTCAGCCTCGCCCGCTGCACACCTGAGGCAGCCGGCAGGGATCGGGCTGCCCTTAACCCCTGCTGTGCCTCCGCCTCGGGAGGCCGGTACCGCGCCTCTACACAGGCTGCTTTGCTTTGTGAGCAGTACGGTAGGAAGCTAAAGCCTGGCAGTAAGTCAGAGAAGCATGAAGCTGAAAGAAGACGCGAGCCTGGGGAAGCTGGCACAACCCCAAAAGGAACTGGGGTGGTGCAAGACAGGAGATGGTCACCCCCTGCCCCGCGCCTGCCGAGCCAGCGAGGACGGACAGGACAGCCACGACAGGATGCTTCTGCACCTCCTCGGTCGTCCTCCTGAGAAACTGGCATGAAATGTAAGCTCCCGTTCTACTTGCGTAACTTTACAGGACAGCTCTCCCGTGTCTGCTGAGGCTGAACAGCTCTCACGTTATCTCCCTGAAAGGGAGAGATTAAATGTTACCTGTTAAACACACGTGGCACAGGCCAAGCAGACAGATGAGGAGAGTCAGGGTATGCAGATTGCGCTGCTCAGTTTGAACAGCCTTGCACTCATTCTCTCCTTTGCAAAGCTTTATGCAAATAGCTTTTCAAGAACATTTAATCCTCCACCCTCCTGAATTGCCACTGAAGCCTTCGTGTCCCTTCAGTTCGGAAGCTGCCTGCAGGAGACACTCCCGGCACTAAGTCCGGCAGCCTCGAGCCACACGCTGAAGGGCAGCGAAACTTGAGCAGGTGCTGCCACGCTTTGCAAGGCTGGGGTAGAAAAATGCAGACGGATCAGGTAACCCTAATTCCTTTCCACCATTCTTCACTTACAATCACTTGAAAAATACCATGAGCTTCCTTCTCCTCTGCCTTTAAATCTCTCCTGGCACAATTGCACCAGTGTCAATTCTATGTGGTATCTGTGCCATCATTTTGCTTGTGCATGGGGGTAATAAAAGATGGGAGGATACCAGCACCTTCTCTAAGTAACAAAATTTATCTGTATAGCTGTGTTGGCTAGGGCAGAGAACTGCAAAGTCAGAGGGGAGGTGGGGAGAGAAAAGGACTCAAGCAGATATCAGAACATAGAATGATTTTCTACATGCTTTCCTTTGCCATCATCATGCAACCCTTAGCATAAGGCGCTGTCCATTCCCACTGCTGGGAAAACTAATCCCTGCTGTCCTGGGACAAGGAAAGCTGGGGCTTTATGGCCAGCAGAGGAAAATACATGTGTTTGTGTAGATGAATAGCTGGCAAGATGGACTGTGAACCTTTGCATCAAAATAAATTACAGTTAAAAACAGGAAGTCGTAGTGAGGAACAGCGTCTGCAACACCCTGCTTACACCTGTGTCAACACTCACCCCTCCCTGGCGCCTTGGGCAAAATTGTTACAATTTAAAGGGTTGGGAGGGGAGCTTAAAACACAGGGACAATCCTGCTGAAAATTACACTCAGCCACTAAATCCACCTTCCAATCCTGTTTCAAAAGACCAAGAGGAATAAGATAAGTTTTGCCCTGAAGTAATTTTTATACTTAAGCCACACAGGGCTTCACAGTTAACTCAATATCTTCCCGTAAAAAAGCTACATTTTGTTACCGTGCTTAAAAAAGTGTAAATAATGCACAAGAAGAATGTACCCGCTGGCTGAGCCAGCGAAGCCTGGAATAAGACCCAGGAGTCCCGGCTGCCTTCCTTCCTTCCCACAGAAGGTGAGCCTGGACAAACTTCTATCCCCATGCTGACAAACCCAATGCCCACAGATGGCCCCAAAACACAGAAGCACATCGTTTCTCCTTCCCAGGCACTGCCCACACACTCAGGTTGATGGGGAAGAAGTTATGGGACAGAGATAACTGGTAGGCTTCTGCCTTACAGGTTACACAGCACACAGCATGTTAATTTTAAGGTAACATTCATTACAATTCCTGTTGAATCACAGAAGCTGGAATATTTCACCATAACCTTTAATTGTCCTGACTCATGCTGTCAGTAATAAAATGCCCTCTTGGGAAAATAAATAAATAGACAAAGCCTTAACTGATTCAGTGAAGTACCTTCCAGTGAAAGTACACTGTCTGATTATTTTAAGACATTAAAATGGGCTGCAGGTGCAACATGTTAACCTAAATGGACAGGTGATGAACAGATATATAGCTTTTCCTGTTGGACAGAAGAAAAAAAAAAAAAAGCATGAGTTAGCTTTTGAAAGCATTTGTCTCAAGCACTCAAGGGTAGTCTGGAATATGAAAACATTTCCATTACCTTGGCACTTGTGCAAAAAGACAGGACAATCAAGTGACCAGGCTATTATACTTCACAAAGAAATTAGATATTGTTGAAACCAGTGCACATTCATTTTAGTACCCAGGAAAAATGACAGTCAACAGCGCTCTTCAGACTTCCCCCACTTCTCTTAGGAATCTTGATGGTTTTAGAACCAAAACACTGAAAGGAGACTTTTTAGCATGTAATGAGTAACTCAGCAAAAAGGAAAGGCTTGGAGACAGCAGGTTTGAAAAAAAAAAAAAAAAAAAGGTAAGAATATATTGGACAAAGCAATAAATGTAAGATGGCACACAACTTCCAGGGCAGAGAGCAGCCCCCCGTAGGGAAGGCGCCTGCTCCATGGCACTCTGAGAAGGGGCTCGTCCTGTCAGCAGGCCGCAGGCCGAGGAGAGCCCCAGTGCTGCGAGACATGACCCTGACCGTCACTAAACCTCCTTATCAGAGAGGAGGAACATGCTTAGAGAGGAGAGGGGGAAAGATGACGGGTCTAATGTAAGGAGAGCGAGGAGATAACACCAGAGACAGAGAGCAGGCTGCGGCCTGGCAGGCAGCCCCTTGCAGCAAGGCTGCAGAACGGGCACACAGGGTCACAGACCCGAAGCCCTGCACGGCACAAGGAGCACACGGCAGCGCCTCTGCCCGGCTGCCTCCGGTCTAGGCCCTGTTTTCACGACAACTTTGGTAACGAATGGCCTGGCCTGCACTGCAAACAAATTGGAACTAGGCTTCTGAGTCATGTTTTCAAGTGGGACGTGGGCATGGGATTTCCAATGGCCATTTTTATGCTTTACAAATCTTCCTGTCTGATACGGGAGCTGGAACTCTCCCCTCGTGCCAGAGCTCACCCCTGGGCCAGGCTCCTTCCCTGCTCTCCCCTGGATGGGGCCAGTGGAGTCCCAGGGCTGTGGCCGCATCACCGGCACTCTCCCGGGGTCCCAGTACAGCCCCCCAGAGCTCCTCACATCTCTGGGGCTGCCTCCTTCCCAGGCACGAAGGGGCTCACCTCAACCTTGAGGTGAGATCTTTGAGGGTCTTCTCAAACTTGGTCCTGAATATTTTTTTTTTAATATTCTGTCCTTGTTTGAAAATACGTTTGAGATTGCTGTGCTACCCAAGTTCTTCCTTACGTCAAACAGAACATAAAAGACTCAGCTGCTCTGTTCTTTTCCCTGAAATACATCAAATTAATCAGGTAATTAGTCAAAGATTTTTAAATTTAATGTAAGATTCGTAAATGTGCTTTGCAAGGAAACTCTTGGCACTCATTTCTGTGAATTTCCCAAGATCCTCATAATTAATTATAAATGTTTTTGAAGCAAAATCTAAATGATCACTAAACTATATTAGTATCCTCTTCCAGTTTGTTATGCTTAATTTTTCATGTAGTAAATGAACAGGCAATACCTTTCTGCCCTGCTGCCTCCTCATTATGTTTTGGAAAATGTGCGGAAAGAAACAGTAAAAAAAGATTACAAAATTTTCTATTATTGGAAAGAGATTGATATCATTTTGTATTCCCATTACATAATTATGCCTTTCAACAAAATCTTTATTGTAAATGCAGCAGTAATTAAATATATTCTCTGAAAATGACCTCATTTTGTTTTCCCAGCACAGGCAAACATTGGTAGCACATTAGAAAAGACAGATTTCGTACCAACAAAACACGTTTGCACCTGAAGCCTTCTGCTAGACCACACTAATGCCAGGACAACTCTTCCCATGTCATCAATCGCCGCAGACATTTGCACATAAAGCAATGCTGAACCAACCTCTTGCTCAGGTTTCAGTGTTATTTTCTACCAGCATGCTGCCATACACCTGCTATTGTACTGATAGCCGGTCAGGTTCAATTAATTTCTTTTAACCCACTCAAAAGTGCCTCTGTAGGTAATGAAAAGTATCATTAAGCTCTTAAGTTTGTAATAATAGAAAAATGTGTCATTTGATGTGCACGTTTCCTTTCTGTTTTATCTGGGCTGTACCTAGCATCAGCAAACATCCAACATTAATGGGTGTTGTTTCTCTGATCAGCTAACTTAAAGAGTGTTAGGAGGGCTGGGGAAGGGGAATGCTTGGGCCAGGTTTGGGAAAGTAGCTTTGAGAGACAAGGCTCGATATCAGTAAGCATATGAATAACATATTTATGGAATCAGCAAAAGCAGGTGTATTCAATCTAATCAGAAGTTCAATCTATATATATGCTAATGCACCACATATTAAATTCATTGGCTTTACTTCCTTTGAATTACTAATAAATACTTTTCCAAAGGGTTTTATTACAGTTTTTATGAAATGCATATGCAAAAGCAAAGTCATTATCAAGAGTGGGCACATAACAAGGAAGAAGTACCTGTAGTTTCTATTTCCATATTTTCCCTCTTTAAACAGCACTGAAGATGATGAAAGTTATTTCCAAAACCTGTATTTCTTGTTCGCTGCACGCATGACTGTACTCCCTACTGATCAGCATTTCCGCAAGCTGATGAGTGATAACAAAACACCTTTAAAACCCTAAACAAAGTCAGTTCTCTGAGCACGCAACTGCCAGCAACCTCAGCGCTCTGGCTCAAGCTCCCCATGCGTGACCGAAGGGTCTGCAGCACCAGCTGAGAGTTCAGCAGCACTCCACAAAGCGGCACCATCAACTGGTCGCGCTCATCGCCGATGGGGTGCACGGCGCTCACGCCGTCCCCTGCTCTGGAGTTTGCAGCACAGTGACCCCGCTGGTGCCTTTTTCCTCTCCTGCACTCGCACTCCTCCCCCTGGTGCAGTTAGCCATGTGCAAAGCACGGCATTATTGCAACCTATCGCCCTTCATCAACACGACAGGGCCTAAATAAATCTATTCTCCAGAAAGTCACATCTGGTGCATTAACCTGGGGCCCCCTGAGTACCTCGCAGCTCAGAGCCAGTAATATTTAGTAACTAGCCTGTTTTCTTCAACTTCTGGACTCATTTTAAAAAAACACGTACTGGAACACTGTGTATCCTGCAGTCAGTCCTGCTGCGTGCTGCTTTCAGCAAATACCATTGTCTGACACAGGTCTCAGTGTGTTTAAATGGGCAGGCTGAGACGTTAGTACCTGTGAGAATGAAATGTTTGTTTTCTCTTTTAAGCCAAATAGCCAAGTGACAATCAGATTTTTCTAGTAGGTAACACCAGGTAAGTTGCCCAGAGATGCATTGTCCACAAAACTCCACGCAATACCACATTGTACATTCCATCTATAATTGCACAAGTACTTTCTTTCAATAAATAGTCTGAAGTTCTTTTGTAGGAGTCTTTCCATTTCTGGACATCTAGACTCCCTAGTAATATATTTTTTTTTCCTTAGGAGGCACCAAGAAAACTTTGCATATGCACAAGAGAGAAAAGGCCAAAAAGAAAATTACCTTCTGTTCTTTCATGAGCCACTGGGGATTTTATCAAAAATTTACCCTATGGAGAGGTACATCTAGATTCAGAAAGAGGCCAGGTACTAATTAAAAAGCCCACGTGGGCATCACCTGCTGTTTAACACCATTTTAATGTATCAGTGGCTGTGTGCTCCCACTGCCGTATCCTATGTCGGCATATTGCTAGCTGTAACCAGATACAAAGGCTCATTTGCCAAGTCTCACATCAGTGAGATCAACACCTCGTCTTCCCCTTGCTGCTGTGGAGCTGGAGCTCAAGAAATGTAAAACATACTCTGAAATCAAAGCGGTATTTCATGGCACTTCAGCACGATATATGCAAAAATGATTAAAAAAATAAAAACATTGCTGTAATTTCCCTGTGGGAGATAACGAACAACCCTCCGGGGCAGACAGCGTTACCTGGGTGCTCTCCACGTGGCCAAGGCTCCGCCATGCCCCAGAAAGAAGAGAAGCTGGAGCTCGCTGCTTACTTGGCCCTGCCTGCCGGTACAGCCCTGCACAGGGCTGCAGGTGCTGCCGCTGCGCGACACGATTCTACGTGGAGCTGTACCTCAAATCCCCTTCAGAGGAAACAGAAAGCGTGTGCGTATTTATACACATGCATCCAGAAAAAATACCTTGCCTGGTGTTTTTCAAGGAGCTGACGAGAAACATGGAAATAGTTTTGTCGGCAGACCAACCATTAGGACTTGCATGACCTGCATAAATACCACTGGACCTGTATTATAATAACATCAGAATACAAAAATGAGCAAGACAGTAGTAAAATTTCTTGTTAATTCACTGCAAGTCTCTCAGCATTCTGTATTTTCAAAGTTCCAGTCATGGAGTCAAACAGTTAAGAAATATTTTCTGCTTTCACTCTAATTAGGAAATCATCTTGCAGAGGGAAGCTGAACAACATGACCCATCTTGCACTTAAAAACTTAAACTGGAGGGCAAATTTAAAAAAAAATAAAATCAAAGTGCACCTTAAAAGGCATACTTTTAAAAGTCAACCTTGTGATTTTTCAGCAACTTGACTGCTGCTTTTTAAATGCTTGAGGGGTCAGTTGTACTAAGGATAAGAAGTCACTCGAGTAGATCAGCATTTCTTTAAATGAGCCTTTCAGTCTCTGCTGTGACTGCGTATACGCAGACCAATTTAGGCAGAGATTCCCAGAAGACATTTGTCCTTTCAGTCGGTGGTCTTCTCCACATTACAGAGCTTTCACCACTACAGGTCTACCCATGCAATTATGTCAGCAGAGCCTCCCTGCTAGGCACACAGACCTTGCCACAAACAGAACTATTTGCCTGAGCAATCTTCCTGGAGGGGAGAGTCGGACATCAGCTGTAGTAGCAGGACAGAAGTACCCGATGCCCACAGGTTCTCACCTCTGCTGGTGAGCAGAGGGAGCATCTCCAAAGTAGACACGGTGAAATTAAGGTAAGAGGTCTGATTTTGCTCTGAAGTAGATGAGAAACCCTTGAATGCTTCAATAATTATGCTACAGGAAAAGCCTGCAGGCGGTAACATCTTGGACTGCTGTAGTAATTTGCAGAGTACATGCCAACAGCCACTTTTGTGCTGTATCTCAGCTGACCCTATACAAGGAGACTGACCACTGCATCAGCCAGAGGACACCCTTTTTCTTTTTTATATTTATTAGTTTTTGCATGTTCCCAGCTGACACAGCAGTGCTATAAAAACTTGTGCAAAACCGGCCAATGCATGACTGCTACAGAGGATCTTTAGAGAACTCTCATTTTGAATTAACTGCTTCCATCAGAGTACATGACAAAATTTTACCTGAAATCATCAACAGGAAGGTAAACTGTAGAGAAGACATTAGCACCTATTAGATCGATGCTGCTGGAAAACAAACAAACCAAAAATAAAAACAAGAAAGCCCCCTCCAAGTTATGCAGGTACACATCAACTGACTTCCTCCCTAAATGTCGCAGAAAACAACGAACGGGAATACTCAGCACCTTTCGTATAATACAGGCCAGCACTAGGACAAGGTATTATCATATAATGGAGGAGATGAATGGCTAGAGGAAGCTATTAGGGAGTATAGGATAAAATAAATGGAGAAATCCTTCTGGGAGCCCTGGTAGTTTTACTCTGATCTCCCTAAATTAAGTGTTATACTCACAGTGCTGAAAGCGCAGTGCTACAAGTCAGCACCGGGCCAGACCCTACAGAAGGGCGCTGCACCCGAGCTCACCGCGTGCCTTGGGCAGCCTCCAGCACAGGCAGAAGAAATGTGGCATCAACAGGCAGAGGAGAAGACAAAATCCTCTGTGTGACAACAGTGAGATGTTTTAACCAAACAAATGTCAAAAATCTATTGCAAACTTATAAAATGTCAGTCAGTCTTTCCCATTAGGACACCAAACAAGTACATAAAAAAAGGTTTCTGTACTATTTCCAGTTATAAGCTTGTTTTCCACTCCCTTAAGAGAGAGAACAGGAAGGAAGAAGTGTAACATATGCAAGCATGTATTACCTTTTTCACTCTGCTCTTGTGTGTACACATGGTTGTAATAATATTGCTATCTCCCAAAGGTGCTGAATGCTCCACACAGCTGCATGACAGCTTTCAGACAGGCCTTCTCTTTCACACAACTTCATCTCATTCATCAATGTAACAGGTACTCTTAGAAGAGTCAGATGTGATAGTTAAGCAGTTGTGAAGGAAGAAAAATAGAAAATACATGATTATTTATCCCACGGCATCACAGGTAATTTTCTCCTTCTGCTTTAACCTGTGATGGCAGCCCACTAGCGCGATTTGCCAGGATGTTAAATGTACCAATCCTGGTGTACATAGAGCCAAAGTTACCATGCCATGGTAATTTACAAGGTATGAAGAAGTCAAATACATATATATATATATATATATATATATATATAAATAAACATATATATATATATAGCTTATCAGCTTTAGCTTTTTTCTCTTCTAATGTTTTCCAGAAATTTAACATGACAACTATGATATGTTAGCACCCAAATATATCAAGCTTTTTTAACATCTTTACTACTGATCAAAGAGGCAGAAAGCACTGAAAATGCCTAGAGGGAGGTTTCTGCACCATGCACTGGCATCATGTGCTTACAGCATTGTTGTCGATGATGAAGTGTGCATTTACATAGCACTTTTCAGTAATGTCACACGTGTCACTAAACCTATCACCGCAGAATCCAGAGAGAAAATTCATAGCAAAACAACTAAGTGATATCAAATTCTCTCCGAGGATTGTACTCCAGACACTGTGAGTCATTTTGGAGAGCAGCAGACTGCTGACGGAGCACAGACTTAAATGGTAGTAGAGCCACCGATAATCTGTGGAACAACCAGACACCTACAGGAATACTTGCCTTTTTTTTTTTTTTTGGCCCTGGATTAACCCAGCAGGGCTTTTTGAACCCACACAAATTCCATCTTCAACATACCTAGTCTGAAAGACTTGCATATGGAGATGTGGTGGGGCTTTCCTCCACCTCTGCAATCAAGTCTTCACCCATACTTTTCTGCCTGCAAACAAACTGATCAGCATTCTCCAACGTTATGTGCTTTGACAGGGCTCACCATTAGGTGCCAGATTTAAGGAGCAGCTGCATTCCAGCTGGCGTAGCTACACATGCTCTTCCTTGTACAGGGAGCAGCCAAGAAGGTTCAAGCAATTCCAGACCTACTCTTTCTGGTGGTTTTCTTGGCTGTTTTCTGAGCAAATGCGGTCAAGTGTACATTCCATTGTTGACTGACAGCACGTTGACTCATCTGAAAACAATTTAGAGGATTTCTAATGATCTTTGCTCTGACATTTCCTCAGTAAAAAGAAATAAGGAAAATCAAAATCAATAAACTGAATTCAATGCCCCTTAAAGGAAAAACAATCATCACACAATCTTATGGCCACGAAGCTCGTATTTACCTTTGCTACATCATACCAGCATTTCTGACCTGAGCATCTAACTGAGGAACTACTCCTCAGGGGGCCTAAGGGTCTCTTCTCCTGAAGTGCATAAGCACCAAAGCAAAGCCCGGTATTCACTGCTTGTGTGGCTCTGCAGACCGAACAAACACTACAGCTCTTGTTAAGGACAGTTGCAATAGCAGCAAAGTACCTCCAACATTGACAGCTACAGCTGGACAAGAGAGTAGAACAATGAATAAAAGTAGTTTCACCGCTTAAATGTGAAAATTCACACGTATAGGTATCTAGAATTTATATTTTAAATAAGCAAAGAGGTAATCCTGGGCTTAAAAAACAATAAAGGGGTTGGAAAAGGTCAGCACGAACAGGTCCAATACAGAACAGAACATTGTATTCAGGGGCTGTCTGCATCTGGAATTATTTGTGCGCAGCTGTTCCTGAAAAGTTCCATGTGTGATCAAGCCTTGGAAGGGGGAGAGTATTCAAAATCAGAGACACTTGGTAGAGTAAATATTTTTAAAGGATTCTGATGTTTGTTAACATACACTGACGCATGAAGAAAAGAGGAATTATTCTGACAAGTAAGCACAGTCCTTCACAAGCCAACAGCAACATCTTCACAATCCTCACCAAGCTAACTTCTGCTCAAGAATTGGAGAGGAGCCATTTTTGCCAAGTGCACAGACACCGCTGGGAAACTGGGGAAGCTCATTAAAAATCAGAACGCACCTTACAGAGAAGAGGCTGGAAGTTATGGATGTGCAAAGAAGAGGCTGGTGGAGATCTCCATGAAATATATATTGCAGCTGTTAGCATCTCAACGATACTGAAGACGGGATAAAAAACCACAACAGTGCTTCAAAACCAATACTGACCTTTTTTCCCCCTTTTTTCTTAATAATACACAGTTCACTCTCATTTTGGTTTTGCTTTTAAGAAAAAGCTTCTAATTTTGCACTCAATCAATCAATCCGGGATGTTTTTATAAGCAGGGGGAAACGTAATTTAGGCATCAATCTGCTTCCATAAATCAGGCTGCAGGCACCTGTCAAACTATAGGCTTATTGCCTCTTAGCCTGAAGCAGGCACAGACAGCGAGGGCAAGGAGGTAAGTGGCAAGTGTTTTGGGACACCACGCATATGCACCATTGCTAACTGGTAGCAAAAGGGAAGAAATTGATATTTCTAACATGGGTTTCCCCCCCCAGGAGCGCCGCTCGTGGTGCTGCGAGCTGTCACAGCAGCTCTTCCCACAGCAGAATCGTCTCCCTCTGAAACTTGCTTTCCTCTTCAGAGCATCAGCGCCGGGGTGCAGGGTGGAGATGTTTGTCTCTTCTTTCCAATAATGAACTCCCTGGCTGGCAGCCTCAGCGTCTTTTCTCTGTTTCTTAAATCATGCTGGCTACAAGAATACAGCCTGAAGCTTAGCTACTTCATTTTCCCAGCAACCAAATCTTCATCTTACATAAAGAGTAACTCTTTGCTTTGCCAGTGCAGCCCCCACACAAGAGCAGCAGAGCTCTGACACTTTCACAGCTTCCCATGGGGATTTAAGCATCAGATACGGAGCGATCCGAGGCTTGTTAATCTCATTATGTTGTTCCTGCAAAAAGCTATGAGCAACCATGGCAGTATTAGACAAATTAGTTTGTAGACAAAAAAAAAAAAAGCCAACACAGTTCTGGTTAACCTTCTGGGCATGAATTTAATAGCTCTCTGCAACCACAAACACTAGAATTTAAGAAAAACACTCTTCAGAAAGTGATATCGTGCACTGGCCTTGTTCAACCATTAACAGGGAATGGAGAGTTTCAGTCTATGACAGTCTAAGTATTTTCATGTGTGCTCATGAGCAGATCCCCTGGTAGTGTAAGAAGCTGGGAAAGTCGCCTTTTAAAGGGAAGCTGTCAACACTGTGCATCAGATGAAACTGTGCAAAATTAAGAAATCACTACCATTTCTTCCTCTTTTTTTTTTTTTTTTTTTTCCAATCTGTGCTTTATTTGTTTTCTCCTGGTGTACTAGATGAGATCAACTTAACTTCAGAAAATTCTTCAAATGGCTCCTGTGCTGTGGATGTTCCCCCAGACTGACGCTACCAGAAGCTGGTTTTGTACCAGAAGCTGGCTTTGAAGAAGGCTTTGCTTATGCAGAAGCTTGTTGAAGGCAGGCTTCTGAGGCTGGGACAGCCACGGGCTTGCTTGCATTTTCAAAGAAGAACATTTGTGTATCACACACCTGAACAAATGTGTTAGGCCACATGCCCAAAGTTGAAACTCTTATCTCAAGCTTTGCAAGGGGCTTGCTATGTGTTTCATGCCATACAAACATCTGGCCTTATTGCTATATCACTAATGGAAAACATTAAGATGTTGAGTCAAGGGCCCTCTTCCCATCACTCCAAATTATGAGATTTGCTCAGAAACCATGGAAAAAATGAAATTAAGTAGCTTATTGCTTTTTTAATTTACCTTCCGACTCTTGATTTCATGGCACATATTGATATGGATCTCACATCTTGCATCAAAAATCTTTACTTAAAAAAAAAAAATCATATTCACTGTAGGAATATGCACTTTTTTGGGGGGGGTGAAGAATTAGAAAAAGGCATGACAAACATTGGTCCTGCCCACTTGCACTCCCAAACCAGCTTTCAGCACAGTGACACTGAACAAGCTGCAGTCATACATTGTGTATTTACACGTTACGTTTGTCTAATACAGCAAGTAAGCTATTCCATTAAAACATTAGTACAAGAAAACATACAGAGATGAAAAAAAGATTCAAAAGCTTTGGATATTTTGGAAAAAAAAGTGTAATGTTATGGTTCAGTTTTAAGAAGGACAAAACCTTCTGAAATACATAAATGAAGAACTGTGGCCAGAAATTAAAGCATATTTGCATGGTTAAAGCACTCCTTTAGGGCTGAAATCTCATCTGCTACATTCCAATCCTGAACAACGTTTGGAGCACTAATTTATAAACCCTGGGGAAAAAATGTTGAGAAATCCTGGACTACTCAATGGCACTGTGAATAGCAAAATTGCTATATAATACATAATGAAAAGAAGAAAACACGCATTGCTGGAGTTCATTAGTTTGACACATTTGGTTACAGCAACGAGCTGCACCCAGAGACTCAGTTCAAGTGGAGAGTCATAAAAACAGAACTGCCCCCTCTAAGAGCAGTTAAATCCCATCAGGACTACACACTGCATTAAATTCATTTGCAGAGAAAGCAAACCATTCCCACCGCCTGCGTATCAGCTTAGTATCCAGCGAAGCTGACATCTTATTTCAGCAAAAGCAATAGGATGCTTGTGATCACCCAGTTAAAATTGCCCCTGGCTTGAACCGTCTGAATTAAAAACCAAAAAGCTGTGTTAAACTCTTGACATGCTAATGTAACACGGGCTTTCTAGTCTTTACCATTATGAGAAGTGTCAGGTTAAAAGTCCTTCCCCACGTCTGATTAACCAGAGATTTCAGACCTCCCAAAGAAGCTTTCAGATGAACCTAGAGTAACTGTAAATATGTAATCCACCAAGCAGTAATGCACTGTCATCTTCTGGATGCTTCAGAGGTTTATTCAGCCATGGAACTTACTGAAAGGGAATGAAAGGCTAGGCAACCCTTCATAAACTGCATTGGAAGCCATGAGGATAATCTAACGCGGATGAGCCAGCACAGACACACTGTTCCTGGCCGGGAAGTTGAGCAGAGGTCAGGCCTGGCTCTGCCGATCGCTGTGCTGCCGTTACAGCCTCCTCCTGTAACCGAGCGTGGTCTTTGCCACCACCGAGCATCTCTGATCGGACACGGGTTCCCACGGCTTTGAAAGGGAGCTGTGCCAGGTCTTTTGGTAAGCGTTGCACTGCTACTGCTGCATTATGCAAGGGGGGGAAGAAAACCGGATTAGATTTGGGGTTCCGTAAGAAAAGGCAGCAGACCTACCAACTGGAATCAGATCACCTCCGAGGTGTCTCCAGAGGTGCTGGGATAACACATTTTGCATTCAGTTTCAGAAAGCACAAACAGAAGGAAGAAGCACGGGGCACAAGAGGAGCCAGAACATAAGCAAGACCCTTCAGAGCAAGGGTGCCAAGCTCAAGTTCCTCCTCCTGCCATCCTCACTCTGACTCACGCTCTGATGGTCCTCACCATCAGGCCAGAGCAAAAGAGCAGCCACGAGCCACCCACACGTGTGAGCGCAGAGGTTATATTGGCATTTGCTTTGGGGACACACACTTCAAACACATTTGCAAGCTCTTCCCTGTGAACAGTACGCAGGAAGCTCTTTCCACAACCAAGGAGCACAAGGAGCTAACAGCAGCATGTGCCCGTGCGAAGAAACCCGATGAAACCAAGGAGTTGCCTACTCCACCTCGCAGCCCTTGCTGCTGCAGCCAGTTCCTGTTCCCGAGGTACAGCAAGTTCGGAGACGCACGCATCCCAAGGCGTACATCGGATACCACATCTGCCTTGCTTCTTTTTCAATGCACGCACGGTGAAACCTGCCCTGTTCTGACTCAGCAGCTCGATCCCCACCTGCCTCGCTCAGCATCCCCGCGACTGGAGGGCTCAGACCCCAGCCCAATTCCTCTGCTTTGTCCTTCGCACCCCCCACTCCAAACTCACTTCTTCCTCCTGTCCTCTCATTCTGCCATCTCTCGGACTCAACTTCACACTTTGCTTCTCCTTTCTTCTTGCATCTCTCTTCTCTTTGTCCTCAATCTTGCTCAATTATTTCTCATCGGTCACCTCCAGCTCACCTTCAAGCATGAAAAACATCTGAAAACAAATCTCTTAAAAATTCCTGAGCACTACATTTTCCCAACTTTCAGTCAAAATGGGAATGTCCTCAATTTACACAAGTCTGAGAAACAAGTGGGCATTAAAAATTTTTAAAGTTTCCCTCCCCCCCACAAAGGAAAAAAAAGAAATTAATCATATTTAACCAAGTGAGAAGTTTTTATCATGGGAGGTTTTGTCTTGTTTCGTTTCTTTAAAGACCAATATTTTCAGCTAAAAGCCTTCTGTTCTGGAAGAGAAACTTGCTTTAAAAATCTATACCCTCTACGTCCCCAAGCTACACAGGATCGTGCCCTCCCAGTGCTCTAAGCTCTGTACCAAGAGCACATACTCCTTTCAGTTTTGAAGCGCATTGTCAATAGTTATAAATTGTTAAAGAATAATCAGATACGTTAATTAGGAGAGGTTAGAGCAAGCAAGTGGGAATGGTGCCCAGACAAATTCTAATAGCGCAGGAACAACTGGTTACTTGATCCTGTAAGGATGGAGGGACGGGTCACCGAGGGCCACCTCCAGAGAAGATGCCCCCAATGCAAGGTGATGCAGGCTGCTCCGTGCCGTGCTGCGGCTGCCCCCCGGAATGCCTGCTGGGTGACAAGCTCTGGAGCTGCTGTTTTCTGTCCCCCTTCCCCTCCAGCCACAGAGCTACTGCTATGCACCAGGCCAGGAGTCTGCAATCCTTCCATGTGCCGCCCAGAATACAACCTGTTTTCCCCGGCAGAAGAAATGTTCCAGCTCGGTTCTTGCTGCCTCGATTTACCTTTACGCCAACAGTCAAACTCCCCACGCTCCCGGTATCAGTGCCAGGAGCAGCGGGCTGAGTACAGAGTTTAAAATACTTCTGTAATCCTATTAAGGGCAAGTCTTTTTTGTAAGAGACGATGCTAATTTTCATCTCTGCTTTGAAAAGCAGGACGCAGAGGGCACAGGGGTAAGAGATCTCCCCTTTGGAGACTCAGCCCCAGCGAGCCTGTACCAGGTTCTGTCGCGCCCTGGACTCTGCGCAAGTGGCAGGAGGGAAAAATGGGGGGATTGTCACTCAAATATATTTAATCCGCAGGCTTCCCTGAAATACAAGATCTGTTTGGATGAAACCGGCATAGGTTGCATCAAATCATTGCTAAACTTTACCTTTCCTTAGCCCCGGACCCGGAATCCCGCGCGCTGCCGGTGCCGGCCACTTGCAATGTCGGAGGTCTCGCTCTGCAGGAGCTCCGCGCCCCAACACGCACATTCCCAAGGGAATTCACATGGAACAGAAATCCTCTGGAGATCCTATTTACAGAGCTCTATACAGCGCTTGTGCATGCGTATACATGAATGCTAATGTATTGTGCATTGTGCTTTTTCTGTCACAAAGGAGGCTGGGGAGTGTGAGGGCTCCAGCATCAGCACGCTACACACATTTAGTTTTTAAATACAGTTTTATTTTTGAGAAAGGGGAACCAAAACCACCTAACTAGCTTTCTCACAGCACCTCAGTCACTGGGTAGTTCGAACAATACAAAGATACCCAGTAGCAGCTCTCCTACGGCAAAATACTTGAAGACAAGAAAGCAGACTCAGAGGGATTTTGCAGTGCTGCTATGAGCCGCTCTCCTTCAGCTTCTGGCAGTGTAAGCTGAAGTGGGTGGGGTTAGCATAAATTATCAAGACTTTGTTGGTAATGTATTCTACAGTGAAATAAGAACCTGTGTCTTCAGCTTCTGGCAGCTATGTCCATAAATAACTTGTAGTTTGGTAGAAACGCTCTTGATCTTTAAACCAGGTAGGTGGTAACAGCATGCCCAGGGAGGCAAGTTTTAAATTATGCTGGTTCCCCACCTCCCTCCCTTTTTTCCACCAGGAAATATTTATGCGCTCCCAGCCTTAAAGTAGAAAATCCCAACTGAAGTGCAACAGCAATAGGCTTATTTCATATCAGCCACAGTATAAATCTAAGCCTAGGGTGAAGGAGACGATTTGCCACGAAGATAATCAGCCCTGGCTCATTCCACAAGAATTTAAGCTACACAATAACCTGGCCCCTCCAGAACTACTGCTCCTAAATCCACGCCATATCAGCAGCACTTAGTTACCTATTTAAAAGGAAAAATACACGTATATGCTCAGCACAGAACCTTTTGACCAGTGCTGTTTTCGCACAGCACGAGTGCGGAGCGTGTGCTTCACTCTGCCACAGACAGGAGGGCTTTCATTCCTGGCTAAAAGCATTCAGGTTTCGCTCACGCTAACGACAACATTCTACACACACGGAAAATGCCTCAAAGACCATGCCACACGAAGGAAAAGGGATGCCAAATTATACTTCGTCTGCTTTCTACGTGCTAGCCTAACCCATGCAGCGTAATCTGATCGAAGGGTGTAATTAACCCTTCTCCATTCAAATACTCAACCACTTAAAAGATAGTCATATACATACGCTGAAAAACACACTAAAAATTGAAATGAAGTTGCATTAGCTAAGTGAAAACGACACGCTTGCCTTCTGCACACCACGCTCTGCATTCTTATAAGGCATCGCAGCCTAGGGCCAGCTGCGAAACGATCCCATTCCTCGGCAATCCGCACCCACAAGCGCTCCGTTTGTGAGCAAGCAGGGTTAACAGAACGGCGAGCATCTCCGCGCCGCGCTCCCGTGCGGGGACGTAGCGGCGGCACTGACCTTTGGGGATCACCCGCCCGCTTCCAGCTCGCCCCGCTGCCGCCCCTGCGTCCCGGCGAACCTCCGCACGCCCGGGGAAGCTGAGCGAGACGCGGAGCACCCGCGATGCCGGGCTCCCGTTCCGCCTTCCCTCGGCAGCACCGATCCGATCCCCGTTGTTCTCCCGAGGCTGCCACGGGCGCTGCAGCTGGAACCCTGCCCCAGCTGCGCGAGGCAGCGTGCCGCCCTCCTGCCCTGTGCCCGGCACCCCGCGGGGATGTCCTTGCCCGAGCCGGATGTTTTCACCCCAAAATTCAGCTTCTGCAAGCGAGCAGAATGGAGGCTGTTCCCAGCTGTGCCAGCTGCTGCGACCTCGGATCCTCAGGGTTCTGCTTCCTGCTTTTTGGAAACGGGCTAGGATCTGCGGGGTTCCCAGAGGAGACCTGTACGGCTGGACTGATTTCTGTCTTTACGCAGCCTGTTTTAAAAGTTCTGCAAAGCTGACGTTACACTTCCCACTTTCCAGTTTATACACTGAACCATAAACAAGGAATAAGCATTATTAGCCAACTTTCAGATCCCATGAAAGGACTGAAGTGTTTCATCAGCCCCCCCCCCCCCGCAGCAGGCTAGAAGATTAAATATCCCTAAGAGGCAGCGAGGGCTAGCAAATAAAGGGGAGAAGCAGGATGATGGATGAGTGCCTTTCAGTCCTGGCTTTGCCATTAGCTTGCTGCGTGACCTTGATCAAGTCGTTTTAATCTTTCCGTACCAGTACAAAATGCAGAGCTGTTCCCACCTCCGAGAAATGGTGCAAGTTCTCTGTATTATGATTACTGCTGCTGTTTGCTGAAGCTCTAGCTCAAAAACACAAGCTGTAATTTGTAACAAATAATATCAGCTGCTGCCCATACACAGGAACACAGCCCAGGGAAACCCACCGTGTAATCTGTGCTCTCTCAGTGCAACACAAGGCCTAGAAAGACAGAAGATTTACTAAACAGAAATTGCTTAAAGTTCCAGGGAAAAGGCTACCCGGTCCCAAATCATGCAAAAACAGTCAATGTAACTATTGGTTTTTTTCTTTTTAAACGGTCAGATCAGTGTTGTTGGCTAACTGCCGTGTAACTGAGCAGCACCACCTTGCTAGTTAGACCCAGTGCGTGAGGACACAGCCAGCTCACCCTGCAGCAGGGAAAGCTGCGAGCCTGGCAAGCCGGGCAGGGGCAAACAGGTTCTCCCTGTTCCGTGCCTAGAAAGCCTGACGACTGTTTCTAAATCCCTTTCTCCCAATGCTAATTTTTCTTTGTTTCACCAAAACAGACCTGCCCCAGTAGGACAAGCTAAAAATAAAGAGAACTGAATACGAAATAATACGCTCATTTAAAAACAACTCTTCTCACTTTGCACCAGGATAAAACTAGAGCTCTGAGAGCCCAGACATGTAAAGTGCATTCGTAAGGGTGCATCCTACAGCAATGCAGCACGGAGCAAGAACAGACCCGTTTTATAAAGGGATAAAGCACAGGAACTCAACAGCTCCTGCCCATACCATCAGAGCTAGGGTTAGAGCCCAAGGTGTGTCGCTGGGCGTAGCAGTGGGGCAGAAGCTGTGGGGAGAAGCACAAGGAGATGCCGTCAGGGTACAGCTCCGGCAGGTGCCATGCCCGCTGCGGAGCTGGGCAGGAGCCACGTTCAGCCCTGCACAGGGGTTTAGCAGGGCCGCTGCCGCCGCTGAGGGTGCCGTGCTGCTGCTGCACTTGGGGCTGCCCCGCGTGGGGCTGTACCGCTGCCAGCCACGCTCGCACATCGTCTCAGCGCCGCCTGGCTCGGCTGTCTGCATCAGATATCACCTGTCGGCTCACGCTCTGACTGCCAACTCCCCACGGCTAGAGAGAGACGCTCTTGGTTTTTATTTGTGCCTTTTTCTGTACAGGCCTTTACTCGAGACTAGAGCTCTGGATTCTATACTTAAGCAACAAAAAAATACGTATTTTCTTCGAGAGCCTACAGGAATTCACCGGTTATTAGGAAACACTGCTGTGAACATTTCTATGCCACATTTTAAAAAGGGTCTTAAGGCGTCCTGTGGAAGCCCAGGCCCAAAACTGTGCTACAGTGTGATGTAAATGGACAGCCTTACTGCACACGAGCTTGATTATTTTTGCTGAAGGCAAGTTTTGACAGCAATGGATCATTTCTCTTACAGATGAGGTCTGCTCTCCAGTCAGCTACATCTGTACTTATTTGAGACCTAAATTATCATAACAATAGAAAAATAAAAATTTGGCCCCAACTGTGGTGAGGACTGGAGTATGTTTGTGTGTTGTTTGGTTTTTTTTTTTTTTTTTTTTTTTTTTTTTTTTATTAAACTGTAGAGAACAGAGCAGAACAGTATCAGTAACTGCAAGCTCCAGTTTGCTGGGAACATTTTCTCTTAATCCTCGGGGGAACAGAGAGCCGGGCAGAATCAGCTCTCCAACCCAGAGCTTCTTTCTGACACAGCCGCCCTCGTGGCCAACTCACTAACTTCCAGGGTGACAGCTTACAAGAATGATAATTAGCTTTACATAACGATTCGACCTTCTACTACTTAAACTGGGAAATTGCATCGAGAACTCCTTTTCAGACAGTTCTCCGACAGAAACTTCTGCCAACCACAAAGAATGAGATTATACAACCTGAATACCACTTGTCACCTCCGCGGATGCACTCGTTCCTCCTTTGATAGTTTCCTGAATGTAAACACTGCTCCATTTAAGGAGCAAAATTCTAACCGAGAATGGATTTTAAATCTAACCTCTTTGACTGCTTGAGGTTATCTAGGCAAAGAAAGAGCAAGGATGCTACAAGACAGCTTCCTCCCTTGCTCTAGCATAATCTTTCATTAAATTAAAAATGAATTCAGTTAATAACGTATGCATGACAAGATAATGTAGGACTTCTTTTGCTTCCAAAAGCAAATGAAATTTAATGGAAAAATTCTCAGTGTTGAAATATATATGTATTTTTTTTGCCTAAATGACTTTAAGCACCTCCATCCTCATACTGTATATTGCAACCAAAATTTTAGGTAAGGCGTTGCTCAACATGTACTGTAGCAAGTTCAGGAAACGTGAAGACCAACTGGCCAGCTGGAACCAAGAAGCTAAAATATTTAAAAGAAAATCTTGCTGCTAGCCCAAGACAAGAACTATTTCATTGCTAATTGATGACCCAGGTCACAAAGTGCTCTCCACTGAAGCATAGGACAGGACATTTGCCTTCTCTGAATGACTGTGCTCCATGGCTCAGTCTGTTCGATCCCATGTTATATGACCAAGTTTTTATACCGGAAAGACTTGGTGAATCACAACACGAGAAAGAGAAAAACAGGCTGCAATTTCTGACTGACAAAACGTATGTCAAAGCCTTTCAGCCCCTCCTCACCACATCAGACGCTCCGTTTGTACGGCTGAGTTACAGGAGTCTCCGAGGGCTGGTCCAAGCTGTGCCTTCCCCGGGAAGAAAACCAACGCTGAGCAGGCTGCAGCAGCCGCCTTCTAATCCCTGTCCAAAGGGGAGTTTGCATTCCTGCGCATGCTGCCATACAAGAACTGTGCTCAAGGCTCTATTTAAAAGACAAGGCTACTGCCACTACCGCGCACCTCCGCAATTAACCATCTTCAAAGGCCCTTTATGCGGCTTTGTATTGGTACATCTCCGTGACAGTTACTGCTTGCTGGATCCCTTGGTATGGACCTCGTTCTTCTGATGAGCAACTGATCAGCTGAAGATATTTTATGGATTCCTCTATAAACACACTCCAGAGTATACGTATATGGGTCATTAAAGGGACATCCATCAGCAAAGCTATTGCCAGAGCTGCCCACCAAGAAAGCAGAGCCAGCAGTGCACGACCCCTGTCCTAGCCCAGGCCAGACCGACCCGCCAGGCACCACGTGAGCACTGCACCCGTGCAAAGGCTTGTGGCACCCGCTCTGCACGACGACGTGGGTGACCTCTGGCATGACACCACTGCAGGAAAGATACAGCCTAACCTACTTTATATCCATTCTGATCTGAATTTTGTACTGTGAAAACGACAAGTGCAAAATTCAAATAGGATGCCTGTACTTCAGCTTGACTAGAAACCAGAGGGAGAAGGGAAGCTACAGAGCAACTACCCAGCTCTGTATTCTGCATGGGACACGTGGCAGGTATTTTTAAGTCGGGAACCATAACCTTCTCTGGTGCAACCCCTGCCAGAAGAAACAGGCGCTTCCTGCAACACAGTTAGTGCAACCTTATTGCGAGGTGAAGAGGAATCCAGCCTCGTGGAGCAGACTCCAAGCTAGGTGACTAATTTCAGTGCTCCCACAGTGCCTTTCTTCCTCCGTCAAGCAGCCTCGACAAGCTGCCTCTCGGTACAAGTTCATGCCTGCACGAGTGCCCTGCGATGCCGTGCTCAAGGTGTGTCTTCGCAATCCACCTGCTTGCACTCAGCATCGTCAACAGCTCAGCCACCTGCCCTCTAGGGAAAGAGAGACATGAAGGGGTAGGGGGAAAGCATGGGTTTGAAATATACTCCCCTCAAATGGGTTAGACATGAAAAAAGAGAGCTTTGTATTCCAAAAGAAAAGGGAAGCTTTATTTAACATTTACATGTTCCGAAGTCACCTTTGTAGAAATGGATCATCAGCCTCACTTGAAAACCTACCCCTCCTGAGCCTAGCGAAAATGCAAGATAAACTGCCAGGACAAGAAAGGTCCTGAGGGACACTGAACAGAGACATGAGAGAGAAAAGCAAACACAGCAGTTACCGCACACGTTTTGTTTTCCTCCGGACTTGCAGAAAACGTAGAGCAGGCTCGGTAGCAGAGAGCAAGCAGAGGCAGGCTCAGGGAAAACAGAAGGTGGCCAGGCACCTGACGCTGCTCTGAAGAGCTCTGCCACCTGTAAGACTCGTGTGGAAGAGAGCAGCGCTGTCTTTTCATGACAGTTTGATGATGCAAGAGGACGGCCTCGCCTGCAAAAGGAGTGTCTGAGCCGTGCTGCGGTGGAAGGTGGCCAAGTCTGGAGTCAGAGTTTGAGTAATAGGGGAATGGGTCGAATGGCAACTGACACAGGCACATGTCGATGCGACCAGGTCAAAGTCCTCAGAGATAACAGCTTTTTGGCCCCGAAGGACAACACTTAAGGGAGCAATTCTTCTCCTGTACAAGAGGCTAGCAATAACGAAGAAACAGAACATCCTGAAAGTGGTTTGAGCATCTGGGTATCTAGCACCAAAACAGACTGCACAGTAGTTGAACGTTTTTGAATGCTTCCCCCATCTGTCTGTCCCTCTCGTTTCTGAGCGTCATTCCACATTTGCTCATGTCCCTTTCCACCAGCTGCTCTTCACATATAAGCTGATCCTCTCCAAACACCTTGGTAATGGCGATTTTGTCCCAGGAGCTGAAAACTGTGTGCCAGCTGTTAGCACCACCAGCAATCCAGGCCATCAGACTTGCTCACCTAGAGGCCACATAAAAATATCTGATCGGATTGCACGGTCGGTCCTCTGCAGCAGCAATGATTCAGCTCCATGCCTGTGTACCAGCAAGCATCCCACCCCTGAGGAAGGATTTCCTTTAAGCACCTATCGGGTAGGTGTCACATACCCCATCAGGCACCCGGTACCTAAATATGCAGTCATACAAAGGACTCACCCCCACACATAGAGCCAGCAACAGGCTGCTCTGTTTCTTACATTAGCCAACTCTAATTTGACTTGCAGGAATACACTGTAGACGAGTGGTAATAATTCTGTCCCTATCTATCTCACCTTAGTATCCTCTTGCATAAAAGCTCTCAGTTAAAAATTTCCCCAAGACAGTTGCAAGGAAAGAGGAAGGACAATTTTTGTCTTCTGTCATCGTCTGTTCTTTTCACATTCTCCTTTCATTCTGAAAGGAATTCACCCTCTCTGAAATGGTCCTATAGTTTTGCCTGTTTGGACATTAAAGTTTGAAATGGTACAGTTTAGGTATTCCTATCTGTATATTGTCTTGGTTCTACTCTTCCTGTCACCTGAATGGAGTTACACCTCTGTTTTTCACATTCACCACCCAAGCACTTCATAGCACCTTGCTAGTAACGGATATTGCCGATGTTCTCACTGGGAACAACAGGGAACTGCGAAAGAGAAGATGAATAACTCAAAAATTACCGAAGATGTGTGTGCAATCTCCCAGAGCGTGGATTAATAGAGTCAGGCCAGGTTTTTCACACTTACCCAGAAAAGAACGTGTGCTTCTTCAGAGATCAGTGATTAAGGACTGAGCCTTCCTGAATGGCTAACGAAGCCAGGCCACCACATCTCACCAAGGTGAGCCATGGTGCCTGCGTGAAGCTTCATTAACTGAAGCTGGATTCCACAGCAACACGATTGCAGCAAGAAGGTATCTTTAAATAACTTCTCACGACCTCTCCCTTTGCTTTCATAGTGCAAAAAGGCTTCCACAATCTGTCCCCCTCCATTGGTGTTAAAAAGAAAAAAGAAAAAAAAAAGTCTGTCTTAAGCCCCAGATGAACCAAACCATGACGCTCACCGGAACTTTCACTTTACCTTGCTGTTCCCATCTTTTTTTCATTGCTTTCCTTTACCAGATTCTTACTCAACTATGCTCTTTTTCAGGTTCTCATCCTTTCAAGTTTCCTGCTCTCTACCTTATCGCCCCCTGCTTCCCTACTTGCATCTTTCACCATCCTGCTGTTACTTTATTCACCTCCCATTTTCCTTTTCCTGAAAATCAGTTCTTCCCCCACCCCTTATCCATATTCATATTCACCCATGGATGACCATATTTTTCTTACCATTCTTTTATTCCTTCATTATCAGAAAATGTCAGGTTTCCCCTTTCCCAAATGCTGCTTTGTAAGAAACTCCTTTACTCCAACAGAGTAAAATCAGTCACTTTTCAAGTGAATCTTGCAATTGCTAAACTTATGGAGAGAGGTTGGAGGAGTTTAGCAATGTCCTTCAGCTGTCCCTAATCAACGTTTTATGCCTAATGTTTTATGGACAAAAGAAATGCCAAAGTTAAATCAAGTATCCAGTGTGCTCAGCACAAGTCTTTCTTCCTTAATACCACAATCAAGAACGTTTGAAAAGCACAGGACGATCTCCCACCGGGCTCACTGCTTAGAACAGGGAAAACACAGCAGGATGGATAGAGGTGGTCACAGTCATTTGGAAGAGGCTGTGCTCTGCTCCTAGAGCTGGCAGGTCTCAATTGCTTGCAAATATAAGTAGCTGGAGCCCTCCAAATAAATTAGGATCGGCTGTGATGGTAAGGGCTGGATGAACGGGCTGACGCCACACTTCAGCCTGTGCTTTGCAGAAGGTGCCTGCTCAACAGAAAGGACACAAATAAACAAACAACATGAAAGAAGCACAATATGCATAATCCCTCTAAACAGGGCTGAAACTTCTCAGTGCACCGGGGTAGCATATTATCTTCGCCTGCAGGGAGATTACTTGATCAGTCCCAGTTCTATATCTGCAACTTCTCCTACATTCCCACATTATAAACACATGAATATTCTGTTTTGTGAGGTCTCAAGTAATATTCCAAGAAACTGTCATTCAATGTCTTATTAACTACTTTGGTTCTACAGCTAGAGAACTGTATTAATTGCAGACCTCAGTGGCAGAGCAACTTCTTGCTGTTACTGGGGTTGTTTGTTTTTTTAAATATTGCAGAAGCGGATAACGAATGGAAACGTAGCTCACAGACATTACATAATACAAATGTTGCATGGCGAGAAATGCTGCTCCTGCTCCTGCCTCCAAGGACAGCCACTGGAGCTCCAAGCTTTCGCCAACCTTCTGACGTTCAAGGGGAAGGAGCGATTCCAACTACCACTGACACCAGCACAAAAAGTGCATGAAGACAAAACACAGCACGCATCTTTATGATAATCTCTGCACGAAAAAACACTGATTTTGTTAAAAACTGGACATAAATATTTTCTGCTCAAAAATATATTCTGAATTTTCTCCAAGTACAGCTTCTGCTTTTTGTTGTTTTTTTTTCATGTACCATTGAAAGCTTTAAAAAAAAAACACAGAACAGAGTTAAATGAGAATAAAATGGCTGTTTTGAACATAGAGAAGAGATGACACTTCCTTTTCCTCAAATGAAAAAAAGGAGATGAAAGACATCTAATTTTCTGTCATCGCAATCCATTTTTATACACAGATTCTTGTTAATTGCTTTTCTTATGTGTATAATCTAATCTTTTAAAACTATAATAAAGCTGAGAAGCACCAGAAGAAAATAAGATTGAGACAGAGCTTGGGGATTTTTTTTTAGCAAATTTTCCATTAGTTTTGCACAGAGAACAACATTCAAGAAGTTTGGGTGCATGTTGCAGTGAGAGATCTTGAAAGGGGAAAAAAGGGGGAAAAGGACACACAGAGAAGGGTATTAGTGCCCTGCCCCAGGCTCAACATCTACAACCTCTAACACACCAAGGGTACTGGTTTGATGGGAAAATGAATGTCAGTTGTTAAACATGCCAGAAAACAAGAGGTAAGATATGCTGAAAGCTTTCCTTAAAAGCAGCGTGGCTTGGAAGCAGCTCGGGGTAACTCATCCCTGAGCTGCAAGAGCCCAGCACTGAGGTGCTGCACGTCGAGGCTTTAACACCCAGGCTTCTGAACCATCACCACTGAAAAGAAAACAGTAAGATTTAGACAGATGAACTGGAAACAGCACCCAGTAGGATAAAAAGATGCTTCCTCGTTAAATTTAAACCAGTTAACTTCAGGTGTGCTACAATTTTCAAGTGATATCTTACAAAACCAGAAAAGAACACAGAAGATTCAAGTAGCTGGGTTCTTACCATCATTAAGAAACACTTAATTCAACCATTTAATGAGCACACAAGGTGTAAAGCCAGCAGTTAAAAAGCAGACAGCCTCCACAAGGTACCATTTATAGATATCCACAAATCCACAGATGACTAAAATTAAACACAAACTGAAGAAGTAGATCTAAAGCAGTTTCACGGTAAATGGAACTAACAAGAGATTTTACAACTCCAAGAAGTTAAACTTTTTGTCTCTGTGCTCAAAGTTCTGCAGCAGAGCTGGTTTTCACTCCAAGCACAACCTTTTACAGTTGGTATTCAAACACCGCAGTAGGTGATTTGGCTATGGGTACGAACAGGATTTTGCATACATGCAATGCTCAATACTCATTTTAGCGTATACTGGATTTACCTCACTCAGCAAAAAGCTGGGATGTGTACAATTATTGCCACTCCTTTCCCCATGATGTTTATTATAATTGTATACAACTTAAGAGGTGACTTCTTAAACCACTAAAGCTGGGTTCAAAAACCTGAAGTTCACAAGCAACTTTCTGGGACAAGACCCTCAGATGGTCACAAAACAGAGGAGACACCAGGATGCTCCGCTGTTGTCTACTCTCCTGTTGCCTACCTTGCTCCAGCATAAGTCATCTTGCACCGTGGTTTCGAAAACACATCCCATTCACAGTTTGAAACTATGGTCTCCTGAACAGAGCTTGAAAGGATGCCACTATTTGAAGGGGGTGGGGAAAAAGCAGAAAAAAAAAAGCCAAATAAAACAAATAAACCAAAAAAACAACCTACAAATTCAGCTAAATTCAGCTGAAAGAGCAAGAGGTGTTATTTCCTTTGCAACTGTATGGGAAAGCAGAATTCTCCCTAAAGCCAACTCACTGGTTAGACTGACCTCTCTTTTTGCTTCACAAACTTGCTTTCATTATTTCCTAAAGAATTGCTGTTGGCATAAATCAAGTTCTTCGCCAATTAAAGAGTAGGAACCTAGCATAACTTGCTAAACACGGCATATGCTTGAAAACCACTCTACCTGTGCAACCCTGGGTCAAGGCTTAGACCCTGGTCTTTCGGGGTGACAAGAACAGGATTCCTCAAGACATTCAATGCAAGGTGTTTTGAGCATATCTTTGGTCTTTCAGTATCTATTTCATGCACGAGTGCTCAACAGGTGCAAAACTTCAGGTATGCTACAGCTTTCAAATGATTTTTAGCAAATGAGAAAAGAATATAGAAGATTCTAGTAGCTGGGTTCTTACCATCATTAAAAAGAAAAGCTTAAAAACAAATTTAACTTTTTTTTTCCCCAAGGAAAGTTAGCTCCAATAGTGCCTAGGCATCCCAGTCAGATCACACTCCACAGTGCCAGCAGAAACATTCAAAACACAGAAGAATTTTCACAGAAAAGCTGGAAAAGAAACAAAAGGATGGGACATTAAATGACTTGTCTGAGCACACACAACCGATTACTGTGGGATTACAGTACAGGGCTCCTGACTCCCAAGGTCTGCTTCCCAATCCCTTACAGTCCACGAAGGCTTAACAGTACAGAATTTTCTCTCTCAATAAAACAGGAAGAAAAACCACGTTGGGGCAGAAAGAATCTGATCTCGATGCAGTTACCTGCACTTTTGTTAAGCCAAAACAAGCCCTTTAAGGTCACTTCTGAAAACTAAACATAAAACAAGCAAGTATCAAGTAAATTTCTTCATAGGAGACAATAGGACATGAAAGTCTACCTCAAACCTAACCTAACTTCAAATAGTCTGGCAGGACAGTACCTGATGCATCACCAGAGAAACACGTGGCCTTCTGCTGTAAGCCCAGGTCAGCCGAAGAGCAGATCCTTGTACTGACATCAACCACAGCTGCCTGGCACCAAGCCTCAGCCCACCTCTTTAAGTCCATTTTAAAGTGGGATAATGGCAAAAGAATCCGTCCGTAAATCAATGCACCACCCCTTCAGTGTAAGAGTGGGAAGTCTGCTGGAGATGTGAGGTGGCTGTACTGCAAAATAGCTTTGGGAGGGGGATAACAACGGGAGAGCTCGCCGCGTGCCTCCTGTGCCCAACAGCGGCACTCACCGCACATAGGACACAAATCCCCTAGTGCCTGCAAACCCAGATGTGTTCCCAGGGGAACAGAAAGGGCACCAATAATTTGGAGTGGTTTGTTCGGCCTATTTGTCCAATCACACAGGTGAACAGTCAGATGCAACGTCTGGGCTTTCTTTCACGGAGGCCCAGGCCATCACTTTTAAGTCTTACCAATCCACACGTGGCTTTAAGATGTCTCGAGACTCAATTTCTGTAAGACGAAGGACGAAAAAATTCACTATGTTCAAGTCACAGCTATAAAAAGAAACAAGAGTGCCAGACTCCTGGGTGACAACTGCCATGCAGCAGGAGGTGAATCATGCCCTGGCATAGGCAGGCTGTAATTTGGTGCACAGAAGTTATCATAATCAATATTTATAGATGACTATTTTTATAAAAAGAATGTACATTTGCCACAATAACGATTTGGAGACTGCTCTTCAAATATAAATAAAAAGAGCTGGCTGAAAATTGTCCCTATCCCATCCCCTGCTCCCCAGAATAAATGTACCTTAAAGCCTGAGCATGCAGATAGTTCACTGTACGAAACTGAAAGGCTGGGCAACAAAATCTCAGAGCAGGAGTCATGTTCCTTTTGTGCTTGTTGTAGGACAAACCGAGGAAACAAACTTAGAGAACCAAGTGCAATTATTTTACAATACTACTACAGAACTGGCTGGAAGCTCCTACCGAGCAAAGTGCTGCACCAACACAAAGACCGCCTCTGTTTCGGAGAGCTGCGTATCAAAAGTAATCACCAGAATATAACCACTGTCGCCAACCGCACTGTAAGCAAGAGGTGGCTGCTCAATCAGGGAAGCATTACGAAACTTGTTTATAAATATCTTTGGAAGGTGTGCTGCACTGTTGTGCAACTGTTAAATGTGTTCATATTTCCAGCATGAAAACAAGCGCTGTGAAGAACTCCTGAGGGATGAATCTCTGGGAGGCAATAGATAAATTTCAAGCGCGCAAGTTTATTACTGGGATGTTTCTGACAATTTCATGCTGTGATGGCTGTTATAGTAAGCCATCACTGGTGCTAAAGCTGGTGCCCCTGCAAAGGCTCTCCAATCTGCAGCAACAGCAACATCCTGCTCTGTGCGTCTTGTGGTCTATTACCTGGAAAACACAGGAACACCTCACCAAAGGGTTTAAAAAAATATTTTTTGCAATAAACTTTCTAGAAATCAAGATATTCAAGAATAAAATTCAAGCCCTACTGACGCAGTTCACAGTTACACATGCAGTTAGTTTTCAGGCTTCTGATGCTCACTACAAGCTCTCCAGGTTTATGGATTTGCTTCAAAAATATAACCCAGGCTTACATTAAAAAGGCCTGATATTTCCAAATCAAATCAAGCCCATTCCCGTAACTTAAAACGCTGAGTAAAACTCAAAAACATGTATTTTACGGATCAAACAGGAGAACTCATGGCTGATTTGATTCACATTCTGGCGGTGCCAAACACCAGCGTTCCAGAAGCAGTAAACTGTGCATCCAATTATCAGGTGCGTAGTTCAAGGGACTGCATTTAAATGAAGATTATGAAAGTGAAAGGGACATTAAATGCCTTTTTGATTAGAAAAATGAGTGCTTTAAGTGACAAGTGTTCAGGGAAAAAGTGCTTCCCAGGTACGGGGGGAGGCACAGCAGGTCTCAGAGACGTGAGGCGAAGCTCGTCCCTAAACTCGGAGCAAGAAAAACTTCAGCAAGAAAAGTTGGGGCATGCCGAACACCGTAAGTTATGGAAAAAATGCAACCGGGCAGGTTCACTTAGCACAAAACCCGCACTACTTTATGAGCCTTTACATCCAAGCACCTTTTTCTCCCCCTCACTTCTGCCATGAGCTGCCTCTCCCAGAGCACACCGGCCCACACACTGACTGCCTGTGACAGCGGCTGCGCTGCTGCCTCTTCCACGGCGCCCCTCCTCATAACACAGCAGAAACCTCGTGGCATTTCCAGGCTTCACCCGGCAGAAGCCTGCTCTCCATAAACAAATCAAAGTGAATTCAGCTTTACAGCTTCCACAGTCTGAAGCAGTACGGTCACTCGGAAGGATTTCAGCATCCCCAAGTGACCAGGCCTCTGCTTTGGTGCAGCGCAGCGGGAGACCTGATATTACAATGTTAATTCAAAACGAATGACATGCTTACCAAGCTAGCATATTGAAACACTGTGTAGTAACATAGCAACTTATATTTTAAACATAGGATATGATTTTGAAAGGGTGAGGTCAGTTTAAAAAAAATAAATCTGTAAGGCCAACTATGTTGGCCAATGAAGTTTTCACCTAACCCTTCAGGCAGAGGTTTTGCAGGAGCAGCAGCCATGTTCCTCGACAATCTCAATTTCAGTGCCTGATACCAAATGTTTTTCCAGTATATTGCTTCCAATGCAGAGAAAGCACAAAAGCATTTAATAAAAAGACGGTCAAATAAAAGCTACTTGGAATAATTTTACTAGCGGGAAGGGAAGGGATTGCAAATGATCCTGATCTGTGTTACCACACAGCAGACATCCCCTGTAGACTTGGTGCTTTCAGTAATATAACCTGTCCATGGAGCTGACATCGTGATAGACACTGCCAGGGCATCCGATATCATATTTGATACCACCTTGGAGAATGAAAGAGTTCTTTAACATGGAAGTCAATACGAAATGTTTATTCACGTTTTGGCTTTGGTGCCACACTCCACACAGAGCGCAGAAGCCCACTTGGGATCCCAATGGAAGCTCGACGTTCTGGGAGCTGGCAAGAAAATCTTTTCCCTCAAACGCATGCCAGGCAGTGCTTTTCTTCAGGAAGAAGACACCTGAAGAAACGCGCCGAGTTCTCTTCTAGCAAGCTGAAGCGAGGAACACGCAGACAAAGGACCCTCTGTACAAGCAAGGTGCACAACTGCCCTCCTTTCTGAGCAGCATTCAGCACAGGACCTCGCCTCAGGGGACCAGGCTAACTTCGGATGAGGAGCCAGCCGCGGCGCAGCTCCTCCTGCCTCATGCTGATCTTCTGCCCCAGCTGACTGACCTCCACCTCGTCTGCGAGCCGTGCCACCAACACGTCAGGCTAAGGTCGGATCCGAGCCATGAGCTGCTTCTCATCTGAGCGCTGTGCTACCCTATCTCTAGACACGAGGGCTGCTTTAACATCCCGCAAGCTGCAACCACTGGAGATTTTTATCTCCCAAGAGTCTCTCTAACCAGCGGACAACCTGGGTACTCCCATCTGGGTACTCCACCCCAGTGCATTGGTGAAGTCCCCGCGGATGTAGGGCTGCCAGCGCCGTCACCCCGTTTATTGATCGAAGGACGCCGAGTGACCAGGACACCACGGCAATGACTGCTTGCAGTTCTCCAGCTCCCACACACAGAAACATTCTCTGCCTGCCTCCTGGGCAGCAGTGCTGCTCTCTTCCCACTCATTTGATCATTTTTAATCCCCGCTCACAACCGAAAGGCATCTCTTACTGGAGAGGTGTGTTCTCGTGTTCAAGAGAGGTTCATATAATCCAAGTTAACAAGTAATAACAGGAAAAAATGGGTCTTAATTACAAGCTAGGAGTTTGGGGTTGGTTTCACACCTGAGAAGAGCTCAGGATCTGTTTTAAGTGGAATATATTAATTTCCTATGAATATTCCCATTCTTCAAATGTCACAGGACCAGTAGAGAAGCTTACGATGCAAATACGCTGTCGATAGGTACGCTGCAGAGCTAACCCTCACCAGGGGCTTCCCACGAGATACGCCACACACAGCCGACCAGGCACAGAGCCAGCAGCAAACTCCAGAGTCACAAAAACCGCCCGCCGCGGGTGGACACCCAAGTGCAGTGCTGGCTGCAGGCGAGGCGAGGCGGCTTGGCGGCGATTCATTCGGCCGGCACCAGTCTTCTTTCACCCGCAGAGCTGGCCAGATGTGAAGTCTCACCTTGAGGATGGCTTGGGAACAGAATAGCCAGTCATGAGGCAGAGGAAATTTAACATCCTCCGTATTTATCTCCATGGATAAAGCTGGAAAGAAAACTAGTAAAAGGAGGGGGAAAAAAGGAAAAAAAAGGGGGAAAAGGGGAAGAAAAGAATAAAAATGGGAAAAAAAAGAAAAAGAGGTCCTGGAGCTTCTGTCTCATATCCTGTGGTACTTCTGATTTAGATACTTCTCATTTTTATATCTTTTTTTTTTTTTTTTAAGCCAGTGATCTCTTGTAAAGATGCAAGTACCTAATTGCCTCTAATTATCTTGCCAGATTTATTCTGTTAATTTTAGAAAGGGATAAGTTTCAACACAAGCACGTTATGTTTCTGAGAAACTAGAAATCCTTAATCAGTAACCATGAGATGAAATCTAAGTTTCTGAACATAAAGAAATAGATTTCTACAGTTAAAGATAAAAGAGTTAAGTAGAATGGAGAAGTTATTGCTACCATGAAAACCAAAGAGGTCAAGTTTATATGCCAAACTTACTCATGTTCACAATGAAAGCAAAACCCATATTTGATGTTGAAAGGGTTCCATTTTTCTTGCGGCTTCGTCCACTCATAATAAATATAAACCACACAAGGGGGCTGGATTTTTTAAGAAAGGCATCCTATACAATTTATAAGCCAGAAATGTTCTCCTTAAAAATTTCTCCTGGGTGCATCATGACGCATGTAAGAGAGACTTTAACAAATGCTACACGTTTCCAAACCAGTTTCAGTAAAATTCCATACATTTTTGCTGTTGTTGAGGATCACAACACCCAAACAGGAAAAAAAGTAAACGGGATGAAGGAATAAGGATAGGAACATTCTTACTGCAAAAATTCTTCAAGAATTTCCCAAAAAGGAGAAAACGTTGTTCTTCTCCCAATACTTCTTTACAGAGAAGACTGCTGAGTATATACAACACACGCCTTCAAACAGAAGCTTGAAATGTATTTTTTTAAACACAAGTTTCATTAACTATGAGCCAAGCAAAAAAATAAAACCAATAAAATTACACAGAAAAAATACACTGCATATTATTCAGAGACTGTAATTTCATTTTCATATGTGCCCTTGGAGTCGCAGGTTCTTGCATTACGTGGCCTCAGAGTATACAGACATATTATTTCAGTGTCTACAGAGTCCTCAGCAGTATATGTTCCCCCACTTTCTCCTTTGCATATAGTTCTACAAATTTGCAGCTAATCAAAAGAAATTTCTGGGATCTTAATTTGTGTTTTAGTGCTGGCCTACTTAAAATAAACCAACAAAGCCAACACAACAAAATAAAAAACCACCACCACCACCACCACACAATCAGCAATCATAAGATATGCTTCTCCATTTTGAAAATGAGTAAAAGGAAAGAATCTCTCTGTTCCTCCCTGGATCAGATTGTTGAGGCAAAGACAAACAGGCTTACAGACTCTCTGGAGCTGTAAACAATTCAACCAGCCCAGTATAACGTAGGCAGCTGGGAAAAACAGAGGCAGCCTTCATCTAAAATAGATTTGGGGCAACATCAGACCACAGGTATAGCTATGGCACGCTGGGGTAGTGGTGGTGGGACACTTCAATTTTGACTAAACTTCTGGACTTGTATCCAATTCGGTTTCATTGAATTCAGTTAAATTCTTTGTGTGTGACTTCCTGAACAAGCACTTATCTGCCGATTCCCATACTTCAGTCATTAAAGCCACAAACAGCAATTTGCAAAGGCAAGAGTGGGATTTTTCAGAGCCCTCAGTCACTCCCATCACACCAATCAACTTTTCCGGTGACCAGGGATGAATGGCTGATAACAAAACCTTGACAGATCACATGGAAGCAGCTGACTCTGAGCAAGTAAAGCCTCTGAGAAGAGGAACTGTGTGCATATCAGCAGGATGCAGTGGGCATTTCTACAAAACCTACCCTAGGAACTAAGTTAGGATGGGCAACACATAAGTTTCAATTCTGGAGAAACAACTAGCAGTTAGTCATCAGGTTTACTTGGACAGTTTTATTTCCACAAAAACAGAAAATATTTTAAAAATGAAGAACCTCAAGTATTTCTGAATTATTAGTCACAATATTATATTCTGAACACTAAATGCTGTATTTAAGCTCTTGGCAGAAATACACAGATCTCGCTCTGGCATCAGATTTCCACTGTCCTCAACCTTCCTTACTTTTTCCATAAGAACTGGCTTTCTTCATGCCAATGTATATATTCAGAATGACTGAAATAAAGAAATTCGAAGAGAACACAAAAGCTCAGAGCTGCACCGAGAATGACACAGATCCCATCACCACGGAATTTCAGCTGGAGAGCACAGCGGGCTCAACCGCACTGCATCAGAACTATGCATGTCCAACAGATCGCATCCGCGGTGTGGGGCAAACTCGGCTTCACTGTGACGACCGGGGGCGCCCTATGCTTTTGGAAAGTCCAAACTGAGGTCTGCAGACAGATGATTTGCTGAGCTCTTCCCATTATCCTGAACTTCAGCGCAAAAGGAAAGCCTCTCTCTTCTCAAATAAGGCCAAACAGAACTGGCACTAAAAGCTTCCCAGGGGTCTGTTTGTAGACACCGTTCCCAATGAAGTCAAGCATTGTCATGTTCTACCTACCCTGAAAAAGCTTGGAAATTGAAGGAAAAAATGGACTGCAAAATGTATCAGAAGTGAAGGAAGAGGTGATAATGAAGTTACAGTCCTGACAAGGAAAGGACACGCTTTCACTCACAGCACAGAAAAGCACACATGCAGCACCCACGGTCATATTGCAGCTGTCTCCACCCTCTATGCTTTCTGCTGAAACTTCAGTGGTCTAACAAGTGCATTAATTACAATTTAAAATGAACCTGCACTTGAAGGGGGGGTAAGGAGGAAAGGAAAAAGAATATGATGTGGCAGGTACCCTTGGCAGCAGTCTTGGAGGACAGGCATTTACAATTACGTGATCATTTTAAGGAGGAGGCTTTCCTTCCTCTGAAGCATTTTTGTCCTCTGCACAGTGCAGCTTATCCGATGTGCTCAGCAGTTCTATTTATATAGATGTGACTCACCTTAGAACTGCCTCTGAGACAATGTACCTCTTCCACTTTCTATTAAATAAAATAATAGAGGAAAAACAGTGCAAATAAAATCCCTTTATAAAGTTCATCCTGAAACTTTGACAAGACTGTTCAAGTCTGACAAGCTGATGTGATATTCAAGGTTCAGAATGCTCAAACACTACGTGGGGATCTCCATGCGACACTGCTGTATGTGTAGCACTGCAACAGCATCAGGAATAAGAAAATCCAAGATCTCATCTGCATGCAGAACATCATTTCAAAAGGTATCTTCAAAGGCCAGAGAAGGTTTTTTTTTTTTTTTTTTTTTTTTTTTTTTTTTTTACTGTAATCCCTTAAGTGAATTGTTATGTTGCTTTTATTGTTATATTAAGGACTTTTAAAAAAACAAAAAAACAAAAAGCAAAAAAAAAAAAAAACAGCACAGTAAAAAAGCAGTGAAGCTTGGCTGGAAAGTTAGGTAGACATGTCCCTAGAGATCCCCTGTCTAAAGTCAGGGAAAAACAGGCTCTAATCTGCTCTCATACTCCACAGACTGCAGACGAGAAATGTTTTGCAGATGGTGTTCCTGAGGGGTGAAGGGGAAACCAACCTCTCCACATTCAACCTTCCTACAGTGCCTAAAGGTAAAAAGGAATCAGACTTCTCTCACTTCGAACTCTACTTTTTTGCTCTTTAGCCCCCGGAACCCCAGCCACGTGCTTCCTCTCCCCAGCAGCCCGTCCCTTCCAGCTGAGCAGAAGGGTTCCAAGGCTGCAGCTACCCCGTCCCCAAAGGCCTTCGGTTCCCAACAGCTCTCACCTCATAAAAGCTCCTTAATTATACAGCAAAGAGCAAATTTTAATCTCTCTTCTCACCTGTCTAAGAGTCTGAACAGCCAGGCAGGCTCAAAGCCACCACAATGGCCATTCCAGTGAGGATGATCTGCGCTTCTTGGGCGCACAGCCTTCCTTCCCTGAGGAGGCTGCCCGCCAGCTCAGATTCAAGGCCCAGCACTGAAGCTGGGAGCCATAAAAGTCTCAGCGGCTTAGGACCAATGCACTGATTCATTTCCAATACCAGCAATAAGACTGACTCGATACACAACATCACTTTCCGCTAGAAAGCAGTAAGCAGCTCTGACAGAATACAGCAGAAAATTCTCTTATCCCATCCTCTGTCATGTCCCAGCTATTTCAGTTAATTGCAGATGATATCTACAGCAGTCTTTGTTTAAAATTACATACCGTCAACAGCATGCTCGTAAAAAACCCTCCTTCTAATCAGAAAATAAGGTTTTGCTTTTTTTTCTTGTTTGTTTTAAAGCCCCATACAAAAAGACCAATTTCTCCTTCATGCAGACCTAACGCCCCAACTGGCAAAACTTTAGAGCAACCACCTCCGCTCAGAAACGACCGAGTTGTTCTTCCCAAATTCCTCAGCTGCAAGTGATCAAATCTCCCAGACCACTTACTCGTAAAAGCCGTTTCCCTCCCCAAACAGCGCCCGTCGAGGCGGGTGGCGCGCAGGAGCAGGGTCCTCGCCCCGCCTGCTTGGGCAGGGAGCCGCTCACCTCGGGAGACCTTTTGGCTGCGGCAGAGCCTGGCGGGGATGGAGAGGCAGCAGAGCGATGCAGGCGAAAGGCCCGGCCGGTGTCAGCTTTCCGAGCGGGAGAGCTTCATCCCTCTGGTTAGTGAGGCGCGTGTCCCAGCCCGGCACTGCGCACTTCAGCCTCCACAGGCACCCGAGGGTCCTCTCCTGCGTCAGCACCCCACACACCAGGCATGGTGGCTCGTTGGTCTAGGGGTATGATTCTCGCTTAGGGTGCGAGAGGTCCCGGGTTCAAATCCCGGACGAGCCCTTCTTTTAGACCAAGAAGGCCAACAGCCTCCTGGCTGGTGTCAGGAACAGTGCAGCCAGCAGGGCCAGGGAGGTGATCGTCCCCCTCTACCCTGCCCTGGTGAGGTCACACCTCGAGTGCTGGGTTCACTTTTGGGCCCCTCACTACACGAAGGACATCGAGGGCCTGGAGCATGTCCAGAGCAGGGCTACGAAGCTGGTGAAGGGCCTGGAACACAAGTCCTATGGGGAGCGGCTGAGGGAACTGGGGTTGTTTGGTCTGGAGAAGAGGAGGCTCAGGGCAGACCTCATTGCTCTCTACAGCTACCTGAAAGGAAGCTGTGGTCAGCCTCTTCTCACAGGTAACTAGTGATAGGACCAGAGGGAATGGCCTCAAGTTGCGCCAGGGGAGGTTCAGGTTGGAAATGAGGAGACGTTTCTTCTCAGAAAGAGCAGTCAGGCACTGGGAGGTGGTCAGTGCCCAGGGAGGTGGTGGGGTCACCGTCCCTGGGGGTGTTCAAGGAAAGGTTGGACCTGGTGCTTGGTGACATGGTTTAGTGGGTGATATGGGTGGTAGGGGGGATGGTTGGACCAGATGATCTTGGACGGCTTTTCCAACCTTAATGACTCTGTGATTCTATGAACCGCTGTGAACAAAGTCAAACCCAGTTTGTCCTCATGCAACCAGGAACTGAAGTGTCAGAATTCCTCAGGGAGGTCCAAGGCCAGAGAAAGCAGTTCAGCACACGACACAGAGGTCCACCGGCAGTTAAGCACATGCTGAAGTGCTTTTATGAAATAAGGGGCCAAGACAAACCTGATAGAAGCCCCTTCTCCCGGTCTCTGCATGTCATACTGCAAAGTACAGGTTTCTTGGAGGCTCCTGCCCTGGAGGCCACCAAGATATGCTGTCCCAAGAGGGTAGCCATGTAGCAATGCCACCGGCAGCAAGCTCAGCCCCACGGTCACTGGGAAGTACTTATAATGGGGTGGCTGAATGCCTGAAGATCACCAAACAGTGCCATACGGATACCAAATCAACACAGGCTTGCAGGAGTGGGAAGGAAAGGTTATCCAGCAACTCTTTTATTCACACCCTTCTCAGGATGGAGCAGAATTAAAGCTATTAAGAAACCAGGATGGTCTCCAGCTACCCGCAGACCCGCTCACAGTACAAGGAAGACTGTTTGGGTATAAAAGCTGCACAGGATGACCCTGAAAATTTCCTCCTCAGGTGCAGAACTCATTCAAGTATGCCACACCTCTTGCTCACTCTGACATCCCAAATGCCATCAATAATGTTCTCATGGCATTTGGTTTCAATGGGCAAATCCTATGAATGGAAACTAAATCAGGGCAGAGTCAGCTAAAGGAAATTTTTGCTTTGCTGCTGCCTAATTAGATGATGCTGACTAATCCTCTACATTACTTCACAGTGAAAGGGACCCAGCAGGAGTATTAGGATGGGTTTTTAAAGAGCTAAAAGCCATGAATGATTTCTTTTTACACAGAGCATTTCTCTTGCACAAGTTGCTTCATCAAATGTTCTTTTCCAAGATTATATTCTCCACGAAATGCGTCTCTGTGGTCTACAGAGTTGGAAGGACAAAGAGCAGCACAAGAAAACAGAAGAGATGGAGATGAAAAAGCTGGACACAACCTACTACAAAACTTTTCTCACAGAAGTGACTACAATGAGAAACGACTTGCAGGACTGACCTCTTGGCTTACCGTTAAATAAACAAGGAGCATCAAGGAGTATCTCCTCTTGCAAAAAAGTAGACATATAGCTAAAGGAAATAATGCAGGCCCTTGTCGAGGTCACTGAGAACTGCTCATGGCTTTACAGTCAAGCACATGCAAGCAGCCCTTGCAAAACTCAACCCCACACTGGTATAGTCCTGCTGGACTAAAAGAGCCTTAACACAGCTCGCAATTTAAACCTAAGATGTCCTACCTTGCTTTCATTTCCTCTGAGATCCTGCTAAACCGCAGCTGCCAAATACACAGGTTAAAAATAAAAGGACCCTGGAATTTGAACTATTCAAGGACAAGAAACCGTGATCAGTCTTTTTTGAAGCTTTAAGAGAATGACATCAACCATCTCGTTACGGTAACTGGTTCCTACGGCAAGAAAACTTCAGCTGCTCAAGCGTTCTTGTTCTCCAATTGTAGCTTGATAAAGTTATGATCAGTTAGGAAACAGAACAGCCCTACAGGAAAGGCAAGGCAAAGAGCAATGGGAGCCCAACAGCAGGGGTCAGGGATCTGTAAAGTGGCACCTCTTCAAAACTAAGGCTCCGCAGCTATGTTGAGTATGTAAAGAGCTCTCCACTTCAATGATGTCAGCCAAGGGAAAGCAAGTGCAATTTGTAGTTGATGCATGTTCTACAAAATTTGGCCAGGTAAAATAAGCTCAGTTCTCCAATGCTTTACCTTTCATGATGCAGATTTCCCAAAATCATTTAAAGATAAACAGCGCAGTTCATTTAACTTACAGCCTAACCTCTCCTGTGACTTGAGACAGATCAAATTTTGCTAATTAATGCTGCAAATTTACAGAACCCTAAGAACATACTTAGGAGTCGTCTGAGAGAAATAACAGAGAAATTCAACCCTCTACAGTCAGGATGCACAAGGCCTCACACACCGTACCGGATTCACGTCAGCTGCAAGTTAAAGACCTACTGCTGTACAGGTTGTCTTCTTCGGCTTCCTCAATGTGCACCTTGAACTTTATTACTAAGTACTGCTTAGGAAAGAACAGTTTTTGAAGCACAGCTTTGTCCTTAAAATTAACAAACAGTTTCCTACATAACAGAGTGGCTCCCAAAAGCTGCACAAGGTCAGATATGCCTCCCCACTTTCACGGTAAAGCCAGGTGAACAGAGCTGCCTACACACTTCACTGACTTGCCAACAGCTGATCCTCTGGGAGCAATAGGAGGGCTGCAGCACACTGAGGACAAATGTTAAAGTCTCAGGCTTACCTGAACATGGAGGCTGGTCTGATGGTTACCAACGATCATGCAGAAACTGTAGTTAGTGACCGGGGGGAGACAGCTGGGTTTACAGAGCTCCCAGGCTTGTGCAAGGGAAAAATAAAGAAATAAAAACACTTTCTACTTATACTGCAGATATATTTAGTATGGAAACAAGACCAGTTTTTTTGATCTGGTACGTTTATTGGCAGACAATTTCACAAGTACCTACTGCCATAAAGCCCCAAAAAAATGGAGATGCACACATATTCTTGCATCCAATTGAAATAACAACCAATTCCCATAAAGGACAAACACGAGGAAGCGCACAGGCATTCATCAAGTCAGCACATATATGCAGATGATATGCTGCTGGAAATGATTTTTGCTCAAGGTCACTGGTGAAGTTGTTTCAATGTAATTAATTCCATAGTATGTAGAAGCATTATTCCTATTACGTACAACAAGAAGCCGAGGACTACACATCACCTATAAACAAAAGCAATGCCTGCCTAATGGCGTGAATCGTGCTGGGAGAGGGTTAATGGGATCCTGCTGACTCACAGAGGCAGCTCACTCCCCGTCCCCTCCGAACAGGATGGAGAAGGAATGTCCTTGGGAAGTCGTTGGAACCCAAGGCGCAACTCCAGGTCAAAAATGAAAGGAATGAAGTTTAAAGGTAGCTATTTTCTGTGGTAGTAAACAGGTGCACTAAACGATACAGGCTAACAAAGGTTCCACATGATACTTATTTTTTTCAGTTGTAAAGATTTCTGAAGCAACCAATCAAACTGTTTTTAAAATAATGTAAATATCTTCAATACGTAGGTAATGGACTTGTCTCCACGAGGGGTAAGGGCCCACTTCTCTCTCAAGCATGTGCATTTCCCTTTGGTATTCAGGCACTGTGACAAAATTTAGGAAGAATTTCAGCTGGGTTCGAATAAACAGATGGAGTGAAAAAAGATTTCTGACTCTAGTGTTAAAAACAGAAGACTCCACAATTAAATGCATGTTTTCTTTCCTTTAGAAAGGGCACATCTCCCTTTACTGCCCAGAGAGCAGACTCACCATGGCACACAAGAAAAAAACATGGAATAGCAGCAGCTAGGGAAGGATGCAACACCTCTGAATATATGTCAGGTCCAACCAAGCAGATTTAATGATTTTCAGTGCATTTTATTCCAAATGGCATGTGACCTATTTTAGGCCTCTCTCTGATTTGACTATAATTAACTGCAATTTGTACAGATTCCAATTTAATACATGAACTGACTTGATTAAAAAGAAAAAAAAATAAAAGCAGGACAATTTCTAAAGTTAAAAAAAAATCCCAAACCCATTTTAAGCTAAAACATCAGACAAAAATACATTGTATATCAGGTCAATGTATTCATCTCTGTCAAAGGAGCATCTTCCCACAGAACTCCGAGGTAAGCATGCAAGGTTCTTTAAAATGGTATCTCTATCTTCAGCACAAGGACAAAACGTGATTTTGTAGTCTGAAAAAACTGTTTCCCCTTTAATAAAAACGTGATTTTAAATTTGTTTTCTTAGCGTGAAGGCAGATTGTGTTGATATTCTAGTATTTGCTTTTGCTTTGCAATGCATCTTCAACCATTTTGCAGACGACTTTATAAGAACACATCCTAAGGAAGAGAACCATAAAGGAGAAACGAAAACAAAAACCAGTCAATTACCAAAACCCTACACACGGCTACTCAACCGCGCGGTTCTTTTCAGCTTCCCTCACCTCCAGAGGCTTTTGATGTGTTTCTCTCCATCTCCCCAAGCCCCCTGCACCCTCCCTCCCCTGCCCTGCCTCTCCCTCACCCTGGCGGTTCCCAGCACCTCCAGTTCTCCAGCACACCGGTCGCACTCTGCCTCGCTCTTCAGCCCGTGGCTCCCCCGATCCCACCCCGCTCAGAGCGGACCTGTTCTGCCTGGGCACGCAGACACGCTCTGCCCCGTGTCCCCAGGCACCAGCGCGCCTCTTGCCCCTCGGAGCAGGGCCTCCTGCAGCCCTCTGTCCCCCCACACTTGGAAGGCAGAAGCACTCCACCCCAGCCTGCGAGACGCGATTCAAACAAGAATACTGCGGTTATAACGAAAAACAACATTGTTCAGGATCCAGTGAGATCCCCACCCCTGGTGGGGCACGTTTTTATCATCTCCCAGTCTGTTCTCTCCTGCTTCCTTACTCAAGGCAACAAAATCCAGACAAACACATTGCCAGCTTCCCCCTCCATCGCCATCCCCTGGTATCACAAAGTCCCAGGAGTGAAGATAAGTAGAAGAAAGTTCTGTTTCAGAGACTCATGCAGGCATTCCTCTAAGAAATGGAGAAAAAAAATGACAAGAATAACTTCTTATTTATATCTAGGCTTTCCTTTTATTCCACTCTCAGTCGCCCATATCTATGCTACAGCGCTTTCCTCTGTTCATGAAGGTGAGTTATCACAAAATCCCCTTTATAGTCAACATGACAAAGAAAAACAGAAGAAACCGACAAGGTCTTTAATTAGAACTCGGCACACTGTACATTTCCAAATGGATAAATGTTTGTCCCACACCTCCGATCTGTTAGTTCAATGACGGTTCTGTGCTTCGTGCCCTTCCTTTGTCAGGAAGTTTTCTATCTCTGGTAGCTTTTTAAAGAGAGTGACAGTAGTTTAAGGAGTAAAGAATGAGCACATGAAATCTTTCAAAAGAAAGGAAAAGCAAAACCACCTTCCTGTGCCCTGATCTGTATCAGCACCCGCATAAAACCACCTGCTGGATTGCACTCCAACACATCCCTCCAATGAAGACGGCCACATCTGCTTCAAAATTCAGTGTCAGACTTCTGCCAAAGGTTTTCCTGACTAATACTGCAAAGCCTGGCAGGGAACCGAGCTGCAATGACTTCAAATGGAAAGCCAGTCTGATAGCTTTGCAGTGCCGTCTGGCAAGCCAAAAAAGAGGCGAAGGATGGAAAGAGGGTTACAAATGGAATGAAGCAGCAGTAAATTGAGGCAACATTCAAACAGGGAAGATATGATAAAAACAGGAGAACACCATTCTGACGTAACAGACTTGAGATAAAATAACTTCAGGTTGACAAAGCAGAAATAGCTGCTGATAATGTAAATACGGAGGTAGGAGTACTTGCAAGTACAAACTTTCCCTGCATAGCTGTCATTCCTTCAGCCCAGACAATCTTTTTGCCTCCCTGCAACTTCTACTGCACCCGTTTTGCATGTAGCTTCCAAGAAAATTCTGTCGTAACTGAGAATAGTTTTATTCACAGGAAAGTTAATTCCCAGCGTCACAGAGAATGAATAGCAAAGGTATGTGCAACTTCCAGCTTGCAGGGTGCAAGAGATGGGCTTTGAATCCATTCCAGCATTTAAACTGGCAGGGGGAATAAAAAAGGCAACATCCAGCCAAACTAATCACGAAGCTAAGGAGAGCACACGAGGACACAACCACAACCTGGGTACCACAAGCAGAAGAGCACTGCAGAACAAGAGGTTTGGGCTCAAAGCACCCACAGCTGCTTAGCTCTGAGCTGAACTGCATGCCAGCAAAACTACTGGGACATGCTATACGGTGAGAGGACGCGCACAGAAGGGCACAAAGCTCTGTTAATTTACAGAGTAAGTGAACTTCCCACATGCTGCAAGAGCCGACAAGCTGAAAGAGAAGAGTGAGGTGAGAGGCAATGCAAGATGGGAACAGCGGTACGACCCCAGCTGTGCCCTGCTTCTCACCTGACACCTCCTTTGCCCCCCTCCCTTGCAGGGACGTGTAACGCAGCCAGACTGCGAGAGCAGACCTTCCCTGCAGCGCCGAGAGCCCCTGCAGCAGCTCACCATCTGCTTCTGCTTCTGCTCTTTGCTCCCACGTCACCCCACCTAGACGCGGCAGTGAGCGTGGTCTGGCTGAACGGCGTCACTGAAACATCCACCGCTATCACAAGCTTTGTTCCAGAGAAATAAAGAATGCGTGGAAATCAGGGGAGCAGGGAGCAGAAACACAAAGATATCAGCAGAAATACAGCAGTGGAACAAGAAAAACCCTATGAAAGAAAACAGAAATAGGAACAGACAGGAACCAAGGAAAAATACTCAGAATAACGGGAGCAAAGGCAGTTCCCTGCTCGCTCTAAGAACTGTGCATCGTAACAAATTTAAATGCCTCCACGAGCAAGCACAGTCTAACAGGTGGTAGGCTAGAACCACCTCTTCTGGAAAATGCTGCTGATTGGGTTTTATCTGAAATAAAGTGTTAGCTGCTTACCAGCATTAGGAGCAGCAGCAGCAATCACTGTCATTGCCACTTTCTGATACTCCTCCCTCTCTGGTTTTCAATTTTCACTGCTTTGGCGGCAGCTCTTCCTTATCACCAGCACCATTAAATCACAGAGAATTATGTTTCTGACTGCTTATTTTGTGCGCTTGCACTGCACAAAATGGAAGTGGTTTGGGAGCGATGACTGCCAAACGCCAGACTTGGCGCAGGGTTTATTTAGTAAAGAAATAATGACACTCACAAAGAACCCCCATTAACAACAGAACGAGGGTCTCGGCCCTCCAGCAGCATCTCCATCAGGATGCAGGCTGCTAATAAGGCCAGCAGCAATTTAAAAAAAAAGCTTCCTTCACATTCAGACCCAGCTAGAAACACCATGCAGTTTTGCCTTTGACAGATGACCAAAACAGCGCTGCCTGTTTTGAACTATCACAACCCCCTTATCTCAACCAAGATAAGATTTTTATCTTGCTAACTCAGGAAAAAAAAAAAAAAACCCTCTCAACTGACAATCACATTACTGCCCTTTCATTGAAGTCAAATCAGATTTTCAGCTATTTTTCTATGCCATAGAGATTTATGTGTCAGGCAGCAGCCAAGGCACTGCAGCACTCATGCAGAAGAGCAGGCACCCCTCCCTCTTAAACACGAGGGTCACCCGAAGGCTTCCTCTGTGAACATCTCTGAAAACAAGGGTGTTCTTTCCTACTGATCACGCGGTTTTCAGCAAACATCCTTTCAATTTTGCCCAACCAAAATGCAAACCACGCTACCACATAACTGAACTTGTGGCTGGAAAAGAGAAAACATTCACCATTGTGATGGTACTCGTAGGAAACAAAAACTCATCCATCACACGCAGACAGCCATATTGCACTGCTCAGAACTGTTCGGGCTTGTCACAACTGAAGAGCTTCTTGGTGAAACGGAGCGGCTGGACCCTCAGGTAGCCGGTTCCCTGTTCCGAGGTGGTTTTAGCAACCCTATCTACCTGATAAATAAAAGGGCTGATGCACTTTGATGTGCTCCTTTGAGTGAAGGAAGCTGCTTCAATGAAGGCTGCAAAACTAAAGGAAAAGGTGACTTCCCAATTCTAGAGCAGACATTTTAAAGCAATGGTGCCAAACGCAGCAGAGATTAATTGCTCCCAGCAGTAAGAGCATCGCTTCAGTGCTAGAGAATTCAGCTCTTCCAGCTTAAAACAGTAATAAACAAGCCAAGCCCCCGATCTCAAATGCCCAACTTTTTTGTACCCCAAATTCAAGATAAATACCGATGTCACAAGAACATCCCACCCCAACACATAGAATCAATACCAAATAGATTTCAATCCTGTCATTATTCTTTGTTATATTTGCCCAGCGCCAACCACTGAACTGCGAGATCATTATAAGATCACCTCCAGTGAACCTAAGGTCTCTCCAATAGAGTAACACACGTTGGAAATTACTGAACGCTCGTAATCCATTAACTGCCTTTCATCTTCGGCTCCAGCTGAGCTCCAGATTAGCTTTCAAGGCAAAACAAGTTCCTGCTCCAACAGGCCCAGCACATTTGGAGAAACCTCCACGGTATTTCTCTGTGATGGCTTCTTCATGAGTATTTGGGCTCCCCGAAAAAGGAGAAGAACCAAGCGCTGCCATTTTAGGGGCACTGTGCCCGTTTCACTGACAGCGAGCCAGTTTCGGCACAGCACAGAGCCTGCCTGCCCCCGCATAACCGGAGGGGACCGAACACCGAGCCACAGCTCCCAGCCTCCGGCACCCTGCAGCATGCTGCAGCCGGGCAAGGGATGCTCCCAGACCTGACACACAGCAGGCACGCCGCACACGAGGCCAGGAACTAAAACCACTGTCTGCATTCGCTACTTTTGTCGCCAGGCTTCACCTCCATAAATCAGGCCTGTGAACACAATCTCAGTTCACACCAGAGCAGTTACACCATCAGTGTCAACCCAACCCCAGCCCCTGCAGTCTCACCAAATCATCGCATGAGGGGCAAAAGAGACTTTTAGAGCTCAGCGTGAGTAGAAGGGAGACAGGAGAAAATCAGCCACTGATTAGATGTGAAGTCCTGTGGACTTTCTGGAACCCAATTTTAGTGCTCAATGAATTTGAAAATACAGATTTCATTTGAAAACAGTGTTCAGAGATACAGGCTTGACTTTTTTTTTTCCCATCTCCTTTTTGAAACACATTTATTACCATTTGTGTCAGAAATCTAAGTGCAAACTACTCAACCATAGATCACATTTATAGTTGATGGGGAAAAAAAAACCTGACACCACTGCTCGGGGGGGAATTAATCTTATCCTAAGGCAAGCATTAAAGACAGGTCAGATTTATCATCACCCTCGGGAGGTGCTTATTTGTCTGCACCAGCTGCAGAGGAAGCCCAGAGACAAGCAGCCACCTTTCCAAGCAGTTAGGGCAGATGAATCCTACCCAAGGAGGTGGTCTCTAACCCCGCTGGGCTGGGCAGCGACTGGAACATTGTCAGGAAGAGCTTCAGGGCTTAATACAAGAAAAAGATCGCTTAAGTTCCTTGGGAAGAGCTGGCTGAAGCAAAGGTGACAGTTTTACCTAAAATTAGCATAGCAAAAGAGCCCAACAGCTCTCATTTTAAATAGTGCTATCAAGTCACAACATCTCTAAGCCACATTTCAAAGGGGGTTTTGCTGTTGTTGCCACAGTTGCTTTGGCTTTACAAAAAGCAAGTAAGCTTAAAAAGCTTCACGTTTAGTCTCTGAACATCTGAATCCAGTGGCTTCCAAACACAGTAGCCTTAGAGATAAAGAAAAACAAAGCTTTGCAGCAGAACTTGTCTGCATAAAGTTATTTCCAGCACAGCTGCTATGTTGTCAAATCTGGTTATCAAGGGACAAAACCACAGCTCATTCTTTGCCTTGAAATACCGTCCTTTACCCTAACTCTGAAATCAAAGCACTCTCTCCTAACCAGCAGGGTCTGCTGTTTGAGAGCCTGCTTACATTTACCAAGACCTGTCCATCAAACGTCTCTGAAGTTGCAGCAAAGAACCAGTAAGTTGTCATAATTTGTGTCTCTTGCTTTATATTCCAATCCTTACCTTCATGCTAAAAATATTGATTAGTTGTGCTCCCACCTGACTAAAGGGCAAATAATAAAAGTACACCAATGCCACTTTTCTCGGGAGTCAAACTAATATGCTGCTAGCCCTTCAGACGCCTCTCCTCCAGCAGCTGTCGGCTACTCTATGAGACCAATTTATACAGAGGCTTCTTAAAAAGCTTCTAGATAGGACAATTGTCTTTGTGAATTTCAGTAAAATAATTAAGCCACGGGACAGCATTTTATGGTGACTCAAATGGTGACGATGAAATCCTTGCCCCTGGTGACATGCAGACATTCACCACGGCAGCTACGAGACCCGGCAGCTTCACCAGGTGAGTTGGCAGGCACAGAAGCAAGCCACGTAGCAGCAACAGATGCCTCTGAGGAAGCGTTTCTTCATTCTCCTCCCTCGCATTCACCGACAGGTGGAATGATGATAAAAAATCCACACTATTCATAAAACACTCGGGCAGATGATCACGGCACACAGCTCAGGAAGAGCAGGGGGCAGAGGGACCTCGCCGTACTCCAGCAGATATTTTTCACGCCAGCTTCCCCAGCCCAGCTTCCTCCCCCTGCTGAAGAGCAAGAGCAGGCAGTTCCAACGTCAGTCCTCATTCTGCTCTTTTAGAATCTTAGAGATTCTTCTGGTCTCCTTTAGCGGGCTAGAAAGAACTGCGATGAGCGTGCTTTGAGCTGCATTTAGATGGTCTAAGAAAAAAAATAAATCTTTAAGGGAGAACTAAAATAACAGGAAAATACAGAGCTGCACATTGCATAAAGAAGCTTATTTTCTTCGTGCCATGGTCCACAACCACAGTTACCCCACTCGGCCCATCATCCGTTTGCAATTCACCACCGAGACCACGCAGGCCTTTTCCCACCAGCGTTACACCAGGACCAGCCCATTTTAGGGCCAGCAGCAGGTCCATACAAGAGGACCAAACCTCCAAGCCCTGCATGGGTGCAAAGAAAAGACCCAGGATGATTTTTAGCTGTCGGTGGGGCACAATCGCCTCCTACACTTTAACTGCGCCCCGCGAGCTCAGAAGGGTGCTGTGCGAGAGCAATTCTATCGTGGCTGGAGGCGGTGACAGCCCCTGCCAGCAGGGCAAGCTGGGGAAAGCACCCGGAGAGTCAGACAGGAACTCGGCAGCCAGCATTAATCCTCATTAAATCCTCAACAAATCATATCCATACTGGATTTGAACTCCAGCACCAGCACATTATTTTGTGAAGGAACACAACACCCCTCCCCCCCCCCCCCAAAAAAAAAAAAAACACCACCAATGTAATAACAGGTGGGAAAAAAAAACACAGACCATCTCAGACAAAAAGCATTTTAGGGCACCTTAGAAATACAGAGAGATGCTTTTTAAAGCACGCAGGGGCCACAGAGGTTTCCTTTTCAGCTCTCCCCCACACCTAATCTCTCTCAGTTGTACACGCTGGAAACATCTGAGCCTCAGAATATAATGAAACATTTGTGTTGAGGCACAAATTTGTTCTTTTGCTTTTATTAAAATAAAGGGAGGAGGGGGGGGTCGAAACCAATTCTGAGACAGGAAAGCAAACCACTATTTGGCCCCAGCGAGTCCTCCCGGCAGCACACGCATGCTGCAGCATGCAGCCAGCTCCTTGTTTCTCCACACGCTCTCGGTGCTGCCACACAGCCGGGCAGAAGAAATGCCCACGCTCAACCCTTGCCCAGCTGAACTTGTGATGTCAACGTTCCCATTCACATGCAGCTGGAGAAGGGGCAGAAGCACTATGATTTCCCAACAGTGGTATTACACCATGGGTGTGGAACTTACAGCAGCACTAAAAAAACCTCTTACAGCCTTCCAGAGGATAAATGATCTCAGCAGCAGCTAACCCAAAATGCCAGACATCAAAGCCGTTGGACCGACGATACTCAGTGGAAGAACTGCTCCAAGAGCTCACCGTAGATGCATTTGTGCCACTCCTGACAGAAGGCAAAACACAATAGCTCCAGCAAGAAAATGGGCTTTGGGGGTCTGATGAAAGGAGATATCCAGAGACTGGCACAGCTCACGAAAACAGAAATGGTTCAAGGAAAAATGGATCTCCTAAAACACAAAGTTGTTGGCAAAAGCAAGAGAGTAGGAAGAAATGGAGGAAAAGGTCATCCTGTGTATTACCTGCAGGCACAGACTTCAAAAGAAAATAAATTTCATTAATATTTTATGGTACTCGAACTTGTATAATCTGTTAGAATAGTTTAGTGTAGTCTGAAATTACTGACAGGAACAATTCATTACCAATTGATAAAGCACCCTAAGACAGCAGTGAGAAGTTTTGATACACAAGGTTTTCCCCAGAGCTTACGTGCATGCACCTTACACCCGTCCCCTCCTCTAAACCCGTCAGTCAGAAAACAGAGCAACTTAATTTTTTTAATCACAGTGGCAACAACTCCTAAATAAAACAAAGCACATAAGCCAAAGATTCTCTTCCTGATGAACATACAATATATTCAGTCATAAATTGCTTTTATTTTTCAGACCCCTGAACACAGGTCTTTGGCATAATTTTGGCTCTCAGTACACATTCAAACTAAACTGCTATACAAACGAAGGGATTTCTTGAAGTATATCATATAAACACACTGAAAGAAATCGCCACCCAAAGAGGAGGAGCTTTCTTGTGGCTCTTCCTGAAGATGAGGCTCTCATTCACAGCAACAGCAGTAGCTGGAAGTATGCGTGCCCAGAATGTTGTCTTGCCGTTCACATCCACATTTGTGTGCACATGCGTGCTCAGCAATTACTTTCCATCAATATATAAATATAAACAAAATGTAGGATTCAGTGTGGGCACAAACAACATTTATAGAAATTAAAGCTGTGTTTAGAAAACCCTGATCTGCAATTAGCACATTCTACTGTCCTCCACAGAGACCACATTCACACATAGAGTATACAAACCTGTTCTCAAACTCGTCCGTAATTAAATCAAATTGCTGTTTTTCAGAATTCTAGCTTGCAGGTTTCATTTTTCTGAATTTAAAGCTAAGCTAAAATAAAACTTAAAACACAAACCAAAAATCAACAGAAGTGTTTACCATACAGAATTGTATTTATTGCTCAGATGTAGAGCACGGAGTTTGAGAACATCCTTCCTACCTATGAAACAGCAGAAGTAAAAAAGGATCCAGAGGGAAATAAGATGTTCAAAATATCTCCTAGGAAAAAGAAGGGAGAAAAAAAAAAAAAGAAAAAGAAAAAAAAAAACAAGCACACAAATACTACTTCATTGATTCACCCAAGAATCAGATCTTATTTCATCTCCAGCCACCCACATTCACGCCATGATTCACCGGGCTGGCGGGGAGCCAGCGCTGCAGTTCCAGTTACTATGACAATATTGACGCCTCGGTGCTCTTGCATACCAAGGTATTCATTCAAAAATAAACAAACAATCGGGGTGGGGGGGCAAAGAAAGGCTGGGGAAGATGGCATTTAAAGAAAACTCCTCAAGGAATGCTACTACAAAATTCAAAACCCGCTGGAAGCACAGTGAGGAAGCAGGCAGTCCACCCCGGGCGCTGTTTGTGCAGCAGGACGCCTGGGAGCTTCCTGAGCGCCCACCTCAGAAGCAAAGCGCAGGAAAACTTTTGTCGGCTTCCACCCCGAAGGTTCACCTCTTCTAACAGCAGCTAGCACAGACGAAAGGGGTTTGGGGTGTTGGTTGCTTGGTTGGTTTGGGGTTTTTAAGTTTGCTTCTCTCTGAACGGATACACTGCAGGGCCACGTACATCCTGAGCCCACTGCCAATTTTTGCTCCAGGTTAAGCTGTTTCCAAAGTGAAAATCCTCGGCATCGCAGGAAAACAACGGAGCGACTCCTAGACATTCTGATGAAAGTATTTTAATAAAGCATCACGCCTGTTGCGGTATGCTGGCTGCTTCTCCCTTGATTTTACAAGGACTAGAATAAGCTTAATGCACAACGACAAGACACAAGCGATGGTTAGGGCCGTCTGCAGGAAGTGTCGGTATGACAATTCATTCCCCAGATGTGATCTATCAAGCCAGACCCCTGAGGAGACAGAAAGCTGTCTTCTGAGAGAGAATTTCATCTGGTATTAAAGGGCTTACAGACAGCCATGCACCACAGCAGTTTTATAAGGAGTTTGTTCACCTCAGTAACGTCAACTCAAGCCTACGATCGCTTACGATGAATCTCACTCAAAGGAGAACTCTGACTTCTTCACTCCCCAAAGCAGATCTTGGAGGATTTACATTCTGTATAAAAGTGATGCTGATCTTGCACAGGAGCAGGGATGCTCCCTTTAATCTCCAGCTTTCAGGCTCATTGTGCAGCCTTGGGAAGTTTTCCATAACCGTGTCTCAAACTGCAGGGCAGCAGCAGAAGAAACAGGCGTGCCAGGAGTACAGCATGGCGGCAGGCAAACAGCACATGTAAACCGTCAATGAGAACGAGAGAAACGAAAGCGAAGTCTAGCGGTTTGCATCCCAGCCCGTGTTACCATACTGCACCGGAGTACCGGCCTTCTAAACGCGTTTATCCCCATCGGTCAGCCATTCATCATATCCCTGCTTTATAGAAGTGTCCTTAGAGGTGCACTTTCTTATCTTAGCAAGACAGATAACCAGGGCAATGGAATAAACCAGGTTGAAATGTAAGGCCTCCCACCCTCCCCTTCCCCGCAGTGGTTATTTTTACCGCCCACTGAACCAGTTCACTGAAAATTTCCAGAAATAGTTGTGCTGGCTTAACCAGGAGCAGACAGCTAGATGCAAAAACAGCTGGAAGAGGGGAGTTAGAACAGGAACTGCTTGAACTAAGGTAAGTCCAAAGAGTACCATTTGCCTAGCCAGTTAGTTATTTCTCACCCAGATCAGACAGTTCGCCTCAATCTGCTTTTGTCCACAGCTGTAAAACGATCGCACCAGCATAACTGCGAGGACAACACCAAGAAGCACGAGCCGTTTACACTCACTGCTGCCAGGACAAGCGTTTGCCCAATTACAGACTAGTTTCAACCATCAGAAGGTCAACTGATACCAGAAATTCCTGCAGAATAAATGAATATTTAAAAAAAACAACAACAACAAAGCTTCTATACTGTTTGTTTTGCAGACCTGGGTTCCCGTGTTATCCATCAACATCCTTACTGTCCACACACAGCAGTGCCCGCACCGTCCATGTCACCCTACAGCACACAGCTTAGTAATTATAAAATATTTCTGTCTCCTTTGGGGTATTTTTAATCTGCCACTGAACAAAGCACAACAGCACAAAGGCTAATGGATCAAAATTACCTGTTCGCGTGTCACCGACCTGATGGAGGAAAAGCACGCCACTCATTTCCGTGAGAGCAAACTGGCTGGCAACTGGAGGAGGAACACCTCGCGGTGGTATGTGCCGCACAGCAGCGCTACTTTCGCTTTGCCTGAAGCTTTTGAAATTAATTTCCATTATGACAATAAACACCTCTTAGATGGCACAGATTGTTTATTTGCAGAGTAATTGTTTTGCAGCAGTTGCACTATCATTTCTGCTAATTACAAAGGAACCAGCAGTTGCCTCATCGGGACTGTGCAGATCAGCGTTAGCTGGATCTCTCACCAATCTCCACACTTTGTTTCCATCACCACCACACCCTGTAAATTATTATTACGAGTTAATATCTTGACCTGAAAAGATCTTCCGCTCTTCTGTCTGGACAAGACACTTCTCCTGTGTTGCAAAGGGCTCCACTGCAGAGTCTTTTTGCATTACCGCCCCAGTTTTGTAGCAAAGAAACAACTACCTCTGATGAGGGCCAAAGATAAGAAACTGGTGAACGTGTTTTATCCAAGAGATGCATAAAATTTGCATTAAGTAATGAAATTGCTTTTTGAAAACAAAGTTAGGTCCTCCTCCTCCCCCTTTCTGTACCAAAAAAAAGAATAAAAAAAAGAAAAAAGGAAAAAGCAAAAGCTCGCTGCCTCATTCTGGAGCCCTGCTACAATCTCCCGAGTGCTTCCTGAACACCCCCGAGTGCTCCCCAGGAAAGCCACGCTTGTAAGAAAGCAACAGTCAGCACCAGCAGGTCTGGCCTTTTTGTTAAACTTCAAAACTTCAGAACTATTCTGGCTAGACTCTGTCTCCTATCAGAGCCAAGGATACGAGGGACAGACACCCCTTGGGGCCCGGTAACTGAGAAAGCAGCAGATCTACATGAGTGCGTGTGCTGCCAGGAACGCCTAATCATCCCAACGACTTCGTATCCCTGCTGGACTTGAAGATCAATACTTCATATAATTTGATGTGCCATATTTTAGAGTTTCAGCAGTGTTTTCTCACAGCTAAAATTACATTAGAAGAACAAAGCAAAGCAGTTAACACAAAATCTCATAGCTTCGTGTCTTGTGACTAGCAAAAGTTAGAAGTAATCGGTCAGCTGGTGCAATACCTTTTGGGATTTGCAAGGTGTTTTTTTTTTTCCAGATATTTGATTTTTGTATTTTCTTTTTTTTTTCCCCCCCAAAGACATGTTCTAAACTTATGTACAGAAAAAGAAATTTTGTCCTCTGTATCTTCCTATTTGGTGGCACTGAGGTAGTTAACAGCTCCATAGAAGACTTTAGCTTTATGCTGAGAGTAATGTCAAATCTCGAGGGCATCACAACTGTAATCCCATGCCAACCATGTGAATACATCTGATAAACAATCACATGGTTTACTGAGAAAAATAAATAAATACAGAAGCCTTGTGCCTTACGTATCATGTACACCTCAATATTACAGCCTGAGTTTACTACCTGCAGACTCTGAAAAGACACGAAATAAAAATAAGGCATTCTTACTGGCAACATAAAATATTCCTGAGAGCTACATAGCCCAGCTGGAAACACAGGCTGATTGAAAGCGGTGAAGGATGCAGGAACACTTAAGAGTTTCTTGAGAGCAACATACACACACATTCTCTTCAGGAGGGAATTTGAAACATGTTCAGGCAAAACTGGTTTTGCCATGTTTCATCTTGCCCAATTTTTTTTTTATTTTTAAGGCTTTCCAGGTGTGCTTCTATACCTGTATGTCAGGCAACTGCCAGGTAAAAGGGAGCTCTTTGTACTTAGTGAGCACCACTTATGCTATGGTGCTCTTTTTTTTTTCCTATAGTTCATCTCTTGTAGTATTAGAGGTCAATGACAACAAGGAGCCAAAAATAGTTGTTCCCCTTCTGTAGGAAGCAAATAGCTATTAAAGGCACTGAGTTGTCCACCCCCATTTCAGATGGTTTGAAAAGATCTAGACTGTTACTTAGCGCTGATCTTGTCAAACCTCCCCGGAGCTGTCAGGACACAGCAGCCGTCTGCCCGAGCCCCACGCAGTGCTCCAGAAACACGCGGGGCAGCCGCCAGCTCCCGAAGAAGCAGCAGGCAGTCGGTCCTCCTCCACCTCTGTTACGCGCTGCCTCGTTCTGCTTCACAAGCTGCATCTCTGTCCCAGCACTGGGGCAAGAAGCCTGCTTCTCGGCAGCACAGCCGCCCCTCCTGGCCTCAGAGGTCCAATTCCTCTGCCTCCTTCACGCCTGGTCCTTCCCACCGCCAGCTGCTCGGCTGTGATCAGACCTCACCTTGCCTATGCTCCCTGCCAGTCCCCAGCAGGGGAGCTGATGAAGTGGTAAAGCCCTCTGGAAGCACAAGCCCGAGAGCCTGGCCATGCAACAATCAAACAAATCGCAGTACCGGGACAGATCCGAATACCAGCAGAGCTAAGGTAACTGGAGACCTCTCTTAGTCAGAAGAATTGGAAGTCAAAATTAATAAACTTCAAAACAAAAGAATCGGAATCCGTCGGGACAGCTCCTGATGCACTGTCCCTTCATTCCAGTAATGAACAAAACAGCCAAAGCCCCAAATCCTTAAGTGCTGTATTAAGTGTCCGAAACTGAACTTCCCAACAACAGAGGCAGATTAAAAGAGACAGCATGCTCTGCTTGCAATAGTTACTCAGAACTGCGGAAGTTCTGTGGGAATCACCACAAAGTGGGAAGTGAACATTTTCTGTTTCAACTCATTACTGGCATTATAATGACAACAAAGGGATTCTTGCTAGAAAATGAGAGTAACCAGCACAGCACAGCCTGCAAGTAGAGCAGCCCTGTTCTATTCCAGGTGCTAGACTCATTTTTTTCGTTTGCTTTTTGTTTGACACAGGAAAGACTTTACTGAGCATCTCCCAGCAGATTTCAATGCTTGCAGTTTTAACTCCTCTATGCTTTTGCCCTTCCGTGTCCAGAACAGAGACAACTCCTTGATCTCACCGCTCTGTTAGCAGCTCGGACATCACAAAACACCGGGTTCACAGAATTAAACATATACAGGTGCTAGAAGTAACACTGCATGCTACAAGCGCAATCTTTCTGTAACACGTGAGCTCTCTCAATACCTGGCTTCACTCCTTTGCCTGGCATCCAAAACTAGCATGTGACTGTGACCCACCACAAGAATAGCAACAATTCGGGCATCCCACATCTACTGCATGCAAAAGCAGAGCAGTCACCATCTGTAACAAAAATGGGTGTAGAAGACAAAAGATTTTATTTTTAAAACCTTACCTGAAATGTGGTTCAGTTTAAATTATTTTGGAGGCAAAAATCTCAACTCTTCAGAAATAATTTTCCTTTACAATTCTCACGGAATAAAGCCAACCTTAGTAGAAATTGTATAACCACCTCAGGAACAACAGGGACCACTTTGTCAGAGGCAAGGAAATTACCCTGACTTTACCTTCATTTTACCATCACCTTTAACAAGGTGCTTCTTGCTCAAATCAACTATTCAGCATTACGCTGGTTTATGGAGCAGAAAATAAAAAAGTGTCTAGGGATGAAATATACTTCGTACTAGTGAAATTGAGAAAGGAAACACCAAAATGGTTGCAATATTCTAAAGTGTTACTATTAATCACTCGCTGCTTGAAAAGCATCATTTAATAGGACTTTCCTTTAAACAATGACAAAAGTTTATTTCTAAGACTAACAAGGATGCTGCAGACAAGATGCTGGCTTGCCTTCCTCAGCTCAGGCAGGACTAACCCTACAATGACGCCTTTCAGCCTTCAGGGCACCTCTCAAACCAGAAGCCTGCAAAATAAGGCTATTCTCTCAACCAGAACTGGGCTGTAAAGGACCCAAGGGTATTTCCCTTGCAAGGCCTGTCCTGAAATGGAAATCGACACAACCGCTCCCTCTCTCCCCAGAGGGTGTGATAACCACGGGGGATAGACAAGGTCCCACAGAGCCTCTCACTCCGTAAAAGTTCACGTCTTTCACAAACTCCTGAGGATGGCAAGGACATACTCTCTGCGTGCCAGTGACACAGTATTAATTTTTAACAAGTTCACAGAACGTACCGAAGGCCCAGATTTAACATACTAGTATTTACGACAGTTGTTCAGAATACATAAAAATTGTGTTGTTTTCTTTTTTCTCCCATCGCAGTTCATTATTCTCCCACCCTGTTCCAATCACCATCCATTTCTACCCTCATGAAGCTGGCCTAGATGTTGTGCTTTTGATTACAGGCAGGAAGTGCAATACCAAAACAAACCAGAAAAGCAAGCCCATACCAAGCTTCGACATAGTCACGTCATGTTGTTCCATCTTCTTAATTAAAGAAACCAATCTATGAAAACAGACAATATAGATGCAAGCTTTTGAAAGTGCTGATGCCATCTCCAAAAGCATGTCATAGTAGGATACCCTTTCAGGGTACACAAAGGCACTTTCCTCTGTACAGCTGGTATCTGCAGTAAACAAGGCATTTTTCTGCTTACATATCTTGTTCATTTCTTCCTCTAGCACTCCAATTTTAAAGAGGGAAGCACCATTCACAATATCAACGATTTCCCCTCTTAACAGTGCAGCTGATGAATGCCAATTTTCTTCTTTGTCCTTTAGTCTGGACAAAATGCTCTTCACACAAGATCCTTCATCCACCTCTAACTTTGCTAGTGAAAGGTCTTCCTCCTGTGTTCTCATCTCTCCTCTAAAATAAAATAAAGTCCTATTGTCCCTTCTCTAACTCTTCCTGTGACAGCCTTCTCAATGTCCTCCACTCCAAACTCATCCCACATTTCACTTGTTTTTGCAACTCCCCTCCCTTTGCCTTCCCTGTCATGTTCTACTCCATCCCCCAAGCACTTCTGGGAGCCCTGCACCATTAAAACTTCACAGCTGTAAGATTCATATGGTCTAGCAGTGTTTACTGACAGTCAATAACCTGTTTACTAACTTTCAGAACCATTTCCATTGCATGACATCCACGAAGCTAACGCTTCAGGTGAAGTTTCTGCAGAAAAGATTCTGTGCTCCGGAACTGTCTGCTTAACACAAAGCCTCCCACTGAAGCAGTAATTATAATTCCCTCTTGATGTTTCACCAAGAAAAACTTGAGATGACAAGTACTTCCCCCAAGAGCTCAAAGAAATCACTCTCTGTACTTTGGCATGGTAGTAATCATGCCAGAATATACGTGGGGAAAAAGAAAAAACACCACTCCACAGAAGTTTTGGAGTTTAAAAGCTCTACTAGCCAACTACGCACAGAATCAGGTTCATCACATTTATCAAGTTCAAAGTATTACCTAAAGCCAGGCATGGCACAAGATGACATTCTGCAGTCTTTCCCATAAAATCCTCCCTTCATAACTCAATTCAGATATATGACTTGGCCTGCTATTCTGGCAAAGCTTTGAAGTGTGCAAGAGATGCTTTATACTAATGAAGCGTAGAAGAAAAAGGAAAGTCAAAACAGTCACCATTTATCCTCTTAAGAAAGAGAGGGTTAAAAACCTTCCCTTTCAGCCTAACAGGATAGAATAGGAAAATTCACCTCGACAGACGTAAATCTTAAAAAAAACTGGCAGGGGGAATGCCCACTGACTTTTCTTGGCAAGGTCAATAGTCACAAAAGTCATTCAGGACTCCACTTAAACAGTCACAACAACAATACCACCTAATTTACTGCTCCCCTAAGTTCCAGACTGTCCTTCTTCCTGCTCTAAATATAATCAACAAAACACGGTTTAAATCATTTGTAAATAAATGTGGAAGTCCTCCCCCATCTGTGGCTTAATTGGTGACTCATTTCACAGCATTGCTAAAGGATTTGTGCTCTCTTCCCTTCTTCCTCCTGCTAAATTCATCACTACATTCTGCTGCTTTGCCATTAAGCTTTACCATGCAAGCATGTCTCTCCCTCATCTGTTACCATAGCAGCCACAAGTAACAGAATGCACCGTTAACAAAAGATTATTCCCCCCTCCTTTAATTTATTTATATGCAAGTAACCCACTGAGAGTTGACAATAGCGATGACTTCACGTTCACACTAGAGGAAGAGAGATTTTTACTTCATTTTTTTCCACATATGTGCTACCAAAAATAATTAAGATTCCTCTGGAGGAGAAAAAAAAAAAAAATGCTCAGCTTCTTAGGATTAACAAAATGCAGTAGCAGATTTGGAGAGGATGCTGATTTGGAATTAAAGCTGCGGGGGGGCGGGGGAAGCGAGAGGCTTAACACAAACACTGCTGGAGTAGCGCTCTCCGGAAAGATTTCCACTTCTGCCAACAGAACTATTAGAACCAATCAGTGGCCGAACCCAATTCTAAGCACTCAGAGGTAACACAAGTTAAGAAAAAGGGAGAGCAGGCTAACTACAGACAGACTTTTAAATAAGACCTTTTGAAAGTTAAAGGTCACCGCTTCTGATAAATTGGTCATAAACACAAGCCCAATTCAACTGCTGAAATGTTAAAATCCATTACAAACTACTCGAGCAAAATAAGCTTGCGTATCGCTTCTGAAAGACAACCCACTAAAATAAATTATATCCTAGGTCAGGCATTTGGCGCTGCGTGAGAGCAGCAAGGCCACACGGGAGGGCCCTGCGAGGTGAGGGGCGCGGCCCCTAAGATGGCGGCCAGGGCCAGCCCAGAGCCCGGGTCACAAAACGGCAGAGGGCCACCTGCGGAGGGCCACTTGCGGGGCCGGGACCAGCAGGGCAGCGAGGGCCAAGGGGACCCGGGGCTTGGGGGCCCAGGGTGGCTGTGGTGAGGAGCCAACAGCGCAGCCCCACACGGCTCAAGCAAGACTAGGGGCTAAGCGCCATGCTTCCTGGGCCCCAGGTGGGCTGCTCGGGGCTCAGCGGTGCCTCAAGGCCCTGACAGGCGGACATATGACTTTCTGAGGCTAAAAACCGCTTTTTCTATTCACTCCTTCCATCCCCCTTGCTCTTACTGAACAGACGGGCCCAGTAGCCCTTACCACTTCACAATCACATTTGATCTCTCACAGTGCTTTGCAGAGATGGATGTGTATTTTAACCGCAGCAAACTTGGCTAGAAAATTCTCTTCACTCTGCCACAGTCATAACGGGCAAACTGCAGAATTGTCAAGAGTTCTGGTCAATGTGCCTTAACCTCCTATGCCCAGAAGATCTGGGATCTCACAAACTGCTCCAAAGCATCTGCAGGATTTTCCAACACTTGGAGTCCAAAGCTGAAATAAGAATTCATTGTACTTTCCAGCCATACCAGCCACTTAAGACAAAACTTCTACTCAGTAGAAATATCTTGTGCAGCCTTTAATTCAGTCATTTTTGCAACTCATGACATATTAAACAATTTATATATTCACCAACGCTATAAAAATCAGAGCACAACATTTAACAATGTTTTATATAAATGTATTCATTGTGTGTGGTTTGTGGTTCTTCTAAGACTGCTATGTAGTCCTACACTATCGTGACACCATTTTCCAGAATCACAAAGAACTAAATCTTCAACTGGTTTAGCTCCACCAAAAATCCACAAAGAAGGAATAACTTAATAGGACCAAACCGTGAAATTCACTGGTTCAATTATCTTTATGGACTGGGAGGAGGAGCACACCTTCACACACCTTTAGTTTACATTAAATAATAACCTAGCTATGCTTTTTGGACTGATGAGGCATGTGAATGCAGTGACTGGGAGGTACTAATTCACAACGCTATGATTTGGGAGCATGTTTGCTTGCTTCCTTCAGGTGTCCCATCTACTCTGCTGTTATTCAATATAAATTGAGGAAAAGGAAAGAGCACCACAGTCAGCTAAATTCCATGTCATTCCCCACCCCTCTTACTACCTTTTAGTCATACTGCATCCCATTCCTACTGTGTTTCTCTTTAGTGGAAAGAAAGATGGGACTTAACCACTGGGAAGCAATAAAGAAAAAAATTACACAAGAAAACAGTTAATCTGGATTGTAGATAAAAAACAGGCTCAATTAATACCCATATCTTTATGAAATGTGCCAGCATGCTTGCAGCCTGACTCTACAGAGTACCTCCTGCAAACAGTCGCAGCTGCCGTGAAACTGGGAACAAATTGCATCAACGTCCTGAATACGTAATATTTCTTGAAACATGGTACAATAAATGCTGATTATTCTCAATGCAATCTACGTATCTCTTACCGCATAATTACACTACATCCCAAAACAACAGATAATGGCACAAAGGTAAGGAAATACATGGAAGCTTCATTAGAATTAAAGACGCAGCAAAACATCAGAGCGCAGAGACCATGCATGCCGTTGACGACATGTTTTTACCATTGTACTTAGCATCAGCAAAGAGTGGCAGCTTCAGCTTCCAGTTAAGGATGTTATCTTCAACCCAACAAATTACAGGCAGGCCTCAAAGCGATGTGAGAAAGTCATTCTGAAATGCTTAGTTTTCAAAATCTAAGCATCATATTTCTATCTAAGGATCTTTTGACATCACACAAATTAACCTTATAATTCTTTTCCCTGCCTTCCTGGTTTTGATTTTTTTTTCTGGCCAATCCCCCCATTACCCCATCCTTTCTTACAGGTCAAGGTATCAACTCACAAAAAGGCTGCCCAAAACCATATAGCCATTCAACAGTATGTTCAGGACTATAACCCATAACTGACTCCCAGCCTCAAGTTTTCATTGACAGAAGTATCCTTTTGGAGACTGTGTCTTGTTGGCATATTTTGTAGATTAAGTTTTTGAGGGGCACAGCACTTTTAGTCGTTTCTGTGTTTAAAAACAGATGGCCTTCATGAAAGGAATACACATCTTGCATACAAAAGTATTTAGGGCTGTTACCCTTTATTAGTACTGTTTAACTGAAGTTTAACAGCACATTCAGGATCTTACAATTTAAACATCAGGGGGGAAACAAGCCACACTGGTGATGACCTTTCCACCTTGGTCCCCACAGATTTCTTATACTACTTGCTCTATTTATTTTCCAGCTATGCATACAAGGTGGTTACTTCCAGAAGTCTGAGTCAACGGAGAGCAATGGATTGAGACTCCATTAGGGAAAGCCTTTCTATGAGAGAACGAAACACGTTCCAATCCCTGCTAAGGTCATAACTGCAAAGTTTTACAAATTTCGTACTTTGCAGAAGAGCAAGATAAAACGTAGATGAAAGTCAGAATCTCAAGCACAAGGAAAGAAGCAATTTAAAAACAAATACAACGAAAAGACTTTGGAAAGAAGAGATTAGGTACACGTGTCTTCTGCAGCTTAACCAACACAGATTTTTGTTGCTGTTAAACCACCTTAAAATTTGGAGCTGCATCACCCAGCTAAGCACCATTCAAACGATTATAATCTATTTTACAATTAAGTAGGTTTTCTCGAGCTTCTTATACACGCAGCACACAGATAGCACAGCGTTAGCTGAAAGCATTATCTAATGAAGAATGGCAGGGACGGCTTGCACACAAAGGCACAGCCTGCAGGGTGTCAATCACTGGGACCAGTACAACCAAAGTGGAAGGCCATGGTGCAGGGAGAGAGAGCACTCCTGAGGAAAAAGGGAGCAGCTTACCAAATTACTTTCCCTCCCCAGCCTAACCATTTTTCTTCTCTTTCACACCACACTTCTGACTTCCCAAAACTCTGGCAATTTGGCCCACAAACCACAGCAATGATTTCTCCATCCAAAGCTGGATAGCTGTCAAACACGTCACTGCAGCTGCTCTAGCATCAGGTGCACCCAGTGCAGGAGTGCCCAGCCCGTGGCCTGCAGGACACAGGTACCTAACTGCACATACACTGTTTTCAAAACACGACTGATAACAGTGTAGAGAGTGACACTGACAGAGACTCAAAAATAAAATACTAATAAGATTATTATATATTATCCATACATTCATGTAAAGCCATTTATAGACATCACTTAATACAAAAACAAAGTTCTTCCAGTCCTGTGAGGTAATTTCAGAGCTTTAATTGCAATCTGACATCTGAACGTACATATCCCAACTTGCAAAAGCCTTGCACATCCAACACAAGTGAAAGCACTAAGACTGGTAACTGCTGTTTCACACATCAGACAATTTTCACAAAGACACCAAATGCAAGCATCCAACTGGAACAGTTTAGCCAGTATGTCCAGGCCCTTTAAATTATATTACTTGTTAGCATGTAACTTTGTGTTGCATACAGCACCTAATCAGGCACAAATCACATTTTATTTCTAAATGTCCTACTTGGACCGTTTCCCTGCTTTGAACACCATCACTCATGTGGTTTCAGTTACAGTGTGCATCAGTGCACTGAACTAAACGAGTACTAATAAGCAATGAAACACAGAACACTGTCACACTAGAGTAATGCTTTGGTTGTTTCTCTGGTTTGGACTTCAGTTGATTTTCACTATTTTCATCACTGTGCTCAATATGAATGAGTTAAAATGCATGTTAGCAGCAATCAGTCTGAGAAGGATCTTTCCAATCACCAAACATTCAAGTTACCACATTGGTAATTTCATCAAAATCAAAATAACCACCCATAACAAACTTATCTGTGCTTAGTTCTGGAGCTTCATTTTCCTTGCCTCTATTTTTGCGTTAGGATGTATTGTCCTATCTGCAGGGCACAGGTATGAAAGACTAGTACTAAACCCAGTACTAAAACCAAAGAACAAGATGCTGAGAGAGAGCAAAGAACTGACTGACACTGAGGAGCAAACCTCTAACCTTTCTTTGGTAAAAGTTCACTGAAACAAGTGAAGTACTCAAAATTACAGAGACCTCAATTCAATTTCTATGTTTCAGTTGAAAGTCATTGCCAAGATAACTTAACTCCAGGACAGCACTTGGCAGACAATGTCTGAAAACAAGGATGTTGCTGCAAAGTTGAATAAATTTTAAATATCAACCTGCGACTAAAAAAAGGACTGATTTGTAAGCCTAGAAATTTATTTTTCAGGAGGGAAATTCCTATCCTTTGTTTATATTTCCCTTTGGAACTGTCTGCAGTTACTACTATCCCCATTATTTAATTCTGAGTATCAAATATACAACATATGAATTAAAAATACTCCCCAAAGAAAATTGGTTTTATTATTTCATGTTGTGTATCTTCTGGATAACCAATTTCTTTAACAGCTCAATTAGAGAAAGCCTTTGAAAGGATAAATAAATTTGGCATGATTAGTTTGCCAATAATGATGATGCTTTCATATTTGCTGTAGCTTTTAAAAACAGAAAGTGTGCCATATAGAAATCATAAAAGCTGTGCTGCTCAGACTTTATATTTGAACTAAAGCAGAGAAACATCTTATTTCTAAGCCTCCAGGCCCCATTTGCCAAGATACACTTGCTTTTATGAGCAGATGAAAGTCTGTGTATTTCCATGCATTACCAATTGAATCGAATGCAGAGAAGGGTTCCTTATACGCATGTGTGCGCCCAACAAAAAGGAGACAAGGAGAAGGTGCGAAGATCTCATTTACAGCAAGTGATGGAGATCAATAAAAGAAAAGGAATTTTATGCAATAAACCAAAATGAGTGCAAATCCCTGAACAAATAAATATTTGCAGCTGGAATAATCATGTGATCGAACTCGTAATTCCTCCTCTGCCCAAACAGCGGAGTTTATCTTGCCATTACCAACAGCAGCTGGAGGACAGCCAGGAAAGAAAGGAAACGCACACATTTTCTTTTCCAGGCAATAATTTGAAATTATTTTCTATTAGTTCTGTGTGCCCAGTGCTTCTATAAAACACTGGTCTATTAAGTTAAGTTTTTCTAAAACCTTCAGTGGAAGCATAAATGAATGCTAAATTGTATAGCAATATTGAGAATTCTCCCCTCAATATATGTTCCTTTTCTATTTTTTCTGTAATTGAGGCAATCACTTCGCGCTGACATACCATAAAGCGCCATCCTTGTTTTGATCTAACATCCCCACTGCAATATTTATGGAACATGGATCACAATTACAGCGTGCTAAACAAAAGTAGGTCTCCAGTGGGATCAGAAAGTTCACATTTCTAATGTATTTGCTTCAGGGCATATATTAATTCTACCTTACCATAAACTTTTCAATGCCAGGATTTGTTCAACGTGAATATAAGGTGAAAAATCCTAAACCATCAAAAACACTGACATAAAATGGACTATAACAGCTACTTCCACCACACAATCACATATTTGGTTAATTTAATATGGTACGATGCAACTGCAGTGAAATCTAAAGACACAGCAGCGTTCAGGATCCAGCACTAAGGAGAGCAAGTGCAATGTGCTGGCTCTGCTACCCATTTCCATTTGCGCTTGCCAAATGCATGGGGCCAACTCAGAACAGCATTACACGTAAGGTAGGGCTGTTCTCAAAGGAATTCAAAGAGACAAGCATGCTCTTTTGCAATTCAATAAACCACTTTTTCTCACGCTCAAGTGGTGACCTCTTAGATAAACAAGTTGCTGAAGAGAAGGTGCAGCCAAAATCCAGGGTTTGTCGGATAAAATAATCTACATTTAAAGAGGCATGGCCAGACAATGTAGGCTTCAAAATTTGGCTTGTTTAGAGGGGTAGGAGGGGAACTACTGCTGTGGCCTAGACTTCAGCGTAACTAAAGAACAGGGACAGACCAACCTCCAAGGCTCCACAGAACCTGCAACAGATTTTCAGCACCTATTGAGTGTACTTACACACATAATGCTGCACGGTGACATATCAGGGTCATACCGTACAGATATGGCATTTGCACCATTATATGGCCATAGGTACTCCCGATTCCCTACCAGATGCATTCTTGAATAACTGGAATTAGGCCTCAGATCAAAAGTATTTGCCCAGATTTAATGCTGTATTACAAGTGCCTTTAGGGAAATTCATTCTGCCTGTCTGTGAAGTGGGACTATCTATATTTGTCACGTCTGCAAAGAGCTTCACAATCCATGTCTGAGCAGCACAATGCCAGATTCAAGCGCTCTTCACTACAGGCGTCATAACAGGAGGCAGCGCAGCTCGCGGCTTTGCCGGGGAGGAAGGAGCGAGCTTTGACTTTCCTAGGAAAGCGAAAGTTTGCAGAAGAGAGAACAATGTTCAAGGATATGTGTGGCAGGAGGGGATAACCTTGAATGCTTGCTGTTGCAAAAGATGGGAGGAGAAAGCCATCTTCAATTTGCAGGCAAAGAGCAAGGGTCACAGAAAGCAGCAAGAGGTCCGCACGGTGGAGTCGCCAACACAGCATGGTTGTAATCTAAATTGCCTCAACTCCGTACACGAGGTATGGATGCTCCTCTGAGAGATGTTCTGCCTGCTCAGCTTGCTTCCCAAACAGAAATAAATGTTGATTTATTTTTATTTTTAAATAAGTATCTTGGTAAAGTCTCTTCTATGTAGTTAAACTACAAACAGAAAAGGGGAAGAACTACCTTTTTTTTTTTAAAAAAAAACTTTGTTTGTTTTTTAAAGAAAGAAATCTAAATCTTAAAACGCTGACAAAAATGAATAACCAAGCTGCAAAACAAGCATGGAAAGAGACACCAGTTACTCCTAGAAGTACAGAGAACAGGTTAAAATTCACAAAATCCATTCATATTCTGTATCACATCTTATTTCAGCTCAGCACATGCTTTCAGTTAAATCCAGTAGTTCCCCTGACATCAGTGGGGCTGCTTGTTTTGAAAGTTCAGCAAGTGTCAGAACACTGTCCTAAATCAAGTGCATCTGCAACTTCAATGAACAGTGTTTATGAGACAAATTGTTGCTGAAACATTTGGCTTTCTGCACCTTCAGAAGTGCGAAGGCTTGCAAATAAAGCTGTACCAAAACCTATTAAGTACCCTTCAGAGCGCTCCCTGTCCAGTGCCACCATTGTAGCTCAGAAGAACCCAACCTCACATGCAGTGGCTGGCTAGCTTCTCTTCGGCTGCAGATATACTACACAAAGGATCTATAAAAATGTATTTTAAAAACAAGATGATCAAATAATTTGACCTAGACACAGCAAAGTGGTTTATTAGTAAAGGAAAGAAAACAGGAAAAAGAAAAAAAAATGGTTAAATAAAACTATGTCACGAAGTATGCTGCTTAACAGGCTCAGGAGCAAAGAAAGTGTCTCATCAAAACATCCAAAGGATTTAAGTCTTTTCTTCTGCTTTTTTTCCCTGTAAGTGCAATCAAAAACAACTTGGAGGAGAACATTTAATTTTCACAGTGCAAGAAGGAAAAGGGACCTGGAATGAACCTGTCTCACCTCCTCCACTCCTGCACTTGATTTTGCTGAAAATATCAGCAGTCCCAGTCTTTCATGGTTTTAATGTGACAGGGACCATCTCTTAAAACTATTTATTTGAAAACGTTAGGAAATTCATTAAGTTTCTGAGCAACTTCTGCCCTGCTAAAGCAGAGAAAAATGCTACCTAAATCAGAGTAACTGTATTCACTTTTTAACATTGGGAAGGAGATGGGAGGGGGGGGGGGTTCTAACTAACCTGTGATAAAATGCAAGTTAATCAAAAAAAGCTTTACAATAAGCACACGTTGGTTTTTAGAGGCAACATATTGCTTGAGCATCCGCAGTCACAAAACAATTCATTCAGCCAGTGCGTTATGAAACTCCTTCCTTGATCAGGTTCGGAGAGATGTTATTTAGGACATTCCAGCTCAAATGAAAGCACCATCTTTCTAAGGCCACAGGTTAACTGGTACTTCCTTGAAAAACACAATCAAAGCTAACTACCTTTCCAAGGCACCACATTAACATCAGTCGCTGGCACAGAGATTAATTCATCTGTTTCATCAACAACCTTCAGCCAGGGAACTTTTTCCACCGTATCATTTCAAGCCCTGCCACGCTCATTCCATTAAGTTCCCCAAACTGCACATCACAAGCTGTAAGGTGAAAGCGGTTCTTCAAATGAAAACAAATATATATTTAAAAGCAGTGTGAAAGAGCGGTGCTTTATCAGTTCAAAAAGGAAACACAGTCAGCTATCATCAACAATCAACTTCAGCCATCCACCCAAATGAAAATTTTTTAAAAATATCACCAAAAGGTAGAGAACTGTAAACCCCTGGGCAATAAATAAATAAATAACTATTTATATTGTCTTATTTAGCATACCAAAGACTTAGCTGTTAGCAAATCCCCATTGTAAGGGGAGCATTCCTCTCTAAGACTACAGGGGGTTGGAATTCCCTCTCAAGGTTTTCCTGTGTTGACCCCAATTACAGCACCGGGGAAATCCTTTAACTACCACACGGTTGCTGACTTCAGTGTTGGTTTTTGCAAGATAATGCCTGCTTCATCAGAAACGCTGAACAATTTTAAGTCAGCAGGAGCCCAGCTACCACTGCTGCAGGAAGATACACCCGAAATTAAACACAATCCTCCCTGAAGCTAACATTAATGCTCCTGTTACCACTGCTGGTTCCGTTCCTAATGCTGCGGCTTTGGCTGCAACTCCATCGTGGGACTTCTCAACACAGCCTGGCTGCACCGAGCACCTCTGCGGCTGTGCTCCTCACCTGGAGCACCGGCACAGCTGGGTTAACGAGGGACACCGTGTGCAAAAGGTCCGGCAGGCCTGAGGGACAGCAAGAGGCCCTGAGATGATAATCTCTCGCTGCAGCTGAACGAGCTTGGTGGCTCACAGCTTAATACGCTAACTAAACCCTGTGCGAGAGGAGGGGTTTGCTGCGTGACAGTAGAGCTGGGTGCCGGCTATGCCCGAGCGCAGTTACTGTCAGCTCCGTGCTGCAGCGAACCCGTGGGAGGAAAAAGTTCAGAATTCCCTCTGCTGGCAACGAGAGCTGCGTGAGCCCAAGGCCCGGTGAGCCTACCGAAGGCACAGATGCAAGGCAAGGCCTCATGGCAGCAAGTAGCTTTAAGCTGTGCTTGTATGGAGTGCTGCGGTGCGATAACAGTATGGGATGCACCGGTGAGAGGCATTTTATAAAACAAAACAAAAAAACTATTAATCATCTACTACAGGTTTTTAAAATAAGCGTAAGGTTACCCAGAAGGATAAATAAATAAATAAAATAAAAATTTCCACAGATGCAGAAGAAATGAAACAGATGGTAACTCTTAGGGAAGAGTGTACTCGTGCTGAACAAACATAAACGTGGGCTCAGTCAATAACATTTCAGCTGTCAGGAACAGCAGGGATAAGAACGACTTACTCAAAGACTCAGTCCTCTAACCCTATCCCTAAAGATCTATAATGCACAATCTATTATCGACAAAATAAGAATTACTGATACTCGCTTTGCCAAAACACAATTAAAGTTAAACACCACTTACCTTGGTAGGGGACAGCTCAGCAGCAAAAGTCCTGCCACCTCCCTTCACCCTCCATGAAATCACTGGCATATTTCTGCTCAGTGGTAAATTCACTGAGATTTATTTCCATTATGCAAAGTGGCAAAAACACATTAGCAAGGTGTTGCAATTAGACATATTAATTTAAAAAGGAAAAAAAAAAAAAAGCAATGCAAGTAGAAATCCTGGGAGAGAGAGAGAGAGAGAGAGAGAGGAAAGAGGAAGACAAATCTGACTGTACCCATCATCCATAAAACCATGTCTCCCTTTAACTCTTCTAAAATGAACTCTGGGCTGTTGCACTGAAGTGCACGTGCTCGAAGTCCTACACTCACCTTTCAATCACCGATGAAAAGCCACGGGACAGCTCTTCAAAGCACTGCAGCTACAAGACTACTCAGTGGCAGTCCCACCAAATAAAGCTTCTGAGACTTCCACAAGAAAAAAAAAGCAAAAACTAAACACTTGTTTCAAAAGCCAATTTTACAATCAAATGAAAGAGGAACAATAAAAAAATGCCTCATTAAAAAAAAAAAATCAGTGTTTTTTCTTTCCAGTTTATGTAATCTCTACCACTTCAACAAAAATGGTTATTGGCACACCAAGGAAGGCATACCCAAGGTACATAAGGAATCAAGGAAGAAACCAGCACCTTATAGGTTATTTCCAAGAACTGAACTAGAGCTGTGGTTAGCTTGAAACGCAGGAGAACGTCATGCAGTCACAGAAATACAGAAAGGAGTCAGGCGACAACACTGTCCTATCTTCAAGACCTCCTTCAAGCACCTTAAAAACGTTAAAAGGAGCAAAAATCCCCTTACGGACTGTACAGAGAGCTGATATTATATAGTTACAGCCCTCTATTTATAAATTGGTATAAAATAAAATTGTTCCAACAAATGTGCTTTACACATTTGCACCTATAACTTTATTTAAAATAAAAAAAAGAAAAACACAACTACAACCATGTGATTTATTTCACTGGATCAGAAACTGATGAGGGGCACATGTACAGACACATCTGTGTTGGTCTTCTGTTGATCAGTCTTCCTACAAAATAGGAATGCGAGATGAAAACCTCTTTTCTCTTTTGGCTGAATGGGAAGTTCTTGAGGAAATTTGTCTCAGCAGTCATTTGCTTTTCCTGCTCTGCTTGTTTCAAAGTAATACTTGAAGCTATTCAAAGTAAAAGTGACTTTTAAGAGATCTCAAATATTCATAGATCAAAAGAGATAAAACCTTCAACTGCTTTGTCAACAATTCCTCCAAAGGATGGACATCAAAAACGAAGCAAGGCTTACTAAAGACACTTCAGAGAGATTAATCTCCATGTCGAAAACATGGCCATTTCATCTCCCCCTTCTACATTTAGGGGGAAAAAAAAAGAAAAAAAAACTTTAAAAGCTTCTAATAAGACGGGCTAGATAATTAGATTATTTATTTATTTATTTATTTTAAAAGAAGCAATTTGAGAATTTGAAGTTTCGAACGATAAGGGTTGTTTTCAGAACATCGCAAAAGACAGAAGTTCAAATCCAACCTTCAGGTTCTGCCAAAGCAAATTAGCATACTCTGAAATACACTTTGCAGAGTCTGACAAAGAAATACCTTGACTGAAATCAGCGAGACACCTCAGCCACATCTTATTAAAATACACACCTAGGATAAATACTTTGAAAAACGTAACAGCGGTAACTGAAAGACAGCGCCATGCACCAGAGGGGGTCGGGGCTGCGGTGCCACGTCTCAGCGGCGACCTGGGACACAGCTGGTCGGCAGCGCCAACAGCTCCGGCAGGAACCTCTGCTGCCCTGCTAAGTTTGGGTTTGCAATAAAATACCAGGTAGCTGATCTGATGAAGCTCTAATACGTTTCCTCCGCTGACTCCTGCGTTATGAGTGACACCTTAAATGGGCAGCTCCATTTGTCTGAAGACAGCCAGCGCCTTGGCAGATCCACCTCCTCCTGGGCGCACACCGCAAGCCACGGCATTTTAGGCACTCGCGACTCTGGACCTGGGTGCTTTACTGACCGGGCTGCTGAAGTCCACAGAAAGCACGGTGTGGGTGCAGTTCTGGAGGGGGTTAGCAGTGTCCTAGCACCGTTTACATCACAAAGAAGTGAAACAATCGTTCACCAGAATTCCCACAGGTCCCAGCAGCTGGTTACACTTCACTTCCTATGCTCGCCTTAAACGGGAGAGCCGTGAACACCAGGCACCTCAGGAAGTCTCCCTCCCACTTGGCGTCGAGTTTTTCACCTCCACTAAATTCCAAGACCCTGTAAAGAGCATCTTCTATCCTACTACACACAGGAAAAAGAAGGACTAGCAGACCCATTTCCTAATAGTGTCCTCCAGGCAGTAAACCCCTAGGTTTATACACTATTTATTTTACTATTGCACCAGGTTTTTAATCACATAACGTTCAATGTGCAAGATCACACACAAATAAAAACTGACTGACATATTTCAAAACACGAACTGTCCTTCTGAATACAATCAGAGAAATGCCATTTGGCAAACCTAGGACAGCACAAAGCTGTGGTGGGGGAGAAGACAAACAAGCGGTGTTTGATGTCTCCCGCAGAAGGCGTGCAGTTGTGTTCACGTTTTAAGCTTACCGAAGTGTGTGAGCCCTCACTGGAACTCTTCTGTGAGGACATTTTATACAGTGAAGAAAGCCTCTTAACATCTTTATCTGCGTGGAGCTCTGTATTACATCTGCCAGATGCTTTAACAACATTTGAGAGGGTTTCTTAACACGTTTTACTGTAAAGAGCTCAATCTTTCACTTAAGAAACACTGAAATTGAACGACAGGGCCCAAGACTGAGAAAACCACGCCGAACAAGTGCTTCACACAAGTAACGGATTCTCTAGTTTATCCCCCAGATAAAAGGGTAAAAAGGCTTTAAACCAAAACCAAACCAACCACCCCCCACCCCCTAAAGCCCCAGGCTCCAGAACAACAAAACACAGACCCTGTTAAGGGGTGCCTGTTAAGTCCTGCAGCTGAGAAAATAGCAAAATGCCTACAAACGGGTTTGTAAGGCGAGGCAGTGGGCTAATGCAAGAACCTGCTGGAGCCCCTTCAGCCCCCGTCAGGAGCCGCGCTGCCTCCGTGCCCCTGCATCGCTCTCGTTTTCCCTGTGCGCTACCCGCACGGACAGCGTGCGGCCCTAGGGACAGGAGGGAAGTTACACCCACGTGCTCACAGTTTGGCATATTTTCTTGCTATACTTCAGTAAAGCAATAGCCTCTCTCAGTGCTGAAGTTCCATTGTCAACCCGTAGATGAAAGTGTTTACAGTGGGGCTAATCAATTCTCTTTTGAGTTGTCTCCTTCAATGTCAGGAAAAATCTGCTTCTACTGTTTGCGTTAGTATCTTTAAAATACCACATCACCCATCATTGCATCATCCTACCTTGCATTACCCTTTAGTCCCCACATACTTAACAACTTTTCCATTGAAAATCATTTTAAGAAACAATTTTGTAAATGAAAAATCCGTGCAGATTTTTCAGTTTTGAACTTTTAATCTTCACAAAGCTTCATATAAGTAGAAAATATTTGGAAAGAGTTGAAATAGGGGAAATTGGTGGAAGCTAGAAGCTATTTGCTTCAAATTTACCTACCAGCTATACATTTAAGCGTCAAACATAGCAATTTAAACAAGTTTATAACACATTTATTAGTTAAAACTGTTAATATCATTACCTTAGAGGCTGAAGGGAAAAAAAAAAAAAAGACAAAACAAGGTCTAGCATTGCTTTCTATCAATGTGAACAATCACAAGGTGACTGATTACTCAAAGTGACATGGGACAGACAGGAAAAAATTCTGACAGTTTTAATGGAAATATATATCCATATTTCTATCAGGCTGTTCCCAATGAGAACAGGGAAGACAAAAGTAGAACCAGAATAGAAGAAAATTTCTCAAACTGTTTGTATACATTTCCCATGGAAATTTCAAGCCCTTTCTTCATCTCTCTCTGGTATAAATCCATGCTTGAGCATTTGTTTCATTTGTCCTCATGTTTTTAAGAAATGCAGCTATGCATATGCTTAAGGGACTACACTTAAAGCAGTTGTTGAAAAAGCAGTAATAAAACAAATGAACAAAAGAGTAGTCTCATTGCGACTCCTGTACAGGTCCAGCTGGAAGAGAAATCTGACAGCAGCTTCTGTGGTACCAGGAGTCATCCTGCAAGCATCCAAAGAAAAGCTTTTCCATTTCAGCATCTTCTTCCAGTGCTGAAAGCTGCAATGTATTCTTCCAGAAACTCCACTGGCCACAGATACTTTTGCCTAGGTTTTAAGATACCCTTGTTTCATGTCATTTTTCCCCTCTTCCATCCTAGAACAGATTTTCAGCAAAAACCAGCACCTCTGACATCATCCCCCCTCCCCCATTACTGTTTCTAAATTTTATTTTTTTTTTCTGGGGAGAACTAGGATGACTTTGAAAGAGGTAACACCAGACTTTATACTACCGAGCAATTTAGCCTGGCATACATTTCCATCTCATAGGAAGGTGAGAAACCTAACGCCTCGAAGGCTGCAGGTAAAAGTTGAGCGATTTGCAAGTGTTAGCCATTCCTGAGACCCTCAGCCCTTGAAGTACTGAAATCTATTTACAACACAAAAAGAAGAAAAAACAAACAGTCACAAACAGATGGGACAAACAGAAGAAAAATAAACTGTAAATTGATTTGGCCAGGATACTGTTGGAAGATGTCTACAAATACTTAATAGAGTTAGACGTAAAATAAATAAATAAATAACCATTTCCCTGTAAGTTCAGACACTGAGGTGGTAAATAGCACCGTATGTCAGACCATATGTCAGTCAGCAAACAACCCTACCAAATCATCATTCAAAAAGCGTTCTCTAAAGCTACACGTTCTCCCTATTCCCCTCACACGCAGGGAGTAGCTTGCTCTAAGCCGTGCTGAAAGCACAACGGCCCTTTCAAAGAGGCGAGCGAGCCCACAGCGCGCAGGTTCAGCTGCTAGAAGGCACCCAGGTATTCTGAAAAAAAAAAAATGTGCTGTTACACATCAGACTAGTTACTGAACCCACACACTACCCCCACTTTAAAAAACAAAGATGTTTTTGCCACTATCTTAAGTGACAAGAACCTCACGGAGCTCTTCTGCGTTACTGGAAGACCGATCAATTTCCGTTATCGATTGGCACACTCGCTGACCTCACGCCTTCCGAATCAACTCCAAAAATCCATGCATCTCTTTTATGTGTTTTACAAGATCTTCTGTGAAGTGTTGGAAGCGTTAGCCTTTGAAAACTAGATAGATTTGTTAGATTTGAAATATGCAGCACTTGGGAAGAACAAGTGGCCCATGATGATATTTTGGAATGTTAAATGTAATTTCAAGATCTTTGTCTCTTTCACACACAGTCAAGCCTCTCACACATTATCATTGTCTAGCAAAATTCAAGCAAGAATTAGAAGATTTAAGAGCTAATGCTTTGCTTACTTCATCTACGCATGACTGGGCATTAAGGTGTCGAATACTTCTACCTTCACTTGTAAAAGTCCTGGGTAGGTGAAGCATTAGTAACGCTCGCTATGTTAATCAGAAATGAGATTTTATTGTAAGGAAATACCCCAGTCTCTCCACTCTCAAAGAAGTTTGCTATGAGGCAGCATCAAGAACTCATTCCAGGAAGGACAAAAATACCCCACCTTTGTCAGAGGTATGCAGGACACGCATGCGCATACGCTAAATGTCTGGAATTAATTTCTGGGCCCCAAAAACAAAAACAACAACAAAAATCACAACAACAACCAACAAAAACACTCTTATTACTATCTTACTGAAGCTACTGAATTTGGAGAAATGGCTATAAAAACTTTTGAAAGGTGTTCAAGTTCATACCCCCAAAAGTTATTTCAAACCAGGAGCATTTTTGTAGCGTATTCTTCAGAAAGGCATCAGATGTAGGCTCTTTTGAAAGCTTAACCCACCAAATTTCACTTATCAGTCATCAGATACAGATGGTCCAGAATAACGTGGTTCTTCAATTACCAATAACTTTCCTTTTTGCCACAGTGCCTAAGAAACTACAACACACAAGTTATTTTCTGACTCATTTGCTGATGCCCAATTTATCAGTCTGTGCACGCTTCAGCAGCTTCCAGAAGTCATTCCCTAGACAGCAGACCTAGAGAAGATTTGGGGTTACACATTTTATAGATTATGGGACTCCAGTTTCCTAACTTGGAGGTTTTCTGCCCTCCATCAAAACAAGATTTGCTGCTCTCATGTATCAGAAAACAGAACAGAAGAACAGAACTCCTGAGCCCAGCATAGGAAAACACGTTATTTGCATTTTTTTCCCTAATAAAAATCTCGATGTAACATAACACAAGACTACACAGTTCAGAACTCTGAAAACATAACAGCTTTCCCAAATGGACATTTTATTTTGCATTTTCTACTCCAAACAAATCACAGGATCCATATTTACCCTTGAGTCAGCTGAAATCATCACCTTTTCTATTCTCTAGAAATGCAATGTAAATCATTTCACAGATTCCTCCTCAGAAGGCTTGTACCAAATAATTAGGAACTCCTGAACCACAGCGGGGAATGCTGAGAAGCCCTTCACCAAACAAAGCTGAAAGCATCACGCTGTCAGCAAGCTCCTCCGAGATGACAAGGTCACCAGGTTAAGCATAACAGGGCTTTCTGGCATTACTTAGAGGATTCTGCTGACCTAGCTTAAGAATTCTTCAAGCCTGTTTAATGGGTTGTCAACGTTTTGCTTTGCTACACAGGTCCACGTTCATTCCTCATGCAAATTGGCGCAACCTCCAGCAGAAATTATGATGCTTTATGTCAAATCTGGAGTTCATTATAAAAACATCAGTCAGGGGCTACTTGGTATTTTGAAGCATCCCAGTATATGCAAAACTATCCCGAGTTTAGAAAAGATTATTAATCATTCTGACCTTGGGTCTAATACGTCAGAATCTAACAGACAGGAATCCTGCGTCACATTTAGGCATTTCTCACGGCAGCTAGCATTCTGAGACCTTGGTCTTCAGTAGCAACAAGCCCACCCAGTTACGTAGGCTACAGGTTTTCAAACAGGGGTGTATTCTTTAAATCTGTTTTAGAACGCAAATTAACAATTACCTACGAAAAAAAAAACCTTGAAAATTGAGTATCTTATTAATTCCTCTTCTCCTTGTGTTAAACCTGATAAAGAACTAGGAAGATTAGACAAGGGAGACTGAGTCACGCTTTCTCCCTGTAATATGTCATACACCCCACAGATTCCAGGGCCATATATCCTTTTATTTGCCACTCCTGTAACAAAAAAGTTATGACCTGGGTTTTCTGAGGTGCAGTTTTACATACCTGTTCTCATCCCTGCTCTCAGCAGCGCACATGTATGCAGGCACACACCTTTAACACTTCGTGCCTATGGGAATATTCAGAAGGGAAATTCCAACATGCATATGCATAAGCGCTAGCACTCAGAAGGAAATCCAAAAGTACACAAAGAATGTAGAACTGCATTTCTTTACGCATATTCAAATTTTTTGAAATTGTAACACTTCAATAAGAGAAGCAACACAGCCTCAAGAAAGAGGCGAAGCACCCAGTGCCAGGAATTTCTGAGCAACTGTCCCAGTACTCGCTGACAATATGGCCCCTAGAGAATCCTCTCCCATCTCCACGTTAAGGAGTTCCTTGTCCAGAAGGGTAGGGAGCATTTTTAATTCTCTCAAAGGACTATTATGAAGATTAATTAAGGTCTGAGCAGCGCTTTGAAGATCAAAACTGCTATGCTGTTATTTATTATTAAGGAACAACAAAGTGCATTTTTGTTGTCTATAATTCAACTTCATAGAGCAAACAGTGAAAGAACACATGTGCTCAAGTGCATAAATGAATTCTCCCTGCCCCAACAAGCTGTGATTTGCATAACTGCATTTTTAGTCACCAAAACCCCATCAGTAAATCTATACTCATCCCTTTGAAATATTTTAAAGGCCTTAAGGAATATAACCAATATAGTTTCTCTTCTGATTCTTTTCCAGGATAAGCTTTTCCTATCAGATATTTCTGCCTCAATTCAGCAACGCCTTTTATCCCATATGCAGCCCTACTCGCGTCAACATTAGACATATTCTGAAGTGCTTTGCTAAATCAGAAATTCAATACCTATTTTGGATGTTTCCACTCAAAACTTTTTAACTCTTAACTTGAACTGTCAAAGCCTGTTCAGAATAACGTGCCCTTAGTTTTTAGATTATACACAATTTATGTTACACGAAGCAGGAATGCCTAGCGTAAAGCTTCGGAAGAGAGCAGGCAGGGTGTCAGCATAGGGAGGAGATAAAAATAAATAAATCACAATTATTTTGGAGTTCTGCTTTCTTCATAGACTTTTTCCCATCAGGACATGACTGACCTCTACAGCAAAATACTTTTCAAAAATGCTCACAGCTGCAATCTAAGTAGACTTTGTGTTACCAAATGTGTACTGCTACTTTTCACTTGCTTCGGATACATGCATACACACAGTAAACCATTTATTACAAATGTTACCAGGTTTTAATTACATTTATATTCTTAGATGCTGTACTTTGACAGCATCTCCATAAAAACATGAAAGCTGAGTAGAAATAACACAAACTTAAAAAAAACAGAACACCTATCCTCAAGCCTTGCCACCACAACCACGTCTTCCTGGTTCCAACACCAACAGCCAGAGATCAAGCTCCCCAGCACCTCCGCGGTGGGATGTAACAGTGCAAAAAAGGAAAGCAAGAACACCAGCTCTTGGACCTGGAGGGTAGGGAGCACTGACAACTGATGTAACCTGCGCTGCTACTAACAAACACCCTGCAATTAAAGAAATTGCTAACAAAGGGTCAGGTATCTGCGAGACGCAGAGCATCTCACTGGTGTGTCAGCCAACATCACCTCTTCACAGGAAATACTTAAATTTTATTGGATTACCTTTTGGCTCTATTCCCATTAGCTTAGTTTGCACCCACAAGATTCTTAAAATCTGAGGCACTTTCATATTAAAAACACAGATCCCAGATTGCGAACTTCTGTACTTTTTAGACTGCTCTCAGGAGAAAGTTGTGTTATATTTAGCAGCCATATGGCAACCCTCCTCCACACACATGTTTTGTACCGATAAGAACTGACAAATTAAGTTTTCTAAAACACTGATCTCTATGTTTTCATTTCCTTTTTTAATCTTAGAAGTTAACTGTGGTTTAATTTTTACAAATGGCATTTGACAAACAGGAAACGCAAGGGGTACCTATGCTGAATGATGCAAGCCTGAAAAGTTTTGTAATCTAGGTGAAAATGTTCAGAAAGCAGCTAAGCACTATTCTAGGAAGCCGAGTTCTCCCCAAATTAATACAATATATCTACATAACTAAGTAGCCAAGGATCTATTGGCTTCATTATGCAACTTGCAATTGCTCTGTGTATGGCTGACTTGAAAATATTAGCTAAAGAACACGCCCCATAGTGAAATGCTTTTTAAAAATGAGAGGTTACTTGAGCATTTCAAGCTGCTGTACATCAACAGGGGAAGAATCAGAAGGTACAGTGACAACAACTATAACGCCGTGAAGAACTTCAAAGATAAAAGGACAAGGACCGTAGTTTTCCCATGCCCCTGGGAGGCAGGCTTTCCATACTGCCTGGCAGACAGGAGCAGGAATTTCCCTGTAGCACAGCTAATCTTACAGAAACCGCAGGCAAAGGCTCGGAGGAGGACAAGTTACCCTGAGATCCCCTGCCACGTGGGACAGGGGAGAAGGCAGGGTGAACATACAACACAAGAATCGACAAAAACTTCAATGCAACCATGCACACACACCTTCAAAGAAAAACACACACCTACACAAGACAAACTACAAAAAGAGAAGGAAAAAGTAAAAAGAAAAGAATTTAACACTCCAGAAAAACAAGCAGGCTGCGTTCCTCTCTAGCAGCGAGCAGAATCAATGCCTGAAATGCTCATCTGCCAGCTAAAACATGCCTGCTTGCTAATCCTCTTTTGGGTATTTATATCTTTTCCAATTCTTTCTGTGCTCTTCCGGGGAGCAGGAGGCCGGCGAGCACCCTGCGCGATGCTCCGGCAGGCCGGGCTGGCCGCAGCCACCGGGCGAGCCCTCTCCAGCAGCGCCCCAACACAGCCGGGCAGGCCAGCAGGGCTCAGGCCGTGCTGACCTCCCGGCACCTTCCTTACGAGTCACAGGTTGCAGGGCAGAGCTGGCTCCGTTTCCGAGACTGCATGGGGGTAACCCCAGCCCTTCCCTTCTGCCTGAACAGTCCCAGGACAGCACAGCACGAAAGAGAGGCAGACATGAAACCCGACATGCCTAAGCACACTCACGAGCTGCGTGTGCGGACTGAGAAACACAAATGAACAACTGTGTTTTTTTCCAGCTGGTGTGTTATGTTCATTACTCAAAGAAAAATTAATAAACACTCAATACTGTGGTTTCTCTCCCTCTGCATGAAGGTATTTAGGGAAAATATTCTTTCAGTACTGCCCATCCTACCTTCAAGCCTTGTAAAAACCACGGAGGTGAATGACATGGCCCAAATTGCTGCCTGAAGCTCCCTTTATGCTGGACAACCCGCTGGATGCCGCAACCCTCAAGGCGCCAGTCAACTCGTCGTGCAGAGAAGTAGCAATTTCTTCCGAACACTGATTATTCCTTCCTGTCTTCCTTGGGGAGACAGCCATTGCAGAATGAAACGTAATTGTGCAATTAGACCACCACCAGTAAGCAGGGAAACAAATTGCTTCCTAGACCAGATTTATTTGCACAGAACACACACACGGGGGGGGGGGGGGGGGGGGGGGGAGAAAAACAACGAAAAACATTTAAAGATGCTATCAATCACCAAGATTTCTTCGAAAAACAACAATAACAACAACAACAAAGGCCCATGGAAACATCTTTTTAAAACTTGCCTCAATAAAAATAAACACAAACAAAGTGATAGAATTACCATTCCTGCATACCTAATTATCAAACCAGAGCTTGGTGGGAAGAACAAGTAAGGAAGTCTTCCAATTAACTAACTTATTTTTTTCTCCTTTAAATGTGGTCATTAAACCCTGCTGTAGAAAGATGTAGGAGAAAGCAGATCTCTGGTCTTCTGGCAGTTTTTCCCATTCTTGAACAATTCCTCCTTCAGATGCACAGCCACAAAGGTTCAAAGGTCCTCCCAGCCTTTGTTCTCAGTTCCAGCGTAGTTACAAACAAACTTTTGTTCCTGTTTCTTCAATGAAATAAGCTGCAGCAGTACCAGTGGCTGAACTTCACATCTGAGGCTTGCCTTATGCATCATGCAACTGAAGGACTATGGAATCTCATTTACACTTCAGAATAGAATAAATTATCAGAACTTTTTGTGAAATAAAACTATTGATTCAGTAAACTATTGAATCAACCTCCAGCAAACATTTTACACTTCTGCATAGATATACAAGTGAGGAAGGATCAATGCACTTTGGTTTACTTACTGTATCCAAGATTTTTTTTGTTTTATATGAACTCTTTTGTGAATTTTGTAAGATTCTACACATTTTAGTGCAAAAGTGATGCCTGTCAGCAACTTTAAAATAACACACACATGTATGCATACACATTGAAAACAAACAATAACACCCCAACCCTGAAATTTTCACAGCTTGTATCACAGCCAGAGAGCAAGGGGTGAGATGAAAACCGTAAGGACAAGTACTGGAAGTAGCTACTGAAGTACAGATTGATGGTTCCTAGCAGGTGGGAGTTGACTCTCTAGAGATGGTCCTTGTAAAACTCTAAACACAAAAGGTATCAAAGCCTTTTGTTTTCTTTCTTTTTTTTAAATAAATCATGCCTTCAGACTTGAGCACATGGGTTGGCCACTATCAAATCTAATGAAGACATTCATGAATCATAACAAGGACTAAAAAGAGTAAACCCCAGCAAACATTCAAAGGCTCTCGCAATAAGAAAAATGAAGCTCCAAGAGGAGCAGTTCTCCAGCTACATCCTTCCACAACAACATACATAATATGAGATGGATTCAGCGATCCCTATGGCTCCCCTCCAACTCGGGATATCCTGTGCTAGCCTTGTGTACAACCCCAGTGAAGTCAGCACGAATATGCCCAAATTGTAACACTGGAACGCCCTGATCAGTCACAAACCCAGTTACGCAGGAACAGATTTTGCCAATATAGAAAGTTCTACTTGGTCACGTCACAGCTGATTAATCCACTGATTACAACGGAAGTGTACAGCAGAGTTCTCCACTAGCCTTACCTGGCCTTATGTCTTCAGTATAAAACTCATGCCTTCTAAAAATCTCTCATTCACGTTATCTAGAAAGAGCTGTATCCTTCATATGTTACAGACAATTAAAGGTTTGAAGGAAACTAAAAACGTATGTGGAATCAAACACTTCCAAAAGCAACCCAGTGCCAAGTTCTGAAAAATAAGCTTCTGCATCTTATATCCTCGTAAACGTTGACCTAAACCAGCTGAAGTCTCTTTCCTGCAAGCTATTATCTTCATAATTACACATTTTTTTCCAAGTTTCCTAGAAATCTACCTTCCAAACCCCTTCTGTTCCTTCTTTTCCTACTTGCACAGGATTTTTTGTTTTTTTCCTCTTCCCTTGAGTCAGGGTCAACCTACAACGTGATTACTTTCTCCAGCTGCAAGGAAATCAAGCCAGATCCCCTAGCTCTCCAAATCCTGCTGCCACTTCTGTTTTCACAATGGCATGAAAAGACACCAACCTGCTTTCAAAACACCAAGGACAGTATCATTTATTTTCACCCTGTGCACTCACCTTGAGCATTGTGAGTATTGAGACTGGAAAGTTCATCTACCAATTGCCAGGAAACATTGTTACTAAAAAATAAACAAAAAACCCAAAGCTTTAACATCTTAATAGACACTTGTTTAGCAGGTGATAAATATATCTCAGATAATGAGATACACAGAAGATTAAAGATGGTTTTCTGTAAGAAGCAAGAATTTTCAAATCACTTCTAAGAACCTAACACCTTCCTGTCAAAGTTATTTTTAGCAAAACTGATTATCTCAATCTGCCAGTAAGTGATGACAAAGCTTTTAGAATACCATCTTTCATCCCTGTATCTTAAAAGCAAGCTGCCCAGAGCAATTCAATCATTGTCACCCTTCTCTACAACCTGGTTCTGGGGCCGTAGGACCGCCACCGTGCCTGCATACTGCTGAACTACCCACTGCCACGAGCCCGACCCACTGCACGGGATGTCACCCGAACATGCTTTTGCTGTAAGAATTTTCATTTGCTTTGTGCCTTTACGCTTGCTGTAAGGCATGGTTCCGGTACAGGACCGAATCAAAACTAACTGAGGACTGACAGCTTGTTGATCTAGCATAAAGCCTGCTTACAAAGTAAACAAACACCCACAAGATAAATTGGCACCATCGCAGTGAGTTTATCCAAGCACCGTGCTTGGTATCCTGTGACCACAACAGATCCACCATCAGGAGGTACAAGGCTAGAGCCCAGGCTGCGGCTGACCGAGTGTCCCTCCATCCAGTGACAACCTCAGGCGCATTTAAGCACTTAATCTGAACCCTGAAACCCACGGTAAGGCAGGCTCCAAACTCCTCGTCATCCTGATTTAATGAATTAATGGTGGAAAAGGAAGAAACCCCGATTCCTTTGATTCTTAGAGTTATAATGCATACACTAAATCAATGCTTTCCATCCACAAATGTGAAAGGCTGACCTGTGGAAAGGCAAGGGAAGAGAAAGGAGGGGCAGCAATCACAGCTTCTAGAGAGGACCTGATGCCACCAAAGCAGCAGCGGGGCACAGAAGGGGAGGAGGCAGTGAGCTCCACCTAAAGAAACCACTAAACCCGCAGCTCTGATGTCTGAACTTCTTACCATATTATAGTACGGACTCAGAAGAATGGCCCTCCCACTTAGATCAATTCATTTTTCTATTCTTCATCAGAGAGAACAATTATGACGACAGGAGGATGAATGAATCATTGATCAGTAGCGTATGCTGGACTATTGCTTCAGCTAGTGACTTCACCTGCATCAAGAGGACTTGCTCAAAATGCTGCAGTTAAGCTATGGAAAACAAAAATAAATAAATAAATAAATAAAACAAAACACAGGTTCCTAAAACAATGGTTTTTACAAGTGGGGATTATGGGTGGAAAAGGAGCTGCAGAGCCTGATTTTCATCTAGCATCCATAGGTGACACTACAAACTCCAGCCTTACACGTGTCAGGATACAGCAACACAACAGCCAGTGAATGCAATAATCATCACCTGAAAAACAAATCTAACCATATTCAAATTGTCAGAATGATGGTAGTTAATATTGAATTTAATCAGAAAGCAAGACAACATAAGGAAGCACATATATGGCACGTTTACCGAACTGATTACAGTAAACCTGGTAGCATTGGTTTATCAGCTTAAACAATCAGCACCTAATTAACTGTGCATTTAACAACTAGGTAATAAAGTTTCTTCTCAGGGAAAATCAGATTGCAAAAGTCAACATCAGCTTAGACACGATTAACTTCCTGTCCACTGCTGGGAAAGCAAATCCAATTTACTAAATACTTCAAAGGGCAGTTTTTAATTATTTTGCCCACTTCCAAATAACGTAACACTGCACACACACAAATACAGTAAGCTGGCCTAGCTGGGTATTTGTAGAGACTCTAGGAACAGAGAACACCAAATAAGCAAAGCACGCTACGAAGTCTTTGCGTGTTTAGGAACAGCCCCAGCCCAGTAGCTCCTAGGGCAGAAGCCCCAGCAGAGATGCCGGCAGGAATCCTTACAGGAGGGAAACCCTGTGCGGCTGCAGCCTGGATAATCTGCAGCAAGATATTAACTTAGAACATTTCTTTCAGACTTCCCATTACTCTGTATTTCTAAAACAACTTCTAGGAAATAAATACACATTCTGAGTAGGATTTACCTAGTTTACCTGGCTTCAAGCAGCACATGGACACATAGGAACATATGCACACGGAGTACCATACCGGCTATATATCTCCATAGTTTTACTCAGGAGAAATGGAGGCAATGCAGAAAAACTGTTCAGAGAAGCCCAGCAAGTCACCAATAAAAGCAGAAGTAGGATTCAAATGACCACTGCATAGCTGTATCAACGGAGAACGACAGCTTCTCTGCCGTCCTACCCTTTTTACCCAACACAACAATTAAAAATTGAAAATTCCTTTAAGTTTTCCAATTTTAATTGTTCAACACCAAAGATGGTGATATATTTTCAGCTATAATACAGGTTAAAAAACAAACACAAAACCCACAAACACAAAACTAATGTTCAAAAGAAACACTTTCAGCCCGACAGGCTCACAATTATTGAATGGCTGCTGACCTGCAGCTGGACCATTATATCCGCAAGTTATGGGATTCTCCAAATTCTGGTTGGCTGGAAGACCTAATTTACATGACAATAACTATAAATAAAACAGCCTCTCTTTAGTGTCCCTGGTATGCACATCCCTTCTCTCACTTTGGCTAAGAGTGCACAGCCAACCACTTCAAAAGATTAGCATTACAATAGAAATCACTATGAAAATCAACATGCCCAGACTGGCCAGACTTGTGGACCTGCTTCACACCAGATACCAAACTGACTTATTTTTTCCAGTGAAAATTGTTGTGGATTTTAAAAGTTGATAAACACTTTAATTCATTAACTTCACATTACGGTATTAGACCTCTCCAGGGCAGCTACCATAGCCGAACAGCGAAGCTGAACAGCATTCCTTCTTGTAGGCATGGTCACTTAAGGCGCTTGCCTTTCAGTTCAAATTCTTGCCTACATCTGGTGGAGGAGAATGAGTGTACCAGGAACCCTCTCAGCTCGGATGCGCATAAAATCCCTCCATCAGAAAGCTCACAGCCTCTGCTGGAACAAGCTGCTGCTGCAGGCCACCAAGGGCTGAAATCAGGAATTGGAGCTGCAGCTCAAGAGCACAGCTGCGTAAGGAACCGGCCCCACACACGCTACACCTGACAGAACACACGCAGTCCCAAGAGAGCAATCAGTCCAGGTTTTTGCAAGTAAAATGTACAAATTTACCTACATCTCTTTCTATCTTCTTTTTCTGCCCATACTCTGGAATCACCCAAAATGGTATCGAGGCAACGACTGTGAGACAATAGCTTCTTTCTGCCATGCTCACAGCCACTGGAGTCAGATAGGAACTATGACTTTGATAAGAATATTTTGAGAGGAAGCACAAACGAAAATAATCGCCCAGTTCATGAAGAGGCCAACATCTTCCTCTTATTTGTGGAGAGGAGGAAGCAAAGGACAAGGGAACCCAGTGCAATTTTTCTGCCTTATACAAACTTCTCTAGCCACAATAAAGTAAGAAAAACATCATTTATTTTTGGAAATACGTATATTGGGCTCCTGAAAAACACACTGAATCTTTGTACAAATATATTACTGTGCTTGACCTGTTTGTTTTGAAATGGAAAGAAGTTCACTGGAATCATCCCCATAACGTGGCCTGACACTGCATGGAAAACAATGCCTTCAAATGGCAAAATAACATTTCCTTTACAGAAGTTCACAAAAGAAACGAAAGCCCAGGGGAAAATAGCCATAGTAGCACTGTTCCCCTTTTTACCAGTCGGATTTCCTCCACTCCCCCTGGGATCCTCACTGCCACAATCCCACCCCCTTAAGTTTACTGACATCATTGTATTTCCCCTCACTTGCACTACAGAAAAGTAGAATGTTAAGAACTGGGATACAGACATTTCACAACCCATCAGCAAGTGGCACAAGAACCATTGCAACATTCAGCTACAAACATACAGAAAAATCTAAAAAGTAAAACAATTCCTTAATGGCAGTTCTGCTGACCTGCCTCAGATGCTCTTTGCTTATTCAAAAATTTGATAAATATACTTTAAGTATACAAATCCCATGTTAAGACCACAAGCTGAACTATTGAACAATAATTTGCTTCTGGCAATGAACTACTATTTCTGTACATTATGCACGGTATTAATACTGCATTAATACTTTCAGTTCCGTTGTTTCCCCAAATAATAGGTTTTACAAACCATATTGCCAGACTCTCATCCCATTTTTTTTTCCCTTTCATTGCCTCAATCACTATATGTCCTCAAAGGAATAAGATTTTGATTCTTCCAGATGCCTTTAATATGTTTAAACTTCACGAAATCATCAGACATACAAAGGTACACACTCTGGTATGGTGCTGGCAACCTTCAATACATTTCACGAAAACAGATCAGTCCAACCACAAGAACTATTTGCTTGCTCTTTATCATGAAGAATATATAATGTTTTACTTGCCAGTCAAAATAAATTGCTCAGTCAAGGCTAACCTAATTTTGCAAAACTGAAATGAAGAGACATCTGTGCAGCGGGAAATGAATTGCATGGTATTAAATCAGCATACGTAGGACATTTGTCCCTATTCTGTGGAAAAGGTACCTATCCCCTGCTCAGAACTCACACACTTGACAAAGAGATATTCTTGTAACAGTCTCAAAAGCCTAATCATCCTGCTCCATACCAAAAGAGGAGTGTCTTGTCATTTCTGGATCTCTCTCTTCAAGATTATACCTTTCGTGAAACGAAATAGCATATTTTAAGCTTCTAACTTCTCGCCTTTTCGCCTAATCCCCTGAACTGCATTCTTCCCAGTGACAGTATTGGCCAACACAACAAACTGGACTCCCATCCACAGTGAAGGCTGTCCAAGTCCCTGTCCAAAGTGCTGTTTTCTGCACTATCTCATGTAGAAAGTACAGAAGTGTAACAAAAAATGACTTCTTCCCATCACCTTCTTAGAATTCAAAAGTCACCAATGCAGTCTGGAACAGGAGACTGTGACATGAGATGGATTCTGGGGAGAAAGAGATGGGACCACGGGGACGCATCATTCATGAGAGGAAAACGGTGATCTACATGGGCACGCGCTTGCCAGTTTCAAAGGCTCGTTTACCTTTTTCTCAAACTGACACGACTGTTTGCCCAGAGCCCAAAAGAGAGATTACGGATCTCTCCTTACAAGACCCTACACTGCTGTCCCCGCTCACGTCCCTGTCTCAGGTCAGTGTGAAAGCCAACCAAGACAAAACTCCAGACCAAGCTGCCTCCAACAGCGCGGTGCCCGCGGTTCTCTTCACGGCGCTGTGATGGCATCGTACGGACGTAGTCTACTGAGCACCCTCGTGGGTCTTCGCTGCACCTGAAAGGGTCTAACAAGGCATTAAGCGGCCCCAGTAAATGTCACAGAGGACACCTCGCACAATGGAGAACGAGGCTGGACGGCGGCTGCCCGGCACGGTGCTGTGCTCCCGAAGCCTGGGAGCGCTGTAAGGCACCACGCGGACCCAAACCCCAATTATCCCTCATTTCTCCACAAACGGCCGCCTGGCGATGGCGGGGCTCGCCGCGACACCCCCCCTCCCTCCCCTCAGAGTCGGCGACACGGGACGGCGACACACCGCGGGGGGACCGCGTCGGCTCCCTCGCTAAAACGCAGCGGACGGGAAGAAAAACGATGGCCAAAACCAGCAAAAAAAGACGAAAACCCCCAAAACCACCTCCGCGAGACAGAGCCCCGGGCGCCTTTATTTATTTAATTATTATTTATTCATTTTCTCGCCCTCCCTCGCGGGGGGAACCGGCCGCTAACGGCCGGAGCCGCTGACAAAGCTCCCGCGCGCCCCCTCCCCTCGCCCCCACCCCCACCCCAGCACCGCCTCCGCGACATGCGCGGCGCTATCGCGACACGAGGCGCCCCCCTCCCCTTCCTCAGGGAGTCCCCCCTCCATCACAGAGCCCCCTTCCCCCGCCCCCAATATCACGGAGCCCCCCCGTCACAGAGCCCCCCCCCCCCCCCCCACATCGCAGAACCCCCCCCCACACACACTCACCTCGCTCCGCCGCCGCGGGGGAACCAAGCCCGGGCGCCCTCACCGCCGCCTACCAGCCGCGTCCCGACATGGCCGCTGTCGTCGTCGCAGGTGAGGGGGCGACGCGCCCCAAGCCGCGGGGAACGGCCCCGGGACCGCTCCGTGGACGGGGGGAGCCGCGGCCGGCACACGCCCCCCTAACACACGCTCCGCGGCGCAGAGAAAGGCTCCGGCCGCCAGCGGGGCCCATGCGCGCTGCTGCCGCCTGCCCGGCTCCGCCCCGCCGCGGGGAAAGGGCGGGCGCTGAGTGGGGTGGCGGAGGGTGGGCGCGGGGCGTGAGATGGCGGCTTTTGGGGGGGGGTGGTTGGCTGGTGCGGGGGCTCTGTGTGGTGCTGAGGGCTCTGCAGAGGGGCTGGGGGGTCGTGGGGGATCGCAGCGAGGCTGAGGGTCGTGTGGCTGCTGAGGGTGGGTGCACGAGGGGCTTCTGTGGGGGGAGTGTGGAGGGGGTGGGTGCTTCGTGGGGGCCCCCCCCCAGCCTCCAGTTTGCCCCCTACCCCAGCCTCTGGTTCGGAGCCGGGCTGGGGAAGGAAGGGTTTGCCCCCCAGTGAGGGGCGAGCAGGGTCTGCAAAGGCAATGGGGTCGTTTGGGGCTGTCCCCACAAATGCAACAAGAGGGACGGAGGTGAGGGCTTGCTGAGCCTGCTGCTGGGGCTGCAACTGCTGTTTGACCGGTTGCGTTGGAGGGAGATGTGAGCATCCAAAATCTCATCAATGAGGTGCTGAAGTTTGTGTTCTTTAGTGTTCACGTGGCCAGGCTGGCTCCCTGCCTGAGGAATGGGGCCCAGCCAGGACAGAGGTAAAGGAGGTGCCTCCTGCACCTGGCCCTCACAACTCACATGATGGTGCAAGACCAAGGAGGGGCCACAGGACTCACCTGCAACTGGACTACTTGCACTGTGCACAATACACACTTTTTCCCTGTGATAAAGCTTCAGGGGTATTAAGTCTAGCCCCCAGACTGCTGCTTTGTCAGGAAAGGTTAACTCACTTCAAAACTGAAGTGAGGTTTAGGTATTAACCACAAATTCCTTCCTCCAAAGGAGTGAAGCGTGTTCTTAAATGAAAGAGCCTGCAGTGCTGTAACGGAGGAGTTCATAGGTGGAGATACTGCTCTTCTGTGCTGTGTTTTGGGAGCTGACCCCAGGCACTTTGTAATGTACACGTGCTTCATAGATGCTTTACTGTATCATTAGCATCTTCCGAAACACGTAACTTTATTTTGCTGGCAGTAGGCAACGTCGAAAATCCTTCCCTGATAATTATCTCCGCCATTTGGTGACCGCAGAGGTTAGATATCCAATGGCTGGTGTGTATTTATTCCTTCAGTCATGGCATTGAAGCAGCTATGCCAGAGGCACAGCGCTGAATAACCCTGAGCCGTGTTGGGATGATGTGCACCATGCACCTGGGGACTCATGCAGAGCTGTGGTTTGTGCTGATTCACCCTCCCGCTGACACCTACATGGCCATTGCAAAACCAAATATCGAATGGGCCACTTGATACACTTTTAGGAATGTTTTAAATGAGATTCATGGTGTAGGCTACTCCATGAGCTGGATTTAGTGGGTTTTGGTTTTTGCTTTCAGCTGGGAAACAGTGTAAATATAATACGTAATCTATGTTAAGACTACACGTGGTACCAGCTATCCAGAGCGTTTGGATAAATGATACTGCTGTTTGCTAATTGGGAAGCTAGGGATAACAAGCCATAAGCATGTAGTAGTTCTGAGTTGTGAGCTTTAATTTAAGAGATTTGAAGAATTTTTTGTTGTTAAAGTTGTGAAGAAAATTTTCCAAGCCTGTCATGGGTAACTGATGATAGCTGTAAATGTGCAGAGTCTGGAACAATAGCTCTGAGACATGTGAACTGCTTCATGCCAGCGTATGCTGTGCCAGATGCCACAGACAAAATTGTAGTTAAGAACATTGGTGGGTTTGGGCTCCCTGTGTAAGGAGACGGCAAATAGCAAAGATATTGAACAGCATCCCCTAACGTGGGGAACAGCGTAGCTGTGTGGGCTAATAAACAAAAGAGGACACGAAAAGTGCATAAATTAAGATGATGACAAGGCAAAATCATGTGATTTATTGTGCTGGTGCCTACAACTCTGATCCTGTCAAACCTGAGAAGTTAATTAAGATGAGCCAGGACCGTGCCCACATGGCTCACTGCTGATAAAACCTGGGGGCACCGGCAGCGGCTCTGTTGACTCCGTATGTAGGAGGCTGAAGTTTTAGTAATGTGTGAGACGATCCCTATCTCTCCATTGCTGATCTGACTTCTAAATCCCTGGATGAAAAGTACCCAGAGCATCCTGAAGTAGTGGAGCCTATCCCTCTTTGTGAGATGCCACCATCTCTTTTGCGGTTTCAGTTCTTCCTTATTTTGACTGGCTGTCACTGGGTGATTTTTGAAAGGCTTGTTTGTTGCTCTTCCCAAGCAGAGTATTTTTCATTATGTCTGTCTAACTCAAAACAAATGGTGGGCTGCACATGGGAATGCAGCTTGAGAAAACTGGAGATCAAAGAGAGGTCTTGACTCTGTGCTGAGGATCCCTGCTGCATTTCCCCTTTAACTGCCTCCCACCAAGCTCCTGGCTTATGATTTGAAGCTTGCTGTCTTTCTTTTCTTTTGTCTGAACATCTTTGCTTGAAAACAACAATAATAATAAAGTGATAATGTTTTCCCATTGCAAACTTTCTCTCTGTTTCTTGTTCCATCAGTCCTTCATCTTGCTAATTTTCTGGAAAACTTCAATGGCGCTTCAGGATGCCAGGAAATGCTTCAGCTTGAATGAAAAGTAAAGCACAGAGCCCTTGTATCCAGTTCACCCAAACAGGAAAGGACTGATCTGCACTGCTTCAGCCCTTGCCAGTTAGAGGTTGCTGTTGTGTGTCTGGAGGGCTTGTCTGCCCTTTGCATGTTGGATCTGAAGGTCACTCTGCCCTGATCACCACATCAGCAAGTTAGCTAGCACTTTCAGGAAAAAAAAAAATCCTACCCAAAGGATGGTAGGGAGAAATATGGCCAGGTGTCAGTTCCTGACACATCTCAATTTTTACTTTCTTCTGCTAAAAATTGTGGTTTGGTATCAAGAGTATTGTTTTGGTTTTCTCCTTCCCTAGTGAGAACTTCCCTGAGCCATGCAGTTTGTTACATATGTACATTTTTTCCCCCCACTGAGATGCAAGATTAGGGAAGCTAAAGAAGGGGATTTTTCCTGACTTAGAACTATTGGTTTTGGGGAGGGCTTTTTTATCTGGCAATGTCAGTGAAAGGATGCCTCGCTGTCAGCTGAGAGAAGCTGTAGAGAGCAGCTATGTTGCTGGCTGGTTCAGAGTGTTTTGTTGTTCCATATAAGCCGGCCTTCAGAAGATACTTTGGTGAGATAACACTGTATCTCTCCTTCCTTTACTTCACAATCTGCTTTTCTTAAATATTTTTCTTGGAATCAAATATTTATGAAAATAATCAGTTACATTCACAGATTTCTTCTGAGCTTTATTTATTTTGAGAAGATGCTGATGCTATTGCCAAGCAGTATGAGACTGTTTACGAAGTAAACTGGGACCACAACAAAGAAGCGTGAAAGTAAAAAGGTGGGAGAAAGGAAGAGTGAGAGACAATGTATTGCTGTTCCTGAAAGCTGCTTTGCATTTCTATAGCACCTTTCCTCCCAGTGTTTCAGGGCAAATTGCAAGCATTAGTCATACCTCATGCTAGATTTGAGATGAGTGAGGCAGTTCCTGCCCCCATTTAGAGGAAAAAATCTGGATATCTGGAACCCAGGGAGAAAATCTTTTCTGGACCTTTCTGTGGAAGCTGAACAGGTCACTTCTCTGTACTTCAGTATGTAAAAGTTAGGGCACTTCAATATAGCTTGCTAATTCTGTACAGCGCCTTGTATTTCTCCCAGAGGAAGTAGAAAGGACATTGAAATACAAAAAGAACGTATGCGTTAGGTATCTGCAGTCTGCAGACCTCACAGAGCAGCTCTGCATCTCGTACATGACTTTAGATGCCAGAAAATTGTGTGCAACTTTGTAACCACTTAGAAATGTGAAGCCTACACTATGTTTTAAAAAGAAGTGGTGAGAGTAGGACAATGAAGTGCTGCAGGGAGTTAACAGATCAAGCTCAGTAGCCAGTGAATGAGCGAACTCATAGCAAAACTGACAAAAGTTTAAACCTATGCAAGCCTGAGTATGTTTGGCATGCTACTGGTGTCCTAGTTAATTTTTCTTTTCATGCGTTTATAGAGTTTGCCATATAGGGGTGCTGAATTTGGTTTGGGGCTTCTGGTTGATTACTGCAGAGAGACGTTGTTAAATTTATCAGCATCCTTATGAAGCTTAAAAAAGTGACTAATTTGATTAACTGCAGTTTTAAACTGGTCTTCATTTCAGTTGGTACAGCTTTTAATTCAGTTAGGATTGCAGAAACCTGTTGTGAAATCTTGACTCTGTTGAAGCCAGTAAGAGCATTGCTATTGACTTCAGTGATGAAGCCAGGCTTTTTTTTCACAAAAAAAAAAAAAAAGTCAATGTTAATGATAAGAGCAAGAGGCTTCATCCAAGTAACTTCACTAGCAAATTTGGTGTGTTTGAGAGGATTCTGGGGGAGGATAGACAAAGATTTCTTGTCTTTACCAATATTCCTAGTCATGTTTTCAAAGAACAAATGTATCTTTTTTTTTTTTTTTCCTGGCAAAGGGTATATTGATGGTCTGGCAGATTGCACAACTGAGCTGATGACACACTGCTCCATTCTGAATGTTTCATATTCAGACATCTTAGCTCCTATTCTTTAGAGATAGGAGAGATTTTTTTCTTACAGTATCGTATGTCTAGACATTTTTTTTATCATTCTTATGTATCACAATCCTACTAACTCATATAGGACAAACCCAAAATATATTTATCGTAATCTCCACTCTTTGGAGGAGAGTATGTAGTGTACACAAAATGAGAGACCTTGCTGTGACCACATGCCCCTGCATGGTGCTTACACCCAGGAACAGAGCCTTGGCTCTTGAGCACTTGTCACTGATGATGCCACAGCTTGTTGCTGATGCACGGTGTCTTCCAGTGGAAACTGATAAACAGGAGATAGCTAATTAACGTGGTGATGTCACGTGTGATGCTGGCACATGCGTTGCGCATGATTAGCATGGGAGGTAAACTCTGATATTTTAATGAGGGTTTAAAAAGTGTTGGTGGGAATGAACCCTGCCACCCCAAGGTAGCACAATCCCCAAATTCTTAGCATAGTTGATTTGGGTCCTTCAGTTGGGTGCATTTCTGTACACATGCACTTTGTAAATCCAAGTGAATTCTAGGCTTACAAAGACACACATTCAGAATAACTGAGATCAGATTTTTAATGAACCATTCATTTAGACTTTCAAAAAAAATTACCATACTCTGAAATGACTTGGCTGAAATAGTCATTGAATACTCGAAATGCTTGCAAATGATGATAGAGATTTGTAATATTCTCTAGCATTTAACTAAAGAATTGAACGTTTTTCCACCTCTTTAAAATTATTACTATTCTGTCACCTTTGTGAAGAACAGTGCATTTGGTTACACAAAGCAATAAGGAAGATTAGGAGTGTAACTAAATAAATTGATTTTGAGGCGATGAACCTCTTCATATTTACAAGATGTTCTCAGTGTACATGAGCAGGCCCTGGGACTATGCATATGTAAAGGTCAGGTAAGTATAAACACAAGTAGAGCAGAATATAACTTTATGTTCAAGCCTGTCTCTTTGATGGTCAAATCCACACAGATGAGCACGCGGCGTGCTGAATGGGATTCTTCCAGTTATTGGGCTTACTTCTCCTTGTGTGCGAGTGTGGTGCTGTGCTTAGGATAGAGTAAAATTGCTCCTTTGACTGCTTGCTCTTTAATTCCCCCTTCATAGTCTCACAAATACCCCTGGAGCTACATTGCCATGAAGTGTCTGTGAAGTCAAGTGACTGGTTGAGTCAATCACTGGGACATTTCTCCGAGAAAGCAAACTTCGGGCATGCACATCCCTTCTCACCAGGTCACGGCAGCTGGAAAGTGGGATTGTATTGCAGCTGCTGGCCTGTTCACCCTAGTCCTCTCTCTAGGCCACTTGTTCACCATTTTCTCTGTGCTTGCAGACTTGCAATTTTTTTGGTATGATCTTACACAGATACCCCAGCTGTTAGGTGGGCATTGCACCACCAGTTTTCCAAGCAGGTATGGGCACTGGCACGGGTGAGAACTGGCTCAGCTTGCTCTGGTAGTGAGACCAGAGATCAAGATGAGCCAAGGAGCATGTAAGAGGGGCCCTGCAAGACTGAAGAGACTCAGCGCTTGTGCACTTCTGTGGCTTACTAAGCAAGTAGTGAAGATCTGTATTTTGTAGCTTGACACTTGGATATGTTTCCTATGGAGAAATGGCACTGGGTTTTGGAAGTCTGCAGGAGTTCGGACATGTTAGCACTATACCCACCCAGTGTGGAAAGAGCTGTGTAGGATATGGACTTCAAGTATCGTAGTACACCATTAAGTGTGTAAAGATAAGGGAGTATTGCTCAGGGAAACCTGGCAACGTCCTGGAATCCAGCACTGCCACGTGTTTGGCATCTGGTAGCTGTGGCCTAACTGAGTGTGCCATCTTAGTTCAGCAATTTCTTAGCTGGGAAGGAGCATCTGAGGCACTGTGTGATGGGGATCAGACATGCAGGATAGACCAGATCCTGGCTTGTTTTCGTAGTTACTGACTTAGTGCTTCTCATCGTCATATGTAATGCAAATTATGTTGTGTAATAATTTGTGTACTTATGACTTAACTGTATGTGGCTGGAGCTGCCTGTTCCTATTCGTGTCTCTCCATTGCCTGAAGGGAGTGAACACAACAGATTGGATTAGGCCTCAGGTCTTAATGCACAAGCTGGGCAAGAATCCTGCAAGAAACGCACAATATCTTTCATTTTTAATCTTAGATTTTCTTCACCTCTTCTAGAGAGTGGCTTAAGGCCTAACACATGAGCTGTAGTACCCAGCTGTACTGATGACAACTGTGGCAATTCCTAATATCCAAATGTTGGACATGGATTGCTGTGGAGGTAGGTGGGCTGCTGTAACCCTCGGCAGGTGGAATGGAGTTTAGAAGCTCTTTAGGCTGGAGAATAAGAAATTGAGGGGTGGCTGCTAGACAGGTGTCTGAAAGCACCAGGGACAGGGCGTCTGGAGGCGAACTGATGAGCTGGGGAGAGCCTAAAACAAAGTGACTGGCTGTCAGCCTGGAAACCGGGATGCGCCCTGGGCTCTGCCTTTCCAGTCACACCCACTGATTGCAATCCTGCAAGAAGAGCAAGTGAGAGGGGGGAAAGTGAGGGGCTGCGTAGCGCAGGTGCTAGAAATGCCCTCTGGTACCCGCTAGCAGATGCAGGGCTTCTTTCTGTAGCTGGGGTGGATGGATGGCATTTCAGGGGCCTCCAGGAGAGCCTGGCAGAGCTGCCAAGTACTAGCACGTCACACACAAGGCAGACACTTGGTAGGCTGCTGCTTACGGAAACCTGTGGGTGTTTTTCCCCCACACGCACTCCAGAGAGAGCATAATACAAGAAAGCTGTGTTTTGTGGATGTGCTAATAAAATTTGTAACAACGGTCAAGGCTGACGGTGGCATCAGGGCTGGGCTGTTGAGGGGGCACGGGAGCAAGTGGGACAGCTCAAGACCTCATTATTTTGCTGTGTCTCGTATTAATCTTCCATTTATTCATTTCTTGCACTGGAGTACTTCATCTGATCATTGTGTAATTCCAGTATGTCTGGAGTTCACCCCCAGCACTGATGACCATGCTGTGCTTTGGTTGCATTAATCAGTGTGGGGAGAATCCGAAATTTTTGGTGAAATTTTCATCTACCCTTAAGCTTGAGGGATGAGGCAGCTTTTTTTTGCTGTTCGGTTGTTTCAGGGAATTGATTCCGCATCTAAGGATAGAGGGCAGTTCGTTTTTCACCCATTTGTTAAATGAAATTTCTTCCCTGTTAACAAATGTACCATGAAATTCAGGGGTGGGTAAAACTTTCCAGCAGCTGGCTGCAGCAAGAGCCGAGACTGAACTAAGGTCTTTTATTTGGCTATGAACTTTCCAAAAGCCCAGGGTGGCTACTTACATCAAACATGCATGCTGAGAGCTCCTCTGTCTTTATAGACTTACACCTGAATGCAGAATTCTTATTTTCATACATCTGTCTCAGATCTGGGGGAAGCCAGAGTTGATGCTGACTTCTGAGAGATATATAATTGCAATCAGCAGCAGTTGCTGCCATTAGATCCTGTTGCTCGGTGCTAACCAGGAATTAGTGCTGGAGACTTATTTGGAGGATTAAAAATATATAAAAATCTGTATAAATATATTCAGTTATTATTAGAAGAGGTATTTAAATCTTCCAGTGGTTGGGTGTCCCAGATACAAACTGATGGAAGCAGGAAAAACCTCCTCTTGCAAATGAGTTATTTGGTAATGTTTCATCAGAGATTTTGCTGCTGTAGATAAATTTTCTTGGGCTGGGCACGCAGTTAACTCCACCATTCAAAGCCAACCATTTATCTGATCTTCTGCAGAAATTAAAAAATTTGTTATTTCACAACTGTGAGTATACGTGGCAAGGTGGCTATGTTGTTACAGTTTACAACATGACAGAAAAGCTCTGAAAGGTTTTTGATGTTTTAGGGTGCAGCCTTTACTAAGAATAATTAATAATTAACTAAGCTAGTGCTCAACCAATAGTTAATTGCATTTTTTGGCAAAACTTCCTTTGTTAACCTAAGATACTGCATGGTGTTTTGCTTAAGCAAATAAACGATTTTGTAGGAATTTGAAAATCTTTTAAATGTAGGAGTCTTTTAAAATAAAGTATCTCCTACTTCAAGCCCTCATAGATTGCTGTGGTTAGCTTTGAGCCATGTGAAATTAAGAGGGGCTACAGAACTATAAAGCTGAAGACTGTGGAGAAACCCAAAGCTCAAGTTCACAGAACTTAGGATAAAAATTTACTGCGCAGTGTTGTAACCACCTAAAACTTCACCCTGACTTTTGCCGTACTGCGGGCCAGTTTCTAATCTTGCTGCAGTTAAAACCAGAAGTCACAGTAATTTTTAAGGGGAGAAAAGAGGATGAACTTTGCTGCATAATGCTTTTAGGCTTCTTTAGACGTTATTTCACTTAAAGTACTGTATAGAAAGGCTGGATCTGTAGATTAAAAAAAAAGGGTGGGGAGGGGGCTAAAACTGCAAAGCTTAACCTGAATGGGATGGAAGACAGAAAGCAAGCTCAGGGTACGAACGCCGGACCTAACAGCAGTGCAGTTCAGGGCTGGTGTCTAGTTGCAGAGCTCTGGAGACACAAGGACTACATACTAGCAGTGACTGGGGGTAAAAGGTGGTTATTTCTGATGCATGTCAGATTTCTGCCTGTTGGCATTAGCTACCCTCAAAAGACTGGGATAGAAGAGGGCGAAGTCTTCATTGGAAGAAGTTCTGTGCACCAAGCTAAATTAAGTCTTGAGCAAGTTAGTAGAAAAGATTATAAGAAAGTGATAAGAACTGTGCATGAGAGATGTGGCAAGTTCAACACCAGGTGTGTTGAACTGTGTTCTGACTTTTCATTTCTACAGGACGTAGCAATAAAGGGGTGAGTAAACTTCCCATCTGCCTGCTAGGCTTTGTCAGAAATGCCTGATGGACCTGAGCTGGTGCTGGGCTCACCCTGGAAGTCAGCAGATCCGCCTGACTGCTTCAGGCTTGCTCTGCAGCCAGCAGTGGCTACTCTAGCCCTTGGGCACTGAACAAGAATCCTGGATAAGGGAAGGTAACGTCACAGAGAGCTGTGAAGGGCAGCTTGTGGGGCTTTGGGAGCAGGAACAAGCTAGAGAAAAAAGTCTGGAAGGAAGGGAAAGAATGAGGGTGGCTTTGGGCGATGGAAAGTTTGAGAAATATGCAGAGAATCTAGCTGAAAGGTTTCTTCGCTGATTGATTTAACTTACAGTGGAGTGAAATTGGCCTCGGGTCAAGTCTCCGATGCTTTTATATGACTGCTCTGCCTCTGAGCATCCTAGAATGACAGTTGGGCCAAGCGTTTTGGCCTGTGGGCAGATAAACAGGGAAGGCATAAATGTCCCTTTCAAGGACAGCTCCCTGCTATATGCTTTACGTGCCAGTTGTAGGCCTGTTTTACACTCCGGGTTGCTCTGTCAGGAGGTGGATAGGAAGTGCACCTCCTTGCACCTGGAAATCTGTTGAAAACTGCTGCATTATCAGTTGTGACACTTCTAGAGCTCACTTGTGCTATGGAAGCTCTCAGGATGTCCTTGGAGCAGACCCATGTGCTATCAGTCCCCTGAAAATACAAGTTGATTTAATATGTAGGTCAGAAAGCACATCCCAATTTATCTAATAGATGAGAGTTGCCTAATTTTGTGTCACCGGAGCTGCTGACCATTTTTTTGAAGGTAATATAATAATAGCTCAAAGGTAATGTAATAGCTTTGCTCTCAATGCAGGGATTAAGGAGGGTCACCAGGTATTGCAACCCAAAGGGCGGGTGCAGGTCTCACTTTCAGTGGCATTAATAAATAAAAGCATCTGCCAGAGAGCCAGGTCATGTGTGAGGACTGCTGTGCTAGAAGAAGAAAAACCAACAAGGAACAAAGCTTCAGAGTGGCATTTACCTGTTGTCTGTAAATGGGCTGAACATAAACAACACATGCATCTCCACAGTGACCCCAAACCAAAAAGTAGGCCAGGAATCCCACTGGGAGCTGTTGCCCCCATGCCTGCATTATGGCCCTCTTTCTTCCCTCGTCTTCCAGCCCCCGAGGAATCGGACGGGGAGCTCCTGCTGTCTGGCAGTCTGGGCTGCATCAGCCTGTCTTGCACCGCGCGCGTTTGTCCCCCACGCTTCCTTTGCTGCTGTCTGTAGCAGCCTCACTCAGCGCTGAGCAGTTTTGCATCTGAAATTAAAAAGATGTCTGGATCTGACTAAATCATACTTCATTATCTCAGCGGGCAGCAGATTTAGGAGCTAGATCTGCAGTGAACATTTATTAGGTTGTGTGTCTTCTGGGGATAGCTATTTTTTTTATCATCAGATTCCATGACTTAGCATCATAATTAGCTATTAGACATACATACTCCAGTTAAGAGCTGCTTTTTTTTTTTTTTTTTCAACCCTGCTTATTATAAGAGTCTCTGTTCTCATTTATAGGGAAGTTTTGCACAGTTCTTCAAGTGCAAGATAGCCAATGGGAGTGAGACCTGTAATTAATCCGCCCCATGCACAGTGCAAGCAGAAGAAACTCTTCTGTCTCTGCAAGGTATCTGATAAGACTGCAACGCTGCTAGTTAGCATGGTGGGTTTTGTGATGTCGGTGCTGGGGCTGGCACCCAGCAAATGCATTCCTTATGAAGTATGAGGAGCAACAAGAGCTGATTCAGAGGGTTTCCATTAGACAACAGAAAGATAACTTGAGTTCAGTTTCCCATCCCTTCTTGCAGATATGAAGTGAGTGAGGGGAGGAGCATTAAACGGGAGCAGTGAGAGCAGTGGCCTGAACTGAGGGACATCCAAATTCAGCTCTTGCTTTGCCATAGACAATCTGTGTGGCTTTGGTCGCATGTCCTCACTGTACTTTGGCTTGTTTTCCATAAAATAACCTCACATATTTTGTGATGAAGTGAGCCCCACTTGGATGCTGCAATATTAGGGTATCTTGTTGTTTGGTCACGAAGGTGTTAAAAACAGTGGAAAGCACAGGGTGAGGATTGTTGTCCCTTTAAATGAAGTTCTTTTATGTAATGCTACTTGGTTTATTGCACAGGAAATATCTTTGTTCCTTAGCTCTCCAGCTACTGTGGTACCTGCCATTTTTTGCAATTTACTTCTGAGAATGTTTTTCTAACTGCCTTGTGTTTTTGGATCGGATACAACACCCTTTGATTCCTGTTGTCCTTTTGTCTTTGTTTGTTTGGCTCTAAACATTTTGTTCCCTGAACGTGGGCCCAGGTTCTCTTCTCCCCCATGCTGCAGCGGAGCAGGAGTACTGCATCTGAAGCAATTAGCTAACAAGCATTGGCACATGCCAGGGAAATTAGGACTGTTGATTATGTTTCAGTCTTGTCAAGGATTCTGTACTGCTCTTCCCAAATCTTCCAGTCTTGGTTCCAACGTGCAGACCAGTTCCAAGACCAACTACACTTTGCCTGGTGTTAATCTATGCCACATTTCCAGTTACATTGTTCTCTTTCACTGCTTTGTGAAGTCGCAGCACCAAGGGAAATTGTAAATACCGCTGCCTGGCTCCTGCCAAACTCAGCTGGATGGAGATCTCAAAAGCCAGGCCTGTCTAGACATGTTCGCAAGATAGTGAACTTACGTGGTCACAAGTCCACTCAAAACATCAAGTGAAGACTGGAGCATCACTGATGCAAGATGGTCCAAAGCCTGCAGGAGTGCTGACCCTTCAAATGAGAATCTTCAGGCAAGACCTCTGCTGGTGATTTCCTAGTGGGGCATGCCAGAAATGGAGAAAGGAATGACATTCGTGATGCAAAAACTGTTTTTCTATTACCCCTTCTGATCTCCAGGGAAGAGTGGAGTTGCTCAAAAATGGAAAACAATTAAGGGCTGAGCAGAAAGAGTAACTGTCCTCAAGTCTTCTGTGTTCTTCTGTCACAGCTGACTTCAGACTCCATCCTCATCCCATCTCCTTGCAAAGTGCTGCGAGCCAGAGCCCCACAGACAGACCTGGCCTGAGCCTCCCTGTGCTGCTGTCCTGTTCCTCTGCGCTGTGGTTGTCTGGTCCACATCTGCCCTGCCTGTGCTTGGATGTGGTTTGCATGCAACCAGCTGCTCTTACCTTGTTTTTCTGGCACCTATTGCTCCACCATCTAAGAGTCAGATTAAAAACAAATAAAAAATATGTAAAATAGAAACTAGGGTGACTGCAGAGTTTAACAGAGGTATAAAAAGTCATTGTTCTTCCCTTCTGAGTTATAGTGGAGTTTATACAGTGTATTTCTGCTCAGATCAGGGCCTGTTTAGGTCTGTACAAAGCTACAGCTACCTGGGACACTTAAAGTCAGTAAGAGTCTGAAATTAGTGTGTTTCCAGCGATATGCAGGTACCAGGCAGAGTGGTTGTGGTTTCAGTTTAAATGCCTATGAAGCTCCCATGTTAGGTACTCAAGATCCTATCCAAGAATTATTTATTTTAAATTGTATTTAGCCTTAAATGCCTGACAATATTCAGTGCTGCTGCTCTCCTTAATTTTACTGGGAGGAAGAAAACTGTTAACCCTGTTTTGTAGATGGCCAAACTGTACAGACTGGCCGCAGTGGAGCAAGGACTGTAATCCCCAATTCTAAATTTTCTGTTAAAACCCTAATCCCTGGGCTATCCTTCTGTTTCAGACAGCATTCTGGATGGTGTATAACTTGTCTGAAGCGATGCACCTGCCACTATAGCTAGTTATTTTCTTTCGGTTGCTGTATCAAAAATGTTTTTTTAATTGACAAATTCTTTTTTTTTTTCCCCCCTGGAGTGATTAAAAATTGGATGCTACTGCTTGCAGTTTGTAGGTCTCTGTCAGAGCCCTCTGGTTCAAATAGTTCAACAAATTGCATGTAGACAAGCAGTGTCTTGGGACTTATAAAGGTTGATGCCTGGGCTGAATGGGGAAGAATTCTCCTTCTGTGAGGTTTCCAGTATTCACTAGGTGGTAAGAATCAAAACATCTGATTTGCCTGAGGATCTTATTTTTTTTTGAACAAAATTTCATTGATTATTTTTTAATGGAAAAAGGGAGGAAAAATACAGATGCTTACAGAGAATACAGACAGGAAAGAACAGCAGGATAGAGGGAATGTGGAAGTAGGTCAAATGCATTGCAGGCTGAAAAAAAAGTCATTATTATGATTAGGAGAGATTAAGGAAGACAAGAGCAACACAGCATCAAAAGAATCCAATTTATCACGCCATTTAAACAAGAACATTCCTTGCAAAGCAAGCTCTCCATGCCATATACCACTTTGGAGCAAAATGAGAGGAGAACGTCCCATGCTACATATTTATTTTAATATCTAGTCTTCTGTATAATAATCCATGAATCCTTGAAGAAACCTGCTTTTAACTGTCATGAGGAACTAATGCTGCAGAAACTGTTACCCATCCTTCAGTGCTGGAGTTCTTTCTTTTAAATTTTTCATTTTTAAAGCTGTAATTATCCAGTTAGGTCCCTAGGTGAAGAAAGGGCCCAGCGTAATAGTAGCACTTGCTGACAGCAGTTAATCCATTATTTCTTCAGCGTGTTAGGTACTTTACATAAAATAAGGAGATTCTCATCTGAAAGATTCCACATAACGACAATTTACAAGTGTGAATTTATTTAATGTGAGGACACTCAGGAACTTTGCAATGACATGTAGATCTTGTCATTTTTCTTAACTTTGGGGCAGCTAGAATTCCCTGAGATCTGACCAGCATGGTCTGACTTACTCTGTTTCCCTTTGTCCCCTTTTTCTTTCTAGTTTTGACTAACTCAATGTCCCACTTGCCGTAGCCTCAAGGCGTTTTGATGGGTTTTCCTTGTTCTGGTTGCATCTAGGCAGAAATGAATGCTGAAGTCCCAGCTTTAGCTCTGTAAATCAGAACATTCTTCTCCTCCAGCATGGTTTTACTGATGTCTCAAACAGTGGGCCTTAATGGTAAACACAGGCAATGCCACCTGATTTGCAAGAGACGCACTTCTTTTTGTAATACAGACCCTGTGCTCTATGACTTCTGTTATGACCTGGGAATTTGGGGCCTGTTTCTGCTCAGCACCGCAGGCATCTTTTTGTTGAGGTAAATTAGCTGCATTTTCTTTGACTTCACACCAAGCTGGAGTGTTCCCTGTATGTTTTTAATGTTGGATTGGGTCCTCTAGACAGAAACAGCAACCTGTGAGCTGTTTGACAGAGGTCTGCCATGTCAAATATTTCTTAGCAGGAGCAAGCTGTCTGATAAATTCAAACAAGATGTGGATGTCTCTTAGCAGTTGGTTAAGAGCTGGCTGAACATCCTTCTAAATAGCTGAACGCTGCTGCCAGAGCCTGCAGACCGGTTTGCAGCCTACATCAAGCCCCGCAGATACACTGACTTGAGATGAAGCATGTGAAAGGTTCGGCGTTTTAGAAGCTTTTAATTATCAGCATGTTTGATGCCGCTCATTAGTTTCCTGCTCCTATTCAGGAGGAATTGGTGTATGAAGCACGCTAAAACTTTAAAGCAGTGGCTGCCCATACTGCTGAAGTTACAGCTGGTGCATTCCCAGCCTTCCAAGCCAGAAGTCAGATTCTTGTCTGCTGCCTTTGCAAGGATCGGGGCGATACAAACCCTGACTTGGGTTAACGATCTTGCTGCTGGCTGGCTGTCCCGCTGTCACTGTAACAATGCTGCCTTTCAGGTCCAAGCACTGCCGGAACTGCCTCCACTCTGCACACCACAAGGCAGACTTAGATGGAAATGACCTGACTCTCCTCTGTTTAGGCAATAGGGTGAGTGCGTGGGGAAAATCTTACCCCCAGTCTTGTTCTGGATCTCTTCCAAAGATTGGTTTAAATGTTGAAGCAAGATGCTTATCTTTCTATTTTGTTGAAACTCCAGATCTTAATGGTTTTATGCATGCTAAATTCTTCCTTTGCATCTTGCTACCACAACTTCAACTTGTTTAAGTTGGTATAGAGTTTCTGGGTTCAATAATGCTATGCTAAATTATACCTGGTGAGATTTTGGTCTCTTATTGCTATGTGTTTTTTGTTTGTTTGTTTGTTTTGTTTTGCCTTTTTTTTTTTTCCATAAAAATACAAGGTAACTTAATATCGGTAGTCTCCTCTTGCTGTGGTCCAGTGCCCTGTGAAAATCTTGGTACAACATTGCAAGGTTTAGCATTTCAAGCACTGCTTTAGAGTATCCTTGCAGTGTTAGATATCGATTCAGTCTGATGGTATGTGGGTTTGGAAAGAGAAGTACAAGCTCTTCTTATAAACCAGCACACTTGAAACACTTTTTAAGTGCATATTGGAAAGGCATAAGGAAAAATTAGGATACTTGGACTGCATTCCCAGATGCATTAGTGACTCCTGTGACTTACTACAAGCCCTGTGCGCTTGAGATTTCCCTTAAGTTTAAAACCTGTGCTTAAGGTTTTGCATTTACAAAAATCACTGACAGTAGTTTAAAATTCAGTGTTTATGAAGAACACTGCAATGCTTGGAGAGCTGCTGAATAAATGGCAAGCCTTGCCATTATTATTATTGTTCCACCTTTAAACTGTCAGATTATATAAATCTAGGCAGATGCCTTAAAGCACTGTGTGCAGATGAAAGCTCTCTAAAGGAACAAATTCCCCTTTCCTTCATCTTGGAATAACATGTCATAATTGTATGGGAAGATAGGGCAGCTATTACTGAAGAGGAGGTATAAAAGAATAGGAAAGAACCTAATGCAGCACTAGAAAAAGAAGAGAGAGGGTACAGCTATTCATCCAAAATGATAATGAATCGTGAAGTATCCCCAAACCGGCCTGTTGAGTGTGTCTAATAAACACTTACGGGACCTTTATGACCGTGAGACAGTGGCTGTTGTTTGCTAAATGCCCTGCGCTCTGGATGCAAATGTAATACTCAGGAGCCTGAGATAACAGCATTTAACCTGCTCATTGATGCTATTTCTTTTTTAACCTGAAAGTCTCAAAGCTATTCTAAAGGCATGCTAGATACTCAAACTCATTTGCCTTGTTTGTGACAGTCTTTCCTAACTGATTTATAAACTTTGTGCTCTGAAATTGTAAACTGAGTGTTTGCTAGACTCTAGTATTTCTCTAGGAATTATAGATCAGGGCTTCTATGGGAATTCTGTAGGGTGCCTTTAAGTTAGTGTGCGTGTGGGGAACAAAATTATATTGGTGATTAATACACCCATAAAAGAGAAGTGTGAAAGTGTGTTGCCAGAAATCCCACAACATTAATGATTTACCTATTTGCATCCTGCTTTCCTAAATTCCTCTCCAGAGCCTAATACAGAACTTCTCAAGATCTTTCTCAGGCAGCTGCTGTTTCTTGCATGCACTACAAACTGCTGTGACATATCTGCAGCATTTTGATGAAATCACTGCAACCAGATTCATTGGTGGTGCTATTATGCCTTATATAGATGCTTTAATTACACCAGTGAGATGTTACGAGGTTAATTAATTGTTGCTTATTAAGCGCTTTAAGGCTCTTGAATGAAAGATACTACATATGTGCAAAGGATGATCATTAGTTATTAACAGCAATACTTCCAGCTCTTTGCAGGGTAAAAACAATTTATTTTTATTGTGAAATGTTAATTTTGCAGTCTATTTGGATCCAGGGCATATTTCAGGTTGCAAGCCAAAACTTAGGTAGTGATGCACGCTCTGAAATTTGGCTTGTGGGAGTGGTCCCATCAGTTTCTATCAGAAAAACAGGAAAGAGCTAGAAATGCAGCAGGTTACAGAAACCAGAGGAGGTGATTGCGTGGGAGGAGGTTCCTCAGCTTTCGGTAAAATTAGTAGGAAATGGAAGAACTCAGAGGAATGTTGAGATACTGGCTCTAATTTCATAATTTCAAGCCATGGTCATTGAACAGCATCCTTTTGCATGCATGCAACAATTGCAGTTCCTTTATCTTCAAAGCTGCCTTCTCCTATTTAGGCTTTTTCCTAAATATTTTCTGTATCAGCAGCAACTGTAGTCTTGCCTGTGGGCATGGCCAATGTATCTGTGCTGAAAACCGGGCTGCGTAAACTCTGGTATTTATCCTGGCACTCTGTGCTGTGTCTAGGGAGATATTTCATCAGTTCTCAGAACTTAATAACTCAGTGTGTCAAAATATGGGCTGTTCAATTACTGGAATTTCTTTACTCATTTCAGAAATCTCTCTGTTCCCTGTGCTGCTTCTTGCCACGCTTGTTCATTCTTATATTACGGAAGAAATTTGTTTACTGATGGGAGGGGAGGAGGAGGAGAGAGACTTCTATCCTCTTGTTACTTCCTGTGAAAAAACAAAGTGCCTCATACGGCTTGGTTCAATACCTGGATGTTCGGTGTTTGTCTCTGTGCCAGAGACAAACCTGCTTACTGTGGCAGTTTGCGTGAAGGTTCTGCAATGCCTGAAAGTGGAAGGGATGCAACCCAAAGAAAGCTGACCTGTCTTTGCTCTCTGAACCCTGTGCCAAGCCAAAGATGACTAATACCATTAAAATCAGCTGAGAGGACTGGCTCTTTCTGTCTCTGGAAAATAATTACTGAAACGGAAAACTACAGCAGCTCTTCAGGCTGTTGGTAAGGCAAACGAATCGTTGATAACAAAGGAATTCGTTGATAACAAAGGCGGGAATTGAGCATGTCTACTGAAACAAGGTGTGACTACAGCTGCTGTAAGCCTGCACTAAAATGAAGACGCTGGGCAGCGGGGCTCACAGGGAGAGGCTGCAGGATGTTCTGCAAGGTGGTGAACGCCTCCAGCTCCTGCTGACTTGCACTGAAGGGGCTGCTCAGGCTGAGGATCCTTGGATCTGCAAGGGAACAGAAGCAGCTGCCAAAGGGTGGACTGGAACCCATGCAGCATATTTCTAAATTGCTGAGGCTTGTCCCAGCACAAAATAGCATGAGCTTCCTTATCAAGACAGCTGGAGGATCCCAGCACTAGAATGGCTGCTAGCAGTTGCACAGCTATTGAATGTGGTCTCTATACGTATAGCCTTTTATCAAACTCCCTCTAACAATGATGGTGTTTGTGAGAGGTGTATGACTGGTGTATGCTTCTGTTCAGGTGTTCTGTGTACTACATTATGAACACCATGGATTCACTCTGAATACACATTGTTTGTGAGCTGCGTGCTTAATAGCTCCAAAGCTTCCTGGAGGCATCTGTCTTGCTCTGCAGGTGCTGTAGGGATGAGTTTTACATATGCAAAGGATGTGTTCAGGTGCCCTGGACACAGAAATACCTGATCAAAGCTGCTGCTGCATCTCCAGAAACCCACAAAAGTATACATGCTCTTCAGTTCTGCTTGAATAAAGTTTCCTGAAAGAAAGAAAGAGAGAGAGAGAGAGAGAAAGAAAGAAAGAAAGAAAAAGAAAGAAAGAAAGAATCTGGCTAGGTAATCCTGTATACTTGAAAGCTCTAGATAAAAGCATGGAATTTAGTAAGTTGCTTTGTTTTTCTGTATTTGTTTTGTTTTGGTTATCTTTTGTGGATTTCTTTGTTGGTTTTGTTGCTGTTTTGGTTTGATTTGGGTTGGGTTTTTTGCATCACTGCGCTTGTGCTGTGCGGTGTCCAGTTTGGGAATGAAGTGCAACATGAAGAATAATCCAAATGACAGACAATTTGGAGAAGCATGGAGGGGTGTCTGGAAGGATAAACTGGCATTATCCCCTGGGAAGTTTTCGCCAATGGTAATGGGCCTAAGCATTTTCACAATGAGAAAATTCACAGTGAGAAAAGACCTAGGTCTGTTTTACAGATTGATGGTTTGAGGGAGCTTAATTTTGTATGAACTGGCTTTTTTTTCCTGAGAATGAAAAAAGTTGGATAAGTTGGATATTCAAAAGCACAAGTCATTTCTGAAGGTGCAGGACCTAGTTATGCGTGGGTTACAAGTCAGACACAGCAAGTCTGATCAGGCAAACTTCCTCGAGGAAGGTCAGTTGCCATTCTTCTCTAAGAATAAAGCAGCTGGGACTATGGGGCTGTGGTGTACAACTGGAAAACCTAGATTTTTCTGCAAAATAGATTACGATGTGATAAAAAATACCCCATTAATCAAATCAAGGAAAACTCCAGCAAGGTTGCTATTCTTTTTATATTCCGATGTTGCAGTCTAGATCTATACCAATTATTGTCAAGGAGGTAGGGAACTCTGGCTTCAGAAGCAGGACTGGGAAGTTAGGGCAAATCTCATTGAAAAGCCTGCATGCATTGAACTGCTCAGTCATATGAAACATTGCAAATGCTATGGCTGATAGAGAAGTACATTTGACATGGCTGATAGAGAAGTATGCCTGAGAGAAGTCCATTTATCTCAGTTACTGCTGCAGCCCAGAAATACAAATGCTTCCTGTGCTGCAGTTGTTTTGACTCGGAATAATCATTTTCCCTTCCGTGCTCCCTCTTCCTTGGACTCCGATCACCTGTCAGCCAAGGTAGGCTGCTAGGCAGAGGCGAAGTGAGAATGGCTAGGTGCCCATCTTTGTAGGTGAAAGACTATTTTATTAAATCTTTCTGGACAGTGTGTTTCAATTTCTGTTGCTCTAGGGGATCTGGAATCTGAGCCAGTCAGTAAAACAGGCCTCCTGCTCTTAGAGATGCCAGAAGCGATCTGCCTGTCTGCTGAGTGGAAATGATACGATCGTGGCCAAGTTTTGTGTTCCAGGCTTCAGCCCACGCAATTAATTTTCCCATTGTGGTGGTGTTTAGAGACACAGCAATCCCACTGGGTGAGATGCTGTGTGGGTCATGTGAGACACCAAAAAAGCACACATTCTCAAAAGGCAAGACAGAAATACAAATTGTTTTTCTATGGATGAGTTTTCATGTAGTGACTTACTAATGCTTATATATAAAGCCTGCAGTACCTGGTTTACTATTTTACACATGAAATTATTTTCTCCTAATATCAGCTCCTGCTCATTGGATTGATGTGATGGTAAAACCATCTGCAACATTATTTGCAGGCAGTATAAAACAGAGCCCTTTCACAAGGTATTGTGGCAGTTATTGTCTTGCTCCTGCTTCAGCTGCCTCCCCCTACCCCCCCACCTCATCTCTTTATTTTTCCTGCTTACCCAGCAGGTTCTAAAACAGATTTGAAGCAAGGATGAAAGCAAACAGCCCTAAAAATGCTGACTTCTCCAAGTAGCGCACCCTGCCATTCAGGTACCCAGGGACAGAAGTACAACCAACATCTTCCTAATAGCAGGCTTTAATCTCATTCTAAAGGTAGACAGACGTAAAAGGGAGAATAATTTACAAACAGCAGTGCTAAAAATAAAATGCTTAGAAGAAAAAATACCTTATTTACCATAAAGTAGGCAACATACAGAACAAAGAGGAAAAAGGTGAAAACATGGTCCTTTTTCCCTTCCCTGAATATAATATTTTTAAAGCTTTGATAAACCAGCCTTGCATATTAACCTCTCAGCATGGGGACAAATGTAATATGCAACCAGCTTCTGCCTCCCTCTGTCAGAGAGGTTTTTTTTCCCCTTTGCTCGCAGGTAACAGCAGAGTAGCCCATCACCTCCCTGCTCCCTGGGGCTGTGCAGTCCCCACTGCAGACGGGGCCATCCCCTGTGTCATGGAGCAGAAAGGAGCTCTGCTAATTTACTCCACAGGAAAATCCTGCCAACTGCAGAAAAAAATCAAAGGATTGAACTTTACATTCATTTAATGTCCGCACTTCTTGTGCCTTTTAGACCAACGCTTTCCTTCTCCACAGCACGGATCTCCCAATTTCTGTAGTCATTTAATTTTAATTGAGGACTGGGGCTTCTGTACAGGTCATTGAATACTCTTCCATGAAAAGGAGCTTATCAAACCAAAACAGACCAATATGGTGAAGGTGTTTTTTTTTTTTTTCCCAGCTGGCTGAGGCACCAGGTAGTTCTGATTTTGCCTTTCCCCTGCAGGGTCAGGGCTGTCTGTGAATGACCATCTAAAAGGAGGACTCTAGTCTCACCTGCCTTTGATGTAAGCTTGTCTTTGGCACATCCTAACTAAATAGGATAAGAGAGCCTGTGTTCAACGTGTAACAGGTACAGATGAAAGCAAAAGATGAGCCCCTTAAAAAACAAACAAATAAAAAAAAACACCAAAACCTCTCCTCCTGCTTTGGAATTCAGTGTTATTCTGACTTTCACAGCTGCCTGAAGGACCAGAGCTTCTAACATCTCAGTTAGACAAGACACTAATAAAAGCTTATTCACCCAGTAGTGTTTCTTTAAACTGCGTTCATGTTTTCAACACAAAATCTTGGGGGTTTATACATTGCTACATCAGCATTCTTCCCTGTTTCACATCTGAGGAAACTGAGACACAGGAAAGGCAGATGGCAGATGTCTTATTCACGATCATGTAACGAGGGCTGAGCATGTCAAGAACAACAAGATGTCCTGATTTGGGGCCAATTGATGCAATCCTAAAGTCACCATATTTCCCTTAGCTGTGTCTCCTGGTATGGCAAGTCCAACCTGTATGACTGTAGGTAGAGTGTATGATTTATTCCCTTTCCATGGGGAAGATGAATCTGTGGAAGATCCTGTGGACCTCTGGTTGCTGGAGAGCACTTCTGTAAGAGTAAAGGCTTGTTTTGCTTCTTCCCATTTGTTTGACTGTGACCTGTGAGGGACATTGGTCTGGGGCACCTAAAGGAGAGAGAAGAGAGGATGTGATGCTGTGACACGTGGCTTAGAGTGCTATAAACCAGTCCTTGCTCTGGGCCTCTGGAAAAGGGAAGAGACTGTCAGAACTGGAGAGAGGGGTGGTGTGAGTGAGAAAAGAGGGGGCTGAAATGGTGGGAGAGAAAGAGAAGGGAAGAGGGCAAGGAAAATATGTGAGCACAGGAGGTTCAAAGACATTCTTTGGCTTCTTCTGCCTCCTGTGCCTGTGCTGGCTCAGCCAGTGCTGAGGCCATGAAGACCTCCCTTAATCTACATTTCCTTTTCCTCTTTCACTGGGAATGGAAGAGTCATATGTAAGTGACCCTGCTCTCCCCCTCTTTCCCTCTCCATTTCCTTTCCCAGCAACGTCTCTCTGGGAGACGCAGCCATCTGGCTGTTTATTGCAGCATGGGCTGAACTCTTAGATGTATCCTTTGGAATTTGGTCCTGGTTTTATGATTTCTCTATCATTCCTTTGCATTTTCTGTATGTCTCATTTGCTTCCCTTGAGCTACTGTTGCATTGGTGAACTCTGTCTCCTTGTATCCCATATACTTTCACGTTTCCTCCTCTCCCCAGAGCTTCTCAACATTCCTGTTTGGTTTCTGCTCCTTTTATTCCGTTTCTTTTCTCACGTTTCTCTGCTTCCTGTTAGCACAGGGAGCACCATCCCACTCTGAAACAGTTGACTGAGCACAGGCATCAGCCTCCCTCGTGCTATAATCCCATCCATCCTGGGTCAAGACACTGACCTCAGAGGCATTGCTGGAGGCGGAAAGGGAAGATGCAAACGATTCCAGAGGAAGTTCAGCCTTGAAGTTCAGCACTGGGATAATGAGCAAGAATCCTTAGCCTGTCTCCCTTTGTGCTATGAGTAAAACGCATAGCACAGTCTGCTTAACTCCTTCACTTCCAGGAGCAAGCAATAATGCTGGTAAAGAGATAGGGAAACAAAAACGATTGTCCTCCATGGAAGTCTATCTACTCTATACTTGTAAGAGGGCATGATGTCCCAAGAATAAAATGGTAAAGTAGAAATCTGTCCCGGATGCTCTGGAGTGTCATACTTCTTTTGTCATCTTAACCATAAAGCTGCTGCAAACATATTTCTTGATGGACTTCTCATGAAAGAATGGACTGATGCTGTGGAATGAAATCTTTGGTCGTGTGGTGGGGAGATAAGCTGGGAATATTATAGGGCCATCGTTCTATGCTCTTCGAGTAATTAAGACCTTTTTTTTATTATTTTATTTCATTCCGCCTGCTGTAACAGTGAACTTTCCACAGTCATTTGCTTGTGCTGGACATAATCGGGACAGGGCTGAAGATAAAGCTGATGCTCCCTATACCTTGACAAGTGTTACATGTGATGAGTAGCATGCACGGGTGGTGCGCTGGGATCTGTGCCGAGGAGGCTGAATGGCCACTGACAGCTTCACAGTGGCAAAGGATGCAGACCCAGAATAATTAAGCAACTGTGTCTCATTGCAGCTCATGACAGTTTCCAGATGCTGCTGTAAGTGATTCCAGATGTGTTCTTTAGAACCTCTGGTTGTTGAGAGCATCCGTGTAGTGGGAGGGTAGGGTGACATCCTCTTCCAGCGATGCATGTGCCATTACTGTCTATCTGCTTTAGACTCGTATGGTGGGCATGGAGACAGAAGCATGCAAAAGTCAAAGGGCATCAAAGGGCAAAGCCTTGTACACGTCCCTCCAGTAACCGTGTCCTTGCTAGAGCTCTCAGATGCACGCTGCTGTGCGGTTGACCAGGGCACAAAAGATTGTCTCTGTATATTGCCTTTCGAACCCTTTTCTTCCTTATACACAATTACTTTCAGGACCCGCTGAAAGAGGGGAGCAGGAGACATGCAGACCCAAAGACACGTTGTGATACCGTGTGTAACAGCACAGGGCAGGGAATTTCTCTTGGTTATTCTCATGCCTGGCCTGATACCTCCCTCTGCTGTTCCTTGCCTGTTTGGCACTCAGCCTCCAGCTCTCCTCAGCTCCTGCTGAATGTTTTATAGCTGAGCTCAGCCCCTTGCGTGGTGCGGGTGGCAACAGAGCAGAAGTGAGGCAGTGAGCTACAGCAGTAGGACTCCACCAGTACTGGAGAACAGGAGGGTGACTTCAAGTGGAGATGGTGGGCTTGTTGTCCTGTGTTAGCACTCAACAGGCAGAGGGGTTCAGCTCTGGGAACCCCACACTCAGGAGTGAGAATGTCTTTCTGTTACTGACTCCAGGCTCTTCTCTCATTTTCCCTATCTTTAGAATAACAGCACCTGTCAATCTGCCTCCCAAGGCTGGGTTTTAAGAGATTGATTTGCTAATCTTTGCATTTTTTATTTTTTATTGTATTTTTTGAATGATACTTCATGCAGTCAGTTCCAAAGTTATTAAAGGTCTTTTGTTGTCCTTCCCCGTATAAACACTTCTAGGCTGAGATTGGTTTATATCTCAGTGTTTTTAAAGTAACACATGTAATTGATGTAATTATGGGAGAAAACGGGAAGGAAGAAGACTAGCAGGAGAAATGTTATGTTCTTTCAAGTTCCTTCACCCTTCTGTCCAAACCACCTTGCATGAAACAGGCAGGCAGTTTTGCCAAGGTATGTGCACGCCTTCTGACTTCTGCATAGGAGCTGCTCGGGTAGGAGAGGTGTGATATGGGGGTGGGGGTGTCCCCAGAGAAACAGAATAATGCTAGATTGTTAAATCGTAGTGAAACTGTCAGTTTTTATTGCACAGTGATTCAGCATCCAACACAAGGGGTGCTCATCCCAGCTGGGTGCCATCCTATGAGAAGTAACTATTGCATTCCAAAATAAAAATAGCTACAATAATAATAACTGCGGAGTGGAAAAAGCAGGCAAATGAAGGGTGGAAGAGGCCACACAGTGATGGTTTTGCCCATTATGGTACAGATTTTCAGCTTGAATTCTTCAGCGAAACTCAAGGACGTTTTGCTCTTTTATTTTCTCAGTTTTCCTTGGCTCGAGGTGATGCTCTTGACTCATCCTGCAGCAGGGAGGGTTGTGCTCGTGTGCTGGCTCTGAGGCTCTGCTCTGGAGCATTGCCATCTGGTGGCCGTCCCTTGGAAAGGCAGGGCGAGGGTGGGTGTGTCGCTGGCATTTCCCAGCCAAAGTTTTAGTTTCTTTACCCGAAGTGCCGCTTGGCTCCGCCGTGGTCCCTCCGGTACGAGCGCTGGTGTGCGCACCCCGAGGGACAGAGGCATCTGAGTACACCCAGAGATGGGTGTACTTCTTGAGAGATGAGTAATCCTGCTCTCTGTAAGAGTTTGCAATATTAAAACTTTTTTAATCAACACTCTCATAAATGCACAGAACACTAAATACCTAAAAAGCAAAATAATTGCTAAAACAATAGATTTAAATGATAAATAAAATAAATAATAATGATAAACTTAAATCGTAAATATATTAATAGTAATTAATAAAATTGTAGCATTAGAAATCAAATGCCAAACAGTCGTAATCAGCACTTAGAAGCTAAAGCTGAATGCATTCAAATTAGACATTAAACTTTTATTTTGTAGTGGCACACTGTTTCATGATGCCGTCAAATGAAGGCTCTACGGATGCTTTTCTGAAGATGATGTTTCACCCCCACATGAATAACCAGAGCAGTTCAAGGACACCTGGGTTGAACCACCTGGATGGCTTTATGGTACGTGCTTTAACTCCGTGAATGTATTGCTATTGCTTGGTAGGGAGGGTGACCTGAACAACGAGAAGAGAAGGTTGGGCTGGGCTTCAGAATACTTGGGTTATGCTTTTGTCCATGGAAGAAAGCGGACAGCAATTTTTTAAGATGAGACTGGATAGCCCTGTCTATATACATTTGTTTGGAAACATAGTTATACTGGTGCAACCTGACAGTGCAATAGCTGTTAAGATAAAGGCAGCTATGATGGTTTAGTTTTTATACTGCGACAAACTGACTTGGTCCACACAAAGAGTAAATCAGATTGTGCCCAGCCACAATTTTACGATGGTTTGGGGAAAATTGTACTTTGACTTAAAGCTGAAAACTGTGCATGGACTGAGTTAGAGTGAAGACTTCTAGGTTCTCTTTCTGGGACACATCTGGGTGTGATTCATGAGCTCATGTCTGCCTATTCCTCTATCCAGGAATATGGATATGCAGGATATTCCTGATCTGCAGGAGCTGAATACAAGGCTGGTAGTGACTTCAACAGGGACAGAAGAAAAGAAAGAACTAAAATTAGGCAAGATATTTTCTATAACAAGCATGGAACACTCATCCCAGGCTCATTTCCTAGCCTTCTGTTCCCCTATTGTATATGGCAGGCATCAAAGCCTGTATCTAACACAGCACTACCGTGAGCCTATTGCACCTTCTGAGTTTTAATAACTTCTTTGAGCAGAAGGATACAGACATTGGCTATAATTTTATTTGGTCCAGCTGGTGAACCTGTCCTTGGCTTGTCAGGAGACAAGGAAAAAAGCCCTATTTAGCTGCATGGAGACCCTGCAGGGAAGGACTATGACACAAGACATCTGGTTGCATTTGGACTGTTGCCCTGAAAATCTTTTTCATTTCCCTGGACAACCTCATTCCTCATCTTCGCCTCTAATTCCCCACATGTAAAGAGAGTTGTGTGAGCTGTGGATGCTGTGAGAGTGAATGCACAAGTACTTGCAGGGCACCCAAATTCTGTGGTAATATGCTCAAAGAAAAGCCAACCAATAAAAAAAGTGATGAATAACACAGGCCAACATAAACGATTTGTTGGAAGTGGTACAACACAGTTTTAATGACTCATGGTCTCGTGCAGTGTAAAATAACACCATAGTTTCTGATAGAACAATAGTTTTATATTGCATCATGCATCGAGTGCTCACAGACTTAGGCACAAGAAAGACAGTTTTATGTTTTGTACATGTATGCTTTGCAGCCTTCTGCCCCTTTGCTTCATAAAGATTTAAGGGGGGTTATTCCAACTTTGCAGCAAAGCCAGTGTTTCTTCCTGAAGATTAGTAATTAGATCCTGTGGCAGCACTTAGATATTTTGATGATTGGTCCTTTAAAAGCATCTTAGATTAGACAGTCAGATAGGAATGCATGATAATAAACCGAGCAGACAGGGCCATGTGCTGAGTTACTCGTTATCACTTCAATCCATGCTGAGTTGTGTGAACATGCCGACAATAAAAAGGGAAAAAAGTAAAGTGGGCTTCTTAAAAATAATCCTATTTTTTGCTCTCCATAATTGATTATATACATATGTCACTGTAGAACAATTCAGAAAAAAAAGGACAAGGAATATATCATTTTATCCTTGCTTGTCTTTTTTCTGACTTCCTTAAAAAAGACAACTTTGAATAGGTACAACAATGCTCTGAAAGTCTAAATTGCATCCTATTGAAAATTTTGTTATTAATGGACCCTGCGTGAAATACCAGCTCTGAAAGTATTGAGTCAGGCTGTGTTTCAGCTGACTTCAACTGGAGCTCTGCTGCCTCCAAACACAGGATTGGGCATTTATAGAGGGGAACCTGATCCCAGAAAGGCACTGCGGGATGCCATTCACAGTTATGATTAGAAATGTCCCAGGAATGCGTGGGGAAGGATGAGTGTACAGTCTGCCTTAGATAGTGCCAGCATGGTCTCTAGCTCTCTCAGAAGTGGCCAGATGGTATTGTCTTTTTTTCCCAGTGATTTTGATTCGATAAGGTCGTCTTTTCCATGTGCTCAATGGTAACAGCTCATTCACTCAGTTTGGCTGCAGAGGACCTGCGAGAGGGGGAATGTCTGGCTTGAATCTTTTCTGTGGGATTCTTTCAGGATTTACTGCCAACACCATTCCCCAGTGCTGGCATGCAACAGCCCAGCACAGCGCTCCAGCAAGCAGGGAACAATATGCAGACACCACCCTGTAACTTTGTGCCTGATGTCCAAATTCCCACTCCCATCTTTTCCAGGCTCTGCAACTGGCCTCTGGCAACTAAAGAACCTCTACAAGAGGCTTGGTGCAGCAACTCTGAAGCTTTGAGATCATGGTACAAAGACCTAACACCACTGCAGGACTAATAAAATCATTACTAGGGTTAAGCTAGCCAACAAGTTACTGGCTGAGTTTAATTCCTTCAGCTATTTGTTGGTTATCTGCGGATGGGCTTTGAATTTTTTTCCCTGGCGTGCAGAGTTTCTGATTTGTCTGATATGCTTAGCTTTGAGCTTTCTTCACATGGAGTCCTATCCTAACCCAGCCATGGATTAACTGAATAAATCAGGCTATTTTCAAAAAGGACTTTCAACAGCTGCAAATTTTGCCAGGAGAGGGAGCTGTAGCTCCATGTGCCAACAGCTGCTGAAGCACAACTGGCAGACTACTTCCTACAAGCTTTGGGTTCAGTTAGTCCTTTGCCTCTCTCTCGAGGCAGCTGCTTGGAAGAACCCTTGGTAACATTCAGGGTGGATTAATTATTCTATTCGGTCATTTTTTTTGCCAAAACCCAATGATCTAAAAGTCACATCAAGTCTGAAAAGACTTCAAGTACTCATTTAAAATCAAAAACGTTTTATTATTGCAGATAGTGCTTGACAGAAGCATCTTGTACTTCTTTGATCAGTCTTTTGGTGGTTTGATTTCTCAGCAGCCAGGTCAGAGTTTATCTGTCAGATGTGTTTGTATTTCTAGTAACAACTCAGGAAGCTGGTGCTTTAAGAACAGAGTCAGCGCTAGAAGTCTTACAATGAATTATTGAGCCAGTGTGTATTGAGCCAACGGTGCTGAGGTCAGAAGAAGCTACTGAGTGAGGTTCTCTAGATGGTTTTCTCAGGTAATCCTGATCTGAAAACACACTTGCAGAGTCAGAAGTCACACTGCTTCTCATTCCTAGGATTCACTTGATAAGTCCTGTATCAAATCAATATATAGTGTATTAATTTTGAAGGAAGGGGTAGACATAACAGCCCACAGGAACAAAGAAGATTTTCCTGACCAGAGGACAGGAGAGGTCTGGAGTCAGGGCAGGGGAACATAGAATTAAGGTCAAGAAAATATGCAAGCCAGGCAAAGCCAGGCAGAACCTTGTAGCTTAAGCTTGAAGGGTTAGAAATCTGGTACAAATAAATTGGCATGGACTCTTCAGGCAAAAGGAAGAATTGCATGCAGTGGGAAGTGAGACCCTCACTAGGAATTTGAGGCCCTGAGGCCTCTGAACACTCCACGTGCAAGGTTGCTTTTTTCAGCTGTACACGTAGTGCTCCAAAGAGCCATCTAAGGAGAGAACAGCAACAAGAAAGGTAGGGGTGTGTTGCAGCTTTCTGAGGGTCACAGGGCTGGCAAGTGGCAGAGGCAGGAATTGCACCCGTTTCCTGAAAGAGTTTGAAGACAGCACTGTGCCTTCCTAGGGCACAGCAGTGATCGTTTATTAATTGTTCAGTTTAGCAACAGACCCATTATCTGTCTTTCCTGCTTTCAACTTCTCCACACCCTCTATCCACCCAGGATCTCGAACTGCAACAAATTCTCTGCGTTGTTGGAGAATAAAAGTCTTCAGAGAGACTCACAGCCTTAAATGTAATGGAAACATTTGCTAATGAATGAGCCCTCATTATATGTTACAAGGAAACGCTTAATTGACAGTGGCCACCGGATAACAGGGTTTAATTAATAAATCTAGGTGGCGTCGTGTACACCACAGGAAGGGATTACAGGGGTTAATGTGTCTGTCTGTCGGACTTTTATGGAAGAGTCATGTTGCCTGTCTTTTAACATGAATAACCCGCGTGTCTGCGACCCAGCACTTCCAAAAGGGAGGGTCAATCAGTTACGGGAACACAGCAGCCCAGTCTGAATGTTTGAACATGGGTTGGATGGCACCCGAGGCTGAAGCAGACCTGAGTTAGATTTGTTTTTTCAGCTCTTTAGCCAGCATCTGGGTTTCTATGGTGCTATCTATTCTAACCACACACACCACCCAGTGTTTGACAAAATTGTCTCAAACTTAGCATTTTAGTGCCTCAGACAGACTGCCAGCACCCACCACAACAATACGAGCAGCTTTAGGAGCAGGATATGCAGAGCAGGGATTCTCAATGGATGGATATTAGTACCTTCATTGATAAGTTAGGGAAGTTGTGTTGACCTGCCTCTCCTAATAGAGTGACTCCATTTTCGATGGGAAGCAAGACTCTGAATATCCCATTGGAGTCTGTCAAAGACAGATTGCTATGATTCTGACCAGCAAGCTGGTCTCCATGTTTGCAGTGTAGTGTGAAAAGGTCAGAAAGAGTCCAGGACTTCTAAACAGTCTGTCCTCTGATAACATTATCATCCTCTTTTATCTGCATGTATTTAGGATAGTTACAAGTTCTCATTTTAGGGCTGAGATCATTTGTTTGTTTGTAAATTGTAATGGGCAAAATTCACAAATACCACCCGCCCAGGAGCACTCCATCTTCATCCACTCTGCAGATTGCTTGAGAGCTAGTCACCAAGTCCTCAAAAATCAATGCAGAGGAGACAGAAAGCAACAGCTGACAACACGTACCTTTGCCCAAGAGACCTATATCTCCTTATATAAGTTGGCTAAGCCCTGTGGAAGCAAACTTAACCAGCCCAATTTATACCAGCCCACGATCCGGACTCTGTGTCTGTTATTACTTGTGTAGCAAGTGACAACGGGGCACTAGATGAACAAACCTACCCTCAGCTTGAAGTAGTGCCTCCATCTCTCTTGAAGAGAGCCCTTCGGAATGTGGGAGAGATGTTTGTACTCAGACATGGGAGCATTGTGTAGCAATGTAGCCATACCAGTTCTGCTTAGAAAGGAACAGAAAACCATTTATACTGATCTTCAACTCCCCCAACAATCATTTGTGGCTTACCACTACATCTTAAGTCCCCATCCTTTCACCTGACTGAGGCTATCATTGGCATGCTGTAACTGCATATACAAAAAAAACACACCAGGAGTTTAAAGGGGAACTTTTCACAAGGATTCTGCTCTAAGCTCAGAGCAGGTCTCGTTAAGGAATTATCTCAATTCAGCCAAGAGACAATGGAGATCTAATTAGCTGTAATTAATCTCAAGCTTTACCTCATCTGGATTACAAGACAGATTTTTATCTAGTATCAGGCAGTTTAGTCCCATTGCAGGCAAGGGAACAGGATTAATCAATGTTAAACTTTAAACTGGATCCTGTTCACAATCCTAGTATTCTGGAAGACCACGGGAGTTTTTCTGCTCTTGTCTTCAGAAAGATAGCAGCTAAGGCCAAGTGTTAAGTGGAAGGCTGTCTACCTTTGTAGTGCGGTAGTATGTCAGACATAGCATTGATTTGGCCAATGCAGGTCAGAGCAGCAACACAAAAGGGAAGGCACGTGCCAGGCACTGGCGGTAGCTCTCTGCCTCCTGGCGTGTCTTCCCCAGCCAGTTCCCCCCAAGAAGTATCATTCAAAACTCCTCTCCATCCTGCTAAGAGCTCTATTTACTTCTCAGCTCTCATACCTCCTTTCACGTTTCCAATGCCTACATGATTTCAGATTCCCCATCTTGCTTTCTGCTAAGGCATTCACAAGCTGCTCCAGTCATAGGCAAAGCTAAGACAGGAGACTGTCACGCTGGAATGGACTGAGAGCAGCTGTAAGCTAGGTGATGCACACGAAGTTGATCATCTACTTTTCTCTACTCAGATCAGCTCTGCTTATTGTCATCTAGAGCAGAGCAAAGTTTGGAATTAGTTTCATATTAAAAGTAATTCACATTAACTAATTCACATTAAATATGAAACTGCTCAGGCAGAAGTGCCTGCAGGCTGGCTATTGCCCTCTATTGTCAGCTCATTTGCACTCCAACTGCTCACTGAATCTGCCCCCCCCCCCCTTTTTTTTCTTTAAAAAAAAGAATCGAGGCAGAAATTCTGTATGTTTCCTTTATATGCTATTTCTTATTCTGTTGTATAGAAGAAAGTACATTCCATCATTCCATCATTCTCGGAACAGACTTGTCTCACTGTAAAAGAAGAAGCTGAAGTAGGCTGTTTCACTGGTTTCACTAACAGGCTATGAAATGGTAGAAATAAGTTGAAAATGTCACTGTTAGAAGCTCTGATATATTATTTTCTAGCTGCAGCTGAATCATTTCTTTCTGCTGAGTCCATAGAAAACATTCTATAAAATTTGACTCTTCTTTCATGTCATTACACATACCCAGTTTAACATTTCTGTTTTTGTAAGTTCATAGGATAATAGAAATCTATTATTCTTCCCTAAATCTGGGAGCCGCGACTTGGGCAAATAACTATTTCCTTCAACAGAAAAAAAAAAAAAAAAAAAAGAATAGGATGTAGAGAAAAAAAACTAGGGACTATCAGAGTACTTCCTGGCACCATGTTATATCTAGTCAAGAGCTTTCTTATTGACAACAAGGATCCATAGCTGATGAAAGCAAGACTTCATATGAAGTAGTAACACTGCAGAAACCAAGTCTTAAAATACTTTTTTCCAATGCTAGAAGATATAACATTTATTTGAAGTCTAGAATTAAAAAAGGAAGACTTTGTATAAGAAAGCATGATGTAAAACAGAATGTCCTTACCGTAAGATCTCAGACCTTTTTTCTTTATAGTGTTCTTTTAGTCTAGTATTATGCAAACGTAGTCTATATATATTCTTTTCATATTGACTTACTTATTTCAGTAAACAAAACACTTTGCTTTTAAATTCTAAAACCAATATTGAGCTGTTACTACAACGTAACCAATAACCTCTCCCCTTAGTATAATGCAGAAGGCACTTAGCACAGTGACCCCTGATTAGTGCTTTCACATGGGAATGTAGGGGAGTGGGCACACTGCCTTTCTTATAAAAGTGGGAAGATAAGGTTATCTTTTTTTTTTTTTCTATTTCTTTTTGTTTGTTTGTAGACAGCATTTTTTTCCTTCTTTTTCTTTAAGGGGAGGATTTTTTTAAGCTAACAGGTAAGTGAAAAAGAAAAGAAATAGTTGCTGATAGATGGTACGCTGGAAGGTTTTTTCCTAAGGAAGAATGATGCTGCCCCAACTCTGGCAAGATAACAACAAAAACCTAGTATGAAATTAGAAAATAAGATGGAGCCAGGCTATGAAGAATTTTAAATGTAAAGCTTTAGTGTAACAAGCAGAAATGCCTATGGGATAGGAAGAAATGTTAACAGCAGGTTGATAGCTATGGACAATGAGAACACAGATAAGAAGGAATAAGTCTCAAGGCAGAGTCTAGAGAGCTTCTTTCTGTATTAAAGAATTTCTTCAATTGCTGTTGTTGCTGTCTACAGCAAGCTTGAGAGTGAAATTTTACCTACCTTAGGATATTTTTGTAATAGGTGGAAGGGGAATGAGAACAGTCCTGGCTTGCACACAAGATCTGCGCAATCTGAGCAAAACCCTGAAAGAAAGACACTGCATGACGGTGAGTTAGCAGCTACTATCAGGCTTCAGCCTCCCAAAAGGAGACAAGTCCTCAGCAGTAGCCACCACATGAAGATACTGAGGCCTACCGGAATGCCACTGGGAAGACTGTCAAGAGCACTTTTGAGAGACCTGGGCATGGGAGTGTGTAGAGGGGAGAGGAATGACAGCTCAGTGCTGCTCATAAAGCTGAGGTTATGGCTGGGGAGAAAAACGGGAAATCTAAACTTGGAGATTCCCTCTTAAATGCAATGGGATTGGAAATATGACCTAGCTGTTTGATGTCTTACTCCCCCAGTTACACTGATAACACAGTAAAAGCTCTGTGGCTTAACCAATGGCACCAGGGTCTTAACAACTATGTGTATTTTAATGTCCTAATTATACTGAACAGCAATTGAATTATAGTTGATTTCTCACTGTTCCTCACGGGTACTAGCTGCTTTATCTGAACCCCAGGCTGTGGGCAGGGCTTGTCCCCATGAGGCACATCCAAGAAGCTCCATCTGAAAACATGCTGTGGCAAACAGAAGGGGAGTGAGGCAGAGCCCATGACTGCGGAGGAGAGTGGTGGCACCACCTGATGGATTGCACATTCCTGCAAGTGCCTCAGCTGCTGTTGAGCAATCCTCAGTGTGACAAACTTGCTCCCAGAACTGCACTGGTGCAGACAAGTTATTCTTCAGGGCCAAATGTCTTAGGAACGGTCTCTGAAGGATTCAGAGTTAAGTAGGCTTGAATGAGCTGGGGCTGATGAATCTGAGCATGCAGGCAGCCCAGTTCTCTGTGCTGAATCCCCTAAATGCAATGCTCCTGAGCCCTTGGAGGTGTGTGCTGGTTCCCAGCTAATGTTAAAATAGCCAGCTGCTACAAGCCGGCCAATGAATCCTTCTGGGGATGGCATTGTCCTTAAACTATGTCTATGGTCCTGATTCCCGACCTGTTCCCCAGGCAGGAGCCTTAAGCAGACTTTGGGGTAAGTCCAGAAAGGACTGAGAATCAAAAGTAGCCAAATTAGGCACTTATAACTGGAGGGAACATTGAAGGAATTGCCTCTGTTTCAAGCACCAGCCCTTGTCTTTGCTGGCCTTCCATGCATACAGCAAGCCATTTCCCTGCGAGCAGGCTACCTCAGGAGGGTAAATTTGGCCAGGACCTCTGAAAAGGGTTTTTACTGTAGGTGAGGTTTTGCTCTTTCCTTGTTTAGAAGGAATAAATCTATAGGCATAGTCAGTTCTTGCTCCTTGAGGATCCTACCTTCACTTAGTGATAGGCAATGAAAGTCCCAGCCTTACCTGTGAACCCTGAGGACCCAGCAGTGGTACAGTAAATACTGGTATCCACTGCTATTTCTTGGGTCCCAGAGCCCTTGTGCCTTCTTGTTTGCCCTTGTATTAACAGAGTGCAAGTTTCTATGTCAGTGGATTGCAACAGCATGCTGCCTGGGTAAGTGAAGAGGGAGACCTAGGCTTTTGTACAGCCGGGCTCCATGCAGACAGCTCCTGGCTCTGCAGCCTGCTTGGGAGGGGAAGCCTGAGCCGTCTGGGTAGGACACACAGCACCTGGGTGCTCTCTGGGGGTGGTGGCCCTGGTTGCTTTTGAATGGCTGTGCTGAGATCCATCTGCAGTTTGGGTTTGGGGTCCCACAGAGCCCAGAATGAAGAAGGCTGTCTAGAAACCATTTATAAAGATCAGCACTCGATGGCATCAATAACTCCCTCTGGGCTTCTTGCAGGCTGAGATAGTGGCAAATTGTCAAAATTACTTAACGTCCTGGAACACCACCCATTCCAGTATGAATAGGCTTCTTGTGTACAATCCACATGATCGTAGTGTTTTTCTGGTGTCTCTATGGTGACTGGAGACACACTTCTGGTCTATTGGTTTGAGATCTCTTTTTCTTCTCCGCTTTCAGGTAAATTGTCTTGTAGGAAAAAGAAAGAAAACAAGCAGATATAATCCTCGCAAATAATGAATAAAGCATCAGTCACAGAATGCCAAAACATCCTGGTCCCTTTTATAGAAGGAGTGGGAAATATTTTGATTTTTGAACATACTACCATCCAGCTTGGCAGAGATTTAGCAAGGCTTGTGCAAAAATAATTGGCCTTAGGCAAAGCTGGATGAAGCATTGAGCATTCAGATGTGGATCCTCACCCAAATTAGGCTGGAGTATGGATTAAAGAGTGAAGCAGTGTTAAATTTGGGAAGCCTACCATGCCAAAAACTAGGGGAGCGTTTTAAAGACGTTCCAGTCCCAAACACTGACACTCTCATGAGATCAGATGCTTCCCCTTACTGTTGGCTCTGATTCCTGCAAAAAAGTGGTTTAAATGAAATTTTTGTTACCTTGGCCACATTAAAATAGATGTCTTGGTTTTCACTGGCATCCTGGAAAGGACAGCAATGTAGGTAGGGTGATGAAGAGATGGATATGCAGAGTAGAGTTCTCTAGAGAAATGTATGCATGGGGAAGCCACTATTGTCCCACTAATATCTGATGAATACTACGGGGTACCAGGCACACGTGTCTTGCCCAAACCACATGCTTAAATATTGTTTAGGACAGTAGCAGGAATGGTTGCCCTGTGTGATATTCTCCAGGATTTTTTCCTTCCTCAGCAGCGGGGGCCGTGTCCATGACCAGTATGATCTGCTACCTCTGCTCCACAGTGAGTCCCATAAGTGTTTTACTGCTCAGGGTGGCACAGAAGGCTCCTTTACATTCCTGATTGCCGCTCCCAAACTCCTCGGCTCTAGTTTACAAGTCCGGATTCTAGCCTCTTAGCTATAACATGAAAAAACAAATCCCCACTTGCTGAAAGATGGCATATGTTTCTTGGCATCAGCACAGGTGTATGTGGTACCTATACAACACCCAGAAAACAGAGCCACCCCGTAAACATCTCTCTAAATGCCTTCAGTTCTGTCAGTGAGTCTGTTTCAGGGTTCATAATGATTTATTCTACCCAGTTTGGCATGCTCTTTGGTGCCCTGAATAACGGCAAGGCAATGTCCCTGGTGAGCTCATGGAAACCACTCTAACCACCAATGGCAGAACCTGGTTTGATTTTTGGTAGCAATAGGACCTAGGAAAAGAAAAGCTGTTCAGGTGGTGTGTGTCCCTGCAAAGAGGTAACTGGGGAATGCAATGCATTCTCACATCCTTCAGTGTTGTTTTTGGGGAAAAAAATGAGGTCACAGGAGGAAAATATTGGGATTTAGACTGTTCTTGACCTGGAGAACATATGGTGTTGATTGAGAAGGTCTGGCTGCTGTCCTGGGGGTTGAAAGAGGAAGCCTCTGCCTCAGTTTCTCTGCATGTAGATCTGAGACCACATCCATATCTCCTTTCTAAGGAGCTGCACAATCTGCGATGAGTTCCTTCCAGCTTGTGCATTCTGTGCCTGCTACCAACAGCTATTAACTGTATTAGTGCTTTAAAGCCCAAATCTTAACTGACTGGGGGACTAGTCACTGTCTTCACTCACATGAGAAAAGTACCATTATACTTGATTTCTAGATGGTTAAAAGTTGGCTCTAAGCAAGGGAGATTAGGCAGAGCGAGATATGAAATGGAGGAGACCCAGTTGATGGTTCAGCTATCAGTGTAATTTTACTGAAGAAAGTAACTCAAACCTCGGTTTATTCTGACCAAGTCAAGGACTACGTTGTGGTGGTGTTGCCATAAGCCAAGGTCTGTCACGTAAGGAACAAAACTTGCTAGTGAAGCCAGAGCTGGTTTGGACCACACAAACACTGCGGCATCACAGCAAGGCAGGGGGACTAGGAGGAGAGTCGGCCTGGCTCTGAGTGTGGTCTGTTGACACTCAAAAAGACACTCAGAGAGGCTGCAGACAGATTTAGAGGTGACAGGCAAAGTAATTGTGAGGATTTGGGACTGGCTCCATAGCAGGAAAAAAAAATAATAATTCAATGAAACCGCTGGACTTGGAGCAATCCTAGTCTGCAGTCACTGAGGCCAGGAGTGAAATTTGCTTGTAAAGATAAGCTGGAAGCAACAGCCTCCCTGAAGCCAATGGAGCGCGTGAGCATATGCAATTACCTCTCCGCTTTGCAATTTCTATTACATCGCACACTTCGGTGCCCAGCTGTATCATCTTGCCATCTGCAAAGGGGCCAAGGTAAAGTTCAGAGTCAACAAACACTTCGGTTTCTCTTCCACCCTCCAATATGCTCCTGCTTTTACAGAGGCCTTCCAGGAGGGGGGGAGAGACCCTGCTTTGTAAACCTATGTGGGTTTACATAATTGTGTGCATGTGGGGAGGTTTTACACCCTCCTGGTTTTAAAAAGTTTTCTTGGTGATTCCATATTCTCTGGCATCGGGCAGATATTAGACACCCTCTTTACTTGTGTTGGGTTGATGCTGAGATCTTCCATGCACTGAGGCGCTTTGTGCTGAGAGGACAAAGCCTCTGGACACACAGTGGAATTGGCCCAAGTGTTCCTACCTCTTCCTACACATCAAATTTCGCCATTCTGGATCAGGTATCAAGTCCGACACCATGCAGGACAAAGGCATACACTTAAGATCAGAGTGCTGGTATTTAACAGGATTGGATATGTCTGTATGTGTCTGTATTTTCAAAGGTGGTTCAAAGGATTTCACTGGAAAAAAGAATTTTCTAACAATCAAACATGGCAAGGTCAGGGGCTTGAGAAAATAATCTTTGCCCTTTAGACAGGGAAAATAAATTTGGAACAAGAAAAAACATACTTTAAGGCTTTGACACTTTACTGACAGAAAGGACAGGAAAAAAAAAAGTTGTTTTTTTTCGTTTTAAATTCTTCTTTAAATGGGAAAACTTGTGAACTGAAAATCCATCAGAGAGAATTCCTTTCCTTATACAAATGACCCCAGTGTGCCAGGCAATGTACAAACAGACAGAAATCACAACTGGCTAACTCCACCCTGAGCAGAGCCAGGGGCTTGAGTACTACCTAAATAACAAACATAGTAGTACTGCAGTGGCTTAGTTCCTGTAGCCTTAACCACGTCCTCTGACGATGTTTGTGCTGGGACAAAACAAGCCCACCCTACAGAGCCTCATCATTTTCCCGAGGTGCACGGCACCAGTGGGGTTTCAGCACTGCACGGCAAGTGCCTGGTAGCACCAGGGCTGGGATTAAAACACATGTCTCCAGAAACCCTGGTTCGGAAGGTCTCCTGCCATAACAGATAAGGCGATGGGCCTCCTGGAGGTTCTACTTTCAGTTCTCTGCCAGAGGGCCGAACACCCTGCCCGGCGTCATGCCTGACCCGCCGCTGGCTGACAAGCTCGGGGCAGCGCTGTTTTCCTCCTCAGTTCTGGTACTGGCTTTACACACAAAGAACTGCTTCACTCAGTGACTTGCAGGATCGCTTGCCTTGGATTAACTCCCCCTTCCCTCTTGGAAAAGGGCATGTGCAGCAATCCCCAAAACACGCTCTCACGCTGCCATTTGTGGAGTGCAGGTGCTGGGCTCATGCACACAAACTACGTCGTCGTCTGCCCTCCAAACCTTTCCTAACATGCCTTTCACTTTCTACCCTCCCGTACGGCCCCATTTCTCAACTGCTAGAGAAACCTTAGGGAGAAGTACTTATCAGCAAGGCTGTCCTACATGGGAAGAGTACTGGGGGCTCCAACAGCTGCTCGGGGTTTGAGTCCCCTTGGCAGATGTTTGCTATTCCAGCCACTTCATTAATGTTGGAAACAAAACCCCTGATTATTCCTGACCAAAGCACCCCCTTTTTGATTGACAGCCAGTGTGTGTTTCATATGATATAACCCGCAGTATTGCTCTGGCCACTTTTTTAAAAAATATAAAATAAAAAAAAAACTCATTAATAAAAGTAAGAAAGATACTGGAGACGTATCAGGGTGTGCTAATCCCACCTGCCAGTCCCTCTCCCTGGGCTCCAGCGAGGGCAGCGGTGTTTCTAGAGCCCAGGCAGAGGTGCCAGCCCCACGTCCCTGGGTGCCCAGCCTTTCAGACGGGAGGAAGAAATGAGCTTTAAAAGACAAGCAGAGACCCTTGTCGTGTGGTCAGTTGTGCGTAAGTGACTTAGGCGAGCCGATGGTTTCTTCCCCATTTCATTTCTGGGCTGGATTGAGTTGGGCTCATGGAAGACTCTTCGATTTGCAGCACTTGTATTCTGCTCTCAGCTTAGGAAACTTTTCTCTGCTGGGTTTTGTCAGGTTTTGTGAAACCAGTAAATGAGCAGTGAATTTGGAGGGGGGGAAAGGGGCTGCAGCTACTGCCCGCAGGCACCGAGGAAGCACAGTGGAGCAAAATGCTGTTTGCTGCTGTATTTGGCTGGTTTGGGATTTAAATCACTTGCTTGGTTTGGATATTTTTTCAGAAATATTCTTTGCAATAATTATTAGCAAGCAATGGTTGCTTAAGTTAATGTTATTGGTAATTATTTTGTTTCCTTGAAAAAATAACTGTCTGAGGAAGTGGAAAAGACAGTGTGCTCCTAAAATCTGTTTTATGTTTGAATTAAGCGAGGGTTCATAAAACTACATTCATAATGTAGTCAGCAAATCTCTTTAAATATTTGTAGTTTGTTTAGGAATTAAAGCAACAGTTTAAGTAATTTTAAAATAGTTATATCATCGGGGGAGAGACTTGAACTTGAACTCCTTGGTTGTTGCTATCATTCTTGTTAAATTCCTGTTAGAAAGAATGTCTTCGTTTCTCAAAATAAAAAATAAGTTTCCAAACAATTTATTTTAAACGAGAGTGCTCTTCTAATGGTTTAATAAGCAAAATGTTTTATCCTTTTTTTAATATAATTTGCTGTGCTGTGATTTTTTAAAACCACGTAATGAGTTTTTAAGAAAAAAGTTCAGAGGATATGTCAGAAGTATTGTATTTCCTTGTGTCTGTCTTCCAGTGTTGACAGCGCTCAGACAATGCGAGTGTCTATTTTTGTTTTTGGGGCTCTCCAAATCCACAAGTATCTATGAAGTTTAAAGCCAAATGATACTTGTAATGAAAAGAAAACACTGTTTGTGAAAACAAAAAAAGAGGCAGCTTATAGATTTTTTTTTAAATATAGATAAGCAAAAAAAGAAAAGTTGCTCAAATTATACATGAGAGTGCGAGATGATTTTCTTCCATGAAAGCAGATTCAGTTTTCTAACATCTCAGTGTGAGTTTGCTGCTCACCGAAGCACAGAAACTAACTTGGGGCTGCTAGCGTTTTGTGGCTTGTATTGAAATCCCTGCGTGAAGCCTACAAGCAATGTTTTGGGGGTGGCACGTCTCCATAAGGAGCCTCTTTACCTGCTTAACATTTGCGGCCACGTGTAATTGCGGCCAGGTCCTCCCGATCCGCCCTTCCCCGAGCAAGGTGCCCGGCGGGCCGGGGCTAAACCCGGAGGGATGCGGGGGGGGCCCGGGGCTGCGACCCCCGCCTGGGCGAATCCTCCCGGCCCGCCGGGGACCTGCAGCGGGCAACCCACAGGGAGAAAGAAAAAATAAAATAAAATAAAATAAAATAAAATAAAATAAAATATAATAAATAAAATAAATAGACGGGGCTCAGCCGGCAAGGGAAAGACGGCCTTGGTGGAGCGGGGAAACCTCGGAGCGCCGTGCCCCAGGGTCAGTCCTCAGCAGGAGAGGTGCCGGAGCTCGTTTTTGCAGAAATCCCGCTGAGATCAGCGGCGGTCTGCCTGTAAATCACCCCCGGGCTGCCAGAGCGGCCCCGGGACTGAAAACGCCGCTCCGGAGCAGGCAGCGTTTGCTGCAGCGAGGCACCTACGGATCGTAGGGGTTTTGGATTTTGTCTTTTTTTTATTATTATTATTTCCTTTTTTTTTTTTTTTTTTTTTTTTTTTTTTTCCCTTGCAGCTTCGGTGCCGCCGGGGAAGGCTCCGGGCTCGGAAGTGGCCGCGGCCGCCGGCCCTGAGCTTTAGGGTCCGCGCATCCCGGGGGCTGAGCTCCCCCCACCCTGGTGCCCGCACTTTTCCTTTCGTTAAATAATCGCAGGGGAGGGAGAAAGGGGAGGTGAGGGGGAACAAAAGCCTAACCTGGACGCTTTCCAGGAGCCCCAAAAAAAAAAAAAAAAAAAATGGGGAAGAAACACACACACACACACCCCGGTATCTTAAAATAGAGCGCAGGGAGGGGAGAGGAGCGGCGGGATCCTCCCCGCCCGGCGCAGGGTAACAATGGTGCTCGGCGGGGAGCAGCGGGCGCCCTGATTGACAGCCGGAGCGTCCCAAAAAGGCCGCGGCGAGATGCTTATCGGCGCCGGGGCTATATAGCGGGCGGCCGGGCGCGGCGCGGGGCCGGCGGAGCGCAGCGGAGCGGAGCAGCGCGCAGCGGAGCAGGCGGCGGGGGCAGCGCCCGGCAGCCCCCCGCAGCCCCCCGCGACCCCCCGCAGCCGTCCCGGGAGCCCATGAGCGGCCGCCCCCGGCTCTGGCAGCCCCGGCTCTGGCAGCCCCCCGCAGCCCCGGGGCCATGCACTGCCAGCCGCAGCCCCGGCTCGCCGCTCCCGGCCGCGCCAAGGCAGGCAGGAGGCGCTACAAGACCTTCATGATCGACGAGATCCTCTCCAAGGAGACGTGCGACTACTTCGAGAAACTTTCCCTCTATTCCGTCTGTCCGTCCCTCCTGGTCCGGCCCAAGCCGCTGCACTCCTGCGCGGGTAAGGCGGCTCTGCGGGGGGGGACGGGGACCGTGGGGAGCCCGAGCCGCTCGTCCCGGGGGGCCAGGAGGCGGCTGGAGGGAGACCCCCACCCCATCCAGCCCCCACCCCGTCCAGTCCCCTGCCCCTCGGGACCCCCCACCCCATCCAGCCCCTCGGGACCCCCACCCCATCCTGCCCCCCAGGAGGGTTTGCTGCTGCTGCTGCTCCTCCCGGGGCGGGGGGTGCCGGCGTTGGGCCTCCAGGGCCCCCCCTCTGTCCGTGCGGGGCTCAGCAGCGATGCCCCGGGGCTGGGCGCAGCGGGAGGGCAGCGGCCGAAGCCCCCCGGGCGCGCCCTGAGCGCCGCGGTGCTCGCCCGGGGCTCTTCGCTGCCAGCGCTGCGCCTACGAAGGGAGGGCAGGGAGCTGGCAGCAGGGGAAAAGCGACTCCCTTGGCTTTTTCAGGCCGAGGTTCTCGCTTCCTTTGAAAGAAGTCGGGCTGTTTCTAGGTGTGGAAGCGCTTCTGTTGGGTTCTGGACCTGGCGCTACAAATAGGTGCACGCAACCGCATCTCTGCCCCGTACACATCCCGCTGATACAATACATCCACAGGAGCAATGGGGGCTTGACCACGGGCGTTATTAAATTTCACAAATGGATTGGTCTAATGTGAGCTTTTACAATCCGTGTTCAAAATAAAAATGTCATTTCTATAATGCATTCCAGATTTTAAACAAAGAAAAAGAACCAGTTTGTTGGTGAAGCAGGTAGTTTTCCAGATTTACATTCTTCCCAGAATGCCACACTTGCAGTGGTGACACCTAATGTCTTCAGTGACTTGGGTGATGAAACTGAAATTCACAAATACATTATCCAAGGAATCCTAACTGTGCAAAAATATTTTGAAAAGTCTAATTCTTAGTTAAGTAATATGTTTCAAGGTCACGAATTTTTATTCTTCCTATTACTGGAAGTTCATTTTGCATTTGTGTGATGTTGTGCTTAAAATTTCAAGCCCTACACCACTTTGGCTTTTTTTTTTTTTTTCTCCTGTGCTTAGGCAAGTATAAATAAGAAGGAACTTTCCAGGTCTTAGTGAAGCTGCACTAATATAAAACCTGCTGGTAGGTTTGATCGGTAGAGTGGTCCCTTGGTCTTTCTCCAACCTCAATATTTATTTTGCAAATGTAACTAATTAAAAAACCAAAATTGATTAGAAAGCCAAATGACAATTAAGTCCCAGGATGGCCAGCTTTTCAAAAGAAGTTACATGAATAGTGTGAGCCTCGTTCAAAATTTATTTCTTCCTATTGATTTGTGTGTGACATTCATTGCTTTCTCTAACTAATCGCTGCTGTATTTTTATGTAAGAAGACCTGGTTGTTAATCAAGATATTGCTGACAAGGGAATTTTTCAGAGCTGATCCCTTGCTACTGTGTAGACAGTGAAATTCCGGGTTTGGCTGAAATAGGCATGAAAATCTCAAACGGGTTCAGTGTGTTGCAGCTTGCCGTTATGTGGGGGGGGCCCAATTCTGCTCATATCGGAGTCAGCGGCATGCCTGCCACAGACCTACATGGCCAGGAAGGGGGAGACTTTCACCTCCTCCTGGTTAGAACGGCCTGCTGTACAGCAAGAGGGAGCATTAGAAAAGAAAGCTTCTTGTAGCACCCAGGATGAACATAACCTGAACATTTACCAACATCCAGAAGTATGTATGATGAACTTAGTATCAAAAAATGGTTTGAATGTGGTTTTTTAAGGAGTGGAGTGCTTCCCAGCAGCTGTTTCAACTCACCACCCTCGTGGCGGGGTCGGGGGGAGATAAATTCTTTGAATATGTGGTTCTGTGTCAGGTATAGCAAGCATTGAATTTGCAAGACTAATATATATTCATTAAATAGTCATTAATGATCTTCAGATAACTTAGCAGTGGATTCTGAGTGATGCTAGCATGGCTCTTGTGGTAACTGCTGAATTAAAGCCTTACTTCTCTTTGTGCCTGGGATCTTCAATGAATTTGCCCTCAAGATTGTGTTTCTAGCCCAAGCTCTGGCCTGTCCCTGTGTCAGGGTGGAATGTGACTATCTGCTTCTAATGAAATGAGCTTCATGGAGTTGCAGTGATTGAGAAGCGGAGTACAGAAAGAGATTTGTTTGTGGGATTAAAGCTATAAAAGAAATGGCTACCTAAGTCCATGCTTCCAAATTGTGAGCCTTCTAAGGCTGATAGGTACTATTAAATTCCTATATGTATTAGGTAATGGAATTTTATTATTATTATTAAAGAGAGGAAATTCTGTCATTGTCTAAGAAATGGAGAAGAGCACAAAAAAATCTAAATATAAAAGAATTTGAAAAATACCCAACACAAATCTGTTTAAAACAAACAAACAAACAAACAAAAAAACTACTTAGAAGTAAAGACTGAAGAAATACCATGCTATAGCATTTAACTTACTGCTTGTGTTTCCTTTGTCTCTTGAATTAATCCGGAAAGCAGTGACCTCTTACTCTCTTTGCAGTCTAAAATAAATGAACCTGAATCTAAATCACAGAAATTTATTTTGCCAGTGTGGTCCTAGCAGAGACCTGGGACATGTTTGAAGCAGTAATGAGTAATTAGTTCACTTCAGCTGAACTGCTCTTCAGCAGCATGGCTTTTTCTTGGTTCAGGAGTCAAAATTCTAGGCTTTTTCCTAGGCTAAAGAATTGATAGTTCTTTCATCTAGGATGAAGTCAGAACAGTCTGACATGCTTTGTAATTTTTTTGAAGCTGAAGGTTATAAGATGTTGTACAGCATGTGTGTTTAACAACATCCCTTGTTAAGTGAAGAGATTTGAAAAACATTAGTAACAAAATGGAAAATATTTTCTCTTTTGGCTGTGATCAAAGATTAAATATTTAAGTGTGTGTAGCTGAATTGGCACAAAGCAAAGCTGTTGAGTAGAGTGGGATGGGGGGTGGAAGAAGTGTTCGGGGCTCTTCCCATGCATTGTCAGGTCGAAGATTGACATTTTAGTTATGGGGAGCGTTCAGGTCTGGTGCAAAGCTCAGCAATCTCGTGGGGAAGATTCCCATTGCGAAGAGCTTGGAACAAGCCCCAAACAAACTTCTCTGGAAAGAAAAATGCAATTCCCTGTGAAAAAGATCCATCATTAGCTTAAATTTGGTGTATGAATAAATATCGTGGCATTTACTGAGCCAAATAAACAGGAAGGCTGTATTCATACCGAATCTGTTACAAAATGCTTGTCCAGGTTCACAGACATTATGATCAATAAACAGCTCATTAAGTATTTAAGTGGAAGTATTTTCAGATGGTGGTTAATATCTCTTTGATTTTTGACTTTGACAGTGAAAACATTATTTATTCTGTTTCATGATATTTAATTATTTATTGGCTTTTCGTATGTCCTATTTAACTTGTCTAAGTAATGGTTACAGCATTAACGTATACTGTGCCTGGTTCAGTGTAGTGACTTCTTAAGGCTTTAGAAACCTCGGACTTGCTTTCTGACTGAGTAGAGTCCCATAGGAATCACTTTTCAAAGGATCTTTATATAATTTCTTAACTTTAAACACTTTACAGATATTTGTAGGAGAGCCTATACTGATTCTGTTTTGTTTCCTGGCTTTTTTTTATTATTATTATTTTTATATTTTACTTTTTTAAATCTTGGCTTACTGTGAAGTTCAAAATCCAATTGTCTTATTTGTAGTTGTGAGCACAATAAAGAATCAAAGGACACTGTCAGTGTGTGATGTTATGAGGTCAAACTGGAAAAGTTTCAAATTTGTCAAAGTAACTAAAATCTATTGAAAAATAAAAGAGTGGTTATAGCCTGGCAGGGGGAAAGTTATGTGGTGTTACTGGTGATATTGGAATTGGTGACATTGTGTATTAATAATGAACAATATTGGTTTTGAATGTCCTTTCTAGACTATCCAAATGAACTGAGATGCTGGATTAAAAAGAATCACATTGCCCTTTCGAGAGAGCTTGTTATGAAAATTCAGTTTATTAGCAAACTTGGTAGCGTAAATTAGTTGTTGTCTATGCTTCCTGTGAGGACCCGTTCTGGAGGACAAGTTCCGGAGCTCATAAAAAAAAAAAAATCTCAAATTTGAAAGTATCTTGGTGATTTACAAGTTAAACCCCAGTGAGCATCAGGATCATTTAGATCCACTCTACACCAAGGCTTTTTACTGGTGCATATCTAAGGTAGGGCTGCACCTCTTTTTGTCTGCTACAGTAGCCATGCTAGAACAATACCTTGTATGAACATAGTTTTACAAATGAAGCATTCGTATCAGCGTGGTTTTACTTCTCTTCTTAGAGAATTAGCTACTTCGATACTTATACTTACACTTGTGTAAGAGGAGTTGCATTGAAGGGTATTGTACTGCTCCACATATATTTAAAAGTGCCACACCTTCACTGAGTGGACATAGCCCTAATTTTCCTGGCTTGTCTACATCTTTTTGAAAATTTACTACTCTGCTTGGTGGTCCGTGAAACAAGTTGCTCTTAAAAAACAAAGTAGTAATTGTGTCTTGCTTCCTTGAAGTCATTATTTTGGTGTTTATTTATTTAGGGGTGGTGGAGAATAAGACCTTGTTTTGTATTTGTACAATCAGGGTTTTAATGGATGTAGATATGTAGTATAGAATTCTTCAAAACTTGAATTCTTATTTTCCAATTCCTTTGTCTTCTGTTGTTTTATCTTAGGATGAAAATGGGAACTGCTTATCCCAAAGAGATGCCATTATCGTGATATATATATATATTTTTTCTCTCTGGACTAAATTAAGTGATACCGCTAAACACTGGGACCTGTGGGAAATCACTGCTCGTGCAGTAAAGTGTGAGCATAGATATTCCTGATCTTCAATCAGTCTTGTCAACCTGTTTAGGAAATCATGGTGAGAAAGTAGCTTTACTGCGTCTTAAAAACAACTTGGGCTTAATATGAGTGACCTCAAAACAGAGAGAGTCCTTCTGATTCTGTTTGAAAAGGCCTTGATATGGGTAAGGTTTGAATTTGCTCTGAGACATTACTTAAAATTGTGATGGAAGGCATTTCTCTTGCTGAAATACTTTGCTGCACCTTTTTTCTTTAAATTGAACAGATTTTGTTACAGGGCTCTTGGGAGAGAGCTGGGAAAGGAAAAGGGAATCAGTGTAGTGTATATCTGAGTGCAGGGAAAAACGAGATGCCAGCCGCTCCAAAGCATATTATATGAAACCTAACAGCTGGATTAATGCAGTTAAACAAATACAGAGTTGTGGGTATGTCTACTACCAGGCGATCTCGCACGTGAGTGTGCCAAGCCTCCCGGCAGGGCTGCGTCTCCACTGGGGCCATCCCCAGCGCAGCGCAGCGTTTCTGCCGGCAGACCTACATTCGTTATTGCAAGGAGTTGGAAAGAGTCTTTATCTTGTTGTATGTGGCGTGGCTGCTCCAAAGAGCTTTCTGACCTAGCTGCCTGAAATGGGTGCATATGGTGGCAGAAACTGGGATTTGATGACCCAGGAGGTCCCTTAAAGTCCTGTGTCCCGAAATGTGCTTGTCAAGGGAAGCAGGCCACAATGAATATCTTTTTTAATTCACCAGCAAAGAGCAATAGGTGCCGACTTAAATTGCAAAGCTGCAAGTATCTATGTGGGAGTCTATACTGCTGCAGTACTGTTTGTTTGGAATTTTTTTCTGATTCTTTTGCACGAACTCATGAAAAAAATATTTTAAAAAAATGAATTATTGGGTTTAGTTTAAAGAGATCAGTTTAATTCTGCAGTGTAATAGCAAAAAGTAAGGACAAAATAAAAATAAATACTGAGAAGTATGAAGTGGTGTTTCCGTAGGTGCCTCTGATCCAGTATTAGGTAAACTACTAAGTATTATTAATGAATGTAAGATAATTCGGAGACAGCATTATTGAATACGCATCCTAGAAAACTCAGTTGTGTTTATGCTGGTGTCTCAGAGCACTCCTTGGAACACCTAGAAAAGTCAGAATTTGTTGTCACATTCTCTGCAGGACTGTCTCCCTGCTCCACTAGGAGGTAAGTTCAAGTTTGGTTAAAATTCTCAGCCAGAAAACTTCCCGTTGGTTTCAGCCCTACAAAAAAAAAAGTCCTTGTGCAGCAATCACGCTGAATGCCAATCTCATACCAGCCTCAGAGCCGAGATAAACTGACCAAATGCTGTTGACTTGGCAAATGGATTCATCTGTAATGGCTGAAGCTTAAGCACAAAATTTAATTTTAAAGAGCTTGGCATTTTTCAGGACGTCTGCCTTGGTTTTTACATGTTTTGATGTCTTTAGCAGAAAATATAGTTCAGAAATGCCAAAAAAGTGGCATATGAGCTGACTAATAATAACCATATATTTGGAGATGAGTCTGTCAATCCTCTCAGTCAGATTATATCCAATATTAGAGGTGGTATTTCAGAAGTGAAGCAAAACCAGAGAAGAGTCTGAATTTGAAAAAAGGTCTCACTTAGATTGAACACACAAATCTGGCTCTAAAGTAGTTTAAATGCTGAGTTATTTAAAAATCTGCAATCAAGACAGAATTTCGCTGTCTGTATCTCGGTGGTGTTAATCTTGAATAAAATATATTAATGAAAGGCAAAATTGCAAGGAACAAAACAGAAAATCACACCCCAGTGATTGCAATAAAGCCTACTGTGGAAAATGATCAGCATTGTGGTTGTGGTTAAGTATGAATAAGCATTGCAGAGGAATGCTATAATAGAAGGTATTAATGAATGTGGGATTCCACTGGGAAAATTGACACCTACACCTTATTTTCTAAAGCCTCACAGCTTACGCTGAGTGCAGTTTAAATCCATCTGCGCATTGGTTTAGGTTTAAATGCTGTAGATTTATAAAGAGCCTGCTGACCTCAGTTCAGATCCTGCTCACAGCAACCGTGCGATGCAAATCTAGTGCCACGGCTCTCAAGTTGTTGTGATTTATTCTTTTTATAACTTATTCAACTTGTTGGTGTTAAGTGCAGGAAAAGGAAACCTTGTAGAATAAACGTCCCACCTGCGTTGCTGCCTTCAGTACCAGATGGGCATGAACAAGGGCAGAATCTTTTTTGGGGAGATTGGGAAAAAAAATATGTGGAGTTGTACTGAGGCAGTGAGTAGTGTGAAGTTCCCTGTCTACTCACTATGGGCAGCAGCGCAGTAGCTAAGGGGCCTTTTTTCCCTTCTGTTTACTTGGCTTGCTAATTACATTTATCTTCCAGTGAAGAGTATGGTGAAGGGAGAGCTCGCGCTGTTATATGGTGGTTGGGACGTAGATAATCCTTCAGAAAGGGTTTAGTGTTTAAATGCTGGTAAGAACATACCAAGCAGGTCTGGCTGACCAAAAGAAAGCTCTAGCTTTCTGGCTTTAAGTTGTTTCCATGCCCTCAGCACAGACTTGCAAGTAAAGCTTTGCCTGGAATTGTACACGGCAGAGCCGATCATCTGGAACTATCCTTACGGCAGGAACCGGTCCCCGTAAACAACTTGCTTGACATGCTTGCTAGAGTTGTTTCTTAGCCCAGTACTGGCATTTACTGTGTTAGGGAGTAACCTATCTCTGCTCTTGCTCACTGTTGCTCCGATGATGTTCTTTTCTTGATTCTGATGCTCTATTTCTTATGCTCATTCCCTTGATACCTTATCCAGAGAGCCGTGACTGCGGCTCTCAGGCTTTGCAGGCCATGTACAAAATTTCTACACTTTGTAGTGGAAATACAAGGATTAGTGAGAAAAATGGGTATTTTGGTTTGTTGGTAGATAGAAAAATAATAATCACTTGACCTTTTCAGTTCAGAATGAAACAAAATGTTTAAGAGTTTATTTTGGCAAGTTTAAAGCCTAAAAAGTGTGGGGGGGAAACAGATCAAATAATTCATCTGGAATAAAATATTGAAAACATACCTTCTAAAGCCTAAAGTGAAACTTCCTAACACTTTTTTAAAGTGATGTTTGGCAAAGCAATGAAGTTACTTTCTGTATTGCAAGATTTTTCTTTCTTTTTCCTTTAATATATTTTTGACGGGAGGAAGTTATGACTGAACGTTTTCAGTCAGTTCTATTTAAGAATTGCTCCAGCTGGACTGCAGAAGCCAGAACACATTAACACAAGCTTCGTTTGCTGTGGAAGAATAGTTCCTTGGAAAGCTTAGGAACCTGTTTTGTGATCTCAGGTGTATTTGTGTAAGTAAGTCAAGACAAAGTCCATAAGTGGGCTGGGTCACAAGAACAAGCTCGTGGGAGCTGAGCAGTGGGTGACCAATGGATGCTTTGACTTGGCAGGGAGAAGAACACAGCGTTGCACTGCTCGGGTGAGACAGACCAGGTTAGGTCTCCTGCAGGTGGGCACAACAGTGTCTGCTCACATGGATTTATAAAGGAAAATGTCCTCTGTTTGCATTGGTTTTTCTTTCTCTGTTAGGAAGAGTTTCTGTGCAATGTTGTGTCTGATCGCTCCCACCGCTGATAGCAGGGACGAGACATATGTGAGAGTTTCTGAGTAGCTTAGCAGCAATAAATTGTGAGGTCATATAAATATTATCATCCAGGGGAATACTGGAGATGGATTTCTGTTCCCCCCAGTTATCAATTCTTGTGTTCTAGTGCTCTGGGAGAATCTGAGATGCTGAGAAGCTTCTAGCCCTTGTTGAGTGATGTGAAATTCCCCAAGCTACATTTTAATGACATCTTTAAAAATATATATAGATTTGGTGTCAGGACCTGGCTAACACAGTAAATACTTAATATTTTCCATCTTTCTCTCATGTAACTTTACATTTTGACTGATTCTTGGCTTCTTTTCTCTCATTTCTCTTGGCCAGAAGACAGCTCGGAAGAACACCAAGTTACCGATTGCAGATATTTCAGGCAGGTGTTCGGATACTCAGCACCGAGACCAATTACAGTAACTAAAAGGGAGGGTGAAGAATAGCCCCTACCCAAATACTCCTTCCAGCCTCCCTAACGTGGACTCCCACATTGGTGTTAAAATCTCCTTCAACTGCAGCCAGCACATCTGTGGCACTAAGTCCTGCACTCCGGGTGATGCTGGTAGGACATGTGCCGTGAGGGTGCTAGGGGCTTGACTCTGCTCTCAGCCGCCTGATGAGAATTACTGAAGGTGGTTGAAGCTGGTAGCATTCTTGGGGTCAGCACCAAACAGTGCTCTGTGTAAAATCTCTCTGAAGTGTGATAAGTGGAATGGCAGTCCAGCATCTCTTCCTTTAAAAAATAATAATAATCATCATCATCATCATCTTTTATTTCCTTTTTGACCAGTCTGTACATACCTATCCAGAGTTGCCAATTCTTGTAGAGCATAAATATTTATAGTTCAGTAAGAAAAAATGGCTATCAGTAAAAACAAGACACTTTCTAAAAGAATATCCTGGCATACATGATGAGAGCTCAGTAGGTCAAGTCTGTCTTTTCCCAAGTGTAAGACTTCTGGTTGAACTTATGTCTTCACCAGTATTTACTTCTGGAAATTATTTGGACTGTCTAAAACACGCAAACTGAAAGAACGACACCCTTAATCAACTACTCCTAGACAATCTTTTTGTGTGTGTGTGTTTTAAAACAGGAAAAAAGTTCAGCTTTCCAGAACTTCTTAAATAAAATTCCTATTAATAATGCAATTATAGAAAAATTGTAAATACATATGCTATTTTTTTCTGTGATATTCAGAGCAACAACCTTACGATGACCTTAAAATGTGTTTGGATGTGCGCATTCAGGTCTTATCTTGTAAATTCTTAAACATGCCAGTGGTTTCTATTCATGTAGTTAGTTGGCTGATTTCAACAGGACTACTCATGCAAGGAAGGATTTGAACTAGAAATGTTTGTATTTGCTCTATAACTCAGATAATCTTTCTACTCATTCTATGGATTTTTCTTTCAAAACAAGGGAGAGTTTTCAATGTAAGTCGTCTTTAAACATTTGCTCATTGTTTGGCTCTGGATATTTCTGCTAATGATTATCTTACAAGTTGCAGGATAGTTAATGGCTAGTTTTCTACCTGATACTTTTTTTAACTAGGATTTAACCCATGGAAGTTGGATTTCACCTGAAGTAAACTTTAATAGGCATCTTCAGAACAAGCGTTGAAGCAAGAACAGGTCCCCGTAGCGTTGTGTGTGCAGGTGCCTGCTGCCACATCTAGTATCCAGCTGCCTACATGCGTACGTTGAAAACCAAAATGCTGTTGTGTAAGCACACAAGGGTTGAAGCCTTAATAAAAGCATCTTCTCTTTTACAAGACAGAGAAACGCGTGTGATATGTTTGTGGTTACTTAAACAGGGTATTCTGTGACAGGTTAATCTGTCATCTTTGAAGCAAAATTAGCAGCGGTGGTACTTCTTATGGTAAGAACTTGCCTGCAGCACATATCACGGGCACGTAATTGCATCGCACTGTACGTATTTAGGAGGGCCTAGTGCTTGGGCTCAATTTTACTCTTGCGGCTCAAAGAGGAAAAAGAAGAAAAATATGAACAAATCCCCCCGAAGCAGAAAACAAGTAATGTAATAATTGATACAATACGATGATGAAAAGTCTGAACCAAATGTTTTTGTGTGGTGTTTTTTTTGGCCACAAAATGTTTGCAGGTGTTTGTGAACACATTTGGTTTTGCCCTTCTGTCTGTTTTCTTCAAAACCTTCTCTTGACAGCTATGCTAGTAGTTCATTTTGTTCCTCTGGTGACTAAATAGTGGAGGAGCTGATATTTGAAGGTTTCTGTAACAGCAGAGGGCAATACTAAGCAGTTCAGATCTCTGCTGTCTGCTGTTTGTTGTGCTCTTATGCTTTCCGTAAGCAAATTTGTTTTAGGTTGCTTGATGGTAGTGAGATTCTCCACTGTGGGACAGGAAACCATGCCAAAAGCTAGAAGGGTTGGTTTTACCTTGTTGCAATAAATTACAGAGCAATCATAAATGATGGGAAGGCGTTTGATGAAGTGGGTGAGGAACAATTGTTGTATTATTTTAGTTAAAATGACTTAGAGCCCAATCCAACTCCCACTGAAGTCAATTAAATCGTAGTTGGATCAGGGCCAACATGAGTCAAATTCAATTATGCCTTAACTGTAAACATTTAAAAGCACATTATATTAAAGTAGTTTAAAGCTTAAATTTCGTGAACAGTTTGTGTTTTAATGTGATCCTAGACTGGTAGCTTTTTATTTGTGTGGCTCTAATGAAACCCTTTTTCTTGTGGCTGAGACAGAGACCTGTGCGATGGTGCCCGACGGTGTCTGACCACCAGCACCTCTCTGTTGTGAAGAGATGTCACCATGGTTGATACTGTAGATATTTTTCTGTCCATCAGAGACTAGTTGGCTAGCAATTACATGAGAAGAGACAGCAAAGATGGTTGAGAAGAGATTTTTAGAAATTGAGGTGTTTTTTATTCCTAATTGTCTGGATTTAGAGACCTTACTTGTGCAAGTATTAGCTCATAAGCTGCTGAAATGTCTGCGTGATCTAATCTCAAAACTGGAGTGGCTATGGATATTCATCTTTGTCTCAGCAGAACAAAGTACAGCATCCAAAATATTATTTAAAAAGAGAACATAATAAAAAAGATGGATTTATAAATACGTTCAAGTTTAACAACATATGGTGTTGTTTTCAGAAACTCGGGGAGATCATCTTTTAAATTGTGACTCTTTTAGAGAACATTTTTGTGTTTTATGAATTCAGGGTTGATCCTTCTCATTCTGTCCTTGGAATTTCTCCCCATCAGCTCTTTTCCAGCAGGGCGAAGGTGTCTCCCTGCTGTTTGGAGTAGCTCAGAGCTGGCAGGTATAGGGTTTCCTGGCTTGCAGCTGTCCAACCCAGCCGAGCAGGCTATCTCTGAAGGTTTTAGCACCACATCCCAAGTGCCATCACTAAAGATCTGTCAGAAGCTTTGGACATTGCGAACTGTCTATACAACAGGGGATAGCTGTTAAATGGGGTCATTAGCTAGAGGGAACTAAATTCGTCCCCGCAGTTAAATGATCTCCCAGTTAAAGCCAAGTGTTGAAAGGACTTCTTCAGGGTTTGAAGTTGGTCTATTTCGTTTTCTGTCTTCGTTAAACAGCTGTGTTTCAAACGAGTGATAGGGCCTGATCCTTGTTTTAACTAAGGACACAACATTGCTCTGGCTCTGTGAAAGTCTGTGTGGTGGATGGAAATGCTGTATGTTTGCAGAGCAGCTAAAGGACAGAAAATGGGACGTAGGTGTGGGATGTTTCTACCATCCCATGGGTAAATATTATGCTGTGGCTGGTGCTTCCCCTGCACAGTAAGAAGCAGCCTCCGGGACATGCGAAGCAGATGATTACCTGCTCTGCAGAGGCACTGCCACAGTTCCTATTCCTGGCAAAGCTGCTGGGAGACCTTGGGGTACCTGCACAAGATCATCAGGGGGATCACCTACCTGCTGGCACAGTCGCTGTGGCTTTTTATGGTGTGGGATGGGAGAGGCTGTGCATTAGCAAACGCACTTCAGGCAAGGCTGTTCGGGAGTGAAGCTCCTGGATTTCCTTCTACCTCTCCCCCATACCTTCTTCCAGCCTTTCCTTTTCCAGTATTACATTTAGCTTACATACAGAATACATCATACAAGTGCGTAATATTAAAGGAATGGATCTGGGTTTGTTCTGAATCACCTGAGACTTCTCTTAGTATTTGGTTTGTTTTTTGTAACAAAGCTCTTCCACTGCAATTAGTGGTGGAAATTAAAGAGATCCATGTGATTGCATGCACAGCTAGCATAGGGGTCTCTTCAGAGCTGTTTAGTTGGCTAAATGGGCTTGGTTTTCAGTCTGGTAAACTTAGTTTGGCAAATTATTTCATTGTCTTTTATGCTGTTGTAGCTTTCATGGTTGTTTCACCTTCTCACCTCCTCTGTTTTACATGCTTTTCTTTTAACACCAGGATCAACTAATAGCTTCCATTAACATTTTCCAAAGAGCTTACAACTATGAATTAGGTATTTCCCTTCAAATAAGAGTAGAAAGTGATACCTAACCAGCAATGTTAATGGGGGTGAGGAGGTAAAACCACTGTAAACTTTAATGTAGGACTCTTACGGCACATACTTTGCTTAAAGAAAAATACTGCCTGTTTTCTTCCCGACGAGTAAACAAAGACGCTACCATGAAAGCAGCGTAGAAATCTAGATAGCTGTAGTTGAATAGCTGTGGCTTTAACATACTTGCAAAAAAGCCTGATTCTCCTTTTGACTTTGTTACTGATTTGTGATCCATGCCTTATTTTCTCCCTTCTTAATAGGAGCACAATTAGACATGTCACAACCTGTAAAAATGCATTAAAATCAGTTGACAGCTATTTAAATTCTGAGCATTACTATTATGTATTCATAGATATTGACTGCTTAGTGCAGCTTAGGCGTGATTCGTTTGACTCATATTAACTCACCAGTGATCTTAACTTTGATATCTTTATAGCTTTTTTTAATGTTTATAATGTTTTTACCTGATGATTGTATTTCTCTACCTCCAAGTATATGCCTGCAAAATAAAAATGTTATTTTACTGTAGTAAATTACAGGGTACTGAAAACACTGCCATTCATTGCAGTGTCTTGATGGCAACTTTGGTTGAAGAAAGACATTTCCTTTAGGGGGAAATATCTTGAGAAAACTGATATTTCTTAGGAAGCTGCACTGGTGCAGATTTTCTGAGTACCTTTGCAATGGTTGGCATTTCTTGCTGATGATTTACCAGGACATATCTCAATTACTTTGAAACCAGTCATGCCTACAAAGTATTCACTGAGCAATTTCTACAGATGAAGTTACAGTGAAGTAGCTGCTATTGCTTGTTGCTGCTTTGTTAATTAATTGAAAAATCTAGCCAGAAGAAACTACGTGTTCATGCCCAGTACCTGGCATATAGCTTTAGCATGGCTTAAAATACAGGTGATTTTTTTTTATTTTGTTGTCTCAAGATGATTGTTTTCCCCAAAGCCAATCACAGGTCATTTGCCTCTAGTAATTGATACCAACATAGGACAAAATTGCTCAGTTTATGACAAAATTTCTTTAAGTGTGTGAAAAGTTATTGCTCTGGTTGAACTGGGGTCACTTTGCACACTGAGAGCAAATTCAAATTCATCCCTCATCTAGTTTCTCTCCACAAGAATTTTCTTCTTTCAGATGTCTCACTTTTTACAATGATCAGTGAATAACGAGGCTTACGTCTTTTAAACTCGGATGTTCAAATGTTGCTTTTCTCAGTACCTCTTTCTTTCCCCCATCCCCACGTTATTTACTCCTTGAAGTCAGTAGAAGTTTTGGGTGTGTAGGAAAAGAAAAGGAATTGCATCAGATTGCAAATATATGACCACTTTCTGCTGAGCATTCATTTAGCTGGCAGCTTGAGACATGCTGTTGTGAGCAGGGATAACCAAATGGAGTTTGATTTTGCAAAACGAAGGGAATATCAGAGAACTTTGCAGTGGAAGCTCAATGGTTTGGCCAACTTTACTCAACTTTGTACCTGATTCACAATGTGACGTGAAGCCAGTTAAATGCTTATCTTTCCTACTACTTACAGGAAAATGGTGGCTCATTACACACTTGTGCAAAATATTATAAAATCTTTTGCTAAGAAATGCAAGAGAAGCCCAAAGTAATATGGACAGTAGGGATTGCAACATTGACATGCATACATATAACTGTGTTCTTCGTGAGGATTAAATAAGCACAAAAAAATCTGTATTTTTTTTTTCCCCTCCAGAGAGACATCTGTAGGAGGGAAGAGACTTCCATGCAAATCACATTTATATGTTAAGACAAAGTTGCATTTATTACTTCGCAAGGATTTCAAATAATTTATTAGTAATTTTTATCCATCCTTTGACCCTTTAGATTTTTTTTATTCTGTCCATGTCCGGCAGTTTTTTCTGACATGTTCTTTCACTGTATTCTTAACTTTTTCTCTCCTCGAGCTCTTTCTCGCTGTCTCCCCTCAGCACAAACTGCTTCTGATAATGTTTGAGTTCAAGTCGAACTTTCGAACCCATGACGTCAAGTTGGTTTGGAATTAGGCAAAACCAGTTTGCCCATCCTTCGTTGTAAAAGGGTTAATCCTCTAAACTATTGAGAGACAAGGGCAGGGAATTATGAAAGGAGCCCCTGTTTTATAAGCATTTGTATTGCCAGTGCTTGAATACTTATAATAAGTAGGTTACTTTGGTGATTAATGACTGCATTTTACATGCTGACGATGGATGATATGTCTTATTGTAGAAGCCATTATTTTTTTTATTTGGTCTCTTTACCAAAGCAGTACTGGAAATGAGACATTAACGTCTTGGTGGGAGTACGTTTTCTTCTCAACAATTTAATGAAAAGTGACCCACAAGGAGGAAAAATAATTGAAATAATGTTTGTTTTTTTCCTCTCCGTAAGGAGTGTGAAGATACACTAGGTGAAATGTAGATGGATTTGTTCTAATGCAGCACTTTTCATTTCCATTAGAGATTCTCATTTTGTTTCCTCCAAGCAGGAAAGGAGTAGGAATGTGGTGTCAGTCTGAAGTTTTATGAATTTAGAAGGAACATGTTATTTAACTGTCTTAAATTCAGTCTTTTTTGGCTCATTTTAGTAAAGCTCTAAAACCAAACTAATTTGAGATCTTTAGTTAATTTGAGCTAATTCTTATATCAAATCAAAAAGTTTCTGATTTTGCCTCAGTATTAGTTGCACGTGGGTTTTTTTGTTTATTTTTAACTACTTTGATATTTTGTGTGTTTAAAGGAGGTGGTGGTGGAGTATTTGTGGTGGTCTGAATACACAGGCTAGGCAGGGGAAATCGTTTTAGTAAGCCAGCTGTATGTATTCAACATTGCACCCATTTAACTTAAAGGTTTAGTTTCTACAGAATGATTTAATAAAGAAAGGAGGAAGAAGACTTTAAATAGCACTCCTGAATTTATTGGAGAGTTTGGAGACAGTAAAATTGGTGTCAGTGACCAAGCAGGTCTTTCTAAAGCTCTACATAAACTGAAACACCTTAGCTCTGGCTTCCTAGCAGACCCTCCAGGATGGAAACAGAGTAGCTGCAGGCATGGCATTGATACTTTGAGGAGGAAAAAAGATCAGCATGATTTTAATTACTTAGAATTGAAGAGCTCTCATATGCCATTCACCAAACAAATATTAAAGGCTCATTTAGCAGTCAGAAATTAAGAGCCACTGCAACTATTATGGCATGGCTGGGCAAAGCAAAACAACACAGTGTGATGGATCAGTAGAGTTGGTTGTCTTTCATGATAAAGCAGTGCACCTCAAGAATTGTCTAAGTTCTCTGGGTGGAATATCTAATAAAGCTGCAGGTGGGATATGGCCACCATTTCATAGCTTAGTGAGAACACTAGCAATGTAAAGACTCTTACCCCATATGCGGGAAGAGCATGGGAATACTAAATGTCAGATGAGTTTCACCCCAGCCACATAAAAGAGTCTGACAGTGACAGTATTTGAGAAACATCAGAAATATATTTCCTGCAAACTTTTTTTCCTTAGATTATTACTATATAAAAACTGGCAGCCACATCTGATCTTTGCCAGAATTTTGTTCTTGGTACAAAATAACTTTATTAAAAAAATAATAATAATAATGAAATTTATTATTTTGGTTTGAAAAACCATGAACTGCATGTATACCTGTTATTGGAGGAGTTCCTGTGGAAACATTGCTGGTTGCACAACAACAGGATACATGCATTGCTTCATTATTAACATATATATTAATGGTACATTAAGGAATTTCACAATCGTATGACACAAAGTTCTCAGTGCAGTGCTCATGCAATCTATGCAGTCTATTAATGGGAAATGTGTTTAGCAAGGTGTGAAATAATAACACCTCTGCCTCCTCTTTGTGGCTTCCGTTTGAGTACTTTCCAGACCATATAACAGCCTTGTGTGGTAGATGATATCATCCTTGTTTTGCATGTGGGGAAAACAGAATTCCAGTGAGATTTGGGATTTGGTTGAGATTGTACATTAAGGCTCTGGCAGGGCTGGAAATGCTATGTCAGTGTCCCCCTTCCCCAAAACCTACACCTAATTGATCAAAACTTGATTCTTCTTGCCCTTTATGAGTCAAGTGAGAGTTAGTAAAGTCAGTGGGAACAACACGATATTCCCATTATCCCGGAGCTGATGCTAGTACTGCTGGGGATTTTACGCCCGCGTACACATGTGGAGGGAAGAAAGGGCTGTATTGTCCTTTGCGTATTGACCTTTCTGATTGGTGTTTAAATGAGTTTATAGAGTCACAGATGTACCTGTGGAACGTGGTGATGCTGCATTCCACAGTGACAAGTGCCGTAGGAAAATCAGAGGTAAACAGATGTGCTGATGAAAAACAGAGATGGGTGATAACCAGAGCTTTGACTCAAACTCCTCCAAACCTTAGGGTGAGGGAGGGTCTCCCATCTAGATCCCTCATCAGAGCATTTATAGGGAGTGTTCGTAGTTCTAGGTTGGAGGTGTCTGAAACAGGTGTCCTTCTAAGGTTTGTGTCCATAATGTCATTAATTCACAATTAAAGCTAGCAGAATTGGAGCACCTGTAGAAACCTAATTCGAACCCTTATGATTAATTAGGCCCAGTCTCCACCCTAAGTCTAATCTGCATCTGTCTGGAGATGTGAAAACAGTGTCTCCTTGGCTGAGTTCCTATCAGAACAGAAAAAAAAAAAAACAGCACTGTGATGTCTGGCATGAGTGAAGGAGCATATTCTCTGGAGACCGGAACTTTCTAGAGCTCACCAACTGGAATTTCTGGCTCGTCCTTCTAACAGCACTGGAGTATAGACAGCCTGGTACCTGAGAGACCTTGTCATCGCTTTTCTGACATGTAAATGGTTACATACAGCCAAAGTGCTTTGCAACTCTCTAAGGCTGACATTTTTCTCATGGAACTATTGCTCTGGGCGCATCCATTGTGAGACTGCCTATCCTTGAGACATTTTTTGGCTTGCTTTTTGAGAACTGCAATAGGAGCTAAACCTGTTTGTGTTTCACCTGTAAAAGGAAGAAAAAACAAACACCCTGAAATGAATGAGCCAGGTCTGTATGTCAGACTGATTTTTGATTTTGGGGGCTATTCCCATTTGTAGAGGCTGTAGATCTGGCACAGACAGTACACCTCAGCATGGGGTGGAAGGGGCCATGCTGAAGTTTGGAATCCTGGCAAGGCTCCTCCAGCATGACACCTCTATGGTGCTATCAGCAGCTGTGACTTTTGCATCCTCTGCGGGCACAGCATTTTACACCAAGCAATTGGCTATTTTGCTTTTTGTTTAGTCTCCATATCCCCCCTACAGACCAAGCCCATAACTGCCTCATTGGCTCTCCTTGTGCTTTCATCCACCGGCTATACTTTGTGGTGAAAATACATGTGTAATGCTGTCGTCTGACATGCTCTTTCCATGATGTCTGTAGTAGTGAATGCAATTTTCCTTGTCCTCACTCACTCCTGGACCGCAGGGCTGGCTAATTAAGTACAGATGTTGAAGCAAGTACAATATCAGTCTGCCTGGAGTCTGGGCGAGTAACCGCTGACAGCATCCTGCCTCCCTGTGTCCATTTTGGGCAGGTAGAGGCAGTGATGAAGCCATACAACTGAAGGTTCTTGAAATGACTTCAGCTCATGGCTAGCTTCATATAATGTAGACAGTCCTATAGAAGTTGCTGCTTTGGGAACTGGAAATTCATCTGTATTCCCTCCTCCATCCATAAAGTGAAAGCTTAGCTGACCTGGATTGATTTTGTTTGGGATAGGATTCAATCCACAGAGTGACCTGAGTGAGCTGTTGTTTGAAGTGAGGGAATAAAAATAGCAATGCCCTGTGCTGCTGGAAGCTTTGACATAGTCTTTGTCAGCTTCTTCAACCCAAAAAATCAGGTTTGAATGAAATCCTTATTTGAAAGTGCTCTGGATTCTGACAGTGAGGTTTCAGGGTTCTTAGAGTAACATTGGGATGAGCATTATATGTAGCTTTATTCCATCGACATTTCTCCTTTCCACTAGCCACAAGAGCTGGGTTAAGACTGCTGATCTAACTGTCAAACACAAAGGATGGACAGGTTGAACACAGCTTGCTTGTGTATCATTTGCATCCATCTAAATTGCATTGTTTGTGCAGCTGTTCAGCAAAATCGTCCACAGAGTTTATTTTTGTGCATAGAAGCACAGAGATGAGTTTTCTCTCTGTTAAGGCAGATGCAAGATCAAAGAAACATATATGCAGCTCAGTAACACCAATCTCTCTGCTAAATGTGTCCTGATGGGGGCAAGATTATTAATAGGGTGGTCCTTGAGATAAGCCATGATTATAAGAGGCAAAGGCTTTGCCAAGAAGTGACAGGTCTCTTTCAGGTTAACACTGGTACTTGCTCAAGTCCCCCTTTCATTTCAGAGTGGAGGAAAAGAGGAGGGGTCTGTGTGTGGTTTTTGAACACAGATCTACTGTTCTCCTGAGAAGAAAAAAGCATTTTCCAAAAGATCAATCAGACAAAATTTAAGCAGTCTGGTGTTTAGAAACAATTGAACTTTCTCTCTTCCCATGTGTCACTCACCAGAGTGTTTTAGAGGCTCGAAGCAGGAAGAGGTGGTGATATTTATGGCAAGCTTTTTGCTGGAGCTCACACAAGGGTGGGCTTGAGAAACCTGAAGAGTGCTTTTGTGTGCATGGCTAGTCAGCTGACCAAGGCCAGTGTTTGCTTATGGACGTTGTGATAATAATTAACAGAGCAGGAAGTAAAGGATTGATTGATTAATGCATGCATGGCATTATGCATTTGAACTTGAACAGAAACTCTGAAATCCTGAGAGAAGGCAGATTTATTTATCAAATGTGTAAGAACATAAGAATGGTCCTAATGTGTCAGACCAAAGTCCGTATTGGCTAGTATGTTGGACAGTGTCCAGTAAGAGATACTTAGGGAACAGTATGAAGAGCATAACATGACTTATCCTTCCACTAAACTGTACCCTCTCAGCTCTGATGATCTGTTTCTAGACCTAAATCCAAGTGTTGCTCCTTACCTGGTGAGACCACCTGTACCGAGTTCTGGATTTGGCCTCCTATGTCACTCCCTGGTGTCCCGAGGTGTCTAGTCATCTGGCTGTCATCAGCAAAGACAGAAACTTGTTGCGGCTTCAGCTTAGCCACCCTGAGAGTTGGGTCGCCTCGGTGCTGTGTTTCTCTTCCACCCCTGAGACCAGAGACTGCCTATAAATTCATTCCTTCTAGCTATTTGATTCTGTCATCTTTTGGCTACTTTGCTTATTAAATCTGGGTCCAGCGAGTGATGAGCTCTAGAGTTGAGTCTTATGCTGCATAATGGAGGAAAATCTTGGCTGAAGTATTTAACATGACTTAGTTCAAAAGAAAGGGATTCAAATTGATGTTGGCTTAATGGAGTCAAAGTGTCCCTCGATACAGATATGGTAAAAGAGCTGGTGGCTTGTATCCCAGTAACTTTCCTGCACCATCTGAACACTGTGGTTTATAGAGACATGCTTGTGTTTATTTCCCTGGGACTAATGTGGCCTGGTCTTAAAACTCTCTCAGAGTCCAAACAGTAAGGGTCTGGAATGGAGGTTCACATCCAAACCCACCCGCCACTTGGAGCTGTTTCCAGTTGTGACGGCCTCAAGCCCATACATCCTAAAGGAGATCTGAGGATCTCCTTTGGGTTGGGTTCGGAGCACCTCCTTTCCTACTGGGTAGGATTTAAATGGATCATCTGGTAAAGATGAAGAATCCCAAACAGAATCACTTCTTGTAGCCTCAGACAAAGAGCAGAACCTCTGAGCCATGCCCAGTTTGCCTGAAGAGGATGGAAGTGAATCGAGGGGGACTTTGTTCCAAAAGGCAGGTTGCCCCTTGTGTGAGGCGGGATAATTCAGAATAGAAAAGCAGTGCATATTTTTCTGATTCACTCTCCACTAATTAAGGCAGAGTGCTATTACATTTGCTACAAAGGACTTCTTGAGCACTGGCCAAAGAGATTCTTTAAATACTTCTTAAATAAATAAATCCTTTTCCATATAAATTTTCTTCAGTAAGGATATGACAAGGTCCTGGCACACTCCCATTTCACAGACAACCTGGAAGAAAGGCCACTGGGTGCAGGGAGAACAACCTGTAGTGCCCAGGTGGTGCTTGTCCTATCTTTTTTGCACTTAAGAAGAAACTCAGCAGCTAAGCCTTGATATCCCAGGATAGCAGGAAACCACAATGGAGTGACTAGCCCCAGGACAGCAGCACAACCAGATCTTTTGACTCTGGTTCAATGTGCATTCCTATCTCCTCCCTCACCAGTATGGCTCTCAAACAAAGCTGGCTTGTTATTATGGTTACTGCCATCCCAGCCAGAAGAACTGTGGTGCCACCCTTCAAGGATCTGGCATTGCTGGAGGCATTGGTGCTGCAGGTGAATTTTTGGATTGTGTTTAAGATAGATAATTGCCCCACATCCAGCCCTGTCCAAGGCAGGGTATTACACATCTGCCCATGGCAGCAGGAGAGAGGCAAGTTCTCATTCAGGGAGGTTCTCAGGCTCATCATTTCCTCAAGACCAATTACTTACTGTGTGTACAGTGCCTTAAAGAAGTCAAAAAGCACAATATAAATATCAAATGTCATTATTAAGTAAGGATTAATTATCTTTCTGGTTAGTTTTTGTGTGTGTGTGTGTGTGCGAAGGCCTCCGGCATGCATGCTTCAGATGCATTCAAACTTATTAATTGCTGTTATTATGTGAAAGTTATACTGAAACATTACGTTGATAAATTGCTAAAGGTGACAGGCTTGAAACAGAAAACCTGTATCTCGCAACTCCAAATGCTCAGGAAATTTTTCTTGTGGCTTTGAAACTGGGCTAAACTCAACTACAGAACCAAGTGCCCCACAGCTTAGGTAAGGGCGGCTGAAGTTTGAGTCTAGCTCTGCTCACCCCTGGGTAGCTGGATGGGTAGTTGCACAGTGAGAGATGCATGGTGGAAGAGCAGTTTCTAGTGACAATACATTATATTCAGTATTATGGAAGGTAATATTTACAGGCATCAGGGTTTTTTGTTTGTAACTGACTTAGGTGAAAACACAACCCTCCTCCCTTCCCCCCTCAGAAAAAAAATAAATAGTAATAATCTAATCGAACAGGAAAGTGACTTTATCTAATGTGCCTAGGGAAGGCAAAATAAGACTCCAGGAGGATAAGCCTTAATTTTGGCCTGACTCATCACAGAAGGTATAGGTTCCAAGAGAATTGTCCTTTAATCAGAGTGCCCTGTGAAGGATCTTTTTTGCTTCACTAAAATTAGCTGCACTAATTTTTTTTTTCTTCTGTGGACACACGCAGGTGAAATTCTGGCTCCACTGAAGCTGATGGGCATTTTGCCATGGACATCAGTTGGCTCTGGATTTCTCCCTATGGGAGAGAAGCCATTAGCTACCAAGCCAACTTTTTGCTGTGTAGCTGAGTTGCATTTAATTTTGGCAAGACTCATGGCCCTTGTCAGGCTAATAGGTTTTATTGAATTGATTTGGAAAGAGAATATGGTGTGAGCTGTACCTGCAACCTCTGATGAGGAGCAGTTAGACTTCGTTTTGAGGAACCTCACTGAATGCTCTTTTGGAGCACCACCAGTGTCTCTGTACTCAAGCTCTGCACTTAGATTTCAGGGTTGACTGCTCTTTTTCCCCATAGCCTCTGTGACACTCATGATTCCCATGGTAATTTTGGCTCTGTGCACTTGAGCTGAGTTTTGGGACTATTTATGGAAGCTTTCAAAATCTCCCAGAAGTGCCCTTCACCTCTGCTCATAGCAAAGACTTTGGCTCCTGTTTAGCTACAACTGGTTCCCCATGCAACCAAAGAAAAAGAGCTAGTAGAAAAACAAAACTAACAATGACAAAAAACAATCATTTAAACAAACAAAACCAACAAGAACAAATGTAAATCTGCCCTCCCAGAGCAGTGCTAACTCTGTTAATCAACCAGGCTCTTAGGTGCCGAGATGCTGGAAAAGAATGATGATAAAGAGCATTATCAAGTGTTCCCAGTTCCAGAATTCCTATTTAATATGTAATAGCCACAGAAAGATCTGATTATAGAGCTGAGTTATGGCCCTTTTAACGGTCAGAGGATTGCATCCAAGCTTTCCAGCCATTTCAATATTCAAAGAGGGGCTGGCTCTGTAGGCATGTCTACAGTAAGCCTGGAAAGAATGAGAAGAAAATCAGTCTTCACTGGTTGGTGCAAAGGATTCCTGGCAGGTTGTCTACCAGCATCTCTCTGGACAAGCTTGGTTTGATAGGGATGCTAAAAACATTCAAGTCCAGAAGTAGCATTTGCATGTTTGAGGTTCAGTTGACTTGAGCAGGGAGCAGCTTCAGGAAGATGCTGGGGCTATGACTGAACACCCAGCCCATCAGCAGAGGACACAAGAGGGGTAGTTATGTCTGAAAGACCATCTGTGTCAATGTGTTGCAAGGGCCACACCATACAAATACACCAACTCATGTCTTGGAAGCTGTCAAGCTGTCAACACAGTATTCACAGCCTAATTAGCCCACCTCTTTTAAGGCCATAATTAGCTCAGGTGCAATCATACCCTGGCATGGCTGTGCTGCTTCCCATTCTAAAGATAGCTGAGAGATCTGTGCACAGCACCATGCTGCATAGCATGAACATCACCCAGGTCGTTTCTGAACTGGGGGTTTGAGCATTAGTTTATGACAGCACACCAATGAGGAGGGCACCTAGGAAAGGGCTGTATATTGGGTTATTTGTGAAGAGGCTGGCAGACTCAGTTATTTCCCTTCAGCCCTCTCCTAACTACTTGTTTCTATGGGGGAATGAATTTGCCCATTATATGCACAGCTCGTTGCTGTTCTTCTGATGAGCAAGAGGTGCTGCAGGTGTGTGCGGTACATGGTGGCTGAGGAAGCCAGCAGAAGCATGGCCCTTGTGCAAGAGCCGTGTTATGTCCCTAGCCAACCTCTGACAGGCTCTAGCAGCCACAAGGCAAAGGAGCCCACTGGGACCTGAGAAGACATCCTGTGTCCCAGTGCATGCTGTAGGTGTTTGGCTGTTGTCTTTGACCACTTGACTCCTGGGCTTGGCTCCATTCCCATGGAAGCTGGTGGCAAAGTCCAGCCAAGATGTGTGGCAATGGCATGGCTGGAAAATCTGTTTTTGGGAATCTGGTTGAGAAAGTAGATTCAATGCTCTCTCTGCTAAACAAACTGTGTTTGGTTCCGCTTATTCTGAACGTTTCTTCTTTTTGCCTTCTTTGCTTTGCTCAGGGCTTGCTTTTTCCTTTCAGTAGGCTGTTCATTCCTTTGGCAAAATGAAACTCTCCTAAATGAACCCAACTCCTTCTTGGTACCCTTTTGTTTTGACACTCGGGACACAGCAGATTTATAGACCTTCCTAAGTCGTAAGTTCGTTTTCTTTTTTTATTTACCTTTCACTGCAGCCCATTCGGAGTGAGATTTCATTCTGCCTCCGAGCAGGACTGACCTGCCAAGAGGAGCTGATCCATAAATCTTTCCTTCCTTTCCTTCCAAAACAGAATTAGCTGAGTTTGCCTAGGAGGAAAACTGTTCTGCCATTGCCGGCAGTCAAACAGTGCAATTAATTAGTGCTTTCCCTTTTCTCTTTCCTCTAGTCTCTGTCTGCTGCAGTTGAAAATGAGCCAGCGAGAAGGGGGAGGGGAAAAAGGAGAGAAAAAGATTTGTTTGAAGCATTTATTTTTAATTAAAACTTTTGCAATGTGATACAGTTCAATGGTGGTGCACCTATTGCATCATATCTCATGGTCATAAGTTTAATCAAAACATCCCAGCAGATGAGTGGAGCTGGCTGCAGGCTGGGCTGATGAAAAGCAATTGTTCTCAGTTCATGTATCTGGACTTGGAGCAGGGTGGGGAGTCTGGAGCCTTTGCTGCTTTACTCTTTGTTTTCACATGTGTGGTAAGTGGAAGTTGAAGGCTGATACACTGCAGGTTGATGCCTGGGATACTGGCTTGGTTTGGCCAGTAAAAATTGACTTTCTTGACTGCGACCTTCTGGGGAAAACGGGACACATTCTCTGTCCTTCTTCTTGGTGCTAGTACTGAAAAGCAAAACACGTGAGAAAAAGATCCTTGTGAATATGTCAGATCATGATACATTTCTAGGAAAAATATCTTGCATGTAATTAGGAAACAGGAGTCCAGGGTTCTTCTAGACCTGCATGGCTTGGGTAAGCCAATTCATTTCAAGGCTGCGTGGTCAGTGCATTGTGCGAGGGTCAGGTCTGTTCTTCACTGTGTGGAGGCTGCCAACATGGGCTCATTTAAATAGCGAAACAAAATGCTTTCAGATCCTTGGAAAACACTCTGCAGATCCAATGTCCTTTTTATTTTTAGCTCTTTATTAGTTTTAGCAACCAAGTGGCCAGATGTTAGCATTATAAAGATGGACAGAAATAAGAGCTTTCTTGATGCTTAAAATTGAGACTAGTTAAATGCTTAAAATAATTACAGCAAAACTGTTGTGTAACCACCGTTCCCCCAGTTGTGTATGGTATGAAGCATGGATTGTATTAAAACTTCCCAAGTATTTGGGAACTATTCAGCAGCACAGCAAACATGAAACTATCCTAAAATTAAGAACAAGGTGATGAAGAATATTCAAATACATAAAATTAGGACTTTTCTGTACAAAACCATGTAGCAAGACACTGTCCTCTTATGAAGAGTGTTAAGAACTCCTGAATCCTAAACCTGTGGTGTTTTCACAGCACTTCATCAGTGCTGCCTCTTGATTGTATCAGTGGGGAATGTTAAAACACTGTGCTGCTAGGGTAGCAAACTAATTCCTCATTTTCTGGCATATTTGGACTTCTTTTTGTTTTTTGAGGGCAAAAGGACAGTGGGTCAAAAGTGGAAAAGGTACTCAAAGAATGATATGGGAAAGTACACGTTCAGCTGAAACTGTTCTGTAAGGCAGGTATGAAAAAGCAGAGCGCTTCAGCTCCATTCCTTCCTGTCTTGGGAGACAGAGCATGTCACAACAGTGCTGAGCAGACAAGAGCTGCTTGCCAGCATTTAATTTGTTGAAGATTAGGAAATTATTCCATTCTTACAATACCATGTCAGTCTAGAAATACCTTTGAACTCTGGGGGATGTGAAATTAAGATCTAGCCTCAGATTTTGTAGTGTTTGGAAGCCAAGACTTTATCAGGGTAAGAACTGTACAGATGGTTTAAGGGGAATTGTATAAATAGTGTACCTAGATACAGTGGACTAACTCAACTTCAGCTGTCTTTGAACTTTGGGGTAACTATATCCAGAACAGGATGCTGAACTTACGCTTTTTTCTTTGTGATCTAGTAGCAATGTAGAGGTTAGCTATTTCTGCTTTTTTTTTTTTTTCCTAACTGCAGGTGGTTGCTAAAACATTGCCCTCTTCCTGACCTCCAGCTTTCCCCACTGAAAGCCTTGAACCCCTGTTTTTTTGCTAAATGCTGTCCTTACTCTGTCCTAGCCATCCTGTGCCCTCATCGGGCCAAGGGCAGAAAGCTGAGATGTCTTATATATGTATATGGCTGAGCTGAACATCAGCTGATGCTTTTATTATTTACAATCACTTCTAAAAGCACCGTCCCATCTGTTGGGGTCATGCCATAAGCAAAGGCTTCTCTTATGATCACAAATGATAAACAAATAAAGCGCTTGGTGTCAACAGCCTCACAAATCTGTTCACCACCTGGAGCTCGAAGCAACTCAGCAGTTGCAAATCACTACTTGTCCAGAAGTAGAGCAGCAGCTTCAGAAGTTGTGTAAGTAAATAAGTGTCCTGACGTGGGCACCAAAAATAAGTGTGTGCTGAGCTTTTGCCAGGTCTCAGTTGCTGGCTGCTGAACAGTTTGGAAAATGTATCCCCTCATTCAGGTGCTCAACACTCGAGCAACCCCAGTGTCATCTGCTTCTCTAATAACCAGCCACTGTTTTACCCTGCAAAAATAGCCACACTGAAACTGCTGATCCTGGAAGGAGGAAAGTGGTCTTCTTATGATTGTTGTCCTGATCTTACCTAATTACTAGAAAATTAGTCTGAAGCCAATGTCAAGCTCTGGGACCGTCACAGCTAGTCTCCCTCACCCCAAGCAGTTCCACATGCTGCTACCATGCACGCAGGAAAACAAATATCCCTGATTGCTCTGATACCAAATACCTTTTGCTGACCTCGCTTGAAGAGAGTCCCGTGTAAAAATGCGTTTCGCTATAGGATTTTCTCACTTGGAGCCTTGCAGGGGTTTCTGGGTTCTGGTGATTTATTACTCCTCAGCAGTCCTGTGGTTTGCAGAGAGCCCTGCTGGAAGCACACTAGGGCATAAGGGTAAAAGTATCAATTTTTTGCCGAAAACCACCCATGTGCAAAGGCAGGAATGGTGTTTCAGGCTGTGAGATAAGGCTCAGGGAATGAAGCTGTTGGGGAGCAGGAGCTGCGTTCAGCAGGTGGGAAGGTTTGAACCAGGGCCCCCTGGCCCCCTAGAGCATGCCACAAGGCTAGACGCCCTCCTTCGTGGCATGTAAGCTTGAGCACTGGTTGAGGTTGACTTTTTCAGGCCAGTTTGGCTGAAACAGAGGAAGAATGTTCCAGTGGTGTGTTGGCATTGCCTTTCCTGTCCCACAGTGGCCTGTCCCAGCAGGCACTGGCTGGGAGGATATAAACTGTGGGAGCAGGATCTGCTGTACCTTCTGCATAGCTGGCTGGTGTCAGCAGGTGCAGAAATATCAGCGAGGGCAGAATTAGTAGTGTAAGGCAAAGGACAGCTCTCTCCTGATTTATGCTCTTTGAGCTGCCACTGAGATGGTAAATCAAGGCAGAATTTCTGCCATTTCACTTGGTGGTAGTAGATCTGCACACAGGCTGGGGGAAAAAAATCCACAGTAAGAAGATATAGATACGCTTTACACAAGCAGTTGTTGGCTAAGCAATTCTGATCTCATCTCTCATGTACTTCCTGGGTGGTTTAGGTGGGATAACTTAAATTTAATGGAAATATTTTGATTTATGGTGTTGCAAAGATGTGGAGGGGAAAAGCAAGGCTTAATTTGTATGCAGACTGCTGTGATTTACACTGTATTGGCAAAAATTTTCCAAGCCCACTTTGTAAGCGGCTGAATTTTCCATGTGACTGAAGTGGTTGTGGGGAGAAGTGCCAATCAACAAGCTTCAGAATTCCTTATGTACCCTCTGCACGGCTGTTTACCTGATACCTGATGTATGGCCCCACAACCCTTCACGCTGGGGACGAGGGTAAGGAATATAGGTCATCAGCAGGCCAGGCTGGTAACACCTTTCCTCTGCTGGTGATGAGTTACTCACCAAAATAGACTCATTGAGGCCTATAGATCATTATGTTCATTAGTGGTGATTCATATTAAGAGTTTCACAATCGGGCGTGTTGGTGTAATACGTTCCTTTCCACAGTGCCATTTATCTTAAGGATCTCAGAATACTTTATGTACATTAAGCTTTAATCCATGTTTTACCACCAGCAAGGTAGGTAAGAAGGATTGTTTCCCTTTTGCAGATGAGGTAAACTGAGGTACCGAGCAAGAAAGTGACTTGCCCAAGACTGTGCAGGTTGTTTGCAAAGTTGTATACAGAGCCATCTTGCAATGAGTGCACATTTCCCATACGTGGCCATATTTCACTGCCCAGAGATTTAAAGGAATATTTGATTTCCTGGGGCTAAGGCTGAGCAGAAATCTGTCTATAGCTATAAATTCAGGCGATCTGAAGTGAATCAGAGCTTCCTGTAGTGTCTGGGAGTGTTTAAATTTGTCATCCCAGACTGGCTCTGGTCTGAAAGGATTGGAGCAGAGCTGCTGATTTACTTCTAGGGCTGGTATCCACTGGTTGGTATAAAATGTAGAGTTAAGAGTCAGTGAGGAAATCTGCCTCTTATCTATTCAGCCTCATCTGCCTGTATGGTCAGTGGGGTCAGTATGGACAACGGAGGATAGAAGTGTGATCCACCTGACTTCTTGAGTTACCTGATAGAGGGCTAGGTGAACTGTGACTTGAGATTTAATGTCAGGTATAAAGGGAGGTTAGGAAACTATCTCAAATGAACCCTGTCCTAGTGTCCGTAGAGAAGCAGATTTGCATGAGTGGGGACAGATTTTGTCTTGTTTGCTCTGAGTTAGTCTCTTGGGGTAATTAAATGGTTGACTTCAACAATGTGTGTCCTAATAGCTCCTGAAAAAAAAAGGCAATGAAAATAGACACTCTATGCTAAGGAAAACGAAATGCACAGCAAGAGACTGCCAGCCCAAGAAGGCTAAACACAATCTGGAAGAGCAAACAGGTCCAGAGAGAGGAATTGACTTGGTTGTGGTCATTTAATAGCTGAATGGCAGAGCCAGGGAAAGTGTTCCCCTCTCCCTGTTCTCTCCAATGCTCTTATTTCTTAACCACGTTGCCACTCAACTCACCCTTATCTACCTCTTCTTTTTTCCCTTCCAGGGTCCCCTTCTCTGAGGGCATATCCTCTCATCTCCGTTATCACCAGGCAGCCCTCTGTGGTCCCTCACCTCGTGCCAGCTGCCACCAGCTCCCGTGTGCTGCCTGCCCAGGCCTCCTCAGGGACTGCAAGTTCGGAGACCCCAGCCAGCGAGACCCATGCCAGCAGTGAGTCGGAGGCAGAGCAGCCCACACCTCGGTTAAAAAAGCCACGCCGGAGTAGGACCATCTTCACAGAGCTCCAGCTAATGGGCTTGGAGAAGAAATTCCAGAAGCAGAAGTATCTGTCTACCCCTGACAGGTAGGAGTTTGCTGGGCTGGGCAGTGAAATACAAGCTGCCCGCCACAGATCAGACTCTCCACTATGCACCACCTCCTAGAGTCATTTTGCTGTGCAGGAAGCTCTCGTCTTCATCTAGGAAACATTCTGGTTCACTGCTTTATCTCAGCAGTGCATCTGAATGCTCAGTGTCACCTTTGAGTGTTGGTTCCTTTTCAGGGACAGCACTGACAGTGACTGATCTGAAAGACAGCCAGATCACACCTTGTATTCATCTGTAGCTCACTTCTGTCCCTTTTCGATATGGGGACAACCAGGCAGGGTAGAAACTATCTGAAGGCCTGTGAGTGGCTATAAATACTGCTTAGAAAGGAGCAGGAAAATACTGCTTCCTAAACTAGGAAAAGGAAGGAGAGCAAAAGGGCTGCTGCAGCCCTGCTCAGCTGTTCTCATTCCCATACCAGATGCTCCCTGGCTGCAGTGTGCTGCCTTCTAGCTCCACAGAGATGCCTCTGCTGTTGGCCAAGAACATGGGCAGATGACCAGATTCAATTTCAAGGCTAACTTTTCCTGGGATCAAAGGTGACGTGGATAGGCTGTATCAATGGAAATGTCACATGCTGATAAATGTGCTTGCTAGCAGGCACTCAGAGATGCACAAGAAACAGAGCAAAAGCTCTCCCTTTCCTGTTCTTGCTAGACCCTTGGAAAAAAATGCAGCCTGATTTCCTCCTGGGATCCAGTGGTGTATGGCTGTGTCTCTGTGGAGGCTGGGAGATTGGCTGTGGCTTCAGCTGGCTGCTGAACTAGCTTTCATCTAGCAAACCTGGTTAGCAATTCGATGAGGAGCTAGTGGCCTGTCCATCAGGGAAATAGAGCCAGGGATGCATACATTTGAAGGCTGCCTTGCTTCTGTCTCGAGTTCTTAGGGAGTGCTTGGTACCAAATGGATGAACTAAAATAAGGAAAGGTTCTATCTATTTTAAAGACCTTGGACGCTACTCAGCAAACTTAAATTACAGGAAAAAGATTTTGTCCAATTCCTATTAAGTTTGTAAACCTAGAGAGGGTTTGAAAGGTTGACCAGACCTTGAGCTCCACAGATGGCAGAATTCCAATATTTAAATTGGTTTTGAAGTCAGCATTCTCTACTTGTACTGCCTGTCACAAAGCCAAGGATCACAGCTAGACCAAATTTCATGGGCAAGACTGAACTGTCTTGTACAGTTTCAGAGTTCCTAATGCTCCTGTATTGACTCCTCACAGCTTCACATAAGCAGATTGTTGACACCATTGCTGAAGCACTCAGGGCTGGTAAATTAAATTAATAGTATGACTGTTCCTTGGCTTTGTATGTGCTCGAGGCTGATGAGCAATTCCTGTCCCTGTACCGCTTCCCCCTCTTGGTTTGTTTCCTTGGGTTTCTAGGCAATGCTGGTTACAATAATGTGTGTGGCAAGAGGTGGTAACTGGTTGCAGGTAATCAAAGTGTGATAAGATGTGCACTGTGGCAAGAGTTAGTCAAGCAGTGTTTCTCTGTGAACTCATGGCTGGAAACGTGATGGTGAAGCAATGGGTTGTGCTCTGTGTTGAGTCCTGCAGCTTTTGGCCTGGGTGCAACATTGTACTGCTTGGATGGCAACTGGAGCACCTGGTTTATTGGTAGTAAAGGAGTGCGCTATGAGGGGATAATGCCTCTGCTAGATTCTGCTACTCACACAACAGTGGTGGCATTTTTAAGTCAATGGGATATCTTGCAGACTTTCTGTAGTGGCATAGGCAGCAGGCAAACCAAACCTGTAGGGAATCTAAAGTGGGAAAAAGAATGAAGCTAGGAGTATGTGTGTGAGCACAGAGCTGGTGTGGGGTACAGAGGTGTTTGTAAATACAAAAGTGTGTCTGTCTGCCTCAGGAACCCAGCTGAAATAAAAGTCGTAGTATGAAAAACTTGGCCTTGAACCACCAGTGTGTTTCTCCATGCAAAGGTGGGGAAATATTTGCCAAAAAGCTCACATAATCCAGAACACCTTGGAATGTGACTCTGTTTGAGCTGTCCCCACCTGCGGGACTTGCGTGACGCTGGGGCACTTGCCCAGCATTGCTGAGGATTTCCAACTCCATCCGTTGTGCAACGCCATTACAACACTGCCAGATGCATGCTACTATCACCTGTGGGGAAGGATAAAGGGTTACTCTGAGCTGTATTTGCTTCATATCCTGGGTTTTAATGAATGGTTTCAGATGAACTTGCACAGGTTGGAGATTTGCAGAGAATGATTCAGGATTATGGGCTGTCTGCCACATATACCCTTAAGCTAAACACGCAAATAATAAATTCATTTATAAGCCTAAATTGCCTATAGTAGCAGAATGCATAAGAAATTAATAGATTTAGATGTACTACTACTCCATGAGAAATGAAAAAGTATCATTATCCCCATTATGTAGGTAGTGAAGATGAAATATGATATAAGGAGCAACGCTTTCAAAGGCAGCCTGATGCTGAGTGTCTTTCTTCTTACGTGTTTGCTTCAGACACCATAGACCTGTTTTTCAGGGATGCTGTGTACCAGTAGCTTCATGCACAAATGTGGAGTGTCAGCAGTTGGAATACCACAGTCCTGTGCTTTAAAAAGGGCAGAAAAACCTCTGATATTTGTAGGCTTGCTCATTCCTCCATGAGAAGGAGAAAAGAGAACGAATGAGAGAGTTCATTTCTCAAATCAGTGCTGCAAACACCTAAATATTCTTGCTTCTTCTGTAAGAGCCAGCTATCTTTTCATCCAAAAGTGGTTTACCACTTTTGTCTGACTTTTTCTCAAACAACAGATTGGAGGAACAAATAGCAGTCTTTTCTGGCAGTCCTCCTGTTACATGCACTTAGTGTTGGATTGGCTGCCCCTGGCATCTGGGCTCTTCTCGTCCTCTGTCAAGTCATTTCAATGTCTGTCTTGTTTTCCAGGCTCGATTTAGCCCAGTCATTGGGGCTGACTCAGCTCCAGGTGAAGACGTGGTACCAGAACCGCAGGATGAAATGGAAGAAAATGGTAAGTGGTTCATTACCATTTTCCATAGTCCTTAAACTGCATTTAAAAGAATGGGTTCTGAAGCTGAGTATAGTGTCAGTGATTTGTCTCTATTTATACCAAATTTTATTTTCTTCTTTCTGAATTTTTTTAGAAATACACTTAAAAAAAACACAAAAAACCTCACACTACAGCATATGTGGTGGGCTAGTTGTACAACAGGCAGTAAGAAGAATATGAAGACAAGAGATGAAAGAAAATAAAACAGCAGAGAAAAGAACCAAAGTATCTACCTCTGCATTTTTGGCATTCTTGTGATCTTAACACTTGTGGGATCGGTTATCCATGTAGACCAAAAAGATGATATTGCTCAGTGGGAGTCAATGCAGTTTTAAGCACTAATATAACTGATTCTTGCTTTTCATACCTTCCTTTCACCTCTTGTACTTCCAGCTTTAATTTTCCAATTAAAATGCTTCTAGAAAGGAGAGCTATCCATAAATCCTGCTGGGAACTGATGCTGTGCATTCTCCAGTGGAGATGTTTATGTATTCCCACCCAGTAGAGGAGATGCAGTTCTGCACTGCATCAGAACTGAATTTTTGAGTGTATGTGAGAGCTGCAGAAGTTACTGCCACTTGAAACAAATTTGGGAATAGCTTGGATCCAGATCCTTGGCTGAAAGTGTCTTCAGGCTGCAGCTTGTGAAGGGGAAGGGAATTAAACATAAGAGCAGACCTATTCTAATGACTCCCTGCCTTTACACAGGATGTCATGTGTAACACATAGGTGTCATGTCTTTTAATGCAGGAGTTACAAAAATAATAATAATATTAATAATAAAGACTATTTCAGAAGCCAAAGTGGAACTGGCAAGAGAATAGGCAGCCAGAGGAAATTCTGGCTAAAGTATGACTGTTCTTACTTGGGCTCTGATTAAAGCAAACACTCGAAAAAAGGAAGTGAATTCTGCATAATATCTTTCTGTATGTAATCTTGAGGACTCTGTGCTTAGATTGCTTTTGGGCCTGCTGTAGGAACTGACTTAGACAGCTCCAGAGTTCTAGGTGTCCTTACTGGTATTGTTTGCATTTAGTTTTAGTTGAGGTAATGAGTGAACTCACTCCATGAATGCAAGAAATTTCTATGAAGCTGCAATGGTGATCAAACCATGGATCCACTCTAAAGTCAAAACTGAATTTCATCCTACCCTCTGAAGGCAGTCTCACAGCAGTGACGTTCAGACTGATGCTGACTGTTAATCTCTTTGCTCCAGGTGTTGAAAGGCGGGCAGGAAGCTCCAACGAAGCCCAAAGGCCGTCCAAAGAAAAACTCCATTCCCACCTCAGAGGAAATTGAAGCGGAAGAGAAAATGAACAGCCAGGCTCAGAGTCAGGAGCTGGAGGGATCTCAAGCCCCTGAGGAACCTAAAGTGACAGAGGAGAAGCCAGAAGGCTCTTCAGAGACAGAGAAGTCTCCAGAACATATACCAGCACCCTCCTCAGAGGAGGCTACGCCATTAAGTTAAAAGGGAAAGAACGAAGGGAAAGGGGGGATAAAAAGAGAAAAGAAAAACCAAAACCAAATATATATATATGTGTGTATATATATATATATTTAAATATGTATGTAATTGTGTGTGTGTACATATATATATAAATATATATATATGTAGACCTTGTGTATAAGTCGAAAGATTTGTCACTTTGTGCCTTTGGGAATCAGCCATCATGGGCCACAGTGGAACAAAGACATCCTGTGTGAGTGGTGATGACCTGTCTCTCTGGTGGCGTGTGTACGCCTTCCCACAGATAGTGACGGAGTTCCAGAGAAGCTGGACGTATTTCCAGAGAAAACTGCATCTAGAAACCTGAGACAGCTCCTGGCAAATAAAAGAGAAGGCCAGGGCTCCTTTCCTGCTGCGGGAGGCAAATGTGTAGTGATATGACTGTTGGAGGGTTCAGTGTGTTCGCTTGGCTTTATCCTTGCCTTTTAGTAGTGCAAATGGACAGAGGACTTGGTCTGGTCTCAGACCAGGGACAGCTAAGAAATGGGAGCTGTGGTAGCACCATTTCATCATGTAACCAGCACTTGTTTCTGTTAGGGATGGGCCCAACTTCAACATTTTTAGGAAAGAGTTCAGACCCATGGGTTTGCTTTGGCCCCATATAAAGATCAAAGCTTCTGAAGAGAGATTGATACCCGGGTCAGCGTTCAGATTTCATATCTCTTGGTTATTTGGGTGCCGTGTCTGTGAATTTGCAGTGATCCAGGATAAAACTTCGAATGAGATGAGGATTTGGATTTGAGTCTGCTCCAAAAGGTTTGGGATGCTTGGATCTAGGATTTTTGCTTTGGGCCCACTTCTAATTTTTGTAAGGTTTTTAAAGAGCATTTAAATGTTTCCAGGGTTTGGGGAGAAGAATGGATTTAAGAAGTTGTTGCAGAAAGTTCGTGTTTAAGATGTGTGCCAAGAACAGATGTGCATCATGTTTCATAAAGTCTTGTTAAGGGTGCATTTTGCCCAAAGGCTGCAAGAGATGTATTAAGATAACCTTTATTTTTTAATTAAAAATTAAATATATAAATAAAAACATTGCTGTTGTTTCTCTTTCAGAATGCTAGATTTTTATTTTTACTTTTCTTCAGAATGCCCAGACACTTCTGGGCTAGGTTTTTCATTCTAACAAACTGGAGAAAATGGGAGTCATCAAACTTTCCGTAACACCACAATGCAGGAAGCACTGTGCAAACTCCTTGTAGCACCTTGTGAAGGTAGGTGAGGGGTGCTTTTGATGCCACCTTGTCCCTGGGTGCAGATGAACGTGTCAGGGTGGGATCGCTGGTGTTCTAGCTTTTTTTCTGTCACCTCCCCGCCTGCACTTATATCTGGACAGCCAATAAACGAGGGGGTGCGTAACAATTCACACACATAGTTCTCAAGTGACTTATTCAAGGAGTGTTCAGTGGGGAGAAAGGATTTCTTTTCTTTTCCCAGCTTCTTGCTCAATGATATTTGAAAGACTTTAAGTCCACCTCAGCATTAGCTCTGCAATGGCACATGCATCTGCATCAGGTAATACTTACATGGCAAAACTCCAGCTGACTTCAATGAAGTGCATTGCTCCACTCACTGTGCTAAGTACTTAAATACATTGTAATCTACAGATTTAGGTGTACCTACAGGTTTGATGCACCTAAATCTAATAATAATAATAATAATAATAATAATAATAATAATAATAATAAAATCACCAGAGTTGAGCAATGCTCTTTTGTAAGAAACTGAAAATCTCAGGCACCTTATGCCATTTAGTTATTTTACATGGAGATGGAAAATGGGAAAACAGATTTCCCTCTTGCCTGTTGTGTTGAAAAATGCAGTCTGTGAGATACGAAGTCCTTCCTCTGCCATTAAAATGTGTGGAAATGTATTTCTTTGAACCATTGGTCATTCTACAGCACCGTAACATACTCATGAGAGGCACAGGGAGAGGTGGCAGGACAGATTTTTGGCACTTGTCTGGTTAGCTGGAGTTAGGATACAGTATGTTGTTGCAGATTCCTTATCTGTGGAAGACTTTTTTCCTCTCTCTCTCTCTCTCGTCAAACTGCTTTAGTTCAACCATGTCTATTGGACTTGAAATGGCATTTAATTTAAAAAAGGCCTATAGCCTGTTTATACAGGAATTAGATTAGATGGTCTATGAAATATATAATTGTCGTGTATTGTTCTTGGATAGTAGCAACAGCACTTATCTCAAAATAAAATGTTCCTACAAGTCTTAAGTGTGGTATTACTCAGTGAGGGTAAAGGGAGCAATTTACTGGAAATAATTTTTCTATTGAGTTTCACCAATTAGTTTGTAAAATAAAAAATAAAAATAATAATAATATAAAGTCTGCAATAGTCCACTAGGTTTATTTGGATGCTTAAAGAGGTCATTAAATCAAATTTTATGTGCAGATCATTCTGTAAACATTTAAAACAAACAAACAAGAGGTCCAACCTGACCTTCAGGGAATGCATCAAAGATATTTTAACTCCTCTGGGTTCAAAGTGGAGACATCTTCCAGTCCATTTTTCTAAAACTTCTCAGAGCTGTAGTGTAAGCACAGCATTTTGTAAACTTTAAAATGTCAGTACCCTTTCTTTCATCCAAAATGCGTTCCATAAAATGGAAAATGCATAGTGGATTTTTATTTTTGTATCTGACAGCCAGCGTGTTTGTCTGTTTGGGGGAATTTTGATAGATTTACATGGGGGTTGGGGAGAAATACAGAAACAGGAAAAATAATGTTCTTCTCCTGAATCAGGAAAAGGCTTGTGGTGTTTCTGTGCTACTCAATGAAAAGGAGAAATATGAAAATACAAAATCTCAAACTTTTTGAGGAAGATAAATTTCTAAATCACAAACAAAGCTGGTCATTTTCCAGCAGAGTAAAATAAGTTTTGGGAAATGTCATTTCCCACTTCCCAGATGAAAATAATTGTTTCTGACTCAACCCTACTTTACAGTGGGAACCATTCCAGTGACTTTTTTTATTTGCTAATCCCATTCTAATCACTTATGAGTCAATCTGGGTAAAAATGCAATACTCTAGCTGTCTGGGCTAGTTTTTAATGAGTCCATAAGACACTGAAGGTCATTCTGTTCCTCATTTAGATGAGTAGCAATCTTAGCGTCTTATTTTTCAGTGTGATTAAGTGCAAAATTAGCTGCCTTTAAATGCTGTCTCATACTTGCTTACACTAAACTACTTTCACTGGCTTTCCTGGTAGCCTCTTGAATGTTCATGGAAAGCATGTTCTGAATGCATATGTCTGGATGGAAGGAAAACAGCAGGGCATAAGTGGTAAAAACAATGAATTATCTCTTGGATAAATCTTTCTGTTCTTATTTGTTCTGTGTCGCATCTGCAGCTGGAGAAAAACATCTACAAATTCTAGTAGCACTGAACACTTACCCTAGTCATTGTAGGTAGGCAAGTGATCCTTTTCCTGTTTTGAGACTCTCCTCCATTGGGTTTATTTCTCCTTATTTCTCTTATTTCTTCTATCTGTTGTCAGTACTGGGGAAGTGTTGAGCTCTGTCTGAGCCTAGCAAGGAGAGGAATTCTTCCTGGATCTTGAGGAGTTTTTGCTGAGCCAAAAGCTTGGCATGTTTGTGAGTTTTGTACCAATCTGTGGTTACTCCTGAACCATTGGTCTAGAGCTGCATGGGCTTTTCAAATTTTGAAAATTAAAAGTGCATGTTGTTCCTCAAAGACCAGACAGGACTACAGCCCTGCAAATACCCAGTGCCCCCAGCACCACCATCCCCAGTCCCCTTTCTGTTAGAAACAGTTTTGTTGGTTCTCCCCAGTTCTGACATGGCACACCTCTGAAGGCTTTAGCAACAAGTTTCTAGGAGACAGAGATTCAGCAGAAGTGCAGGTTGGGCACTTGTCTCCAGCTAATTCACTGGTGCCTATTTAATTTTTCTGTCTCTATCAGCAGTGTTCAGATCACGCCCTGGAGAAGCGATGTCCTCAAACCCCTTGGCACTGAGATGGTCCCCTTGGTGCAAGGTGCAATACTCGGAGATACCACTTTGTCCTGGAAAGAGCCAGAAACCTTAGAGATGAGGAACTTTTCAACAAGTATGCACAAAATGCTTCACCTTTACCAACAGAGTGGCATCAAAGGGCTTTCCCAGTGTCTTCACACTGGTCCTGAAGACAGTTTAATCTTTTAGAAGGCCAGTGAGTGTTTGCCTCCCAGGTACTGAGACCTCCTGTCCTAGGCTGGTTTGTCACCTATCAGGGGAGTCTGATCAGAGACGTGTGCCCTTGGGGTTGAGCCTTGCAAATGTTCAGGGGTGTTTGGCTTCCAGTTCTAACAGCAGGAAACAAGCCCTGATGTTGAAATCCGAACTCCCCTACAGGGATGGAAAGTGCTCATATCCGGAGTTCTGGCTGGGACCCACCTTTTATTGTACCCACTGTTTAGATAATTTGCAAAGCACTGAGCTCATCCTACAAAATGGTAAGTTCCCTGAGGTCCCAGCAAGGATGAATGGGCTGTCGTCTGTTTTTTAAAAAAATAGTTTAGCTCCAGGCCAATACAAAGGAATTGGTGTTTGGGTGGATTTTCAGTTCCACTTTCCATCACTTTCTTCAGAAGCAAAATGGAAAAGGGATGTAAGAAAGGAAGGAGTGAACAAAGAGAGGACAAGGATATGAAAGAAAAAATAAAGCTGAAAACATTAACTGCATCAAACTATGTGAAAAATAAAAAGTCGGCAGAACAGTAATTTTGTTGAAAAGTGAACTTTAAAAAAATTTTGACATAAAGCTCTGGCTTTATGTCAAAAGACAGATTTTTCTGGGGTTTAACTATATATGCAAGAATGATAGTTTTTCTGCAAATTTCCTCTTATGCTATATGGTTAAAACGTATTGAGTAAAGAACAAGACATGGCTGAGTAAAGGACAATTGGATTGGATTTAAGCTACAATACAAGACTTGGGTACAAATCTACATCTTGAAAAAGGCATGGGTTTGAAGTCTAGACCTCCTGGAATCTGAGGTGTTGGGTGTGAACATCCTGTAAGAAACTTGTTCTTTCTTCTCACAGTGTCATACCACAAGTTAGGATTTATCAGATTTTACCATAAATTTAGGAATAGGTGTTTGGGGGGCATAAATCTTTGGAACACAGTAACTTTTCCTGCTTTACATTGTAAACATAGTTGCAACTCAAATTGCTTAATTTAGCGATTTTGGTTAAAAGACAAAAACAAACAAACAAAACCTGTTGCTTCCTCTGCTCTGGGAATCCATAGCTAGATGCTAGCTTTAGACTTTGAAATCTTGGAGTTCTTGAATATGATTTTCAGTGCTGGGATGTGAACCCTATGAAAATCTAAAGATATTTTTTCCCTAGCAGAAATAGATTTTTTTCTCTCATAACCAGATACCCCATGATTTCTAGGCTTTCCCACCATTCTAGTCCCCTCCCATATTGTTAATCTCCTTGAACATACTTTTCCAATGCAATGCAATAACTCTGCCTTAGCACGGCAGTAACAGGAAGGAAACTTCTTATCGCTGCTGGGATCCATAGGTGCCAACAGGGAGATGTGTGCTACCTGGCTGCTGCCAATGGAGAGAGTTAACCCCTCCAGGCTGTTCTGACATGTCCCTTACCTGCTGGAAACACTGAAGCACTTGTTTTGTCAAACAACTGAGAGTCATAGTTACTCACTAAGAGAGGCTCCTGCAGTCATCCCAGTCCTGGGCCACCTACTTTCCTTCATGCATCTGGGAGGTTTGGTTCCTCAGAAATTAGTGGGAAACACATTTTTCAAAAAGAAATTTCACAAGACAAAATTTCCTGGGAAAGAAGCCTGCTGAGCATGCCAGAGCACTGTCAAAAGTAGAGGAAGCAACAGTACCCTTTGGGCAAATGCTTGCAATGTTTGCTGAAAACCAAAGTAACCAAACCCTTGTAGATAAAACAAAAGGAAAATGGTTTGGGCCTTTTGCACTTCCCAGCTGTGGGCCATTGACATCTTTCCCAACCAGCAGCTAGCATCCTTGTCAGGTGGGAAATGTTAAAGGTTCCTGGACACTGAGGATCCTTGTTATTGTCAGAGCCCAGCTCTTACTGTAGCCAGAACAAAACCTTTGGTTGTATCAGAGCTGTGGTACCTGGTTCTGATACTGTGCAGATTCTTACAGCCTGCAGTGAGCTGGTGGGGTTTCCTTAGGGTAGACCTACACATGAGAGATCCCACACCGCTGCAAGCTGTTGGAGAGGCTCTTGCAGCAACTGAATTAAGTTAAAGCAGTGCTGAGAGCTCCTTTAATATGCAGTTCAGTCAGTCACATCCTGGTATTTATGCAAGAAGCAAGCCCATAAATTGTCAGCAGCATCCTTTCCTGTCACAGCTAGGAGGCTTGGGTGATTGCTCCAGCCGTACCACCTGGTAATTATGATGATGTGGTAGTAGTCTTTGTGGAAGTCAGAAAAGAGCGGCGTAAACTGTCATGAAAACAGCAGGGCTCCTTCCTTGAGACTGCTGGATACAGACAAATCCTGCAGATTTCTCTGGCTCTCGAGTGCTGTTTAGCAAGCTTGTGTTCAGAGAGAAGGTGATTTTTGAAGCCAGGTTGCTCAGCTGCTCTCTGTGGAGGTTTCCTGGTGCCTCTGGAGATACTGACTCTCCTGGACGTCTTGTACCTAAATGAGAAACAAACAAGCTGAAAGTGGTGGATTAAAGAGGTAAATATACAAACAGGTCCCAGGCTGGGGGTTTCTTGCCCACGGCTGTTCTTCTGGGAGTTTATGGCAGCAGCTCAGTGAAAACAGATTAACTTTTCCTCCATCACCCATCCCTGTCCCTAGTGTGTGTGTATATGCGCACGTACAAGCCTCAGTGCTCTGGGCACCCAAGGTTCTGCCAGGAGATATGGGGATTTCCCCATTTACCCAGACCTCAGATTAGCCCTGATTAGCTCTGGTTCCTGCCCCTCTCCCCAGCCTCCTTCATGAGCTCCTTCGAGCTGCAGCAGTATGGGGACAGCACCGCTGAGGATGCCCAGAGCCTGAATCTGCCCCCAAACTGCAAGCTGCCCATCACACTCACTTTCTGCATGCAGAGCGATTGCTCTGGCTGTGTCCCTCCCTGGATTGATGTGGGATGGTGGAGCATCCCATCCTGCAGGGACCAATCCCTTGCAGCTGTCTGCAAACCTCGGGGCAAAGAGCAGGAGCCCTGGCCCCCCAAGGAGGGAGGGCTGGCTTTCCATGCTGGCATTTACACGTAGGAACTTCTTCATGCTGAAAATTAAACGCAGCTAATCCATAACGTCATTTGCTTCTCCACACGGAGATATTTCTATTATTTGGGTGGGGAGCATGACTCAGAGAAATTATTTCCTCTCTTGTTCGTGCTTCTCATTACTGGAAATACAATGGTATTTTTTCCCCTGTGCTTCATTTTGTGTTATTGAGGATAATGATGCTGAGGAGGTGTCTGATAATGGGATTAGAAGCCCAGACTGGGAGTTACCTGCCTTATTCTGTGTGCCTTAGTGAATATTTACCCCTGAGGTAATAATTAGATCCATTTGTGCAGTGAAAAGTCACCCATCAGGAGCGGTAATATGAAGATGTCAAAGAGCAGAGGCCGGGTTGACGTTTGCTCTCAGCTCCTGCCAGGAGAGATGGAATAATTCACTCGTGAAGTGTCAGCCAAGCATTGTCCCCACTGAACACGGGCTCTGAGGTTCATTATTTCCCTTCCTGAGCTCTGGCCCTTTGTGCCATGTGGCCACCTGGGCACAAGCAAAAGCCCAGCGTTTTGCTCTCCTTTTCATAAAAACTCTTCACAGCTGGTGGCACAGCCCCTGTTATCCCCTCCCTGAGGAATGCTCTGTTCCCTGGCTCCCAGCCTGGCCTGAATTAGGCCAGATTTGTTGACCTTTTGGACACAGGACGAAGCCCATCTGTTCGAGCAGGAATTCATGGAGAGCCTGAGGTAGCCAAGTGCGGGGTTTTGGCCGGATCCCCTCGGCGCTGTGTGCAGGTTGTGTGGGATGCGGGCCTGGGAATGGGGGCCAAGAAAGACTTCAAAGTCTGAATTTAAGACATCCGAGAGAGATCTTGATTTTCAAGAAAGAGATAATCCTGCCTCTGAAGATAAAGCTCCTTTGAGGGTGTCACGAACAACCTCCTGTGGCGGTGGCTCTCCTAAGTCAGAAGTTACTGCAAACCCAGCAACTGAGTACAAGGGAGGATTTACTTATTTTTTCTTTCAGCAAAGGAAAGTTTTCTACTTTTCAGCTCTTTTCTAATAATTCTTTTTCAAGATCTGCTACCAGCAAAGAAACCAAGCTCCAGTCTTGTAAAATAAATCTGGAGCAGGTAAAGAGGCGAGTGCTGCCAAATCTGGTCCCTGAGCGCTTCTGAGGGCCGTGCAGGCCTTCGGGGAGGATCCTATTTTTATCAGTTTCATTTCCTGCTTGTTCTTCCTAACAGCTCAGTTTGATTAAACTCAGTGCAGTTACAATAACAACAGGCGGAGAAATGGATGCTGGTGAAGTGTGATACAACTATTCCCCTTTCCCTATGCAACAAGACTCTGCTGATACTGCTCAGGGTGCTTTGTCAAGGTGGGACCCTTTCTGATGGCAGGAGATTAAAGTTCAGGTCTGAAGGGTCCTTCCAGGCTAGGAAGCTGCAAATGCACATGTTAGTTTGTACTTTCCCTTTCATAAGTATTTCAGTCACTGTTGAAATCAAGAGGAATCATACATTTCTGCTTCTACTGGAAGGCTGTATCAGAGGCAAACTCCTGTGACAGTCCTTCATGAGATTGCCTATCTACGCTTATGTATGTCCCATTTAGCTGTCTTTTATTTTTGTCTTTCTCTAATATTGCCCAGTGGTGCAAACCGTTTTCCCTGGGTATTTATAGATAGGGATCATATCTCGGAGCAGCCTTCGTCCCCTGGGCTCTCGCAGGCTTGTCTCATGAGATAAACTCCTTCCTCTGATCACTCTGCTGTCCTTTTGCTGCCGCTGTTCCAGGCTGAGTTTATCTTTCTTGAACACAGGTGATAAAAACTGCACACATTGCTACAGCCAAGCAGTACTGTCTCCAGCAGGAATCTGGCTCATTTGGAGTTACAATTGTGTTTTTCTTCCTACAGGCCACCTGACTTCGGTAGCCAGAAACCTCGGTTAATCATTCCCTGATTACCACAGGGTATTTTGCTCCTCCCATGTCTCATTCCCCTGCTCCAGCCCTCACTCTCCTGCTTTTCCTGCAGGTTATACAATCCTTTTCAGTAACTGCAATCTGACTCAGCTTTTTGTCATCAGCACACTTTGATGGCTCAGCCCTGCTTTTTCTGCCCAGGGTTTTAATTAAAGTCTTGTATAAAATTAGTCTCAGTCTGAATCCTGAACAGCTCTGTTAATAAACTTCCTTGAGCCCACTTGTTTCCCTCTGAAAACACATTTTTCCATTGACCTCTAGCTGCCTCCATGCTCTCTCATACAAAACCTCATTTTTGTCAGTGAAGTTATTAATTCCCTATCCAGAATTATGCAGCTTATAAAAATTACTGCTCTACTGCATTTCCTTAGTTTAGAAAGCATTATCTTATTGAAGAGAGAGAGATTAAGCATAGCAAACTTCTTTTCACTCTGTCCCATTTCCTTGTATAGCCTTAAGTACTTTTTAGGGTTGTTGTTTTTTGTTTTTGTTTTTGTTTTTCCCCCCAAGCTATTAAAGTCAATTTTCAGTCTTTTTGCTTATTTCAGATTTTCTTTACAGTTCTTGAATACGTGTGACATTTCTCCAGTGCCACCTCTGCCTAGGTTGATTTATTCAAACTGTTGCTCCTGGAATGTGTAGTGCTGTGATAAGCGCCTTGTTTGTAGCACAAGCGCACTGAGATTTGTTCCTTACTGGATCTTTTAGTACCAGCTTTTCTGCCCTAATGTCCCCCCAGATCTGATTCCTGCTTTCAGCAATTTGAGTATTTGCTTTCCCTTGGCTACATGGAATCGAGGTTTCCATTTTATAGAGGCAAACTTTGCCTTCGATGAGTGTGGCGATGCCCTTTCCCTGATTGAAGAGGTCCTGGTAAGAAATGGGCACCTGCGGGGCGACACAGGGCAATGGATCTGCACTGCAAATTCACATCTGAAGACAGAGCTCCCCGATGTCGACCCAGGCTGTTTCCTTCTGTGAATTCAAAGGTCAGCCAAAAAGGGGCAGGAAATGGGAGCAATCCTGCACAATACAATTTCAAACAGTTTTAATGACGATATCCCTTCGTACCTGCCAGTTGATTTTTTTTCTTTTTAGCTCTTTGGCATTGTTTGTTTTTTTTTTTAATCTTTTTTTTCCCTCTTCCTCTCTGTTTATTTTTGTTGCAGATTTATTAGGTGCACAGTTAAGTGCCATTTAGCTTTGCAGAACTGTCATCACCAGCGCTTTATGAATGGGATCATTCACTGACAAAATATTTAAACACTAAAAGGGGGGAAAATTTACTGCTATAGGTCAATGAAGAAGCCAAGATCAACTGAAACTCAGCTGCATTTCTCCTTGAATATAGGAATGTGACGAAGGCGCTCTGAGTTTTCTTTAACGTATCCTCATCCTTAATTTATCCTCACATGTCAAACTGAATGTCACTCTGTTTTGCAGTGGTATTTTACCTAAAATAATGCCTTTCTTTTTGACAGCTTGCAAGAGCCAGCCCGGAGATCTAAAAATGTGGCTAAACAGGCAGTCACACACCTGCTAATTACGGCTATGAATAATCTGTGACCAGTCATGCAGACACTGACAACCAGTTCCAGGCAGGGAAATTTTTAGGAAAAAAAAAAAAAAATGAGGAGAGTTTTGTGGATCAAATACAATCCTGGTTATTCCTCAAAATAAATAAATAAATAAAAATCATGCAATCTTTTCATATTTCTGCCCCGTAGCTGGCAGCAGGGCAGACTGGGGCTCCCTTCTTTCTACCCATAATCTCAGAGCTTTTCAGGCCAGGTATCAGGGCTGCACTTCCCCGTGGTCACTTGCTGAGGTGTTTTCCCCTCCCTCCGTCCACCCATGCAGTGTGGCAGAGCTTGCGTGGTTCAGTGCAGGGGCCACTGAGGTTATCACAGGCAGTTCTCTCTGCTCACTTTTGGCTGAAGCATCTCATACAAAAAGGGAATCCGTGTATGAAAGCATGCCTTCTTTATTTTAAATGTTCTCCCCACTTGTTGAAAGGGAACCGTCTCCCTCTTACTTGTATTGTAACGCATGTAGCCTTCATGGATCAAGGTCATCTGCTTGCTTGTGTTATTTTGTGTGTTTAACCAGGTCCTTCACATCCTAACCTCTCATATTTGTCTTTAACCAGCAACGAGTGTGTAAATATATATTTTTATCCTTGTGGGTGAATATATCTTCGAAGCAGGGCTGGATGAGCTCCAGGAGGGCAGCCGGTGGGGACTGCCTGGTGCGGGGTGAGGGAGCTAGGTGGCCTCAGGTTTCCCGTCTCTGATGCTCTGACCCTGTGAATTCCACGGTTTTTTCCCTAGTGAAAGTTTTCTCTTCACCTGATCCTGGGATATTGCCAGGCTTAATGTTCATTATACACGGGGGATCAAGTTGTATTGTAAAGTTGACAAAAATGACAATTTTATATATTTTTCTCCAGCAATTCCACGTTGCTGTGCAAAGCTTCTTGACTAATCCACTCAGATTTAGAGTTAATCCTCATGCGCTTGGTATATATGTGTGTAGGTATTTGAGAGATTTAAATGGACACCGCCAACCCCTATGGGGTCTCACTTCTTAACATACCTTTAGAAACATAATCTGATGGAGGAAGATGAGACACAAAGGCTTCTTTTCTGTAGCAATCAGCTTTAATTTTACTCTCTTCACAGGCTGAAATCAAGAAATCAAGAACTCCACTATCACAGTTTTAAGTGTTTGGCCAACATTCCAGCACTACGTGATGCAGAACTTCTAAATTAGGTGCAGTGCCCATTTTACAGATATGGAAACTAAAGGCACAAAGAGGTGAAGCACATTTCTCAAAATAATAGAAAGAGCTGAAAGAGCTGGCAAGAGTGCAAAACCCAGGAATCCTGTCTGATAGCACTAAGAGCATGAACACGAGTTCAGCTGCTCATAAGAAATGTATTTTAATTCCTTTGAAAGGCTTTGGCTTGTGAATCAGGGTATAAATCTTGCCAGAGTTTCTCGTAAATTCTCTTGAATTCCTATGCTTTTGATGCATGGGGAAATATTACAACAGACTTTCTGGTAGTGTTTTATCACCTGCAACTCCAGCCAAAGTCAGCAGGTGCAGAAGGATGTGAAAGGCAGGGATGGGAGCAAGCTGTAATTTTCAGGTCTGGGGCTGGATTATGAAAGTCGTGGTGGAGCTCGCTGTCACGGCTGACTTTGTGGTCACCCAAAGCTGCCTGTTAAGAAACTCAGCCTCAGGAACAACAAACATGCTGCTGTGGGGCTTTTCATCAGCTTTAAAGTGATTCAGGTCAAAGCCACCAGCCCTTAAAATCTGAAATTGGGTCTTCATACCCATTCCTGGTGAAGCCAAGACACTTCAGCTCTCTCAGGCCCCATTACTGGTTTGTCTTTTTGTAAAAGTGTGGTTTGAAGACCACTGGAGTCACTGGCAGCCTTCGTATTCACCGGCTTAAAGCCTCATGGGCCATGTCTGAGCCTACGTGGCTCACTCTGGGATGCCACAGGAGAGAGGTGAAAGCAAGGCAGCTCAATCCCTATTTGTGCTTTCACTTCTGACAATGAAATGCCAACAAATTTAATAAAGGGAGGATTCCCATACCCAGATTTCTATATTCATTCATATTCTTAAGATGGATGAACTAATACCAGTGGATTTCAGCTGGATTTAACAGAAATGCTGTCATACCTGCTCAGTGGAAGGGGCTGTGATTTACACTTTTTGCTGGCTCCTTCTCCAGCACTATCCTCCAGTTTCAGTTAATGGTTGGATCACTTTATCAAATTTTTGTTGCTTTTATGGTATGTAAAAAATGAGGTCTCCCAGGACTGACAATTAAGCTGCAAGAGGTGAGCTAAGAAACTTTAATTTTATTATTTTTATTATTATTATTTTTTGGTTAGGATAGGCATTTTTATTCTCATGTTGAGAATCCACTGGGCAATGCAACACAGCAGCAGCTTGCAGCGGTCCTCCCTTTGGGTGGGATTCATCTTGCCTCACTTCAACCACCTAAAACATTGCTGTTCAGTTGGAGCTGCCTGTCCCCTTGCCACCTATGGCTGGCAGAGAGAAAGCAAATTTATCTGCTCCTAGAGATGCCTCTGACTGTAGATAGAAGTTAAGTTGGTTTCCTTAACTTAGATTGCCACTGTCTAGACAAAACCTGAAGCCACCAAAGCCTGGTTTTCATGTCCCCGATACAGCAGATGTCTTACAGTTTGGCTACGTCATTCTGCTTCACCAAATGCTACCTGCATCATCAAGTGGAAATGGAGAATACAAATTTAGAAAATCAGTGTCCACACAGGAGGCTCTAATTTGTCCAGCTCATGTCAGCGTTTGGTACCAGATGGCTCCCTCAAATACAAAGAACAGTAGCAGGCAGTTGCAGAGCAATCTCTCTTTCACGACAGCCCTTTTCCTAACCTCTAACAGCTGGCTTCACCCTGCTGCATGACATTGTATACGCCTTCCAAATGCTTCTTACTACTGGCTATAATGACCCTAGGTATTATTATCCACATAAATTACACTTTGGCTCTTGGGTTTCAGGAGCCCCCGGTGGCAGTGGGTCCTGCAGCCTCATTAAGCTCTCAAGTACGCCCTTCCTTCTTGTTCCTGTGCCAGTCCCTTCATGAATGGGTGCACGGACCTGCCCTGGACATCAGTGGTGCATGGACCTGCCTCCCCTCCCTCAGCCCATGGGGCTCCTGTGGTGTCTGTAGGTGAGAGCAGGATCAGGCCATAACCTCTGTAATCGCTGGTGATTCTAATTAATAGAGTTCTATTTTTAACCAGCTTTTTTCAGGAGTTATGGGTACTTTGGCATAATAGCAGCCAGCACATTAAAAATAGGTGAGCTTGCTAAACGGGCTGTGAATAGTTACCTTACCTTCTGTTCTTTGTTTTTGAACTTGGGAAAGAGGAGAGAAATATCTGTGGTTGCTTAATGGAGTATTAATATCTCACTGCTGTGATTATTCCATCTGTCAAACGTGGAAATGTTCCCCTGTGCTCAGGCACAGTGTTTTTGAATGGAGACAGAATTAACGTGGCTGAGGCTGTACGAATCTTTCTATTCATAGGGCACAGTTTCTTGCTGTGCCAAGTCCCTTTCCTTGCATTCTAGTTACATTGTCAACGAGTTCATTAGCTCTTGGTCCAGAGTCAGAAGCAAAAGAGCCATAATTGCAGCTTCTGGAAAATAATGTCTTTTGGGTGAGTTTTTTTTTTTTTTTAATTAACATAATTTTGCACACATTAAAAAAAAAAAAGATATAGAAGTTGAAATGACACGCATCTCATTTTTAAATCTACTGGATTTTCCCTAATGGACAGAATGGATGATGGAGACGGCAGGAGCAACCTTTTAGCAGTGCAGCTAATTGACCATGGCGCAGTGTGCCTAGGTTACGGTGGATTTTCCATTACTGGAAATACTGATATCCAGACGGAATTTCTCGTCTTAAGAAACTTCCTCTAGATATAATTAATTCTGTGCCTGTGTTAAAAGGGAAATGAAGATGGGGGATCACGTTGGCTGCCCTCACTGTGTTACATTACCTCTGACTCCAGTGCTGTTGGGATCACCGCAACTCTTTCAGACAAGGGCTGTATAAAATCCGGGCTGAACACTCGCTGCTGGATTTGTGGCTGGTGCAAACCCTGGGCTGCAGGCAGTGGGGTGGTGCAGTGGGGCACGAGCAGCACCGTGGGGCTGGGCTTGCTCTTTCAGCCCCAGCACATGGTGTGCAGAAGAGCTGGGTTGGCAGCGCCTGGAATTGCTGCAATGCAGTTGGGCTTAATCCTGCCTTGGCATCATGTGCCTGCCTTTACCCGGCATGCCTGTGTACCCTGCTTTATAAATAGAGGAGCAGAATGCAAAAATTAAAAGAGAGGAGCATTTAAGGCCCATTACACGGTGTCATCATGCAAGAATTTGCAGTGGTGAGGATGACATCGAGCTGCAGGTGCTGCTCTGCCCTGCCCAGCACTGGGATTTCTCCTCGCTCCCATCCCTGCCAGCAGACATCTCAAGGTGGGCTCTGGGGAAGCAGCTGAATGACAGCAGGAAAAGAGGGGAGGGACAGGCTTCCTCCCTTCTGTAGGCAGGACAGGCTGGAAGGATGGAAAATGTGGAGAAGAAGACATCTGTTAATGCATAAGCTTTCTGTATCTCACCCAGTCTACTTCTATAGAGCTCCCCCTTGGCCATAAAGAAATCATCACCGAGATGCCAAGCATACCTTCTCCACAAGTATCTCCCACTGATCGTAAAATGACTTTAGGATGATTAGCTTTCCAGATGATAAGTTTAGGGAAGCTTTAATCCACCCATGGAGCAGATCCTGAACTTTGTGTGTTACAGCTGTGCTCTTGTGCCCTGCTTTGCACCAAATTGAGTAAGTGATGCCTGGACTCTTCAGTCTGCAAGCAGCTATTCTGGCAGCGAATGTGTCAAATGCCCCATGAAAAACACCCCAGCCTGATCATGCAGTTGATAGTTCCTGAAAAAACAGAGGCTATTTACAATTTCTTGCAACACCCCATTTTCAGCATTCCCAGCTTCAAAGTCCTGGAGTTTGTAAGTAAAATAATGAGGGCCTTTTGTGATTTATTTATACAAACATGAACACTGAATCCAAGTGTAAGCCTCTTCCTTTCAATGCATGCAGTGTTGTCCACGCAATGTGTCCTCTCTGCTGGTTAAGCATTTAAAAAAAAAAAAAAAAAAAGACAATAGGTGATACTGTGTAAAGAACTTCAAGAACTTAGATAAATAGCTGGTGGTGGTCCCTTCTCTTTCTTTCTTTCTTTCTTTCTTTCTTTCTTTCTTTCTTTCTTTCTTTCTTTCTTTTCTTTCTTTCTTTCTTTCTTTTTCTCTTTCTCTTTCTCTCTTTCTCTCTTTCTCTCTCTCTTTCTTTTCTTTCTTTCTCTCTCTCTTTCTCTCTCTTCTTTCTTTCTTTCTTTCTTTCTCTCTTTCTTTCTTTCTTTCTTTCTCTCTCTCCCTCTCTCCCTCTCTCTCTTTCTTTCTTTCTTTCTTTCTTCCTTCCTTCCTTCCTTCCTTCCTTTCTTTCTTTCTTTTTAAGAAGATGGCAATATGTAGCCTGTTGAGGCAGAAAAAGAAAACCCCCTCATTCTTTTCACCTGTTGCAGTAGCTTCAAATTTTTTCTTAGCTAAAATTACTGGGTTCAAATGCAGCATAGCATGATGCTATATAGAAACCCAGAGACATAGCAGAGTCATATTTTCGGCTGACATAAATCAGCGGGGAGCCATTTATACCCTCTGAGTATCTGGCAGGGGATTAGCTATTTGCTCTCCTGCCCTCCCTGCCAGAGGCTCACCCCGTGAAGAAGGAACGGCTTTGACCCAAAGAAGTTGTAAAGAAAGGTCGGGGTTACACACGTATGCTACCGCCGGGTCGATGCGGGTGGGAATTTGCAGCAGGGCAGTGCCCGTGGGAGGTGATTTAGCCCTGCTGTCTGCAGAGGGGACAGCACATTTCCTTCGGCACTGGCATGCCGAGGGATGCCCAGGGCCGGATGGCAAAGGTTTCTGCCCAGGCACCATCCCTGGCAGAAGATCCCTGCAAGGAAAGGGCAATGCTGGGAGACAATGGGAGCCTTAATTGCAGATAAACACTGGGAAAGTCACATGAATCATTAGCCAATGCATTAAATTGTTACATAAATTTTGGAAAGGAGAAAGAAGAGACTTAGCTGTTGAAATCTGGCATTGACAAAAAAATCTGTTCCCACCTATTATCCTCTGAGGCAGACAAAGGGTGAAGAAAAAGGAAAGAGGAGATAGAAACCACATATAAACATTAATTAATGCTCTCCAGGCTTCTTCTTCTTGGTCATGTTAAACCTTTGATCCCCAGGATTTAAAACAGTGCCTTTCTATTGGTCTCCAGATAATGAGTTTGGAAAGGAGTGCTGCGGGAAAGCCTTTGCCTTCACATCCTCACCCAGCCGGCCAGAGCAGCAGCGTGGGCGCTACTGGCACCAGGATGCTTCTTTTCACCCTCACCACACTTACTTTGTGTCCACCCCTCTTGCTTTCCACTGGCAGTGCATTAAACAAGCGTGTAAGGTCAGTCACGCCATCACCGCCGAAAGGTGGTAATTTCGCATTATGTATTACCCCAGATATTCACAAATATCCAAATGCTCTTCCAAAATGTACTAGCAGCCAGCTGTTCCCGCCGGCATAAAGGCGCAGCCCAGAGGGAGCAGGGTGCCTCGGCTGCGTCCCTGCCACGTGGGCTTGGTGCTGCTGGCAGGGAGGGCTGGGAGGGATTTCTCCTGCAGTGCTTGCTGCTGCTCTTTGGCAGGGGAAATGCTCCTTCGCATGAACTCTGAGGTTAAGCCACACCATTCCTGAGTGTCACTCAGCGCTTAAAGGTGCTGTCAAGAAGATGACACAAGAATTTGTTAAGAAACTAATGTTTCCCCTCTTCCCCTGCTCTCCCTTAGGGCTCGCAGGCACCCAGGCTGAGGAAGCACTGACGAGAGGGGAGGACTTTGCGCACAGCAGCTGCCCCAGGGCTGAGGCAAAGGGGCTGGCTCCATGTGCCCGTGCTGGGGCTGTGTGTCCTTCCTGGGACAGAGGAGCAGGACGCACAAGGCCTGGTCACTTTTTTCTGGCTGTATCAGTGAACTTTAACCCCATTTATTATCATTTCTGGGATGCCAAGGATCCTTATTCCGAGTGAAGAGTGAGCTTTGCTGTGGGTGACTGCAACCTGGCTGTGCAGCATCGTTGTCCAACCTGAGTCACTCCATCAAGAAATAGATAATATCCAGATAATACCAGTCTCAAGAGGTATCAAATGGCACATCTGCACAGATGTTTCTCAGAGCCAAATCCACAGGCAGCACTCAGCCCATGACAAGTAGGAGCGAGCCTGAAACGCAGCCGGAGAGGGGGCGATGCCCAGCCCGAGAGGGGTCTCCTCTTTCAGGAGCTGAGCTCTCTGTCATTTGCAGAGCAAACCATTCATTTTCTCTGGCGAATAATGATAGTTTAGGGTTAAGATTTATAGCATGGCTGTTAGTTCCTTGATGGTAGATACGCAAGTCTATTTAGCTATTGCCGAAGGTGGAAATCCATAAAGATGATGGAAGAGTCTCTCCCCAGACAGCACAAAAGGTCAATTCATTTTTTTTTCTGAAGATCTCCCCAAGCTGGTGATGCTGTTGGTTTTCCTCTCCCCTTTCCCTTGGCACACATAGCTTTGTTCCTTCAGTTTTATGTGCATGCAGGAAAGGAGCCACTCTTCTATATTCTGCCCCTATATATTTGTATTTCTCCCCTAATGTCTTACTCAGGTTCAGACCCTCCAGTCTGAGCACTTCTGCCATCACCCTGCTGCCAGCCCCTTGTCAAACCCTTCCTGGGGCTCCTTCCCACCCTGCTTGCTTCACCCCACCCTGAATGTTTTTGGTGTGTTTTGCGTGGTTGCTTGTTTAGTTCCTGATTGCCCCCTCAAAATAAACAAATATTTCCCATTGGGAAAACAAAGCGAGAGAAAACCCAAATCCTAGCATGTTTGTTTCTGGGTATTTCAGTGGAAAATAATAACATGGAAAGGGCAATAGTGGTTGGGACTGCATGGGAAACCGAGTCAAAGTCTGTCAAAACAGAGTTCTCTGTCAAAACAAAATTTTGGTTGAATTTTCCCAGGTCACAAGGGAGCCTCAAGTGTGGGGTTTGGTGGGCAGGCAGTGCTGGTTCTGGCATGCCCGGACCCTTCTCCTCATCCCGCAGCTCCCTGCCGGCATGGCCCATCTGCAGCTGCCCGGGAGAAGGGCACAGCACCGCAATAAACAACAAACAAGGGTGGCAGAGCCAAGCAAAACAGAGGAGGCGAAAGCACTGGTAATTGTTTTGTTTTGGAAAAAGGATTTGAGAGCAGGCAGCATGTGAGTGGGATGGATCCGTGCTAACACTTGGCACCCCCTGGCACGGTGACGGGGGCGTGCATAGCCCTGGGCCCCTGGCGAGGGCTGTCCCTGCACGCCAGCTGCAATGTTGCTGCTCATTTCTTTCATCGGTGAGGACGCCTGTTGGCTTCCCCAAAACCTCACCTCCCGAAAGACGGGTGGCCTCGAGGAAAGGGGCTTAGCCCATGCCTCAGGCAAACCTGCCCGACATCCATCCGATTTCAGTGAGAATGGGGAGCGCCACGAGAAAAGCAGGGATCCCTGCTGATCTCCTCCCTGGCAGCGGGCAGATGGCATGGCCAAGCCCTGGACACCAGCCCCAGCCCGAGTGGTGGGGCCAGAACCCGCGGGTGACCCACCAGCTGCACCCCGCTGGGAAACACACGCCTTTCCCTGCTACACCAGTGGGTTTTGTGGTTTCAGGCTCGGTTAGTCCATTAAATAATTGGAATCGTGCCATGGATAGGCAAGAGAGAGCAAACTGGGCTTTTCTTTTGTATTTTTTTCCCATAAGCACTGGGTGTGATGTTGACTTAGCTGGGCAGGAACACACCAGCCTGGAGAGCAATGCCGTGCCGGGTGTGTGCACTAACACAGAGCAGCTGGTGTCTGCACTCCGTCCACCATCCCCAAACCAAAAATGTTCTGGGCAAAGTGGCCTGGGGACAGTGGCCAAACTCTTCCTGCCCAGTTCTTCAGATATTGCAGCCAGAACATGCCGTGGAAGCTGGGAGAAGGGCTTTGAGAAGGTGCAGAAACCCCATTGCAACACCTGGCGAGACCATTTGAAACAAAAATATTTCAGGTTCTGCTCTCAGTGATCCCATTTTAGAGAGTTCTTTAAAACAAAATGGAAGAAGTATGCACTTAGTGGGGAAAAAAAAAAAAAAGAGAGGATGGAGGGTAACACCGCATTTTCTTTCAAATCCGATTAATTTGACTTCCTACAGAATATAATCCATAGACCTTCATGTGCAGTGCCTGTGTCAGAAGATGCAATTGTGGCACTAAACTATTGTACGAGTGATGGATCGTTGCAGGCTTCTGGCCCTACATTGGCAAAGCGGACACAAGCTCACAGCAGCTGTGAAGATGAAGCAGGGAAAAATGCCTGAAGCTGTGCTCCGAAAGAAGGGTCTAACACATCCCCCCCTGGACTTAGCTTGGGTGTCTGAAGCACTGGTGCAAGAGGAGAGGACACGGCTCCTGTCCAGCTCTCCTTGCTGTGCAGATGGTCTCTCAGCGGACAAGGAACGAGACAAGTAAAGGCAGCAGCTGCCCACGCTGTGTCCCTCTTGCTCCTGACTCCCTGCCAGGAGTGGGATGGGAAGGAGCTCTTGAATGAGTTGAGCAGACTGTCTCCTTTGCCTCACTGCTTAGTTGTCTGGTGTGGTGGAAATTCATTTTCCTCCCAGCCTTTTGGGAGAATCCTGCTCTTCTGTCTTTTTTTTACCAAGGGCTGCATACCAAGCCTCTGTTCATCAGCGGCCGGGCAAGAGTCAGGAAGAGCTTTGCTCCCCCCGAGGCATGGAAAGCCTGAGTGGAGCACTAGCCCTGCCTGTTCTTGGATGCTCTCTGATAATGATATTTTAATAAAAGATCTGTCACTCAAATATTTCCGAATCAGTAAAGAAAAAAGGAATGAAACTGGGTAATCGGAACGCTAAGCCCAAAGGGGTAATTAAAAAAAAAGAAAACACCACAGAGTGGGTGAGAGACCCTAAACATCAACCTGAGAGCCAGAATCCTCTGGGAAAGATTTTCTTGTCTCAAATCCAGCAAGGTCCGTGATTCATAGCCTGATCCTGCCCTGCAATGGGAGCTGTGGAGGACACGAGGCATATTCAGGTGTTAGGTGCTCTCTCTGTCCTCCACCACCAGGTCCAGTCCCTGCCTCGAGCTGGGAGAGACCGAAGAACAAGTGAAACATCTTGAGATGGAGCTGATCATGGACCAGACCTCTTGGTTCTAGCTCAGACAGTGCTCCACCAACACGAGGGCCTTGCCAGCTCCTGTGATTGTATGCTGCAGGTTGAGGACAGGTGGCTTTTGCCCCCAAACTGAGGTCCCCTTAGAGCCCCAGTTCTGGGAGAGGTAGAAATGGAAATAAATCATCCCCACCTCTTGGGGTAGCTGGGAAAAGCTTGAAAAAAGGCCTTCTTCAAGAGAAGAGCTTAGGAGGCAACCTTTATTGTATTCAAAATCTCGTAACTTTAAGGCTGATCTCATTATCTGTGGAGATGAGTCACGGGTTTTTGAACGTGTGTGGGTGGCAACATAAAAATTTCATCTGAGTAAGGAGAGCGGGGTTTGGAGAGTGGGCAGTTGGTACTTTCTCTCATCCTCCCACACGAGACAGTGTCACTTCGAAAGGTGATGGAGTGAATCATTTCTTCTTTCCGTGGCAGTTCTGGCTGAAGCATGTGTGCGCAGCCTGTCCCTGTCGTTTGACACCCGTTTAACGCAGCCCTTCAACGTTTATCTCAGGGGGCTTTCTGCTAAGGGCCTTCCAGCAAGAGGGGCTTGCAGGCTGGGAGCAGGGTCTCTTCATCATCTTCTTGTCCAGGAGCATCTCCTCCACCTGGTGCACATGGTTAATTCGAGGACTGCTGGAGAGGTAAAACCATACTGCAGTAATTAATCAAAACTTACCGGTACGTAGGCACTCCATCGGCACTTGCTGCGCCTTGGGCTTATTTCACTGTCACTTGATAATGCACTTCTCATCCTGTGAAATACAAACTTGGGTGGAGCTTCCCTTTTCACCCCTTTGATTGTTCATCTGGAATCCCAAGGGACTGGAAATGAAATACATTGGCTTAAGTGATGTTCCCCAGATCAGTAACTGGATCCTGGGAGGATTCCCTGGGGCAGTTTTCCACCAGGTGGGAAGAGGGATGTGTCTCGCTGCACTGACCCCTGCTAAGGCAAGCACATGCTTGAGTCACTTACTTATTTTTATTTGTGTGATTTGGCGCAATAAATCACGCTCGTGTTTCCCAGTCTGCCCTGTGCAGCAGTCCAGACACTTTCCCATCTCATTTTGAAGTGTAGCCTCGAGGCTCTCCATCACCCCGCGCTGCCTGCAGGCACTCAGAGCAAAGCGAGCTCTGCCCGGGATTCACATACCTGTCCTCACCCATCGGCAGCACTGGCCTCTGCATCTGCAGCAGTCACCCTGGCAGGGGAAGGTTGCACAGGCATCCCCTTTCTTGCCAAAAGGTGCAAAGCAAAAAGGACTTGTCCTTTGGAAAGAAACAGGCCTCTACCCAGCTTCCTGAAAAATATTCTCCAGTGAGAAATGGAAACATTAAAGCACGCAAATTATTCCTTGAAGAAAACAGTCTATTTGGAAAAAAAAGTAAAAAAAAAAAAAGAAAACAAGAAAAAAAGTACGACAAATGCACTTTTCAAAGATTTTTATAGTTATAGATATTTTGGCCTCGTTTTTCTAGCTCATTTTTCTGTGAATGAGAGCTTAAATGACTGAATTCCATCTTATCCTAACTGATATTATTTATGGTTCTATCTGGCCGAGGTAGATGGTAGCCCATCATTTTAGGCACTGTCTGGATAATAGCAAAGCTGCAAGTTTAGCACTTGCCAGCAACATGCCTAGAAATAATCCCTAAAAATCATGAAACAGAAGAATATACTCACTTCTTCCAGTACACAGAAGTTGTCTGCTTTTGGATACTTATCAAAATAGCTGTTCTGGAATAATTACTTTGGTAGGAACATTTGTGTTCCAAAATAAGAGTCTCACTTTGCCATTTAACTTAACACAACTTGGAAGCTCATTTCCACATATCTCGCGTTAGGCAACTTCTCACCAAAATGGCTACACATGGCCATGCGTAATAACACTTCCTTCTCACGCTGGATCATACGCCCCAGGATTTCCAGGTCTTTGACAGTTCACAGCACATTAAGCAAGGTGATTAAGCGCTATTTAATCTCTTTGGTACAGATGGGTAAAACGAGGCAGGAATCGGTGAAGCAACTCGAGGTCTTGTTACAAGCTGGGGAAGGACCCAAAACCATCGGATTTGCTTTGTTTTCAGCACCCAGCACAGCCCAGTCCATCGTGTGTCCATCGGGACAGTGGGGAGCTGTGATTTCCCAGCTCCTCCCCAGCATCTCCATGCTTTGGCGGGGCAATCGCATGCAAATGCACACCCGTAAACACATGGAGAAGGTTGCTTGATCCGCCTGGCTTGCCTGGCCTAATTGAAAGCGTAGAGGTCTGTTGTGGTGCCTGTTGCTATAAACACATGGGCAATTTGCACAAGTATGTGACATTGTAAAAGTTCCTGAAAGATTTTATCTTGTTGATCTTGGCTGGAAGCCCTTTATTCACAGAGAAATGCCAGGTAGAAAGACAATAAGCATGTATCCATGTGTATATTTTCAACTTCCTAAAGGCCATCAAATTGGAAAGGGAGTGAGTTTACTTTACTCAAACATCTTCTGACTTGAAGACAAGGTAACCCAGGAAAAGCCTTTCCTTTAAAAAAAATATTGTGCTTGTTGGTGTGACTCTGTGCGGATTGTCTGGCAGATCTTTAACAATCTCTTGTACCTCTGAGTTATTTTGATTTTAAAATATTAGCTCATAACCAATCTTAAGCTGTCAAAACTAAAGGATTGTACAAAATAGCTTCAAGGTTACATAAACAGAGTAGCTGGGAAGTGATTCAGCAACACGCATTCATCTCAAGAGCACAAGACATTTATTTTTTAAAGAAATTTTCCATCTGAAGACTGGCCCTCTTTGTTTTGGGAAGCATGGGTTTGATGGGATTGGAATACTCTGTGTAAGGAGAAGGAAGTTCAGATGGCAGAAGACAAACTGGACAGAGGAAGGCAGAAAAGGAGCTGGGGCAGCAAATGCCAAGCACGCGTCCAATGAGTTTTGTGATGAGAAACAACTGGGGATGGGTGGGAGCTGTGAGAGGCAAGTGGTATAAATTAGGGCGTGCTTGTACTAATGGCATAAATAATTGGGGGGGGGGGGGAGGGGGGAGGAGTCAATCAAGGAGAGGAGGTAAGAATGAGCCTTCAAGTAGCCACAGGCTGGGGGCAAATGGAAGGGCAGGGGAGGAACTGCTGGGAATGTTGCCTGGTGTATGGCAGCAGGGCAGAGAGGGAGCTAATGGCAGATGGGGTAGGAGATGGTGGAGGATGGGCAGGAAAGAGGGGCTGGTGTTTGGGGTGGGAGTGAACTCAGTGGTGGAAGAAGAGGGCTGGGCTGGAGGAACAGAGATGGGGAGAGACCAACTGAGAGAGCAGGGAGTTTGTGGTGGGACAGGGAAAGGCAAGGGGCAAGGAGCCCATCGTGGTGATGGGACAAAAGCAGTAAGGGGACACCTAGCAAAACCCTCTAGTTCTGAGGGCCCATTGTAGTCGTCCTCCTCCCTCCTGGAGCAGGAAATCTTATTGTGCAGGGATGTGGGCCAAGGTGAGCTGCCCCTTAGCCCCAGCACACATTATCTCACAAAAATAAGCAGGACTTGGTGTAACAAGTGGCATTGCCTGTCACAGTGCCCTCCTGGGCCAAGGCTCCAGCTGTTTCCTCTCCTTCCTTTTCCTCATTATTTTTGCTGCATTTTTTTTCAGATGTAAAGCTCTCTGTGCCCCTGACTCCATTCATTTAATACTAGTGCAGCTTCCTAGATGCTTACAACAGATGCGTGTTTATACCGACCCTAATTCAGCAAAACACTAAGCATGTGCCTAACTTCCAGCAACTGAATGGGCCAACAGGACTATTATGTGATTAAAGTCAAACATAACTTGGTGTCTATTCTGTAGAGGGCCTACTCAGCTAATTAGTTAAATCTTCCACAAAAATTCACTAGGACTCTTAATAAAGCAATGGTCTGCAAACAGCTGTTGTGTGACTCTGCCCAGGTCACATTATCTTGTTTGCAGTTTAAATGCCTGAAATATCTGACAACTTCTTCCTCTTCTGGGGTTTAATCGTTCACGAGAAACTCTCCCTCCTTCCCCAGCAAGACATACTAAAGCCACCAAACATTAATTGATTTAAATACACATGGTACCTACCAGGTAGATGTGGTAAATCATGATTGTCAGGTAATTAAATGCGACCCGTAAATCACATTGGAGCATGTGAACCAAGCATTCAGTGTCAACGCTTTTAATTAATGCTGTAAAACAATATTTCAGGCTTAGATCTAGTTGTACAAGGCAGATAACGTACCAAATGATAGCTAATAAAATCTCAGCCATGGATATGGCACTAATGACCAGTAGGCGCTGTGATCTGGATACCCTGGTGGCACCCCAACAGGTGGCCCGCTGCTAGCGGCGGCATGCAATGTTATTGCAGGGGGATTACGAGTGGTCATTATACTCTCATTGCTCGTGTAATGCTGGATTAATTAACCAGCAAGCAGAATTATCTCCCCCCAGATTCATCACCTGTTAAAATGTAGTAGCGGGTCATGGAGGATTAGGCTTGGGGGCCTGATTCTGCCTGTCCTTTTGGCTCCAGTGCCCGTGTTGGTTGGTTTGCACCCCTGGAAGCAGCCGTGTGTTAGGGAAGTGTTTTACAAGACAGAGAAAGGGTCAGATCTTAAAACAATCCTATGGAGCATGATACAACGTTCACAAAGGAGTTCTGGTGCTCTTGCAAATCTCTTTACCTGTTTACTTTCCTGAAGGTCTCAGAAGGGAAGATGCTGATGGCTCTGAGCACCATTTCTGTTGCAGGAAGAGGAGGCAGCCAAGCCAGTTTGTGCCTGGCAGTGGTGGTGCTCGAGGGCTGGGAGTCAGGCAGGCTCCCCAAGCATTGCGGGGCAGGACCGGTGCCCGTGTGTCAAGGGCAAGAGCCTGGAGCTCCCTCGCCGAGCGACACGTCCCAAGTCCTGCATGCCCTTGGTGGGGTTCTGCCCAGCTCACAGCAAATCCCACTCTGTGCAGAGAGATTTGGGTATGGATCAGTGAGTGGAAAACCTTTGCTTACCATGTGGGGAATGGCCCACAGCTGTCCGGGAGCAGGGCTCTGCTCTGGACTTCACACGTGATGCAGGGAGGTGAAACCTACCGGGGTAATTGAAATTTGTTGCATTTGAGAAGTATTGAGCAATTTATTGAAAAAAAAAAAAACAGTAATGCTCACGCATCCATGCTAACAGCCTTTTTTGTTTTTCAACAAAAAAAAATCATTTTTAAAGTAAAAATCATAGCTGATAAGTGAATATTTTGCTGATAAAACCTTTAACCATATTTCTTTTAAGCTAATGAAACACCAAATGCCTCAAATTTTGAGAAAGGATCAACCCAGATCACTTCAAAATACTCACATTTCATAGGAAAGGAAAAAAACTTCAACTCTAAACCAGTTCTTTGCTTTCTTCTGTTACCTCCATACTCTCCCGTTCTTTACAAACTGTCCTCATCCCACAGAGCATTTCAATTCCATTAGCCCAGTGTTTCCCAAAATAAAGTATTTCAGCATTTCTAGGGGCTGCTAAGCTGGTCTTCTACTTAAATTTATATCTAATCAGTGGTCTTGTTCCTTCTTTTCTCTCAGACACTTAGTTATTAAACATACCAAAATATTCTTTATAACCCACTTACGTGCAAATTATCTGTAATTTATTAAGGATTAAGGCTACCTAAAACTCACTGCTCCAGTCCCATATCCATTATGACCTGTATCCATTTTGAATTTGTCCTAAAAGTGCTTTTGGCTCGCATAGCTCCCAGTGGGAGGAAGTTTAAGTTTAGACCCAATTTATCGCATCCTAAATGCACGGTTGGAAGGAGCCAACATCATCACTCAAGATTTCTTGCAAATTTTGGCAACTTCACAGTGCTCCAAGACCATTGTTAAAAAAAACACTTGTGCAAGTGAAATCCTGTCCCTGTGATGTTCACAGCCAAATTTTAGTTGCTGGTTTGGGAGTGGGCTTTGAATGTGAGGCAGGTCAGGCTGGGTCAGGAGTACGGGGATGTTACATGGCACCAAAATGGGGGCGAGTGGCGTGGAGGTGCCGTGGAGCTGAATTTCAGCACCTTGCCCAAAGACAGAGATGTGTTTAACCCATACCTGGGAGCAGAGACAAACTCCCTGCCTTCCCAAAGTGAGGACACACAGAGAAACTGCCCTTTTAGTCCCATTCCCAAGGCGCAGGCTGAGCCAGCGAGGCTCTGGGCTCTTCTAACTCCTGGGTCTGAAGCTCTCCTCTTTCCTCCCGTCCTTGCAGGGATTTGGCCACTTGTCCCCCCTCCACCGATCCCTGCTGCTGGGCATGGTGATAAAACATGCAGCAAATGACAAGGCATGGGAACCGGAGAGCGTCGCCTGGCAAGGTGGGTAATTTATGGTCGTCTTTGGAAATCACAGAGCCGGGCTGTGTGTAAGCGGCGGCACAGGTGGAAGCAGCGGTGCTGGGAGGGGATGAGTAAATCATTTTTTATCAAAAGGGCTATTTTGTCAGCAGGTCTATTGCGGTCTAACCTCAGCAGAGTATGTTTAGACATTGGGCTTGGAGTGGGCTGGATGAGCAAGGGTATCACTGCGTTTCCTCTTCTGCCTTTTTAATGGTGGCATTGGGACGTTTGTTTTCACCCTCCTTCAGAGCTGCTCCACCGGTCCTCCTGCCTCAGGGGCAAATGGGAACAAATGTGCTTTGTGTGGTTTCTAGATGACTGTCAAAGCACCATGGGATAAATATGAGTTGGCTGGAAGGGAAAAGGGCTCCAGAAAAAAAAAAAAAAGCAGATAACTATTTTTTCCCTGATCTGTGACGCCTTTGTTTTGTTTCTTGATGTGTTGGTTGGTACATTGCCTGGTGCTTGCTTACTGCTCATCTTGCCAAGAGGACATGAACTGTTTTCCTTTTCCCTTGAATTTGTTTTTATTTGCTTATTCCTTTAGTATCCCTGGGTGAGGAAAAGGTGAAACAGTCCTTTGGCTTTCGAGATGGCTCGGGTGAGGCTGGCCAAGAGCATCTTACATTTGAATGGAGCTTTTTTCTCAGCTTCACTGCCCACCTTGATTTGTGATGCTGGAGTTGGATGCTATAATTAGGATGGGTCGACTAGGACTCAGAAGGTGCACAGAATATAATGTTTGGGAGAAATAAGTCTCAAGTTCTTTCTTGCATTCCTGCTGATCCACGTGCTATTCCAGATACATTTTCTAACTTTTTTTTTTTTTTCATTGCCACAAAAAGCTGGAAAATAATTGTGAGCAATAGCTGCCATTTTCCTTTCATCTGTCTGCTCCCAGCCTCTCTCCTTCTTGCACATGTGAAGCCTGTGTGCTTTGCATATGCCAGCTCTCTGAAGGGAGGATTGTTTGTTTGGGTTTGGGTTTTTCAGTGTTTGGCACAACTGGGACTCTGGGTTCTCCAATAAACATAACAAATAAGAGTACTGCTGATGCTCTGTCACTCCGGGAAGTGGGGCATTAAGAAAACCTCTTCCTGTGGTGAGCTGAGCAGTTTTAGCACGAGCACTGGCAGCAGCACTGCCGAGCAATGCAGGTAGTTTTGTGGCTGCAATGTGACAGTGGGACCTCTCCTCTCATTTGTATTCTCCTCCATTTCCCTGCTCTTTTCCCTTTCTTTTTTCTTGTTTGCTCCAAATCCCCTGCCAGCAGAGCAGCAAAATAAAATGAACGCAGCCTCGGTGGCTTTCCCCTCGCCTTAGCAAAGCCAACCCCTGCAACCTGCTCAAAGGCAGCTGGAGCAGGGAGGAGATGGGGTGCTGCATGTCACCCCCTAACAGCTCCCAGCCCCTGAAATGCTCAGCAGCAGGCTGGCAATAACCTCCTGTACAAGCCAGCAGGATGCTTTCAGTATTTTAACATAGCCTGCTGTTCCTGGAGCCCAGGCAACAACTTGGGGCTGCTGGAGGTGGCAGCCCCACGTCCCCCCAGGTCAGGCACGACCCGTCCCCTGCGCCTATGTCACATCTGGTCCTCACAGCAGGGCTTACTCCGCTATAGGGCTGGATAAAATAGCTCACAGAGCTTAATTGTTCTTCCACAGAGCTAAGCATTTACACCCCAGGGCTTAATTGTTCCTTTGCGCTGATTGCCCAGTTGCACTCCAGGGCTTCCTGCGGATTTTGTGGGCACCACTTGTGGAAACAGAGGCACGGGGACAAACCGGGCAGCAGCGAGGGATGAGCTGGCTCTGGTTCCCCCTCTTCCTCCCCGTTTCCTGAGCTCTCCTCTCTACAGGCACACGTGTTGAGACAACTCGCAGCGAGCTAGGTGAGAAGCTGGCAGAGCAGAAGCTTAAATCTCAATTACCTTCCTCCTCGTCCGTTTGCGCAGGATCCTTATCTCTCCCCATGTAACTCTCTGTATTTAATTATATGCAATGATAATGCTTCACACACTAAGTGCATTATTAAGCAATTCCTAAGATAAGTAGTTTTCTGGATCCCCAATTATGATTAGATATTGGCATTCAAGCTGTCTTCCAGTCTCCCTCCTGAGCTACTCTGCCAAAAACAGTCGTGTTTGGGTAGGTGAGACACGAGACTCGTGTGGGAAGCTGCATTGTGAGGAGAAATTGAGGCAAAAAGTGTTCATGGGTACAAGACAGACGTGGCTACTTGCATCCCTGGTTCAGACAATGACCTGGGGGTGGCCTTGCTGTCCCAGCAGGCTGGCTGGATGCAGAGGTGCGAGGTGTGTCCCCTCCACCACGGCTATGCAGCCTTGGTCATGACTTGAGTCATGGAAGCTGTGAAGCTGCCACAGCTCTCAGGTTTTGAGGCTCCCTCTTCAGTCTTCGCTGTGACAGCCAGGATGGCAGCAGTCTCCTTCGCAGCCATCCCTCAGGACTTCAGGGTCTGAATCTGGAAATGAGTGGAAGTGAGTTTCTTCCATTTCTTCCCATAGTTTATGTTCCCTGATCCTCTAGCCAACTCCACTGAGCTCATCTGCTCCATCCCTTTAAGCCTGTGCACCTCTGGAAACCGTACCTGTGCTGAGAAGATGAACTTGGTGCTTTCCAACTTGATAAAGGCTTCCCGCAACCTTTCAGTTCATTTAGGCTTATCCTTCCTTGCCTTCCTAGTTATCCCTCCCAAATGTTGGCTCGCTTTGCAGAGCAGGGATGGGTCAGCAGAGTGTGTTCTGGTGCATGGGGTGAGTACTCCTGGCCTCCCAATACCCAGCAAGGGGATGCAGTCAGGCTCCAAGGATGGTGGCACCTCTTGCAGTGTTCTCCCTCTTTTGCCCACATGCACTACAGCATTTCTGGTGCTGTCTGGGGCTGTTTCCTTGAGGTCTCCTTGTCCGAGTGGTGCCCACCCCTGCCTGCTGCACACGTGAGACCCGCCGTGCTGGCAGCCGGCGTATCATTGCTGCACTACAAAGGGCAAGGGATTATGGGGATTCCTCTTAATTCTGTACAGGAAAATGCTGTTTGTAAGTGTAATTGAGAGGATGGCTTTGGAGTCAATGACTATGAGCTTATGTTGTAGATGGATCGTGTTTCACCTCTTTCAAAGCATTTAAGAGCTTACCAGAAAAACAAATGTCATTGCTCAATCTGTGAAGTGTCTATATGCAACTTGCTGTCTCAGTTCCTTCCCTTCAAGATAAATTGGAAACAGATTCATTGCACGTCTCATACTCTCTGAAGGTTACAGTTGCCCCCTCCTTCAGTGTTGATGCATACATGTGTATTTATGTATGCGTGTAAAGCGATAGCCTACGACTTGACTGTGTAATTACTAAGGGTGCTTTCATCCACTCTCCAAGTATTCCTGGTGAAAGAAATATTTAGTTGTAGTTGTTCATAGGAAATCTTTAATCTTAGCTTTGCAATATATATGCTTCTATTAATTGCAGAAGGACAGATTCTCTGGCAGCATAAAGGAGTAGGTGCTCAGTGCAGTCAGCCAGGCTGACTTACCCTGGCTGAACATCAGTCCAGAGAACATATTTTTTTCCCTGCCCAAATATTCAGTTATTATTAGCTGAACCTTGATTCTTAACCCTTTGGCTTTAAAATGCAAATGTATGGGAACAGCTTGGATAGCCCCCAATAACTTTTCCACCCTATATTTGAGAATTGTTGGACCTCAAGCCTGGTTCTGGGGCTGTCAAAACTACAGAGATCTATGTAAAAGACTTTAAATGTTTGCAGCTTGCAAGCATTAAACAGGAATTGGGGGATAGGAGGGCTGCAGGTCTCCAGCCAGGGCGAGCATCGCACTCCCAGTGCCGTTTGCATGCTGCTTACACCAGCAGCGCCCACTCTGCCCAGTGCCCTGGCAGGGCTCAGCCATCACTGCCCACAGAGAAAGAGCCAGGAGCCCTTGCTGGCAACCAAATCATTGGGTAAAGCACCCCGCTTCCCTTCAGGAGGAGTAAGGATTGAGAAACAGCACAGAGGGTAAGCAGATAGCGAGCAAAGAGCTTCGCTAATGTTTCCTGGTGTGCCAACAATAATATATTTTCTGCAGTAATACTTTGCATTTTGCTAGCACATTTCATCGTGCCTCTCACGGTGTTCTGTGAGCAGTAATTAATTACAGTCTCATTACATCTCTGTTAGATCCATTTATTTATTTATGAAGAACTTTCCATCCCCAAGCACTCTGGAATCTGTTAATCACCAAAAGGCAAACAGCGTTCCCCTGCACCCAGAGCCACGAGATCTGCTGTGAAAACGCAGCCGCTGCTGGGCTGGGGATAAACACAAAGAGGGCTCTTGTGAGCACAGCTCCAGGCTGTGATTTCAGTCAGGGTTTGACTCTTGCCTCTACTCTGCATTTCTGCAAACCAGGTCTCTTTAAACTGCCCATGGCATAAACAGGCTTTTTGGGGGGGGCTAGTGAAGAGGAAGAGATGTTCTGTCTGAAACACTGTGCTCTGCACTGGGATTGATACTAATTTGCTTCAGAGCAAATTAAAACAGATTACTTAAAACCACAGCTATGGTTTATGAGGAAGGGGACGTTTCTTACTCTGTGCTTGCAGAGCTTGGGCAATTGGTTTTGTGTGGCGTTGCCCTGCTGCTGCTTGTAGCTCCCACCTACCCGCTTTTACCGAGGGAGGTGAGGAATGCTAGGAGGAGAAGTTTTGGCTGACGGCAAACAGCAAGCCAAACAGAAATAAGAGCAGGATTTCTGGTTTGACTTTATACCATCTCTTTGCCATGAGATTTTAACAGGCATTTCAGTAGATAGGAGCAGGGCTTGGCAGACTGCATGGTGGATGGCATCTCCAGCTGTGAAATGCCCCGACTATCAGCGTGGGCATCACTCCTGGCTTTAGGAACATGTTTAGCTTTGTTTGCTCACTGGGCTTTCCCAGGAGGTACCTGACCTCCCTGGTGGTATTCAGAGAACTTTACCACCCTCTGACCAGGACGCTGGAAGCCTGGCCGAACTCCTCTGCTACAGACCAGCAGTTCTGCTTATGTCCCTGGTGAGAAGGGTGAGCTGGGCGATGCTGGGATGAAGCTGGGCTGTGACGGGGCTGCCCCAGGACTTGAGCGCAGAGGGTCCGGCCATGCTCCCCAGCCACTCTCCCCCCTGGCCATGGTTCTCCTCCAGCACTAACAGATCTCCTCCACTCGTCTGAACAAAAACACGCTAAAAGGCGCCACACATAAGCAATTAGCTCCCATGAAACTTTCCACCATTAAGAACAATGGCTGGCTTAGTTCTCATCTGATTGAATTAATGATATTCTAACAAGTGACGTTTTTTTCCTTTTAAATTTTCTCATTTGGAAGGAATTGCTCGTCGTAAATTACACATATAAAAATTAGGCCGGTGTTTTGTATTGTTTACAACAAGCACTTCAGGGTTATGGATGTTACTCATTGATTTATAATGTTTAATTTTTTCCCCGCCGTTCAAGCTCTCCATAAATCAAGTGGAGATGTCAACTCTGTGTCAACATTTCAGTCAGCCTGCAAGTTGCGGGCAAGTTGGGACAGCAGATCTCATGGAGAAGGTTGACTCTTCTCCTCACTGTCTTTCCCGTTTTGATGAAACAATAAGAAGGTGAGGCTGGCACTTGTCAGTTATTTCTGAGTCACATTTCATTAGGCCTTTTTCAAACACTCCAGAGAACAATGTTTGAGGCAAGTGATCCAAACAGCTCATGTTCCCGCTTGTGCACTTGTGGGCTAGGGCAGCAGCTGCCGTGGAATTACACTGGGAGGCTCAGCAGGTGTCTGATGGTCTTGGACCAGATCCGGATGATGTCAGACAGCTCTCATCCTGGCAGGCTCCTCTTCCCCGAACCCCAGCGAGCTCCTGGGGTCATCATTTCGAAAGCCTGAAGAGTCTGGTTGTTTTACCAAGGCACCCCATGAGGTGATGGGACTTCCAGGAGCGTCTAAGGCAAGCTGGGTGCAGCTGGGGATGTGCCAGTGACCCAGAGTGGGTGCTTGGGTGAGCCCCAATAAAGGGAAGGTTTAAGGAGTTTCAGCAAACAGTGTTGCACGGTTGTCAGTGAAATGAACTAGAATTAGGGAGCTAAGGACCCCTGAGAGGCTCTGCAGAAGTTTTCTTCATAGGGTAAGTCAGGGTCTTTGGAAATCTAGGAAGAAAAACTTCCTTTCCCCAGAGATCTAGCTTAGAAGCACCACAGGCTTGGTGAAGAATATCCAGAAATGTGGGTAACTTGCAAAGTTCCCTACATCAGGGCAAAACTGAGCACTTCTGGCTTCTCTCTTGGGTCTACTTCCAGGTTTCTGCTGAGCCCTCAGCATTGCTCTGCTGTCATGAGGGCACCTGGTGTCCACCCCAAAACCTCCTGACCAGTGGTCACAAGATTGGCGATGTACCCCACAGAGTCCATCCTGTGGGGCTGAACATACGAGGCTTTTCTGGAAATGAGGTCTAGATTTACTGGATTTGAAGTCAAAGTGAAGGATGGAGTCACCGGGCTCACCATACGTCGGGGGATGGCAGTCCCCAATTTCTGCCTCCCACCTGCCCCATACCTACAACAGGCACATTAGGAGGAGCCAGGCCTCATGTTAAAACCAAAGTGCCCAGCAGATGCAGGTATGTGTGTGGGGGGCTATCTCTCATAATTCCTGCCTACTCCATGCCTACGCTCGGCAGGCTTATCAGCCTGCCACTTTCCTAAGCGATAGGGCTCGCCCAGTTGTAATAACAAAAGCAAATAAATGCATTTTAATGATCCGATGCTGGTAATTAACGAAGCTGAAAAACAAATGTCTCCCTGAAGAGCTCATAAGGCAGCCTATTGCATAAGCTCACCCATTATGTGGATATGAGTTGATTATTAAAAGAAAACATTTAGCAAATGCAGAACAGGATATTCATCTGCTATTACATAATGGTAATAAGCAACTGAATTCAAACAGCGATAGTCCTCCAGCCCTTACTGAATGCCGAGTGAAGTGTATTTATGGCCTCCGATGTGAAATAGTCCTCCTTGTTTTTCCAAGACGAGAAGAGATCTTTCAAGAGATAATAAAGAAAATAGACTCTAGTTGCTTTAACATGAAGCAAGATGAGTCCTCCGGATTAGTTTGGATTAGTCTGTTGCTAGTGGCATGGAGGTTTGGCACTCAGCCATTTATTCACCTAGAATACGTACAGCTAATTGGAAAAGCACCTGCGATGAGATGTAGCTCACCACCTGCACTTTGCTGAAATAAAATAAGCCTACATAATTGACTACATTACCTATTAATGTTATGAAATCACCCCCAGGCATTTTTATTATTATTATCATCTCCTCCCGCCTTCCCCCTCCCCAAGCTTTTATGAATCAAACTTTTGTCTCTTGCTTTTTCCTTAAAGCCTCAAGATTGTGCCACTGTATCAAGACCAGGGCTGCTCCGACTGACTTGCTTCTCCCTGCAGGGGAAACCTGGGAAATTAATCCTCCTCGGTAGGGAGAAGAAATAGTTTGACATTTACCTGCTTGTTCTCGTGGGGCAGAGCCTTCCTCTTGGTCTCTGTCCTTTCTCTTTCTCCCCACAAAAGTCCAATGGGAGTCTTTTGACTGCCCTGTGTGGCTTTTGGGATAACCCTGGTCATGATGATACAAAACTTCTTGGTTTTTTTTTTCAGCAAACTGCATGGGGTGGACTTTGCCTACACCTCGTAAGCAGGAGATGTTTGGTGGTTGGTGTTCTCAGTTGGTTTAGAGGCAGGTGGGCTCCATGCCTCTTAGTGATTGCATTTCAAATACATTGGTTGTGTCATCCCTTGCTGGAAGACCTTGTGCTCTGAGCTGCAAAGAGGATATGCAACAAGTGAGTGACAGCAGGCACCAGGAAGGGGAGGAGAGTCAGTCCCAGGTGGGCATGTGGTTCTGGGGGCTTGTGTGCTCAGCACAGCACAGCCCTGCTCTTGGCAGTGGCCAAGGCTTACAAGGATTAAAAACCTCAGACAAAAACCTCTGTTGCTGCTTAATTGCTAGGGAAATGAAGACAGAGATAGGAAGACTCGTGGAGAAGAGCCATAGGAAATTCCTCCTGTTTTATCTTCTCCCCCTCCTGGCAACTTTGCCACAAACTTGAATCAAGCTCAAATCAAACCATCTCTGTGCAGCTCTGAAGAACCACATTAAGAGTCCCAGGGCATTTCCTTGGCTCTCACAGATCTGACTGTAGGGGAGAGAAACCCCAAACTCCTGTGGTCAGAGACACCATGCCAAAACTTGGGCCTGATTTCCAAGGTGAGTGGCAGAACAGGGAATAAAAGGTAGGAGCCAAGTTTGTTCCTGAGCTAGCCTAAGTGTTCAGCTTTGCTCCAGTTGCCAAACCTTCATCCTCAGCATGAGCAGCTGGAGATGTTTTGGGCTTCAGCTTGAACAAGCAAACCCAGTTTTTCTTTGCCATTTCAAATCACAAAGGGAAAGTGCATAATTGTTGTTCCTGGTTTATAATTATTATTGTTCTGTATTGGTAATTACCCTCATGACTGCGTGTACGATTGCATCGCTTTTGAATTCAATGACCCTACTAAAACTACTGAAGTGCCAAGAATAACCAGGGTCAATGGGAGGACTGGTTAAAACCCCTTTGGGTAGCAAAACAGCAGTAGATGGGGAAAGCTCCTGTCCATGTCAGAAATGTGTGGGAAGGGCTGGAGATGAAGAGTTTGGTGATCGAGGGCAGATGCAGAGGCTGGGATTTGGGGTTGAAAACATTTGTCCGGAAGCAGCAGAGAGATCTGAGCTCTTTTGAGCACTGAGCTTGCTGAATTGGCCCCGTTGGGTGCCTGAACAAGGAAAACTGCTGATTTTTTTTCCTTTCTTTCATTAGCAAAAACAGTTTTCTGCAACTAGATTATTTATATATAAACATGCCTGCTCTGAGCATTGAATGCAGGTCGTGGAGTATTCTCCCATGCAATGTGGTCATGCGAAGTCCCACCCATTGACTCACTGTTTGGGCCAAAGAGGTAACCTTAGTCTGGCTATTCGAGGCTGTGTGCGCAACACGCTACAGCTCAGCAAACATTCAAGACCAGGCTGTGCTCCAAAAAACTCCTAATCCAAGGAGGAACTTGCAGCAAGAAATAATGAACTCTCGCCCGAGGGCTGGGGGTAAAAGCCAGAGCTGCGCAGTGCGAAGCTGAAGGGTGTTGGGACTTAGGAATCCAGCTCAGCTGCGGATGGAGCCAGCTGTGAAATACCATTGCCAATCAATCTTCCGGGCTGCACATGTTGCAAGACATCCCCTTTCACTTCCCAGAAGCTGTTTAGACCCAAGGGGTAGGGTCGGGCCCCGCATTAAGGGACATAGCTGTGATTTCTCGCTGGGGCACAATTTCCTCCCGTCCCACAAGGAAATATCTCCGGCGGAGAAGAGCCTTCACAGCCACCAAGCCACATGGATAAAAGAAATCTTGCCACATACCCTGGGAGGCCCTAATGGGTGAGGGCCCCTCTGCAGCTGAAAAGTGCTTGGGTGCGCTCGCTGGAGGCCTGCGTGGACTTGCTGTTGGCGCCTGTTGTGTTCCCATCGCTGTCACGATGGCCCAGGCTCAGATCCGCCGGCCGCTCATGCTCCTCCGGACGAGGTCATCTGTGGGAAATGCACTACCAACAACGAAGCTTGGATGTCCCCTCATCTCAGAGCATGTGTGCTCATGCCAAGCTCCTCTTTGGATCTGAATTAAATTTATTCAGCTTCTCTATATGTCCCTCTGATTTGCGTTTTGATGATTGCACCCAAATATTCGAGGCAGGGACGCCAAAGCCAACAGGATCGCAAAGGGTCCAGGACCCTTGCTGGCAGAGCTAACCTTCCTCCCTGGGGACACTTAGGACTCATCCAGTGACCCTGGACCTTATCTACAAAAGCACAAAAGACGGGCTGTTAGCTCAGGATTTGCAAAGCATCATGCAGGGCAGCAGGAGATCCCACTGCTCCTATACCCAGAGCCTTGGTCACCTCTGCAAATCCCTCCCATTCAGTTACAGCACTCGATTCCCAGCCTCTCTGCTTGCTCACAATTATTTATGGTGTTGGGTTTGTCTTCTGTTTTCCAGGCAAAACAGGAAACAGTTTTGTCTGAATTTCCTTGCTTTGAATGCCAGTGAAGTGTGTGTGTCTATGGCTGCATGTGAGGGAAATGAGGTGCATCTCTCATAATACTGAAACCAAATCCAAGTTTCCCACAGTCAAAGCCTACTAAAAATGCAATTTCTTTCCAGCAATGAGAAGACCTTGAAGACAGTGTGTGTGCCACGAATCAGAGCAGATTTACCTCACTGCAAGCTTCCCAGCACAGGTTTGTAGAAGACAGCTCAAGGTGCTTCCAGCCAGGGAGCCACCAGCAGCACCGAGGTACTAAGGTTTAATGCATTACCAGCAGGAAGGTGGCTTCAGCAAATACATTTAATCCTGCAATTGCCCAGGGCTAGAGAGGAGCACCCAGGCAGTGCCTGCATTGCAGCTGACCAACGGCGATTTGCCCAGCTGCTCAATGGCCCTTGAGTTTTTCCCCATTGCTGCCACTGGAACTGCATTTCAGGACATCTCCGCTGCCAAATCAATTCACTTTGCTCAGGTGCACAGCACTGCATAAATTCATAGCAGGGAGACCAGAACCAGGCCTCCATGCACCAAGGGCTAAAGGTTCGATAACCCAAACCCTAACATTGCAGTGATAGCTTTTTTCTTCCTGAGGCTCCTAATTATTATTGCTCTTATTATTTTAATTGACCTCTGAGAAAAGAGCAGTGTCAAAACAGGAGCTCAGATTACCAAAGTTATTATCCTGTTGTGTACAATGAGTGATTATTTAATATATATATATATATATATATATATATAAACTCTTTATTTTGCAAAGGCAGCAGTTCAATAAATAATTAATGTTTCTTAATCCTGTAGCTATTTCTCTCGCTGTAAAAAATTAATTGGTTTTCCATCATCTGTTTCCCTCTAACCTGGAGGTATCTGGCAAAGCATTCGTGCCCCTGCTTAAACATGCTCCTTGTAATCTTTGTCATGCCCATGGTACAGAATCTGGGGGATAAACAAACTAATCAGAGATATTAGAGGCACCTCCAGGAAGATTTAGTCATCGCAACACTTTGCGCTTATGCAGCATCCATCTGTCTGGGAATAATTAAGCCTCTCAACCCCTGATGAGGTAAATGCTGTGCTCATTGGTGTGCAGACTGGTAAACAGAGTCACAGAGAGGTTACACGGTTTGCCCCAGACCACACAGTAAGTCAATGGCACTGCCTAAAAGGGAAGATTTCCCCAATTTCTGTGTCACTATGAGGCCACATCACCTCTGAGACGTGCTGAAAACTCAGGGGTGAATGTGAAGGGGCTGCAGTTTGTCCACCAGCTCCAGGAAGCACCTGGTATTAACAGTTTTAACACTTAACATCTTGGGAACGCCGTATGTGGACATAGGTGAAAGGCAGAATGGCTGGCTCTGAGGTTGCAAATGCTTTTACACCCCCAAGCGACAAAAAGTAGCTGAGTTGTGGTAAGGGGGACTAACTCAGAGCTCCTGTCAAGCCCATACTGGATTAAGTGCTTACTTCTGCTCTGTCTGCTGGTCATGCACGGATGACCTGGCCCACAACCAGCCTTCCCTACGGTGAGGACACAGCCAGGGACAGGGGACTCAGTTGGGAACACAGCACCAGAACCCCCTTCCCAGAGCTACCAAGGCCACACTGGGGTTGTCACATTCCCTAATCACCCCCACAAGCCCCATCTGCCACCTGGGGCTTAATTATGCTTCACATGTGCAGCCTGTTTCTGCTTAATCCTCTGCCTCTTAGCCCCTGGCCTGCCTCACAGCAACCTCTGGCACTGCCACATCCACTACCAGCAGGGAAAACAGCAAGAAGGTAATATTTACTGAACAACAGGCACATTTAAGACAAAAGTTTAGAGAAAAAGTTATTTCACAGGAGGGAAATAGGACTTGCTTTCGCTGCCTGCCAATTTCTTTCAATGCTCCAGGGCTGCCCTCAATCTCAGTCTGTTCCCTAAAGCATTTCTGGTCCCTGTTCTTCTGTAAATGCTATCATCCTTCTGATCTACTGTATCTTCCAACTTTCACCCCTTTGGCCTCAAACTTTGCAGGCTGATGAGGGAAATTAGAAGCCCTTAAAGCTTCTCAGCAGCCTTTCTAACAACCTTCAAGTGTTTGCTGAAGGGTGGCTTTGAGACATTCAGTTTTCTTCCAGCTTATTTCTTCTCTACAAAGCTTCTCGGCTGCTGGCAGATGCAGTTCACCAGGAGAGCACGCGGCATTCATAAATCCTCCCTGAGCACTCCTGCATTGCCTGTGACAGCAAAGCTCTGCCTGAAGCTCGTGCCTTCCCCTTGAGTGCGTCCTTGCAGGTCGTGAGGCTGGTGTGATGTAGCAATGAGCTACTGCCCCCATGTAGCAGGGAAAAACATGGAACTGCAGAGAGAAACAATAACTGCCAGTGAGCTGGGAAATGTGACTTTTGTACCAAATAGTTGATGTCCTGGCTGTTTTCCATGGACTGCGAAGAGCTATGCTTTTGGGTCTGGTGGCTCATATGTCTTAGTCACTGTTGTTGGCTGAAATGGCCATCGCTGCTGTCATTTCATCAGTGTCATGGAGCTAAAAAGCGGCATGAAAGATACTATTTCAGGCTCCTGTGGTCTTGTATTAACCATTGTTCTTGCTCATGGGAGAGCAGGGAGAGATGCTGCCTGCGTGGGCTGAGGACAGGAGCTTGCTTTGCTGCCTGGGGGACTCTCAATCACTGTACATGCACAGAGTGTGCCTGAAAGAGTTAACCGATGGGAAATGAGAGCCAGTTCAGCCTAGGGGAGCTAGCAAGTACAAGCACTTTCCTAATATGAAGCTTTGTTTAATTACGTCTGATGAAGGCTTCGGTGGGAGCTATCACTGCCATTGCATTTTCTGGAGCAAATTCCTTCCCTTTGATTTGTAATCTGCTAACATCCCTACTGGCCAATCTTGTACAAACAGCCCTACAGGCTGTAAAATCAAATGGAAAATGTGGGCTCACATGGCACAGCTAGAGTCTGAGCTGTAAGGGTGTGACAGGGGAGGCCGGGAGGTTAGAAGGTAAAGATTCATGCTTGAAACCATCTCCACACATGTCCAGACTGAGCTCTCACAGATGTCTAGAGATCAGGTCCCAGCACCCTGGAGCAGCTTGCCAGATGCTTGTCACAAATTCATAGAATCGTGGAATGGCTTGGATAGGAAAGGATAAAGGTCATCAAGTTCCAGAGCCCTGCCATGGGCAGGGACACCTCCCACCAGATCAGGTTGCCCAGGGCCCCATCCAGCCTGGCCTTGAACACCTCCATAGATGGGGCATCCACAGCTTCTCTGGGCAACCTCTAAATGGAGGTGTAAAATTCAGCTGGATGCTCCCAGTGTCCCCAAGCCCCATGGGAGCACTGTATTGCAAGCACAGTTTCCTCTTGAGAGATCTTTGCAATGCTGAATTGGGAGGGGCTGAGGCTGGTGCATAGCATATAGGTGATGGCAGAAGCATCTATCACATGGGATGAGCTCGGGCACAGTCTTCATCCTCTGTCAGGAATGTATTAGGGAGATGCATGTCCTGAAAGAAAATGTACACAGTTCTGAAGTGTACACAAAGTTCTGAAAGAAAATGTACACAGATGTTTAAAAAAAAATCTTTAAGTACATCAACCCCCATCCCCCCTGTTGCAGATAGCTTTGAAACCAGTGTGCAGTAACTGGTTAACATAGACAAATGATTTTACAGTCAGAAGCGAATGTAATGATTACCTAGGCCAGCTTCTTGCTAAATCCGGTCCAGAAAAGAATAGATATTAATTCCTACATCAAGCCATTACCATTGGGTTCATTTATAATACCACATGTGAAGAGAAGCATTGTCTGGAAAACTAGCAAAAATATGCCTCGTTCTACGTGAACTCTTGATCCAGTGGTTAATTACTTTATCTATTACCACTTACATCTTACTGCTAGTCCCACTTCGCTCTGTGTCCTCAAGAGACTCGGATCATGATCCTGCACTATGTAACCCACAGAGACGGCAGCATTTCCCGGTAGGAGCCAAGAGATCACAGCATCATTCCCCATGGGAAAACAGGTCTAGGAAACCTCACCGAGTCACAGACTGCATAGAATCATCCCAGATATATTTATATATTAAAAGGTAGCAGAAATGACATATGATAGTATAAATAACTGCATTTACTCATTACTCATACTTTGCCTTTGGAATTTTCTTCTTTTATTGCTATTTTACAGTAGTAGCAGTAGCAGTTATAGTAGGAGCAGTAATACTACAGAGCATCTATCTAATTACACTTCAGTTTAATTATCACCCTTCCTCATGGCTCCATTCTAATGAGGTCTTCGGGTTGTTACTGCTGATGAAGAACTGGCTTTAGAGGTGTTATCTGCTTCTCACCTGAATAAAAGCCATTCCAGGCAGAGACCAGAGAGGGCCCTTGAAAGGGAGGTGTACAGCCTCTCTCTGCATTGCACACAAAACAATCCAGATTGTGAAATGCCTTTTGGAAAGGCATATTAAAAAAATTAAACAGCCACAGGGCACCCAGGTTGGTGGATGGGTTCCAGAAACATTAGGTCATACATTAATTTTTTTTTCCTCTCTCCCAAAATACTCTCCGGCATTTTTCCAGCAATTATCAAAAGTCACTTTTTATAGAGAGGGTGTCTTCTACAGCACAGCTCTCCAGATTCTCTTCCATTGGCTTTGTTCTCCTCTGATTTCAAAGCTTTTCTTTATTTATTTTACATTAAGGTGGAATGTCTCTAAAGGCAGAAAATCAGTTTTCCCTCCAGATCACCCCAGCTTAAACCAAAATGAACACCCCTAAGGTCCGTATGCTACTACCTGAACAAATTATCCTCCCTGTGAGCAGGGCAGAGACCTTGCTATGCTTGCTTGGCTTGTGTTGTGGCCTCTGCCACTTAGGGCTTGTTTTCTGTTGACATCCTACAGGCTAAATAGCAAGTGGGGTAGAACCTCCTCCATCTCATCTAAATAATTATTCCCCTGGAAAAACATAGACACAATTAACAGACATTGCGATGCATTACTACACTGAACAAAAATCTATTACAGATGCAGAGCAATGGCATTGCTTTCAGTCCAGATAGCGTTGCTGAATGCTGCCTGGCCCAGGAGCCGGTTGTGCTGTGCTTTAGCATCTGCCTCTAGTCTGGAAATTGAGGGAGGCGAAGCGGCTTAACAAGGGCTGTAGGAATCGGTGGCAGAATTCGGAGGAAAACCACCAATAACAGGGTGGCTGAAGAGCTCAGGCAGCAGGGTCTGCACTGGGGTAGCACAGCAGGCTCAATGGTCTTCTCCTTGTGCATGGGAGCAATTCTGAGCAGCAGTCCCACCTTCGGGTTGTTCATGAAGCATCATGTCCCTGGAGGTGCGATGCAAATGGCAGGGTGACCTCATTCATCCCCGACATGGAACGAAGTTTACAGACCAAACTGTCGCTGTGTGTCTGCTACTTGCATAGTTTGGTTTCAGAACTTCTAAAGTCAACTAAAGATCGGGGGGCAAAGTCTTGTGCATAGTCTTAATCCAAGCTCTTACTTCTAAGCAGCACTCCTGCTGAGTTTTCTTTAATGACTGATTATAAGAAAGAGGAGGATTGCTCTTACAATATCTGCTGTTGAGTCTAGTGCTGCAAGATCTGCAGACTGGTTAAATACATGTCTAGCTATAAACATCCACTTCAACCCCGATATTGACAGTGTTGTACCCAAACATTTTCTAGGAATTCTGGCAATGACAGAAAGCAGGGATGGAGAGCAACCTTGAATCACCTTCTAACCTACCTGTGCCCTCAAGATGCAAAGGCAGAGACAACTCCATCTAATCCATGTTTGATGCTTGTCTTTCCTATTCTTAAATGGCTCTAATTCCTTATTTCCATAAGGAATCTGTTCTGCTTTTTAAATTATGTTTAGATGTTTCCTAAGGGTCAGCCTGATCCCCTTCACTACAATTCAGCTACGCTCCTTACTCATCCTATTGAGACTGAAGAGAAGCTATTTCACTGCCTCACTTTAATATTTTGCATGGCTTTTACCTCTCTCTCTCTCTTTCTCTCTCTCCAAGCTCCCTTTTCTCAACTGAGCAACCCTGTCTTACTTCGTCTTCCCTCAGATGTCAAGTTTTCTAGGCTGCTCATCAATCCTGCTGCTTATTGTGTTGCATAAAGCAGATGGATGATTGTCCTCAATCCACAAATTGAAATTCTTTTAAATCTAAGTAGATAATTGAAGCTTGTTGGATCAATAGCCCACGATGATCTAATATATTGACTATAGATAGCTATCTGAGCAGTAATGGGTTAGTCATCAATGCATAAATATAAGGGCAGTCACTTGTGGCCAGAGTCAACCAGGGCTTACAACACCCACATCCAGGACAGCTACACACGTAATTTGGGCTCCTGCTGACTCTGCAAGCACTTGCCTGATGATGGGGGTTGAATCAAACCCAGGCAAACCCCCATTACTCTCCTTAGCTTTGACTAGAAATCAAATATGAATTATGCATTTATATCATCCATCACAGAACACTGTCATAGGGGGATGAGACAAAAGCTTTGGATTCTCCCATTTTTTATATAGCACTATGCCTCTCCCTTAGCAGGGCATTAAAAAGCTTTTTTCCCCTCACCGTGCAACTGCTGTTGCCTAAAATAACTGAGGTGGTCAGAATTACTGCCTCTCTCTCTGATGTCTACAAAGAGAGCCTAAGTCCTGATGCTGAGCAGGGTGGGATGAATCTGGGTACCACTGAGTGCAATGGGATTTGGGCATGCTTTCACACCCAGCAAAAAACTTCTCCAAAAATTCCTGCTACTTCCATCTTTAGTCCAGGCTGTATTACCCATCAAGCACCTTTCCACAAGAGCTGTGTTGCATACTTAAAACATCGAATCCAGGAGCTTACAAGCCACAGGGTATCTTCTGCCACCTTAAGTGGGCGGTGAGACATGGGAATCTGAACACAACCCAAATAGCCTGAGATATATCTTATACCATGATGTGGATTTAAAAGAAAAAAAAAATAATATATTAGCACACAAAATATTAAGTCATTCATATTTTCTGCAATTAATTTATCTGTCATCAATGGACTCATAAACTATTTGACTCTATGACAGCTTGGAAAGAGAAGATGCCAACTTTTCCTGCAGGTGTGCATCTGGTTGGGAAGACATCAGCAATTGTACGTGCAGGGAGGGAGGATGATAGGAGGGAGACAGAGGGGTTGTGAAATAAGATGGGAGTGAAAGTGTTGGCAAAAATGCTGGCTAGCTGCATTTGTCCTCCTTAAAGATGGGAAGAAAGGTTTGAGAAGCCCTCGGTTTCAAACAGCCTTCCCAAAAGTAGGGCGAGGGCCCCTTAATGCACAGTTTATTGATCTGGCTTCAGGCAATGAACCCATAAAAAGAGGCCAGGACACTATAGAAATGGTTTAGCACATTTCCCATATTCAGTGTGATACTTAAAATATGTATTTAGCACCAGAGATCTGGTACTTACATGCCAGTGTGATCATAAATCCTCTTGATTTCACTAGGAGGTAGTTTCCTTTATGTTTTTTGCATATCTGCACTTCAGAGCTTCTCCCTTGGCACTTATGTGTGTATCTCCACACTGAGCCTACTTAATGGCCATGAACGAAAAGGCTTTGGGGCTTGGGAGATTTGGAAAACGACACAAGTGAAGACAGATTTGAGGATTCCTGGTAATGATCAAGTGGCAGTGGAGATGGGTGTTACAAAAACCAGGCAGAGCTATGAGTGAGCACCCCATCTCCCACCAGGCTGGGCACAGAAGAAATAACCCGAGGATATCACTGGGTTAGCATATCTCAGGGATTTTCTCTGGACTGGAGCACCATGGCTTGGAGGAGAGACCTGAGCATCACTTGGGGCTCTGGGAACTGCCCCCCACCAACCCTTTTGGGTTCATTAACAGAATGAAGCTCTGGGTGGGTAAGTCGCAAAGCAGCAGCACTGGCAAGGGAAATGTCCCAAAGCAGGGTTTGGAGCTGGTTTTAAATACAGCATTTTGTATTCCCCCCAACACACACCTCTCTGAAGGATCCAATGTTTCACCCCTTGATTCCTGTTTTTAAATGAACTGGTGCCAGATAATGTTGATCCCTGATAGACTGAGATACTTTTGCATTTAAATGATATAAAGGTTTTCTCCCTTCTCCTTGTGCACAAAATGAAATGAAATGAAATAAAATAAAATAATAAAATAAATAGTAAAAAGGTGGGTTGGGGAGGAGAAAGCAAAGCTATTACAGCCACAAAAACAAATAACCCATGTGGAAAAGTTCTGATTTGAAACCTCTGTCAAGAGGAAGAACAGGTAATGGGTCTCAAAGGATAAAGGAAAACTAGTAGTGAGCCAGAGTCCTGACTAGCGTTTTGCCCATCTTTTGGCAGAAAATGAAGGAGAAAGGTAAAAGTAAGGGACTACACTGTGGTTTGGGTACCAGAATGGGAAAATGGGAAAAATCTGCAGTGACAAACCAATTAGAGGTTGGACTTCTGAGATAATGAGTGTGCTTAACTCCTGCTGAAGCCCAAGCGCAGCTGAGGACGCTGCAGGCTGCGAGCTGAGACATTTAAAGCGAATCAGTCTGCCCAACAAGCTGGCTGTACTGTGCATTCAGTATTAGACGTGTTGCTGTATTGCAGATTTGTTGCCCCCTCACACACACAAAGCTTAATTTTTATGTGTTACATGAGTTTCCATCCTTCTGGGCCAGAAAAGAGCGGGGTGTGCGGGCAGCCAGCCTCCTGCTGCACTCAAGTCCCACCTTTGTCTGTGTTTGTTACCAGGTGCGATGCTGTCCCGGCTCTTATCGCAGCATGCGGAGACATCTAATGGCCCCATAACACACTGCAGACAATTAATTGTAGCGCACAGCATCTTGCCAGCATACCTGAGCAGTGACCTGGAGCTGCCACCTCTGCAGAGCTCAGCCAGTCCCACAGGCAGCAATGCAAGCAAGGCGTGAGCTTCGTGCCAGCCGCAGCGATGGACTCTGTGACAGGTAACTTGTCACCAGCACGCCCACCTCGAAACTCAAGAAGAAAATGTGTCCTGGATTGCAGAGGTTTTGAGTCAAATGCCTATTAGTTGTTGCTCTGCATCACAATTGCAATGCTTGTATCCAGCTCATGCAACATGCAGCAAGTTGGAGGGGTGATGGAGCGATGCCCGCTGTGGATATAAAGGTGAATCCTTGATTTTGTGTGGCAAAACCCAGGTGGAAAGTGTGAGCATTTCCCACTGATTGCTGAAATCTGCAGTGAAATGTTTTACTCAGCATGCTCAGCTCTAGCGGCACAACCCGCCCCTGGAAAGGAATTAAATAAAAATGGGGGGAAAGGGGAAGAGCAAAGAACCAACGCAAGGAATTTTACTCCACAAATACGGAAACGTCTCGAACGTGCCACTGGCGTGTTGCAGCAGACAGCTTAAGCTGAGAGAAAATTCTTTGGCAGTGACATCAATTCAGCAGTAAGTAATGCATTTTCTAGGGCTGAAATTCAAGTTAAGGTCTCTTCGGTGAGTGGAATGATTGAATGGTATTTATAAAAAAAGAAACCAACAAATGAGACTCCTTTTGTTAGGCTCTCATCTGCCTGTAATTTAAAAGTTGTTTTTTTCCCTTTTTTTAACTACTTGAACTGTGCCACATGTACTGAAGTCTGCTAGAACTGCCTGGAACTTGGCCTTCTTTAGAACTTGCCACCTAATCCCACACGTCTAGAAGTCGACAATAATGTTTTTGGATGCTGAGTGACTAATCCAGACTTTGAGGATCTTGGGCCCATTCACATTCACCCCTTCCACCAACATGTTGGGACCCAGCAGAAGCCACAGGCCCTCTGAATGCTGGGGAAGGAGAGCAAGAAAAGGACAATTCGGAGCTGTGCATCCTGGAGAAATATGGCCCAGAAAAACCTTTTTGTCCAGTAAATCGTGCAGCTTTCAGCAGTCAGTGGTTTATAGCCTCACTAAGCCAAAACCTGCCTCTGTTTAATAACCCCTAGCGAATCTCTCCTCCAGAAATTGTCACCTTTTTTTCATTCTATAATATATATATATATTTATATAGAAATTGCCGTAATTTTATGAGGGAGTTCTCACTGCCTATGAATTTAAAACTAGCCTGGATAATGCTCTGGTGAAAAAGCAGTAAAAATAGTTTTGTACCATCAAGGGAAGGGCTTAAAAGTTTATTTTCTTGCTGAGTGACTGGAGTTAGGCAAAACCCATCCCCAAAGGTTTCATTGCTGGTGATGCAGCTGTAGGGATTGCCAAATACATACTCAACAGAAGACTAGTTTTCTAAAAATAGCAATTAGATCGTTAACTCTGTCTCTCTCTTGATCCAAATTAAGTCTGAGGACAGATCTGGAGCTGGTGTGAAGGGAGGGGGTGCCGCTGAACTTAGCACTTCCCACCAGCTCTGTCCTCTCGTATTCTATGGACCAGGGCTTGGACGAGACCTGCAGCGACCAGTGCAGTGACACCACCAGATATCCATCTTGAAATAAGGTTTGGTTTAGGCCAAGGCACTGCTACACACTGGGGGAAAATGGGGAGAGCCTCAAACTTGGGCTGTTTTGGTGCAAATTCATGCATAGGATACTGTGCTTTTGTACAGTCTGCCATGCCTGGCTGCACAGGAGTGAGCAGAGTCTGCCTCTTGCTGGTAAAAGGCTATCTCATGTAGCTGTTTGCAAATGAGATGTTTAATTGAAGCTGGTTGGAAATGAGATTGTTGCTGGTTGTCTTGACTGCAGCAAAGGGAGATAAAAAGGGAGGTCAAGCCAGCAGCTCATCCCTGCTCTTACAGACACGTCTCTCTGGGCAGGGTGAGCTAATCCCTGGTGCTGCTCACCGGGTTTCACTTCTCTGTGGGTGGCTGCATGTGGAAGGAGATGGTTTCGAGATGGTCTGCAGCTGGACTGATTGGGCTGTGAGATGGCTGCTGGACTAAGAAGGACTACAGAGGGTGCTGGAGGCTCTTCCTGAGCATCTCCAGTTCCACGTGAGCTTGACTCCTGAGAGATGTGAGTGCTGGCTACTGAAGTCTTCTGACCTTGCAAACAATGCCAGAAAAATGTGTAATTGTGTCTGAGTGCGAGAGGATGGTTTTGCAGAATAGAGGACTGTGGAGGGATGATCCAGACACAGTGCGGCATCTGTCCTTGGGGAGGGGAGGTGCACCGCTGGGATGATCTCTCCCAGACATGATCCTTCAGGTCCAGGTTGGAGCACTCCGTGGGACAAGATGTAGAAGAAGTTTCCATAGCTGAGCTGCAACCCACTCCCGAGGCACCTTATCTTCATCTCTAATTGTCTCTATTCACATGCAATCAAAAATAGAGGGATTTGGAATTAGATCTGCTCTGATGTTACCCCAGGCAAAACAGTGGCTGGGCGCAGTGTTTATTTTGGGTCTTTATGCCCTGGCAGAGGAAGAGGTTGCAATGTAAAGTGGGTGCAATGTAAAGCACGTCGCAGTTTCATGTTGTGGCTGGGCTTTGCTTGGTAAGTGCAGAGAGCAAGGAACTGCAGATGAAGTCTCCTGTCTTGCCTCCCTGCCTTGCTGGTGACCACTATAAATTTAAAGCCCAATAAAATTAAATGCTGGGGAAAAAAAAAGTTACAATAACACTGCCAGGATTAGACCAAAAGAAAACATGTGCCAGAGGAAAACCCCATTTAGAAATCAACCGCCACTAAATAATTCATCTCTCTCCCACAGACCCCATTGTCCTGCCTCGTGCCTCAGTGACTTCACCATTTTGGTTTATAACGTCGTTTGGAAAAAAAGGGGGTGGGGGGAGAAACGTTGCTTAAAAAGTAAGTCAGAGGCTCCAACATGTGTTCTTGGCGGGCTGAATTCAAGATGAGGGTTTTAGACTTCCCGTGGGAGCTCCCTTTCACAGCTCTCCCCTAATCCTCTGGAAATCGCCTGTTCCCTACAGCTGTCGGTGCGCCAGATAAACTATTTGTTCAATTATTCTTGGCCGAGATGGCGCGGGCTGCCTCAAAGCTGCCGGCCCCATCGCTCGGCCCACTTCAATCGCCTTTGGAGGAGCCCGAGCCTGTTTGAAGGCCACCGTCCTCCTCGCAAGACTGTCCCCGCTCCCGCCCCCGTGTCCTTTTTATCTCGCCATGACACCCCCAGGGCAGCCAGCGATGCTCCCGCAGGGGTGGACAGGGAGGGCGGCTCCGGTGTCGGAGCGCCTGGGCAAGAAAATAATTACAAATGAAAGAGAGATTAGCAGAAGCTGTTGCGACTAATGCTCCCGAAATGGTTTCTGGAGCACCGGCGGTGGCTTCTAACGGGAGAAGTCAGCTGCAGCTGCCGTCCCTATGGCAATGCAGAGAAATACAGGCCCCGCTGGGACCCCAGCATGAAAGCCTAAGACCCGACAAACCACGGCTCGGGGGACAAGGTGACGGACTGGGGCAGCTTCACGTCATGCAAATGGACTGGTAATTAACGCAATTTTTTTCACATTTGTCTCTCCCCCTTCCGCCTCCATCCCCCAGGCTCGGCTTTTGCAGAAGTGTTCAAACCCATCTAATAAATGGCTCGCAGCTGCTGAAAGATGGCTCTTGCCTGGTGCTGGGAATTGCTCCAGGTTCACCTTGCGAGGGGTGCAAGCCTCTCCAAGATGGGCGCACAATCTCCCTATGATTTGTCATGGCTCTGGGTAGGGCTTGTACCAGTTTGCCAAAACTCTTCCCATTTAACCATCAGATCAGGACGACACATCACCAATAGCTGGAGATGTCAGTTGTACAGGACATGCAGGGATGGTCTTTGATGGTCTTCGCATGAGATCATATATAGTTGATTCTTCATAGAGAGAGCTCCTGGCAAGTCATTCCTACTGAGAACAAGCCTAAAAGCATCCCATACTCCTCCCCAAGCACGACTTGGCCCAGCCAGGTGGGTATATCTGATGGAGTCGAGGTGTGAAATGGATAGGCATAGCTTGCACTGCAAGAGAGCGGGTGATGAAGTAGCACTTTCCTCAACCACGTGGTGGTGGAGGAGCTGCCTCAGTCCTCCTGTGGAACCCCAAAAGAGAAAATAGAAACTCTCTGCCTGTGCCTGCTTCTTTGCAGACAGGAGGTGAGTGGTAAATGAGAGCTGTCAAAAGTGGCAATTCCCAACTTTGATCAGCATGCCATTTATATATATATATATATACATACATTTATTTATTTATTGTATTGTCCCAAAGAAATCCAAGTTCAGGACTAACTGTGGTGCCTAGTACTTCTGGAAAAGGGAGGGAGGTGTTACTTGGGGAGCAGCACTCAGACAAATGGGTCTGCTATATACCAGGCTGTTCATTACCAGTCTCCTGGGGGGGTTGACTCAGGGAGCCCCTGAAGGCAGAGGCAGTGGGGCCACTTAAGGGGACAGGAAAGTCACTGGGATGGATGCACTGCTGGTAATTGCTGGGAATCTAAATGTGGGAAACGGGCTGGCAGCATGCTTTGGTGTCTTGCAGGGAAATGATGCAAAACAAAGCAGGGAGAGCACAGATCTGGAAGAGTCACCCCAGCTGAGCATTCCTTTGTTGTTCTTGTTGATAATTTGGAGCCTCATGGCTCAGGCAAAACCCTCTTTGAGTGAGGAGCTGGGAGCAAAGGGTCCTTTTCACCAGCAGAAAGCAGGTCCCTAAGCTTTGCTACAGCCTCTTCACCAAGCTCAGAAACAGGGGACCATCAGGATGGAGAGCAATCCTGCCTGTCTGCAGGCAGAGCAGGACCAGAGGGCAAGCAGGAGACCAAGATGAAGACAGCATCCTTGTCTTCTGCTGGCCATCCATCCTGGCACCTCGTGCTGACCAAAGGGAATTAAGAGTTGCATTTTGCTTAGGGCTGATGAACACCGATAGCGTTTTATCACCAGCTCTAATGCCATAGGCAGCAGGAGAAGTATTGTCTTTTGGCCTGGAGATATGGGCAAGCCCTTCCTTGATATTGCATCAAGGCATGGTCAAAGCCTGCTCATCCCACAGGATTAGGAGATGTTAGCATAGCCTTTTCCCTCCTCTGTTTCCACAGGTGAGCAGGACATGCAGCCTCACCACGTCTGCATCCCTCTCCCTACCAGCTGCAGCCCCGTGCCTTGCGCTAAGCACCGCGAGTCCCTGGGCTCGACCACGGCCCCCTGTCACCCCGCACCCACCGCCCTCAGCTCCCTTCCAGCTGCTCCCCGCGTCCCCCCAAGCCCCACGGATGGCTCTGGAAGCCCCGCGTCAAAACACCATTAGCGTGGCATCTTCCCACTGTCCAACCCCGGCCCCCTGGCCCCCTGCCCCAGCCGAAACGGCAAGGACAGGCCGGCGCTGCGGCATCCCGCCTGGCACTTTGATGCGCCCGCCCGCGCTCGCTGGGGACAGCTGGGCCGTGCCACAATCCCCTCAGCCCTTTGGGCTAAGCCAACATTTTAAAATAGTCATGTATGTGTGTCCCCCCAGCCCGACGGTGACAACTGGCAATTATTTTAGATGCTGTTTACAGACTTGTGGAGTAACCGGAGCCCGCGGGTGGCGTGGAGGAATGGGAGGTGGTAGGCAAGGCAGCTGGGGGAGAGGGGGGCAGACCTGAGTGGGTTTCAGCCTGATTAGCAGCCCCCTTGGTTCTCGAAGGGGCAGCTGAGGGTGGTGGAAAACCCATTAATGCATTCCAAAGTGGCAGCACCAAAGACTTTTATCCATGCTGTTGGCTGAGCCCGTCTGTGTCTTGGCCCTTAACTTTCAAAAAAATAGATTTTTTTTTTTCAGTTTTAGAAAAAAATTACAGTTCCACACCACCCTAAAGTCATCCTCGGTAAAACTGTGCGTAACCTGGAGTCTGTAAGCAGGGACTGACTGTTCACTATCTCCCATCCAAAAAAAATAGGCAATATGATTTGAGATTCACCGTTCGGCAAGCTCAGACCCCAAAAGGGAGTTTGGCATTTGCAGGAAGGTTTGAGTGCCTTCCCATTAATTTTGGGGCTGTGCAACAGCCTAGGGCACCTCCTTGCTGGAGAAGTGCTGCGCTGTGCTCCAGAGATGGGCTGGGACAGGGATGGGGATGGAGACTGCGCGGTGCTCCCCTTGTGCCTCAGTTTCCCCATCAGTAAAAGAGGGAGCGCTGTTCCCAAATTTCCAGGCTGCCTCAAATTGCCTGTGACAAAGGGACACGAGGAGCTTCTCGGGGGCGTGGGGCCGGCTCCACGGGTGGAAACACAACGAGGCGAGGCGATCTGCGGGCCCTCAGCACCACCTAGCGTTCCCAAATGGTGCCGAGGGTCCGTGCCCCCAAGGAACCCCTTGGGCACGGCTCTGGGGGGCTGCCTGGGATGTATTGCCGTCGCCCAAGGTCCCTAAGGGGGAGGTTTAGCTCTTGTCCCCCCCCGCCGCGGGTACGGGTTTGGATAAAATGTAATTTTGGGGATTGAGCAGAGTGCTGAAATTGGTGTAAATTAGAAATGTTTGCTCAGGAGGGCTGGGGAGGAGGAAAATAGCAGGCAAAGAACTGCAGCCCGTGATAAATATTGGAAAGAAGCGAAAGTAAATATCGGTATTAATAATGACAATTCCCAAATTTAATTAAAAACATCGAAGAGCTCGGTGTTAAAGTGCCAAAGCGACGTGCTGATGCTCCCTGTCTTTTCAGATGAAACTGAAGATGCTGCCAGTCCCTCGCACCTGCAGCTCCCGAAGGGCTTCCCCATCAGCCAGCAACGTATGGGCCAGCCCCAGGTGTTCAACATCGACAGAACCCCGAGCAAATGCCGCTTTTTCCACTTTTTACCACTTTTTCTACATGATCGGGGAGGTGACATTCCTCCCTCCGCCACCGAGGTGTGCCCTTGCTCCATTCACTGCTGAATGGCAGCTTGAAGGAGTGGGGGGGAACAAAGCCCTCTGGGAGGTTTTCTTTTATTTTTATATTTTATTTTATTTTATTTTATTTTATTTTTATTATTTCTGGGTTGGGTTGGGTTTTATTTGTGTGGGTTTTTTTGCTGTGTCCTTCTTCTCCCTGCACCAGCTCCCCTGAGCCCACTCAAAGGGCCTGTAAAAAAAAAACATTACAACATATTTTGCCAGGAAGTGCTGCCACTGTGCAAGGCATGACTTGCGCAGTTGGAACATGGGGCAGCATCTCTTTGCTCTCCTGCCTTTTTTGCTCCATGTCAGCTGTCAGTTATTTTTTCACTTTGCTTGTCCAATGTTAAAATTTCCCATGGAGTTTTGCCTGCTCTGTGCTCCCTTCTCCATGTGATCTCTTCCGCCTCCGTCACCTCTCTCTGTATTTCCCTTTGTGCTGTCTCTCTCTCTTTTCTTGCTCTCCACTTTCTCTTATATTTCTTTTGTCTGACCACACTGTTTTATTTCTAGCGATTTTGCTGTCCCTTACAAATTGCTTAGCATTTTCCAAGCACTGTGCAGTGCTGGCATCCAGCTGGGATGGATGCGGCTGGAATCCCACCGTGGCTGAGCTTTCCCCACTTCTATTTAATCCCAGTCCCCTCTTGCCTGTATTTACCCAGAAGGGGGCTCAGATCTGTTTGGGGTAGGGGTGGTTATAGGAACCTTTGGGGTTTGCTTCACTTGCATCAATTTTCTTGGCCAAGTTCTGCCCCAAAGCAATCCCTTCTCAGCGTGTTTTCTCTCTGGCCGTGAACGGATCCTGTTCGCTGTCCGCAGCTGTGCTTTGGCGTGCCTTTGTGGGCTGGCCTTGGGAAGCTGCTACAGATGTGCTGTCTCGGATTTATTCATTCTCTCCTTTTGCCATCTGGCAAACTTCTTCCTAGACATCTTTGCGAGGGAACAGGGTGTTTGTCAGAACCAGGTCACGTTTCACACACAGCCCAAGGAGTCCCTTGCCATCTCCTTCGATAACTCCCAGCCTGCACCTCCCTGGGGAGCTTTCCACTCCCCAAATTTCACACCCTGCCTGGGGACTGGAGCCACCCAAGGTGAGGTGTAAATTGTGCTCATGGCAGCTTGGAGGCAGCCGCAGGACTTTGGCATCCCTGCAAAGCCATGCGTGGGCTCAGCACACAAATGGCTCCGAGCTCTAGAGTTTTGAGCAGGAGATGAAGCATTGCTTATTCCTTAGTGTTATCCATCAGCCTGCTTTCACTGCTGCCCAGAATTTCAAATCCAAAGCTGTCCGCCCCTCACCACGATGCCTGAAATATTGTTCTTGGGTTGTGATGATCAATTTTGGGATTGCTGCTGCAGTACTGGCTTATCCTGCACTGCAGCAGCAGCAAAGAGATTTCCAGACCCTTCCTGCCTGGTGCGTAACTCTGCGATCGGCTCAGGGAGAGAAAAACACTTCAAGTGAATGAACTTCTACCAGAGGCAAGATGCCTGAATGAGACAGTGACTTTGGAGTCTCATTTTCCTCCTCAATTTTAATTTGGCTATCAAAGATATTAATGGACCATCTGGATATATTATTAGCGCTTCTACACAAGTTAATGAGATGAGAGGGTGCTCTGAAGGGATGCACACAGCCTATAGGGAAGGCTGATGTGACAGATCCGTTTGATAGTTATATGCGGGATGTGACTCCTTTCTGAGGCGCCAAGTCAGGTTTTGGGGGATTTAAAAGCGGGAGGATGTAGGCATGCAACTATTTTCCTGGAGATACGTTGCCCACGGTGGGTGCTACACTGCACAGCACCCGCTCATTTAGGTGGGGTTTGTGGGCACCCATAACACTTCTGCACAGGTGAAAGGAGTACAAGATGTAATTACCTACTTTGGCTGGAACAACATCGATGACCCGGGGAGGGACCATGAAAGTGTCTATGTCTGGACGGGTGTGTCATGCAGCTCTCCAGACCACTTTCCAGTTTCCCCACATCCTAAAGTCTCAGCCAAGCCACGCGGCTCACCTCTGGCCACGTGTCCATGTGGCAGGGGGTCTTGCACTCGTCCCCGGTGCCAACACACGGAAACGAGGGAACTCATTTCCTGGCTATAACACTCCGCACTTCCCCCATTTCTCCAAGCAATTAATTCTGATCCCTTTCCAAGCTATTTTATACATCCTCAACTAGGAATCATGAATTTTTGCCAGGACTGGTTTCACGTCAAGGTAACAAGGTTTGGGCAAGCTGCCGATCAGGACTCGAGCCCTGGCTTGTTTCTGCTGCCTGTGACATGCAGCAGGGTCACCCCAAGTCCCACCTTGGGTGGGAGCCCCATGTCTGTGGCTGGTGAGAAGCCAAAATCTGGACACAGGCTGGATGAGGTCCAGCCTTTATGTGTGATTTCAAGGTCATTGAAGGAGCTGCGAAGGTTTTAAGGGGTTGCTGAACATTAACGGAGGTATAGCTATAAATTAGTTGACTTTTTGTCTGTGTTTTACTAGGAAATGGTTGCTGTGAACCATGGGGAAGTTGAAGAGGTTGAACACATTCAGATTCAGACTAGCCACCTGCTCAGGGATGGTGTTTGCTACCATAAATACGCACGCAGAGGTTTCCTATTTCCTTATAGTAAAATCCACCCCCCACAGGCACCATGGTTTCGTTCTGCAAATATTTTGCAGTGCAAATTTCCTGGTAGACAAGGAACACCAGCAACAGGCAGCAGAGCATTCGCTAAGGGCACATTTCAATTTCAGAGTCAGGTTTCTGCCAGAGTAGCTAAACTGAGCCCTCTGAGATGAGGGGAGCTGTGGGATTTATAAACCCAGTCTAGCAACTTGGAATTTCATTGTCAATGGAAGAGCAAAGCAAATTTTTGCACAGCATTTTTGGTGTTTCGTTTACATTTCTGGACATCCTGTGGTTTTTTTGTTTGTTTGTTTTTGTTTGTTTGTTTCATAAACTTGCTCAGGAGAACAGCACCTCCCCAGCTAAGTAATTAGTTACATTTCCAGGCCCTCCACATCACACTCATTTTCCTCTCATTTGTTGCTCAGCCTCCCTTTCAGGTGCAGGGCTTTGAGGATAAACCTAAAGACCCCCCATGTGTCTGCTGCAGAGATGATGTAAAAGGGTCCTGATCCTTAACCCATTTTATTCTGATTTATTCCAGGCTCACAGGACTGGAGTTAAAATGGCAGCAGGTTCCTAGGGCATCCATGAAAAAAAATTAATGGAGGAGCTACGTAGCTGGAGCAGAGAAATGCCTGCAGCTTGGTTTTTCTCTATGGAAAATGTGAGTCGCCCACCTGAACGAACATGCACAGCTCGGGCGTCCAACCCCAATGCCGCAGCAGCTGTCAGGACGAGAAGCTGATAAAATCAACAGGGAGAGGACGCCTGCAGGATGCTTTCTTCCTCCCCCGACTCCAGCAGCACGCACCTCTAGAAGAGGGGAGCGCAGATGAATTAACGGGGCGTTATTTTTACAAGAAGACACCTGTTTAAACAACAGCAGAAGATGGGGTGAGCGAATAGATTTGGTTTTAATAAATGCCCCGCTTGAAAAAAAAAAAAAAAAAAAAGAAAAGTGCCAGGGGATAGCTAGACAGTGCTTCTAACTGCGAAGTCATTTATGAAATGCAGTGGATATATTTAAAAATGTGCCCAGACAGTAAGACTCGGCTTTCTCACTACAAATTCCCTGCGGCAGGTGTATTTGCTGCCGGTGATGTAAGTACCTGTGCTGCTCCATAAAAGTGAGTTAAACCAAGGGCTGGCGGGGCTATAGCACAGAAGGCTCTGTCAGTGCTTCTGTTACAAATAGCGATAATAATGCTTACCTCTCTCCCAAGGGTGTCGTGGGGGTTAATTATTTAACATTTGTAAAGCACTTGCAGGGCTGGAGATGAAAGTGGAAAGTATTATTAAGAATAAACTACATTTTATAGGAGGTCTGGTCAGAAAATTGCGTTCGGAGTTGAAATATGGGTTATGATCGCGGATCCCTAGAGGAGCATCTATCACAACCTGGGACGCAGGGAAAATGAAGTACACAGAAGCAGTGAAGCTGTTTGGTGGGTCCCCCCCCAATGTCCCAGCATTTTGGGGGCTGCAAAGGGGGAAGGGGGGAGGGATGAGGTGGGAGGGGGTGATGCCCCATGCACCCTGCACAAGGAGAGCGATGCAGGGGGAGGGCCTGGAGAAGGATATTTGACACTTGCGATGAGTAAAGAAAAAGGGATTTGGGGTTAAAGATTTCAGCTGGAGCGTGGAGCCAGCGGGGCGAGGCACGGGCAGGGCCACGGGGTGGAGCGCAGCTCACCTGGGCGCAGGTGCGGCTGGAGCGGCCGGGCAGGTACCGAGGGGTGGCCGGGGGAAGGGGCTTCGTGTGGGAAAATGCGGTGGGAGATGGGGTGGGCAAATACACCCTGTCTCCTTTTTGGAATGGGGCCTCATGTCGGGTGGCTGGGAAGCCCCGTGGATTGGGTTCCTGGGTGGGGCGGGGTGGGGGACCCCCAAATTCGGTGTCTGGACCAAAGCCATGAGGAGGGAGGTGAGGGGTTGGGGTGGGTGAGGCTGGACCCGCTCCCCTCGGGTGAGTGACATGGAGGGGGGGCTCTGCACAATGGGGTGTCCTGGTGTAACGGGGTGCAGTGGGGTGGGGGAGGCAGGGACTTGCTGCTGCCTCTGCTGGGCGGTGGGAGGTGGCAGCAGCACTGTCTGGGGAGAAAGTTGGAAATTGAACATGATACAGAGGGCTGAAGGCAGCAGAGGTGAGACAGGGGCAGCCAGGGGGTCCCCACGAGCCCCCCGTGCACCTCATTGGGCTGCCTGCGAGAAGCCCTCCCCAGCTGCTTGCTCTGCTCCCAGCCAAACGAAACACAAAGGCCCTGTCCAAGAGCTGGACCGAAATCGCCCTACGTGTGCTGAAGCAGAAAGTCTTCCCCCACCCTCCTCTCCCTGCAGAACTGCCCTGAACAGTCTCTTTTAGTACCTGAAAACGGGGCAGGTGAGGAGGAAATGAGTCCGGGAACTGCCCTTCTCCACAGCCGGTGCCTCCCTCAGCAGGACACTGCTGCAGGAGGTTTCTTCCTTCTTCCTACCAGCACGTCACCAAATCTAACAATGTTTTGGTGTGAGCAGGGCAGTTCCAGAGCTTTAAGTCAGGCAGCCGCAGGTATCCAATAAACCGAGGCACACCGCCACCGTGCAGCAAGCGGAGGTGAGAGTGTTTAAGGTGATTAATTGGCTGTGCCTTGAATATATTGAAACTGAAACGGTCTCTTTAATAGTTTTTTTGGGGAAAGCTTTTTGCTTGAGGGTTGTCAAAGGCAGCACTCGGCCTGTGTCATATGGTGGGCCTGCCCAAAATATCCCCTAGGGAGACCAGGCAAGGCAAGGGGGCTCCTTCCCCTGGGCAAGGGATGCTCGTTAGTGCTGGGCTCCCCCCAATAAATGGCAGGGGAGGAAGGACAGAGGATGAGGAGCAGGGAGCAGTCACAGATTAGTTGTTAAAGAGATTGCGGCAAGTGCCAGCTTTGGGACAATTTTAGGATGTGCAATTGTCTCGTCTTCAGAAAATAAGGACTTTGCAGCGTTTCTGGTGGCAGCAATGCCAGTTTGGGGTCACGGCTGTGTGCTGGTACCCATGAGGTAATAGGGGCTCGCGGAGTCAGGGCGATTTCATCACCGTGCATCACGAAGTAGGCGAGACCTTGGCAAGGCGAGTCCTATGGCAACCTCCACCTTCAGAAAGGACTTTAATCTCTAACGCAGAGGCCAAGAAAAATGGCTTTTAGGATGGTAATACGCATTTCCCAAAAAAGATCATTTTTAAAGTCAGACCCTGTTTCCTTAAAACCACAAATAAGCAAATGCACGTAGTAAAGAGAAGCAAAAGATGACAAAGCGCCTGCTCTGAGCCTGTGTAATTAAGAAGGCTTCAGGTAATTTGTCTTATTGCTCAGCTTTCTCCGCTGGGCTGTAGCTGAGCTGGAGGGCGGTCGCAGCTCTGGGGTCCTGGGCTCACGTCCCTCACCACAGCCGCTCTGGTGGGGTAAAATCGAGCACAACCAAATGAAACAGTGGCACAGCAGAAGGCCAGCAGAGGCAGGGTGGCAGCAGGGAGCAAAAAAACCTCCTCTCCTTTCGGTCTCTCACCCCCAATGTCTCTTTTCATTAAGGTCTGTTTTGTCTATTACACAGACCACGCTGGAAGCTTTCATCAGTTTGAACTTCCAGGTTTAATTTTCCCACTGCAAACCTAATGGCAAGCCTGTGTGTTAGGATGCACTCAATCTATCTCATGCCTCCATCCACTCCTTCTGTACAAGCTCCAGCAATGGAAGGTCCTTCAGCTATTCCCCCACAATTGGGCCCAGCAGGTTCCAATGTCGCTGATGATTTGTAACGTAAGACAAAACCCCCAAACTGTCTTTTATAGGCAGAAAAGTTGCTTTCTTGGTTTTGCAGATGCAGCCAGGCTTGGGAGTATTAGTAACAAATAATATGATTGTTCAGTGTCACCAACACTGCCCAGTGTGGATGGAGGCAGAAATACAAGAACACCTGGTGATAATGGGATGAAATGGTTCAGAGTGGGGTTTCAGGCTGACATTAATGCATTAGGGATCCAGCTCCTAGGGGAGCTAATGGAAGTACTGCTCTCATTAGAAGTGCCCCTGAGTCTGTACAGACAAACAGGACTGAGCTGGTAACGGCACGGGGCAGAGCACGGACAGCGGGTGGCCGGGACACGAGATAGGGGAACTGCCATTTGTCCATACACCTGACATCTCCTGGGTGTCATCTTTGCAATTTTTCTGTCTGCAGTGGTATAGCTATATCACTGCCACGGCTGCTTCTCCAGGCACCTCATTGCTGGACCATTTCTTTCCCTCCCAGCCTTTTTTTTTTTCTGTTTTTTTTTTTTTCTTTTCTTTTCTTTTTTTTCTCTGGTAGATCAGGCTGTGGGGTTATGTTGAATCCAACACAAACCAATGTGATGCACACGGAGAACGTGGGGGTGGGAACTGGGCTGATGGAGGATTTTTTTTGGCCAAAGCACTTCAGCTGCTGTTGGTCTCTAGGTCTGGGCTTGATGCCCTCCCGCACTCTCAGATTCAGCACAGGGAGGCCAAAACCACTTTGAGAGGGTCAGAAATAGCTGCATTACTTCCAGACATGCACCTCAGTGGCATTTCCCAGCTGGGATCCAGACCAAGCTCAGCCTTTTTGCGAGCGAGGACATTTCTCTTCTTTACTGAGTCAGCGTTTCCCCCGGGAATGCCACTGTCACACGAACACACCCTGAAAGCCACGCAGCAGGTCCCCCAGAGAGCCAAACAGCTCTGCTGGCTCTGAACTGTCTGATTTGTGGAGGTTGAAGGGCAGAGTTAATTGCACGGGTGATGGCTGTGAGCTGTTTCCAATCGTGAACTTCGGACCATAATTTCCAAGCTGGGGACATGGAAGCAGTGCCCTGAGCAAGTCGTTGTCAATGCACTAATAAAACCTTTGCAAAACAACAACAAGGGAAGGGAAGGGAAGGGAAGGGAAGGGAAGGGAAGGGAAGGGAAGGGAGAGGGAGAGGGAGAGGAGAGGAGAGGAGAGGAGAGGAGAGGAGAGGAGAGGAGAGGAGAGGAGAGGAGAGGAGAGGAGAGGAGAGGAGAGGAGAGGAGAGGAGAGGAGAGGAGAGGAGAGGAGAGGAGAAGCACACTCAAAATGTTAGAGCAAACAAGGCAAACTCTAGAGGCCCTGGGGCTGGCCTGGGAAAAGAGACTGTCTGGGGCTGTCACAGGGAGGTGGATGGAGGAGACAAAAGTCTGCCCCCAGCTCCTCACCATCCTCCAGACTGCACCAGATGCCTTCCTGGGTGATTTGGTGCATTAGCTCTAAAACAAAAAGAAACCAACTCCTTTGGGAGGTGATAAGAGCAGATGAAAGAGTAAATCATTAAGCCAGCTTGGTGCACGGCATTGTAATAAACAGGCAGTGGGGCAAAGAGCATTAATTACATGGGAGCAGGGAGACGGGTGCGCTATCGAGTGCACAGATCAGATGAGTAGGAAACGTGGCAAAGTCACGCCTCACAGCGATGCCCTGTGGCAGCAGTTGCTGGTACCAACCCCGGCACCAGCTGCATCTTCAGCTTTTTGATTTTTCCCTAACGTGGGGTACCACAGGCACAGCCTCGCTGCATTTGGGGCTGCATGGATAAACAGGAGCCGCTTGCTCTGGGGTGCTCGGGGTTGAAATCTGAGCTGTTGGGTTGTTCTCGTGCTTTTCTTCATCCTACAAACGGGTTGTGTGTTTAACATCTGAAAGTAACCTTTAAGTTTCCCTGCTTTGACCGATCGCTGTATCCTTTAGGTAATCACATTCTGACTGCATTGGGCTCATGTGGGAAACCCTCAGGTCCTATTAAACACTGACCTTTAAAATATAACAGCTGGAGCTGGTTCGTGGAGTTAAATATTTGACATATAGGGTAGCATTATAACATGGTAATTATAGCATTAATGCAGTACTGCTGCAGGACTGTCTTGTCATGGTATTCTGCTAGGGGTTTAGTTATGTTAGGGGTTTAGTTATATTATTCTGATATAATACCTTTGCATGTACGTGATGTGGCTCGCTGCTCATCCAGAAAATACAGACTGTTCAGCCATCTCCCCAGCTCAGGCATATTGCTCCCTTTGTCACAGGGATACAGGTAGCTGTTCTGATTCCGTGGTCGTCTCCTTCAAAGGACTAAAGAGGCTATTGTATTAACCTACTGGACTGTGCCAGCAGTGCTGGTAAACAGCGCCTTGCTTTGATTTCATGTTTAATTACCCAATGCGCCCATTGTCAATAAATCCTTGCTTTTAAGTCATGAAATAAGGCAGAGCCTTGCAGTGCTCCTAAAAGCTGCCTGCAAAGCTGTTCTCAAATGCAGTAGGAAATCATGTTTTCATGCACAGTATTTCCACCCAAGCATTAAGTCCCCTCATTTTTTTTTTGCAGGAAAAGGTTATAGGCATTTGGTGAAGGCAGGACCGTGGCACCAGCTTGGCACAAGGTGCAGTCATGGTTGTGCAGGCAGCTGCTTGCACTGGGGTGGTGTTTGTGCCAGAAGGCGACGTTTGCTTGCCTCGAGGTGGTGCATCAGCTGCTTTGGTTAAAGCAGCTCTCACCTGGCAGCAGCAGGTCTGACCCAGCCTGGCGGATTTTCCTGCCCCAGGACAGCTGCCTGCAGGAGATGCTATCTGCACATGGCCAGGACCCAGCGGCTTGGGCTCAACGGAGCGACACAGTGTCTTCAGGACAAACTGACCCCAAAATAGGGGTTGATAAAGCCTAAGCAACAACTTGCACCTCTCAAAGGCCAACAGCAGCAAGCTGTTTTCAACCTCATCCCCAAATTGTCCTTTACAGCAGGAAACAGCAGGAGAAGGGTGTGTTTTGCTTTATCATACCGACAGGTGGGGACTGAAGCCCAAATGCAGCTGGGGAAAGCAAACCAAGGTGGTGGGTGTATGGGCAGGTTCAGCACCAAAGTATGCAGCCCTTCGCTGTTCCGATGGATTGCATCTGTGCCATGAGCAAGCTGGTGTTGCTGTAGCTCAGCACGGGTGGGAGCACTACCGAGCAGAGGAGGAGCTGCTCAGCACCGCCAGCACAGCCTTTGCTATCAATTAAAAACTCCTAATTGACCAGCCCAACACAACTGACCTATAGCCGCGCCAAGGCAGGCCCCGGAACATATGCTCAAGCCCACATCAAAGAGCTAATCGTTTCTGCACCTAATTAAGCAAAGCAGCAAATGGTAAACAGGAGCTGGCTGAGTTTTAATTGCTGCAGTTCTCCTAGGAGATGGATCCCCCAGCTCTCCTGCAACCCCTGCACGTGTGTGCCAGCACCAACGGGTGCAGAGGCTCGAGCAAAGGTGCTGAGCAGCTTGGGTGGGATCCCCACTGCAAAACCCGGTTTGGCGATGCTCTAGGAGGAAGCAGTGATGCAGAGAGAAAGTTGTTTGGGGTTTGGGAGCATTTCTGAAGTTGTTTTTAACAAAATCCTTTGGCTTCATGAAATAAATGCTTTTGGGCTGAAACAATTCCAGGAATTTTAAACATTTTTGCTTAGAGCACACTGGTCCTGTGGCTGTTCAAGTTCTTCTGTAAGAGCTGAACAATCCCACTGGTGGTTCCCTTGCCCCCAGCTACAGCTTTCCCCGTGTGTTATCTCTCCTGCATGGTCCCACAAACCTGACCCTGTCCAGGCCTGCAGGGGATGATGCTCTTGCTCAAACCGTCTGAGGGTTAGGAAAAGCAGGAGCTGCTGCTGGGAGGGATGAAGCCCACTTTGGGCTCTCTGGGGGCTGCAAGATTCAGGCTGCTAGGATGCCAGATTACAGCAGACACAGGGCTCTGCTAAATGAGTCTGGGCTCTGGCTCTTCCAGTCCTCTCCAAAAGGCAAAGGGTAAAAATCCTCCATTTTTTTCCATAGTGTTACATCAAATACTGGTATGATTTGTGTAATGACATTGTATTTCTTTGCCTTTTAGTTGAAGGACGTTGTCAGGATGGCAAACTTCAAGGGTCATGCGCTTCCAGGCAGTTTCTTCCTGCTCTTTGGGCTCTGGTGGTCTGTGAAATACCCACTGAGGCATCTCAGCCAGAAAGCAAGCAAGAAGTCCCAAAGGAATTACTGCTTCCAGCGTGTGGATGCCATCGAAGGAGCAGTCAAAATCGTCTTTGCTCTAATAGGTAAGGGTTATATCGGAGTAGCTGTGTTGGTAGCTTGCCAGCCTGTAGTGATGGCTATGCTGGAGCCCTTGCTCCAGAGAGACTGGCCCAGATGTGGAAAGACGCATCTTCTTAATGCTCATCTGGTCTTGGTCTCTAACAGAGTTTGATGCAAAAAAAAAACCAAACAACAAATCTCACACTGCTTCCCAAGGACGAGCTACCATTAATCCAGGCAGTCCTGATTTTTATATCCAGTCCTTTCTCCCTACCCCCAAATCTTCAGCTCGTGCCTTCAGAAAGCCCCTGCAGCAATGTGTGGCATCAATCATCAGAAACACAGTGGTGTGATCTTGCATGTCTGAGCAGGGATGCTGGCAGAGCAGTTTGTCCCAGACGGTCCACACATGTACCTCTACAGCGGGGAGAAACGCGACTGGGTGAAGCTGATGAACTGGCAGCACACCACCATGTACCTCTTCTACGGACTCTCCGGGGCGGTGGACGTCCTCACCTACCTCTCCCACGTGGTGCCGCGGGGTCTGGACCGCCTCATGCTCTCTGTGGCTGTGTTCGTCGAAGGTCGGTAGCAGATGGCACTGAATTTGGGGAGAGGTCTTGGAGGGTGAGTCAGAGTGGGACCAAAATTTCCCAGACTGAGATATTGCTCTGGACACCCCCAGGCAGGACACATTTTAGGTCTGATATATTATCGAAGGATTGTCTGTAGCAGGATGGGAAACACAGGCATCAATAGGTCCTGGCTTTGCCTGGTTTGGGGTTTCTGGGGTGAGAGCGGTACAAAGCAGAAGGCTGAGTTCCCTTGTTATGATGAATGGCTGGTGGATGCAGCATCTATCTGACATCCACAGAGCTGTTTGTGTGCCCTGCATTCCCCCGAGAGCCATTAATTGTGCTGCAGGCATTGTCATTCTCATCTGCTTGCGCTGCACGTGGCAAATTCAAGTGACTTATTCTGGCTTCAGCACATCATGAATATCATTTTATCTTCAGACTGTCTTGCAAGTTGTGAGCCAGGATTTCAGACCTCTTGGCTCACACAGGGCAGGAAGAAGACACTAGGAAATGAAGTCCTTGCTTTTATTGAAAACCCCTTAACCAAGGCATGTCTCCTGATATTTTCTTTTCCCTTGTCCCAGTGGTCTTTGAAGTAGCAGCACAGACGGTTCAACGGGAAAAGTTTGGCATGTAAGAAAAGGAAATAGATCTTGGAGGGGGCCTGGGTGCTGTCTGTGGCCTGCCACGCATTTCCATGTGACATTAAGAAATGATTTCACTTCCTCATCCTTCAAGCTTACTAATTGCTCACATTTCCCATCTGATAAAGCTCACTGAAATCTAGGTGCAACAAGATTTACTCTTCCAGGGCTCTGTGGTCTCGGTCATTGTGCTAAATGCTGCTCTAAGTGGGATACGTATTTTGGCAGGTTGTCTCTTCTATTACCACGTCCTTCACCGCCCCATGCTCGATCAGCATATCCATTCCCTCCTGCTCATCGCCATATTTTCAGGGGCCTGCAGCACCATGCTGGAGGTCTTCCTCTGTGACAACATTGTCCTGGAGATGTTCAGAGCTGGTGTCACCATCATCCAGGGAACGTGGTTCTGGCAGGTCAGTTCTGGCTTCTCTTGCGGAGCCGAGCACCGAGGTAGGAGAGCAATGGCAGAGAGGAAAAGCAGCTGTACATCATGTATCAATCACGTGTCTCTGAAGAATAATTTTGCAAGGCTCACTTCATAAATAGATCATAACCCAGAATGAGAATTTACTCAGCACAGGTCATCTCTGATGGCTGCTCTAGCTGAAATAGCTGTTTGTCTCGGCTTATTGCTTCTCTGGGGGAAAGAGAAGAGGCAACTGCTCACAGTCAGCAAGCAACATTTTGCAGTACCTAACAACCAAGTACTAATTGCTTAATGTGTCTAATGCACCCGGCAGCACTCCCTCTGTTTTAGTGGAAAGACGCAATCCTCACCAAGCAATCAAATGGCTGAGTAAAAATTAGGCCACCTGATTGCCTTGGTAGGAGCTGGAGAAGCAGAGAAATCAGGTAGAGATAACCAGTCCCAGAACTAAATTGCCAAAATAAGTGTGAGCTCTCCTCCTCTGGCTCATTCCCAGGGCTGCTTCACTGACTCAAACCACCTTTCATCCAGAGGTTAAAAAACTGTGCTGAGCTTGTAAAACACTGAATTTGGAATTTTTAAAGGGTGGCTAGGAGTCTGTGATGCAGATGGATAAACGTATTCAGATTTTGTGCAGAAGAAGGGAGGCTGAAGGTGCAGGCTTGCTTGGTGTGGCTACAAAACTCCTGCAGAATCTTCTCAAGCCCAGTTTGCCTCCAGAGCATCTCCATGAGGTTAAAAGCCATAACCCTATTTTCAGACCAGCCTGGGGTCATGCACCAATCTCATAACCAGGCTGAGCTTCAAGGACGGGCAGAAATATGGTGCAGAGCCTCAGGACATCAATTTTTCCCCATGTTAATGAACTGCTTCTTCCACCCAGATCGGGGTCGTGCTGTTCCAGCCATGGGGAGGTCCCATGTGGGATGAGAGCGACCACGACAACATCATGTTCCTCACCATGTGCTTCTTCTGGCACTGGGCAGCCGCTGTGGTCATCCTGGCCATAAACTACACTGTCGCGTACTGGTACGGCTGGGGCTCAGGGCTGGGCAGGAGCGGGGATGGGGACATCAGGAGAGGGATGTGCAACGAGCAGCCTGTCCTGGAGTACAAAGTCACAGGTGAATAAGCATCCTGTGGCTCCTGCAAGCTTTAGAGCATGGCGACAAGCGTGTGTTTTGTTTTGATGAGTGCACAGAATGCAAAATAGGGGCAGCAAGAGGCACGGGCATTAAAGACGGAGAAAGCAAATAAGCGAGCTCCCGAGCTGCTCCTGCGAGCCATGCACTGCTTCTGCTCTGCACTGACAGCTGAAAGACAGCTTTTAATTCAATAGAGAAATCAAATCATTACCAGGACGCCCGACACTTGGCCCATCTTTGTCCTTTCTCTTGCAAGGATTTCCAAGCATTTGACACTCATTAAGTTATTAGTGGTGCAGAAAAGAAAAACAGCTTTTAGGACCTCTACAACAGTTTCTCTCCCTCTGTGTGCTCTTACAAGTGCACTTTGCTGCCCTGAGCACTTTGGGAGTTCGGCTAATGGTGATTTCTCGCTCGTGTGTTCCAGCTGCATCCAGAGGTGCAGGAGAGGCAGCGGCGAGCCCTACATCGGTCTCGGAGTCCGGAAACAAAAGTGTGACACGAGCTCCCAGGCTGCTTTCTTAAACGGATCAGATGAAGAGTGAGGATGGTGCAGTCTCCTTCTCCTAATATGTGAAGAATCAGTTTTTCAGAAGAAAAAAACAAAATCTAATGAAATATTTATATTTGGAGAGAGTGGAGAGGTGCCACCATTCTGCTCTTGGGAAGCCCCTTGTGCGCATGGGTGGTAGCTGTCCCAACCTGTACCCAAATATCACCATCACTGTCCACAGTGACTTTTAGCTACAAAATGAAGTGCAGAAATTCAACATTATGAGATCGTTTTGTCCTGTGGGTTCCCATGTGTGTCTCCGTAGTGAAGGATGGCACCCTTTGGCCGGGTGACTCTTCCAAGCCCCTGCCGGCCTGACCTGCTGCAACTGAAGGCAGGGAAGGTCCAGGCTGGGGTCAGGTCTTCCAACACCTCGGCAACAAAATGTCATCCCAAGAAGGAAGAGCAAAGGAGTGCTGGATGTGGGATTATGTCAAATTTGCAACATCACAGCTTGATTGAACACAATACAAAATTTATTACCAAAGCTTTGAACTAAAGACATGTTTTAAATAGTTTTATATTCACTTAAAGTCTTAAAGAGTGAATAAATGTGAATTAAAAACCCTCGTTGAGCTGATATCCTTAAGTTTAAGTCTTATAAATTATAGAGTGTGCAATAATGGCTTAGACAAATCCAGCTCTCAGACCTGCAAAGCCTGGAGGCCTGCAAGACACATGGCTGAGCAGCCGGGATTCATGAGAAGTCCCACTTTTCCACTGAACAAAACCCCCTCGGCTGGGAAAGTGAGATGAAACAGGCACACTTCATTTTCAGCCTGCCTTTGCCAGATAATTACTTGCAAAAACATCACTTCCTAGATAAGAGGAAGATGTGCCAGTAGTGAGTATAGAGATTAAGAAATATCTATAAAATAAACACCAGCACAAACTGAGTTACAGCTGTTCGGGTCTCAGACCCTCGGGCCAGGAGGATGCTCTGCACTGAAGTCTTCTCAGTGTTGGGGGGATGGCAGCAGGGTTTGTGCTCCTACACGTGACTGATCCAAAAAGCAGCTGCCCCTCTGCCCGCAGGCCCCAGCCCCTTTCCTCTTGTGCACAGAGGGTGTTGCAGACAAAGGGGGCTGCAGTCAGGCTTTTATTGCTTTATAGCAGTGCTGTAAAGACTAGCTTTCCTGGAATGCCAGCTTCCCTGCATTTCCACCACTTTGGAGCAGGTTTATTTTGCAGCGTTGGATATCAGGAGGTGCCAACAGGGTCAGTGCAAAGGGAATTAAGCAGCAGAGTAATCCGCCACTGTAAATCCATCTGATAAACACCATGCAATTAAGTCTCATGAATTGTAACTGATGAAGACAACAAGCATTTTGCAGATACTTATTCTGCTAAGAGGTGATTGGAATATTTTTTTTTCTAAACTGTGGCAATTCCTCTTGCTGCTCTGATGAGACGTGACCCGGGGAGAGCATTTTGCAGCTGCTGACTCCTAGTGCACTGAGGAAGCCTTATTTGCAGCATGACAAACTGAGCACCTAGAGTGCTCCAGGACAGAAAACAACCTTAATTGAACAGCAGAAAAAAAAAGTGTGGTGCTCTGAATTATTTTCTTTAAAAAAAAAAAAAGACAAAAAAAATCATTCTTCCCATTAAATAGCCACATGAGGGCAGCATCAGGTGGCAGAGCTGGTGCTGGGCGTGCAGAAGCTGCTCCAGGCTGGCCGAGGTCACCCTCACCTTGCAGGCACTCTCCTCCTTGCCATCCCCAAAAGCCGGAGGTTATTTCCATCAGAGGGGATGCAGCTGAAAGCTAACCTTGTTTTTTTTTTTTTCAAAGCACTCGTTACTTTTGAGCATGAAGGTGGGAAAGGGTTTATTGAATTCTTCACGGCTCTGTTTGTTGCTCTTAATCAAGTTGCAGTCTCCTTTCCCTCTGAGATCTCCTCCAGCATTTTCTTGTCCCCTTGTCACCATGTGGCCACAAAACACTTTTCCCCTCTGTAGCACCGAGAGTCTGGAATAGCTTCTGTCTGCCTCATTAACTCCTGGTCCTACAAACATCCTAGGACTGTCAGTATAGTGCTTGCTAATTTGTTTTCCTTCTCTGGAGCACGTTCTTTTCCAAGGTATGAAGGTCAGCAAAGGAGGAGAGATACAGCCTGTGATTAAGTTAGAAGAAAATACAGGTGGTGGTTGCTTTTTGAGGAACTTGTTTTTGGGTGAGAATTAACAATTTGTGTTTTGGCTAAAAAGCATGTTTGTAAATAGCTTCGGTACCCAAAGAAGGGCATGAAGGTTGCTGGGTGCCCAGGGCACAGTATGTGGTCCAGAGATGGCTTATTATATAGTGAAGTGCAACCAAAAGCCATCCTCACATTTATTTCTTACATGACAGACATACCAGGACAGTCCTAAATGGAGTACTACTTTTAACACAGCTTTACTACCAACCAGTACGTTTTTCACTATATAAATTGAATTATCAGCTAGCATCTTGAAACTTTGTACTGGGCAGGCTGGACTGAATGGCCGTGCAGCTGGCATGGACCCGGGCTATGTTTGTAGCCATATCTGACTTTAAAAGGGCTGTAATGCCCTGGGAGATGTTTGGGGTGGTTTGGTTTTAGCCGTATGTCACCGCAGCCTGGTGCTGGTGGATGGTGTCGGTCAGTGCAGGGCGCTGCCAGTGTTGCAGAAATAAGGAACCTGCCTGTTCAAGGCAGGAAGATGCTGCTGGTTGTCCCAAAGAGATACCTAGCCCTGTTTCTTCTGTCTTTCTCAGTTCTTCAGTTTCTCAGCACCGAGAGCCCCAGCACAGCCCGTCCACGAGCTGCTCATTTCGTGGTTCTGACCAGAGATAGGATCTACCGCTGCCACCCTTCATGGCCACGTTTATGTAAGGCCGGAATGATAGCGTAGGAAGCAGAACAAGCCCTGCCTATGCTTTTACCACCTGCTTCACCTCCCCTGTTGCCTGTTTATGAAAGCCTGTCTTAGCATTCGTCATAATAATAATAATACTTTGCAATTCCCTAACAACCATCCATCTGCAGAGCCTAAGCTGCTGGCAAACCTTTAATTAGATTGTGCCTCCCACCACCCCCAGGAAGTAGGCAAACATTATCACATTTTTTCATTAGCACTGAGGCCGATGATGAACCTTCAGGGAGAGGATGTTGCAGTTAGAGCCAAGAAAAAATAAAATAAAAAATGAAGTCAAATTCAGCTTGGTGTTGAGCTGGGGAACATCAGGGCAGCTGTACGGTTGCTGGGACTATCCCATAACGTTCCCCCTGCCCCAGTGGTTTGCAGCTCAGCACAATTCATTGGAGTGCATCCCTTCATGCTAGCTGTGATAGCACCCATGGTGTGTGGCTGACCCCTTCTGTGATCTGGGGGGGGGCTGCCATCATTTTGTCCCCTGTTCCCAAGCACTTCTCACAGTCTCATCCTCACTTTTTGTTGTGGGGATGCCTTAAAAGGCTGGAAATCCCTTTTCCCCAAGCATTTCGTGCACTGCCAGCTTTTCCCAAAGTCTGCCTTGCGAACAGACTGGCAGGTACTTTATTTTGAATTACCCTTTCACAAAAACCTTTCTCTGCTGTTTTTGCTCCTGGCTGGCACTTTAACCTCCATGGCAAGGGGCAGGCACGGTGCAGCTGGGCCTCATTTTTTCCCCTCTTCCCCCAGCTGCTGGCTCCCAGCTCCTGTTCTCCTGCAGTCCTGGGGGGCTTTGCTGCTGTTTGGTGACCAGCTTTTAGCTCAGCTGCTTTTTGGGATGCTGCTTTGTGGAGCTGGCTGTTAGCAGGAGGAAAAACACAGGCACAAACCACGCTGCTGCGCTCCTCCAGTAACCTGCACGCTCCAGGTAAGCTCACATTGCTGTATTATTTTTGGGTGGATCCATAGGGAGGGCTTCTATGGGGGCTTAGGGAAAATAGCTGCATTTCTCTTAGTACTCAGTCTTAGCGGACCCTGCAAGCTCCTGAAAGCTTGGCTTGGTGCTCGTGCTTTGGCAGCCCCTCTGCTGCTGCAGGCTTCCCTGGAAATTAGGGATCCCCTTCCACATGTGCTTGGCTCCCACCACGCGTTTGCAGGACAAGCAGCACCTGCAGATGAGTGCAGTGTCCCTTGCCCTGTCCCTGTTTGCATTTCTCCATCCTGCGAGTACGGAGGTGCCTCCTGTTGGAGGCGAGCAAGCCCCGGAGCGGCGTGCAAGAAGGGCTGGTGGCAGCGGTGCAGCACAGCAGCACGCCAGCAGCTGCTTGCTTTTCTTCCTTCCTCCTGCTTGCTGCCGCTGATAGGGAGATAATGCGTGTAAACAAGCTCCTGGCTATGGCTCGGTGGCATTTCTGGCTGTACTGGAGAACAGCCCATCACCTTGGGGTAGGCTGGTTTGCCTCCTGCTCTTCCAGCCTCGGGGCTTCCCCACGGCACTGGCTCATGTGCACGGATCTTGCATTGCTGAGCGTTGGGCACAGCTTCTCCTGCACCCCGCTGGGGAGGTTTTGGGGTTCACAGGGAGTTATGTAAATGTTTGCAACCCAGAGAATTACCAGATTGCAAATTTAGTGAGTGGCTGTAGATGCCCAGGTCTGCTCCTTGAGCAGTGCTGCTCCTGCACCATAAACCCAGTGCTTGGAGGGGAGCTGGGGGCAGTGGGGGGAGCGTTCGTCTCCAGGCACCTGCGTTGCTCATCTGTGCGGCTGGTGAGGTGCTAAGGCTGGGCATGCAGGAATTTGGGGCATGCTTTGCAGGTTAGTAATGATTTGTGGCTGCAACTGCTTGGTGTTGGGCAGTGTTCTGTCAAATAGGGAAAAAAAGGAGTAAAACCAGGCTGCTGTGTCCTGCCAACCCTTCTTTTTGGGGTAAGGGTCCATCCTTCTCCTCCTCCTCTGGAGACTGAAGAGCTGGATATTGAGCTTGCAAGGGCTCAGCTCTGGTTTGGGAGCCCCTGACCCCAAACTCCTGCCTACAGACACCTTACATAAGGCCAGACCCCATAAAGGGGTTACTGAGTCCAGTTCTGGGACTTCAGAGCCCTTCCAGCAGAGCCTGGCGGTGTTGGGCGATGCTGCATCCTTGTCTTTCCTTGGCTCTTTCCCCAGCCATCCAAAAAATAACATGATAACTGAATATATGTGGTTGCCATGGGAACAGGAATTGGCTGCTCTTCCTGATTTTGTGGCAAACTCCAGGAGACTTCTTGTTAATAGCAGGCCGAGGTGCCTCTGGTTGTGAAAGCCGGTTGACTCAGCGTGCTTTGAGCTGTCCTGCAGGATGCTCAGCTCTAAACATCCTGTCTGAGGGCCACCTCCCCGCCACTTCTCCCTTTATCTGCCACTTCTGAGTAATAACCGCTCCTTGCTGCCCGCATCTGGCGAGGGAGAAGGACAGGCAGAAGTTGCAGGTAAACTGCTCTCTTTCCCCATAAAGAAACGGGTGGCTGAGCTGTGCGTGGAATGGATGTAGCTTCTTGAGCCCACTTCTTCAAGAAGAGGTTTTATGTGATGGCAGCCACTGATGTCTCCCAGCAGTCAAGGCAGTGTCAGAGTTTCTGTGGCTTTAGCACTTCTGGGGGTCATCAGCTTTTGGAGCTGTGCCATGATGGAGGATTTGCAGGAGAGGGGACAGGCTGGGTGCCTCTGCTGCTGGGCGAGGGCTGTTGGCACAAGAGAGGTGTGCCTAGCGGAGGTGGAGGAGGATCCACAAACAGGTACATTTAGGACAAGACTCTCCAAATGTCCCTGGCTAGGCTGGTTGTCCTGGGCTGCTGCTTTTCCCTGCTGGGCTGATCTTTTCACCCACAGATACTCATGTATCCTTGCGGACAGCATCCTCCCTGCAGCAGCGATGTCCCTGCATCAGCGGGAACAATCCCCCATGTGGGACCGAAATCATCAGAGGTGCCATTTGGCTGGATGTGTGCTGGAGCTGTGATGGCTCTGGGGGAGAGCCTGGAAATCAGGCAGAAACTCTGTCCTGCCCAAATGTGCTGTGCTGTAAGGAGAGAAGGCAGCTCCCTTACGGCTGCTAAAGCAAAAGCATCGCGGACTGGGAGCTGCGGGGGGAGAAGGGCAGCTCAGGTAATAACTTCTGACTGCAGCTGTATTTCACATCCTCTGACAGACATAGTAGCTTGCAGGAAAAATAAATAACCCAAGTGCCTCTCCTCAGCCAGCACTGCATTCAGGGGCTGCGACTCGCCTGGAGCTCAACCAGCGTGCATGTGAGCCTGGCCTGGGGTGCTGAGGGAGCTGGTGGGCGAGGTGGGCTGAGTTTGGCCTCTGTGGGATGGTTGTGGGGATGGGGGAGTGTTTTGCTATGCCTTGAGTATGGGAGCTGTGCAAGTGCTTTGTTGCTTGGAAACATGTCTGGTTTCTCAGCAAAATAGTGGCTGTTTCTTAAAATAAACTTTTGGGTTTGCTTTTTGAGAGGGCTACAGCCAAATGTCTGCTTGACCAAACGGTGGGCTTGGGGCATCTCTGCTGAATGAAAGATGCCCCAGAACATACTTTAGGCGTGAGAGAGGCAGAAAAATGTGCTCTGCACCACAAGGAGCTAAGTACATACAAGTCTGCAGTCTCTGCGGTGGCTGCTGGAGAGCTGTGTCCTGGTGGAAAGAACCAAAGGGGACATGTGAGAACTGCCTGAAGCCTTGCGGAATTGGGAGGCTACAAAGCCAACTGTCCATAAAGGAGAAGAGTGAGGCTATTGCACTGGGGAGAGGGATGGTCAGGGCAGAAGAACCTAGGGTCAGCTTTGAAACAGTGGTTTTGGGGCTGCTGCTAATTGAGATGAGGGGTGGATGCCCTGTGGATGTGGGGGGATAAATCTCTGAGTTGAATCTGGACACTGGTGTGGCTCAGAGCTGCAGGTGGGATGTGTTGGTTGTCATTTCTGATGCTTGGGCGCTGGGATGTTTCTGCTCTCCTGCTCCTCTCCTCCAATTAAGCATGTAAAATTAATGTTCCAGCTATGCATCTTGATCGGGGTATGTTTCTGACTCCAGCTTCAGGCTGTTGTCCTTGCAGTTACAGTCCCTGCAGGGCAATGGTCAAATTTGGTTATAGATCGTGCAATTACACGCTGCTTAAATGTGATTCAAGAGCATTTGTTCTTAGTCACTTCAGCAAGTGGATGCAGGTGCTAGGATGATATGTGCCCTGGCCTGGGTGTCCAGGCTGTAATCAGCAAAGACATGGGCCCTCCTGGGGCATGATCCACTTCACCCTCCTGTAGGCACCCAAAACACAACAAAAAGCCACCACCAGCTCCTGAACCAGCTGCTGGGACGGGGCCGATCTCATCAGCCCAAAGGGCTGTTGAGTAACTTCCCTCCTGAGAGGAAACCTTAGCACGGCGTGAAGAGCTGCGAGCCTTCCCCACATCACCTGTGTCCTGGAGATGCGATGGGTGACACAGCCTGGAAATCCAAATCCTGCCCTTGCCCACACAGAGCCAGTTCGACTGACTCCAGTACTGCAGCCAAAACCTGGCCAGGGACACCTCGCAGAGCTCTCCCTCACCTCAGGCTCTTGCCCCGCCACATCCTACCCTAATTTCGCAGCGCCTAATTACTTTCTCGTGTGGGAGGACTTGGAGAACGTGCTGGAGTTGTTCATCCAGCCTCTGCAATTTCCTTTGGTATTTATAAACACAAGGATGTGATTTGTGATGCAAGGCCCTCCTGATGCAAGGCGGTGTGGTAACTCTTCCGCGGGTGAGTAATGCTTGCTTCCACACAAGTGCGAGTGGTAGCGAAGGAGCAGAGAGCCCGAGAGGAGGGAAGGAGCGAGACCTCCTCGAGCGATAGATGTATACAGAGAGCAAGGAGAGAGGTCTTGCTGGAGGAGACAAGACCATCCCAAGGTAACATCAACATGCCCCGATAACAGCTGGAAACCCTCAGATAACTCCTTATTCCTTCTGTGCTTGCTGCTCTTTCTTCAAGTTTCTCCTTGCCTTCCTTGCTGCTACTCAGTGCCTGGTGGTGTTGGTGCGGTGGCATGCCCTCAGTGTCTGAGCTCTTCCTTCTGGAGATGAAATGCCTTTCCCTGATGTCCTGTCACTGCTCACGTGCAACGTGGATGTTGCGGGGAAGCTGCACGAGGCTCCTTTGGGGAGCGGTGCTGGTGCTGGCCTTGCCTTCTGCTGCGGGGTCCAGCAGAGCCGCAGCTGGCTGGAGCTGCTGAAGGTGCCGGCTGGATTCACGCCCTGGTAATTATCTGGTTTGGAGGGAGCTCGTGTTCCAAGGAAGTAATTGTGCTGTTGTTTTTTATTAGCAAAAAACTTTGTTATGGTGCCTCTTCTAAAAGCTGCTGTGTTTTCTTGAGTGCTAATGCATTTTTCTTTGGCACAACGAAGTCCTGATTCTTGTATGCATACAACCCCATATGTATATACATATATACATATACAGTGGTGCACGGTGGCAGCTTCTCCCTGGTGACTTCACGTCTCCGGCATTCCCTGTTTGCACCCAATGGTGCAGCGGCTCGGTTGGGTGCAGCTCCCCAGGGAAGCCAAGCAAACGAGCAGCCCGACCTCTCTTGGGGATAATTTGAATTTCTCCCCAGGCACTGTTTGTCCTTGCAGGCCCTGTGAGTGAGCCTGATGACATCGAGTTTCCTCGGCAGTGCCCTCCGGGGCACCTTCTTCCTCGTTTTTGGTCTCTGGTGGTCTGTGCGATACCCCCTGAAGTATCTCAGATGGAAAGTGAATGCCGAGAACCAGCCAAGCTATGGAGTCCAGCGCGCAGAAGTCTTTGAAGGGGCAGTCAAAGCTTTCTTTGCTCTGGCAGGTAAGGGATGAAGAGTTTCTGCTCTGCAAGGCAGCAGGACCACACTGCAATCACTCTCCCCCATGAGACCGGGCTGGTTGGGGTGGGCTGCTGTGGGAGAGCTTGGGGACAAGCTGGTGGTACGCACTGTGGTGGGACCCTGCTAGCATTCCTATGGATAATGCTGGGCAGATATTGTTATGAATTCCCCATCTCAAGGAAACATTTCCAAGCTTGTATTTTCCTCCATGTAAAAAGAAAAGCGTGACCTTTCTGCTCTCTGCCTAGGGATACTGGTGGAGCAGTTTGTTCCCTCTGGTCCCCACATGACGCTGTACAGCCCCAAGACACACAGCTGGACAGACCTCACCCACTGGCACTACACCACCATGTACCTCTTCTTCCTCCTCTCTGGCATCGTGGATGTCGTCTTGCACTCACCACTGAAGCTGCCGCTTGGCTTGGATCGGCTCTTGCTGTCTGTGGCTCTCTTCATGGAAGGTGAATGACGTGGGGTGTCTGGGGGGGGAGGGGTCACCAGCTGGCAAAAGTCCCCCAGCTGTGCTGTGGCTGGTGACAGGGTGCAGGATGCACTCTCCGTTCCTCTCCAAACATGAGCCCAGCCACGGCTGGCCGCTCGTTGTGCACAGGGATTTGCGCTTCTCCTGGTGACAAGCAGCTGTCCCTCTCTGGAGTCACAAAAATGTGCTTTCCCCACCCAACAGAGTGGGAAACCATGAGGTTTGAGGTACCTTGAGGTCCCCAATCCCTTCCGAGCTGAAGGTGCCCGTTGCTGTGCTCCTGGCAGTTCTGGCTGGGTCACAGGGATGCCCACGGCTCTAGGGGCTACTGTATGTGCAGAGCACACCGGTGGCTCTTCCCATCAGGCAGATCACAGCAAGACCTGGAGAATAGTCGCAATATTCAGATGTGTTCTTAAAAAACATGCACAAATCCCACAACATCCTCTTCTAATGCAGTGTGAATCTTGGCAGGCTTGCTCTTCTGTTTCCGTGACTACAGCGATGCTGCGCTGGACCAGCACCTCCACTCCCTGTTGGCCATGGCTATCTTTGCTGGAGCCCTCTGTGCCCTCCTGGAGGTGTTCCTCCGAGACCACATCATCCTGGAGTCCCTCAGGACCAGCACCTTCCTTCTGCAGGGCTCCTGGCTCTGGCAGGTCAGTGGGACCCAGTGCTCTCCTCCGAGCAGTGGGCCTTGCCCCCAGGAAGGCAAGAACAGGGGTGCTGCCCTGACCCTTATGGCACATCTGATGGGGTTAAACTGGATGGGATATCTTAGTAAGAAACTGGGGGAAACACAGGTTAGTGCCACAGCTGTCGTTGTGGAGATATGAGCACAATGTTGGGTCCCAATCTGAGTGGGGAGGTGAAGGTGCTGAGGGCAGTGGTCTGGGTGCTACTGGGATTATTTTGCCTCCAGCCTGTGGTCAGCTGCAGCAGTTTGGACACAGAGATAAAAACAGGAGGGAAAGCAAAGAGCGACGTGCTAAAGCCTGATGTGTACTGATGCCTAACGCCTCCTCCGTCTGTGACCAGATTGGGTTTGTGCTGACCCCACCATGGGGAGGACCAGGCTGGGATCAGACCGACCGCAGCAATGTCACATTCCTCACCATGTGCTTCTGCTGGCACTACGCGGGTGCCCTCGCCGTCCTGGCAGCCAACGCGGCCACGTCTCGCTGGTACGTGGGTGAGAGGGGCACAGAGGGCCAAGAGCACCTCCAAAACCCCGTGCCGCCCTGGGAACCCCAACACCTGTGTCGTGGGTTAGGAAAACCGCGTGTCCTTGGGGAGCATGGGCTGCTCCGTGGCTTGGCTGGGAGGGATGGGGAGGGCTAGGTGCTGCTGCAGAGCTGACAGCTCTGCTGCCCGTAAGCACCTGAGCCGTGTTCCTGTCTCTCCCTGCAGCTGCAATGAATCCTGCCAGCTGAAATTTGGGGACATCGACGTGGAGCTGGACTGCGGCATGTGCATCCGCAAAAGCAAGGGCTCCAGCGGCGCCCTGCTGCCGGAGAGCGGCTTGGATGACAAGTGAGGCTGAGTTGGGTGTTTCCCTTGTGGAAACTCCTTCCTGCTGGTCTAGAGCTACCGAAATGGGAATTTGAGTTTTGCCTTGTTGACCTGCACCGACGCTTGATGGGGGAGCACCAGAAGCGGGAGGCAGGGCCCCAAAGGCAGAGTGCGGCAGCAGGCACGGAGCTGCTCCTGCACGCTGCCGGCATCCCGCTGGCAGCAGTACACCCAAACCAGGCTCCTCGGGGAGGGTGTACCTAATTTTCTCAGGCTGCGATCTGCAGGGATGGTTTGCTGGTGGAGTCTGCCTGGTGTGGCTGATTTGGCTCTTATTGAACCTGGCCCTCGCTGCTGGAGGCAAACTGCCTTGTGAGTCCGTTCCAGCATCTGTCGCTTGCTCTGGTGCTAACGGAAGGGTTTTTGTACAAAGCTTAATGTGCACAGCGTATATGTGACCACCAATAAAGTACTTTAACAAACCGAGATGATGGATCGCTTTACTGTGACACCTTGAGGATGAAAGCATGGGGAAGGCAATGTCCGGCTTCCAAGCTTGAGGGGTGAATGAAAATCAGAGGGACTGGGCTGTGGGGGGCAGTATTGCCCAATGTCCCCAGTGAAAGGGGCAAGGGTGGAGAGGATGGGGGTTGCCTGATCGCAGGGGCACGTAGCTGCAATTCTGCATGTTTTCAAATAAAATTTAAGAGGGTGAAGGAGGTAAGTGGAGCAGCCTCTTTGCCAGGGATTTTGGTGTACCTGGGAGATGGGGCATTTGACCGGCAGGGTTCAGTGTGGAGAGAGAGCCTTCGGAGCAAGATGACGGCTTCAGCAGGACTGGGTTGGACGTACAGATACTGCTGGTAGGTCTCTGAAACCTGGACTGTGCAGCAACCTCAGCTCAGGTATGGCTTTTCTTCTCAGCCAGCTGTATTCCCTCCCCAGAGCTGGTCACTTCCAGGGCAAACAGCAACAAAACCTCGGTGTCTGCTTTGCACTTGGTGCCCATGTTGGTTTTTTGTTTTCTCTTAGGTTCTTCACTTCTTTTGCAGTTGAACAGCATAGGGAGATGCTTCCTGTTGTCCAGATCAAAACCTAATAGAAGTTGTCATTAAACAGGATTAGTGAAAGAACAGCAAGTTCATCAGAAAGTGGAGACGTTTAAAGTGGTTGTGCCATGTCCCATTTTAAGGGCTGGTCAAACAGCTTTGCTGTTGTTTTTAACACCTTTGCTGAGCTTCTCCCCAAACACACATGGAGACAGCTTAGCACAAACTCTACTGCTGTTCTACACAGTTTCAAAAACTCAGCCAAGTCTTGGGAGGAAAGAAAAACCCACCCTGGCTTGAAGCAGTCAGTTCCCAGCCCTGCACAGTCCCTGGAATTGATTGCTTCAGATTTCATTTCATTGCATTTTCTCCCTTTGGAGCAGGGCTGGAAGAAGTCCAACATGCGCTGCTGGCAGTGTTGTGCCCATCGAGGAAAGGATCTTGAGGAGCAAAGGAACCAAGGTGAGTACAGCATTTTGGCCTCCCGCATTTGACATGGACACACGTGGCTCTGACTTGTATTTGGGGCTGTAAATCTGGCTGGCATGCATGAGCCGTGATTTCCCCAGGAAATCTGATTTCGTTAGCTGGTGCTGATGTACATCTTCTGCGCCTGAGTGGGAGCTTCAAATGTGCTACGTGGAGGTGATGTGCTCTGGTTATTAATAACTCTCATGGGACTAGAAGCAGGGTCATTCGGTCAACTTGTTATAGACTAGCTGCCATTAACGGGAAGCTTAGTGCATAGGTCATAACCCTACGTACCGTACTTTGATTGAAAAGAAGAGGAAAAAATCCTCTTTCCCCTTTGATCAACTAATGTCACTTTTTTCCCATTTTTTCTTGTCTTGCTATTATCTAGGGAATGTGGATTCCCTCTCTTACTGAGGTTTTAGCTATTTAAAGCTTAGATCTTTAGTAGAGATATTTGTATTTCTTCAAGGGAAGAAGAAACAAGAGCAAATACTTAATGATCATTTTGACGAGCTTAGCAGGACCAAGTTCTGAGCCTACAGTGAATGCCCAAAGGTTTCTTTGAATAGCATGCACAAAATTACCTGCCATCTAGCTGGGTGATAGAGGTCCCGTATTTGAGATATGACTCATGTTTATTGGGTCAATAGAGTAGAAAGAAATAAGCAGATTGTTGTCACTGTAATTGCATTGTAGAGCAGTTCCTAGCCAGCCTGCATATGGAATTTATATCCTCTATAACAAACCTTTAACCCAAAGCACTCCTTCCCTTTGAAGCTGGAAGACGATAAAACTCATCGACTAGACAGCATTATTGGTTAGGAAAGTCTGCGCTGTCTGCCCCAAATCTGGCCATACTGGTCACAAACTGAGGACAGAGATGGGTGATCCTGAAATCAGGTGGGTGTACAGACCTGTGACATCCCGCTCCATGCGATCCATGCCCCTTCGAGGTGGGTTATGGTGTGTGCCTGGGTGAGTTTAATTACTGGGGACCTGATAATTACACTCAGTTCCAGTTTCTGCTGTTCCCCTGCTGGTGTAGTAGCACCGTTTTGTGCAAGAACATCCGATTCCTCGTGAGGCTCTCATGGCCCATCTGTGCTTTAGGTCCCCAGGGAGGCAGCAGTGATGTTGACGTGCTGCTCCAGGGCTGAATTTTTTTCTCATGGTCTGAGGCTTCTGGAATTACCTTGGCCAGAAAACAAAGCCTCGATCTGCACGTTTGCAAGTCATTAATGCTTAACTAAATGGCACCGCCAGAGCCAGGAACTAAGGTAATGCTTACCTGCTTTTTATCACCATTTCCTGTCCATTAGCATACCGAGACCAGTGTTTTTAGTGGCAAATATTCTCTGTTGCACAATTACAGTAGGGAACTAATTCAGCTACCCAGAGTGCATGCATGCTGAAGGACCAATCCCTCCAAACAGCATTTGGTTAAGGATTGCAAGAAAACCAGGGAAAGGGGGAGAGAAGTTTTTCTATTTCCACAACTGCTCTGCTGAGGGCAGGTGTCAAGGACAGGATTTTTCCCCACGTGAACATGGGAAACTGGCTGTGAAAGCTTTCAGAAGAATGGGCAGTGAACGCAAAGTGTGATCTGAGATACCGCCTCGAGCTGGAGGGAAGGAGGAGAAAATCCTTGAGACTCTATGGAGAGGGGCTGCTAGAGGACTTGAAGAGCTTTTCAGGCTCTTGGTACCTGGCATCCTCATGCAAAACTTTTTATTGTTATTGCTGAGAGACTTGCTGGAGATTCATGGTTAAACAAGAGTTGAAATTAGCATTTAATGCACCACTAAAATCTACTGTTTCATTTTAATTAAAAAGTTTCCAAACTTAGTGTAATTGCTGTTCAGAGGATAATTTGATTTTCTAGGTCACTTTACTCATCTAGAACAAGCATGTTTTATTTTATTTTAATAAGTCAATGTATTTCTTGCCTTTCAACTCAACTGATTTAAGTAAGAACAAAAACCAGCACATGTTTACACGTAGTCTTTAAGGATGCAGAACTTGAATCTCCTCTAAAACTCACGGGCAGGCTATATATGAGAAAACAAAGTGCTAAACTGCTGATTGCAGCTATTAATGCGTTGGCTGGGCCCTAGCTATGCCAACTGCCTGTGCATGGCACTACTGCAGAATAGGTCCCCCAGCCACTGCCAGCCCACCTACATTTGTGCAGGGTGTGTGTGGGCACCTCTGTCATAAGCAAATGCAATGTGCTGAAAATCCACCAGAGCGTGTAGGTTGACAAAACTACATTTAGCATGCATGCACGTCCAGGCAAACAGCCCCTTTGCTAGGGGCTTAAACAGGGGGATGCACTGAGAGCATAAGGCATGAATTATAATTCAGGAAAAAAAAGCAATTGGTAAGGCTTGCTGCAAGCAGCACCAAAATATCTGGCTGTTTTCACTGCTGCTAGGTGCAAACCACCTGGGGTCTTCCACACACCGGCCACTTGCAGCAAGAGAAAGATTGGCTCAGGGAGGCAGCCCCAGCCACAAAAGCAGGACGTTGGTGCCTGCTGAGGTGTACAGCCACATGAGGAGATAGGAGAGGGTCCAGAGAGGTGGATGGAGACTGAAAATCTGAAGGCAGATGTGTGCATCTCTCAGAGGCTCAGAGAAATAAGGTGCAGGAAGCATCTCAGCTGTTGCACTGCTTAAGGAATAAGAGAGATTTCAAAAGGAAGCAATCTGAGTTTGGGTTTTAATGAGGTATCTGGGGGGGAACCTGATATTTGTCCCAGGACAGGCAGAGTCGGAATGTGGGAGACCACCTTTATTAATTGTATTGGAGCCATGCAAGGCAAGTGTAAATCTTTCTCGCTGTTAACGAACATACTGACAATGTGGCTGCAAGAAAAGGGTCCAGGTATTCATGTGAAAACCAAAGCATACAGATAAGTGCTGTCATCCTGCCAGGCTCTCCAGCTTTGGCTGGGGTGGCTTTTTCTGCTGAGACAGGTTTTTGGGGTTCTTGGTGTCGATGTGTTTGCTCACACATGGTGCAGACATTGGGTGAAGTCTGGTGGAGGCCAACAGCCCTATACCAGCAGCGGGGTTCTGGCTGTAACAGGGCAGAGCAAGGTGAGGCTCTGGCTCAGATCAGCTGAATGATGGCTGGTGATTGCTGTTGTTTCTGTAGTCCTGAAAAGAGCAGATGCTTTTTCTTTGCCCCCCCCTTTTTTTTTTTTTTCTGGTCTTTATTTCACTTGCTAACACTACTCGCACAGTTTACCTTCTGGAAGGATGTTATTTTGGAGGCTGCCCCTGTTGGTGCAGCTTCTGATTTGAGGGTGGGAAGCCTGAAGGCTTGGGCTTTGGAAGGTCTGGTTTTGAGCACATCCATGGAGATGTGCTGACCGGCCTGCTGTGCTGGATGCAGCCTCTTCGTTTCCACCAAGGGCTGAGCACCCTGCCCAGCTAAATGGACGATCCTGTAGTTCTAGTGGGGCTGATGCATTTTACTTTGGTCTTAAAACTTGGGTTTCAGCATTTCCCTCGTTCAGGCTGAAGAATTTAGCACCGCGGTGGGCCAGGTTCTTGGCTGATGGGGGCTCAGCAGCGCAGCTGCTGGGGCTGTGTGTGGATGGTGTGCAGGAGGCTGGTCTCGTGATGCTCTGGCTGTTCTGCTGCTGCGTAATTCTGGGTTTCAGCAGCAGTTACACAACGTGATGGAGACAAGAAACTAATCGTTAATGTATTTGTACTAAAATTTGTGAGACTCAAACCCAGCAAACGCTTTGCTGAATGCATGTGTGTAACACGATGCTCATAAATCATGCTGTGTGAGAGTCTCAGTGACACTTACACTAGAGTGGCTTTATTGAAATAATGTTCAATTTTCCCCTTGAAGTATTGTCTGTGGAATTTAACCTGTCTGGGGCTGCTGGGATCACTCATGTCTTGCCTGACATGCAGACAGGTATATGAATTTCTGGCAGGTGGTTTTTCCAGTGCTGCTTTGAAAATAAATAGGAAAAACTGCAGTTTTGGGGGGGGGGGAGGATGTAGTAAAAACTAAGTGTGCTGATGTGTTTCGCAAAATAAATTGCTGTGTTCATAGGGCGTCCTTCAGTATCAAACAGCAGCACTGTAGCTTTACGGCTGCTCAGCAAACAAGCAAGATGTAATGTGAATATTGCTTCAGGTGAGAGCAGCTGCCTTCTAAGGCATAGAAGCACATGGGCAACTTTAGGTGAATCCAAAACTTTGGATATAGTGGTAATATTTCAAATAAAACTCAAAAAAACAATTCCAGTTTGGATTTTAATCTAAAGCCTGGTAGTAGCTCTTTGTTTTACAGGACATGATGAGGTTCGTGCAGGTAGGCTGTTGTAACTCTGTTCTTGGGCTAGCTATCTGTGCTGGGTGCTTGTCCGAGAAACACCTGGCGTATAAATCCATAAAAACGTGGTGAACATAACTGGTTCTGTCCTTCTTCCAGCTAAGCCTATTTCCTAAATGCTCCTAGGCAAAGCCCCGCTGGTACCTGGAAAGGTGAATTAGATGCTTAGGCTGGGCTGTGCAACGTACCTGGAGCAAGGAGGGTGCTGGGCATGTTAGCTTCAGAGGCAGCACAGCTGATGATAAGTGCTCTCTGAAGGCAGGGATTTTAACCGTAATGGACAGAATAGAGCTGGCAAAATGTCAAAAGGTAACAATTTTTTTTAAGGGAGTTCTGAGGCAAACAGTCCTCCGCTGTAATGGCCAGACTTGAGGGACTGGAAAGCAGATTTTGCAGACGAAATGGGATTCAAGGCAGTGCCATAGGCAGAACAGGAGTTGCTTTCTTCAGATGTTCTTCCTCAGCGTGCTTGAATAGTTTTTTGCCTCCTGTGTGTGGTAAGGAAAAGCAGGACAGGTGATTTTGGCCCAAGCACGTTGGGGGACTGAGATACACCTGTCCTCTTCCAAATGCAAAATCAAAGGGAACAAAGTGAATTTCTCTGGGAAGAAAAAAAAAAAAAAAAGAGGAAACTTGACATCATAACATGTTGTTTGTTCTGGTTTTGTTTGTTTTCTCTCCCCTTTCTTTTCTAGGTCAGCTGTGGGGAGGGAAGGAAGGGTGCTCCTCCAGGAACAACGCAGGCTGAGCAGGGTTGGCACGGGTGCTTCCCAGGGAGCCTGGCCCAGCCCTGCTGCTCTGATCTAGCAAATCTTTAGTCCTCATTATGTCCAGCACACCCGAGGCAACAGGCTTGTTCACGGCTGCAGCTCTTGCTCTGGGTACCTGTGGCTTCTTATTGCATGTGCCAAGGTGTAAGAGGGTGGGTATGAATGCCACAAAAGCTTTCTCTAAATGCTTAATGTTATTACAAGACTATCAGTCTCCAAATGTTTTCAATGTGTGTGCCAGGTAGGAATACCCATGTGTGCCATGTTGTGGTGGGGATATAAGCGTGAAACAGCTAGATCAAGTAAAGAGCCGCCAGCACTGACTGGTAACGCACCTCGAGCCAGTAGCACATTCCCATCTGGGGAACTGGAGTCGCTTTTTTTTTAGCTATTCACCAGAACTGGTCATGAAGAAAGAACAGCAATTGCCTCTTATTCCTGTCCTAGCTTTCTTTCCCTCGTGAATTCCATCACTTCTCTTGGCTGAGGGTGATGGTTTTACTTGTGAATCTATCTGATAACATTTTTTTTTAAACACTGTATTTGTAATGCATCTTTTTTGCTGGTCTGACAGCTTATGGTGTGCTGCTGCCATCAGTGCACCACCAGGTCCCTGTGTCACTTCAACAGCTCCATCACCTGGTGAGGACCATAACTGAGATAGAAGGGTGAAAAAAAGAAAAATCTCAGCTTTGTTCCTTGCATTTTCTTCCTGTGGGCTAGTAGCATATGCTGGGTATGGTACAGCTCCTTTTCATCTTCAGGGGGAGACTGTTTACAACCAGACAGAGACAAAACAAAACCTAGTTCCTGAATTTGTCAGGAAGGACCTACCTGGAGAAGCTGTGACATGACTCAGGGAAATGGCTTTCAAGAGCTGTCTGGGTTTTAACTACAACTTGGACCCCAGAAGTGTCACCTTGTAAACTATTTGCATTTAAGAATAGAAGTTTTGTTACAATGAAACTTGTTTAGCCTGTCTTTAAATGCAAAATACTTAGATCAAATTATCTTGTTCTACATGTGGTTAGTAAAAAAAAGTTTGTGTTTAAATAAGGATTTGTTTGTTTCTATGCTCCTGTTGTGTTTTAGTTTAGCTGTTAATTAACATTGCATCTGATTTATTTGTTACAGAAGTCTTTGGGAGATGGTTACAGAAGTCGTCGGGAGGTGCAAGCTGAGAAGAGTCAGCCTAATCATGCACCTACCTTGCCTTTCCAAGAGGATCTGATGAAGAAGAAAACTGAAAAAAATTGAGGTATGTATGCATGTATCTACAATTAGCTATGACTTAATATCTTAAATCCTGCAGCTGGTGATTGGAGCTGCACTTTCCATCATCTGTAGTGAGGGTGTTGTCATCTGAGCACTTGAGCTTTTGGACCAGGCTTAAATGCAATGATGGAGACTGTCCTGGCTAACAGACAGCAAAAGACATGTAAAGATGGCTGTAAAGCCCATTTGTTAGCTCCCCGGGGATGATGAAGAGTAAGTGAGGAGACCACCATGCCTGTTTGTGTTTTGATGGCAAGCTTTTATTGTGTGTTAGGCTTTGTTCCGTGAGCTGCCTGACTTCCCTTGGTGCTGTGATGTACCTGTTACCTACAAGGCGCTTGTAAAAGCTTCAGAATAAATGATAACTCACAAGAATAGCATAAATAACTCAGTCCAGCTCATGTCCTCTACTTTAACTCTATTCTAGTAAAACACAAGCCTATCAATCAAAAGGGACTTATTACTTAGGTTAAACCAAAATGTTTTTATTTTTTCTTCTACTGGCATCAGGAATCCTGCAGAACCCCTTGCCATAGCCAAAACAAAACCAAAAAACAATGAGATGAGCAATAAGAAACACCAGGCTAGAGCCTTAAAAATAAAATAACTAAAAAAAAAAAAATCAGAGCCCCGTCTCCTAGTTTTTACATTTAAAGAAAAAAAACTTCCCTGCAAAATGAAATTATGAAGTTAAGCATTTTTATTCAGATAAACACAGTAAAAAACATACAGAACAAAGAACACCATCTGTATAATAGCTTTTTTACACACAAAAACATCATTATGCATACATAGTAAAAAAGTGAAATATCTTCTGTGTGAGCAGAAATTGAAACTTCAGCACAAAAAAATAAACATTTAAAGAGAAGACAGATGTAGAACTTTGCTGGACAGGCTCAGTCCTGTCCCCCTTGCTGTATTAGCTATAGAGAGCTGTAAAAGGATACAAAAATCTCTTCAAAGTGAGTCAATTTCTAAAGAAAAATTGCACTGTCCCAAACATCTAAACCAAGAGCTAATGATTAATGATACCTCGTGGTACTTAATGATACCTGATTGTGTCCAGCACAGCACTGCTGCTGTGCTGGACACGAAACTGATTTCTGGGGAAGACTTAATGCCACTAATATTTTTGGTTCACAAGAAATTCAAGTGTTATTTATTTTTACAAAGAAACTTAAGCAAACAGGCTTGTAAGTAAAATATAAGGATCTTTCAGTTTCTTCTCTGGCCTACAGTTCTTGGCACATCACCTTGAAAAATGAAGAATGCCTCACCACCCAGAGCAGTAACACCTTCACAGGGCCCTGATGTTCTTGATCCTCACCCATCGAAATAAGCAGACAGAAGTAAGAAAAACCTCCCAGAATTATGGGGAGGGAGACAGCAAATACACCATCTTTTCGGAAGGGATTATCACGTTAAGTAAGCGTCATACCTGCAGCTTGGCTGTGTGACCCCGCAGCTGTGGTACCAGAGAGCTCAGTCCAAACATCTCTGGAGAAGCACCACGGGCTGGAGCTAATGCTCAGTGCCACAGGAGCAGCAAGTATTAGCTGCAAAATTCAGCCCAAGAGCAGAACCCCACCCATTTGCCCCCATCATAAACGCATCCTAGCAGAGAACAGCTGGACCCTTGCCTTGCCCACAGCATTTCAGCATGGAAATACATTGCAATGAGCTGCTCCCCAAAGAAGCTGCGCAAGGAACATCTGCTTCCTCTGGACTTCAGCACGTGCTGAAAGCTCATGTCCACAATCGCTTTTTCCCAGGGCAGGACCAAGTCTCAAGGCCTGTAAACCAGATTAGAGAGAAGAGGTATCAGAAATTGACACCCAGGACCCTTCATTCAACTCAGCTTCCCCAAATGACACAGAAGTCGGGTCTAGCATCATAAGGATTACGTCCCTAGGACGCACACTAATAAGTGCATCTGCCCAGAGGAAGAGAAAGGTTTCATTTAATAGGGCAAGGGAATTCTTCTTCAGCCTCTACTGGCCCAACATAATAACGCAGCTAATGTTTTGTGCTCAATAACCCACAGATGGGGTAGGGAGCAGCTGCAGGAACAGGCAACGTTATACTCAGCCCCCTGAGCTCCCAGTCTGACTCCGGAGCCATCCCTTTCCGCAGCAGTCTGCAAGATGCCCTCCAGACGTCCCCTCCAACCTACATTTCTCCATGAGCCTGCACCAGCTGCAGGATTATTCCCTGCCAAGGCACCATGCTGGAGGAAATGCTTATCGCTCACCTTGTGCTGGCTGATGCAGCGCCAGCCTGGGGAGATTCGGCTTTGCTCTGTTCTCGTGCCAGGCTGCGCTGCGTAAACCACAGGCCCAAATCTGCCCAACACAGCCGCTGTCCGAGCCGCCCAGCAACAAAAAAGCCTGAATTATAATGCCTCTTTTTAACCAGATTGGCTCTGCTGCTGCTTGCAGGACTGCTCGCTGTTCACAGACCCGGCCTGGGGGCACCAAGCACGGCTCCACAGAAGAAGCCGGCCCACAGGCCCACCTCGGTCCGTAGGCTCCAATCCCTGCCTCTGTCTGCTCAGAAAAACCTTTACACCCCTTTCTCCCTGCAGGCCCTTGCTCCAAAGCTAAAAAAAAAAATAATACTAAATAAATCCACCCTGGCACCATCTCACAGATCAAAACTGGGTTTTGGGCTTCCCCAGCTAGCCAGACCCCTTTGGGGAATCTTCCTCTGCAAGAGGGGGCTGGATAGTGGCTCAGATGCAACCCTAACACCAATCTGATCTACGCTGTCCACACAGGCCAGTATGAGCAGAACAACCAGGTACCCCCTCAACCTCTTTAACGTTAGAGCCATAATGTACAAGGGAGGGAGTTTCAAAACAATTTAAGCGCGTACTTGTTTCTCCCAGTACAAGGGGACTGTGTTGCCACGCCAGCCCATGAGCAAATACCTACCGAAGGGCACCCAGGCTCCTTTCTGCCATACCACCTCCCCAGAAATTCCTCAGTCGAGAGGGGAGAGCAGGTGAAGAGGCCCTGCTAAAGGCAGGGCTTGCTATCACGTGGTAGCGCCATACCAGGCACAGGCTAGCTCACATGGACACCATCCCAGCAGGCAGCGGCGCTTAGCTGGCGTGATCTTGGGCTCAGCGATTTGTGCCAAGGGTCTCAAGGCCACAGCACCAGAGATGCCTCTCAGCTCTACAACTGCATGCAGATCCCTGCAATCACCACGGCTGACAGGTGAAGTAAAATACCTTTTTGTTCTGCGATTAACTTCATTTCTTGCAGGAAACGTGCCCTCTTCTTCCTCGGATAGAAGAAAACCCGGAGCTCCTGGCAAAGCCCATGGCGTGCTGCAGTCTTGGAAGCAAGCAGGCTGTGCACCAGGGGCAGCCTTGGCGGTACAGGCAGAAATTGCATCCTTCTGCTCCCCCGGAGCACAGTCCACGTGAGCAGCGGTTTCAAAGCAGAGCAAAGCCTCTACTTACCGCTATGCAGGCGGGCAGGGAAAAGCCACAATTGTGCGGGCAGGGGCTCGGAGGAGGCCTTGGACATGCAAGGCTTTTGCACATCCATGCTGTCCCCAGATGGAGGACACAAGTGCTCCCTGCTGCGTAACACTCACAAGAGGAAGGTGAGGAGGCTGAAGGGCTGAGGGCGCCTTTCTGGGGAATCCTCGCTCCTGGATGAAAGCAGGGCACGGTGAGAAAAGTAGGGTATGGTGAGAAAAGCAGGGCACAGTGAGATCCCAGGGCTGGGCTGCCTGCAGGGTGGCCAGGAGCCCAGGCACAGGAGGGAGGATTTGGACCGGCTTCTGTTGCCGTGGAGACAACGGGGACTTGGAGGATGCTACGGAGAAAATTCACAGGTAAAACCGGCTGCCCCTGCCCGTTCTGGTCTCAGATCAAGAACAAAAGGACCATTTGCGAAAGGCTAAGGCATGGCAAACAAATAGGCTAAATCATGTACTTTTCCACAACACTCGCAGCCCCACAAAGCCGAGGGAGAGAGGACAGGGAAGCACAAGAGTCTGGAAAACAGGAACATCCCCAAGCTGTTCTTGGTACAGCTAGCAATTTTGGAAGAGGATATTAAGCTTCCTGGACCGTGTTCAGTTATCTCCTCAGCTCTTAACTCTGCTACTGCAGAGTCTTTACCCCCTCCCACTGCCATGCATCACGGCAACCATTTTGAAGATGGGACTGCTCACCTTAGGCCCCAGCCTTTCCCATCACCCTCAGTCCAACGCAGCTGAGCACTGGGTTTACTTGGCATGCTGCTGGCAACAGGCAAGGCAGCCTCTCGGAGAACCTCCCAGATGCCATCCAGAGGCTGGTTGATGCTATTTAATGAGCGCCTCATTCAGTCCCCAGCCTGCTCCCAGCTTGCTCTCGGGAAAGAAGAGCTGCTCAAAACAAAACAGTCGGATTTAAATTGGCCTGGCAGACCGCACAGATAGCCCACAGGTCAGAGGTTAAGTACTCCTGCAGCAAAGCACAGGCCCCCCACGGGTCACTGGTAAATACAGCAAAACTCTCTGTTATTTTTAACCTGCTCCTTCCTGCAGGATTGAATCACAGGTACGTACAGTAATGCCTCGTTCGTCTCTGCTGTTTGCTGCACTCAGCAGAGCCTCCCCACCACATCTGCAGCGATGCTGCTGGTTGGTGCCTGCTCCGCAGCTGGGATCACCGGGGGAGCTCGAGCAGAGACATCCCAGGCACTGCACGGGTTAAGGATGTCCTAACTTCACGTGCTGGAGAAACGGCTTTCAAGCCTGCTGCCTTACAGCTCCCCTGGGCTTCCATCCCGTGCTGTTGCCAAGGCTCGCAGCCAGGTGATTTGCACGTGGTCCCACAGGGGCTTGAGGCTCGAGAGCACGGGCAGCTTTTTGCAGCGGCTGAGAAATCACTGCAGAGCCAGCGTGACGTGGATAGAGCAGGGCAGGGGGCTGTGGGGTCAGGATTACCACTCTGCCTGGTTGTCATCCTGCATACAGCTCCGAGATTGATGCTCATCTAAAACAGCCAACCATTTCTCAAAAGCTTAACTATTTTCACACTTTCCAAAATACCTAACTTCAGCATTAAGCTCCACTTGCCCTCAATTTCTGTCTCACTCTTTATTACTCTGCTTGCCAGCTACGTGTTATTATGTCCTATAAAAATGGGCTTTCTCCCAGCTCATCTGCTTTCAATGTTCGACCCTTGCCGTGCACATATAAAAGCCTCTGCCATCTCAGTAGAGTATTGATGCCAAATAATGAGTTACGACTGCTCTGGAGAAGCCCAGGCACAAAGAGTTCCCTGCCTGCTGACACCAACTTTAAGCACTGCACTAACCTTGAGATCTACAGCTTGCTCCCAGGAACAGCGATGCTCAGTGCTAAACCATCGCAGCTGTAAAGAGAGGATGCAGAGGCTTTATGTGCTCCAGGTTAATGTTTCTTTTTGATGGAGCAGCACAGGGGAAGGCACCACATCACCATGTACCTTGCACATCTCTCCTCAAAAACACCTTCAATCTCTTCGGCTGACCGGGGCTGAAGAACGGAAAACATGCTCCGTGAGCATCTCGGTAAGGATTGCTTTCCACATTAAAAACAAGCGAGGCTGGTAAAATCAATCTGCCCACATTACATCCACCTACCATCGTGCACAGAGTGGTTCCCGTGTACATTACCCCGCTGCACACCCTCAGAAAAGCAATTATTAATGAACAGATTTACAATAAGGAGACAAACTGATCCAGTGTTTCTTCCTCTGCTCCGTGTTCCCAGTTCCCAAAGACTTACAACCCTGTACAGCAAAAACCCTTTTTACTTAACCACGTCATTGCCAGCAAAACACAAACACAAGGTGCTCCAAGCAAGACAGCCAAGGCAAATTGCATTGGTCAATTCTCCCAGAAACACGCACCGTCAGGGGGGCGGCGAGCGTGCTTCAACATCAGGAATCATCTCTGTGCCCCATAAAGGTCTGGGGTTTGAAAGGCTGTGGGCACCCAAGGGAATCTGCCACCCATTTCACCCAGCTACCTACACCTGCTTACTCTATTCACCACCCATCGGCGTGTCCAGGTCTGCCATTTGTGTTAGGGAGAAGCACAATAAATACGAGAGGATTCGGTTCCATCCTAATCCTTCATTCTGCCAACGCACTCGGAAAGGGAGGACCACATAGCTCCTCTTAAAAGGTTTTCAAATCACAGCTTTCATCTGACATGCAACTTTCTGAAACACTCTGCAAGGCTGTCTTTTATCAATAAACTGTTCCACTGTACTCTGGAGCATGTAATTTTAAGTGTCTTACCGTGATGAAAGTTTTGACACTTCCCAAATGAAGGCCAGTATCTGCCCTTCACTTGCATGGCTGATACCAGTATCAACTGGGAGATGTTTTAGCACCGATCTTCTTAGCACTTCTTTAGCACTGATCTAGCAAGCATTTTTAAACATTTTACTTTTCAGAAGCTGCAGTCAAAATCCATCAAAAAGAATCGATCCTAAGCACTCAGCAGTGTGCACCAAAGCATGGAACTAATAGACTTTGATTCAGGCCTGATTTATTTATTTTGTAGGTCTAATAGAATTTATTGAAGGAAAAATATAATGCCCAAATTCAATTCTGGAATTCAATCCACAGCCTCTATAGTTTGTTTCTTTTTCAGGTCATCCCACCTGCGGGTGCAGCCCAAGAAACAGCTTTGGATTTGAGATTTGCTCCAGCATCATTTAAATGAAATTTACAGTTAAAAATCAAAACTCTTTCCCAAGTAGTTGTGACAAGCCAACAGACGGCATTTTCTAGGACAGCATCTGTTCTTTCCTGCAGTCTGAATAATTTAGCCAGAACATGGAGGTTCCAGTGGAACCGAGGAGCCCACGTTTAAGGAGAAACAGGACACAATCGTTTCCTATTCAAAGCTGTTAAACCTTCACGTTTCTTCCTACCTCCGCTTCCCCTCTTCATTCAGACCTACTGGGAACTGCTCAGGTCAATGCAAAGGAAGATCAAATCTGTCTCTTGGCTTCCAAAACCAGTGCTCAAATGGCAATGACTCTTTGGACATTTCAGTGAGACACAAGAGAGGAGAAATTTGTGCTTGAGGTCACACTTCAAAAAAGGAAAATAGAAGAGAAATGACGGACACAGGCAGGGACAGCTGTGAGCTTTACAGGCTGTTAGTTTTAGGTGTTCTAGAATAAAAAGTTGAGCCAAACACTCAAGTTCCCTTCCTAAAACAGACATTAAAAGTGATACAGTAAGTGCTAATTACAGTCAGCAAATTATAGCCATTGGCTCTTACATCTTCAAAGTATTTCAGATCTGGCCATCAACAACAGGAAGAGTTCAATGAAATTGTGTCACCATTTGAGACCTGGCTCCTTGAATGCCCTCTTAACCCACGAATTCAAAGATCTCCTGCAGCACCCCTACTTCCAACTTGGAGCTGTTCCTACAGCCAGCTAGGAAGGGCAGGGGGATGGCTGAGGAGCAACAACAGCTTGTTCTCGCGGACAGCTTTGGCTCTGCTCTCCCTGAGAAGCCGTGCCAGTGGCTGCCTTCATCCAGGGAGCATTTCTGGCATTTTATCACCACTTCACAACATCTCCTGCAAATAGCCAGATTACAAACAGCAGCCACAGCTCTAACTGACCTGCGCTCCGGTGTCTAACAGCTGCAGCGTGAGGATATAATGCTATTCAGGAGTCCTGGGCAGTGGTTTAGTTTCATGCCTTCTTCCCTCCAAAAAGCTCAGCAGGATCTGGAAGTACCACAAAAGACTCTGGGCAGGGCAGAATAGACAATCTCAGTATCAGTACATCCTTCAAAGATGGGAGGTGAAGGAGAGGTGGGAAAAGAGGTGGGGAAAGGTCCCCACAGGTTTGGCAAGGGCACGGTGGGAGGAGAGGGAAACTAAGCGAGTCCGTGAATAAAGAAAAGAAACCATCTGGAAGTTAAAGTGTTTATTGATGTGTTTAAACTTTGTACATTCCCCACAGACCACACTAAGGAGTTTGCAGGTAAATCTGTGCATAGTGGGAAGAGACATGGAAGGGAAAAGAAAGTAAAGTCACAGGAAAAATAGAAAAAATACACCACAGGTTACCAGAACCTCCAGATTTAAAAAAGCCGTGAGCATTAACACCAACTATACAAGCATTACAAAGACATGATGGTGAGTGGAACGATACCCTTTTTGTTCTTCTCAGGGCCTATGCATCCAATTTCCCTTAAAGCAGGCAGTATCCCTTTCTCAACTTATCCCTCTTCTCTCCCCAGTTAAAGTGAACTCCACATTCATCAGCTCCCAAGGTGCTGATTATTGCAGTGATTTGTCATTTCTGGGCTAAGACCTAAAGCCGTGCCTATGGCCCAACATCACTGGAAGAGATGCAAAGGCTCAAAACATTGTGTCTCTTTAACTACTTACCATGTTGGTGAGGCAGGAGAGCTGGGGAAAATTAGAAAGTAGTAGCAAGAGGGGGCTGTTAATGCCAGGTGAGTACTGAAGGAAACTGGTTCAAGAACAGAGGATTTAAATTCAATACCAGGAACTTCCAACTCTAGAGCAGAACTGAATCTGAAAGGGGAATGTGCAGACCCCAGTATGCACAAACCATGTTCTAACATTCCACTAGAATAACTATAAACAGAGATGCTAGAAGCCTTTTAACTCCTTGCCTCCAGGGAGTCTTGATTCCTAGAGCCCTAACTGCTAAGCAGCAGGGTGCACACCACTGGCGTATGAGGATGGGTTTTTCTTTTTTTTTTTCTTTTTTTTTCTCACTATAAGGATTTTTGTTAATTACCATTCCAAATTGCTTCCTTGCTTATGCTGTCATAGTTCCTATCCCTAAATTAATCTCTTTGCAACTCCCAGCAAAATTCACTTAAAAAAAAAAAAAGAAAAAAGAATACTGCTTTATATATAAAAGCCAGAATGACTGAAGAGCCACAACTGTCTCCTTTTTACAAGGTGGGCTGGTACAAATGACCTTCAATATACAGGTGGTCTATCAGAAATAAAAATCAACATTTCCCATTTTATATATATAGAGCTTGTATCAGACAACAGTACAACGGAACTGGTATTTTTCAGATTATTTAAAAAAAAGAAAACTACATCTCAGTCAAATATCTGCAATAGATCCATTTTTCCCATTTAAGGAGATTTATATATCATATTGTTATATTATCATTTCTTCACCCATTTAAAAGAATGGAAATTGCAACTCTACAGTAGTAATTATAGTCTTAATGATCCAGGAGTTCTGAATGTAAGATGAAGTCCTCTTGAAGCAACTGTTGGTCAGTAGTTGATCCAAAACGCTGGACCACTTTGGCCCTCCGCCCTGTTCCTTTTCTGGTCAGGGCTGTTGTATCTTCATCTCTTTTATATCTGCATCTGCTCCAGGTATTTGTAAGTGGGATTCTCGTAGCCATGGTTTTGCATCTTGCTCAGATGCCGCTCTTCTGGGGTAAGCATTGGGTCAACCTTTAGAAAAACCGGACGGTTACTGCTCAAAGGAGGGACTCACAGACCTCACTTCATATTAAGGAGCGCTAATCGACAAATGCTGGATAAATACCGTGCCGAGTGGTAAACAGAAAAAAAGGTAAACCACAAAAATTATGTGCTTAACAGAATCCCTTGGTCATGTGTTAATTCCTACTGCCTGCATTTGCTCCTTTGGAGATGTTCTCCCCAGATCTCTAATAAGTTAGTTAACATTACAAATTTGGGACCCATTTCTCTCATTAGAGAGGTCATTATAATTTCCATCATCACTTGATCAAAGGGGAAGAACACCTTGCTTCAGACTCCATTAAGTTGCCATTAGCATATTGGGAGTCGAAGGATTAAGAAAAAACTGCTTCTCAGTGTTCAGCTTATCATGCTCTTAATAGTTGCTGTATTAGTTGGGAGGACAAATTACTATAGATTGACTGACTGACTCCCCTGCTAAAGATATCGCCTGAAAAGCTCATTTACTGTTAAATCCTATCCCCAGCCAGACAGGGAAGCCTAATTGAATTCCTTGTGATAAGCACATACAACTGTGAAGTGACAGGTCCCAGCATGGCACGCTGACAAGTGGTACCTGCATGCTAATAAATAAGCGATGAAGATGTCAGCCTCAACAGAGTTAAGTCCCATCTAGCTAGGAGCAGAGCAGTTGATGTCTTGGCAGCTACTGCCATCTTCGCCCCCTACACACAACATGTGATTCAATGCTGACTATTTTCATACTCGGTGATGGAGCAGGAGTGGTTTCTCACCTCCACAATCCCATGGCTGATGGTCCCATACTGCCTCTTCCTCAGCATCACCAAGCTGATGACTATAACAGTAGCTATGGCAACAGCAATCACCAACAGCCCAATAAGGGCACTGCTGCTGAAACTGAAGTCATCACGAAGCGAGTTGTCATTATCCTGGAAGGAAGAAAACAATGGAGCAGGTAGAGGAGGAGTGATGTGGGAGTTGCCCTGCTAAATGCAGACCTGAAAGGAGGCCACCAATAAGGTCTTCAGCCATCTGTGGTATTGCGGCACGACCGATTATATTTGGCAGTGTAAATATTTCATCCCTTTCTGTCAAAAGGACAATGAACACAAAATCGTTTCCCCGTTTAGGCATTTCTGGACAAGCACTGACTCACACTGCTTTCATACCCCACAAAGCACTTTTGCAACAAAAGAGTCAAGTTAGCATCTAATGTTTTTACTGTTATCTTTATGCAGAAATGCCATCCTGCATTATGCTCTGCATGACTTGCCATAGCAGAGTCAACATATTGAACCCCTGGAATTTATGCATTATGCAAGAACCAAAATCCAGTTTCAGGAAGTCACCGATCACCAGACGCAGTAGCCATATACATACCGGCTCGTCCACCAGCCCACCAACACGCTCTGCATTGAAAATCATTTCCTTCACATCAAGGGTTTCATCAATTACCTGAAAACAGTCACAAAAAGCGTTTTATGAAAGGAGCTGTAAGAAACAGGTGGGAGAAGGAGTATGAAACCAGACAAGAAACCTTTAATGAATACAAGCAAGAGCTCGGAACCACCTACCATTTTTCCCCTGCTCTCCAAAGCGTGGGATCTTCTCCAACTTTTAGAGCCAACTGAGCTACTGACTGCAACCATTTGGAAGCCTAGACTACCTCATACTAAAGACACAAGTTAAAAACCTAGGTCCCTGCCTTGGACACAGCATTTCTGTCATGTAAGATCTAACTTATGGCTATAGAATGATTCTGAAAGCAGGCTCTGAGAAGTCAATTTTATATATTTTTTTTAAGCCAGGTAACTGGGGCAAGACAGCTGCCACTATGACCTAGTGAATTTTTTACACTGCATATAAAGCTAATGCCTACTGGGTCATGTACCTTTACAAGAAGATGAGATGTACCTTGCTAGGAAAAATACGTGGGAAGGCAGGTGGAATGTGCCAGCATTCAGTGTACTCAGACAGAAAGCTACCTAGCTAAAATAAAGGTGTATCAAAGGGTCTCTGCTTGGGAAAGCAATTACTAAATCAGACACTTCTCCAGCTCAGACTGCCAAAGATCCAGATCTCTCTCCTTCCCTCACCCTCCCACCCTTCTGATGCTAATCAGTATTAAGAGCCTACAATAGTCAGAAAACTGACTCCCCCACACCATATGGATAATGAATACACTGACATTCTGCTAGCAGGAAGGAGACATGGAAATAAGCCACTGCTATTAATTAGTGTCCACGGTAGGCTTTGCTTTACAAAATAAAGGTGGAGGGCTCACCACATTTTCATCCACTTTGTTCTTGCTGTTAATCACTTTTTCTTCAGCGCCAATCAGCCCATCCAACTCCGTCATGCCAGAACCTGCACCAAAAGAGCAAGGCAGTGACCATTAGTCAGCCCTTAGTGACACGTAGGAAGGATTACCTACTCTTTGTAGAGCTGCCATGGCTAGTGTGTTTAACTGCATGGACCGCTGATTATTAAGCTGTCTTCATGCTGTTGTGTCAGAAGGGGAGCTCATAAGCTATGCTACAGTGACAAGTGATTGGGGAGGTTCTGTTAATGAAGGGAAATGAGGTGGCAATGAGAGAAGCAGACAGGACTCACCAAAACAGGCTGAAGTGTAAATCCAGAAATACCATACTGTTAAGTACTGCTGTTAGAATGCCCAAGGCAATGTGTAACACAAATTGTGAGCGTGCAATTCCTTTCTGCAAGTGTCAGCCAGGGTCACCACCACCTCAGCGTGACCCCACGATGGAAGGGCACATTTCCCCTCTGCTGACAACCAGCACACAGGGAAGAATTTCAACCGCACGGTCAGCATCACCTATTCTTCTGAAATCAAGTACATCAGCAAGCGCCTCGGGAATGAGAATTTCAAGGTCAACCAGCACAGCTCTGTAATGAGCTTCTGTCCTGTAGCTGGCACAAGCCCAGAAACAATAAATCCCAAGGCAAAGGAGGAGCGAAGTACTACACTAGCCTTTGTACCAGAACATCACTCACCCACTTCTAGGCTAAAACTACTACAAGCTGAAGAGAAGAATATCAATTAAGAGAAGGCAGCTGCTCTGCATAAACTGTTTTGATCTCAAGCATTTATAGAAAGATCAGATCAATAACAGTCTGATGCAAGATACTCTGACCTAACATAACAAGTTAGGAGACTGCAAGTTTTCCATTATTAGTACGGACAATGTAATGTCCTTCACAACATCTATGCCTCCCTAAAGCAAAAGCAGGGGGACAGTGAAATGTCAGCCCTGCACAACTGAATTCTTCCAATGAGGAGCATGAGGCGGGGGAAATACCACTACAGCACTTAACACTGTGACTGCATACACCTCTCCACAAACTGCTGAGCTTGCAGATTGCCTAAGACATTATGTCAACCTGTGCTGAAATTGGCACATGTTCCTTAATGAGATGCAAAGGAAAGGATAGTTGGCTCCATGGCAAGTTTTTACTGTGACAAGCTTCTTACTGCGCAAAAATGCCAAGGAAACTAATGTTTCACTCCAACTCCTCCCAAAAGAAGCATCTAGGGTTTTACTGCATCCCTTTTTCCTCTATAGTTCTTTGGAGACAGTAATCAGATTCCAAGCATGGCCAAGACTGCCCATCTGACTCCCCACGGCTGTTGAAGCAGGTCATGTTGTTATGAAAGTCAATGATTTGGATTTTCTGGACAGACCAGAAATAGTTTTTAAGAGAACTACTATGCCAGCTTTTGGCCTATGGCTGCTTTATTCAGTTCTCAAGAGCCAACATAACAGTCTCCAGGGCCGGGAGTTCAGTTGCTGCACTGAGCTTTGCTATTTGTCAGAGCGCGCTATACCAAATAACAGACCCAGTTCTATGTAGCTCTAAGGCACAGTTTAGATTATACACTTCCCAGGGAAAAAAAACAAACTGCACACACACACGCGAAACAGAACTCCCTAGCAGCCCTTGTGAAATTCATTGAAAAGAGGAAGAAGGAAACACAGGATATAATCTTAGTCCCCAAGTCATCAGAAACTCTTTTATTTACCCAAATGGGGAGAGGACCAGCTTATGCTTATCATCTTGAAGTCAACACAGCAGTCATCAACCAAGAATCAAAGTAAAGGCTGTCACAATTCTTTCCAGAGCAGTCAGTACACTGACTTAGCTGTGAATTGCTCCACAAGAGGGATGAAGGTGACCTTTGTAAAGAACTACTGGTAATGAAAACAGTTCAGCTGCCTGGCCTTCATCACATTACAAAGTTATTTGTGCTCATATTAAATGGTTATTAGCAAAATCCTTTACTCTGCTTTGAAATTCTGCGTGACGTATTTGGAACCAAAGACAGATGAAAGAAAATGACTGGTTTACTCCCCACGCTCACCTCACGTGCCACTGTTCTGCGAAAGCATTCTGACAATTAGCCTTCCATTTCTGCTCTGGGAACTAAATCTGTTAGCAGATCAGCTGGGCCTGATCTTTACCTGAGGCTATATCTCTGACAAAGGATTTACCACCAATATCTCTATGTCCATTTTAAGGCCCAGTCAGCCCCTTTTTAGCCAGGTGCTCTGTTACTGCAGAATCAATAATGAGCTAAAGGAGAAACGTATAATCACACAGGACTTGGCTCGTGTGGAGAGATGCTACTTCTGAAAAGGGGATGCTGAGAAGACAAACACAGAGGAATCTCCTACTTTACCCGTCCCAGAGCGGCTGTACTCCGTAACACCTATGAGGACATGTAGCTGGGAAACGCACCCCATGTCTTGGGGGGGCACTCTCATTCCTAGTTTAGTGCTGTTGTCAGGTGGCAAGTACAGATTCCACAGCATGCAGAATAGCCTCTGGACTATTTACCACCAGCAATGCAAGGTTTATTTTGAGAATTGTTGACCATGAGTACAAATAAAGAGACATAAAATACGGCATGGCTTCAGACAAACTGCTCAGCCCACATTTCTTGAGGGCAAAGAAACTAATTATGTATTCTGATGCACCTTGCTAGCCCATCAGAGAGGAACACACAGAACCAATTGGATATTCAAACTAGCTTACTTCTTTATCACTAGGCCTAAACAAATAAAATAGAAAGTTACTGATCTAAATGAGGGCAGGGAAATGAAAATAGAGGTGAGTATGAAACTAAAATGAAGCTATCAAGCACACAGAGAAGGTAGGAGAGTGATAGAAAGCACTGTGAGGGAGCAGCTTAGAACCAACCTTTTTTCATTGGATGGTACAAATCCGGCTGAGGATCTAGCAGGAGGGAAAACAAAAACAAAAATAGCAGAGAAAGGAGATTAAGAGAGAAAGGAAAAAAGGCTTGCGCATGATTTCTGACTCAGTCCCTGGGAAAGCTTTTAGTCCACAGCTTTCTTTAAGCTCAGGACTCTGTTCAAGCATTTTAAAAATAAATACACACGCACACGCCAGATGTCAACACCCGCTGATAAAAAAAAATATAGATACATATTGAAAGACAAAAAAAATCCTGTGGCCCTTCAGCAGGTCACGGCACAAAGGTTTACATGAGAAGATTTTGATTAAGGACTGACAATGAATTTCAGAATCAAGCCACAAAGCAAAAATTTAACACTCCCTGCAAAATGGAAGATACCAGGCAGCCTTGCAACGAGCTGAATCAGGAAATCAAGAGAGCAGCTCAGTGCAAAGTACAAGCAGCACTGCCTCTGCCAAATGGATGGAGTCTGAGGAGTACTGCTGGGGCAACTGCTTTGCTCTTAACTGACCCAAAGGGATGGAGCATCCTGTGCCACTGAGCTGAGCTACCAGTTCAGAAAAAGTGCCTACGTTCTGTAAAAACAAGTGAACCCAAGTTTCCAGTTCTACATACCTTCATTTTCAGGCAAGGCTGGGAAGGTTTTCACCTGGAACGGACGGAAAGGTTTGCCCTCCAGGGGAATTTCTTCACTTTCCTCAGAGCTCACTCTGACATCCACCTGGGATTCAGAAATGGAGGATGTGAACTGATCCATGTCTGCACGTTGCTCCTGAAGCAGCTCATCTAAAAAGAATAAGAGGAAATCTTACACGGACTGCATGAAGCCTGGCAAGAACAGAAAGGGGCACAGATGGTTTGAACCTAGCTGATGCAGGGCTGCAATAGGAACACTGTTCTGGGCTGCCAGGTTATCTTATCTTTTCTGCTTTCAAGTCTCATCTGGAATCCTCAGTAAAGGCACTGGCTAGAAAAACATGCTAATAAGTGCCCAGAGGTTTGATGTGGCTAGAGGTTTTGGCAAGAAGGGATTAAAATCCTATAAAACAGGAAAGCATCGTATTTTTATGGATCTTTTTTCATCTGCCTTTGAAAGAGAGCTTTGCAATTCCAGCTGTTGTTTCCAACTGTTGCTGACTTTTCTTACGCAGACAGTGGAAGTTCTTAGCACAAGCTATTCTCACTTGCTGCATTGCAAAACCCAGGGAATATCTGCCCCGAAGTACCTACACCTAGATCCAAGTGCTTATTGCTAAGGGTATCTTCAAGGGTGCTAGCAATCTTTTTGCTATCTACTTCACTTGAAATAAGAGATCCTAGTCTAACACTGTGGCATGGGGGCTGGCACACAGAGACACTCACCAATCTCATCCTGGATTTCTTCAGCCACATATGGCACCTTGTAGAGCAGCGACAAGCTTTGATTCATCCGCTCCTCAATCACATGGAGATGTGTCATCACCTGCAAATGTACAAGAATGTGTTGGGAGTGGGCAAAAGCTGCCAGTCACTTGACTGGTACTGATACTCCACTTATTTAATAACAAATTTACTACTGGGGGCTTTGCCATGACAGACAACAGAATGAGACCATTCTGTTGGCTCATCTAGTTCAGTACTCTGACTGATGCTTTCTAACACTTCATACTTCACTGGAACTGGCTATTGGTACACGGCTCTTTTAGTATTTTGGGAAAGGTTGGGGAAGAGAGAGAGGATTCAGCTGACTCTTGCTGTAACCAGCTCTCTGTTGCAAGCACTGAAGCTGCTATTTTCCATATCCCAGACATGGTCATAATCCATTGCATACAGCAACTACACATTAAGTGCTTTATTAAACGGATTACCATTCCTGATTACTAAAAAAAAAAAAAAATACCTGCAAAGGGAGAAGACAATATTATTTATTATTTATTCTGTTTTCAGAACAAAGGTGCCTTTGTTCTGCATGGTGGCATTGCATGTGTCTGACACCCATTACACCCCCCCACTTGCAACAGCTTTCTCCCTTCATTTGAGACATAAATCCAAACCTTATGCAACCTCAAATCACTTTTCCCTAGCATATTAAATTCATTGGTGAAGTCAAACCTGACCTGCAGAGGGTGCTGCATAATCAGGGATCATGCAGACCAAGAAACACATTAATACAGACAGTCAAATGTTAGAGAAAGCTAAGGAGTTGAGTGGACCTGTTTTACAGTCTGATGTGTACCTGACCTTTAAGAGCAAGGATGAAAGCAATTTAATTTTACATGTGGCAGCTTGTCAATCAAAAGAATCGATTGAGGAGCTTAAAGTGCATCTGAAAAGTAAAGCGAATGGAAATTGAACTGTACCACCCACATCCCTCGCATGTCGATTTGTTGACACTGCAGCCTTCACAATGAATTAAGGACTGTTTAGGTTTTGGCTTAAGAATACAGTTCACACACACCCCCCCGGGCTTTGGCAGCATTAGAACAAAGGGTCAGGGTGGACTGCGTCTGATATGCTAAGCTGTCTGTGAAAATGCTACTGTATATTCTGTATCATGAGCCAAACATCAGTTTGTGAATATCACAGTTATACCATTATTTCTGAGGGTGTGCAGCTCAACCAGAAAGCAGGAATCAGTGGCAGAAAACCAGAGAGACAAGAATGAAAGGTACACCACTATCACCTAGCAAATGAACATGAAACCCATGGGATCAGCATCTCCAGGTGTGAAGTTTACATCTGAAAAGTAACTGCAACACTACTCTACACCTCACCAGAGATGACAAACAGATTCTAGTCCCAGTCTTGCTCTTAAACCACAGTATTTCTATCTATTGGTTAGACAGCAGAGTAGTAATTGAGCATTTTTTCTTTCCATTTGGCAGCACTGGGTGTGCTCAGTTGCATTGTCTCCTTGCAGCTCTCCACTCTTTTTGGCTCTTGCAGATCTTTCATCCACTAAAGAATTAAAAGACGTTTCAAAGCAGTGGACCAGCCACAAACTGGGGCTGGTAAAATGCAGATTACATATCTAAAGCTATAACAACTGAGCAGTCAGTTCTCTCTGCTTCTCTCTGAACTCGTGAAAGGACATACCCTTCTGAACAGATCTTTCCATATTAACATGCCATTCTTAATTTGTATCTTAGTTGGACATTTCAGTACGTCTTTCACCATTTTAAGAGCAGGGTTCTAAAAACAAGTATCAGGAGATAACCTGAAAGCTTTGTAGAATATCTGCATCTATTCTTACAATTACACTGGACAGGTTTGACACCCATTTGAAGCAGCATATTCACATACACTATCCAGAAGACGGAAAGTGACTTATTGGCTATTCAGGAGTAAAATGTAATGCAACAAGGCAAAATAACTCATCAAAACTGACCTTTGAACAGAGCTAGGAATGATGATAAACTGCTTGGCAAGGGTTATGTATGGAAACAAGGCAATAACTCTGCAGAGGCACAAGAGAATTCCCACATACCCAAAACACAGCCATCATAAAGAACAGAGCTAATGAAATTTAGACAGAAGGCCTTGAAAGAAATGAAAGACAGAAGGTCTTGAAAAGGTCATTTAGACAGAAGGTCTTGAAAGAAATTAAAGTGTGTTCAAAGATGACCAAGTCCCCAGCAAATAATTTCATGGATGCTTGACAAAAGGAAACACAAAAGTGGCACCAAACTAGTTCTAATCCCTAGACTTGCTACTGTGAGCAGCAGTAATCCACAGCTAAAACCAGATGTTCCATGGTAGCATCTCAATCCTCAGATTTTTAACACCGAGTCATGTACCAAGGCAAATGGTACAGAGTATCTGGTGACAGGCAATATGCATACAGAATGGGAGATCTCTACACAAGTATGTCAAGTTGCTATAGTACCCAGCAAATTAGTGTAAGGACTTGACGCATGCCTTCTAGAGTCTCTGACAGCCACTGCTGGATAACAATGCCTCCCTTGATAGAAACATTCTCATACCTGAGATTTCATCTGTGCAGCCTTTTCTGGGTCAACTGCCAGGACATGCTGGTAATGGCGGATGGTGTGCAGACGGTCCTTGTTCTCAGCACGAACATAGCGCTTCAGAGCTTGCAGGATACGGTGGGGCTGTAGGATTTGGGGAGGAAGGAGTTAAAATTCATTTGATTCAAATGAAAATCACAACTGAAGTACAGCACTTGAGACGTAAGCCTGCTTTGCTACTGGACAGATCTGTGCTAACCTCTTATATAATTTTCCTTTACCCTAAGCCTGTTTGACTCAGAACACTGTGCCCTGTGAGCACTAAACAAAGTGGAGGGATTTTAAACAGACGGAAAGTAGAGTGAGTCAATTAGGAGACCCACTGCATGTTCAGCAGGAACAGCCATGATGGGAAAAAGCTTTACTGGGAACCTATTCCCAGCTTCTGCCCCAGCAGGCCAGTCAGTTTTCTCACCAAACCATTCCCAGCACTACCCCATTGTAAAATACCGCTGCAAAGGAACTCACCCGTGGTGGGTCAGCCTGCAGGGCAGCCAGGTAGTTCTCCAGAGCAATCCGACGTCGATCATTCAGCATGGCTTCCACACGAGCCAGGTGAGTCTCCACAAGCTGCTGCTTCTCACTTGCTGCCTCTTTCTCCAGAGATTTAACCATTGCCTGGAAGTGCTGGAACAGGGAACAGAGTCTGTATGAAACACTGTATGCGTCAGTATCTCTCACTCACGTACCTCCTTAGAATAAGTGGAGTCTGTCACATTGCACATCTTAGACATTTAGAGTAGGAGAGAGGGGAACTGACAGATGTTGATGCAGATTTCATATTTGCAAATTAAATAATGACAATTTACCTTCCAAACTTCCTTCACGATCCACTTCAAAGATCTGAAGAAGGCATATGGCCTTGCAGATAAAGATCATTTTTGAGGTGGGAGACCCAGACTGTGCTGAATGAATGCCATAGTATTAACTCTTTCCCTCAACTTTGTAAAACATGAACAAGATAGATCCCTTCACCCTACAGCCAATAATCTGAATTTGCAGAACTCAAAGGTATATACGGGTCTTTTCATCAGCATATGGGTCTTTTCATCAGCATGCCTTCAGATCAAATCTCTATATATGCTATTAGAAAGGTCATAATGAGCATCTCCAAACGAACTACAAGAGTCCATTAAGTGCTGCTGTATTTCATCAGAGACAATGGAAAACTCTTTTTGACTTGTACAGGTTTCAAAAGGTAGCTTATTCTAAATAATGTAGAGAGAAAACTGTTCCAGGATAAAATCCAAAGTGGGCTTATGAACTGGAGTCAGTCACTTAGCTGTATACTGGTTTGAGGGAACTTCACCTGTTTGTCACTGCCTCTGACAATCCCATACAAAGCATATCCCTGGTTAACTTCATAGTCTAACTGAACTCTAATCATAAGGCAGAAGACTGGCATTTTGGCAGCAAACCAGCTTTATCTGCTGTCTAAGTGGTTTTCACTAAGTCTGCCCAAACAGGAAATGTGTGTCCAGAGAGTCAGGGCCAATCTGAACTGGGCTGGGAGGCCACTGGTTAGTGCAATGCAGGCCAAAGGTCTGAAGTTACAGTTTGGCTCTGCTGTCGCTAGGCTCAGGGGATGAGATAGCTTCCTACTACTTGGCTTGGGAAAGGACCTGGCACAGTATCAGATCATCTCCAGCTTTAAGAACAAAACACGCAATTCAATCAAATCTCCTCTAAAAGGCAACTGCTGACAGAAGAGGAAAGATACTCTTCCATTTCAGTCATCTTTTAGCTTAACATATTAGCATCTCTCATTTAGTTTATTGACAAGATGAAGGCCAAGCACTGGTAGCTTTTTTCTTTAGATCCTTCAACTCCTACCTGAATGAGAGTCTGTCTTTCTGCCTTGGGGAGATTTACGGCTTGGTGTTCTGCTTCCTCCCATTCCTTCTTCACCTGGGCAAGAAAAGGACAGAACAAATCAACACAACACAAATTTACATTAGATTTTTGGAGAAGTGAAAATCTAACTGCCACAGTGTGGTCACGTTGTAAGGAACTCACAGAAGCTGGTGACTGAAAAGTCATTTCACTGCCAATTTGTTCACAAGAACAAGGGACAGCAACTATGCAGGGCAATAAAAAAGGCTAAAGCTAGATGCTCACCCGGTCCATGCGATTGTGGTGTCTGACCTCCAGCTGCTCCTTTGCCTTCTGGAAGCGGGCATGTTCGTTGTCATCAGCAGGGGTTTCAAAGTACACATCCACATCGTCAGTTGGCACTGCAAAGAGAGGGTATGGATAAGTGGGGGTTCAGAAATCTGTGGTCCTGGATTGTAAGAGACAGGTAGGGAGAGGAATCTCCATGCTTGCAGCATTAACAGTCTGGCAGGCTGAGCTTACTGAACCACCACCTACCAGGAGTCCATTTCTGTATCTCTAAGCTGCCAATTTACTGCACAACACCACTTAGTTACATCATCCCAAACACACAGTAATGCACTGCGGCAACCAGCACCTGTTCAGTCTTCTCATTAGTTCTGAGACGAACATTATTCAGCTCCAGCAACAGAATGACTCGGATTGCAGAATAAAGAACTTTTTTTTTTTCCCCTCTTCCCTTTCACATTGGCTTTGGATAGTTTAAATGACATTTTGTGCATTAGCTGTTCACTGACAAGCTGGCTCCAGACATCATTAATGTGATTAGGGAGCTTGACAATAAATCTGCACAAAACACTACCCAATATTTTACACTTCAAACCTACCTTCTCTACCAGACGCACCGTACAGAACTAACAGGCAATGATATTAGACAAGACAGCAACAGAAGGAGGCTCAGTGAGACAAATTGACTTGTCCAATAATCTGGACGGCTTGTATCTTTAAGACATTCAAATCCAACAAGGGGAGAAATAAAATTTTAGAACTGACAGTTACAAGCGCCTGCAAAATCCACAACAGGAGGTCTGTACTCCACACACTGCAGTTCGAGAAAAGCTGAACCAAGGTTCTGTGCTACGATTTTAGACACTACACATCGCAGAGCTCTTTCTCAAAGGATCTGTGGCAAACAGGATGCACTTTGTCACTGCCCTTTAACAGACAGAGGGCAGAAAGGGAAAGTTAAGGCAACCCTTCAAACATTTTTATTAATTTGGATAGATAAAATCTCCGACACATCACAGAAAGGCAGCATGCTTTGGAGAAAAAATTTATTTGCGCTCTAGCATGAATGAAGGCTAAGAGTTTAGCGTGCCCTGGAATCCACAATCCTCTATCCTAACTAGGGAAGGAGGAGTGGAGAAGGGGAAAGAATTACTGCATGAAATACTGGCAACATACAACATAGGCATTATTGTTGTGTGCAAGGAGAATGACAGACCAGCACTGTACTCTGGGCCTACTCATGGCAGTTCTGAACCAGGCTTTGACACAGAGAACTCTTTCCAGCCCAAATCCCTCTGTAACAGGACAAACTTTTGTACAAAAAGCTCCTGACATCCGCATCTTTTATTTCATCACTTCAGTTAGATCAGCCCAATCTAAAGCACTTGCATGAAGCCCATTTTGTAAACAGGATTATGGCTGTATAGTCAGACTGCCAAACCCCAGATAACACAAAAAGCCTTTCAAAAGGCTTTAATGGTAGCTGAAGTGGAAGTGCTGGAGTTCAACAATAAGATTAATAAGGAGGTTAAAATGTTTTTGGTAGTTTTATCATCTGACATAAAAGCCAGTTGAAATTGGTGCCAAAAACCTCAAGCTCTCAAAAATGCAGGGATTGAGTCACGATTCATATTTCAAACTGAGCTGAAAGTGGGAATCTGAATTCTACACTACTTCACTGATGTTTTCCCAAAATACAATAGCAAGAGAACGCCTACTACCAGGAGAATGGCGAGTAGCAGCTTGCTTTTCAGGACTGACTAGTCAAACACATGCACAGTAATATAACTGGGGAAAGCAAGTGCTTTCTTCCACATATTTGAGGAAAAAAAAGCCAGTTACACAAAGAGGCAAGCTACATGTTTTCATAACAAGAGGGTAGAGACAGCCCCCGGTCCCTGCAATAAACCCAGAAGATAACTAAGCCCTCAGTAAGAGCTGCAAACCAACCGTGAGCACAGAAAGAATACATCCAGAGCCACCTTCCCCTGGAAAGTCAAACCTAAAGACCTCGAGAAGCAGAGACAAGAGGAGACTGCTGCAAAAGGACAGACACCAGAACCAAAAGGATGGGCTATACACATATCCTCTCTTGACCCAGGCAAGGAGGAAGAGACACCAAACGCCAGACAGACAGTGGCTAGCTGCAAAAGGGGCCAGTGGGAGGCAGGACTTACTCATCTTTTTACACACAGCCATACAATACTCCTCTGACTCAAAATTGTTCCTGTTGCCTCCGCAGCCTCCATATATAAAGCGAATGCACTTTCTCTTGTTAGGGTCGAAGTACCAACGAGGCATCACAGCCCGGCAGGGCCCTGTCATCGCCTCCTGGGAGCAGACAGCTGTGTGGAGACGGGTTAGAACATGAGCTAGTGAGGAGCACAGGCCTCGCCAAGCGACTTACAAAGCAGTGGTAGCTCTAGTTCACACCTTCCTCTGGGCACCTGTGCCAGCCTCAGCATTACTACCTCATCAGCCCTTCATCAAAGGGCTTGTGTCAGTTTTGGGGGGATTTTTAACGTTTTACAAGTGTCCATCGCAAGGGTTGCCAGCACTATTCAGGGAAGGGCCTGCACGTCCTGCTTTGAGGCAAACGTGCAGCAGCCGTTGTCTCAACATGGAGCTTTCATCTGCAAGAGTGATTTCACATTAGCTAGTGGCAGAAACAGTAAGGATCTCTTTTGCTGATGCTAGAGTTATGTCTTGAGTGTCCCAATGGTAGAGCTTCCACTGTATAAAACCAGCATGATAGAAAGAAAACCCATTAGGGCTGCTTAAAGCATTCAGTGATGTCCTGTTCCACCGCACTCTGCCTGGATAGATGCTTCACATCTTACAGGTGAGGTATAAAAGCAAGTGAGAAGGCAGGCTAAGCTCAAGGAACACGGTCGCCATGACAATCAGAGCTGTTAGGTTTTCAAGTTTTGAAACATCTACACACTAAATTCCGAAACCCCAGGTAGCCATGGCATGTGGACTGCTTTACAATAAGCAGGCAATATGAGCCACTGGGTTATTTTGAGGCAAGAGAACAGATACACTGTGTAAGTTAGCAACTGTTCACAGCACTTCAAGAAAACAGACTGTATACCCCCAAAACAGACACCCCATTCAACTGGTTCCAAGTCTGTTTCGACATCTGCAGATTTGTAACAGTCCTGTACATATATGATCTAAGCCGTGTTTCAGCAAGTGAAATTATCTGCAGCATGCTGGCGGTTTACCAGCAAGATGCAAGAACTGCTGGCAACGATTCAGTGATCTGTAGCTAATTGAATTTCATTCCCTCTCCCCCCCTCCTCCTTCCTCTGCAGACACTTCTACATGCAAAGCATAGGGCACTGTAACACTGAAACACCACACAATCAGCAGATGCCCTCTGCAATGGCACCTACTGCTTATCAAAAGCTACTGGAAATGCTTATATAATAGAAGTGGGGCAACTGTGCTATTTTTCTTTCTTTCAAGAAAGAGAAGGGTTTATGCAAAGGCTATTATTGTTTAACATGGAGACTAGAAAGGGAGCACCAAGTATATTCCTCAACCTCAAATGGCCAGATGGCACCTTTAACACCACTTCTGCAGAATATGTCCCCCCGCTTTAAGCTTCCTTTTTGTAATCCGGGTACAAAACACCAAATTCAAGACAATCACCCAAAACTAGGGATTCATACTGTACCCCAAATGCCTCCTTAAGATTTTCCAAAATTAGTAGATGCAGATATTATTTTCTGACTCAACACTGCACCTTCATGGAGGTGCCTGTTCAATGTGCCAAACACTGGGCTTTCTGCCAGCAGAACTGCTGTTTATCTAGAAACATACGGCCCATGCTCTAGAGAGTTAATTTCAACACTTGAAACATAAGCATCATCAGCTTTCCTCTGTTTGCTAACTTATCTGGCAAATGAAACTTCCAAGTGGCATTTATTGACTTCATCAGAAGCCTATCGCCAACTGACAGCAAACAAGAATACAAGAAAGCAGGAGGCCTGTAGGCTAGAATGTGACTTACATTTCATATCGCTGCTAACTTCTTTTTCAGAAACAGCCTTGTCACTGCTAGGCTCTGTAGTGGTCTCTTCAGTGTAGTCATCTACTTTGTAGCTATCATAATAGTAATCACGATCCTCCACCACATCCTCTTCTTCCTCCCCTTCATCTTCTTCATCTTCATCTTCCTCCACAGCTGTTCCTGTGAAATCTTCTACACCTGCCTCTGTAGGGAACTCACTGAAGGGATACAGTTAAGTTAGGGGAGTTAAGCTAATGCTAACCACTTTGTAGCCAAGCTTTGATGTAACAGAATAATGATTCTCTTTTCATCTGCTTTAGAAACACAAGAGATGGGAAAATAAATGTACCAATTGTTGATCAGCCCATCAGCCACAGCAATGGGACTTCTCCTGTTACAGACACACCTGCTCTTACAGGCAGAGCTACTCCGTGCCTCTGGCTTAGTGGGGGTTCCTAATATGTTTTTTAACAGTTCCTTTTCAGTAAGTGAAAGCCTAAAATGTTTGGGGTTAAAAACCTATTGTAGCAATCAGTCCTTTTGACTGGCTAAAGGATGGAAGGAGGGGGCTGTTCAGCTCCAGTAAAAGGAGCATTACAAAGTCAACCTTCTGCAAGGCTTTTTCGTGTTCGGGATGCTCCTTTGGGAAATTCAAAAGCACAGAAATTCTCTCAAATCCTCACCACCAGGGAGTCACTGCATGAAACTGGTGACAGCAACTTCACATAGAGCTACTAACATCCACGCCAGCAGTAAGAACCTCACCTTTTATAAACGTCATAGTCGTCATCCTCGTCTTCATCCTCCTCCTCTTTGGACAGAGCCTCATCCACAACTTTTGTCTGAGGACAGCATACATATTCTGTTCCGTGGAACTGGTCTACTCCACAGGGCAGCAGCATGCCGTAGCTGTGCAGGATCATCCCTTCTGTCAGGCACGCCTGGAAGAGGAGCCCACAGGCATCACTTCAGCATTGGTCTCTTACTCTGGATAAAGCCAACGTTTGCCTACAAGAGGTCCCAAGGATGCTACCAAGGGTCTACATTTTGCAGCAAAAACGCAATAGCAACACGTGACCTAAGTCTGAACGCTAAAGACAAATGGATTTGAGACTCGGAGCGTAAACAAAATCCCCAGAAAAGTCAGATTCAGAGCCTTGCAGTGCTGCCTGGTGCTCATGCACCAAACCCAACAGCCTGCCCCTACCAACTGCTGACTTGTCAGCCTGAGTTCTGGAAAAATAACGAGGCATTTTGTGCCAACTCGAGGGAGAGAGCACTTGGAAGGAAGAGAACTGCTGTTTGCTTTTCGGAGCTGGCCATTTCATTAAACTTTATCTATTAAACTTTACATTGCAGTAAGTGAGTAATTGCTCAAATGCACTTTATGTCAAGATTATTTTAACACGCTGTAGATGAAAATCAATCGGATAATTCAAGAAAAAGCCCAATGCAAACTGTGATCGGACATTATGTCTATATACTTCTCTTGAACTACGGAAATATATCGTTTTGTGGTGCCCCCCAGAAAGGAATGGAGTAAGAAAGGCTTTGTTATGCACATCAGAACTCTTTTGTGTTTTGTTTTGTTACAGCACGGATATAAAATGAGCCAAATATTTCTGGAGAAGTTCTCCAATTATGTTGAAAGCAAATGATTTTAAAATTTTCTGGACGTAAGCAAGTTTGTCCTCAATTAAAAAGCGATTCCTCTAGCACAGCTTTACTACGACGGGCTTTTGCTCCCAGGAAGTTACAGAAATACAAGTGTAATCGTTGCATCCATAACGCCTATTTACTAGCACTGTCACAATTAAACATTGTGTTGCTCTTTCTACAAAACAGAAAACGTGTACATTTAGTCACGATCTTGTTTTAATTACTCCCAGCCGAAATAGGTGTGCAGAGAATTTGTAACATTTCTGCTAGTCAGATAAAACAAACAAAAACATCAAAAAAACCCAAGGGCTAGATTTATTCTGAGAAGATAATCCATCTCTTATGTAAAACCTCCACTAATCGTCACAACATAACTCACATTGCACTCCAAACCAAATCCCCAGCAGCGGCACCACCAACATTAATGCAAAAGACGCAAGAAAATTACAAAACATCCCACGACCACAGAGGCCATCCACCCCGGGAAAAAGGATGAGCCACTGGTTAGTGATATATTCCAGGGACCTGATTTCAATTCCTAGCTCCATCCTAAATATGATCTTCAGCAAGCTACTTAGGACGGCTTTTCAGGAGTGAAAAATAACTCAGCTAGCTACACACTTTTTTTTTTTTTTTTAAGTCACTTGAGTTCTTTTAAACATTTTTTCATTTCTCTCTGCCTCAGTCCATAGACTACAACATGGGAATATGAGACCCCAGAGATAAACGTTGTTATGCTCCAGTACTCCAAGCATCTGAGTAGACAGATCCAGAGTAAATATTCTTGCCAAAGCAGCTCAGTTACCTCTTTTGCTACTGTGTGCCAGTGCTGATGACTTTCACACACATCCATCCGCTCCTTGTGGAAGAATCGGCACTTCTCCGGGACCAGCAGGACATCGCTTACAAATTCGCCCACTGAAAAACAAGAAATGCCCACAGGACAGTGAACAAGAGTCCATTTGTCCCATCACAAACATCCAGCTTCAAACAGAAAACAAAGCCAGTATCAGAGGTGCCCAAAGTACACTGCTGTCAGTGCCTTTAAGGTCTGCCTAAGGCATATTCTTTCTGGACACAGCAGCTATCTACGCTAATTTAGTGGAAAATCAGAGCCTCAGAATTTCCAAAATGAAAACAAGAGAAGGGGCCAATGGCTGAAACATTATGCAAAGCCTAAGGCTGAACTGAAAGCAAAGTTTAAGATGCAAGTCAGTGAACAGTTGTTCACGGAACAGGCAGCATTGACTGAAGCAATTTCATGCAAATCTTTGAAAACATCGCATCTGCATACGGAAGTTTTCAAACCACTTAATCACCAATTTCTAAATGAGCTGTATCAAACCAAAGCCAGTTCACGCTGCCTGGTGCTGTAACCGCCTGGAAATTTTTATGTGCCAGGAGCGTTATCTATGTTTTCAGTATCTGGGTATCGGAGTTAGTCTTGTTTGTTTTGTTTTTCAACAGTTTCCAGATGGCTTAGTTCAGGATCAACTGCAGCACATTCCCCAACTCGGACAGTCCTAACCAAAACACAGAGGACTGGAAAATAAAAGCCATACAGACCAAAAAAACGGAGTAAAACCAAGACTCAGCAAATACACTGCATTCCAACATTCAGGTAGCCACAACCTCACCAACATGATGAAGTCTTGGCACAATCTTAAAACCAGACTTTTGCTTTTGAGGAAGGAGGGAAACAAAGATAATCGGCCTGCTCTACAGCTTTTATATCAGTTGGACTTCACAGCTATTTAACTTAAATATCCATCACAACCCAGTTTAGTACCAGCACATGTCAAATCAGTATCAGAACTACATAAACATTACTTTCTGTTCTTACTCCACTCCTAATAAACATTGTCACTGGAGTGCAAAATATTCAATTTTCTCAGAGTTGAGATTCTTCTTTGCAGATTCGAATGCCGCTTCCAGTAATTTTAAAATAAGGAAATACTTATATACCCTAAGAAGACTAAGAGAAGGTCTTCAGTCCAAGTGTTTCACAGCAACATACCTGGCACACCTGACTGGCAGCTTTAGGAATACTTTATTAAATTGGAAGAAAGTTCTGTAGGTAAATGCTTTTTTCTCTTGGAGTCTCCAGAGAGCAGAATTTCTTGTTCAACCAACCTTCAACATTATCTTTTCAGAAGAAATTTAATATATTGAGTGACCCATTTTAATGCAGCCCATTAGTGAAGATACCAAAGGCTCATGAACACTTCTGTGCTCTGCTCTACACGCAGAAGTCAAAATAGAGTTTGGGGACAGATTATCTTGTGACAATCATAAGATAATGAAATCAGCTAGCATTCATCACCCCCTTTAAATTGGTTTAATTTAAAAATAGACATAATAGAGAAATGCTATTTTCCCCTATTTTCTTCTCTGAAAGCAAGCCAGATACAATTTTGAGTTAATAATCTCTACTCCTTCCCTCTCAAAAGAGGTTAGCGGAAAGTTTCTGATAAATAAAAAAAAAAAAAAACTGACAAAACTTTAAAATCAAGAGTCTGTGGTTCTGGGGTCTGAAGGCAGAAGATTCAAACTGATTAGAAACGGTAATCAGTAATAAACAAGAGCCACAGAAACAGCTGTTTCTAGCTGCATTGAATCCCGGCATGAGACACACAGAAGGTTTTCTCAACTCAGCTTATAATTGGAAAACCATTACACACACCTTCCCCATTCATGACCACGGCTAATAAAAAAATAATCCTCTCGCTTTTAAAATCAGAGTAGCCAGAAGAGGTGTTTCCATGCCACCTAGTAGCTTAGCCAGAACTGTCAGCAGTTTGTCTTTTCACACCTCACCAAGCTCAGCCCTACTCCCATCATCCTATTGTTACCTTTATTTTACAGTTCAGTGAGAGTGCTAATGGGTTCTCCTCTCCCCCCTTCACCTTTGAAATACAAAAGAGCTTTTACTGGTGGGGGAGAGGCAGGAGAAGGTTAAACATGGCAGGACAGCAAGATCCTATCTCAGGATAGTCTGTGCATTAATGTAGCAAAGAAGACAGCAGAAGCAACAGGAATAAAAAATGTAGTTGGACTATAACAATAATAAAAAAAAAGGCACGCGTACCCCGGAAGCACACATCACACGTTTACAACGAGCAATGTGAAGACTGATAAAGGCAATGAAAATGCATTTTATGGACTGACTTGCAACTCAGATCTTAAAAAATAAAGCTGCCTTACAGGCTGGGCCTCACAAGTCAAGAGCACTGTGAAAGATGACACTAATGAAAACCTTTAACAGTTTTATACTTATCACATTTTATGGCAGTGTCACTAAAATCAGCTTAATTTTCAGCTGAAGAATAGGCTTGGGGGAGGATTATTTTTAAAAGAGATGACTCCTTATAAATCCAGAGATCTTGCTTTCATCCTTATTTCCATTAGCAGTACTCAGCATAATCACCTGGGTTCGGCTGCTTCTCAAACCTGAATTTCCACATCTATAAAGAGAAGCATCTTTCTCCCAGGATGTAACCATACAAAATTTTTGTGAGGTGCTTTGTGATCATCTAGTGGAAGGTATGACATACAGGAGAAGAGTACCTACACAGTTCTGCAGATTTGGTTGTGCTCTTTTAGGACAAACCACATGCTACCCTGAGATACATCTGCAAATTATGGAAAACGGTTCCCACTGACTGTTCCCAGCCATCAGACTCTCCAAGATTGCACAAGACTTCTTGCAAACTGATAAACAAGCCTTTTCCAGTGGATAACTGAAAAGAGATTCAGCCAGCTGAGACGAAGCTTACTGTTAAGGACACATGCGGCACAGCAGTGTCAGTCCCAACCTGCAGGTCAAAAGCTGCCAGGTGAACAAGCTGAACACGTTGCCTGATTCGAGTGGGCGGACAGACTGGAAAGTACAGTGAAATCCATCACCGTTTATCTAATATTCTTTCACAGTTCAAAGTAGGGACATGGGATACAGCTGCAAGAAGCAGGGCCTCTTTGAAGCAGCTAAGTTTAAATATAGTCGTTGGAATAGAATAGAGATCTCTTGCCAAGACCGAAGCAGGAAGCCTGAACACTATGAGCATTTAAGTCTCCAAGGCAACAAAATATTAAAGCTCCACAAAAATAGGATCAGAGTATTAAATCCCAATGTCTTTGTGATACTCAAATACAATAGCCTTCACGTTTTTATGGCAGTTGCAGAGAGAATGGGGATTTCTTTTTCACGCCAGGCACCATTATTCCAGCACAGCTGTTATCAAGCTGTCGATCTGTTGGAGAAAGGCAGAGTTCCATCTTGTGGAAATAAAAACATTTGACTGGAAGTTGGACGTGGAAATGGCAACCTGATACGAGAGAAGCTCTGTAAACTCAGTCGTTCCCTAAGAAGCCAGGAGGCAATCCTCTACTCCCCCACAGGAACACACGAAAAGCACATCACGCACTCACCCAGGCACTTGTAGGGCACAACAATATGAGTGTGGTCCTTGCACTGCTTCTTCCCCCTCTTGCACCAGCTGTCGATGCTGACAGGCTGATTGGCTTCCACAACATTTGTAATCTGAAGGTCTGGATACATCTGTTTAAAAAGACCCACATAGACTTACTTCCAGAAAGCACAAAAAAACTTGCAAAGTGGCTCCTAACCAGAAGCAGCCAGGCTGACTCTTTAAACAAGAATACATTCAAATGTGCATATGGATACACATTTTCTTCTGGATCAGGCTTACAACAGCTGAAGACATAAAAAAGCCCCCAGCTGTTTGTCACACAGAGCATCAACAGAACATGTCACCACTCCTTCACAGGTGGCAGGAGGAAGCCTGGTTAGGGGCAGGAGCTCAGCACTGAGGCGTTTGGCTCTGACAGCAGTGGAGGAGGAGGAATACCCTCACCTGTTCCCTTCTGGCTGGCGCAATACCCTCCGGAAGAGGGCTATCACCAATAGGATTAATAACATCTTCAGACTGTCTCAGCATTTGTCAAGCTAATATGCACCTAACTCCTCAGGTTTCCTTATGCCTGCTCCATTTATAATCTATTAATATGATCCCTACGTTCTGCTCAAGTTCTCAAGTCTGGACGCTGATTTATATTTAGGCTTCCCCTATGTGAACATCAGCCTTGTAACAAAGTTTTGAAAGTTTTCCAGTCCAGACATGGTGTGCTCTATCACCTTCCCATGAAAAAAAAAAAACAACATTCCTTGTGGTATTTTACATGCCTGTTACCTCCAAGGAATAATTAAAGACACTTATCAAGGCCAATATGCTGCACTATCTGGAGCACACTGAAAGGAGATTAAGGCCTTTACAATAAAGCATGAAGAACCTAAAAGTACTGCCAACATTTTGATGAAAATATTTTTCTAATATTCTGGCTGTTCTGAACACATCACCAATAACAACACAACCACATTCCGATTCAAATAGGCATCGGGTTCCCTTTTTGCACATACGGAGCAGATGCTGCTCTAACTAGCTCAGAGGTACCTCCCTGACTTACAGACCAAGGACCTTCACTGGCTGCATAAGATGATCTAAATCAGATGTAGCTCCTAAATCCCACTGCAGCGTCCCCCCTGCTCTTCCTGGGCAGTAAGACAGCTGGACAGTCCAGGGAACAGAGCTAGTCAAACACGAGATACTCTCCTGAAGGGCTGCTTTGCTACTGACTGGCTAAATTCAAACCCAACTCCTCAGCAGCAGTGAATACGCAGGATCACACAGCAATCCTCACCTCCTGGCAGTACTGCAGAATCTCTTCCTTTCTTCCAAAGCAGCTCTTGGTCCCAGAAGTGTCAGGTTCCCATTTCCCAGTCTGGATATTCACATGCATATTTAGCTTCCCACAGAACATGGCAATTTGAGGCTCTGCCACCGCAAACCCTGTCCCAGCATTGGCTGCGAGTGCCTGTGAAGACAAACAGAAAGAAAACATTCATTGCTTTATCTGATAGAAAGCAGAGCAACTCAAAGAACCAGAAAGGCTCTAGCATCTACTCAGAGCGCTCCCACTTAATCCAGAGCATCAGTGGAGTCTTGCAAATGTGTTTTGTAACCATATTCCTTAAAGCTGGTGGGCCCACATCAAGTTTCCACCAGCAATGTATTTGTTTTTCCAAACTCTATTTTTATTATTGCAACAACAGCTTACCAAAAGCAAAGAGTAATTCAGACTTAAAGGTTGTGCCCACAAAAGCTAAAACAGATGTCTAAAGAACTTAAAAGAGCTCCCTTCCGTCCCCAGCATAGGGAGATAACTAACTAATATCATTAACTCTTGGCAGAAACTCCTCTGAGGCTACCAGCATTGCTACTGCTAATAAAATAATTACTTCCCACTTCATAAGGTTGGCTCAGACTTTCAAGCCATGTGTTTTTCCAGAAATCTTCAAATATCTGGGATGGAAACACCTAGCTTTCTTGCCCAAACATACGAGTAAAGATGAATTCTGCTGAATCAGAGAAATGTAGCTGTTGCAACCGACTCCTCAAAGCCTGCTGCCTCCCGTTCTGATGCATATTCTGTGCTCTCCCCACCTGGCACCAGCAGACTGAGAGCACAGGACAAAAACCCGACAAGGCAGACCCACGTCCGGGTCAAGCTGCAGACCGATCGATGAAAACAAGGTCAACCTCCCTTTCTGAAATCTTGCTGGCTGACCAGAGGAAGAACAGGGGATTTAAATTAAATTGCAGAGGTGGGGGGTTTCTGAAAGGCTGAGGTTATGCTCAGAGTTGAACATCTTCTCCCTGCGTAACTGAAAACCCTATGAGCAACAACAAACCCACTGCATGAACTCCCACCTCAAAAGCTCTTGCAAGTGTTTTTGGGGGAGTGAAATCCATTTCAGCTGCTTCAGACAAGGCAGATGAGAAACAGCAAGACACAAGCTTCAGGGCACCACTGCCCCTAAGCCTCTGCTCCTCTGGAGGCAGCACCACCCAAGGCCACCAGTCCTGCCTTTAGATTTAACCTTTCAAGCACTCAAAAACGCATACATTTCTGCAGGCGCTGTTCGTTCCCTATTGCCTGCAGATCCTCATCAACTTATACTGGCATGCGTATGCTCACAGCAAGTATAAAAGTGACCAAGAGATGATTTCAACCCGATAACCCTGCGTGCAGCTCCTGGTGGCTGGATATTAGCAAAAAATTAACTCCCTTGTGATTAGCCCACTTCCCCCCTCCCCTTTCACACACAAGCACTGCCTGCAGATAAGGCACTCAGGATCACGGCCTGCTTAGTGCTGAGCTGGCTGTGCTCAGGGGGTAGGACCAACCCGAGGTACAAAAGCACCGATTCATGCCTTACCTTCAGAAAAATTACCCCTTGAGTTTTAAGGACTATCCAACAGCGCGTTGCCTTTAGGAGAAACATTCACAGGGAAGTGGTTTCTGTTTACTCTAACCCCTTCCACCAACAGACACTCGTGAGAGCAAATTTTAGCACAGATCACGAAGTAATAAAATATTGAACTATATATAACAGATACCAGTATCGATGTTCCAGTAACAAGCTGCTTCCAAGTTCAAAGCACTGCTCACTTCTCTGCGTTTAGCACAGCTGAACATGAAGGCCTCCTCCTGATTGCAGCCTTTCAGCTCCATGCTGACAGTGGAGAAGCATCCCTTCTGCCCCTAAGAGTGATGTCAAGCAACAGTTTTGCTAAAACCAGCTAATTTTACTTGCTGTCTACGAAGTCAAAGGCCTAGAAGTTACAATACATAGAATGAACACATCCGAATTTGCACGTAATCTCAGCTCTTCTAACAGAGAATTAATTCGCTGGCTTGCTCCGGAAGAGGCTCGGAAAGGGCCAAGCTCCAAGTCCTCCCCTGCTCTCCATCAGGTCTTGGAGGGAGTACAAGAGGCACAAATTAAAGGGCAAAACCTTCACTTGTTATTCTCTTGTCTTTTGACCTCCTGGAGTATGGAGTAATCACGATAAAAACTACAGACTCTTCCAACGGGAGAATAACACCACAAACATCGTGCTACCTAGGCAGCAGCATCAGTAGGGCAGCGAGAAGCCAGTTAGGCATTTCAGGTCTAGGAGGATCGATAAATAGGCTGAGGCTTAGGTAACAGGGTGCAGTGCCTTTGTTCCTTCAGAAACCATTTAACCAACACGTGCTTCTAACAGGTGCTGACCGGCACCACGCAGCAAAACCCAGGCTCTCGCTCTGCCTTCCTCGCTGCCCTATTGTGCCAGAAGAAAAAGGCAAGTGGAGAATGATCCTTTGTAACTCTATAAAAACACACGCACACGAACTTGCAAGAGGGCCTTTTTCTCTCTCTGCAAACAAACACCGCTTTGGTACCAACAACCGCTTTCCAGAAAGCACAAGACTTGACATGTCAAAGGAAACAAGCCACAACAAAACTTTGTTTTATGACAGCACCACAACTGCATCCAAGATTCGAGCTGAATTCTGAAAAAAAAAAGAAATGCAAGATCAAGTATGCGCACAGCATTAGCCCTTGTAAGAAGAATATAGAGCATCAAAAGCAAATAAAATGTACGTGTTAGGAACGGTTCGGACATCATTAGCACAGCCTGTGCCTTAAAGTTCTCTTCTTCAAAAGAAACTTCACAAGAGTGCAGCAAAAGAAGGTCAGTGCACAAGCAGGAGAGGTGCGGGTCCCATCCGGAGGCAGAAACATCCATAAGTAATCCCCTCACAACCGCTCTTGCATGAGCAGAGCTCCTGTTCAAACACATACCAAGCTCCTGAAATCATGACCACCCCGTATTTACATACTGATGTTAGCTGCTGTTTATTTTTGCTGTCTCTCCGGCTTGACACCTCTGGCACTGTGGCAAAGGTATCATTCCTCCTCCTGGATTGTTCAAATAGTTTGCATATCAGTAGAGGGCTGTTGCTGTAGCTACCAGAACATGCTAAACCCCAATTCGCAGCTGAACAAACGAGACTAATTACCTGCTTGATTTCGTCGCTTTTAATCAAATGGAAGAATCTTGTCTTGAATCACACAGTTGAGTAAATTAATGAACTTTGTACAGAAGTTGAATCTTTAAACCCAGGGTCTGCAAGGTAAGGTTTTTGAGTAACGGCCTTCAGTTTTTCACCACTGACAATCCGCTCCAGCCACCAAACAGCTCACTTACTTCGTTTACCATTTTATCTCATTCTACCTGCAATGGCAGAGCACAGCACAACTGAGCATAGCACAAACAAACCCCTTTAACACTGCCACTCAAGGGAAGAAAGTCGCCTACAAGGGTTTTGAGGGCAAAGACCTTTTCTGTTGCCCACACAATTGCCTTCACCATACCAAAACCAAAAGCTGATCACTCAGGCTGACCAGGCTTGAAGTTAGTTACCCAACACTCCAGCATTATTTTGCAAAAGGAGGGTTGGGGAACACACAAAGGAGAAGGAAGCGCAAGGCAGAAATTGCCCTTGGCTAAGCTGCTCGGTATTTCAGAGAATTCACCCATTCCACATTGCAGAGGGATGAAGAAACTGAAAGCACGTTTCTCCCTGGGAATTTCCCAGCCATAAATGGAAGCAGCCACCTCTCTTGGTGCTGGGGAGCAAGTACTAAATCCCTTAAATAAGCAGGCTGACAGCCTGGGAGGGGCACCGTGCACAGCGAGGAGAGCTCACCCAGCGGTGCACATCCTCCGTGAGCACTCCTTCGGTGGCTGTTACCCTCTGAATACATACCCGTAACACGATGACTGCTATTTGGGAAAAGACTGTTACATAAACCACCACCTTCCTTGCTAGCACTTGAATTCACAAAACGATTGATGATAAATTTCACTCTGCCTTTTGGTATAATTCTGTAATCCAGTTTGCTTTCCAAGACCAGAAAAGCATTTGATTCCATAAACACACAAATCTCTGGCCAGTTAATGTCAGTTAAATTCCTCACCCTGTCACGCAGGGCCTGATTTACGGTCCTCAAACACTGGAATTCAGACATCTAAATCTTCTTCTTCTCTGATGGAAGCATCTCTGCCTAAGCATCCAGTCTTTCATTTACTCCTAACTTCTTAAATTTTGGGACAGCGGCTTTCAAAGGTGGGTTTTACCCATCCAGAGACTTGGGCTCTGTACTCTAAAAAGGGTCACACATTTTTTTCCCCTGTAAGTATCTACTGTCTCAAATGAGAAACTCAAGACTTAGAAGTCTGGAAAGAAAGACAACTTGTTAACCCAAATTGGTCTTCTGAGCTGGTTCATCACATGGCTGAGCGATGGCCCAAAAGAGAGACCTCTGTGGGGTCAGGAAGAAACCATCCCCCTGCTTCTCCTGGAGAACTTGCCAGCTTCCTTTTGCCAGAGCAAGGTAAAACTGAAGCCTCTAGTTATCTCGTCAGGCACGACTCAGTAAGTTAAGAATTTCTTGGAAACGCTGCGTGCAAAGTGACTGCTGTGTCCATCTTTTTGATTTTCTGCTTTCAAGACTTTCAAAGCCTTCCCTCTCATCTTGCCTCTCATTCTTCTAGGAGAGAACTCTAATTAACTGTAAAATGCTTTTGTAATTTAAATTAAATTGGAGGTTCACAATGTGCCTCTAAGATACAATGGGTGACTAAAAATTGGCATGGCCCAAACTCCAGCATTAAATTCACAAGCTGCACATCACGAGGAAGCAGTTTTATAGATGGATGCCATCTTGGTAGCATCACTGCTGTCTGCGAGGCTTTGACCAACTCCAGGAAACAATTTTGATCCATGAGGCTGGGAGAAACAGCAGCCCAAGAGAATTATTTCAACCTGCAAAACAATTTTGCACCTTCACTAGAGCATCTCAACACTCTCGTAGCGGATGCAGTCCTTTAATCTCTTATTTCATTCTGAATTCCAGCCGCAAACAACAGAGGGTATGGGAACTCCCAGCAGTGCCTCTTTCAACCCACACTGAAACAAACATGAAAAAATAGCCATTTTCCTTTGCCGTAGATTTCCAGGATCTGCTAAACTTCATCACAACACAGCGTATTGAGCAGGCTGGCTATTCTGCTCACTATCAAATGCTGTTCAGGGAAGCCTTCTGGCATGCTGCTGGGGGCTTCAGAATACAGGCGGCTGGAGTTTCTTTTTTGAGCTTTCCTAATAGCACAGGTATCTGCAAAATGTCAGATGTAACTACATTCTGAATTTTCCGTCAGGTTAAACATTAGAGTAACCTCGCTATCTGATCAGATTAGCCAGAATAGGCGTCTTTATTCCAGCAGAACCAGGGTGGACAGGAGCTGAGCAGAATATCTGAGATTCACTTCTTATTTATGCTACAGAGTTCACGTAGCATATTGCTTCCAGAGAAACATTAGGAATACGCAGTATGGAAAATCCTGGTCTCCCTGCTAGCATGCACAGGGCAAACAATTGACAATGCAACAGACACCTCCCTTTGTTTCGAGCTCACTTTACATTTAGGCTTCCTCTGCAGCAACACAAGCAGATGTTTTAAAACTGAAACTTCAGCCTCCAGGATTCCCAGGCTGCTGAGGAGACCTCCGAGCATGAACTGCATCGACAGCGGCCAGAGAACACAGACCAATACGTGCCGGGGACGTTCCTGGCCTTGTAAGAAAATGCGCAGCCTTTTGCAGCATTGTCCACGGGTCAGATCAGATTTCCTGCTCGGTAGAGTTAAATACTCCACAACTGTTTGCTGCTGCACTAACAAGAAATGCCAGACTGTACTTTGAAAGATTACTTGCACTGTTTATTTTTAATTAAGTAAAGCTTCTCAAAAGAAAGACTGCTTACTATATCATAATGTACACGAGGCATAAACCAACACGCCATCCCCATCTGGCACAGACCCCACTATCCAGATAAATTTCACTTCCCACCTTTACTTAATTAAAAAGAAAAAAAAAAAGCTTTTCTGGATTTCATTAAAAAGAATGTTTCCCATTCTATCTGTAGTGACAGGCATGTCAGCGCTGCAGCTCTTCCCAGGCCTGTGGAATAACCGCAGATAGGCAGAATGTAAATTGAACTTTTTCAAGACCACTCAGGAATTCAAACAGCTCCTTTGACCCAAAAATGAGTCCTGCTACCTTATGAGCCTCCCTTTGAGCACAGCCCTTGATGACCGTCCCTTCTAAATGTGTGTTTTGACTTTCTGCCCCTTCCTTGGCTGAAACCTGGCATGCACTTTGTGCAGGGACCTGACTGCTTCTAAGCCCCAAGTTTCTGCTGTCTGCAGGGCAGACATGGGGATCCCTCCTTCCATAAGCAGAGGCCAGTCCTTTACAAAATTAAAGGCTCAAGAGATGTTTACTCAGAAACTTCACTGCTGCAGTCCGATGCAAAGCGTTCAGCTGGAGCTCTGGGGAAGAGGAGGAGAAGACCCCGGCTGGAATTTGGAGCTGAGTCCCCCAGTCTCCAGGCACTGCACAGCCCTTAAACTTTACATTCATCGCCTTGAGTCTCACCTGCTAATGAACTGTTTATGGCAAACTAGGATTCAGGAAATCAACACTTGGATTAAAAACCGAGGGAAGTTGGCAAAGGGATTTTATGCACAAGAACTTCTAAACAGAATATTTGAAATTCCCCTGTATTTGGATTTATAACTTGTAAACATGAGCAGAGCCTCCAATTCGTGCTTCAGATGGTGTTCCACACTTTGTTTTCCTTAGCTCCTCTTCCTGCTTTTATTCAGCAGATAGGTGGCTTGAACCCAGGAAGGCTAATGAATGTCTGACACAGCAGGCAGTAAATCTACAGACTAGCAGCTCATCCTAGCTCTATTGCTTTATTTTTTTTTAAATTGCTGATAATTACAATAATGCACGTGGGCAGGGGTCCAAGACAGGAAGAATTATTGTCTGCAGGCAGATCTGGTGTGAGCTGATAATACCAGCCTGTGTTTGCTTTTGAATTTAAATGGCAGAAATCTCAGTAAAGCACTCTTTGGTTTACTTTAACTTGCTGGAAGGGGCAGCATTCTCATCGGCTCGTCCTTTATTGACTTTTGTGGTAGAGAATCCTGCACCGGCCAAAAACTGGAAACCAATGCAGGAGCTGCAGCGCTGGCCTGGGTGCAGTTTATATTTAGATCCCCTGTCGGCGGCTAACACGCAGCCTTGGACGCTCGGAAGTTCCGTGACAATAACCCATGCACTTTCAGATGTGCTGACAGCAGCCGTAGCACTGCAAAGACCCAAACAGCGCTGAAGCCTGGAGCATTTTCTACTGCTTCTGCGCCTTCCTCCGCCTTTCTGCAGAGGAAGGGGGAGATTCCACATACCTGTGACTCACGGGCAGCCTTTCTGCCCTTGGAATTTGTACTAATTACGCAGCAGATTATCCTCCCCCCCCCACCCCCAGTTTATCATGCTCCACAAACCAAGCCTTGGTGAGTCACCGGGCAGATAATCTGCTGTCAGACATCTGCGCTGTACAGATAGGGGAAGTGGCACCGCAGGCAGCGCGGCTTCTCGCAGGGAGCAGTGATCCCACCCAGCACAGCCAGGATTCGGGGCAGGCCTGGCTCCCCGAGGCCGGTTGTGGAACACGGCTGCCTTTAGCATCGCCTCTTCTAGCCCTGGAGAGGCAAAGTTCAGAGCGACTCGGCTGGAACATTCCCTGAGCAAACGGCACTGCACCCATGGCCGCGGCCTTTAAACAGACCAATTGGTAGGCCTCAAGCTTTCAGCGCTACGGCTTGTGCGTAATGGCTGCAGCCAGAACAGCTTCCCACAGAGCTATCCTACAAATACAGGGCGTGGAGAAGAGATGAGCAGCACTGCGACCCCGCCAGTGACCCGAAGGCAGCGCACAGAAGGGTCCGGACACGCGAAATCGGCCGGGCCACCTTCTGCCAGGCACAAGAGCCCCAAGGACAAGCTTCATGCAAACTGCTTCATGGCTGCACTCACGGCCACCTCCTGCCTTTTTGCAGCAAAACACAGCAACGGGGCTATTTAAAGTGCCTTTTTCTGGAGCGATTCTAAGTCATATCACAGCACATGCAGGCGGGACCTATTTATTACTGGGCTAAACTGAGGCACAAAGTCAAGTGACTCGCCTAAGGTCAGCCGTCAGTGGGCGCAGGCTGGATTAATCCCCAGCCCCTCCTTGCTCCAATCTGTGCCATCATACTGCCTTGCACAGCAAGACTAATTACTGCTTTCCCACTTGAATTATTTGGGCATCTGAACCACGGAGACTCAAGATGTCCAGTTATCTTGCCAGTAAATGAAAGCTTCGGTGCAAGTTTACGTTTTCACATACACTAAAAACCTAGGAAAGAAGAAGGCCGTGGGGAACACACCGCATGGCTGCGAGCACAACTCTGTACTGGTTTTTATAGAGCCAGGTTGGAGATGGATTGCAAACCAGGAGATGTCTAAGAGCACACAGATGGGAAATCCTAAAGCCTGCAGGAGCTTCCTCAATCTCAATCCTTCCTCAAAGGCCACAGAGAGACCAGGACGACTTTGCCTTCCTGGACAACTGGAAGACTTCAAAAACTGCAAAATACTGTGCAAGAAGAGTGGCCACAGTTTAATCCTGTTTCACTTTATTTAGGAAAAGAAAAAGCACTTAAGTCTCTTTTCAGATCTAGATTTCATTACTGAGCTGGCTGCTAGCACGGACTATTACTGTTAATAGCATAAAAGCTTCACTGACACCAGCACTACATGAGAAGTATTGAGACGTGCTATTTTATAAGTAACTTCTCCGCGCAGTTTAATAATGAATCCTTTCCATCTTAAGGCACTTTAGCCGTGTAAGAGTTAGTGAATATAACCACAGGAGTAACTAGGATGCAGAGATTCAATCACAGGAGTAACTAGGATGCAGAAGGTCCATAATACACAGGAAAGTACAATTACAAAATCTTTCATCACTTCAAAACAGAATGTTCATTCCAAAAGTAACTTCCAGACCGATGCTCATCACGAATCACAGACATGCACTTGTCCAAGCTTTCCTAGTGGACAAAACTGGCAGAAAGGAGACCGAGAGGAGAATTTATTACCTTCAAGCAAGCAAAAGCTAACAATTAAACTGCCGATGCAAACTGATCTAGCATTCCAGAGGAAAAATAAATTGTAAAAAAAATCAACACAAATATTTGTTTTAGAGACCTCAGAAGCTCACTGGGAGCTTCACAAAAAAAACCTGCAGAGGAGACCACTGCAGGAACCTGTGGTTTCTCAGCCTAACCATGCTCCTCACCACTCAGATGTCACGAGATAACAAGGCTGCACAGATTGTGTTTTTATCTGCAACACAAATATCCAAGAAGCCAGCAGGAAATTGAAGAGCATATTTTAATAGAGCGTCAAGAATTTGACGTGGCAAGGAAAAATACCTGGAAAAAAAAATTGCAAGATAAAGGGAAGATAAGTGGGAAGTTTGCAGTGCAGGCTTACGTTGGTTTCAGCCATTTGTGAGCTCAAGTTTACCTCCCTTTATGGACGTCGTTCAGCATCACAGATTGGCTATTTGCGTGCACAGACTGCAGATGTTTTGGAACATGATAAAATGCTCACTTGGTATCTTAAAGTCCTGCAATTAGGTGACAAGTTAACTTCCTTTGGCACGCAGGAATAATTCCACAGGAAGTGCTCGAACCACGCTGAAGCTCTGCAGGTCGTGTTGCTGGCTTTCCACCCGCAAATTCACAATCTTCTGAAAAACACGTTAATTGGTAATCCTGACATACACACAGTTCAGATGAAACTTCAAATCTGGAAGGGGAAACCATGAGGTTTTTAAGTGCTGGCTGTCCAAGCCACTCTAATGACCATCTTTTGAGAATAGGAATCCCACGGCTCAAATACAGGGCTGCTCTCAACTTTGCAGTTGCTCCCCGAGCTTTGCCAAGTATTTGCTGATCCAGACCAAAATCAACATGTTACCAAACTAATTATGGAACAGCCTTGCTGTTTTTCAGCGTCCAAACTGAGGGTATATTTATCCTTAAAACTTTTAAGGTTCTGTCAAAGGTAGGGGTTAATTCTATAAATTACAGGCCTATGAGAGTAAGTCAGCAGTTAGCAGATACTACTGAGATGGGGTAAATTAGCTCTTACGAAATATATTTAGAAAATAATGCAAATTGGGATCTTAAAACAAAAACAACTCCCCACACGCCTTCCCACACACCTCTTCCTCCTACTGTTATTTATTCTAAGAACTGCTTATGGCTGAGCATCTTTCAGGCAGCACCTTGTATCAGTGCTCGCATACAAAACAAAATCCTTTAAGAATATTTAATGTGCAGGGGCGTAGAAAGCAGCACTTTAAAAATCTTAGTATTTGCTGCTTAAAGATTCCCACACTGATATTCTCAGTTTATTCAGCTACAGTAAATAATATTTTTTTCTTGAAGACAAAACCTCAATGCCCTAAGAAAGTTTAGTTTGCATTTAAGCTGCTCATTAGGAAAAGTTCCTACCACTTATGGGTAAAAAAAAAAAAAAAAAAAAAAAAAAAAGGCAAAAGAATTACTTTAGCAAACCCATCTCAACTTCTCACATAAAAACAGCCCTTCAATTTTCCTGACTGCAGTTATTTTTGATCCCAGTAAACAGCAACAAAACTGATGAAAAGCTGCCAGTTTCCTTCCACTAATACTGGCAAACTGGAGTTCAGCAAACAAGCATGCAAGAGCAGAGCTGTGTGCTGGGTTTTTAGTTTTTTGTTGTTGTTGTTTGTTTGTTTAAAATAAAAGCCAAACACTTAAGTAGCAAAAAGGCTGAAGAGCAGGAAGACAGCTTGGAGCAACACAGCTCAATTCCAGCAGCCAGACAGTGGAAGTTTAGTTGTTTATTTCTACGTTTGTCACCCCAGAGCCACACATCTCTGAAGCATCCCATTACTAATGGCAGAATTTAGGCTGGAATCTCACAACTTACTTTCTTCTTTCAAAGTGCAGCATAAAACGGGAACTCCAGCCCCTAAAGCTCCCACCCCCAGATTTAGCAACCTAACACAATAGAGAGGTCAAATGGCAAGGAGCCTTTTGAAGTACCCCTGAAGTTTTGTCAGCTGCTGGGTCACAGAAAGTGAGGAAAGGACCTCAGTAATGGCTTAATGGATTTCAGTCTTTTACTCTTTGAAAGCAATCCTGACTAATTTAGTAGCATTTTATTTCTAAAGCATTAATTTATCAGCCGGGGTTTAATAGTCACAACGTCATATCGTAGCTAAGCCAGCATACAGAAATTCTAATGGATGTATTAAACAGTTCCTTTAAGGGAAGCAACAGACCTCTACTTAGAGTAACTGCTTAATGCTATTAGAAAATTAAGCAGTAATTTATAGCACGGCCTAAAGCTGGTGAGGTTCAGATCCCCTTTACTGATTTTGCTGATCCAGAAAGTAAAACTAGTTCAACAGAAGTTAGCACAGAGCCTCAAATATGTCAAGGCTGCTGTTCTGCAAGAGTTAACTGACTTTCCATGTTGCACAAGCACACCTGACCTCCACGGTTTTATAGGTCTTGGGCCTACTGAGCTCTATCAGATTGTGAAGCATTAGAAGGAAACAAACAAAATGGGAGAACTGACTTTCATGTATGATAAAATGAGATTTCAACTTTTGTTATCAATTTCTTCCTGCTTTCAGCAGGAAGAAGGAACTCACTGTACACCGATACCCTATTTTCTCGAGGTTTCCCCACACACACTTCCTACACATTTTCAAGGTAGGTGTTAGAGAGCAGTGCTCTTTTTTTTTTTTTTAAAAAAAAACTTGAGCTGCAATTAAATACAAGATGGGTGGAAGAAGTGGTTAGATACTGCAGCTGCATACTTCTGCTGCTTAGCTCTTGGACAATTTTTTAAGAAATACAACACTTCAGTAAGGTCTTCCAGCACAAAACCATTATGAGCCAAAAGCTTTATTACAAAGCTGGAAGCAAAATCACCCATTCCACATCAGTGGGGGAAATCACCCTTTGAAAAAGAACAGGCAGAACAGTTTTAGCCGATCTAGTTATGCCTTCAGGAACAGCAGGCAACATACACTGAGAACTCCCATCACCTCCAGAGAAGTTCCTCTTCAAGGTCTCCAACAGGGAGCACTACTTTTTAAAATTTTTTTCCCAGAATACACCGTTTAACTCTTTATCCAGTCTGACCATCCCAGCAGCAAAACTATTTTTTTGGCCTACAGATTTAGCATCCTCCAGCTGCAGGAACAGCAAAGAAAAAACTTCAAGCCGCGTTGCTCTGAACACGAGGATTCCCAACAATTCTCTGTTTCCAAGTAGCCTTGGAAAAGGCTATTAGCAGAAAGGGACTGTTTACTTTTTCTTGCAGAAACTTTTTTGCCAGCTCAGATGCTCTTGTCCAACACTTGAGTGCATTTATCTCTGCTGAGAGCCAGCAGAAAGATATAAAAGGTCGGCTGTCACAAGCAAGTTTTACTTTCTTTGACCCTACAAGCAGATATGGACGGCAACAGAAATGCTGACTTAACACATAAATCCCATCACTAGGGCGGCGATTGGAGGGAAGATTGATCTGAGTATTGATGCAATAGGCCACTCACCATTTTCCTAGCCATAGGCTGAGTAGCTTCAATAGAGTTTTCTCAAAGTCAAAGGCTGAAAATGTTGCACAAAGTTCTCACCCCTGGGAGCGGTGGTTCCGTTTTTCATTAGTTGACTTCAGACACGGCCCAACAAGGCTTTTGATAACTCAGACACACGGCTGTGCGGGTGTCTCAGCAGCAGCCTCACCACAATCAGGCAAATCACTGTGGTGGATTCGCCCTATGGAATGTATTCAGATGCCTCACATCGTAAGAAATCAGCCCTTGAGAAAGAGCCATGTTGAAATAGTAGCTTGATGATGCAACAGCACCAGGCAGCCAGAAATGTCTCATTCTAATATCCTTATTTTGGATAAATAAAAACCCTCGTGGGCTCCAATGAGCTCCTTCCAGTCTAGGTCTCATCGTGGCTGCCTCTCCACGCAGCCGTCAGCTAACCTACCCAGCAGTGATCCCAGTGCTGGCTGAACTCATGTCACGAGCCTGGGGACAGCCAGAAGATTCTGAGAATACTGCACTGAGAAATTTTGTATCAGACTGCAAATACACACCAGTTGGAGTAGAGGAAAATGGGCAGAAATAAAAGCTGCTGTGTCGAGGCTGCATTGCAATTCTAAAGCCTGGACAGCAGCAATGAATGTCCTAACAGTAGAGCTGCACAACTCCAGTTCAGATCATCTGTGTTTTGACAGTTATACATGTCAATGAAAGGGACAGGAATATTCCAGCATAGCAGCTGGAATACCAAGCACAGTCCTCTTTGTTGACGCCATTCTTTGTTCCCAAGGTTAGTTCTCATCACTCCAGGACTTATCCTAACAACTAACCTACAGCTAAGCACACAATTTTAAGTTTCACTCAGGAGCCTAGGTGCTTCAGAGGGGCTCCAACTATCTGTTCATACACAGAAGAAAAAAAGCAAAAGTGTCTGTGCAAACACCAACAGACTGTTTCTGTATGCAAACTCAGCACCAGTTTCATCCTTCAGCAACACGAGCATTTGAAATTCAGCTAAAGACGTTCACATCCTGATGCATTCCGATGGATTGCACCACTCTGGCATGTTCAGTCTGTATCTTTATTTCATACTTTATATGACACGTGACGCATTTCGCAGCTTAATGACTGTTTTGATCCTCTTCATCACTGAAGAACGTCATCTTAAATGGGATGTAGGTACATATCGTTACGTGAATGCTGCTCAGACAGGTATTTGAAGAGATATTCCATGCCCCAGAAGTCCTTCCAAAGCAAATACTATGAAACAAAAACCTCTGCTTTACAGATGTGGAGTATTTAAGCTATCTGCTATAAAGAGTCAAAAATGACCAGCCCCCTGTTCTGGCCTAAGAAGCAGCTTACAGTCAGGTCAGAAGCACTGTCTTAAAGTAGTAGCAACGTACCTCAAAGCCAAAACCATGGGAATTGCTGCTGGAAGTTCAGCTCCAAACAGCTGTGCACATCCTAGACAGTCAACTTTGCTGCCAGCAGTAGCTAAATGTTTGTTATGCCCTCGGTTTTACCATCAAGATAGATTTAATAATCACAGGCTATTAAATACAATAACAGAACAGTTTGAGTACAGCTATCAGCCACTTACATAGTGAGGAATAACAATTTAACTTTTTGCAAAAATCTTTAAAGATAGTGACAGGAAATACAAAAACCCAAATCGAAACCAAGGGCAACAAGGCAAATGAAGCAAAGTCATCGTTTCTTTTGCCTTAAAAAAAAGGCCATTTAGAGTCTTAGCAAGCAGTGCTCCCAGTCCTTCTCTTCCACAGTACACGTGAAGCTTGCAGCCCAGTTTGTGGATATCTTCACAGCATGCTTCTCCGGAGCAACCAGTTCAGCTGTTTGCATACACCTAACTAACAAGTACGCCGCTGGCCTTTTCAGAGCTGTAATACCCTTGTAAAACATCAGCAGCTATTACAAAAGGGCCACAATGATCCATTCTAGTCAGTGCCCTGCAATGAAAAAGGGAATTAACATGCTACGGATGCCCTGCGGAAAACCTCCCATGTGGTTATACTTTGAAAAGTGTTCTTCACACCACACTAATTCCCGTGTGGAGCAAGGTCCAAAGCTTGCTTAATGTAACCGAGGAAAACAAATCCATCCAAATCCAGGAATTTCAGCCTGGACTTCAAAACGCCTTTTGTCTGTATCACAGGTTTTACATTTAAGCAAATCTGAAAGAAGATTTCCTGCTGCCTTAACAGCCCTGGTGCATTAGGAATCCAGCTCTTCTCGTTAGTCTCCCTTGGAGTCATGATGCTGAGCGAAGGAGAGATGGCAAAAGGCCTCCGAGGTGATCGGCTGGTGGGCGTTTATTTGTTTCTTTGTCTCTTACCCTGAGAACTGAAGGTGTTCTGAAGCAAGATGCAAGCATTGAAAATGAAGGATTCGCTTATCCAAAACATTACGCATAAAAGCAGTACTAGGGATTCAGACATAAATAATACATGTCAGCTGTTGCGATTAGTGTAACTCGGACACTTTTTTTTGAACATGCATACAATGAAAAGACTGATACAAGGACAAGCATGCAGCCAGGAGGTGGGGAATCCAAACCCCTCACAAGCTGTGACTTAGCCCATACAGCCAGCCGTGGACAACACAGGGTTACAGCAGCACAAAATATTACATCGCATGGAGCCTGCACTCTGGCAGGCCATTCATCTTCTGCCTCTGTTATTGGTAAATTGCTTCCGAGAAAGCGTCTGTTGCCCTAAACAGAACATCCACATACTGACTAGCTTTGTTGCAGAGCAAGTACTGATGCAATTGAAGAAGCCAGAATTTACGAGGAGCCTTATGGCAGAAGGTGGAGGGGACGGGGGCTGCACCGCTGCGGTGCACACTGCAGAGCCACCATGGATGTGCTGCTGCCGTCCTGCGCCCCTGGTCGGGGAATCACTTGGACGCTCTGGGGACAGGCTCTGGCCCCACGCCAGTCCAGAGCAGCACGGACATTCGTGTCCAAAGCAGATCTCCAACACACCAACACGTTTCAAAAAACAAAATCATGATTTGCTGGCTGGCTACCAAGGAAAAGCCTTTGCCACTGCTCGACACTGCCAGTGCCAATGCTACAGAACCCTACTTCAGGACTCTGGAAATTAATGATCTGTCTGAAACCCTGCACCCCAAACTACCTGGAGGCTCTTAGTCCTATTCCAAGAGTCATGAACATCGTGCTCTATTCAAGAATAACAACTGGTTTCCATGATAACGTGCACCCTTAACAATTTGTCTCCCTTTCTCCTGGCAGGCAGCAACATTTAGCAAATGCGTGAGCACTGCCACGTACCCTACATTGAGGGTTAATTTCTGGCCAGGACTGTTGCACAGGCTAACGTGCTTAGCTTGGATCTCGACATTGTTTCATTCTTTTGGGTTTCTAAACGCATATGTGATCTTGCTGCGTAAAATGAAGCAGACATCAAATTCAATTTCTTCAGCAAGGGCTTTGATAAATTATGCAGAGAAAGATTCGCGTTCAAATGCCGATATACTCGCTGGGAACTCAAACCACAGGTTTGAATCAACATTTTGCATTTAATCTTTTGAGAGAAATACTTAGCAGATTAAAGCAAATCTGCCCCTCTCTATTTCAGGCCACTATTATTGTGAGACGACCAGCATAAGAAGTCAGCCAGCCCGCAACCAATGCTCGGTATTAGTGAATTAGTATAATTCGTGCAGATTGCTCTAGGACTACCTTTGGCAAGTTATTAATCCCAATATGAATGGGAAAAGATTAAACACCAACAAAAAGACAGACTACTTAGACCCAGCAATGTGTCAGACCAAGTCCAAAACCATATCGAGAATTTGGTGATTAAAAGCTTTATACTGGAGGCTACCATACGTCTAAGCAGAAACCAGCTTCTTTTGTGAATATGCAATCCAAATCCGCTTGAAATCCAGCATGAGTGCATAATGTTTATTGTAACAGATGGCATGGGCAAGATTTTTCTTTTTGTTGCTGTCACTTCACACTACGCAATGACATCATAATTAGTGGGATTCGTCAGCCCAACATCCAAAACAAAAGGGACAAAACTTTTGGCAGGGAGCTGGATCTAAAAATAACGTACAAGCCCTTACAGAGAAACCCAAAAATTAAAAATGCAAATGTCTGGCTTTTGATTTAAGCATCTCAGTATTGAAGTTAACATAGGGCAACTCCCAGAAAATACCAAGTAGCTCACCAAGCCTCTGGTCCATCCTTGCAAGAACATCATCAGAAGATGATTTTTGAGGTCTTGGCACTATTGCAGTGCTTTGAGGTGGTGGATTAAACAACCCAAGCACAACAACAATGTGAGAAAATGCATGCCTGTTAGACTAAAAAGTTAACAGAAGAATATCTTTCTTTAGTGCAAGAATTAAAAAATCACTGGCCAACACCTCAGAACATATCAGAATCTCAAAAATACAACCTAATCAGTGAGTGTTTGGTTGTAAAAACAGACCTAAATGACTAAGGGCGCTTCCAAGGTTAAACACTACTTTTATTTAAACACTTCTGGTGTGGCTGGTTGTCAGCCTGCCTGATGTGATCAGCAAGGAGTCTTCAGTAAGGAGATGATAATTAGCTACTCATAAATGGGAACTTCACTAAGTACCAATCTACTGTTACAGGAAGGAGGAACAAGGCCCCAGCCGCTCCGTCTGTGTGCATCTCTCTCTCCATGTCCTTGACCTGAATCAGACTATACTTCTGACTGCTGTAATTTTGTTAGAGAGAAGCTTACTGTATGAAATTACTTAAATGTATCCCTGTCACTGAGCCAAAGCCTGGGATCCCAGCGCTGAAGCACAGTTATCGTCCGTGCAGCACCTCAGCGCGATACCCGTACGAGGGAGGCCGCAGACAGCGGGGTGAGCCGTATCACTACCGAGCACTCTGTGCCTTGGCAGAGTTCGGACACGTGAAGCTTTACCAAGGCAGCCAGGGAAGAAAGGTCAGCTCCAGCACCTCCGTTTTTTGTTTATTTTTTCCAGGCTGCATCTAAACGATGTGGGTAATTGTTAAGCCCTGCGTATTTGGTGCCTTGAAAAAGCTCAAAGTCATCATTTCATAACGATTTTCAGTTAGTCTCAAAACACAGAAAAGCCATCTGAGCCAAACAATTATTGATTTCGTCTCCTCTGTAAACTTCTCTGAACTCATGTGCCGCATGGAATAGCGACCTCAGGCCCCCTTGGTAAACTAAAGGGCCTGTACAGCCCCAGCGGCCTGCTACGCTGCTCAGCTGCACGGGAATCCCAGCAGCCAAAATCTTCCAAGGTTCGGATGATGAACCCCCAGAAGGGCACCCTTAAACGAGATTGATTTAAACTCTATAGCCAGACACTGATCAGCAGGCTTGAAATCCAAGACTTCCCCAAAATTACTGCTAAAAATTACTGCAAGGCCTAACACGGTTCTGTAGAGAAAAAAAAATAGGGAAAAAGCACCTCAGGCGAAGCCATTATCCTTGCAGTCAACACACCAACATTGTGGGAGCTGAACAACAAAAATTCTCAGGCTATTCTGTCAGTAGGCCAGGAGAGATCAAGTATTGATCTCTAAAATGGATAAAGAAATACATGTTCAGGCATCAGGACTGCCTGCAGCAGAAAACAAAAGACTACACGGACCATGCCTCATCCACAAGGGTGCTTTCACCATTGGTTCTCTCCCCATGAAACACAGAGAATGAGGACGTGATTTGATTTTCCAAGAAAAATGGAAAGTGAAATCAGACATCGGACGCCACAGACAGCGGCCCCGCATGACTCCGCGCACTGGTCAGGAGACAGCACGCTGCTGGAGGTACTAAGGCTCTGCAGTGCCTCAATTCCTGCAAGAACATGATCATTGCTGACAGCACAGAAAACAACAACCAAACATTATAACGAGGTTTAATGCATATATGGGTTGATCCCTCAAAAATAACGAAGGTATTCTTTTCCCCGCTGGCTATACACTGAACAACCGCTGTAATGCTTGGCGATGAAGCGCTGGTAAGCAGCTTAGCTGCATGCGTTTCTGATCAGGTGGACACCTGATTACGTAAAAAAGCCGAGCCGGCTACATTTTGTGCTAGAAAGATTAGTTTAACACCATTTGCAGAAGATTACCACTTTGATCATTTGTCTCAAGTTGGAGGTTAAAGTTTCACAAATGCAGATAAAGATGAAGTTTTGAATATTAAAATCAGCCCAATGAGACTGCAGAGCAAGCATTATGACTCACTGACCATTGTAGAGCCATGAAGAAAAAGTGAATTTAACTTCTCTTCTCTTTTCTATGGGGATTTTTCATGTTCTCATATGGGGCAGGAGAGTTAAGTACATATTCCTGACTGTTTCCTTAACTGAAAAGAAGCTGAACAAATTAAACAATTGTTATCCATATGCAAAATCTAACTGGGGAGTTAGTTGTTCACCACTGCAAGAATTCATAAATTGAAAGTGCAACCAACTTAAGAAATTACTAAAAAAAAATAAAATCCATCTGTTTTCCCTGAAATGCACGTTTCCTTGTGCACAGGCTCTCAAGAATGAAGGTTCATTTGGTTTTCCCCCTTGTAGCACCCAACTTAAAGCATAACTTGTCCCACTGACATAACGGTGGTAATGTGATGAAGTTACCTTCTAGCCCACAGTATCCAGAATAAGAAGCCACCATGTGTCATTTTGGATAAACCACAGTAAACAGAAGCCTGATGATTTATTCCATTCACTAAATAAAGATGTATATCTGGAGGAGTTGCTCTGACTTTACACAGTGCTGTCAATCCATGTCCTCTCCTCACAAACCTGAGATTTAATGGCACAACTCCTTCCTGTAGACAATGGAAACTCAAAACTGCAATACAAAATGCAAATAGCCTATGTGCCTCGCAGGCTCCATTTAAGGTTAAACCAGTGATAGGATGTGCCATTTGCCTGGCACTGCCATTAGCAGTGACAAACTCACTGCTAGCAGAGGAATCGAAGCATGCTCATTATGGGCACAGACAACACTTTTGGAGAAAAAAGGGACAATCTTGTAGAGCTGAGTACAGTTCTGAAGTTGGAGCCTTACCAGAGTGGTTTATAGGCCATTGCAAGTATCTGAAGTACTCCAATTAAGAGCCAGCACCATCTTAATTTAACGAGATTTCGGGGCACTGACTGCATGAACTAAATTTAAAAGAAAAAAAATCAATGGCAGTAAGCTTTACTGCATGTAAGCAACATGAGAGCAAACAGCTGAAGGATTACGTCCATTTATACACCCTAAAGTAGTCAACAAGAAGATTCTGAGATGCTGAAGTGCAGAAAGCAGCTTTCTTGTTCTACCAAGAAAGGAATAGCTGGGGATAGCATACTCCTTGTATTTTCAGCTGAAGAACAAGTTTATGGTTTAAGCACATTTGTACAAGCAGATGCTACAGTCAAAATAACTTATGTTTACAAGATTGAGTCCATACGCCTCCAGAAGACACATACAATGGAAAAAAGCAAAGGCAATTTTTTTACAAGCAAAATCTAGAGAGGAGCATGACATACACAGAACAGGCACTATATTCTTTCTTTCTTGCACTATAAGGCACTGGAGAAGGTGCAATATATAACAAAACTCAAATGCAGCTTAAGCTACCACCCATACAACAGATTTTGAATAGCTCCCAGGTGCTGCAATGGACATTAATAACAACAAAAACACTTAATCCAAGGTAGAGAGATAATAACACCTAAATAACACATAAGAGAGGTCATAAACAAGATGCCCTCGCACATCTAGCACAAGGAGAGCTGAAGGCCTTCTCCGAAGAGCAGGGCTTACCTTCACGTAGCCTTCTACAATGCAGCAGAAATTCCAGAGCCTCTCTGCAATACCAGCTGCCCACTTGATTCGCTTTATTTCCTTACACGCATCTCTGCCCCTGCGAAGCTCTGCTTTAGGCTTAAATGAGGCACTGCATCTAATTGCTTTCATACGAAAGTAGATTTCCTAACACTTACTGTGAAGTGAAGTTGTGGGAACTGAAAGCAAACTAAAGGCCACGTTCAAGACTGGAATTTTACTGAGCTGTTTCTACTCAGGACTTCAACACAGAAGTGGAAATTTCCCCTAGGTGGAGTTCTTTGTTCAATGCAGCAGGCAATTAGAAGTCCCTAAGGTCTGCAGAAATGGCACACGACTGATATTTTTGTTAGTGAGAATTTAAACACACCATATAAAAATAACAAGAACTGCACAATTCTGATGCAAGACAGCATGTTGTTTTTCTCACCCCAAATCTTGGTCATTTGAGGCAGACAGGTAACAGAAACATTCAAGATAGCTTTGGAGAAAGACCACTCAAAAAAAATGAGACTAAAAAAAAAAAGGCAGTATCAAGTCTGCATTGCTCAGATTCGATTACACAAAAAGGTCAAGTGATAAAAAAGAAACTTTGCATCTTTAAAGGCCTTGAGGGCACAGCACAAGTAGTTGATCATTGGAATACAGATCAAATTAGAATAGATTTATTTTCTTTTTTCAGTCGGCATCAGTGAACTATTTGAAGTTCTCCTAGATTTCACAAGCAAAACACAACAGTCACTGAATTCAAATACATCCTTACGACATGCATTGCTGTGGGAAGAAAAACCCATTATTCTGCTGGGTATCCGTGCTTTCTCTGAGCTCTTATATTCAAATTCATTTGAAGAGAGGCTGTCAGAGGTTATCTGCCAGCACCACGATCTGAAAGGGAGACGGTCACCAGCGACAAGCCCCAGTAAACGCCCTATTCAAAGGTTCATCCGCCAGTAATTAAAAAATAAATAAATCTGCCACTCCCCTTCCCCCATGCATGGAAGAAAGAAAAACAAATTGTAGTCGATAAGAAGATTACCGGGTGTTCCAGGGACAGGGACAGGGACTGGTAGCTAAGATAATCGAGCAAAAGAAAATCCACCTAATGGGACCGTGCCAATTCAACTAAACTAATAAATACAGACAACGCTATGTATTTTCCTTAACTCTAGTACACTTTCAAATGTCTTTTTGATTTTTAATCAATCACTTATACATTTTTCATCACATTACCTGGTATCCTCCAGTAACGATGATGAAAACAAGAACAATAACCATTTCACTTCCTAAGCTCTGCGTCAAGATAATATTCTGGAAAAAAATTTGGCAGCAAGAAAGACTCGAGAGCTGCAGCTCCCCACGGACAAGACAATGGTAGAGGATGCAGTATAAATAAAAAAAAAAGAATTAAAATGTCACAACTGACATTTTGTGTCAGCAGACCAAGGAGGCTGTCATGCCTTTGGAGGATGCGGATGCTGCGGCAGGAGCAGATCGCGCACACACCTCCAAACACCGGCAGCCCGCCGCACCAGTGCGGCCCCAGCCTGGTGCTGATCTGTGTCAGCACGCACCGGCCTGCCGCAGCCTGGGAGCGAATCCACAGCCCCTGAACCCAGCCCCACTACAGGCACGGCGATCCACTGAGAAAGGAGGCAGGAACCATTCCGGGTGCATCCTCTTCCAGCAGCTCAGCACCCCACACCGCGGGGCTGCCAGGCGGGTGATACCGGTGCGCTCCCCTCAGTGCCAAAACCTTCACTAATCCCATTCTGAATCCCGGGCTCCGCTTCTTCAGCTGGACTCAAGGCTTTAGAATAAAATTACGGCTAGGTTTGTTTCCCGAGGAGGAAGTCGGCTTTTTGAAAGGCAAGTCCGTGAGCAAGTGCAGCCTCCAGAAGGGACGTGCCACTAGGAGCTGAATTTGCCTCGGATATGCCAGAGGAAGTGACCTACAGCTGGAGGAGTTTCTCAACAGGTGCAGGAGATCAGATTAGCGTGGCCACCACCCAGGACAGTCCCCCGCCACCAAGGCAGGAGCACGAAACCTGACCGTGGCATCAGCTGGGGTCCCTCGGACCAGCCCTGCTGAGCCTCGGCATCACCCCTGCAGGATAACCTCAGCGCAACTCTTTCCCAAGAGGATTATTGCCTCGTTCCACTGATTTACAGCAATCTAACAGAAACACCAGTAAAAATTAGGCAGAATACTATTCCTTGGCAACGGCTGAATAAGAGGGCAGAGCGAAAGTCCTGGGCTAATTTCACACAAGACGCAAAATATTAAAGGGCCGTGCTTATCGCCGGTTGGTAACTAACAGCTCGGGGCTTGCAATTTTTGCATCGCACCGAGGCAGATGTTCTGCTTAACCAAGCCCATTACATTTTAGGCCATCCACCAGTAGCCACGACCCGTCCCCTACCCGTCCCTGAACAACGCAGAGCCCCCGCAGGACGATGTGGCGGCTCTGCCTTTCCGACCAGCGTTCAGGCGTGGTTTATTAAACTCTATTTACTCGCAGCGCTGGGAGCTGGGCGCACACTTTGCTCTTTGTTTTGCTGGTTCGCTCCGACAGATCTCGCAGCATCCAGGTTTTAATGGCCACGATTCCTTTCCCTACCCACCGCGCGCAGATAGATTATATTAAGTTTTTATTTTCAGGGCAGCTTCCCTCCCCGAATTACCTCTATGTGTAAAGTTGCATTTCTGCAAACGGGAGCTGCAGCACTCGAGCAGGACCGCATAAAGCACGCCCTTTAAGCCCAAGCATCGCTCCCAGCCCCACGGTGACGGCGCACACCGGGGGATTTACGGGGCTCCCCCACGCAGGCAGCACCCCCAGCCCGTTCCTCCCCCGGGGGCTCGCCCCCCGCAGCCTCCCCCGGCCCCGCTCCCCCCCGGGGGTTCCCCCCGCGGCACCCCGCACCCACCTCGATGTAGCCGGCCAGCGCGGCGGCGGGGCCGGCGAGCCCCAGCAGGAGCAGGAGGGGGAAGCGCCGCGCCGAGCCCATCGCCGCCGCCAGCCGCCGCCCGCCACCGCCGCCCCGGCGCTACTGCGGCCGCCGCGCCCCCCCCGCGGGACCCGCCTCGCCAGGCCCCGCCCCGCGAAGCTGGGCCCCGCCCCCGCCGCGCCGCCCGGCCTATCGCAGGGAGAGGCGCCGAAGCGGCGGCCAATGGACGCGGGGCGGAGGCGGGGCGGTACGCTCGGGGGAGGAGGGGGTGGAGCCGCGCTGGGCTCAGCCAATAGGAGGGGGAGGCGCCGGGGTGGAGGCTTCGCCCACGGGGAGAACGCAGCTGTGGGGCCCGGGGGGAAAATGGCGGCCGGAAAGCCCTGAGGCGGCTTTGCGGGCGCGACGCCCTGTGAGGCCGTCGGGGCGGCGCCAGAAGGCCTCGGGCCTCCTGGTGCCCTGCCCACCGCCACAGCGAGGGGCAGGCCGCCTGGCCCACAAGGGAAATGGGGAGGTTTCCTCGTTTAAAAATAATAAAAAGCAGGGATCCTGGGCTAACAGAAAGCCAACTCTACGTCTGCGTCCTCTCACAAACACTCAACCTATTGGTACGCTGGGCACCTTCATTCTTCATCATAATAAAAAGACACTTCAGCTCTTTTTTCCCTTTTTTCCACTCTTCAATAAAATACAGCTAAGACAGCACTGTTAGGTGGCTCCATTCCAGCAGCCACCCCAACAGGAGCTGGCGTTCGCGTGCCCGCACCCAGAGAGGATGGCGCTACCTGACGAGATTACCACCGCACGCGCTGCTGCCTGCTTCTGTAAACATAGCAAAGCTCTCAGTAAACTTTAATAATAACAGGTACTTATCCCAGCGATACATCACCTTCTGCTCGTGCGCCGCTTGGTGTAAAGCGGCTTCGCCTCCTGTTTCTTTTGAACAACGAGCATGTGAGCGGTGGCTTTCAGTGCAGATGTTCTGCCACAGCTGGTGCCACAATTTAAGGACATGTTTCTGCCTTTAAAACCAATCGTACCACATTTGCATCGCCTGCTTCAATTTCACCACGTTACTTATAAAAAGAAATTTAAGCAAAATGAAGCAAGCCCTTCAGGAACAAAGCACAGATACCAAGCACAGCTGCTGATACAGAAGCCTTTACATTCCAGTGCAAAGCATTTATTAGTCCCTTTTTAGTAGCTCTTTGGCTTCTACAACAAGAACATACCTCAACTCAGGGAGGACAAATGCCCACCTTCAACACGTAACTACTAAAGCTCCTACTGGTTTCAAAGGCAAGAGCAGCGTTTAGGTAATATGACACCTTTAAAAAATTTATTTAGCCCAGTACATTTTAGACTTGTCATTCTTGTCATTCTTTAAGCAGTAACAATCACGAAATCAATTATAATTATGTCTGGAAAGGAATATTCTATAGAATCTGTAGATTCACTCTTTGTATGAAAATATATATGCCACTTCCATGGTGTGGAAGAAAGATCTCTGTACAAAATGTCGTATAGTTATAAAACATTTACATTCTCAACTTCCGTATTCTTTAGTGTCTCTTACAAGTGCTATTTTCTGAAATGGTTGAAGGGAATATTGCTGAAACGTTGCAGATGGGGGTAAATCTGGACGATAGATCAATACATGGCCCAGTTTTAATTAAAACAGCTGACTGGTCCACTAGTCACTTATTATAGTCTCTTTTTTATAGTATTTGAAAGCCTTTAAATCTCTTTTACTGCAGTCCTTTGGCGTATATAATTTTCTTTTCAACATGGCCAAATTCAGTTGGAAAATGGAGTTAGTTTTTTGAAAATTGATACATTTTAATTTTATTGTGCAATATAAATACACCAGTAAATAACTGAGAATATTGAGAGTTAAGCTTTTTTAAAAAAAAAAGTAAAAGGTGGTACTTTTCTTTCTCCCCAGGCCACAAAGTACAAGCTAGTTATAAATCTTTGGATAGAGGCTTTCATTCGTGGTTTAATTTACACAGCACTTAAAGTGCTATATAAATTAATACACTTTTAATACTTAGTATTTACATAGCGCTTGGTGAATATTAATGCTCACAACACCTCTGTGAGCTAGCGTATTTTGCAGATGTCAGAAAGGCTGCAAAAAAAATAGGGCTTGTTAATTGTTAGAGTATGTAATGGTGTAATTCTTGGAGTAAAGCAGAAACTGAAGTAATTGGCTGCAGGTTACTGAATACTTCTAGAAATAAGTCACAAATGTCTAAGTTCAGAGGCATACAAAGTATGAGGGTCCTCACGAGACTGAATTTCAATTGCCATTTGTTACCCGTGTGAGAAATCTGAACAATGGTCCAACTAGAATATACTTAAGTCTTTTGTCTCAAGCTATTCGGTCACCTATAAAACTAATGTACAATGGCTGTTAACACACACACCCAAAAAGCAGCATCCACATACACAGACATACCAAATACTTGATCCACTTTGGAGTATTTTTTATTTATTTTTTACTGAGACTATCTTGATTAGAACAGCATTATCCTCATTTTTCCCTGACAAGCCATTGCAATCTGCTGACTTTTATGGAAGTCTCACAGATAAGCACGAGCTATGAACTCAGCTTAACTTCTCACCTTCAGTAACAAATCTTTCTCCTAGTACTACACTGCAGACACACCAACGTAAGAGCTGAAGTCCTATCACAGGGCTGGAAAACAGCATATTCTGGTCCAAAAGCAAGACCATCAGTGCTCAGTGTACTACCTAAAAAACACGCAACAAATTAAATTTGAATTCATTAAGACTAATTGATTCCCCTTCACATGGAAATCAATCCTCCACAGAAAAAAAAAAACAGGAGATCTTGTTCTTTCCTTCGTGGTCATCAGGAGCTCTGAATACAACTGAATTTACATGATTGCAGGAGGGCGAGGAGAAAAGGAGATTGAGACAGAGCATAGATCTGTCACTAGAGCCATAGGGCACATAACAGTGAAAGAAGCAAACAGAGGGTGAGTGGATTTACCATTGCCATGATCCATCAGCTATTATGCAGCCTTCATGGAGTAGAAGTGCAAGGTGGTGGAGTGTCAGGCTGCAGTAATGGCTGAAAATTACCTTCCAAAGCCCACCAATGATCTGTCACACCTCGTAGAATCACTTGCACCAAGCTGTGCAACCCTGGAAAAGTCATTCTAGGGCTACCCCATTTTTCTTGGCATTAATGTAGAGATGGTGTTTAATATATACGCAGTGAGCCACAGAAAGGTTTCGTTAATGTCAGTAAAACCCTTTAAGATCCTCAGGTGAAAGGTTCTATGGAAGTGCAAGTAACTCACACACTTTTTGTCTAGAGCCTCTTAATCCTTTTTAACACAGTAGTTATAACTTCTGGAGCTTTCCATACATCGTGGATGAGTTTCTGTACTGTGTAGCAAAAATGCATAGCACTGACTTCACAGCCAGTGGCCTCATAGAGTATCATTTGGCTCTGCTGTGAGATGGCTGTTCTGGGATCGGAGCGATCTCCCTCATCATGCAGATGGTTGTCCAGAGCTGCCTAACAGCATGTTTACACAGCAAAATGCAAATGCAATTCCAGCAGTTAAAAAATAAAATAAAAGCACTTTCGGCAGGGATCATGAAAGCTTTTGGTGGTGGTTGCTTTCAAGTAAGTACTAGTCAACATCATAACAGCAGGTTATGCTACGAAGCATGAAGCCATGACCACTGCGTGTCGACGTTTTCTGTGTAGATATATTCCAGATTAGAACTGGTAGTTATCGGTTGTTGCCTCTGACAACAGTACCACTGAACTGCTGCAAGGCAGCAGCATTCCCTAGGATGCCTTTTCGATTGCTAACCCTGTTAGGTAGGTAGCAGCATTCATTTCCTTCCAAGAACCCTATTTTATATGCTTGGTTCCGGGGCTTTTAGCATCCTTTTCCCAGCATACCTATAGAAAAGAAGCAGAGAATCCTGTGCTCAGCCTTGGCTGGCTTAGAGAGAAAAATCCTCCAGTACTGCTTATTCTGTAAGCAATGTTTCAAGCGAGCACCTCTCCATTATTACTGGCAAGACCACAACTGTGTAAATGGAACGAGCATATTTATGATCACAAAACCGTGCCCTAAAAGGGCAATGTTAAACTCTTGTTAAAAAGGGTGAAGAGAAGTCAGTGAGGAATGTGTCTGATACCAGTAGAGTCACTGGGAGCAGCAGCTTCAGCAAACAGATGTGCTGAGATCACGCCAGCACTGGAGAATGAGTTCACAAAAGTGAGAAAGCCTTTGAATATTCTAACCAGTCTCTTAGACTCCACAAATTAAAGCATAAAGTTGATCTAGCCTGTGAACAGTAATGTTATCCAGCTCTTAATTAAAAAACTTGATTGAAGATTTAAATGGCAGATCATAACACTCATACTAGCTCTACATGACAGATATGTGCAAGTTAGAGGTTGCGAAGGTAGAGCTGAGCCAGCCTTGGTTTTAGGAGGTAAAATGCAAACTCAGTTTAGAAAATAACCACAACATATGGTGTGCTTCAGTGGAAAGAACTCCTAATTCAGTTACAATTCAGCAATAAGAAATATAAAGAGTGCTTGAAGGAAAAAAATATATTAACCAACCTGCATGGATGATATACAGTTAACTGCCACAACTCATCATCAGCCATACTGTGCTCAGGACAAGTCCTCTATTGGTGAACAAGGCTGTTTGAGAACCGTAAGGCAATACAAAACTTTTATTAGTAAACTAAAACTCAATCCAACATCCAGCTATGTAAGTGCCTTGGGGAAATAACACTTCTCCAAAACCTGTAAATAATATCAGAAAGTTGCCAACCTACTTTGGTATTGGACATCTATATATGGCTGCAAAATTTCTTTGTGGAAATCTAGGGTTCCTGCAGTTTTGTTTTGCAACTCAGACTTCCATCTGTAACTGAGAAAGACAACATGTGGCAAACAAGGCACAGAAAGTCCAGCAGCAGTGCAAAGAAGGAAAGTTCACTGAAAAAGAATGGAGTTAAAGTATAAGGTACACACAGAGGATGAAGATATTCCCTAGAAAGGAGATAAAAAAAAAAAAAAGACAGAGACCTTCTAGGCCTTGAAAGATAAGGTGAAACAGATAGGAGTTTAAAATAGTTGATTTAGACAGAAATACAGTGGAGTTTAGAAGAACGAAAGGATGAAGAATAAATAAGAACAGATACATTGCAAACAGTTGTACCTTAAAAAATAAGAGTAATTGCAGGCATGAGGAAAACTAGCAGAGGAATATGCGAAAAAGGATGTGATACAGTAAATAGTGGTAGACAATGAGCCTGTTTCTCCTCAAAGACATCTTTAAAATGGCTTGACAGGGAAGGGAGGAAAAGTCTACCTTTTATTACACCAATGAATCCGTAACTCCTGATGGCCATTTCCATACTGCTCTGGTTCCGTGCCTAACACAGCGCCAGATCTCAAGTCTAATGTGTTTTCAAAGAGCTGTAACAAACACTTGATTTGACACATGGAACTCAAAACACAAGAGGAGAAGGGAGGAAAGAGGCTGCATTGCAGAAAATACTTTGTAAATTCTCCCCCTTTGGCATCATAATATCTTACCACAGTGGCCTGAAGACTTCCTGTCATCTTTATCTCTTCTAGTCCACCTGTGAAGACGGGAATGTTATTTAGTCTCTGAGAATGGTAGGATCAGTTGTTCATATGGTGGTCAAACATTGCAACAGGCTGCCCAGCAAAGTGGTGGAATCCCCATCCCTGGAGGTATTTCAGAGACGTGGATGGGGCACTAAGGGACATTGCTTAGTGGTGGAACTTTGTAGGTCAGACTGATGGTTAGACTTGATCTTGAAGTCTTTTCCAACCTAAAACTATGATTCTACATCGTGGGCAACCAAATCATTCCAACTTGAATAAGCTGAACAGTGCAATTTGTGGCAGAGAAGCCATATGAGAACTTAAAGAAAAAGACAATTAAAAATCCACTAACAACTGAACATACTTTCCAGTTATTGGGTCATTATGATGCTTAAATTTCTCCTATTGTCCTTGGACAACATTTCTTTCTTCCCCTTGTCTGCTTGCCAGTTTCATTCAGACTCTCATTTCAGCAGTGTAAAAGGTTCTTCATTTTATAGAGGTCTTGCATGAAAGATGAAAATTCAAATATGTTATAATTAGCTACAGTTCCACATAAGTCAGTATTATTGCATCTTTTATATTAGATCTGAATTTGTCCCACTAATGTGTGTCAAATATTACAGTAGGATGATTAATGACATCACACATAATGGAAAGATTAAGCATTGATGCGGGAGAGGTGCTTGAGAGGAACAATTTTTAACTTTTTCTCTCATAATTTATTTTTGTCCTGTGCAGTAAAAGAAACCTGAAATTGAAAATAAAAGTGGCTTGTATTACTGGCAAGCAAAAGAAGATATCTGATTCACGACTGAATTCTTCATTCAGTATTCATTGGTGGATTAAAAGCCAAATCATCTTAACAAATGGCACAGCAATGAACAACATAGAATGTAAAAATTCAGGACTTTTTCCTGCTGAATAAACGTAGAATCATCTGCAGCAGCTTTGAAGATAAGTGCAATTCAACAACAAAATCTACCCCTCCTTCTGCAATCAGGTCTGATTCAGCGCGTTTCATCAGGCATCATGGAATAACCTGTGCTAACAAGCTCTTTTGTGGCACACTGAAGTCACCTCATTTCTCCCCCATCACTTGTTTGTACAGTTACTCAGTTTGCAAGCAACAGGGTGTGTTAAGTAGTAACACGACACAGGAACAGACAGTAAGGAATTTCGAGAAGCCGAGGAGACATTTCACATCTATTGAACATTTCATGTCTGATGCTGCAAAGGTTTATTTCTAGTAACTGTTTTCTGTCAGCAGCATGATACTTCAAGTACTTCTTTTTTTCCTAGTGCACTTAAGAGCAAAGTGACTCCACCAAAAAAGCCCCCCCCGACTCAATTGGTATCACAGATTGCTGCAGTTTGCATCATTCTGTTTAAACAAATATTAAGACATTTCCTGTTGCAATCATCATTAGGAGCCTCACGGCTTCCAGCTACCCAGTCATTCTTAAGTCAACACAGGAATATTTTAGTTTCTTGAAATGTGCAACCTGGAGACAAGGGCAATAAGCATGAGGCAGCAGCGAAGACGACCTAGAAGCTCTGCCTCCCACTTCCTGCCACCAGAACACATTTTGGGAAGGAGCTGAAGGGTCTTGTTCTGACTTAAAGCCTAATCTTCAACCAAGTTTGAGGGAAAACTGGTGGGATTTTGGAATTCCTAGGCACAGGGATTCATACTTGCAGACCCTGCGCTACAATTGGGTCCAGATACTTTAACACCCCAAAAATAGAAAGTGCTCTCTAGTACTATTCCTTTATAAACTCATTTAAAAGAGTGGCTTCATACTCTACACCATTTTGGTTTTTGTTTATAACCTTTGAAACGTGCAATTCTTTGGAAGACCACAAGAAGATAAGTAGCAGCAGTACATTCAAAGCTTTCAAATGCCTTCAGCAGGAAGAAGTCAGAACACAAGATCTCTTGGCAATAAGAAATGAAGAAATATATGTATTTGAAGTCTGCTTCAGTGGAATGAAGACATAAAGCAAGACGCAGCTAAAGGAACTGGGACATGTGAGCAGAAGATGAATCCCAATGTCTCCAAGGGAAGGAGTGGACCATTTACAGCTTCCACCTGCAAACCCATGGCCTGAGGGGGAGAACAGCCCACTTCATTTCTTTCCTGAATCACATTTTCTCAGAAGATGAGTCAGCCCCCAGGAGATCTTTGTTTTAAGAAAACCCATCTTGCTTCTTCTGTAACTTACCTACTGTTGTTTCCCCCGTCTTGCAAAGGGTTGAACTAAAAGCCGCTCTGTATTTTACAACTTCTTTTTAACTATGATTTCTCTTCCCACACTGGAAGAGGGAGTAGCCTGTTATCTAGCCATCCTGGTTGCCAAAGGTTGAAGGTCTTTCTTTGCCCCCAAAGGCATTCCATCCCACACTCCTGAAAGCACCGCTTCACAGGAGAGCTTTGCACAGATACCAGCATATTCTGCATTATATAAAGCAAAACAAGGCATGTTCCAAGTTTTTCTGACTTGTCTCAGTCGACTCCAAGGCCTCCACCAAGATGTAGCTCATTGGCTAAGGTATATAAAAGGAGTCTGAAGTAGAGCACTCTATTGAGGTTTGAGTTTTCACTTTAAAATGCAAATGGCTGGTAGTGAATTCCCTTTGGGGATTTAAAACCTGAATTTAAAATGGGAAGTGATGATACAAAAATATACTTCAGAAAGCATTGCAGTATGAGTAATGTAACACTTGCTACATGAATACAGATTCTTCTGGTCAGCCAGATATCTTCATTTATCTTCATTTTAATAATTTCCTCCCAAACTGCTTTTGGCTTATTTTTTCCTCAACATACAACCCGGTGCAGTCTCAAGTGGAATACAATGAGGGCAAGATGTGACCACATTTTCTCTTTTGTAAAATCTCACGTATCAGCACATTTAAATATATCAGTATTCTATCAGGTACTGCAAATATCTCCCCTTCTCCATTCATCCTGAAAAAATAGCTGGATAACAGACCTGCTTAACAGCTCCTTCATTGACCAGAAAGGCCAAAAAGCTATCCAAAAAAGTGTTTATCTTGCAAAGATTTTAAACTAATATTTACTTACCAGTTTCAAAAGGAATGTCTTCCATCTTACATTCTTTCATAATAACCAGTTTACTTTTAAGGGGAAAAAACACAATTATGTCCTTCTATCAATGTATGCTTAAACACGTACATATACATGTGTACATATAGACACACCCCTACAACCTGACACAGACCCAGTGGGTGTGAAGTGCTGTAGCCTGCGTTGAAAATCCAGAGAGCTCCACTCACTCCTTGAATGATCAGGCCTTAAGTAACTAAACTGGCTTCCCTGTATTTGTTCTGTCTTCTGGAAAATACACCTTTACGTAATCCTTCAGAAGGATTCATTTCTATGCACACGGCCACTGGCACAAACACACACACCAATTTTAATAAGTCTTACGCCAGCCCAGGATGGAAGTGTGTCATCGTGATACGAAACCCCAGATCACATGCCTAAAAGGGAACAGCAAAGTTTCTAGCCTATGTATAGAAGAACCCAACCCTGTGATTCAGTTAAAGAACTAGAAATTATTCATATTTGGATACGCTTGCTTAAGCGAATGGGTGCAGCACCAGAGCTCTGGCTAGAGACCACACAGAGTGGTGGGGAACAGGAGCAGATCCCAGCCCAGGTCCCCCCAGCCAATGCCACCTGCAGATCACCCCGCGACTGGAACAAGGATAGATCCCTTGGCAGGGTCAGCAATTAAATACCTACACCAGATTAAAGCCTGAACAAAAGCAAATCACACAAGTATTATTTCATGTTTTTCCTCTGTCTACACAAGAAGAGACAGGATATATCAAATATTCAAACTTTTTCTTTTTGCTCTTCTTTTGTTTCCATGTTTTTCTGCTAATTGCATACTGTCCAAGTTCTCTGGGCTCTGTTCCTTCTTTTTTGTTACAGACTGACTTCAATCAAGCCCTAGATCTAAAAGCCCCCAAACAACCAACAAAGAATGTATTTCAGTATGCTAAATTTGAGAAGTCACAATAAGGACTGTGGTATAATACTGTGATATCACTAACAAAGAACTATTACTTCATTGTGAATGAAAAGAGCATCTGGCATGGGGCAAGAAATAATTTACCAGAAACGAATCCAAGAAGTACAGCAATGAAAAATAAGAATCAAATGAGTTTATGGCTACATAATTTGTTCTCTTCCTTAAAGGCTCTTGCATTGGGAAAATATTTCTTTAAATTAAGGGAAGGAAAAATACTGCACACGTTAAATCTGTTTTTTGCCTTTGACTCAAACACTTGCCAACAGCTCTCCAACAATTGCATGATTCACTATTGAGTATTTCATCGTGAAGGAACCCTGCATTCTGTACGGTAGAGGGCTCTTTCATTCATTTTTATTTTGTATTTATGTTATCAACCAATATGTCAGGTGTTAAAGAAAACCTGATGAAAGATTCTGAAAGGAGATAGATTCCCAGTATGCTTTAAAGGAATACTGAATTGTTTTTTCATCTTGATTGTGTCTTTAACGTGTTTTTGCAGTGTTGGAGTTGCTCTATTTATTTGAAATAGTATTTTGTAAAATATTTTGTACAGTTTCTGCAACCACCATGACAGAAAGTGAATGGGTCAAAAAAGATTAAGCAAAGGCAAGATTTAGTTAGCAGCGTAACTGCACTTCTCAGTTTCATGTTTGGCATTGTTTTTTTTCGCTTAGCTTTGAGAATGGAAATCAAACACAAACCCGAAACTGGAAAAGTAAATGAATTTTAAATGATTGCTTCACAGGAAGCAAATGAGGAGTTCACAAGCTGTCAAAGTATTGCTACAATGATTTCAATGCACAGCTAGCGCATAGTCATTTAATTAATTTTACTGTATCTACTTTAACAGGAGCTTTGTCTGAGGAAGGACCACAGAATCAAAACCATGCTCTAAAAACCCCAAATTAGAAACAAGCCATTTCTTTATACATTTACTGCAGGTTCCCTTTGTACTTCTATCCTCTAGGAAGACAGTGGGTTTGTGATGACCAACGCATACCTTTGTTAATACCTCTAATACCACTGAGGATACTCTCACACTGACCACAGCAGACAATACCACCTTACCTAGTCCTGGCTGAATGCAGTACTTCTGTTTGTGCCTAGTAAATTGGAGTGATGGAGGTAGTATAGCCAGTTTGAGAGCAGGACATCCTTGGGCTGTGTGGATATACCGCCTTGTGATGAGCGCTAGCCAGGTATCCTTTCTGGCACTTACCAGATTAGCAGGAGGACTATCTGAATATCAAGGTCAGTGAAAAGTTTTCTTCTCAGATATTGCCTACACAGTCAAAAAACACGACTCCTGAGGAAATAGCAATAACATCACTGTTTACCTATGTCTGAAGTTGGCATGGAACGTGCATTGTTTTCTCATTCTTAGTCAAAAGGTATTGAAATTTACAGAGGAGTAAGATTTAAACTCATCCAACATGCTTAAGTCACAAGAAAGAGCTCAAAACCCAGTCAGCACTAAAATATAATTTGCCCACTATTACACCACCTATGGAGGCCAGGCTGGTGTAAGATGTCCTGGCTGCATTCATCCTGGGAGAAAAAAGTACCAGGGCTGCACTACAGCCTTCTGATCCAGGTCTGTGAAAACTACCTATTAAACAATCTCCAGCACATTTTGCTCCTCACTGCAGCTCCTTGGTGTGCTCAGGTAGGCAGCTGGTTCCTCCTCTTTCCTTTTCTTCATGCCCTGCTTGAAGCAAGTCATCTCTTACTCAGACAACCCAGTTCTTTCCAGGTGCCTGCTTCAACCCTTCCACCAACACCAGCCTCTGCTGCTGGAAAGGGATTCAGAAAGCTTGGCAGATCACTTCTTCCCCCAGGTCACAGATTATCTAACAAAAGTGTGTGTGAAAAACAAAACAAGAACACAAAGATTTCTCTGAATTCAGAGCTAACTAACATTTCAAACATTTGGGCTACGAAGAGGGATTTCAAAGTGCAGGACACCCTGCTTTAGTTGCAATGCCAGAGAGAAGTTTAATGTCCCTGGTTCCAGCAAGGCAGTCACTTGTGATTATCTGTACCTACACAACAGTCTGGAAAAGCACGAGCCACAGACTTAACTCTGCATGCCAATAGCTTTTGGGCTGGGAGTTTCTAGCATTTTAAAGTAGGGTGGAATGTTTTGAGGAACTTGTGTAGGAAGAAATGAAAACAGGTATCACCAGCAGGTTTCCTAGAAGTTCTGTAGAGAAATAGTGAGCAGAGGGCAGAGAAGGGGAGCCACGCTCTAGAATTCATTACAAAGATTAAGGCAGAAGGAGACATTTCATTACAACCTTTTGCATTTGAGAAGGACAGCAAGAATGTGAAGTGGCTCATTCAGCTTAATAGGATGTTCTTGGATGAAACAGAACTTACTAGGGAGATTAATTCAGCCTTATCAGACGGATCTCAGAAGTGTAAAATAACCTAATCTTAGGTGTATTCCTGTCCTTTACCTTCCTAAATAACGCAGCACTTAAAATAACAACTTTCAGGACAATCTAACCATGGTGGCAAAAAAGACACTTGAGTGCAAAAATTGGCTGCTTTTTGGATGGGCCTGCAGCTGGCAAGTCTCTTGATCAAAGTGACTGCAAATTTGCTTTAAGAAATAGCCCTGCTATTACTCTGGTACTCTATTATGCAGTCAAATTCACTAGACAGAGAATTTCAAATCATTTTGAAAATCAGGGGTCAAATTCTGGGATCCTTTGATAGAACTTACAGCACAGATTCAGCCTGAGCTCCAAATATAGTTTATTATCTTTAAAGATTGCCTCCCTGAGCAAATGGATTTTAGAGCACTGTGAAATATCAATTCTACTGAAGCAAAACTCTTTATACAAATTTCCAGAAGGGCTCCTGCAAAATTAAGGCAGAGCAAACCTAACGTGATGCAGGACACACAAGCACTGTCAGCTGGAACCGCAGCAAATATTTTATTGTGAGCTTCATGCTCAGGCGAGCAAATCCTGAATTTTGCCACTGTATGCAGGCTGAGGTTACAAGAGTTCAAAGCAACAGTTGAACAATTCTGTAATAACAGAGAAATGCTAAGAACTATCATAATTGTTTGAAAGAATGAATGCTCACCTTACCGTGTAAATCCGCTGCTTTGAAGAAAACACCTCTGTTTGGTGGCTGGCCAGGTGTCTGGGCACACCTGGAAAACATAACATTTGGGTGCTCTTGAATAACATCACATGAGCTTTGACAATGAGGAGTATTTCCTACAATGAAAAACAACAGGAAAAGAAAGGGAAAAAAAAATCAGGTAAAATAACTGGGTTGTGTTCACTACACTAAGATTTCTTAAAAGCAGATTAATACATCATTTCCTTGCAGAGTACAGTATCTGAATCCCTCCTCCAATGTCATTTGTCTGAAGCATGGTCTGGGACCTGCCAGAATTCCCTGCTCTGGGCAGCTCTGCACTTTTCCTCTGGGCTGCTAATTTCCATGTTTTTCCTGTCTGGCTGGCAGCAGGAGTTTTTCATTTGCAGCCATCTGTACCAGGGCAGAGGCTGCAGCTTCAAGCTTAATGGCTGTCTCAGATGATACCATTTTCCTTTTGTCAGTTTTAGAGATAAGGTAGCATTGAACTCACTGACAAATCTTGGCACTCGCTATACATTTGCTCCATTTGATACCTACTGTTCTTCTAAGACACTCATTTCCAAAGACATTCAGGTATCTGTCTGTAGTGTGGGTGGAATATACTTACCTTTCAAACTCTGTTTAGTTTCAAAACATCCCCTCCTTTACACTAATCAGTCACCAAAGTAAACATTTCTCTTCCACTGAGACAACTATCCTCTTGAAGGACATATCCAACTGCAAAGAACTACTCTGCAAAAATATTTTGAATGTAATCCAAAGTGACATCTAAATCAATACAGCCCCATGCTGCTGCAGGTGTCTGCTTGTGCAGCTCTCTCTGCAGGGTCAGTTATTCAAACAGGACACTGCAGTCTCACATACCAGAGATGTTGATAGCAATGCAACATTGCCAACATTACAAAGGTTGTTTTTCTTACACTTAACAACGAAATCCCCAAGCCCTCTGGGAAAACATCAGTGGTAGCTTTCTTTTCAAATCCCCAGCTTCTTGATCATTAGGAGAGGGTTGGGGGGGGAAACTTGAAAAATGCAGTATATGAAAACCTCAAGCTTCAAGGTGGGGAATAAACAGGCATAAATAAAACACACAATCACCCCTGAAACTTTAAATTGTTATTTTAGCTCAGGCCCATAGATTTTTAATAGAAAAGGGGAAGAATAATAACATTATGTCAAGAGAGACTCCACATCAAAACATAGAAGGCCTAGCAGAAAACCAAAGCTGCTGTAGGAACAAGGCTTTACCTGCAGCACCTAGACAACAACACAGCATGTTAGTGACCTGGGGCCACTAATAAATCTTACTAACCCTAAACAGCCCCACCCGGGGCCCCCACCCATGTGCCCACCCACAGGCCCAGGTGCTCGTTTTAAGCAGAGCCCTGGGATTTGAGTCCTCACCTGAGTGATCCTGGAGGAGCATGGCTCTGTTGTAGGGCAACAGATTGACTAGTGATTGCTGTGTTTTGTCTAACCTCGGCTGCCCTTGCCAGGCTGTATCGTGGCCTGGGGGTTTCATTCCTGGCTGTACTGACCTGCCTCATCTCCTCGGGGTCACTCGATGATCTGGATTTTCAGATGGTTCCAGTTGCTGTCTCCAGTTTGGGCTCTGTTGGAGGGGGCTGTGGCTGGTGGGTGCTCTCACAAGCTTAGAGATCTATTCTCTTGTAAGGAGCTGAAGACTTTTAAGGGGAAGCTTTCTTTCCTTAAAAATCAATAAGGCTTTCTGAAACTGTTTCAACAAATGTATCACATAACTTAAACTGTTTTTCAAATGTTCTGTTATGGCGCTCCACCACAGGAGCTAGTAAGACAAACTGGGGACTGGAGAACATATTGTACAGGAGAAGATAGAAGGAACGTGACTCCTGCAGTCTAACAAAACAAACTCCAGGAGAGGGTATGACTGCTGTCTATAAATACATCAGGAGAATAAACACTGGGGAAAGAAAAAATAAGTCCCCTCTTTAAGCAATGCAAAAATCTTGGCATGAGAACAAATAAGTAGAAATAGGCCTTGAAAAAAAAATTCCCTTACTTGTCCTCAGTGACGCCCAGTGGAGTCTCCCGGTCAAGGCTACAAGAAAAAAAACCTCAACTTCCCTTAAGAGGAAGCTTGCTCAGGAGATACGTCGTAGTGGCTGTGATGCAGGGGATTCGGTGGCTGGGAACCCCCCTCTAACTCCTGCACTGAGGAGAAGGGTCTGCCTTCTTCACTTCTGAGCATCTGGGGAGGAGACAGACTAACCATCTTGGTACACGCTGAAATGAATAGTGGATTTTCCCCAGACAGGAAATTTATGTTTTGCTGTTTTACAAAAAGCCCGGGTACATAGCATCTGTGGTTGGCACATACCTAAATTAGGTTACCAAACAAGGTTTTCAGAAAATGTGGCTGCAGCTCAAGCATCAAACGTAACTTATCACCAAACTTTTTCCATGCTCCTTTTTTATCAACTAAAGGTATCCAGAAGTAAGAGGAATATCTCTGAAGGATCCCTTCTTTCCCAGCAGAGGCTGGCTAAGCCTGATTTTATCAACTCACTCTCTTTTTTGAAAACAGCTGTCAAACGGACCTGTACTAACAAGTCCTTTCCCAGGGCTGGACACAGGAAAATGTTCTAGAAAACTGAAGTCCGTTAAATCCTTTGCAACGAGTCTTTATTATGATGCCTAGATACGGTACTAATTCTGAGAGAAAATACTTGCTATTTCTGGTCAACCTTTTTATTTCTAGCAAATTCAGAAATATCAACAAACACCATGAATAGTTTGGAATCATCCCAGCCTGCTTAACGGAGAGGCTGAAGGCCTCGTTCACGTGAAGGCTGAACGTCCTTCTCGGGGAAGAGGTTTGCAGGGACTAAATGAACAGTAATCCGAGATCAAGTGGCTGACCTGGATTGGAAGTTGAACTACATCTGTCCAGTGCAGGCTTCTGGGAAATGCTCTAATTAGAAAGTCTTGAAATGCAAAAAACCTCTGGTGCATCAGCGTTCCCCTACGTGTCTGTGAGCGTGGCCATGTACTGCTGCCACAAGCTGCTGCCTTGCCTATGGGCCAGGACTCCCCTGTAGCAGCCGTGCACAAAAAGAATGAAAAATGGTCCCTGCTCTGGAGAAGCCTGTGAACAAATGCAGTTTACCTCGGATCTTGTGAAACGCCAAACTTTTGTGGTTGATTTTTCCCTCCTACTGAACTCAGGTCTCAAGACGCCTTCAGAAGCAGCTGCCTTTTGTAACGGAGGAGGGAGATGGTGGCATGCGAATGGCAAAGTGCTTTTCCTGCAGGCATTTCTGCAGCCAGAACACACTTTCCCAATTCATACACCACGGCACGGCTTCTAGTAGGTGTTCATGGAGAACTGAAAACCTGCCTTTTCCTAAAACTCGATGTGCTTCTTACAAAAGGCACGATAAGGATTGTTATGGGGCATGTAAATTGTTTTGTCACTTATTTTGCCTGCTGACCATATTTATTTAATGTTGGGGAATGAATGACAAAAAAAAAAAAAGTAGTCAAAAGTGACTGTATGTGATGAAATGCTTCCTTTAATGGTATACCTTTCACTTAGTTTTAAGTAAAAGCAATTTTGAGATTATTAGGTAGATGCTATTAAAACACAGTTACAGCCAAACTTTTTTAGTGAAACTTTTTCCTTGCAGAATAAGGGAAATAATTTACCTTGTTAAAAAGAAACTTTTTTTTTTCTTCTCTGAGGGGAATGGCTCTGGAAACCAAAACAGGAGCATTTTGTTACATTTGTATGTTTTACATGAAGCAATCTTAATTAAATTTTCTGTGGCTTACTCTAAATCAGTAAACTCGTATCATTGCCTTCACCGTGTTTTGTATTCTCCATGCAGGATGTAAAGTAATCACATTTCAGTTGCAATATAATTTAGAAGGTTCTAACAAACATTTTCTTCCATCTTCTAGATTAGTATTTTAAATCAGCCTTGCACAAGGGAAGTTCAATGGATACTACAATGCACAGCCCAATGCCATGCACAGTTTAATTTGCAAACCTGGATGCAAGTGCCTACTTATCATGCACAGATGTAGTCTGGAGAGGTCAACAGGGCCAGCGAGGCACGGTCTGCTTACATAACTCAAATGAGTTTACAGCACTTGAGCATTTTTCTTTGTCATGTTTTAATCTACATGCCTCTCAGAATGGGACAACGTCATGAAAAATCAGCCCCAACAAAAGCAGCAACAGAGAGATATGGACAGGAAAAGAACAGAAAAGCTTTGGCGGTCTGAAAGGAGGCTGGAGGGTCGCCGAGCAGCTTTAGGGAGCGGTGGTCCTGGAGGGAGGAGGTCTGGGGGTTTGCTTGTTAAAGCAAGGACTTGTGACAGTGGTTTTACTAGGCGATGGAGATGCTCAAGAAGATGAGTTGGGTCAAAAAGATATTTGCAAGTAAATGAAACAGGGCGGGGTTGCAGCATCCTTTCCCAGCTGGAGCCTGAAATGAGAGCACGGCCCTCGCTGGGAGGATGAGAATACCCACGCTTGCGTGGGAGACAGCGCTGCGGTCCAGAAAAACGAGCCGTGTAGGCCGTGGGGAAGACAAAATAGGCAAGGCAGGACACATGCAGCAGAGGCAGTGCTGAAACAGCAGTATACAAACGAGACGATGCAGATGGAGATACAGACCTGATGACCCAGGAGATGAGAGAAAGGAGGATTCAATGAAGGGTTACAGCACTGTTCCAGACAGGCGAACAGGGAAATTATTTGGACTATCTATGAGAACTAGAAATAAATAAATTAACCTAATGTGAAGGCTTCTCTCACTCTGGCAGCACGAGGCTTTTGGAAAAACAAAGCCTGTGCTGGAGCATCAGAAAGAACACATTAAATGTGGGAAATACAATGGGCATTACATCAGATTCCAGATCCTGCAGATGATGAATCAGAGCAGCATGCTTTTTCTGCATCTGGCAGCCTGCTACATCCACTGTGCACTTGCCCTGAATCAGTCTTTCCAAGCTAAAGGAAGAAAATATCCCCAAATAACTTTGAGAACAAGACCCATGTGCCAGGAAAGGACAGCCATGAAGTCCTACGCTGTTTTGTGCTCAATTGCAGAACAATATAGTTGCATGAAAACATGACACAATACCACACTTGTATCCAAGTCAGTTCTAAAATGTTTCAAGTCTTCAAAATGTTAGGGAGACTCTCAGAAATCCCAAATAAAAATACAACAGCATGAAAACGCTTTCATTTTCTAAAATGAGTACAAATCGCTGTTAAGACATGTGGGAAATAAAGCAATTTTGTTTGGTCTTATATTTTTTCTTGTGCTATTTGTTATCCCAACATTTCAGCGTGGTATAATGAAATCGAAACTGTTATACAGGGTAGAGGAAGAAATTGACTCCATAGCTTCCATAATTCAAGTTAAGAGAACTGCCCAGAGGAGCGGAGAAGAACTGTGGAGAAAAAACAGAACCAAATTGGGTAAGCAATTCCACTCGCTTCAGTTTTAAAAATCTTTCTTGGCTAAAGATTTAAGTTACGAAGCACAAGTTAGAAAATTTGCATCTCTGATTTTTATCTTGATTGCTCATGGAAGGGACAGGTCAGTACAAATGGAGATGACTTCAGTATACACCTGGGCCTCAATTTAAAAGACTGTATCAGGCTTTTACAAGACAAAGTGGAGAAGTAGCTTAATTGCACCGACAACTGACCCTGCTGTTATTCTCCTAGGGCAGAGTAGGAGGAGAACCAGTTTTTGTAGAAGCTGTGAGTCATCTTTAACCAAAATCTACCCTTCCTCCATCACTGGGCTTTGGGTCACTTGGCCACAAGAGCCCATAGCAGGGTGTGCAGCCAGGACCAACGCTTGCTGTGCGTGCTGGTGCACAAACACGGCGCGCGGAGCGCTTGGCGATAAACCTGGAAGAAATCTTTGCCGGAGAAATCCCTGCTGGACCGAAAGACTTTCTGAGCATACGCTAATCCCAACTCTGGAATCAACAAAGCTGTATTTTTCCATGCGGCCATACTACAAACACTCCTTTTAGGTGCAGCGACAAAAATATGGCAATAAACCCCACCGGAATGACCAATTAGCCAAATTCCCAATGGCAGTAATTATTGCCCTTGCTCGAGCTGGCATGTGGTGCTCAGACCCGTGTACCACCGTGCCAACCCTGAGGGGACCCCGGAGCCCCGGGGAGCATTTTTTGGGTGCATTTCCTCAGGGTTTGGCCATTCACACATTTTACTAGCTGTGGGCTGAGGCGCGGCTCCGAGGGGAGCCCGCAGCGAGGAGCACTGAGGGGGCAAAGGGATGGGGGTGAGGCGCCCCCCGGCGGCGGGGCACGCGTCCCCCTGCGGCGGGAGCCCACGGGGAGCTGCGGGGTCGCCCCTCGGAGGGGCTGGGAGGGGAACCGGGCCCCGGCCCCGTCGTCCGCCGGCCCCGGGGGCTGAGGGCCGCGGGCCCCCGCCGCCAGGGGGCGCCCCCTCCGCCCCCCTCCACACCGCCTCCCTCAGCGGGGGGCGGAGCGCCGCCATGAGACGAGCGCTCGGATTGGCGGGAAGGCGCCCGGCGGAGAGGAGCGCGGATGAGAGCGGCGCTCTGATTGGTGGAGGGCATCCCGGGGGGAGTGAAGGCCCGGGTAGGGGTCTCTCCCCCCCCCGAGGATTGCCCCCCCCCTCCCCTTGCACCCCGGCCCCCTGACCTGCCTGCCTCCCGACTCTTTTCTTGACGACTTTTGCGCCCCGTCTTGGCGGGCGGCCGCGTTTCAGCCAATCAGCGCGCGGCGCCGCAGACTGTTGCCAGGCAGATTATGGTAATGAGGCCCGGGCGGCCGCCCCCCCTCCCGTTCTGCAGCTACCATTGTGAGGTGAGGACAGGTGGGGGGGTTTGGGGCCGCCGCGGGGCCGCCGCCGGCGGCCGGGACGCGCCACCCGCACGGGACCCCCTCAGGTAACGCGATGGGACGGTCCGGGAGGGAAGCGCGGCCCGGGGGCGCCGCGGGGCCACGCCGGGGGTTTTGGACTTGTTGTTTTAGTCGCACCCAAGATGGCGCCCGGAGCTGGCGGCTCCTTAGCGCTGCGGCCGGGATAAACCGTTCGCTCCCGCGAGTGGGGGGGGGGGGAGAGGGAACAGCGCGCACTCATTCCCCTCCGCCCCCCCCCGCCCCCCCGCGGGAGAGGTACGGTCCGCTCCCCCCCTCCCCGCCCCAGCCGGGATCCCCCACCCGGCCCGGCCGGAGGGAGAGGGGGCTGCCCCCACCCCTGCTCCCCCCCCTCCCCCGATGGTACGGTCCGGACCCCGGCACCTCAGTAGCGGGGGGGGCGGGGGGTGTATGCTGGAGCCATCTTGTTCCCCCCCAGCACTGTGGGCGCCTCAGCCCTCCGTGACGGCGGGCGGCTGCCCTCCCACGGCCCGTGGTTAGGCCGGCTCCCCTCCCCTCCGCAACGCAGCGCGGCCTTCGGTGGCAGCCCCCTTTCCCCCCCCCCGTGCCGCAGTGGTTGGGGCCGACCGGCCTGTTGGGCGCCCTCACAGGGGGCTGCCGGCGCCTCGCGCTTTCCCCCCGGGGGGGGAGGGGCGGACAGCGTTGCCTGCCCGTCCTGGAGAGCGGCGCCGCGTGAGGGGGGGAGCGCCTGCCCCTCCTGATTGGCCGCGTGCCTCGCGCCCCCGTTTCTCATTGGCCTAGTGGGAGGAGGGGGGCGTTGCGCCCCCTCCCCGGATTGGCTGCCCGTGGGGACGCGGAGGTTATATAAGGGGGAGACAGTGGGGGGCACCGCCAGTCAGGTCTGTGAGGGGCTCGGGGGGATGGGGGCGTGGTCGTGGTCTGGGGCTACCATGAGCTCCCCCCCCCCCCCACCTCGAGCCCTGCGGGGAGCGGGGACCCAGGGGAGGGCCCGGGGCTGTGGCGGGGCCGGGCCTGGTGCCCCTCCCGCTGCCTGAGGGGCCCGGAGCTTCGCGGGCTCGAAGTAAGGAGCGCAGCCACGCGGCTGGGTGTGGGGCTGTGAAGTCTGGCGCTGCTGTGCCAATACTGAGCTTTGTACTGGTTTTAGCCCCTGCTAAATACACCTGCGGTACAGATAAAACGTGTGGCTGTCTGATTCCTGTTTATTTCTTCGGTGCTATTGCTGTCAGGTCTGTGGTGCTGAGGTGCCACGTCCTTTCCTGTGGCACTGTGGTGTTGAAGCAGTGGCAACTTGTTAAATTTCTTGCTTGGAATGAAAAAAAAAGAGACCCTTGTCCTCTGCCTTGCAGGCCTGGCAGCCCTAAAGGGCCAGCCGGTCCCATAAAGGGTCACTTTGCCTGTACGAAACACTTCAAGTCAGGCAGAATCACCTCTTACCTCTCAGCTGCTCGTGGCAGACCCTTGAAGTGGTCTTTCCAAAGTTTAAAACCTTCTGGTTTAGGCTGCTGAGCTTCACAGCCCCCAGGGTGAAACAAGCAGTCAGTTTTTGGGATGCGCTTTCTGGTAACCGCACCAACATTTCTGGCACGTTGGGGATGTATTCGTGGTTCTTTGGAGAATGAACAAGCTCAAGGCTGGGTCTCCCTGTGAAATGCGTATTAATGTTTCTCTTTAAAAGATCCAGTCTCTCATGGAGACTGGATCAAACACTTGCTTTCACTTGCTTTTTCACTTTTCATTTCAAACACTGATTTCACAAGAGGGTTATTTGAGTCTTTGGTGGAAATAGCAATTGACAATCTCAAGCTAACACCTTCATTTTTAGTGGGGAAAAAAAGTAAGAAGGTGTGTTTCTCAGCCAGTCCTGAAATGGAGAGCTTGTCTCCTGAATTGTGATGCTTTTTGGCGCTTTGCTGCATGCGTGCTTCTCTTGTGTACCGGGTGCTTCAAGTGAAGACAGCTTTATTTCCTTGGTTATAGGAAGAAATTCAGATGTAATTGTTAATATCTGTTGGAAGAATTGACCGCTTGCTCTTTGAGAGGTGTTGGTGTGAGGAGCTTGCTCTCATCTGGCACCCTTACTGTTAACCTGCAAAGAAACTCCTTATGGTAATTTGCTCTGTTGTTAGCAGCTACTTTCAAGTGTGTTTTTTGACCACCTGCAGCTGCTGTCAGCTGTGTAAACTGAATTTTAATTGACTTGTAAGTGTAGCTAATTATGGAGGCTGTTTTAGTATTGTGAATTTTGTTTTGACTTAAACATGAGATCAGGTCTATTTGCCACTTTTATTTTCATGTTAGTAGAACAGAGAAGTAGAGGTTATATTATAGCCTTTAACTGGCTTCATGTGTTAAGTAGCCACCTGTTTTAATGCACAGATAGCCTGATTTGCCCTCTGGGGTCTCATGCACTTCAGACAAGCAGCTATTTTGGAACAGGCAAGTTTTTTGCCTTTTTTTTTAATGTTCAGAGAAGTGGTAGTTCTGTCTTTTGAGATCTTGAAGCGCAGCAGTGATTTAATGCAGAGAGGTGGGAGGGAGAAAGCAGCATGAGCAGTGTGCAGGAAGGGGAGTGAACTCCACCTTGAAGTGGAGGTAGTTTTGGGAAGGTGCCTGAGCAGGAGGAGGAATAGGAGGCAAAAGGAAGCTGGAGTGAAACTGAGCGCTGTGGGGGTGGTATGGTTTTGTTGTCTTCTCCTGAACCATGAGAGTGTCTCCTTGAAACCTGCATTTGCAGCTCCGTAGATCACATCTCGATACAGACCTGTTCTTTTCCTTTTTTTTTTTTGCTTATGTTATTCTTGAGTAGGTGTCTTCCCTGTTTTGTTCCCTTACCATATTTCTCCCTCTATCATTAGTCAGCCAAATCAATTAAGTGAATGGGGTCACTGCCTCAAGCAGCTGAAGCCTGAGAATTGTGGTGTGTGGTGGTAGCAGACAGTGATATCATAGGGACTTCAGAATACGAAACATTTGAAAGAAGGCAACGTGAAGAATGCGGGAACACATTTAGGAAGCTGAGTATGGGAGGAAGACATCGGTTATTGGAGTGGGTATCTAGTGGTGAAGCAAGTGGGAGGAGAGGTGACTACAAAGAGCATCACGTGTATCTGGATAAATCTAATGAACTTGTCTCTTGTCCTACACAGAAGGCGAAGGACAGATACAGTGAGAAACACGTGGTTATTCAAGAATTTAAATACACAGAAAGAGGGAACTGCGTCTCCAACCCTGTCCGTGGAGGCCCCCTGTAGGATGTCAATACCTCCGGGGGTTCACCTGCACTGGGTGATTATCTCCTGGGTTTTGTGGCATAAGCAGTTAGACTTTTAGCTACTTACGTGATGCACTGAGAGAACAGCATGGTTGCACCGTGCTGGCATGCTTTTGACAAGTGCCGTTGCTATTTTGGCACTCGGGCAATGTCCTTTCTGTTGCACGCCGTAGCAGAGGGCTGGCCTTGGAGATCCAAGAGGCCTCTTGCACTGTTGCTGTGATGATGGATGTGATGCAAGGATATGGGTAGATCGACTCATTATGCGCAATTTGAGTAAAGAGTGAGTTTGTGTTTGGCTGAGTTCTTCTATTTATTATATGACTAAATAAATTGAAGCCATTTTTCCTTTTGTGGCAATAAATAATCTCCGCTGCCCCAGCCTGGTGTATGATTTCCATTTCTAACTCACCAGTAAAACATAAATATTGGGCTCGTATATTACCTGATTATTAACAGTCAGCCAAAATGCACGGGGGCCAGAGTTCCTTGAAACAATATGTGCTTTTGATGAATGAGGATGCAGAGGAAGAGACAGCAGTCGTGACTCAGTAGTCAATGAGGTTAGAAACCCAGCGTGCTTCCCAGCCCTCCTGCTGCAATGAAAGCATCTTCTTGCCAAGGGATCTCAGGAAATGCACCAACTCTGCCTTCTAGGCAGGCTGGGGTAATTAACTTAAGTGTGGGATGTAGCTTTTGCAGACACATGTGATGTTCCTTTTGAGCATCATAAATCATTTTCATATTAAAAGCTGGAGGAAGACCCACGGCCATAAAACCCCTTTTGTAACAATCTTGCTGTCCTTGCATGTGGTTAACATTGAAGAAGGGTGGTCAGTGAGCTCAGTGCTTAAAGGATTAAGCTAATAGTCGCTGCTGTTATTGCTGCAGGGAACCCCAGTCTATATGCGAGCCTCTTTTACACTAGGGAGTAAATCACATTAGCTGCTTTATGCACCATTATTGTAAAGTGGATTCTCATTTGAGATACTGCAGTGGCTTTATGGCTCCCCGAGAAGGGAAGCGGACTTTTCCCCTTGCCCAGCTTTAATATTCCCCTGTTCTTGTCATCTCAGGGAAGGAACAAGAATGGATGTTTGGCAGCCACTGGCTCGGGTGCTTTCTCAGCACAGAGGTCGCTGCAGGTGAAGCCCCCGGAGCTTTTGTCTGTGTATCTTCTCGTAGAGTCCCATCGTTGAGAGAAAGCTTCCTTCCCTAACAGCAGGGATGCAAGGAAATACAGGTGCTGTTGGTGATGCCTTTCTCTGAATTTCAGAACTGAGCTTCCCTTTGAAGCGCCGTGTGCTTTCCCTGTATTCGATTTTTGTCAAAAATTCTTGCGTGCCAAGTACAAAAGACCAGTGCCTGCTGTCTTCTGAGGTCTTAAAACACCTCTCCTTCCCGTTCCCTGCCTGGTAGGGGTCCCAGAGCACCACCAAGGTGACGTGGTTGGGTGCTGGGCTGCTCTCAGGGGTTAGGAAGGGTTCTCAGCAGCACTCCCACCCTCTGGGAGGTGGCTGAGGGCGTGGGTGTCTCCTGCTGTGGACAGCGAGGCTAACAAGGACGTTGGTGTAGGATGGGGAACGAGGTTTTGCCCCTGAGCAGCAGTTTCTCATCCTCCAGAGCCGAATCCAGGGAATGGGGAGAGCTGCTGGTTGAATAACACAGCCTCAGATAAAACAAGGTGCCGCAGGAACAGGAGAGGGGTTGGAGTGTGTTGTGGCGGTCAAAAGGAGTTTTCAAGGGAGATTTCCAAAAGATGACCTGCTCAGACAACGACCCAGAGAAGTTTTGCACACATCAGGAGCTGCAGAGGGGAGGCGTCACCGTTAGTGGCGTTCGGGATTGGATGGAAAAGGCAGGAACCGAAGAGGAAGGCCAAGGCCGTAGGTCTTTGCCAGCTGCAGGTCCCCGGAGGGTATTAACAAAGGAAGGTAAATGTAAATCGCGTACAGAAGTGAACCTGTTTTGTCTTGAAGAGGCTGTGTTGGTTTACTTGTGCTCACCCGATGAGGCAGGCAGCTGGATGTTTTGGGTGCGCAGGCAGGGCAGCACTCCTCCTGCCCCGCGTGTCTGCCGGGCGCTCTGCAGCTGTGGTTGGTGCCCGGTGCCTGTGCTGGGAAGCCTGAGGGAGAAGCGGAGCTGCCTGCAAGCATCCCTTCCGACCTCTGAGCATGCTTCTGCCCCCGAAAAACGCGGGCAGCACCCCAGGGGCTCGAGGGCTGCACCCGTGGGTGCTATCTCAGATTGAGCGCCGTAATCAGAGGCCCGGCAGGCAGACAGACAGACCAACCTCTGGCTGAGCTTATCTCCCATGGGAGCAGACGCTTGGTGCCAGGGTGGGCCCCGCAACGTGGGCACGTGCGAGGTAACATCAGCGTTTGGATGTGCCTTTCTTCTGAAGGGCTGGGGGCTGTGTGGGTTATATCTTACCACGCTGACGCTGCAGCTTGTCGCTGCCCTGCCGCTCTGACACCCTAGAGAGATAAGGGCTTATATTTATACCCGCTAACATTTCAGCCTGTGTCCGGACTGGGTGAGGCATGCCTGCTATTCTGGGGAGGAAAATGCTGTCTTCACGCTCGCTGTAAGCGGTTCAGCATCCTGCGTGTTGGCATCGCTTCCTGCTCACGGGCGCGCTGCTTGTCGGGTTGCACCTACGTGTTGGGGTGGGACAGCTGCGGTCAGCGCATTGGGTGGTAGTTCTCCAAGCACGTGTGCCACGGTTATGCCCAAAGTTTCACACTTATTTTTGCTAAAAAAAACACAAACAAACAAAAACAACACAAAACAAATAAAAAAACAACTAACAAAGCTTTGAGGTAGACCCTTTGAGAGAATGTTTCCTTACACACATCTCCCAAACTGATCAGTGTAGACACCACGTAGTCTAACGTGCTCATCCTGATTCCTCTGCAGCTAATTTGGAAAAAAAAAAAAAATACCGTGGGTACATGTGCTGAGCTGGGCATCTGTTGCTTCCCTGTGCAGTGAGACATCTCTGCGGAGACAAGTCCCCAGGGAAATAATTAGTGTCTTGAGGCACTGTGGCTGTCAGTGTCACAGCTGTAATGGGTTTTGTTAGGGGGATATGGAGGAGAAAAGATCACGTGGGATTAATGAGGGAGAGTGTCCTACGTCAAAGGGCCGCAGAGCAAATGACTTGTCTGTCATCAGCGCTGGCAGACCTACTCAGGTGTTTGTTTTCTGGTAGTTTCGTTGTCTCTGACGTTGGACTGGATCGTGCTCTCCAGCTTGACCATTTCTCAATGCCCTAACCATCTCACTGACTTTGACCAGCCAAATTTCAGAGCTTGCTCCTGCCTCGTGCCCTCTCCGTTGCCTTTCCTGGGGACCTCAGTGGGAGGCTGGCCGCTCTTGCGCTGCCTTCTTACTCAGCAGATCCAGGCTTCCAGGGAAACGCGTCCTTCTGCGTGCTTTTTGCTAGCAGAAATGCTACGAATTCACAGAGATCCAGTCTCCTGTAGGAACGTGTACCAGAGGCTAGATTTTATAGTACAGGAGCTGAAGGCATCAGCAAATCCCGCAGCTGATATTGGCTGCTTGGTATTGCTACACAGGTGGCTGGGCTGAGCAGTATATATACTTTTTATTTCTGTGAAGAACAGCAATAATGTAACAGGACCATTTATAGAAACTACAGCACTAAGCCACTGAATTGCCTCAACCTTGCCTTTTTTTTTCCCCTGAGACTGAGATTTTGCTTGAGATGTTAACCCTTAGAACCATTGCAAAACCTGAAAATACCATCGTCTTCTTTCCTTTCTGACTTTTTAGTACTGTTTTTGTAAATATGAATCTTCGTGTCCAATGTTGTCTGTGAAAGACCTCTCTGAAACCTTGAGTCTCCTTTCTGCTCAAGTTGTAAGTTATTTGTGCCTAAAGGAGTCTGCAGGAGTGAGTCAGCAGCTTCTTACAGACCTCCAGTGTCTGCTTGTGGGGACGTCAGCCAAAAATCCTGCTACTTGTTGCACCATATGGGATTAGCCATAGCCATACCTTTCTCTTAATCACTGCTTAATTTAATTGCATTCTTGCTAATAAGATAATTATATATTAAAAACAAAACAACAGCAAAACCTTGAAGCCTAGTGTTCTTTAATTGTTCTGAGCAATTAGGTATTGCTTAATTGATTAAACTACTGGATAGTGCTAGTGCAATTACCTGAATTGGCTCGTGGCATCTCATGACGGACAAGAAAAAAAAGAGCTATTTGGGATGAACAAAGCCAAACAAAATTGACAGGACAGGCATTTAATTTTATGCAAAATGGTTGTTAGATTGTGTCACTGCCATAAACGCGGTCACTTTTCTTCCAGCAGTTGTGTGATCACCTACACCCGGTGGAGTGAGTGATGGAGTTGGGTGAAAGTGATAGGATTAGATAGGAGGAAATCCCTGAATTAATCCTCAACAACACAGCTTTGAGATCGCTGGATGAAAGGTACTGTGGAGGGATGGATAATGCTTCTTAATACAGCAGAGCTTGTGGGCTGGAATATATAAATAATATTTGTAAATGACCCAATTCAGTACTCAGAGAGCAAGGCTGGGTGTTTGTCCCAATCATTGTTTGTTCCAGTTCACTTCTCATGCTAATGGGATCCCCTTGCTAAAGTGTAGTCAGCAGGTACATGTGTTTTCTTTCTTTTCAGTGCTTTTCTGGATGCCTTGTGTTGAGAAATAGGGAGCCTAGTAAGAAGTTGATCAGCCTGCAGTGTGTTGGGTGCTGCTCAGCATGAGACAGCACGTTAGGCTCTAGCAATGCCCAGAAATATCTTAGAAATACCTTTCCCAAAGTTTCCCTTTGTATATGTGGAAGTAATGTGATTTTTGTGATCCCCTCCCTCCTCTTTCTGTTCAGTGATGTTAGCCTGAGACATTTCTGTACCGTTAATTTATGGGTTCTGGCCGAGGCCCGTGGTGTGGTGCAGCCCGTGCTCGGGTCCACAAAGCCCACTCATTGCTGGTGAAATCAGCAGAAGGCAGAAAGTGCCTGCTGCTTTTCTCCTTATCTTTTTTTAGCTTGTCAATGACAAGCCAACTGCTAGCATTTATGGGAATAAATTATGACTAAAATAATTTGCATTTAAAATGCAAATGAATGAAAGCGTCAGTAAGGAGCCTTCTGCTTTCTTCGTGGCGCACAGACAGGGTACTGGCACGGGATCAGCCCAGTGAGGCACTGAGTATAAAATAAAGTTAATTGGACTAGCTGAAAAATGGAATGGGCTCAGCTTCATGCTAATTCCTGGGCCTGTGATTTAATATGACATTAGAGAGGAAGAGCTGGGAAGGTGCTGAACCACCGACTAAACGAACCACCAGAGCTGTAAATTACCCTTCCGAGATTCCCAATGGCAGATTGAGAGGCCCCAATAAAATTGCAAGAGGTGAATAAAACCTAGCTTGGAAGTGATTTGTCAGGATCTTCAGGCTTACATCACTTAAAGTTTCATTGTTCTTTTTCTGGAAGTTGTCTGTTGTAACACTGCCTGAATACCAACGGGCACTGCACTTCCGTGCAAGGTGAAAGCTATCTGTAAGTGTGAAGCCGCTTGGTTCTTGATCAAAGCCTCTTTCAGATGAACTGGGAAACCAGCACTGTGTTTCTGAATGTATTGGTTTCTTGTTAGGAGCTTAAGGTCACTGCTCTGCACCATGTATTGATTTCTGGGCCTGCGTGTGCCAGACGGGCCGTGTGCCTGTGGACTGCTGGTGGCTGAGGAAGGAAGTGCAGAGGGGATTCAGGAGGTATCTTTCAGTGCAACTTCAGCAATGGTTGACTTGCTTCCTCCTTAATAGGATGTGGAAAATAGTATATGGCATATCAAGAATGGAAAATGTGAATCCACGTGCTCGTAAAGCTGACCCCGCTCTACTCTGGCAGTATGATCCTGTAGTGCAGGAGCTGATGATAACCTCATAGCCCCCTTCCATTGCAATGAGAACTGACTGTTACACTCTTGTTTTGATGTCTCCATCTCCTTTCTTTATAGCCATGTTACTGAAGATCCCCTTGTCTTCTGGAAGGAGAAACACGGAGAAGAGATGAATCTACTCAGCCAGACATTCCTCCAGTAGATACTTCTCACCATGGAGCACCACAGCAGGGAGGAGATGGACTCAAAAGAGGAAAGTCCTCAGGTGTGGCCTGACTCTGCTGAGCAGGAGCAGAATACTGCTCAGGTGACTAGTGCCTTCCAGAGCTCCTGGTTTCTGCTTACGCTGAATTAGGCTTGGCGTGGTGGCTTAGCAAGCAGGCGTTCCAATTCGGCTGTTTTTTATGGTCTGGAAACTCAGTCTGTGTTTGAGAAGAAATACAAACACGTCTGTGATGATTCCAGATTAAAGCTTCAGAAAGTGAGCTGCGCAAGCTGCAGGAGTGAACACACAGACATCTGAAACAAGCTGAATGAAACCAGCTAGTAGCTATACAAGGTTCAATGTCCAAAAATAAATATACATGTATACGTATATATAGCCACATGGGAAAGTGAAAGGGTATTCAGATTAATGAATATTAACAAAATCTGTGGTCTGCGACAGCCCGTTTTGTTGGCATCAGTCGAATCAGTTGGAACTGTGGGTGGACCTTCAGGAAAGTAACATGAGTAATTTTTTCCAGTCAGACATCTGGGTAGTGGGGAAGGGAGAAATGTTAATTTTCACTGACTAATGCAGTCAGATTATGATGTATGCAGCTAGTCCCTCTGTCTCTGAGACAATGCAGCTGAGAATTTCTAGAAGACTGTAATTTGATTTATTCTTCTGAATATGTTATGAAGAGGGTGCTGCATGTCAGCTGAGCCACAAGCCAAGACATCCTGTCTTTCCTGGTAATTTCCACCTTTGAAATTTGCAAAGAAAAACAGCTTTTAGTAACCTGTGTTCCATTATCTATAAGGTGGGGATAACCATGCTGTTGTTTGCACATGGCAGCTAAAAGGTTTGATTAGTATTTGCAGAGTGCTCTCCAAATGTGAAATGCTGTGTGCATCCTTACTGTAGTGTTTGCATAAGGATTTATTGTATGAAATCAGTGCTTAGCATCCCCTGGGAAGTACCAGCTGTCTTCTGAAAGGTAAGCTAAAAGGTGAAACAAAGTAAATAAAATATGTAAATGTGGCCTCTTTTTATGTGGAAACATACAGTTGTGGATGTGGATACTAAAGCTAGGTTTCCTGATAACTGCTACTTTTTCACATGCACTAGAACTGGTTTTTTAGTGTATAAAAGGTGTCAAAAGATGAGTATTCCTATTACCACTGGAATTAGGTATTCTACCTTGTTTAAGGTAGGCCACTGATCATCATTTATGATCATAATGTTCTATCAAAATCAATTTATTTGGATTTGAACAACTGCCCTGGAGGTAACTTGTTCTCAAAGCCTTCGGAATCACTGCTTAATGCTTTCAGTTATATGTTTCTCTGTTTATACAGTTGAATTTTCTACTGATACTGCATGTACATGCTACAAAGAAGCCATCAAACACATACTATTGCTGCCTCTTGATAGGTGCAATCGTATTACTTGAAGCAGCAATCAAAGTTAATAGATACTGCTAGCCATTTGTCAAACAGAAAAAATTCTTCCAACTACAGAGCTAGCTGAATGAAGTAATTATCATAAATCTAGAAAGCAAACTGAAAATAAACGGAAACAATGTACCAATGAATCTTACACATAACACCAGTTCAAATCTGAACTTTTACGAACTTACAAAGGATGATTCAAGAACTAAGTATTAGAAGGCATCCTTTATACCTGTTGGGTCTTGAGTTAAAATGCAGAGTAGAAACAGAAACCAATGGTAGTTTTTATGTCCAGATTTCTATTTCGCTAGCATCTTTTAGATGAGATTTTCAGTTTGTATTATATAGTGAGATTTTTATTGTTTGCAAAACAATTGGTTAGGTGTTTGGGGCAGATGGTTCTCTACACTTTCCAAGGTGCTGCTGTCGCTGATGTGTTTTGTATTGTTTCCATAGGTGTATCTCTGCAGAAGTTTCAGTACAGGATCTGTTTTTCTTTCAGGTGCACTTTGTCCCTGAAGGAGGGGCAGTGGCACAGATTGTGTACAGCGATGAGCAGGACCGTCCCTCGCAGCAGGTGGTCTACACGGCGGATGGCACCTCCTACACCTCCGTGGACACCTCGGAGCACACGCTAGTTTACATCCATCCTGTGGAAGCTACGCAGGCATGTGTGGTTCTGAGCCCACCCCGTTTTGGCACCTAGAAAATGAAGCAATCTTGAGATTAAAGCCAATTCCCAGCCAAGTGATACGACTGGAAAATAGCAGGCAGTTATTCTTAATGCTTTTATCTGCCTGTTGCTGAACAGGGACTTCATGCTGTTCGCTTCAGTCTGATGTGCAAATGTGGTAATCAAAGGATGTTGGGGCTATGAATTGTGAAATGCTTGTTATTTCACTAAAGATGGACGAGATGGTAATTAAATCAAAGGTGTTTTCCAAAACACTGATAATCTCTTCAGAAATTCTGCCTCTTCAGTGCTCAGTAAAAAGCTGAGAGATCTGTGTGTCTTCTGGAAGAAGAGTCCTTGTTTTGCATAGTGCAGCTTTAATAATTGATTGCAACATTAACAGCCTTGCCTTTTTGCAGAGGATCTCAGTGTATTCAATCTAATTTTGTAGTTTCTCTTCAGAGAAGTTGTTGATTGCATAGGCCTAGGTTTTTTCTTCGTAATTAGTTTAAATACTAAAGAGCTTTTTTCCCCTCTGACAGCATGCATTTATATGGAGTTAATATAGTGTGCATCTGTACCTCTGTGTGGACAGATTAAAGCAAAACAAAACAAAAACACAAATAGACATGCTTCATCACGAATGTTTTATGTTCTTTGACAGAATAGACTAGTAGTGCTACGAAGTGCATGTACTTGACACCAGCAGCGCTGGCATAGCCTCGTGTGGCGTGGTCTTTCTCTTGTGCAGTCCTTAGCTATTACATAAAAAACAATTCTTACATGGTGGGATGTTTTGAGAGGATGAGGTATTGTGAGAGGATGTCTCCCAGTAAGTTACTGACCAGGTGACTCCAGAACTCTTTGAATATTATCACTTTGTCTAAATTAAAAATGGACTGTAGTAATAAGACGCTGCCATGCAATTGGGATGAAATCATCAAAAAGCAACAAGGGAATTCTTCTTATACCTTCTTATATCATATATATTCTTTATTTTATTCGTGCCAGATTGCTTCAAGCTCTGGTATTTTGAATGTTGGCAAAACAAGCAAGGCTGACCACTGTCAGTGCATAGTTTTCCTCTAAGTTTTGCTCTTCCTAGATGGAAGCTCTCCCACCAGGGCTGTTCTTGCAGACTACCATAGGAATATTGGTGTTGCCATGTCTTTTATGAAATAAAACCCAACACCCTAGCCATAGCAAATTCACATGGAGGATGTGCCTGATATCTGCGTGCTCTGTTTTGAAGAGCTCTGTTGTGATTGCGGAAAGATAAAGTTAAGAGTTATCTTCTGTCCTGCCCTCAGTATTATTTAGCTTTCACACAGCATTTCATCCTGTAGAATTTATCAAATCATCAATTCACAAAGTGATTTCTGTGTTTTAAAATAAATCACATGAAGCATTTTGAATATATAGATGAGAAGTGCAATGTAAATGTGATACTGTTTTTCAGGAGCAGTACCCAATTTCAGTTTAACTTCTGTGCATGTAGATTCACATGGTTAAGATTAATTCATCTGCTGTGTTAAAACCTAGCAAAGGAGTTATTCTTACATGGATCATTTCTTGGTGTCAGGGTGATATTTGTGTGAGGTGGGAGTAAACAACCCCGAGGCCAATTTGATAAGCCTTTTTCACTTTGTCTAGACTCTGTTTACAGATCCCTCCCAAGTGGCTTACGTCCAACAGGATGCCACTACACAGCAGGTAAGAAAGACATCATTTTCTTTGGCCCTGGAACTGTAAGGAAACTGGTACAGAAGGTACAGGGACATTGTTGTGGTGATAGAGCATAATGAGCTCTCTCTCTGGATTTGTCAAATGGCAGTCTTCAGTCGTTGACAGTCGTCTGAGTGATCATGAGCAAGAAGTGCATGTTAACAAGCTGCTATTATCTTGACTTCTTTGTGCATGAATGTCAATGAAAAGATAAGAGAATTTGAATTTAATTTTTAATTCTTGTTCAGCAAAAATACAAATTTACTGCCCCTGATCTCATGAAAAATCTTTCAACAGTGTTGCTTTAAATGAGTCAACAGACTGATGCAGCTGACTTTATTTTAATGTCATTCTGGAAAGACTGTGTTTGTGGTTGTCCTCATGCAGATTCTGATCCAAAAGCCTAAATGTTCATAAAAGGCTTTCAAGGGATAGAAGTTGGTCTTGATCCAAGTTGCAGATCTACCAGAAACTTCACAGGAAAATAACCATGAAACCTGAAGAAATTCAATTACTGGTTCCCTTATCTTACCAGGGCATCCCAGGTGTTGTCTGATGTGTATGCCAGTATGAAGTGGACTGGGAGCAGAACAAAACTGGAGGCTTTGCTTATAAAGTTTTGATGATACAAAGGTTTTGATGACTTTTCTTTTTTCATTCAGTATGGGTATGAGAGTTTTGTTGTTATTTTTTACTATAATCTTTGGAGACTGCATTGTGGTAGTCAGGTGTAGGTATTTGCAGTTCTAGATTTCGAGTTCAAATTCTACTCTTTTCATAGAGACTTAAAATCATTACTGCTTGTTGACTTTTTAATGACATGTGTGAATCAAAGTGTTAGGTCTGAATCATTACCATATTACTAATGCTATCATTAAAATGTGTACTCATTGGCAGTCTTGGGGCAGAGTAAAGGGTTGAATGTGCATTGAAAATCAAGTTTCTTCTTGCGAAAAGGAGGCCTCCTAAACTGAGGCACAAGCAGGAAGCTGAATGACTCAATAAAGGTGTTAGCTGTTTTCTTCCTGTTCTCTCAACATATTTGAAGGTGTTGTTTTGGATTTTTTTACCACATCATTCTCCTCTTATAAGGAAGCCAAAAAATGCTATCTGATTGTCTCAAAGCTTATTCAACAAGCTTTATCAGTAAATATATGATCAAATTGGAAGGACAGAATACTTATGTGCAGTGTAAATGGCATTCTGACAGCAGAGGATGTGAGCTGTTGCTATAATGCGTTGAGTATCAAGGGCGTAAATACTTGTCCGTGTGTCCTCAGCCTGTCCTCCCTTCCAACCCCATGACAGCAGCCTCAGCAGAGTGGTCTCGTGGCAGTTACTGCCTTTGCAGGTGTTTTTACATCAGCATTTCATGCAGGACATCCCTGAACTAATGACAAAGCTTAAAATAATAATTAAAGCCCCTCTTGTCTCTGAAAAATTTTACTTCAAAAAGAAAGGGAAATGTGGTGGGTTTTTTTGGTGCTTTTTTACATGCTTATATTGCTTGCAGTGTCTGGAAGTGACATGGAAATGAAAGTAGAGATGTTTGAAGGGTGATTAGTAGAAAGAAATGCTAATATGTGGTACAAATAGACATAAGCTTGTATGAACTTCTCATTGCTGGCAGACCTGGAGGTGTGCTATTGAGTAATGATGACTTTTCTATTGCTACTTGGCATCAAAAATGTCAATAGCAGACAGTCAGGGTCAGCCGTTGTCCTGGAGGTTTCCTGTTCACTTTCACACGCTTCCCTGAAGTCTTTTTTTTTTTCTGTAGATTTTTGAGCAGTTTCATAAATTACTTTTAATATATCTTTAGCAACTAGATTTGAAGTTTTAAAACTGTCTGCTTATGTTATGGATTTTCTTGTCTGTTCTCTTACTGTTGGCATACTTCACTGTTCTCAGTTATCGATATTTATTAAACACTCTGTAGAGGGACAGGACGTTTAATTTTCGTGTAAAAGCTGTTTAAAAGTCAGAGACACAAACTAGTAGCCACGTAATGTCAGCCGTAGAGAAGGATGAAAAATCATGCAGGATAAGCGTGCAAGTGGCTGTTATAGATAAGCAAGACACAAAAGACAGGAGAGGTGATTCTTAGGATCTTAATTCTGATTTGTTTTTTATCACTGGGTGGGAGCAGTATGTGAGTATGTGAGCAGTATGCAAGAATTTCTTACTACATATATAAATGAGTTCAAAAACAACCAAATAAGTATGGTGTGACTGAATATTGAAATAAATAATTGTTGGAATCCTCTCACTTTGGAGTGCTTGAACTTCCAACAAGGTCTATGCACCATTTTGTTTTATAATGGGTCTTGGTTTGCTTGAGAAGAAGAAATACAGGCAAAATCAGGAGAAAATGCTTCTTCAAATTTACTTTCTTCCTTTTTCCTTTTCTCTGGAAAAATAAGATGGAGATGGAAAACAAAGACTTCACTCAGTGGTTTTACCGAGAGCCAAAGAGCTCATCACATTTGGTTTTAGTCAGTTTGAATTCCAGGCTGGATGGCACCTTAATTTAAAGCCAGGAGTAGGACATAAGAAACCCAAAAGCTGCAAAGCCTAGATGGAGTTTTGACGCTTTTCTCTTTGTCCCTGGCTTTTCAGGCTTTGTGCAAATCCATCATCCCTGCTACAAACATCATTAAAATGCTGCAGTTTTTGACCTAGCGTAGGACTTCAGGGAGCTTTGCATGCAGGGCACTGCCCATATATAAGTGACTGATGGAAATGATGCAGTGCTAAAATGAGTGCCTATAATTTTAGGTAACTGTGCTCTTGCCTGCTGCTGCTCAGAGCATGAATCCCACCAACCTGTCTGTGCTTGGCAGCGTTGCTGAATCCCCCCAGCAAATGGCTCTGGAGCAGGGTCAACAAGCAGATAGAGTAAGTTGCCAGGCACCCTTTTCTTTTCAATGTGAAAGTACACTGATTTCGTTGCTCCATTGTCTCAGGTGGTGAACCGTGTCTGAGCGATATGGGAGGAGATACAAAAAAAGCTGTAGCACAGATTTGGGCTGTCTTCCATCATCTCACCGTGGAATGTGTGGGGATTTTTAGGAGAGATCATGTACCTAATGTACAGAGAAACCTGTTCTACAGATTGTTCTGTCTTGAGCAACCTCCTTAAAATACTCTTCTCAGCTTTGAAAAACACAGTTAACAGCAGGTGTAACTCTGGCTGTCACATGGGACCGGCATCCACTGGGTCTTTTTGCCAGTCTCTTAAGACAGCTTTACTGTGTGTGGTGTTTCTTGTTCTACACCTGAGAAACCTCTGTGGGTGATGGATATTCTGTGCAACGCACACCAGTTGTTTTTAACTTTTTTTGTAGGGAAAGCAAAGGAAAATCTTCATTACAAATAGTGAGAGAATACAATGCCCTTAAACGTCTTCCATGTCTCACAGTTTATATCTAGTCCTGGTGTTATCTCCTCCCTTATTGATCTTTACATGTGTGCTCTGGGGATTGTTTTCATTTGATTGTACGATAGGAGAGAAAAGATCATATGCCAAAGTACAGGACTCTCCAACTCGTACAAAAGAAGCTAAAACACAGCTTTAGGCGCTGGATAATTTCCACAGAGCCTGGACTTCGTTTAATTGCTGGAAACCTTCCATGAACTGTCCAGAAACTTCTCGCTTTGGTTTCTTCTCCCTTGAAGTCAGCCTTTGTGCCAGGGTTGAATTAGGCAGTGACACAGCTGTCCTGGGTGAGAGTGTCAGCAGCAGGGATGTGAAACATCCCTCGGCAGTCATTTGTTAGGTAGCTTCACTTTCCTTCCTCCTCCCATTACCAAAGGAAGCAGAAAGGGTAGACTAGCAAGAGCCTTCATTGCTTGTCCTTGTGAGAGTGTTTTTCCTTGTGAACCAGTTTTGACTTCTTGTTGTGACTTCTGTCCTCAGGCATCGTTACCGGTGCATAACCAGGTGTTACCTCCTATGGAGGCGGTGGATGGTTCTGACCCTTTAGCACCTCTGCAGAATCAGATGGGAAGGATGGAAACAAAAGAGGAAGATGACGAGGATGAAGATGAGGATGAAGATGGGGAAGACACTGACATGGATGAATGGGACCCAGATCCACCTCGACCCTTTGATCCCAATGATCTGTGTAAGCATGTGAAGCAGTGTGTAGTGTATCAGCCGCCCTTCCCCTTTCTGTTTTCTGCTTTCACCAGCCCTCTAATAAATGGAGTCAAAGACCATTCAGACTTTTGCAATAATAACTAATGTCCTTTATATCCAAAAATGTATGTTCATATTCAGTTGTCACACTTAAAAGACAAGATTTTTGTCTTAGGTGGAAACTGTGAACCGCTTTGTTCTTTATTTTGTGGGAGGCTGGCCTACGTGTTTTAAAATGTAGACAAACTGTTGGAATAAACATTCCCACAGCTGAGCCAAAGATGCTCAGAGAGATAAGACCGTCTCTTCTGAGCTGGTGCGTGAGTGTCCACCTGACAGTCGTGTCCTCTCTGGGTTACAGGGTGTGAAGAGTGTAATAACGCACATCCCTCGGTGTGTCCGAAACATGGACCTCTGCATCCAATCCCAAACCGGCCTGTGCTGACTAGGGCAAGAGCCAGTCTCCCCTTGGTGCTCTATATAGACAGGTTTTTGGGAGGCGTGTTCTCCAAAAGGCGTATCCCCAAACGCACACAGTTTGGACCTGTGGAAGGACCTCTGGTTAGACAAACTGAACTCAAAGACTGCTATATCCATCTGAAGGTAAGGGGGTGTGTGAGGAGGAGGGAGGAATTTGTGTTCAAACTTCGATTTCCATGGATTTGAACCTGTGGCTCTGATGTGCTCAGTTAGTTCACCAGAGATGTTCTGTTACTTCATCTCTGAATGTAATTCAGAAGTATCCAGCTTGCTTTGCTCCAAGTCTGCTCTGCTGTCCAGGGAGAGACAATAACCGTGGTGAATATTCCGGCATTATGGTGTTGTGATGTACGGTACTCATAATATGAAATATGAAATGCTGTGAATCACTCTCACATAGGCTGAAGCAGCATCTGGAAATAAAAATAGCAGTAGACAAAAATAGTCTTGAGGATGTTTTGCAGCCATTTTGCATCATGCCGTAACTTAAGTTAAAAATATTTTTTTCTTCCCTTTTCCCTCCTTCCTCCCACAGGATGTGGGGGAGAAGAGATTTTCTCTCTCCTACTCCCCTTGCCAAGTCTATTGGCATGAGGTAAATGGATTTAACTAACTTCTAGCCATGTATTTACTGGCTTGATTATAGGAGGTAGTCCATTGCTTGCAGGAGATAAGGTCCACAGTCTTAGGAGCACTACTCTCCGTGGTGGTCAGTGTCCAACAAGGACCACAGGCAGATTCGGTAACCAAACAAAAGTTCTTCTAAAGAAGTGCTTCTTCCAGCTTGAGGCATTGTGAGTCAGGGAATAAAGGGAGAAGTGGGTGAGTCAGATAGAAACATCTGACAGCAGACGCCTTATAGCCTACTGAAGCTTCAGCTTCTTGTGCCTCAGTTATAGTCATACATCAAGTACTGTGCATGACCCTTTTAATGATGCTTCTTGCTCATGAAAGCCATGGAAGGGTACGCTGTGCCCCTCTAGTTAAATCATTATCTGTTTTAAAGTATTTTCCTGTGTGCTGCCTGTTTCTGGATCCCCATTAGTAAAGAGAAAATCTATGCCTTCATTGCTTTCCTAATGTAAAAGTTGTGTAGTCGTAGTAGGGTTTTTTTGAAACTCAAAATCTTTTGAACCTGCTGCCAGAAAGTTAGTCATATGTAATGGGATTTTATTACAGGTGTCTCTTGATAAGGGTGACAGAAAAGACAGAGATTTGCAAGAGGACCTGTGGTTTGAACTTTCTAGTGAGGCTCTTTGTAACTGGATGATGTTTGTGCGTCCAGCTCAAAACCATTTGGAGCAGAACCTGGTTGCGTATCAGTACGGCCACCATATTTATTACACAACCATTAAAAATGTGGAGCCCAAACAGGAACTCAAGGTATGGCATTGCTCATGTTTTGAGACTTATTTTTCTACTGATGTAGCAACTCTGAGATTGATTCCCTAATAAGTGTACTTCCAAGTGTCAGAAATGATTGCTGTTAATAGCTGGAGCAATTTTTTAGGTCTTTTTCCTCTGATAAAGCACATGGTGGCCTGAATCAAATGCCACTGAAGTCAGTAGTCAGCCACTTATGGATTTTAAATGAGCTTTGGCTCAGTTATAAAATGAGGAAGCTTAAAATAAGAATATGTAAATGATTTGCTTGTCACTGTCATGCTTTACACTGCATATATTTTGCTGATGCAATCTAATTTTTATTACAGTAGTCTTATTCTTTTTAGTTCTGGATGCCCTTTCCAGTTAGTCCTATGTGCCCTTGACATGTTTTCTGGTGCCTTAAGTGAATGTGGTCTTTCACTTTACCTGGCTTTCCTGGAACTTTTGAAACTTTGCATGTGGAAAATGATAATGGATGTTGTGACTTTCCTGTGAGTTACTTTTTGTTCCCTCTAAAATGTATTGATTACTTTCAGCTCAAAGCAGCATGGCTGGTTTAGATGGCCTTCGTTTTTAACATCCAGGGAACTGGAGCAGGGGGGTGGGAGGGGAGGAACAGAATTAAAAAAAAAAAAAAAAAAAAAAGTAGCAGAAAATTATTGAAATTTACATGCAAGAAAAAAACATTTGAAGAACAACAATTTAACAAAAAAAAAGTTTTGAACAGACGTAGCTATACCACAAGCCTGGTTACACACTTGTTGCTGATTTTTTTTTTTTTAAGAGTAGGATCTGTTTTCCTCCCCTGAAATCAGTCTTCAATTTGTTTAAACTGAATCACTAGGAACCTTGTTTATCCATTTTAAGCATCATTTTTCAACTGTTCTTTAATCAATTTGAAATCAGACCTTAATTAAATCTGTACAGACCTGTCTGTAGAAGCACCATTTTTCTTGCTCCATGTGCTAGTAATGTCTTTTGGGGTAAAATCAGTTTGATAATTGGCAGCAAATTACCCAAGCTCTACAGTGTGTTTTCCTCGCTAAGTGGATATAAGGCATTGATACAAATTCAGTCCAAAGATTGAACTAGGAGGATCAGGCAGTTAAAGTTGTGGAAACTTGTGCATTGCACGTCAGGTGAGTAGTTTAGGAGCTCCAGGCTTCCACCTTTGTCCGGTTAGTGAGGTGGCTGCAAAGTAACACATACCTGCTGAGTGAGTCTTCGAAGGGGTTAGAAGTGTTGTTCTCACCACTGCTGTGAAAACACCTGTGGCCCACTCCACGCTTAAACTTGCCCAGGTTTCTCATGCTGAAAACCTGTTAATGCCTTCTTGAAGAAATCTCTTTCAAAATTGAGTCTTTGTAATAAAACAGTAAGATAAGACGAGAAATGATGCAAAAATTCTTAGTTAAATGTAACTATCTGATTTTAGGCTCCAGTAACCTTTGTCTTTCTCCCTTGTGTTGGTCTCTGCTAAAGGTGTTCCCCAAATTGCTCTTAAAAAGAAAGTGGGTCCAGCATGCTGCAGTTTGGCAGCCAGTCCTCTGTTCCGGGAAGCAGGACCGTATTGCTCCAGTCTTTTGGAAGTGGAGGAACACTTTACATGAGTCTCTGCAGACCATGCTGCCTGTTGTCTGTGTGTAAAGAGAGCAGAAAAGAAATGGGACATCCCCTCAATTTAGAACTGCTCCATTCCTCGTGGTAGAACTGCCCTCTCAAGTTATAGTGCCTTGCTGGCATCCGTGCTTTACAGTCATACAGTCAGATCCAAAGAGATTAATCTCATTTCCTTTAGAACTACTGGTACCATGTGTGAGATTAACATTCATATTAGGAGGCTATACCTTAAAATTAAATGGATGTGCTTTCTAAGCAAAGCTCTTCTATTCATCAGCAGGGGTATATTGATCTCAACAGGCTTTATTATCGAGAATGAAAGGAGCAATAAGAATAAGAGTTGAGGTGAATAAAGTAAATGTGTTGCCTAAAAAATGTTGACGAACACATTCCTCTTAGTTCTTGTTCCATCTAAGAAAGTGTTACGTTACCTTGTATTTCCTGCTGCAGGTGTGGTACGCTGCCTCGTACGCAGAATTTGTGAACCAGAAGATCCATGACATATCTGAGGAGGAAAGGAAGGGTAATAGGCTTTTCTGCTTTCTGTGTTTCTGGCGTGATGGTGCTTGGGTGTTGGATTTCTCGGTTTCAAGTACAGGGCCTATATGCTGCTGGAAAGAAGTGTGTTTCTGTGCTACTGCTTTAGATTGAGAAATTTCTGTTGACCTCACATAGCTTATACCAGAGCCACACAGTTCTGTAGGTGCTCTTCCACGCAAGGGTTTACTTCAAAATCTTCTTGAATTTCAAGCAGTGTATGGAGTCCATGTGAATTTTCCCCACTGACCTTTTTGTATTTCTACAATGAGCTGCAGTCATGTCACAGTGCATGGGGGATAAAAGCAAAGCTAAATGGAGTTGTGCTGGGTATTCTGCAGTCTGTCTTACCTTCAGGGGAGAAATATGGCCCACAGAGGATAGAAATGCTTGGGAAAAAAAATGAAGCATTTAATTGGTGGTGACTGAAATGCTGTTATTGACATTTCCGATGGAATATAGTTCTCAGAGAGCAAGAGAAGAACTGGCCGTGTTATGAGTGCAACCGTCGCTTCATGAGCTCAGAGCAACTCCAGCAGCACCTTAACTCCCATGATGAGAAGCTGGACTTCTTCAGCAGGTACTGAAAGCTTTAGCTTTGTCTTTATATCACTGTGGTGCTTCCCAAAATTTGCAGAAGGAAGGGGTTTTGCCCTACAGATCTTACTAACCAACTTGGGGACACATGAGAGAATGGCTCAGCACTGGAAGGTGAGAATATGGCACCAGGAAGCTGACTGGTGTAAGGGGCTTCACAAAAGAAATAGTTAGAAGAAAATAAATACCCCCATTGAAATTGGTGAGTTTTCTGTTTTTTTTTTTTTTTTTTTTTTTCCCCAGACTTAAACTGCAGTATTTCATTCTAACTAGTGAAATACTGATGCTTCTCCGATGTACCCAGATGCAGAGCTCAGAGAGTGAGACATCTAGTGCTTTGGCTCCCCAGTGAGCTGAGAAGATAGTTACCCCAACCTATTAAAAGCTGAATCTAGAAACATCTTTCAGGGAGAAAGAGACATTGGTTCCTTCTTTTTCCTGAAACTTAGCAAGTGGCTGCTTTTTTTGTTGTTGCTTTTGTTTTCCTTTACACAACGTTGTTCCCTTCAGCTTACTGCCTGACATCAGTGGCTAAGTGCCTTTTTGGGGAGGGATGTTATGGCTTCAGGTTTTAAATTGGTTTCTTTGTGCACTTGTTCCATCTACCTGAAAGTGCTTTTCAGCACACTGTACACTGGGGTGTTGAAGTCGGAGAGTTGCCATGACTGAGGACTTGCTAGAAGGCAGTAGTCCTTTCGGTCCCACAATTTTAATGTGTTCTGGGCTTTGATTTCTCAGAGTGCAACATAAATAAGTACTAACCAATGCACTTTTTTTGCCAGAATTTCTTCAAGTTTTGTTATTTACTGCAGGCCATTGTTACTGAGTTGAATAGGTGAATAACAGTTGCTGAGAAAGAATGAGTAAAATGAGTGGGGATTCCAAATTCATCTCTTTTTGTCTCTAACCTGGAGCACAATGTGTTCTGCAGAGCCAGAGGCAGAGGTCGTGGGCGAGGAAAGAGGAGGTTTGGACCAGGCAGACGCCCAGGGCGCCCTCCCAAATTCATGCGTATGGAAGTAACCAGTGAAAATGGAGAAAAGTGTGAAGAAGGAACACAGGTATACTTGGGGGATGGAGAAGAGGAGAAAAAAAAGATATTGCGGGTTATAAACTTCCAACGAGAAAAAATAGGGGCATCGTTGAGGGTGCACTGCTTTATCCCCAAGTAAATCTTGTTTTTTTCTAGCTGTGATTCTTTGCCAGGGGAACACACTACTTTCCATCTCTAAAGTTTGTAAAACCTCTTCCATTTCTACAGCAACTTTTATCCCAAAGCACTTAGCAGTGAGATAGGTTATTGCGGCTGTTTAGCAGCATCACAGAAGTAATTTAGACAATAAAACTGTAATGGGAATTTAGGTTCACATTTGTCCTTTCTGGAACATGAAGTCAGAGCCTGCTCTTATAACTGTTGCTGGTAGAATTAAATCAGTTTGAGCTATGATTCTTTATAATGTTTTAATATTAACAAAAGGTCCTTCTGTAGACATAGTTACTGCAAAAAGTTCTTTTACAATAAGTTGGTTATAGTTGGTTTTGGCTGCTGGTTATATTCTGTAGGGACCTAATGTGATGCACGGATATAAGTAAAATGCTGAAGTCTGTCTAATGCTGACCAGGCTTAGGGTTACCACCAAGTCCTTTTATGAAAGGTGTCACAAGGAATCAATGGCTCAGTTTTATGACTTAGCTGAAAGCTGATAACCGGAGTGGTAATTTTCCTCTGGCATCTCACTAGGTCATGGTTCAGTGCTGCCTCAGAGGAAGGAATGTATACATTGCCTGTGAGTGCCTGCTGTTTGTTTTCTGAGCATGCAGTATTGCCCTAAATTTGACATTAAATGCAGACAGTTGCAGACGACATCACCCTCTTTGCAAATGGAACCACAAATCAGCTCCATTTAGGCAAGTAAACATAATGCTGCGTTGTAACTCTTCTCTCCAGAGAGACAAGGCTTATTGGGCACGGTCCCACACTAATGGGTGTGAGTGGCCTCAGGGCTGGAGGTGGCTCGCATCCTCTGAGCTTGGAGCATGGCCCAGAGTTAGCTCACATGTGTCTATACAGATGAGCAGGGAAATGGTTATGTCCCAGGTCTTTGGAGGTCTGCCCATCTTGCTAATGACTAGGCACAAGCTCATCTGCCTGAGAACTTGAGATTCGAGATGTCATGACCACAGTTTAGTGTCAGCAAGTGAGGAAATTTGCCACCTAGACCAGGACTGGACTTTGAATAGTATACTGCTCTGCAAGTCTCTCTGTCTGGTAAGTGTTCATGGTTTGTAACAGCTGCACTCCTCTGGCATCTCACTGGTTTTCTTCTCCCTTGCCTGCCTTTGCACTTTGACAGCACCAGCATTGAGCTGATACTTTTGGTGCCCAGTATTTGTAGCTTGTGCTTTTAAGTTGCCTTAGTTGCATTGTAAGTGACTTCACATAAGGATCTATGTGCTTTTAAATTGCCTTAGTTGCGTTGTAAGTGACTTCACATAAGGATCTATGTTGGTTTTTTTTTTTCCTTCAAATACTGGAGGCTTACATCCCAGAGTTACTGGAATTTATAAGGAAAACAAATGTAGATTGTGGCGTGTACTTCCTGCTCCCAACACCCTCCCTCTTTTTATGATAATGTTAAGGAGGAGGAAAACAGCTTTGTGTGATAAATATAAGTAATGTATGCAGCTGGGTAGATGAGAGTATGCAGAGCTTGGAAACTGGATAGTAAAACACACTGCACAGTATAACGATCTCGTTTGTCACTCTCCGGTTCATCATTCCAGCTAGTTTGCTAGAAAGGAGAGACACTGCATATCAATACATGATAATGTTTCAAAATGTCAACAATTTCAACAAGAGAGAATTTCTCTGCTTTTCCTGGAGGCCTGGTCTGTGCTACTCACTTTTGGTCTTAAAATTTCTTACAGGTCAACCTACATCATCTTTGATTAAAGCAGTAATGGAGTCACTAGTGCAGAAGAGTTTGTTTGGCTATTAACAGCTGGATCTCTTTGATTGTCCGTGTCCGATCAGCTGTGGATAATACGATGGCCAAAAAAGTCACCTACCTGCAGCACTTCTTCCCCAGTGCTCTGAATGTTGTTGCTGTAGGTGGAGGGGAACTGCTGAGAGCATCAAAGGAACACATTAGCAAAGAGTTAGTGTAGACACATTTTGTTTATAGCTTGTGATTATGTAGAAATCTGGTTGTCTGCTGAGTAATATCAAAGCATTTTTCAGTGGGTGGGGGGAATAATCACTGGTTGTATGATTTGCGATTTCAGGACTTGCTGCATTTTTCCAGCAAGGGGCAGTTTGATGAGGCCGGACAAGCAACACTGAATGGGTTGGAGCAGCAGGAGCAGACTCCAGTGCCATCAGAGACACAGTCGGCACTGGAGCAGCAGTCAGAAAACCACCCACTACAGATCCAGCCGCAGCACGATGAGAGCACGGTGCCTACACAGAGCACCATGACAGCAGATGACATGAGGCGAGCAAAACGTATCAGGGTAAGCAGAGAGGATGGCGGCTCATGTCTTCTCTCACCCTCTCCACTTGCTGTAATGCACAGAATGCTGGACCTGCCTGCAAGGAGCAGCTGGTCCTTTTTTCCCACTGTAGTATCCATTTCCAAGTCCTGAACAAAGCATCTAATTCCTAGCAAACTTCTTTCTTCTGAGAGTAAGACAAATATCATGTAAAGAACTGGTATCTCATGAGATGCTATCGAGAACTGGTGACCAATTGGAGCTGATTCAATTCCAGCACAGTAATTCTTTCACAGGAGCACAGTCCATCCGAGCTGGCAAGCAGGAGCGCTTCAAACAGCCGGCTGGATCATGGTACTGTGGCACAGACTAATGACTTGTTCACAGCACCATCTGTCTCTCTCAGAACTCTTGGCTTGCAAATAGTTGCCAAAGAGGAACCACGACCTCTGTTTAGATCCACTTACTTGATGATGATAGTGATAAAATACTTTCTTGGGGTAGCAAACCTGCCTGTTTGTGCGATTAAAACCTATGCTAACAACTTTGTGTACAGACAGCAAATGCTTCAAACCTGAGCTTTGTGTCAACTGGGTGAGCTGTTTTTTCTCTACTGTGCGTGGGAGGGAAATGATTCAAGCAAATAATCCTTCAAGCCATGTAACTGTGAGATTGGTTTATTTAGCCGAAAATCTTTGTCTGTCTTCCATGTGTAAAATTTTGATTACAGAAAGGAACAGCTGCAATTGGGGTAAGACTTTTGCTTTTAGGGGATGAGAAAGGATTAGAAAAGAGTTGAGTAACTGTTCTGTATAGGAAGATGCTGAGCCGAATTTTGATCTCAGTTTAGAGCAATATGTGTGCAAGACCAGTGGTGATGGTGCCCCATAAATACAGAAGGAAGATTTTGGCAAACAGTAAATGTGGGAAGAAAAGGAAAGAAATTCTGAAGTTATTTATTTTTGTGGCTTAGCTTTTGTTCCCTGAAAACTTATACAAATGTATCACAAATAAGAGGAGTGCAGTGGTGGTTTAGTCCTCAGTGACATGTTTGTATCACCAAATCCCCCCAGCTTTGTATGTATGCAGCAGCTTGAGTTCAGCAGAGTCCTGGAGATGTTTCAAGATAGGGGCATTGGCAGAATGGCACACGGGTTGTTGCATAGCACCTTTCCACATTGCGTCAGGCTGAGCAACAAGAGTTTGAGATAACAGTAAACTAGCTGCATTACTTTTTAACCACTGAAAAATCGCATCGAGCTCTGGCACCCTATACATGCTCATTCTGTCCAACTATTCACAGCACCTTCTTATAATAGCATGAACGTAGTATTATAAAAGAGCAAATACTTGGTTTTATAAGAGCGTAGTATGTCATTAATTTCCAAAGGACAGGTCGAAAGTCTTGACTGTTGCTTATGATCTGGAGACCTGTGTAGCTCTAGTTCTTCCTTATGACTGATGTAGCACTGCATTTGCAGAAACAATGATCCTTTGTGAATTGCTTCAGCTTTTCTAAGGTTTAAGGCAGTGATGTTCTGAGAGTGCTTTCATTCTAGCTGGAAGTACTGAGCTCTGGTGCCCTAGGTTCAAGTCCTGATAGGATCAGTTCATTTTTCAGCCTCTGCTTTAGAGCCTGTGGAGTTTCCGTGGAGATCTGCCCTTAAGTATGGCAGTCCTTCATTAGTATTGAAAAGAGATACACCCACCCAAATCCTGTAAGAAAATAGAGCTGCATCGTTGTCTGCAGCCAAAAGGAATATATGTGTATTTTTAATTTCAGCTCTGGACAGCATGCAGAGTACTTACAGGCTGATCTCAGAAACTCCTGCATTTCCAAATGGCTTTTTTTTTTTTTTTAATGCACGGACCTGATCCTAACATGTCCTTCATGTAGGTGTCTGCTTTATTCAGAGGAAGCAACTGGTATGATAGGGATATGATTTGGAAGGTACAGTCATTTCCTTCGTTCTGAAAGAAGAAATGTAACAGGTTGTATAACAAAGGGTACAATCAGTAAGATGAGGTTCAAAAAGTCCCCATGCCTCAACTTTCCACCCTTCCAATCCTTGTCTCCTTGTCATCCTGCCCTAACTATTCCCTTTTGCTAAAAGCATTTCATTCTCACTGTGGCTCCACAGTACATATTACATCATTATAATTAACTCTGAATCTGAAAAAACATAAAAGGACACAAAACACCTTCAAGATTATCTGTGCTTTTTATCTTTGCCCTTTAACTCCTCTTGGGCAGTTATTAACTATAGGGTAAACCTTGAAGATCTGTTTAGTGTTTCCTAAGGCAAAAATCTCAATGGAGAGAAAACTCTAGCTCGAAGAGCTGGCCCTCATAGTGACCCCCAGAAGCAGGACTACTGCAGAAGTCAAGGCTTCTGTTTTAAAGTCCATTGCATAACATAAGTATTTTTCTCTCCCTCAATGCTGCCTGCTCAGCTGGAGCTGCAGGTAGGTTTGTTTTTTGTTTCATTGTGTGGTTTTTGTTGCTGTATCTAATCAAATGGTACGTAACAACATTGCCTTCCATGTTTTGTCCAGCTTCTGTGTACTGTCTCCTGATTGACCCCCCACATCATCAGTTGTCTTATCTGTCCTTCTTTAAGCAACCAATGTCCAGAACTGTTACCTGAATAACAATTCACATTTTTCTAGTCATTTTCATATTAACTAATTACAAATTGAAGGTGGATGTTTCCATTTTACAAACGTCTGGTGTCACTTCCAGCAGACCCCTGTGTTTCCCATTGTCTCCATTTTGTCATCTGTAAAATGGAGATGGCCGGAAGGGTTCATTTAGCTCTCCTGTCTGAAACTGTTTGCTTTTTTTGGTCTTTGATAGTAAAACAGTTGCTATCATGTTCCTTTTCCTGGAATGGAAATATGGGTTTGCCTCTGCAGTTCACATGGTAAAAAGGATTATTCAGGTTCACTAATTTAATCTCTAGCACAGCATTTCACAGTATTCCCAAGCTGTTTCCTCATTACAGCAGAGGAGCTCCTAACTTGACTTTCTCAATGTCAGCTGCTGGTGCAGACTTATGGGACAGCAAATGGCAGCCCAGGCATTACCACAAGAAAAGGAGAGAGGAAACCAGGGAAATCTGTTTGCAGTAGTCTTGACTGCGTCTCATGCAGAAGTATGTAATGCTGAATGTGGGTAAGCATAGGTGCCAGCAATATTCTAGCACTATTTCTCCTAACTATCATGATGTAGATCCTGCATGTAACATCTGAACAGAGAAGGCATCAGTAAATGACAGGGTGTAGATCTTACTGTGCAGAAGAGTAAATGCTCCTCAGATTTCTTGCAGAGAAATAGCAGTATCATGGTCTCTTTTCCATACCATATGGGTGACAGTCTGCTGTGATATTTCATGCATCCAGACATACAATTTACTTCAAGCTTTGCAACTTACCAACTTAAGTTATCATCCAATATTGATATGCAGGCCCAGAACATCCTCACCTCTTTCTGTAGCCAGCATGTCCATCACTAGCTGTTCACAGCTCTGGTATTGGGACTGGAATGGCTCCATTGCATTAATCTAAAGTGGGGGGAGGGAAGAGGAATAATGAAATTTTGCAGAAAAGCATACACCAAAACAAAGCAGGGATTGGGAAGCGAAACTGCGTACAGTAGAAAAGTGCAGAAAAAGGGAAAGAGCAGCCTAGTGTATTAAATCTTCAAATGAATATTTGCACAACTCACATTATGCTCAATTCACAATATTCTTAGTTTCTTGCAATACCAAGAAAAGCAATTTCAAGTTTGACTGTGTATAATCAACTACCCTTTTGAGTAGCCAACAAAATCTATTGGATTTTCTCTTGATTTAGCACTGTGTGTTTTTTCGTTCATCTTCTTCATTTTCAGGCTCCCACACATGATGCTAAATGGCAAAGAAGTACAAACTGCTCACAAGTTTCCTACCTGTTGCTTGTAAATCTGCCATTCTGCCCCTGCTGTAATGTTTTGAAACTATTCCTTTCAATAACAGCAAAAAGGTTTAGGCCAACACCTCTCGAATGTATATTCCACCAGAAGTTTTCTAGGCAATGCTAAACCACTGCTGCACATCTCTGTGGTGATCTCTGCAGAAGTTGATTTTTGTAACGGGCTGTCGAATTTCATAAGCCCTGCTCCTGCATGAAAGGCAGAGCAATAGGATGGTGGCTGAACCATGGCCCAATCCTGAAAAATGAGCTGGAACTGCAGCTCTCTTCTCAGGCCAACGTCTGTAGTTTGGCGAGGGATTTAGTTTTATTTTACAGAAGAATGCCATGCTAAAGACAAAGGTTAGCTAAGTCAGCAGGAAACAGGGACAGAAGAGGGAACTTCGGCATTCTGTTTTCCTAAGCTGGTGCACAACTGCAGGTATTTCCTTTAACTTCTGTCCGTCACAGCCTCCTCTTCTGTGAAATGGAGACTAACTCAGAAGTGTTTTCTGAAGTTTAAGTTCACTGATCTTCTGTATTTTATCTTGAAAATATTTGTATATGGTCTCTGTGCATAATAATAAATGCTTTGATGTTTCTTTCAGAATGCAGCTCTTCAGCACCTGTTTATCCGGAAATCCTTTCGCCCGTTCAAATGCCTCCAGTGCGGGAAGGCGTTCCGGGAAAAGGACAAACTGGATCAGCACTTGCGGTTTCATGGACGGGAGGGGAACTGCCCTTTGACTTGTGACATCTGCAACAAGGGCTTCATCAACAGTGGTGCTCTTGAGAGCCACATGAAGTTCCACATGGATCAGAAAACGTACTCCTGCATTTTCTGTCCTGAGTCCTTTGACCGCTTGGATCTGCTTAAAGATCATGTGGCCATCCACGTTAACGATGGGTATTTCACCTGCCCTACCTGCAAAAAGCGCTTTCCAGATTTTATCCAGGTGAGATGCCATCCTGATTTAAAGTCTTGCCTGTTGGGTTTCTTGCAAGCTACTCTGTTTAAGAATTTTTCAGTACTGTTTTTGTATAGTACTGCATGTCTGGGCTTTCTTACAAAATAAGGGGCCCATGTCTTCCAAAATTAGGAAGAATGACCAAGCATTGCTAGATGTTGTTTTATGCTGTTAAAATGCTTTTTCCACTGAATCGTTAGATGTGGTATTTCAACATACATTAGAACGCTCCGTACTGCTGGAGTCCCTTATCCCCTGGAAATCTCTAAAGAAAGAGGTCTCAACTACCTTTAGTCAGCACAAATCCAGGGCACAAAAGGAATTGTGTTTTGCTGGATCCAGCTTATACTCAAATGCACCTTTTCCTTTTTGTTAAAACTCTGAATCAAAAAACAACAACAACAACAAAACAAAAAACACATGATGTTGCATGTTACAAATGTTTTTTCATCCCTTGACTGTTTTTGCTAGGGTAATTCATTTGAAAACCTTGCAGAAATGCCAGGGCAGATCAGTACAGTCTGCCTCCTGACTGGTCCCTCAGGCTGGGTAGTTTATTCTTCCCATTCTCTGCATGATGCTTAGGAGAGGTTGTGCTGGAGTAGTGAGTAATGTACCTACTTTGAGCATTGGAGAAGACCATCAATAGAATTTAAGTATGTTATTTTCATGGTTGGTAAGGAAAAAAAACCTGAGATGTACTGTGCACGCAGTCGTTATACTTCATATGGACAAAGAGGTCCATATGTCTTGCTGAGCTGCTTGACTTAAATTGAAATGTAGAAATCTAGTTTATGTCAAGTAATAGGAACTGATAGACTGTTCGATAGGCTAGAGATGAAAGGATGGGGAAAAGTGGTTTACTAATATAATTCCATCACTGCAAAGAAACTTCATCTTCTGTAAATGTTGAACAAGGAAAAATGTTGATGATTCAGAAATGCTTTTCTGCAGCCTAATTCCCCTTAAACTTTCCTGTGAAATTGACCAAGTCAGAAGATTGCACAGCTTTTTTCCAGCTATTTGGCCTTGTTTTGAAACTTAAAGATGAATTTTTCATTTGGTGTTACATGAATAATTAAGTTTAGTCATTATAGATCACTGCCTACTTCTTAAATGCTTCTCTGAGCAACAGAGCTGTTCCTTGCATGATCAGCATTAGAAGATGATAAAGATTTCATTGGAAATCCAATTCTTGAATAGTGCTTGGATTTCATGTCAAACCTCATTAGTTATTTTATTGAAGAAGAAAGAAAAAAAAAAGATGCTTCAACAGGTCAAGGGTAGTCCCAAAGTATGCAAAAGTAATTGCCATTCAGGAATCCTTTACAAATGCTTTTCTCTTGGCTTGCTTTTTTGCCAGTTGTAATTGACAGCTCAGTCTTCCTGACTGAAAGGAATTAGTCCCTGCACTTGGATTTCTTACAAATGAAGTAAAGATAATGAACCTTATATGAACATGTTAACTCAAGGTTGATTCAGTACAACCAGTACATCATGGACTTCTGCTGCCCATTGAGTACTCAACTGTGCAATAGCTGATGCCTTCAAGAATCAGTCCTGAGGAAATTAAATTGTCTATCCAGATGCATAAGAGACGTCATGGCTTTACAGAAAGTATCACCAAGATATCAGCTGTTCTGATAAACTTCAACTTCTTTTTAAGCTAGAGCAGATTAGAGAACTCTTAGAACCCTTTTTTCTTTTTTGTTAAGGATTTCTGAGACTGTTAACTGTTACCACGCACACGCACGACTAAATTCCATTATTCTGTGATCTGCAATTCTAGGTCAAGAAACACGTACGCAGTTTCCATTCAGAAAAGATTTATCAGTGCACAGAATGTGACAAGGCTTTCTGCCGTCCTGACAAGCTGCGCCTCCATATGTTGCGACACTCAGACCGCAAAGACTTCCTGTGCTCCACGTGTGGCAAGCAGTTCAAGGTGAGATGACTCTTGACTGGATCATTCCTGATAGAGGTGCAGAATGACATTCTTTGCCCCCCTTTCAAAGATAAGGTCATTCTCTCAGAGGTGGAAGAAACCAACGTGTAAACATGCTGGACTTGCCTGCAAGGTGCACTGCTTTGTGTAGCGGGAGATTAACAACATACCTTTCTGGTAGAAAAGGTGCAAGATCCAGCCCAGCATGCTCTGCCCAAATAGGGTGTCTCATGTATCAGATCTTATTTCTAATAATTTAATAGCAAAGGCAGTTTCGTCTGCTTATTAAAAACTGGCTCATTACACAGCTCAATTGCCAAGTGCTTGTGTTGTATTGCTTCTATCAAGTTAGCTAAGAAAACTTACTGATATCAATGGATTAATAATATTCATGGCTGAGGTGCCTGTGTCCACGGAATGCATCTTGCCAGCACGTAACATCCAGACATCTTTCCAGATCTCTCCAGAACAGATGGAGCAGGCTGAGGCACGTAAACCGTGGTGGCAGCAGCCTCTTCTTGCTAACTTAGTTTCCCATGAGGTACTAAGGGACTTTTGGTGAAGAAGCTCTGGACACAGCATGTGCCCACAGAGGCAGGGTAACATCTGGACAGGCTCGGTACCATTGTGGGGCATGGGGCCATCCATCATCAGAGAGCATTAAGCGATGCGAGTTTCTAGGCATCCAGAATTACACCTAGAATATAATATTTTAGATTAATTCAGAGAAAAGCCAGAGTGGAGGGGTTCATTCTTACTGAAGCCACTAAATTAGCATTAGCTTGGCTTCTGCTTCTGTGGCTGAGCAACCTCAGCTACTTTTGAATGATAAAAGTAAGGCCAAAGGGTTCCTGCTGTGCTGTCGAGCGCATGCAGCTCTATCAGCAGCACTAGAGAGAAGTCAAAGAGAAGTCTGAACAGCTTACATCGTAACTCCTGCTTGTAGCAGGAAGCAGTGCTGATATTGCTGTTATTTATTCCCTGTGATTGGTCTTCTCTTAGAGGAAAGACAAACTGCGAGAGCACATGCAGAGGATGCATAACCCAGAAAGGGAGGCCAAGAAAGCTGACCGAATCAGCCGCTCAAAAACTTTCAAGCCTCGCATAGCTTCCACTGACTATGAAAGCTTCATGTTCAAGTGCCGCCTGTGCATGATGGGTTTCCGCCGGAGGGGAATGTTGGTGAGTGTCTGTGTGCTCTAGCTTCTCTCACAAATACTGTACTCACATCTGAGTAGTTGAGGAATAAAGGTACAATTCCAGTGGCTGGAACATGAGGATGCTGTGAAACTGGGATAATTCTGTAGCTGGTTTGAGATTATGCATCTTCTTTAAACCTGTGTGTCTTCCCTCCTCAGCAAATGTGTGTATTTATGTATTTCATTGCCTGTCTTATATGTCTGCTTGTCACCACCATATCTCAGCACTGTGTAATGTTGATTGATTTGTAATGCGTTTAACAGAATATGTGATTAATATATTGCATAGCTCAGCCTTAACTGCCTCTCAGCTTTCACGATGGTCTTCCCTGTTCTTTCCTCCTTCTCGAGTGGGGCCTCTGCTGGCCAGGCCCTGTAATTGCCGCTGTGGCAGGATGTTTGCAATAAGATGTCTTGCTGCATATTTTATGAGGGTTGTGATCTCTCCTAGCAGAGGTCCTTTGCATTACCTTGTTCTCAGCTACGTGAGGTTTCTGACAAGTTACTTTACCCCTTACCATCTTAGTTTGAGGGAGACTGTAAATAAGATCTAGCAAGGCCATATTTACCTTCAGTAGCTGATTGTGAATGCACAATAACCCTTGCAGCAGAAAATGCTTCTGGTGCTGCTGGCTAACATCACTACAGTTTTGGTTTGGCAGTTATCCATGTCTAGGAGAAGGAGCAATTGTTTAGCTTCCAGATGTAATATGCTCTTGTTCTTCTGTTTCTTTCTCCTAAGGTGAATCATTTATCAAAGAGACATCCAGACATGAAAATAGAAGAGGTGCCAGAGCTCACGTTGCCCATCATCAAACCCAACAGAGATTATTTCTGTCAGTACTGTGATAAGGTATGTAAGGAAGTCAGCCCTCAGAGGGTAGCTCAGTCCTAGACCCCTATGCAGGCAGTTTGTCTCTGCATAGCAACATCTGGCAGGGTTTGCAGCTCTTCTGAGGAGCTTGCAAACAACGTTCCTGCAAGCACTGTCCAAAAGAAATTGAGATGAAATGCACTGAGGCCAAGACATCTGAATACTAATAGAAAATTGCTGTCCTCCTGTGGTTGCTGTGTTTGGAGTAGGTACGATGTAAATACTCTGATCCAGCAAGCAGTGACCCGCCTTTAGCCTTGTATCACTTTTTGCAACACAGGACTAAGTATTCTACCTAGCTATAATTCCTGAGCACTGTTTTTTTTTTTTCTGGTTTCTGTATCACTTCTAAAAGTGAGTCTGTAACTCCTTTTTATTTTAAGCAGCTTACTTAGTCACATGCCAGTAATTCCCAGTGTTCAGTAGAGCCTGAAGCTTCGTCTGCACTTTGGTTTCTGTTCTTACTCTCTGGCCTTTTGCTTTTTATGTATGTGGGCCTTTATTTACCAGGAAATATATTTTGACTGACTGTTCTTATCCTTAATACATGCTTCAGTGATGACTCCTTCCTTTCGTTTAAAGGGAAAAAAAGGATAGTTTTTAAGTAATGCTATAGCATATTCATTTGTTTGTGCCTAAGAAGTTGTTATAAAAAAATATTTCAATTACTGAACGCTATTAAAGCAATTTGATGCTTCATGCAAGAGTGGATGCATCACCCTTCATGACAAATTACAACTTTTACCAGTGGCTTCCCTGACATTTGCGCTTCAAGAATGAACTAAAAAGGTCTTCCTTTCACTTCCTGTCCTGTCCTGCTGTGATGCTTTGTTCTGGCATACAGCATGTTCTCAAATAGCTTCTGTGTCCTACACAAGTAGTTGCTTTTATAGGCTGATTAAACACCAGAATGTGTATGTCTGTCCATGCGCGATGTAATTCTTTGGGGTTTTAACTAAACGTACTGTCTAAGGCAACATGCAGACCTTCCCGGTGAAGACAACTGGTATCTCTTTTCTGTGCTGACCTTGGGCTTATACCATTTTCATTCCAAATTTTCACCCCACAGGTGTACAAAAGTGCCAGCAAGCGCAAAGCGCATATCCTGAAGAACCATCCTGGTGCTGAGCTACCTCCAAGCATCCGGAAGCTGCGCCCTGCAGGCCCAGGAGAGCCAGATCCCATGCTGAGCACCCACACTCAGCTGACAGGCACTATAGCCACCCCTCCGGTCTGCTGTCCTCATTGTTCCAAACAGTACAGCAGTAAGGTATGGGGGTCATCTCCTGGCCTCAAAGCACAGCCTCTCCCTGGTGATGCTCTTTCACCTTGGTCTTTGTAATCTGTCAGTCTGTAAGCAAAGCTCTTTTATTCTGAGCCACAGTGCTGGTTTCATGCTGCGTACTGACAATGCAGGCGCAGCCTGCTAGCTTTGTGGCAAAAAGGTTCCCTAAATAGAGGACATGAGCTTGAAAGAAGAAATGTAAATGCTGCCAGTATGTGGTCACGAACAGAAAAGCTCGGAAACTACGCACTTTTTAGTTGCAAGGGAGAAGGGTAAGGAAACAAAATGGGGAGAGGGAAGTGACCCCAAAATATTTAGCTATGGTGGTGTTAAAAAAAATGCTCATGGGTTCTTTTGAGGCAGTGCTTCAGTATCAGCTAGCTCTAATCAACAGCATTTTTGTGATCTTTGTTTCCCTTTTGCTGACCAGAAAATTCTGTAATATGAATCTTCACGCTGCTTTACTGAGGGAAACCTAAAAGCTGCAGTCCACGTGGCTGTTAGATTTCAGCTGACCCGAAGCTGAGAGGCCAACCATCTTTCTAATGCTCTTTTGCATCTCTGTAGACGAAGATGGTACAGCACATTCGCAAGAAGCACCCGGAGTTTGCTCAGCTCCCTAACACAATACATGCCCCGCTGGCGACAGCTGTCATCAGCTCCACTCCTGCCGTTCTAACCACTGACAGCACTACTGGAGAGACTGTTGTGGTAAGGATTGAAGATGTTAAATCAGGCCAATGGAGGGAAACAAACAGGACAGAAGCCCTCTGGCTGTAGTCTTAGTGTTCTTGGCAGATATCATTTTAAAGCATGTGTTAGGACACTACTCGAGGTCACTTATGTTCTTGAATCTGTGCTGTGTTTTTACTCGTCCAGGAGTTATAGTTTTTTCTAGAGCTCTAAGGATTTACCTTTTTTCCTACTCCATTCCCTTCAGACATGTGCTACTGACTCCACGTAATACTTTTACATATGCCCAGTTAACTCAGGAATTCACGTCGCATGGATTTTCACTGGGGCTATTCTCCTGGGGTGCTGATGATCACAAGGACATGTTAAACAATGATAGACAGAGAACTGGATCAAACTCCATTCAGAGGAGTCAAAATTCTCCTGTAATCTTCTGGGCAGTGCAGTACTGAGTGTTGTGAACCTCCAGTGGTTGATTTCTCCACTGCTAATGCATCAACTGCTGCAGAAGTCAAAGTGGAGAATAGAAAATCAGTCTTGTGTCCTTTAATGATGCTGGGATGCTGCAAAGTTTTTAAAAACCGTATTAGCAACATTTTAAAACTCCTATTTGAAGACCGAAACTGGATAAGAGACTGTTTGGCTTGATAGTGGGCAGATTCACCCATTAAATGTTACTGCAAATTTTAGAAATACAGTTGTCAAGAAAAGCATCGCTCTGGCAGGTGAGAAGGAAAGGTGGAGTATGTCTGAGGAAGCAGTACTGTATTTGATAACAAAAATCCTGCACTTGGAAGAGTTGTCTCTCAGTTTCCCAGACAAAAAAGTGTTAAGTCAGAATGTTTGTTTTTTTTAATGATTATTGTATGTTAAGTTTACCCTGGATGATCCCGAGTAGCATTTAGAGAGTAGAGCAAAACTAGCAGATGATCCCTGGTGATGGCCTGTGGCCCCATCAGCCATGCTCTGTATGCTTTAAGCTCTTGTAAAGAAATGACTAGGCTCAATGGCATAAGTGTTATATTCAGTGCGGTGAAAGAATTACAGCCCTGCAGAGGTATTCAGTCCAGAAGACAATATGAGACATTTTTCTTTCAATCTTTCTACCTGCGCAGACAACAGATTTACTGACGCAAGCGATGACGGAGCTGTCCCAGACCCTCACAACAGACTATCGAACTCCCCAGGGAGATTACCAGCGGATCCAGTACATCCCTGTGTCTCAGTCCACGACAGGCTTGCAACAGCCTCAGCACATACAGCTGCAGGTTGTTCAAGTGGCCCAGGTGTGTAACCAGCTGGGGAACTTTATCTGCTTTTTGACCTTCTTGTATCAGGCCTGTGCTTCCTTGGGGCTGTATTGCTGGGAGGTTTGTTAAGGAGTAGTTACTTAAAAAAATAAAGCGGTGTAGAAAGATTGCTTGATGATGGATAGAGGTTCTATCAGAAACATCCTGTACTGGGCATAAATTTTCCTATCAGTCTTGGTCACCTTAATGAAGAATTCATCAACAGAGTCCTAATTTATTTCTATCTGGGCAACTTCACTTGAGTCTTCTCTAGGCTGGCTTTCCAGCAACTGGAAAACTGGGTCAGTGGGTGACCTGCTTTTGTGGTTGTGAGGACTAATTTATACTTCCTTTTCTCAGTAAGCCAGAGCCAAAATTTAGAAGTACAGAAAGCATTTGCTTTTTCATTCGTATTATCTATTAGAATATTCATTCTCTGTGATGCTCAACAGCCTCCTAAAAATAAAAACAGAGTGTAGCTAGAATAAGTGAGCTGAGGAAAATTTGTATTCAGGCAACTATAAGAAATCACCACAGTCTTCAAATCCAGTAGGTACTGGATGAAGCTGGAACTACCATATCTTTGTATATGAGTCTGAAATTCAGTGTTCTCTCACCTAATTATTACCAATTTAGTTATGAATTTGGTTGATAAAGGCCTAAACAACTGCCCTAGTTAGACCATGGTTGTTTTTACAACATAAGAGCACAAATACAATACAGGAGCACAAATTCCTGCAGCTGATACTAAATTTATCAAGATCTGAGACTTGTAATTAAACTAATTATTATTAACAGGTGTTGCTCCAAACAGCTTTTAATCAGTAAGACTGAACACTTTGGCTTGAGGCACAGTTATCTCAAACTATAGTACAAGAGATGCAGTTCTTGAGTATGTGTACTTTATGGACAGATACTTACAAAGAGGGATGGCCCAGTGGTTGTGACACTAATCCAGTTTTTCAGACCTTTTGGTTCCCATCTAGCCTCTGCCACAGACAACTTGTATGACCATAGGCAAGTCCTTTCTGTTGATACCACCAGGATGTGACCACCTCAGTGCTAAACAAAGAAGTTTAAATGGCTGCTTCTGCAAAGAATGCAAAATACACACCTCTGCTTTGATTTTCTGTCTAGGCTACCTCACCTCACCAGTCCCAGCACTCCACAGTAGATGTTGGGCAGCTTCATGACCCCCAGACGTACACACAGCATGCCATCCAGGTGCAGCACATCCAGGTCACAGAGCCATCATCAGCAACTCAGCCATCATCACAGGTATTTCACTCTTCTCCGTGCAGCTGGCATATTACATATTACAAACCCCCCATGCCCCCATTTTCCCTTGATAAGGAGGCTATGCTTATAACAGTGCAGAAGCATGCAACCCTTGGCATGCTGGAGAACACTTACTTTTTTTTTTTTTTTTTTTAGGTTGGGGGTCAACCTATGAGTCCCTCCTCACAACAATCTCAGCAGGAACTTAGCCCCTCGCAGATGCAGACAGCTACATCTACACAAAACCAATCCCTCCAGCAGCAGCAAGGGTCTTCAGTCCAGCACACATATCTTCCCAGCACATGGAACTCATTTCGGAGCTACTGTAAGTGTCAGCAGTAACTGGAAATTTGGCTAGTGTGTAGAACTGCTATGTTCTCCGTTATACCAGCCAACAAATGGGAGAGAATATCTTCCAAATGGGAGAGCATGTCTTCCTAGATCTTTATGAATATTAAACAATTTTAGACAAATGAAAATGGTTGTATTAGCTTTTTTTTTTTTTTTTTTTTACTGTATGTCTATAATTACTTGGTATGTAGTCTGGACAGGCAGACTGGGCACCTTTAATGCAAGGATCCTGCATTCAGCAGGAATCCATATAGTGGATAGCAGCTTGTTCAAATTTGGATGGATGCTTCAAAGAGTCATACAGGAGATGAGGGTGACATGAAATGATTTCATGTCCATAAAGCTCTGGATGATAATTCTGTGATTTCTTGGGGGTAGAACAAGCTGTTAGTTATATGCATGAAGAGAATCCTCAGCCAGTGTTAATCTGCTATAATTCTCTTGAGCAGAAATTCAGGTTGCAAAAAGCCTTTTAAAACTCCACAGGCCTCAACAACTACTCTTGTTATTGATGCAAGACTTTATTATCTTTCAAGGTGGTCCTTGAGTTTGATTGAATATTTTGATTCTCCAATTTCAATTTTCAGCATCTGAGATTCAGATGATGGCCATTCCTCAAGGCCAGTATGTGATCACAGAGACAGCTGTAGGTACACCTGTCACCACTGTCAACACAGGGCAAGTGAAAGCAGTTACTCAGGTAAGGAAAAGAATCATGGCCTTTTCTTTTTGTCTAGAATAATGTATCATGCTTTTAAAGCTTTTAGATTGAAGGTTAAAGGAATGCTAAAATGATGACAGGGCCACAGAGAGCAATGGTGCACCTAGAGAGGTCCATAATGTATTGTCTGAAAGGACATTGGCTTTCTGTAACGATTGTAGCGAGTTCCATGCTGGGTAGAATCTCTAGGCAAAACAGCTAAGAAATGCTGTGTCATAGGCTAAGGCGAAAACTGCTGTTGGTGAAATCTAGTAATGTTGTGGACTTTGAGGTTACAAAAGGGAAGACATAATCTTCTATGCATAAGGGAAATCATATTTTTTTTCTGAGGTAGCATCATATTCCTTCATGTGTCAAGAACAAAGTTTTCTGCACCTAGACATTTGCAAGGCCCATGCCTGTCAGACCCTTGTATGACTCCTTGAGGTTTAAAGTGTTCACTTACTCACATTTGTAGGAGAAGGTACGATTCAGTGGCAGTAAAAATATTTACAACTAAGCTGTATCCATGAAGCCAAGTTTCAGAAACATTTCTGAGAATTACTGTCTCACCTAGGAAACAATCCAACATACACACAGACACACAGACACAGATTTCTAGGTTGGAAGAGACCTCAAGATCATCGAGTCCAACCTCCGACCTAACACTAAGTACTCCACTAAACCATATCGCTAAGCTCTACATCTAAACGTCTTTTAAAGACCTCCAGGGATGGTGACTCCACCACCTCCCTGGGCAGCCCGTTCCAATGCTTAATAACCCTTTCGGTAAAGAAGTACTTCCTAACATCCAGCCTAAAACTCCCCTGTCGCAACTTTCGCCCATTCCCCCTCGTCCTGTCACCAGGCACGTGGGAGAACAGACCAACCCCCACCTCGCTACAGCCTCCTTTAAGGTAACTGTAGAGAGCGATAAGGTCGCCCCTGAGCCTCCTCTTCTCCAGGCTGAACAAGCCCAGCTCCCTCAGCCGCTCCTCGTAAGACTTGTTCTCCAGACCCCTCACCAGCTTGGTCGCCCTTCTCTGGACTCTCTCGAGCACGTCCATGTCCTTCCTGTAGCGAGGGGCCCAAAACTGAACACAGTACTCAAGGTGCGGCCTCACCAGAGCCGAGTACAGGGGCACAATCACTTCCCTAGACCTGCTGGCCACACTGCTTCTTATACAGGCCAGGAAGTGTGGTAGTTTTACTACACTGATATTGGACACTCGAAATGAAACTTCTGCTGGAACATATGGAAAATGGAAGAAACTTTCAGAATAGTTGTATCATAAATTGCTATTTTAATTTCTAATGGTGGATTAACTGTATAAATAGTTTAACTGTTCATAACTAACCCAAATTTCAAAGTAGTCCAATGTACTTCAAAGCAAGGGTCTGATTTGTGTTACCTTGGTCTCAGAAATAACACTTGAAAGCATTACATCCTCAACTTCAAAATTTCTTGTTCATACCAAAATGTCTTTCAGCACAGCAGCAGGAAAGTTGAAGATGATTACAACAGAAAAGTTATGGAAGATGAAACAATTACTTATTTTTTATATTCTTCATGCAGACTCACTATGTGATATCTGAAGGTCAACCTGATTTGGATGTCAAACAAAACTCTTCGCTCTCCAGTGAGGTACAGGTTGGTGTTTCCCAGCCACCAGCCCATGCTGATACGTTGGAATCTCAAACGAGTAATCAGCAGCAAACAACCCAGTACATAATCACTACAACCACCAATGGGAATGGGGGCAGTGAAGTGCACATCACTAAACCAAGAACTTTCTCAGCAGAACATGAATGAAGAAGCCTTGCATTGTCATTTGCTTGTACTTTCCACCTCCCCCAGAAGCCCAAATATATGGGTATCCTGGAGCTCAATATGTTTTAAAGTATATGCTCACTTAACTTCAACTAAAATATTGGAGCTCTTCTTAATGCTTTAAGAGGGTTGAAGTCCTCAGTGACCATGAAGAAGTACTCTCAAAATCCTTCTGGGATACTATTTTATGCAGCTTTTAACAAAAAGGACAAAAGGAGAAATTAAACCTGCTTGCCCTGGACTTTTTTGGCATGTCTGCTGACCCTTGTTTCTTCCTTCAGGGAAGTGTCTCTGGTAAACAACTCTTATTTCAACTGGAAGGGAAAAGCTTGCCCAACTGAAGGCTAATTGGCAGATTATGTTGTATGTGTATTTTTAATAGGAGCTGTTAAACAAGAGTATGGCAGAACCGCTTCTTCTGTCTTTGTTTCAACAGCCAAGGTGAAAGGGAATATATGCTTGAGAGCAGACTGCCTGAAGAAAAAGGGCAGCAGCAAAGCAATGACTGTGTATGTGTGTGGGGATGGATATAGCAATGAAGCTGTGAAGACGTGCAGAAGCAGTCCATTAAATTATTATTTTTCCAACCCCTCAAACTGTTTACATGCTGTCTCCCCTGCCCTACTTTACCAAGCAGTTCCAGAAGAAGGAAAAGTGCAGTCTTAACCCCATGTTTGGAACAAACTGATCAAAACCCTAGCAGCACATAATGGTAATACAGAGCTACTGTTATCTCTTTTCCCCTCCAGAGTTTGCAGGGAAAATTGCCTTTTTGCCTGTAAACAAAAAAGTTTCACCTTAGCCTGCATAGCAGCTTCTGCTGTGACCTCTAGCGATAGTTGTGCCAGGAGAAGCAGGTACAGGAGTACACCTCTGAAGATGCAGGGTAGTTATCTCTGTTGCCACCTCAAAGTGGATGTATTTTTCTCTTGAAGACTGAATGGAGAGTTGGTTATGCTGATTTTCCAAACACCTTGTTAACAATGCACTGTAATTCCTTTGGACAGTTTCATAAAATGACCAGCCTTGGACTCAGGAAACACGTACAAGAAAAACACCAATGGACCACTATTTATGGGACACAGAAAGCCATCTGCAAGAGTTGCCTGCTTTGGTAGACCTGGTCTACGTACAGAACTCATGTTATTCTTAGGGACCAGGAGAAAGGGAAAGTTTTATCTTTTAAGGCAGTGTATTTTTTTCTTACATAATTCCCCTTCATGGGTCTTGTTGGTTGGTTATTTAATGCATTCTGGTATTTGCAAGAATATGACTACATCTCCATTTACTGTTGATGGGATATACTGTTTGTGTCTAAACCTCCATTCACTCTGCTTGAAACCTCATCCCAGAATGTCAGTGCACCATAGGATACATTTATTTATAAAACAAAAGCAAATAAGTAAGTTTTGTCTTAATGGCCCTTGAGAAAGGCCAGAAGAACTAAGAGAGGATCTGTTTTTTTTTTTTTTTTAAATTAATTTCTTCTTAAATTGCATCGAGCGTGAATCTGGAACTCTTGTGTTTGTACTCCCACAGATTGAGATGAGGATTAACCATGTGAGTAGGTGTTACACATGTTTACAGGTTGTGGTGTCAGGCCTTACAGAGTTAAAGCTCTTAGACATGAGAGAACACTCAGACTCAAAAAGTGGATGTCTTGTTACTTGCTGGCAAAGCCTTGTAGCATGTATTGCTTCAGTAAATAACATTTTAAATATGGTATGGAAATAGTGACTGCACATGATGAGGTAAATCCTGTTTAAAATATTGGACAGCTCAGAACTGTTTCAAGGTAGCTTGAAGTGAGTTGCCAAAACATAGATTAATTTGTGCCTGGGATTTCTCTTCTCTTACTGCAACCACTGTACTGGGGCATTAACTAACAACTGCGGCATTAACAAGATTGGTAAAAGTTAATGAAGACCTGAGCTCCCATTTAGTGTAGTGCAGTGATGAGTCCTTCAGTTCAATGGATTTGGGAGGTCATCTACTTTAGCAATGCAGCCAAGCAACTGCAGTTGTCCTTGATTCATTTGAAGTCATGTTGCTGAGCACTTCTGAGTAACAGGCCATTACAATGTTCGTCTGGGCGAGCAGAAGGGAGCTCTTGGTTTTGGCTTTGCCTTGTGGCATCTTTTTCAAGAAAAGGGTCTGTTTTCAGACTGCTAGATTAATAACACGAATCAAATGTGGTACGAGTAATAGGAAAATGGGAAACCTGGAAATGGGATATTGCAAATGCACACTGTTCTACAGGAGCATTTTTTAAGTCTTAAAAGCTCTATAGTCTTTAGAGATGATCAAACTTTGTCTTTAACGATATTGCAAATGTGGGATAAAACAAAAAAACTTTGTTATATTCAACTTTGTCAGAAAGGATCACAGAATGAGGTTGCTTGTTCTTGTACCAGTTATTTAAAGCTGAAAACTACAGGGTGTTCCAGAAAACAATTGTAAAACAGCGTCTTTGAACTCACATGTTCCTTGTCAGAGTTTCTGCTCTGTCCCACAGTAACAGTAGTATACTTATCCATCAGCTTGACACCAGCATTAAGTGATTCACTGTGTCTTAAGTCAAACTGATGCCTCATTGGGGGAGAAGCGTCCCTGGAAATCAAGCATTGTGAGTTCTCATTCCAAAGTAATAAAATATAGTGATTACCCAGACTGGGGGAGAGAGCAGAACAGCCCCACAGCACAGCTGTGCTACAGGGACTGCTTTTAAAAAGAAGACAAAAGCAAAACACAACAAAAATAGCCAAGTTTGCTTTTTTTTTTCCAGTTTCTGCAGTGCAGAAGGCATAGGATTTACTATATTTTATTCTTTTTTTTTTTTTTTTTTTTTTAAACCAGAACCACCCCAAACATCTGTCTCTTAAAATAATGTCCTACTGGAGCTTAACGCTGCAGTACTCTGCTACCTGCACAGGGCACGTTTTGCTCAAAGATGGGAATTGCCATGGGCCCTTCTGGGGCCTCAGGCTTTTCTGTGTAGGTGTTTTAGGTCAGTTTCTGTACCCCCACCCCGTTAAAAATTAAAATTTAAAAAAAAATTTACGCCTCTCAGACTGCTCGGGCACTTGGGACAAAACGTGGCTGTTTCCATGGGATGCTGCAGTGGCTGTCCCACATCGCTCTGCCCGCTGTTATTTAAATGTGTATGTTTATTGTACATTCAGTGACTGTTCTAGTGTTAATAGTCTTGTGCTACCTGGCAGGTGTAAAAACGAAATTAATAAATTTCTTTTTTTTTTTTCTAAATACTGAGCAGTGTGATCTGTGCGGGTTTCCCCTGGCATTCCACCCTGGGTGAAAAAGGGGCTTTATTTATTTATTTAATTATCCAAACACGGGCTTTATTTATTTATTTCTGTATTTATTTATGCATTCATTTATTTATTAGTTCCGGTTTTAACCGCCTTTTCCCACCGAGAGCCCTGCCCTTTCCGGGCCCCGTCATGGCGGCGGGGAAGCGACGCGGCCTCCCGCCCGCCTTCCCACCCGCGGCTCTGCGCAGGCGCGGCGGGGGCCATGGCGCGCGTGCGCGGGGCCTTGAGCAGCGGGCGGCCTGAGGGGGGCAGCGGCTGAGGGGGGCAGCGCCGCCGGCCCCGGGCCGCGTCCCCCCCGCAGCGGGGGTCGGGGGCTCGGCGGAGGGCGGCTGGGGCTCGGCTCCCTCGGTCCTTGCGGCCCCGGGGTGAGGAGGGGGCGGCGCCGCTGAGGTGAGGAGGTGGGCTCCGAGGACGGGCGGGGGGGGGACGGGACCCCTGTTTTAAGTGATTTTTTTTGGTGTTTTCTCCGCGAGGTTTGTGCCTTTGGGTCTGAGGAGGCTGAGGTTTGTGCAGCTGTTCCCAAATCCTGACCCCGGCCAAATCCCGGGCTGTAAATTGAGCTTAAAGGAAACCTGAACTTAGACCCGCCTTGAGCTTTGCGTGCTCAAAACCCGTCAAAATGTAAACGTAGTGACTTATTTGTGGTGCTTCCTCCTGCTAGTGACAGCTGCCGCGGGTAGGAAGCGGCGTGAAGCGCTTTCCTGTCATGCTGGGAGGGTCGTGGCTGGTGGCCCAGCGTGCCCCCCGCAAGAGCACCCCTCTGGTGCCACGGGCAGTTCATGTCTTCCTGGGGTCTGTGTCCCTTCAGCAGGCTGTGCAGCTTGTGCTTAAACCACTATTTAAAATCATAGAATATCCCGAATTGGAAGAGACCTACAAGGATCATCGAGTCCAACTCCTGGGTTCACCAAGTGCAATGTTCACTCAAATGTTGTCAGCCTGGGATGGAGCTGGTCTGGGGGCTCTGGTGGGTACCGGTGGGTGAGGTGAGGGTTTGCTGCCCTTGCTCAGGAGCCGCAGAGGGAGGAGAATGGACTCCCTGGATCACATGCTGACCGACCCCTTGGAGCTGGGGCCATGCGGGGAAGGAAATGGCACACGGATCATGGAGGACTGCATGCTGGGCACAACGAGGGTTAGTCTGCCCGAGGACCTTCTGGAAGATGTGAGTAGCACTACGAATGTTTTGTGTTCCCAGAGCCTTGACAAACAGTATGTTTACCTCCTGTCCTGGGGCTTACAGAGGAGAGCAAACTGAAAAGGGATATGTTTCTGACCCCTGGAAAGGGAATTGAATAGCACTTTGAATCTTGTCAGTAAAACAGTAAGACCTTTCTGTCACATTACTTTTCTAGGTAAAGATCCCTTTTATTTTACAGTTATATTTGAGAATAGAATAAAAGTTTTGTTTGTTAAAAGTTTTGAATTTATTTGCTACTTGATAACAGTATTTATTTCGTCAGCTTTCTTCCTTACACTGTTGCTTTCTGTGTTTGATGTGAAACACCGTCTCACGTCCTGTGTTACTTAGCTGCAAAAAGCCTTGAGGGCTAGAAAGTTGTTAAAGACGTGTACACATTTTCTTCACTATTGTTTTTTCCTTTCTGTAGCCTGAGATCTTCTTCGAAGTCGTCAGCTTGTCGACATGGCAGGAGGTGCTGACAGATGCGCAGCGAGACCACCTGAAAACATTCCTGCCTCGCTTTCCTGAAAACAACCGAGAGCATCAAAACAAACTCATCTCTGCGTTGTTCAGTGGCGAAAACTTCCGTTTTGGAAATCCACTGCACATTGCCCAGAAACTCTTTCGGGGTCAGTGAGTGTGATACACTTCTGTGTATTTTCAGTGTTAAGTTCTTAACTTGCCATTAATGAAAACTGAGGCAATTTTTACCTCTTTGTTATAGATGGGCACTTCAATCCTGAAGTTGTGAAATACCGGCAGCTCTGTTTTAAGTCCCAGTACAAACGCTACTTAAGCTCTCAGCAGCAGTACTTCTACCGCCTGCTCAAGCAGATCCTTGCTTCCCGCAACGTGAGTATCTTGTCTTTGGGGCCTGGTCATCGCCTTCTTGTGTTCTGTAATGAACTGGCTGTCTTTACAACAAAGTGTCTTGGTGTTTGTGCATTCCTAGTTCTCAGAGGACTTTCTGTTACTGAATGCTGCTTTTCTGTTTTTCCAGTGGCCTGTATAATATAAGAACACTAGAAGCATTGTTATGTTTGCAAAGATGCGTATCAAACTTCAGATTTTGAATCTCTCATAGCTCTCACTTGTGTAGCATAGCATGTTTTTTCCATGCCCATCTCACCCCCTGGCTTCCTTCTTGGCACTTCATTTTAACAAGTGAATCTGCCTCAATTTTTCTGCCATTTATGTCATTGTGAAACAAGTAACTTTGCTAACTAGGTAGTTGTGTGAATTCCACAGCCTCATTGGAGACTGGTATAGAATAGATAAAAAACTCTGATTCTGGTGCTGTAAATCCCTGATGAAGCCTTCCTCTGTAGATAGTGTTGTCAACTTATCTCTGCCACCTGAAACGTGTCCTTTGTAAATGCTTGCTTATCATTTCACTAAGCTTAGGCATCGCAACATACGGTATGCATGGATGAAGAAGAAAGTGGCTTTATTAAACACCCCATAGTGATACAGGAAAAAGAATACAGAAATGTATAGGAAGCTATTTCTTGTATAGTCATAAGGGATAAATCTTTTCTTCAAAAGAGTGTTCCGTGTTTGCGTTACACGTTTGGTATGGAAACTGTACAAGTGGATACAAGACCAGTGGTTAGGGACCCCTGAACAGTCCACATAAAGTGACAGTGAGGCATTGTATGTGCAGATGAAGATGCAGAAACTTATTAGCTCCCTTCTTGCCTTTTTCACCCCTTTAAATGATGGTCTAAAATACTGGTTTTAAAGTTGCCAATCTGACAAATTCCCTTACTTTTTAAGGGTTGTAAAGAACTGAGCTAGTTAGCACATCAGCTCCAAATGTTAAATATCCTGAAAATGTGAGTTAAGCTTAACCACCCTCACTTAACCAAGATATCTAATGTCACTCGTATCTCATCTTCCAGCACTTGCTGGAGTTAGCTAGGAAAGGAGGCCCTGATATGACCCTGAGGAGAAAGCATTTCTCACCATCATATGACGCAGAAGAACGGGACAGACGGGCACATCGGCGCTACTTGAAGATTCTGAGGGAAGTGAAAGAGGAGTGTGGAGATACCACCTTGTCTTCTGATGAAGAAGGTAATGCCCTGTACTCAAGGAAAGATTTAAGTGTGAATGGAGAAAAAATATTTTTTTATGTGAGGATAGCCTCTTCAATAGAGGAATGAAAACTGGACTCCAGTTTTAGTGGTTGCACGCTAATGAACATGGGGTTAGGATTACCTAGGTTTGGGGGTGATACGTCTTGCAGAAATGTATTTATTCATTTATTTATTTATTTGCATATTTAAGATCTAAGCTCCTGGCCTCCAAGTTCTCCAGCACGTTGTCCAAGTCCACCAATTCCCCTGAGAGTGATACCCACGTTATCAACCTTGGATATGAAAACAGCAGGTGAGAACCAAACTAGGTGTCAGTAGGGATTTGGGGATGAGAATTACTTTGAGAACCTGCAAGGATTTGGCGGGGAAAGTCTGTTGTTTCATGGGAAATCATGTAATGCTTCTTTTTTGTTGTCCCCAAAACGTCCAGATCTTCTCACGTTTTTGTTTTCTCCTTGAAAAGCTAGTATTTTAACATAAGTCTTTACAGGTTGTGTAATGCTACTGATTTTTCTGTTGTATTTTTCCTTAACGGACGAGCGATTAGTATAGCATGGTTTGAACTGTTTTGGAGTATGTGCTAAGGGAATCCCTCTGAAGGTTGCTGTAATCAAGCCTGCAAAGCCTTTGTGCAACACACCTGTTTCTCACTTTTCATTTCCGTGCTTGCATCAGCGAATAAATCTGATCAACCAAGGAAGAAAGCGTTGAAATAAACTGGTTGATTAAAAGACTGAATTTCCTTGACTTACTGAAATGTGAGGATTACTGAGAATGGGAACAAACAGAACACGGTATTCTAAGTAGTCTGTAAAGTAAGAAAACAAAAATCTGCAAATTATCTGACTTTTTTTGTTGTTGTTTTTGCAGACAGGATAGAACTTGGGGAAAGTGACTTGAAGATGATGCTGAGGAAGCACCATGAGAAACGAAAACGTCAACCTGTAAGTTGACAAAAAGTCTTGGGGGGGCTGGTACTAGATGTTACCTGTTTGTCTTTTTTCTTTTAGCTGTAAAGTGCTTCTGGGTGACAAGAAGTGTGTGTGGCCACCCTTCAGTCCTTTAATGTAATCTATATTTAATCATTGGAGGACATATACAACTCTTGTTTATGTTTACCTGCTTAGAAGTATTCTGTAATTTTATTGATGTGTGATTACTAAACTTAGTCAATGAAAAAATTGGATTTCAGGGTTGGAAGCCTTCCCTGTTTTTATTGCAGTGAATAACTTTATATGCTGATCCCGGATAAGTTTGACACATTTCAGTATTTGGTTATCTTGTGTACTCTTGTTGCTATTTTAGTGCTTTTTGCTTTCCTGATTTTCCTTTCTATCCTGTTGTACCGTGTAGGACCACCCAGATTTAATGACAGCAGATCTGACTCTGGAGGACATCATGACTCGTGTGAATGCTGGCAGGAAAGGTTCCTTAGCAGGTCAGTGGCTGGAACTGGTACTTGTGCATTGCATAAACACAGGGTATCAAAAGCTAGGGATGGAGGAAGTCTCTCCTGAATGCTCTTTACGTAGCTAGCTAGCTGCTCTGAAATTGTAAGTTGCAGTTGCACACAGGTAACTCCAGTTTCTATTGAAGGTGCTTCCAACTAATTGATGGAATTTAACTTGTATTTCTGCTCTAAGCAGTTACCTTCACCTTTCTGATTCCAAATATGTTGGTTTAAAAAATCAAGTTTTTCTGTAAAAACAGTGCATTAAGGGGAAAAAAAAACTCATGGAAGTAAGTAGGAGGATGGAATGGACTGGTAGTGAATGAGTTTGCACTACATACGTTTTTGAATATATGCTTAACAATATAGTTAATGATCCTCACTGAAATATAGTAAGATGTTTTCTCATTATTTTTCTTACCTTTTGTCATACCTAAAGCCTTATTTGACCTTGCAACCCTCAAGAAAAAGGTGAAAGAAAAGGAAGATAAGAAGAAAAAAAAGCTGAAGATGATTAAATCTGAGGTGGAAGATCTGGCTGACTCTCTTAGCAATGCAGACGGAATCCCATCACTGTCTCAGGATCCGTCCCCCATCCCTCTGTCATCTGTCAAAGAGGAGTAAGTGCTTCAGGGGGCCCTGAATACTTTGAGGGGATGAAGAGCGCAATGGATGTTGCAGCTCAGATTTTTGCAGTACCTTTGCAGATCTTACTAGGTGTAGTTACCTCTGTTTCTGTTTTGTCTGGCTTTTTCACCCATGATGGGATGAAGCAGCAGCAGAATTTCAGAGCTAAGAAGAGAAGGCGCGCTTGGAGGTGTGCCTTCTCCTATTGATGAAAGGCTGAGAGAGCCGGGGATGTTCAGCCTGGAGAAGAGAAGGCTCCAGGGAGACCTCCTTACGGCCTTCCAGTACTTAAAGGGATCTTACAGAAAGGGTGGAGAAGGAATCTTTACTCGCGTAGATAATGATAGGGCAAGGGGGAATGATCTTAAACTAAAAGAGGAGAGATTTAGATTAAACATTAGGAGGAAATTCTTCCGTGTAAGGGTGGTGAGGCCCTGGCACAGGTTGCCCAGAGAAGCTGAGGATGTCCCATCTCTGGAGGTGCCAGGCTGGATGGGACCTTGGGCAACCTATCTAGTGGGTAGCATCCCTGCCCATGGCAGGGGGGTTGGAGTTAGGTAATCTTTAAAGTCCCTTCCAGCCAGAGCCGTTCTATGAAGGACATTTGTCTTTGGTTTTGTGCATCTTAGAATGGGTAAAATGTGGAATGTACATCTCTGTGTATGAAGGTGTATATTTACTCAGAAAACTTGTACTCTGCTTGTGTTTTCCTTCATTTGAAGACCTCTTGAAGAGATGAAGCCATGCCTTGGTGTAAATGAAATATCTTCCAGCTTCTTTTTCCTTCTTTTGGAGATACTGTTTCTGGAAGGACCTGCTAGTCTCTCTGTGGTAAGGAACCACCCACATATTTAGGAACCTTTGCAGAAAGCAAAATTAGGTTTTAGGATTTGTTTATAGCTCTGTAATAGTGATTTTCTCCAGAAGTGTCCTGCTCTAAATTACATTAATGTAGATTCCACACACACAGAAAAAAGGCAACTCTTTGGGAGTGCATATCACATTCTGTTTTTTAACGTTTCATAATTCTACTCTATTGCATACGTAAATCTTTCCATACCTGTTTTCAGATCACAATTAGATAAATTCTTTATATCAAAGCTGGTGATGGTGGAGAATTTTTTCTCTGTTTTTGGTGTCTGTTGTCTGAAATACCATTTTATGGTTACTTGGAAAAGTCAAGTGATCTTTTTTATGAATATAAAATCTTTCTTTCCCTGGACGCATTCAGCTGTTTTGCTTTCCTCTTCTGTTAAAAAATTCATAGTTTAAAGTGTGAGATCTTTAATAGAATATTTATTTTTCCTTTTCAGCTTGAGGATAAAGTTCTAGATTGGCAATCTTCTCCTGCCAGTGCACTAAATAACTGGTTCTCCTTTGCCCCTAACTGGTCTGAACTGGTTTTACCTGCCTTACAGTACCTAACAGGTGACAGCAGAGGTAAGAATGGCTGTTAAAGATACTTAGGGTGCTTGTATCTCGGTTCCAATCAGTGCTGGTTTATATTATACCTCCAATCAAATTTTAATTCATCATTACAATAAATCATTGCATTGTTGACAGTGTTTTTATTGTAAGCTGTATGGCTTTCTTTTTCTTGATTGTGGTAGACTCAATTTGCATGTGGACAGTAGATAAGACCCAGCTCGATTCCAGTGTATGTGAAACTGAAACAGGCAGTTTTTCCTGTTTAGATTGTGTGCTTCAGGCAGGATGTTTGGAGCAGGAAGAAATTAGCCTTTTCCCAGTACAAAGAGGTTATGGTTGTCTTTGGAGATAATGAAAAATAAACTAGATGATGCCCTGAGCAATCTACTGGAAATGTGAAGTTGGCCCAGCTTCGACCTGGGGCTTGGACCAGCTAAGTTCCACACATTCCTTTTAAACTAAGTTATTCTGTGGTTCTGATTTGCTTAGTTGGAAGTTTTAAAGGGAGAGACAATGTATATTGTTGTGGTCATTGCAACGTGGATCCTTAATGTTCCCCACAATACTGGTGAATACCATAAATCTGAAGTTCGTTTCATGTGAGCTCAGGAAGTAGTTACCATACAGCAGCAGTTCTTTGTGCCTCACAGCGTGTGAACAGGATCCCATCTGACAGCCTGTAGATGAAAGGCTCATTATCCTGTTCTTTTCTTTTCTTGGGATTGATCTGTTACTCCGAGATGCTAACCTTTCCTTTGGGCAAGTATAAATTTAGAGGTGCGCTTACATAATCACTTTAAAATGCTTCATTTGTCACTACGAGTCTAACTTGACAATTTGCATTACAACAGTAGGATTTAGGGGGTTGCTCTTGTTGTTTGCTGTCTCTGAAATGCACATCTTTCATTGTAGATGTTCCATCCAGCTTCTCGCCTTTTGTTGAATTCAAGGAAAAAACTCAGCAGTGGAAATTGCTTGGTAACTTGTACTTTTCTATTATTTCTACTATGTTAAAGGTTGGTGGTTTTCTCCAGGACTCTAGCTTGCTACAGCCCAGAGAGAAAGTCCAGCAGAGTTATTAGTTAAGTTGTTAGACCTTTTGTGTTCTTTTAGCTGAGCAAAAATGTCTTTTACATTCAAAGCTTTCACAATACACTATTTTCAAGAGCAGACAGAGAGTAAGTGAGCAAAGGCATTGAACTTTATTTATGTTGCTGACGTAACCACGTTAAATGTGCCCAGACTCATACTGAGTGAATTATAGACGTCTAGCATTTTTGATTTTTGCTTTAGCTACTAGGCAGAATTTTTGATTCGTAACTATAGTGACTCTTGGTCATATTCACAGGCTTAAACTGGCTGAGATTTGGAGTCAGGAAGGTATTCCTCCGGCCCCTTGACAGCCTTTGGTGGAGGTTATGTAGGCACTTGTTTCTGCTCAGGGACTTGGTGACTGGGTTCACTTTGGAAACTGGGGACCATCTGCAAATGTAACGTTGCTGTATCTCAAACAGTATCTTGGCTGCTATGCCTGGAGTTGGAGCACCATCCTTCATACCAACATAGGGGACTTTATAGGTTTTAGCACTTTCCTGAGCCTGAATGTGTTTAAGTAGTGAAACTGGAGCATCTGTGAAGTGTGTAAGGCGCCTTGTGACTGGTGATGCATAGAGGTTGGAAGGGAGTAGGAGGTGGTTGGGAAGTACAAGCAGCAGCTGGCTTAATAACAAATTATTTCTATTTCCTATGTGTCTTGATTTCTTGGACTAGGTTCTTGCCAAGATCATGAGAAGGAATTGGCAGCGCTGTTTCAGCTTTGGTTGGAGACCAAGGACCAGACTTTTTTCAAAGTGAGTCAGAAAAATGGTATTTCAGCGGCCTAAAACCTGATGGGCTGTATCCAATGCTGACATGTCTGTTTGGTTTTTTTTTGGTAGGAAAATGAAGACAGTTCAGATGCTACAACACCAATTCCCAGAGTGTAAGTACATAATACTGCTTAAAAACTTCTGCGGTATGTGCTAAAGCTGTGGAGTTTGGTCCTTGCACCTCTAGATCTGAGCAACTGTCTGCTTAAAAGAAAAATATTTTGCATCATGGGGCAGGAGGGAATTTGTTAGTGTTGAGTTTATAAATGTGTTAACTATACTTTGCAAAGTCAGCTGAGTTTTCCCAAGTTCGCCTGTTATCTGAGCAGACGTGAAATCTAACTTGCATCCTGATTACAAGGTTATTTACAGTCCTTGCTTACTTTCAGGTAGGCTATAGAGTGTACTTTAAGATCTCTGCGGGACTTAATTATATCAACATAAATGCTTTCAGAATTTGTTCTATGGTGCCGGAAGAATTTGCAGGAAGGGTGAGGTGGCTTATCCTTTGGGATAGTCTTTGTGGTTGCTGTGGGCTTGTTGCTCAGAACTGATGGTGATCTTTGTTTCAGAAGGACTGACTATGTAGTCCGGCCTAGTACTGGAGAAGAGAAACGCGTGTTTCAGGAACAGGTGAGAAAATAATCTTTTTAATTTTAAATACACATACTGAGAGATTTGGCCGTTAAATCAAGAGAATTTGTATGGGATGGGAGTTGTATACTCTCCAAAAACTTTGTTAATACAAAAGATTTACATGTTTTTTCTGCCTTGAAATAGGTATCTCAGCCTCAGATAACTAGCTAACAATATAGCTCAGCTGCTTATCTCAAAACCAGCTGTATTTCCAATGGGTATTGGGCAAAATTGATATTGTTAGTGCCAACATTTCTCTCTACTCTGCCTTCTAGCAGATGAAGATGACATATCTATATTTTTTTGAACAAGTATGAGTGTAGAAAGCAGAAGATAAGTGGCAATAAGTGCACCCATACATTTAGTCATCTTTTCTGTAGTAGATACAAGTTTCATTGTGTCTTTAAGGCTTGTGGCCTTGCTGGAAAAATGTGTATTTTATAGGGTAAACACATGATGAGGCGTCTTCTCCCTGGGTACATGTGCTGTTTGCATGGTAGACCATCCGGGTTAAATTTTGGGAATCTCTCTTGCCAGATGAGAGGAGGAAGAAATGGCACATTGCCACTGCAAGCAGAGCTGTTTGCTGGGCAGAATGCCTGTCTCTGGCACCTCTGTAGTCTGCGCAGCTACTTAAGAATGAACCTGATATATTGCACCTGGGCACTTTGTTTATGTGCTGCTTTATATTCTGCTTGAAGTAGATAACGCTTGTATTGATCCAAAATAAGTTTATACAGCAATATTTGAGCTTTTAATTAAAAAAAAAAAAAAACACACTTTATCTACAGAATGGTAGTAATTTAACCCATACTCAGTTGCAAGCTTCAAGTCTTTGCATCTATATATGCTAAATTTAGTCCTCTCGTTTAAAAACACAGGAACGATACCGTTACAGCCAGCCCCACAAAGCTTTCACTTTCCGTATGCACGGCTTTGAGTCAGTTGTTGGTCCTGTGAAGGGGGTGTTTGACAAGGAAACATCATTGAACAAAGCCCGAGAGCATTCTCTCCTGCGATCAGACAGACCAGCGTATGTCACCATCTTGTCTCTTGGTAAGGCGATGGCATCCTTTGCCAAAGATATTTTTTAAACAAAAGAAAAAGGCACTCTTGTCCACCCAAACAATGACTTTAGGAATCTACATTATAAAGGGAAAAGTGGATGAACTGGTATGACATAAGTGAAGAAGAAAGAAGAAAAAAATTTTTGAAATAAAGCTGATGGAATGCTGGGAGCAGGAATAACTAGAAGAGGAAGCATCTGTTACTTTTTATCTGAGACAAAATGGGAAGCAAAGAGGAGAGTCCATGAGGCTGGCTGAAGCTAAGGCTCATATAACTAGAAAACAAGGAGTGGTGGTTTAAGCCTGTTGTTGTGAGATTGGGGCATTGCAAAGTCATTCAGGGTTTGCGTGCTGGTCTTCACATTCGTTGTTCCAGGCACCAAGCCAACACAGTTGATGTACTTTAAAATGATCGTTTTTATTCTCTGCTCATATAGTCATCAGAGGCCCTGAGAGACGATGGGCACTAGCTTTTAGTGAGCAAGTGGGCACTATGAGACTTGGAGATAAGAAAGCAGTACAGAAACGTATTTGTCGAAGTATTTGAATATAGCTATCAGGTTAGGGATGGAAGCTTAAGCTTTAATTTTCTATTTCAGTTCGTGATGCTGCCGCTCGCCTTCCTAATGGAGAAGGAACCCGTGCTGAAATCTGTGAGCTGCTTAAAGATTCCCAGTTCCTAGCTCCTGATGTCACAAGCGCTCAAGTAAGTTGGATGCTATCTAGGAGAATCAATTGTATTCTCATGGAAAAACACTGCTGAGACCCAGGCAGTATGCAGTGACAAAAGCCCAATAATTTTTATGCTGCTTCGACTGGAAAATGAGAGCTCTGTAGTATTATGGTGAGCTGCTGCAAATCTGTACTAAATCCTGAAGGAAGGAAAATAGCTGGAAAAGCCACGGGTTTGACACTATGTCACACAGCTGCTCCAATATGAGATTCAGAAACAGGCAGTTTTCAGAGCCCTCAGGTTTGGTGAAGCTCCATTTAATCCACAAAGGCAAGCAGAACCCCATGCTGCAACATCTGCTCTCAGTCAGTTCTTACTCAAATGAAGATTGGTAGCAACTGACTCCGGTTTTATACCAAATAGGATTGGCTTTTCTGTACATGACCTCTGGCTAGGCCGACCTGGGACATCTTGTAATCCCGTGAATTCTGAATTTCAGGTTAATACTGTTGTTAGCGGTGCTTTGGATCGATTACATTATGAGAAAGATCCCTGCGTGAAATATGATATTGGACGCAAGTTGTGGATCTATCTACACCGGGACAGGAGTGAGGAAGAGTTTGGTAAGCCTGGCTTGGTGGTACTGCTTGGTTCTGTATCTTCAGAACTGAGAATGTCTAAATCTCATATTGTTTTTCACTTGCCATGCTCTTGAGCTTCTTCAGTCCAGATGGATAATGAACATTAATTCACCAGTCTAGCCTTTTTCTCTAGTCACTTTGCTAGTGTTAGTCCATCAACACTTAAATCAAGTCTTGCAGAGCAGTGTATTAGTTTGTAGTGAGTATTTGTTACAAAAATAGTGCTCTGGAACTCTAGATTTATTTAGGTTGACAACTTCAACACATCTTTGTTCCAGCCTTTTTGGGCTGATTTGCCTTGGCATTTTTCTTTATGCTATTACACGTCCCCGTGTGCATGTGTGTTTGATTTCTTTTCTGAAGATGAACTTACGGTTTTGGATGGCCCCTTTGGTAACTCAGTTTGCTTGTGTTCAGGATCCCTAACCAGTAATTTGTATTTGCAGAGCGGATCCATCAGGCTCAAGCTGCTGCAGCAAAGGCCAAGAAAGCTCTTCAGCAGAAGCCAAAACCTCCAGCTAAAATGGTAAAATTTCTTTGCACAGATGCTTTTGTGATTGGGAATGAGGTATGGGTTTAACTTGATCTGTAAATTCTGTATCCAACGAGGCTGATAAAAAATTACCACCTCTTTTATTGCTTTTTGAGTTAACAGTTCATTATATTGATGAATGTGAGAGTTAGTCTAGTACCAGTGCACAGAACGAAGTAGGAGAGAGGGAGCTTTGCGTCTCCCAGCTTTGACTGTAATCCATGTTGATCTTAAGAGAAGAAAGGTCAACGGAGTTCATTTGGGTTCCTCATCTTAGGGATGGTCTCTTCAGATCCAGTTTTGAGGTTAATCTGTAACAGAGCGTGTGGAACATGTCTGCTGCTCTCCCTCTTGCAGTGCTGAAGCTGTCAGGATTTGGATGTCTCTTTTATTTTTTTGGTATTGATATGAAATATCTCTAAAACAGTCACAGCTGGCAAATTAACCAAGGTGGATATCTGAATCTTTTGAATGTTTGTCACTGCTGAGATGCCCTTCTCCCTGAGAACATGAGCAGCCACACTGACCAGCCCGCTTGTGGCTGCAGGTGAGGAAGGCAGGCCATCACTCATCTGTGACTTCAGGAGTTTGCACCAGGGCATCATTTGTAACTGTACAGATCCATTTAAAGTCCTCAGAGAGCAACAGTCAAAGCCATTTTTTGTAAAGACCTTCATGTTTGGCATGGTTTCTTTGCAGAAGTCTAGTAGCAAGGAGAGTTCTGTGAAAGCACTCCCCAGCAGCGCGTCAGAGCCCAGTCAGCTGAGCCTTAGTGACTCCAGCATGCCACCAACTCCAGTGACTCCTGTGACACCGACTGCACCAGCATTGCCAGCAACGCCTATTTCACCCCCACCAGTGTCTGTAGTTAGCAAGAGTGTGTCTAGTGCCGGCTCAGAGCCTGCAAAACCCAGCCAAAGGTATGCTCCCCTTCTGTCTCATACATCAGGTATGAGTATTCCTGGTTCTTTCTCAGTTAGGTTCTGCATCTGTACTGACCTTCTGGCTTTTATCTTTTCTATAGTGTTCTCCTGGTATCATCCCCTACCATGCCACAGCTTGGGACGTTGCTTTCCACAGCCCAGAGTTCACAGACACAGCCTGGGCCCCAGGCACCTCCCGCCCGGGTGGTAAGTCACACCACGTCCTCAGGACTGCCGCAGGTCCGGGTGGTCGCTGCCCAGTCCAGCCTCCCAGCTGTGTCTCAGCAAGCCCCGGTGGTAACGCAGCAGCAACCTACATCAGTGCCTCAAATCCGTGTTCCAGCTACAGCCACGCAAACCAAAGTGCTGCCTCAGGTAAGACTGGCTGCATGGAAATGCGGGAGTAGCTCTGACTTCTAATCTGTGGATCTCCCTCGTATTTCAGTACGGTGCTCAGGGATTGCTTGCTCTCTTGGGACATGCAGTAAATGCATTACAAAGCATAGAAACTGTTACATATAAATAATGCTGTTTGGTGTCCCTTTTTTGTCCCTGTTGCCAGTTTATATGGCACCATTAATTTGTGCATTGCAGTAAAAAGTACAGAATTTGCGTGCTAAGGCACGAGACAGAAAGAGCAAGTATTAGTCAGGCTTGTGTTAGCCTGCTCATAAGCTGCCTCTGTGTTGTCTTGCTTTAGGCTGTGATGACTCTACCAGTAAAAGCTCAAACCAGCCCAGTGCAGGTGCAAAGACCAGGAACCTCCGTGGCAGGACAGACAGGCATCACCGTGACAGGACTGTCCGCAGCGCCCAGTCCCGCTGTGAAGCCAGTAACAAGTTCTCCAGGCAGTTCTGCCCCGAGCACCTCCTCTACCACTGTCATCCAGAACGTGGCTGGCCAGAATATCATCAAGCAGGTGAGAGGGAGGGAGAGACAAGCTGTTTTTCATTTGTTGTGACGGACATGATATGCAGATGTGAAAAGAGTGAAAACTACAGTGAGCTATCATGTCTGAGCTGGTGGACCATGCAGCTTTGGGCAAGTGCTGGTTTGCTGTATTTGAGCCCCATTTTCATGCACAGGTGAAAAATGTGTTAGCGCAGGTTCTTTAACTTACCATCTTCAGGTGTTGATCTTTTTCATTTGTGCTGTTTGAAAGAGGAACCAATTCCAGAGTATTTCATATGGTTTTGTGAAAGCTATGTAATGAGCAGCCCAAACTATTTTCAGCAGTGTAGTGAGCAGTAGCATCCTGTTGAATGCTAGTCGCTCCAGTCCTCACAGGAGAAAAGAACACTGTGCAAACATCAGCCTGTGGGGAAGTTTTACTTTTGTCTGACTGTGCCTTGGACTGCATTCTGGTTTGATGTAGTTGTTTCTCTGATCTTTTCCAGGTGGCTATTACAGGGCAGCTTGGCATGAAGGCGCAGCCGGGAAGTGGCATCCCACTTGCAGCTACTAATTTTCGGATCCAAGGAAAGGACGTGTTGCGCCTACCGCCTTCCTCAATCACCACGGATGCGAAGGGACAGACTGTGTTGCGTATCACCCCGGACATGATGGCCACCCTGGCCAAATCTCAAGTCACTACTGTCAAACTGACTCAGGACCTCTTCACAGCAGCTGCTGGAAGCAGCAGTAGTGGCAAAGGCATCTCTGCAACTTTGCACGTGACATCCAATCCTGTCCAGACTGCTGATTCTCCGGCCAAGACTAGCACAGCCACTTCTTCTTCTTCGAGCCCAGCTGGCAGCACAGTGGTTAAAGTGACTCCTGACTTAAAGACTGCGGAGCCAACAAGCTCCGCTTTCAGACTGATGCCTGCTCTGGGCATGACTGTGGCAGATCAGAAGAGCAAAGCCATTACTACAGTGGCATCCACGGAGGCCAAGCCAGCTGCTACTATAAGAATAGTGCAGGGGCTGGGGGTGATGCCACCCAAAGCTGGGCAGACTATTACCGTAGCTACTCACGCAAAGCAAGTACCCTCTTCCTCAGCAGTGAGTGTGGCTGGCACAGTCCATACCTCAGCTGTCTCGTTACCAACCATGAGCGCCACAGTTTCAAAAGCAGTTGCTGTGGCCTCGGGAGCTGCAGGGACTCCAATAACTATAGGCACAGGAGCCACCGCTGTGCGGCAGGTGCCTGTCAGCACCACGGTAGTATCTACGTCACAGGCAGTAAGTAACGCTGAACTTCTTGTGGAGGTGGGTGAGAAAAGGAATGATGGTGTATGAGTGATGGTTTCTTTCTGAAAACTTCTCTTTATGTCCACAAAAGCTCAAATTAAGTACTGTAGAATGCAACTCTGCAACTAATTTCATGGTATTGGGATTGTAACTAAATACTGAATAACCAGACAACAGTCAGCTGTCTGTCTTCCATTAACTCCTGTTGAGAGAGTGAGATCAACTTGGCTCATCAAAAGTTCTACTTAGTGCAGTTCAGCATCATGCCCCATGCCTCTGAAATAATTTCTTTTGGAATGGGGTCGCAACTAGAAGTGCTTGTTACTTGTATTAACATTTATACTGGTTTGTACATTAATATAATCTTAATGCCCAAAGCTGAATGTACTGTAAACTGTATCATGAAAGTTGAATAAGCTAATTGACAGTGCCATGGTTTCATAAGGATAAAAACTCTGTGCAGATGCAGTGATCCTTCCCAGAGAAATATTGTAGTGCAAGGATGACGTGGGTTTGCAGGTTTGAGGCAGCTGGGAAGTGAATGAAATGGAGGTGAATTTGAATTAGCCTGAAACAGCACACAGATTCCATCAGCAACACTGCTGTTGGTTTCTACTCCCGGGGCTCCTGAGCAGCAAGCTGAGTGGTAATTGCATGTTGCCAAGCAGTTTCTCTCCCTGTGGCCCCTCACGTGTTCTTCAACTTCTCTAGGGCAAGCTACCAGCACGAATAACGGTGCCGCTGTCAGTGATCAGCCAGCCAGTGAAAGGCAAGAGTGTGGTGACTGCCCCCATCATCAAGGGCAACCTTGGGGCCAAGTGAGTACTTTGCATCCGGTAGTTTTGCTTTAGGAATAGGCTGAGGCAGTTCTCTGCTCAGTTAGGTTCCTGGGGCTTTAGCAAGCAGGTGGTGGTAGTGACTTAAATCTGTTGACAGGCCCATTAACAGCAAGAAACTGAAGGAATATGGTGCCTGGCAATGAGAATGGAGTCTTTGTGTAGGTGCCCTGAGATGTAGGTTCTAGCAAGAACAGTGAAGAAAATAATGTTCTTTGCCTTGAAACCAGCTATTAGATTAGTTCTTTGTTTGAGCAAGAATTAAGCTGGTGACGTACCTAAAAATATTTGCAATCTGAGACCATCTCTGTTAAACTAGTGCCGTGTTAACTGCCTCAGTGCAGGTTCCTTTGGCGTTCAAGTATTGCAGTCTTTCTGTTTATTCTTCCATAAATTCTGGTAGTGTCTGCCTCAGTTAATATTTCAAGGCAGAACGCTGCGCGCTTAGCTGTTTTCTGCATTCCTTGGGAAGTGTTCGGGTCTGATCAGACTCGCAGACACAGTTCAGAGTTAGAGGGTTTGGTTTGTGTGATAGGTAATTCTCATCATGAGAAATGTTGACAGAAACTTTTCACTTGTGTATTTGCCAGTGTTGTGAGACCAAAAAAAAAAAAAAAAGAATAATTAAAATCATTAGTAAATTAGCTAAGTAACTGCAATCTCCTAGCAACTGAAGAATAATTTGTAGAACTAGCCTGCTCTGCTGTTTATTGACCTTTCAACAATTCTCTTTCCTTAGCATCAGTGGCTTAGGTAGAAATATCATCCTGACTACGATGCCAGCAGGGACAAAACTGATCGCTGGGAACAAACCAGTGAGTTTTCTGACTGCACAGCAACTGCAGCAGCTGCAGCAGCAAGGCCAAGCCACACAGGTAATGGCAAGGAGAATGATGCTATTATTTACTTTTTTGATGACTTGACATATTCACGAGGACTTTACGTTTGATGCATGGGTTTCCATAAAAAGTACAGGTGCACGGCTTGGCTGTAGTGTTTGCATTAAGTACGTGCACTGCATCGTTTCCTTTACTTTTCCTGCATCCAGTTACGGTTTTTAATTGTTTTTGAAGTTCTGATAGTATAATGAATGTAAAACTAAAAGTCCTGTCAGGAAACATTTCCAGTTGTTTGAAGGATCGTTTTTACAGGCTTGGTGTTTTTTTGTTTGTTTTGTAGCGCTCTCTACTTCAGCTTCTGCAGGTCACCATTTCTTGAAGAAATCACATCGCTTCTTTGTATAACCATCTTTCAGTCTGGAAACCTAGAGTTCTGTAATTCCAAAAGAAGTTATCTACTTTAAGAGCTGCTAGTAACAAGTCTTCAGAAGTGAAATATCCAATGGATCCAAGTCCTTCTGAAAACTTGTAATAGCAGCTGATATATAGGTTTTTATTCAAATTAGGTTTTAGTTCTTCCTCTCTAATCTTGAGACCTCTTGCCACCCTCCCAAGTGAACAGTGGATGGAAGGATATTCTTGTGCTGTATTCTGCTCCTGATATGTTTTGGTGCTTGGTCTTATTCACATAACTGAATTTTTGGTGGCAGAAGCAGTTAAATTAGCAGTGTGATGCAGGTGCAACGTGTCACCAGGTTGTTCTTGACATGAGTTGAATTTTTCTCTTTCCATTTCAAACAGGTCCGAATTCAAACAGTACCAGCCTCCCATCTCCAGCAGGGAACGGTGTCTGGCTCAACTAAAGCAGTTTCCACTGTGGTTGTGACAACAGCTCCATCTCCAAAACAGACCCAAGATCAGCTGTGAACAGTGGTTTGAAAACAGATTGCTTTCCAAGAGCTTCCCTGAATCTGCTGTCATCTTCCATCCTACCACCCAAGGCAACCAACCACAGTCACGGCTAGGGATTGGACTGGATTCTGTCACGTGCTGAAAGCAACACACATTGCTTGTCTGGAGTCAGCATTGTGTTGTCTAGGTAGAAATTCCACAGCAAAAGATGCTGTATCTATAAAACAAGATGTTTCAGTCCAGAGCTGTAGAGCCAAGTTCTGTGGCATTCAGCATTTAAGAAATGTCTTCCTTTTCTTTGTTCTTTCCATCTGAAAGTCTTTTTACAAATGGCCATCTGTCATTTCTGTGCATTTTGGGTTGTAGACAAGGCAGTTAATCTTCCTTAAGGGTCTTCCTTAACCAGGAAAACTTGCTTGGAAGGGGTAGCTCAATGTTTTTTCAAAGTCATGAAGAGGAGGCATCATGCATCCTTTCAGTGGAGTCTAGCTGTCACTGATTTTATATATGTGACTTAAGATTGTGGCTTGGACACCAGGGTTTGTTTGTAACATATCCTGGAAGTAGAATCCTAACACATTCAATGTAGTATTTATATAGAGACTTTTAAAATACCTCTGCCCTATCTCTGAGCTCAAACTTCTGGTTGAGCAGATACCACTTCTGTGTCAAATTTCTGTCAAGGGTAGTATGAGAGTCCCTGTTCAGGACGGTTCTTGCTGTAAATAAAAAAGCTAGTACCCATGAGAAGAATGAGAAGTGGAGGAGATGCAAAGAGTCACTGTGTGAACAAGTCTGTCAACAGATGAGAGTGTATTGGAAAGGAAAAAGAAAATGTTCACCAGAAGCACCCTGTTTTCATTTTCCACAACAAATAAATCTTTTTATCAGTCAAAAAAGACTAGCTTGTTTTAAAAGTTTGGAATATGTTTTCAAATATACCCCAACTGTAGTCTCTTGGACTCAGGAGAAATATTTTAACCCATGATCCTGGCCTTCAGTTTGGTTTTTATCTTTACAATTTTCTCTCTTTATAAACTTGTTTGAATTTTGCACATACCGGAGATGAGTTTGTTGCTGTTCTGATGTGACCTTGAAGCTATCTCAGAATGAGATCTGAAGAAATGTTGGACCACGAGAAGAATAAAAGTGCAGAAAGCCTTACGAATCTCTCTGCCATCTCCATTCAGTTTTGTACAGCTTGTTGTTTCATGTACATGATTGTCTAGCTTGTCAAGGGCTAATAGATTGTTCATCTTCCTTTGTAAGATGGTTCTTTCTAACATGGTTTCTCTTGTGGTCTCTTTTTTTTTTTTAAATGTGTTTTGCTCTGAGTTACGTCTTATTAAATATAATACATTTAAAGAGCCAAGCCTTAAAGTTCAGCGCTTTCCAGTGCTCGTGGAGCTTCATGACAGAAGCCTGAGCTGGAGCTTTGTGTGTTGCTGTTCAGACCAACTGCAACTAGGCAGAGCAAACTGTTCTGCTGAGCTTTGGGCTGGGCATGTCAGTCTTTCTGTACAGTAGCTGCCCTACTTACGGGTGGGCTGGAGGAAACTGGGTATTTAAATTTACAAAGTAGCTAGCTGCAAGCATTGAATAAGCAGAACGCCAATACACCACTTTAAAGCAAGCGCTTCAAATAGTTTATATGCCACAGGAACAGAATATGGGGTGATAACGCTCTTTTGAATACCTGTCTTACTTTGTCGATTTTTGTGCCTCTTGTACCTTAAGTCTGTCAAACAAGTAGACAGCCAAAAGGCTGTGGACTGGGAGGTAGGCGAAGACATTCTTAAGTCCTTGTACAAATCCTTTTAGTTGTGAAGCTAAAAATGAGAAGCGGAAGAAATACAACTTCCTTGTATTGCTTATGTGAAAGAGCCTCTAAATTCAAAGAACAATCAAAGATAATCCCGCTCTGTTAGTTCTATTTATAATAAAGTTCTCAGTGTCAAAACTTACAATCAAGTGCTGAAAGATGATTACAGTGTGAAGCACCTTAGATTTCTGTGAATCCTCTTGCAAGTAGCCCTGTGACTTTGTCTCCAGCATTAAGTTTAACAAAACAAGAAATGTGCATCTTGCATGAGTTCAGTGCGTCTCCGAGATTGTTGCTGCTGAGTTTTAAGAGTCTTGTTTGAATCATTGCCATCTCCTTCCTTCCATAACTGTCTGCTAAACTGGTTGCCTTCATGAGCTACCTTGACATGCATGACTGCTTGACTGGAGCCCATTCTCTTTGCTTTTGAAGCCTGTGATCTTTGGGGAAAGAGCATCAGTCACTGTCAGTTTCTGATGTGGAAGAGCTACATGCTGGATGGAATTGCACGCTGCCTTGCGAGAACAAAGTACGGCCTGTTCCATGGTTCAGCTGCCACCTATCCGATGAGTTCCTTCCACTTTGGTTGAAAAATAACCTTTAAGCTACTGCAAGTATAGAGAGCCTTTGGTTTTAATAAGTAACTTAATTTCCACACAATATACTGAAGGGCAGAGAAGGGCTTGAGTTAGTTTTTTGGGTGCATGCTGGGACTAGCTGAGGGTATATTTAAGCTAGGCTGTGTGTCTAGGTGGTGTTTGCTCCTATGTCCCCTTGCACTGGGGAGTGAAAACTGCTCCAGACGAGTACTGCTGAGCTGCACCCAGGAGCACACACGCATGAGTAGAAGCCCAAGAGAAAGTAGTATGCTGACAGTAGCCCTTTTCCAACAGTTTGGCCAGCAAAGGCCTGAAACTGAAAGGGCTTTCGGTCTGATACATCTCTGCCATTCCATTTTTTAATTAAAAAAGGTAAGTGCAGCCTGTTTCCGTCACAGTGAGATCCTCACTAGAATTTCATAAGAGCCTTAATTGTTTCTTAAAAGTTGTGGGGTAGGTTTATTTCTACCAAGAGAGTATCATGTAATTATTGCTTACATGAACTGAGTGTGCTACACAAACTGCTGCAGGCCATTTAAAGCCACTCTAACCTTTATTTTAACAACTGCCCATTTTATTTAAATCGTGGGGGAAATCTGTATTTATATACCTCAGTAAGATGCCCTCATAGCCTAATGAACTCTCCTTGGCGTTGCTTCAAATGTTCCTTCTTAAAAGCAAAGAGTAAATTGAGCAACAACCTGCCCATTTTTAATAGCTGATCTTCATTTCCCAATTGTCTTGAAGTCACCAGCACAGTTTTTAGGTAAATACAGAAGCCTTGTTACTTGTTTTTCACAGGGAAAAACTGAACCATAGAAACAAGAACAAAGTAGCAGCAGACTCAGCTTTTGCACTTGGTTCTGCCTCACATGAGTGCCTGATATTGGGACCCTTCTGTCTGAGTACTGTTCGCAGTGCAGTATATGATGGCAGTCTGCTGTTTAGGCTTTTCCCACACAACCTTAAACACAACGACTTGTGACAGTAAGTGGGAAGAGACGTGGGGAAAGGAGAACGTGCTGCTGTGTCCTATGTGCCAGCAAGAAGACCGCCTCAAACAGAGATGTGTTTTGGTACTGCAGTTGGGTAGCAACGAACTAACCTCATTCTGAAACTTACTTGAATCATAGTTATGTGGTAGGTTAGATGTGTTGTAAATCAAATGGCATTCACAGTGCTACACTGGGCCGTTCAGTGGTGGCTAAATACATCATTCACTCCTTTTTATGGTCACATCCAAGTGCAGCTGTGGGAATTGCCACCAGCAGAATGGTTAAACATTAACACTGTCCTCTGCTCTAGCCTTAAATAACTCAGGGAAAAAAAAGAAAAAAAAATAGTACTTCTGTGCCTTGATGGTCAGTTTGCATATTGAGGTGCTCCTCGTGGGCTGGTTCAGTTGTTTGTACAATGGTGCGAAAACTTCTGTGAGCCAGGCAACTGGTGTGTGCTGGAACTCGCCACCATCTGTTCACCTCGTATTTCGAGCCGCGCTGAGTTACTGACCTGGTGCTTCATTCGATAAAAACCTCAGGGTGGCATTGCTGTAGCTGATAAAACTTTTGAATACAACCTGAGTATGGTCATTTAATGGGCATTCTGTGAACGTGTACCGAAATAGAGGGTCATTTTTGCAAATCACGGACGCCATTCCTCCCACTGTGCCTCTCCGTGTCCAGTCCTGCTGCGTACCAGTAAGTGATGGGATAGCCAGGGCTAACAAGGAGTAGAATAACAGTGTGCTAGGAGAAGCAGACGGTAATCAACATTAAAAGTGCAGTGTGGGTGGACAATACGCTGTGTAGTTTTGAGTCTGGACTCCATTAGCACTCCAGCATCTTACAGTGGCACAGTGTATCTCCCGGTCTTTGCTGCCAGGAGGTATCAAAGAGATGTGGCATCTGTTTGCAAAGGGAAATGATGGCTTCCAGAGATGGTAGGCTGGATTCGTCTTCCTTAACTTGTGCTTTAAACTTCTAGGTACAGAATCTGAATTACTCACCACTGAGACCTCCAGAGGCCAATTCATCTGATCTCCCCCAGATTCTTCCTGTAGGATGAATCGCTCTCTGGATATAACCAATTTTTTCCGTGGACTATAAAAATAATTCTGGGTGACTAGCTTTTGGCTTTGACTAACTAATTTGGGCTTTTAAGTAATTAGCTTAGGGATGATGCATCTTATGTAAAGTGACCAATCCAAGAGTATGTGGGAAGATTGTGGTAGTACAAGGTATTAAACTCAGATCTCTCAGATTCCATTTAGTTTTATTGCTAAATTATTCTCGTTTGTCCCGAGACATGAGCCTGTCAGCTGACAGAACTCTCAAAGTTTTAGAGTGTGATTTTTTCCCAATATAGCGTAAACACTTTGCCTTTAAAATGATCTCTGATACTTGCTTTCCCACAAGTCCAACGGAGTTCATACCTGTGAACTGTGGTAAGACACTGACATTCTCATTCACCTTTTAGAGGAGCCCTGATTTCTTTTCAGTTATAAATGCTACCAGCAATTTCCAGTTTGAGCAGGGATTAATCTTGTGTAAGGTGTCCTGCATTGAGGCAGGACTGATAAAACTGATAAATCGGAGGTAAAAGTTTTAAGGACCAATTTGTTCACTTATGTCTAGAAGTATCTGCCAAACTAATTTGGTAAGCCTTATATCTGTGTCTTGTAACGTTACTTTTTCTCACTGTCCTCCAGTTTGCAAAGCCTGGAGCAAAGTAACTCATCTTCCAGAACCAAAATCCTTGAGGGAGGAACATACTGGTCTTTAATAGCTCCAGGACCAGACGGTTTTGCAATGACGCTTAGAGAAAACAGAAGACGTCACCAAATCCAGGAAGGGGCGCTGCTAAGTGGATGCACTGATCCAGAGCAAGGCGGTGGTGGCCTTGAAAGTAAAAGAGCAAACCTGCCAAAGGTCGTGTCGTCTTACCTGCTGTGCTGATGCTGCAGAAAGAGTTAACAAGGACCTGGAAGCAAGGACCTGAAAAGATGCTGACGTTGTTTGGAGCTGGGTAAGTGACTTTAACGTGCCGATGTGTCACTTTGAATGACTTTTCAGCAACGGGAACATTTTTTGGTTTGTCCCTAGGGAAACAGTGGTTAGTTGGTATTTATGAGACAGAGGGAAACACTACATGCAAAAATATGCTTGATTACTTATAAAAGTATTTGCGCTGAGGGCTCTTTGACCACTTAAGCAAGCTGCCTGAAAGCCCGTGGTGAGAATTGTTTCTTCCTTGTTCTCAGTTACACAGTGAAGATATGGGTATGGGCAGACAGTCAAAAGCCCTTGAGTCACTGCAACTTTGTGAATTACTAACATCTCTTTGCACTGCCTTATTCTGCATGGAAATAAGTTCTATTTCATAGCTGGGGTGGCCTGAGTGTGTGTAGTGTAAATGCCAAGCAATAAGCTGGTGAGCTGTTGTGTTGCGGTTTGCTTTTAACAGTGTTCCTGTACTGAAATAACTCTTCCAACTCAGGTTGTCGGGTAATGACTCTGAAGCTGCCTTAAAGCTGGTGAAAAGCAGAGAGAGACAGTTATCCGTTCTGTCAGTTGGGTTGTCACAGTGTCATATGCGGTCTCTGCAGGATGCTGGCAACTTAACAAAAATCATAAACTTCACTGAGTTATTCCAAACGTGCTAGGAGAGCAGGGCAGGCAGGAACATGTTAATATGCAAAACTGAGGATTCCCTAAAAAACCCTAAGTGCTTTGCTGTTACAAAAATAGCACCCTATGTCTTTGAAAGGTGATGTGAAGGTGTATTTAGGTAGCTGTGGCCAGAAGGAAGAGCCCACAGTCAGAGGGTGAGTCCTGCAGGGGCAGTACTTCTACAGTCTCTGTCTCCTGCTAGAGCAGGACACGTGTAAATACAGGCAGTAAGGAGCACTGTTAAGCGTAAACCAAGCTGCTGTTTATGTTTTTATTTACACTTTGTAATTAGAAAGCTGGGTTTGTGTCTGGTTTGATAGGATTTATTCTGGTTTTGTTTTTAAACTTGTGTTGTGGCTGTGAGTCAAAGTGACACAGACACGGTGAAAGGGCGCTGTATCTGCCCGGAGTCAGCAAACTCAGGAGCTCCTTCCATAGGGACAAAACAGTGCTGCTCTTGCAAGATGCAGGAGACATCGGAATGGCTCTCAGCTTCAGGCAAGCCCACACCACCATCGTGTGTTTCAGAGTAGGCCGTAAGTAGCTGAGTAGATTGGATTGCCTCTGCTGGGCGTACGGCAGCTGTGTCACCGGCTGTCGTGGTCCTGTTGCTGCTACCTTGAACCCTGGCAGCATCCCGAGTGGGAGAGTGCTGAGCATTTCTGCTGTGCCAGAGAGGCTGTGGATGAGGTAGGTGGTTGGCTTTGTGCATCCAGGCTAACAGGTTCACCCAGCTGCTAGTGTTCGTACTGTAGCGATGCAAGGAGAGTCCCACAGGAATAAACTCCGGGGACAAAAATCCTGACCAAAGACACAGAGCAACCGAGGGAAGGGAAGAACAGCTCTACTATCTGTCGTAGGGCAGGCTTCTATAGGAAGTTAGTGTCTCTTTTGAAACAAATACATATATACTTGGAAAAAACCAGGCAATAGGTTGTCTTAACTCCGTAAATACCTGTCAGTTTTTCTGAAGCTAGAAAGCAGACATGTCTACTTAAAGCTTATCTAGGAACTATGGCAGGAGAAGTTCTTCAAAACCCATTCAGCAGCTTCTCTTTCTTTTCCCATTATTGAGGGAACTTAGTATTTATTGTTTGTAATGGCATACACTGATCCCAAGGTGCTACCGAGATGGGTGAAATCCCTCCAGACTCCCTGTCATAACACACATTTGCTAGAGAGTGAGCACCTCAATCTCTGCTAAAAGCAACTGCAGATAAGGATTCTGGCATTTGCTCAGTTTTGCATTAGAGCTGTCTGCTGGCACAACTTTCTTTTCCTGATTCAAAGTCATCTGCAGAGGTTAATTTTTTAATCAACTTCCTTTTTTTATTCTATTACAGTGTATGGAAGATATTTTGGATGGTGGCAAGGTGACCTTCATTTTTAAAATCTTTTTGTCATGAATGACTAGCTCCTTTGGCAAAAGGGTTCTTCCCAACAGAACAAGTAAGAAATATCAGCAAAAGATAGGAAGTATAAATGAGCCGACAAAAATTCCAGTACACTTGAGATTTCCATATTTCAGATTTCAGTTTGCTAGGCAACAGTGTTTCCTAACTGGCTGGAACATGCAGAAGCACTAGCAGGAAAACAAAGGCCATTTTAGGCCACATCTCTCCATTGTCAAGGCCATTTTTTCTGCCTGTTTTGTGTGGCACAGCTAGCGTGATAAAAAAGGATGCTACTGATGGGTTTTGACACATGCCAAGAGCCAGGGAACTCCTTGATGTACTGTTTTCTGCCAAGGTTGTTTAAGGTCATTTGGCTCTTTTTCCTTAAAACTTAAAACACGTTTTTTGAACTACAACACACTACAAGCTCCTGTGACCTGCAGGACAGGTATGTTGTCTGGAGTGAAGCTGCAGTTTAAGAATCAGTACCAGCAAATCCAGGTTAGGTTGGATCTAGCTCAGGTGCCACACGTGCCTGCATTTCCTTTTGGGTTGGCGAGAGCACCCCACAGAGCTCTGGCCAGCTTTGTGTTCCCTCTGTGGAAAGAGATCAGATTGGAGCAGGGTGGGTAGGCAGCAGCTGGCGCTGCGTGGAGCTGGTGTTGGCTGGAAGTTCAGGGAAGGCTCGGAAGAGAAGGTGAGTGTGCCCTTAGTGATAACTGACGGAGATGTTGAGATAGTTTATTATATCAAATCATCTTATGGAGCAGCACGGCATGGCACTCCTTGTGCAAGTTATCTTTTCTTAACCACACTGTTGTTGTTCCAAAGGGCAACCAAAGTGCCTTGCCATAGCTGCTGGTAACCAAATCCGTAGCTGCTGGCAGGCTTGTGATTTCTGATGAATTTCTTAAGGAAAAACTGTCAGCATCTGTGCATCTTCTGCTGTAAGGCTGTTTTCTCCTGTGTTGAAAAAGGTGATGTGATAGAGCATGAATAAGTCTTGCTTTGTCTGGCAGGGCTGCACCAAGAAATATTTGGAAGATTCAGGACAAGCTTCTGGGTTGGGAGGCAATACTAAGCAAGCAGACTTCACCAAAGCCCTGGGTGTTTCTTAAGCAGAGAATTCACAATAAAACATCCACCTGTTCTGATTCAGTACAGCGTAAAAAGAGGATAATTGCCTGTATTCAGTGCTGCTCACGTTTTGTAGTTATTACTGTGCAGTCAGAAACATACTTTGGTGTGGTTGAATCAGCACCCTCTGGCCTGGGGGAGCGAGAGTACCAAAATGCTAAAAAGAGAATTACTGGAATTATCCAAGCTGCTCATCAATAGTACTGCCAAAGGAAAGTGTCCTACAGGAGGATCACCTGCATCATATGTATAAATTCACATATATGTATGTACATATATATGCGTGTAGGATATATGTAATAAAGCAGCTCCTAATGATACATACCTCTGTGCTAGGAGTGCTGTCACACCCAGTCCTCTCGGTCAGCAGCTTACCACAGTCAGGTTCCCTTTCTCCCTCTTGCTGTGTGCTTCAGGTTGATGGCAGACAGCTGCTGTTTTCCACCGTGTTCCCCTGTCTGTGCCAGCCCCCCCTGAGGAGCAATCTAAACTCTCCTAACTTGTTTAGGGCAGAGCTCAGTACCAAGAGGTCTGTCCCCACACAAACACAAGCGAGTTGATAGCTCGCATCTGTCAGTCTAAATCGTGTACGGAACAGGACAGAAATGAGGGTGAGGATTATGTCTGCTCTTACACAATAGGGGCATTATTCTTTAAGTCAGGTGTGGTCGCCCTTTTGGCTGCATGACCTAGGTGAAAATGCTGAGATCAGTGGTTCTTCATTTCCTTTTCTTCTGTAGCCAAGTGCTAGTCCTGCTACAAATATTCAGTACAGCCTCAGCTAACTTCTAAAAGGCAGGGGGAAGCACTTTAGTCTTTCAGAAACAAACTGCAGGTATATGGGTGTGAGAACTTCCAATAAGAAAGTCTGCTTTTAAAAGCAAAAACCTGGCAAAAAATCCCTCACTCTATTATTATGGAAAGGGACCAACTAAAACTTTGGCCCAACCAGGTTTAAACGTTAAATATTCCAGATGAGGTACCTCTACTTAGGGGTTTTGTGCCTACTCCAGGGCCCCACCAGGAGAAAGTTATAGGTGAGGTTCTTTGTACCATAGCATATCCTGGTTTGTTATGAGGTGAATCAGTTGCTGATGACAAATGCTGCTTGCTTCCACGTAGGTTTTTCTGTGAGATTTCCCTGTGCTTTTGCTATTGGTACAAAGTGTATGCTCCTCCTTTGTGTAACTGGATTTAAAGGTATGCTGTATCTTGATGCCATAAGCCTACTGATTCCCTGCTCATCATATAGATTTTCAAGGAAATGTAGCTAAAGAGATTACTTTGTTATGAGAGCACAAGTCAAAAAACCCTGATACAAATAACAGAATTAACCTGTGCCCTACACAGAAGTCAAGAAATGCCGTCTGCTTGTAGGAAGGACATATTTCAGCTCTTACTGTGTTTATAAATCTGCTGTCTCCACCACTGTACTTAGCACTGCTGCCTCCTATTGTGAGTGCTGCTGCAGATGCTAGACACTCTCCCACAACGTGTTTTCCTTTGCAGCAAGATCTACACAGCTTGCTTGCAGTCAAAACTTCCCTGTGAATACTGCAGAGCTGCCCTGTGCTGGGGCTGAGACAAGTGACAGTTCAGGTGCCACCCAGGAGATCTATCAACTGACATGAAAGCAGCTCCATCACCAGCAGTATAAGGTACACAGCCTCTTCCTTCACTGTCCTCACACCCCTGTGGCAGAGGTTCATCTTCACCAGGTTTGCCATTACTGCCCATCCCTGAACAAGCTTTTTTTTTTTTTTTTTAAATCTTTTCACTGGGTAGAAATGGTGTGTGTGTGTGTTAGAGGAGAGCTGCTGCTGCTGCTGCTCAGCAGGTTTCCAGGACCCCATCTCATGCTTAGCAGTGGTTCCCAGCCCCTGCTGAATTTGGAGAGGCCTCTTGCAGCTCTCTTGGTCTTCCATGCCAAAGGGTGCTCGTCCCTAAATTAAAGGATCAGTTTCTGCCTGTGGAAGTGTCCTTGTCCTTCCCAGGATGCCCATATCCTCGTTCTGCTTCTGCTCCTGCACCGCTAAATAGAAAGTAAGGTCACCTAATGCTAGAATAAATTGTCTTGGGAGGAGGGGAGGCAGACAAACGTGCATAGTGATCTTACTTTTGGGGTGGAGAATGGACTAGAGCAGGTCCGCAAGCCTGATCTAGCCAGCAGGATGTTTTTTCATCCACCCTGCTACCTCATCCTGGAGAGTACTAGCAGCATCTAGGACAGCACGTATCGCTTCTCACCTCTGGCAGACTGAACTCTGTGGGTGAGTTCACGCCAGTTTTCCTGCTTTAGGGTGGGCAGGTTGACAGCACATGCAGTCTCGCCATACCCCACTAGAGGGATAACTGGAAGCACACCAGGCAGCATGTTGACTGAAAGGCAACAGAAGCTGGACCGTACAAACTTGGGGAAGAAAAAAAACCAACTATATAACCCAGTATATACCATATCCCTCACTAACAAAGTGAGAGAAATAAGAGAAATAAAGAGGAATAAGTGAAAACTCATTTTTTTTTCCGGTTGTAAACAGCTGAGGTTACACCCACACAAAGTCTGAACTTTTATTTTCTGTTGAAAATGAGGAAGCGTAGCATGTGGGCACAAGTTAGATCTACTTGTTTGTAACAAGCCGAAGAGATATAGGCAATTCCAGTGCATTGTCTGCATTTCTCTCAGTCCTTATGCATTTGCAGCTTGTCAGGCGGACAGAACCTTAACTGACTTTGAATCTTGGGCGTGTCTGAGTGTGCAGCTGGGTTTCAAAACACACAGCGGCAGAAACCTGGCAGTCAAGCTTGTCCACTCTATTGCACTTACAGTTTGGTTGGCAAACTCTGCTGTTGCTGATTCAGAGCTCACTAAAGAGGTTCTCCTTTTCATGAGCCATGGAGGCGCTCAAGAAAGACCCAGCAAACTGTAGAGTCCTGGCAGCAAGCTTACATCCTATGACGTATTTCCTAGCCCTTTGGATTCCCCGTCCCACAACTGTCAGGTGGCTGGTTCCACAGGGACACAATAAATTATCCCCCTTAATTTTGAAAGTGTTTCTCAGCTGTCTGGGGCATGCTGGAGAGCTGAGGGTGGACTTTCTCATCGCAGACTGGTTTCATGCTATCACATCCTTTGCTCACTGCTCACGCCCATACCTTCCACAGGATGGAGCTGGTCATTAGTGCCCTGTGTTCTGGCCAGCTTTCATGATCTCAGGAAGGCTCTGTAATGAGCACTGATCTGGCTAAGCACTAAAGCAGGTGGAAGTGGCTGGTATTACTGATGTAAGGGGCAAAGCTACTTGTGATCCCTGCCAAACTTATGTTCTGGAAGCAGGACTCCCACTCCAGAGTTCTTGAAAGAAGCATTTGAGATCAAAGGTTAAGTTCCCATCCAAATTAAACAGTAATCCTTGAAAAGCGTTCTGAAAAGTAGCACCACAGCTCAGCTCTGCCTTCATCGTATCAAGTGGCCAATTGAAGGCAACTTGCTGCACTTTTACAGGTCCCATTCTCCAAGGTCAGTAATTATTCTCCTTGCATTACAGATGGAGAGGCTGAATCACACCAAGACAACTTGCTTCAGGCCTGAAAGCAGGAAGAGCTGTGCCTGTGATCATCAGTTGAGTGGTACCCGATGTTCACCACCAGGTCACGCTCCTTTGCTCTCCGGGGGCTGCCGGTTCAGCTGAAAACCACGGTGCTTCTGGATGACGTTTTCCTCTCCTCCCACTGAATCAGCCCTTTATTTACTCATTGGAATGCAAAGTAACAGGACACCCTGTGAGTTTTATCTCTCTCCCAATCTTTTGTATCGCTGTCCAAGTTGCCAAACCGGATTGAAAGTTTTTCGCTGCAGACATATGTGGGGTGGTTTCAGGCTTGTCTGGCAGGAATCTGGGTGGGAGGGCACTGTCGGTGAAATTTGAATTTAGGAGTCACACTGAGAACAGAATCCTTGAGACACTGCAGTGAGGAAAACCCTTTGTCACTGACCGAATCCAGCCCTTCACTGCTGTGGCCATGTGGATGGACGGTGCTCCTTGGTGGAGCTAGAATTACTGGGAACTGCCTCCACCAGACGACGTTTCCCCTGCAGGCAGCCTCCTTCGCTCCTTGTGTAAGCAGCTATGTTTTCCCCTCTTTTTCCTGCATGGCATTTCCAGGGCTGGGAGCTGATGTGGAAGTATTCTGCCAGCTCAGGCAGTGTTGGCTGCCAATCCCAGAAGCCAGTCCGGGTCTCCTTTAGGACTCTCCTGGGGGTCGAGCTCCCTGTGGTTTAGCTCTTGCAACTTGTGTACACTTACAACAAAGGCAGACTTGGTTCTACGAGTTTTGGTTGTACCTAAAGTAAGTAATCTCCTTCTTCCTAAAGGTGTGTTAAACCTTGACTTTCTGCTCTCACGCTGCTGTTGTGGCCATACTGATACAAAGAGAGAAGGTTAGGTGGAAGAGGTGACAGCTTTTATTGAATGAATTGATATAAGTGGGCAGAAATGGAGGCTTTGTTTGTTGCTGACTACTACCATTCCAAGTGAGTAAGTTGCTTGATCTTTCTGCTTCAATTACATCTTTCTTAATAGTGGAGACACTGACTTGCTGGGCTCAGTCAGACTGGAGAGACACATGGAAGTGTCTACTACTGCAAAAGCACGTGGCAGACTGCTTATGAGAATTGCTGCTTTGATGTTTTGGGTCTTTATAGTGGTCAGAAGGTGGGGGCCATCATCTACCGTGGTGACTTAGCCAGTACTACAATTCCACTAAGTAAATCACTGTGCTTCACCAGCAAAGAAATGGGAATCCTATCATTTAGGACTCTGGACTGACTGCCTCCCAGCTATATAATATTTTATATTTAGCACATGTATTGCTTTCTTGTTTTCCCAGCAGTGATTACATCCCCTTGTTCAAAGACCCATCTGGGCTAATGAATTAGTTTGTAAAATGTCGGTGGCTTGAATAACAGGAAGCACGGAGCGGTCACAGCTCCGTGTGAAACCAGGAGTTGTGGATCTTTGCAAGACACCTTAGGCCTCAAAGAGTGAGTCTGTGTCTAGCCCTCATTAGCCACATCCCAGAGCACAGTGTTTGCTTGGCACCTGCCTGGAGGAGATGAATTGATATGCAGGAGAGGACGAGAAATTTGAAGAAACAAAGAGCAGTGGTTCAGCTCGCAGTAGCTACTTTGTACCTGCAATATGCTGTTTCACTGGGGTGTTAAATCAGACTGGGGCACCTGCAGTCAGCCAGGGAGGGAGTGGCTGTAAAACTGGAGCGCTGGGCTGGGCTGGGCACCAGCGAGAGAGCTGAGAGCAGCCCTGACATCAGCCAGCCAGGTAGTTTCAGCAGGCTGACTAACAAAGCCACCTTTTGAAGGGGAATACCTTAAATCCGGAGACACTTCCTGCTGTGCTGTGCTCAGCAAGCGGAGGGGATTCTGGTAGCTGATGAGGGGGCTGGGAAGCAGTGGCAGAAATATTTCTGTAAGAGCACAGAAGTGAGTTTTTTCACCTAAAGAGAAAACAGCAGGATCATAGACCTGACATCATCTCTTTTTCCCCGCGGAGACATCTACAAACGGGACAGGAAACTTGCACTCTGCAGGAGACATTTTAGAGCAAGGGCAAACAAAGGTAACCCAGCAGACATCTCCCTGAGGCACTGGCAATCAGCAGACAACTTCTCTTAGGCCAAAACCAGTTCTGGGACACGTGAATGTTCGGTTGTGGAAAAAATCAGTTTCAGGGCTGAAATTGGTGTAAAGGACGGCCAGTTCAGACTTGGTATGTTGGCACAGACTATCACGTGTAACACAGAGGAGGGAAAAGTTTTCCAAGAAAGATGGTATTGGTTCAGCTGTCTTTAGTCTTGAATAACTCTTGAATGTAGGAAGCCTAGAAATTAGTGTGTGGCGGCCACCTTTCTGAGAAGAGGAAAATGATGGAGTAAGACTGTGTCAGGAACGCAAATCCTGGTGTTGAAAGCCCTCTCTCAGATCTACATTACAGCATTCTCAAACCCCAGGTGTTTGCCTTTTCTTGTCTGGGAGCACCCTTTAATACCAGACCATCCAGGAGACTGCAGATCTGTGGACAGGCCTCGCAGTGCACGATTTGGACACACGTGCCGTTACTGCTGCCTTGCTTGTTGTTTTGCATCTGGTCTGCTCTGGTCAGAGGTGGCTCCTTCCTCAGGTGCCACAGCCTGGCAGAGAGCAGCCTTCAGGTTGCCATTAAGGAAACATTTGGCTTTGGCAGCCCTCGAGCGTACCCAATGTGAGTATTTGCAAAGGGTGGGCTCGTCCCTGGGGGAAAACCGTGTGGGGTGGCGGTGAGGGTTGTCTCTGCGGGGAGGTTTCGACGCAGGACAGCCGCTGTCAGCCCGGTAGGAGTTGTGCAGAGGGAGCCCTCCTGCTATGAAGGGATCCTCCTGCCCGACGGGCCCGTCCATGCCGAGCCTGGCGGGGCGCAGGGAAGGGCCGCGGCCGTTCTCCCCCGGGCAGCCCGGTGGCGAGCGGCGGCCGGCGGCTGCCCCCCTCGGCCGGGCACCGGGCGGCCCCTTCCTGCTGCCGGCACCTGCCGGGCGGCGCCGAGAGGAGGAGCCGGGGCCGGGGCCGGGGCCGGGGCCGGGGCCGGGCTCGGGGCCGGGCTCGGCAGCGCGGGGAGCGCCGCGCCATGGCGGCCTGAAGCGGCCCCCGCTCGCCATGGAGCCCGCCGGCAGCATGAAGTACAGCGCCCGGCCCGAGGTGGGTGCCGCGGGGATAAGGGGGAACGGGGCCAGCGGGGAGCCCTCGGGGGGTGAGGGGAGCGGGGCGCTGTCCCCCGGCCACGGGAACCGGGAACCGCAAGGCAGCGGGCTGTGGCGGTGCTAAATCCCGTCAGCGTCAAGTGGAAAAGGCGTGCTCGGCTCTGGGGTCGGCTCAGGGCATGGGGCCACGGCGTGGAGCTGGGACGCGGCAGTCAGGGTGGGTATCAGGGAAAGGTCCCTCACCGAGGGGTGGTCGGGCGCTGGGACGGGATCCCCAGGGACGGGGGCACAGCCCCGAGCCCTACAGAGCTCCAGGAGCACTCAGACACACGGCGTGGTTCTGGGGGGGTCCTTTGGGGACCCAGGAGTCGGGCTCCACTCCCCGAGGGTCCCTTCCAACGCGGGTATTTTATGGTTCTGTAACTGCGCCGTTCCACCTCGGGTATTTTTATAAAGTACGCCGTGGTGCGACGGAGACAGGTGAGCCGCAGGGAGGCGAGCAGTTTGCCGTGAGTGAAGCCGGGTTGTTTAGCAACAGCCCCAACTAAACCAGTTCGAGTCACCAGCACGCCTCGCGTTAACCCAGGGCTTTGGGGCTTTGTTAATTAACCGGTGTATTATCTCTGGGCTTTGAAAGGGAGCGACTTTTCACTGCAGTCTTTGCTTTCTGAGGAGATCCTCCTGGCTGAGGGTCGGGCAGGGACAGCACACCGCATCACACTGTTTTGGGGTGGTGCGTCCAGTGCTTGTTCAGTGCCACAAAGCCATTTGAAAACCGGACTTTTAAATTAAACCACGACCGTAGTGTTTTCCAGCTCACCTGCAGGCTGTTTGGTGTAGGTCCCCGAGTTCAGGGTTTAGCGGTTGTTATCTGACGGCGGCAAAGCAGCAGGTTGTTTTAGCACTGAGAAAGCTGCCCTACAGCAAGAAAAACAGTTTTCCTTGCCTCCAGCCCCGTGGTCTGCGTGCATCGGGGCCGCGGTGACTGCCAGGAGCGCAAGGAGTCACTCACGCCGCCACCGCTCTGCCTCAAGTCCTTGTCCCCCGACACCGCTGTGCCGAGAGTGGGTTGTTCTGCAAAAGGGTGTTTGGTATCTGACGGCCGAGGAGCACCCTGACGGTGTCTTAATGCCACAGGACAGCCATGCCTTTGGTACGTCCTCACGGCAGGGCCGGGCGCTGGAGCCACCCCATTTGTGCCAGGGCTGAGCTGCCAGGAGCCGGGACGCACCGCGTCCCCTCCCCTGGTTCTGGGTACAGCAGGAGCTGATCTGCTCTGGGAGGTCTCCCCCTGCAAGACGAGTGCTTTTGAACGCCCCTGCTGCTGTTGGGCTCGGTGGGCCTACAAATATTACAGCAGAGCAAACGTGAGTGTTTTGCAATGGCCGTGCTTCCTCCTGCAGCTCTCGGGGCAGCACGAGGGGAAGCTGCCGCTCGCCCTCGGAAAGGTGCAGAGCTTTTCTGCCGGTGGGTGAGCTGCTGCTCGGGCCAGTTTTGCTGCTCTTCTTGCCAAAGGCAAACAGGGATAAGGAAGGCATGATGAGAAAGAGGCTGGGGCTAATCGAGAGTACGCGAGACCTTTGCTCTGTAAACAAAAGATCACTTTGTTGAACTGTTGAGGGAAGAGGGAGAGCGTTATTGAGGGCCTGACTGGGGAACATACCAGACCAAAGGTTCTCACCTTGCCGTTTCCATCCAAAGGCCACCAGGGCCAGCCTTACACACAGGTGTGCTGCGATATCTGGGCAATATACCAGGGCAGAGGAGAGAGCAGCTCCCAACGGCTAGCAGGGACGGACCTACTGGGAGAAGGCTTTGCCTGGAGGAGGTTCTGGTGTTTCCCCTGCTGTTGACCCCAAGCATTCAAATGTCTTGGCCCAGAGCCACGTCAAAACTGTACGAGTCAGTAAAGAGCGTGGGTGAAATGTAATGATGAGCTTGGGCTGTTTCGTCAAGGTCTGGAGTTCAGCTGTTTTTGTGAGCCTCCTTGAGAGTATTGTTGTTGTTCAGACAGTGCTCTCTGCACCATGGAAGATTTAAGAGTTTTAAATAAGCTATTTACAACTGTGGAGTGCTTCTCTTCTGGTCTTTGGAAATAAGCATCTTATAGGGAAGAATTTCAAGGCTCAGAGCTATACGTATCAGGCCTATAAGGCAGCTTTAATTCCCTCTTCTCCACAGGAATTACAAAGTCTTAAATGAAAAAAAAAATCACTGCTGTAACAGAAACACAAAGAAATGGGGTCACTTCTATGAGCTGCTGCATTGCATGACACAGCTGCGTTGATAAGCCCGGTGCGGGGCAGCAAGCCAAGCCCGTGCTGTCCTGTGCAAACATTAACTTAGTTTCTTCTGTAATTAACCTAAAGGAATTGAGTTTCTCGCATGACTCAGGATGGTCACAAGACAATTGAACGCTATAGAGACTTGAGCTGGAAATCCGTGTGTGGGATAGGTGCGTGACTTGTGCCTTTCACTATTGCACTTGCCCTCAGTGCCTGGAAGGTGGACAGTCTGTCTGCAGGACTCTCTGTCCCTTATTTCCTGCTCCCTGTTCCCTCTTCGGTTTGGATGCCATCGTTTTATAGTGCAATTGCCCTTAATAAGGAACTGCTGAAGAAAAATAAAACACTGGCAAAGTTTCGAAAGTGTTTTACTGCCAATATTGGGGCAACACGGCGTGAATATGCCTTAAAGAAACACAGCTCTTCTGTTTGCTATTTCCATGGATTTCTTATCAAGAATTTGAGAGAAGTTTATTTTTATCGGCTCTCTTTCTGGAGCAATACCAGGGCTTTCAGCAAGAGTTGGTGCAGGCGTCGATCTCGAGAGCAGTGGAGCTGTACCTGAGCTACTGGGTGAAGTGAGTTGCACGCTGTGCACGCCGCGTGTCAGCAGCTTTTAGGTTTTGTTGGTGTGTTTGCTTTTGTTGTTGGGTTGGTGGTGGTTTTCAGTTGGAAACTAGCTGTTTCCTCTAATGCCAACACCATAAAGCTGGTTTTGGCTTTCAGTGTGATCTGGGAAACTTGGGGTGTTGAAAAAAACAACTCTGTGCCCTTCCAGCACAGCAACAGGTTAGCCTAGCATAGCGTAAACCCCTGTAGGGTCCCTAAGATCCGAACTGCCCTTCTGAAACGTCCATTTCTCTGCCTCGGCTAGGCTCAAGGAATGCACTCGGTGCTAACGCACTGCTTGAGCCGTAGCTTCCCTTTCTGCACCCCCATCAAACCTCAGGCTTGAGAGAATAAAATGTGTTTCCAGATCTGCAGTGAGAAGTGATGGGGTCCACAGTTTGCTCAAATAGACACGTGAGGGACTTGTGCCCTCTCCAAAAGAGGGAGCTTTGATGCAGGAAAGCAGCTGGACGTGGTTGTAAGCAGGGATGGGAGATCCACGAGCCCACCCCCTTGATCCTGAAGGCTGCAGGGTCCCAAGCTCTGAGCCAGGGTTGCTGGTTGGTGAGTCGAGGGGTTTCATTCCTCTCATTTCCAGTACCACGCTGCTCATGTGATGTTTGTTTCAGATTTTATTGAACACCTCCCGAGGCAGGTGTGGCTGGAAAAGGGGAGGTGGGAATTGCCTCTCGGATCACAGCCTGGGATCTGAAGGGTGTAATTACCCGAGAGTCAAGCCACACGGCCCGATGACTCTGCTTCATCAGAGACCTCTCCCAGGTTCCTTTCCTTGGCCACGGACACTTGTGTCAGTCTTTAGCAAAGTCTTTGTCCTGTGCAAACGTGGAGCAGAGGGAAGGAGCCAGGCTGCGGAGAAAGGGCTGCGAGCAGAGCCTGGGGACGCTGCCTTGGCTCTTCCCTCCCGTGATCTGTGTGGATTTGTGGCCTGAAAACCAGCCTGTGTGTGAGATGCTGATCCCAAAGGGGCCCGTGCTTTGTAAACCTCCCCAAAACCTCTTGCTGGGGAGAGAGCTGGCCTTTCTGGGATTCCCCATTGCGGGAAGATCTCTGCTTTCCAGTAAAACTTCTCCAGTCCAGAGTATGCTGTGGCAGTTCCCACCCTCCCCGTGTGCCTGCTGGATTTCCTGCTGACAGAATTAGTCACTTCTGCAGCTTCTGGTTTGTCCAGTCGGGCGGATTGCAGTTGCTGTCTAAAAATACACCGTGCGGCTGGGTTACGGAGGAGTGGAGAGCTTTGCTTACGCACAGGACTTCTCCCGGAGCTCTCATCGCCGAGGAGCTGCGTGCAGGAGACCTCCAGGCGCGATGTGAATCCCTCTGTGCACGCTCCTTTCCCAACCTTCCTCAGGGAATTTCTACTCCGGGGGAAACCGAGGTGTGGAAGAAGCGGGGTGCCCACGAAAGCCAGATGTAGAACACAGGATTCCCAACCCGTGATTTGTTTGTTGGAGAATCCAGGCTTTACAGAGATGGGAGGGACGTGTTGGAGGTGCTGTAGGACACTGCGGTTCCCCACACCACAGCTCCAGCGTGGGCTGTCACTTGCTCTTCCAGCTCAGGAAGAGGCTTGGATAGTTAAGCACTTAATTCCTGACTTGCTACCACCCCCAAAGGCTATTTTGAGAAACCCAAGCACATCCTGATACATAAGCAGCTCCCTTTTGTCATCTAGTGGCTTTTGGCTTGTGCAGAGGGAGTTTGCTGCTGCTGGGGAGTCCGGTGGTGGCGTGTCCTGGCTCCTCATCCCAGTGGGGATTTCTCTCTGACTCCTCCACCTGATTGGCATGAGACTTCCCTCCCAGGGCGCGCACCAGCCCGGCTGATGCTCCAGCCAGAAACCTCCGTTCCTGCTGCAGGGAGCGGTGACGTTGAGGACTGAGTGAGGAGGAGCAAGAGGAAGTAACTGGACCTGTGACTAACGTGGAGAGAACATCAGGAAAGGTTTTCTATTAATGTTTATAGAAGTAGTTTCATTGAGACGGGTGCGAGGAGTCAGACCTTGAGTCAATTTGTGCTGGCGACTGCTTCTTGGGGAGCCATGGGCAAGGTGAGAGCAGGGCGTGCGCTCACATCCTCTCTGATTTCTATCTGCAGATGCGTCGTGATGAAGGGAATGCTCAGCATGTGCCAGGGAGATGTCCAGCAGCTGTGAGGAGATAAAAAGCCTGGGTGCCTCTCGATGTAACTGTGATCTTTTGACTGTTTTTGCTTTTGATTCTGTCCCGTTTCTGCCTAGCTGAGGGGAGTGGTGAGCAGCACGAGCTATTTCTCCCTGACGGGCAGGAGTGGCAGCAGCAGAGGGGCTGTGTGGCACAATGCGTGTGAGGGGCAGAGGCTGAGCTGTGCTGTTTGGATACAGACGCGTCTGGTCCTAAGGTCAGGCGGGTGCTTTTCGTGCTGCGCAGGGCAGGGACGATTACTCAGAGGTCAGGACGGGGCCTCGTCTGAAATCTTCCTGGCAGGATCCGATCCGGCATTCCCGTAGTGCCTGGGAGATGCTTCAGATCCTTCGTATTGGTGAGGTGCTCTGCGGGGATTGCTGCTGCTTGCCCAGCCTGCTGCGTGCAAAAAAGCAGCCTGACACAAGTGCCAGAGGAGGCTGGCGGCCGCAGTGGTGGTCTTAGGTGGGAGTGTGGGCGAGAGGATGAGGCCTGGTGCTCAAACCAGAGGGCAGGGGCAGGAACCTGTTGGAATCCATTCTCATATCTGACTGTAATCACCGAGTAACGTCTAGCCAGTAAAAATATCAGTGACGGCTTCTGCACCTTATACAGGAGTAATAATAATAATAAATAATAACAATAATAGAACTAATCTGCCAAGAGTCCCCACGCTCCTCTAGCTCCCCTGGGTGCTGTGGATATCACTGCTGTCTCAGCAGTGTGGCAATGACACGCTGCAAACTCCCAGCTTTAATACCCTTCGTCCTTTTTTCTGAGATAAGCAGAGACGTTGTCTAAAGACAGATTTATTTGTAAGATCTTTTGCCTAACTTGCTTTGGTTTTGCTGCAGCCGCAGGACTGGTGTGTGTGCTTATGTGTAGAGGGGGAAGGAAACCGCGTTGTCTTTCTGATTTAATCACTCTGGTTGTTCCTGTCTAAGTGCTTTCTCTCTGCAAAGATACAGCCGTGAGCTTGGAGGGTGTGAAAACGCTCCGGCCATGGAGCTGAGTGTTTCGCAGCCTGACCTCGTACAGCACTACCGTAAACTCGCAGCCGAGCCCCAGACTTCTCCGCCAGCGTGGTCCCCTCACCCGGCTCGATGAAACTGAGCCCTGGGGAATCGTGCAGAGGGCTGAAGGCACCCGCGGCCGGAGACGTGGCCACGTTCCTCCTCCTCGCAGGGACTGGAGCTGGAGCGCATCGCATCCGCTGAGCGATGCTGGCCGGACGGTCAGCGCTTGGGGAGGAGGACGCTGGCTCTCTGTGCTCGCTGTCCCCTGTGAGCACCGCCGCACAGATGGCAATACGCCGTTTGGATCAGCTCCTCCGGGCGGCCAGGCTTTGAATAGGGGTTCCTTTGCTCTCCCAGCTGCTGCAGGAGGCGATTCCTTCGTGCCGTGTTACCACTGCTGCAACCCTTCCATATTATGCAAGAAGCGCAGGATCCCTCTCTCAGAGAAGAAACGCCATCTGGCCGAATTTGGCCTGCCAGGGGAGTGCATCATTAGGCTGAAATTTAGCAGCCTGTGCCCAGAAGTTGTTACCCAGGCTGGGTACAGACACGGCATTCCCCTCTGAGCTGGGGCAGGCGGCTCTTCCTGCTCGCCCCGGGAAAGCTGCTGCTGCATGAACATCACTGGAGCCCTGGAGGTTGTTCTCTTGCCACAGGCTCCTGCAGGTGTTAGAAGCGAGTTAAATACTTGCCTTCTGCTAGCAGCAGCACATCGGATGGTGTGCCAGGCTCCAGGCAACCCTGATTCTGACTGAAGAGTGTCTTGATCGGAGGCATACATGTGTATTTAAGTTCCATTTGTGTGCCTCCTGTTAGGAGTTTCCTTGGTTTGTATTTTCAAGTTTTCCCGTGTGATCGTAGAAGGGAAGCAGGCGAGAGCACCCCCGTGGCACTGTCCTCGTGGCTTTGCAGAGCCTTCTCTTCCTTCTGGCGGTGGCTGGATGGTGATGACAGAAAGCAGTCGGGCACCGCCGGGGCGCTGTGGTTTGTGCTGGTTTCTTTTTGCGCAGTAATAAATAACACGAATGGAGGCTTCCTTCCCCCGCGCTGGAGCGGAGAGCCGTTCAAGGGCAAACGCGGGTTGTTCCGAGAGCAAGCGATGTGAAAACGCGCGGGCTGCTCTCATCTCGACGGCCTTGTAGCCAGTGTTTGCAGAGGATTACATGTACGCAGCCTAACAGAAGCGGAGGGCAAGGTGCTTCCCCTGCCCTGTCCCAGTTGGTTTGCGAAGGGCCTCGGGCCAACACGTCAGGAGGAGAGGCTGTGCTGAAGTGTGGAGGCTGGGAGGAACTTGGAAGAAAAAAAAAAACAAAGATGCGGCAGGAGAGGACAGAGGTTGGGTAAGGAAAGGGCAGGAGGAGGAGGATGGATGGGCTGTCCTGCCGGGAGAGCGCACCTCGCAGGGAGCATTGCTCCTCCTGGAGGTGCCGTGGGCTCAGAGGTCTCTGCCAACGTGCCGTGTGCTCTGTGCGCTTCTGGGTGTCTGTGACATTCGTCTTTGTGCGGTTGGTGATGTTTCTGAGCTCTGACACTGGCTGAGAGAGGGCAGGCGGCATCCGACCCGGCCTCACGTTTGCAGGGACGACGTCCCCCCCCCCTTGCAAAGCGCACGAGTGCGTTTGGAAGCGGCGAACGTGTGCCGGTGGGCTCTTTGTGTTGTCGTGTCCTTGCTGTCATCCAGAGCCCTGTGCCCCTGCCTGGCCACGCAGCCAGCGAGCTGCCAGATCCCCGTAAGGCTCGGGACGGCGGGGCAGTGGCAGGGACGGCGAGGTGTCCCCTGCTTTGGGCAGCTCGCAGCGGCCAGAGGGATGCTCCTGCCCGGGGCAGGCAGCAGGGACGCAGCTGGGGCAGGGGGGAGCAGGTCCAGGGCCCCAAATTTCCCCGCACCAAGCGAGCTCTGGGCTTTCTCTGGAAACAGCCGGGCCTGCATCATGTGCCAGAGCCCTCCCTGTGTTACGGGGCAGGGAAGGAGGGACTGAAACCTCTTTCTGGAGGACATTTCCAAATTCCTGGCGTGTGGCTCGGTTCTCCCAGCTACGCCCTCCAGATTCTGCAAGAAGAGCGTGAGGCAATCCCTCCTCCTTCTTGCGTGGGCCGAGTGGACATGCGAGGCGAGCTTGTCTCATCGGGGCAGCGCTGCGATGGGAAGCGGGTTGTCCCTCCCACCTTGCCCCTTTCTGAGGATGGAGCACGCTGCTCTGATTCCCTCTCTGGCTGGCGCAGGTACGTTGGCAGGACAAGGATGGAAGAAGGTAAACCAGGGCCAGAAGGTGCAAGAAAGGGAAACTCCTGGGCGCCGAGGGCTTGCTGACGTTCCTCCCTGTGCAGTGGTTTCATCCTGTGCGTGCAGAGCTGCTGCAGGGCTCTGGGCTGTGACCGAGACCTTCCTCCTGGTGAGCCGGCCCGGCGCGGGGCGGTTATGGCTGTGTGCTGCAGGTGGCACCGGGTGGCTGCCTCGGAGACCTGCCCTTTATTTTCCGTCACGCTTTGTCCTGAGAGCCTGGCTGTGGGGATTCGTTCTGTGGTCGGCTTTTTGTTTTATTTCCTTTACCAGGTGTTTGCTCCGAGGGGGAAATCCAGGCAGAGTTGGAGGAGCGTTGGCCCCACAGATGCACGGAGCTGTGTGGATGTATCGGGAGGAAGTAGCTCGTTTTCTTCGTTTACAGGAATGCTATTTATAGCAGGCTGTGTCCGTCGGGGTGAGGGTGACGCGCCTGCCGCACAGCAGGCATTTCGGAGGGTTGGACCCATGCCTGCAGTTTCATCTGCCGGGAGGCAGAGATCTTGGAGGTTCTGGGATTGTGACCTGCCGTGGTCATGGGGTGTGCAAGGGACTCGCCCCGGAGTTTGCTCGAATTGATCACCTTGGATTGTGCCCAAAAGGAAGCACCTACTTCCTTCTGGTGGGTGAGGAAGAGGCACGTGCTAGCGCCGCGTGTCTGCGAGCAGAAGCCTTCGGGGCTTGTCCTGCCGTGGGTGGCTGCGGAGCTGCTGGCAGCGAGGCGTGTTGTGCTCTTGGTGATGCTCTGAGGCCGCAGCTGACGGGTGGCTCTGCTCCGTCCTTGCGTGGCAGACTGCCCTGGGGTTGGACGTCTGCAGAGCAGGCTTTGGGAATGGCCTCTCCATTGTCCTGCTCTCCCTGCCCCTCCTAGGACATGAACAACGTGGAGGAAGGGGTGGAGTTCCTCCCCGCCATGAACTCCAAGAAGATGGAGAAGCGTGGCCCAAAGCGACGTGTGGTCGTTGCCATCATGATCGTTGCTTTTCTGCTCATCTCCCTCGTCACCGGCCTCCTGGTTTGGCACTTCAAATGTGAGTGTGAGGTTCAGCTAACTCCAAGAGGTGGGGTGGGGGCATGCCCCGGGAGCATAGCCCTGCTGCTCTGGGCTCGGGGGAGCTTCGTTACCGTGCGTTGCTCACAGGGGACCTTAGCAGCAGTGACAGCCAGAGCTTCCAGAAAGCAGGGAGCCCGTTTCTACTTCTTCTGACTGCCTTCTCTGTGAAATGTCGCCTTCCAGACAGGAACGCGCCCGTCCAGAAGGTTTTCAACGGCCACCTGCGGGTTCTGAACTGGGATTTCACTGATGCCTACGAGAACTCCAGCTCACCAGAGTTCACCATGCTGGCCAAGAAGGTGAAGAGCACGGTAAGAGTTCTCTTGGATCCCTCCACCTGCTTTTTTTCTCTTGCCCCGTGGCCACGGGGTTGCTACATGCAAGACTCCTTGGAGCTGTCTCGCTCCTCCTAACTCTCCCTGCTCGTCATGAGTTGTTTGACTCGCTGAGCTGCGCACGGGGAGCGTGCCTTTCACCTGGATCTTGGTGTCACAGCTCCACCCCAGTGCCGCTGTGCCTCCCTGCCCCTGCAGCTCAGCGTGCCTGTGGGGCTGCCTGGGCAAACCCCAGCACCGAAGGGTGAGCCAGGTCTGGGGTCAGGGTCAGAGAAGAAATGCAGCTCTGCGGCTGAGCAGGCCTTGGGGCTGGGGGCTGAGGCCAGAGCTGGTTTCAGGAGTCAGGACACTTCTCCCTTCTCCTTCTTTCAGCTCTCCTTCTTCCGCTTTTTGGCCCCTGCAGGTTCCTGCACCCCAGGGATGCTGGGTACGTGCTCTGATTTTCCTCTGTCTGTCTTTAGCCTTCCACCCCCCTCGCTTCTAGCCGTGCTGAACATTCCTCTTTAAACTCCTTTTAGGTGGAGGAGATCTACAGGAGTCATCCAGATATTGGCCCGTACCACAAGGAGACAGTAGTAACTGCGTTCAGGTGGGTGTCAGGAGATGCTGCTCGGGGGTGGGAGTGTAGGGGGAAATTCTGGGGTGTCACATGGCCACAGACCTCTTTGCTGGGCTGCTCTGGAAAGAGGTGGCTACTGAGGTGCAGTAGCCACCCCAAGTGACATTTTAAAGGGTGGGCAGTGAAAAGCAACCTCAAAAGCCTCGTGCTGAGACAGCGTATTTTCTGCCAGTCTGTTTCTCGCAAGGAGAGGTCTTGGGGAAGTCAAGGTGTGGTGCAGTACAGCCCTGTGAACCACTGGCAGCTTGGGAAGGGATTCCACGGGCTGGTGGAGGCCTCTGCTGGGCTGCAGTTTGCTCAGCTTGTTATTGAGACTCTCCCTTCCCCATGGCCATCCTCCAAAACGGGCTTACCAAGTAGCCTGGCCCTCTCTTCGGATACATCAGCCCTCCTGTGTCTGGCCTTGCTCTCATCCCATAATCTCCCTCCTCTGCAGCGAAGGCAGCGTCATTGCCTACTACTGGTCAGAGTTCCTCGTCCCCAAGTACCGCGAGAAGGATCTTGACAGGGCCATGGCAGACAAGCAGAGCCTGATCCAGCAGCTGAACCCGCGGCTGCGAAACCCCGTGCTGAAGGTGGAGTCGATTGTCGCTTTCCGTGAGTGCTGTCTCAGTGACTCCTGGGCCTCTGCGTGGGACTGGGGAGGAAAGGGGGGCTCGTGGTGCCTGGCGTTTCACTGGAGGGGTTTTGCTGCCAGCTGCAGCCCTCCTTTGGGTGCCTTTGGCTACAGGGGCAGCTTGAAGGGTGAGCGTAAGGACCCAGCTTTCACAGCGCTGCTTTGGTGGTCCACGAAGATGGAGGAAGGTGTGCGGATCGCTCCCGCTCATTTGAACACTGTCTTCTCCTCTGAGCCCCTCTGGAGAGGGCCAGGGATCAGTCCTCCCTCCTGCGGAGGATAAGTTCGGTCACTCAGGTTCCTAGGGCACGCACTGGGGCTCTGCTCGTGGAGGCAGGGGAAGGAGCAGCTCTCCCCTGGTCAGATTGCCAGGAGGCACCCCATAAGCAAAGCCACGTCAGTGCAGACCCCAGAGACCTCTGCAGCTTTGCGCACAGGGACTTCCTACAGCTCAAAGGATGACACCACTTCTGTTTCCTCCTGCAGCTGCTGACCCCAGCATAGCTCAGTCTTCTCGGGACAGTAAGTACTGTTCTTCTTCAGTCTCCTAATGGCCTCTCTGCATCCCCAGGGGTCTCCAGGGTGGTGATTTCCCTTCTGGGGTGAGGAGAAGCCTGAAGGGAGGTGCTCTGCCTGTGGGGCAGACCTCCATGTGCTGCTTGGAGCTGCTTTGGGGTTGGCCAGACTAGCTGTTATCTAGCAGTGGTGGGTTGCCCAGTCTGTCCTTCCCTTTTGTAGATGGAGGGAGATAACGAGGGTGCTCCCTAAAGGAGGCATCTCCCCAGGGACGCCCTGCAGGCAGGCGAGGATAACGAGTGCCACGCTCTGCATCTTGGGGAAAGGCAAATCAAAACCTCAACGAGTCTGCTGTCCTCTTCCTTGAACCCTGCACCCACGGGAAAGATCTCTCTTCCTCCACACTTGTCCTGCTAACTCTTCCCTGTTCTCCTGGGCAGATAGCTGCCTTTTTGCCCTCCACGCCAAGGAAGGGGAGGTCACCAGTTTCACCACGCCGGGGTTCCCCAACAGCCCGTACCCCAACAACGCGCGCTGCTACTGGACGCTGAGGGCAGACGCCAATTCCGTCATCAGCCTGACCTTCAGGACGCTGGAACTGGAGCAGTGCACAGATGACGGTGACTACATCAAGGTGTACAACTCTCTGAGCCCCGTGGAGCCCCACGCTTTGGTGAGGTGAGCAGAGCATCCCCAGGGTTCGGTGCTCCTCCGTGGGGTGGGGAGATGGGGAAGAGGGTGGTTCGTGTTAGCTCCCCATTAAGTTTCTGTATGGCACTGGTGTGAGGTGGCAGGGTGATGGTGAGCTGCACAGGAGTGCTGCTGGGAGCGGGGCTCCTGTCCCTGCTCCTTGGTGGTCGGTGCCACTGGAGGCTCTCTCTGCAGCTAATAGATTTTGTTCCTTCCTTCCTAGGCTGTGTGGGAATTATGCCCCTTCCTACAACCTGACCTTCCTGTCCTCCCAGAACGTTATGCTCGTCACGTTGATTACCAACAAGGAGGGGAGATTCCCTGGCTTTAAGGCCGAGTTCTTCCAGCTCCCAAAGATGAAAGGTGGGTGTAGGCCTTGGCCCAGTTTCCCTCAGCATCTCTCTGCCAGGGCAGCTAAAAAAGGAGGTGCAGCTGTGGCTGCAGTCAGTTTGCCAGGGATGTTTCCAGGGCTGGGAGACGTGGCAGCAGGTCTCATCTTGGCTCTCTGAGCCTGCCTTGTCCACAGTGCTCTTGGCTGCTGTAATGATGTCCTGTGAGGAGGGCAAAATAAGAATTATGTTGGATTAGACATGCAGATGGATGTATGCAGGAAGCACCTAATTGATCTCCTGGGTTCTCTCCAAGTCTTGGAGCAGGAGCTGCTTTCTCTAGAGATCAACTTAACCTTGTTAGAGGCTGATGCATCTGCCTCCTTTCCTGCCTCCTTTCCTGCCTCAGGCCATAGCCAGCAAAGCCTTGGGAAAGCCACGTCTCTTTGAATCTCTAACCTGTTTTCATCTTCCTGCTTATCTTCCAGTCTGCGGTGGGACTCTGAAAGGAGAGAGCGGCACCTTCACTACCCCCTATTACCCGGCACACTACCCCCCAGCCTTGGACTGCGTCTGGAACATCGAGGTAACACAGTCCCCTCTTAGCTTTAATTAGTCTGTCAAATAAACCTGCTTTTGCAGGACACAGTGCAAATGAGCTCACAGCAGATGCTGCCTAGAGGCTTAGCCTGACATGGCTGGAGGGAGGCTTTAGGACTGGTGTCAAAGGCAGGAGCGGCTGAGAGAGGCCCAAACCCTGTGTGACGCTCACCGTAGCCCCCAGTCGCTGTAACTTTACACAGAGCACTTGAGGATTTGGGCTTCGGGGCAGACCTGCCACTTGCTGGTAAAACTGGTGGCAGGGCAACCTTTTGCTCTGGGGGAGCAGGCACTGTTGACAAAGGCCTGGCTTCAGCCTCTGTTTTGTGCTGGGATCCTGCGGTGAGCAAGCCAAGCGGCTGTCTGAATGACAAGGGGAGCAGTAATGGCTTTTTGGGAAGGGAGTTCTTCTGTTGACTTCTTTTCTTTTTTGGTTGCCTTCTGTCCCTCCCCTCAAACACAACCTTTATCCCATGAAACTTATTCCCATTTTCTGTGCTTCAGAAAAACGGCGTGCCTCTGTTTCTGCTTCCGTCTGCAGGTTCCCTCTAAAAAGAACGTGAAGGTGCGTTTCAACATGTTCTTTGTGCTGGAGCCGGGGATCCCAGTCAGCTCCTGCCCCAAGGACTACGTTCAGATCAACAGCACGAGGTAGGTGTCAGGCTGTCTGTCTGACCTGTGGCTTCAGTCCTTCAAGTGGAGGGGCTGCGTTTCGTTATATGGCACCTTGTGCATTCCTTAAACTTGCTGGGGGAGCAAAGGTGCTGAAGCTCTTTTGAATATGATGAGGCAGAAGAGTGCTTGGGTCTGACCTGCTCTCATAGCTCAGTGCCCAGTCTGGGGATCAGACAAGTGGGTTTGTTGCATGCTGCAGCTGAAAAAAAACACAAAAGGCAGGCTGTGGAGTATCACATATCACATCCTAGGCATCACATGCAGAAAGGCAGATCCATGCAGAAACATCTGGCCCGATTTTGCTTGAATGAGTATTTCTCCATTATTAGGGTGACTGCGTTGCATTCTGTGATGCACTTACTGTTACGTTTACTGTTAACTCTTACACAATCTAATGGAAGCTGGACTGAAAATACAGCTTGGTACTGCATATGGGAAGTGAGCGGGGTTGTTTCACAACATTCTTGGTCAGAGAGCTGGCCCTTCCTTGAGGAGGAAGGGTTTCAAAGTCAGAATCTGTGGCTGCAGCCCTTCTAGTTCCCGCAGCAGTGCCTGTGTAATGGGGTTTCTTATCAGCCTGCCATGGGGTGGGATCCTGGGGCTTTAGAGGCTGCACACACCCAGAGACCTGATGGGTCCGAGATCAGAGAGACAGCGATCAGCATGCCATCACGGATCTAGATGAACTTGTGCCTGGCTGTTTTCAAGGCCCCAACCTTCTGCCAGCTGCGCTAAAATTCAGCTCCTGTGTGCGGCCCTCAAGGTCCAGCGCCTCGTGCTGGAGTTGGACCTGCGCTCTGCTTCCTGCTGCCTTAGCTGGGTGTGAGGAGTGACCCTCTGTGGCAACGGGGAATGCAGGGATGGAAGAAGGGCTGCGCAGTGCTGATCTATAGCACTGCACTGGTCTTTGTGTTGTCTCCCTTCAGGTACTGTGGGGAGCGTTCCCAGTTTGTGGTGGCCAGTACCACCAACAAAATCGAGGTCCGGTTCCACTCAGACCTGTCGTACACAGACACTGGCTTCTCTGCTGAGTACCTGTCCTACGACTCCAGTGACCGTAAGTTGAAATCTTGAGGCTGCAGAGGGAAAATAATTTGCCAGATGTCTGCTGCAGACTAAATAACTTCTCCTCTGCTGCCCTGTAAATCCGGAAGCACGCTTTTGGGGGCGATAGGAGCACGCCTTATTTTCCTGCAAACCTCCTTGTATTCCTCCGTTCTGAGGAAAAGCTGTTTTTAATGGTGGATGCTGTAAGCAGGCCACCCAGAGCACCAGGACTGTTGTGTGCTTCGGGGAGGTGCCACGGAGGGGAGGGCTCACATCTTTTACCCCTTTCCTCCCTCTCAGCCTGCCCTGGCAAGTTTGCCTGCAACACGGGCCGCTGCATTGAGAAAAGCATGCGCTGCGACGGGTGGCTGGACTGTGTAGATGGCAGCGACGAGAGGTCCTGCGGTAAGTCTGTCCTTTCTTTTGGCTTTTGCTCGGAAGGGTGCACTGCCCCAGGGGGCTTGGGGTGGTGCTGGGCTTGTTCTGGCTAACGTGCTGTAGTGCTGAGCCCTGCAGGTGAGCTGCCTGCCCGCACCAGTACTGCCTCACCCTGCACACCAGAGTGAGAGGCCATTGGTGTGGGGATCAATTCGGGATCCTTTCCAATATAGGAGATGTGGGTTCATGCCAATCTAGTCCTCTCCCAGTGGGATCTCCCTTGCTTTCCAGTCCCTCCCAGCTGGGAATGTGTTTTTCCATTTAATCCTCCTGGCTCTTGAGGATTTGGCTGAGGCTGTCTGAGCTGGGTGGATGCGTTGTGTTATGGAACTGGGCAGGACCTGCAGAGTACATGTGGAAAACCCGTGTGATGCATGGGTGTTGTTTCTTTGTGCAACAGTTTTTCCTCTTGGATTCACAGAGCAATCCCATAGAAAATGTGATTGTCCAGGGTCTGAAGTTAATTAGAGATTGAGAGATGAGAGCATCTGCTTTGGGTTCTTGGTCCCAGGTCTGGGGCTGTTTTCTGAGGGAGTGTGCTGCTGGCCTGGCTGCCCTCTCGCTGCCTTGGGTGGTGAGGGGCCACCCCGGTGATCTGAGTATCTCGAGTGCTCTCCCACTGTTATAGCAACGTCTTTCATTGCAGTGCTGCCTCTGCCTGTCCTGCTGCTCTTAGGCTGGTGTAATGTGAACTTCAGCTTTACCAGTAGCTTAAGACATTTCAGCTCTCCAGATAGTTGTGTCTGCAGGGCAGTGGAAACACCGCTTTATAGCTCAAGTGCGTGTGTATTTATGGACGTGTGCCTGGCCCCAGGCTGCTGTGATGTTCTGGTGCACCTGAACAAGTACAAGTTCATGTGCTTGCAGACCCACTGGGGGAGCCACACAGATCTTCCTGTGTTGTTACGGTGGGCACGATGGCAGACGTGTAGCTGGTGACCCACGGGTGCCTTTGCAGGCCCTCCCCTGATTCCTCTCTGTCCCTTCGCAGTCTGTACCGAGCAGCAGTTCAGGTGCCAGAACGGCTGGTGCAAGCCCAAGTTCTGGGTCTGTGACAACGTGAATGACTGCGGCGACGACAGCGACGAGCTGCAGTGCAGTAAGTAACTTCCCTGCGGGCAGAAGGCTGAGGGCTTGAGCAAGGTGAAGGGGGTGATGGAGGCACGTGGTGCAGAGGAAGCCAGGTGCTGTGCTGGAGCCCAAAATGGCACGGAGAGGCCTCACCTGGAACACTGCAGGGGAGCTTTCCTTGAGACAACACAGGAGCCTCAGGTGGGAGCTTGAGGATGAGTAAAAGTGTAGCAAATGTAACGTTTTGGGACAGGAAGGATTGAACAAATTGGTGGTGTGCAGTGTAGAGAAGAAAAGGCTGGGGGCACAGGCAATGGGTGTTTGTGTTGTAGCTGCAGAGGCTTCACCTGTCCTAGGGGAGAGAGAGGTGGATGCAGCCATGTAGGTTTTGTGCCCTGCACTTCCCCGGTGAGGTGTTAGTGCCCGGCTGTTCTCAGGAGCTGCCCTTTCCCCAGGTTGTGGAAACAGCAGCTTCAAGTGCGACAATGGGAAATGCATCCCCAACACGCAGAAGTGCGACGGCAAGGACGACTGTGGAGATGGGAGTGATGAGGGCAGCTGTAGCAAAGGTGAGGATGGGTCTGCACGGGACCTCCCTTGAAATGCAGCCTCTTATGGATGTGCTCCTGGCTGGGCATCCTGGAGAGCATTCCTGCATCTGGTGGCAATGTCCTGGGGAGGGCAGAAGTGGTGAAGGGCTCCCGAACAGCACGATTTCCCCAGAACTGGGACTAATCCTTCTCCCTTTGGCCTGCCTGCAGGAGGTGCAACAGTCACCTGCAAGGAATACATGTACAAGTGCCGCAGTGGACTCTGCGTCAGCAAACAGAACCCAGAGTGTGATGGCGAGCAGGACTGCGAGGACAATTCTGATGAGGACAACTGCAGTGAGTACCCACGCAAAGGGGGAACGTGGCTTTCTGGGATGGACCCCTCAGAAAAACACTAAAGCGGGGTGGAGAGAGCCCATGGGCATTTTTACACAACAGTTCAGATAGCTGAGCTGTGTTGTGCTGAGTGTCTGTGTTGTACAACACATTTAGAGAGGGCTTACACAGATAACAGACAATAATTTGTCTGCACATTTACTGACGTGGCCAGTAAATGTTTTAGCAAATTTGGTGTTTGTGCTCCTAAGCTGATAGCATCAGCCACCCCTGGTGTAGGTAATGGGGCACTTGTGCTGCAGGAGGTGTCCCAGAGGAAAGAAGGGGAGGTGCTGAACAGAAACCAGAGTATTTAAGTGCCCCCTCTCCTTCCTCACCCCAGACTGCGGGACCCGCTTCTTTAATAGGAAGTCACGGATCGTCGGTGGGCAGAACTCGGACATGGGAGAGTGGCCGTGGCAGGTCAGCCTCCACGTCAAGGGCCAGGGCCACGTCTGCGGGGCCTCGCTCATCTCGGAGACCTGGCTGGTGTCTGCAGCACACTGCTTCCTGGAACTGCAGGACGCCAGGTAGGTGGGAGCCGAAGGGCTGCGTCTGCCGGGCTCACTGAGCTGGGGACCACTTCGCTTTGCTGCAGAGCCTAGGGACACTTACTGCAGCTACTGCCCGTGACAGATTTTGGGCTTGGCCACTGCCTCATTTAGCACCCTCAGAGAGCTGGATTTTGGGAAAAGTCTTGTAGTGAACTGGAAGCAGACATTTGAAGTACACAAGTGTTCATTTGTTGAGATGTCAGATCAGTGCCCTGTGCTCTTGCAGTCACTACAGTGATTGACACGTGGTGGGATTCAAGGTGACGGGGCACCCAGACAGCTGCACTCCCACTTCTAGCCATTTGCTTGTCTCAAAAAGAAATGACCATTTTTACAGGCACTTCTCCAGAAAACTTTTTAAGATTGTGGGCACGGTTCATGAGCTAGGCTGTCTGCGCCAGCTCTGCGAGCCGGAGCCTCACGCTGCCCCGTGCCTTGTGACTCTTGCAGCTGGCAGCATATGCAGAGAAAAAATCAGGAAGGCCAAAGCCCAGCACGAGCTCAGCCTGGCCACTATGGTTAAGGATAACAAAAAATGTTTTTATAAATACATTAATGGCAAGAGGAGGGCTAAAGAGAATCTCCATTCTTTACTGGACAGAGCGGGGAACATGACTACAGAGGATAAGGAAAAGGCTGAGGTTCTTAATGCCTTCTTTGCATGGACAGGTTGGGTCGATGGACAGAGGCCAATGGGGTGAAGTTCAACATGGCCAAGTGCTGAGTCCTGCACTTTGGTCACAACAACCCCATGCAGTGCTACAGGCTGGGGGCAGAGCAGCTGGAAAGCTGTGCAGGGGAAAAGGATCTGGGGGTGCTGACTGATTCTCGCCTGAACCTGAGCCAGCAGTGTGCCCAGGTGGCCAAGAAGGCCAACGGCCTCCTGGCTTGTGTCAGGGACAGTGCAGCCAGCAGGATCGGGGAGGTGATCGTCCCCCTCTACTCTGCTCTGGTGAGGCCGCACCTCGAGTGCTGGGTTCAGCTTTGGGCCCCTCACTACAAGGAGGACATCAAGGCCCTGGAGCATGTCCAGAGCAGGGCTACGAAGCTGGTGAAGGGCCTGGAACACAAGTCCTGTGAGGAGCGGCTGAGGGCACTGGGCTTGTTTGGTCTGGAGAAGAGGAGGCTCAGGGCAGACCTCATTGCTCTCTACAGCTACCTGAAAGGAAGCTGTGGTCAGCCTCTTCTCACAGGTAACTAGTGATAGGACCAGAGGGAAGGGCCTCAAGTTGCGCCAGGGGAGGTTCAGGTTGGAAATGAGGAGACGTTTCTTCTCAGAAAGCAGTCAGGCATTGGGACGGGTTGCCCAGGGAGGTGGTGGGAGTCACTGTCCCTGGGGGTGTTCAAGGAAAGGTTGGACCTGGTGCTTAGGGACATGGCTTAGTGGGTGACATTGGTGGTAGGGGATGGTTGGACCAGATGATCTTGGAGGGCTTTTCCAACCGTAATGCTTTTGTGATTCTACTCACCGCCAGCCAGTGGACAGCCTACCTGGGCCTGACCGACCAGGGCAACCGCAACGATGCCAACGTGCAAACGAGGAAAATCAAGCGCATCATCTCCCACCCCTACTTCAATGACTACACCTATGACTACGATATTGCTGTGATGGAGCTGCAGAGTCCTGTGACCTTCTCCTCTGTCGTCCAGCCCATCTGCCTGCCCGATTCCACCCACCAATTCCCCGTGGGCAAGGACCTGTGGGTGACTGGATGGGGAGCAACTGTGGAAAGAGGTGAGCACTAGCAGTGGATTTGGGGCTGCGTGTGGCTATAGGGAAAAGGGCAGATGGGAGAGTCCAACTTAAGCAGAGCAGTTTGCCTTGAGACTGGCATCAGATGAGGTTCCCCTGGGAGTACACGCAGTTAATGGCTCAGTTCTGCTGGGAAAATGGTATTAGGAAAAAGCAAGTTGTGGCAGAGCCTGGGGCCAAGAGAAGTGCACAGGTTGATGTCTGCACAGGGGAGGGAACTGCTGCTCAAAAAGACCATGTGCTTGAGCTGTTCCTCCGTCCTTGCAGGCAGTGGTGCCAGCATCTTGCAGAAAGCAGAGATCCGGGTGATCAACCAGACCATCTGCAACCAGCTGCTGTCCGGCCAGCTGACGCCACGCATGATGTGCGTGGGGATCCTGACGGGAGGCGTGGATGCATGCCAGGTAGGCAAGTGGTGCGACAGCACTGGTTCAGTGCTGGTAGCAGGAGGCGTAGCAAGCCAGGCCCTTTGCTCAACACTTTTTATTCTGGCGCATTGACACGCGTTTCCCCACTTAACACGCTACACAGCTATGTGGATCCTTCTTGGTTCAGACAACAAATCGGAATGCTTGTCAGCAGCAAATTGACTTAGTCTCAAAAATGGCTCCCCAGGTAGGAGAGCGGTGCAGCTGTCCTCTGCTTTATCACTGCTACTGAGAGCCTTAGTTAGCAAGACAGGCCCTTTGTTTGGCTGTTTTTATTCTAGCATTTTGACTCATATTGCCATGCTTAAATATTTGTTACAAATCTGTACGATTCTTCCTTGACTCAGGGAATGGCTCAATTGGAATGGATGTGAGCAGGAAATTGTATCGATTTAATCTCAAAAATAATTCTTTGGCCTTTGAAGGGAAGGGAACCCTGGCGTTAGTGGTTATTTCATACTACTTTGTGATTGTTTTTGTCATTAATACTTTGCTAGACTTTGTACTGAGCTGGTGCTTACGGTACTGTTTGTTTTTGTGCAGGGAGACTCTGGAGGGCCCCTGGTCAGCGTGGAAGCCAACAGTCGGATGTTCCTGGCTGGCATCGTGAGCTGGGGCGACGGCTGTGCACAGCGGGAGAAGCCTGGCGTCTACAGCCGGCTCACTGCCCTGCGAGGGTGGATCAAAGAGCACACGGGCCTTTAGGGACACGCTCAGCCCTCTGTGGACACGAACGTCTCTTGTACACCGCCAGCTGGACGCTGACCCAGCCGCAACCAGCGGGCCCGTGGCATTGTCCTCCCTGCACATGGCGGCGGTGAGCAGAGCGCTGCCTCGACTGTGAACTTCAACCCTCCCTCTACCTCACTGTGAGTGAGTGCCTGGGACTCCCAGCCTTGGACTGTTGTCCATATTTAAAGCGTGTGTGTACCGAGCAGCCAGAGCTGATGTAGTTTAGGCCTTAGTACTTCCACCCTGAACCCAAATCTCAGTTTAGAAATCAATGCCTAGATATAAAAAATTTCCCTTTGTGGGCAAGCTAGTGCAGCTCCCATGAAGAACTTGAATGAACAGCCAAATCTATACAAAACTAAACTAAAAACAAAATTAAAGATTTTTTTTAAAAACTGTGTTTTTAGAGGCAAACTTTACTGTGACAGGTTCAAAACCAAGCTTTCAGAATATATTCCACCTCCTTCGCTTGTTTTTGAACTGCCATCTGCACCCCTTTGTCTGGTCTTCAGTGGTGGAGGGTGGGGGGGGAAGAATTTCTCACTGGGGTTCAGCCCTTTGGATCCCACCACTGGCACTGTCCCGGGCCGTGGTTTCCTGCCATCCTTTGCCTGACTTAGCTTCTGTCCTCCTCTGCGTCCAAGGCCTTGTGAGGATCCAAGGGCTGCAGCACTGAAGGAGAGCAGTAAGGCTGAAACATGCTGCCACTCACCTCGAGGGAAACCGTGCAGGGGTCTGCCAGCGCTCCCTGGGTGCCATCTTCTGCCTTGAGGGCTGGACAGGGTGGCCTTACCCGTGTGCCTTAACACGATGCTCTGGGTTAGCTGGCAGCTTCAGCTGCTTGTTCTCACCAGGCAGCCCTGCACTCAGGTAGCTGTGTTGGACAGGCCCACCCCACAGTGACTTCCTCTTCCTCGCTGAAGGCAGCCTCCAGGGACAAGCTGGCAAAGGAGCTGAAGGGCTTGACTGAACGCGTTCCTGCAGCTTGTCCCTGCAACGACAACACGGGTTGGCTCTGCCGGCTCCAAGGCTGACAGACACCAGACTCTTCTGCTCTTTTTACTTTTGTAAAGAAAATGCAACAATGTGAGTTCTGAATGTGCTGATTTGATTTCTTTTTTTTTCTGTGTAGCCATGTCCTTGCCCTAGAAGAGCACACTCCCGTCAAGATTAGTCAGACCATTCTTTACCTGTAAATATATCGTTTTGTAAAACTCTATGAAGTGGAGATGCTCTAATAAACTGGGATATTTTCTAATCCTCTGGCTCTGTGATTCTTATGTGGTTCTTCATGGCCTTCTGTGCAGGTGTTCCTGACCTAGGGAACCTGCAGCACAGAGCCCTAATCCCAACCATTCCCTGTGAACAGCTCTCCAAGGAGGAGGCTGAGCATCCTAAATGGAAATACTGCAAAACCTTTTACCTCTCCTATTCACAGCAGCTCCGCCAGGCCCCAGCATGCTGTTTCAGGCATCCTCAAGGACAACAGCCAGGTTCCAGTGTTTACAGAGGCTGGAGAGGCCCAGGAGGGTGTTTTTCACACTACTCCATGCACCGCACACATGGAGGGGCGCTGAGCACTGACACGGGGCAGTTCCGGAGGCAGCTTCCCACCTGGAGACACACAGCAGCATCCCCACAGCCCAGCACTCACCTCCCGTCAGACTGGTGGGCGCTGGTGCAGGTCACCACACCGAGCTGCTGAGCTGCCCGCCACGGCTGGCACCAGCGCCATCTGGGCACACGAGTGCACCACCTCCTCCTCATGCAGGAAAGCGGGCCCTAAGGAAAAAGCAGGAAAACAAACAAAAAAAAACCCACAGCACCGACCTGTTTCCAGCCTGGATACAGGGTGCAGCTGGTTTTGTGCAGCACATGGCTGCTCTGTTCCTGCCCCCTTCCTTCTCCAGGCAACAAAAGGATTTTAACTGCTCTGTAATCTCACCACCGAGCTTCTGAGGAGGAGATGGCTGGCAAGCTGGAATAGTGTCCAGGCACTCCAGGAGCAGGGCTCCGAGGGTTTGTAGGGCACAGCCTCAGCCTCGCTTCTCTCTACAAAGAAAGAGAAGAAACCTTTTAATAGCTGTGCTTCCACAATGCTGCAACGTAAAAGTGTTTACTGTGAGCCCTGATCTGTCTGACACAACACCGGCACCTGGGCAGCCCAGGGCTGGGCTGGGCAGCAGGGCACCCCCAGCTGCAGCTCTCCCTTCTGGCGGAGCTCTCAGCAGGTCCCGTGGGAGCGATGCTGGCTGTGGCACAGCCGCCCTGAAGCCATTTGCCAGATGTCCTGGTACAGGGCGCCTCTGCCGCAAGGCACGGCAGTGCTGGGAGTGGCTGGCTGCAGCGTGGGGGTGTGCTAAATCCACTCTGCACCCCAAGGGACGGACTGCAGCAGGAGGACCCTGCCCAAAGTCACGCTGTAGCTTCTGCAGCTGCCTGCAGAGCCAGGCTGCACGTTGCTGTGTGTTGCCCTGTGGCTGGCACCTCAGCACCTCGTGGAAGCAAGCTGCCGTAGGCACAACATGCAGCTTCAACGCTGCTTTTGTGTCCAAACCACTCTCTGCTGGGGACTGTCCTGCTCAGGGGTCTTCCCTCTCCCCACACACCCTCTTGCAGTTCCTGTAGTTTTTTCCTACCTCCATCCAGTCTCATCGCTGCGTGGCTCCAGGCATGGGTGCGGATGAGTCCCGCGCTGTCTGCTGCCCGCAGAGCCCAGACCAGGCCGATGGCATCACTGGAACAGAAACAGGATGGGAACAGAAAAGTCATCCAGGCCCCAAAACTGCTGCTCCCCACCTCCCGATCGATCGAGCTCCATCCAGAGGGGCCCAGCCCTTGCTGCGACAGGCTCTCCGCAGAGCAGGCAGGAAACAGCTGCTTTGCTAAATCCCCAGCCATGAGCTCTCATCAGCACGAGAACAGGAACCTGCCCTGGGGCTGGAGCTGCCTGCCTCGGCTGGGGCACTGGGGGCTTCCACCCGCTGCAGGGGGATGCCTGCTGAACCACAGCCGCTGGACTGCTGCAGCACGCTGCGCCCACTGGTACGACTTGCCATGGATGCGAGGCCACCTCTGAATTCCTGCAGGCAGGACTTCACATTAGGCAGGACAGGGAACGGAACAACGGCCCTAATATTTAGGACTTCGTGCTGTCTCACAGAGCTGGAGCAGGCAGGCCAGAGTCACTCTGCTCCCGTCACCCCCTGACCTTGGGAGGCAAGGCTCTTCCTCACGCAGGCAGACCAAGAAACCTGGCTTGAAAAGTTCCTCCCTGCACTGCACCAGCTCTGTGACACAAGGCCTCGGTGCCCAGCACCGCTCTTCCCCAGAGGCCTGATCCTGCTCGTGTCTGATGCAGCAGGTGTTACCCCAGAGGGAATTCCACGTTTCTGCATGCAGAGGGGCCTGGAGACCCTGCTATAGGCCTCTTGTGGGACAGAAGCTTTTCCTCTTCCTCACTATAAATAAATAAATATCACCAAGTGAATATTCCACTGCTGTTTTTGAAAAGATCGGCCATCAGCCTGAGACACTGCATTTCTGCTACCAGACTCCACGCAAGTGCTTCCACAAGCAACAAGCAACACCAATTCCCTCGGCACGTTTCAAGCTGTTGCTACCCTTCTTGGTGAGGCACAAAAGCCCCGCAGTGCTTCTTTTCCTCCTTAAAAGCCCAATGACTGGTACAAAGCAGACGAGGGGCTCTGAGGGAACAGCTCGGTCCCACAGCAGCAGGGTGGTCCCGAGAGGCTGGCTCCGTGTGCAGCCCTGCCTCGGGCTGGAGCACGCAGCTCAGCAGTCGGTCTCGGCTATCACTTGAGATAGGCTCTACACTAAGCATCATCTGCCCTGAATTATTGGGGGGAGAAAGGGGGGTGTTTCTTAAAAGCCTTTTTGGCTCACGCATCAAATTCATCCCTGCTTTTGCCAGCACATTTCCTTTATGCCCCAAACATATGCGTAACCAGACTGATTGTCTGCAAGAGGCTGCGCTCCTTTCTGCTCCAGGCCACCCCTTGGTAACCCCGATGAAAAAAAAAGCTCCTTCCTCCCACCTCTGCAGGCTCCCAGCGTCACCCAAGGCAGAAGGGGGCAATTGCAAGGCTTGTGTAACACCGTCTGATGCACGAGGGAGGTGAGCAGGGGAGAAAACGCTGCGTTCACTCCTGGCATAGCTTTGGGTGTGTGTTTACTGTGCCTGTAACACAAGATGAGTCTTGTTTGCGTTGTGGTCTTGAGGGTTTGGCAAAGCAGAGCTCAAAGAAGTGGTTGGGAGAAGAGCCGAGAACGTTAATGGATGGCTGAGCTATGACTCCAGCGTCACCTTCACCTCACCAGAGAAAGACCAGTATCCTCAAATCTGCCTCGAGGGTTTGATAACCCGATCCAGGGCATTTCTGTTGTACAGAGAGAAGAATGAGTGCAATTCCCCCCAGAAGAGGGAGGAAACTGCCATTACAGTGCTCTACTCCAAAGCTTTGCAAGGGCCCACTGCTTTGAAGCAGCGCACTTACTGCTTTGGTTCCTGCTGTCCAGTTTCTGTGCTCACCATCTCCTGAGGACTCATAGGTACAACACAGTGCAGCAGCTCGCTCTCAGCTGGATGAAGCTAATGGCAGGGGCATCCAAAATGTCCTGCAGGAGACAGGAGAGAAGCAGTGGAGCAGCAGAGAGCCCAGGTTTGCTAGCAGTGCCCAGTTCTCACCTTGGCTGTTGGCTTCCTGGTGCTGGCTGCTGACATGCTGCAGGCCCAGGAAGGGGGCAGAGAGACCAAGGGGAAGGTATTTTCCCAAGAGGATCCGATTTCCTCCTTCGCTTCTCGTGTTCCCACCACTAGACCCAGGGCCTTTGCCAGCACGCCCTCTGCAAGCCCGTAGCTGCATCTCTTACACAGAGGCTCCTCAATGAGGCTCAACGAGGAGCCTCCGTGTAAGAGGTACCTTCCTCCTCACGTTCTCCTCCCTGCTGCTCTCACTGCCTTATTTCAGCCTGATATAGCATGGCGGGGAGGAGTGCCAAGAGTGGAATTTCAGATGAAACATTACCGATTGTCCCTGTCCTGGAGACACTCAGGGGGTGAGGGACTCCTGGAGGCCCAGCTGCAACAGGAGCAAACAGGCCCTGGGGGGTAACAAAAGCTGTTTTACAGGCACATTCCTCACCGACACGCCCCTCTGAAGGCGACCCCATCCCTCAGCACCCAGGTGACGACCACCGGGGCTCCCAGGACCCAGGGAGCCTTGTCACAAGGCAGGGTTTAGGATGGAAAACGCCTCCACTTCGGAGGGGACATGGACTGACAGGGCCCGGGCGGGCACCTCACGGTGCCAGAGGAACCGAGCACATCCCAACCGGCGTTCCCACAGCATCAGGTGAGAAAAACCCAGAGGGACCACTCGGAAACCTCAGCTCCTGCTCCAGCCCCTCATCAGGATTGAAAATAAATGGAGGGGGAAATAAAAGCCAGACAAACCCAAGCTGCGCCCAGGAGCGCGGCCCCACTAGGTGTCTCCCTCAGCCAAGGCACCAGGCTCCCGCAGCACCACCACACCGGGCCCCGGCCCGAGCTGCACCCCAGGCACCTCTCACAAGGCCAGAGGGGAGGGAGCCAAGAGGAGCGAGTGGAGAGAGAAAGAATGAGCAGGCAGGGAAGGAAACTAGTGGAGGCAGCGCTGGATGGAGGAGAGAGCCAGGCAGCCACAGCAGTGGCTCGCCTCAGCTCAGTGAAGTGAGTCACTGACTCGCCTCAGTGAGTTCCTCGTTTTGGGGGGAAAGCGTCTCTGGGTCAGCCCGAAAGTCCCCTCCCTCGGGTTAAAGGTCCGAGCTGGTGGCCAGCAGCCCGCTAGATTTGTTCTCCTGTTCACCAGAAGGTCCCAAACTATTTCCCCTCTGCAGTCGTTTGGATCACAGAGCTGAAAGGTGTCAGAGGAAGCGCTCCTCCTGCTCATTAAAAGAACGGAGCTGTAACCCCAGGCTGCATGGTTCATTTCGATGCGGGGCATTTCTGGTACCGTAGGGTTCAGGCACCACGCGGAAGGAAGAACGGCCTTACACTTGTCACTCTCTGCACAGCCCAGCGCAGCGCTTAAACCCAGCCCAACCCCAAAACCCAAAGCACAAACCCCAGCATCCACAAGGCTAAGCGATATGAAGGTTGTGGGACACCATCCTCATCATGGTACCTTCAGCCCCTGCTCTGGCCTCCTCCTCCTGTGCTTCGTTCATCTCCCCCTGCCTCAGTGTCCCCCAGCTGCGTGTCCCACCTCACCTGCGAGGGACAGGCAAGACTGAGAGCCCTGGGCTGCGGCAGGGCCACGAGTGAGGCCAGCAGCAGCTCCCTGGGAGAGGTGGAAGTGCCACTGCTCAGCTCACTGCTCCCCAGAGTCAGGAGAGGATCAGCATTTCTTCCTGCAGACCCCAGACCCAGTCCCCACATGGGATGGAAGCAAAACACCAACACGAGCTCTGCAGAGGCAGCAGATGAGACCTGAAACATCCCACACAAGTCAGAAGCGATGTAAGCCCAGCCCGAGCTCATACTCAAGCAGGTAGGGGTGAAACATTGCTAAACTGGGGTTGGGAGCTGCTAGCAGTCACACCGAGCAGCAGAAACACAAGGTTTGTATAATCCAGCAGCAGCTTGGCTGTGGCGCAGGCAGCCTGGTCCCCAGGCACACAGAAATAAGAGGGTTTGACATTTGTGTCTCATTGCACCGGTTGTCTTAGAAACTGTGAGAAAAGTAAAGAGATCGGGGATCCGAGCGCGATCGCAGGGGCAACCTCTCACCCCAGGGAGCCGACACAAACACCGGGGTCAGGGAACAGGGAGCCGGGAGGGTTTTGTGCTGCTGGGAGCCCCCCGGACACCTCTGGGGACAAGGAAAAGCCGCGTCCCGTGGAAGTGACCCCAGGCAGGGCCGCCGGGAGGTCAGCTCCTCGAGAGGCCAGTCCCAAAGGGGAACAGATGACACGTGGAAGGCAAGCCACCAGGAAACATGCCAGGTCTTTGGGAGGAATTACAGCCGATGAATCAAAGGAAAACATCCCACACGATTGTTTGGAAAACCTACCCACACCGCCTGGCGGGGCAGCCTGGCTGCTCCCGTGGACATGCACAGGACCGGGTCTGCCCCCGGGTTCTGAGCTGCACAGAGCATCCTGCCCCACAGCCCTCGTGGTGCTGTTCCAGGCAGTTTTACCAACAGAGCAGCCTTGGGTGCTTAAAAAGCCCTCTTGGGCTCAAAGAGGATTTGACCTAGGGCACCTGAAGCATTTTCTCCTGGTCTCTTTTCCTTAAAAGCTTCCGGTTTTCTCTAGACAAGGCACGAAGGCTCAGTCTCACTCAGAGACACCCCACAGGGTGCCCACGTCCCAACGACCAGCCTCTGCCAGTGCTGCATTTTTGGCAAGTCTCTGCCTTCTCTTCCTGCCCCCAAGCAACTCCTCCTGCCCCAGTCCCTATATCTCACCATACGTGACCGTGTCCTTTACAGCCATTATCCCAGGTGTTTGCTCCCTTCTGCAACCGAGCAAGGCAAGGTTTAAAGACCCCACTTTGCTTCCTTCTTGTCCGACACGTGCATGGCAAACCCAGGGGGATGGAGAGCTGCTACACACTTTTCGGAGCAGGCAAAGGGCAGACAGCACATCCTAACCGTGGGGAATTCACTGCAGCAAGGGCAGGTGAGAGCAGCAAACCTCACGTTGCCTAAGTGGAGCTGAAGGGGGGACACTCTGCAGATGTTTTAGGGCTTTGTCTTCTCTGGCAAGCAGCCTTTTGTGCAACCACAGCCGCCTGCCCGCAGCAAAGCGCGCATTCACACTGCCAGGGAGGGAGGTGTGCTCTAACACCAGCCTGTCCCCACCGCTCCTGAGTGCTGGAGAAAGCAATTAGACAAAAAAATAAGTGCAAGCAGTGAAGCGTCTGACATCCCTCACAAACTAGTAGACTCGGGGTCTTGCCTTCTTCCTCCAAGCCATTTATCAGTATCATCCCAGTACCCCCCCGGGCTGCCTGTAGCCTCCCAGTATCCTCCCAGTAATAGCAGAGCCACCCAGCACTGCCAGAACCCCAGAACTGCCTGGAGCCCCACTCCCCTCCAGTACTGCCTGGAGCCACCCAGTAACTTCCCAGTGCCTTCCCAGAGTGCAGAACCTCCCCCAGCACCACCTCGAGGACACCAGTACTACCCCAGCGAACTCACTACTGCCTGTAGCTCTCCAGTACCCTCCCCCAGTAGCCCCAGTGTCCCCCAGTGCTGTCCAGAGAACCCAGTACTCTCCCAGTGCCCTCCAGTACAACCTATAGCCCCCAAAGATTTTCCTAGCAGCCCCCAGTATTGTCTAGACCCTCCTAGTACACTCCCAGTGCCCTCCCAGTATTTTCTAGAGCCCCTTAATAATCTCCCAGCACCCCTGGTGCTGCCTATAGCTTCCTAGTGCCCCCAGTGCAGTACAGAGACCCCCCCAGTACTCTCCAAGTGTGTCCCAGTATTGTCCAGAACCTCCCAGTACAGTCCCAGTGCCACCCAGTGCTTTCTAGATCCTCCTACGAAAGTCCCAGTGCCCTCCAACGTTGTCTAGAGATGCCCAGGAGGCAGCGGGAGGATGCAGGGGGTCTCTGGACAGCACTGGGGGTCACTGGGAGTTTGCTGAGTGGCTCTAGGCAGCACTGGGAGCGTACAGCAAGGATCTAGGCAGCACTGAGGGGCGGTGGGAAAGCTCTTGTACTATCACTGGTGTTGTATCTGCATGTGCTCGTTATCAGTTGTGTTACTGCTTGGCAATCACAGCTGTGCCAGCAGGGGGACTCACTTCACATGCCACTGCCTGCGTGTTGATGTGTTTCCTGACGTATTCCCCAGCCTGCCGACAGGGAGACGAGCAGAAAAAGAACAACCCCCACATTAATCCCCCCAGCACCCAAGCTTCCAAGGGGACTGCCTCCCCGACATCCTTCAGGAACGACCACCTCAGCCCACGGGCAGACTTCCCACCTCCCAGTTACTTGTTAGTTTGTGACGGCTGAGGGCTCGCGGCAAACACCCAATGCCTTGGCTCCGCTCGGTTTCTGTGTCCAGCGGGGCAAGAGGAAAATACCTTTCCTCCCCTCCAGACCTCGGGGAATGTCAAGTGAAACTGCTGACAGGCAGGGCAGCAGCCACGGAGTTCCTGGAAAGCGCCTGCCCAAAGACACGCGTCCCAGCTGTCTGGCACAGCCGGCAGACAAATTGGGACAGGCCCGGGGCTAGGATGGCAGGGCAGGGATGGAGGTGTGCGAGGCGGAGGGGTCTGCCCACGTTTGGGAGCACAGCCCTTGTCAGAAAGGCAGGAGCAGGCCATCTTTATGGGGTATTCCCAGCGGCTGCCGCTCAACACGGAGCAGACAAGCAAGCCACCTGCGCAGAGCACCAGAGCTCGCACCTAACCCAGCACTGTCCCTCCCGGAGCTCACAGCAGGGAACAAGAATGACCCCAGATTGTACAAATCTGTCACCCACCGGGAACAGGAGGTGCTTTGGCAGAGCCAGCTCCAGCAGTCACCTCACCTAACTCCAGCTGCCAGGCGGTTCAGCCGCTCCGACAGGGGCTTTGGCTTTCTCCAAGGAGCTGGGAGTCTCTCGCCCCGCACCGGTGACCCTAAGATCAAGGGCTGAAGTTAGATGCCTGCTTTCAAGCAGACGAAACTGGACAGCTTCTTCCAGTCTAGGTCTGCATGGGATCTACCGGGGAGGCAGGGAGGTGTGGTTCGTTCTGTATGAACAGCAAGGAGTTTTCCCCTACCTCGCTCACCCCAAAGAACTGCAATACCCTCAGCAAGAGCCAGACCCTGGTTTCTGTATGACCAACAGACCGACAAGAAAAGCAAACATAAGAAGAGAGCCTCTCTGTAGGCTGCAGCAGGCAGAATGAAACCTGCAGCCTTTCAGTTCCAGACCGACTTTTAGCAGTGGCCAGCATGGCACTGCTGAAGCTCATTTCTATCCAGCACTGAGCATCTATCAGGCCTACTCAGAGGACACGGTATCCACCCTCCCTGATTTACAGCCTCTCTTAGAGCAGCCCAGAGGACTTGTGATGGGATGCTGGAGGCAAAGAATTGCCCCTCTGACCTGCCAGGTTAAGCACCCACAACAGAGGGTGGCTGTTCCTCCAAATCAAGCAATTGGCAGCTTCTGCTCAAAGGAAACCCAGAGCAGCCCCCACAGGACATGGCAGTGAGCTGCAATTTGGTTATTTCCCTACCAGAAGGGCTCACGTTTTAGTCAGTGAGAAGCAAATAACTGCAGGACTGGTAAATCCACCTTGGGACCAGCCATCCGGGACGAATTCTTTCTGTGGCACGTCAGCACCGCAAGGCCTTGCCTCAGCAGAGCTCTCGTGTGATCCTCACGGTCTCTTTGTGCGAACGCAGCTGGCAACAGACACGGCACGCAGGGCAGGAGACATTTTGTGGCACCACGAGCGGTGCCTTTCAGAGGGACGTGGGATGCCCACCGCAGCGCCGCTCCTCTGAGCAGCGGTGTCCTGGCCTGGGGTTCATTGGCACAGGTAAAAATTTTTCACATCTGCTGCACTTACAGTAAGAGGGATGACAGCTTCGTTACGAATGCACAGAGCTTCCAAAGAAGAACAGCATGGAGGGTTGCCTTGGAGACTGCAGTAAGCAATGTGCTGCCAGATGACTGGGTCTCATACCACAGCAGGCACTTGCCAGAAGGGTGATCTCAGCGGTGCGCGCTGCATTATCAAACATTCCTTGAAGGAAAGACTGAATCTGTGCAAGGATCGGGTGAATCAGGCTGCAGGGAAGGTGGTTCTTTATGTTACCCATTAGTCATGTTCCTTGGCTTTGCCCACCCCCAGCAAGCACCACGGCCGTGGCGCTCAGCGGAGCAGAGAAACCTCCCTTCCCAGGGGAGCAGCAGTTCCTCCCACTGCACGCCGAGGCCGGTGGGGCTGCGAGGCGACACAGACCCACCGACTGCCCTCCATTCCCCCGGCAGAGACACGAACACAGGGTCGTTCCCTACGTCTGGTCAAACCATGGCAGAGAAGAAGGGTTGAGGACCCTTTTGCTCATTTTGGATAAAACATAAAACAGCCTCCTGACAAAATAAATAGCTGCCCATCGCGTTGTGCTACACCACCACACACCTCTCAACTGGTACCAACTTTCTGCCCTAAACATTTCTGCAGTTATCCTAGTTGTGGACTTGCATCTAGTTTTCTCCCCTGCATGACCACACTTTAAATATTTATTCCCCTCTTCTTGTGCTGGCTCCCCTTTGACAGTGTCTCCGAGGCCTGATCCCGCTCATCCTTCACGGAAGATGGCTTTATCTCATCGTGACCAATCCAGTTAGCAGACGGTATTTTAAGAACTACTTCAGCATTAGAGTCAAGCTACTGGTTACACAGCATTGGCAGCACAGACAGGATAAGCAAAGAAAGCAACCCATGGGAAAATCTCCAGCTTGTTCAGAAAAAACAAGCTTCTCCACGAAGTGTTAGGCACAAGCAAAGCCCCAAAATAAAGAACAGCCACTACCGCATGTTCAGGTTGCCATTTGGTTCAGCATTTCAGGGGTAATCTGATCAGTTTTCACCAGCTGCAGGTATGCTGACATGCTGTAGAAGAAAACTTTACACGAACCTCTAAATTCTCTAAAGAGCCACAGGTCTCTGGACTCGTACTACCTACACCATCAATGCTTGTCAGTCTTTGAGACAAGCGTCACCATCGCAGCACCATAGTATTCTCCTTTCCAAATATCCAAATTTCTCCATTTTGCTTAGGACAAGCATCAAAGCCACCCAGAAAGAGTTAACCAGTACTCATATAACCTGATGAGCATTAGCCCACTGTAGCTTTGTGCTGGCCACTCTTCCTCGGTGGGGCTGGAATCGGGGAGAGGAACAGATCAGGTGGAGAATTAGGAAAACATCTCTCATGGCAAGAAAACTGCCAGGCCTCCCAAGGGAAGCGATGAAAACCCTGCTGCTTGAGTCACTTAAAACTGGATGAAGTACAGGAAAATCCAGTGTAGGGAACAAGCCTTCCCCCATAGGGGGAAAATGGAGAAGTTGGATGACTTCAGATCTTTCCCATCTCTAGTTTATATGGTTCCAGAAATCTGCAGAGGCGGTAGTTCACACAGCACACAACAGGTAAGTCAGACAATCAATTGTTGCTACCAGACCTGCTGCAGAGTGAGCCAACCTGATCAACGCAGCTCATACAAAGGTTTGGGGCCCTGGACTGCCAGAACCACACTCAGCTTGAGGCGAGGCGCTAATGGGAACAGAGACCTCAGCATCCAGAGGAAAACCCACACCCTGTGGAACAGCCTGGGCACGGCAGCTGCCTTGGTAGGTTTTAACCTCAACTGCTTGAGTCTCCGAGATTAAACATTTAAGACAGACATTATCTGAGAAAGGAATTTACACGTCACATAGTGGAAGTGTAACTTTTAAGTCTTTTCAGACAAGTTCTTCTAGTCACTTGCTATGTCCACAGCCTCAGCAAAACAAAGAGCCAAGGAAATATCCCCAGTAACACTGAGCAGGATACTGCTGGCTTTGTTGTCTAAAAGCCACATGCTTCAGAAATTTACTAGCTGGGGCGAGGGAGAAAACTCCACTGGGAAAAGCTCGTTCCTTGATTATCATCAGCCTTTCACACTGTAGAGACAACTGCTGCTAACGCCTGGAAGAGACAGATCATTAGTTTTGTAGCAAACCCCAGCAAGGACAAGATAACTCGAACACACGGTTCATCCATCAGAGACCTGCAGTGGCCGCTGTACTCCCCAGTCCGCTAGCGGATCAACTCACAAGGAGAAGCCAGCCCTCGGAGTCTGCCTGGATCCCTGTAAGGCGGCAGCTGCCCATGCAAGGACACTTGCCCCTGCCAGCGACTTGGCAGGGCAGCGAGGAGGTCTATTACTATTGCTACGCTAGCGGAGAGCCAGCCTGCTTGTTGAAACACGGTATTTGCAGGATGATGAATTCTGATTTCAAGATAATTTATAGCCTCAGTAAATAAACAGGCTTATGGCTGTTTAAACAGTGTTTAAACAGTCATATACAACAGCCCTGGGCAAGCACACTGAAGAACAGAAGAGCTGTCTGAGCTGGGAACAGATAGCAGAAGAAAGCAAGTACAAAATACTTCCCATCAGAAATGAAATGCTTCCTCTCTCAAAAACAAAACAACCCCCAGCACAGCTCTCGTTCACCCTTCTCCCCATATCCGTGCCAGAAATTCAAAACATCTTTAGCGTGACGTGGTGTCGGGTCACCATCCACCAGGTGCCTTTTACACTGCTTGATCCAACTCGCTGTACCTGAGCTCACACCAATTTCACCCCCCCCCCCCCCTTTGGGCAACTGTATACAGTAAAAATTGTACTTATGACATTATTTTTTTTTTTTTAAATGGGATTGACAGGACTAGCAACCCTGGCAACTGTTTTAGACGGCAAATTAAGACACCTTTGAAAGCAGGGCCTTGGGGATCCACTTTTTGCTCTGTTACCGGAGGTGTTTCGGAGTAAAGGACGTCTTTGCTCCTTCCCCGCCCTTCTGTTTTATATGTACTCTTCCAGGGAAGCTGCAATAACCTGCTGCTCCAAGAACAAAAGAAATCATTAGGGGCTGGAGACACCAACCTGGGAGAAAGCAGCTAAAAGGTAAACGACAGGAAACAGCCAGCCTGCGGTTACTGAAACACACTGATCCTCTTTTCAGTGGAATTATTCTGGACAATGTAAGGGGCTGGATATTCCCTAATAGTCATGGGATGAGAGGAAAAGGAAAGTTTCAGCTGCCTACCAAGGATTGCTCCCAGGAGGAAGGCTCAGCTGAATCTCTTCTTCCAGGGAAGGGACAGAACATTCTCCCTGCAGCCAGCTTATCACCCCACTGCAGGACGCAGGGGGATATAGGGACAGCCCTGCCAAGAGCACGGAGGAGATGAACTCATTCCCTCCCCCATGTGCATGTTCCTATAGATCAAGCCACTTGGAATATTTATCCCATGTTTTGATCATGCCTATGGGTCTGTTTGGCTTGCTGCCCTGAAGAAATTACAAGCAAGGAAAGGGAAATTGATGAACACAACCTGACCACTGCGTGGGGCCAGAAACCTTGCCAGTCTTGGATAGCAAATACCCACCCTGAGCAAGGCGGTTACAAGCTCAGAGCAAGGTGCTCAGAGCAGGGTGCCCCAGAATTTGCTGGTGGACCTGCTGGCACCTCGGCCAGGCACATGGTCAGGGCAGCAAGGAGAGCCCAGCAGGCAGAAGCTGGTGCCCTCACACCACAGCTGAAGCAGAGCATGAGGTAGAGCCAACGGGGCCACCAGAGCCAGCAGTGAGCGAGAAGACAGTCTTGTCCGTACAGGATCCGAATAGCCTCTGACATCAGGGTAGCTGTGTCTCTTGGACAGGAGACAGCTTCTAATCCAGCCTGCTATTTCCTTGTCAAATAGCCTCAGGCAATCCTCTTAGCACCCTCCATTTCCCTCTCTGACACAGAACAATACTTTGTAATGGGAAAACACGCAGGACCTTACTACCGTGGCGGATGACCTCATACAGACATGAAGAAGGCTTCACCCCAGCAAACCTATTTCACAGGTAGTGCAGCCCGCCTGCACTCACCTGAGGGAACAGAGCAGAGCTCCCAGGAGCCCAAAGTGTGGGTTCCTCTCCAGTTACTGCGTTTCACTCAAGGCAAACAGCTCATGCTGCGAAGGCTGCCAGGACTGCCGATCCCTTCCCCGGCCCAGCAGGAACAGTTCTCATGTAGGCGGAAGGAAAGCGGAGCACTCAAGGGCTGAGTGCTGGCCTAGCCCAGAAGGTTGGCATCGGAGTCCGAAAGCGTGGATGGGGAGCTGAATTGCCACAAAACTCAGAGGAGCTTGAGATAAAGCCTGTGTCATGTCTCTACATGTACGTTGCCTATTCTGAGCCAACTGGAAGTCCTGTGCCTGCATTAACTCGGTGCCAAATTAGCACTAAAGGATCCTGCCTCTTAGCTGAGTTCACGGCTGCTACAGGGTGCCAGTTCAGACCTGGTTCACGTCCAGAAGTCTCTGAACACAAGCAAAATGAACATGCACCTACCTGCAAAATACCAGAGGCACTCAGACAGAAACAGGCCAGGTTCAGAGTGAAGTCAGGATCTCCAGGGACACCACCTCAGTCTCCCAGAGGTCAATTCCCCAATGCCCTGGAGCACCCTGCTCAGAGTGTGGTGAACCATGGTGGTCAGGTGGCAGCAAGTTACCTCACGTCATAGGACACAGAAAGAAAAAAAAAGAAAAAAGATAAGGTCATGTTTGCTAAGGCTTCATTCATCTCACATCTGACCCAGAACACAATCAGAACAGCTCGGGTGTCTAACACCCGGCTAGACACTAGTTGGTGCCATATGAAACACCCTGCGACCTCTGTCTCTTCTTTCTCAGAAATTGAATCTTCTTGATTCATTGTCTCTTCTTTCTCAGAACTTCGCAGAGAGGTTAGAGTATTTCCCAAACCTTTCCACCAGATGCAGTTTTGCTCACAGGCGTAGGTGTTACTGAGAATCGCTGCTGCTGGGAAGAATTGTTCAGCAAACACACTTTGAACAGGATCCATACAGAAGAGGTTTGTATTTCCTGAATGGAAACGAAACCCCTTTATATAGGCTGGATTGGAGATTCAATGGCCAGAGTGTTCCCTTCAGACCTTATTTTCTTTGGAGCTTGAGTTTACCCCACATGAGACATCTGGCACGGGACTTACAGGATACAGTTTGCTTTGGCACTGGCTGGGTTTGGAGCTCACAATGTTTAAATAGGATTTTATGAATTGAACAGTCTCACTCTCTTCTGTAATGCTTCAAATTAAGGTTTCCACATATGCCTTTAATAGAGATTCACTAAGACACTTATTGCATGTTAAATAAACATCACTCAGTGAAATAGAACACCCTCACTGAGGATTAACAAACATACAATTCAGTCAGGCTGCTGCAGCTGTTAAACCTCAAATACAACTTCAATGTCATAATCAGTCATTTTATTAAGATAATAATTGCCTTGTTAATGCTAATTAAATGACTAATGCCTTCACAGCCCCGTGACGCTGTGCTCTGATAACCCCTCAAGTAGACACAGAAGTCCGTTCCCTCCCCAGCTCCAGAAAGGCTCAGGTTGGGAATGAGGAGATGCTGCTCACCGTCTGCTAACCCAAATAAGCTTCCAGACAAAAGTTAGAGAAGCATGATCTGGTTGTTTGGAGAATGAGTGTGGGTGCAAAAAAAATGAACATTTGGGTTTTGTTCCTCTCTCTGCCTGAGAGGAGATGGGCAGGTTAGTCAATCCAAATGGTGAGAGACCAGAGCTTGTTTTTAACCAGGTAAGCAGGGCAGAGGAATAAATACCAGCCAACATCACCAGATGTAGTACTAGCAAAGTAAAAGGGGTTGCTGCCTAACCACAAGGCCTACATAAATGTATATGTCACGCCAGGAATGCCTCACTGGGACCTTGCTTATAGAGCTGGGGAAGCCCAGGCGACCCGCAAGCCCGACGCTCTGCTCAGAAGCTCTCAGGCCGCCCAGCAGCTCGGTGGGGAACAGAGGATGCCAATCTGCAGCCCGCGCCTCCCAGCGTGACACTGCAAGCCGAGCTCTTTCCCCAGGAGTGTCTCAGGCGATGCAGGCTCCCAGCTCTGTGCTCAGTACATCAGACACAGCTGTTCAGCCCCCACAGTCTAGGCACTCGTGCAGCAGTCGGGCCCAGACTCCATTGCCCGGCTGTTCATGCTGACCATCCATCATGAGATGGACCAGATGTTCCAGCACGGGCTACGAAGGGGCTTAGCAGCAGCCTTGGAGCCTGCAGCCAAAGCGATGTTGTAACACTTGGCTGCCTATGCAGAGAGATTCCCCTGCCCCTCATTCCCAGGTTTTGGTAATGGTTATTACATTAAACGTTTAAAATAAAGAAAGCAAAAGTGGATTCCTTGCATCCTCGTCATTTTAATTAGAAGAATATCTTCCATAAATGGTAAATATAATTGACCTCATCTCAAAAAAGGCAGGGAGGAGCAAGTTACCGCTTGCCATGTGATAGTAACATTTATTGTAGCTCAGGGATTCAACCTATTAGCACAGGCAGGCTCCCATTTGTTAGACTATAAAATAACACGTTGCCAAGCCCTATAATGGACTGCAGATTTAGATATTGATTAATTGTTAAAATATCTCCGAAATGTACTATGTTAAAAGGGAAATGACCTCATGTTTCCTTTGAGACTCCTCACCTTCCTCCTACTTCAAGAATTTCTCCAGCTTGGCTTGCTGCTATCATTGCCATTCCCTTGCTGCTTGGGACTCCAGCACGACTCACACGAGCCCTTTTTCAGTCAGTTCTCAAAAGCAAATGCTAACCAAGTCCAGCTCAAAAAAGGAAGAAAAAAAAAAGACAGACTCCTTTTTAACCTGCTCACCTTTCACTCAAGCTTCTTCTACTGGCACTCGGGGAAAAAAAAAAGTCACATTCAAACCAAAAGGCCTGCAAAGACAGACCTCCGTGGTTCAGGTCACTTTGTAAGTAGACGTGCTGTGGTTTGAATACAGAAAAGAAGAATAAGAGAGATGCTGACTGTGCCAAGTTCCTGACCCCGTGCATGGGGTACAGGGAACTGAGACCCCCCAGGCCCACGCAGACACCTGATGTCTCTGTCCAGCTTGCAAGCACAGGGCTGCATCCCTAAGTATGCCCAGAGTTGATTTTTTATTTCATTTACTTCTTCCTCATTCATTAAAAAACAAACAAACAGGAAAGCAAGAACATAAGAACACCCTTGAGATGCACAAGCACAAAGCAGTGTCACACGAGCGTGCCAAAGCAGGCGAATCTGAAATTCAAGGTGCTTGGATCAGAACGTCATCTCACCAGGAGAGAGACGCTGAATCCTGCTCCAAGCCCGAGGCTCCAGAGAAGACGTTTGGCAAGACCAGGAAGGGGAGGCTGGTAACCATGACAACTGCTCCTTTCTTGGTATCAGACAACAGAAATGACTCCTGAAGCACGGGCCCCATGACCACCACCGCCTCCATTTCCCCTCTCTCGGGACAGCTCTCCATCAGTCATGCCACGAGCAGAAAGACACTGGCACGTAACACAGCTTCCCGGCCTCCAGGAAGACTTCCCCTTAATTCAGAGCCCCCCCGATCACCACACCTCCCTCAGCACGCTCCTCTTGCTTCTGGGTCACAATTTTCCCCATTTCAAAACTAACACGGGTGGATCCTGGGCTGCAACCTCCATGCACTTTGCTTTCAAAGGCAAAGGACAACAAATGGAAAAAGCCACATGAAAATAACGTGGGCACTGACAAAGAGGCAAAGCTTAAGGAAATCCACCATTTCGTGGCATAATTTCATCCACCTAGAACAGCAGAAGCAATTCTGAAATGTGCAACTTAATTCTCATTGTTATTCACTGTACACGTCAGGTAAGCAGATTTCGTCTCCACTGGGCAACCACATCACTGATTTTTATGATCTGTGCACAGCGCATAAGATTAGGAATAAAATTAAAACTATTCAGATCTCAGCACTTACGCGATCATGGCACAGGCAAGAGGCACAGAACAAAGCAGCACCCTCCCAAGACACTTCTCAGGCATCTTAAACAGCTCACACAGAAGTAGTCTTCCCCCTACCTTTCACGGCATCTTCCCAGCACTTCAGGCACCTCTTGATTGCGTTGTCTTCCCAGCATGTTCATCCGGCTACGAAACAGAGAGCTGCTCCAATAACAGCTTCAGTGCTTCAAGACACAATTTGTTATTTTCTCTCTCCATTTTGGTTAGAGAAAAGGGATTTTTAGGTCCCTGGCCACCCAGGAAAGGGCTCTAGCAGCTGGTTGAGCTAGAAATGGAAACTAAGGAGTTGGTGGGGGGTTAAATCCTGCATTGGCGTTGCAGCTTTCTTGGATCTTTGTCCCATCTCAGGATTTTTCTAGATTAACTTCACTTTCTTAAAGTGAAGGGTTTTTCAAAAGCTACAACATAGGCACCTTGCCTCTTCTCCCAGCAGCATCCTGTAACTTTCCCTTGCTCACCAAAGTGCAATGGGATAGACACACAGTCGCCACGCAGCTTTATCCCCGATCCCAGTTCAAACAGCATCGATACGTCAGCATTAGGCTGTACCACTCACTTTCCACCTTGGCTTTCCTGCATGTTCCCAAACACAGGATACTGAAAGCAACAGTTTGGTCTCCTGGATCTGATGTTAAGCAGTTTCGGCCAGGGCCTCCAACGTTCATCTACAAAAACATGTCCCTGCTTAACCTCCACTCACTTGCCTTCAGATTTCCACTTTTTCCTCCCCTGAATTCCTCAGTACCCCAGGAAGGGATAAGGAAGCTCAGCAGGCAGAAGGCAGGGCCCCGAGGAGCAGCATTTAAACCCAGCCAGGTGCTCACACTTGGCCTAACGCAGTTTTGGGTAGAGCTGCACCTGGCCCCAAACCAAGCCTGGCCTGACACAAACCTGCCTCATCCCCACCCACCACAGACACTCACCCACCAATGTCCCAAAACAGCCAGCTTGCTGCCTAAGCAGCTTTTCCCCAAAAAACTGCCCCGTGGGGCAGGACTGAGCACCTGCTTGTCTGGCCTCTGTTTCTTGCAAGGCACCCTGTGCAATCCACACAGACCAAAGAGAAACTCTGTGCCGTAAAGGGAGCCAGGACTGTTTCAGATGTCAGTGCCTACAGCTGCTGTGTTGATTTTGAGGGAACAAATGTGCCTAGTGAAGCAGAGAGGTTAACATAACCCTGTCACTGCTCAATGCTACAAAAAGCATTAAGGTTCAAGGAGTGAGCACAGAGATCTGCAGTGAGCACACAGAAACCTTATTTGGAAGTGTACTGATTTAAACACACAAAAGAATAAGAATGGAAACCAAATGTACAGAATTTCAAAACTGACATCAAACAAGCTCCGCAGGATGAACTTTCAATTAAACTATATTAAAGGCCCCTTCTTCAGAAAAAGCACAGGGCCTTAAAGCTGTCCTCTTCTTTAAGATTTTGTAAGGAATTCCCCCATCGTGGAGGTGAACATTTCTGGGGGACTGAGCTTTGAGCTGGGGAGGACAGGTACCCCCTGCCTTGGGCAAGACCAGCAGAAAGGAAGAGGAAGAAGACAACAGAGAAGTGAGGAAACGTGGCTTCCAAGAGAGCTTTCCAGAAGGCAGCGGCTAGTGAGTCACAGTCTCACTTCATCAGATGCTGTCTGGACCACTTCTGGCCTGGGACATCATCTGGCTGATCCAGTTAAACGTCTTTCTTTTACCACTAAGCACACATCACTCGAACAGCGGCGGAGGAGATCGGGAGGAGAGCTCAGGGAAGCATTACGGATAGAAGAATCAAAGGCGGGCGACTGGTCTGCTTCAACCCGGGCACTGAGGTCTTGTAGGGGTTTCTGTCTGGGAAGCAGATGCACACATGTAGGTTGGGAAATGGGGAGGGAGGAGGGAGAAGATATGGCAGGAACAGGAAAGTGGAAAGGTAATAAGGGATTACAATTTTTTTGTTTTATTTCGAGCCCGTGACTGCAAGCTATTCTTCCCTTACTTCAGAAAGACTTCTCAGCCAGCTCTGCCAAGTGCTTTGCAATTCACAGGGAAGAAGGTGCTATGTGAACACGGGATCTGAACACTGCTTGGGAGCCTTCCACTTGCTGAAAAAACAACATGGAAAATAAAATTTTAAAGGAACTCACAAACAGAAAAAAAATCAGGAAAAAACTCTGCTGGACCAAATTAGGGAATGAATTCCCCTAATTACCACAAGATGCTCCCCAAGTCTGACAGTATCTCTTGGAGCAGATGTGTGCAAATAATATTTCCTCAGCCTCCAGCCTGCGTGGGCAGATTCCAGCACCAGCCACTAATGTTAAAAAATACCTAATGAGCATCGACATTAAAAAACTGCCTTGGCTTTTGGTGTCTGCATTTTTCCCATCCTCCAGGCCAAGCTGCAAACATTTTGTTGGTATTATTCACATCAGAAAGTGCTTGATTACAAAAACCAAACCACTAAAATCTGGACCCATGAAAGCAATTGCTAGAAAGGAAGGACTGCAGTCCTTGAAGTTATAATATAGAAAGAGTAAGTACAAAGGGGCAAGTCTTGGCTTTTTCTAGCAGCGACAGCAAACTGTATCTGCCTTGCTGGGAAGTCCCTGCAGGTCTTATTTAGGGCTGAAGAATTATACACACACACACACATCCCAAGCAGGTTTCTCTTCGTAATTTCCCGTGTGATTAGCTGTACCGGAAAGGCTGCACGGCAGTGGCGTGTCTTGGAGTGATATCTTTGCTGAACAACAGCAAGTTTGCAGCTGCAGAAAAGCATCAGATAAAATTGTGCCAAGTTTTTCTCCATTGTGCTTCTCTTGCTGCTGGGAGCTACAGCTAACTGAGGAGGAAGCAGCAAAACTCTTGCAGGTTCTTTTGATCTTTGCCCTTTGTGGTGCATTGACAAGCAAAGTAAAGAACTGGGCCCTGCCAGAAGAGATATGGCATGGGCAGAGAAGGTGGGAAATGTTGCTTTGGTCACAGGTCTAGCAAGGGCTTTCGCAGAGACTAGATGTATGCACATCATCAGAAAAAAATAAGTAAAGGTACATTCTTTTTCTTTTTGAACCAGTGCATCTAAATTGGTACCAAGCCATACTTAGGGTATTGGAGGGTACTACAGGCAGAGGGAACTTTTAAACAGAATTTTCCCCCACATTCCAGGATGAAGAAAGAGGGGGAAAACTCTCCTCTGGAGAGCTGGAGAAATGTGATCATACCATCGAGGTACTCAGAGAGGCTCTTTCTTGCTTAGGTACCTGTGGAGGAAAACTTGGGGGCAGACATACTCCTCCATAAGAGGAAGAGAAATATTCTCATTTTTGAAACGAGTACAAAGGATGAAGTGACTGGCCCAGGGTCTCAGAGATTTTGTAGCAGACCCAAGAATAAATGTTCTGAATTCTGCCATCCTTTGCCTCCCCTCTGCCACTGGTGCTATGGAGCTGCTCTCCAAATGTTCAAGTGGAGATCATTACGGTAGCTTGTAAGAACCACTTCCTAAGTATCACTTTTCTACCTCCTTCTCCCCTCTCCCTTGTTCAGAGCAAGCTCTCTCTCTCTCTGCTCAGGAATCTACGCTTAAGCTCAGAAAGCAACCATTTTAATTAGGCAGTGATTGCTTTAAACAGAAAAAAAATGCTCTGGAATGAGGGCACTGAGAAAATTTCCCTTAGCCTGTGGTAGCCACTTGACCTGTTATCAGAGCGATGCTGTGCATGGCCTCTGCAGGGCTGCATGAGGACAGAGATGAGATTGCTTCTTGGAAGAGCGAGAAATTAAGAAATGTTACTTGAAACCTTGCCAGCTAATCCTTCAGAGGGTGAAGGACTGGCCCCTTCAGCACTACACTGACAGCAGGTATCTTTCCTGCTTGTTTGGAGTTCAGTTTCAAAATCCAAAATCTCACCCTCCTCACAGCCCCCCTCTCTACCCCCACTTTCCATCCTCATTTCTGAATGAGCTCCAAGGTTGATTTCCTGCATGTTTGAATAGGACCAGCTTGACACAGCCTGCCTTGGGATGAAATCACCAACTTGGCTTGCCTTCTGTCTGAAAAACAAATCCTTCTGCAGGGCTTTCATCTAGAAAAAGGACAAGGATTCTGAAACGCAGGCAGGCCTCTGCCAAGTTCCTGTGAACTGGTGCCTGAGTAAAGCTTATGTTTGCTGTGTATTTAACTTAGCTTTAATAAAGGTTACCTAGCTGAGATTTTACACTACAAAACAAAAAATGAACCTCTTCCTGTTTGCCCCACTAGTAGCTCACAATAAAGAAACAGAAATACAGGTAAGCGAGATATGGGATGCTTACAGAAAGTGGATGTTTCCAAGGAATGGGAAACCACGCATGTGGAAATCCCACACCGTGTTAGCAAAGACCAGGGCGAGCTCAGAGAAAGGAAAACCAGGGCACCAGCCTCAAACGACAGGGGTTCTAAAATAATTCCCTCTTTTCCTTTGAGTTCTTCCATGACCAAATCATGTACCTGATGGGAATAACATCCTTCAGGATCTCTGGGCTACAGCTTTCCCATTACTCTGCAGAAAATGGTGAAGATGATGCTAATTTATGACCTAGGAGCTCATGCAAGCAGTGTCATGCAATGGCTGGACAGTTAATGGATATAAGGCATGAACAGAGAGTGAGGGAATGGAGAGCAGCCAACCTGGGCAAGTTTCCAGTCTGGTAGTAGATGGTATGACATGTGCTGGGGCCTGATGAGGGTTGTGGTTCCTGCACTGGTTCTGGGACATGGTTGCTTCCATGACAGTCCCCAAATCTGACAAGCAATTGATGGACTGCAAAACACTGGAGCAGAGAAGTACAGTAGGAGCTGTGGGTTCAGCGATGAGAGTTTGCTATGGTAGGGCACCTGCATTCCGGAGGGCGTGGGAGATGAAGGACTAAGTTGTCCCAGCACAGCCTACCTTGATGAAGGCATATAAAGGCCGTCTGGAACAAGTCCCAGTGCCACAACAAGATGACGTGACTGAAGAGCAGCTGGTTGATGAGATGGGGAAAAAGAAGAGTGGGACAGACTGAGGGAAGGAGGGAGGGACATTTCCCCCAAGCTCCACTAATGCTTTAACAGTAAAGCAACATCCTTCTACATTCATGGCTATACCATACACATTTCTGATTGTTTCTTTGAGGGTGACAGGAGAAACAGGTCTTTAAAAAAATAAACAACAGCCTATATCGCCATAAAATTACTAAGCAAAGGCCTGCTTACTCTGTGGTCTGGGCTCAGCATAAAGGGCAGGCAATACACCTGCCACGGTGCTATTCATTCTTGGGAATTTTCTCAAGCACGCTCATCAGCCCAACCTTGCCCAGTTTAGCTGTAGCTGAACCACAAAATGTGGCACTACAACTGTACTACATTGTGCAGGTGTTTACTGGGCACGTGCAAGCAGCTACAGGCAAGGCTAGGTTACATATCTGCTCTGCAGGAGCTTGCACTAATGCTTGCTAACACTTCTTCTCGTTGGAGAGCTAGGGTCTGAGAGCCACCATATGGTTATCATTGGTACCGGAGGAGCATGCGGCCAGGACATGTGTAACTCACATTTTCCTCTGGACCACACTCAGCCTGCACTTGTTTATTGTGGGGGTGGGACTGGAAAAATCATTGACTCACCATCAGGAACAAAACATTTAAAACCTTGAGTTGAAAATGACTCTTTTTTAACCAAGCTTTTCTGCTGGTGCACAGGAAAGAGAAGAAGTATTGAGTGGGAATGTCTGCGGGCTGTACAAGCGGGAAGGGACATGGCACTGCTCTGGCCAGAGTCAGGTTTCTACTCCAACCTTGCTCTAATCTATAGCTGGTTGAGCCCACACAGAAAAATAAAGAGCCACGATATCTCTGTTCCTCAAGCCATGTGTTTTAGATATCATTGCACTTTGAAATGTTTCCATCCAAAATGGTCTGACCATGTATCTCAAACTGCCCACCCATCAGCTAGGATATAATGATGTGGACAGACTCTACAACTGGCCCATACTGTTCTCAAATACAATGTGATGGGAGACGGGGGGAGTAAGGGTTTAATGTGGAATTCAGTGCATTGCAGGTACAATACCCAGCTCTGCTGAGCATTTACTGGCAAATTTGTGAAGTCATTTTGCAGCTTTGTGCCCCAGCTTACCTATGTTACTGGATCAAAGTTTGCAAAGCATGTGCGGTTCTAACAGTGTTTTTATCATCTACAATAGAAGAAAACACACCTGTAGAAAAATCAAAGACATAAAATGGCTGTGGGCAAAAAGTCCTCACATTTGTGCAGTGCTACCCTCTGCCCCATCCCACAGCTGAATTCAGCAGCTGCACTTGGGTCTGCTTCAGTGAGGCTAGCTGAAACACTCCTCTACTCACAAAGTTCCTGCAGATCTAAGGAGGCTCTGCTGGGTCTAAGATCTGAGCCAGGCTTAAGCCTGGGTTCTGCTGCATCCAGTTCCATTTGCCATGATGGGTTCTGCCAAGCTTGCATGAGCACAGGAGAAGCTTCCAGTTCTAATTCTCAGCTCTGTTCTCTTGCCTCTTTCCATTCTTCCTCTCTCATTCTGCTGCCGGAAAACACAAGAACAATGGAGATTAGCCAGATCTCAAAGGCCTTTCAAGTGTTTTCCAAAAAGCATGAAACCTCTGCCTCTGTTCCTTGCTGACGTCACGCAAAGCCAGCTCTCCCCCACCCCACGCTCTCCCAGACATCTGAGAACAGTGAGTGCCTCACATAACTGAAGGGGGTTCCTAGCCTCAAATCTAACAAACAATAAGACAACTGAACATCTGGAAGGAACAGATGTTCTCAGATCCCTGGAGAGCGTGTTTCAATATGCACTTTCTACCACCCAGGGCTGCCTGCCCATGGAGAGGGGGAAGATGGGTTCCTTGGCAGAACGGCACCCATCAGCCATGAATCAGAGCTGTTGGTTCTCTAGTACGTAGGTGTGTTGGTGGCTCACTGCAAAGAACAGCTACAGATTGGACTGTGCTGCTCACCTGATGACCTTAAAATGCACAGCAAATGCAGGCAGATCTTCACAGCATATTTGGATCAGGCAGATTCAGGAATAACTAGGAGTAAGCTGCTGGCTGAAGATCGTGCAGACAGGCACGTACAGAGTCAGTGGGCCAGATCCAACAGCCCCGTACTCTTACTTTTCAGAAATTATTCACTCTCAACTCACAGCAGGGCTCACAGGAGAATGGGTTTGCTTGGTTCGGTCCGTGAATTCTCCGAGCAGAATGAATAACACAGTTCTGCAGGTGAAAAACAGAGATTAAACCCACAACTGTCAACTGCAAAACAGCCATCTCTGGGTTCGACACCAACACCACTACTGGGGCAGGAGCCTCTCGTCTCCTCTTGCAGACCAAGCACAGACAGGAACAAAATACACCTGTCCGTTAGCCGCAACATCCGAGTGCCCTGCTCAGATCTCCTATTTTCCCCGCCTAGCACCCAAAGGAGCAGGAGGCGAGCAGCAGCACAGACCAGCTGAGGCTGCCAAGGTTCCGCGGGAAGGACACTTTGAAGACTGGCCCCGTGCTATTTTTGCAGCCCAGCCCTGTGTGTCTGTTTTGCAAAGTGCCAGATAAACTTCAGTCAGACCCTCTGCGCTCTCACCTTTGGAAACGAATGAGTGAGATCATCCCTGCTGGGTGAGAAAGGGAAGACCTGTGCTCAGAATGTCCCACCTACGGGCAACAGGGAAAGAGGAAAGAACATCGCCAGTGCCACAGCCTAGTCTGTACTCAGCTAAGGCGAGCCCCAGAACTCCAAACGCATGGAAGTTTATAGTGCAAATCCACCAGGCATTAATCTAGTTCAGTCACTTCCAACACAGTCACTAAGCTGCCAAGCAGCAGCATAGGGAGTTACATAGAAATAATCTCAGCCCCAGCTTCTTGTGGCATCATAAATTGCCTGTGTCGTCAGTCAGCAGAAACCTGAGATGAAATTCTTTCCTTTGCAGTTAATTATTTCCAAGTCTTTGCAGCCTTTGCAGAACTGGTGAAAGGTGCCGAATTGACAGCCCTGAAGAAATAGGCTTTCCATTTGTCTACGGAGGTAGGGAGAAGTGAGCGAACAGCGAGGACTTCAGCCTGCTCTGCCGATGTGCTGCAAAGCTTCTGCTCACGTTGGACTACTCGTACTCCTACCAGCCCATGCTGAGCAGCTCTGTTGCGCGCCCTGTGAAAACCACAGCCTCAAACTTATGTAGCTTATTCACTGGGCCAAACCCTATGTGAATTTTACCCCATGTGCCTGGCAGCCCTCTTAGGGTGAAGCAGCCTCCTCCAGACCTGCTGCTGACGTTTATAATGGCCAGGTGCAAATCTTCTTGCACTGGCCTAGAGCCATGAGACAAGCATGTTTTTAAGAATTTCACCCTCCTACCAGACAGTGTTTTTCAATATTTTGCATTAAATCTTCTGCTGTATTTGATTAGCCTGCAGCAGCTGTTTTCCACTCTCACAACAAATCATAAATCTATAAGCTTATGTGTGAGAGACTGTCTGTGCCTGAGAATGCATGTGTCTGAGAAACCGTGTGGCTGCACAGCTGTGTATGAGCCCATACCTGAATGTAGACTTGAGAGAGATAGGGCAAATCAATGAACCCTTATGCATAAACAAGTCTGAACCTATGTTGCAGGCCATACAGTAATGCAGGATGGCTTATACAAGCTCGTGTGTGCAAACGTAAGAATTCCCACTTGGATAATGCAGACAAATTTGTGTAATTCGGAGAACATGAGAATCCACGTTAATAAATACTTGACTGCACCGATGTGAGTTCACATATGTGCATATGCTTCTATGAAGGAGAGTTTTAACATGAGCATGTACAATGCAGGAGCATGGGAATATCAGAGCACAGGTAAAAGTGTGTGATGCCCTGGAGATGCACCCATTACCATGCCCAAGAACATGAATCGTGTGCAGTCGTGTTTGTGATTGTATGTACTCAGTCAAGAACCACTTGTTGTGAGGCCAAGATCCCCTGTCCCATGGCCAATTCAGATAAGGAGTGCAAATGGCTGAAAGAGAAGGGAGGGGAAACTGTTACATACATTAAAAAAAAAAAAAAAAGCGTTATTCAAAGACTATAAAAGGCAAAAGTTTGGATGAAGGAGAAGAGAGAAGGTTGCCAAGTTGTTACAGGAAAAAAAAAAAAAAAAAAGGAGCAAGCTGCTGCCAGGTCTTGGCACGTGTGCTTTTACTTGTATAAATCAGTCATTCTAGACCTATGGTAGTTCTTGCTGACAAGCTGTCAAGCTCCTTGGCTGAGGGAATAGGGCATGTGCTTTACATGCACTTACAGAATAGTAAACTGTTATTAAAAGTGGAAAAAAAAGTCTGATTTACTTGTGGTTTTGCCTGCTCGGCTGTATTATCACAGAACAAATTCACTCGTGCATGGAGTACTGTGGGTGCATGGAAAACTACAGGCTAACCTCCCTGTGGAAGCACTTGACCTCTGAAGGGGATAGGCAGAAACAAAACATCTCCAGGAATGAGAATGTTAAATGAAGAAATGGGCTTAAGCCACAGAAATGCTGTGTGGATTTCAAACAGCCCAAAGCACTGGGGGATGTGGTTCACCCATACTTTGAACTGGACAGACACCTGTGAGCGTCCCAGCCTGATGCAGGAGATGGGGAAAGCACCTCTAGGCAGGCTTAGCTCAGGGTTGGGATTGGACCCATTGCTCTATAAACCCCAGGCTCATGAGCTGGGCCCAGAGCAGAGCAGCCAACAGTCCTGAGCTGCCTGGGGTGCAGGGAAGGGAGGAGAAGCCTGCTGGTTTTGATGGCAAGGGAAACTGGGAGGCACGTGCTTTGTCTGAAGGCTGCTGGGACCACTGGCATGAATGGGCTTTAGACAGCAGGAGATAGGAAGGATAGATGTTCAGCTTAGGGGAAGAGAAGGGAATTAAAAGCAGAAAAGCCAAAAAAGGATTTGGAGATGTTACATGAAGAGAATAAATAGATAATTGTCTGTGGAAAACCTGACCAGACTAGTTCTCTCTGTATTGACTTTGCAGTTAAGTATAGCCTCATCTCTGCCTTCCCATGTTACAGAGCATTCAGCCTGTTTTATCACTCAACAGGCAGCACAAATGAAGGCACATAAATAAATACAGGCACGCACCAGTCTGGACGCCTTGCCTGTGTTACCCCACCAAACACCACGTTGACATTCATTCTGACAACCATCCAGAACCTCTCAGCCTTCCCAAGGCTGATGTCTACTTTTCTCGTCTATCCCACACTAACTCCGTTTGGGCAGTAATATGGCACCCACGATGTCAGTCCACACACCAGACTCTTAGGAAACAAGTTTGTCAGGCAATTCAAACTTAAAGGAATAAAAAGAGGAACCCAACAAAGACATGAAACTTTATGTTGCAGTTTGTAGCAACACTTCCAAAACTAGCTTTGCTTGGAATGCAGAGGGTTTGATCGTGCTCATCTAAGACCCACAGAGTGCACAAAGCATCATTATCGGAAGAGACTGAGTCTATCGGTATGTCTTTGACTGTATTTCTCAGTTTATGGGGTGCCAGGCCTCTGCTTACCTCTGGTGGAACCTGCTCTCATCACTCCCCAGGGCTGGTTTGTCCTCATTAGCAGATTTATACCACTCTCTCTCTGAGTGTTACTGCTTACTTGTTGTAGTCACATTTGGAGGAAAATGCTTAGAAGATGAAAACAAATTTAAACATTATTAAAAATATATATTATTTACACATTATTTTTAAAATAACCTTCTGCTAGCAGAACAAAACAAAACCCAGCAACTGCTGCAGCCTAAATCTCAACCCAGACTGAGATCTCATTGGAGCACGCAAGCAGACAAAATGCCAGTAATAATCCTACCACTAACTCACAGGGAACACAAGTTCTTTGGGACACAGACTGTGGATACAATGGAAAAAAAAAAAGCCAGGAAAAAGAGATGTTTGTGTGGATTTGCAAAGCATGCCTGGAGCCTAATCAAGCACTCCAGGTTTCCAAATCACAGCTCCTGGCCCCAGCTGATGGACTTGCTGCCTTGCTAGTGAGCCTTCGACACATGACCAGAACAACACGCAGGACACTTTGGGATGGGTTGTGCTGCTGAGGTCTCAGGGCGGATCATGGGGAGAAGGTCAGGCTTGTGCAAGACTTGTATGCTAAAGTAGGTCACTGATCCAACCTATCCATTTAGGGTTATATGCCTTACTGATGACTTCAGCATCTAACTGTCTTGACAACACCAGTGAGGAAGCACTGCTGCCAAAACATTAATGGATCTAGGGCAAAACTCAGCCCCAAGCAGGAAGCCAGCGCAACACCCAGGCACCTTAACCACATGCAATGCTTAACCAAGATCTGAAGTGCATATAAACAAAATGAATCGTTAGCGAGCACGTTCATAACACCAAGTATGTCCCTGGGTGGTCTCTGCAGTTACACAGTGGTCTGCATCCAACGGGTTCAACAACCTCTCTAAATGTTACTGGGGATCACTGCCTGTCCTTTACAGATGGGGACAGTGAGGCACAGAAAATACCCACATTGCAAACCTAGGGGCAGACTCTTGCCCAAACACTGACTTGTGCAACAAAGAACTGTCACTGGACGCCATCAAAAAAACACAGGCTCTCGGTTTTTGAACAATAACTGCATACACCCGAGCCCAAGTGAACCAAAAAAGCAAGTGCAAACACCTCAGTTGTTAAGTGCATAGTTACCTCAAGTAGTTTATTTTGGTCTTCTTTAAAAGGAGTGGCTGTGAACAAGTCATGGGGCATGGGGGATTAAAGGAAGGGGGAGTAAGAGGTTAATTGGATTCTATTTGGAGAGGGATTTACGTTGGCTGAGTTTTTTCAGTCAGCAGCGCATAGTGGAACATGTCACTTGTAATTGAGCTAATGAAACACCTCTGGAGATAAAAAAAAAACACAAGCTAAATTCAGACTTGGCTGAGAGAGTTGAAGTTCATTCACTACAAGGTTATGGAGAGATGCAACTGCTTTGTTTAAGGACAGTGGACTGGAAAGGTAACAGCTGAATCAGTTTTACTTTGCAAAATCTGTTTTTTCTCACTCAAGGCTGCTGGACCAAGGGGTAATTAGGCAGACTGTTTTGTTAAGGACACTCTTCCAGGACAGGAATCTAAACTCTGCCAATATGGTAATGCGATTTAGTAAGTCCAGCCTCTCTCCTGGTCTAATGATATTATAGTTGTTTTCTATAAATAGAACACCGAGGGCAAGCACTTTGCTCCATGGTTATGGTAGTGGAACTACACATGGCTTAGCTGAGAGAGGGCTGCAAATTCCTGGCCTTTTTGATGCACTTTTATGGTGGGTTCCCATCTTCCAGCGCAGCTCCTTTCAGTTTTCGTAAGGAGAAACAAGGGACTGTTTTCTAGTTTTCAAAGCTATTACAAACCCCCTCAGACCTAAAGCCAAACTACCAAACATGACTTGAATGCAAGTAAGGGAATACTGGTTTCCCAAGCTTGCCAAAGAGCTAAGCCAGAGTCCTGCAGGGAGCTGTGTCTTCTTTGTGAAAAATGTTAACGTATTGAAAATACCTTTTCTTCTAAGTCAGGAAAAAAAAGGCGCTTTTAGAAAACCATTACTCCACTTCTTCTTAACCCCGGCCTCTTCTTCAGGAGTTTAAGAATTGAGTTAGCTTTAATGAGAAAAGAGGATGTACTTGACACCCCTGAGAAAAAAAAATCACAGTACCGAATTTTATGCAGTTGTACAAATAATGTTACAGGCATGAGGACCTCAGTCTTTAAGTGCACTAGAACACTTAGGTGCCAATCTCACAGCTCAAGAAACCCTGAAATGATGTGGCTGCACCCTGTGTAAGAGAAAGCCATAACAGCACGTAGCTCTGCATAAAACACTAAGTTACTGCATAAGAAGGCAGAGTGCAGACTTACGGCTATAGTCCCTGCATAGACTGAGATGGCAAAGAGATCCTGGAGGTTGTGTTTTTTGTATGCTGCTGAGAGCGATACTTGTACAGCACAAATTGCCTTCTGCCATTTAAGTCTTCCTGCTGTGGTTTGATTCTTCCCTCTTCTGATTCTCCCTGCTGAGGTTGGATTCCTCCTTCTCTGGTTTTAGGAAGGAAGAGCAGCAGACAAGTAGCTGCTTGGTCTACTAGCCGATACCTAGAAAATGGAATGTCTCGAGTTAATGAAGGTATCAAAATAGCCAAGGTGCTGAGGGAGAAGAAAATGTACCCTGGTATGTCAAGCGAGTTGCATTCTGTGCTGTTAGGTTCTTTGTGTCTCCCAACATCCAGCTTAGAGTCTCTGTGTTGGACAGCAAACAAAAGAAAAGCTTTTTCAGAACACGGGTACTGCAGACCCACTTTGCGACGGGAATTCAAGCTGGAGGGTTTCTGGCATCACCGCTAGGAACAAAGACAAAAACAGATCATGCCTGTTTACAGCTCTGCAGCTGATTCAGTGAATTTGTACAAATGGCAACCGATGGGGAAAAGGCCCCATTGCCACTGGTTCAGCTGCCAGTTCTTGAAAGAAAGGAATCCGGTACCCTCCCCCAAACTGCACTGCTCCTATAGCGCGGAGACAAAGAGGGGCAAAACCAGTAGCAAAAAAACTACTTAAAACATCACAGACATGGAAAAGAATGATCTCCATGGAACAGCTTTATTGTACTGAGGGCTCTATAGCCACTCGTTTGATCAGAGCCATACTTTAAAGGCTATCTGTCCTGGTTTATAAACCGTTTAATATCTGCGGAGCCAAGAGCTTGCTATTTCGCAGTAAGTACTATTAATTGTTCTGGTTATCATGTCGTGCAGTTTGACCTAACCTACTGATTTCCCTCCACTCCTGCCGCAAAACATCCATCACTTTTTAAAGGGTTACATAAAGCTACACAGAAAGGTTCTGGTTTGTGTTAGCTTGATTGCTATAGACTTTAATAAAGCACCCATCACAGTTGCCTAGCCACACAATAGATCAAACTCCTATAATTCTTTTCATGTCTCCAGAGGGGAAGGCTAAGCAAAACATAAAACTTAACCTCCCAGTGCTTTATTACTGGCCTGGAAAGATGTCAAAGGCCATGTGAGCTTTCACTCTTTCCTCGCTCCCTTACAAGCCACAGCAACAGACCGAGGGAAGAAAGCAGGGAAGGCAAGCGAGGGCAGTGAGACGGCAGCGTAAAGCACACTATTCATGACACCTAGCAGCACACTGAAGGTAATATGCAAAAAGACAAGTGTAAACAAGTGGCATCTGGAAACTCAACAGCTAAGATAGGTAGCTCTGAGATCAGTTTTTTTCCTCAACAATAAGGCTGCATGGGATGAAGCCACTTGTCCAATGTCAACTTGTGGCAAAGCTGGTAGGAAATCCAGTACAAAGGCTCATCACATCTGACTGCGCACGTAGGACTAGCGAGTGTGCTATGTTCTGTGGGTTGTCTTTGGCACTTTGCTCACTGAACCTGTTGCATATAGGGTAGTAAATTCACTGGATGACTCACACTAGCGTACACATCAGTGGGATGTGTAAGAAACCCATTTTGTGTAGGAGCCTCCAAAATCTGTTTCCTCCTCTCCCGGTGGTAGCAACAAGCTGGAGGCTCCTCTGCATCCTATTGCTCAAGGTGGAAGAGGCAAGGATGAGCAAAGAAACAGGTTTATGTCTTGTTCCCCATCTCTTCTTGAATGTGCTGCTCCCTGGATCAGCTGGAAAAATACCGGAGGAACAGAAAAGCCACAGGCTTTCTTTGATAAGAGATCCACCTTGGCATTGTTTTCTACATCTACCTCACAATGGCAAATTAATTCCAGGAGGTTAGCTCATGTCTGCACTAAGCCTTTAATGGTGCTGTACAGTAATTGCATCCTGCCTCTACCAGATGGATCACAGAAAATGAGTCAGGTACAACTCCTGTAACAACAGAGGCAGGACTTGGGCTTTGCCAGTACAGCCAGCCGGACAAAGAACTTCCCTGTGTGTTTTGTTTTTTTTTTTAACATGAATTCACGTACTACCAAATGGGTATTCGCTCTAAGGAAGCATTCCTCTCTGAGACACCAGATGCTGACCGTGCAGTGTGCAGCAGCCATGTTGCCTTCAGTTCCACTCAAAAACATCTGAGCGCCTGCCAGATGGCAAGTGGAGGAAACAATGTGTATACCAACAAGTATACGTGGGCCTTCACCTCAGCGGGAACCAGTGACACTGCAATCGCAATACCCAGGAAAACGACGTGTTACAGCTTTTAAAAGGAATTTTAAAATAGAAGGAACTCAAAATTAAAATGTTGAATTACCTCACTGTTAGAGTTAAAAAAAAAAAAAAGCTGCAAGCCTTAGAAGATAAACAAAATTCCGCCTCTAACACAAATAGAATTTTTAAGAGCAGTTTATTTCTCTGTTCTTCAAGATTCTTCATCCTGGGCTTGTGCTCACTTTTGAAAAAGAGGCAGATCTGAGCATTTTTTATTTTAAAACATAACAAGTCAACCCAACGCCACTTCTTTTTGTTTGGCTCTTTCTTTCTCTGTATTAATTTCAATTCAATCGAGGAGGCAGTTGCATAACTGTTGTTTATAATTGCTGTCACGTCAACCCTGAAACTGATCACTGTAACACTGAAGTTATATAAAAGGTTTTGTTAGGATTTTTGTTATTTTTCTCGTTTAAATTGTGGGGAGATGAAGTTCAACAATGCAGAGATGTTTTGGTTTTCCAAACTCTGATGTCTATTAATCCTGTGCTTTGGTGTCTTTTCTCTCCAGTTCTGTTTTACACAGTGCAGGGCTCTGTTTATGCACAGAAAGTCTCCAAAAACAGTTCTGTGCACCCCGGTAATACACAGGATATAAAATACACTGTGCTGAGTCAGAGAAACAACTAAAGAAGTAAAGTTCACAAAATGGGTAAGCTGTTAAAGAACAATTTAAACACATTTCTGGAAAGGCCGACTATTTAAATGCTTAAGTGGACTGGGACTGTAATTTACCTTGCTCTTCTGAAGCCAGTGGACTGTTACCCTTCAGCAATGTAGTAGCAAACCCTGAGGGATTGTTTCTTCTTCTACGCATGTCAAAATGCCTTCTTCATTTACATACATAAAATGATCCCGGAATTGAGTCATCTCCTTCACCAGCCCGTAAACACATCGTAGTCTCCTTGCTCCTCTCCCAACATTTCTGTTCATTCTTCTTTGACTCGGAGGTGTACTTACCTGGGAGACATCTCCCCTCTCTGCAAAGCATTCGGATGATCCATTTTACCACTAGTTTTCTGTTTTTCTAGAGATTTGAGTGCCAGGGACATACTCACAGGTATCTTGGGTCCAAGATAGTTTGAAAGCTATACTACACTGCAGTCTATCAAATAATTAGGGACTGTATTTGTTTTAGTGTAAACGAATACTGCCCATATTTATTTGATGATACTTCATGCTTAACAGTAATTTGTAATTGACATTGGCTTTTCTTAGAAATGGTCTGGAAAATGTCAGAGTCTACATGAAGAAAAAACTAAAGAGAAAACTATACTGAAGTGCCATTCACATTCCCCTCCTCCAAAATAAAAATATCTCAAGACCACAAAATATGTCTGCTCCCTTACGATGAGTATCTTGGCCTTAAGTCCTGCCTCTCTGTTTAGGGATGAGCACAGGATCACATGAAACCATGCCTCTGCTTTTCACTCCAAACGCAAGAGAAGTTTGTAAGGGCTAAGAGAAAAGCGAAGCAAGGTTCTTGCTGGAGTCTTAGGCTAGTAACCTGTTTCAGCCAATTGAGAATCAACCAAGAAAAGCATAGCAATACCGGCTGTAGGGAAGCAGCAAGGAAAGAGTTGGTCAATCGATGTTTTTATATGCTTCTTGTTCAAAATTCTTTCTGAATGAGCACATACAGATTGTGCGTGCGCGCGCGTGCGTGTGTACAGGGGAACAAGCAGTACTTTGTGGGAAAAAAACTGTTATCTTCTAAATGATGGAAGTATTACAAAACACTTGACCTAAGCATCGAGTTTTATACAAGCATATGGAAGACTGGGAATGCAGTTGAGCCAGATGCAGCGGATGTATTCTCAGAGATACTCCCACGTAAATCCAATCACGACTATGAAGAACAGTTGTATCCAAAACAACAGGGGATCTAAGAGTCGGTGATAGCGGCATAGCCACACAAATTAACATACAGTTGGGCAAAGGAGCTCTCTTATGCTGAGATCGTTAACTTCAAAATTCCTACAGAAGGTTCAAGTGAGATATACAAATAGATGCCCCAGGAGCTACTCTCATAGCTTCACCAGGAGACTGACTGAGACGAAGACAGCTCATGATCAAAGATTGACTCAAGCCTTTAGAGTGGTTTTTGAACACATGGTTTTCACTGGGAGTTTGTGGCCTGTTTCTAAAGGATTTGTGAAAGGCAACGAGGAAAATCTGGACTACTATCAGTACGGGCTATACAAGAGGATCCATATCTTCCCTGAAAAGTGTTAATATATCAAAAAATCAGAATAATTGAAAAACCACTTCTCAGAAGAGCTCTGAGCTGTAACTGAAGCTCTAATGTACACACTTACCCCTGCTCTGCTTGCTTATGGTCTCACAGCAATCTGCGCTCTAAGAATGGTGATGACAGACTTACGCTCTGAACTCTGGAGATGCTGCATGCACAAGCAGCTTGGGAAAAGCGCTTTATACATGATCCAAGGCAGGTTCCTCTTAGCAGCTCCATTTTCACCAGGGTATCACATACGAAGGAATGGTGCAGTAAGCCCTGGGAGAGCTCTGGTCCCTGCTCTATTACATTCTCAGTAGCTATGAATTCAATCTCATCTCAGCTGCTCTCCTCTGTGCAAAAGAAATGGTACTTCATTACTGTCAGGAACAAAATGCTTAAATGCTGTAAGTAATCCACAGAAAATCTTTGATAGTGTACGCTTGCTTTGTTACAGATCTCTAAAAGATGCTTCATGCTAAACTTAAACATATGGCTGTGCTTTGCAAAAATCCACTTCAGTCACAAGGCTGAACCTCGATATCCATCAAAGGCATGCAGTTTAACAGTCTTGCCTTAGCTTTATGACACTGTATGTTCATATACAGTCATACAGGCTTTAGATTTGTAATGGTCTGCTAAACATCACTGCATACTCCTAACTGCAGTCTGTCTTCAAAGCAAATAAATTCTTTCTTTTGCCGGAGAACAATGGAGTCAAAGCCTTTACATTTCAAACTTTAATTCTCTCCAAAGCTTTCCCCAGATATGTTCCCTCTTCCAATTATGCTTTTGATAAAATACTTCTGTCCCTATACAAGGTCCCAAGGAATATGAGAAATCAGAATTTATAACTCTCAACCCTCTCTATCCAAGGTTCACTGTGGCTGCTTACGCTGCACTGTGGAATGCTTTCCCATTATTTATTTATTTATTTTCACTCCCATGTCAGATGCTGAACACAATTTGACTCCTAGCGCATTAATCACGTCAGCCTGCTTGTTATTCATATAGGTTACTGGGCAGAGTTATAATCATTTCAGCCAAGTAATTACAAAACTTCCATTTTCCTACCTGTGCCCTAGCTATGTGTTGATCCAGCCGGCATTCCTGCTCGGTCAGACAGGTGGGTCTGTAGGAGGCAAATTAATTTAATTGCAAGGGTTGCCAGAAACAGCAGAGGTATATTTTAAATCCCATGACTCTTGGCTGTTTTATGACTATTTTGAAGCGCATGGCTGTGATCACGATGACTCTGTCTACTGTCCTTTTTAAACATCTTCTCCTTTGACTAATTTGATTAGCCTCATTCTTGGCTGGCTTTCCATCAATAAAGCCCCATTCAAAAGATGGCCCCACCGCTTTTGCAGAATGCAGCCTAAAAGAGAACATTAACAAAAGGAAATGTAATATACAATGGAAAATTAAACAATGTTTACTTTACTCTTAATACTCTTTACTCATGTAACTCCTCCAATCGTTTACTAATGCTTGGTCTGTTTTAAACTACCTTTCCTCCAAAGACAGCTTGAGCAACAGTGAGTTCTCCTCATATTCAACTATTTTGAGACTAATTATAAGCAAAAGTTATGAGAGAACGTAGCTCTAGCAACAGAGCTGCACCTTCTTACACAAGGTCAAGTCTTTTGTACTATAAGACAAAGTCTGGTGTAGTTAAAGAACGACACAAAGCAAAGATATACTCCATAAAACATTAATATTTTAATGAAAAATCTTAGCTTCATGTTTCTATCCAAAGACACTCAAAACTAGTTTTTCTCCCCCCTTAATTTTGACCTATAATGGGACCAGTTTGGATAATTTTTTTTGTATTTTAGAACATTTTTTTTTTAAAGATTAAACAACCAGGCTAGCAAAAAGGTACCCAATACATACTTTTCTTATATCAAACAAGCTAGTATTTCAATACAATGTAACTATACAGAATATATACATTACACATATGATCACAAAGCAAACACTACAGGCTCAGAACAGATTTGAAAAAACATGATATTCACATTGATTACAATAACTCTAAAAATGATTGTAACGTTGAAACGGCACTTAGTTTACAAAAAAAGTCACAAAAATATATATAGCCACCAAGAACTATGGTTCCTGAAAAATACTAATAGCCAGATAGTATTATATAAAATGTGAAGTGTATTTAAACATCGTATACATTAAAAAACAAAACCAAAACCAAAAAACAATTCTGTTAAGTCAATAAACATGCCAAGTAATCTAGCTGTGGCCAGCATCAACAAGAGAAGCTGTACTGTGGATGAGATGACGACTGGATATACGGCTGGTGACCGGAGACTGGCACAGTTAAGGGGGTTTCACTGTTACTAAAATGCACAAAGAAGCCCAACAATAATTTATTTCACATTTTTCCTCCAGCTTTACTCTTTCCCTCTTCAGGGTTTCACCACAGGGCAGCACCTAGAGCGAAGGCACTGCAGGAACAGGGCAAAGAAGCTGTCCAAGAAATTTGTGTAGCCAGGGCTATAAGTCAGAATATCAAAAGCATGCATCAGCGAAATGAATGGTTAAACAAAATCACTCCTCTGGGGACTTCAGCAACCCTCAGGAAGACTGTAGGTACAGTAGCCACACAGGCTGGCAGCACCAGAAACTAATTCGGCTCTCCTTTTTTTTTTTTTTTTTTTAGTGCAACCAGATTTGTAGTTGAGACCTGTGGGGCACTGAATTACTGTGACAGCACACGTTGAGTTAACAAAAACCCAGAGCAGTTAAGTACTGTTGCATTAAAAAAATTTCACATTTGTTTTTTCATGGTACATTTCCTCAAATACTTTGAACCGACTCTCCTCACTAGGGACCTCTGATGTGGCTGAGGCGCAGTCTGGCCTTGAACCCTCTTATCTGTCATCAAGATGCTATGGAATTTATTATGTCCGTAATTGGAGATGAGAACCCTCCGAAGCTGGGTTTCACCTTGTACGCAAAATTCGAACTTAATCGAGCTGAATGAAAATTAGCTATTTTCCTTATTCTGATGGTGTGGAAGTTGCAATGGATCTAGGAGCAACAGGCGCTCCTACATCTGCATTTTCTCCATCCCTGCAGGGTGCACAAAGCTCCCGTTCTATTTGCATATAAAATGCTTCATGGTGCGTCTCAGAGAGAGACTGGCAATAGTCTCAGTGCTCTTATGTCCTGGGGCTGGAGGGGAAAGCCAGCAACCAAGAAGCAACTGAAGCCCTCATATAAAAACTTTAAACCATAGCTTAAAAACAATAAAATTTTATCCCGTAAGGGACATATAGGGATCATAGTCTTATAAAATATATTTTACTGCATTGGCAGCTAGTACTTTTTAAAAAAGTTTAAATTCACACCTTTTAGACTCAAGAAACATGTGAACCCAGAACCATTTTCAATAACCTAGTCTACTAATCTCTCAGTATGAGAGACTTGACTACACTATCTGCGAGCCTGACAACTGAACTCAAACTGTAGCAAGACAGACAAACCATCAGCAACACACATCTTTTTTTAATGTGGTGTAAGAAAAGTGACAAGCAGTTCTGACAGGGAGCTTAATTTGCTGAATGTGAAGGCATCCCCATGGATTTCCAGGGGAGTTGTGCTATATGTCTGCATCAAAAAAACAAAACAAACCCTTACGATTTGGCCAAATCTCCCACACAGCTAAAACAGCACTTCTTTTTTCTTCCACTTATTGTGGGGAAAGAGATAGCTTCTGAATGTTATCCCCTCTTCTGAAACACCACATTCAGTCAGAGAAAAAAAAAAACCACTTTCCCCTGCTTTCCCGTTGTTCTCATCAGACATACTGCACAATATGCAAGGGAGAAAGACCCCAATCAGACTCCAAGAACCCGGGACCCCAGCATACGGCAGAATCTTGCTAGTTCTGTGGTAGTGAAGGCACTCTACTTGCAAAATAAATGGGTGAGGAAAGGATTTTCCACTGAGTGCAAAGAATGGCACTGCATAGAAGGATACACAGAAGTAAAACACATTTGCGTCACTTGTGAATGAATGTGGAGACAACTCACTGGGGCAGAAACTGCCGCAATGGGTCTTACGTGTGGCTATTTGGAAGAAATTCTCGACCACTTAGAAGGGAAAGGAAGATGGTGAAGGGATCGGAGCATCTCGCGATACACGCTGGGAGAGCTGGGACTGTTTTGAACAGAAGGCTTGGGGGACCCTACCAACGTGTCTAACTAATGGATAGGAGGATGAAAAGAAGATGGAGCCAGACTTTTCTCAGTGGGCACAAGCTGAAGTACAAGAAATTCCATTTAAACACGAGAACATTTTTAAGGTAACGGTGGTCAAACAGTGGAATAGACTGCCCAGAGAAATCATGGAGTCTCCATCTCTGGAGATATTCAGAACCTGACTGGACAAGGTCCTGAGCAACCTGTCCTTGCTGACTGCTGCTTGAGCAGGGGGTCTGGACCAGACGATCTCTAGAGGTCCCTTCCAATCTTCCAATCTCAACTATTCTGTGATCCCAGTCACGCACACCTATAAATGCAAACCAAATAACTTAGGGTAGGTTTTTTTTGAGGGTGAGGGTAGGTGGGAGGGGGTGATATGAAAATGCAGTCCAGGGTTCAAAATGCTCTGATAATGTATTGAAAGAACCTTTAGGATTAATCCCAAGTGCAGTTTAAGGCAAGTTTCTTCTAGTTTAGTTAGATATCTATCTCACTCAAATTGGAATCCAAGTATTAGCAACAGAGCTTGTTTTATGATGTTTTATGTTTTTACATCTCTCCTGTGAAGAACACCAGCATTCCAAAGAACTGAACACTTCCAACAAGTTAGGGAGGAGAAATAAAAGGGTATTTGTATTTAATTTGTGGTAAGTTCTATGGAGAAAAGAGATATTAACAAGAAACAATTACAAACAGGAAAGTTAACAAATAAGCCTAACCCTAAAAAAAACAAACAAATAAACCCTCTAAGAACTCTACTGCCCCTGCAGTGAAATGAGACTGAAAAGTGAGAAAAAAAATTCAGATGTTACACAGAGATTACGGGGCTGAAAAGATAATGTGTAACACTGCAATGAAAAACAAAACCCAAGACTTGTCTTGTACCAAGGTGTTAACAGTTAATGATACTCATTTCTTCTCAAGGAAGAACAGATTAGAGCTACAAAGTTGTTTTTTGTTGTTCTTTTTTTTTTTTTTTTAACTTTTTAAATTTCTCTTTGGTATTCAGAAGGCAGTTTGCCTTCTGACACAAAATTTTAAGTCTTTTAAAAATGCAATATCCAGATATGTCTGTTCTGTATTTGCACATCTCCTCACCAACAAATTTCTTAGCAAAGTATCTAATGGGTGAAAATTATCATATTCTAATAGAAGATTATGCCCATCTACATCTGACCTTTGAATATTACACCTGTACATTCTGAAACTGTATTTCTGTGTAAGTACTTTTTGCTACAAGAATCACAAAGGATTCTTATATACCTGGAAAGACAAATAACACTTATCACAAAAAAGAAAACCCTATATTTGAGTTCAGTGTCATAGCCCTATAAGTCAAGAGAAAACTCAGAAAAAGGCATCTCCTTGTCTCACTGGCTTTTCAGTTACAGAAATCAGAAGTGGAAGAGAACTGGTCTTTAAGTTCAGCCCATCAAAAAGACACTGGACTGACTCACAGTACAGTATCCCTAAAAAACAATTTCTCTTTCAAGCCCTTTTAAGACGTACAAAAGGTAGACAGCAAGACTGAATTGTAGCAGAGAACTTCTTTGCAGCATGTTTATAAAACACCCTTCGAATCTGGTGGAGAAACTTCACTCCAGTAACTTGGAAAGGACTGAAATCCTGACTGTTTTCCCTCTATTTAACTAGTAAGTTTTGTACCTAAAACACAGCAGAGAAGAATTGTTAAAGTCACTGAAACCCTTTAAGCTCTTTCCAAAGGGCAATAAGCTTTTTTCTTTACAAAAGCTGGCTATTAGTAGAAACAACTCAGACCTACAGAGTATCAGAGCCACCTAAGCTAACTGAATACAAATTGATCTTGCAATATAATATGACTTTAGTGTCTTCTGTTTCTTCAAGAGCAACCTTTCTCTATCGGTTTCATTTCCTCCTCGTGTTTGCATAAAGCAAATCCAGATAGAAAACAGTAATTTAAAATCAAGATTCAAAACTAAGGGAGTATATCATGCCTTTGGAATACTAAGATCACGTAATACCTACTCTCTCAGCATGTCATCTGTAGGCTATAGGCATTTGGCATCAAACATCGAGTTAACTTCAGAAGCAGTTAAAAAAATCAAAAACCTCCTAATGTATTTCCTAATTCAGCTTTCAAAGCAGTACTATAGCCAAAACAGCCTCAACAAACAAGAATCACTGCTCTGAAAATCCCACACCCTAAATTTGAAGCTTTTTCTAAATATGGAAAAAATGAAATTGCAAATCTTTCAATTTATTGCTTACTTGAGCTGTGTATGTAGCTGGAGTAATGGCCTTTAATAAACTGAGTTGGCAAGGATTTAAAATGTTTTGAAACAGGAACAATTCATCACCACTATATAGGCTTTCTGTAAACAACCCCCTGTTGGGTTAGAAAGTTGGCCTCTGAAGAGAATAAATTGCTTGTTTTGTCCAAAAACAGACTAATAAAAATCTCAGAAACTATACATGCATATGTATAAACAAAAAATGTGCAATAATGCACAAAAGAGCTCATTTTTTTCCCCATCTGTAAACTCCCTCTAGTTAGCTTTTGGAGATCAGTAAAAATACAGTATTTATGACAGGGGGAAGTGACCAGAACTGCAAACAATCTGGCCAAGATTTAAGAATTTCACTTCGGGAAAACCTTCATTTTCATGCATGGTTTCCCTTCTACAGAAAGATACAGTCATGAGATATTTATCAGGCTTGTGTGGATATACACTTCTCTATCCTCCTCAGTTCATTATGCATCACTAGAATTTTCCTGGCCATAGTATGTCCATGCCTAACCTTAGACAGGCAAATCCAGACAGGCTATTTGATCAAGCAGTTTCTAAAAGGACTGGAATATAAGAAGTAGGAATACCTGGCATGATATCACTTGGTTTGTCAAAACTGATTTATCTGAGATGAAAAGGGACAATGTGTTTTTAAAAAGTGTGTGACTGTTAGTTTCAAAAATGCTTACCATTTCCGAGAAAAGGGTTACAGTAAGCGCTTTGAAAAACAGCAGGCACAGTGATAGGAAGTGTCATTTTTTATGCAGAAGATTAAAGCATCCACTCAAAACTAGTCAAAGATGTTCAATAATGATTTCCAATGCATCCTTTTGTTTGTCATTTTAAAAAGGTTTCCTCTGATTTCTTTCCCTTAACCAGAGGGTCTGCAGAAGCAAGAGAAACTTAATGAGCTGTTCTAACTGTGGAAGAAGAAATAGTTAAAGTGATCTGAATCAGTTGTTCTTCTTTAGAAGTGTATCACAGCTTCCATGATGTTCTGACAAGATCTTTTTGTGCATTCAGTCTTAAATATTTTCACAGAAGTGATCATTCAGTCATGAAAAATAATGTAACATCTGTTGCAGTTTTCTGTTTAAAGCGTAGCTTACAAAGTAAAAAAGGGAAAATCTCCCCAATTTTGTTTAAAAAAAATTAAATTAAAATGTACAGGACCAAACACAGGCACTTTCCAAAGAACAAAAATTAAACCAAACCATGAATTATTCAATAGTAATAGATGACAGCTCCGGTTTCGGAGGGTCACCTGCGGTTGCCTCAGCAGTGGCGTTAGTCTTTGGCTGCTCTGGCACATCTTCTTCCTTCTCTGCCAACCCACCCAGAGACCCCAAGGGGAAAGTGCTTTCACAATTCTGAGTTGACGAGACCTGTGAAATGACAGGCATTTGGACAGAAGAGTTGCTTTCAAAGCCATGCTCCCCTAGCTCATACTGCCCGAGGGTCTCTTCTTGTTCCTGGTTTAAGTAGTCCGGTACTAGGAAGTCACTAGAAGAGGGGCAAAGGACAGAAGAGAAATGTCACTTCTCACACAAACATTGGAGGTATCAGTTTCTTTGCATCAGTTACATCACACAAGCTACATACTGCATTTAATAGAGACCAAATACTCATTTCACACTGTTCTAAGATCATCACAGCATACTTCACTGGTTCTCATTAAAGCACACAGAAAATTTTATTCAACACCATCTATTTTGCATTGTTGTGCATCTGTATTTCCTACACGGTAACTTCTTATTTAGGTTGTATCACCTTGATGAGAATGAAAGTTAATGACTGGAACATCATATGGCACTAAAAAGATCACTGAAAAAAGGGAGCACTCAACCTTTAAAAATAGAAACAAAAATGAGTTCAGCACTGGCAAAGATGTGGGCCTTTTCCACCCCTGAGATAAGATCCACCCAAGAAACAGCAGTAGCGCTCAGAGTGGCCAGGCTGTAAACAAAAGCTTGAGGCAAGGAAGCATAGGTTCTGCTGCAAGTACAAGGAGGCTGCCAACTACAGTGGTGTTTTGTGACGTGGACACCTCATACTAGTGTGAAAAGAAATGAACTTCATTTCCTTCCCTGATCCACACCATTTTAGTTCTTTCTGGACAACAGTTCCCAAGCTTACTCTTACCAACTGTTGGTTGAGTGTATCCAAAGATAATCGACCAAACTCTTAAGTAGTATTTGCAGAGCATGAGCAGTAAGGACAATAAATTTTCTTTTCAAATGTTCAACACTAGAAATGTAAGTTTATCCCGAAGCAAGGTATTTTTTATATCTATATATGCATTTGTATGCTTTGCTTCCTTTTTGTAATCCATTTAAAAGCAGTAAACTTATTTCAGTGGCAGCAGCATTCACTGCTTCAAATCCAAATTAACAATCAACTATGCTAACTTGAGTGTTTGTAAATTCAAACTAAAGGCAGGCCTATAGACAACTAAAAATCATGTACTTCTCATCTGTTTGATGGCAGCAATAAAGTGCTTACCACAATCATGGCATCATCCCTTAAGAGTTTTCACTCTAGTTTTGGCGCAAGCCCTAAGAACAAGAACTGTGTAAACCCACAGAGTCAAAGCACTTGTACTTTTAAACAACACTGTGCTGGAAAAACACTGACTGGCTTTCCTGGTTTGTTTTGTAATTCTTTCATCTTCACATCACTTCTAAGATAACCAAATAGGAAAAAAATGCTGAAATGTTTTGTAGTAGAAAAAGCATAATGTTTGGAAATCATGAGGGATAGCCTTGTAGATGCTGTAACATTTACAATACATTTCCTTTGCGCTTCTGAAGACAGATGACTCACACACAAAGCTGCACCTTCTCTATAAATTTAAGGGCTATCTTGATCCAATTCCCTCATCCACTCTCGTGTTTTGCTATATCAAATTCCAATGGTTACAAACATTTATTTAAATAGGAGAGCACAATGCTAGCCTGGTATCACAGAACACACGTAGCACCTTTTAATAGTCCTTAGTGAAGTGCATTTATGAAACATGCCAAGTCTTCTGGGCCCTGATAAACAACAAATATATAATTGGCTTTTACTATTTCAAGACATCACACCCTGTTATTCCGTTCATTTAGCAATATGTTACCTAGAAAATGAAAAATATAAGAGACGGTATGGAGTCATGCAATCTTTCCACAATACCTACCATCAAACGAATACTTAAAATGAAGTCACAAGTCTATTTCTTACGTAAACAAACAGGCTGTGTACAAGACTTTGCATATTACATCATTTACAGAACTCCACAGATAGCAAAGTATAAAATACTGTGGCTTAACACCATTAACCTGTCCATAGATACTACTGAAAAGAGACATTAAGTAGCCTAGAAGCAGCTTCTGCATATCACTGGATTCTTCAATGCCCTCCCATAGAGTTTATACACTGTAAAACAGATCAGATATAACAGATAGTAGTGCAAGAAATAATTTGACTGGAATTAGCTGACAACCTGATGAGAAGCACAGCAGGCTGCCCTGAAAGCAGGAAAAGATGATTTAGGAAAAAAAGGAAAAAGAAAAAAAAAAAAAAAAAAAGCAAGTTTCCCTGTTAGGTTTTTGCTGTGCACCTCACCTGCTCTGGAAGTAGTTTGCTAGCTCTGACGCTTCATGGTTCAAGCTCCTCAGGTGAACGATTAAATTTCCAGAGTTGGTGAACATGGCGCCACATGTTTTGCACTCGTAAATCCGAGGCTTGCGGATAATATGCCGGGAAACCCGCATGTGGTGTTTATATTCCCCGAAGGAAGTGAAAGTGGCACTACATATCTGGCACCGGAAACAGCGTTTACCTTCGTGCTTCAGGCGATGCATCTTTAGCGAGTAAGCTCGGGTGAACTTTTTCCCACAGCGGTCACACTGAAATGGTTTAATGCCTGCAGAAGAGAGAGCAAAAAATGTTCACCTTTTGTAATGAGAGGTCACCGGCAAAATCCTTCCAGATTTCTAACAGCAAAAGGACAGCAACTGTGGCCAGTCACAAAGTAGTACTGATTTAGGAAGAAACACTCTGGTTAACTTTAAAATGACAAAACAATTAGCACATAGCTGCAATTTCTCGGAACCAGTTGCCAATATATTTCATAATACTGTAACCTGTCTTTAACGGTTACATTTCTTCTTTTTCACAGCTTAAAATGAACATAAACTTCCATGGTCTGAACTATGGCTAAGATCCTGAGCCGTAGCCAAAAAGTATCTGATGCAGCAGTCACCTCAAACCATCTTTGAACTCCTTTGATCTTGGGAGATTCTTGTGCCAGACTGGTTCCCAACAATGCAATTATCAGACTACCCTTAATTGCAACGTCTTTTTCTTGCTGCCTCTGGCCTCAGAGAAGTGTTCTGGCAGGGGGGACTTTGTGCACAGGGATGCCCCTGTAACGGTGATAAAAGGGTAAAGTAGCAGCCTTTATATTGTGTGGGAACCCTTATATACAAGAATTTTCAACAACTTTGCATGATAGAGAACTCTCTAAGATGGTTTAAGTTCATGCCTCACTTTTTTTTTCTTGTTTTAATTTAGACATTCTGATACTAGTTCACTTTTCACTTAGTATAGGCACTAATACAACCCTAAGCCATGAGCTCTGCAACATGCTGCTGTGCCAGAGAGTATGTAATCACACCCAAACAGAATTATTACAACGTAAGACTGAATCACCAAAAAGTTAAGTTTAATAAAAAGTCTGAACTCCAGAAAGTGTAGAAATCCAAACGTGAGGTCAAGAATCTGGAATATGGAGCTCTATTCATAATAGGGCTGTCAAGGAATAAAAAAGGTTGTTTCAAAGGGCTGAATGTGCATCAGTCCAGGCTGTTAATTCCACCGGTCTTTCACCCTGCTTTCCTTATGTTCAAAGTGGGAGCTGAACTTTTAATTGGGGCTTTTATACAGAGAAAGCTGTAGTTAAGGTTACACTGAAACTCCCTGTTAAGCATGTGAAAACAAGTTAATATTCTAGAATATCGTCTTGTGGAGCTAAAACTTTTCATGCTTTTATACTGTTCAAGGGCATCTATTTTCTCAGATAGTTTGAGGAAAATCTCTTCGGCCCTTTTGCTTATGTGAAAACACTTTTAATGCTTCCAAGGTCTGAGAGCTTCTTTCGCACACTAATTACTCTAAAACAGCTATTCAAATCTTTTCCAGCTTTGCGCAGGGGCTGCCAATTGACAGGTCAGCCAGAGATGCTTTGCTGAAGCAGTCTGCTGTCAATTATGACTTTAGCAACCTTCTTCAGATAATTTCACAACTGATATGCTCACACAGTTTGCTTTTTAAATATTAAATGCATATTATTACTGCTAGCCTAAACACAGTCTGGTCATTTTGCCTGAAGGCATTTGACAAATAACTACCAACAGTGAAAAGACTATGCCTTGACATTTGTGGTTGCTCTGCCCTAAAATGGTACAGCACCTGAGTGCAGGTAAGTGTCAATCTCAAACTAGGAGATGCTAAACTGTTTAGTGCAATAGCCCTTTGATATTCCTTTCATTCACTAAAACATCAATGTTCTTGATGGATACCGCTGAAAAGTCTTGAAAAATACTGATAGCAAAGACATTAAGTGTTCATACAAAAAGAATGCAACTGTTTGAGGATCAAAACTCAGAGGAGACATCCATATGCTACCTGCTACTACTATCTGTAGTAACTATATTGATTATCAAACCAATTCAATTGTCCTGCAATCCTTCCAAAAGTTCTGAGATCCAAAAGCATATGACATTCCTTCAATGCAAAGACATGAGATGGTTCATATTTTTAATGGCTGCAAGTCTCCTCTACAACACAGCAGACAATTATGACACCTAAGAGGAAAAATTTCAATCTACGTCACTGCTTTAGTATAATAAAAAAGCCAAGTACACTTTGAGATTTCACCTCAAATCTTTATAATGAGAATAACTTATTCTGATGACTTTCAGGCAATCAGATTTTTTTCAGTCCACACAAATGCTAATTATCCATGAGTGCAGCTATCAGTCAGATCAGATGTATCAAAACACGCATTCAATGAGACATACCTCTCTACCCAATCTTTCTGAAATCAATTCTCTAGCAGCTGGCAGGTGATTGAAAAAGAATTGCATTACTGTATTTGCTGCACAGAGAGCAAACCTCTGTGAGTCTGCAAATTAGCGATTCTTGCAAGCAGTAATATTTCTTACCTGAGTGGATAAGCATGTGTTGTTTTAAGTTCTGAATGCGAGTGAACCGGACCCCGCAGGTTGGACACTGAAAAGGTCTATCTGGACCATTTGGGCTGGGTCTCTCTGTGCTGCTGGTAGAAGGAGCAATGTAGAGTTGGTAGGGATACTGAACGTTCTCCAAACTACAAAGAAAAAATTCACTGATTTATAAGCAAGCTACAGAAAAAAGTAAGAACCCTTGTCCATGGAAATCTGAACCTTGAACATTTGAGAAGGAAAAAAAAAATTGTCCTTTTGTATTTCTGTGGAGATGGCTATTTACATCGGAAATCTCTTCCTCTATAGGTACATGTCTGACCTGCATCTTAAGTTTTATATTCACTGACTTTGGAAATCTGAACAGACACAGAATAACTTCTGTTTCTTTAGGCAACAGGTCTCAACAACAGCTGCAAACTGGATATAATTTTCCAGGCATGGGCATTTTATCACGCATATCGATGATTTACAAGAAGCCAACAGTCCCTGAGGAAGAATTTAAAGAACTGAGTAAATTGGAAAGAAAAGGATTATTTTGCAGTTTCAGTAATATTTACAAAGGAAATTAAAGCCGATTCATTTTTCATTTCAATTCAAGTTCCATGAACAAACATTAGTATCTACAATTACATATTTCTAAGTTTAAAATATTCATCTAATTAACCAATACGTGCTCCCTGTCTGATTCAATCAGCTCTATCAGAATAACTCAAGCGTGGTACTTAAAAAAAAAGAAAAAGCACACAGACTATATTAAAGGAACAATTTAACTTTCAAAGTAATTCATTTAAAACTGACTAATTGCTCCCACATAGCCTCTAGCTGCAAACTGTGTGTTATAACACAAGTCCTCTGGCAAGACACTTGGTTCACCAAAGGGCATAGAGAAATAGAAACAAATTGGCTGGTACAAACAGGATAACAATAGGAGTTTGTATTTACCTGGGATTCCCCTTTCCTGAGCTTTAAGGTCTCTATTTTCTGTCAAATAGACATTTCAGCTTGCTCACAGCCTGGTGGCAGATCAGACGTCACTGGCAGCAGGGATCTGCTCTGACCCTGAATCTTCCCTGCTGGTGACAGCCAGCATGGCCAGAACAATGCAATTTTACTCAACTCTAATGTCTTAAATGCGTGGTGAATAAAGAACAATGTCTCCCATTGAAGACAGGCAGAAGGTCTCCCTAGCTGAACTAATCCTTTGGGTGGTACTTCCATCTCGAGCCCACATCACTGGTTTCTAGACTCAGTTGAATTTGTGGACTTGTAACACATACAGGAACCAAGTGTGCAGTTTGCACAACTACATCTGCCTAGCTGCCACACAAAAATCCACAAGATCTAGACCTAGGATCCCTTCTTTAAAATCAACACCCTAACTGTATTTACTCTGGAAATAAGTGTCAATACAACCGCGAGAAACGGGTATCTGAATTCTGAGTACAAATGAGGGGTCCCAGCAGCAAAAGTTCCAGTTGTAAAATTTGTCTGGTGAGAGAGAGCATCAAGCATCTCTTGACATACACAAGATAAGAGCTTGTTGTGGAGTTTGGTAACAGTCTGTAAAACCAATGAGGATTTTTGGCCTTGCATGGAACTGGAGTAATATTCGCTCTGAAACTCGGTACCGGGGATTTTTACAGAATTTTCTCCACACGTGAGGAGAATATTACCCCAAAAGCTATATCTTATCCACAATAATGGAAAAACTGGTACCAGGGAGCACAAACCAGACACACCAGGTCACCTCATGTACGGCGAGGGCTGAGTAGGCCCCGCGAATGGGCCGAGCCATCTGGGCAGGCCCGGGCTGCACATACACAGCACATTTCTGCTCTAACACAGACTGCCCATCCTGTTGTTACAAGCCTCCTGAGAGCTGGACTATTTTTTTGAAAACTGGACAAGCAATTTCATTGTCCTTCACTTCTTTTTATACACAGCTGCGTCCAAAAGAGCTGTGGAAAAGACAGATACTGGCAAACTTGTTGATCTCTGCTCAAGGGAATATTTAAAAGAGGGAAGTTGCCAGCTCATACCCTGGGCCTGACAGAATACAGTTCACTGCCACTTAGGGGTCCAAAAAAGATGCCTCACCACATGCATTTGCAATAAAGGAGGTTATTTTCAGGCACAGGTTCTGATTCATCTAGCCAAATTTCTGCCATAAGCACTGGCACTCCTGCTCCTCTTTGTGAGCAGATCACTAGCTAAAGAACAGATTTTACTCAGATGTGGAAACACTAGTTTTATCTCCAGAGTTGGTATGACCATACGCTTTCCAGTTTACCTATGGAAGCTCTATCAGCACAGACTGACAGATCTGTTATCCCCCCAAAAAACAAAACAAAACAAACCAACAAAAAAAGCAACATTGCAAAAAAAGCATAAGGCACATAAGTCCAGCTGTCATAATAGCCTAATAATCAAATAGCCAAACTGATTCGGGCCCAAGATGGACAACTTTCCCCCCATCTGATGTTTAACAAATATCATGCAATTTGGCTAAGGGGTAAATCCCTTCAAAAAAGGTTTCCTTGTGCTCAGCTGATTGGAGAACTCCTAATTAATATTTACACAGCTATGTGCCAACAGAAGTGACAGTCGTGATGCACAGGGCTGATGAAGGGATCACTGGATGGGAAGCAAGAACTCTTGCTCTTAAATGTACATACAAGTATACACATGTAGTGTGCTCAAATAAGAATTACGTTTTGTTCTTTGCAACAATATTTAATCTGCTTTACAGAGAACTTCATCTTCTAGTGACGTGTTTCTCGGGTCCTTCCTCCCTCATTCCGGCCAAACAGGCTTGTAAAGAGGCAAAAGTACATTGTGCTCCTAGAGCTTTCTAGGGAGATACTCAAACACTGCAGAAATTAGGAGCCACTGCTCTCCCTTTGTTTCCAGCTTTCTCGGGCTAGCTCATCCTCAAAGCCTGTACCAGTGCCAGCTTCTCTGCCACTGAAACAGAAACGAGATGTGCTATGGCGACAATCTTCCTAGAAGAAATTTAAAATAAAGGTTTAGTTTTCTATTTAAAAACTTCTTAATGAGAAAGGCTGGTTAAAGCAGATAAAAGGCTCTCCAGCTACCAGTGACTGGCACGTCTTTTTCCGTTCTTACATTGCAAGCAGGCTGAAATACCTACCGGTGACAAAACAGTGGACCTTAGCACAATGAAGAAATCACATTTAAAACACAATCATATTTTCTCTACCCTGCTTCTTTTTCCTCATATATACTCAATTTTCCATGACTTTCAATTTGCGATAATGTGGCATTTAACAGCTGAGATTTATCTAACATCTGAGAGAATTCCTGTAACAGCTGTGTTAAAAGATAGGTTTAGAATGTTTTAGCTGTAACGCTAAAAGATACGACCTGCAAGTTTTTCTTCTTTTCAGCAACAGATTATATACATACTCAACAATGTAGAACTAAACACTGACAAATGTAAATGCTGGAATGCTCAGTGAGCCTAAAAATGTCCTCTATTTGTAAATAACAAGTGCTTTAGAAAAATGGGAGTTCTCATTATAATGGATCTCAGAGATCTCTTATAATTGAGCCTTTGCAACTCCTTTGTAAATGCAGCCACAAACTGATATAGAGACTAACTGTTAAATCAGCCAAGGCTGTGTTGGGCGTCTTTATTAGAGAATTGTGTTACAACCCAAAAGTGAAATATCCGAGAAAGAACGTAACAGACATCACTGTGAAACAGTAGTTTTAATATTTACCAGATTCCTGCGTGTCTATTAAACTGACTACGACTGCATGTGACCTGCTGTTTAAAAAACACTGATTATGGAGGAGGACCAATTCATTATGTTCGTTATTTAACAAAGAAAATCAAGAGATAAAACATCCTAAAGTCTGAAATATTTACAAGTGTTTCCACAGTGATAAGGACATTGCATTGGAAGACCTTTAGATAGACCAATCTTTTGCTTTGTTTTATGAAAATAAAATACATACAAACTCAAATATGTATATTTCAATATAAACTTGCATTGTCTAATCACAACTGATTTTGACATTGTAAGAATCTCCACTCATAAAACAATGTACAACCTGGACTTAAACGTAAAGGTCCATTAAAAAGCTAACAAACAGCAAGTGAGGAAGTTTTTCTCCATTTGTATGTTTTGTTGATCACGTTTTCATTTGAATCAGCTAGAGTTACATGTTTGATTATATTAAGAATTCTGTAGTATCTCATTTTATGCACCCAAAACTGTGCACCCGAATTGCTGCACAGCGAATGTATTTATCTGTTACACAGGCTGTATTTATCTGTTGATATGCCCATCCTGTGCTTGAAATGGGAATTCAGGAGCCCCTTGCTTGAAGGGCTGGCACTGCATTTCACACGTGCATATGAAAGAAAACTTCTTATGACTTTGAAAGCCTCATTTTACCCATTTAACTGATTCACAGATTAAGTAAAGTCTTGGAACTTTCATTTGAATTTATAAAATAAATCACTTGGCAGAAAATTTTAATTCTGTAGTCTAAAATTTTCATAAATTCCCATAACTATTAGTTCCCTTACTGTTATATAAACAATGTGCAAACTCTAGTTCATTTTGCTGATGGTTCTGTTATCCTGAGACTAATTAATTTCAAAACTTGAGCATAAGCTAAGGCAAATATTCTTTCTTTTTCAGCATGAAAGAGACCTTTTTGCAGAATTTTTCAGTGTGTTAAAAGGATTTTCTGTATATTGAATTTTCTGTGCAGTTTGGGTGAAAATCTTTAATTTTATGGGAAAATTCTGAAATAATCCACTGCTGAAAATATGTATGCCACTTGATTTTAGAATTATAGCTTTAAAAAAGGAAGGGATTAGTTCTAATGCAACATGTGCTCCTACTACCAATTCAAACCCAAAGTGCTGGTTATTATTTTTACACTAAGATTTTCTAGCAGATGGATAAAATCTTCTCTGTCATACACAAAATCTTTTATAGGCAGTTATTTTCCCTTCAAATTTAATCCTACAATGGGACAGGTTTCAGATGGAAATGGCAGGAAAGATTTTATGAGCTATGAAAACGCAGCTCTTCATAGTTATCTCTACAGGGAGTTTCACTTGACACAGTTTCTGGAACAACTCCCAAAGATTCACACTTCTTCCTCAGACCCACTTGTCTAACAAAACACTATGCAAAAGCTACCTTGTCAATACTTTAAAACTTTTCCTGAGGAACAGAATAGCTATCTATACACCATACTTGACACATACCACAAAAGCAAAGAAATAAAAGTCAAACCGATTGAGTGCACCCTTGTAAGCACCTTGCAGATACGTTGCTTTGCTCCAACAGAACTACTATATAGCTTGGAGCAAACAGACCCATCTGAGCTCTGCCTTCCTTGCCAGCCTTCCCTTTCAAGGGATTCCCGTAATAAAACACTCATCTCAACACAGCAAAAGGCTACTACATGTTTACAATTATCAACACACAGCGTCTTGGTGAAAAGCTACATAGAAAGTTTGGGAGAAAAGATATAAGGCTGCTCTGTGGCTTACGACAACAGTAATGTCAGGGGAAGCCACAACCAGGTATCTCATCTTATTGCTTTTGTGGCTTTACGTCAGCTTCAGCACGCATGCAACCACACCTGTTTCACAACAAAGGCTTTTTTTTTAATTTATGAATAAAGAGCAGTGATGAAGAAACAGTAAAAACATGAGTATCTTTCTTCACCAGTGTAGCCTGGAAATAAGACAGGAAATGAAAAGCAACAAGTAAGCAAATTCTGACTTTCATCACCTACATTCTTCTAAAGCATCTGATCCTTCAGGCACTGATTGTACTTTGATCAACACAGAGAATTATACGTACAAACAGCTAAACATTCTGGGATTAAGGCTGGGTAGGTTAATTACAACATACCACTTGCTGCAGAACAGTTTGCACACTACATTGGTACATACCGATCATCATCATCTGCATGAGCGTTAGTGCCAGAGGTACTCTGGAGTGTGGGTAATCCCTCCGTAACCCCCTCATCTATTGAGCCTAGGCAAAGAAAAAAGGGCAACTTAATGCAAATACGTGTTCAAAAAGGGTTTGGGGGGGGCAGGTAAATACACATACAGCTTGCTTTCCCAAATCTCGGAGAGACACTGCTTCCTGGGTGATGAGATATTAAAATTGTCTTGGGAAAATCATTTAGAAAACCCAGAAGCAACGTGTTCCAACTCAATTTCTCCTCTGCACCGATTATCTAGTAAACGGACAACTCAATAAAGGGCAAATATTTGGCACACCTAGAAAATGAAAAGAATCTATGTTAAATGCAGCCAGAGTTTATAAAACACATCCAGTACTAACACCGCAAAGCAGAAATGTTACTTTCACCTAAAGCGTGTATTTCATCAAATTTCAAGACTTCATGAGCAATACAGTTCAGTTCTTCTACTTTACATGGCTTTTGTGTTCCAAATCTTCCACATACGTATCTATTCAATTGATAACGCCTTCATTTATTGATAAGATGCTGAGATGGGAAGAGCCCCCTGAGAAATTACAAATGCAACACAAAGGAGCCTAAACATCTGTCTGTGCGAGAGATGTATACACAAAACCATTGAGAAATTTTGTTCAGAGCACCAACATTTAGACAAGTGGGTTTCAGAAACAGAATCTAAGGTAAATGCAGCACTAAACCAAACCTTTACGACTTCATTCACCTGATGTGTCTGTTGCTCAGACAGGCCTCTCTCACCACCACTTGGAGTCTGGCATTCAAACCTCGTTTAGGCAAACTAAGCAAGGACATTTGGGCCTGATGTCACCATAACATAGAGGGAATTTGGCAGCATAGCACTCAAACATTTCTAAGAACTTGTAGATTCCTCCCCCAAGCATACCCGTTGATAAAAACCATCCTCTGGTTTGGTTACGTGCACCCATTTAGATAAACCGTGTTTTGTTCTCCTGTAAGCTGCGTGCAGGAAGCAGACTGGATCTCCTCACGTTCCTCCTATTCCTCTGACAATGTCTATGCGTGCAATGGGAGATAAGAAAACTAAATGACTGAACTCCACCAAATTTCGAAAGGATCATGGCTGTGGTCATTCCTCTCCAAAACAGAGGTTCCCACACGTATGATCAATAACGTGAAATAACTTGGGAGCGATGCAGAAGAAATTCCATCTTGCCTCCTCTTCCCTCTGTTGAGACAGAATACTAAGCACTGCTCAAACTTTTCTGAAGCCAAGCAGCCTTTGGGTCTCTACCACTGAATCCCTACGAGATGACAACAGACAGGGGAAGGAGATTTCGCTCTCTGCACCTACGTTCTGAGAATGAGCACAGCTTAGGACAGTGCTCGGAGCTGCTCTTGCTGCTAGGGTAGACGTAGCTCCAAGACAGAGGTACATGAGCAGTCTGAATTCGGGAAGCCTTCTCTAAAGCACGCTAGGAAAATAAAGCATCATTAGGTCTACAATGACAAGTGTCAGACAAAATGGAAAACTGAAAAGAAACAAAAGGATGGAAAGAGAAGCAGAAAACATGTTTATTTTATCAAAAAGAATGAGAGTACTGTCTCCAAAAAAGGCTCTCCTCCCTATAAAGGACAGAGTGTTCTACAAAACCTTACTGAAGTAAAAGATTATTGTCTTAAAGTACCCAGTGTTATGGCACCAGTGATGGGAGGAAACGAGCATCTCTAGCAGTTTCAAAATAACACTAATAGAATCAAAAATTTTAATTTTGCCATGAACGGACAAACTACGGTTGGGAAATTTGCAACTATGCAATCCGCGAAGTTACAACAGTTAATCCCATTTTGATTTATCCTTCTTTCTCATGCTACGCTTAACTGAAAGTCTACCAAAAAATAATCCCAATTGCTCCTCGGTTTAATTTTATGCCTTAACCTCTCAAATGGAAACTGTGTTAATAACTTATGAAAATATCTTCTCATACATAGCTATTGTTGTTACTGTAATGACTTATTTATCGAGGCCCTGCTTCACGTCTTCTTCTGTATTATAAAGTGCCTCCAAATATAATAAATTGCAAATGAATGATTCTGAAATTGTCCAAAGAGTGAAGAAGAGCTTTTTGCAATATCAGAAATAAAGGCAAGAATGCTTTTATACAAATGCACTATAAAACACTGAGATAAATATATGCAATTATACAAGGAAAATATCTTCAGGAAAGAGAAAGCTGTACTTCAACATATCTTTCTGCCTTCATTTGCTGTTCCTATATTACTGCATGAAGAAACACATCTTTGGGAGGTAAAAAGTGCTCTCTGAGCTACAAAGCATGTCTTATCATATATTTGGTACATAGGAACTGTGCAAAAAATGAGAGCATTGTTTCCCTTTATAGGAAAATCTGAATAAAAACTATTATCAGGATAGTTAATAATGTTATGCAAAGACCACCACGTATTAATTCAAACATATTCAAGGACAAAGAACAGATTTGCACTTTGAGGATTTGGGGCTGGCTAGTATACTGTTTTTCTCTACGTAGCCCTTTAAGGAAGAACATGCTGTACTGATATCCTCAATAACAGACATTTCAAGTTTAAACATTATCATCACTAAGATCCTCTGCTCCATGCTGTACAAATGGTCAGCTCCGTGACCTTCGTGGTACAAAAACTAGAATAGGAACTAGAAAATGGAAGATTTTCCAGCAAATGTCATGCAGCTTCCAAACAGAAACCTCTTGAAGATGGATGTGCAAAGCTGCTCGTCAACAGAAATCATTTCACAGCTGAGGAAACTGGCTAAAGCAATCTTCAGCAAGAGGAAGATGCAGCAAGGTGCCTGGGTATTACAGCATGTTTCAAAAGGAGATTTTATAGCATTGTGGCACCTCTCTTCCTACAACCGATTTCTAATCTCACATTCTCAGGTCCCAATTCATTCAAACTCGTTCTGTGTAGTTCTGCTGACATTTCAAACTCCAAGAGACACCCTCTGAAAACTTCTGTAGATAGTATGCTACTCATTTGCAATCTAGTTCATTCATTTGATCTGCTTGGATATGATATTTATAGTTGGTAAAATTCCCTACTTTCACGCTTGATACGCTGTTTGTAACTTTCCCTAATCATTATTTGTACTGGTTCCGTTTTATCTGTGATGGTACAATTACGTTGATGTAATAATTTGCATCTCCGATCACTTGGCCCTGGCAAGGTGTTCCCTAAGTTCCTACTAAAATGAGTTAAAATCTGAGTCAAACTAAACCTGCTTGAACAAGGATCACTTTTCCTGGAAACTGCCCAGCAAGCAAACTGTTGCTTTTAATCTGTGCACTATTTTGGCAAACTACATCCAAAGATTTAGAGGTCCTTAAGTTAAGTCTGCTCCTCAGAAAAGGCAAACGGCATTGCCTTTGGTAAATAAAACATTTTCATTTGGAAAAAGAATTAGTGACATATGATATCAACACATGAACTCTACAAACTGACAAACAGAAACAACATCGCGTCTTTAAGGGACTGGACAAAGGGAAGATACGTTCATTTCTTTTTAGTAAGTATTACCCGAGATACTTTAACAACACAGACCATATCTACTGCAAACTTAGAATGGCCAGAGCCACTTTCTGCAGAGAAGAACGTGATACACTGAGCAAAGAAAAAAAGATTATGCAGGCTACTAGGCTACATTTATTTACTTTGTTTTAGTTTATTTACTTAATTAACTGACGTAGCCTTTCATGTATACATTACGTGAATGAAGCAGACCAGCACATTCTTCATTCTTATGGTTTTCAAATAAAACAGGCTTGATTAAAAATCTCTCAGTAAACAAACTCTACCGAACACAGGTCAAGCCACTTAACTGAAGGCAAAATAGCTGACTAGGGCAAAATTTTGGTAATTAAACTAGAAATACTGCAAATTGCTGGCCTTCTGACTTACTAAAAGCCACTCAATACATTATGTGCAAAGAGAAAAAAACAACCTTTAAATATTAGCTATTAATAAGTAACAGCCTGCTAGAAAAACCCAAAACTGGCTTCAAATTGTCCTTTACGGAAAAAGGTTTCTCTCAGCAATTGGCAGCATTTGAAGAAGCAACTTGAGAACCAAGCCCCACAGAAATGGAAAGATTCTCAGTATTATGACTGTGTGGTTTTGCCTTCGTCTGGGACATTAAGATGACAGTGTTCCACCACTTATTTTGCAAATCTTCTTACAAAGGCTCTCTGTCATGGTTATACAAGATTTTATGTCTGATGCAAAGTACCATTCTGTCCCTCTGTGGCTACAAGCCATAACTCTTTCAGATTTGGTGTTACAGTGTAACTGAGATCGTGCCTTTTGACACTACTGAAAACAGAATTATTTTCCCCAGTCAAGCAACCAGAGGTAAAAAGGGGCTATCAATCTCTTCTGAATAATCAGGAGGTCTACCAGCAGGCCTACCTTCCTTAGTTGCGTTCCAGTTATTTAAAGAGCTAACTCCCGTCCCTTCACCAGGGTTTATATATAACATTTCATTAAACAGGAAAAAAGAAAAGCAGTTCCACAAAAATAAAACACAAACACATTTCCTCCAGTAAAATCACAAGTGCACACGCATGTATTTGTACATCTACAACCCCAGAAACGGCCATACCTATAGAGGAAGATTGTGGGCTGATCAGGAGATCTTCCTGAACTTGCTCGCTTCCTGGGACCGTCTGCTGATCGCTCAGGGAGCTCTGGGACGCGCTAACAGGCTGCGATACCTCCTCATGAACCTCCTCATCACTTAACCTCTCCACTTTGACACGCACGTCTTCCTCGATCACGAGGGGCGAGCTGGCTTTCGTGCTCTCACACGTCACGTAGTCTGCAATTCTTCGGTTGGCCTCCGAGGGCCCGGGCATTTCCAAAGTCCTAGAGTTCTCCACCTGCTTCACCTTCTCAGACTGAAGCCTTCGATCAATTCCAAAAGGAAAAGTCCAGGGAAAAGCTAAGGAGGAGTCTACAGGCTGATTTCTGGACTCCGGGTAAGAAGTTGAAGGATTCAGCACTTGGGGGGAACTTGTTTGGGTGTTACACTTGAGGGGGCTCTCAGGAGACATAACGATGTAGCTTTTGCGCTTTCTTCGTGACTCTCGGCACACGGGAATGGTTCTTTCCACCACGCTGCACTCAGAAGACACCGGAGAAAGGCTGCCGTCTCGCGAAGTGAAATTGCAGTTTGCACTGTTCTCCTGGCCTGCGTCTAGCACCTTCTCCTGCTGGCTGTTGGGCGTATTCCATAAGATGCTCGACTTCATGAACTCGGAGCACGTGCTGGCAACGCTGAACATTTGCATATAGCTGGCTGCGGCCAACACGTCAATAATGTTTTCTGTATTGATGGACAGCGTTGCCGTGTAAGCGTATTCCAGAAGAGGTATAAAACCAGTCACTGTCACATGGTGCAGGTCTAACACGCTCTTGCTCTCGTCTTCTGCTTGGCCGACGAGTTTGGATCGGAAGAAGTCGCTGCAGGCTGCCAAAACCACCTTGTGCGCCCTGAAGATTTTGTCCTGGACGCGAATGGTGATATCACAGAAATGTCCGTCGTTGCGAAGCATGTTCAGCTTTCCAAGCATCTCCTGACTGTGAGCAGGGGAATTATGAGTGAATGTTTTAACACCCATTTTTTCACCTTTCTGCTAGCGTTCCTTCCACATACGAGAGATCACAGGTATCCTGAAACAAAGAGAAGAGCTGTCATTTTCATCTCGGAAAGCAAAAGTGAAGTGGCTTCACTTCAGACCCTGCTTGAAGAAAATGCAGCGGAATCCTCTAGGGCCTGGTTTATTATTTTATTTTTTAGGATCCAGACTGTGCAATGGATTAACTATACAAAAATGCAATTACTCAGTTGTAATTTTCAAAAATGCAGACCAAATTGTTTGCAGTCTATCACTAATATCATCTCCCACATTTCTGCTATTGTCCACTCAGAACAAATTTCCAACACAGTTTAGAGAAAAACAAGTGCCTGTAGCACTACAAAGAAAGCATTTTTGAAACCATCATCTGTGTAAGAAACCTCTATTTTTTCTTTTCTGGGCTCAGGAAACTATTGCTCATGGCTCTTAAGCCTGAGGGACTTTGTCGAATGATTCTTTTAAGTGGAATAGACGTTTTCTTGGATCCACTTATGAGCGTGCAGGAGCAGGCAAATATCCCAGGGAAGGCATTTAATACCAGAAGTTTTAGAGAAACTACAACATGAATTTTCAGAGGGCAGAGTTCAAGCTAGTAAACACAAAATAATAGTTGCCAATAGCTCTGCTTTACTGCTGTAGGGCAGGTACTGATTGCCTAAAGCTGCTTTTAATAAATAATTTTGGACTAGGACGAGAAGTTATTGAAAATCTCTTCAAAAACACAGTGGATTACAAACCTCAAAGTGAAGTTTGGATTTAAATCAAATAGACACAAATTGATTTTATACATGTGATAAATAATGCAAGTAGTGCAACTTTTTCTTACAAAAAATACACACTGCCTTCTCGGGGACCAATTCTCTTCTATGTGTAGGAACAAATGCATGTTTTCTGTGCAAGGTCCTGAAGGACTAGAGGGGACCGTACGTCCCACAGTGTCTGGCAGCTGTAAAGACCATCTCCAAAAGAAAAAATATATAAAATTGGTTCCTGTGTTTGCTCAAATTGTTTCTGAATTATTTCACCATAGAGGGAAAATAAGCTGTAATGTTACACCTTCTGAGGGCCCCCCAAGCTTCCATGTAAAGTCTTCCGTGTTCTACATGACTCACGTAATTAACATGATACAGAAACATCATCTGGTAAAGTTGGTGGTTAAACATCAATAACATAACTGGATCTGATTATTTCCTGGAGTCAGTTAGCTTCTTCACATCATCCTTTGCCTCTTCCTTACACATACACAGAACCATACCACTCTTGCAAATTGTGCATGTGAAGCTTCCCAGATACAGAGCTCACCGTAGTTTGGAACAACTTCCCACCAGTCTCACAAGTCTTAGCACGTATTTAAATGGCAGCTGTCAGAGCCTACCCTGTTCTACAGACACTTGCACTCGGCTTCTTCTTGTCCTCTGATTTCACTTTTGATACTGCAAACCCTTTCACACTGGAAAAACATTTATGCTAGAGAAGAGACTAAGACTTAATACACATAAAGGCTGAGTGAAACTATAAGTCCATTTGGATTTAAAATGAAATTTCACACTACTGCAGAAGAAGAAGTTAAGCACAAGCAAAACACTCCTCTTCAGCGAAAGAAAACATATCGACCTCAAGAGGCATCTGAAGATCCAGACTGTTTGTTCTCCAGCACGAATCAAATGAAAAGCATATTTAATTGATCTCAGACCAAAACTCTGCAGTAAAATCTTGTAACAGCATATTCTAAAATGGCCTTAGGATAGCCTTCCTGCTGAATTCCCAGTAGCTGCAGCAATTCCTCGGCACATCAGAAGCCCAGAACCCCTGTTCAGGAACTGGCTGCAAAAAGATGAATACATGCACATGGACTATCAATAGCATATCTGGTATTTAGAAATACCACCGATACATAATGGTAAACAAAGAGAAAAACCTAGGCAAGCGATACTCCCAATACTTATACGCCCAGAAGACTAATCACAATCATCCTTCTCCATTCATCTGAGTGAGTAATGCTCACAATCCCTCCCGTCTCCGAGAGATCTCTCCTGCTCACCTCCTTCAAACCCTCTTTTGAAGCACTGCTTGTCCTGCTTCCCCCTTCCTGCCTGCCTCTCCCCTCTTCTGGCTTCCTTTCCCCTTTCCCTTTCATCTTCTACTTCCTTGACCTTGATCTGGTTACAGAATTTAAAATAAAATAGCGGAAGGCAGCGCAATAAATTTAAATGAATTTATTACACGAGCGGAGCGCCTGCCATGAACGTGGGACCTTGTTTTGTTGAGTCACTTCCATAACATGACTTTGCCCCGTTCCTCGGACACACCGCCGTGCAAACAAGTGGCTCCTACACAGGCTGAAGGATGTACGCATATGCATGTTACTTTCAGTAAAATCGGAAGAGCTGGGCTGGGGAGGGGAAACAATGCCAGTTATTTATAGTTAGTAAGGTAGTAAAAATGTCAAATATTTTTAGAAGATAATTTGAACAGCATGAAAGTATTTTTTCACATGAAAAGATGGGGATGCTAAAGCTCAGACAGGTCCTAAGGCATTCAATTCTCTTTTTTAAACTTTTAGTGGCACAGGGCACTTTTATAGCTGCAGTAAATCCTAGTGATGAAAGAGAGTAAAGGACCGAGGCATTACAACTCCACCTCAAGTCTTTGGATTGTCAACATTTCAAAATTACTTTTTTTTAAGCTTATTTTCAATTATTAGATATAATCGATAGAAATAATTATTAGATTTACCCCGACAATAACCCAATTATTAGATATACCCCGACAGCAGTTGTTAGATGCTCAGGTATGGGGTACTACATTCAGGAGTGATTAAGAACCAAAGGCAAACTAAACGCACGGTACATCAGGAGCATTTGGGGTCTGGAGATCAAGGTGTGCATGTAAAGTAAGTGATAAATGGGTTGGAGCTGGAAAAGTTGCCTTCAGCTTTAAGCCAAACACCATCAGTGGTTCCGTAAGCAGGTCCTGGGTTGGTGTCAAAGAAATGGGGACCAGCTTTTCCCTCCCAGCTGCTGGCAGCACGACTCCTCTCTCCCATCCCTAGGCACACACGTCCACCTTGCCCTGTCCCACGCTACAGAAAAGTATTTTAGAGTTCAAGAGAAACAGAAGGAAATTTAAAGATACTTTCAGAAGTTGTTAAAATATTCTCAGCGGGACACTTCAGCATGCATCAGAGTTGTTTTTAACTTCGCCTCAGACGCTTGCAGCTCGAGCGAATGGTTTTTCCAGCGTACATTCCCACACTGGAAACGTGTGGGAATTCACAACCTTGCCAAGGCGCTGATCCCAGGACAAGGTGAGAAGTCAGACAAGAGCACTTCAGGACTCCCAGGGAATTTTCTCCACTCCTAGGCAAAAGCAGTTTGAAGACAAGTGCTACAGAACCAAAGACTTTGTACAATTAGTTTGAACATTAATTCAGGTCTGGGTGTTTTTAAGCCTACAAGCACTAATGTAGACCTGACCTTTAAGTAGTCAGAGCAACTTAGCTCATTCTTACTGTGTCAAGGCTAACAAAAAACAAGTTTTACCAAGTTATCAATTCACATACACTGTTTTGTGACAATGATTAAACATATGGCAAGCTTCTGTGCTTAGAAGCAGTAAATATGAAATTCTATGCTATACCCTGTAAGTGGAAAAGAAATGGTAATGGTTGAAAAATTTGGCTTATGTGACCTGCCAGTTCCACATACGCAAAAGTTGCTTCTTCACCTCCTGACTAGCACTATGACTCAAATCAGTGTTTTTAAAACATAGTACTTAGAATGGTCTTGGTTTTTCTTTGAACAAGTCAGCAAAGCACACTCAAAGAACTGTTCGCATTCAGTTTCTGACCTGGCCACATCATTTTACAACTCATTTTTAGCACCATAAAGCTACCACCCCACCTTTAAACTCTGCGTCCTGACCTGAGGACACTGACAAAATATCAAGACAACTTCTCTGAATATTAAAACCAACTGACTTCAGGCATGTAAATGCCATGTTGGCTCCAGTGCCAAAATGCACAGGGAATTCCCACCCTCCTGCTTCCCAGCCCCTCATTCCTTGAACTTTGAAGCCATGGTGTAAACGGGATCACTACAGCTACCTTTGGGGAAATTTACTCATAACCCAGACCGCTTCTTGGCCACTGATTACAGCACCACCTCATATGCAGCGGCAGCAGCCTGGGGATCTTCTGTGGGGAGAAATGTGTAAACTGGAAAGTCTCCAATGGCTGAACTAGGAGCACTGCCCAACTACACCCTTACCTAAAATATTAGGCTGCTAACATAACTTTCACAACACACCTCATCTCTATTTCTTCTGTGTTCAAGAGGTAGCAATTGGCTGCTCTGAGACACAGAGGTACAAAACCAGGATCTGCCAACATCCCACTCCGCTGCACAGGTACCAGCACCCCATCCTCCCTCAAAGTGTCTCACTGGTTAGTATAATTAAGCTTATAATTGAGTTAGAACAACTGCTCTGAGTGTGTACTTAACTTCCAAGTTTGCTGTTTCTATTTCAGCCTTGAAACACTTGTGTATCTAAACACACATCTGTTTCCCCCAACAACACCAGCTGGCCTATTAAAAGGTACGATCTCCCACTACAAATCTTGCCTTGCTTCATTTGACAAAACTGCTGGCTGGAGCTCACAAACCGTTCCCATTTCAAATGAATCAACAGTGCTTTCTAAACTTTGTTTAAAACAGTATTTTCAGTCAGCAAACCTAGTTTGAACTCAGCCTGCCATCGCCAAGCCTAGCGGTATTTATGAGAAGAGAAGGCAAACACAAGGTTCCTTTGCTCAAAATTACGTCAATGCACAGCATTCACTTTGGTGTCCTGGAATCTGTGGAATGCAAACCTGTAACCTTTAGCTGCAGTGGGTGAGCAGGCCAGGGAAATGAACCATCCAGAGAAGCATGCAGTGGTTCTGAACTCCAATTTCCTCTAGGATAGCATACTTCAAATTGTAAGCGCACAAAGAAGCTAGTGTTAAATTAGTTACTTCATAAACACACCGGTTGTGTTAAAACATGAAATAAATGCTGAGCTGCAGTCTATAAATGGAGTCTGAGGGGATACTGCTAGCCTGCAAAAGCCGTGACAGCATCCAGGCCTGGGGCTGACCAGGCCCTTGGTCTCTGGGCCTGGCACCAGGCCTTTATCCCCCAAACCCTTCCCACTTGACTACCCCAAGACACTGAAATTCCTCAGGCATCCTCTTCCTCCCAGCTTCATAGAAGAGGACGATTTTGAGGTGTTTTCCTTTGTAAGGAGTCTGTGGGAAGCTTCTGTTCTTGGACAGGGCTCTCCGGCAGGTTTGGCAGGCCTCCTGGAGGAGCGCTGTGTGCATAGCCCTGCTTCAGAGCAGAGAATTGCTGACAGTGAGGTACAAAACTCTGGTAAAGCTCCACCTGGGAGCTTTAATTGTAGAGTAATTCCACATTCAAAGCTAAAGCCTAGAAATGCTGCAATCCATCTATTTATTGTTAGCAGTAATATTCCCTTTCACAGCAGAACACAGACGAAAGTATGTTTTTCTTTTTGTACACTCTCCACAAGTACTGCACTTGATAATGCCATTACTTTCGTAAAAAAGTGGGTTTGGCTCACCACTTTTGACAACCTCATACACCAGAGGTTTTGAGGCCATTGACTCCATCTACAATTACTGTCGTGTATAAAAAGCATTTCTTAGCTTCTCTGTATTCACAGAGAAGTTTACACCTATATATTGCCACTTCATCTTTTTTTCCTTTTTTTTTTTTTTTTGAAGGCATCCTTTCCAAAGATGCTATGGTGGCAAGTTGCTTCCCAGTCACCTCTTCCTCTGAAAAAAGCCCAGCAGAGACTTTCCAAAGGAAGACCTTCCCAAATTTCAACTACATACCACCAGGCGCTGGTGCAGAGGGAGGCAGGAAGTATTTCAGAAGTCGCATTCATAGAGGTGGACTAAAACACCAGCAGTCAACAGCTGCTTCAAACATTTAAGTGCACACAAATAATTCTACGTTGATTCAAGCCTGTGTAAACAGCCTACATAATTTTCAGATTAAAGATGAACTCCACGCACCCAGGCCTGTTTAACACTTGTGAAAGCCACATTATGGCAATGAACACTACCACCAACCCCACGTCTTCAACAAATCAGTAAGGATCCAGCTAAGCTCCTCACAAATCCTGTAACATCTGAGTCTTACAAAGCCTAAGTACCAAGGCTGCAACCCCATCACAATAATTTGCTGAAAAGATTTGCACATCTGGAAATCCTGAGCTGTGCTAGGACTTGATAACTTTACTTGCTTGGCACCAACCAAGGTACGTCTCTTCAGTACAGGATATTGAGATGCAGGTGCAAAAGCACTCATTATTCCTTTACTCTAAGTTCACTTACAGACTAGAAATAGTATTTATCTGCAAAGCACAAGGAGGAAAAGCACCTGATAGCTCCTCTACCCAAATAATTACTTGGAAACATGAAGTGCCCACAAAATATGTTTCATATTCCTAGCACATCCCTTAAGTTTTCTCAAAATTATAAGAATGGAAAAGCCGTAACTGTAACATGCCACGAGAACAGAGAAGTTGTCTGAGGGCATGGCAAAATCTCTGATGGCAGTTACAGCACTGACTCACATTATCACTGCTATTGAAAACATTAATCTTTAACGTGGATAGGAAAAAAACAACACAGATGACAGAAAAGTAGATTTGCGTGACACAAAGCTGGTAGGTGCATTTTAATTCTCAGAGCTGCTGAAAGCATTGAGACCAGTGCTGCGGTGCCAGAAACAGCAGTTTATTCTACAAAACAGTTTTTATTGTAAATTGAGATGGTAGGTCAGTTGCAACAGAACAGTTCTGAGAGGATAAAATTAGAAAACATTTACATATACATTTTGAAGGAAAGTTGAGCGCATAATTTTTGAAGTAACAACAGACGCCTTTCCCCTCACTTGTGACAGCAGAGTACAGACTATCTTAGGTTTGCATGACTAGAACTTCAGCTTCGAGTTCAACTTAAGAGGGTGCTGATACTCCTCCTCTGTAAGATGCCACGGCTCCCACTCATTTATCACCCTTGCAGTTTATCATTCAAAACCCAGGTACTGTTTTTGGCAACCATGCTTTAATTGCTGTTGTTTCTAATCCATCCAATTTACTCTTGAGGTACACTACCAAACAAGAGGGAAAATGAGCAAAACATCCACCTCTTCAGGATTTCAGTTTTAACTGTTTATACAGGCATCAAGGTGTAAGCTTTGATCAGAAACCAGTGCTGCTGCCAAATGCACTGAACTTGAGCTCTGGAACATGCGTTTTACTCTGTGGTGAGGAGATTGATACACAACTTGTATGAAGCTAACAAAAGGACTCACATTTCTGTGCAAATTGCTACAAATAATTTTAAAAAAATTCTCAGCTCTCTCCTCAGTTTTTGACAATGCAAGCCCAAGGCCTGCTCACCAAAATCTTTCGCCACCCTTATTCAGCACCTGGTAGTGGGTTCCAAAGTTTTGGTTGAGCAGGGCATGCTCCTGCCATGTTCTGTCAATGTCAATGTCCACGCTCTGTCAAAGCTCCAGGAGCCTGTCCCTTAACTGCCACTGCTCCCAGAAGCGTCCCCTTAGCACAGCTGTCTTGACTCAGAGCTGATCTGAACAGAACTGAAGGGGCCTGCGAGAGAAGCCAAAGCATCTTGTTAGGGACCCGGGTAACACCGTCTTACCAAACCTCCCCATGAGGCGGGATGGGAAAGGCACTGCTTTTGCAATCTACCTCTGCTCGTTCCTGTTACATGGTTTCAGCCTTGTTCTCCAAAAGATGTGCTGTTTGCTCTTCTGTTTCTTCCTCGGTTTTGCAGAAGTTACTTTTTTTTTTTTTTTTACACCCTGGATATTTAACAACTAAACAGCACAATACCTCCTGTTAAAGCAATACAAACCAAGAATAAAGGGGATATATTTACTTGGTTCCACACATTTCAGTTATACTGGTTCTAAACAATGCTCCAAGTAAAAAGCATACAGAAGCCAGAATGAGAGGACCAAAGTCTTCCTCATGCTACAAGACTGCCTCTGCCTGTAAAAGCAGCATGTTTGCTGGATACGTGAAAAAAGCAACGTTTACTGTAATGAAAAACAAGGGAACACGTCTATTGCTTAAATCCCAAGTAATTTAGAATATTCAAAACAACATAAAACAACATCACAGAGCTGCTGTTCTTGTAACACGAGGTCTTGACAAAGAAAAGGCTATAAACCATTAGTTAAACCATAATTTTTTAGGAGTTGCTTTTTCTACGCATACTGTGAAGCACTGTATGTCTTAATTTTTTTTCCTCTAGATCATTCATTTGCAAAGTCAAGAAGTCGAATGCAAAAATTCAGCAGTCCTATTCCAACAGTGTGGCAGGAGATATTAGATAAAGGCAGTCTGGATGCAGGCTGACAGAAAGAACTACTACAGCCTAAGCAGGAGCCTACATTAGAGCCCAGCACATGGCTAAGGACGGAAATGCAAATACCCAAACGAAGGTGGATCGGTGGATAAAAGTGCCACTATAAACCTTTGAAAATTTCCCAGTGATGAAATGGAACACGACATGGAACTTACCAGTTTGGGCTGACACATCCTCCAGCGTCTCCTTTGCAGACTGTACTTGCTCGGAAGCCACAAACATGTCCTGAAACTCAAAGGAGCTCTATTCCAACCCCTGCATCTGGCAGAATTAAGAAGTCATCTGTCTGGATGTAACAGATTACAGATGCCAAGGCCACCCTCATTAAGCTTACCAGCAGCCACACACTTGCAACAGACTCTTGTGGAGCTCTGTCTTGTCATTTCCTCGTGAAAGTGACACTCCTAGATTTATTCGTGTCCTTTATCATCCCGTGTATGTGGCCTACAGAAGCAGCCTACAAGACTTCCTCCTGACCGATCTCAAGTTGGCAAGAGGATTTAGTCTTACTGTAAGCCTTTCTTTTTATTTCTACAGAGACACTCTGCTCGTGGCTCGGGCAAAGAGAAAAATGAGTTTTGGTCTCTGCAGCTGACAAACTTACGTCTACTGTGAGGCAGCTTCACAGCAGATAATAATTTCCCCATTTATCTGTGAATTGGTTAACTGTGGAAGGTGTCACTGAGTTGGACTTCAAGTCACATACAGTGAAATGCAACCTGCTAAATGGTTTCGGTCCCATTGGCTTTGGGCAATGAAAATGGATCTGCACAGCACTGCAAACGGCCGTGGCCAAGAGCAGACCCTTCTGACTGATGGGAGAAGCTGCGAGCTGACAGAAGTTTGTAACCAAAACAGCCTGGGAACCACTGACAGGCAATTGAGAGCTCTGTATGTGGGCACTCACTGTGCTAGATTACTACAGCAAGATTAAAGCATAGCTACAACTCCTAGTCTAGATAAAACTTGAAGATTAAAGATCACGTTGTAGGTGTGTAAAACATGTTACCACTCCTTTCATTAGAAGTCGATCTAAAAATGTTTCCATTAGGCACCGCTCTGTGATTACAAGCATGCAATCTGATATTTTAGTTTTCAAGAAAAGGTGCTAGTGTACTAGGAGAAGAGGCAAGACTGTTCAAAGATTGTCTTATTGCGTGGCACGCACCTGCCAGAAGGCTTGGCAACATTACCACGGTGTTAATTCAATCTCTCAAATATTTAGTGCCAAAGCTCCGGTTATTTAAAAACATAAAGATGTTTTCATCTCTCAAAGATCAGCAGTGATATATGATTAGGTGTTTGTATACAACTGCAGAACCTGGCTAAATGAAAACAATATGAGGAAAAGAAGAACGGAAAATAAGAAACCAAACAGAAAATGAGACACCACCTGTGTTTACTGAAGCTGAAGCATGTCACACTAACTCGATAATGTATTTTTCAGAAAAAAAAACAAATGCCACGTAAGATGAGGACTACATTAAAATGTTTGAGTAACGTGACATGCAGAATTATTAGCGAAAACAAGGAGATGAATAGACAAACTACAAGTCAGCTAAGGAGCTGGTTAAAAAGAAGTAATTTGCGTATTGAAATGACAGGTTGAAGAATTTACCTGTGAAGTGCCGTAAGGACTTGTTTTAGCAATAATCTCCAAGTGTTTCCGTAGAGACACTGGCTCAAAAAAATGCTGATGAAAAGGCTAAGATGTATCATCAGCACAAAGCGTAAAAACAAATGACTTAACTGGAGTCCTAGGAACAGAAGGAAATTCACTGGAAATCCAGCAGTATGAAATTAAAAACCCACCATTATATACTAGGGACCTACTAATAGAGTCGAGCTATAATCTGGAAGCTAATTAGTTAGAAGTGACTTTGGAGAAAGATCTCCATAGCATTTAATTAAATTGAGCAGCTAACTGAAAGGCCCACAGAATAACCAGACTACTTTAATATCTCATCTTTTGGTCAGGTGTTTGTCAGGATCTATTTTAGCCTCCCGAAAGGTTCTCAAGAGGATTTTTGGTGCGTTCTTCTTCCCTGCATGTCTGCTCCTTACCTCGCCTGTAAAGTAAACTATGCTTGGGTCTTCTCAGAGCATTTGACTAAGCCAGACGACATTTCAGACAGCAACATGCACTAGCTAGAACCAACAGGGCATCCATTAAGTGCACTGATCAGCAAGACAGTGCTTAATCTCAGGATCTAATTGAAAGAGGAGATTACAATAATCAGGACAGTACTGGAGCGTGCGCCACACATGAGTCGTTGGTCTGACGCCACTGAGTATTTTTTACGCAAGACCTAGAAGATGAGATGTGCCTTAAAACATTTACAGATACGTGGAGAAGATAGATGTTTTCTTAAAGGACTCCGCACCTTTCGACATCACTGAAGCTTGCTGGCTGCAACAAATCGCACACCTGATGCACCAGCTGAGCTCTTAAACATGCACCCGGCGGGAGTGGAGAGCAGCAACTCGCAGAATTTTGGTGCAGAACGGGTGAAGAGCCTTGGGAACGGAGCCCGGTACAACACGCTGGCTGCTCCATCCCTAACAACACGCAAGCAACTCCACACATTTTCATAACCTGTGTTGGTTTTTTCTTTTTTTTTTTTTTCCCCCAGTCTTGTCTTCCCGAGCCACGACAGTTTTTCAAGTTTTGGTGTGATCATTTGAAGTCAGCTCTTTCAGAGAACAGAATGTTACCATTCACTACTTCAAAGGACCCAGATTTAACTTGTTGCCTTTTTGAAGCTGCAGTGCAAAGTATAAACTTTATGTGCCTAATATAGCTTTCACATGGTTGAATAAGCAAACTCGATAAATGCCACTTTCCCCAGCCTCCAGCACTTTGAACTTTTCATTGTAGGAATCTCACGTTAGTGCTCCATATAACACATAAAAGTCAATTTTCAGGCTGTACTTAAAACTGAGGCTCATTTAACAACACGAGCAGTAACAGCTAAGAGGTCTTGCTATATATGCAATTATATTTATTTTCTTAATAAAAATTAATGTGCAAACTTCATTAGACGGAATGTATTGTGATATATCACAGATTCATTGCCCTGTAACTGTTTTTTCCACCAGTTCTCTGAGAAAGCCCATGACCAAACTCCTACATTGCCAGTTTAACAGCCGTTTGCCCTGAAAGCACGTGCTGGAGATGCTCGTACCACCAGCATATGAGCAAACCTGTTTGTTTTGTTCTGTTTGGTTTTTTCCTAGAATAAAGCAACAAACGAATTTGCAGTACCGTCATGCGGGCAAGCCCCAGAACATAATGAGATTATCCTGAGCGGACTGATGTTACACCCCTGAGGCACGCATTCAAATTCAACCACTCTTTCCACAATAGCGTCATTTTAATGCGCTCTGAACACTTTCTTCAAAGTTTTCCCCCGCGCTAACTCCGATCCAGTTTGTCCCCGGCTTCCCAGTGTAGACAAGCCACTGCACGACCTCTTCCCATGCTGCGTAACAAAGCACAAGGCTTCGTCTTCCCTGTCTTGGCGAGGAGCACGAACCAAGACCCAGACACGCCGGTACCTGCGGCCTCGCTGACCTGCGGAGGTCGAGCACTTCTGAGGGTATCGGGCAGGAAGCACTGGGTTCAGCAATTCTTCCGACCGAGCTGCGGGAATACTACTACAGTAGCAGAAAAAATTCAAGTCAAACATTAAATTCTACTAAATACTGTAAATTGCCCCAAAAAATCCATAGAGCGCTTTTATTTGTCACATGGCAGCAACCTTCTAGTCTGAACTAATTCCAGAAAGGTAATTTTTCTTGTTGTACCACGGCTACCCACAGCACTGCAGTCCTTGCTCTCAGAAGCTCTGCAAGCATCTCAACAAACTTTGGAACAACGTACATCAGAGTGTCTGCTCACCCCAATCTCCCTCCCAAATTACTAACAGAAGCCCCAAGCCCTTTTTGGGGGTGCCACGGGAAAGAAGCGGGAAGAAAAACGGCATAGGATGTGTATCCTCGTGCTAAAATATTCTACTATATTCAAAGATTTTCTTGGTAGCTCTACTGCATTGGATCCATGGAAGAGTCAAAAGGTAAACCAAAAATCTCTGCTTCCTCACACACGCGTACGCCTATTTACAGAACACTGCCAAATCTTACTACATGTCTTTGAGGAGAAGAGAGGGCACACGAGGCATGTTTCAGACAGAAGAGAGTCGATTTCAGAGATCACTTTAACTGATGGCAGGTTGAAAACCACCCTTGGAAAGTAAACCATCTCTTCTGTTCCTCCAGGACAAAACCTGGGTGCGTTACGCCCCGAGAGCCGCCAGCAGCAACAGAATTTCGGGAGCTGAGGAATCCCTCCTCTCCCCACCCCGGTGCTGTCACCCCCGAGCACTGCCTCCTACCTGACTGTGTGCGAGGCTTTAATTTTTGTCACTTGCAAATGACAAAGCTGTCGCCTCATTTTGCAGAAACAAACGACTGTAACTGCACATCACAATCATTAGGTTTGTGACAGCCAAATTTGGCTAAGTGCTAGTTTTTACTGGTTCAGCACAAAGCTTACCTGTCAACTGATTTGTTGTTTGAAGTACTCAGTTTTATTACAATAAATGACAGCTTTCCTTCTCCGACTTTAATTTCGGATTAACAAGGAAGCATTACACCTTAATGAAATACACATTAACCGTAATAAATTAATTTTTCTGAAGCAGAATGCAAATCTCAACCCTCCCCGAAGCACGCTAGCCCTGCTCCTGCCAGAAGTACAAGAAGCCAGCGCTGACAAGCAACGCCACAGAAAACCTGCGGAAAGAGCAAAGGGGAGAGAGATCAAGGCACAGCCACACGTCGGGCACAATCTCGAGAAGCAAAAAAGGCATCGCCGATCCAGACGGCGTGGCCCAGGGCCAGCTAGTCGGGGTGTCACAGACATGGCAACAAGCAGCCGCCTTTCAGACGGAAGCGGCTATAAAGAATCCCCAACAAGTTGGAGCAAGGCAGGAATGCGGTTGTGTCATCGCCCTCTTAGCACTGTGTGTACCCTTTATTTTCCTAATGACTCAATTATGCAGGTAAAATTAAATGCCTAAAAGGAGTTCTTCCTGGCCCCGAAAACTCAAAATCCTGGTGTTTACCCACAAAGCTGCTGTCAGGTGAGCAGCGGCAACGCCGGCTCTCTCGCTTTCTTGCCTTGTATGGCCAAACCTGGGCTGGAAGAACCAGCCGCATGATTCAGGCTGGGAATAACGAGTTTTGTGGATTTTGTTTTATTTTTTTTTAAGCCTCTAGCATCTTTATTAACATCTCACAGAAACCTCTTGGAGTATGTCTTTCTTAACGTGGGTATATAGCTACTAAAAAAAAGCGACAACAACAAAACAAACAACAAAAGCTGAAAGACAACTGCAGAAACTGCTGGACCCGCAGCGCTCTAACACCACATAAATATCCGTCCCTAACATGGGACCAACGCTCACCATAACCACCAGGCATCTCCAGGGCTCCTGGGTCTCTGTAGGACACATCTTAACGCTTCCAAAACCCAGCAACAGACTCAGCTGTGGCAAGTACCCACCATAAATTCACTTTTTCCATAAGGTACTCTGGGTAATGCCCAAATGCACTATACCATCTGTAGTTACACTTATAAACCAACATCTTCTCGACTATCCCCACCTGTATCTCCAGCAAAACAGCTCTCGGCACAATGATGATGTTCAGTTGTACTTCTGAACACAAAACACTACACACATTTGTAACATTATCACAGATGAGCTACAAAATACCCTTTATGAGAAAGCCTCTTACTGCTCTGGAAAAAGCTGCCTTTATTCAACCTCCTTGGGTAGATCAGGCAAACAAATGTTGCGGTCGAATCACCTCAAAAACAACGTAGCAGACCTCAAAGGAAAAAAAAAAAAAAAAAAAAGGTGATGTAGAACAGCCTCCGCAGACAGAGGTACCAAACAGCCTGGGACAATTCAGCTGGGGGGGGGAACAAAGAGAAAACTGAGAACAGAGATCTATACAATTGCAAATGAGAAGGTGACTGGCAAAAAAGATTCTTTATTCTTTCTCCTGCTACAAAAACTAGGCGGCACTCAATGAAATTACCATGCACCGGGTTTAAAAAAAAAACGCAACAGGAAATCTGTTTTCGCACAGTTTGTGGAATTCATTGCACAGCACACTGCAGAAGCTGGAGGTATAAACTGCTCGAAAGGTTTAGGCAAATCCACAGATGACGGGTCCGAGAGGCACAAGTAAACAGATTGTCTGCACGCACCCTCTAGCTCAGGCCGTCTCTAAATCCTCCGCCGCTGGTAGAGGCGCTGAGGGACGCTTACTGCGTCACCTACGTCTGCTCTGCTACTTTCCCCCTAATGATTTACTTCTGGCCACTGCCACCGACCACACGCCGAGCTCCACGCGTTCTGCAGCCCTTATTATCCCAGCCCTCCCGCACTCTGATAAACCTGTTTGTCTGAAATAATTATTTCCCCGGCTCTAAATTGGAATATATTAAAAACACGCCGTCTACAAATAAAGCGTGCTTTAAGTCGCTTCCTTAAATTGATTAAATGGAAATAAAGAACTAAATTAAATTCCCAGCCTCCACAACTCCTCCCTCCCCATCACACACGTGAATGCCATTTTACCAGGTTTGCAGCTCGCTCCCTGCCACCACCATTTCATTTGTGCGCCTTCTGCAAAGCAGCACCAGACATTTGTTTTCATCCCGTGGAACCATTAGAAGAATCAATGTGACCTCCGAAGGAAGTTAAGAGGAATGGACTCCTGCGTTTACTTAGCAGTACGTACACAACTATTTAATTAGATCTATTTGCTAAAAACTGCATCTTTCAAGGCAACAGCAGCAACCGCAAAGCGAGGAGCTTCGCCTTCCTACATAAACCAGTTTTCAGGGCTTTTTTGCTGCTTAATACTGCTGGAAGAGCAACGGCCCCTACCAAAGCGCTGCTACAGGTGAAGGCACATTTCCCACCCAGCTCCGTTCCTTTGTCAGAGCACCAAGTAACTGAGCTGCTGCCCCTTTTCAGCCACACAACTCCAAGACTGATGTCATGTTTCCAGCGACAGACTCAACGCGCTCCGCGACCGTAGCATTTAATTTCGGAGTCAGCACTTGACACGTTGAAGTATTTGGAATTCCTGAAGTCTGGCTGTCTGCGCAGTTGCATAATTTGAGCAGGGATAACCTACTTCTAACCAGACAAGAGAGATGGACGTCAACAGACAATCCCTTCTACGTCAAGGGACATCTCCTTCCTCGTCACGTACCCGCAAAAGCATTGCTCGCTGATTTGCCAGTTGGGTTTTCTTCTTGTTTAAGCAGGGAATTACGACGCCAAAAGAAAAAAGTGAAGTTACACATATCACCACATCTTGTTACAGAAACAAACATCCCCAAAGATCGTTGAAAAATGAAGTTTATCAGATGCAACAGACAGCACCACTGAAGCACCGGATGAGAAGGAACCAACACGAGGGCAAAGGACCCGAGGTTTCCTTATCAGTGACAGGTGAGTGGTGTTTGTGCAACCTCACCTTATGGCAGACATCACACAGCTATTAAGGACACAAAAAGAAAGAGCCTCCTTCAAATGGGTCACGGGACAGAACCAAAAATAATGCTGGGCCACTTGTTCAGCTTCACACGCAGCTGACCAGACCCTCGGAGCAGCACACATCTGCAACAGACACCACAGAACGAAGCCACCCCTTTTAGAAGCTGCCAGAGTTTATGATTAACCTCCTGTTGCAACAAACATGGCAAGGATTCAGTTTCACTTGCCGACTACTTCTGTTACGTATTACAGAAGAAACACATAAAGGCTCTCGCCCCCCCAAAGCTCCCACTCACAAAGAGAAGAATTCTCTCACCCCGTAAACAAAACCAGTGGGAAAGCTCCTGGGTGGGAAAGCAAGCGCGAGCCTCCCCTCCTCGCGAGCTAGCATCCGTGCAGCATCCACCTGGGGAGGTGGAAGGAGGGCGAGAAATTCCCTTCCCCTGGAAAGGGACCGCTCGGAGTGTTCGCACCAATTAAAGCTTCAGATTAAAACCAGCTGTTTAAATAGAAGGAGTCCCTCGGGAGACGCACTTACAGCATTATAGCCAGTTTCTGGTATAAACAGCTTTACATCAATGGGAGTATTTACGTTGGTAGAGCCGCATCTCGGCCCGCAGGTTAACGCTTGTTCAGCTCCATCTTCTTAAACAGGAGCACTTAAACCCAGGCAAGGTCTCCAAGCGCATCACACCCCGGAGCCGCGTTACGCGCGGACGTCGCGCTGCGCGAAGAGAGCTCAATGGCAGAAGAAAGGCGCAGCGCACCTGGGGTGCCCTGCAAGACTCCGGGACGCCAGTCTGTGAGCCTCCAAAGTAAAGCCATCCCTCCCCGGTGCCACCTCGCAAGGTAGTACCACGAGCGTGACCTGCACGTGGTAAACAACGCGCCACCTGGTCTGCCAAACGTGCAGCTCGAAACCAGGAGGCACCTCGGGGGGGGGCAACTCCTCCACCTAAATAAAGGCTAAGAGTACCTGGCACCCAAAGGGCAAGTGAAATTAAAATTAAAAAACAAGGAAAAAGGGAAAGCGCCATGCCAGGCAGGAGAAGCACAGAGAAAAGGCAGGGGCAAACACCTAGGTGGGAACGCGGAGAAATTTCCCACGTGGGTAGGGCAAACCTAGGACGTCACGCGAGGAGAATAATGAAAGCAGGAGACTTCTAGAAACATGCGAGAAAGATTCTGAGCTGGATGAGAACGGGAGGCTGACAAGATCAGGAAACTTCCAAATTACAGGTATGGCTGGAAAAGAGAAATCCAATGAATTTCAGACCAGTGGTTTCCAGCTTGGGATCTGCAGGCACCCGGGCAGCACACAGACTGCTTCCAAGCGGCCTCTGGGAGAGTAAACGGAAAAGAAAACCCCCGGCAGCCATGAAGCGCAGGGTAAGAAGAGGTGACCCTGCTGGCACGTGTAGCGAGGAGGTACCACGCTCCCGGGGGCAGGCGCCAAAACAGCTGCCGCCGGGTGTCTGCGGGGACACAGGAGACATGGAAGGACACGCAGGGGAAACCTGCTGCCTGGGAGCGCGTAGGAGAAACGCCTGCACCCTGAAAGCTACCTGCAAAATGCCGCCCATTCCTCTCCTGGCGTGTGCAAACGGGCACGACACGGGATGTGCCAGCAGCTTTCGGTAGACAGGCGACGCGATGCCCGTTGCACAAGGCCCTGGAGACAGACCCTCCCTCACCAGCAGGTATAACGAGCTCGGCAGAGATGGCAGAGCCGTCTCTCAGCTTCGGTGGGAGATACGTGCCTGCCTATTGGGGTGGAAAGCCTCAGCAGCTTTCTGCAGGCAGCAAGAAGCCTCCTGGGGTGCCCGCGCTTAAGCGGGCTGCGGCGGTCAAGCATGGAGGCATTCCCCAGCACAACCTGCGTACGGAAAAAGCATAAAGGCATTTGGGAAGGCAGCGGTGCCCTGCTCGGGGCGCGCACGCCTATAGGCAAGGAGGCGACAGCTCTGGCGAGCCGGGAGCGCGGCGCGTACCCCCCCAGCTCCCGCGTGTGCCGGTGTTTGTGTGCCCGTGGGGTTTATGTTTGCGTGGGGCAGGCCGCAGCCAAAATAACCTGGGACACGCGGAGGGGGAGGCAGGCGAGAGCCGCACCGAGACCCTGGTGGGTGGGCAGCGGGGTGCTGCGGGGGGGGGGGGGGGGGGGTAATGACAGGGCCGGGGGCTCTGCCTCGCAGCCTGGGGACTCCCCTTCCTCCATAAACACACACGGGGGAGGAAGAAATAAATAAATAAACAAACAAACAAACAAATAAATAAATAAAAGCAGCGGCAGGAGGCACAACTTCCCCAGCTGCTGCTTGCCCCGGGGGGGGTCTTACAGGCCTGGAGGGGGCTTTGGCAGGGCTGGGGGGGGGGGGGGAACATGGGGGGCTCTGACAGACCTGTGGGGGGGACGGGAGGGGTCTAAGGGGAGCACAAGGGGATCCCACAGGCCGGCGGGGGGGGGCACAGGGGGCTCTGAAAGGCCTGGGGGGGGACAGAGGGGCTCTGAGGCGACTGGGGGGGGGGGCAAAAGGGCTCTGAGGGGACTGGGGGGGGGCAGAGGGGCTCTGAGGGGACTGGGGGGGGGCAGAGGGGCTCTGAGGGGACTGGGGGGGGCAGAGGGGCTCTGAGGGGACTGGGGGGGGCAGAGGGGCTCTGAGGGGACTGGGGGGGTCTAGGAGACTCTGTCAGGCCCGGGGGGGACACAGCCAGGTCCAGGCCAGGCGCTGCACCCCCCCCCCCCTTCATTCTCCCCCCCCGTCCCCACGCGGCGCTGCGGGGGGGCGCTGCCGGGGGCGGACCCGCGGTGCAGCAGCCAAAGCCCTCCCCCGGCGCCCGTTGGTTCCCCCCCCCCCCCACCTCCGTTCACCCCCCCGCCCCCATCCCCGTTCCCCCCCCCCGTTACCTGCGGGGCCCGGGAGGAGGCCGAGCCCCCTACCGCGCCTGGGCCATGGCGGGGCGGCGGCGGCAGGAGGAGGAGGAGGAGGAGGAGGAGGGGGAGGAGGAGGAGGGGGGGGGGGGCGGGAGGAAGGCGCCGCCGCCGCCGCCTCCCCCTCAGGCGTGGGGGGGGGGGGGGGGAGCGAGGAGGGGGGGGGGGCGGCGGCGCGCGCGGGCTCGGCGCGAGGAGGGAGGGAGGGGGAGGAGGGGGCGCGGGGCGCAGGGCGCCGTGTTTGTGTCCCACAGTGCTCCGCGCGGGGCGGGGCCGGGGGCGGGGCCGGGGGCGGGGCTACGGGATGGGGGCGGGGCTACGGGAGGAGATGGGGGGGGGGAAGGAGAGGGCGCAGGCGCGGGGAGGGGAGGGGGGAGCGGGGAGCGGGCGCCCGGTGCGGGCGCAGATGGGGCCATGCACGCGGGACACCCCCGGTGCAAGCACCCCCCCCCCTGGGACCGCGCACCCCAAACACCGCAGTGTGTGCATGCACAGACCGGGGCTGTGCACACGGGGACCCCCTGGTGTGTGCCCCCCCCCCCCTTGGATGGTGCACGCAGGGCAGCCCAGTGCGTGCATGCAGCAGGACCGTGCACAGCAGGCGCACCGGTTGCATGCATGCGCAGAGCGGGACTGTGCACATGGGACCCCCCAGGGGGTGCACCCCTCTGGGTCGTGCACGTGGGACGCCTCAGTGGGTGCATGGACCAGGACCTTGCACACGGGACTGCAAGGTGCGTGCGTGCACTGACTGGGACCGTGTACACCGGATACTCACGTTCATGCATGCATGAACAGCAGGGTGCACACAGGACGCCCCCTGTGCATGCATCCCCCCGGGACTGGGCACCCCAGGCACACCAGTGCGTGCATGCACAGACTGGGACTGTGCACATGGGACACCCCAGTGAGTGCACCCCCCAGACCAGGCACACCAGGCACGCCAGTGAATGCAAGGACCAGGACTGTGCACACAGGACACCCCAGTGTGTGCACGCACAGACTGGGACTGTGCACACAGGACCCTCTGGTGTGTGCACCCCTCTGGATCGTGCACACAGGACACCCCAGTGCATGCATGGAGCAGGACCGTGCACATGCAAAACCTCAGTGCGTGCGCACATGGACCAGCTCCATGCCAAAAGGACTGTGCACACCAGACACCTGTGTGTGCACCCTCAGACCATGCACACCCCTGTCCATGCACCCCCCAGGACCAGGCCCCGTTCCCAGCGGGTGCCCCCCATGCAGCTGCTCCAGCACACGAAGCGCAGCCACGCGCGGGAGCAGAATCCTCCCGTTTACATCTACCCCAATGGAGCTGGGAGTTAACGAGTCTCGAGTTAATCCGCTCCCGTAATTTGGTCCAAATCTGCACTAACTTGGGGTAAGCGCGGTTTAATTTGAGGTGATTAGTGCGGCCATTTTCTCCGTGGTTGCTTTATTTATTTATTTATTTATTGCAATAAGTGCTCAGTAAATTGAGGCAGGAAACAGATTGAAGGGCCACCATCCAAGAACGTTAATCAGCGGTAAAATATTTAAAAGCGGCCCCTGGAAAACGGCATGCTGCTCCCTAAATAAAAAAAAAAAAAAAAAAAAAAAAAAAAAAAAAGACACCAAACTCCTCGTGCTAGAGTGAAAACCCTGGGACCGTTTTTTTTGCTGGTTTCTTGCAAAACCAGGGGGAGAGCGGAACCCCTGCAGGCTCTGGGATCCTGCTCTCTGCTGCTTCATTCTCCTTTTGCTTCCTCTGGCTTTGCATTCACAGGGAGCTGCAGGGTAAACCTGGTGCACTGCTCTTTTGCAATTTATTTTGGTGAAAAGCAGGAGCAAAACGGCACCAATTTGGGCAAATTGCACGTGTGTGCGCACAGGTTGCTGCCACCTTTTTCAGCTGATGAATAAGACATAATTTGCAAGGCGAGGAAGAATCTGGTCCTGTCTACCTGTGGTTTAATAAAGATTAATAAAAATCAGGGCTACCATCCCTGTCCCTCCAAATGCTACCCCAAAAAGTGCAGAGCTGAGGGCATTTCGTGGTGACACTGCTGCAGACCAAGCGGGTTTAGTGGACGTGCAGCCGATGCCGTTTCCTGAAGGCGCTTGATCTGATTTGCCTTTTCTTGCTGGCGGCAGAAACGGGTGCCGCGCGTTGTGGCATCGCTTCGAAACGCTGATTTGGGTTAATTTTGTGTGCAAAGCCCCAGGTTCATGCAGCGGAGGTGATGGTGGGTCGCTGCCCTTGCTTCTGTCCTGCCCAAGCCTGGCCTCGAGCAAGCCGTGGGCTTGGCAGGTGAGGGGCCAGCTCCGAACACCCAAATTCACGTCGGGAAGATTCAGCGTGGTGCTCACGGTGCCGCAGCAAAATCACCAAACCCTACAAGTATCGCCCTTCAATCAACAGCTGCTGAACCTGCTGCGTGCATCCAAGACATAAAGCTACGCGATGAAACAACGCATTGACTTTATTTCTTTTAGTAATTAATTCTTTACATTGCTGAGCACCCGGCGAGCAAAGTGCGTCGCCCCAGGGGCTGGGTGAGTGCACGACAGCACACCTAATGTCACCCCAGCGAGATTTCCCCCAGAAAGCACCAAAAGCAAGGAGGGTGAGCAAGGGGGACTTTTGGGTGCATGCTCACCCAGCTGTGACAGCAGCACCAGTGCTGCCAAAACGGCTCAGCCCAGACTGAAAATAAATAAAATAAAACAAAATAAATAAAATAAAATGCAAACAAAAAAATGACCACCTAAATTTTATATCGTCCCGTTTCTCCTTTTCCCATGCAACCTCCCAGATCCCGGCTGTGCTCTCCGCTTGCCCCGTTAGGTTTCCAATTAGCAGCAGGGCATTGGGTGTGGGAATCGTGTGGGTCTGGCAGTCAGCAGGCTCTGCAGAGCATTGGAGGCTCCTTGCATGGGACGCTCGTGGGTTTGGGCTTCAGCTGCCAGTAAATCCTGGGCTGCCTCCGTGCTGGACCAAGGCAGCCCAGAGCACGACTGGGATGCACGAGCAATAGAAGGTGGGGCTCAAGGTGCTGAAAGGCACCCACAGCGTTACCCAAAATCCTTACGACCCCAAATCCTTTTTAGAAAACTGCATGAAGGCTCTGTGGAAATCCACTCCGGGGATCACACTTAATAAATGAAATATTCCGAGATGTGTAAAAGATCAAAGTCACAGCTTTCCCGTAAGAGGCGACTTGCTCTTAAGCACATTTTCCAACATTGTGAGCTCGAGTCGTTGACACAGATGGAAAAACATTGACATGAAACCCGAGTAATTCGGTGGTAAATCTGCTCCTCATCTACCGAGAGCGAGCCCAAGCTCGTTTATTGCTTGGGACCGTAACTTGGCTGGGCTGGCTGCAGGTCCGCAGGTACAAACACCAGCGGGGAAATTAAGAGAAACCTCTGACAGCATCGTGATGGCTCCTGGCCTCCACCTGCAGCTTGTACACAAGATGCAAACTCCTGATGCCTTGCCTCATTTAACAGGTGAGATCTGAGCGTTTTGGAAAACGTTAGAGGCTTAAAGCCTGCAGCAAGAGCGGTGTCGGCAGCGCCGGCAGCTCCTAGGGCAGCTCAGCCGTCCGGGACAGCTTCCCTTTGAGGCAGCTCTGCTTTTCCTGCTGCCAAAACCTCCAGGACTGGGAACGTGTTTGACCTTCAGGGTTTGCAGGTCCAGCTCCGGTGTGCCGGCTGCACGCACAGGAATTGTCCCACCAGGAAGCTGCCCACGTGCTCGCGCCTCTCCTGATTGCCTCTGCTGCAAAAAAAAAAAAAAAAGTGCAGCTCGTGCAGATTTCCTCGCTGCTTCCGTCTGTTTTGCACCAGGGGGTCTCAAAGCCCCGGTGGGACTTGCTGTTGGCCACACGGCTTCCCTACCCCGACCAGGATGCAGAGGGCACTGATGCAGGATGAATTGGAGATGTGCTTAACGATGCTCAGCTGCTCTCTGGGGTCTGGTCTCTTGCTTGGATCCTTGAATCTTTCCCCTCCTGGCTTGCTCACCGCCTGCAAGCTCCCAGAACGGGCGATCCCTGGCTCAGGGCTGTTTCACCCCCTTGCTGCAGCCTGTAGGTGACTTCTCCCTTTGCTTCAGCAGCCCTAGGAGCAGATCCCGTGCCCTTATGAGTCTGCTTTTCTGCTCCATGCAGGATGCTCCCTGTAGCACAGAAACCAAACGACACCTTCCCAGCGCCCTGCGCAGCTTCCTTGCATTGCTCCCACCCTCAAGGAACCGCTGCCTTGTCCTTGCTTGGCACCAGTGTGCAGGAACCGTCCCCTCCTCGCTCCTGCCTGCTGCGCTCCCTGGGGCTCAGTTAACCACCCAAACCCTGCCGGGCACTTTGGCAACCCCCAGTTTTCTCCCGGTGCCCCCTCCTTTTGTGCAAGTGCAGCTTTGGGGCTCATCCTGTGAAGGACGCGATGCGCTCGAGGCTGCCGGCGGCTGCAGGGAAGGTAGCTCTGTCATCAGGGGCCAGCTGCAAGCCCCCCACGGGGTTTGGCTGTGCCAGCCTCAAAGCCTCAGCTGTCCTTGTCGTGCAGGATCAGGCCCGGAGCTGGCACCTGAAAGGAAAACAGCGGGAGGTCAGGGGAAGAGCCTGGAAATGAGCTGAGCCTGGGCGAGCGCTGCGGAGCAGGATGGGGAGGAGGGGACGTGGTGCCAAGGGCTGCAGCTGTGGGGGCATTGGGGCAGGGTTTGGGGGTTTTGTCCTCTCTGGACCCGGGATCCTGTCTTCAAGGTGTGCTGAATTGCAGCAGCCCCTCTGAAATGCTGTCAGCCAGCACCTTTGGGAATCAGGCAGCTTGCTTGGGCGACTGAGTATGAATTTGTCAGGCATCCGCATGGAGAAAGAGATCTAGAAGAGCAGAGGGGCTGAAAGACCAGGATATGTCAGCTGAGCTGGAAATAACGGCCTAAACCAGACGTAACGGTCCTAGGACACGCCAGGAAAGATGTTTCCGTCAGAAGTGAGGAAGGATTCATGGCTGGAGCACCAGGTGCTGGCGTGACCTTGCTGGGACACAGTGGCTGCTTCTGCCCAGGGACAATAAATCCAGCCCTGCGCGGAGCCTCCTGGGGCACGAGGAGGGCACCTCGTGCCATGAGCCTGGCTGGCTAAATTCAGCAAAACAAGGCTGAAAGAGCGTGCAGCTCCTGCCTGCTAACAGGGGAAGGAGAGGTTTAAACTGGGGAGAGAGGAAAGCAAAAGGAAAAAGGAAACCAAGGATCAGCATGAGCATAAGAGCACGCAGGGAGCAGCTATCCGGGAGTAATTCGGGTTGGGGAACCCAGCCCTTGCAGGGACGAGGTTCAGGAACACGAGCAAACACCCTTTCAGCAGGTACTTGTGATGTCTGTGCCTGTGGCACAGAACCCCCTTCCCATCCTGCATCCTCTGAGCGACGCTGGTTTTAAAGACGTCAGGGATGCCAGAGCCTGGCTTCTATCACCCCCTCGACAGCTGGGCTGTGTTTCTCCATCAATCACGATCCTATTCAGAAACTCCCCTCTCCTGCTGCCCAAACAGCTCTTTTGTGCCATACTCCTCCAGCACGACGTGGCAGGGTGCTGCACGCAAGTGAAGTGCCCTGCATCCACGTGGATGAAGCCAGTGGGGGCTGCACCGTGCCCAAAATGCTGCTGGATTTGGGGTGGAGCAGCAACAGCTGGGCTGACCCTAATCATTTCCCCCAGTAAGGCCACAGAAGCATGTTTCTGCCCACCAGTCCCCACTCTTTTTGGGGTGCCATCATGGACACGGTGACTGGGAAGCTCCAGTAAGTTTTATTTTCTGATGCCCCCATTCCTTTTTAACTTCGTAACACCCAAATTGTAACGATGCTCGGCTATGATTAATTAGGGGCTTTTTCCTACCCGTTAATATTCTGAAGCCTTTGGCATTGGAAATCCCAATTATTTGACTCGAAGCCAACGATGGCAACAAGGCAAAAAGGTGGGGGACAAGACGGGGCAGGAGCTGGAAAACGGGACCCAGCTGTACGGGGGCCAAGGGAAGGCACCCGAAGTGAGTGTCCCACAGAGTTATAAATAGGGTGTCACGCGTCCTGTGCCCAGGGCTGCAGTGACACTGCCCAGGGCCAGATATCGCTGCCCACACAGTCCGACAAAATAGCTGGAAGGTCTGCGCCGCCACGTGCCAGGTTTCAGCAACCCTGCGTTTCAGAGGACAGCACTGCACATAGAGGAACAGCGCCGAGGTCTCACTGCAATATAAAAAGGGAAGGAGCCAGCAACCCTCCTGTTTTAGCCCGAGGCTCTGTTTCCTCCCGGTAAGCAGCAGAATTGGCTGCGTGTACATAAGCGCAGAGAGGAGGTGGCTGCTCATAGCAGGCTGCAAAACAGAGGACGATTCAAACTTCTGGGGAAGCGTTCTTGCTCCCTGGGTTTTGTCAGCTCCGTCACATGATGTTTTGGTTCAGCATCTTAGAGCTGAATTAACTGTTTATTTAAAACAGAATAAGCTACTGGAAAGGGAGATTTAAATATTGCTTTTGGGACAGAGACAGAAAACATCCTGCGAAAAGCATTAAAAAAAAATACAAAAAGGTGATTGGCAGGAAATCCTTTATTGAAGAGGTAAAGGCAGAGTCACAAACATACTTGTTCTCAAGGTCAAAAACAAAGAAAAAAAGATAAAATCAGACAACAGTATTTTTTTTCCCCTTGCAACCGAAGTCCCGAGCTCACTTCTGTCGGATTTGTTCCGCTTGCAAAGCTCGCCCTGATTTGCACACCCCGGGGGAGCGAGCCCCCAGCTGTGTAACACGGGGGCCGCACGCGGAGCGAGACCTCCCCTCTCTGGCACCGCTGCGGGTTTCGGAGCGGGGACGTGGGAGCAGCATGATAAAACACAGACAGTCTTTTTTTTTTTTTCCCCTTTTTCTTCTCATTTCCAGACAGCTACTGTACAAAACAAAAAATTTATAATAAATACCTAACACGAGAGGCTCAGTACATTGCTACAATCCTTCACTGAAGGGAAACATATATATACACATATATATCCTAATATATAACCTCTTTGACTTAATCAGCGTAAAGGCTACGTGTTTCTACGGGAAGGCAGGACGGGAACAGCACGTGCCAGACACCACACCTCACCCAGACCCCGCACCCCAGCCCCAGGCAGGGCCCTATCAGCATCCTGGCTGGAAAAGCAAGGGAAAGATCAAAACTGGGTGCGTTTTGATCAAAACTGGGTGCATTTTGATCAAAACCTGGTGCATTTTCTGCAAGGAGCCTCCTGCCCTTGCACAGATGAGCACCTTCAGCTGCGGTTGCTCCTTTGACGTCCCGGGGAGGTGCCAGGGGAAAAAGGGCACAGTGCGGGATTTGCCTGCAGCAGGGAGGGTTTTTTGCATAGGGGAAGCTCTGGCTAAGAGGCTGCACAGCTCATATGAGAAACTGGAAGAGGCCCTTGGCGTGCAAGACTCCTGTGCAGGGCTGATAAATATGGACGTTTTCCTTGGCACCGTCTCAGGCTGAAATTTCTGACCCATCCTAAATGGATGCTGGTTACAACGCTGGAGAGGAAACACATGCTCGCCTTTGAGCTGAAACCCTCTCAGATGCAAAGGGGAAAAGAAAATAACCCAGCAAGGCTACATGACTTTAGCATCCAGCTATTTGTTAGAGTGAGAGGCCTTAAATTCCTGGAGATTAATTAGCAGACAGAGAACATTGCCCGAAGGTAGGTCTGAACTGCAGCCCAAGCAGCTCTGCATCCAAACTCCGCAGCTGGCCTTTGTTTTTTCTTTTCTAAAAAAGAGCCAAGCCAAAACCCTCAGCCCTCTGCTCCCTGGTTATACGCCCCTTGGCTTTGAAAGGGGTCAGCCACCGAAGGGGTGAACGTCCCTGCTCTTCAAACCTAGGTTAGGGGATGGGCTTCTGGCCCCGGTCCCATCCTGCACGGTGGGCACAGCACCAGGAAGGGTTTCATGCCAGCTTAGAGATGAACCCCCTGCTCCAAACCCAGAGGTCCACGTCAACTACAAAATCCTCAGCCCTCCCCCTGCTACCGCAGAGCTTCAGCACAGCGTCACATCTCCACACCACGAATAACACCGGAGCCTCCTCGCAGACAAGGCAGGCTGTCTGCTTGGAAAGGGGGCAGAAAGAATTTCTCCCAAAGGCACGGTTTGCAAGGTGGACCTGCCATTTGGTCACCTCCAAGCTGGTGAAAATATCTTATCACCCCCCAGCCCTTCTTGCAGAAGCACCCTCTCATTTTGCAGCAGTGTTTCCTGTGCTCAGAGCAGCTCCTGGACAAAAAGCAGCTCCACGAGGCCGCTTCGTTTTGCAGATGGGGAAAGACAGATGTAGCAAATCCAAGTCCTTCTGCTGCTGCCAGCCAGCAGGAGCAAAGCCGGGTGTTTTTGCTGCGGGGACGTGCTGCTCTCCTCAATTCAGGTTGGGGTTTCCAGCCCTTTTCTCCCACTCCCCTCTGCCATGGGAAAAAGGCAGACAGGAGAGGCCATTCCCCCTGGGAATTCACGGGGGGAGATGCATGCCTGGCCATCCGCAGGGAAGCAGCAAGGGGCACACAGAGAGGAGCCTCTGGACGCTGAGACATCCACTCACGGCATGATGTCCATGACAAAACATTTGCAGATTCCAGCCCAGCTCCCAAGGCAGCGGCTGCTGCCAACACATGTCCAGCGAGAGGCGACTGCTTCAAAAGGGGAAAGTTCAGCGAGTGAGCAGCATCTGCGCCGCGGCCAGACAGCGTCCGGGCTGGGAGAGGGGGCCCAGCCGGTCCCTGCTGGGCAGGAGGAGCTCCAGCCCTGCGAGGCTCCGTTTTAGACCTTCCAGTCCCAAATTAAGCGGGGCTGGAGCCAAACGCTGGATCTGAGCATCCTCACGCACCCCAGGCTTGGGAAATCAGGGTTGAGCAGTGGCACCGGTTGCTGCGGTGGGGTGGGAGAGGCTGGGTCTCACTCGGCACCTGCGGGTCCTGGGGATGTTTGGGAAGGGGGGTTGCAGTGTTGGAGGTGATAAATCCGGCAGGAAGCGTGACGATCTCATAGCCCGGCCTCCCACCTAACGCATGCCCTCAGCTCGGTCCTGCTGCAAGCCAGATGCTTATCTTTGCAACTAAAAGCACAGCTGATAAAGTGAGCATGCAGCGCACAGAGCCAAGGAAGACAAGAGAGGGGATGGTGGCACAGCCAAGTGGCCCTTCCAGAGGGGAATGGGGTACAGCAATAGGCATTTCACAGCCAGAGCACTGCAGAAGCTTTAATTAATCCTTGTGGCAACCCTGCAAGTGGGATCGGGTGTAATTAAGCCTTGGTTTTAGAGCTGGGGAAATGGAGGCGTCGAGACAAGAATTCCTGGTGGGGCTGCGGCTCAGGGAACAACGGCGGGTGCTGGGGATGTTTGGAGGCAGAGGTTTGTCACCGCCTGGATGATAAATCCAGCAGAAGCTGCCACAACTGATTAGCCCAGCCCTCAGCTCATTCCCTCTTCCAGCCAAACGAGGGAGTTATCTCCAGCTGAAACCACAGCTGATAAAACGCTCCTTGTGCTCAGACACCCACACTGCTGCATGGCGGGGACAGCGACCCGACCCGACCTGTCCCGCGCAGCGGCGCTTTTGGAAAGAAACCCCAAATTTATCACATCCTAGACCAGCACCACCCACCCCAGCCCTCCTCAACCCACAGCCCCAGCCAGCCAGAAAGGAAAAAAGAAGCAATTCCTCCTCTTTTTGCTGCCGTTATTCCCCCCTCTGAGGTAGATGCTGATGGGGGGGGATGAACTACGGGGGTACCAGCGGCTATCGTCCTTGAGGGCATCTGTGTCCCCATCCCCGGGGGTCAGGAGCATCGCCCCATCCCATCCCGTCCCCACTCAGCACTGCCGCAGCAGGCAGGCGGCGGTGGCCGGCGGTGGCCCCGGGGAGCCGCATTTCTCCGGGGCGATGATGGTGCCGGTGTAGTGGATGCAGGAGGCGTTGCGCGTCCGCACGCCCTCGCCGCACGTCTGGGAGCAGGGGGACCAAGGGCCCAGGCGCCAGAGCGGGCAGGGGACGTCGCCGCAGGGCTTGATGTCCTCTGGCTTGAGGGCTCGGTCGCAGGTGGAGGAAGGTTGGCCCTCAACGTCCCGGCAGTCCACCGTCCGCCTCTGCCAGCCCGAGCCACAGGTCTTGGAGCACTCGGACCAGTCGCCCAGGACCCACTGGGAGGTGAGCATCGGGCGGATGACGTTGGCCGATTTCTTCTCTTTGCCCTTCTGCTTGCTGAAGGGGACGTCCTTGGGGATGAAGAAGGTGTACTTGACCTTGGGTGGGAAGACCTCGCTGGCGATGGTCAGCAGCTGGACGGTCAGCGGCTCGGGGAGCTGCCGGAAGCTCTGCAGCCTCTCCAAGGTCGTCATGGAGCCGCTGTACTTCAGGATGGTCCCCTTAACGAGGATGTCCTGCTCCATGGCCGAGATGGCAAAGTCGCCGTTCAGCAGGTACTTGCCCTCCAGGGTCCTCAGGGCCAGGTAGTTCCCGTCGTGACGGACCCCGCGGTGGCTGCGCTGCTTGATGTCGATGTTGGTGGCCCCGGCGGGGATGGTGACGATGTCGTTGTAGCCGTACCTGCGTGGGGCAAAGGGACGCGGTTATTTTCTTGGCCTGTTGAGAGGAGTCCCGTGCAGGGGATAACATTTTCCAAGAGGGATCACGGTTCTGAAGCTGTCTCTCAGTATCCCAGAGCACTGCGGCTGTGCCAGATGTGCACCAGGCTGGAAGAAATCCCTAAATTACATGCAAAAACGAGCAACGCAATCAAAGGAATTATCACAGTGATCATCCTCAGGAGGAAATTCCGGTTACTTTCATGTTGCCCGCACTCTCTTTCGTTTGAAACGGCCGCAGCATTTGGCACCAAAAGCCCAGATGTGCCTGGTGACTTTGTCGCTGCTGAAGGCGCAGTGGGGCAGGGGAGAGGTGGGCGCATCACAGGGTGGGTCCGGGGGCCAGATGTCGCTGCCAAAAACAGATCAGGAGCCAAACAGTTACCAGCACAGCCATCGCAGGCTGCAGATGGCTTGGTGTGAACTGGAAAGCCTTTTCTAGAAGGCAGCAAGAACTGGGGCAGCAAAAAATACCCGCGCCAGCGCCTGCAGTGCTGTAACGCCGACTGGCAGCCATGCCAAAAGTGCCACCCCGTGCCACGGGGCCGGCAGGGGTCTCGTGTGCATTCCCCAGGTTGATGCTGCGGTCGGTAATTACGGTTGGAGTATTTTGGAGCAAAGCCTTTGGGTCAAACCCTGCTCTCAGTCGCCCTGGCCTCCATAACCCTGATCTTAATGGGATCTCTTCTTGGCCGTAGCTACCACGCTAATCTCTCCTTAGTCAACCACAAACAATTCATAGGAGAATGGAAGCTCCATTCATCTGGCTCCCTGGAAGGAAACCATTTAGGAAATCTAATTTGACTGCGTGAGTCACCTCGCCACATGGAATGGGATGTACTGGGCTTTTGTTGCTATCTGTTCAGCAAAGCCTCCGTGGGACACATTAACTCCGGCTCCTGACAAAGCATCTTGGGCGAGGGAAGCAGCTGCCTCAAAGCCCACGTCCTGGGACCAAACCTCACCCCAAGCCAGGGAGAAGCTGAGCTATTTATATCCTGAATCAGCCCTCAAAATGTGCCTCAAACAGGCTCCCTGCACTGCGGAACAATTCCTATTGTAAACTCCTCAGGGCGACGGCTTTATTCTCATATGGGGTGTCAGCACCAGCTATGGTTTTAGGAGATAAGCTCCCCCTGCAGAACACTGCCACAGAGTAAAGGCAGCAAAGCCCTGGAGTCTGGGGATGAGCTCAGCCTGCATCTGCAGGGCTGCAAACCCCGGTGGCTCTTTGAGTCCGCAGACGCAGTCCACAGCTGGGTGCAATGCTTCGGGTGCAGAAAGCAAAACGTCTTTACATAGCTTTGGAGGATTCCCAATATTCCCGGTCCAGCAACAGAATGGAATGAAGGGGAATGATTTCCTAAACATCATGATGTTTCCCAGCAGTGAGAAGCAGAAACAGGCCCACTCTGGTTTTGCTGCTTGAGAGCAAAACACACAAAGCCCCAAATATCCAATTTACCCTTCTGCATCACGGCAGCTTCCAGAGCCAGCACCGTAAGCCAGGTCCTGCACAGCACCCCCTGCTCCATGCAGAGACACCCCAGAACCAGGGGTGGGGACCAGGGGTAGGGGCAGGGGAGCCAGGCAGGAGCCCGGCCGTGGAAACGCTGCCTCTGCTCTTTGATAAGCCCGGGCCTGGTCTCGTTTCCTCTGTGGCGAGCGTAGGAAGCGCTTACGCAGACGCTGGGCTTTTGTGAACATCTGCCCAGCGCTCCGGGGCTGGCTGCGAGGGACGGAGCGAGCAAAGCTCCCCGGCCAGATGTTGCTGGGTCAGGAGCTCTGCGGAGCGAGAGCAGCTTTTCCAGTCGCAGCCTCGAGAGGAACAAACGCATCTCTGCTCCCTTCCGACAGCCTGGCGCTGCTCTTCTCCCCCAGCCCCTCTCTGCGGACCCGCTCTCCCCTGAGCCTTACTTGGATCTGTTGAGCGAGCCGGATATTTTCCTGCAAGTCGAGCCGTTGCCGCCGCACACCCCGCATTTGTCCAGCTTCTTGGAGGACCCGACGACGTGATCGCAGCCGGCCTTGATGCACTGCCCGTGCACGCAGATGGAGAGGGTCTCCGGACCACACAGCGTCCCGTCGATCACCTGGGGAGGAGAAGGCGAGGAGGAGCAGTCAGGGCACGGCTGCCTGCAGGGACTTGCTCTGACTCAGGGTAGGGATGGGTGTTAGGAATTGCCATCACGAGACACCTTACTTTGGCCTCAAAGACTTTAAATTCGCTCCTCCCCCTGGCTCGGCAAAAGAGCTTGCAGCGGTCCCGGGGGGACACCCCGGCGTACTTGGGGACCCACTCCAGTCGGTTCCCGTCCAGGTCAGTGAAGTTGTAGCTGTTGTACTTCTCGCACTGCTGCTCACGAAAGCTCTTGCCTGGAAGGAAAGGCAAAAATGTGACCCCAAAGCCCCGGGCTGGGAGGCAGGAACCATTATCCTCCTCTGCCATCGCGGAGACACAGGAGAGACCCGAGGATGGGGGGAGCACTCAGGGAGCACACGGAGGAGGGACGCTGCATGCCTCCCACCCGACCGGAGGGATCACAGCCCCCAGCAGACGGCTTTTGCCCAAAACTGCCTCCGACGGACTGCAGAGCAATCACAGGATGCTGGAGAAACAGAGAGGGGAGTGGATGAGCAGATGAGTGGCTTACCATCCTGCGGGCACTCGTCGGTGTGACACGACTGGTAGCGGGTGCGCTGCCCCTCGCAGTACCTGCCGCCGTGCTGGGGCCGGGGCCGGTCGCAGTGGCGGTGGGAGAACTGCACGCCGCCGCCGCACGTCCGCGAGCAGGCGCCCCAGGGGCTCCACAGGCCCCAGTCACCATCCACTGCCGGCTGCAAGAGGCCACAGGGGGCTGAGAGGGTGGAAGAGGCACAAAAATTCCCCTCGTCCGCCCCCAGCTCCTCTCCCCGTGCTGCTAAGCGGGGCCCTGGTCCAGCAAAGCACTTAAGCACATGCTTTGCGTGAAGTTGCTGCCGGCTTCCACGAGTTCGCATGCTGGAAGTTTGCGCTTTGTTGGCTGGCTCAGAAATCACTGCTAATACCCCCCGGAAAAAAAATAAATACATCAGTTTAATCAGAGTTAATTGCAGAGCTGCTGGCTGCTCGCTCTGGTTAGGACGAGCCTGGTGAACGCGCAGCAGTGCGCATCTAACACAAATCAGCAAAAAAGCACAGTGCTGTTGGAGGAAATATCCAGAATATAAACCCAGCAAACCCCAATATGATCCCGGAGACTGTGGGACGGGGGTTTGGGAACCCCAGAAATCCACATCCCAGCCCGGCAGCCCCACGTCCCCCCGAGCTGTGCCGGTACCTGGGGCTGGAGCGCGTCCTGGGGCAGGCAGGCACCATCCCAGCAGAGCCCACTGCCCTTGCAGGGGGTACCGTCGGCCCAGGGCAGGCTGCCGTTCTTGGTGTGGCACAGCGGCTCCCCGGTGCCCGTCCTGCACCACAGCTGGGCACAGATGTCCTCCTCCGTGGTGTTGGGGCAGTGCTGGAAGTCCTTGCCGAAGATCTGCTGGCACTGCTGGTCCAGGCTGTAGAGGGCCCCTCGGCCAGGCAGCTCGGCAGGCAGGGAGAGGGCTTTGGCCGGGGCATCGAGCAGGCAGTCGCCTGGAAGCAGCAAGGAGGTGCAAGCGTTAGGCTGACATCCTGACACCATGGGTGGCACCAAGAAGGTGACCAGAGCTTCAGCCTGTGGTCTGATTGAGCGCCCTCCACCCCACGAACCTCTCCAGGGCTTGCAAAGAGCCTGAGCAATCAAGGAAACCGCTGCCGAGCCTTACCGTGCCCGCCGTCCAGGAACTCGGTGAGGTACATGGCGCTGCAAGGTGACCACGGCTGGCTCTTGTTCAGGTGGACAAAAAGCGGGGCCATCATGTGGTGCTTGCCGAGGGGCCCGAAGAGCCGCTCGCAGGTCTTGGAGTCGTCGTGGGGCATGCTGAGCACGTGGCCTGGGGAGCAGCGAGTGTCTCTGTGAGTTACCTGCCATTTCCTACAGCTGCAAATGCTATTTGCTTCCATAAATCCAAAGCAATAAACAAAATGCTTGCTTGCTGTAATGCAATGATGCATGAGATGTTGGGGAAAACAACCCAAATTAGCAGATCTCTAGGAGCAAAACAAGGGTGAGAAGCTCCTGGTCCCATGCCATAGCTCATCACAGCTTAGTTACACCAGAATAAGGCACCCATTTCTACCAGCTCTGGCACTTGTAAATATGTTTGCTCACATAAACCAGCCCCTGCTGGTGCCTGAAGCCCCCCCAGTACCACGACAGGCTTTGCAGCTGGTACCCAGAGTGGAGATGCCAGTGCTGGGCTGAAAAAAACATAAAACACACACAAAAAACAAAACAGCAAAAACACCAGAGGCCGTGCATTACCCAGTTCATGAGCCAGGGTGTAGGCTGCCTGCAGGCCCTCGTCCTCGATCACCGAGCAGCTTTTGTTGCGGTCGCACATGGTGCCGATATCCGCCACCCCCAGCGTGTCGCAGCTCTGGTGCCCGCAGAAATCCTGTCAGAAGGCAGCACCAAGAGGGTGAGGACAGGGAAACCCAAAACTTGGTGCCCAGAAAGCACCAACCCACAATCTGCTCGGCTCATCCCCACCGGCAGCTCCATCCCATGCTCTCCTCTCCCTCCAGGGCCACCTCGATGCCTCATCTTCCCCCAGCCCGTGCCAGGGGTCCCTGCAGACCTGTCTGGTGAGCAGGATGGCGGTGTCGTAGTGCTCGGGGTGCCGGTCGCTCAGGGGATTGAACTGCTGCTGCCAGCTGCAGAAGTTGCGCAGGGTGAGGCCGCCGTTGTCGGACACCTCTGGCCCCGCCGCCTCGTCGTCCACCACCAGCACCTTCACCACCACCAGGTTGATGGCGTTCTTCAGGCTGGGGTGCTTGTAGATGCGGGCTGCCATGGACATGAGGGTCAGGACGTGGTTCTGCAGGGAGGGAGAGGGATGGGAAAAGCCTTGGTGAAACCTCATCCACAGGGGTGTGTGATGTACCTCGCATCTGCTCGGGGCAACTGTGGGTTTTGCTAGGAAATGAGAAATCAGACCCGTTTATGAAGCCTACCATGTCCCTATGGAGTCATGCAACCACCTGGGCTGGTGGACGAGGTGCTGCCTTCCTGGTACGCGGTGCTGTGCACCTTGTGCCAGCGGGAAGGACGCGGCAGGTTATGGGCAGGACGATCCCACCCTGTGGTCATTGCCTTGTCCCCTTCTCCAGCCTCTGCCTGTCACATGCCATGAACACTTTGCACCCAGGGACCCTTTGGGAAAGCCTCACGTGTCCTCACCAGTGCTCCTGCATATTCCCAGGGCATTAACCCTGCCCTCGTCTCCCCGGGGCAGGGGCCGCCGTGCGTGCACAGCCGCTGCTGCTGCTGCAAATTTCCCTCCTGCTGCTGCAAAATTCCTGCCCGTGCCGGTCAGCGGGGCCCGAACCCGACGCCCCCAGCCACAAACCACGCTTTCTGCCCATGACACTCGGCACTATTACTCCTTGAACGTGTTCTCTGGCCTTGGCCCACGCGTCCGAGCCACGTGCGGCTCCTTCCCACCGCGGTCCCTGCTCGTGAATGGGGCTCGCTCTCACCCCAGGGCTTCTCCCAGCAGCATCCTCTGCTCGGCGGCTGGGACAGCCGGCGGTTACTTCATATGTCAAGTGCGCCAGCAACGTTTAGGCTGATGTAAACATCTTATCGGAGCATCGACATTCCTCTTCTGCTTGGCACCCGTTCACAGACCCGGAGTCAGGGGAAAAAAATGCAGCTATTACACAACACGCGAGTGTTGGGAAAGAGAAAGTGGCTTCTCCCGGCCTCAGACGGGTCGCCCCGCCATGGCACCATCAGCCCACGGAGCCGGCGGGAGCCCCTCATGTGTGACTCATGTCCCGGGCCAAAACACGCAGCGAATGTCACAGAGAAGTCACCGCCGAGGCCAGAAACGCAGACGAGGTCCCTGCGAGCGCAGCCACTTGCTCCAGGGGACAGGGGAACTGTTTATCCCATGGGGAAGTCCATTGGGAACCTACCTAAAAATAGCACAAAGCCTTCCTAAAATTACCCCTGGGAGGACCTAGAAGGATGCTTTGCAGGTCCACAGCCTCCAATTTCCTTTGCATCCAGAGTGCTCGTGTAAAACCACGCGGCATCGCCAGCCATTGAGGGGACGATGCGAGAAAAAGGGGCAACTTTTTCCCCAACTGCACTGCGGGGAGGTTTTCCTCTCTACAATAGTCTTAAGGTCAATACGTGCACCACAAAACATGCCTGGGACACAGAAGCTAACCTTAATGTCATCATTCCTGCTCAAGCACTATAAGAGGTGTTAAAAATCACGGGATCATCCAGCACCTTGGAGCAAATCCTGCCCTGTCCCTGTCCATCCCCTTTCAGGTTTCTCACCAGTCTGTATTTTTTACCCGGGAGCTCTCAGAGCCCTAGGATATGACTGTGGGGCTATGCTCAGCCAAGAAACTATTTCAGTAGTGGGAACGCTGTGGCTTGAAAAACATCCGCCTGCCTGCCCTCCATCTACAAAGCGCCAGAAAGAGCTGGAAAGATGTAAAGTGAACCAAACAAATGGCTATTTAGCACAGATTAAAAGGTCAAATTCACTTGTTCCACCATCTGGTGTCTATTTATACCCTTCCTTGGACCATGCAGGAGCTCACTGGGTTTCGGGTGGCCCAATGCAAGACCCCAACTGCTCTGGGGAGAGCAGCAGCCCACCTGCATCCCTCCTTGCTTTGGCCAAGGGCTTGGAGTTGGCGCTAAAAATGAGCTACGGGGTCCCCAGGGCTCAGGAGAGGCCGACTTTGCTCTTTAGGCCAACGACCGACTGCAGATGAGCTGAATCCCGCTCCTCGCATCCTCCCCATGCCTTTGCAAAGAGGCTGGATGAGCCACCTAGGAGGGAACGCTTGGGCTCGTGGGCTGATTTCTGTCTCCTTGCAAGGTGCCGCTGTGATTTCCAACCTGCGCCCTCGGAGATCTTGGCAGGATTTCTGTCCAGCTGGTAAATACAGCCGGAAAACCAGCCCCTCGAGGTGCCAGCCCCCACGGATCGCGGGAGCATCCCTTCTCTGCTCCACCTGCACTGCAGAGGTGGCACAAGGGTCTCTACAGCCTGGCTCGTTTTGCTCCCCAGAAGACCAAATTCAACCATTTTTGCCCCCAAAGTGCCCATGCCACAGCTCTGTTACTCCTCCTGCCGCAGCACTGCCATTTCCTGCTCCAGCCCTGACATTGCCATTTCCTACCCAAGCCCTGAGCGAGCCGCACACGTGCACCACCGGCATTGCTGCTGTGCCTGGGGAGGAGGAAGAACCCTGCTCGGGCAAACTGCACAGCAGCCACTTCGCAAGGAGAAAACTATTTATCTAGACCCACGGGGGACTCGATCCTGGGGGAGAAAACGCAGCCCTTACCCAGGCAGCTGCCTGACGTGGTTACAGGTCACGGGACTGCCAGCGGCAAGCAGTACGTGCGGCAAAGAGGCTCAGCAATGAAAAAAATAAATAAGTTGGAGCACAGAGAACTGGAGTGATTGCAACTTGCCAATGCTGAAGGATTGCGCTTTCTGATACAGACTCTTGCAAAATCTCTACTTACGTTCATCTTCAAAGGAAGCACTTGGAAGCTGAAGGCTGCAGAGATCCCCAAACTGTTTTTTAAAATTATTATAATTTTTTTTGGGGGGGTGGACCTGGGGGGGGGGTGGGGGGAGGATAAACCATGCTTAGACCGACACTATTGCTGTGGTATGCACATGATGATCTAATGTTGTGGTCCCACCCAATGCAGGAGGATGGCAGGGTGCAGCCCCCGGCACGGCTCGCCTCCCCCCGACACGCTCCCCAGCTTGCACTGGGGAAAAACACCCGTGGAGCCTAACTGCTGTGCTTGGCCTGCTCTAGGGCTGTAGGTTTGTTTGTTTGTTCATAAGGTTGCTTTTTTTTTTTTCCCCTCCCCTCCCTTCGCCCTAGAAGCCAGCATTTCTGTAGGGGGAGAGAAGAAAAACGCTGAGATTTCTGGAGACCGGACAGATGGAAGGAAGAAAACACAGGGTCAGATGTGAGGGCTGCCCAGCTTTTGAAAACAACTGGTGAAAACACATTTCAGCCTGCCTCCCAAAACATCTGCCTGGGTGCCCTGTAAAATCAGTGGTGGCAGCCAAGGGAAACAGGGGGACAAGCTGGGGGCAAGGGGGACAGCCACACCTCACCCATGCCTGGCTGCCCCCTCCCTTTCCCATTTCTCCCTTGATTTTCCTCCTCTCCCACCCCTCTTTTCCCTCCTTGCCGGATATTTGGGGCTGTCCCACGAGAGAAGCAGCTGCCCCTTGTCAGGCCAGGGATACGGAGGCATGGCAGCACTGCTGCATGGGCCAGCGGAGGGCGAACCGCGTCCCCGAGGGGCTGCAGGGGACAGCCCGAACAGGACTCCCCTCGTGCTGTGCCTTTCATACCGAAGCCCTTTATAATCAGCACTCAGCAGCAGGGCTGAGGCTCGGCAGCTGTTTAACATTATGAGGAGGAGGCAAGAGGAGAAGAGCAGCACATCTGCCAAGGGGATGCTCGGGGGGTGCACGCCCCTCCTGCCCCGTGCAGCCGAGTGCCGGGGCTCCTCCGTCCCTTTGCACCTAGGTCTGGGGAAACGCAGGCGGTGCTGGTGGAGGGCAGGATCGGTGCAGGTTCCCTTTTGCTTTGCAAAAATCCCTGTTAATCCCATCCCTTGGGATCGGCTCAGGAGGGGTTGGCTCCTTTTGTCAAGGGATTAAGTGAGCTCCAAGGCTCAAGCTGCAAAGTATCATAAGCAAGCCTAAGAGCCGGACACAAGGGAAACTGAGGCTTGGGGTGGCTTTGGCTTTACCTCCAGGTCACTCTGACAGCTGGCCTGAGCATCAGAGGTGGCAGCAGGACCCTGGCAGTGCCTGGGTGCAGGTCAGCAGTGCCCCATGCCATGCACGGGGCCACACACTCCAGCACCCAGCAGGTCTTAGAGGGGAGGAATTGCAACAGCACTCCTAAAACCTCATAAATCTGCCTGGAAAAACCACAAAAGTCAGGAGAGGAATCCCGGCTTAATCAGCCCAGCCTCATTTTGCTGTGGTCCTTGGTCACTGCCTTCACGTGCCAGCTCTTGGAGACAAGGGATACAGGCTCCTTGCATCATTGAAGAGGGAAAGAAAAGCGGACAGCAGCCAACCCATTTGCTGAGGAAGGCTTAGAAATGCGTCTCATCCCTGGTCTCTTGGGGACAGAAATCCCACTGCAGAGATCTCGTTCTGCTGCCAACTGGCTGGGGATGTTGTGGCCAGTTTCTGTGGCTGCCTGCTGCTTTTGGGGTCGCAGACAGACCCTGGGCATTGCTGAGCACCGCTCCAAGTGCTGCCTGCATGGTGCGCAGCCTTCAGCACATCAGAGGAATTAAGCCCTGCACCATCTCCTGCCTCATTTTTCCGTAATCAAGAACCCCACTTAATTCTGCTAGGGATACATAGTCTCCCCCCCTTCAAAAATCATCTTGGGTTCTCTGCAGGAAAAACACAAAGAATAATTTCTGCATCCATGCTGGGGCCTCGCGCCCTTCTCTATATAGGGGAGCACTTTCTGTTCACCACCGCTCACATCCCATAAAGTCTTCCACGACCTGCTGGGTGCTCACAGGTGGTAGAGCCCAGCACTGCCCTGCTGCTGATGCACCCCCAAGCCCCCCATCTCCTGCAGTCATCAACCCAGAAGAAGGATTGAATCCCCAAATCCCAGGCCTGGTTTCGCTCTCACTTCATAATTTCCTCCCGGTTTACATGAGCATTGATGGAAGCAGAATTAAGCTCTTGTTATCTAAATTGGGTTAACAGCTGAATTATAATGGCTCAATCCATGGCACAGATTGATTAAAAATAAATCACTAATAGCATTTCCCTAATAACAGCATGACATTGATTATAATTTGCAATGCTTGAATACATCTCATGGTGACTATCTTCTGCTTGATCTCTTGCAGCTTATGCAAGAAAGTAACTGGAAATACAAACAATGCTTGTGGCCTTCAATAAATATTTAGTAATTAAAGTGTGGTTACGGGAAGAAAAGTCACTATGTAAATATGGCTTCTTCTGACTCAACGTTGCAGCTGCCCGGGCATCTCCTTGTGAGAGCCCACTGGCACAAGGGAGCCATCACTTTTTTGGCTCCCAAAACCTAGGTCCTTAGGGAGAAGCAAGCAGGCTATTTGGTCTCCGAGTTGGGAGTTTCTCCCTGTATTTGTGTTGCTGAGATCAAAAGACAGAAATAGAGCAGGTGTTTGTTGGCTGCTTTTTACTGCTACGCTTGGAGGGGAAAACGCTCTAAGTGCAGAAGCTGCCACAAGAGCTGGCTGAAGTTTTCTCCCAAGTACTTAAATGTTATTGCCCTGTTCATCCTAAGTGAGATCTCTAAAAGCTTCCTTTCCATCAGGAAACACCCTGAGAGATGCTGCAAAGATACTCCTCTTCGGGACAAAGAGGAGACAGTAAAATAGGAGCCGAGCAGACTGGAAACTAATTATTAAGGTAATTAAGGGGGGAGCTGCCATGCATCTGCCCTGCAGCATCGCTCATGCTCCAGGGATCTCCCAGCAAAGCAAGGGCACAGTTCCAGCATTTCAGCCCCTTGCAGCTCAGCAGCCTTCTGCCTTCAAGACCTTCAAGAGCTGCCACGGCACTGATGTGCCCACAGGGGTGTTATTTTTTCTCTATCTCAAGCTGGGCATTATCAGGATTCCCACCCCAAAATCTATCAGCTTAGCTGTAGCAGGTTGCAGACCCCTGGGTGCCGCTTTAAAATCTTCCTGTGCCCACCTGGCTGCAGAAGGAAGATGCAAAATGCTATTTTTCCTGTCCTTTGGGGGAATCTGGGACCGCTTTCACACTACTGGAAGAGTCATTTGCACTACCATTTATTTGCCTGTTGCTTAAAGGTTTGGGTTGCTCCACTGCAAAACTGTTCTGCCTGCTGAAAGCTCTGGGGGGCTGTCTCCAAGTGCAGCACCCATTGCTCCTCGATCCCCTGCTATCTGGAGACTGAGCCCTCTGGAGCTCCTGCCAGCCCTGCTCGGGGCTACGCGAGCAAAAGCAAGCAAAGGGCGAAGCCTGAATGATGCTGAACACCCGGAACAACAGCTGAAATCAGCTGGAGCACCGGGGCTCAGCATTTCTCAAGGTCAGGCACTGCCTGAGCAGGGCTGGAATTAAATCACTGCTTTATTAGGAGTGGGGAAGCTGGACGGAGCTGACAGAAAAAAGGACAAAGCGGGCAGAAGTGGCAAAGCCACACAGGTTTCAGGCACCCATACCAAGCTCCAAGGGCTCCTCCACCAGCCCTGTACCCCGCCAGCCACAGCAGAGGACGAGCACTTTCGGTGCACGCCTGTCACTTGCAAAGCCCCAGGGATTTCAGACCGTGCCAGCCTGGATTTGGACCCGGGGACCCAAACAAGCCTTCCCTGCCAGGAGCAGGGCAGCACGTGCAGGGAAGCGGGGCACGGCACAGGACAACGCTGGGGAGATTCCCCCATGCAAGAGCTGGGGAAACTGAGGCACTGGGAGGAGGTCCCCAAAATCAGCGACTGGTGCTGCCGAGAGCCCCTCCGCGATGAGAAGTGCACACCAGACCCAAGGGATTAGCCCTGTCCTTATCACATTTGCAGTTGCACTGGCGTTTCCTGGGCTCGAGCTCCCCGGCACCAGGGGGTCACGTCCCCACCCTGTCCCGCTGCGGGGGTCTCCGCGGTGCCTGGCCGGGGGCAGCGCGTCCACGCAGGGAATGTTTCTGGCAGCAGCGGCGTGGGGAAAGGGCAGCACAGTGCATCTGCTGGGCTGCTAACAGGTGGCTCGGGAGCGGGGCAGTTACTGTGCTGTTTGCTGCCTGGCCCTTTGCAGCATGGCTCTGTCCCTACAGAGAGGGATGGGGACACCGGACACAAGGGACACTGCAGTACACAGCCTAGGCGGATATATGGGGTGGGTGCCGGCTCTGGAAAGGGTCCCCAACACCAACTGAGCCCCCTGCAGCCTTTGCCCAGGGACTTTTGGCTCCTCCATAGTAAGCAAGAGTGGGGACAGGGCGCAGGTCCCCAGCCCACCGCCGGCTGTCCCTGCCTGTCCCTGCCCCACCAGGCTCCGGGGTGGGAAGGGGCCACCCCTTGCTGGCTCCAGGCCCCCCGAGGACCCTGGGGTGCAGCATTGGGTGGGGGGTATATGGGCTCCCCACCGTGCTGGGCGCTCCTCCGTGCCTTAGGGGCTACAGGGGGGTGGGTGGGAGCGGGACACGGCACGGGTAGGGACACCGGGGAGCGAGGAGGGGCTGGGGGGGGACACAGAGGGATGGGGGCAGGAGGGACGGAGAAGTGGCGGGGATGGAGAAAGGAAGGGACAGAGGCAGCAGGGGGGACGGGGATGGGGACGGGGATGGGGACGGGGATGGGGACGGGGATGGGGACGGGGATGGGGACGGGGATGGGGACGGGGATGGGGACGGGGATGGGGACGGGGATGGGGACGGGGGCCAGCTCCAGCCCTTACCTCCACGTCCTCCCCGTAGAAGCGCACCATGGAGGCGTCGGCCACCAGCAGCGTCTCCACGTAGCGCGCCTCGGAGACGAAGCGCCGGGGCCTCCGGAGCGGCTCCGCGGGGCCGGCGGCTGCCGGGGGCCGGGGCCGGGCCGCCGTCGGGGCGGCCGTCGGGGCGGCGCGGCGCTGGAGGCGGTGCAAGCGGCGCCAGGGAGGGCCGGGAGCGGGCGTCCCGAGCGGCAGCAGCTCGTAGGCCGCTCCGTCGAGCAGGAAGGCGGCGCGGAGCCCGGCGGGCGGCCCGCAGCGGCTGAGCGCGGCGGGGGCATCGGGGCGCCCCTCGACGGTGCCCGCGTAGAAGCAGCCCCGGCGGGGCGAGGCCCGGCCCGGCGGCCTCCGGCCTCCTCCCAAACGCTGCAGGCGCAGGCGAGGGGCGAGGAAGGAGGCGTCGGGCCGGAGGCGAAGCACGACGGCGCGCCCGAAGGCGGCCAGCCGCAGCGCCAGCTGCCCCGACGGGGCGGGCAGGCGGGCGGGCAGCACCGGCTGAGCCTCCCGGGCCGGCGGAGGCTGAGCCTCGCGGGGCGGCGGAGGCAGCGCCCAGGCGTGGCACAGCAGCAGCAGGTGGAGCGGGGCCCGGCCGGCCAGCAGCGCCCGCCGCCCCATGGCCCGGCCCCGCCGGGCTCCCGCTGCTCGGCCCCGCGACGGCTGCTCCGCGCCGGCTGCGGAGCCCGCTGTATTTATACTTTCTCCCCCCGGCTTTGACATAAGAGGTTTATTTTTGATCTCTCGCTGTTCCCCGCTCCCCTCCCCTGCCAGCCAGAGGCTGGGGGAGGAGGAGAAGTGAAAGAGAGAAAAAAAAAAAAAAAAAAAAGAAGAAGAAGCAGAAAAAAAAAAAAAAAAGCACTTTTGGATGGGGTTTGAGGCCAATCAGGCGCCGGGAGCCCCGCCTGCCTCCAAGTGTCAACTCCAGCCTGTTACTCTCCTAGCGTTAACCCCTTCGGCCCAGCCGCTGCCCGCCCGCGGCCGGGGCCTGATCCTGCCAGCGCCGGCAGCAGGGGGGTGCAGGGTCCTGTCCCCGCTGGGGTCTTGCAGCCGCTTTTCCCCCCGCCACGGGGCGAATTGCCCCGGAGGGGTGCCAGAGGGGGCCACATCCTCCCCCTGGTTTCCTGGGGGTCCCTTTGATCGCTCCTCTGGACAGGGCTGGAAAGCACCAGGGCTTTGCGCCTGCAAGGCAGGAGGTGCCCCAGGACGTTTGGCTCTGTGGTTCCCACATCCTTTACTTTGCCAGGGACAGAGGATTTAGGGCCCCAGGGAAAGCTCCAGCAGTGACAAACCCAGGAGGTTTCCGTGCCCTGAACAGCTGGGGCCACATGGGGTTTGCTCAGGCTGGAATAAAGCAATGGGGTCTGGGGGCTAAATCAGACTTGTGGGAAATCCCTACGAGAATAAAATAACGCAGCCAGCTCCCGCTGTCCATTTTGGGGGCAGGGGGGAGTGTGACTTCATTAAACACCTGGATTTCCCCCTTTCAGATCCATTTTGTCTCCCCGTCCATATTTCCCTGTGGTCAGTGGAAATCTTACAGGTCTCAGCCCACAAAAGCCAGTGGCCACTGCCACGAGTACGGAGGTGGCAAACGTTGGGAGATGGGCAGAAGCACGCTGTCCCTGGCTGGGAACCTGTTCAGCACCAGGAACAACCCAGCTGTAATGGAGCAAGGGAAATTGCTCCTTATAGATTACTCCTTCTTTCCTCTTTAGCCCTCCTTCCCCATTAGTTCATGAGATTCCTGGCTTTTGGAGCACGCTTGGTGCAGCACGGAGATATCCTGGGATGGTGGCAGGTCCCATCCTGCTCCCTGTCCTGATTTCCTAAACCTTTAACGGGGGGTAGCACACACTCAGAGCTGGGCTTGTGCCTTAACCATGCATTGGATACGAGCCCAAGGATCAGCTCTTCTAAACTGTGGGCTTTTTTCCCTTAGCCTAATCCTAAGAAGACCTGAAATGGTGAAGCAGCATTTGACACCTTGGGATTCCTGCTTCCCTGTAGCTGGGAAATCAGAGTCCCGGCCACAGCTGGGCAGCTGGGTGCAGGGCGAAGGCGCACCCTTTGCTGAGGATGTATTTACATCTGCCTTTCTATTCTTATCTCCACTTAAAAGCCACATCCCTACCTATATAGTAAACACAGCAGTGGCTCTAAATAGCAGTGCTACCCCGGGGCCAAGGCTCTGATTACTTCTTGTCTTTTTAAAGTGCGGTTTTCTGTGACTGTAGGAGGAGAGGGGAGGAAATAAGAAATAAAGAAAAAAAAAAAAAAAGCAACCCCAGGCACGGTGTGGTTCGGTCTGGGACATCTCTCCAGGGCTACCTATCAAATGCGCTCCCTCGACACCCGGCCTTGGCTGCTCTCCCCCGGCCGCCCGGCTGCAGCTGGAGGGGCTTTTTCATAGTTCAAATTTGCATTTGAAAATCGGCAGGAAAGCACAAATCAGGGCTAGCAGCCAAAAGTGAGCCTCAACTCTGTCTCCTCTAGCCCCAAAGCCCGCTGAAGGAGCCTGCGCAGGCACGCGGCTCCGAGGCAGAGGGGTGCCCCTGCGCTGAACTAGGACAGGTAAGGCTGCAGGCGATGCAGGGCACGTCTCTCCAACAGGATGCAATTTATTCCCGGCTTTCCGCTCTCCTTGCCGCGTCTTTGATCTCGGAGGACATGCCTGCCTCTTAGCTTTAAGGCACCGCTGGTTTTCATTAGCGGCTCTCGCTGCAAACAGTAGCTGGAATTTCTCGTGGCCGATACAAGCCTCGCCGGGCTCGTTACGAGCAAGCTCGAAGGCACGCTCCGAGACAGCGAACCCACACCTGGCTGCCCCGCCAAGGCTCCTCCAGGCAGAGGATGAGCACCCCCAAGGCTTCTTGGGGTTCCTGCAGCTTAACCCCTCGCAGGACCCCTCCACGTTGCCGACAAACCTCGCCTGCCACGGCTCTGCTTTCTGTGGGGCTGCCTGAGCATGCGAAAGCCGTTAAGGACGTAGTCACTGTGATTTAAAGCCCCTTTTGATCAGACAGCTTGCAGACGTCTCCCCCTCCCCGTGTCCCCAGCTCTGCCAGGCTGTCCCCTCCCCAGGGCTCCTGCCACCGGGCACCCGTCTCCGGGGGACTTTCGCCTGCCAGGACGAGGCCCACGTTGCCTTTTGGGTGAACTATTTGGGAGAAAAAACCCGGTAGGAACAAAGCAGCTCCTCTCCAAAACCTTGCCACTAGATGTCAGTGCCGCCCTGCGCTGCGGCTTCGCAGTCCCCCCCCGGGACAGATTGCGGCAGCACGGGGGGGTGAGGGGGCCACAGCCAGCCCCAAACCAGTCGTGGGTTTTCCTACACCCCGTCCCTTGGCAATATCTCGAACCAGGAGGATTTTTTTTGCTGCTAGGGGGATGAGCTGGGCATCATCCTGGGTGCCAGCAGTGCCTGGTGCGCTCATCCCCACCGCCACAAACCCAGGGCAGAGGTGTTCAATCCTTCTCTGACAGTGAAACAAATCCCAGAAGCCAGGAGCAAAAGTTCTCCCAGCATTTATGAGCATTTCACTTTCTGGTCAAAATAAGCAATTTCTTTAGTTTTGCTCTCAAAACGAGCAGGTTGGAAGAAATCTCGCTCATAAAAGTTCATCTGGGCTTTAAATCAGGGCCCTGGGTCCTGCCCAGCTGCCTTCGGTGGAGATGTCCTAGCTGCAAGGGTTGGACACTGAGGGTGAGGGAAAGGGCTGCAGCCTGGTGCTGGGCTTGGCTGTGCATGAGAAGGGGATGTCTGGAGTGAGAAGCATGTGAATTAGGAGCAAAATCGATCATCCCGGGAGAAATGCATTAATCCCTGCACCGAACACAGCCGCGAGAGGGCTCCCGTGGCTTACAAGTGCTGGTTAGTCTGCGTTTAGTGCCTCAGCCTCCTCACTCCCACGTAAAAAAGATGTTTTTACCTTCCCCTCAGTGCAGCATTTGCTCTGGGGAAAGCCATAATTCCTACTGGGTCCCCTAAACGTAGGAAAATCCGATTTCAAGCTCCAGATGGAAAGGGCAGGGACAGCCGGGCTGCCTCCTCCAAAATCTCTTGGTGCTGCAGACCCAGCATCGCCTGGGGACCCCGAGAGCAAAGGGCTGTGGTCGTGGCCCAGGGATTTCATTTCAAAGGCTGCAGGCTCAGATTTATGAGGCACTTACCTTTTTATTCGCAATTTTTAATTGCATTTTGATTTTTAATGCAATGCATTGCATTAAATTACATTTAATGCCTCGATTGCCAGAGCAAGAAAGTGGCACCAGAGGGCAGCCTTGCCACGGGGTGGTTTTGGAGCCCCACTTGCCGGCAGGTGTGGTGGGATGTGCTGTCAGGGAAGCAGGATTAGGGCTTTCCAAAAGGGTAAACCCTCTTTCCAGCACTGCAGCCTCTTGCCAGGCTTCTCACCCGAGGTTTGAGGCTTGCAAGGTGTCCTGAGAGCAGCGCATCGGTGAGAGGAGCCTCCAGGGATCGCTCCGTCCCCAGCCTTAGCACTAAAAAAATATGGCAAGTTGTACCAAAAAAGCTCTCCTCAAAGCACATAGGAACCCCCCTTCCTCCCTATCCCACCCTTGCATGGTTTATGGGCTGATGAAAATGAATGAGCCTCATAATGGTTTGCCTGAGTGATGAGCATCCTCGGCAGCTGGATTGTGCATCGCTGTCGCCCCACGTTTATTCCAGATGTGCATAATTCTGACAAACTTTGGGGCTTGCCCAGATCTCCACAGTTTTGCAAGCCTGGTGTATTTAGGCATATTTTCTTTATATATTTATGCCACAAATGTTGCATGAAGTTAATTAGTTAAGGTTTGGCCCCACTTCAGGCGGGCGTGTACAATACAGAGCTGTGCGGTCCTGGCTCATAAACCTTCAGGCTGGGCTGTAGGGCCCATCAGGTGTGTGTGCATGAGTGATAATAAGTGTGTCACACTGGTTTGGGACCATCCTCTGTCTCCTCTAAATTTCCATTGACTGTTTCAGAGCATCCTGGAAAAAAATGCTTTTCTCATGGCTGTCTTCCTTCAAACAGGAGAGAGCCTTAAAGAGGAGGGGATGAGCACAGAGGGGAGGTTTGGATGCTTTCTAGAGATAGGAGCTATCACCAAGCAGAGACCTGCAAAATCAGGCAAAATCAAGCTTTATGATTTTTTCTACATACGTCGGCATTCCCCCTAATTCCCCTATGATTCCAGGAAGCCCTGCTGGATGCCAGGGGTGACGTTGTGTGTCTGGACCATGCGGGAGGACAGCAGAGATGAGTGTCCCTGCTCCAGGAGCAGGGGGCAGCAGGTGGACAGAGGTGGGAGCAGGTCGGTTTGCCTTTTGTCATCCTGCTCCTACACATTGCAAGGGACATCCAAAGCGCTACAGACGTGGGGAAGGAAAAGGAGAACGAGGATGCAGGAGTAGAAGAGAGCTGGGAAAACCCCAGCTGGCACTGCAAGAAGAGGTGCAGCACCTGGGGTGTCTCAGAGTAGCTGAGATGTGCCAGGCAGCATGGCATGGCCCTGCAGGGTGGTGGCAAAGCTCTCTGTGTGCAGTGCTGCACTGCTTGAGGATGTCCCAAGCACGGATCCTCCCTGCTCGTGGAGCAGGAAAAGAGCTGTTCTCATGCCCATTTTGTAGCATGGGAAACCCAAGCAGAGCATCCTACCTATCCCAGTCACTGTTACCCATGCCAGGGCAAATCCAGTTAAATTCATTGTCTTCCTGGACCAAGGATGGGGCTGGTTCTAGGTGTCAAAGACCTCCATGTGCTCAGGTTTCTTGTGTCTCTCTCCCTCAATGACCCCATCTAGACATAGCCAGATTTTGTCCAAGCCTTTATTTCCTGGAAAGCTGCCTAACAACACACTTTGACTCATCTTCAGTCCCTGGAGAGGATCCTCCTTCCTGCCCATGTGGTGGGGAGTTGGGAGAGCACAGCCTGAACTTTTGGGTGAGAGCCCAGGCTGCCGATCTGCCAACCTTTCAGCCGAAGACAAGTGAACTGCTCGCAACGCCAGCTTTCCCTGGCTACAACCTTTCCACTCTATCTTTGGCGTGGAGCTCTCGGCCCATCTATTTTAAACTATTTCTTTTATGAACTGGAACATCCAGGGGCTACGTGAGGTTTTTTGCTCGCCTTTTCTTTCTAGCTTCTCACACTTGGCATTGTGACGATGATGAAAAAGTAATGAAAGAAAATAACTTGTTGGTGCTTGCTGGTGCTCGAGAAGAAGAGAGGAAGGTGGAAAGGAGCGCTCAGACTGCTGACCAGCTCACACTAGATCAGGGTGGGCTGTGGGTTAGGTCTGGGGGAGGTGGGATTTACCTTAAAGTGGGCTCTAGGCAAAAATCAAGGTAGGAGCTGAATTTCAGGTATTTGCATCTCGCTGCCAGTAGCTGTTCTGTAAGGTCAAAAGGCATCTTCCATCTCCATTCCTTCACTACCAGGCGCTCTCTTTAGGACATCTCTATCCAGTCCGTTTCTATTAAACCCAGGCAAACATCAAAGGGTGAAAAGCAGTCAGATGCAGCCTGAAATGCCTGGAAAGATTCACAGAGTGAGCCCAAGTTGTTATCTTGGGCAGGCAGCTCCACAGAACCCCAAAGAACCCCAGCGTCAGTACTGCTGCTGGGATGCCCACGCTGTCCTGCTCCTCTGAACATCAAGAAGCGCCCTGCCCGCTCCTCCCAGCCCAACGCTCTCTGTCCTGGCTGGTTTCTCTAACCTGCCCCTCCGCGTTGGCAGGAGACACAACAGAGATGTTCCCCCTGACCACCCTGGTTAAAGGGATGTGCCTCAGAGATAGCAGCACCCCGAGCAGACACCACAACCCAGTGGGACTGCTCAGGGATTTTGTCCGCGTCTTCTCTAGTCACAGGGACTGGGGAAATCAAGCCATGTCCTTGAGATAAGGGAAAATAAAAAAAGTAATGCCTCCCCTCTTGTCTGGAGTGCTCTGAGACGTGCCAGCTGCCTGTAAAGGATGAGCCCTAAGAGCCATAGGCAGCATGTACTGCATACAGTCAACAGCTTTCTAACTCGTCGCAGGCAGAAAAATGAAGGCAGCTTCATTTTGGCTTCACCTTGGCTTGCAAACAAAGCTCTGCCTAGGGGTAGGTGATTTCCTGATGATCAGAGAGTGAGCAAGGGCAGGAGAGGCTGTGAGAGAGTAGCAGGCTGAGCTGCATCACTTAACTTCGACCCCAAAACCGCTGGTACAGTGTTAACGTCATGGGGCAGAGCTAAAAGCCAGAGTCTCAGGGGATAGAGTGGGTCCCGGCTCAGCAGATCCAAAACACTCACATTTTCTGCCTGCTTTCCCCATCAGGAGGCAGTCAGATGTTCTCCAGGCTGGAGATAAAGCCCTGCCAGTTCGGTTTGACTCATCCTCTCTTGCTGGAGAAGATCTGCCTGATGCAGCAGCGATTAACCCTGGCTAGATGGCCATGGGGCTGCAGCACCTGGAGCCAAGGTGCTCTCACGGTGCATATGGGGACATTTTTGCTCCCTTTTCCATCTGCTCCTCACCGGTATCCCTGCAGGGCAGAGACCCCTGAGCTCCTGGCTCCACGTGCCAGGTCTGTGCTGCTTTTTTTCCGCCAGCGCTGAGCACCAGCCCCTGCTGGAGGTGGCGAAAACCCTGCTGCCCTCCCGTCGCGTGTGAAGGGAAGGAGAATTTACTGTCCCTAAACACGAGGCCACGAAGAGCAAACAGAGCAGAGGCGGAGACGAGAGGAAACACGCCAGCATCCCCATCCCACGCAGGAACCCAGCACGGCTTCAGAAATCAGCTTTGTTCCTGAGATGTCCCCGGGAGCAGTGGGCTCAGCCCAGAGCAGGATGGTGCTGCAAGGGGCACCGCCAGGACCATGTGCCACCGGGGATGCTGCTCCTGTCTCCTGGCCTTCAGGGACAAACCCATCCCATCGGATGGAGCAGTGCTGAGGGAAGGAAGGCTCCCTCCTGGCACCTGGAGATGCCCCAGATCATGTCCAGGCCTTTTCCCCTTCCACCTCCACCCGCTGTGCTGCCAGTTTTGTCTCTGTGGCCCTCTCAACATCCCTGGACACGTTGCACGTTGGCCAGCAGACAAAATCCCTGATTCACCAAGCACAGCCTGCGGATTTTTGGGTCACAAGTTCAGCTGCAAGGCACACAACGAAGCACAGCCCGGTGACAAACCACCGTGTGGGGAAGTGCTAGCACCAAAATGAGCCAGGCTGCAGGCTATAGGCTCTGCATCTTAAGCAGCAGCCTTGGTTTATGTTCCAGACATACACACATTTTCAGGCTGTGCTTACAGCCTTTGCTGAGGCTTGAAATCACATCAAAACCAGTGCATTTGCAAAAGGGCCTTAATTCAGCATTAAACCAACCCCGGCTGCTGGAACGGCGTGTGGGCTGCGAGGATGTGTGTGACTTGGGTGCCCGATGGCAGCTCGGGAGCGCTGCTGAGATGTCTGTGCTTCTCTGGGCACAAAACCAGCTTGAATGGGAATGAGGGGAGAGACCCTCTTGGGCAGCTCCCTGTGCAGTGTGTCCCAGTGTTGGTGTGCCCATTGCCATCAGGAAATCTGGTCCTTGGCTGCAATCACCGAGGCCTCCTCATCTCTCTCCTTTTAGCTCGCCTGCTCCAAATAATCCCACCCGTGATGAGATCTTTCTAGCGTCAGCAGCCCCAGCATCCTTCCCACCCCCAAATCACGGTGTGTTTGGTGGGCATGAGGAAACCCCTCTCTTCCCTTACAGTCCTTATAGTGCGCCTTGGGGTCTCAGGGGAGGGGACAACTTGGGTCCGAACGCTCACCGAGTGGGTGAGCTCTCCCTTTGGGTGCCCTGGGGATGCGGGGAGGCTAAGCTCCCCCTGACAAGTGGAAATTGCCCCTTTGCCCCCTGGTTGGAGCCCCGGGCAGGGGCTGGGGCAGGGCAGTGAGGGATGTGCCATGCCCAAAGCTGCTCCCCTGGAGCCCCCTGGTCTGCAGGCACAAGACGTGGAGTTGTGCTGGGCTGGAGGGCTCATGGAGGGACGCTGCCCCGGGCTCAGTGCGGGGCTCGGTCTGAAAATCAGGTTGATGGAGCCAACCCCACTACAGTGACCAGCACACCCTCCGTCCTGCCAAACACAGCCTGTCCCGAGCAGAGCATCCCCCAATTCTCCTCCCAGCCCTCCTCCACTCCACACCCCAGCTTTGCTCCCCCTTCCCCGGGGGGATCTGGGGGGGGGGTCTCCCCCTCCCCCTCCTCCTCGGAGCCGAACCTGCGGGAGCATCCCCCGGGCTGCAGGGCCAGGAGCGGGGCTGGCAGCTCCGGCTTCGCTTTTTATTTTTTTATTTATTTTTTTTCTCCCCTCCCCTTCTCCGCTCTCCCGGCCCCGCTCCGCTTCTCCCGGCCCCGGAGTGGCTGCGGCGGGGCCAAGCCGCGCCCCGCTCCCCCCGGGAGAAAAGCCGTATATAAAAGCCCTGCGCCCCACAAGGCAGGTAGCGGCGGGGCAGGCGGCTCGCACTCCGCTCCCTCCGGCCTCCGCCGAGTTTTGGGAAGAGGAGGAGGAGGAGGAGGAGGGAGGGAGGAAGAAGAAGAAGAAGAAGAAGATAGAAGAGGAGGGGGGCTCCTGCTTTCTCCCCCCCCCATGTGAGCCGGGACGATGCTGCCGCTGCTGCTGCCGCTGCTGCTGGGTGCCCGGGCGTTGGGCGCGCCCCAGGGGGACACGGCGGTGGTCACCCCGCTGCGCCTCGACCCCGACATCAACGGGAGGCCCCACTTCGGGCGAGGCGGCCCCGCCGAGGCCGTGGTCTTCCAGCTGTCGGCTTTCGGGGAGGATTTCTACCTGCACCTCGCCCCCGACGCCCGCTTCATCGCCCCCGCCTTCGCCGCGCAATACCTGGGCACCGCGCCCGGTGCCGCACGCCCCCGTCCCGGCCTCCGCCACTGCTTCTACTCGGGGGATGTCAACGGCGACCACGCGTCCTTCGCTGCCCTCAGCCTCTGCGGGGGGCTCCGGGGGGCTTTCGGCTACCGAGGAGCCGAGTACACCATCAGCCCGCTGCCCGGGGGGGCGGCTGGCGGAGCCCACCGCCTGCAGCGCCGCGGTGCTGGCCTCCCACTTGGGGCATCCGCCTCGCGTTGTGCCGTGGGCTCCGGCCTCACCCCCGGAGTCCTGCAGGCGTTGGCCAAGTACCGGGGGAGGGCTGGGGGGGCGCCGGGGGGGAGAGCCAAGCGGTTCGCCTCTGTGCCCCGTTATGTGGAGACCTTGGTGGTGGCCGACGAGTCCATGGTGAAGTTCCACGGGGACGACCTCCAGCACTACCTGCTGACCCTCATGGCCACGGCCGCCCGCCTCTACAAGCACCCCAGCATCCGCAACCCCATCCAGATCTCCGTCGTCAAGTTCCTCCTCATTGGGCAGGACGACAAGGGGCCCAAAGTTACCGGCAACGCCGCCCTCACCCTCCGCAACTTCTGCGCCTGGCAGAAGAAGTGGAACAAAGTCAGCGACAAGCACCCCGAGTACTGGGACACCGCCATCCTCTTCACCAAGCAGGTGGGTGCGGGTCCCCGGGGAGGGGGGGACGACCCGGCAGGGCTGCCCCCCCTCTCCCCCAGGAGCCCTGCACCCTGCCGCCCCTCGCCTCCCACCTCCTCTGCATACCCTGCACCGTGCGTGTCCCCCCCCCCAGCCCCAGAGCCCTTTCCCAAGGAGCCCTCCACCCTCACTGCCTGGCTTGGATGGCAAAGGGGGGCAGCGGGGAGGGAAGCAGAGGTGTGGAACCTGCTTGAGCCAGCCTGGTTTTGGCCAGCAGCCTGCAGAAAACCCTGCTGAGGGGTGAGTGAGGCCAGGAGGTGTGCAATGGCAGGTTGTCCCCATGCACAGAAACCTGCCGGTCCCTCCCGGAGGAGGGGAAACCCCCCCCAGCATTGGCAGCTAGCTCCATTAGAAAGCAGCCACCACCCCAAAAAGCAGGGTCTAAGCCCAGAAGAGGAGGAGGAGGGCGGCCAGCCCCAGTTCCCCCCGGCTGGGAAGCACTTGTGCGTTGCAGCTTGCGGTGGCACCTGCCAAGAAAAAGCCTCTCCCCGCTTCCTCTGAGTCATGCGCGAGGTCTTCCTGAGGACCCGCAGCTCTCCTCTGCATCCCGGCTGCTCCGCGTGGACCCAGTTCAGGGCTAAGGAAAGCACCGGAGAAACGGGCAGTGCTTGCAACCCCAGGGAGTTGAGGGTCTGGCTGTATCCCTGCTTCTCGCTAGAGGTGTCACTGTGCTCGATCGGCCCCCAGGCTGCTAGTGGGAGGGAAGAAGGATGCGCCCAGGTTGAAGGGGACGGTCCCATTTTCCCCCAATGCAGGTTGTGGCAGCAAAGACAACTTGCATTTTCTCTTTGCCTTCTCCCTGCCCAGCTGTCTGGATGAGGGATGTTTTGGGAACTCCCCTCAGCAGCAGCGAGGCCATCCCCAAGCTGCTTTCCAGGTCAAGCACTCGAGGGTGGGAAGGATGCTGCTGCCAGTTCGGCTTGGCTGCCCCTCGCAAGTGCTCAGTGCAGGCAGGAGCGATGCTGTGCGGGATGTGAGACACCTCAATGCCCCACCTCCCTGTCCCCCCACCCCAAGCAGGGTCTGTGTCCTCTGGGAAGGGGTAAATCCTGCTGGAGCAGCTCCTGTCTATGCCGGGTGGCTGCAAAGGGGAGGAGGAAGCCTGCTGACACCTCTGTGGGCAGGAGCCAGCTCCATCTCTGGTGGAAACCCGGTGAGGTCACCAGAGCTGCACGTGGGACAAAGTTGGGCCCGGGGATCTGCAAGCCACGCCGTCCTGCAGCGCGCAGCATGGCTGGGCTGCATTTTTTACACATTGCTAAACCGTCCATTCCTGAAATCCCAAGGCAAGCTCAGTGCAAAGGCACACGATCAAGGAGACATCTGCCTTCCTTGAATGCATCCATCTGTGGTCCCCTGACACCCCAGAGCTTATCTCCCTGCCAAAAAGCTGTTACATAAGCTCCCAACTTAAATTTCACTTTGAGCCCAGTTGATCGGCAGTTTCCAGTTGTGTCAACAAGTTGCTGATGGATGGGGCTGGCCTCTCCTGCCCGGCTTTGCTCCCTGATGCCGGTCGTGCTGGACGGAGGATTCGCCTTTGGGGAGCTCGCTCCTGCCCAGCTGGATGGTGCGGATGTGCCAGCAAGCATGGCCACAGGGTCTTCACCTTCCTTCCCGAGCCGGTGCTTGCCGGAGGGGCCCGCAGAGCATCATCCATCCTCCAGCTGCCCTCCTGCCTCTTGGAAACAACATCACGCATTGCAAGGAAAGGCTCAACTAAAATTTTCACCCATCCTGAACCTTGACATCCACTGGCTGTAACAGCAAAGGTTTGCTGAACTCCTTCGGCCTCCCATCAAACCGAAGGGATGTTGCTCCAGAGGACATCTCGCTGTAGCACAGCATCATGAGGGAGTTTGGAAACCCACGCTCTGAACCTCAAGGCTGGGGAGCTCAGATTTTTGGGACTGCTTTGGACACGTGCGGGGTAAACCTCAACAGCCGGGAGAATGCTTGTGGTCTGACCTAGCCTCTGAGTATGTGAATTAACATAAAAGCCACAAGGATCATACTCGGCTGACCTGCAGAATTTTGCAGGAGGATGAAGAAAAGCCTTTGGGAAATGTCCACAGATGGAGCTAAGGCTGGCAGGGGAGCCCTGGTTGTGCAGCTCGTGTGCTGCCTGCAGCCCCTTGGCACGGTGCTGGGGCAAGGGCGGCACAGGGAGCACCCGGCCGGCGGGGACAGGATGGTTGTGGCTGTTGTTCTGTGAGTTGTGTCCATGCCTGCTTCTGGTTTAATTTCTGGCCATCTGAGCTCCGAGTATGGGTGAGGTGTCAGTGCCTGGGTACCCAGGGTCCTTGCTCGCAGCACGGGGCTCTCCGCTCGCTTTGCCTCTCCGGGCTGTCTCCGAAATGGACAGAACCCAAATGTCCGATGTCCATGCATGACAGAATGACAACACAACACCCCCACAGGCTTCATGCTGAGCTTTGCACCCAGGTCCTGGACTTGAGTGTCCCTGCAGGAGCACCTTGCCTCCTCCCCGTGCTTGTGCTGGCAGCAGCAGGGGAGAGTGGAGCTGGTGAGCGCACCATGTAAAGAGAGCGCTGGGCCTTTGCATGCTGCTTTCCCACCTTAAACCCCTTGCATTTCCCTCTCCTTCCCTCCGTAGCTCCAGTCCCTCTCCCTGTCTTGGGCATCGCCCCATGAACTCCTTCCCAGCCTCTCCTCCCGTTCCTCCAGCTCTTCTTGGCACCACCACTCACATTACCTCTTGTGCTGCCCTTCCTCAGCAGGCTGCACCCCCAGCAAGGCTGCAGGAGGTGGTTTCGGGGGCTCAGGACCCCCTCATTAGAGCCCTGAGCTGCTGCCCATGGGGCTGTGGCTGGGGTCTGAGCCCAGGCCATGGGGGTGATGGAAAACCCCATTAAGAGCTGCTCGTTAATGCAGCCCTGCAGCCAGCAGGCGAGGTTGGGAGCAAGAAGTGGGTCAGTGTGTCAGTGCAGGTGTTGGGCCAGGAGCCAAAAGCTCTCCACGCCAGCGAGGAAATGGGAACTCTTAAAAGAGCAATGAGCAGGGAGGGTGGCTGCCTGCTCCCTGCATCCCCAGGACACCCCCAAACCCACCACTGTCCCAAAAACCACAGCACTGGCACCGCTGCATCCCTCTAACCCCCAGGTGTAGCTCAGCATGGCGATGGCTCATTTTTGTGGTGTTTTGGGGCAGCTGGGCTTCCTGGCCCCACTCAGTCACCTTGTGCTTGCTGGGAGTGTGTGGATGCCCCATGCTGGCTCCTGCCATGGGATGTTGTGTGCGGGACAGGGCCTGGGATGCAATGGGATCCCAGATGATGATTAAACCTGCTGCAAAGCGGAGTCAAAGCTGGTTATGAGATAGGGTTTTCCTGCTCTGCATTCTCCTGGTGCTCAGCTTGGTGAGGCACTGGCCACCAAACCAACCTGTGGTGCTGCAGGAGCAAGGGCACCACACCGCATCCACCCCACACCTCTCTGGAGAGCATGGTCTTGTCCATGCCCGGTAGCCCTGCACCTCCCGCTAAAGCCACCTCGGCCGTGGCCGGGGCTCTCTGAAGCTGTCGGGTCTGTTATTTACTGGTAGCTCAACCTGCCTGCGCGGGAATGCCTTCGGTTTGGAAACCTCGCTGGAAATGTTGACAGGGCCACTCGTGCGAGATTTGTAGCAAACCAAGCACTTTGGCTGGCCAGGAGCTGAGCATGAATCACTCTTATTTATAGCATGGGAGCGCCTGGCAAGTCCCTTACGTTTCCTTTTCTTGTGGAAAGCTGCTGCAGCTCCCTGCCCCGTGCATGGCTGCCCCTGCAGCTCTGGGCTCTGTGGGATGGGGACGCATGCTCCAGCCCTGTAAAAAAAAAACATTGGGGAAGCTGCAGGGAGCCCATCACCCAGCCACACTCCTGCAGGTTGTGATGCTCAAAGGTGGTGATTGCAAATTGGGAAGAAAATGCGGCACTGCCCAGCCAGGAGAAGCACGGTGGTGGCTGAGAGCAGGATTTGGCCCAGCCCAGGATGGGCAGTGCTGCCAGCGGTGCTGGCGTGATGTCCCTTGGAGAGGAGTGGAGGGGTGGGGGCATCTGAGGACAAGCTGCTGGGCTTCTTCAAACAGCAGCTTTGGATTCGTGCTGGCACCTTTGGGTGCTGGAGAAGGGCAGGTGTGCCAGTACGTGTGTATCGAAGGTCGGGATCCCCCTGCTGTGACAAGTTCCTCCACGAGCAGATGCCAGGTTCTGGAGCAGATACCTGACCCCAGCAGCTCTGCAGCCACCCTGCTGCCCTGTCCATGCACCTTCCTGTCCCCTGTCCTGGTGGCATCTACCTGGGGTCCCCAAGTTTGGGCTGGCTTCAGCTGGGCTTGGTTCCTCCTGGAGAGACAGCTGCAAAAGGTCTTGGGGACACTGGAGCATTTCCCCTAGCCGTGGTGACCTCTGGGCCCGCTCCAGAAGCTTCTTGTTGCTAGGAAGGAGCAGAGAATGTGTCAGCTGTGAGTCAAGACCAGGTCTTTCCACTGACCCGCCTGGGTCGGGACCTTGAGCTTGCTGAAGGATGGAGCCAGGCTGGCTGCTCTGTGCCAAAACTGGCTCCACCTTGGCTGGAGGGGCCGCTGGTGTGGGAATTGCTGTCGCTGAAGGCATGGGAGGATGCTAGGTATAAAAAAAGCACCCCCAGTACCAGGGCTGCATGGTCCCATCCCCTGGGGCTGATGCCTCCCCAGCAGCCTGGGGTCAGATCCTGTTGGGATGCAGGGGAATTGGTGGGGACAGGGCCATGTGCCAGCCCCTGGCTAACCCCTTTTCTCTGTGCCCTGCAGGACCTGTGCGGTGCCACCACCTGTGACACACTGGGCATGGCCGACGTGGGCACCATGTGCGACCCCAAGCGCAGCTGCTCCGTCATCGAGGACGACGGGCTGCCCTCGGCTTTCACCACCGCCCACGAGCTGGGTAAGGCATGGTTTCGGGGGCTCTGTGCAGGCTGGGGTCCCCCGGTCCTGGAGCGTGGAGGGGGAAACTGAGGCATGGGCACCACACCACCACGGTGCAGCGCATGGCAAGCCCTGCATTTCTGGAGGAAAAAAACACGTGTGGTCTTGCTGCTGTGCTCACGTCAGTGGTTCTTCCCAGCCTCGTGGCTTCTGCATCACCAAATCCCATCCTCCCACCCGGCTCTGGAATCGGGAGGGGTGGAGCGACACTGGCAAGGTTCAGAATAGCCCTGGTCCAGCCTCCGGAAGGCCAGACAATGACAGGCATCCGGAGCAGGGAAACTCCACCTCAGGCTGGGTAGGAAAGAGTGGCTGAGAAAGTGAAAGGCTTTGCTGTTGTGGTTGCTTGGTTTCCAGGATCTGGGAATCCTGAAATAACAGGCGGAGGCTGGGGGTTGCTGAGGGCACACCTACATCCGGAGACACTAGCTCTGCTGCCTCCTTTTCTCTGAAATTGCCTTTGTCCTTCTTGCAACTGATGGCCATACGGGAAGGAGAGGGGAAGTGTGATGGAAAGGGCGCTGGCTTGGGGATGCTGCTGTCAGGATGACGTGTGCCTGTTCCCACATCCACATGCAGCCTGAGCCAGGCTACATGCAATCTCCATCCATCCCCAGACATCACCTTCTCCTCTTGGGCTGTCCTTTTGCCATCCTTGCAAGAGTTTTCCCCACTATATGCCTCAGTTTCCCCCACTGCAAACAAGAGAGGGGGCCCTCCACTGTGTGCTGAGCGGGGTTCCTCATGTCGCCCCCTTTCCATCTCCCAGGCCACGTCTTCAACATGCCCCACGACAACGTCAAGGCCTGCGAGGAGGTCTTCGGCCGGCTGAAGACCAACCACATGATGTCCCCCACCCTCATCCAGATCGACCGCGCCAACCCCTGGTCAGCCTGCAGCGCTGCCATCATCACCGACTTCCTCGACAGTGGCCACGGTGAGCCCTCCTGCTGCGCCCTCGCTCTCCTGCCCTCGTCCCCATCCTGTCCTGGTCCCTGCCGTGGGGAGCAGGATCTGTCCCAGGGCTGGCGGTGCAGGGTGGCTGTGATGGGGACAGGCTCCTGGGCTGGGCAGCAGCTGTTCTCCAAACAAAATGAGAAGGAAGCGGGGAGTTCGGCAGCATTTCTGCATCAGCCGGGTGTCCCCATCAGTGACATCTGCTCTGCCAGTGCGGCTCTACCCAGCGTCACCAAGAGATGGAGTCACATTTTTTCCCTCTGCCTTTGTTGTTGCTGGATTTCGTATCCGCAATGAGCGGGCTGAGACGTGGCTGAGCCCACGAGGCTCCCCACGAGGACCCGATCGATCTTCCCCTCCCTGCTCCCGCAGGAGACTGCTTGCTGGACCAGCCCTCCAAACCCATCCCGCTGCCCGAGGACCTGCCGGGGACGAGCTACAGCCTGAACCAGCAGTGCGAGCTGGCCTTTGGCGTGGGCTCCAAGCCCTGCCCGTACATGCAGCACTGCGCCAAGCTCTGGTGCACAGGCAAGGCGCGCGGGCAGATCGTCTGCCAGACCCGCCACTTCCCCTGGGCTGACGGCACCGGCTGCGGCGAGGGACACTTCTGCCTCAAGGGCGCCTGCGTTGAGAGGCACAACGTCAGCAAGTACAGGGTGAGTGCCTGAAAGCGCCCTGCAGGATCACCCCTGGATGCTTTTGCATGGGTACTGGCAGGGCGGTCCCCACTGGGGACCCTGCATGGGGACACTGATGTGAAAGGAAGACAAGGGAGAGCAGGGATGCATGGTGCAAGCAGTCAACAACTCTTTTTCAAGGCTGGATGTGGCTGTGCTCCTCTCTCCAGCCCTATGGAAGACTGGGGACCTGCAAAACTGCAGGTCTCCCTTGTAGAGGCAGGTAGCAAAGGGATGGCTTTGAGCCCGGAGAGCCCCTGTTTGGGATGGAGCCACCAGGGAAGGGGACGGCGGGTCTCACCGTGCCGTGTCCCACCAGGTGGACGGCGGCTGGGCCAAGTGGGCACCCTACGGGCAGTGCTCGCGGACGTGCGGCGGCGGCGTGCAGCTGGCCAAGCGCGAGTGCACCAACCCGGTGCCTGCCAATGGGGGCTCCTACTGCGAGGGTGTCCGCGTCAAGTACCGCTCCTGCAACCTGGACCCCTGCTCCACTGCAGGTAAGGGAATGAGAGGCGAATCCTGCTGAAATAGACGGCCTGAGCTCAGCTTGCTCATGGCTGTCGTCATTAATGCATGCTCCTGCACTGAGCCGAGGGGAAAACCCAGCTTTTTGCATGTGTTGGTTGTTGAGCCAGGCAAGTTCATCAGAGCTGTGAATCCTCTGCTCAACCCCTCCCAGGTGCAGAGGTGCTGCTCACATCTCTGGAGCAGCCGAATTTCAGCAGAGCTGAGCCCTGAGCGTGCCAAAAGCCCAAACTCACCGCAGCTCTCTGGGTGGGGAGGGAGGAGAGCCAGTCTCCAAATGTCAAATTCTTCATCTGTTTCAAAGCGCTTAGAAACATGGTGGGAACGTTCCCCCAGATACACCCCCTGCAAATGTCAGAGGTGACCTTGACATTTGCAGTGCCCCGGTGTCCCTGGGTCACTGTGCTGTGTGAGGAGCAGAATGTCCTGGGCTCAACATGCTGAGGCTACTGGTGCCAATCTTGGGCACCATGGGGTGTGTGTGGCCACCGCGATCTGCACCACGCACAGCAACCCAGTAAAACACACACTGAGGGACTGGTCTGTGCTCCCACCCAATGCACTCCCCGTTTCTTCCAGTGCCAGGGAAGAGTTTCCGAGAGGAGCAGTGTGAGGCTTTCAATGGCTACAGCCACAGCACCAACCGCCTGACCGCCTCCGTCTCCTGGGTCCCCAAGTACTCCGGCGTCTCGCCCCGGGACAAGTGCAAGCTCATCTGTCGGGCAAATGGCACGGGCTACTTCTACGTGCTGGCACCCAAGGTTGGTGAGGGCTGGGGGGCATGAACGAGTTGTCCGTGTCTGGTGGGCAGCTGGGTTTGTGTGAGATTATAAAGGAGGGGAATCCACCAGGCTGGGATGAATCTGTGTGTATGCATCTGCTTATTTACTTCATTTGGTCCACAAAGGGTCTTCCTCTGGGTTTGTAAGGCAGCCTATAGGGTATGCTTGTAGTCCTGATGAGAGGCTGGAGTAGCAGATGAGTCCAGAGGAGAGCTACAAAGGACCACAAAGATGTTCAGAGGACTGGAGCACCTCTCCTCTGAAGAAAGGCTGAGAGAGCTGGGGATGCTCAGCCTGGAGAAGAGAAGGCTCTGGGGAGACCTCATTGCACACTTTCAGTACTTAAAGGGGTCTTATAAAAGAGATGGAGAAGGGCTCTTTACTCGGGTAGATAATGATAGGACAAGGGAGAATGGTCTTGAACTAAAAGAGGATAGATTTAGACTAGACATTAAGAGGAAATTCTTCCCTGTAAAGGTGGTGAGGCACTGGCACAGGTTGCCCAGGGAAGCTGGGGATGCCCCATCCCTGGAGGTGCTCAAGGCCAGGCTGGATGAGACCTTGAGCATCCTGATCTAGTGGGTGTCATCCCTGCCTATGGCAGGGGGTTTGGAATTAGATGGTCTTTAAGGTCCCTTCCAACTTGAGACATTCAATGATAATTATTGTGCTGGGGAAGTGATTCACCTGCCGGGCTGGGCTGTGCAGGCTGGTGCTGGCTGTCTTCCTAATGCAGCCCCTTACATTCGCACCGATGCAAAGAAAATGATGTAGATATGGCAGAAAGGGGAAGTGATGCCGTATGGCTTTTGTCAGAGCCAGAAGAGCTCAGTTGCAAAGCAGAACATGAACAAGGTGCAACACTGTGCCTGCCAGCACCTCCTCAGGTCTGGCTGGAGTGGGGCTGGCCTCAGTGGGGCAATGCGGGGCCACAGCAGCTTGTCTCACCTCCGCAGGTTGTGGATGGCACCCCTTGCTCCCCAGACTCCACCTCGGTCTGCGTCCAGGGCAAATGCATCAAAGCGGGCTGCGACGGGAAGCTGGGCTCTAAGAAGAAATTCGACAAATGCAGTGTGTGTGGGGGAGACAACAAGAGCTGCAAGAAGGTTTCAGGCTTGTTCACCAAACCCATGTAAGCACTGGGTGGCTACACGTGCCTCCCTCTCTCCCAGCTCTGCTTTTTGGGGTGTACAGGGGAAGGCTGTGGGGCTGGTGAGGAGCAACCTCCAGGTGTCAATGAATGTCTCTGTGTGGAGAGCTGAGCTGTGAGGACACATTTAATGTGGTAATGGCTTCTGCTGGTGGAGCCACCTCTGGATCCTCCATGGTGTTGAGCTGGAGGAGCTGAAACCTCTTCCCATATCTGGGTGACCTCAGCCTAAACAAAACTTGGCGTGGGGAAAGTGATCTCCACGGGATGGAGGAGATAATCTCAGGGGTGGGAAGATCTTGGGGCTGAGGCCAAGTGGCAGCGGGTGGGAGCAGGGGACACCCAGCAGGGGACACCCCGCCAGCTCCCAGCCTGACGCCCCCCTGCCTGCTCCTCCCTTCCAGGCACGGCTACAACTTCGTGGTGGTGATCCCCGCGGGCGCCTCCAACATCGACATCAGGCAGCGGGGCTACAAGGGGCTGATCAGTGACGACAACTACCTGGCGCTGAAGAACGGGCAGGGCAAGTACCTGCTGAACGGCCATTTCATCGTCTCGGCTGTGGAGAGAGACCTGATGGTGAAGGGCAGCGTGCTGCGCTACAGCGGCACCGGCACCGCTGTCGAGAGCCTCCAAGCCTTCAAACCCATCCAGGAGCCCCTGACTTTGGAGGTGCTCTCCGTGGGGAAGATGACCCCTCCCCGGGTGCGCTACTCCTTCTACCTCCCCAAGGAGAGCAAGGAGGACAAGTCCTCCTACAAGAAGGAGGGCAAGACCCCGCCAGACCTCAACAACAGCGTCCTCAGCCTGTCCAACCGCTTGGACGGGGGCAGGCCGACCTACAAGCGGCCCTCCTACAAGTGGGCGGCGGGTGGCTGGGAGGCTTGCTCCGTCACCTGCGGCAGCGGGCTGCAGAAGCGAGTGGTGGCTTGCCGCGACTCCTACGGCCACCCGGCCTCTGAGTGTGAGGCCGCACAGAGGCCGGCTGAGGTCCGGCCCTGCGGGGAGCCCTGCCCGGTGTGGGAAGTGGGACCCTGGGCCCCTTGCTCCAAGAGCTGTGGTCGAGGCTTCAAGAGGAGGATGCTGAAGTGCACGACCCCGGCTGGGCGCCTCCTGCCCCGGGAGAGCTGTAGTTTTCGGAGGAAGCCGCAGGAGCTGGACTTCTGCACCTTGAGGCCATGCTGAGCGGTGCCAGCAAGGACGGGCATGGTGTCTCTCGGGCTGGTGGGCGAGCAGCAGCCAGGGGTTGGGAGAGGGGGAGATGTCCATAGCACATATCAAATGGGGGAAAAAGAAAAAAGGGGAAAAAAACCAAATGAACAAAGAACAGGACCTGGGTGCGGGGAAGGGCGTGTGCCCAGGCCAGAGGGCTTTCACCGAGCAGGTCGCTCGGAGCCGGAGCAGGAACCAACATCTACCTCGATGCCTCCGCACCACACAGGGACCCGCGGCGGAGGCTGGGAGCCGGAGGACGGACGGATGCCACTGCCCAGGAAGGACCTGAGGACGCGTGGGGGATGTCCCCTCATTGCACATCCGATGCCTGCCCCGTCTTCCCAGGGCCAAGCCTACCTCCCCCCTTCCCTGTCTCCCCCAGCACTCGTGCTATGTGGGACCAAATGGATTTACTGTCACAGTGATGGCAAATTGTTCTGTCCAACCACCGGCGTGATGGGGTGCTGGTCTCCTAGGGACTGTCACTTTTGGGGCACACTGGCAATGACTTTGCAATCTGGGCACGCTGCTGCCATGGTCTGGGGAGCCCCAGGAGCATCCCCGTGCCAGGCTGGGAGGTGGTGGCTTCATTTTCGTTTTCTCCTCGTGTTTATGACCTGACCAGTGTAGATTTTATGGTGCTTAACTCCATGTTGTTTTTTAACCTCCTCCTCCCTCTTGTAAACCTTGCGCAGAGGGGGCGATGTTGCTTCCAGCAATCCCTCTCCTGAGGCTGAGGTTTTCCTACGGTGCTTTGGGGAGGCTGAGACCGGCTCTCGGCTAACCGGGTGCCCAGAGCATGGCCAGGTGCTCATTTACACCCCGGTACAGGGCAAAGAGTAAAGTACCCATCTGAAGCTCTTCAGGGCTAAAAGGGATCACTGTGGAAGTGAGATTCGAGCTGTAACTCCAGAAAGCAACTGTACTGTAGTGTCAGGGCGCGGTGCCACGGGGCTGGAAGCATCCCTGCACGTCGCTGGTGCTCGACTCCGCTCCGGAGATGGTGCTCGCTGACGGGCAGGACCGGCACGCCGTGCTCAGGCAACCTGCCCCCTTCCCTCCGAGCCTCGGCTGGGTCATTTTGCTCTGCATTAACCCCCAGAGATGTTCTGAGCTGCAGAAGAGGAAGATGAATTTGGGTCCTGGGCTTTCCTGAACCTCTTGCAGAGCATCCGTGACCAGCTTCACGCCCCAGGGTTTTGTGCGAGGGTTTGTTCTGTACCTCTGAGGGTTACGTAGTGCTCGGAGGCTGCCTTACCTCACACACCGCCCTCCTCACAACAACCCTGTGGCACATCTCCCCCCCCAGCCTTCTGCTCAGAGCAAACCATCAGGGATCATTTTTACGTCTTGCTTTTCCACTGAAGAAGGAAAAGACTCGTAGGGAGTTAGCTCTGGCTGACAGCAACCCGGAGCCTCAGGGCCGAGCTCTGCTGTTATTGGGATCAGCAGGAGGGGAGCCCAGGGAGGAGCCACAGGTTTTGGGAAGGCAGAAGATGCTTACCTTGCATCTTCTTCAAGCCTACCTTGTGTTCTGTCCCTTGTAGATATAAAGTGGAAGCTCCTCGTGCTCCAAAAGGCGTCCAGCAGCTGTGGGTAGGGTGAGGAAGGTCACAAGAGACAGGACCGTGACAGCGCAAACATTTTCTTGCTGAGACCTTTCCCACCAGCTGAGCACATTTCTCGTGATAATGTTTGTGGACCCACCCTCCCTGGATTTATGTAATGCCTTTTTGAACACAATAGTATTTCTGGTCTCCACAGTGCTTGATAGAGCCAGGAGCAGATGTTGTGGTTGCTTTGCACAGCAGGGACGGGATTTAATGTTCTAGGAAATCCCTTCCAGGTCTACATTCCCATGAACGTATCATCCATTTTCGGACAGTTTTCCTGCATAGCCGAGCCTGCAGTGCTTTTGTCTGGGGACAGAGCTCCGAGGAGCTGCCCTTTTGTGTCTTGCCATCAAACAGATGGTTTCCAAGCCACCGAGAAATCGTCGTCCTTGTCCAAAGGGGGAAGGACGGGGCGGGAGGGGTTTCTTGTGTGTGGTTCTTTTGCCAAGTGTGCAGCAAAAGGACGGAGATGCCTATTGTACTGGCTGCTTTGTGTATACCATGTATACTAAACATCGATCTCTGCTGTTTGTGCATCAATAGCAAACCTGAAATAAAAACGTATTTAAAGATCCACCTGGTTCCTTGGGGGACGTGTTTGTGCCCACACCGTTCGGGCGGTGTTTGCAGGGCATTTCTTGTCTTATGGCAGTCCCAGCTCATTAATTGATGGAAGAATTTTGAAGGCCCAGCAGGTTTATTCTGAATATTATGGCAATTTGTCTTGCTTCTGCTGCAGGATTTTTATTGGAAAACAAAACAAAACAAAACAAAACAGCTTGTTGGGTGAGTCCATGCAAGTGTCCAGGCTTGCCCACACCTGGAAGCAATTACAGCAAAGCTGCAGCACGAGGCTGCTTTGCTTTAGCCTGGAATTGGGATGCTCTTTTGTGAGAACAACAGCCACATAGAGTTAAATGGATTAATGCAAACTGGAGCTGTGCTCTCACATCCTGGAACAACCGTCCCCATTACCGGGACTCCCCATTCCTCATTTGCTCCTTCACTTGTGGGACGAGCCAGCAGCCCCCTTGCACCACCTCCACCTGGTTCAGGAGCAGAAGCTCAAGGATGCTTGTAAAATGCTCTGAGCAGTTCCCAGCATGGCCTCCGTGAGTCACAGCCCTCCTTTTTACCCCTTGGCCATGGCCAAGGGTGAGATAAGGTGAGATAAGGCCCTTCCTGCTAATGGGACGTGTCTGCTGGGGGACACCTGATGCCACCGCCTCTGGTGCTCCGCGGGGACGCAGCTCTTGCTCTTTCATTCCCCCCCCTCAAAAAGCAGTTTTCTATGCAGCTGTGCTGTAACGATTTGACAAATTCAGCGTGCTTTATTGTTTTGCACAAGGCAGTGCACGTTTTGCATTTCCATAAAGAAACAAACAGGACAGACCCGAGCGAGCACCGTCCCCCTCTCCAGCCCGGTGATGGATGGCCTCAGTCCCAACAAATCCCACGCTGCAAAGGCTCCAGCTGCACGCAGCTTTACTGGAACAGAGGCTCGCTCCTCCGGGGCCAGGTGATAGCCAGGCTTGTAACCGGCCACCCTTACAAATCCCCCAGAGAGATAAAAACTGGCACAAGGGAAACATTTACCCAATAGGGAAGGAAGGAAACGGGTGCTGTTGCCAGCACCACTGCTTCAAAGGGAAAGTTCATGTTTGGCCAAGTCGTGGTCTGTTTGTTCAGGGCCCTTTGCTACTGGAAAACCTGCAATTACCTAACGGCTCTGGGACCATGGGGACACCTGGCACAGGGTGGGGGACGCAGGTGATGGGCAGCAGGGGCTGGGAGCTGCTGGAGCAGACTGCAGGAGAAGGAGCAGCGACACAGGGGACACCAATGCATCTTCACCCGCTTCCTCCAGATCCACTAAATAAAAAGGAAACCCCTCTCTTTGAAACCTCAGCCTATGGTTAAAAACAGGGTTAAAAACAGGGATTCAAAGGTTACCTGGAGTGGGGAGTGGCGTATGGGCTGGCAGACCAGTGAGCACAGGACTCATGCCTTAGGAAAAGAGGCTGAAAAATGAATATTTCATGTGATAGGTGATCTTCTGAGCCTGAGGTCTGGTTTGCCTGCTTGCTTTCCAAAAGCTAGGCCCAGGGGTGCCTTTCAAGTGCTAGGGGAATGTCCCGTCCACAGAAGGGTAAAACCACAGGTTCCCAGGTGTCGCTTGCCCCTGGCAAGTATTTAGGAACGGCCCCTCTGCGGGCGTTGGATTTTCTGTTCCCTGCCTTTGGTACATGGAGGGGTTTTGTGCAAAGGAAAAAAAAGCATTCAATAAATAAAGACCTTCCAAAGTTCGATGGAGCAAGTGCAGTTCCCCCCATGCACTTCTTTTGCTCTGTTCCTGTGCGCTTCCCTGGGCATCCCACTTTTGGAGGAAAAAGTTGGATTACGCAGCCTTCTGCGCTCACCCAGCCTACCTTTTCCTTACATCTTTAAAGAATAAAAATAGCATGAAAATTGAATCTACCCCCCATGGCCTCTCAAGCTCTTACGGCAGCACGTACCACAAGAGCTGAATGAAACGATTTAATACTCCAGGGTATTTGCTGAGCAGGAGGGTCCCACGGCGCTCCAGTGAAACCACGAAGTGTTTTGCTCCAAACCTGTCCCTTGCTGAGCCCAAGCACTGAGGATGGCTGGGCAGCACAGACTAAATGCCTTTTGGAAGCCAAAATCCAACCCTGCATCTGGGACCACCTGGAAATCTGCTTGCTTTAATTTGTCCCAAGCTGAAACCTGAGAAGCTTGAGGGAAAGGGAAAAAAAAAAGGGGTTACCTGAAGTGTGAGCTCAGGGAGAGAAACCACAGAGGGCGAGGGCATTTTTCTGGACAAGAGTGCTTTGTTCAGCTGGACACATGCCTGTGGATCGGCTCCCCGGGGCTGGGATGCTGCCTGCCTATTACTGCTATTGTTGTTGTTTCTTCTTGCCAGGAGACAAAAGCAAAACCAGGCGTGGGCTGAACAAGTGGACCTAAGGGGTAACATGTAGCCAGCGCGCCCGCACACAGCAAGCACAGAGGCTCACGTGAGGCAAGGGGCATGCTATGAAATGCTGATGTGGAGCAGGGATGGGGCACAAAAATAAGCATATTTTTTTTTATGCCAGGATAACTGATTTCCCCCTTTGTCACAATAGACTGCCAGTCACTTGCAGCAGACTAAACTTCCCCACATCATCCTCCCCGGCCAGCAAGCTGACACATTCCCACAAGCATTTATTTTTTCTGTATTTTTTCTAATTATATAACCCAGTCGGTGCCAAACGTGTCCAGCCAACTCTAATCTGGCAGGCAGAGCTCGTGTGTTTATGGCAAACAGACCCTCACTTCCTTGCTGAAGGGTGGCAGGAGAGAGAATTTATCAAGAAAAGGCTTTTTGGAAGTCTCCATGCTGTCAATGGCGACTCCTACAAATGCATAATCCTCGAAGAAGCGACGGCAGAAAGAGAGAGGAGGCGTTTGTTGGCCAAGGACCGTGTCAGCATCTCAGATGGAGGTGAGGGCATGAGCTGAGTCAATCCAGCAGCTGTTAAAAATTATAATCCTTAACTAGGCAAAGCCCTTGGAAATTGCACCGCAGGGCAAGCGGTGGGAGCTTTCCAGCAGACTCCTGGGGAAGGTGCCGCTTTCGGGCTTAGTGTAATTAATATCAAGTTCAGCCAAGCAAGCCTGGGAGGCTGATGGTCTCCCAAATGGTTATTTAATGTGGCTTGATTATTTATTTTTTAAAGGGTTTTATTTTCCTCCTTGTAAATGAATTTAGCGCTGGGGAGAGGTGTTGGATTGACAGCTCTGGAAATACAAGCCCTGAAGGAAAAATGTTTGGGAGTCCTGTAAGTAACAACACCGCATGTAATCCAGGCGTCAGGCGCTTATTTGCAGCGACAGTAACAGCTGCTTTTTGCTCCAAATTCAATAATAGATATTGCTGCGAGACCACAGGGATTAGGCAGTGGTTGAGATGCTTGCAGGTGGCCGGGAGCGTTGGGCACGGCGGGGGCTGGCTGAGGCCACCGGTGGTAATACATGCTGTCCCTTAGCCACCAGGCACTTCGGGACACGGCTCGGTGCCTAATTGTTATTAATGTTAAAATACCACCCATTTTTCTGAGCCCATGAGTTTGTTTTGAGCAGGCGCTCCAGCACCTCTCTGCTCGGTGCAGCCTTCAGCTTCACGCATGTGCTCCAAGGTTGCATGGAGGCTGTATCAAAGCCTTTGTGGCTTACGGAGATGAGAGAATATACTAAATATATCCCTTCCCACACCACTGGGCAGGCTCTTTTCCTTGCTAATATGCTGCTCTGGCCTTTTATACAAGTCTTTTATACAAGCCTTTTATAGCACTTGCAATGCCTTCAAAGTGCAGCGCGCAGGCTCGGAGCAGCAGAAAGGTGTTAGCAGAATCCTGGGCACTACAGGGACCACATCCCAGTGGCAGGGATCGTTACAGCTTGCCGTGTTCCCAATGCCACGTGCTGTCCAGAAGCAGCTCCACAAGCTGCATGAGCACAGGCAGGACATCTGGGCCAGGGATGGAGGGAAAGGAGCAGTGAGGGGATGAGATGAGGGAAGACTGAGAGCCACCATTATGCTCGGCTCTACTGGGGCATCTTAGTAAAGCCCAGGGAATTTGGGAAAAAACAACATCCCCATGCTCTATGGTAAGTGAAATTAGGGAGACCAAAGGCCACGTCTTCATTTGTCTTTAGATACCTTCAGCATCTGGAGGAGAGAGAGGTTTCGGGGTCTTGCCTGGGGTCGCACTGGGGCATGGCCTTGATCTGGGTTGTCCCCAGGTGCCCATTAACCCCTGGCTTCGGCATTTCTGAGGTGAGGATGTATTACATGGAAAAACAAACATGCAGGAGAACAGGCACTGAAAGACGGGGAGAACCTGGATGGTATTTTTTTTTATCCCAAGGGCAAGAGAAAAGGGAGTGAATGGAGAGAAAAGGAAATAAGGAGAAAGAATAAAAACAAGGGAAACCTCAAGAGGGAGACTTGCTTGTTGGCCCCTGCTGCCCTGCTCTGCTAACACAAGGCAGCTGTTATCCCACCTGGATCCCAGGTTTTGGGTTTTCCATGTCCCTGGAGCACTGCACAGCAGCCAGGGATGCTCCATGAGCCCATGCCCAGGGTGTGGGTAATGCATGGCTGTCAGAGGTGGTGGGGAGAAAGGAAAATGTTCTTTTGCTGTTCAGAGGGAGGGTTTTCTCTCGTGTTTTTTTGGAAGGGGGGGAATTGTTGGGAGTATAAGTCTTCTTGCAAATAAATTTTTTGGCTCATTTCCTTTTCAACATTTTTTTTATGCTTTTGAGGAGGAGAAAGGGAAACAAAAAGAGACAACGTTCTTCTTCCAGCTCTTAGGACTATCATTGTCTCCAGGAACAAGGATCTGACAGTTTGATGAAAAAGTGAAGCACAAAATTTGTGCTGCCAAAGCCTTTTTTCAATACATATATATATAAAAGGACAATCTCCAGGATTAATGATTCTGCATCCTTCCTTCCTTCCTCCCATTGCTCGTGCAGATGCAATTATAAAGGCTTTAGTGATTTTATTTGCTAATGGGGTCTATTTTTTGTTCCTTGTTTTATTATTTTTTTTCTCCTTTTTTCCCCATTTTGGAAAAGCAGCAGACCTGGGACCTACAAAACCACCAAAATCCACTCTTTCCAGAGCTTGTTTTCACCTCGCCCTGTCCCTGACTGCTCTTAGCATCTCCAGCCCTGAGCTAAGTCACCTGACTGGGGGTTTCCTGGGCAAAACCCCACGTGCCATCCCCGCTGCCCAGCAGAAACCACCAACCCATCACCTCTCTCTCCTTTCATCCTCGCTGGCTCCATATTTTCATGCATTACGTGTTAAACGGAAAAGCAGAGCTGGTCATTTGGTCCCGGTGGGGGCTTTGGGTTTTTCTTTGTGGTTTAAGGCCAAGGCTTTCAAAGCTAAAGGGCAAAGGCATTTTGGAAGCGAGTGGTGGTTTGGGGGGGTGTTGGCAGCCTTGCTCTGGCTCTCCCAAGCCGGCAGCACAGCCTTGGCTCTGGGTAATCCTTAATCCCACAGCACGTGGGGAAATCCTGGCTTTGGGACACCACAAACCCCATCAATCCATGTCAGGCACCTCAGGTTGGAAGAACAAGGGGAAATTTGCTTTTTTTTGTTGTCCTTTTGGTGTCAGGAATAAGCTCGCAAAAATGTTTGATTGGCAGGGGGTGCGTGCAAATAGCAGAGCTGGCAAAAATGGATAAAAATGCTGAAACCTCTTGGTTTGTGGGAAAAAAATGGGGTGGGCACAGCTCCTGTAGGGGGACAACATGGGATGGGGGAGCAGCCGAAAAGCTGCTGGATGCACACAGCTGCCTTGCTGCTCCGCGGCGGGAGGGCTGCCGCCGCTGACGTTTCCTATTTGGACCCAAAAAAGCAATGTCTGCTCTAATTAGCGTGTCGCGTGCGTGTGCGTGTGTGGGGGAGGCAATGTTTTTGTTTCCTTTTAGGAAGAAAGAAAAAAATAAAAAAACACCAAAAAAAAAAAAAAAAGCACAGAATTAGCTCAGTTGCAAAGCCAACGAGTTGTCTCAGGGGGAAGGGGATCCAAAGGATTTGCTCTGAACCAGCCAAGGGGAACGTGCATGGTGTTGAGCAGCCAGCACGGCTGGGAAATTATTCACCAATTCCTAAAACTGCTATGGGGGGGTGTCCTTATTTTTGGGGTGATTTTACATGGCAAAAAGCTAACAGTGCTGCCTTTTGCAGCCAAAGCAGTGCCCTGCACATCCCACTGCACTGCTTCTCTCTCCTCACTGTGAAGATTTCCTCCAGGGTTATTTTTTTGCACAGCATTATTTGTGCTGGGGGAAAGCCAAAAAGCACCAGAGAACCCATTTCTGATGCCTCCCCATCATCGTGCCCTCTTTTCTCCCTGTGGCCAGGACTTCACAGAGAAGCTGCCGGTGTGAAGTTGCAAGGGTTAAATATTCCACTCGTTTTTTTCTCATTTTGTCTTGTTAATATTGCCTCTGAAAAAAAAGAAACAGAGGCGAATCCCGCCCTTTCCCTGGGGATTCTTTCTTGGCTTGTTCCAGAGAACATTAAATTATTTGTCTTTTTATTTTTTATTTTTTTTTAATTTCAGTGTCTTGTTCCGGCAGCCTTGGGGATTGAGGAAACCAAACGTCAGGATGAACAAGGGAAGCCAAAAACCCAAATAAATAAATAACTGATAAACCTGGAGCGGAAAGGAGATAAAAACCTGACGACATTCCTCTCGTGGTGCGGAGCTGAGAACGTCGATAAATTAATCTACACAGTGGGACGAACGGACGGATGGACGAGGCCATGGGGCTTCACTGATGGCTGTCAATGTGGTGGTAGATGCAAGCACGGTTATATAGGAAAAAGCCCTAAATCCTCCTCATTCGGAACACTGGGCCTGCTCTTTGGGGATAAATCGGTGGCTCTAGTAAAAGGGGAATTTGTGAGAAATCACACTGCTTTGTGGGGCCAGAGGCTGGCTGACTGCAGAGGGTACGTGAAGCACTCGGCGTCCTCTGGGCTCAGCCCTTTGTCTTTTCCCAGGACCAGCTTCAGTTTCTGTGGATGGCTCTAAAAAAAAAACAACAAAACAGAACCCACTTTAACCAAAATTAGGGAAAAATGACATGGCCCAAAAAGGAAAAGAAAATGAAGTTTTTGGGAGCAGCCCAAATGCCCGTCCGTGACAGTCTCCTCAGCCTTGCTGCACCAGACCTTCAGCCTTTCCACTGGCCCCGGCTGTGCCAGCACTAAATTGTCCTGAATTACGTATACAGAGCCAGTGTTGTGCCTCCATCAGTAGAAATATTTGGGGTTTGCTCAAAACATTGTGAAAAACAATGCAGGGAACGTTACAAAAAAGAAAAAAAGAGAGCGGCAGTGTTGTCATGGGTGTGCTCTCCTCCTTTCCACACCTTGTGCTGTATTTTATTTGCGAAAACAGCACTGAGAGATGCTCGCAGCCTGGTTAGGGTCACCCATGGCACTTTCTGGGGATGCAGTGAGCATTTCCCAGGTGTTTTCACACCTTACCGAAGAGGCCCCTCTGTGTTCTCCCTCTGTAGGAAGAGGACTCGTGCGCCTTCCCCGCTAATCTCCCATCTCCGAGCTCCTCGGAGCCGATAATGAAAAACTTCCCGCTGCGCCGGGGCTGCTGCTTTTCCAGGTTAAGAACCGCTCCTCAAGGAATCCAACAGCCATAACAAAACAATTTGCTAAGATAACATTAGTTCAGCATTGTGGCTGCTCGGCTACACGTGCCGCTGCTTGGGGGCAGCGCTCGGAAGGCTCCTGGGGCCCCGACCGAAAACTGCTGCACCCCTGGACTGTGCCCTGCAGAGGGACACCGATCCTGGCACATCCTAGGGGTGATTTAAATGAAGTGCCAGGATGAATTGGGGTCAAACAGGAGGTTTGCTATTTAACTGGCACAGGTGGGAGGATTTGGGGGGATGCTCCGGGCTGCACCGCTGCCATCTGCATCCCGGCACCTGCTGCAGTGCGGGTGCACGAGGGTCCTGCCCACCCAAAGGGATGGATCCGGCAGCCACATCACCTCTCCCTGCTCAGAGGGAAGCCTCTTGCTGGAGCTGCTCATCGGATCCCCGCCTGCTCGAGGCCAACATCTGCTGAGTGTGTACAGAGCCGGCAGCGGGTGTGCAGCCTTCCCAGCCCGTGCTCCCATGTTTACTCACACAGGGCTTGTTTAAAGCTGGTTTGACAGCAAAATGGATGCGTGCAGTTTTTGTTATGGCTCAGGCAGATCTGATGTCTCCCCAGGGCCTGGCTTCGCCTCCTTTCAAGGATGGAAAAATACGATCCAGAGCCCGCTGCCGTGCAAGGAGGGCTTCCCACCGCGCCTCCCTCGGGCAGGCTGGTGTCGAGAGGAAAAGCAATGCTCAGGAGGGTGATGGTCTACATTTTATAAAGAAGGGCCAGAGCTCCAGTCTGGGTAGAGGCTCACCATTCCCAGCTGGTGGCCCACCATTTAGACCCCTTTCCCTTTGGAAAGCAAAGTCCATCCTCATCCATCCTCCTGGATGGCTTTATTCCCCTCTAAAGGTGAGGGCGTGGGTGAGAAGCTGCAGGGGAAGAAATGCTAACACACACTGCCCTAAATCTTTTGATAGACCCTCTAGCCAGGCAGCCACAAATCGGGATGGCCCTGAGCTTTCAGCAAGGCAGGGCAGCTCAAAAAAATCAGCCAGCAATACGTCTACCCCTAAACTGTTCAAATCACATCCCAGTGACCCCTCGGCATGCCTGGTGGAGGGAGAAAGCAGAGACAAGACCTGTGCCCTGTTGCACCCGATGGCAATGGGATGCTCTCACAACAGGAGGGCTTTTGGGTCAGGGGATGATGGTGGGAAGAGCTGCTGCTGTTGGGGGCCTTGGGCTTGCATCACTGCAGGGGAAGGGAGAAGGAAAACAGAAGCCTTAAAGCAGGGAGAAATCCCTCCTGGTTTTCTGTCTTGTTCAGAAATAAAAATACCCCAAATAGCCTGAGAACGGGGCTGCTCAGCAGATGGTACTTTGGCCCTTTCGGGAAGTTTTCTATCTCTGCAGCTGGGAATCCATGATGGGAATCTGATCCCAGGGGGCTGCGGAGCTGCAGCCCCAGGAGCTTGGGTAGCTTGGGAAATTCAGAGTTATGCCCTGCCCTGAACCTTGGAGACGAGCCCAGCTCTGATCTCGCTCCATCCGAGTGCCACTGAGCCCCTTCCCCATGCTGCATCTCCAGACCTTTCCCTGGGCAGCCCAGCCCCACAGAGCCACCAGAGTCCCACAGAGCAGCCACTTTCTGTCCCCAAACCACGTCCCCAGCCCCTTCCTTCTTCGGGAGACTGCTGCATCCAAGCAAGCGCCATTTGTGCTCTCATCAAAGACTTTCTCACTTTCCTTTCCCAGCACTAGTGGCTTCCTCCAGCTATTTTTTTTTTTTTTTTTTGTCCCCATTCCTGGGGACATCTTGTGCTCAGCAGCACAGATGCAGGGTCTCAGCCCACTGGGTTAATCCCTGGCCCCTCTTGTTGCACAACCTGGGGCGAACACGAAGACTTGCAACCCAGGCAAGTTCTTCACCTCTTCTGTGGTCCCTTGTGTCATTTGTACAAAACCAGTGTGCTGGTGTCCAGCTGAGCAGAGAGAAACACTGCAGCTGCTCACGCTGTCCCAAGTGTCCAAATTTTGACTAGGAAGGAAAAATAAACACAAAAAAATGAATTTTTCATGAATTTTAGGAAAATTTGGTGAGGACTGCAGTGATTCTGTGACCAAGGCTGGGAGTAGATGGTGGAGAGGTGTGTTTTGGTGCTCACTGGGCATCTCCTGTGCAGCATTTCCTGAGCAGTATTTAGGAGCATGAGCAACAGGGATGAGAGTTTTCAAAGCTAAGTGACATTTGGGGAAAGACAGCTGCAACTCGTTGAGCTCCGGACAGCGTGTTCCTTTGGGTTTCCCTTGGAAAAAAAAATCCCACTTTAGCACCTGCTTTGCAGAGCTGCGCTGTGCGACGGGGCCCGAGCCCAAAACCAAGGGTGTGATTTGGGGTTGGGCTGCAGGCTGGGCTGGATGGAAAGGAAGATGGGCTGCCCCTGTAGTGGTGCCTCCCCCAGGATGCAGAGTGCTGGTGTTCCCCCTCGAGTCCTTAATGGCTCGTGTTTATGAGAGCTAAAAATACTTCCTTGGGGAGAGATAGGGGGACAGAAATCTGTTATCGCTTGAAGAGTTTATAGGCTTTGTTCTGGAAAGAGGCTTATATAGAAACAACATGGTATTAAAGGTTAAATAAAAAGCAACCAAAGGGCATCCCTGCGTGGAATGGGGCAGCTGGGATGAGCAAAGCCTCTGCAAGCCCAGGGATGGTGCTGGTGATGGGGACCCCGGCCAGAGCTGGCTCCTCAGAGCCATTTCACATCCCACGGACAGGCAATGCTGTTTTTGAATCCTCCTTAGCATTTCACAGAGCCTTTCACAAGGCCTCGTCACTACCCTGCACTGAAAATTGCAGCTGGCCAGGAGTTTCCTGATTCAACCCTTTTTTCCCCCAAACCAGACTGGAAAACAAGAATTTGGTAACGTCTGTGGGAAGCGGTCCTGAGTGATGGATGCTCTCAGAGCGAGGGGCTGGGGTTTCCACGGGATGGGGTCGAGCACATCACCCCCTGCCACCTGGGCTATTGCTCTGCTAAAAAAAGGCTTTCTTTTCCCCGTGCTTCCAAAAACTGTTGGAATCTGGAACCAAAAATCTGTGATGTGCCAGCACTGCTGGACTGCAACCCCACCATGGCCAGGACCCCCCTCTCTGGGTGCAGAGCATCGCAGCAGTCCACGTACACCAAGGCTGACTTCGCGCCTGGTCTGCAGCACGCAGATTTTCCAGCTGTGCCACGGCAAGCTCTGGGTCTGCAACAGGGTGAGGGGTGTGCAGGGGGACTGGCGGTGCTCACACTGAAGGCACGGCCAGGGCAGCCCTTCTGGTTTATTTTTAAAGGGCATTCTGTGTCCAGAGAGAAAAGGGGAGACATCAGTGACGTTGGTCATGCTGACAGAGGCACGGCTGTGCTCCTGCACCATAAGCCCCTTTTTGTGCTGCTGAGCATCAGGCCCCCAGTGACATCGTGTTGGTGCTGCGATGTGCCAGCACGCACAGGGTGAGCATTGTGCGAGGCATTTCCAAGGGCACGGCAGCACCCGGCCGTGCTGCAGTGTCCCCACGGCCCTCTGCAGCGCCCTTAGCTCCTTGGGCAATCAATGGGACATTGTCCCTGGAGAGCAGAGTGCGGCGTACAGCAGCTTGGAGCGGTGGCATGGAGGTCAAGGACATAAAGCTGGTCCGAGTGCCCTTCCCTCGTGCTCGTTAACTGTTCATTTTGCTTAAATGCCAGCACAACGTGGTGCGCAAGGAATCTGGGAGTGCTACCAGCCCGTCTGCTGTGGACAAGGACTCTGGTTTGCAAGAAGGAACATTACTGGGAAAAACCACGTTGCAAATCAGAGCCTACATTTGGGTCTGATCTGAATTTTGCTGCTTTTTCCTTGTTTCTGACATGAGATAAACCCAGACCTGGGACTGGAACAATCACAAAGAGAAGGAAGTTTAGAGACCTGGGGCTGTATGCATATCCGAGCCTCCCAGCCCCTTGCAGAACGGTCAGTGCTAGGGTTGAAGGAGCCAGAGCCAGCTCCTGGCTTGGGAGGTTAGAGAGAGAGCTTGTAAACAGAACAGGTTTTCATCTGTGACAATGACCACACAGGGATGCTCTTTTAATAGACAGAAGCGGGAGAAATTGCTGCTGAAGTCCCGTCCAAACCAGACCTGGGGAAAACAGCAGGAGACCGTGCTGCGCCCCATCCCGAGCACAGGTCTGGTGTTGGGGGCAGCACCGTGGGCTCCAGGGGCTGCACTCGCCAAATGTTATAGGGTTTGTGCATGAGCAAAGATAAAGGGCAGGGAGGCAGCAGCACAGGGTAAGTTGCCCTTGGTTAGAGCCTCGTCCCGCCAGGTTTGGGGGGGGGATCTGGTGACAGCAGCTGTGCTTGTTGGATCCTTTGGCATTCTGCAAACCCGGTGAGGTCAATGGGAACCTCCCGAGAGTTTTAACGGGGCCAGGATTGGGGCAGGGAGGAATCTGCCAGCTGAATGCCCACGAGCTCCATGGACATCTGGGCCAGGAGCTGACCTCCTGGACTATGGCTGAGTTTTCTGCAAGAAGAATGCACCTAAAATATCCTCGTGGAGAGGGACTGCCTGTGTGGCTCAATCAGCAAAGCCCTCCCTGTCCGGGAGCCCGGTGACACAACCCAAGGTGACGAGAGCTGGCTGAACCCTGCATGACGGGGCCATGGAGCAAACCAGGCTCTGGCACCCGTCTTGGAGGGTCATGCATCTCCTGGTGGGCTGAGGGACCGTACAGGGGAGTTTGGTGAAAGGATGGCATCGTCAGTGGGTGCACACAAGAATCGGGAGGCAATACCGGCACCGAGCAGCTCTGCGCTCAAATTCCTGCTCCAGGCACGTGGTATGGCTTTCCCAGCCTGAATTCCTCACGTCGATTCAGACCACATCTGACTTCTATCCCCAGCACGTCTGTACGGCTGGTTAGAGAAAACAAAAGTTGGGAGGATGGAGATAAGTTTTCTGATGCTGGAAATGTGCTGTGTATCCCCTTGGTCCCAAGCAATACCTGCAGCAAAACGGGCAATTCCCTATGAAAAATCACAGGTTTTGCTAAGACCCCAGGAAAACCCTGCTCTCGGCGCTTTGTGGACAAAATCTCCCTCCGTGCCCAGCATGGATGGATGTTATTTTTTTTTTATCTTGGCCCCACCAAAGAGCTGTGAAACCCCGCCACAAACAATGAGTCAGCTAATCCAAACCAAACGGCAATGAGAGGCGGAGGTCAGCCCAGTGCACGGCCGGGATCTTGAAAAGCAGTGCTGCCTCTCGAGCAACACCGGTGACGATAATCACGGACCTAGGTGGCCAAACGCCCTCTTGCCCGCACGGCAGCGGGGCCAGGAGCCGGGAGCGAGAGGGGAAGGGACGGGAGTCAGCAAGGATGGGCACCAGGTCTGGGGGAACCCACTTGGGACAGGGTCCCCGAGGCAGTGGTGGCTTCTCCCATCCCCTCCACAGCCTGTTTTGGGGATGCTTCCCACTATGCAGTCTCTGTATTGCCTTCTCCACTCCTTGTTGCCCCATCCCTCTTACTTTTGGGGTTACTTTCACCCCTGTTTTGCTGGGCTCCCCTTTCTTTCGTTTCCCCCTTCCTCACCTTTCTCTCCTCCAAAAGCCTGCCTTGGACATGCTTGCGCGGAGAAAAAAATACCTCCAGCCAGCTGCCAGTGCTGCCTTTGGCCTCTTGCTCCAGTTTCATGTTTGACTCTAATCCCACAATTTACACAGCGGAGCCCTGGGCCAAACCCAATGTCTCAGGAACCTGCCAGAAACCTCAGCTTTTCCTAAGCCCTATAAACAGTTTCCTGCCTCCATCCCTGCACCTGCTGCCCGTGCCGTGCTGACGGCCGGGGATGGTGGCACCCCAGGGATGGTGGCACCCCAGGGATGGTGGCACCTGAGGGATGCGGTAACCCAGGGATGGGGTACCACAGGATGCCCCGGGGCCCCATGCTGCCCTCTCTTTGCATTAATGCGCAAAAAGTGCATTCCTGCTGCAAGCTGTTTGCAGTGTTTTATATCTCACGCAGGCTGGAGCATCTTTCAATGGCTGGGTGCCCCCATGCCCTGTACCCGGTCCCTGCTCCCCTGTGCAGGGATCTGGGTTTAAAGGAAAAGGATTTGTTATTGCTACAGTGCCTGAGGGTTGTGAAATGCTCACCTGAGGCCAGAGCAGTGAAGAAATTCAGTGCTACGGACAGCTCCCATAGGATCTTAGGGCATAGATCTTAGGATTTGGGGGGTGGTGGGCAAGCAGCAGAGGTTAGGGGAGTCAGGGAGCGGCGTGCAGGTGTCCCAGGCAGCGGGACATCCAGCTGCTGATGTGCGAGAGACCCTTTTGAAACTGAACTCTATTCTCTTTTTTCCTGTTGCTTTCCCTCCCCTGTGTTTTCTGAACAAACAAAACCCTGGCGGTGCAAACAAGCAGCAGGAGCAGGGGCTGAGGTGCACCGAGGTGCTTTCAATGCTGACACTGGGAGGAGTTTGACATACAGCTTGCACGGGGCAGCTTGCTGCATCTGCAGAGCCACTTTTGGCACAACAAATGCTTCTTAAACCTCTTTCCAAACAACGCGAAGCAGCCACCACAGCACGGCACTACCAGCTTTCTGCCCGGGAAGCTGCTCTTCAGTTTTCTCATGTTTTGACAACGGAGCAGCCGAAAGAAGTGCTAATCCTGTTTGTGTGCTGTAATAAATAGCCTGTGAGCGTGCGTGTCATCCTTCTCTTGGTCTGGAGTGGGGAAGCACACCACGCAGGAGGAAGTTTTTGCTTTGACCACTTTTTGTTGTGCTCCTAAAACCCAGGGAGGATGCTGCAAATTATTGAGCACCATCTGCTGGCACCTTATTTATTAACTCGCTATTTATTTTTATGTGGCTAGAGGTGTGGCATGGGACTGTTTGCTAACTGAGCGAGCTCTGCGTTATTGAGCTGCTGGATAACCCCTGCCCACCCAGGACGGCTCATCGGTGCAGCACCCATCGTTGAGGCATTACAGAGGCTTTCCATGGGCATTATACAAGGGTGGTGCCCCAAACCCAGGGGAAAAAGGCTGGGAGGGATGACAGAAGCTTTGGGCAGAACATGCTGGGTTCTGCTCTGCAGAAGGCGAGGGCAAAATGCCACTCGCTCCACTGAGGGCAGGACTTCACCCATCATCACTAATCCCGATGCCTGTTGATGTTCAGAGCCTGATGCCTGTTCCTGATGTTCAGAGCCTAAATTCGTTAAATTGGTGCTGTCCTTCCTGAGCGCAAGATTAAAACCAGGAGATTTTGCAGGTCTTTATTGGCAGCACTCAGGGCTCCAGTTGAACAGGACATAAAGCCGTTTCCTCCTGTATAAATCACCTGGATGCTTTCAGCTCGCTCCGAGGCCTAAAACAATGATTTCAGGCTCAGGTTTGCCGCTTGGTAATTTGTCCTGGCAGCTGGCTCCATCAATCTCTGGCACAGGCAAGTAACTCAAGCCTCTGACAAGTGCTGATTTACGGCTTCAGCTAGTAAATCAGCATAAAATCATCGCAGTGCTTGCTAATATTATTCCAAGCGGAGCCTTCTCACATGCAAGGCAAAAGGTCCTGGGACCCAGCGCCACAGCCCTCATGCTCCTTTTGGGAGGCGACCTGCGGGCTGCTCGCAGCCTGGGCCCTGGGTCCAAAACAAATCCCCAGGGTGCAGGGGATGAAGAGGTTGGGAAAAAAAATCAAGAGTGTTTTCTGCCGTGGAGGTGATTTGTGCCCTCCTTAAGCTGGCGTTGCACTGCTCTGGAAGTGCAGGGTGGACTTGCAGGGAGCCGTGGAGTTATATTAAAGCAGGGATTTAAGCATCAGGGCTGTGGCTCTCCCTGAAAGCCCAGGAGCACGGCCTGGGTGTGTAAATCCACGTGGGATCCGAACCACTCCCTCTTACTGCAGAGGAAGCTGAGGGTAACGATGCCCTTTAGGTGCATTAACGGGGTGTGTAGTGTTATATGGGATGATGTTGGGCCAGGGTAAATGAGCCAGGGGCTGTGTTTCCCAGCGTGTATTTTTCTCCCATGTGCTGTTCTGCTGGTAGGCCAGGAATGTGAAATTTTCATGACTTCAAAGCCTTTCTGCCAGTCTGGGCTGTGTGATCCCAGCCATAGCGCAGCCCCAATCCATCACCCAAGAAAGGATGTTTGGGTGTTTGTGTAAAATGACAGACTGGAGAGACCCAACGCTGAAACCCAGATGCTTTCCCAAGAAATAAAAAGGGTTAAGGACTTGAAAAGGCAGAAAGAGCCTGTGAAGAAAACACCATTGCAGCTACTGTCTGTAACAAAACTGACCGTGGCTTTCTGCAGGCTGTCGTGTTGCAAGGCTCAGCATCCTGCCGAGCATCACAGGATGTCCTTTATGGATTGAGGGGAGCTGAAATGACACGACCGATGTCGCCCACAAAGCCAAGGCTGCAGTGGGACGCAGAAGCCAGCAGCAGCCTGCCCTGACCTCAGCTGTGGGTGGCTCCGTGGGTAGGAAATGTCCCAACACCCCGACCTGAAAGCCAGTGAGTTTCCCATATAAACCTGTGCCACGTGTCTGCTTTTCTTTGTAGGAAAGACAGCACAGAAAGGTCACTGGGAAGGAGCTCCCAGAGCCCACGGGGTCACCCAGATATCCCAACTGTTTCACCATAAATAAGTCATTAATGGGACCAGTAAGCTCATCAGCACAAAGGGACTGCAGAAGTCAGCATCTGCCGTCATTTAGGACTAACCCTTTTCCAAAGAAACATCCATCAGTAAGGAGAGATGCCTGATAAATAAATTGTTTTCTGTAAACAGCCCATTTATTGCACTGTCCCTCTGATTCCTCTGCTGTCAAAAGCAGAAGGCAGGACTGAAACCCGTCCTGAAACCCTACCAAGCTATGAGAGCATTTGGTGACTTAGTTCCTGGCTTGGCTTTCTTTCTCTAATTGTTTGGATTTGGTCACAAGCAGGAAAAGCTGATCTCATTACAGCTGAAATGGCCCCGTGAGAGGCCGAGCCGTGAGATCTGATGTCACGGTCGGGCGGTGCGGGTGGGAAGGGAACCTCCGTGGCGAGCCCGAAAAGGTGGGCAGCTCCTCGGGTGCCTGAGCATCCCCTGGGTGCAGGTCCGTGGTGGTAGGCGGATTAAAATCCAGCTGTGCCTTCCTGTAGGGCCTTAACAGACTTCAAACAGCTCGGCTGTTAGTGAAGGAGGGGGGAAACCTTCACCCTTGGCTTTGTGCCTTGAATGTCAGCTCCCAGGAGGAGCACGGTGTCTCAACACCATGGTCCCATCTGCATGGGGCACAGGGAGGAAAAGCATTTCCACCTCCGAGCCAGCAAAGTTCCCTGCTCCCAAAGGAGAGGACACGCTGACTGAGCACCGGGAAGGCTGCTAACAATTTGGCAGGTTGGACAATTAACAATTTAGCGGTTGGACTAGGTGATCTTGGAGGTGTCCTCCAACCTAAATGATTCGGTGACTCTGGATTTGGCAAAGCCTCTACAAATCTGCCCAGGAGGCAGGCACACAGGCTGAGGCATAAAAATAAAAAGACCAGTCCCCCAGAAATGGGGAAAATGGCTTTTTTTCAGGTTGTTTAGGAAGCGCTGGGAAGCCTCTCAGCCATCCAATGCTGCACCGCCTCGCACCGTACACGTATGAAGGCATTCGAGCGCTGGCGTGCCTGGCGGAGAAGCGCTCCCTGCACAGCACGGGCTCAGGCTGTTGTTCCCAAAAGTCAATACAAAGAATCCCGTTTCATTTTACGCACTGCGATCAGCCACGTGTACGGTGGGGCTGACCACCGGTATGCGTGGCAGTGCCAGAAGTGAATGAAACTCCTCCCCGGGGAGAGGGGTCGATTGCCTTTGGCTGCAAAATTTGTGAAATTTTCATTTTTTTTTTTTTTTTCCAAAATGCCTCCCTGGAAAATGCCTCTGGATTTGGATGTGAAGAAAAGTAAACCCACGTTTTTGATTGTGCAAGGAAAAAAAAAATCGTTTTTATTTTTGAAAGCTGGATAATTTTAGCTAAACATGGGGAACAGAAATTGAATAGGATCCACGGCCATTGGACGGGCTTAAGAGAGCTTCGAAGAGCCTGCTGACAAGGGAGCATTAGCCTGTTGACACCTTTCACATGCAATGAGCTGAGCTCACTGCTGCAATACAAATAAGCAATGGGGAGGGTGACAGGCAGGTTTGGACAGCGATGGGTGCTGCGAAACACGGCTCCAGAAGAGCATCTCCCTGATTTAAAGCCTTCATGCCCTGGGGTCTGGGGTGCTTCTGCTGTTTTCCCGAGCTCACAGACTGCTGAAAATAAAGGCTGGAAGAAAGGGACAGTGGGCAAAAAGAGCATAAAAGATGAAAGGACCGAAAACAGAGAAACGGTGGTTTATAAAATTTAATTTCCTTCCCTGAGTGGGAGCTGCTCTAATAATATGCACAAGGAGTGAATAATACTTCAAAATATTCCCAGAGAATGAATAATATGTAATAATATTCACAGAGCATTTATTTGACTAATTTCCCCCAGTGTTTTTGGAGCAAGATCTGACAGCCCTGGATCTTAAAGGGGAGATCTGCGTCTGACTTCCTCGGGTCTGGATCAGGCCCCAAACACCTAACGGACCTGTGTTCAAGAGGCATCACCAAGGGGTCAAACAATATACCTCCAGTAAATGGTGGGGTCACCTTTCCCTCCTGATCCACAAATAAATTATCTGCTAATAAATGGAACCAGAAGTGGCTTGGCCAGATGTTCCACTGGGGCCCCAGGGAGCCATGGTGCAGAAAGGGTAAAACAGGGGGGAAAAAGGAAAAAAAAAAAAAAAAGAAAGCCAATAAAAAATAAAATATCAGTGTCCCAGCTTCATTTGGAGCTCGGTGCCTGGTGACTGCGCAGGATCCCCATGGTGGGGCTGCGCCTCGCTCCTGTCCCAGGCCGCAGCAGCTGTGCCCGTGTTACGGTGCGAGGTGCGATGCCGCAGCTGGGAGGACGTGCCAAAAGCAGGATATGGGAAAAAGCTGCTTTCAAACACAGATGGATCCAACCTTTATTCCTTTTTAAATTAGATTTTAGTGCGCTGGCTACTCTTGGCTGATGGAAACGGGAGATGCCAGCAGGACTCGGAGAGATTTCTGGTGAGCATCCCCAGGGCATCTTGCTAACCAGGACCCTAAGATCTCTGTCCTCCCCTGCCCACCCTTCCCTGCCCTCCTGCTGCTCGCAGACCACTTCTGCTGGCTGTCACAGCATCCAGCCCTGGTGCTCTGTGCCCCGCAGGCACCTCGGTGGCAGACACCTGCCCACCGTGGGACAAGCAGGCAGCTTCGGTGCCTCTGTGCAGCTTGGGAGGCTGTGTTTGCTCCTCTTGGAAGCAATCTGGAGCATTTGGGTTTCTTCACAGGGACTTGCATCACTTCTGATTCCCGAGCTTACTGTGAATTAATGATGAATTAAAAGGCCTGATTAACTCAGCAGCATGAATCTGCGCTCAGTGCAATGCGCACCCTGTGCCCTGCTGCCCTGCAGGGGTAACACCACAACCCTGGACAGATGGTGACACCTCGGGGCACGATGCCACCCTGTGAATAAGAAGAAACCTGCAGAAGTGTTCTGCTCGAGACACACACACAGCCCGATGTGTTGAGCAGTTTGTGTGGAAAGGGGTCTTGGCACATCCCCAGCCTAACGCTTTGTGGGTTTTTTTGGTGGGCATGTTGATGGACAAGAAAGAAGGGGGTGTTTGGGTACCTTGGTGGGCACTTGTGTATGGGTGGGAGAACTGGCTGAGGGGTGTGAAGGGAGGATGAGTGTGCTGGTTGGTGAGGAAGGCTCCTTCCGACTCCTCAGCCCTTGCACTGACCTGCAAACCTCAGCCTGCACCTCCAAGGGCGATGGGTCCGAGCGCTCTGCAACCCACCAGAAATTGCGCACGGGAGGTGGACGGGCAAAGCAGAAGGACCTTTGATTTTGTTTTGTTTTTCCAGCTGGAAAGAGAAAGAGAAGAGAAATGTTCCTGTGGAGGAAACACTGTATTTACTTTTTTTTTTTTTCTTTTTTATTGTGGTTGATCTGAACTGTAACAAGTCACTTTAGCTCTCTTGAATGCAGGATTTTCTCACTTTCCGGTAAACTGCAGTTACCATGGAGAGGTCTGAGACAAGCCAAATGCAAAACATTGGAAACTACACCCAAACTCACCGCAGCCATATCAAACAGTTAATTAGAAAGCCCGTCCATGTGTTTCCCATTCCCTGGAATGGTTTGAATCAATCTCCCCGTGATTTATCACCTGTTTTCTGTGCGGACGGTTCAGCTCTGCTCTCGTGCATGTGTTGGAAAGGGGATTTGTGCTGTGCAGTGAAGGAGGGAAGGGAGATATTGAGGACTTATTAAATAAAAAAAAAAAAGCACAACAATCATCAAATAACCGATTCTGCTCCTTCCCCCAGTACAAATCTCCTGGTGGAATGATCCACTTTGGGTCCTGATGCGATTTCTATCCCTTGGCAACTGGGAGGAAGGGGAGACAGCTTTCGCCTTGCTTTGATTTTGGAGCCTGCGGGATCAGAGCGTGCCTGGCCAGCCCAGGGCTGTGCTGCACAGTGCCCAGATGGGGATTGGGCCCGGCGAGTCCCCTTTGGGGTTTTTTGCTTTCTCACTGCACGTGAGGCTGGGGTGGGAGGGTGGGAACTGGGGAGGTGGTTGCCAGAGGGGAGAGGAGAAGAAAAAAAATCCAAATGTCCCACACGACCTCCTCTCTGTGGGGGGGTGTCTGCCCCCCAAGCCGTCACGCCTCGCTTCAGCGGGTCCCCCGGTGGCACAGCTGGTGGCTGGGAGTCCTTCGGAGGTGGCCCCATGGGGACCACAGCCCGTCCAGGGATGTGGCTCCTCTCCAGCCTGCCCACGGCGAGCTGACAGCTGTGAATCCTCATCTGGCATCTCTTTTCCACCGATGCATTTTCCTGCTCGTCCCACGCCTCGCCGCCCAGCAGACAGTGGGGTGTCCCCTCGGCTGCCCCTGCATCCCATTGCCACCTCTGGAAGGAGCAGGCAGGTAGCAGCGATGGGTTGGTGGGAGGGCAAAAACGCTGAGCCTCTGCCCCGTGCTCAGAAAATTTAATTCCTGAGCCTGCCACATCCTCCCTGCGTGAGCTGGGGCCGCAGCCCTGCCGCATCCCCGCGCCCCCTTCACAAAGCGGGGGAAAAACACACCTCGGTGCTGCCTGGCCTGCAAGTGCTTCGAAGCAGGGCTGGTTCCTCCCACGGGGAGATCCCTCTGCCTTCCAGCTCTTTCCAAAGCAAGCTGACCTGGTTTTCTCTCTACCATCTCCTTCGCATCCTGCCCAGTGGTGTCCTTGTGCTTGGTTCGGGGTCCGCCACCGTCCCCTCCATCAGCGCGGGCAGAGCTGGGTGCCTCCAGGCTCTTGGGGATCTCCTGAGATGAACGCGGCGTTATCAGTCAGCTATTCCCCCACACTGTGCTCCGGTGAAGTCTTCTGGCCGGGATGTGTAGGGCTGATTGGAAATCCTGCACATTTATCTGCCCCATCCCCCAAAGCAGCTGCTGGCCTGAAAGGTGGCTGCTCCTCTCGCGCTCCGCATTCCACCTTCCCTGCCAAGACTGGGGGAGAGAGGGAATGAAAGTTTGCTTTCCTATCATTAGCAGATGATTGAAAAACCTTTCAGCTCCCTGAGCCAACCGTGAGATATACCATACCAGCCCTTCACAACAGGAGCCGCAAATCCCACATCCAGAGTGAGGAGGGGAAGAGGCAGGGACCTGTGACCCTACAAAGTCTGCAGACCCACAACGGTTTGACTGTGGGACTTGGGGTGAGCATCACACCTATGAGGGCTGGACATGGAAATTTGTGTAGGATCTCACAGGATAAGACAGAAAAAAATCTCTATTCAAGGGGAAACTGAGGCAGATACAAGTGATCAGACTGCAGCAGAAGTGTGCCTCGCACTGCAAAGGGAAGAGCTGATGGCAGGGGGCACGCGGTGCTGCCTTGGTGTGATGCAGCGTGGGGCAGCTGAGCCCCTGTGAAATGGCAGAAGGATGAGGAGGGCAGGCTGTTCTGGCTGGGAAGCTGCTGGTTTTGGTGCCTGGGACCCTGCAATCTGCGAGGAAGGAAGCTGGCCTCAGGCAGCAGGAAGAAAGAGAAATCTCCCAGGAATTTCCCCAAATTTTCCCATCCTGGGAAAGAAATGGAAACGGTGCATGTGTGCGCACACACCCTGTGACTGCTGCAACCCCTTGTGCTGCAAGATCCCACAAGAGGTGGAGACCCCAGCCCCAGAGTGAAAGCCCTGGACTGGGGTGGGGATCCCGCAGGGAGACAGGTTGGTTTGGGTACAATCTGGCTGCATTTGGTGAATGCCTGCTGGGATGGAGGTTCTTTGGATTTCATCTGAGCTGTGCAGCAGTGACCTTGCGAAGTGGTGGAGAAACCACCAACGCCTCATTTTGGAGCTGTGGGATGCTTGCCGTGGGCTTGGGCTGTCAGCAAGAGGCAGCCCTGCTGCTGCTTCGGTCCCTGCAAGGAAAATAGCTGGGAAAAATGGGCCTTGCTTGTATGGCTGCTGCTGGGCAGAGCTGTCTGGGGGATGTTTCCCAGCAAAGCCGAGCAAAGAGCACAGGGAAAAGGAGTACAGGCTCTGCTGAAGGTATTGAGTGTGAGCACCGGCCCCAAAAACCTCCCAGCAGGAGAGAAGAAAATGGCAGGGAAATTTGCAAGGCAAGAGGGAATGAAGCTTGCAAAGAGGAGTGACCTCTGCAAAGTGCTCCGAGGAGAAGCAGCTTGGAAAGGAGGATCGCAGCTACAGATGTGTGAGCGACGGGTCCAAGATAATTCAGCTGGGATCCAGCTCAAATGGGCGGCTTTTCATCGGTGCACACGCTCTGTTCCATGACAGCTCCTCTTCAGACACTCTGTTCTGACATTAAAATAAAAATTTCCCTCCTATCTTTGTTTTCCACATCCCGATTCAAGTCGCTGTTTTGTCCTTTTCGCTTTGAAAACGTGGCCGTGAAATATTTTGGCATTTAGGGCGCTCCTTCCCCCACCTGGGAGCGGGGAAAGAGGCTTTGCAGATTGCACTGCCTTCCTTCAGCCTTGCCCATTTCTGTGAGCAGGTCTCCCAGGGCTCTGCCAGCACTGCAAAAATCGATGTGGAGAGGGAGAAGGGAGGAAGAGAAAGCAAAGCTGCCAAAACTAGAAGCCTACACACATCCCAGGGGTTTGGAGGTGTTGGCAACGGGGTGCTTGTCACCCCTGCAATCTCCAGGACATAATGAATATGTAGGAGCAGAGCCAGGATTCGCTTTGCAGGCACACATATGCCTCATACAAGGGCAAAACCCCACCAATCTGCTGAAAGACATTAAGACCTAAAACTGCTTGATCTGCACTGCGGGTGTGAAACACGAGGGCTCTGCGCAGGTGGGAGCAATGGCACTGGGGGCTGCTGGCCAAAATGGGTGTGCTGGGAGAGCCTGGACCTGAACCTTGTGATCTCAGACTGTGACAAAGCTTTAATTAGGAATAATCAGACAGGCAATGGGCACAGGGCATGCCGCATCCCTGCTCTGGGAGACCTGGCCCTCGGCGAGGGGAGTTGGTGTGTTTGGAGTCCGGGTTACACCACCTTTTCATTTATCAGGGAGACGCTGTGGTTTCTTGTATTTTATTATATTTAATGGGGTATTATTTTTTTTCTTGCTGGCTGTTTGTTAGAGAAATTTCTCCCAGGGGAGCTGCTTTTGATCGCTTGGTTGCCAGACAGAATGACATCAGACAGACGCTCAGAGGAATGATAAAAAGGCAGAGCCTTATTTCTTAATAACAGTCTCTGGCAAAACACAGAGCAAAGCTAAACACACTGGAGAGCACCAGGCCTCGATGCTGCTTGGGGTACAGGGCAGGGGGGAGAGATGGAGGCTGCTGTCCCCCAGCCTGTGTGGGGACACCCCCAGCTTTGGCCAGTGACACTGCCAGGGTGTCACAGTCCTTTGGAAAGAAAAGCAGAAGATATTAAATCAAATAGGTGCTAATGTCTTGTCCTGTCCTAATTATCACTTATCATTTCCAAGGGAAGTTGTACAGCACTCCTCTGTAGTGCTGTTACTTATTTTTCCAGCAGCTGCAGGGACAGAAATGGCACTGATTTAAGATCTGAGCCCTTATTTGCAAGTGGAGATCTCACACCTTGAGCATCTCTCAGGCTAATTCCTCACCTCTGTCCTGGTTGCAGCTCCTCTGCCAGCCCAGCAGGACAGTGAGCACTGAGCTACATCTCAGGAAAGTTTTTGCTGCAGACTGCTTACACCTCCTGGTGCACCATGTCCTAGCAGCTGGGTTCTGGGGAAATGGCACACAATGCTGGGAATCCCGTTTTTAACATACAGAGGGAGTGGGCAAATCCTTCATGGTAATAACCAGAGACAGCAAACAGAGGTTTAGCCAAGGATGTCCTCCCCAGAGGAGCACCTCACAGCTCCCTTGTGCTGCAAGAACCCACTCCAGTCACCTCTGGGTGCTTTTCTGCTTTGTCCCCCTCCTCAAAAGCTCCTTGCCCGCGCTGTGAGTATTGCACCTTTCCTCCCTGAGCTGCAGCTATCTTGTTGTTCCTCCCTTAGGAAGGCGAAACCTTGTGCTTCCTGATGGCTTCATGCCACGTGTGGGTATGCACCGAGGTGTAACACTTGAGGCATTGCTTACCTGTTCACCCTGAACTGGCTCTGCTGGAGCCGGACCCTGGGATGTGCCCTCGGGAGGAGCTGCTTTCTGAGCTGCTTTGGGTGTTTCACTGCCCCTGCGCCCAGGATTTCACAGCATTGCTGCCAGCTCCTGCTGCCCTCTTCCTCATACCAGCAACTAATGGCAAAAGTTTAACAAGATGGTCAGAAACTCCCTTCTGGAGATGGGCAGAAGACCAGGAACCAAGTGATCAAAAGTTCATGGTTGCCTCAATGCCCTATTACGGATATTGCAGAAACCCTAAGGTTCCCGGTTAGAGCCCCTACAAAATCTGAAATTAAACTAAAAACCATCTAAAGTTATAGTTACATCTGGCTTTCAGTTTCTTCTCACTGCCTTCTCTTTTTAAGTTGCTCATAAATTTTTTGGATAAAATTCCTTTTGGGCTAAAGTTTTCTATGTTTGGACGTTCCTCAAAACTGCATTCAAAAAAAAGAGTAGAAAAGCTGAGAAAAGGGCCCTGGTGATTCACATATTTTGTCATACAAAAATCCTGTCTTTCCTCCACTTTCCCCAAAGCTCGCTGCCCCTTGCTCTGCCCAGCTGGACTGCTGAAGAAGAAGAGGACAGGAGCTAATGAAAGCACCTGGCTCACGCTGCTGTTTTTAGCAGATTTCAGAGCACCCCATAAAGGGGATGGGCACTCGCAGCCAGTGAGCTGCGCGGATGTGGAGGGGCCGGGTGGGAGAGGCTGAGATCTCCATCCCAGCCCCTTCCTCCTGGCACTTCTGCAGAGAAACAGGCCAGATTATTTTCTTTACAGCTCCTCTCCCACGGTTATTCCCTGCTCTGTGCCCTGCGGGATGCGATGTGCTGAGGCAGGCTGGGATAAGGGGTTCGCAGGCTGGGCAAGGAGGGGAGGGTGTGCAGCGAGCTTGGGATCGCATCAGCCAGGAAAAATCCCATTGTGGACTCCCACGTCCATTTGTATTTCCCAGATAATCTCCTTCTTCTTGACAACATGCAAAGGTGGCATGTGAAAATGATGAAACCCTGTGTCCTAAAGATTCACAGTGAATTTGTGCTCTGTCCTCCGTGAGAAGTGGCTGAGATGGTTTCAGGTCTTGTGCGAGCTTTGGCCAACAGCCTGGCGATACCGGAGAGCTTTCCCCTCTCTGTTTCCTTGCTGGGCTTCTATAAGCAAGATTCAACCAGTAAATAAAGCTGAAAAGGACTATTTTCCCTCTCCTCTACTTTTTTTTAATGCACTGCATTACCGAGGGGCAGTAAGAAAACACAGCGCAGCCAGCAGGAGGATCAAAGCGATGACTGCCTGGGCTGGGAGCGCTCCCCTTGCCCAGGAGCCCAAGGACAACTTGCTGGGGAACAGAGCTCTGCTGTCAGCCCCCACAAAGGAGATCATTTTCCATTCATGCTCGTGCCCATTGTCCCGACCACAACGAGCACCCGGCCTCGGGCGAGGTGGTGGCACCAGGACCGCTCAGTGAGGATGGCCATGCACTGTGGACAAGGGAGGCAGTGTGGTCGCTCCTGGGGCAGGGAGGGAGGGGATGCACGCGTTAATTCACACCCGAGGGGGTTCGTAGGGGTCTGGTGGTTCCCACTCTTATTTGTGTTTGGTTCCTCCAGGCTGGCGGGGAATTTCCCTCTTTTCTAGTCAAGTCTGAGGAACACAAACATCATGGTTTAATGTGTAACATGCAGAATTTGGGTAAGTAAATCCACCAAAACCGAGTACTTATAGACTTACTGGATTACTTTCCCAGTTTCTTCAAGAGTTCCTATAGGATTCAAGACCAGTGATAAGAATCAGGGTTTCTCCAACCAGGAGCAAGTTTGGGAAGGGCGCCTCTCTGATTTAGACAGCTTTGTCTAATTTAGATGGTTTCACCTAATTTAGATGGCTTTGCCTCATCTGCAGAACCCTTAAAGCATTTTAAAGCTTTTGGGTGCCAGCCGCTACCAGACCAAGCTTTGGAGACAAAGCAGAAAATGCCTTACTCCCCCGAGGCTGCTCTCAGCACAGGGATCCTGTATCCGTCCCCAGAACTGCACCCAGCAGCTAAATGAAGGTCCCTAATGTGTCACCTCCTCGTCCCCTTCCAAGCAACTGACACCCATGAGCATGTGCAGATGCCTTGATGCTATGGGGTTAATAAATCTGGATCTGAGCAAAAAGAGCTAGAGGACAAAAAAAAAAAAAAAATCAACCGGCCCCAGTGCCTGCTGCCACATCCTCTGCTGCTAAAACCCCGTCCTGCTCCAGCTGGGATGGATGCCGGGCTCCGAGCAACGGCCTTGTGTGGAACAGATTTTCCTGAGGTCTTGGACAAGCTGGCGGGGCTGGGGAGCCGCTGGAAGGAGCTGCGGGGTGGGGAGGGACGGTGAAGGCTCTTCCAGGAAACAGCCAGCTGAGAGCATCACGCGCAGTCATTTCCAGCGAAAAGGGCCCTGGGAAGGCTGGGGTGAGAGATGGCTTTCCTGGAAAGAGGGGTGTCAGGCAGGCTGCCATCAGATATGTGCTGACTCCCCTTGCCCGTGTGAAACCCCTCTGCTTTCTCCTCCTGCTCCCAACCCTCCGGAGAGGTGCAAAGCTCCCACCCTGCTCCCAAATCCCCAAGGCTCCCAACCCGCTCCCAATTCCCCAAAGCTCCCACCCCGCCTGCCGCCATGGTTCAGCTCCTGATGCCCAGGTTCTGAATTGAGCCCTGGTCCCCATGACACCCCCAGCCTCTTGGAAAACCACCTCTCTCTTGTCCCTGTCTTATTCTGCCTGAGATGGGCACCACCTACGAAGTAACAGACAGGCGGCGAGCTGCTGGCACCGAGAGCCCCCCGGGAGCAGACCCTGTGCCCCCTGCCCCAAGCTCCATGGGGCTGGGATGAGCCCAACGAGCAAATATGTAATCCCAAAAAATGCAGTTCCTGGACCCAGCATTGCCCAGAAACATTGCCCAACAACTAGGCTATTAATAACAGCAGTAATGCTGAACACGCGGACCGTGCCTTTTGCCGTCCAGCTGCCTTTCCCACATTACCCACCTCGTTAGCTGATAAGAGAAGGAAGAAGCTTTTCCAGTTGTAGCCACAATGAGAGATGAAGGATGCAGGATACATTTACCCAAACGTGAATTTGCCCTTTTTCCTCTTGCCAAAATAAGCAAACAAACAAATATGTGAAAGCTCAGCATGTTTTTTTTTTTTTTTTTTTTTTTTTTTTTTTTTTTTTTTTGTGGCTATAAGTGATTGGGACAATGCTCATTTCACAGCCCATCTGCCAGATAGCTTTGCTGGCAGCCGGGAGGCCACGAGGAGAGGGACGTGAGCGCTGCCCCAGATGCAGGGCCACCGCCTGGTGCCCTCGCCCTGGGGACAAGGTGGGTGACAGGACGCAGAACAATGGCCTGGGACAGGGCTGAAAGGTTTTGATAGCGGTTTGCGGGAACCAGCAACGCCTTCCCCTGGAGACTACCATGGCATAGATTAAAGGATGACTAAAGTTCAAGGAAAACATGAGCCAGCATTGCACAATGCTGGCAAAAGGTCCCCCTTTCATGGAGAACACGTTGAAAGCTTTGAGGATGTGGGGAAGGAGGAATGCGACCCCTTTTCCAGCTGTTTTCCTACCTAGATGGCCTCCAGCAGGTCAAGCTGGATTTGCTGACTGGTGCTGTGCAGCCAGAGGGATGGCAGGAGCTGGCTCGGGCTGTGCTAGCTGTCCCTGTCCCCTTCCAGCAGCGCTGGCCCTGCTTTCACACCAAGCTGAACCTCGCGCTCTGGAGCAGGGGCAGCCCTGGAACCCAGTTCAGGCTGATTCTGGGCTCTGCTGGAGGGTTCATTAGTGCGAATTGTGTTAATTGCCAGGCAGGTTTAGTGGGAGAACAGCCTGAGCTTGGCTAACCTGGTGTGCATTGCAAGGAAGCCTTTCCCTTTCAGTGCAAACACAGCGCTGTGGCTCACCCCTGCCACCTTCCCTGCCCCTCCTGGGGTCCCCGCTCCCACCAGGGGTGCGCAGGCCACACCTTCAGAGAGCAGGGTCCGAGTTCCCTTGCCATGAAGAGAACGAAGCCTGGTTCACCCCACAAATGGGGGAAGATGTAAATCATCCCCTGGCACCAGGGCTGCTCCCTCCTGGGTGCTGCAGGGGATCCGAGGCCCGCGGCAGCCCTGGCGGCGATGCCCACGTGTCCCAGTGCCTTTCCCGGCAGCAGGGCTGTGGCCTGGAGCTGGAGCATGTTCAGGGATTGCAGCGGGGCTCTTCACCCTGGAAAAATGCATCCCTGGCAGGGTAGGCAAGGAGGAAAGCAGCACATCCAGAAGAAGGGGAATTAAGAAATTCCTTTCTCCCCCCACAGACAGACACAAACCTTGAATGCGCAAGACCGCTGGCTTGCGCCTGCAGTTTTGCCATGGCCAGATGAAATCTAGGAGATAGGCTAGGAAGTGGGCTTTGATGTGCAACCACCACCCGGCTCCTCTCTGTTATTCCTTCTCCCCTGCGCCAAGCTGCTGTAATAGATGCGTCCCCTTTGCCCCCACAATTCAAGGCTTTCTGCGTGGATGAATTCATCACTCAGATAGCTATCCACAGGCACAAGGTGGGGAAAGCCAAGGTAAATACCCATCCATCCATCAGCAGATACACGACGAAGCTCTCCCCTCTTCGAGGGATTCACCCTGGGAGTTCAAGTGCAAAGTGAAGGCTGTAGCAAGGCAGGATAGGACCCGCCGACCAGCCCCTCAGCCCTGCAAATCCCCCTCAGCCACCGAGGATGCTGCCAGCATCACTGCCAACATGATTTATGTTGGGGATGCAAAGCCCACCCTGAGGGGTCCTGGTGTTTGCCTGCCAAAGTGATCCCACCCTGCAAAAGCCAACAAGGGGAGGGTGTTCATGCCTCTGGCACTGGTGGCTTTTGCAAAAAAATGCTGTCGGCTCACAGCCACAGTCCTTTCTGAAACGTAGACAAGCAAAGCCAGCATCCTTTTGGTTCAAAATATCCCCCAAATGACAAAAGAAAATGGAAAAGGAAAGTGAGACAGATTCCCATGAAGAGAGCAAATGAGTGCATCTTCACCACGTCTCCATGTCTTGCCTTCCCACGGAGGGACCCTGGCTGGTCTCCAGACCCCAGCTGGGCGAGCAGGAAGAATTTTCCGATGGGACAAAATCCCTGTGGAGGAGCAGGGGGGGCGCAGAGCAAGATTCTCCCACCATGGGGGGAGCGAGCCCCAAGCTGGCTCCCTCCCTCACCCACCCTCATTGCGAGGGAGCAGGAGCCAGATAAGAGCTGTGCCATCACCGCCCGGCACGGGGGCACCAAAGGGCTTCTCTGGGAGATGCTGGGACCGAAGGGATGTTGTTTTTGGAGGGTTCCTCCACCTCCCACTTCATACCAGTGAAGGCAGCTGGGTGCAAACCCCCAGGGAGCTGCTCTACCTAGGGCTGGGCTGGTGCCTCCTCTGATAAGGATGACCCATGCTATGTGCTACACTGGTCCTTGAAGGATGAATCCTACAGGAACTTGGCTTTGAGCCCTTTGTGACTGTGGGATGTGACAGGAGTTGCTCTGGGCTCCAAGGAGAAGGGCTGGGCAGACACATCCGTGTAGCAGCATGGCCACGGGAGCAGTTGGCCAAGGTCGATGGTGATACTGAGACAGGAGCTCAGACACTGGTGGGGAGAACGAGGATCAGATGGTGACGGATCTGCAAATGTAATGTGTTTGCTTGGAGCTGTCAAGGAAAAGAAATTTATTTGCTGACAGGGTGGTGGCAGAGAAGAATAAGAGAGAGCAGGAGGGTGTAGCAGATGTACTGTCTTTGTTCCGCCCTCCGTTCCCAACCTTGGGTGGATTTGGGTCTCTTTGGACTGAGGATGGTGCAAGAGAAGAAATTTGGAGTGAAGTCAGGATCAAAGCCTTACAAAGTCCTTTGCACTGGTGCAGTGTAAGAAATAGGTGCATGCTACAATACTTTCCTGCCACTGGTGTCTATTTTCCCCTTACCCTTTGCACTTAGAGCTCTGGCCTGGGATTTTGTTGAGTTGGCTCTGATGATAACCATAATTTATATTTGGTGGGAGACCTGACTTCCCTCCCACCACCTCTGTGAGACACAAGTGCTCTGACTGTAACTGCTGATACAGGGGAAACGAGCGGCTCGCAGCGAGCCGTGCTGCTCCCATTGGCATGTGATGTATCATGATTAACAATCTCTCCTTCGTGATATTACCGGCCCCAACCCCTGATCTTGGGAAGAATTCAAAGTCCAGCTTATCAGCAAAAAAATAAGCTAGTTAAACTTAAAACAGCAAGCCTCAGCTCAGGCTAGAGGATGATTTATTAAGAAACATGGACTTCGGAGACAGAGCGAGGGAAAGGAAGCCACAAACCCCACATACAGCCTGTAAAAGTTCCAGTTTATAATCTAACATGAGTGACTGCACTGCTCGGGCTGAGAAATCATCTGGGATCCATCACAAGGTAGAGACACGCAGCTGCAGTAAGTTCAGGGGCAGGAGCGTTGCTCCCGAGCGCACAATGCACAACTCAGCTCCTCCTCCTCAGCCACCCCCAGCCCTGCCCGGGTACCCCCAAATCCTGCCGAGGGGGACGAGGCAAATCCCCAGGTGTGCTCCCCCTGCTTGGGCACAGCCTGGCTCCCGTGGGACTTCACAGCATCCCCTGGTTCAGCTATGAATCGCTGCGGTGCCCCGCTTGGGAAGCATCCAGTTGTTCCCCGTTAACTAGGCAGAACTATTTCCTCTCAGGGTCTAATGACCTGGTAAAAGCAGGCATCTCCGTTACCAGCACACATCTGAACATAAACTCTCACCTAAAGCTAGGCGAAGGCACATGACGAGCAGCAATACTTTACACTCACGTTATTTTTTTTACAAGTGCAGAGCAAAGTATTTGAAATGAAGTGAAAAGGAGATATCAGAAACCAGGTGTTGTTTTTGCAAAACTTTTTGATTTGGAAGAAACTCACTTTTTCCACTAGGAAGCTGTTACATCCCAAACCCTTGGCTCACACTTACAGAAAGCGCTGGAGGTGTTATTAATGACCACTGAAACGTGAGGACCAAAGCATCTAAGCTGCCACCTCCCTTCCTGCAAACGGATTACACTCATTCATAAAACAACAAAAAAAGCCAGTCCGATAGCATGAGCTGGGATGAAAATCATTCAGGAAACAAAGAAGCGAGGCTGGGTTTCTTGCTTTGGCCATGTCATTCCCAGTAAGGCCTTCTAGTTTAATGCACTCCTTGGAAACAGGAGAATACCTGAGGTTCCCCCAAGGGCAAAACCACAGCGTGTCAGCTGGGTCTTGATGAGAACCACCAGGTAAAATGGAGCCAGAAATGATTACAGGAGCAGTGACCAGGGGGAAGTTTCCCTTCCTGCTGCCTCCACCTGCCTCCTCTGACTGCCCGAAAGGTGTTTTGCTGTAAAGGGGGTTACACGGATGTGGGAGCGGGTTATATGGGCATGGGAACGCACTCGGGAGGGCTGTTAAAGACAGGGCTTTAATTCCTACCAGGGCTAAAGCCTGGGAGAACAGCTGAGCGTGGCTGCTGGCATTTAATATCCAACATCTGCGTCCTATGCAGCACTAGGGCTTTGCCATGTGGGGACCACCGCCGTACGATGCAGACACACGCGGGTGGCAGTGGGTCCCGCTGAGACACCTCCTGCCTGCTGCTCTTGGGGGTGGCAGCTCCTCTTTTTGAGGGGACCTGGGGCAAGCTTCACCCTTTTTGGGGACCTGGTGCCAGGCTGGGAGGGCTACCTGTGAGCTACCTTCACCAGCACTTCTTCCCAAAGCGCTGAAAGCAGAGGATGCTCTGACAGCTTATTGGAGACATCCTCCTCGTGGGATCTCCCAAAACCTGAATTTAGTGGGGACGGGGAGCACCTGCCCCTTCGGTGGGATGGGAGCTGCCCCCCAGGAAGCAGACTCCGTCCTCCCCACCATCCCTGCAGCCTGTTGAGCTGCAAACCTCACGGGTTGTTATCAGCCCCCCAGGAGAGCGGCGATAACCGGGACCCCTCCGGCTTCCTCCTGTTTGATCTGGAGCTGGCACCAGGGAAAGCAGACGGGGCGGCAGATAAGGAAGCCGAGTGCTCCGGCATCGTCCCGTGCCAGAGCTGTCATCTTCGGCCAGGAAGGCAGAGAGGCATGGTGGGAAAGGCTCGGGGACACAAAGGGCACCCCCCCCGCCTCCTTCCTGAGCCTTAGGGGGCAATGAGTGCACCCCGTCTGCCCCACGCCTCTTAAACAGGGATGGGGCAAAGCCTCCTGCCAAAGGGCCACTGAGATGTATCTGAAGAGTAAAAAGCTGCTGGGAGATGTGGATAACCTGGACCTGCTGCCCTTGGTGTGCAAGGGGGGCGAAGCCCGGGGGGAGAGCTCCCTGCTCCCCTCCTGCACCCTTCCTCCCTCGGTGCGAGCCTGTGTTTGTGCATTCTTGTTTTACAGGGAGGGAAAAGCCAACGAGAGCCAGCAAACATAAACCCAGCGAGCAGGGAAGCTAATGAGCTGCTCTCGGGCCTCACTGCCCATAAAAAGGGAGCTGCAAAAGGCCCCCAGCCCCGGGGCGAGGGGCTGGCAGAGGAGGGGCCGTGCACCGGGGCTACTGTGCCGTGTGCTCCCATGCTGGAGGCTGCCAGATGCCAGACCCTGCACACACAGAGCTTCCACACCAAAAAAAAAAGAGCCTCAGCAGTCCCCTTTGGGGCTGGGTGGGGGCTTTACAGCTCGGGGGCTGCACTGCACTGTTTTTTCTGGCTGCTCGTGCTTCTCTTCCTCTGTTAAGACCAAACCCCGCAGCCCCTGCTCACACGTTTGCCTAGGTTCGGGCTCTCTGGGCGCAAGCACCACCACGTTCCCAGGCTGCAGTCAAGGCTGTCAGCTCAAGCATCCCAACAGAGAGTCCCCGTTATGAAAAAAAAAAATCACCGCTGACAGCCCCAGAACACGATCGTGTGGGACAGAGGAACAGGCAGGTCAGGAAACGGGGCACAGCTGCCTGCCTGGAGCCGTGCCCACCCTGCGGCCGATTTGTCATTGGGCAGCAGAGCTTCTGCTGGAGGACAGCCTGTCCTTGCACACGTGTGCGCAAAATCCCCGTGTGTGCAAAATCCCTGGCAAGTTTGGGCTTTGCAGGGTCTCTCCCTGCAGCAGCTGGGAAGGGAAGAGCCGGACAGCGAGCCTGCAGTGCCTGTCCCCACAAGCAGCGCATGCAGGATGCTCCCCTGGGTTTTTGTATCTGCAGCCAGGAATTGGTGATCAGCAGTGGATGTGGTCAGCGATCATGGGGCACTGTGAATGTCCGAGCGCTGCTGGATTTTGGCTCCCTTGAAGTCGCAGCCAGGCTGGCGGAGCATGGCGGGGTCGAAGCGTCCTGCTTGTGCTCCTTCTGCTGGGGCAACTCCAGTTCTTTCGATGGAGTGACTCCTGCTTTGCGTAACGCTGGCTGGGGGTTGCGTGCTCAGCTGCTGGAGCCCTGAGTTTCAGGCTGGTGTCTGCCAGGAGCTGCTCTGTGGCTCACCAAAAGCAGCAAGGACTGAGCTGGGAGGTCGTTACATTCCCCCCGCGTTTCCCCAGCATAAAAACCCTAAATTCCCCCCTCCAGCCTCAAAAGCCAATCCCTTGAGCCAGCCACGTGTTTTCAGCTAAGTGCCAAAACCTCACAAAATGGGCTGCTCCGCCAAATTTCCAGCCAGCTGTGACACACACCGTGTCACCCGCGCACCCCAAGCCCTCTCCCCTTGAACGCAGATGGCGCGATGCAATTCTGCCACAGAAACATTTCCAGGGCTTTTGTTTCCACCCCAGAGTGAAACAGCGAGCGAGTTTTGAAACCCTGCAACAAGCTGTTGCAAAACGTCTCCGTGGTTGGCGTTTTACCCCTGCTGAGCTCCTGCGTGGAGAAATGGGGTTTCTGCTCTGCGGTGGGTGGACAGGGGAAATGGGCATTCCCCTGGGGAAACGCTGGGGGACCTTTGCAGCAATATGCAGAATTTTTGGCCCAGTGGATGGCTTGGATGTAACAACCTAGATCTCTAACACCGTGGGTGCAATGAGCTGTGCCTGTTCTCAGCACAAGCCTGGTCTCCCGTTTCCATGTCCAGCACCGTGCGGCGGGCAGGGCTGTGGGTCAAGGCTCTGAGCACCACCTTCGGCAGCTAAAACTCCCTTTTGAGATGTTTGTTTTGAGTCAGAGCTGCTCAGAATGACCAGGACCCTCTCTGGACATCTGGACCAGAGCTGGGTTTTGTTCTGAGCCCTTGTCTACCCTAAGGAAATACGCCTGCATCACTCCAGTCCAGCCAGCACTCCAGTGCAGACAGGTAAATAAATGACCAAACCTAAGTAAATCTGCTGGACGGGACTTTAGCAAAGGCAGACTGAAAAAGACTCCTTTTTTTTTTTTTTTTTGCCTCTTCCTGCTTTAAAGCTGGTCAGAGGACGTTGGCAAATGTTCTCAGCATGGCCTAAGAGCCAGATGACATTTTCTGGGACTTTCCTAAGAGGACGCAGAGAGCAGCCTTCACTCCCCATCACCGCGCTCCTTAACTCAACAGGTTTGCACATGAAACCATTTACACCTAGAAGAAATATTAAACCTCTGGCCCGAGGGTCCTAAGCCACAACCTCGCTTGATCTCTTGGAAAGACCCAACTCCAAAGGAAATTAGCACTGCAACTCAAAATGGAAAACGCACCCTAGCAAATCCCACTGAAACCCAGCTGATTTTTCTCTTCCTTGCTCTTAGCAGCTTGGAAAACCCAAGCTGAGCCATGGTGAACTTACAGATAAATGCTCCTGTGCTTCCATTTGGGATCATGCACATGGTGGAAAGCTAGCACGAACATGGGTTCGCCGTCCCAGCGCCGCGGGTCCCCGTGTCCCGCGTGGGGCTGACATCAGTTCCTCTGGCTTTTATTGCCCTGGTCCCAGCTCTGGCCTTATTTTTAATTGCCTCGTAATTCCTGCAGCACTTAGAGCTTTTATAAGCCTCCTGCTTTCCCCGAGGTCAAGACTGAGTACCCCCAGCTCCCCCGTTTTCTTAATGGCCAAATAGTTGGTGAGCAGTAAAAGAGGGAGGCGGGTGCCGTTTCCTTGCAGGAGCAGGGCACGCGTGCTGCGCGGGGCACTGCAGTTAAGGCAAAAGAGGAAAAAACATTCACAAATGGGGCAGTTTGTGGCCTCTCATGGCCACCTCCATCTCTCGGGGCTAGGGGGCACCAGAAGGGTGGAGGAGACGTGGGGAAGGATGGATGTCCTTCACGCTCCTGCTTCGGGGAGGTTTTTGCACAGTTTGTGTCAGACACTTTGGAAATGTCTTACAGGGGACGGTGGTGCTAAGAGGGGAGGTTAACCCTGCCCTGTTCGCCACGAGAAGTGGGCCTGCTGGACTGCCTGTGGGTGGTAGGGAGCAGGTGGGGTTTGGCTTGCTTCATTTCTGGCAATTAGGAGTGGAGCGAAGCTGTGCGAGGCTCGCTGAAGGAGGCTGGAAGGGCTGGGTTGAGCCGCAGCCAGGCTGGGGTTTCCAGGGAAGGTTCCTCATTAAATCAGCCACCACGCAGCAAACCCATGTGTTGCTGAGCACTGGTGGAGACAAACCCATCCCGAGGAGCTCAGGACAGAGAAATTCCTCTGCAGCAGCCCCAGGGCTGCATTTGGGAGCAGCAGGAGCAGGGATGGATGTTACTGGGTCACACTGGTGGCACCAGTAGAAGGGTGACTGCAGCGTCCCGACTCCATCACCTGGGTGGGACCTGGCAGAAGGATGAGCTGCACAGTGTCTGCACTAAAGGGACGGGTCCTTCTGACCCACCAGTCAAACGAGTTAGCAGACTGGGACGATGGCTGACCACACAAATCCTCTGCCGAGGCACCAGAGCTGCTGGCAGCAGCTGGCTGTGTTTACTCAGATGAGAACAATTTTTGTTCGCTTGTTCTCTTGACGGGTCCAACCTGGAGGCCTCCCAAGCCCGCTGCCAACAACAACAGGCGGGCGGGATGGGATGGGAGGCTGGGAGTGTTCCTACACCCAGCCGAGCCATCAGCTGGCCTGGGGGCTGTGGGCTCACTGGGCCGGTGACCGAATTCCCTGGCTCCAGCGTAAGGCTGGGGTTAGGGTGTGAACAGGGATCCCCCATCATTCCCCAAATAACCACTCACTGGTCCCCCAGATTGAAGCACAGAGAGGGTTCTGACGCAGGAGGGTCTGACCCTAAAGAAAATGGGTCCGTAAAGCACCTCCTATAAGTGATGTACCTGAGCTCGGATGGGAAATACGCCTCCTTGCTGGGGTGACTGCAAAGAACAGGGCACGCCAATTGGGAATTGCCCTGAGTATGGCAAAACCCCAAACTTGAGGGCTTTCCAGCTTGGCTGGATGATTTCTTGCTGCCCGTGATGCACACGAGGAGCTGGTTGCCTTTCCTGGTACCGCGCTGCCCACAAGGGCGGTGATGCCCTGTGCTATTAGTGGGTGTGAGCGTTGGCTTTTCCCAGCAGAAATCCCATAAAGGAAGCTAGCCCTGCAGAGGGGCCCTGCCCCCTTGGTGCTGATATGGCCGCGCAGCAGCAGCACAGCTGGGCCCCGCTCTTTTGGCAGGGGTTTACCCAAGTGAGAGCTGAATAAACCTGTCAAAGCACACCGTGCTCGGCAGAAAGCGAACCTCCCCGGTTGTCACTGAATAGATACACCAGCTTGTCTGGTTTGCCTTCAGATTTCCTCCATGGATAATGTTTTTTGAGGGGGAGAGGGGAGAAGTAGAGATGTCCCCAGGCTGGCAGACGTGATGTGGGGTCAGCCAGTCTCCAGCAGGGCACCACAGTGCCCTCTCCCACCCTTGGTACCCGAAGCTGTTGGGTTCAGCCAGGGCCAGCTTTTGCCATGGGGGAAGAGATGTCAGGAGACTGCAAATGCACAAACAGAGGCAGGCAGGGGGTAACTGGGAGGCTTGGGCTTATTTGGAGGGGCCAGCTCGGCTCTTCCCGTGAGAAAGTCAGACGGGAGCTGCAGATGAGCCTGGCCAAGCACAGAAATGCCTCCCCATCCCTCGGCAAAGTCCTCCAGGGATGCTGGAAAAGGACATGGCTTGTCCTGATCCCTGCTCCCCCTGGGCACCAGGAGGAACAGAAATAGCACGGCAGACAGGGACCAGAGCATGGAGGTCCCGTGGGGTCCCTCCGTCTGCCCAGACAGGGGTAGGGGGCTCACACGCTGTGTGGTCCTTGGGTATCAGCACCATGGTGCTGCTGTCCTACAACCCTGCACATCCAGCCCTGCTGCAGCACAGATAAATTCACCAGGAGCCTACAGACATCAAATGCTTCCTTGATTTCATGTGCTGAGGTTGAATAATTTTATCAGCATCTGAAGTGCTAAAGAAAAAAACATCTTTCTGGTTCTCAGACTCTGCGAAAAGCTGAAAGACGCCCAAGGGTGAATCAAAATGCAAAAGAAACGGGAGCAATGAAAATGGAATTAAAAAGAGAGTCCTTGCTGACTTGCAGCCCAGCGCTGATGCTGGAGAAGCAAATCGTGATTTGTGAATGCCTCAAGATGGGGAAGTGGAGGCCATCGGAAAAGGGAGCGAATAAACGCAGCTCTGTACGAGCTCTATGGAGATAACTGGAGGCAAGAGCTAGGCAGTGTTTTTCCAGCTGAACAGAGTTTGGCCAGACAGCATTTTGCAGGCATGCTTCAACCCGATGAAAACAGCTATTTGGGATTCTGGAGGCAGTGTGCTTCAGGAAGGTCAGCACCTCGTGGGGTGCCCCCGATCCCCTCCCCGATCCTCCCTTATGGGTAAAGGCAAAAGGAAATGTTTCCTCTGGGCAATATTCCCTTCCGTGGCGAGCTCCAAACTTCTGAATCTAAAGATGAAACCAACAGTGGGAAAATTCTCAATTCCTTATTTCAGTGTGGCTCCTCTTGGTATGTCTTTAGAGCATCAACGACAGAGGTGGGGTCCCTGCTAAACTTCACCAGTCACACTGTGTTGGCTCCCTTTTTCTAGCCTGTGAGCTGCAAAAATGAAAAAAAATGGCATTTTTCCAGATTATTCGCCCAAGGGCAGGGCTGGGGGTGAGTGGGAAGCCCTGTGGCCATGGTGCAGGAGCTCTGGGACTGCTCTGCCTCAGTTTTCATTTCTGGCACCAGCACCACTGATCCTCTGCAGTCCCCTTCCTGATGGCTCCAGACACCCAGACAGAGCCCTGCTCCCTGTCCTCTGCCCCAGTCCCCTCGGGATGCCTGCAGCAGCCCTGGCCCCACAAATGCCAGGGCCCAGACGTGACCTAGGTGTGGAGGGTGGCGGTGGGTGATGGCAGGGGGCCAGCCGCCCCGCCATGAGATCCCCCACTGTTCTCCACGAAGAATGGCCCCTTGTCCTGCCCCGGCAGCAGCCCAGGCATCTCACCCTGGGCTATGGGGGCAGCCAGGCGGTGCGGTTTTGGGGACAAAAGCGTCAATTCGGAGGCCCAGAGACAAGGGGAGCACAAGAGTTGGGTCAGACGGAGCAGCCTCAGCCCTTGGCCCAGCCCCAGTGGTGCTGAAGTGATCACTTCACACCAGGACCCCTGCAAGGCGAAGGGGGCTTCCCTTCCCCTGCCCTCCAGATCTGGATATTCAGCACCGAGGGACGTGCTGCATGAGCACCACGCTAGGTGAGCCGGGCAGCGAGCAGGTCTCATGCGGCTTCGAGTCCACAGGCATGTTAAAAGCCAGCCCAGGTTACGTTATTAATTTTCCAGCTGAGCATCGCTGGGGGATGTGCTTGCTTTCTTCTCTCCTCTAGGAACATAAGGCCCAAAATATGGTTGGCCATGGAGTTATGGCAGAGCAGACGCAGGGGTATGCATGGTGGTACAAGCGGTGCTGCGTACGTGCTGGCACGTGTGCATGGTACGTGTGCATAGTACGTGCTGGCATGTGTGTATGGTGCATGCTGACACGTGTGCACGGTACTTGTGCATGGTACATGTTGGCACGTGTGCATGGTACGTGTTGGCATGTGTGCATGCACTTTGTGCACTTCTGCAGAGCTCCTGGTCTGCGCGTGGAGGTGTTGTTGGCTTTGCTGCCACGCTGCTCCCACCAGATATAAGCGTTGCACTTAGCAGAGCTCGCCCAGCTGGGGAGGCTGCAAGCACTGACATAGCCTGGTGCGTGCTGTCTTGTTCTTCAACCCGAACAGACAGCATGGTGATTGCAGAACAAGATGCACTGAGCAATGCTAAAAAAACAAGCAGGCAGCAGGTCCATGGCAGGAGCAAAAGCCACTCACCTGCCACAGCCTTCACCGGCAGCAAATCCCTCTCCTGGTCCTCGTACAAGCACCAGGACCCCTGTGAGGAGCGTGAAGGTTGGGTGTCTGAGATGAGCAGCCCACTTGTGGTTTTGGTGGTATCTCCTGAGCAGCAGAAGTTAATGAGACTGTAGGAAAACAAAATGGCTTGTAATTCTTTACTTCGGGGCTGCCAGCTATATGTTACATTTAATAGGACAGTTATCGTACGTTAAATACGGGCATGATTAAAAGCATATTTATAGAGGATTAACAGCTCTGTAATGGCTACATGTCTGCTCCGAGGCCATTAAAACTCCCAGAATATGTTTCTAATCATCTATACAATAACTATCTTAATAAATCAGAACTAGAGGCATATCTGGGGGAGTGTGGATTCCAGACTGCACCTGGTGGCGTTCTGTAGAGGGGAAGGGGTGGGATAAAAAATACAAAAAGCAGGCACGAGAAGTTTGAGGCAAGAATGACCGCTGTCTGAGGAAGCCTTGCGGTGTATGAGCACGGATGGAGGCTCGCCACTTCTGCACGTGCTTTAAGGACACCTCCCAAAAACATGGTGACAGCTTCCGGAGCTGTGTGGGAGCACGGTGGGGCAGACACAGACACAGACACAGATTTCTAGGTTGGAAGAGACCTCAAGATCATCGAGTCCAACCTCCGACCTAACACTAAGTACTCCACTAAACCATATCGCTAAGCTCTACATCTAAACGTCTTTTAAAGACCTCCAGGGATGGTGACTCCACCACCTCCCTGGGCAGCCCGTTCCAATGCTTAATAACCCTTTCGGTAAAGAAGTACTTCCTAACATCCAACCTAAAACTCCCGTCGCAACTTTCGCCCATTCCCCCTCGTCCTGTCACCAGGCACGTGGGAGAACAGACCAACCCCCACCTCGCTGCAGCCTCCTTTAAGGTAACTGTAGAGAGCGATAAGGTCGCCCCTGAGCCTCCTCTTCTCCAGGCTGAACAAGCCCAGCTCCCTCAGCTGCTCCTCATAAGACTTGTTCTCCAGACCCCTCACCAGCTTGGTCGCCCTTCTCTGGACTCGCTCGAGCACGTCCATGTCCTTCCTGTAGCGAGGGGCCCAAAACTGAACACAGTACTCGAGGTGCGGCCTCACCAGAGCCGAGTACAGGGGCACAATCACTTCCCTAGACCTGCTGGCCACGCTGCTTCTTATACAGGCCAGGATGCTGTTGGCCTTCTTGGCCACCTGAGCACACTGCTGGCTCATATTCAGCCGACTGTCAACCAACACTCCCAGGTCCTTCTCGGCCAGGCAGCTTTCCAACCACTCATCTCCCAGCCTGTAGCTCTGCTTGGGGTTGTTGCGCCCCAGGTGCAGGACCCGGCACTTGGCCTTGTTGAACTTCATACAGTTGACCTCAGCCCATCTGTCCAGCCTATCCAGATCCTCCTGCAGAGCCTTCCTGCCCTCGAGCAGATCGACACACGCACTTAGCTTGGTGTCATCTGCAAACTTACTGAGGGTGCACTGGACGCCCTCATCCAGATCATCGATAAAGATATTAAAGAGGACCGGCCCCAGTACCGAGCCCTGGGGGACACCACTTGTGACCAGTCTCCAACCAGATTTGACTCCATTCACCACAACTCTCTGGGCCCGGCTATCCAGCCAGTTTCTAACCCAGCGAAGCGTACGCCAGTCCAAGCCCCGAGCAGCCAGTTTCTTGAGGAGAATGTTGTGGGGAATGGTGTCAAAAGCCTTACTGAGGTCAAGGTAAACCACATCCACAGCCCTTCCCTCATCCACCAAGCGCGTCACTTTGTCATAGAAGGAGATCAGATCCTGGGGGGCGAGCCCCCCAGGACAGAGCCCGCCGGCAGCATCCAGGGCAGCTACTGGGGCTGTTCCAGAAATGTTCCTGAGCTTCCATTCGGTGCATTTCTCACCCCATCCGTGGTGGGGCCCCGGGGCCGCGGGCACCCCGCGGCCAGCAAAACGCCGCCGTGCAGCGCAGGCACTCAGCAAAAACAAACGCCGAGGCAGAGTTTGAAGTGTTTATTTTCCAGCTCCAGACCATTCATCCAGTGACACCGCTCGGATCCAATGAGTCCCCCTCTGTTTATAGCAGATGATTAATGAGAGCCAGATTGTCCGTGCCCCTGACGGATGTAAGTACGAATTTGGGCCTGATACCCCCTTTCCCCTCCCGCCTCCATCTGCAGCCACCGTGCCATCCCGATTGGCCCGGGGACCAGATTTTCTTCCTGTTTCGTGCAATCAAACCCAAGATTTTATGACTTTCTTTTTTTTTTGGCCTCTCCATTTGCCCTCTTTTTGCTGGAACCTTGGCCGACATGGGAACAGGGGCTGAGGTGCGCTGGGCTCGGGGACACGAAGGGGACAGATCAAACAATAAATGAACAAGTGACCCCAAAAGGTGGGGCAGAAGACGACAAGGGTCTGGTCCACCCAAAGCAGAATTAGGGGACAGTTGTGCAGGGGGCAAGGAGCCCTGCCACGACACATACAGCAGCGTGACGGCTGCTGGGCACTGTGACCATGACATTGTGACCCAGGGGACACAGTCTTGTCCCCAGCCTCCTGACTCGTCCCCATCACTCGCAGACCTTTTTGTGCCATGCCATCCATCTGCTCTTTGGGTTTCCTGCCGCGCACAGGAAAACACACCTGATTTTCCTACAGCGGGAAGATTTAGGAAAAGCTCAGCTTTTCCCCCTTCTAGAAGCTATTTTCAACACTCCCAACAATTAATTCTTTTTAACGAGCTTGCCATGGTGCAACGGAGAGGGACTAGCGAGCTAGGGCTGAAACCAGAGACACGGGGTCTAAACCCTGGGTGCGGGGCCCCATTAGCCCCACTAATCAAGTGCCACTGGGGGAATCATTCTGCACGGAGACAGGGAAGCTGTAAGAAAGTGCTGGACATAAATTAATGAGCCCAATTAATAACAATAATAGCAAAGACATCTTTGCGATGGCTAAATGGGGTTGGATTGAAACCATCTTGAATATGTCACCGCAACAATGCTTTTGCATTCCTCCGAAGTATGGCTCGGGGCAGGAGCAGTTGACACATTTCTCCAGCACTTGAAGCTTAAATTGAAAAACTGCCATTAACATTAAAAAGGAAAAAATAACTTTTTAAAACCCCATACGTTTCTATTTTTTTCCTCCTTTCTGATTCACCCTTCCGATATTTTGCTTGGACTCCAGTCCTGATGCTTTCGTCCTCCTTAGCACATTTTTGGGCTGCTTCCACCATTGTTCTTGGAAACGTTTTTTTTTTAAAGGACATATATTTAGATATACAACCTGGTCTCCCATGTTAAAAACCCTACCTCAGGCTGGAAAGGGAAAAAGCAGGCAGTAAAAGTGAGCCAAGCCCTTGGCCAAAGCTGCTGCCCTGTGTGCTCACGGGGTGCACGTGCCATGGAGGGGGTGTGCAAGCCACTGGGCGTGCATCTGTGCACGCAAGCATGTGTGCAAGGGCTGCGCGGCACCTGGGCCACGAGCACATGCTGGTGGTGGCTGTGGGTGACCAGGACCTCGAGGTGTCAGCAGAGGAGCTGGCATGGTGGGTGGGATGTTTGTCTGTGTGTGGCATCGGAGGACGCCGTCCGCAGCGTGGAGCCATCTCCCAAAAGCCTTGCCAGCACAAACAGCAGCCTGCGTGCTGTGCTGGCCCCATGGGGGCTTCAGCATGGCCCCGTGGGTCCCATCGCCCCTCAGTGGAGGTCAGGGGGATGCAAGCATTTCCCTAAATCTGGCAGTGCACCCAAATGTCCTCGCAGCAACGCCTGGGGCAGTGCCGAGGGGCTGCAAGGGCGGTGGGTTGGGACGGGATGGTTTTAATGACCCACGAGCACGCCGCCCGCACCCAAACACCCAGCTCTGCAAAGGCAGGTCGGAGTCCAAGCAGCACTCGCAGGCTTTTCATAAACACACTTTAATAATCTTCATCAAGAATTTTAATACAGAGCGAGCTGCCTGCCAGGAAGTGCATTTACACTGTCAGCTGCCGAGAGAAATAGCTCCGCGCTGCTGCTCAATACCAGAAACACCCTCTCCCCCTCCCTCCCTTTCCTTCCTTTTGCTTCCTTTCCTTCCCTTTGGAGGGCCGTGGTGCTGGTGAAGTCGGGGGGCCAAGCATGCTGGTGGGGAGCCCAGCGCAGCGAGGCAGGTGGGGTGCGAGCGGTGCTGCTGGCTCCTCCACGGACCCTTCTGCACATTTTGGGATGGACGGGCTCACGTTCTGCCTCGCTTTTTGGTGGGTTTGGTGTTCCCAAGGCTGCAGCCAGCATCCCTCCCCCCCTCCTGCTAACCTGCAGAAGGTGCCATTGTGGGCTCTGCTAAGGAAAAGCTGGGTATTTAGGTTATGGGAGTAACGGGGGGATGCTAGCCACGGATACAGTTACAAAAGCTTTTCCTTCACAGCAAAGATTAATGGGATCAGAAAAAATTTCCTTGCTGCCTGTGGTATTAAACAATTTACGGGATTAGTCGAGGGCTTTACCATCCTCTGGCGCATCAGGTTTTGGTTTCTGCCAGAGGCAAAATACCCAATTTGATGTACTCTGAGCCCACGGGGCTGCTTATGGTGGGAATCGTGTTTTATAGCCTTTTTCCCAACAGCTGAAACCGCTCCTGCTGTAACCCTCCCCGTGCTGCTCCAAGCCCCGTGCACCAGGCCAGCCCGCTCTCCCCGGTGCGGTAGCAGGGATGCCACTGCCCCGTGTCCCCACAGATGTCCCCAAAGCCACATGTCCCCAAAGCCATGGGCCACGGGCAGGGAAGGGCTCGCAGATTCGGGGCTCAGAGCAGGGACCAGGGCGAAACACCCCGGGGAGCCCAGGGTGACCTCGGCACCAGCAGCTCCCCTTCTGTGCACTTTTATTTCTCATGGGGAAGGATTTTGGAACACCACTTCCCGGTGTGTCAGATGCTTGTAAGCCAGAATCCAACTGACACAAAAAAAGAATGAAAAAAAAACCTCCAGGCCAGTGAAATGAAGTAGTGAGATCAGACATACACGTACCAGACAGCCTCCCTGAACCCAGTTCAGCACGGGTTGGGGATGCCAGCTTTCCACCGCCACTGATTCCATCACCTCTGCCGCCCTTGTGAAGTTCTTGCCTTATTTATTTGCTTGAGATCAGAAAGGCTGGTGGAAGCCACCTGGCAGAAATACCAGCGCTTTGCCAAGCATTTTGATGTTTCCGCACAAGTTGCCTTTTACAGGCACCGGGTCCTTTGCTCCCGAAATGGTGCTGAGAGCTGAAGGCACCTTTTCATCGTGCGGGCAGCCTGCAGGGGGCACGGAGCTGCATGGCAAGGGCACCACGGGCTGCCAGATACCCAGACCTTAAAATCAGCAAGAACTTGAAAACTCTTACTGTCTCCAAGAACCTTTCATCGTGAGGATGAGAGGTTTTTGGAGATGGTAAGAATCTCTCCAAGAATCTCATCTCTTTAAGGCAAATTTTGCTTCCACCCCTTCCCCTGCCCAAGGGATGCGGCTGCTCTCGGGCAGCATCTGTCCATCTGTGTGTGCTGATGAGAGCAAACTTGAGGCCATGGGACCAAGACAGTGAGACTGTGCTGGTGCTCGTGGAGAGAAATGACTCCAAAACTGGGCAGAAAAGAAATGAATGAAACCTTCGGCAGCAGCTCAGGATGCTGCGGGCAGCAGCATGCAACCAGGAGCAGGTTTGGCACGGGCACTGTGCTCACCCTAGCGAGGACTTGAGTCAGGGGCACCCCAAAACTAGGACTTGAGCCCTAAAACCAAGCCCTGGAGCAAAGCACGAGCCACAGTCATGCCCTGAGCAGCCACGGCGAACATCCAGGTGTCCCGGTGCCTTGCTCTCCGGGGGCTCAGCTTCCCAGCAGCCGGCAGAGTGGGATGTTGTACCTTGTTTGTGTTTCTATGGTGCTGCCCTGCCTGCTGGCTCCCCTCCTGCAGCCCCCGCCGGCTGAATCTCGGCGAGGTTAATTTCTAACATGAAAAACGGCCTCCCAAGAGCAACTGCGGTTGATTTAAAATAATAAAAATGGAAATCTCAGATTTGATGACTAATCCCGGGAGAGCGGCGTAAAGTAGTGCTAACCAATCGGCCGCGAAAGACCAGGGGAAAATTCCTGCTGGACTTCTCTCCTCAGTCCACTCCCTGGCTTCATTTTCCATCCCCAGATCCTTCCAGCCTCCAAACATATACAGTGTTGCCTCGGCAACTGGGAGATGAGATATATGTACATGAAAAAATGAGACAATCTCTTTCCTCGGCGATCGCCTGGAAGGTGGAAAATGTAAACCCCTTCTCGCTTTCGAGCACCGCCAGCTCGTGGCAGACACACTCGCACCCCGAGCTGCTCCCGAAGGCTCTGGGTCCCACGTGAGCACAGCTCCGACGCCACAGGTACCTGCTCTCTGCCCACGGCAAGATGCTCAGGATGTACAGATTCACCAAAACACGTCACCAAAAGGGGTTTTGGTGACAAACCTGCTTATTCTCCACCTTCCAGGAGCCCCCACTCCTTTGTGAGTCCCACTTTAGAAACAAGTATGCTTTCATTCCAGCCTGGGGCAGGCACAGACAGCACCCATCGGTGTCGCACCTGTGCGACACTTGGTCTTCGAACAGTTCCTGGGTCTCAGGGCGCGTGTGTGCATGAAGAATAAGAAAAAACCAAGCACGATGGGAATTGAAAGAAGAGCATCTATGCCGTATCCTTATCCTGTCCCATTCTTATACCACCTTTAAATCCTGCTCTGTGTCCCTGCTGATCTGCAGGGTCACCATTTACCTCCACAGGAGGTCGTGAGCTGCAAATCTGTCCAGATTTGCAGCCCATGACCCTCTTGATGTCCTCCAAGTGAGGCTGTCCCACCAGCCCAGGAGCACAGGGACCTGAGCACGGAGTGCTATTTAATTTAATTCTATGATTCTATGTCCCCTGGGCTGCTGCAGCGATGGCCACGAGTCCCACCTCTCAGTCATCATTCCCCCTTTGCTTTGTGCAGCACAAATCCCAACACTGGAAGTTTCTCCTACATTATCAGCAGCTTTTCTCTCCAGCCATGCTCCCTAAGGACCTGCCCAACCTGTAAGCAATTAAACCTCTGGGTCTCGTGAACTCCCTGCGGTGTCTTGGCTGCAGAAGGACCTGATGAAAAGACCAACTCCCCCCACGCCGCATTTTGGCACCGGTCTTGATTTCCCTGCGAGCTGTGTTGTGAGCTGTGGCTCTCAGAGCCCCCCTTGCTCAGACGTTTCCCATCTGGAGCCCAATCGGTCCCCTAAAGCAGCAGAAATCCCACGGCACGGCCCTGATTGATTAAAACATGAGCCACTTGTCACAGATGGCAGAAGGGCTGCAAAAGAGGGAAAAGAGCCGGGCGAGGAGGGCCACTTGTGTGCCTCAGGGGTACGATGGAGCAGTGAGGACAAAACCTGCAGGACCCCGTTACGACTGAGTTGGGGTGGAGGCTGCTGGGGAGCAGCTCCTTCAGCTCGACCACTAAGTCCTTTGCTTGGGATGCTGTGAAAAGCTTGAAGCAAAATTCTGGCTTCCTCAAAATCAGTGCCACAAGTCTCAGCAGAGCCAAGAAATCACCCCTTGCTTCCCATCCACCACCATCACTATTAACAATGCCTCTTCCGAGATTTTCCCCATCAAACAAAGGATGTGCCTGGCATTAAAAGCCACCCTGATGTGCCAGGGCCATGACCAGACTTGCTCCTCAGTTGCTCCATCTCTCTGTCACCTGGTACAGAATAACCTCTCCTTGCATTGCGACCTCTGCTTGCAGAACCAGGAGGGCAGCACCACCACCCGGTGCTGAGCTGCCTGGGAAACATCCCCCAGGGATGGCTTTGAAATGCAGAACTAGGATAGCGGGGGACGGTGCATCATTCCTCATAAAGACAAGGCGAAATGTGCTTTGCCAAAGTGTGAAAAACATTTATATCCAAATGCAAAATCTCTCTCAAATTTGCAATTCCCTGTGTGCTCGGGAACCCGAGCCCTATTTGTGGAAGTGGTTGCGAAGGTAAGCTGCCTTCTGCCACTGAAGTGTGCCAGTTCTGGGGCACCGAGAAAATGAAGTGAAAAAAAGGGTGGGAATATGTGATCTGATCTGCCTTTTAAGCAATAACAGTTTCACTGAAAAACCTCACCAACTGCAACCCACAGGGCGGAGCAGGATTAAGATCACTACTCCCAGAGAAGAAAAATGACGCCCTTTCACATGCTGGTAGCGTGTTATCATTAAAGTCAGAGGGAGATAAAATAACTGCATGCAAATATCATCACCTTTCATCTAGAAAGATCTTTTTTCGCTTTGTGCACATCACTTGCTGCAGCCACAGCGCGGCCACCTTTGGGCTGGAATGCAGCAGTGGCAGCACGGGAGGGGACGGGATGTTTATACCACTAAAATGACGAGCCGGAGGGGCAAGGGGCATTGGTGACACTCTCTCTGGAAGGGACTTTAGATGCTGTGCTGAATTGCTGGCTGTGAGGTAGTCCCTAATTAGCAGAGGTGGTGAGCCCATTAGAAACCAGCTGCTGGAGCAGGGATGCTGGACCACGTCTGTGCTGGACCCCCAGCCCCACTATTTCTTTGCTCCCTATATTTCTGGGTTTCTACCACAGGACCTGTTCCACCTCCCCTTTAAAGATAAAAGCTTGAGGTCAAACCCATAAATCCTACCCCAAGGTGAGGGTTTTGCTTCCCTGGGAGGGGACGAACACCAGACCCCAGGCTGAACTGGGCACTGTGCTAAAGCAGTAGCTGCTTTCTCACTGGTAACACTGGTGGAGGGCAGAGGTACCGAGCGCTTCAGACCTATCGATCCAGGGCTGGGGACACCTGAGTTAAAGTGCAGGTGGAATGTCAGGTAGGTGGGAGGTGTTTCCTCAAAGCGGAATTTGGGCAGGAGCCCAAGACTAACACCCCCCCGCCTCCCCTCTTGCAAATAGCGCCGAGGGCTCTTTAATGACCACGAGTGGTCTAGGCCTGGGTTAATGTCTTATCCATAAGTTATTCAGTGTTTCCTTTTAAAGACAAAATAGTTGGAATACCTCTCTTTTTCTCTTCAAATTGCAGTCGTGGCGGCTGAAAACGCAGCCTCTGCACTATTTCCATATGTGGCACCGACGCGGAGAAGCCTCTGCTGAATGGGAGTCCCACCTCTTGAATTTTTATGGGAAACTCCAGCGTTATCAAGTTTATAGCGGCGCTAATACCCCCCCGAGATAAGAGCAGCCTCCTTGCTAGCATCAGGCTGGGAAACGAGCCTCCCCAGGGCCTGCCGGTCACGTCCTGGGGCATCTCAAGCAGGGTTTGGGGCAGCCACATCCCCTGGTACCCATCCTGGTCCTCAACACCTTTGCAAACCAGAAAAGACCAACTGCGGGTCGGATCTGTGTGATGCCTCCAAACTGCTCTGGAAATTACATCTTTTCCCTAAGGCAAAGCCTGATTAATCCTTTTTCTCCCCTTCATGTTTTTCAGACCTTTGTTGAAAAAGTGAATGCAGGAAAGCTGAAAGCATTTGTTTTCTGGCATGGTAACTTCTCTTGGGAGGCTGATTCCCATGTAAAGGATCTCATTGCTGGGGAGTTAGAGCTTTACCTACAGAAAAATCAAACGGGCTGACCCAGCCCTGCACTGTCCCTCCTGGTGCAGAGCAGACAGGGTTTGGCCATGATGACTACGAAGGGAATCCTTCACTAAGATCGGAGGATGCTGCCTACAGCTGTGGTTCTTTTTGGCTCCCTAAGGGTAACATTTTCCCAAGAGCCTTTAATCCTACTGGGATTTAGGGCTTAGTTTCTTGAGCAATTTGGAAATGTGTTCTGGGAATGGTTCTCCTGTGTCACTGCAAGGGTTTGTGCATGAACCAGCATGGGCTTAGGAACAACACCGACCATCTCCCCCTCTCTTATATGAATTATTTCACGTGGATGCTCACGGGATTAGGTCTTTACTCAGACGGTCCCAGTGCTATGGGGTCCCCTCTTCGATATGAGCTGCTAATTGCTACTGTAACGTTACAAGCACTGCTAACAAAGCGCTGGAAAGGGAGCTGCCAGGAGGAGCTTTCCATCCATCCATCCAGAGCACAGACATTGTCGGCATTTTTGGAATAGCTCAGGCAATTGGGACTCCAGAGGTATACGAAGGGAAACAAATGACTTAGTCTGATGTCCTGCACTGCTCTCAATACTATAAAAATTATATATATCTGTAGATGTGCATACATAAATAAATAAAACAGAAAGGAGATGCTGTACTGCTGGAGAAAGTGCTCAGTAAGCCTGCTTCCCCTTTCAGCACTTGCTAAAAACCATCAGGTGCGAGGTTAGGCCAGTTATAGCAAACAAGGCTACAGAAATTCCTGACAGTGACCTTTTTCCTCCTGTCTTTGCAGCCTCACTGATGCAACGAGGGAAAAAGAAAGAAGCAGATTGAAAACCAAAAGCTTCTCCTCCAGGATCTGCAGAGAGCACCTCTGCCCAGGCACAGCTGAACGTACTGGGGGCATGAGGCAGAGCTGCTTTGGCACCAGCTTCCAGCCGTGGAGCTCGGCGTGGCTGGAGCAGGACAGACGGAGCTGAGCTGGAGGCATCGCAGAGGACAAACCCCGCTGAGTTATCGGGGCTGCTCGAACGCTGACGGTTTCTGCAGTCGTGCTGCAAGGCGGCTTGCAGGCTGCGGGGTGCTGCGAGGATGCAGGTAAGGGACAGCTCCTGGCCCCAGGAGCAGAAAGGAAGCCCTGAGCCTTCCTCGGCTCCAGAAGGGGAGCTGAAATGCGAGGGAGATGCTTGCAGCACTCCCTGGAGGAACCCACTGCACATCGCATCTCTTCGGCGGCTCTCCTCCAAAGACCCTCCGACCCCACTGAGCTGCAGCGTGTGCGCTCATTTGCCTTGAAAACACACGCAAGGGCTCTGCCTTGCTGTTGCAATGCCCTGAGGAGAGTTTCAAGACCTGTTGCAGGTCCTCACCTGAATGGTGCTGCCCAAAGGAGGCTGCTTTGGGATATTCTTCCCGGGTTTGGCATGCTCTCGCCCCAGTGCTTGCCATAACCGTTCACTTACTGCTCTCCTCTTGCAATCGTGCTTTTAAAACGTGGCTCAAAAGTAAATAAAGGGAAAGAGAGTGCAAGAGGCAGGGGGAAAACCCCAACCCCCAGCTCTAAATGCTGGCCTTTGTATGTTTTGTTGCACCCAGCAGTTGGCTATAAACCCTGCCAGTTACAGCTTCAGGTGTGCTCAGAGCGACCCAGAAAATAAAGCCACACAGTGTGCTGCAAGCCTCTGCCTGGGTTATTTGCAAGTCACAGCATCCCCCTGGCAGATGAGGAGGGGATCCCACTTGGGTTAGGGACTGGGAGTGAAAAAACTGCTCGAGAGCATGGCGTTTTCATGAATTTTAACAAAACATGAACAAACGTCCCTGCTGCTATTTGCTTCCAGCCCTCCTGTGTGGGGGTCAGCGGCTTTCATGTAGGGCAGTGCCCGGCCTCAAAGGAATAACATCCAAGGCACGGCCAGGTTATTTGCCCCCCCCAAAGCCTGTCATTCCAGCGAGCCAGCAGCCCAGGGACAGGGGTGTAGACAAACAGCCACGAGGCTCAGCTCTTGTAGGCATCCGCGCCAGAAACGCACACAAGGAGGCATTTTCCCTGCCCTATTTTCATGTTTCTTGACAGCAGTGGCAGCAGCTGCAGTGAAAATAGAGAAGAAAGGACTGGCCTAGAGCTCTTTGATATGTTTGCAAGTTCTCCTAAATGCCCATTTGCATTTGGATTGATGATCTGGGCCACTTTGTCGTCTGTCAAGAAATATATTTTGGTTTTGTGAAAAATGTCAGGGAAAAGAAATGTTTCCTTTGATATTTCTCTTTAAAAGGTTGCAGGCTTCCTTTGAAAAGAATATGCAAGAGGAGAAACATCCACTTTGGGCTTTTCTAACAGAAAGCCTATTTGAAAATATGTTGTGTTTTTTTTTTTCCCTCGGACCCCTCTCATCTCATCTTCCCCGCTCCCTTCCCCCTTTCAGTCTCTGCTCCTATGGAGAACACGTCCAAGTCCCAGCTTTGCCATCACGCTTTCTTCAGGGGCTTCAAATGCAAAGAGGACGCTCTGGAGAGGCATGGTACCTGCCCTGGTTCACAGTCAGTCCCGATTTCAGCTCACGTTGCTTTACTTCCAGCCCAGGGGCTTGGCTGTCCCCTGCCCCAACGCCTGGCGGACCCAGAGCCACCCGAGGTGCCAAATCACAGGGTGATTTCCGAGGTTTCTGTGGCCACCTTGGCACAACCACTACACCCACAAGGGACCTGTCAGCACCCAGATGTGCGTGGAAGGGAAACACCAGGCACAGGACAGGGGAGCCCCTTCCCAAAGGTCTCTCCAGTTTGTTTTTCCACCCCGCAGCACGGACCTGTGAGTCCCCTCGCTCTTTGCACTGGGGCTACTCGCTGCCTCCTTCCCCATCACCCTTCTCCTACCCCAAAGTCACGGCCCTACCCTGTTTTATCGAGAAATTCCCATGTGCACGGGCATTCAGGTCCCGCTGCTGGCAGCTACAAGGAGGTGTAGTGGGCTTTTCCCAGGAAGGGGGGCTCAGATGCAGTCAGGAAATTTGTGACCCGCTGGTGTTCCTGCTCTCCTTGGTGCTCATGGTTGCATTGTTATCAATAATTATTGCTGCTGCTACCTACAACTGCTTTTACAAACCTTACCATGCCTCAGCAGAGCCTTGTTGCTTTGATCAAAGCAGGATCCATCCCAATTTCCCCATTTCCCATCCAATTCACAGAGGGCAGTGGGCTCGGTGCCCCGGTCACCTCCCCGTGCCTGCGCTTCCCCCTGGGAACCGAGGAGCCCATCCCTGCGAAGGGCTCGGGGCTGCCCCATGAATGGCACCATTGAGACGCCTGTTCCCAAACATGTCTGTGGCTCCAAATCACTATACAAATGATTTTATTTGGATGCCTTGAGCCACCAGCAAAAGCTTCCCGTGCTTTCATCCTCCAGCCACGGCAGCTGAACGCTCTTCTCCTGCCAGGCTCACCAGAAAAACAGGAAAGGCTGGGAAAATCACCCAAAAATGCTCCTCGCAGGCACCACTGAGCAGCCACCCTCCACCAGCACACACAGGGTTCCCTGCAGGGACTTAAAACGCGGGAAATAAGGGGGAAAAAGGCTGGCTTGTCACCTCAGGTGCACCCGCCTGACATTTTTCTTGCCTAAAACACTGTCAGAGGTCTGCAAATAGCAAAAATGCACCACGAGGTCCTGCTGGTTTCATGAATTGCTCATTCCAAAATGAAATTGGATGATTCTGGGGTGTAAAAATAGCCCTTTTGGGCAGTCCCAGACGAGCCAGGGCAGGTTTGATTTCTCCCATGCCTATGATTTTCTGATTCAAAGTAGATTGCCACTTCCAAATTTTCATCTTTTAAATTCAGTTAAAAGAATGAGAATGGAAAAAAAATCCCTGTGGACTGAAGCAAGCCTTGGTTCAGTAAGAAACCCTTCAGATTTTTTACTAGCTGAGAAAAATCAACAAATTTATGTGGGCTGAACCACAAGCACTTTCTTAATTATTAAGCTTTTAGGAACTGCCAATAAACCACAGAAACCATTATTCAACTCAGGCCGGGCTGCACATACCTGACCTGGGAAGCCTTGCAGGGCGCGGGGTTTAAGACTTCCTGAGGATTATGTCAGCCCGGGGCTTTAGGATGGGTCCTCAAGGCACTTGGCAGAGGCTTCAGCCTCAGCCTGCAAGGATGTAGATGGCACAAGGGGTTTGGTCTGGGGGGCTGTCGCCTGGAGGGAGCCCTGTGCCAAAATCCCGTCCTGCAGTGAGGCAGGGAGGTAACGGGGCTGCTCCCTGCTCCCCAGGTTCCCCGCTGCTCCCAAAACACTCGAGAAGCATCTGGTGCTCCAAGGCAGTACCTGTAACCCAGAGGGATGGATTATTTTATATATATATATATATATCTTTTAAACCACTGTTTGCCCTCAAAGTGGGTTTGCCTGACCAGAAAATAAGCTAAATCACAAAGGGGTGAGTGAGCTGGCTTCCTTCAGAGAAATAAGAGAGCAAAGGCACAGCTCGTGTCTGTAATTTGAGGGCAGCATTTCGCCGAACATAACAGGTTTGTGGCCTTGGTGGTGAGAATAGAGGGACGAAGAGAAGCAAAGCAGGAGAAACTTTCAGTGTGGGTCACAAATAACTGACACTTTGGAGAGTTTTCAGAAAAAAAAATATCTAAACAGGACTGCTTTGGGTCATAGCAATATTTTCTCCAATTTAAAACGGTATTGTGTTTCACTTTGTTTCATTCTTTTAACGTGATAGTTTATTCTTTTGGTTTAGTAGAACATTTTATTCTTTTAGTTGATGTTGATTTTCGAAAATCCCCAATACAGAAAGAAGGGTCAAAAAGGTTTATTTTGAAAAATGTCAAAGCAAAACATTTCTACATCAAAAAAAGAAAAAAAGAAAAAAGAAAAAAAAGAAAAAAGAAAAAAAGAAAAAAAGGCCCTTTTCTGGCCAAAACGTGCTTGCCAAATTAGACTGGTATTTGTGAGTCATTTCTCCAGCACATTTTTTAGTGAATTTACTATTTGTCAAAAAGAAAAAAAAAAAAGAAAAGGTTAACCTTACTCTAACGAAAACACACATGCATTGGGTTTGCATAAACATAGTTGGGGAAGAAAAGGTATTGGAAAGAGGGGCCTCCTCTTCCACTCACTTTGCATTTGTTTTGGCATCTGTCCCTGCACGAACTGGGAGTAGAGCAGTGCCCGCAGATAAAAGCCGACACAGGCATCCCCCATCTTCTGCAGCGAGACATCGGGAACCACCAGCCAGCCGCGCGGAGCAGAGCGGGTAACATAGTTCGGCAGATATGCTTTTAAGTTTATTTAAACTTCAAAGTGGGGCATGGTGAATGTGATTGTTGAGGAAGAAAAACACTGCTGGTGCTGGAATCTCTTTCAAAGGCGAGACAGTCCAGCCATTAGCAGGATCTTACCACACATTTTTCTTCCGCTCCTGCAGGTTGCCCCAAAAGCCCTTCTACTTCAAGAGTTTCTCCTCCCTCAGATTTTCAAGGCGCTGACTTCAATAAAGCTTTTCCGACTGCCTGCATGAGAAGAACTGGAGAGTGCTCACATCCTCACGTGGGAGCTGTCAAGTGCTAGACCTTCGTCCCTGCCACTGGAGAGAAAATGGGTTCTTGAAGTCTCTGCTTCTGACAAAGGAAAAAAAAAATAATGGTGGAAAACAACACGGCTTTACCTGGCAGCATGAAAAGCAAAGCATCTCCCAAAAAAGCAAAGCATCTCTTGGTGCCAGCTCTTGGCAGCCTTCAATTTCCATTTCCCAGAGCTGTGATTAGCCCCCGATGGGGTTCCACCAGTCCAGGTTCCCTAAGCTCTGCTTTGCTCCATGTTGCTTCTACAGAGCTTCCTCCCTCCAGGAGGAACTATTCCCACAGAAATCCCTGCCTTGAGAAACGTCCATTAAATCATTTTTCCAATGGAAGATCATGCTTTCAATTAAACGAAAAAAGCTCACAGAAAGCATCCGATTTCCTCGAAAGTGTTTAACTTGTTTTATTGGAAAATAAAAAGACCAGAACTTGAACATTGAGAAATTCCATTTTGAGCAGAGAACGATCAAGTTTTGGTCACTAATACCTTATTTCTTTTCCAGCACAAGTCAACATTTTCCTTTTTTTTTTTTTTTTTTTTTTTTCTGACACATCACAAATTAACATTTTCCCTGGGGCAGGCAGCACGCGGACCTCGAGTTTGCATTCAGGCATCTACGTCAGCCTGGAGACACGCAGAGCTACGGGTTTCAGCTGCCTGGATGAGGATCTGAAAAAGCAGCCCTCGAGCAGGGCCACATTTACAGGACCACCAGAGCACGTTACAAGGATGGAGCTTTGCACCACCGAGATGCAATCCACCTCGTAAGGACATTTTAGATGCTGTGTGCTTTGCTGGCAGCAGTCAGAGGGACCACCACAAGTGTGAAGGCTGACACCCACGTCTGCCCCAGGGGCAGGCAGCTCTTTAAAGCTTTCTTTGAAGCTTTCTCCTGGGTTTGCTCCACTTCTGCCTGCAGGTTGGACAGAAAGCAGCACAAGCTCTTGCAAAGGAGGAGAGATGAGATATTTGGACGTATAGAGATGCTGGGGACACGAACAGACCGCGTGCTGCTCTCCATCTCCCTCGCTGTCGCGTCAGCTGGCCCACCACACACATGGTCTTTCTTTCTCTAAATCCTTCCTTGCACTCTGTAGTTACAGGACGGGCGTAATCTTCACTAAGATTAATTAAAACCCCCGCATTTGCAGGGTTGATGCCATAAAAAGCTTTAGACTCAGCTGTTCTTAAAATAAATCTCCATCTCTCCCACCCCCTCAGCTCACCCAGCACTTTGGTCTCCCCTGAATAATTCATGTCCTTTCCCAGGTCGTTGTTTTTCTTCTTCCCGGGAAGGCAGCCTATGACTACACCTGCTTGTTCCTGATTGTTAATGAATAATCCTGAATTATCCATGAAATGCTGAACGGCACCATGATCTCATCAGGCATTAACCACGCATGAGACAAGCGCAGCAACCAGGCAAAACTCAGCAGCCCGACCTGGGGAGCGCTCCACGCCAGGACGGGCTTTCTGAATAGCCAGCAGGGCAGGACACAAATCTCCCTGGCGAGAAGGACATCGGCACCGGGAGAGATGAAAGAGGCTGGGATCGGAGCAGGGCTGCACACGTAGCACTTGGGGATCTCACTCCCAGCCCTACATCTTTCATCCGATGTGGTTAAATCCCATCTTTCTCTCCTTCCTTCTTCCTTCTCCCTGTACTGTCTTCTCCTTCACTGGGCTGTCTGCCCCACTAAAGGTATCAAGGACGTTTTTTTACTTACTTCCATCAGCAAAAAATTCTCCTCGCTGATTTGGGTATTGAGAAAAAAATAAACACAAACACTTTTCCTTTCCCTTTCCCTGGCTCAGCACTAAGCAGACCTTTCCTCCCCTGTTCCCAGCCTCCATTTCCCACATTTTTGCTGCAGGCTACACCTGCTTTGCCCCAAGTCCTTTGGTCCCCTGGGGGCTTGCAGCTCATTTATAAACCTGGCAGTGCAAATATCACAGCAAAGGGACAGCACTGGGGAAACCGAGGCACCAGGGGAGCCAGAGACCTGCCCAAACCAGAGGCAAACCCTGCGGCAGGGTCGGGCACTTCAGCCACAATAATCCGAGACTTAATTTAATCACAAAACCATTTCTTCCCTCTGCCCCAGGAGCCTAGTGTGCTTCATTCCCCTTCTGAACAAAGCAAGAGCGAGCTGTAAAATAAGGATGGTTTACAGTTATCTAATCATCAGCTTTTCAGTCCCTAGACACGCTGGAGCCAAAGGTTTGAGTCCCACTAGGGTTCGGGGTTGTTTTGCTTTGGGAGGTTCCCCTCTGGTGAGAGCTTTAAACACCAGCTCTGCTCTGGGGAGATGTTTTCTAGGAGGGAACAGGCAGGTAAAGTGATTGCAGCCCAGCCCCTGACTTTTTGCACTGTTTTGGAGCTGAGAAGTCTACAGGGTTCATCCTCTGCCCAAGTGTTGTCCTTGCACTGCAGGTCCGAGTTCTGCAGAGCACTTGGGCATGTTCACGTGTGCTTTGGGAGAGAGGGGCCTCAGCAGGGAGGCCTGTTTATATATTTATTTCATATTTAAATAGGCCCCGATCCCGACATCCCATGCCCTGAGAGCTGACCCACCGGCTTGCACAACACTTCTCCTTCAGGGGAAAACGCGGTGATTAATGCTAAGCAAAACACTTCTGCAAGCTGTCGTGAGAAAATGAATGTGCGAAGCAGAAAGTTTAAAAGCTTTAAAGTTATTAGCTAAACCAGTTTCAAGTCAACTGCAGTCCACCAGCAAACCTTTGAACACAACCTGCTCTTTTCGTGCTAACCATTAAATCCTGTTCACGGCTGTGCTGACACGACCCTAGCGAAAAGCAGGGAACCAGAGCCCTTTTCCCTACTTTACAGCATGGCCCTACAGATACAAGCACCCACAAAGTGCACGAAAATATGTGCTTGTAAACCATTTATCGCTCCTTTTGTGTTACTTCTGGGTCACACCCCCTGCACCCGGCTGGCACCAGCTCTCCTTGCACACACTGCTGCAGCTGCACGCTCATGCAGACGCGTGGCTGTTCCTCACTAGACTGCAAACCAGAGCTGCTCTGGGGAAGCCAGGTCCATCTTCAGGATTTTGAGCTTGTGTTTAGCCCCATCACACACACACAGAGATCTTCTTCCTTTTTTTCCTGTCTTCCACACACACGCAGCTCCTCCGATGGATACACACGCATGCAGCTCGTGCTTTCATTGCCAGCCAGCATGATCCGAGCTCCAGAAGCAGACGGGTTTCCAGCCAGCAATCCCATCTGGTGTCCTCAAAATCACACGAGCAAGGGCTGCCCAAATCCCAAGGACTGGAAGAGACCTACAGGAGCTTCCCACGTGCAATCCTTCCCAGAAACACAAGCCCGTGAGTCAGCCGGGTCGGTCCCACCTTGGCCAAGGGGGCTTCGGGATTAGGAAATTATTGGCGTAACCTTGTCAACCGGGGGAAAATTGGGTGTTATGTACCTTCAGAAACCCTACGTATGGGTGCCTTTATGATGTGGAGGGGCTGGGTGCGGATGGCAAAGGACTCCTGCTAAGCAGCAGGCTCCCTCTCCTGCAGAGCCAGGATGCGCTCAGTCTCCCGACTTCAGCCCAATGCCTACGAGCCCTTGTTCCTGTCTGAGCCCCATCAGGAGACCTCGTCTCCTCCTGCAAAATCTTTCCTGGCTTCGATGCAAGTCAGACAAGAATTTTTTCCTGGACTCCTCAGCAGCTTGCTGCTGCATCCGAGCTCAGGATTTATACCAAAGGCCAAAGTTCAGGATTGTTTTGGTTGCAGTTTCAGCTGTCTATCATCTTCACCAACAAACGTGTCCTCCCATTTTAATAGCTGAGCAGCTGACGTCTCCAGAAGGGCAGTTAGTTTGCCAAGACGGGTCCCAGGCAGTACTTTACCAACCTCAGAAACGCCACCTGCCATCAGATGCTGGAGACGCTGCTGTAAATCGGGGCCAGGGCCTGGGGAAGCTGTTCTGGGTGGATTTACAAAGGGCCTGCAAAAACCTCCCCTTCTCTGCCCTTCTCCATGGTCAGAGCTGGGATGAGCTTTTGTGTATTTGTACAACACTCTGCACAGGGGCTCTTTTCTCTGTGAGGCCTTGAGCTGATACGCTGATAGTATTTATCACGTCCGAAGGAACTCGCTTGTAAAACGCAGAATGGGGAAATTTGTGGTGCTGGTTGGAAAAGCTTTGAAGTGAAGTGCCTTTTGCCTGCATTATATGCAGAAGCCTGAGTCTACAGAGGCAAGCTGTGCTGCAAACACCTCCCGCTTACCTGTCCCTGGAGCGGCAAACACAGACCCAACACGTCTTAGACAACTGCGACAAAAATTAGCCCAGTTTCGAGCAAGGGAACTCATGCAAATGAACTCTACATCACCACAACACTAGGAATACCCTCCAAGTCCAGTCCAAAAGAGCTTCAAAGTACAAAGAGCTTCAGCCAAAAAATTATTATTTTTTTTTGCTTTCAGGCCCCAAAAAAATCACAGTTAATTTTTTTTCCATTAAACACTGAAATTTTCTGCAGAAACATCTCACATTTTCCAGCCAATTCAGAGCAAAACTTGGTGTTAAAATGTACACAACCCTTTTAATCCTAAGTGGGATGTTCAGACGGCCAGCTCCGCAGCAAAATCCTTATGGCTGGATCCCGTTCATCCCTGGCAAGGAGCCGATGAATTCAGGGAGGAATCTGGTTCATTTTGTCCAGCATAAGACAGAGACATCACAAGGCACGGACACAGCTACTTTGCAGCCCAGTCCTGATCTCACAGCATCGCTGCACTGATTTCAGCAGCAGAGAAATGAAATCAGCTCTGAATGAGCAGCAGAGCAATGAAACCAGATTCAGACCTGTGCTCGATCTGATTCAGATCCACACTTGTGCAACACATGTTGGGCTGACTTAGCTCGAGACGTTTCTTAAGAATTATATCCTTCGGTACAAGCTGTATTTAAAATGCTGGAGAAAGCCAGTCATTCCCTTCAAAAGCAGGAGCAGGAAGAACGGGGAAGGATGTTAATTCTCAAAAGTAAACTGAAAAAAAAAATATTTGGAGAGTCAATGAAGCAACAAGACAGGTCAGCCCAGATGGTAAGAGAAGCTGGAAAGAGGGCAGCGAGCACGGGCTGGGGACGCAGCTGGGGCTCGGAGGATTACAAAGCAGAGGGAGAGGAGCACAGGGAGTTCAAGGGGTCTGGGTCAGAGGGACACGTTAAGTGGATTTAAGGGAATAGAGCTGATGCAAGTCCCACACTTTGGGCTTGGAGGAAGGTCTGATTCATACCAGCGCCGAGTCATATCTCAGGTCAGCCTAAGGGCTTGGAGAGCTGGCTGACGAGGAGGGCTGCTGGTGGCAGGGCAAGCCAGAGGCTGCCTAGCACCAATCCTGCCATGCCCCTTGGCATAATTTAGACACGGCAGAGGTCCGAGCTCACCTGCACTGGGGCATCTCCAAAGTCAGCTCCATCGATGCAGCTTTGAAGGATGGGAGCGGATCACCACGGACTTGAAAGCCAGCCTGCCAGAGAAAGCCATGTCAGGAAAGCAGCACAAAGTGGAAACAAACCCGTTTAAGGACACAAACCACACAGCTCGGCAGTCACTGGGCAGCTGGGACGGTGTAGGGGCGGTAAAACAGGGATGGAGGGGCTGCGGTAACAGCTTTCCAGCAGCTTGGGGCTTTGTTGTAGGTTGTCCTGAGATTTTTCCAGCCGAACCCTTGTGCTTAGCGTACTTTGGATGTTTGTGCTCAGGTGTTATTATTTCACTGTGGTTTTATCATCATCTAATAAAGAGTGGGATTCTTTTCGGCTTCCTTGGCTCCTGCCTTTCCACACGCAGCGCTTCCTAAACGTGAGGACAACTGAGGGGTACCGGGACCAGAAGTGCAGCCCAGTCCTGCAAAGACATGCACAGCTTCAGGCACGCGAGCCACCCAGTGCTTTCGGTAAGCAGGGGTTAAGCAGCAGCAGAAACATCTTTGGAGCTTTATCTGACTGCTGAGGGAGCTGCAGCCCCCACACCGAATGGGAGCCGCATGGAAAAGGCTGGCTGCGAGTGGTGCCCACCCATGGAGCTGCAACGCGGGGTCAGGGCTAGCATCGCCCTGCGACGCCCCGCAGGCAGGAGGAGAAGCAGCAGGACTGCTTCGGTCCTGCAGGGGGAAGAGAGGGGAACGGGCTTGGAGTGTTTCACTCTGTGGGCAGGATTAGCAGGGCTAAAGCAACCTCCCAAATAACTATTGCCTTGGAGCAAATGAGTCTTAGGAAGCATCACAGCAGCCTGGGCCAGCTCTTTCTCACCCCAGCACCACCGAGAAGCAGGGTGAGTCCCACCACCTTAATTCCAGCCTGAATTGAGCCCCATGCAGACAAACAGGAGCAGACCCCAGAGCAGGATCAGGCCTCCAGGGAACGTATCCTTTTCCCACAATGGCTTGCAACTACTTGCTTGAAAAAAGTCTTTTTTTAAAAAAAATGAAGCTGAATTCCGGTATATTCCATTACACCATATAGTTTCAGATTAAGGCTCCCAAATATGCCTTTAATTTAAGCTTAATAAAGCTGTTATTGTCCAGTCATTAATGACTGCTTATTAAAAACATATTTATGGCATATGGTGCTGAGCAATCTCGCAGAGAGCCTCAGGCAACAATCCCTACCTCCACCCCGTAGCGTTTAACGAGAGATACATGTGTATGGGGCTGCTAATTCTCAGCGAGCATGTTTCCAATAAGCACTTGTTCCTCAGCTGAGGTAGCGTGCATGCATACCTGTGTGTGCACAGACACACAACGGGATGCAAATGAAAGGCAGATTTAGAAGCCTTGTTTTGACAGCGTTAGCGGTTGCTTTGGGACAGGATGAGAACATGTTAAAGTTAAACTATCAAAAGTCAGCTTTTCTGCTATATTAATAACTGCTTCAAAGACATTCGGTGGGGTGATGGTCAGGGCACCACAGCGCTGAGGATCCAAGCCCCATGGCACCCTGCTCAGCATCATTCCCTAATTACAGACACTGGGATGACAAAGTTGGACTGGCCTGAAATTAATTTTATCCTAAGAGGTTAAGAGACTGAGATAAAAAGTATCAAAATAAGGGAAGGGTTTCTCTGCAGACACCAGGTCTTTTTCTTTGCAAAGACCAAGGATAAGGAAAAAAATATTTAATTTTATTCCTAGGCAAGCTGACTTTGCTGAATTTTATGAATAGACTTACAGAAAGTGATAGATGTCTGCATCCTAGAATTGGAATTTTCAATTCCCTGTCCTTCCCCAGACAGCCTGAGCCTGCAAGTAATCTGTAAAGACCGCAAAGTGCTGATTTTGGTACCGTGATGCCAGTTACTCCAGTGTCAAGATCCTTCACCATACCGCTGATAAGAAAAGTACACAAAGAAGAAGGGGGCGGTGGGGTTGTGAGAAACCTGCCAGGAACGCCAGCTCCTGTTGGCACCCGCCAGCAGCCCTGCCACCAGCTCATTTTGCGAGCAGGGTGTGTGTCCCTTTTGGGGACCATTTGCCCTACCAAATAACAAGATGCACAAGACGTTGACCCCACTTGCCCCGCTTTGCCCACCTCCCCACAGCCCCCGTGCCCCCTTGGCCAAGTTTATCGGCTCTGCTCAATGAGTTTTGTTTTGGCTTTCACTATTACGGGAAATTAAAAGAAATTGGGATCTGATTGTTGAGCATTCAAAGACGCTCCCTGCCTCTTTCCTTCCTGTTTTCCTTCAAAGCAGCCTAGCCAGAGGTTGGGGGGTACGTGGGGAAACGCTGCCAGAAAAGCTCTAACGACCCACTTTGGAGACAGGGTTTATACGCTCAGCCGTCCCTTGTAAACCAAGCTCTGCGTGAGATTTTTCCCAAAGCTTTCAGTCCCCTCTCCTTGCCCCCACCCCTCCTGCTTTGCTCACGCTGCAAGTATGCAGAAAAAAAAGACTTTGGTACAAGAAGGTCCTTTTGTGCTGCGGGAGAAAGGGGGCACAAGGAAGAATAAAACAACCCAGGTCACAAAGAGGCAGCGAGGGAATGTCGGCGTTGTCTGGGCCCTCCTTTCCTGGAGGGCTCTGAGCTCCTTGCTGGAGGGAGGCAGCTCACTCTCCCAGACACAGGACCCCCAGGCTGCAGCACAACCCCAGCCAAAAACCTGTGTGCTCACCACGGCGGCATCGTCACTGCCAAGACCCGTAAGTGGAAGTGACAGCACGGGGGGGTTTCTGCTCGGATCGCTTTCCTACAGCCTCTGCACCGGGGGGTTCGAATAATGCCTGAAGGTTCAAGGTCAGGATTTACAAAGGGAGCAATCCTTGGTGGGCAGCGTTGAGGCTGAGATGGAGCAGGAAAGGGGAGTCCCATGCCAGGTGGGGGGTGATTGCTTCTCCCTTGGAAGCTTCATTGGTGGTAATGGGGGTGGGACCTTGCTTGTTTGAGCTGGAGGTGGGACCCATCCTGCTCACCCTGCTCGCCGAGGCGCTTGGTGCACGTGGGGAGGAGGGAAGAGGCACCAGCCCTACAGGACCTGACGTGGCCCGAACCCTTTGGAAAATCTCATTCGAAATGCTGAGCACTTTCTGGCTTGGAGCGGGATAAAAAAAGAAGAATTTGCTCTGTTGTGGCCAGAGTGGATGTGTCAGCACCGCAAGTCTCCAGGGCGAAGGATTCCTGGCTCCGGCTGGGACAGGCTCCTGGTGCAGAAGAAGGGGTCTCGGAAACGCGTGTCCCTGCTGACCAGATGTGCGTTCTCCGCACACACCCGGGAGAAGCAGCTTCAGAGCTAATCCAGCCACGCCGGGGAGCTGCGGTCACCTCCCCACCGTGCCAGCAATGAAGCGAGGGGAGGGCGCAGGCGGCTCCCCCAGCAGCAGGTGCCTCCCCTGTGCCGGAGGCTGGCAGCACCGAGCACTGCTCACGGAGCAAACCTAGCACAGCCCCTCGCCCCCCAGCGAGCTCAGGAAAAGCCCAGGCTGGGCAATGCTGTCCTAGGAGCTGCCATCAAAGCGGGTGTGAGCCTCCACGCTGGGGTCTCGCCGTCCTCCTGGGCGCTCGCTGACGGCCGGGTGATGTACGAGCACCATTACTGCTGCTCCGCTGCCTCTCCAGCACGGCCCGGGCCCCGAGCCCAGGAGTTTCGCTCCTTGAGTTAATGGAAATATTATACACATGGAGCTGGCCCCGTCCCAGAGACACTCCTGTCTTACAGAGGGAGCTGCTCCTCGCTGCCCCGCGGATGGATGCAGCAGAGGGGATGGAGGGAAGGAGCCGAGACAGGCAGCGGGATGCTGCGAGGAGCCAGAGCCTGTCCTCCTCGTGCAGGCTGTGTCCCCAAGAGCAGGCTGACACCTGGGCAGCCCCTGCCTCTCAGAAAGACTTTCCAACACAGCTCGGCAAGGAGGACCATAGGGTTCCCCCATCGCTTCAGGCAGGAGGTGCAAAAGCAGCAGGGCTGATCCGTTCCCAGGTTGTCCCGCACTGAGATGCCACCCTCCTAGAGAAGACCCCTAACATCCCGCCCGTCCTAACTCCGGGCAGTGCAACAAGCCAAAGGTAGAGACGAACGCTCAGAGAGGGATTTCTGCCATCAGAGCATCCCTGATAACTCCACGACGCCCGCGGCTGGTTTTAACCACGTGCAAGGCGCTGGCCTCCCATCTCTGCGATCGAGTCCAAATCCGAGGAGGGTCTTGTTTTTATTAAAAATGTTTTACATCTTCTATAACCGCTCTGCCAGCTGGACGACTGCGCTTTCAGGGCAATTATATGCATCATCTAAACATCATCTAAAATGAAAGGACCTCATTTAATTAGGTTATTTAAATGACACGTTTGATGGAAAAAGCCAAGCAGACTTAACAGGATATTTAACGATCACGTTAGTTTGCATGCGTACAGAAAATTATCTGAAAGCCTCGGAAATTAATGGCAAGACTTCTGTTGACTTCAGAGGCTGCGGACCAGATGTCGGCAAAGGAACGACCGGAGGGATGATATGGGGAGCAGCCACGGCCACTGCCACCTGGGGAACGCAGGCACTGCTGGCTTGCAGGAGGTTTCCAAAGGTGAATTTTCACTTGGGTCAAAATCTTGTGTTTTCCCCTCCCCTACAGAAATAGTACTTCTACCAGTTCCGCCAATTTGTGTTTTTTTTTTTCCTCCCTTTTCTCTTCGTTTCCTCCATGTGGAAAACAAATCGGAAAGAGACTTTGAAAAGGGAAAACTCCTTTTCAGCAACACCAGACCTGAAAGCGTGCCTGTTGTTGAAAAATAAGAAATGTGGTATTCTGTACCAAAACAAACATGAGTTTGTTCAATAGTTCAATTCTTTCAACTCCTTACTTAAAAATCCAAGAAACCTAGACCAAAGGGCACGATGTTTTTTAAGCTTATTTTCAAAATGTGAAAAACTACTCCTAATTTCCTTACCCTTTAAAATGCAAGCTCGGCAGGTATTAAACATGCCCAACCAGGGCACCCGCTGATGGGAAGGCACAACCTCAGGAGGCACGCTGATGAGCGCGGCATTAAAAATAACCTTGCCTAGCCAAGCTGCATTTAACCTTTTCAGATGCTATTAAATGAAATTCTGCTGGAACATGGCTAGCCTAAACAATTTCTCTTTCTGCATATGCAAACGCAATCAGTGCTGTTAAGTTAGGAGCCAATTCTTAGATGCCATATTCAATATTATCCCGCTGGAACACAGAACAGCAACAGAGATACAAAGAAAAGAGAAAATGCAGGGAATTGTCATGTATGCCAACTTGAGGAAGGTAGGAAAGACATCTGTAATACTTAAAAGGGAAATTGTTGGAAATTTTTCAGATTTCTCGAGCGGCGTATTTTAACTTTTTCCTTGCGGATGCTGCTTCTAACAATTCCCAGTTTCTCATGGCGAACAAGAAGCCGCCCTTTCATCTTTTTCCCAGATGCAACCCAAAGCTATTGCCATCAGTAAGGCAGTGCCTGGATGTCCCGGTGCTGGACCAAGCCCCTCGCTGTGGGGCAGAAGAGATCAGACACCCCGTGATGCTCTGTGGGGCAGCTCCTTGGCTTCTCCCTCGGTCCATTCCAGCCCGACAGGGCAGCCAAAAAATGTCAGCAAGTGAGTCACCAGCAATGGAAAGACTTGTGCCGCTAAGCCCAGCTCCTGGCCCTGGGTCTTGCAAGTGACACAAGCATTTTGGCTCCTGGCCCTTGCTCTCTTTACTCTACAGACCCACAGCCCCTGCTGCTTCCCCGTGGAGGTGTCTCATAATGTCACCCGCAGCCCGTCCCCTCTCCCTGGCCGCCCCAGGACACAGCAGGCTGCAGGGCCAAAGGAAAGCAGAGGTGGCCCTTGAAGCTGCAGGAGATGGTCTTAAATCCTGACACCTCTCAGGGCATGAACAGCTCGGCGGGGAGGGAGAGAAGTGAGTGGAGGAAAGCGGTGAAAGGCTCAGGCGTGTCGGGAAGGCAGCGTAACGCCAGCTGCGGGGCAGCCCCTTACAATAGGTGCAAAAGACGGGAACTGGAGGCAGCTGAGAGCAAGTGGAATGGGAAATATTACAAATATTACACGCCTCATTAGTAGTAGGCAGTCCCTGCAGGCAGGGAGGGGTGTGGGCACTGTGCAGAGGATGCCCAGGGCTGGGGCACGTGTCAGCCCCTGAGGCTGCCCCGAGATTTGGCATGGGGCACAGCAGCAGGATGGCACACACCCCGCGTGAAGGCACTTCGACCCGGATACTTACCAGCACATCCTTTTACAAAGGCACAGTCTTTTTGCATGCAGACCTGGTGGGATGTCTCTGAAGAACACCACTACCCAGCATCGCGCTGGCACAGTTCCTGCAGCTGACAACCCCTCCCTGTTGAGGCAACTCTTCCTTCTCTAACTCCATTTTGACTGCCTTTAACTTCGCGGCGCTGGCTCTTCCCAGCCCATCTGTGAAAGCTCAGCATGATCTCGAAGGCCTGTGCATTTACATGCAGCAGAGGTTTAAGCGAGGGGAAAGCGCTTCCAGCAGATACGGGGGAGTTTTGCATACCCTGTCCAAGCCCGGCAGAACTGCGGGGAACCTGTCCATGGTCAGACCCTGCTCTGCAGCGCAGGCACTTCGGGAGGTCTGGAGAGGAAAACAGCTCTGGAAAAAAAAAAAAAAAGAGCCTCAGAAATTCACAGGGCTTGGCCTGGTACGTGGCTGTGCATTGGAGCTGGGTAAACGAAGATCTCAGGAAAAGCTTGGTTTGGCTCAAGCCAAAACAAACGTTTTCCAAAAAACGAGTAAAGAAACCAAAAACCAGACCCACGAATAGTCTCTCTTCCCTGCTGTTTCCAAAACTGCACTTATTTTGGTGAATTAACTTTTTGGACCTCCTACAATGAAACAGCCACTGCAGAATACGAACAGAGGAACCGAAAGACCGTTCAAATAAACACTCTCCTTGTGTATATTTGAATCTTTCATCATGCACTAAATTTCTGTGTAGGGCTTTTATTTGTATTTGTAAACTTTCAGATAAAGGTACTCGAAGTTTACTTTTTTTCCTAACATCACACATTCGAACAACTAGGGAGCACAAATCCAGCGCAGACCTGTTTACCTTTCCCCCATATTTCTTACTTCTACATCCTCCTTCCCAAAAACAACAACAAAAATGCAAACTAAGGAAACTGAACACAAACAATGCTGGGAGCCTGGTGCTGGTCTGGCCACAGGTCTGCAAAAAGTTCAGGGATTCGCTCTACAAAAGCAGCCATAACACTCCAGAAATTACTGCAGGGCTGCCAACAGCGAGAGATTAATCATGTTTAATGACACTTCGGTCCCCGTCCCCCCCAAATTAATGTAGGTCTTCACGAACCATTTGGTTTCAAACTAGTTGAAGAGAACTGGCAACAATGACACACCACAAAAATGGGACTGCTGGGTTCAGCAACCCCAGGGCCACGGGGTGCTCGATTGCTATTTCCTCCCAGGGTGAGGAATGCCGACAGCTTGGTGGGATGTGGCTTTGGCATAGAAATCTCTGGAAGCTACTAAAGAGCAAGGAGAGAGGGCGAAGCATGGGCATCTTTCTTTGCCCCCCAGGATGCAACCTGAAAAGTCAGCTGGGCAATGCACTACGGAGGAAGCATATCAGCATCTCAAATTCTTCAGTCCAGCCTCCTCTGAAACACAGACGTTACTAAAAACATCCCAAGAACTGAACCTCTTTGTAGTTCTATCTGTAAGCAGTGAAGTAGGTCACTTGCTTTTTTGTCCCAATAAACACTGACTGCGGACAGAGAGGACTAAGTCTGAAAACTGGCCCAAAACGCGATGTATGTGCAGACTTGTTTCAAGTGCTTCTCGGCACAGGGAGAAGCAATTCCTACCACTCACACCTTGCCCAGGATCCTGGCAGGCAGTTTCAGGGAAAAGCCACAGGGCACACCCACTGCATGGACTCCTTGAGCACGGGGGAAAGCTCCATCTCCTCCTGCCACCAACTCCTTTTCTGTTCAATAATGGAACAAGCAAAACGAACACAGGGAAAAATAATAACCACATTCCTTCAAAAAAGTCCTCAAAGAGTTTCCTTGTGAATTGTATGCACAGAAAATCATTTGTGTGGGCTCTTATTTTTATCAAAACCATCCCACTTCCTATGTCAATAAAGGGCCATTACCGGTTACATGATATTTCTGGCTTGTAACTTGATGTCTTGCCCATATTCCTTTGCACTGGAATCAAAAATGTCTTGTCTGTGAAGTGCAGGTCAAATAATCTGGGTTTTACAGTTGTTGGCAGCTCAGGGGTTGTTTTTTTTTCATCCCCTTCACTTTCTGAAACCAGTCAACACCTCTGCCCTCGGTTCTCCTCTCTCCCCAGGAAGGTTTCCCCCAGGGACGATGTGGGTCCAGCACTCGAGTCCCCAGGGAGAGCCACGGGCGAGGAAACCCACCCAGCCCTCATGGGGCTGTCAGCAGGGGACATGACCAGGGACTTGCCAGGTCCCCCGAGGGCTCGGTGTGCTGAGGTCAGGGCCTGATCCTGTTTTAGGAGGCAACTGCATACAGCAGTTTCCCCCAAAGTGATGGGGTTACGCTAGCACAGGGCAAAAAGAGATGGGAAGCAGATGCCCGGCTGCACCCCTGTGCTGGTGTCAGTTCTCTGACCGCTTCAGTCCTGTGTCACTGCTGAGCCCAGACATCAATCCTGCACTAGCAGAGCCTTGCTGGCCTGCGGCAGCAACCGGGGCTTTGTCAGGTTTTATTAATTGCACTGTGTAACTACCTCCGCACCGACGTTTCTTTCTAGCGGTTTCTTGGTCTCCGGTGGCTTCGGGAGCTGCTGATATTGCATCTCTCTCGAGCTACGTGATAGCATGATATATCCGATCCTCCTCAGTGCCTTTCTGTCCTTTTCCTGCTGACTGCGGTCCCTCCCATTGCCTTTGTAATTCTTTACCTCTGTGCATCAGCAGCGCAGAGGCTTCCTCCGACTTTCAACCCAAGCCAAAGTTGTCCTTGTCCAGCTGGGTCTTCCATTAGCTTTATTACGGCTTCACGTCTGTCTCGCTCCTGCGCACAGGGACGAGGCAGATGCTTCGCTGGGCGGCTGCACTCAGGCTCCACGCTCCTCTCCTCAGCTGAGGAAGCACCATGAGCAGCACCGGGTTATACATTTTTCCAGATTGTTTTGAATCTGGAGGAAAAAAAAGCACACAATGACTAGGATCCTCGCTTTGGTGCCTCAGTTTACAGTTGAAAGGAGAAATCAGGGCCCTTGTGTTTATTTTGCAGCTCTCCAGGGTCTCTTGCATTAAGTGAAAACAGATGAGCTGAACGCACTAACCTCAGTGTTTCCCCGGGACACTGCCTCCAAACCCCATGGAAGTCAACATCCTTGAAGGAACATCTGATTCCCCGAAAGGTGAGGTTATTCCTAATGAATCTCTCCAGGGGAGCACGAAAAGGGAGGTGGATTTTTTTTGCACATGCAACTGAAAATCCTGGAGATGGCTTTTGGCTGGGCTATGCTAATAAATAAGGACTAATTTTTGAGAGCATAACTCATGCTGGTGGGAGATAAGAAAGGAATGCAAGTTCCCTCAGAGACCAGGCTAGGAGAGAGTTATCCTCTGAGATCAGAGCAGAAATCATCGAGCCAACAGCAGAGGCCAGTCACCAATAATAAATCCACCCTCGGCAGAGCAGACCCTGCTTCGGCAGAGCGAGGCACCGTCCCGCCCGGCAGGCAGCAGGGAAGCAGGAGGCATGCCAAGCGCTCGTCCCGAAGCAAGAGCTTGGTGTTTGCAACACAAGCTCCAGTTAAACAGCAGGCCGTTTATCTTGGTTATGAAGCAAATGCATTCCTCCAAGGTGAGGCAACGGGCTCCATGGATAGGAGATGGAGCTGGTCCTCCCGGCGGTGGTTTTGGTGGCACTCCTCTTTGGGGAACCAGCAGGGAGGAGGGAAGCGGGTCCAAGTGGTTTGAAGCTGGAGGGGCTGCCAAGACCTGGTGCTTCTCGGCAGCCACGGGAAGTGTGAGCCTCCTGGTTCACCCTGCTCCTGCACAGTTTCTGCTCTGCCTTCTTGTTTAACTGTTTATGTAGTGATGGTAGCTCAACCTGCACCCTGAGAGTGCACCACTGCTTGGAGACCCTCATACGTCCCCCTTTCAGGGGACCCGAAAGGCTGCATCGTCCTTCACTCCCTACTTTCCAGCTTTTAGTTAAGCTTTAGGACGGATTCAAATTGTTGTCCACCTTGGATTTAGAGATGTCAAACAACCTTTATCTCCTCGCCTCCAGCTTGCCCATACCATGCTATCGATGCACGGTCCCCATACCTGCTCACTCACTCAGAAACCCTGGAGGCTGCAAATTTTCCTTTTTGCTTTGCCCTCCATGCTCTGGCCACCTAAATCTTCCCCTCTGATTTCCAACAGAGGAAGGTTTTTACCACTACCTGTCTTAAATGACACTGCAGCTCCGGCCTGCCTGGTTAGGTCAGCCCCCCCCATTCACTGATCACCAGGAAAGCCTTGAATATGTGGCTAACCCATGTCCTGACCTGTACCCATGTGCCCAGCACTCGCTCTGTAACGAGCTTTTAGCTGGGAATCCCAATGCAGATTCTCTGATCTGAAAAGCCTAAAACTTTGGAAATTCTTAGCATGAGTGCCCTGACCCTTCTGAACCTAATTTTTAAGAGAATTTAGATCTAATGCCAGGTACAGTCAAGCACCTGCCAATACAAAACTGCATCCAATTCATCGACGTAACAAAATAAAAAGCCCTTTTGCAGGATGTTTCACATTCCCTGCTCTTTTCCACAGCCCCCCTGCTCCCATCTCTAGTGGGAGATGCACATCTCCCTCTCCTCGTCTGTTGCGACACTTTTTTGGCAGCCAAGCCCGCGCTGCTGTGGGAGAAATCAGCTGACAGAGCTCCTAGCGCAGCCTGCTCCCTTCCTGCCTTTCAGAGGCGCTCCCTGGTTTCACTCTTGCTGCTCTGTGCCTCGCGGTGTCATCGCAGCCAGGTGACATCACGGCCAGGAATTATGAAATACCCTTCCCCGCAGGCCAGGCTGGGCATGGGAGCAGAGAAATGCTTGCGATGCGGACCGAAATAAATGACAGCTGCCCTACCCAGAGCAGCAACCCTGCTGCCGGTACCACCATAAATCACGTTGGTTGTAGCAGAGCCTCTGCACCTGCACCTCCCGATGCTCTCATCCAGCCTCGCCGTGTGCCATTTTGCTTTGGTCTCGCAGAGGACAGCTGGGTTTTGTCTCTTGTCTTTGCTGTCAAGTACAGCGTGGGCTAAAGGAGCTGCACAAAGCAGCAGCTTGGCAAAACTGGAGGGGCTGGCTTGTCTCATTTGGTGCCTCCTTCTTGCTGCACGGGGAAGATTTTTTTTGTCTCAACTGCTTCTAGGATGCTGCTCAACATCTAATTAGGACTTGCTGATGGGATGCTAAGGAACAGTCAGCTGAATCCTTCTGGATTGTTACCTCCATGGTATCAAACTCACGTGTTGGGTTAGGCTCAAATCTTCATTCGCTTTGGAAAGCCTGAGGCCTGTGATCCTCCAGTGTGCCCTGACTGTCCCTCTTGGATTAACACCTTCAGATAACTCAGCCAAACCTTTTGAATGTTTTGGTACAAGTAGGCCAAGATCTCTGCTGCCTTACACAGCGTCACAGACCGCAGGACATGCAGAGGCAGTGTTAAGGGAGCATCAGATCTCCTGCCAGGTCAGAGACCCCTTCCCAGCATCTTCTCCAATGGGATCAGGACCAAGCTGCAGCGAGGCCAGAGGGGGCTGGGGGTCAAGAAGCCCTGACTTCAAACTGGGCACTCGCCTACCAGGGAAAATAGAAGAACAGCGCTGCTCTGGGGGGCTTGCAGTCGTGTGGGGAGAGAAGGGCTGGGGGCTGAGTGTCCTCCTGCTCCTCCAGCCTGGCTTTGGGCCGAGAGCAGAGCTACTGAAACTCACGTGGGAGATGCGCTTGCAGGGAGACAGAGGCACGGTGCCACCAGCAGTACAACGGGCAGAGCAAACAGCATCCCCCAGAAGAAAATGGCTTTTCAGCAGAAGAGGATACATAAAGGACAAGCCCAAGTTAGAGAGTAAGTCCCTCAGTTTAAAAATTCACTGGGGTTTGGAAAAGAGGAGGGAAAACAAGAAAGGCAGCAGTAGATTTTAATTTGTGTTTTTTCAGCAGTGGAAAGAAAGGTGCTCTGGGCAGAGCAGCCCTGTGGCGTGGCTGGGAAAGCTCGCGGCCGTGAACCCAGGCTGGTATATGACGCAGCCGCTTTGGGGAAGGCACACCACAGACCTCTGAGGACGGAGAGCCGAAACCCAGCTCTTCCCACAGCTGGAAGAGGCTCTGCTTGTGCAAACCCATCTCCCTTTGGGAGGGAGGAACGATCGGCGCTTGAACTGTCAGCTCCGGATCAGAGCGTGATCCCGGAGAGCTCGCTGCACCTGCTCTGTATTTATAGACCACTAGTGGGAAAAAGTCAAGGCGATGGGACTGTGGAGAAAGCGGGGTGGGAAAATCTGATCTCAGCTATGCAACGCCGCATTTTTCTACCAGCATATTAAATAAAACCTTCTATATTAAACCAAAGCCACATTGTTGAAATCCTAAGGGGCTAATCCAGTTTCCTCCCTAATCCTGCATCTCCCAACAGGCTCCCATAGAGACGCGCTCCAAGGAAAAGATGTGAAAAAATTTCACAGCGATCTTTTTAGTCAATGCGTCTTAATTATAAAGGAAAGCTTCCTGGAAAGCGAGGGATTTGGGGCTTTGGTGTTTTTTTACCATCAGAAAACATGATGTTGGAGGATAGTTATCGAGCGCATTGCTGAATTGGCAACAACAGGCACTTCTGCCCCATCAGGCACTATGGAACCTGCTTCTGGAATAGGGAGGTGTATGCTAATGAAACTCACAGCACCTCAGAAGCTAGAAGACTGTTCCAGCACCAGCTTTGCTATTTACTGGCAACCAAACCCTCTCCTGAACCTCTGTTTAACACTAATTGCTGTTGGCTCGCTGTCATGCTTGCAGGAACAGCTCATCTCAGTCGCCTGCACACTTCAGAAGCCCCCATGTTAGAGTGATGGGCTCTTCGTGGGACCTCAGCTCCCAGCAGCATCTCTCTGGGGCCAGATCTTGGAGGCTATCAGTCAACACATCTCATCTGAGAGGAAAATCACATGCATCTCTTATTGTGAGGCCTAGTTAACAGTAACAGAATAAGAGGAATAACCTGACACAAAGACAGAAGGAGAACTTCTTTGGACAAACATCACTTTCTAAGCACAACTTGGGCTCCATGAGCAACCTTCCCAGCTTCAAATCCACCTTGTTAATTCCAGTGGGACTGTGCCAGCATGGCTGAGGACACAGCTTACCCATTACCTGGACCCCAAAGCCTCCCAAGTCACTTTTTCCAAGGCCCGTTTTCCCCATTCATCACCCCACCATAAAAAAAGGCAAACACCCAACATTAAAAACCTGCTGGGAATGCGCTGGGGTTTGAAGCAGCAAACACCAGCCAGTGTGACAGAGACATCACCTAATAGCTATGCAAAGAGCTCTATTTTTAAACCTTTGCCTTGGCTACCTATTAACTCCTTTTCTCTTGGGATGACGTGCAGAGATTCCTCTCAGTTTGCAGAAAGCAACAGGCCTGATTCCTGCCTTTTAACCTTTATGATTTGTTTTCATCTCCAGGAGGGAGAACTGCACCCCCTGGACTACATCGCAAGGCCCGGCTGTGTTGGTTTTGGACAGGTCCTGAGCTGTTTCATACTTCGCACTGGCACAGCCTTGTTATACCAGCTGCTTAATAACAACACACCTGTATGCAAGCTGGGGCTGGGGGCTGCAAAGTAACCAAGCAGCGGTCTTAATTACTGCAGGGTGACACAGTGATGCCGGCATGACCTCATGGTTTACTTTAGCCGGATGATCTGACGTGATGAAGGACACATGTTTTCTCAGCTGGCCACGGCCCCTCCAGGAGGCCGGGCCGACCTGTGGGCTAAGCCTCTGGTCCGGAGATGGACACCTGTCTGCGGGAGTTAGAGCCATTCACCCATCCTTAACCTAGCTGCATCTCTTCCCCGTTGATGTGTAATCAATTTTCCTCTTGGAAAGATTTATTGAAAGTGGTTCGGGGTTTGGTTTGGCTCTCCAAACTGATGAAAAGATTTTAATTCTCTCTTTGAGATCTGTGCCTCACTACAGCTGCCTAGAATGGGCCAGGAAGCTACAAATGCAATGGCATCACATATAAAGACCGGGAAAACATCTCTGTGGCAAGCTGAAGGCTTGCACAGGAAAATATGAGACATTTACGTAATAATTATAACTCACACTCGCACAGAATCTTTCAGCAGGGGATTAAAAAGCACTTTGCGAACATTATCGACCACAACTCTTCTACGAGGTAGGTATGATCCCCCCATTCTCTACAGGAGAGGCCAAGGAAGAGAGGTGTTTTTCCAGCCCATATTTTCAGAAGTCAGCCTGCACATTTGGAGACCTTGAAGTCTGGATGCTAAAAAATGAAATTGAAAAAGGAGCTAAAGGCTCACACACCAAATAGCAGTGGCTGCTTTTGAAAATAAGCACGTATGAGAAGCATTAGAACTAGGACTAGAACCCAGGAATTGCAGTTATCAAAGCTTGGGTATAGCTACATTATTTCACCATATTTTGCAAGCTAGGAGAAACAACTTTTTTTCTGTCTTAAACAATCAGATCCACTGTGGAGCACAGATCACCTCATCTTCCATGTTTGAGTTCGCCAACAAGATTAAGATCTTTGCTCTCTTTCCCAAGAAACTGTCACTGAAGTGGAAGATACCAAGCTGCACTGGAGGCAGAGATTGGAATTGTCCCACTTATAACTCTCCAGATCATCTCCTCCTTTTTTCCCTTGCTGGGTGAATGTAAAGGAGTTTCTCTTGTGCCAATTCTGAACGAGCCACATCAAAATGGGGACCTTGTGTTGACCAAGGTGATCACAAAGGAGCTGCAAATGGGAGAGGAAGGAGTCACAACCATGCTCCTGAGACATCTCCTAGGGCCATGCCACGGCACAGAGGTTTTGAGAAGGTCTGATGCAGGCCATGAAGAAGGGGTGCTTATTTACAGACTGCTCACAGAAATCTTGAAAGACCATGGGAAATCCAACAGAAGTTTCAATGCTTTATTGCCAAGAGGAAATGTGACCCAGAGATTGCTGTAAGGGTTAATTCACTAGCCCTGCTCCTAATACAAACATGTACAGACCTCAATTATGCTACCCACATTTTAAAAAGACCATAAAACATATATTGCATTGGCAAGATAGTCAAATGCACCTCTGGGACTTGTGCTCTGAGCTCCTTAAAGAGGTTTTATTTGATTTTTTTTTTTTTAAGCTTATCCAACACATCTGCATTATTGTGAGGTATGTGCACAAGCTCTCAGAGATTAAAGAACTTCTATCTGCAAGTACTTTACATATATGAGTAGATCACACTGGACCAGAGGTATCATTTTCAGAATACCTGAATATCTGTCATCCGTCTCCTGCTGACTGCCAGCGCAGCACAAGCTCCTGAGGCTGTGCTGAAATCCAAGCGTGGGCTTCCCAGCCACCGGGTGCTTTTGAAAACTTTGCTCTAGACCACTCCAGTCTCGGAGTTTCAGCACAACTGCTCTTCAGGCATGCAAAGTAGCTTTAAAATGTTGCTGTAGTCAGAAAAGTAACTGTATAAAAATGACACCTCATTACCACAAACATCTGCCCTGCATGTTTCTGGTGAGTCATACCCACTCCGTTTACAGAGCAGAAACACAAACACATGTTTTTACTTCTCTGACCAACACGGTGCCAGTGCAACTCAGGAAAAACCCGTGAGGGTCTTGCTGCCCGCCGTGGTCATGGCAGAGCCACCAGCTCCAGGGCCCGTGAGTGCCATGGCGGCTGCCTCCTCCCTCACACAACAGCCTTTGCTCTCACAGGCCGTAAATCCTCTCGGGGGGGTCCAAAGGGATCACCTGGAGCTCAGGAACGGGCTGACAAAAGCTTTTTGTGATAATTAAACACCCATGTCTCTTGGTACAATGTAAATACGCATTATTGGCCTAGGCTTAGGAGCGCTGGTAGGGTGCACTTGCTGTAGGCCGAGCACAGACAGTAAGCGTCCCAAGTCCGTGAAGAGGCCTGCTTGAAGGGGCTCCTGTTATTGCCATTTATTTGGTTGAGAAACTGAGGCACAAACCCATGTTGTGTAGAGGCCCTGCGTGACTAATGATGAGCTCCCAGCTCCATGTACAGCAGCATTGGGTGGGGGGTAAACCACCAAAATTAACTTCCATACAGCCGCAGCTGCCTGAGCCGAAGGTGTGACCTCTTCCACTCAGGTGGATTAGAAGCGGCAGGAGTCCCATAACCCCATCTGCCTGACAAAAGTGTGCTTTCCTGCACTGAGATGCAATGGAATAAGCAATTTGACACTTTCCCAAGTGGGGAAGTGCATGATTAATGGTATCAGAAACCAAAGCAAGTTGCCCATTCACAGCCCCAGCACCTCAGCAACTTCAAAGGGACTCTGGATAAAACACAGCACCACAACCCCAGAGCTTTTGTAACAAAACACCTACTTCAGCCTTAATCTACACCACAGAGACAAAGGAGAGCAGACTTGGCAACACACATTGCAGCTCTCCCAGCTTCACCAAAGGCAAGGGAAACGGATGCTCAGATTATGGCCAGACGAACCCAGGCTGTTCCTCACCACAGAGGTGAGGGCTGGACCCAGACCCGCAGCAACCCAGGCATTACAGCTTGGGGCCTGGGCAAAGATGCTTCAGCAATTTGCTCACTGATAGCATCCACTCTGCAGGGTTACAACCAAGGACATGAGAGATCCTCAGCTCAAGTTGAACTGAGTAATATGAGATTATCCATCACTAATACGCATCCAAAGCATCTGCCTCAGTCTTAAGATAGTTTTGTCTTACAGTGCCAGGAACTACAACATCCTAGAAAAACTTTGGAAAGCTTAGAGAAATAAGCTTTGTTTCAAGAAAATCTTGGGATCTGCAAGACTCGACAAAACCAGCCCTGTCCAGCCACAAGCACATCCTCAAATGCCCTGCTGGAAACAGGTCCTGAAGTCAGAGACCAGCACTGCAGTGTTTTGTCACAGCTTAATGCATCAGATTAGTTATTAGTTATCTGCTAGAAGGGCAAAGCACCCCCAAACCCTGTACAAAAGCCTCACTGAGTTCCCACCTTCCTGCTGCATTCAGACAGCACCACCAAAGGCTAAACCAGAGCTGGGACAAGGCAGTTTTTTCAGGCTGAAAAGGACAAAAGTTGAAACCCATAGAGGTTCATTTGACCTACGCTTTGTCACGCATTTCTCATTTTGACCCTTCTTACATTTGTACCCCCCACCCCTTGCCATGGAGGGTGGTCAAACAACCTCCGAGCTCTGACAGTATCCAGAGCCCACCCGAGATCATGATTTGGCATCTACATGCGGTCTGTTCCAGCCAAAACTGGCATGCAGGGCACAAGTTCTGATGAGGAAAAGCTGTTTCTCAACAAAGTGCAGTTACAGGACAACTGGTGGATCCTGCCAGGAAGAGTGTTTTTTTTTTTTTTTTTTTTTTTTTTTTCCTTCAAAACAGAACTAAACCAGAAAAATGTGTGATTTTTATTGCTGGTGAAAGGTGCTGGATTTGCACTCACAAAGGAAGCACAATATTGTGAAATGAGCTGGGGAGAACTGATTTTCCTATCTGATGAAGCTTTTCAGTATCCAGAATTTCCTCACATCTGAGTTCTTGTTCCCGTGATGTAGAAATTTTTTTTTTCTAGTTGATTTTATACTATCTTAGATAACAAAATTGCCAGCTTCTAGCTGTAAATCAAAATGTCTTAAGATTTGTCAAAAAAGCAGAATATATATTTTGCTATTTTAACATATTTTAATATGTCAAAATATATATTTGTCAAATATATTTTCATATATATTTTATATTAATTTTTATATATTCCTACTGAGATTTTCAGTAGGAAATTATGTTCCCAACAGGAAATTTCACGGATTCTTTTACAAAAGATTTAAGCAAAATCCGTCTAGAAGTGACTAACAACCAGCACGGTGAGCAAGCCTTGGCAAGGGCTGGATCCACATTTTATACCTGCAGCTGAGTATCTGTGCTGAGGAATTACCTGCTCTTACATTGTCTTCCCATTCTGATGGTGCGATGGCTTGGGGTTACTAGTGCATGTTAAATAGCCACCTGGGTTTAAACCCCCACCACCCTACTTGTAAAAGGGCATCAGCTAATAACTTCGTTTGGGCAAACAGGAAGGAGGAAGCAAACTTCTGCTCTGAGAGTGGTAGAGCTGGTGGTGACTGACAGGGAAGAGGAGCCAAGAACCTCTGGATCCAACTCCCCTTTAGCTGAAGCACCTGAGTCTGCAACAGCTTCGCCTGACAGCCCCAACAGGTTAGGTACGCCCCTGTATTTTAACTTGCTCTTCCATTAGAGATGCAAAAACGCATGTAAGCAAAAAAGAATCCTGTTCTACGAGGGGAAAAAAAAAAGTTCTTTGTGGCTATCATCCCAAATTCTGCAAGTCAGGGAAGCATCCCCATTGCACAGTCTCTGGGGTCCCTTCTCCAACACCCCTTGTGTTTGGCAGCACACGAGCACAGACCAAGTGCAGGGATCTATGGTTTCAAAGGAAAAACACAAAGCTTGGGTTGCTTCACACCATCAGTGTTCTCTCCGTAATTTATCTTGGCCAGTGAAGAACTTGCGCTTTTGATTAATTTTGTTTAGGGAAGCAGCAGTGAATTCCAGCCCACAGCGCTCTGATGGGACACATGGATGAAAAGCATCACCACTGAGGACGCAAGCACTGCTAGGAAGTTGTCTTCAGAGAAGTCCCCAGAACTGTTGAACCCTTCCCAGAGCACAGCCACTCACACCAAATCTTTAGCATCTCCCAACAAAAAGCTGTGCTGCAAGGAATAGGGCTGGGAAAAGAGTTTAGGCGGTGCCAGGATGCAATCGTTCCAAAGAACTCAGAAACCACAAAATAACTTCCCCAGTCATGTACAAAAACAATCGTTTTGGAAGAGCCTCCAGTGAGTACATATACTCATTTACACTCTGTTGTTATTATTATATGTGTTATTCTCCATTGGTGATGAAATCCATATGTCTGCTTTTCCCTTCGTTCTTTCTACATTACTATCTGAGGCTTTGATTTATTTCCTGGCTTTCTATATTGATTATTCAGAGCCATATAGGAGGGAAAACATGATCCTAGAGACAGAGTCAAAATCGTAAGCAAAAACAAAGGGCAAAGAGATGACCGCAGTGCCAAGTATCACACATCTGTAGTGTCTCTCAACAAGGTGGGGGAGCAGGAAAAGCGTGTAGCTGTTCTCCGAAATGAAACAGACAGGGATTTATTGCAAAAACCATGGTAAACTAAACTTATTGGGCAAGGGTTAAGAAACTAAGGACCCGATCTTATAAACACTAAAGCACATACTTAACTTGGTTTCAACATCAAAGATGACTCACGTGAGTAAAGTTATAGAGCATGTGTTTGCAGGGCATGAGGGGTTAGCATTACAGTCATAAAAGTTTGAAAAGGCTGGGATAAAAAGCGCAAATAAGCAAGGATTAAAAATAACCAAAATAGAGATAGCTGGCAAGGAAATCTTGGCAGCTAAAATAATAATAGTAAAAACCCACATAAATTAAAACATTGTTAACATATATGTGAGGGATCCTCAATCCGTTTGCTTGCCAGACTGAGCAATGATACGGTCTTGCTGTTGGAACCTTTATTCTTTATCATCCTTCTTGCTGCATGTCTAAAAATGGAGCACTGCCTATGAGAAAACAGCTTTATTTGCTTAAATATTCTCACCCAAACACAACAGCCTGCAGAGCAGGATAACTGCAGGATCAGCACTGATGGTTAAGTCTTCCCTGTAGGACCTTATCTTTGCTGATGTAACGGTGCCCGACGCCAGCAGTAGATGGAGCAATAGGTTATTCAAAATTATGACAATTTATCAGATTATATCAGATTAGCAAAAGCCAAGTGCCATTCTTTTTGCTTCACTGGTAGAGCACCTGCAAGTTCCCATCACAGATGAGGACCAAACATCACCCCATTTCAGTTCAGAGCAGATGGAGCAAGCCTTGAGTGTCACTGCAGACACCACCACGAGGCCAACCCCAGCAGCCACCTTACCCTTCGAGGGGCAAGTTCTCATCTTACTGAAAAGATCAGACAAATAGCATGTTACAGAAAGTTTATTCCTGTTTCAAAATGCACTTTTCGAATGGTAGGTTCCCGCCTACTTCCAGATGGTTCTCCACCAGGGAAGAAAAGCTCCACTCCCAGTGCTGGTGTCCAACTTCTGCCAGCCCAAAGTGAGAGCAGCACTTTGAAACACCAAGCTCGAGCTGGAAAAAGTTAGAGACAGCAAGAAAGCGAAGAAAAACCCACTTACCCACAAAACTTGCATGTTTCCTGTGGGAAAATTAGAAATTATTTTTTTTTTTGTGGAAGGCTGTCAAAAAGGGGATTTTTCCCATAACTTACTTTCTTTCATGGGAAATGCTGGAGTTGCAGCCAGCTCTATTCTGAAGCTCTTAGGTTTCTAGCATTAGGCTGGGAATATAATAAAAATAAGCTTCTTCTGGAAGAGTGCTGGTATTTCTAACTCCTAATAGAGCTGATTTTAGGACCAGCATGAACAGTGACCAGCAATTTTAGAAAACTGTCAATGGAAGATACAGCAGCACAGATGAAAAATGTCAGGAGGAGCTTTGGAGCACGGTTTAGCTCCCGTTCTCTTCTCCAAGGTATTTCCTCTGTCATATTTCTCAGTGGTGTAAGGAGACAAATTATGAATTATTTTTGCAGGGATGAGAAAACTTTCATAGGTGCCTGTCATTCATGATCCACTTAAAGCCTGATCTATCAAATGTGGCTGAGCAGCCGACTGTGGTGTGACCATGTTGTCTCTTCAGCTCCTTATTCCTCTGCACAGCCCCCTTTGCTCAGCTATAAACACCTACCCCAAACCACTCAGCTGCAGCACATCCAAAATCCGACCCTGACACGAGTCCCTTCCGAAGGGAAGCAGTGGGAGCTGTTGCTGACTTCCCTCTGGCTGCCGGCAGCAAGCGCTCTCCTGAATCCTCCTCCTGTTTTTCCCCTTCCAGGTTCGTGAGAGGTCCCACCAAGTCTGTGGCAGGCTGGGGGAGGTCTGCAGCTGACCCCTTTGAAGCAGATTTGCAGAACAGGCAGCGTCTGCTGGTCACTGAGCACCAGCAATTGCACTTTCTAGACCTTGCTCCTTGACCCTAAGCATTAACAAGGCTGCAAGTCCCATTTCAAGCATTTAAGGCACCTAAAGCACGGTGCTCACACCTCAGATAGCAGAGGACAGCCCTTCCCACTGCTCCCACTGAAAATGAGCAGGATGCTACCAGAGCAGGGCAACTGTCGTTTGTTGAAATTTAAGAAAAGTCACATCACTGTGCTAGGAATTTAACTGAATAACTTGTTTTGAGGTTCCTCCCCTCATGTGTTCACTGGAAAAATCTAGCAAAGGTACAAGTGGAAGAAAGCAAAGCTGGCTACAAGAAGCAGTTAGGGTTTGTTGAAGTCAAAGCCTTACTTTTTTTCAATAGTTGAAATGACAATTCCACAGCACTGTACTCCAGTAAAACCTAGGGCATATTTGCTACAGCAGTTGCTCTCAGATAGCCGATATCTCGGGACTAGATCAGCACAAACTATGTGCAACAAGGAATGTGGTGCATTTTTATCCCCAACCTCTTCCAGCAACCATTAACTTCCTTCCTCTGCTCTTCAACTGTCTGGGTTTTCAGCGTTTGGTACCATATCCCGTGCTCTGAATTGGCAGGAAGATTAAAGAAGTCTGCAGCTCTTGTCTTCATGAAGCATTGCAAAGGGATCATGTCATGGCTAATCCCTCCCCCCCCACCTATCAGTTACTATTACAAGAAAACTAAATCGCTTGGAACCAGGGAAGTCATTTTTTTTTTTTCATCTCGAGATTGTCTCCGCTTACAATCTACAGCGTAACGTTAAACCTCGTTCTCCAGTAACGTCTGATCTCACCAGCAGACCGCGGCGGTGAGGAACCGTCCCAGCAGAGCCGCGGAAGTGCCTGCAGACAGAAACACAGGATCCAGACTTGGGCTCCGTGGGACAGGGAGACTACCTTGCACCGTGATAAGACACAGCAGAAGGAAGAAAGAGCCTTGGGGATATTCAAGAGTCGGTGAAGACTTGCAGCTGGATGCGAGGGAGCGCGCGGCTCGGTGGTGAGAGCTGAAGAGGGATTGCAGGAGAGCCCATCTCTCCCCTTGGAGATACCACCTGGGCCGACAACCAGAAACCCGAGAGGGGCTGTGGTTAGGGAACTATGCTAGATAACACCCTCCTAGTGCCACGGAGATCTGGACCCACCCTCCTCCAATCGCTTTCCCAGAAGTCTAACCTTTTATCCTTTTCTGGGCATCACTTTTTTTTTTTTTTAAATAAAGTTTGCTTGCCCATCCCTGCAGGTAATTTGTGGCAGTGCAGCTTTGTGCCCGCACACCCCCTTTGCAGCCATCCCAAAGGAAACCCTGCAGCACCCCTTTGCTTCTCTAACCAGCACCATGAAGTGATGCTTTGAGACGCCCTGAGCTTTACCAGTACTTACCGAGGGAAGGACCGTGACCAGATACAAGGGTGGGGGAAACAGAGAAGCCATTTGCCCTCCCTGCTGCAATGCAGGTTAGGAGCAGAGCACCAGGGCCCCACGTCCCAGCCCTGTGGTCTGTCCAGCCTGGGAATACCAGTAATTCTGCCTGCTCCGTGGCTTCTTGCCACTACTAAAGTGATCATGCTTCAGGGCTGCGCTCGCTTCCCATAGATTAGCTGCCTCTGCACATTCCCAAACAAAGCATTACACTATGTGAAAAGAAGGCACAAGCCCTGCAAAGCCCATCCCGCTGGCTAAGACAGGAAATATCTCCCATCATCTCAGCTAATCCTCCACCAATACAATGAGAAATGATGTCCACTGGCCGCCAAAAGATTATTAAGTGGAGAACAAAAATACTGCACCGCCCATTGCAAGCGAGCCAAAGGTAATAAAGGGGAAATACAAACTGCAGCCAATGGCTGGAAGGAGGAGGGGGCCAGGAGAAGCAGCACAACAACAGGCGACTCTCAGCAGAGCCCTGCTGCTGGAGGACAGGTGGCTCGAGGACATCTCGGCTTAACCCCGGCTCCCCAGGAGGCCACCCCGTCCTTTTTGCTGCACCAGGGGATCCGTCGTGCTGGCAAATAGGGTTACGTTTCCGCCAGCTTGACAAATACATGGGAGAAGGCAAGGGGACTAAAAGACAAAGCGCTGATGTAAAATTGGGAGCAGACTGGAGCAGGCAAAGCTGCCAGAGAGGAGCCAAGCAAGCAGAAAGGTCTCCCAGCAATGCACGCTCAGGTAACACCAAACATTTCACAGCACCGTGCCAGCTTGACACCGACTTTTCTGTATGCTCAGCAGCTTCTCTCCTTAGCTTTGGCTGTGGGGAAGAACATACAGATGATGGATTGAGCTTACAACGCACCTCGAGACCTGCCTGCAGGTCACAGAGCTGCTGGCAACGGCAGGCACCACCAGCAGGGTCCTACCAGTGCATCCTGCCACACAAGCACTACTGCCCCTTTTTATCGGCACATTAATGAACAGGATCCAACGGATCCAACTAGAACAGCCATTTGCAAACACTTTAACCACATTCAGCGAGCTGGTGCTTCTCACATATTCCAGCATTAGGCTATGAAGAGCTCTGGGTTACCTGGGACAATCCTGCACAGCCCAGCTTTAGAAGCAGCGGTTGTGGTTAGGAGCACGGCATTTGGATGCTCTGGACAAAAATCTCACAACATCTCCGTACTGCTCTTCTCCCCAGCGCTTGAGAAGGGCTGTGAAATTGAACAAGCCATTTGGACAGACAGCACTGAGGGAAACTTGGCATCTGCTTCAACATCAGCCTCCAAAAAACATTTCCCAGGTCGAATAACTTGTTTTTAAAGGCAGTATTTCTTGAGACTTTTTTGTTTGTTTGTTTTGCTTTGTTTTGTAGCAAGTGCATTTAAGGCAAATAGCTGTAACTCCTGCAGAAGCAGCACAGGTATGCCTCCTGCTCTTTGCTTTTCCTGTAGGAAATCATCTACTGCTAATGTTTTTACAGAGTTCCCCCCACCCACACACATGCAGTCCCATCATGCTGCTGCATGGGAAATCTTACTTCAGGGGAATTTATCAGGAAAAAATTTGCTCCACCAAGAAGGTTTAACTTGATTTTTTTCCTATCCAGAGGACAAGAATGAAAAGCAAATTAATTTTGTGCTTGATTTCACAGACAGCAGACCCTACCCACCCGAAATGCTGTGTGCCAGCCTCACACCTGCGGAGATGCCTTAGCTGACAGTGCCAGACGAGGTGCTTTAGCCTCGATTGCCAGCAAAGCTTAGTGATAATACAAGAACCCTCACATTTATTTTTATGTTTAACTTTATTTTTCCAACCCACAGCTCACAGACATCCCCCAAGTACCCTTGCACACCTATTATTTCATTAGCTCCTGCATCTGCCAGCTTCCTTTATCTTCCTCTAGCCAGCAACTCATCACTGCCACAGAGCCACCTCCAGCTGAGGGGAGAGCTGTGCTCTGCAGCGATAGCAGCGCTGCCTGCCAGCCAGCAACAGCCACGGCCGGACTTAATCCCCTGTATAGACAAAGGCTTGGGGAACAAATGCAATTTGTTTTAATTTACTATTTGCTTACATTTCTGATAACGAACGCGGAGATCTTGGCACCCCGCAGAGCCCAATCTCTCCTTGGTGAGCTTTTAATTCCTCCTTCTCGTTTCCAAGCAGTGATGCTAGCCGATCCCCTCACTGCAGGGAAATGTTTCTTGTGTGCTTCGGGGAGCACGCCGACTTGTTTCCTGCTCTGCAACACCACTGGGCACCCACGTTCTTCCAAAGCATTTGGGAACACAGCTATGGATAGGTTTGGTCTCAGATGCAGGGCAAGATAGCATCAAGAAATTAAAATTAATGGAGTTTGCATAAACCACGCACACCAGACATTAAAGTAATACCCGGATTTCTGCTGGTTCCCCAGGCACTGACAGTGCTCACCCATCCGAATTTGAGGACAAACAGACATATCCCATCACATTTTGCACTCAGATGCCTATAGAAGCATTCGGGAAGATCTGGGGACCAAGTGCCTTTGAGCACAGTGAGTGCCTGGGTCTCGTTTTCAGCAAGGCTGAGGTCTCATTGATCCTGGTTAGAGCAGCACATCACTGAGCACCGGGCCACTTCGCTACAGCTCAGCAACACACACAAATATGAGCGAAAGTCTGCGGCTGGGCCCCCTCAGTGGCACCACGGTTATGCTAATAAAGATAATAAAAAAGAGGACGTTCCCTCCCTGAAAGCTTCGTTTGGACAAGCAGCCGGACAGAACCAGAGCAGAGGATTATCACTATCACTAGTTTCTGTGACTCACATCAGCTTCCCCTGCAGCCGCACAGACTGCGGCAGTGCTGGGAACGTCCAGCATCCTAATTCCCACACCCAGCCTTTGGTGTGCTGCTCCAGCGTCCCTTCGCCCGACACCTTCCCCACTAGTGGAACCGTCCAGTTCTGCAGACTAGAGGCACCCTTTACGAGGAAGATTCCCGCTGCTACTTAAGTTATTATCAAATGCTCCAAACAGCTCCATAAATACCTGAGGCTTGACATCAAAACAGGTTTTGACTCCCAGCTCAGACACCTATTAACTTCTGCAAATTGTTCTATATCATTAAAATCTTATGGGAATACTAAAAGGATTACACCAAAACTGGAAGACCTAATGCCTTCCGGGAAGTCTTAAAGGTGTTTTCCTTAGATATAGTCAGCAAATCCTTTGCAACAGAGTGACTTATTTCACTCTGTTTGGGTATTATACTCTCTCTGGGGGCTTATTGCCAGACTTTCCATAAATGAGTAACACTGAGGGTGACACAGAGGGAACACACAAGCTCATTTCTCGTCAGGCTTGATATCTGCCAGAGGCTTCAGATAGCAAAGTGAGGCAGACGGGCCCAATCCCCACCTCTGCCATGCCATTGGAAGTCATCTGCTCTCCAACAAGGTGCAAGTCCTGATGCTTTGGGTGCTATTGGGCAACTCCATCGCCTGGGTCTGGTCCTAGTTCAAATTCCACGTAAATGTATTTCAGCTAAAAGCTGCCTTTGCTGTTAAGCAGAAACATTTTCTCCTGGTGGCCTTAGATAGAGGGTGGTTTCCAGTGGAGGTTGCTCCCTATTAAGCTGTCAAGAGTTGTTCCAGGGCTTGAGCCCTGAAATCAGGTTTGCTGCAAGGGGGATAGCCTTTGTTCAAAAGCCTGATGACAGGACTCCTCATGCAGAAGCTTCACCAGCTCAAAGCTCCCAGAGGAATCAATGGGAAGAGGCAAAGTGCCACCAGGCAGCAGAGACCTCTACAATTCTCCATCACTCCCTGAAAGTTCTTGGAAATCTATAGAGAGCCTAAGGTACACATTTGGACATCCAAGATAGAAGTGTATCCGTACACATACTTAAAAATGATCCCCTGCCACCGTGCCAGCCTACACTGCAACTCCCACAAGTGACAGCTCGCTAAAATGCTGGGTTTGAAGAACTGCAAGAGCCCTGCTTATAAATCCTGGCACACCGGTCCTTTATTTGCAATAACAGACCACATGCAGCTCAAGCCTAGGTCAACCCCAAACCCTCCCAGGCAGAGCTGGCCAGTTGTTCTTCCTTCTCTATTTATGCACCTGGAGATTTACGTGTGAGCCTCATCCACCAGGAATTATAGCCAGGGTTGCTCCCCACCCAGCAGGGAGGGTGTTTCTCCCCACTGCGACAGTCGCTTCAAATGCTAATCTCATCCTCCTGCAGGCTCACAGCACCTCCCTGACTGGCAGCACTGACACACGTATTCCCACTTCCATTATCCAGAACCTCTGGGATTATGAAACACTTTGGGCTGGAGTGTTTTTTTCAGGCCTGGCAAAATCTCACTTAATAAAGCTTTCTGTTTTGGCAGTGAACCATTAACAACTGCTCCACGTCTGGTTTTCTCCTGCTTACATCTACCTTTTAGCAGCAGCTTCTAGACCATGTTTCCCAAGTTAGAGAACGGCCCACAACACAGTGCCAACAACCTTCCAGTCAAAGATAGAGAAATTTACTCTTCTGTATCCTCATATCCGATTACCCAACCCGGAAAGGCAATTAAGCTAACTGGTTGAGAATAAATCATGAGCAATAACCATTATTCCTTGACATTTACTTGTTTTCTTCTGTGTCACAGCAAACAGTTATATAAGCAAATATCAGGCAAACAGCTACATGATTCAAGCAGGAAATGTCAAAAGAGTTTCTGGAGTCATCACAAGTGACGCAGGTCACAGGGGTAGAGTTCCTCCATGTTAACACTGCCACGTGTTTATTTGTGAGATGCTCACATGGAGGGTTTATCCAAATTGGGCTCTATGTTTAACTTGCCCCAAATCTCTAACTCCGTGTCTATGAAATGGGCTAAGGGTATTCAATTACTACAGAATCCAAAAATCCAACAGAAGCATGCAGGGAAGCTCTGGACTTGATTTTATTCCCCAACAACTCACCTATTGCCCTACAATGACACAATCCCTGGCTGTGTTTGCACTAACAGGCAAGCAGTTGGCACTCCGGCTGCTTTTAAACTGACCTGCAGCAGAGAGCAAACCACCATTAAGGGAACCTGCAAGCCATGTCAGCTTCTTGTTGAGCTCCTGTTCTGCACACCTTTCTATCTGGATGGGAAAAATCAAAGCGAAAGCAGCAGCGACAGAAGTGATCCAGCAGATGTTTCTCCCTGATACTTTTCCAGAACGATGCTCGCGTTCAGCAAACCACCTAATGACCGCACACAAGTCACCCTGCTCCCGGTTTGGCCAGACAGGCAGTAGCAGACACGGCTTGATTCCCTGCTTTGCATTTCATTCAGGATTCACCAAGTTTTCCATGACTGGAGGCCTCACCACCCACATCGTACCATCACTCACTCCCACTCCCTGTCTGTGGCCAACGATTTTCTGTATTCCGCTTTGGCAAGCCTTCCCCCCACATTTCACTAACAGGTCAAGTTCATCCTCAGATGTGGGATGCCAGTTCTTCCACCCGTTAGCCAAGCTCCTCGCATCCATGTGGTAGCGATTAAAGGATGACTTCCTATCTGCCTCTGCTTTGCTGCTGCTTCTCTGGCTTATTGCTAAATCTCTGCTCCTTTGCTCACCCTCATACTCTGACATTGGTGAGCATCTCTCCAAGGATCACGACTTCCTTCCGTGAGACTTCCTGGGGAAGTCTTGGCTAGACTGGTCTTCTCCATGGCCGTATGAAAACACATTTGTCACTGCAAAAAAACAATCTTCCCCCTCTGCCTCTTCTTCTGCCCCAACCTATGCTCTGTGCCATTTATAGTGCCTCTTCCCACAGCACGGTGATGGCTTCCCAGACTGGAAATAGGGGCAATTCCTGCACCGTTCCCTTTGGGATGGACACGTCAGGGAACTCAGAACTCCCAACAACAGCATTTGCTCAATGCAATAAGTACAACTGCAGTTAGTCGAGCAGAAAAGGAGTACATAAAGCATCAGAGATACAGGCATGGAGCTGGTATATGCACAGCTCCACGGTATCGTAACAATAGGAGCAGCCATTCTGCATTTGAGAGAAAGCCATGGGGTTTATTTGTATCATGTGATGATGAAATAGCTCCTAATCCAACAGTAACTAAGGAGGATGTTAAGTCACAGCTAGTAAATGAGGTATTTTGAAATCAGCAAGCCCATAGAACTTGTATTTGAGATTTAAAAGAGGGCTGGCCAAAGAGTGCTCTGGATCATTAATGTTGACTTTTAATAAGTCTTTGGAACACTGAGGACTGGAAGAAAGCTTATGTTGTGCCAGAGCTTTAAGAGGATAGAAACAGGATGACCCATGTAATTATCCACCTGTGACCCTGACTCCTATCCCAGGTGAAATAATGGAACAGCTGTAAAAGAACTTCATTAAGAAAGCATTAAAGGAGGGTAACAGCAAATGCCAACAGCTTGGGTTTATAGGAAGCAGATTTGTCACTAAGTTAAGAATTTTTTTTTGGAGTTGAATAAGTTTCTTAAGCTTGCAGGCTGAACGTAAAAGGAGTACAAAGTTTATACAATTTAAAGCCATCTGAGGCCTTACAAAAATCTCAGCCTTCCTATCCCTGTAGAAGGACTACCAAAACAGTTACAGAAACTCTGATGCAAGCCAGGAAATTGTGGGGTAAGATGGGCAAGCCGTCCTTCAGTCACCATATGGTGTGGAAAGTCACAATTGAATGAGCAAAGGGAAAGGAGCAGCTATCACTGGAATTTCCCTGGTGTTAAGTGCAGAACATTGTCACTCCCTGCTCTGGATTTCCTTGGCTCAACACTTCCACAACTGAGAAGTGTGTTGGCTTCTAATTAGTTATGTCTTCAGTGCATGATTTACACGACATTTGCAAAAAGCTTCATTCAGCTGAAGCCAAATCTCCAAACTGAAGCACAAATACCAGAGATGCATGCAGGTACGTACCATGAGATGTGCCTCCAGAAACAGCGGCGACAGCCAGAGCTGAATAACATCCTGCTGGTGAGGGACTAGTAAATTCGCTCCACGTTGTGAAGTCTCTGGGCCCTTGCCCAAGGGTAAGAGGAGAAATGTGGGGAAAAAATTGAGGCAGCTGGAAGTTGCTGTCCATGTCATCTTCCGGTATGAAGCAATGGGGGACGATCGGCCAAACTGCCTCACGCTTTTGGGTCCGGTATTGCACAAAGGATGCGCCTCATCTCCTGCAGCATCGCTGCCCTGCCTGGGGCTTGGCAGCCCTCCTCCCTCACCCCTTCCTGGGAGGGCAGCTACGGTGTGACCTTTACGAGGAGGCCAGGAGCACCAGAGCCAGAAATCTTCAGCCACAGCCCTGTCATCTTCCTCTTGATTTACGCCTGCAGAGTCCCTGCCAGCTCCAGGTGCACCAGGGGCAGGTGGGGGAGAGAAGTCACCCCTCACACTAAAATCCTTCGCACACAGCTAGACACGTCGGATGTCATCCCGCTGTGCCAAACAGCTGGGCTACCCTGGGCATCTCGGGGATGGACAGAGGGGCTGTGAACAATTTCCAAATCCCCTTGACGGTCATTGCTGAGCCTATATGACTTCATCTCGGTTACTGTTATGTTTTTGAGAGTCAAGAATAACACCAGTTTTCCATATCTTGTGGTTTTTGGAGGGTGTGAATAAATTCTCTTGCTGTGAGTTATTTAGGTATCAGTAAACCCAACCCAGCAGCGGTGAAGCCATTGAGCAATACAGAAGGCCCACGGTGGAGGTGTGGCAGACAAAGACTCACCAGCATGACACATCTTGAGGTCCTAAATGTCAAGTGAAAACCATCAAGAAATGTAAATCCCTCTTATTTTCATGATAGGTCTACTTGATCAAGTTACCTTGAATTCAAAGCTTGTGAAGCATAAACCGTCTTCCCCTCCTACACTTGCTTTCATACCTTAGGCACCTGAATAAATACAAAATGCTCCAAAGACACACTTGTGCCCTTTCAGGCCACCAGGAATCAAATAACCCCCCAAACCTTCATAAAAATAGCTTATTGGCATAACAACAAGAAAAACTATGCTGTTGTGATCTGCCTCCATTGCATGTCTTTACCTAAAGATGCATCTCAGCAGGAGCTTTCAGCCCAAGCCTCGTTTGGTCCGAGGGGCACTGAGAGCTGAGCACAGCCTAGCAGGACTTACAGGCAGCCTCTCTCAGCTGACGTTGCTCAGGTTGCCTGCTGGAACTACAAAACATACTCTGGAGAGTCAATTCAAAGTTGGTTTGGCCTCAGGTTCAGCCCGCCCCATGTTTGGGACTCTAGCTGCACATTTCACTAACTCCGACCCTTGTGAATTGTCAGGGTTGGAAGAGGCAGTAGGAAGAGGCCAATGGATGATGTGCCCCAAAGCCAGAATGCTTCCTAAAGGTAAACTTCCTAAAGGTGAACTTATACCCACAGTGGCTAGGGCTGCTTCCTCCCTCACCTCTGAGCTTCCCTTCCCTCTCTCCTCCAAAAGGATCTCAGTTTTTTTTCAGGGTGCTCCTCAGCTGAGCTAAAGTCCATGAACATGCATGGAAAGCCTTCATTTTGCTCAATGGATTTTGAACTCGGCTCAACAGGAACAAGCCTCCTACATGAACAAGTGCACGAAGAACAGGAGGAGAAGGAGAAACCTCATTTAGGACTATACAAGGGGAAATTGCAAAAAAATTACCTAAACCTTTAGGAACATATTTATATTTTGATTTCATGTAATATTACTTCCTGGTTTCCAGCACATATTCCCTGGGCGTCCCCTATCAAATATCAGGCAGTATTAAATCACTGATCCCTGATCCCCGTAGCTCTCAGAAAAACATCTGTACTAATTTGTTGGTTTTCCTTAACATGAGGGCCAGATGAACTCCTCCAGGGCTCAGCCAAGTGAGATCGCTGACAGATGCAGAATAGAAGTGCAAAGATTTTTCCTTTATTAAAAATAAGGTTCCACACTCCAAGCCCTGAGCTCGTAGTTTGCCAGAGTGATGAAATGACATGCGGCAACCTTGATCCAACACTGTTGTGGATACAAAAACAGGGTTCTTACCTAATGCTGCTCCACTAGCAAACGATTTCTGACAGCACATCCAAAAGTGGCATGGCCGATGAGGTGAGGGGTCTGGTGACTGGACGCTGCTTTTTTTGCTCGGGGTCTCCAAAATGACTCAGTTGTTTCAGTTCACTGACCTGTGAACGCAGCGAATCTGGCACCCAGCTCACCACCGTCAGGACTCTGACTCCATCTCTGCCAAACGTTGCTGAAGCAGTTTGATGGGAAGCTGCCTTCTTAGCAGGGACAGCAGATGTGAACGTAGGGCAGTTCTTTGTCTTTGCTGTTCATGATAAGGCACGCTGGCCAAAATCACCAGCAATGATTGCTGCTGGAATAAAGTGCAGAGCCCCAGAGGGATGAGCTAGCACCAGCCTCGGTGGGCAGTCAGTCCCAGGCACATTGACTCTTTCTTTCCATACTCAGAGTCAAACTCAGGCTAAAGGTGTACCAGGTCGTTCGCAGAAGCAAGCAGTCAAGATTTAAGAGTGAGCTTTGGTTTGCTCCTATCACCTTTGCTATGCCTTGCTTCAACAGCCTCACGCGCCCCAGCAAGGTATTAACGGGGGCATTTATCAGTGGTTCTGCCAATGGACATCTCAGTTACTTCAACCACCACAAAAAGCAGATCTAGCCATATTCCTGTTTTGCAGATGGAGCTGTGATCCTCTCCTGTTTTGTCCTGGTTTGGGGAAGGCACTCTACTCCAAAAAGTTAATTGCAACGGAGATGCATAACCAGCCTTCCCTGGAAACGATGTCATTTTCATAGGAAAAGCTCCCTTCCAAGCCCAGAAGAGTCCCCAGAGATGGCACACCAATAACTGGAGGAGACCTGCTGCGTGCCTGTGATCCTTCCTGCTCTTTGCTCAGGTTGCTGCTGCCAAGAACCTGGGCAGGGACAAAAACATTTCAGCTGTCTCCAAAAAGAGCGACTAAAATTAGGGACCCTCAGCTCAGAAACCAGTGGCATCTTCCTGGTTGCCTTGAGAAACCGGGAAGGCTGGGCTCCCATCAACTAGACCTGCAGAAGTGCTGCTTTTGGAGCAGCCTTGGTGTTTTCTTTCCCAATTTCTCTACGCTGAGAAATTCATGAGCTAAGACAGCATGGCTCTTCCCCTGGGACCCCAAGAGTGTCTAGCTAGGGGATTCACCTGGTATTTTCCTGTGATTACACGAAGAGGAGAATACTGTGAGGTCTGTACAACCAGTGGCACTCCACAAACTGTGCTCTACTGTCCTAAGGAAGCACCAGGATTTCTCCCTGTCTGGTGGGCTTTGTGATATGGATGCTTCTACATTGCAAAAAGCTGGAATGCTTCGTACAGGACGCTCAAGGAGTATTAGAGGCTGGCCTTGCACTACCAGGAATATGAATTTAAGCGCTAGCTAGCGGCCAGGGAAAGACCTACTTGCATGTAAACCTCAGGCATGCGTTCAGCCCCAGAAGAGCCACCACAAGACTCGTCAGCACCACGGGTCTCTGCGTCCGAGCGCCTTGCACTCGTTTGCCAACGCTGGTGGTTCCCAGCGGGCATCCCCCCTCCAGGAGCTCCCCCACAGTCAGAAGTGCAGAAATCCCCAAAAACCAGCATCCCTCCACCAGGAGCCCGAGGGTGCACCCCGGCCAGGGGCACTGGTCAGCCCATTGACAGGCTGTGGCTGTTCTCAATAAACTTTTATGGCCTGTCAATGTGCTGAATCCTAGGCAATAAAATCTGTCATAAAAAAAAGCCTCGCAGTGCCAGTGTCTTTTTTTTTTTTTTTCTTTTTAATTTGAGGACAGCTGGGAGGGACTGATTCAAGGGCCAAGTCCATAAGATGTTTTTTTGAAAAAATAATCAGTTTTAATTACAATGGGAATTTTCAGAGCCTCCTTCTGGGGAGACCAGCCATCTTCAGAAGTGACTTCATTTCCAGAGCTGGCTTCCCTCCCAGTATTTGAACAAGCAAGGAAAAAAAAGTTCAGAAAGTAGATAGGTTTCAAGTTTGGCCTTAGAAGTCACGAACTGGCCTTTAAAGTTGCAGACAGGCTCTAGGATGGGTCACAACCGATCAGGCTGCAAGTCCCAGGCTTCGGGGAAGGATTCTCCATGGCATGACCTTCAGTAGCAGACTTCGTGCATAAACCTGGCACAGATAAGGAACTTGAAATGCCTTAAGTTGGCAAATCTGTATATTTAACCCTGCCTGGCTTTTACGTTGACTTTTACAAGGGCCCACGGTCTGAACCACCTAGTTTGCATTCCTTTCCTGCCACCAGGCATTTTTTTGCCACTTTGGGAGAGTCCTCAGGGGCCATGCTTAGCCAGCCTAAATCCCCTCAAGCCCCTGCACCTAGTCCAGAGGAGGCAGAGGGACCTTTAAGAGCAAGTCAGAGACCCCAGCAGAGCACCACGAGGAGACACAGAGACTGAGGAGACTTCAGGGCAGCCAGCAGTCTCTTTATTCTCTACCTTTAAGATGGAGATAACATTGTTTTCTTGATGAGCATCTCAGGAAGATAAATACAGTGCCAGTGGTAACCACACAGCTCTCAGGAATCAGCCCCATTCCCAGTCCCACTGGTGGCTGTTCAGGGGAATTCTCACCCCAGCTGAGGGCTGTTTGCAGTGCCTGGTTATCAGGCTGAGCTTCCACCCTGAGCAGGGCTTTGATAAAGCTTCTGCAGCCCCAGGGATGAAAGCTGTGAGTAAGCAGGAGGAATTTTCCCCGCTCGCATCGCTTGGGCTGTCACTCACCCCTAGCTTCGGTACGAGCAATACACGAGCCTGGGAGCGAGCTGTAAATACCCGGTCCCAGCATGTGTCTGAGGGAGGGGGATCCACGCACGGTGCGAACAGCTGGAGCTCCAGACAGCTGCTCTCCACCACGGCACATTGACTGATGGAGCCTCTCACGGAGACGTCAGCCTTCGCTAGTGTTTTCGGAAAGATAAGTCGCTAATGACTGCTGCTTAAATGATTCTTGGCAGGGAGAAAAACACAGAGGTCCTTTATGAAGAGTTGCTCTTTATCTGTCAGAATAGCAGCGCCAGTTAATTTTTTTGTTTTCATGCTATACGTTGTCTCTGGAGTAGGTTGGGGGATGCACATGGGGGAAGAGCTGCTTTCCAAGTCTTCTAGATGAGATGTTGATGTCTGAGAGATGATGGACTGCCTGCTAGAGTCCCACGGCTGTATCTCCTAATATCACCTCTTCAATTTCAGCGATTTTTTTCCCCGATGAAAGGCTGGCGATTGACAGCAATCAGTTTGAACAGCCAGGGAGTAGGCGAGGAAAGCTGCTCTGCCCCGACACAGAGGGACCAGCTCAGACTGACAGCACTGCCTGGCAATCCACCCCAGAAGGGTGATTTATGCCGACGGGTGGCCTTCGCTCTGACTTGTTTCATTCAGGAGCCCAAGCAGCAGCTCTTTGGAGAGGTCTGCTAGCAATCTGGCTGGCCAGAAAGCAAATCAGAAAACATCATCGATGCCTATTGTCCAAGTGACATCACAAGCAAAGACAAGCCACATGCTGGCAGCAGGAAGCTTACTCCAAACCTGCACGGCTTCAGAAGTCACTTGGTTTTGCTTTCCTATTTACCTTACATGTCTTGTTTCTCATCCTCCACAGCACACCGACTTTTGCATGGCAGGAAAGCCCCTTTGCATGCTTCTTGATCTGGAATAAGTACACGAAGGCTGTTTGCCAGACCCCTTTGCAAGGGGCAGGGGGTGCCTATGAGGCACGTTGCAGTGAAGGGGCACTGTGCAGCCTCAGCAGGGAGGGCAGGCTCTGGCAAACCTGGTTCTGATCCCCCTCTGCCTGGCTTTCCCCTGGGGGACCCCAGAAAGGTCACTTCTCCTCCCCATCTGCACAGAGATGGATAGCCAGACTGCCCTACCAACTGGTGAGAATTAACTGGTGCCTGTAAAGCATGTTGAGAGACTCAGATGACAGGTACTATATAACTGCAGGCCCTATTATATCATTCCACCAGCCCCCGTGCCAAAAATCTGCCTTTACGGAAAAGATCCAGACACCAAATAGGTTATTAAGTGAGGTTGTCTGACAGTAGTTCAGCTACGTAGAGATGTTAAATAGTAATAATAATGAAACAATACTCAGCGTTTGAGGATGCTGTACATCTTCAAAGCACTTCACCAAAACATTAACTGATTATACCCAAAAATAAATTGCTCACAGCTGTTACTGAGATCCATGAGGCATTCAAAAGAAATGGATGGAACATCATCCATCCCGGATCATACAGGGGATGCATCTGCTCTAGTGTAATCAAGAGCTCAAAGGAAATAACTTGCAGGGAATTCAGCTTTTAGTGCTCTTCCGCTGCACACCTCAAAGCACGGCTTATTGTTTGGGGAAGAAGCCCGCAGCTACCTCCTCTCGACTGCAGAGGAAAGTTGTGATGGAGCCAAAACCCCATTCGAAGTTCAATGTCATGCTGCTAAAACTCCAATTTCTCCTTTACCTTCGCAGGAATGATTTGCTTATCTGCACATGCCAGACAACTTCAGGCACCTCCAGTGCTTACAGCTGCAACCACGAAGAGAACATACATCTGGCCCCGCTTCAGCAAACACCGCAGGCTTGTCCAACAACCCCATTTGCACCCATCTGTCTTAATTTAAGCGTGGCCCTCACTACACCTTTCTGCAGTATGTTGAATTAAGACTACCTCGCCCCAATCAGTTCCCATCCATGGCTTCTGAAAGCATCACACACCAGCCCTGCCAGCCTCTCCCAAAGCAGGCAGCAGGGAAAAAGCAGCTCCAGGTGTGGGACAAAAGCGTCATTGCTCTAACTGCCTGGTAGCACACACACCCAGAAGAGCGCCAGGGCACTCACATCTACATAAGCCCAGGAGAAGCATTATTTCCACATACAATTATGGGCTCGCTTTCCAGCATTGGAGCTAGTTCCTGGCTGCTCCCTGCCAGAGCACAGCAGCTGCCCAGGCAGATGCCTGGAAGGACGCGAGCAGGGACCTGGCACCTGCAGTGACTGTTAAGGTATAACACAGGGCGTCTGTTTGTAGAGCTGCAAACTGCTCGTGTGCAGCGCACAGCCCATCGCTGCCACGGCCCCGTGTTGGCCACTGCCCCACTTTGTGGTTTGCCCGCACGCCCTCGCTGTCCCGAAGGATGGAGCTCCGAAGAAAACAAACCCTGAGCAGCCCCGCACCAAGTGCCACTGTCACATCGCCTTACCACGTCAGGCTTGGCTCCTGCTGCCCAGCCCCTCCAAAAGGGAGGCTGCCGGCAGCGCAATAGGAACACTGATCCCTCAATGGCAGGGCAAGGCACTGGGGGTTGCAGCACATCTGGACAGATGGAGCACAGCTGTAGGTGGGGCTTCCCCAGGTCCAGGGCAGCATGCACAGAGAGCATCATCCCTGAAAAAACCTGCAGCAACAAGCGCAAACCCAAACCAAGTGATCCTGCAATACTCGAGCATCAGGGGACAAGGCTAGCAGAGGATGACCCATGGAAAGAGCAGGCAAGGCCCAGGTCTGCAATAACACATGCCTGATAACAGCACCCCACAGCCCCATGGAGGAGCTTTCCACATGCCAACGGCTACAATGAGAGCAGAGCAGCCAACCTGGTGTCTACACGGGACGGCAGTGCTGCAAGGAGCACGTAGCAGGAATAAGAGAAGCCAAGGCTTGCTGGGGAAGGGGAACAGCAGGGCCGGATTGAAGACACGCTGACACAGCCCACATCCAGAGGAAGGAATAGCAGCCCCCCATTTTCTCGAGCACTAAAGCTCACAGCATGCACAGTCTCGCAGGAGTTTTGTTTTCAGCCCTTTCTACAATTCGCACGCCATGTGCTGGAGATCATCCTGCGACACATCATCAACATCTCCAAAGAATCCCAAGGTGACTGCCTTTAAAATGAAACTTCCAGTACCCTCCAGGAAAGCTTTGGAGCTGACATGCCCTTGGTAATGGAGACAGCAATCTATTTAAGGATGAGTTGTTTAAAAGCAGTAGCCTGCGGTATTTTGCCAGACTCTCTGCACTTGAGGAGAACACCATCACACCTTGCTCTGGTTTGCCCGCAGTTCACAACATACCACCTCCAAAGCAGCAGCCCGGCAGTTTCTGCAGCCTGGTGGGTTTTCTTTTGCCATCCCTGTTTTGGAGGGTGTTATTACACGCTATTGTGTGCTTTAGGCTCTGAAAAACAGGAATGGCATCCTTACACTGTGCTACAGCTTAGCTGGGTCTGTGTTATTTTAAGCACGCCTTGCACATCTTATCAGCTTGAGGTATATGCTTGAGGACACTAGCATGGCCCAGGGGCTGGAAACCTCACCCCCCTTGCAAGTGGCAGAAAATATCTTCATAACATCCCAAAGCACTCCAGCTCAAGTTGTCAGACATGGCTGATAGCAGGGGATGGTGCTGTGCTGCAGAGAACGATGAGGTGTAAAGGATCTTGGGCGAGAGGAACACCACCAATGCAACTACCATTCAGGATCTGTAGCATAAGATGTAAGCAATGCAAGCTGCTGACAGCCTGCCTGACCAGAACTGAGCTCTGAAAATGCAGCTCACAGACCTCTGCGTGGGGCATCAGAGTGGGAAGAGCCAAGACCTGCCACATGTCAGCGCGGAAGAGCACTGGCAGAGCTATGTGTGAGCTCCCAGGGCGGGTGTGAGCCGTGCCCAGAGCCGAGCACAGGGCTGACAGAAGAGGCAGAGGCTGAATTTGGGGTGCTCGGGGCCTTCCCTCGCCCCCTGTGCTGCAGGGGGGTCCGTGCACCCACACGGTCGACGGAGGAGGAACGTGGAAGGGCGAAGCACACACAGCACCTGCTCGCGCTGTGCCTGGATCCAGTCAACGCTGTCAGCCTCTCACTTAAATAAAAAAAAAGAAAACACAAATACAGTTTTCTCCCATCCAAGCCTCTCTCCTTCCCCCTCTGAGCTCATTCATGGCTCAGGCTCCAGGACAGCTGCCTGGTTGCCAAGTCCCCCCAGCTCACTCCTCGCCCGAGCGCAGAGCAACATGAGCAGGATGATAGCTGGGCCAGCTGTTCGAAATCACTGCAGGACTCAAAACAACTAAAGCAAAGACCAAGCAGGGAAAAAAAAAAACATAAAATAGCAGAAAGCCCCTCGGTCCTTTCCCTCTGCCTGGCCATCGTGGTCTCATTGTTACAACGATCCTTAAATCGCCAAGTGAGCCCTGGCCAAAATGACAGCTCATTAGGAATATTTAAAAAATACAATGGGTGGGGACTACGGGGACCGGGGAGTGGATTTTTTCACACCTAGGTGATTGTTTAGAAGGCAGCTCAGGTCCGGAGAAGCAACCTTGATCCCGGCTGGGAGCAGTGCCAGCAGCCCGCAGCCCCCCCAGCTCCTCCAGGCACCGGCAGAGCCCCGCGGGGGTCCTGGTGCCGCCCGGGGGGAGCTGCGTGCCTGCGGGACCCGCCGGAGGGGTCGGTGCATTTCTCACAGCCTCTGCTTCCACGACTCCCAACCTGCAGGCTTAACGCAAACCCAGAGCCCTCTCTCCAAAAAAAAACCCCACCTTTTTGACTACAGAGACTTACTGTGCCCCACAACAAAACCCACCGAACTCCTTTGGAAACACCATTTTGTTGAAATCAGAGCACGAAGTGTGCAACAATGCCCGTGCCCGTGTTTATGAGACACATCGTTTTCACGGGGTGGCTTGCACAGTGGGCCACCAAATGTCCTCAAGTGACACTAAGCACCAGCAAAAGGATGCCGAGGAAGTAGAACAGAGCGGGATGCCCGCTCACCAAACACATACAGACCAGCCACAGCACACACTCAATAGCTCAGCAAGGCAGGGGGGGTTTGGAGACACAAATATCCAGAGGAACCCCGCCGATAGGAATTTTGCAAGTCCAGCTTGCTGTCCCCAGAATGACAGCACAGAGGGGGATAGCTGACCAAGTACAAGGCTATGGGCATGGGACACCCCTCGCCACGCAGGAGCGAGGGTCTGGGCCTGCACATCAGGTCAGGCTGGGGTTTGGGATAGCACAGAAGCTGCTGACGGTGACAGAGGGCTGTGCTGGGAGCTGAGAAAGAGCAGCAGCACTCAGGCAGTTCGGAACACAATTTTTTCTCAGCGTATCACCTTACTGCTGCTCCACAGCCTCCGAGGCAGGTCCTCCCAGCCTCTCCATTTCCAGGGGCAGGATGGGGCCTTGCAGCTGATTTCAATTTGAAGCCCCCACCAGGGGATAATGTTATTGCTCCGCTTTCCCTGCGTGTGCTGCCTGGCAGGGGCTCCCCGTGGCAGTGCAAGGCCACTCTCCCTCCACACCCCAGGGCTTGCGTGGGACTCGAGCCAAAGCACAGATCTCTGGGAGTTTCCCCTCAAGATTTTAGGTGAATTTCTCCCTCTGGGGTGGGAAGGCAAGGCTAACATTTGGTCTCTGCCACCAACACCAGCCCCACAGGTGCCCAGATGCATCCTGAGCATTAGGACCCCCAAGACATGTCTCTGCACCTCCTTTGGGCCATGCTAGCTCCAGAGAAACAGCAGAGCCCCGGTCTGTCAGCTCCGTTTAGTTTTGCTGCAGGCACATCTGATGAAGCAAAGCCAGAGGTTATGCTCCCCATTACAAAGCTGGAAATAAGGTTGCAAGGAAAAAAAAAAAAAAGAAAACACAAAGCAAACACTGTTCTAGGATGTGCCTGTCATCAAGATGCCTCCTGAGCCATTTCCACCATCACCTCCCTAATGCAAGCAGTGTTTCTGAGCAGTGTTTCTCCAGAACTGACCCCTCCCCACCTTTACTTCCCCCCCCCCAGCCAGCACTGACCCCACTGCGTGCCCCCCAAAACGCCCGGCCCCTGCTGGCTCTGAGCCCCGCGCGGCGTTTCACGAGGGAGAGGAGCGGGGCTGCACCTCCTGCTCGGGGGACTCTTGGCTCTGCAGAAGCAGCAGTCGCTGCGCGCACATTTCACTGAGCCCACGGGCTCCCACGTCCTCTCAGCACGTTAAGAAACAGCTGAGCAGTTATTCAGGAGTCTGGTCCAGATGGACTCCTCCCTTCCTGTCCTCTGCCTTCCAGAACGCCGGTCTCTCCCCTTGGAGGAGTCAATCCCTCACCTACAGCAAAGGCTCTGGTGAAAGAGCACGAAGGGCTGTCATTTCTGGTGAGGACAGGAGCCCCTACAGCCTCTCCTGATGTTGCTGTTCCTCACCAAGCCTCCAGGAGATGTGTCCTGACGGCGGGCTGCCCTCCCTGCACATCCCACGAGCTCCCTCCCGCTGTCTCCAGGTGGGACAATACGAGCTTACTGCTGCCTGGACACTGCTCTTGGGCAACTGGTTTCTTTCTCTTCCATTCTGCAACCCTCCGAGGCTTTGCTGTGTGCACAGAAGGGAGGACAGATGTACAGGCAGCCCCGGTGCCCCGCAGGACAGCAATCGCAGGATGAGGTAAGGCAGAAGGCAGTGGGTGCTCGGTGCTGGGGGAAGGACAGCTGTAGCTGTTCCCAGGATCTGGAGCGAGCTAATTGAGAAATACCAGAGTCGGACCTAAAGGAAATCTGGGCATTCACAGCCAAGAAAGCCTAACTGCCTTGGAAGAAGCCCTGGCCTTTGTTGCACAATCTCTGTGCGAGGCACTCACTGTACTTGGAGAGCGAGAGTCCAACGGGGGATACGCGGACGCGTTCCCCCTCGCTCAGCCTTACACAGCCCGAAGCACAGCTCAGGCCTCCAGCTTCCCACCTAGCAAAAAAGCACGGCCTCCAAAAGCCAGCACTGCAGCTTATCCTGCACAACTGCCCCTGGGGAACGCGGTGCAGGAAGCAGCAGGATTTCAGCCTCCCTCGGGACTCAGGAGAGCCAAAGGCACGCAGCACCCCGTAACTCACAGAGCTTGGTGGCCTTCAAAGCCTCTGGTGGGGGTCAGCATCCACGAGGACCCCAAGCGTGACTTCCACAAGGAGACTTAAATACAACCAACCTCTAGGTAAATAAAAGCTAGTTTGAAGCATCACAACATTGAGCAACCCAGCCTCATGTTCACCCAGGTAGCTACAGCTGACGAGGCATTTGGAGGAAAGGCAGGTTTATTCCCAGCATCCAGTAAGTTCATCCAAATCCTACCTTGCTGTACACGCACCCAAACAGCAACTCAGACCCAGGCAGGACCTCCTCCTCTGCTCCAAGCTGCTGTGTGATAGCTCAGGATGATCTGACCTTTACAAAAGGACCTGGGAACAGGAGAAAGAAAGGTAAAAGCCTTCAGAAAAATCCAGGCATAACACGCTCACATCCTCCCTGCTGCTTCTCAAGTTTTTAATTTCCTTTGTCACCACGTGTCTTACCACAGATACGGTGCCAAACACACCAGGAGAACAGCTTCTCCCATTCACACCTTCAAAAATTCAGCCTTGTCTCAGCCTGATTTTTACAAACCCCATGGCCCCACACCCTTGGGAGGACAGGTTAACAGGATCGCAGGGCTCTGCGATCTCCTCCGGGCGGGACAGCTCACTTTGTCAGCCCTCTCCCTCCTTCGTGGTTCCCAAACAGCCCCAGGTGGCTGAGGGAACTGTCCTGGAGACACACTTTGAAGCCTCTGAGGCTGACCGATCCTGGAATCAGCCCTGTATTTTTACACTTTATTAATTAACCTCATAAAGCTTAGAGAAAGCACAGGGGGAAAGATCTTATCGGAGTCACAGCCGTGCACCTGGAAGCGGCCACCTAACCACCTGTCCAGCTCGTGTACGTGAGGCTCCCTTCTTGTTTGCGCCGAGACGTCCACAAAACTACAAAATGAATGATTTCAAACAAAAAGGGCGGGGGCTCACTTCCAGCCCCAGCAGCGGGCTATAAACAAAGGCTGCGTGTGCACGCACATGCACACGTACGCGCACGCACACCAAACACACGTGCGCACCATTGTGTGCAAATTATCTGTCTTCCGTTTGTGTTTGCCTTGGCTGCACAGCCTGCTCTTGGCGGGCTCAGCCAGCAGATATCCAGGCTAAGATAAACACCAGACAGCTGCTGGGAGCCAGAGATATTCTGGTGATTAACAGCTGCGTGGGGCTATGCAACGGAGACCCCCAACCCCCGCGCCCGCGAGCCCCGCAGAACAGGCTGTTTCTTCTCAGTTTGCTGTTTGTCAGGAGAAGGCTGGAAGCGATCAGAGGAGATGCTCTGCAAAAGCTGCAGGTGGGAAAGCCGGCGAGGAGAAGCCGCTGCCCCAAATCTCGTCCCTTCCGCAGCCCTCTGGCCACAGCAGCGTGTTTTGGCTTTGCCAGAGCCTTTTGCAGCCCCGACTGCAAGAAGGGAACTGCTCAGATCGAGGTTTCTTGAATCCGTGAAGAAACAGGAAATAGCAAAGCCTCTTCTTATGGCACTGGTGGCTTAACACAACCAAATCCTGCAGGTTTTGCAAACATTTCACCGTGGGCCTGATGGAAGAGGGCTCTCCCTCACTTAATGCAGGCGTGCAGCAAGGAGGCAGGTGTGGGTTTGGGGACAGGAGTGGGACCTACACGCAGGGAAGACAAAAAAAAAAAACACCATTACCCCTTGTGCTAAGAGGGAACGGGATGTGGAGCTGCTCATTTCCAAAGGGCACAAGGACGTTCCCAGCCTGGTGCCGTGGTGCAGGGAAGGCCGCTGTCTGTCGGGAAGGGGAGCAGCAGCCGATGGGAATCCAGCCCCAGTCCGGGACACCTCGCACACGACTGTGGAGCCAAAGGCACTTTGACAGAGGAAAGGGGCGAAAAGTAGGAAGTTGCTCACAATGCGACTATGAAAACAAAGTCGAGGGATTAGTGGATAATGTGTGGTCTGAGGAAACAAACACGTCTCTCCATAAAGACCCTAGTTCAAATAAACCGGTGCTGCTGTCATTAAACCCCACCATCTGCACGTCTCTTCTCCACCAGGGTAGTGTGAAAGGTAAAGAGACCACTGAGAGGAGAAACAGTCCCCGAGCATCATCCCGTGGGGCACTTCAAAATCCAGATGTGGCTAAAAGGCACCGTGACTTGGACTCGTCCCTGGATAACGTTTGTACTGAAACTGAACGTCTCCAGCTGAACATCCTAGAGCTTTTACGCAGGAAGCCCGAGTTGAAGGGGCTGTGCTACAGCAACAGCCTCTGGCCTTCAAAACGATGAAGCCACAGACCTTAAAAAGTCAGTGGGTGCGTGGGGAGATGGCTGGTTGTGGCCAAGGCTGGGCCGTGCCCTGTGGAGCTCTCCTCCTCCTCCTCGTTTCCCTCTCCGCTCCCAGCTCCCTGCCTGAGTGCAGTGGGCAAACCTCTGGACCTGAGGAACCAGGTCGGGAACGAAACCCCCTGAGCTCGGTGGGGGAGTGGAGACCTCCCTGGCTCTGCTCAGGTCGCGCTTTCATGCCTGATTGCAGCTCATCAAGGCCCAAAGCCTAATAATGAAACAACCGAGGCTGGGAGCTCCCTCTGACAGCTTAACTGATGGTTGTAATTAGGGACTAGCCCACACAGCTTTTCATTAGCGCCGCACCGCGCAAGACTTATTATGACTGTTGTGGAGAGACTGCGCTTGACGTGCAGGAAAAAGGCATCAAGGCCCCCAGCCTTCAGGAGAAAGAGGCACAGAAAGGCCTGGTACAAACAGGGGGCTCTCTGTACGCTTATGGATTCCTAAATGGCCCTCAGAGAGATGTGTGTCAGGCACTCCGTCCCATCACAGTGGTACCCGAGCTCCCGGGGTGGGTGTGCAGTGCGTGGACGTGGATTTACACACCCACAGCGCGGCAGTCTGCTGTGCAGTCAGGTGTGCAGTGTCTGCAGGGAGAGCTAGATGCCGTTCTTAGCCAAGACGCGTGCTTTTTGGTGTGCTTTCAGCGCAGAGCGGTTTCATTTACATGAAGTTTGGATTCCAGGTACGTCCATTTCATTGCATGTTGGATATTCATCATTTTTAAAACTCCTGCAGCACCCTGATTATTCCCTAGACACCGATGACTGCAGGCAGCCTCTACGTCTCTGCTTCTTTCTCTCCGCACAATCGACATGTCTCTGGGTCAGCCTGACCGCCTCTTCCCTTAATCCATGGTCACTGCTTTCAGCGATGATTCACTTACCAGCCTTCTCCGAGGACTGGATAAGATCTCCCGCTGCAGTTGTGGTGATGCTGGGTAGCCGAGGTGTCTGCATCACTTCCCCTGTTTTGTTCCCTGAAAAACTGAAAATATTTTGAAACATGGGAAAAGAGGAACCACACTGTGGAAGGCACTCATCTTCTAGATGGCAGATAGAACAGAGTCCTCTGGGGACCCTGCTCTCCTTCCCCCTTCTGCCTTTCCAAGCAGAACCTGCTTCTCTCCCCTACACTGCAAAGAGGGTTTTGTTTTTTGTCAGTTTGATTCTACAGCCTCGATTTTTCTTACTCCTGGGCAATGTCTGCTCTTCTCATAGCTGTTTTATAGAAGAACTTGTGATTGTAAATGGCAAAGTGAAGGAAAGGGAAGTAAACTGGTTATTGTGCTAGAATCCCTCCTGGCACTCCTCCCATTTCTATTTTCTCTTACGTTATGAAGCTGGAATAAATCAGAACAAACTTCCCTGAAGTGAGCAGTACACTGATAAACTGATGAAAGGGTATCGCTGAAAAGCAGGATCAGCACTCCGGTCCCTTGCACTGGTATAAAAAGGTGTAGTCCCATGCAAGCACCAGAGTTATCCCAGACTGCAAGTGGTGGGGAAGGAGAATAGACTCAGAGTGTTTATTAGCAGTCATAACCTTAATCAAATAACACTCAAGGACACATAAAGAAATCTGTTCCACTGCAGCCTCCCAAGCCAAATAAAGGAGTAAATGGGACCTCTATCAAAAATCCCTTTTAAAACTCCTGCATGTTGGGCTCTAAAAAATATCGCCACTTCTTGGGGAGCAGCCAAAGCTCCAAAGGAGCCGCCCTAGATCAAACCAGTGGCCCATTGTGCCAAGCACTCAGTCTCCTGCTGTAACCAACCTTGATGCACTGGAGGAAGGTGATGCCCCAGGGTGAACCTGGCCCCTTGGGCAGCGGTGTCCCTGTGTGGAAGGAGGAGGATGCTCCCCCTGAGAGCACCAGACCAGCTCTGAGACCTCAATCTCCCGGTTTCACTTTGCATAGCAGGAACCTCATTCACTCTTTTTCCCCCATCTCTGGGACTGCTTTAGTCAACGTTTACATATTATGTAGAACTACATGGGAAAAAAAAAGAAAAGAAAAGAAACAGACTCCGTGTAATAGAGGTGCTTGTAAATAATCACTGGCCTAATCCCCTTTGACAATGAAAGATATCCAACCAGAAAATGCTCAAGTCTGTAACTCAACCTGAAATTTAAGCACAAGGAAGTAGTGTCAAAAGGGGACTTGGGTTCCCATAAAAGCCTCTCTACTTCCAGACCCTGGGCCCCCTAGCCAAAAAAACAGAGCAAACTTCCAGACATAACATCTGAGAAGTGCAGGCCTCACAAAGGGACTCGCTAACCTCCGCCGCAGAGACAACCACCAGGAAAAGGCACGGGGCGAAGGAAGCCTTCGAGCCCAGATGAAGTGCCTGCCAGGGAAAGGAGGCACGCTTTCCATCAGGGATGGGGCAGGCTCTGGTACATTATCCCACGAGGGCTGCTGAAAGCTCTCTCAGGGGAGTCGTTTGAAACCAGGCTGGACAAACCCCTGGAGAAGTCTCGTGGCTGGAGTTTGTCCCCCGCTCTTGTGCAATTCCCCTGAAGTTGATGCACGGCAAAAGAATTTAGCTCAGGGTAGGACGAGGAGCCCCTGGGCAACGAGAGGTGGATTAAATAACCCTAATTATTGTCTCAGGTCTCTGTTTTGATTGCTTCTGTCCCACTGAGGATACAGAGTGTGTGCGGTCCGGCTCTGAGAGGTGAAGCGCTCGCCCTGCAGCCTCAATAACGGTGCGGGCAGTGAGCAGGGAGCGCTGTCGGCAGCTCCGGGCTGTGCTCACCAGCATCCCTCCGAGCAGGGCTGAAAATCTTCCCAAAGGCAGCACGCATCGGCTGGGGAACAGGGGGCACCCAACAGAGGGGGTGCTTCTGTCTGTGAGGACGCCTGAGCTTAATCAGAGAAGAAAAGCAATAGGAGCTAAATGTTGGGCTACTTTTAAGAGCAGAGGGCCCTAAGATGTCCAAGGCTAGCTGTCCTAGCTAGATGTCCTAGCCTGCTTTATTCCCTGTCTCAGCAAACCCTGCTCGCACCTCTCGGGCTGCCGCAGGGTGCTGATGCTGCCAGAGCCCCAGAGCAGGCTCCTCCAGCCCCGAAGCACCGAGGCAGGCACCTGCCAAGGGTGGCTCAGGGCCCACCCTCTCCACGGTCCATCGCAAAGAGCCCTTGTGGAGGCAAGAGCCTGCCATGCTATCACTCTAGAGGGCTGCCAGACTTAAACAGGAGGGCTGTCTCCATAGCACACACAAATATTTTCTCCGAGTGAGGGACCAGCTGGGAATGTGTGACCACCAACCACCACCCAGCTCCGTTTGGAAGCTGCTAACGTGCTTATCTCCGATTCTCACATGATCTCAGGTGCCCCCTTAGCTCAAGACCCTTATCCAAGGTGGGGTGAACCAAGGCTTCAGCTTGCTCTCCATTGCCTCCAGCTCTCCGGCAGGTCTCTCTGTGCTGCTGCTGGTCTGGAAACGCTTGCATGCTGCACCCTCTGCCTGCACAAAGAGCACTGACACCCTGCTGACGGAGAAGGACCAAAAGTGCTGGGAAAACAGGCAGTGGGTTACAGAGAGCAAAGCTGGTAGTGCTCAATTGAAGGGCTTCATGGTTTCCATGAGCGGTGCTGGCTGCACTGCGTCTTGCTTTACCCGGAGCCTCGAGACGCGAGACGCCACCGGTATTAAATTTCTTCCGCATGGGACAGGATCCTTCCCCGATACGCTGGGGAGTTTCTCTTTGCTCGTCGGGAATTTTCCGATGAGCTGGTTTCTCATCGGAAAATGCCGATACACTGAAATCAAAGCTCTTTGCGGGAACATACCAGTTTCAGGGAATCTTTCATGGGAAAGTCGCCTTCAAACCCTGGCCGGAGCTTTCCGCTTGAGAGGCACGAGCCAGAGCGTCCTCATCACCTGGCTGAGCTGGTGCCCCCGGGGTGGGGACACCCCCACCCCTTCATTTTCTTTTCCCCATCTCCCCACCCCAAGACATCTCACCACGAGGCTGATATCTCTGCGGAAAACGGAGCCCCAAAACAATATTTTGCCTCTAATAAACCCCATTACCCTCAGAAACACAGACCCCTCAGCCCTATGGGCAGGACATTATCTTGGGACATGGAGAAGGGCACATCTGGATGTGACATCGTGTTTGCAGGCACACGTCTTGTCCTGTTCCCAGGGGCTGTCCCCTGTCCTTCAGAGGCTCTGCGATGGCTGAGACAACAGCACCACCTCCTGCCTCTGCCTGGCTTGGGGAAAAATGGAAGGGACGGCCCCAAAGCTCCCTCTTGCGGCTTCTGCAGCGAGCAGGCAGGAGGAGGGATGGGGACGAGGATTTTCAGGAGGTCTGAGCGAAACCAGCCCCTGCAGCTTCCCTGCTTCCCCACCCAACGCATCCCAGTTGCATTTTGAAGAAACAGCTCCTGGGCACCGCCTGCTCGCTCCCTGGGCACCCCAACTCCATCCACAGCAGCTGGGGTCCCCGCCAGGGCATCGCGCAGGCAAGGGTTTGTCCTCCAGGCAGGCAAATCTGGATCTGGGAGCTCAGACCTGCTGCCACCAGGCATGCAGGAACCCCCAGTACATTACTTCAGGAACTACCTGGTTTTGCTAAATTCATTACAGAAGAACCAGCTGAAGGGCTGCAGTCTTTCAAGAGATGTTCAAAGGGAGGTGTCGCCATCCACAACTTGCTGCTGCGGTGCTGGGGCCTGCCAGCGACAACCCTACGGGCAGTTTAACCTAAAATGCCAGCTTCTCTGGCAGTTTTAGGCTGGTTCAGGAGGATGCTCACTGCAAACATGCTGTCGCAATGCTGATAGTGGCTGCAAGGCTTTCAGCACTTGCGGTTTGGAAGCTGGCACTTTTAACCGATTCAGCACAGGGCTGGGGGGGATTTGTCCCTGCTCCTTCCCCAGCAATTTATTCCCCTGCTTCAACCACTTTCTAAATTCATGTGGTGATGAAATCGGGTCCTTCTGAAGTTGTTCCCCGGAACAATCCAGAGGGCTGACGGATTGCAAAACCTCCTAGTGCCATCTTATCTGCCGGTGCTGGTGCCACACTCCAAGCTAAACACAGCTGCCGCCAAGCAGCAAAAGCTGAACTTTTTCTTAAGGACAAGATGATCTGCAGAACAAGTGTAAGGAACTTTTTGGAGGCTGTTAGTAGCTTTAGTTGTAGCTTTGGCTTCATCCTTGCCACCCAAGAAAGGCAACAGCAGCAGTCCTCTCGTGCCAACCTTACACCTGGATGCTTCAGCGTACCTGACCTCAGTTTCTCTCTCATTGCCTAATTCTTCTCCCAAGCCACAGTAAAGAACAGTTTTCAGCCCCGTTCCCCTTCTTTCCTCCACACAACCCAACTTCTTCGCTCCCCACCAGCCATCCTCCATCTCCCACGAGCACGGGGCCCTCTGCAGCTCTCCGGCTCAGTGGAAACATTTTGCCGGGGCCGCCCGCCAGCATCTCACCACGCTCGACTAGCGCGAGCTCGGCGCTGCGAGTTCAGCCTGCCTTCTTGTCCCTCACCACGCAGGCTGAACTTTCCAGGGAATATCGCGCCTGACAGCGTGCCAGCCTTGTTGTTCGCTATCGATGAGATAATGTCTCTTAAATCTGGATCCGTGACGCGAGGGCGCTCAGCCCCGTCTTGCCTGTGGCTGCATTCCGGTTTCGGGACAGAAATGACCAGGAGAAATATGAGAGGTTAGTGACATTCTTGGCTTGGAAATCATCAGCCTGTCGTGGAAAGGAATGCAATCAAAAAGAGGCATCGCTGGTGTTTATTTTCAAGCCCTCGATGAGTGATACACTTGAATACACACTGTTCTAATGCAGCGTTTGGGCTTCAGGTGAACCTTTTCCGAAAGGGGTGAGACAGGTTATTTTTGACGGAGGAGCATATTGGGTCAAGAACTGCCCCTAAAAAGGCTCACAGTGCATCGTGCCTATTTATACCCCGGATGCTGTTTTCCTCAGGACAGGAGAGCCAACTGACGGGCAGGCATCCTGCTTCTGCACGCAGGTGGCGGCAGGAACATTGCCCAATTTCAAGTGCCTGCCTCGAGGGATAGGGGGAGTTCAGCCCGGCCATTGGGGTTGCTTTTGACATGCACGTGCATCTGCGATAAACCTCTCAAAACGTGCAAGGATGTCTTTGTGCTGAAGTGTGCTGAAAACAACAGCCATATGCTGCTCTGTTAGAATGCACTTCCTCGAAGAAAAGCAAAACAAAAGCTTAACACAGCTCGATGGAGGGCAGGGAGCCCGGAGCAGACCTGGTTCAATAAGGGCACGTTGCCTTTTGGTTTGGCAATGAAGCACAATGCTGGGAAGGCTCTTTACAAGTCAGACATGATGGGAAAGCTCAGGTCACTTAGTCTTTATCACCCCTTACAAAAGAAGCAAGAAGAAGCAATCTCCATCCTGTCAGAACTATTCAGTTGTTCCGACAGCTCTTTTCCTAGAGGAGCGACTTCCTCTCCCCAGGCCACATCCAGAGGGGCAGAGGAGGCGATGTGGGTGAGAAATAGCGTGCTGTTTGGGCTGCTGGTTGCAGGACATACATGCTGGAGAGGAGGGAAGAATCCAAGAATTTTTATTGGCCTAATCAGACAAAAATGTTGACAAGATCCCTACCGACGCAGGAGCAGGCTCCCATTGCACAAATGAATTCCTCGAACGGCCCTGACTTCTCGCAGAAGATAGCATCAGAGCATCTGTCGAGATGAGGAAATTACAGAGCTTTAAAAGGCCTCAGCTCCCCCAGCGGCTGTAAACATGGGCAAACTAGAGAATGTGTTGTAGACAGCATCCAGCAGCATTTTCAGCATCTGTGGCTGCAGGAAACGAGTTACAAGCACTACCAGCCATCAGCAGGAGGGCACAGCCTGGGTAATAAGAACTGGGGAAGAAAGCCCTCCTCGGTTTGGGGCATTGGGAGCATCCTGTGCCAGTCAGACGTGGGAAGGATGAGCCACCAGCCTGGTAACCTGATCTTAAGTAACACAAGCTCAGCTCACGTGGCTCTTCCTCACCGTCCTACACAGCAATAGCTCCTGAGGCACCCAGAAAAGGCATCGCTCCTCCGGTCCTTTGGGACAGGGCTCTGGCGGTGCTGTGTCCGTCACCGCCTCACAGGAACCGAGCAGGGCTGCTAAATACCAAGTCCTTCCCATGAAGCTGCCATCTCTAATCCCCACACTGCCTTCTCTTTTCACACACCGGCGGCTGAGGCCTTTCCCCACTGAGAGGGGCTTTCCCCCCCCCAATTCTCCGGTCTTATTGCTCCCTCCCACTCGCAGCTGAGAATTAAAAGACATAATAAAGGGCTCTTGAACTGGAGGGGGAGCGTCCTGGGGGGGGGGGGAAAAAAAGCAGGTCCCTTGTTCGAGCCCGGGATTCATCTGCCTCTCCCCGCGGAGATGAAGAGGCCCTTTCACCCCAGCAACCAGAAGGTTGAAGCTGGATATGTGCTTACGAGCGGGCCGTGGCTGGGAGCTGCCAGCCTGGGGCCGGACCGCGGTGACATTTCTACCCCAGATTAGCCGGCACGGCGCAAAACGCATTAGGGCCCCGGCCGGGGCGGTTGCTGGGGAGATTGCCCCTTCCTTCGCAAGGCCGCACGCCTGGGAGCGAGCTGCTGTAGCTATGAAACGGGGCACGCCGGGGCTCTGGCCCCTTTCTGCAGATGAAGGTTAATGAGAGGCTCCCCGTGCCCACCGCGCGGCCAGCAGGCCGGCCGGAGGTGGGAGCCCAGCGCCTCGCATCTCCCCGCTTTTGTTCCCCGCTTCTGCCCAGCGATTTTCATTACAAATATCCTCTTATCGGGAGGGAGGGGGGGGGGGGGGCGGCCCACACAAAGAGAAAAGCTGTAATTACAGGGCTCGGGCTTCCCTCGCGGAGGAGCCGAGGGGATTCATAGGGATTCGACATGGCAGTGTTTCACACGTACGGCCCCTCCGGGGGCCAGCTCCCGTTTCGATTTCATTATCGGCAAGCTGGGCTGCCGGGGGAACTTTTGCCCCGAAACGAGTTCCCAAAAAGGGGACAGTTGCACTTCTTTTATTCTTGCTTGGGAAGCAATTTTGCCGCTTCCCCCCGAAGCCCCCGCGGTCGCGGCAGTGCGCAACGGGAGAGCACAAACGGCCTGAGCCGGCTGTGTTGCGGGCAGCAGCCTGGGAAACCTTCCTCTGTGTGGTCACCACCTGCCTCAGCAAAATCTGGAGGTGCTGAATCAACCCTTTAAACGTCTTCCAGCCCCGCACATGGCTTGTGAAGGCTGCGCTCTCAAGTTGCTTATAACGATACGCAAATTCTCTGTTCCTCCTTTCACAAGGGAGGTAAAAAACCCCACGCACAAATGGATGCACACAAAACCTTGCAGAACTGAAAGTTGGCTTTTTGTGCTCTCTCATGAAGGTATTGCATGATTTTCCTCGGTTCAAGCTCCCTGAATGGGTTAGCACGGCACCACGAGCTCTGCAGTCCTTCACACGCTGCATTAGGACGGCTGCACAGCTCTGGGTTAGGCGCCCAGCCCCATTTTACATGGAAGTGATGCCCTGGCTCAGAACAACCAGGCTGAGTCAATGCAGGAGGTTGGAGAGAAGAAGAAACCAAAGTGCCTCCTCCGCCCCGTATGAACAACAGACACCTCTCCTACTCACTCACGCATCCTCGCATACCGGACACAAACTTGAAAGAGGGAATGTGTGAGGGTAATTCTGCACCATTCCCTGGGGAACAGACCTTTAGCCGAGTTTTTCTTCTTCCCTGGTGCTTAGCCAAAAACTCTGGGACATTTGCAGGACACCTCTCGGGGCAGGACTGATGATGAGAGACAGAAAACTCCAACGGAAAGATGCTTCTGCCATTAGCACATGCGCTTTTAGGCAAGCTACCCCAATCCTTTGTGTTTTTATGATGTGTACAAGACAAGGAGCAGCACACTGCCCCACTCTGCAGTCCCAGAGCTGATGTACAATCCTTTGATGACAAACACTAAGAAACCCCTATCATGGACACGGTCCCATTGTACTGGAGGCCATTCCTGCCCTTCAGAGCTCACACACTCAACATCCACCCATGTACTTCTAGGTGCCTGCACCCACTGTTCCTGGGTCAAAAGCAAAGCGTGGAGTCAGGCAGTAAGTTAGGCTTCAGGTACCCCCAGTCTGCTACTAAAAAACAAGTCCCAGGTTTATGTCTTGCCTCCTTGTAAAGACCATGTGCAAAATTCAGGCCCAGGCTCTGCATTCAGTTTCCAAACACAGCGATTTTTGCTTTGCTTCTGTCTCTTAATTCCCATCATCTTTTCTTATTTACTTGTTAATTTCCATGGGTCTTAATTTCCTGCCCACCGAGCCCCGCTGAGCCCAGCCTCTGCCTACACGGGATTGCACGCCACAGCCTTTCCTTCTTCAGGGAAAGGTCAGGAACAGGGGTTTAGTGTGCCGAGAAGAAAGGCAGCAGCAGACAGACAGAGAGCGCTCATAAAGATCTGGCTGTGAGCCTCTCTGAGAAAATGTCAGGTTGGGGAGGCTATAATAGCTTTAATCTGCGCTACAAGGGGATTAAAAGACTCGTTCTCACAGGACAAAAAAGAAAGGAGCAGAGCGGAAGGAGCCGAACAAGGGGAGAATGAAGGCTGCAAGGGGAGGAAAGGAGAAAGTTAAAGAGCTCAACTATAAAGAGCATCGGGATTTAAAGAGCTCCGTCTTCTAGCGTAATAAATGTGAAGTGGCCTGCATGGAAAAGGGGCTTTAGCCAATGGCTTTGCTTTTGCTTTTTCACACTAAGCACACACACTTCATCCTTCTTCAATCAAGGCAACTTGTTATGTTTGGCTTTGTTGATTTTCAGGGGCAAAGGAGTAGGAGGGGGAAACAGAAGGTTAATGAGGCTCTGCCAGATGCGACACTCGAGAGGAGCGGTGGGCATTATATATTTAAACAGTGCTTTATGGTCTTTGATCCTCACCCCTGCTGTCCCTTCTGCAGAACGTCCCTCAAGCCTCCCTTGTCCTCGGGGGCCACAGAAGAGCAAAGAAGCCTGGGAACAGGAAGGAAGTAGGGCACATTGTGGGATGCTCTCCTCAAGTACTGCTTGAGCAACCTTTTCAGGCCCTCAGCGAGGCCAGGAGATGAAGAGAGTGTAATTGAAAGGGTAAGGAAAGAAGGCAACTTTAAATACCTTTCAGAGGGAGAAACCACCTCAATGCATCCTTTGCAGGAAATGTAAAGGCCAACAAGCCACCAACATAGACAAGCAAGCAGCTCCAAAAGGGAAACGAGGTACTTAAAGCCAGCTTTTAGTATTGCTCATGTATTGCAGGAAACAGGGTTTCTTGGGGCTGGATGCTGAGCACAAATCGAGGCCGAACTGCCCCACTAGATTAGCAGGGTTGTTTGGGCACATTCACATTGCGACACTAACACTGTGCTCCTCAAAGACAGGAGGTCTCGTCCCTGCCTGTATGTAAGGACATACTCGAGCCTTCAACAACTTTGAAGACCTGGCAAGACAGGAAGGTAGAAGAACCCCACAACGTTAATGTTTCCTCCATTAACACATACACCAGCCAAAGGCCCTCTGAGAAGGAAGAGGGGGGTTTCTAACTGCCCACTGTGCTAAACAGGACTGTAACACTTGCTCTGATCATTCATGCTGTCTACCTTCTCTGCTCAGCAGGCTCAAGCACCAGGGAGATGCTCCAGGACAACACCAGGCACAATTAAATGTCTATGCAGGTCCTCTCAACTATTTTAGCAGCTCAGCATAGCAGGGCGAGCCTGCTGTACACAAATTGTACTTGGGAGGAGAGGGGGAAAGACTTTGTAATATAATAAGCAAGCTCCAGACAGGAATTAGAGCATTGCATATCCAGTGGAGACAGGGGGCTGGAGTGGCATTAAGGTAGGAAGAATATAATCACCTGAACTGGACTGCAGCCAGGATAATGGTATTAATTTATTTCAAGAAGTCAGATGTGCCAAAGCCTGGATTTTACATTTAAATGCAGAAGATGGCAAATCACAGCATCCTGATTCCATTCTTCCAACGTCTGGCTGGAATAAAAGCTCTCCTGATGGGTTCTCACCCTGATGCCTACCGCCTGTGGCCACGACAGAAGACCTCACCCTGAGCTGTGTCTGGGAAGGCTGATGCTATCCCAGCACAAAGCCCTGAAGCTACTGATGCTCTGCTACAGGGCACACAGCACCGAGGCAATGCCTGCACCATTTGGCACAGAAAAAAGCACATCCCATTCCCCACAAGTCACCTGCAGGCACTACAGCCACGCTTGGTCACAAATACAGTCACAAGCAAGCTCTGTAGAGCATAGCTCCTAGTTCGATCTGGTATCAATTACCCACTGTTCTGTAGAGATAAATGCTAATCTGCTGGCTGTTGATACTGGAAAGGGACCAATCTACCCTGGAGTGGATATTATACAGGGGAACTTGGCTTCAGCTATGATCCCTGCTTCATGTGCTGTACAAATGTTCACCAGCTTGTAGGTAATGGCTTTCATAGGGTGTACTGGATCTTTCTGTGGCAGAGCTAATCTAGAATAATACATGACCCAAGCATTCATTGTATCAGGTTTTTCTTCCTTCCCAGTATTTTTATTTTGCTGTAATATTTCAACTTCCATGTGGAATTTCTTTCAGACATTCACCCCTATTTCCTTATAGCTTACCAGCTTTCCTCCTCCACGACTGGTGTCAAGGTGAACTTCCCAAGCAGCAGGGCCCCTTGCTTATCTGGGTGTCTTTCACTTTCTTCCAGGAGAAAGGCCATGAGATCTCCACACTGTTCCTCTGGTTTCACACTCACCAGGAAGCCTAAATCAAGAAGTTTGCTCGTCAGGGAGAAAGAAGCAGTGCTGTCGGTACCGGAGAAGGAAAACTTGTTCCCATTTCTGACCAAGCTGCCTAGGACACTGGTCCTTCCCACATATGAGAAGCCAGGGCTCTGCAAGCTGTCCCAGGACTGTGCTCCAGCTGGAGCCCCCCCAGTTGTGGTCACAGCCACCCTCACTAATGCCACCGCGTGCCAAGAGGACAAACCACTGTCTCAGACCCACTGCCACCAGCCCTGCCACCCCAGCCAGGCATCTCAGGATGCGACAAACACTCAGGGAGATGCCTGCCCCAACTCTTCCCTCTCCCAAACGGGCTTTCTTGCCTCTCCCCAGCTTGCCCTTTTCTTTCCAAGCGCAGTCTCTTGACAAAGGTGATTTTTAAATCCAAATGCAGAAATAATTTTGAAATGAAGTATTATTGTACACAGAGTCAGAGCAGAAGTCACAGGTACTTGGAGCACCAGTTTGCTCCCCATTAACCACATAACAGGTTCTCAGACCAGCACTCCTCGGTACAGACCACAAATAGCTGACACGGGTTTGAATACAGGAAAGGTGACAAGGATTCAGTGCACAGTTGCACATTTTTCCCTTTTTTTTTTTTTTTTTTTCCAAAAATCAAGCTCTAGCTCAACACAACAACTGCTGTTCAGCTTATGGTGATGCCTTGAAGCTCCCTGGTTCAAGCCTTCTACACAGATCTGTGCAGAAGAAGGGAGCTTGCTGGAACAACTGTGGGAGCTTGACACACAGAATGAGTTAAAGGTTTTTGCTGGCCTTGTTTGTTTTACCAAAGCAGCACTTCCAGTCATAGTCCAGAGAAAATAAACTTCCAGCCCACCTGATCAAAGAAGCTTGCCCTTGCCACTGTTGTGCTCAATTTAATCTGAAAGCTACAGCGAGACAAAAAACTGTCATTAGGTTAAAAAAAAAAAACAAGCTGATTTTTTTATTGGATTTTGTATTCCTTAACAACGAGATACAGAGAGGGGCTACTTGTTCCTATGCTGTTCATGGGCAGCTTCATCTTGGCTGTGAGAACGGACTAATATCTATGAAGGAGAGAATGGGAGCTTGAAGCCTGGCCAGTGAGAGCCTGAGAAAGGGCTCTGGCAATCCTGGTTTCTGTTTTCCTTGCTCTAAGAAAAGAAAGGGGGTTCAGGAGATTAAAACACAGATCTCACGATCCAAACTCCTGCGGTCTGTTCCCAACTCTGCTGCTGACTTGAAGTGGAAGCAAGTAAACTTGCTTCACCTCTCTGTGCCCCAACAACTGCCAGGTAACACAGAGGAGATGCTGCTACTTCACCGTGTGAGCAAGTTTGCAAAATGCAGGGCTCGAGGCCCCTGCACAAAAGGTGCAGAGGATGCACACACCGAGTTGTCTGGTACAGCCACAGGTCATTGTCACAGCATTCCAGCCAAGTGCCACCTCTCCAGCTATGCTCCTCGGAGCCTGCCAGCGGAAATCACAAATTATTTCCATCAGGAGGAATGAATATTGAGCTGCTTGCATAATGCCGGAGGTCAGGGTGAAAGGCAGGCATATCAGGGCTTCCTGGCAAAGGGGAAGCCTAAGCTCATCCTTCTGAGGACAAATGCAGTGTCTGTAAGGATTGTACGACACCTTTGTCCTCATGTGGAGCTGGCAGTGAGGAGTTTGCAACCATCTCTGAATGATCCTTCTCAGCAGTCTCGTAATGATACCCCTAATCAGTGACACACTGCAGCCTTGGTGCTGTAAAGGTCCTGAAAAAGCAAGAGCAAGCAAGCACACCACGAGCATCTGGGAAGCCACCACGCACAACAGATCAGCCATCCCCGGCTGATGGCTCCTTCTCCTACTGCCTCCTCGAGGCAGGAGATACAGTAATGGAAGCTGTAGGAAAAAAGGAAGGGAATCAGAACCTGGCAGTGAAAGAGAGGGTGAAGAGGGTGCTCCAAGTAGATATTGTGCTTAAGGGTACAGGGGATTCCTGCTTCCCGACCTGCTGCTTGGCCATTATTCCATATGGAACGTCCTCCAGCACGCTGTCTGATCTGCTCTTATGCTACGTAACTCCTTCCTTTTCCAAGCAGGCAGGCAGGTCTACCAGCTCAAAAGTGTCATTGCTGAGAAATGGCTCCGATAAGCTGTGCAAAACTGCTTTATTTCATTACATTGGGTTCTGCCTAGTCTTGGGTACCCTTGGAACTTCCTAATAATACACTTCCTGGCAGCAAACTATTCCTTCCCAGCATCTACCACACACCACGGGCACACACACAACAGAAGCATGCAACAGCACACAGAGAAGTGTCCACTATTAAGCAGCTGTCCCTGGGAAGAGCAGAGGCTCTGCTTTCAGCAGTACGCGTGTTGGAGCTGCACGACCTGTTCTCCAAACACGCCACGGAGTATCCAGCTCCAAGAAACTACGCAGGCTGCATGAAATGCACCATTTGGTACTGGAATGTGGGAACTAGCTGTGATCCTGCGAGCTTTTCTCTTGCAACATCCCCTCTCAGTGCTTTGATCTGCTGAGAGCACCAGGAGCAGCATGCCCTGGATTAGCAAAGTCCAGCGCTGGTCAGTCTGGTGATCCATATCCTGGGAGAAATACAGACGGGTCTGTCTCTTGGTGTGTATTTGCCACGTCCATCTGCCCTGTCACGAGCCTGACAGCTGGGCAACGTAAGCTTGCAAAACCACTCAAGTCTCGGATGACCCGGAAAGGCAGCTGTCAGACCGACATGCCTTTCTGCGCTGGATGGCACTGGACAGCCTGAGCTGACAAGCTTCTTGGAGCAGTCTGCACACAGCTGTTCGCAACAGCAGGCATAGCAAACCAAGGCATAGTGAGACAGCAGTCCGAGTTAAGGTGGTGCTCCCAGGGCCATCTTACCAGCTGCATTCCCAAAACACGCATCCAGCACTCCTCCTGGGCTCAGAGGCGTTCGCTCCTTTCCAAGAGCTCACTGTGACAAGCACCTTGGGAGCTGGTTTACTTGCTACGTGTCACACGTGGACCAGCTCCCTTTCTCCTGTGCCTTCCAGATGAGTCTCTGGGACTGAACTCAGCAGGCAAAATACATGGGAATACTAAAGTCCAGCTAAGCTACCATTCCTCTTCAGCATGGGGATGGTTCTCTTTTCCAGGACCACAGACTACCCTACTTGCCTCCTACTGTTCAGGGAGCAAAAGATGCCAGAACAAGACCATGTTGGAGGGGTGTCAGCAGGAGCCAACTTATCTTTGTCCCTAAGGTAGGACAGCAGCTTTGATTTCTGAACTGCTTCCAACTTCCCAATTATTTGGGCAATGGGGATGGGTTCCTGACTGACTTCAGGGCTGCTGTCACATCTCCAATGCTCCACTCTCTCCCTGTCTTCCTTCTGGTAGAGCGGGTGGCCTTGTGTAGGCATGAGGCAGGCTGCTTAAGAGAGCAGGGACAGCATTTGGTCCTCCCTTCACCTGTCCTGGAGAAACACCTAGCAACAAGACACCATCATGCCTCTACATGCCAGCACCAGGTGGAGCTTGAAGCCCCAAAAGCAAAGCTCGTGTGTGCCACCTGCTTTTGTGTGTATGTTACGGCTGTTCAGACACATGGGGTGAGACATGAAACCCAAACAGCATCTGTGGACAGCCTGCACATACTTCTCAGGACATCCAGCTCCACAGAAGTCAGGCATCTTCAGTTCAGACTCTCCATCAAGTCAGCGATGGAACAGACACTACACAGCAGAAAAACCTCTTCAGCCACTGACAGCGGGCTTGATTGATCACCCAGTCAAAACAGAGAAGCCTGGAAGCAGCCTCATTTAGCGCTGGCTGGAAAAATTCTTTACAAGAAGCTCCCAGACATGTTCAGTAAGCACTGAAAATCAAATCATCCCATGCCTGTGGCTTCTTCTCTCCTTTACTGCTGGCTACACCAGCCCTCGTTAATGTGCTGAAATGCCTGCTTTCTCCAGGCCACTAGAGTCAGACGGCGCGACAGCTGCGGTCTCGAGCTCATTATTGGAGCCCTTCAGAACCAAGAACTCCAGCAGAATGTCCAAGAGGCAGAAAACCAGGTGCCTGAAATGGAGAGAAGACAAATCTTAGCCTGGTCAGGGCACAGTGGAGCTGGGAGATCAGCTCCAGACACACAGGAGCCAAAAGGAAGGCTTGTACCTTCCTCACGCAAGGAAGAAATACTTTGCCTGCCTTCATGAGACAGACAAAAGATCTCATACCCTACAAGAAAGGTTTCAAGGGATGGTTCGGTTTCCCCCCACCCTCCCAAACCAGCAAGTGTTTGGAGCTGATGAGCAGCACAGAAAGCACAAACGCATCTCGTGGAGCAAGGTGGTACATGCACTTCTTTGCAGTTAATCACAAAAAACATCACTTTTCGAATGCACAGCAACAGGTACGCGGAAAAACACCATCTACAAATACATGCGGCTCCCTAAGCTCTTCTAAAAACAACAGACTAAACCTGGATTTGGTCCTATTTCCTCCCAGAACATCTACAACCTAAACAAGCCTGACAACATAATTAATATGATTGACTCAATAACCTCCAGCTAGACTGAGGTCCTAAAACACACAACTTCGCGATAATCGTCCCAGATTCCCTTTGATAGCATATGGAGTCAAGCAAGATTAGCCAGATAGGCTCTGTGCCAAGAAGCTGGCAGTGCGAAACTCACAGCAGAGCCCTGAGCATAGCTTACAGGGCCCGCTGCACAGGCTGCTGAGGTAAGGAGACTAATCAACATACCTGTTGATAACAGGATGGCCCAGGGACTCCAGCACCAGGTTCCAGCTCATGCGACATTTACTGGTTCCAAGGATTTCTTGGATCACATCTGTCAACATCAGAGACAAAGCTTTATGAACAGCACGTCTCCACTGTAGTGAAATGGGCTCAGTCTCCTCCTGGAGGGTGCCAAGTCAAAGTTTTTGATGGTGCTCTGAGCCTGAGGCATCTTGTGCCCAATATTACCACGAGAAAAAACATCCAGGGACAGGAACTGATTGCCAGGAAAGTGCTTCAGCCTGAAACAGCATATGCTGGTAGCACTTTTTCATTCCCAAAGGATACTAAGGGCCCCTTACACTGCAGCAAGGAGTTAAAAGTTCAGGCTGCACTCATGGATTAGGCAGCAGCTGCTTCGATGCCAAAGGTCCCCATGTCAAACTTCACGAGGGAAATCCAGTGCAGCTGCATTCATGATTTCAGCCCAGTGGAAAAGCCACTCTGTCATCTCTAGAGCAAGAAGCCAGAACGATTGCTGCCCGACTCTTCAGCAATGCTACCTCTGGCAGCAGGTAGGAGCACAGCGTGGCACAGCCTGGCCTGAGCCCCTCCTTTTTGGAGTGGCTCAGCAGGAACAGCACCACCAGCACTACGAAGGAACATGTGGCAGTCTGCACCTGGGAATCACCAGGACACATGCCCTTGCTCTCTAAGCTGTGCTGTTCCCTAGGTGGTTGTGCAAACCGCCTAGAACTGGGAAATTGCTGCTTTTCCTTGCAGGAAACCATCCAACCCCAAAGGCTGGGAACATTTCTCAGTGCCTTGGCACAAGCAGACCCCATCATGGTAAACACATTTCCAGAGATGCCAATGCACTGGAGGGTTCCCCAGCCTCACACGGGGCTCCTGACCCATCTCTGGTGCACACTTACCAGGCAAGATCCCCATCAGGCTCTGCAGGGCCAGCTCTGCTGCTGCTTTCTTCTGCTCCTCTGTCCTGGCTGGTTTAGGCACGGCTGGTAAAATTCCTCCGGGCCAGATGGATTCCTGCAGCAGCTGGAGGTACTGGACCCAGCGCTGGGTGCAGGTCAGGTTCACCACCTGGACCTCCAGCCACCTGCAGGCACAGGGCAGGAGAGAGAGATCAGAAATGTCAGACTTGTACCAACTAAGGAGCTTTCTGCTGAGGCCCTGGAGGGGAAATCACCTTGCCGGGTAAGTTAACATGCAGTTTTCAAGTGGGTACATATATATATAATACATTTTCACAAGTATTAATTAGCTGAGTTTTCCTGTGCACCAGATTTAGGTAAATGTTCCCCATCTTACAAACACATGCAAAGTCACAAAGGAAAAGCAAAAAGTTGTGAAAAGCTCCATTGCCCTGCTGCACAAGAGAAATCAAATGAGTTAACAGGTCTCCAGAGAGAGCATGGCTAAGGGACTCGACTGAAGTGATGTCCATGCACAAGCAGATGACAGAGCTGAAAGAGCTGGGAGAACCACCCCCATCTCCGTCTTTCAAAATTGTTGCTTTAACTCTAAAACAATCCCTGTGAACAACTGGAAGGATGTGAACGTGGTCTGGCAACCAGCACTCCCCTCGTCAGCCCCTCTGATGCTAAAAGAGTCAAGGGTGTCTTGCTGGGAGACCAAAATGCACCCTCCCAGGACGGCGAGGCATGAATATCCCGCTGCTTCGCACTCATCTCCCTGCTTCCCTGCCGCCCAGCCCAGCCCCGTCCCCCAGTTGCAGGCAATGAACTCTCTGCAGCTCCCATCCAAACCCCGTGCTGCACATCTATTAAAAGGAAGCGTAGGTACCTGCCAACAAAATCACTCGTTGGCCCTCCTGCTGGGCCAAACTGTGCCCTTTATATGGCAACAACCTGCAAATCCCGAGGCTGCGCGGCGGGAATATCACTCCACAAAGGGGCTCCGAAGTGTTTGCAGCCAGGGCAGGGGAGATTTGTCAACACCACCCAAGCTGGTCAGGGGAAGTTTCTACATCAATCAGGCAGCCCCTCTTTCCAAGGTGTTAAATCACTTCCCTGTGCAACAGCAAAAGCCATGGCCATCAGTCAGAACTCACCACCGCCTAAAATCTTTCCCCGCCAGAACAAGGGGGAGCCAGCGGCCAAATCCTTGACGCCACCGAGGTCAACGGGAGGGTCCCCGTTGACTTCTCGGGGCCGGGACTCGCCCGTGGCCGCCGTCCTCAGCAGCAGGAGATCCAGAGACAGAGAGGAACGTTGGGCCGGGCTGGGTAGGGAGAAGGCTTGGATTTCGCCAGCACTTCCAGAGTCCCAGAGGAGAGGAGTCCACGAGCGGGGCCAGGAGACCCGTTCCTCTTGGCAGCTGGCGTTCGTGCTTGCAATTCCGTCACCACTACGCCCCGGCAGCTCACAGTACATCCAAGAGCATGGGCCCTGCCAAGGCAAACTTTATTTAACCTGCGCTCTGCCAGACTGTCTGCATTCTTCTCAGGCGAGGCATTTGGGCCAAGGGCGTCTTTCCCCGTGCAACCAGGGCAGCGCCATCAGAACATCAGGAATAGCAACACCTAAAGGTAAGCGGGCAGAAGGGCAGGTAGCCATCATCGGGGCCAGGGCTGCAACCCACCGCTCCCTTCTTCAGCAGGAAACGAGATGCCTAGCTGCAGGCTGTTAAGGCTGCACACCTAGGAGACACCAGCTGCAAAAGCAAAGAACATTAAACCTGCACTGCAGCAGTGAGGCCAGCTATGTCTCAGGGCAAGGTGGTGCTGGTGCGTGCTGTGCAGTCCCAGAAACAGCACTGGGGATGGAGACACACAGCCTTTACGCCCTGTCTCACCAGGGACCCCAAGTACTGATGCTGCTACAAGATAGTGCCAGAGATCCACAGCTTGGCTGCCACCAGAATAACAGGACGAAATGTCACGGCGCTGTCTGGTCTAGGAAAAGGCCACGTCTGAAAGACAATTGTTTAAAAGAGTTTATCTCCAGCAATCAGCAGAGTTTGACACCTTGGAGCGTGTGAAACCTTCCAGCCATCCCCGACCAAATTAAAGTGCTAAACTGTGGCTCCTCTAGGGACACGCGCTTTCATTAACATGTTTTCATATACAATCTGTTTTCCTAATTGAGAAAACATCTGACAGGCAACAGAAGTTCAGAGACTTGGGGACGGAGCTGCAAACAGAACAACCCCACGTCTGGGGACAACAGGTCCAATGTTGACTTGAATTTCACCTCAGCAACAGTCACTTGTCATCCTCTAAAAGGCTGCAAAAAGGACAAACTCTCTTTTTCTTAGGAACGTTCCTAAAATAGCAAAAATTCAAGCAAATAGTGTGGAGAGTGAAAGCTGAACTTCGAGAAGACAGCACACATTTCCAGGCAGCTCAAGAGCGGACTGAGAAGTGACCAACGCTGGAAGGCCCCGAACAAACAACCTTCCATCTCTAGCTCTTTTAGTCCTACAAAGTCCCCAGGACGAGGCGACAAGGCCTAGGAGTAACACCTACAGATCTTATCGCGTGTGCATGCACTTGGATTATGCAAGCGCTTGCAGGTCTTTGTTCCCACAGCTGCAAAACACAGTCAGTGGATGGATTTTCACTCCCTCTGGCAGCTCCCTGCCTTCCCATTTGGGAAGGGAAGGGCAGGAAGGGCAGCAGCTCAGAGCAGACAGACACTCTGGGTTCCCTTTGCCAGCCTACTCGTGCATAGACCCATCCCAAAAGCAGTGGGAAGAGAGGAACCATCAGCCTGGTCCCTCTGGCTCAGCATCCTTCCTGCAAGAGCAGCTGGTGCCCTCAAATGTTCCAAAAGAGATTATCAAAGCAGAGCAACGTGTCCATGAAGAAATTTCCTCTCTGCTCCCTGCAGTCGGTGCTCTCACAGCTCTCGACCTGCAGCAGTCCCACCATTGTCCACGCTGGGGGAGGCACACTGCGGTTGCACAGCAAACAGGGCCATGCCTGGGCAGCATTTATTAGATGCCGAGGAGCACATTTAATTCCTCCGCACTCACAACTGCATCTGCAACTCAGGGAGGTTCATACCTAGCTTTACTGAGAGATCCTACCTGAGCAAACCCCAGGTTTCTGTGGCAAACTGACCTTTCCATCAGGCAGCCTTGCTGCACCAGTGCTAGGCCAGGCTTAAGAGTTCACACTTCTCATACAGGAACTCCAAACACGTGGGCCCAAAGCCGACCTCCACCAGCTGATCACAGATGATTTTTCATACTATTAAAGGACGAAACATTTGAGATCCGTGTGCCACATCAAAAATGCACAACCCCCTGTTCCCAGGTAGAAATAAATCCAGTAAGAAACACAAATAGAGCTATCTTTTTTAAGTTACTATTTCCATTCTGGTATTTCATGAAGAAGTAGCCTTAATAAGAAAGAAAGAAAAACAAACCCATCACCAAACCATCTCCTTACACTTCAGTGGAGACCAGAAATAGATAGCAAGTGACCTCCTGGGCTCAGACATTCAAATGCTTTGATAATGCCCAATGCAAAAAGGCAGACTGCACAGGCTACGAGGTCCTGGCCGTTTGTCTGGAGGTGCATAGCTTGCCCATGCTGTAAGGGTCCTCCGTTTGAAATAGCTGCTGATGGAGGAATGAAATGGCTGCTAAAAAAGAGCTGATTTAATGCCATGGCTTAAGCTGGAACTCCAAGGTCAGCTGAAGGGGCCCATTAAGAGAGAACGGCAGAAATGCCCTGGGAATGAGAAACAAGGCCTGGGTGGTACATACCTTGGCTCTTCTCTGCCCCCTAAAAGTAATGGGGCTGCTAATGCAGGGCAGCCTAGATAAACAGAGTCAGGAAGGACAAAGCACTGTGTGCTTTGTGTTTGTGGAGTTTACCTGGCTCCTCTAAGTGGCCTGCCCAGAGGGTTCACCTGCAGAAGGAGAGCTCATCTCCATGAGTAAAGGTTGGACAAGTTGGGTTTGTGTTGTCTGGAAAAGAAAGAAGGACCACGAATGGTCCAGTGGACAAGAAGATATAAGTAGTATCCAAACCTACAAACAGCTGCTCTGCGCTGATAAACCTCTGCTTCTCTTGTCCATCAAGGTTGGGATGAGAACTGCTAAATTCATTTGAGCTGAGGAATGTCTGGGTTAAGTACTCAAGAAAACCTTCTAATGCTGATTGTGATTGAAATCTGAAGCAACAGTAGTTGTGATTCCCCCCCAAACTGGGGGTCGTAAGGATTCAGACAAACACAACCTGGAGCCCTTGTTAGGATGAAGAGAAAGATGGGAATGCCTCTACTAGTCTGCTTTAGCTGTATAAATATAAATAGCTCTATAAATACAGATGATTTGTGCAGAACAGTAGCAAGTCTGGTTCAACATCTACTACCTTCCACCCCAGAACAAGGCCCCCGTTTCCCCGAGGTCAGTTAACACAGCGTGGCTAACCAGGAGCTCCAAAAGGGCCTGTGAGGCCTAGGTAGTGAAAAGGATTTAAGAAGAAGGCAACATCTGGAAATGCACAACGTAGTCAAGCATCTGACTCCCATGAAATCAGGAAAGGCTGATACTTAAATCACCAGACCATCCCTCCCTTCTCATTACTTGTCCCCCAAATTCTTCCCCAAATTGTGCCTCAAACCACAAGAATATCCTTAGCTCAAGGGCTCACGAAGAGCAACATTTCAATGCTTTGACTGTAAAACATTTCTTAGCAAAGCTTATAAAACCGAAGGAACAGCTGCAGCAGGCAGTTAGAAGCATGGAAAAACACAAACGGAGAGCTTTTGCCCCCAGGCTCAGCTTTTAGCACCTGCTACTCGAGCCCACGTTCACCCTCCCCGCACGGCCGCCAGCAGCAACACGTGCAGCTGAGTGCTGGCACGCTCTGCTCAAACACCTTCCGAGCAAACCCACACTTGTCCAGGCCATCGGTAAACTCTTTGGAGAGGAAGGAAATAGAAAAGAAAAAATAAAATAAAAAGAGAAGAAAAAAGAAAAAAGCCCTCCATAAATCAAATACGAAGCATCCTGAGTCCTTTTAAATTTCTGGCCAAAGGCACACACGCAAAAAGTAAACTATCCTTCTCGCCTTACTGGAAACGTTCCTCTCCTGCAGCCCTATAAAAAGTTTACAGTTGTATATGCTACGAACAATGCGTCCTGTACCCCTGCCCGAGCACACGGTGATGAAGTGTTTGACCAGCGAGGCAGAGGCCCCGTGGCCGAGTGCCTTCCCCTCAAACAGAGTGTCTTGCCAGCCTCGCGCCTCCCAAACCCAGCCCGGCCAAGGGCAGCACACCGAAGGAAGGAAGAAACAAACGGAGCTGCAGGGAGCTGACCCAGGTAGCGCTGGCATCCAATGTGTCTTTACCCTGCCCGTTACACTTGCCTGCGTGCAGCAGCACAGGGCAGTGGGATTTATTTTATCTACCTGACCTAGCCCTGAGATGTGGAGCGTGCAGAAGGCCTGGGAGAGGTGGGCACAGGCGACACTTCACCGTGTGGCGGGCAGGAGGAAAACCAGACCGTTCCCTACTGCTTGCAGGCATCAAGTTGTACCTCGGCATTCGGATTTGGGGCACTTTGCTGCTGCTGCCACTTCACACGCTGCTCTCTCCTAAACACACCTGCTGCAAAAAGAAAGCTCGTAAACACAGAGGGCTCCAGCTCTCACATCTTCCTCCAGTGAGTTAACCAAGCCGCTCTGCTGCTTTTTTGCTCTTCTCAAGTCAGATCTCCCTGCAACGCCATGGGGCTCAGGAAAGGGGGGGGGAAGCTACATGATTAAAAATCGTCCCAAAAACCCCTTGATTTTTAACAAAGCATCCCGGCTTTTGATAACATCTTCATCAAGTATTTATTGAGCCAATTAAGCTCTCAGCAGCGCCCCAGGGAGAGGCCAGGCTGTCTCAGCCAGGTCCTGCTCAGAGCAGATTGCTTCATTAGCCCACTTCAGAAACAAAATACATAAAAACACCATTAACCCTTCACAAGCCTGGGAAAACTACAACCTGCAAAGAGAAATTATTTCCTCGCAATCCTTTTCTCCTTTGTCTCCTCTATTTGCAATAGGAAGTTACTTTTTCTTAATTCGGAAAAAAAAAAGTTGGCACGTATCTAATTGCTGAAACAGAGTCAAAAGGAAAAAAAGAGATGCAGTTAAAATAATGTTGCAATTGTTATCAAAGCACAGAGTGCTTGCTTCGTTCCAGCGGCTGTTTTTGGAAGAATGCTGCTTCTAGATGAGGGGAAAAAAAATTGTTTGGGACAGAGATTCAAAGCCAGATCCAAAATTTCCAGGTGCTTGGAGACAACTGAATCGAGGCCTGTTTCCAAGCTGATTTTTATTTACTTTACGCACACACGAAGACACACGCAGTCCCGAGGACTGCTTTTGCTGACACACCACAGGCCTGCGGTTCCTATTGCTCCTCGCAGCTCCGATAGCCAACTCCAGCGACAAGGAGGAAGATGCCATAATGTGGCTCCCCCGCACACAAACTCTTGCTGGCATTAGGTGGGACACGGGCTCGCACCACTGCAGGAACCTCAGCACCCCCGCAGCCACCCAGCTGCGCCCACCAGCACGGCCCCTGGTTGCAGAGGCGCTTGCTAAACGTGCCCGCATCAGCTCCCCCAGGGAACAAGGCAGAAGAGATCGTATTTGGAGCAACTAAATCCATTCTGACACCGCGCTTTTGGCAGCTTGCTTCTGCCAGCAAAACTTGGAGGTGCTGCCCGCGCGGCGCGGTGAGCTACCTGCCAGCCACGAGGCCGAAGGAAAGTGAAGCAGCGGCGCTGGGAACAGCTTCGGCACAAACCAGCACGACTCCTCCTGGGGCCAGCCCTGGGCTGCAATGTCCTTTTCAGAGATAACACAGGCAGGGAACAGTGTCTGCAGCAAACACCTGCCTGAGCACGGCCATGTCCTGCCCCGCGACACCCCCTACACCCGGTGATGTGGGTGTGGAGCTCACCTACAGCTCTGCACTCACCTGGCCCCGCTGTCGGACACAGCCCTGCGTGCCCGCGGGGCTCCGGACGGCCAGGACATGTCACTTGTGGGCAGCGTGTTCCCAGCGAGCCCGGGGCTGCAGGTGCTTGGCTGCCCGAGCAGGCAGGTTTACTCAGGGACATTTAAGAGGGTCAGGCAACACTACATGCCAGTGGCACTTTAAAGTCAAAGAAAATCAAGGAGGCTGCCAAGGGTCTTTGTTTTTGCCAGTTCTGCTGGCACAGAGATCAAGGAAAAAAGAGGGAAAAAGAAAACAGAAAAATCAGCGAGCAACACCCCGAAGCTACGAGCTCCTTGACTCACACCAGCAGTTGCACAAGGGCCTGCAACACCTGGCCTGAAGCTGATGGGCTCCGGCACGGGGCCCCGAAGCCAAGAGGACAGCAAGAAGGCGAGGGCAGCCCGGGGTAGTGCACGGGGTAACCTGCAACAGCCTACCTGAACCCATCCTGCATGACGGTCACGGCACCGTGCCACGTCCCTGCTGAAGGAGGGACAGGAGGCGGAGGCACACAGCGTGCTGCGGCATCCTTTGGACCAGCACAGACGCCTGGATTGCTGCAGGGACCCCAAGTTTGGCTGCAGTGCTGCTCGGTTAACAACTCAGGGCCCTTGCTGATCACGGGCAACGGATGCTGGTCTGGGATGTTCTCACCTGGAGGGGCTGGAGGTGGCTGTAAGCCGAGTGAGCAAGCCCCTGGCAGCAGGTCTAATGAAACCAGCCACGTTGTTGAACTGTCACCACTAGTGCCCACGGTGAATCTGCGACAGGGGGACAGGAAACTTGATGGCAGAGAGGCAGGGATGGCAAGAGGGGATGGTGGTTTTCAGCCCCACGTGGAATAATCCCTGTAACAGCCAACTCCAAGAACATTCTGGGGACAAGGGGGACATGTCCTGCTCTCGGGAGACATGTCTCTCCCCAGCCTTGCATCCCCCATCGAAAGTGCACTGAATATCCTAGACAGCACTCGAAAGGAGAAGGATACATCCTGGCATAACCCACAGCCCTGCAGCTGCTGGCCCTGGCTGCAGCACTGGGGCCCTGCAGCACCGAACAACCCTCCTCTGCCCTGCTGCCTACCTGCAGGCCCTGGGGACAGCCGGCAGCTCCCCCTCGTGCCAGCAGAGGCGATGCGCTGCGGGCAGGGACAGCAGCCTGAGTGTTGCATGAGTGCAGAACCAGAGCTAGAGAGGAAGCCCCAGGAGGAAAACTAGAATTTGGCGAAGCCAGCCGGCCCCTGGGTGCCAACGTACAGGGGAGCAGAGCTAGAACTTGCAAGGAACTGTGTCCACAAAAGCCAGGTGGCCATCTGTAACCTGCTCCCGGCCTGCCCCCGGGTCTCTGGCTACATCTCACGGGCTGGAGCATCACCTCTCCAAATCCACCTGGATTCCCAGCCACCCACAAAGGCTCTAGTCCCTTCTTCCTTCAAGAGCAGTGACTTCAGAAGGGGAGACTGCTCGTTGGGGGACAGCAGCTCTTGTAGCCGGTTCCTAACAGGCTGCTTTGCTGAGGAAGAGGACGGCACAAAGCCTGGAGGAGCACCAGTGACCCAAAACGAACAGCAAGGCAAGCAGCTGAGCTCCTGGAGAAGGCAGGGGTGCTTCGCGTTTACCTGAACTCGTGCTCAGTGGAACACAGCACCCCAAGCTGCCTGCTGCATGTGTGCTCCCTTCATTACACAGGCACCACTACCGGGGCTACAGGGTGCGACGGGTCCCCTTCTGTCAGCTCGGTGGTTTGCGTTGATGTGGCTCTCTTGTGATGCGTGGGAAGGGGAAGCAAGCAGCTCTGCTCCTGGACCTGCACTGCACCAAGCTCTGGAAAATCACCTACGTATAAACCCTCCCCGGTCCAGCCCCAGAATCCCGGGCTCTGCTGGAAGGAGATGCAGACCCGGGAGAGCCCCAGCAGGGCAAGATGGGCTCTACCTGGCTCCTGCTGGACCCTGACCCAGTGACCAGCATGCCACCAGGGACACAGCGAGGGCAGGGCGCGGGGTCACAGCCGCAGAGTGGCTCGCATGCTTGCCGTGTATTTTTAACGCTGCTTTGACTCACGGGCTCCAAAAAGCACACGGATTCTCCAAATGCTTTTTAGCTCTTTCCCCGAACACCCTCGGGGCCCAGAATAGCCCCAGCTACTCCCCTCTGCCATCAGGTTCCCGTTGCAGCCTCCCGGTGAGAGCAAGATCTCCATTCCCAGCCCGGGGGAGGGAAGCAGCAGGCGGCCCGAGGAGGGGCACGGAGTGGGGTTTGGTTACAGGCAGGGAGAGGCACACAGAGCCTGCTGGAAGCGCTCCTTGGCCCCAGGGCTGCCTGGGCTCCCAGCAAGCCTCTTCTCCACCCACCTCTCCTTTCTGCTCCAAAAAAGGATCACTCCCTGTTACATAATGGGATGAGCGCCGCTCAGATGCGGGCTTGCACGCACGGCCTGCCTTTTACTTAACAATACCTTTTTCGGTCATACTGCCGTCCTTCTTGCTGCCATCGAGCTGACAGGCAGGGGAGACGGATAGTGCCTGGCTCCGGCTACTTCTGCTACAGAGAGGAGAAAGAGGAGTGTAGAGGGATGCTCCCTGCAAACGGAGTGGGACAGGGAGCCCTGGCTCACCAGCAAGGTAACGCCGGGCACTTCGTGTCAGTACAGGGGTCCTGTGGGCACCACATACCTTAGAGATCAAGTTCCCAAAGGAGAGGGAACTGGTGTTCTGGAGAAGTTTGACCTCTGTGTTGGTGTTTCTTTGATTTTTCTGCTCTCGCATGAGGCACACGTGGTGCACAGCAGTGGCAATGCCCATGGAGGAGGCTGCAGGAGCAGCACATTTCCCAACAACCAAGCAGAGAAGCCTCCAGCAGCAGCCCCCTTCCTGACACTCAAAACTCTGCTAGGTCGGTCTTCCATCACCCACCACGTAACCCAGCCGCTGATGGGAAGGGAGGAGGGCTTCCTACCAGGGAGGGGTGACTCCACTTGTACTTTGTAACCAGCCATGGCTAGAGACAGGCTGGGTGACGCCTGCCACCTCGTGTTTGTCCACCTCTTCTCAGAGGCAGGAGCAATGATGCCTCAAAGAGCACATGCTCACAAACAGCTTCGGTATCTCTCCACCTGCACAGGGTACCGGACACAGTGCCTGCCTGAGTACCTGAACTAAGGCTGTGCTAGGTCCGGCCTAGCAGTGATTAAGTCGCCAATGCTTAAATGGAACAGAAATGCCACCTTGTGTCCTTGGACAAGCGGTCGGCATCAGGTCTGAGCCAGAGAGCTCTTGATCTGCTCAGGGCAGCAGTGGCCACCTGGGTCAGCCACGAGCACCCACCTCGGCCACCCTCCTGCTCAGGTATCACGAGGGTGCTGTGGCAAGCTGGCAGGGAGCACTCCTGTTTCCGTGTCTCCTCCACTGCAGGGATACCTACGTCCCTCATCTCAAACATCTGCCTTGGGCACTGAGCTCTGCTCTCGTACCAGACCACAGCTTCTGTAACAGGCAGATGCTGGCTGCTCCCAGCTCTCAGCAGCTCTGTGCCCACTGCAGCGTCCTGCCCCCCGCGTGGGCTTCCAGGACCACTGAAAACCTTTCACCTTGTTTCAAGACAAGACAACCTCTACCCTGATACTCATTCCGTTCAGGAGACCAAAGCACGTTCCCAAGCACAGCCCTCAGGGTCGGGGTGGCAGCTGCAGCAGCAGAAAGAGGAGTGGGAAGTATTCCCTGCAGCAGCCCCCGAGTAACACTGTCCTGGCAGCAGGTCAGCTCTCCCTGCCAGCTCCTTCCCCAGCCCCTTCGCACCAGACACGCTGACTCCCGACTGCTCCAGAACAAGCCCAGAGCCAGTGTCAACACACAGCTATCAGCACAGACACACACAGAGCCAGGGACACGTAGTTAGCTCAAAAGGTTCTTTTTACACCCTGCGGGAGGTCCTGATCGTGGCACCCAGGACTCACAGGACTTCCCGCCTCCCTTCCAGCCAAAAGTTTGCTTGCGTGCAGCACATTCAGGTTCCCCCAGAGCCACTGAAGCAGGACTGCTACAAACACATTCATCTTCATGTTCCTCTGCTAGCACAACACGCAGAGCTTCTCCACCTTCCAGGGCCAGGCATGTGCTTTGTGTATGACAGCTTCTCTAGTGGAAAATACCAACGCCACGTGTTCCTGCTGCAGGCCCCCTGGGTGACGAGGACACGGCTTATTAGGAGGTGATGACGTGCATGCTCAAGCTCTCATACCTCCGTGCTTACACACAAGGATTGGGTTCCAGCTCACTCCCCAAAACACCAGAACCCATTTTGGAGAAGTGGGAATGACACCCACCTCCTCCCACGCAAGGAAACCGACCTGGGAGTGACAGCCAGCAGCCCCTGACCTCAAAGTGCTTTGGCAACCTCTGCTGAGGGCAGCTCAAGTTACCACCCAGGTTACAATGTGCTACCCTGCACATTCTGACACCGGCTTTCAGCATCTCCTGTAGAAGATAGGGTGCAGGAGTGGGAAAAACACTGCTCTGAAGCTCCCCCTAGCCAAAATTCTCCTGGGAAGGCTTATCTTTTACTCTAAAGGACCACATCCTCAGCTAGCGATAGTCACTGACTTACAAAAGAAAACAGAAATGCTCTCTATTTGTGTGCCTTGGCCCAATGCCTTACCACACAGAGGCACTGGCCTCAGGAAAGCTTGGCAAGTGCATACCAGCTGGAAAGGAAATCTTTCCCTAATACATCTGTGGGTCAGTGCCCAAGGCACAAGCATTACTGGCCCACTGCAGACTGGAGAGGGACACAACGGGGAGAGCAAAGGCCCTGGGAGACTGCAGTCCAAGCTGTTACTTGACAATTCCCTGTTCCCCGTGCCTGTTCGTTCTCCTTTTGCAGAAAGAAAAAGCTGAGGCCCCAGGCTGCGGTAGACCAGCAGAAGCCAGTTCCTCCCTGGAGGGCTGAGGAGATGGGTACACTTTCTCCTTCAGTGAGGTAGGAAGCCTCTCACTCACAGGGCTGGACCTTTCCCTTCCCTTGTGTTAAGAGGCAGAAAGCTGTCCACTGGAGTCACATTGGTGCTCACAGGGAAAGCAGCTTACATTGCAAACCTCCGAGATGCTCACTGCACATACACATTACACCTCCTGATGTTTGATGCAACAGAAAGTATTTATGTGCGTTCAGATAAAAACTCTGTTTTAGTCTAACTCGAGAGGCAGTGCTGCCACAGAGCTGTGAGGTTGGTCGCTGAGGCCTTACCTTTGAATGAGGGTCCCAAAGAGCAGGTGGAAGACCTTCTGCATGTCCTCCGTGCAGAGCCAGCTCCAGTGATCCATCAGGAGCAGGCGCAGCAAGTCCAGGGCCAGGTCAGCCAAAGCCGTCTCTGAGTCTGAAAGGAGGAAGAGGAGGCTCAGATGAGGAAGCCAGCTCAGATCCTAAGCAAATATGGTAGAAAGCATCACCTGAAACCCACTCTTCTAGCCAAGAGCCTGAATGATGCTCTGCTTCCCAGCCTAACACCTCGTGCCACATGCTAAAGCATAGCCAGCCTGGGGCCCTGCCCTCCCAGCATCCTGCCCCGAGCACTCATTTCCTCTTCCATTCAAGCAGCACCATCCTCTTCTTCCAAGGAGCACACCAGAACTTGTCTGCTCCAAGTGCAGCTTTGCTCAGTTCCTACTCAGTTCAGCTGAGGGATTATCAAATCCCAGACCATGCACAGGGATGGCAGCGTGCCCAAAGCAGGTGAGATGGAAGTACTGACTGCACATCGATGAGGAATATCTTTCCCAGTCTCCCTTAACAGTCTCCCCTCTTTCACCGCGCAGTTTTCCAGGCACAAGGCTCCGGTCGGTGTCTGTGGGCTGCCATCGTGTGGCAGGTCCAGGTCTCAGCAGGACGATGTACCAAACATCTGGACAAACCAGATGCATCAGCCCTGACAATAACCCCTGCACGTGCCGACATATCCTGGGTGACGCTGACCGGGGACAGCAAAACCTTTCTTATTCCCAGATGGATGTCAAAGCCTACAGCACACATTCAACATGCCAGAGTGACTAGTGTGCTGCTTGGCCCCAAAGCATTGTAGCTGGGGTGCAGAACAAACCCGTTAACGTACCACAGACCTGCCTGAGATAATCGCTCCTAGGCCAGCACCCCAACCTGCACTGCTGCATCTGCTCTGTCAGCAGAGCGAGTTACTGTGTGGCAGTAGCTCCTACTCTGCTGGTCCCCAGCACCGCATTTTTCTGCCACTCTCCCCCTGTGGGGAGCCAGCAGGCCTGCTGGAGACAACGGGGAGAGGGATTCTGAACCCTGGCCTGCCTCCTTCCCTCCCTGCTGCTCACCAGCTGGACTAGTAACTCCAGGCTGTTCATTTGGAGGAGACGGCATCCGGGCGCGCTCAGCGCCTCTTGCTCTGTACCACGCACAAGTTAGTCCTTGCTTTGCCCTTTGAGCCTTGACTTCCCTGAGCCAAAAGCAGAGCAGGCTGTTTAGCATCACTGCAGGCCCACAGGAGGAGTCGGGATGAAGCTCTGTTTATTCCCATTAGATCCAAGCCTCCTTCCCCAGAGAGCTGCTGGCCAACCCCTCCGAGAGGTCACCCAGTGAGCAGACAGGGATGCTGGGTGCCTTTAGCCAGTCCCTCCCCACATCCATTTGCCTCATCCCGCCCTGTCTCAGCTCTGAGGCATCACAGACCTGCAGGGATCTGACATCAATTACACAGGATTTCCTTAAGAGTTCAGCTAACTTGGCCTGCCTGTATCTCTTGTCCTCTGCATGGAGCACTGACCTCCGATTCCAGTCCTGCTCCCCAGCAGCCCCAAAACAACTGCAGGCATGTGGCTCAAAGATTATAGGCAAGGCTGGTAGCACAGGCTAGGTTTCAGAACACCAGACCCATCTTGTCACAAGCATGTGCTTTCAGTCAGAGCTTGCCAAACCTGAACCACTGGAGTGAAGTTTTTGGAAAGTTCCAGCTGATACAGCTTAGCTATTCCAAGAAGAAGATTAGAGAACATATTTTTGCTCATGCTCAGGATAATCTTGTAACCGCTCTGAGGACATAGGACCTCTGTGCTTCAGAGGAGAGATCTATAACCAGAAAGGGAACATCGTTCCTTGAACTGAGGTTACGCATTTACTACTCCCACCAAATTCATCCAAACGTAACAACCTCAGATGTCCTTTTACAGTGTATGAACATACCAAGGCTAACTTTAGACTACCAAGAAACTGTTATTTGACAGTTTAACAGAGCCTGATTTTACAACGTTAGCAGTTTAGGTAGCATGTCCTTAAGAAATATCTCTGGAGTAACTGCAGCGAGTACACCAAGGTGAAGATCTACAGTGACAGAACCGAGTAAAGACCCAATTTGCTTCCAATAGCAATATGGATCGGAGCGATCTCCCAACAGGACTGGAAAAGACTCGGCTTGCCTTCTCTTTAATGAAGGTGCAACAGGCAAGGGACCAGGTCCTTGTGCTCAAGACCCTGCGAGCTGAGCGTGCAGGCTCTCAGCAGGCAGCTGCTGCAGTACCAGGGGAGAAAGCCTGAAACTGGGCTGAACTCACCTGTGTCTGTGTCTGGATGTACTCCCTGTTCCGACGGGCCCAGCCTGTCTGCATCCTCCTGTGTGGGGCGTTCGTTAGCTTCTCTGCTTCTCTCGCCCTCAGGAGCTTTACTGGGGACAGTCTCCAGCAGCTTCTCCTGCTTGTGGATGAAGGACTCCATAGCAGCCAGCGATATGGTGCCAGAGCCCTATAAAAGCACCGGTGTGTTAGCACCACAGTCTCCACTGCTCAGACAGCCCCACCACCACCTGATTTGCAACTTGCTCTGTCCAACGGCACAACAAGGGCTGCTCATTGCCCTTCTGCAAAGGCCTGGCATGTGGGAACAAGGCTGCAGCAACCACAGCTTTGTGCCCACAGATAATTTCAAGTCAGCATCCAAACATGGCAATGATTAGGATCACGAAAGGATCACAGAAGGGATCTGAACTTACAGCGCTGCCCTCCCTCACGGAGTACACGATCCTGTCATGTGCTTCACTCACACTCAGCACTGGAGTGATTTTACTGGATGAAAACCTCAGCCGGGACCTGAAGAGGAAAAACACATCATGGTCAGGATTTTCTCCACAAGTGATGAGTTCCCGGTCTCAGCCAAAACCCTGAACCAGCTATGTTTGTCCAGTGTCAAGCCCAAGCTAAGAAGTCTGATTGGACCTAAAGTGGTTCAGAAAAGCATCTGCCCCCAGGATAACTGAGAACTAGCTGTAGAACCAACCATGCAATGAAAGCTTTAGAGTGCTTTTAACATTCTTAAACATTGGCATAACCAAGCCTTCCTGGCATCTACCACACACACCTTCTTCCACAGCTATTTGAGATAGAAGCCTCCATGCAGATAGGTGCGAGCACATCAGCATATCCAGGAAAGTGTCCAGAAAACTCTGAGTTGAGACACACTCAGCAGGATTGTGAAACCCAATTGTAAACACATATACAAAAAGGAGGATGTGAGGGGCATTTTGGACTTGGGACAAATTGTAAAAAAGTCTTTATCATGAAGGAATGTCCTATTCAGCCAAGAGGTTTCAAAAGTTGAACTGTTTTTTTCTCTTTTTAAACTTTTTGTCCACAGCAGCTTTCCCTAGCAAAACAACTCTTTCCTGGAAAAAAAAAAAAAAAAAAAAAAAAGCCATACTCATGCAGAAACCTTCCCTTCTTCTGTAAGGGAACAATCAGTGACAAGCCCAACGGGGCTCATCACTGCAAGCAGCACCAAACAAACACTTGGTAAGCAGGAGAGGTGCAATGACCTTTAATGTTACTCCTAAATAAATATTCAAACTTCTGCTGGGAAAAGTGATGTGTCACTGTGTGAAGCACATGGGAAAGGTAGGAGTAAGCCTTCAGGTTGACAATACAGGTAAAACTAGCTGGAACACTGCATGTTTTCTTCATCGCATTTTGAAATCTGCCCTGAAGTGCTGTGCATGGAGTAATTGTTCTCACCAGCAGCAACCCAATGTCTCAAGCTGTAGCTGTATTTTGCAGTGACTCACCGCATGTGTAGGTCATGTAAATGCTTATGGGTAAAAAGCAATTCTTCAGGAGCATCAACATCTTTCCCAGCAAATGCCACCACCTCACAGTTCCCTCACGAAGAAACCAGAGAAACCTCGAGCAGAAATTGCTGTGGAAACCCTCAGCGTTCCTGAAGAATCTTTTACCCAAACAGGAACTCAAACACCCTTGCTCAGCATGTGAAAGAGAAAGCAACTCAACTAAAACATGACAGCCATGGATTATCCGAAACACGTGAAGCATCAAGTCAGTACTTCATGTTGGAGCCAGCTTATTGATGAACTCCACATTCTACACGAAGCACAGGGGAAGCTGAAGGAGAACTTACCTGTTAGCCTTCTTCCCATCTGTCTGAGATTTCCCATCCACCTCAGACTCGCTAAGATCCTCCGTGGGGCTCTGGGGCTCTGACCTGGGGAACGCTGTCTTCAAGGTATCCACAATGGCATTGACAACAATCTGCAAGAGCCAGAAGAGACATCAGTCATTGGTAGGGTTTTCCGGAATGCGAATTGGGAGTATTAAGATTTGCTGTATCCCTATTTTCCATAAGGAAAAAAAGAAAACAACAAGCAGCCCAAACTTTGAGATGGGCTCTGACCCTGTCTAGCTTAATGGCTTTCTGGGCAAGCTCAACCCAGTTACACATAGTGCGTTTTTTTTTGCAACTACTGCAGCAGAAATGGATATAGACGATGAAGCCCAAGAGGAAAATGCAAAAGGAGAGTCTGAGTGCAATCAAAAGAAGTTCACGTAAGCAGTTTCCCACTTGTCTACCTTGTCTATCCTGGAGACAACAAAGGGCTTCTTGACGAATGCGATTCTGGCATCGGTGTTCAGGGCGAGGAACTCCTGCACCTCCTCACTGTTGGCAATCTCAGGGACTGCACACAGTTGCTGCAAGGAAAGATAACAGCTTTAGGTTCTTTGAGTCAGCTTCCACTTGCACTTTACATGAGCAGACTGGGAAAACACCAGATGTGCTCTGCCAGTACAGAGCAGTCCCGATCCACTGCTTTCCAGCTCACAGAAAGCTACAGCTGCCAGCTCAAGGCCCTGCTACACGTAAAGGAAAGTCCATTTGCCATCTCTGGCTGTCCGTCACAGACACGGCAGTTATCCCTCTGGGGCACTACTCAGGACAGCAGGGCAGGGAAAAAAAGTAGATATTCTCTGTCTGCACTTTCCCCAGTAATAGTGAAAATAAAAAAATGAGTCTAGTGGCTACTTGTGAAAATGAAACAAACAAAAAACTCACTTAAAAGACACCAGCATCCAGCACAAAAGCCCAGCTCTCAGGTCTAACAGACCAGCAGTGATCTGATCTCCGCACCAAAGGAGGGGCAATGGTGAGAATCACCTCAGCAGCCACGGGAGGCAGTGGACACCAAGCAGGCACTGGGCAAGGAGCTCACCTTCAAGAAAGATTCTAGCAGACTTTTTCTGGCTTCCACTTTATCGCTGTCCATGTTTCCAAATGGAAGATCGGGGAACAATTTCTTTGGGCCTTTGATATCTTCAAATAAAACAAACGCATTAGCAAGTGCCAGAAAACTAACAGCTGTATCAAAATCTTAATGCTCTCCCACTTAAGACCACCACTACACATTGCCCTGCCCCAGCCCAAGATAATATGCCTCCCAGACCAGGCTGACTGAATCACGCCTTAAATACATACAGAACCTGTGTTCTGCTGGATATTGTACCATCTGTGCCTCTAATGTTAAAGAATTAAGGATGCCAGTTTAGTGCAAAGACTCGAGATCACTCAAAAAGCCCCAAAATTCTCAACTCTTTCTCAAGTTTTCCAACCCAAACCCCAGATCTGTCAGTATCAAAAGATTAAGTAGGAATATTTTAAATTCAATGATTTATTTTTTTTAAACAGCGGTATTTGAAAAAAAAATTGTTTGGTTCTTCAATAAAGCTCATGTCCAACATTTGCTTGTATACAAACAAGATACCTGCAGATACCCATATTTTGATGTTGCTGCTCACTGCTAAGGTACAAAACTGCAAAAGCAAGCATTCTGATTTAAACGGAAACAAGGACGTGTTTTGCAACACTGGAATTTGCCAGTGAAAAATATTCCTCCTCCAATCAGCTCTGCACTGGCAATGGAGGACATGAGCATCATGAACAGCCCAGGCATGCCCTGACAGTGCTGAATAACCTCGGAGCAGAGAGGGGACACAGACTAGGGTGAGAGAAAAAAGGATTTTCACAGAAAGCTGATGCAGGCACTGACTTTTCAGGAACTTGCGGAGCTCCGGTTTCTCTTCCAGTCTGGTCTGGAGGTTGAGGAACTCCCGGTAACGGCGGTTCACGGTGTGGTAGGCCATTTGCTGAAGGCTGCCTGTGCTGTCACCCTCCAGGGCTGTCTCGTACTGAGGAGGAAAGCAACAGTCATTGATCCTCCAAAACAGACTCCAAAACAATCCTGATGTACTGTATTCCTTGCTGGCCCCACAACCCCCAGGCCCCACGGAGCTCCCATCCACTAATTTCTCAGATTGACCCTTCCCTGCATAGCAGGGGCTGCACAGCACACAAATCCCTCATAATGAAGGGACTGGGTAAATTGGGATATAAGACTCCAACAGTCCCACACAATGACAGGCCAAGGGTTGTATCCCCTGTCCTGCATCCAAACAGCCACTGTCACCATGCTTGATCTTTCCCTGCTGCCAGACAAAAATCTTTAAGCTACAGAGAGCAGAAGACTGCATCTCCAAACCCCAGTCCATGCTGCCCAGCTGGGGCACGGATCTTAAAAAAGGGGTGGGTGCCCAGGGAGCATTTACCTTGACCGTGTACAGGGTGTAGGGGTGGAAGCCAGTCCCGCTGTGCTCCCGGGCAGTGATGGTCCCAGTTATCCGCAGGTTCTGGATGACGACTGGCCCGTCGGGGCTGTTGAGGGGCTCAAAGCTGAAGGTGCTGATGGGAGCTGTCGGGGAGGATGAGAGCAGGGGAAGAGTCTGCCCAGGGTCTGGGGGACTTTGTGGTGGCACTTCTGATGCCCCCAGTTCTTTCCCCAAGCTGCAGGGCCTCTGTGAGGAGGACTTCTTGGGGACAGGTGGGCTCTCCTCCTCCTTCTCCACTGCTGGATCGATTTGGATGTCAGGGCAGGAGCTCAGAACAAAAGCAGAAGGGGGAAGCAGCCCAGCATCCGTGCAGGTGGCATTGCTTTCCTCCAAGTCCCCCACGCCATCCTCTGAAGCGTCCGGTCCCTCGAGCACAGCAGGGGTGTCAGGGAGGGTGTCATCGAGACACTCCTTGGCAGGCGATGGTGCCAGCAGGTCCACGTCCTGGCCAGGATCAGGCACAGGGGACTCCAGCTCCAAACCCTCACAAGGAAACAGGCAGCCCAGGGCTTGTGGGCGGAGGAATGACACCTCTGTGCGGCTCAGCCCGCCTGCTGCATCCTCTCCCTCCTCACCAGCAGCCCCGGGCACCTCCATGATCCTCGGGGAAGGGGGCAGCCCTGCAGGAGCAGAATCAGGCTGCACGGCAAAGGACAAGCAGTCAGGCACCGGGGCCGCAGGGGGCACCTCCTCTTCCCGAGGCTTCTTGGAGAAAGCCGCGACAAGCAGCAGGTTGATCCAGTCGGGATCGGCCATCTTCCTGACAGCGGGCAGCAGCACGTTGCAGGCCACCAGCTCCACCACCACGAAGCGTCCCGTCCGCGTCTCCAGGTGGGGCTGGGGCACCAACGCCTGCAGCAGCACCTCCACAGCGGCCCGAGCGTAGCCCACCTCCACCGACGGGCTGCGGAGGGCTGGATGCGTGCCCGCTATCCGGCTGTACTCCTGCCACAGCGTCCGGCTGCCCTCCGGGGTGTCCCGTAGGGCCTGACAGGCCTGCAGGTAGCTCTGCAGGTGGTGGCTGCAGAGGAGAAGAAGGCGTCGAGCCAGGGCCTTGCGGTCCACCCGCCCCATCCGCCGCCTCAGCTCGGCGGCCAGCCCGGCCATGGCTTTCTCCACCTCGTCCTCGAAGGCGCGCTCAGCGCTGACGGTGCGGTACCAGGAGGAGACGAAATCCCGCACCACCTTACGGATGGTGCCGGCGATCTCCTGCTCCAGCTGCTCCTCCGCTTGCGGGCTGGGCGGCGAGGGCCGCAGGGTGCCGACGAAGCGCTCCAGCCGCAGCCGCCAGCCCGGCTGGCTCAGGGCACGGGGTCCCAGCCAGCCGCCCACAGCCGCCAGCACCCCGCAGAGCAGCCCCAGCACCCGCAGGTCCAGCAGCAGGCGCAGCGCCAGCAGCCAGCCCAGCACCGCCGCCAGCGCCAGCAGCTGCCGACGGCCCAGCCGCCGCGTGCTCGCCCCGCGGGACGGCATGGTGGGACGGCCACAGGGGGTTATGAGGTGCCTGCCGTGCTGTGGGGCTGCAACACGCCGGGATGAAGCCCCCAGGGAGGGGAACTCCAACCCACCGGAATCCTTTTGGGGACACGATCCCAGGGACCGGGGCTCCAGTCCTCTGGGATCCTTATGGGAATGTAACACCCAAGGAGCAGGACTCCAATTCACCAGGATCCTTATGGGGACACAGACCCCAGGGAGCAGGGCTTCAACCCCCAGGATCTTTATGGGGACACAACCCCAGGGAGCAGGGCTCCAGTTCTCTAGGATCCTTACGGGAACGTAACACCCAAGGAGCAGGACTCCAGTTCACTGGGATCCTTATGGGGACACAGACCCCAAGGAGAGGAGCTCCAACCCTTTGGGATAGTTATGGGGACACAGCCCCCAGCGAGGGGGTCTCTACTCCCACCGGGCTCTTTATGGGGACGCAGCTCCAGGGATCAGGGCTCCAAACCACCGGGATCCTTATGGGAATGTAACCCCCAAGGAATGGGGCTCCAACCCACTGGGATCCTTATGGGGGGACAGCCCCAGGGATCAGGGCTCCAACCCTCCAGGCTTCTTATGGGGACACAACCCCCAGTGAGGGGGGCTCCAACCCCTGCGATCTTTATGGGGACACAGCCCTCAGGATCAGGGCCCCAAACCCCGGGATACTTATAGGGACAGAGCCCCAGGGATCAGGGCTCCAACCCTCCAGGATCGTTATGGGGGACACAGCCCCCAGGAAGCTGGGCTCCAGCCCTCCGGGCTCTTTATGGGGACACAGCCCCAGGGATCAGGGCTCCAACCCCCGGGATCTTTACGGGGACACAGGGCCCAAGGAGTGGGGCCCCAACCTCCCGGGATCCCCACCGGGATGCGACACCCAGGGCTCAGGGCTCCAAACCCCCGGGATCAGGGCTCCAACCCGCCGCCCTCTCCCCGCCCCACGCTACGCACCGGGCCCCCCGCTCCCACACACCGCCTCCTCGGTTCGGGGCCGGGACCCGGGGCCGGGGCCGCCCTACAACCGACCCGAAACCTCCGGGCCGCCGCCACCGAGCTCCCGCAGCCCGCCCCCTGTTCCGTCACTTCCACTGCTCCCGGTGGCGGCCTGCGGCCCCACAGCGCCCCATAGCGCCCACAGGGCCCCCATAGCCCCCACAGGGCTCACACAGTGCCCCGCTGCACCCACCGGGCCCCACAGAGTCCCCCCCACAGCGCCCCAAAGTCCCCACAGAGCCCCCGCCCGCCCCCGAAGGGACACGAAGCTCTGATGCCCTCGCAGTTCTCGTTGTGGAACGAAAGATGCCTGCGCTTGACCAAAAAGTTTGAGGTTAGTTCATAAAGCAGCCCGGTGGTGGTGCACGAGGGGGGGGTCTGGTGCTGAGCAGCCTCGCCTGGGCTGTGGCACGGCAACAGGGGGCACCCCTAAATGCACCTAAACCCCACTGTCTGGGTTAAGCACCGCAGAAAGTCATAAAATCGTATCAAAGAGTGGCTCGGGATGGAAAGGACCTCAAAAATCAGCTCGTTCCCCTGCCATAGGCAGGGATGGCACCACCAGATCAGGCTGCCCAAAGCCCCATCCAGCCTGGCCTTGAGTGCCTCCAGGGATGGGGCATCCCCAGCTTCTCTGGGCAACCTGTGCCAGGGCCTCACCACCCTTACAGGGAAGAATTTCCTCCTAAGCTCTAATCTAAATCTCCCCTCTTTGAGTTTTAAACCATTCCCCCTTGTCCCTGTCATTATCTGACTGAGCAAAAAGTCACTCCCCATCTCTTTTATAAACCCCCTTTAAGTACTGCAAAGCCACAACGAGGTCACCCCAGAGCCTTCTTTTCTTTAGGCTGAACATCCCCCAAAGCTCTTCTTTAGGCTGAATATCCCCAGCTCTCTCAGCCTTTTTTTTTTTTTTTTTTTTTTTCTGTAGGAGATGTGCTAATAAAATAAAGGGCTGAGCTGGGATGGGGCATGGGATGGGCAGCCCAGCCCTGCTGGACATCGTTAGCAGCCTGCACCCACACACTAATTGGGGTGGGAGGGGGCTGGGAGTGCCCTGAGAAGGGCTGGGGAGCTGCTGGGGATAGTCCTGAGAGAGGAAGGTGGTGCAGCAGCAGGGGGCTTCTGCAGGAAGGTGAGGGGGATGTTAAAAATGTTTCTGGAGCCAGGGTGGGATGGGGTACGTGTGGTGTGTTCAGAGGCTCCCTGGCTGCAAGCTGGGGGGGTATAAGGGGCGAATCCCCATTTTGGTGCTACCAGGAGGGGTGGTGGGGTGTTTGCTTGTCCTAAGGGGGCTTGTGTTGTATGATCAAGCTTTGAGTGGCAGTTTGGGGCTGATAAACCCCCTGATTGAAATGCCCTCATCATCATAGCTTTTGGTTCCTATATGGTGTGCAGTTGCAGCTCTTTTTTGATGTGAGCAGCAAAGGGAAAAAAAGAAGAAAACACCAAAAAAAAACCCAAAGCCGGGGCAGGGAATGCTCCTGGCCTGCAGCTCAGCAAGTGCTGGGCTGGGTTTGGGGCTGTTGTGGTGAGGATCAGCCCAGCTGGAGCTGTTTGTGTGAGGGGTTGTGCTGTGCTCTTTGTTTTTGGTGCATTCCCATCTCTGCTTCCCCAGGTTATGGTGTAAATGCTGTAACAGAATGGTATGTTGGATGAGTCTGGGTAATGGTGAAGCAGATCCGCAGATATGACTTATTTTTTTTTCCCCCCAAGTGAGCAAAATGCCATTCCAGTTGTGTGAATCTTGCTGCCTCCTTGTCATGCTCAGAAGTACAGGCATGCAAGAGAGAGCTTGAGCTCTCTGGGCAGGTGGGGATTAGCACAGCTGAACCCAATGAATTGGCAGAGCGCAATTTCTCCTGTTCCACTGCTAAACATCCGAGGGCCCCAGCATGAATGATGGCACTCTCATGGCTTTGCAGTGCCTCAGCTTTCCCTCTGCAGTAGCAGTGGTGCTTGCCCTGTCCACGGGTATGTCCTCCCTGACAGGCTGCAGGACTGCTGGCCGTGAGATTTCACGGGTGTATCCCTAAGTCCATGGAGTGTTTGTTGCTTTTCTCTGTTTCTCCTTAAAAGATTTCAAGTCTGCTCAGCAGAGTTGGGGGTGAGCCCGGGAGGTGCATTACAGGGCTTGGGAGATACCAAAAGCATCGCTGCTCTGAATTGCACCTGCTGGGGCACGAGCCCTGTCATTCCTCCTAATTTCTCCTGATACGTCTGTGCTGCCGAAGGATTGCAGCCTGTGGCCGAGGCTTCCAAATCAGAAGAGCTCACAGAGTGCGGCTTCTGCAGGCTTCGGCATCGAGCTGCTGGCCCTTACGTTAGGGTGTGGGAGCTGGTGGATGGCGAGGTGCTGAAGTTAATGCTGTGGTGTTTTAATCAGGTCCCCAGCAGTGACAAACAGCTCCGTCCCACACCGTGAACAGCTTTTTATTGCAGTGGGACTGTCTGCAGGCTGAAATTCCTCGGTGCCACGTAACCATGTGGAGAAAGGGACCCGTGGGGAGCTGTTGTTCTTCCATGGTGGAAGTTGGGCTGGGAAACACAGCCAATTAAAAGAGATTAATATATAACCTGTACAAACCGAGGAAACAGACAGCTAATTATTAATGGATAAATGCAGAACAGAGTGCGTGGTGTTAGCGGGACAGGGAGCAAAGCGCCGTGCTGATCCGAGGAGGTGCGATGCCCTCAGGACTGGGAGCTTCCACGTGTTGTCCTGGCTGATCCCTGGTGCTAAATCCCCCAGCTGAGATGGCATCACCTTTCTGGAGCACCCAGGTTTGTTCCAATCAAAAATCTTCCTGCTCACAACCCTGGGATTGGGACCCCCATCTTAGTTAAATAGTGCCTGGCTTAATGGGCTGCTTTGGGGAAGGGCGGTACCCCTGCAGCTGCTCTGGGAGCTGCTTTCTGGAAGTCACAGCTGCCTGCAAGTTTTAATGGGGGCAGATGTAAATGATGCAGAAAAAATTAACTGGCTCAGGTATGCTGTCTCTGGAGCTCCTTGCGGGGCCATAAAACTCGCCGTGTTGCTCCTTTGTCTCCGGCGGTGGCTCTGATGCCACGATTCTGCTGTTGGGGAGGAAGGATGGCTGCACAGCCCTGCTGCTGGCTGGGATGAGGACAAATATGTGCAATTCTCCGTTTTGACAAGAATTTCCTATGTGGGAAATAACTCACGGTGCAGTTCCTCTTCTTGCACGTCAGGCACAAAGGAGGCGAACGTGTGGCGAGGCGCTGTCAGAGCAGACACCTTTACCATGGGGCTTATTTCCACTCTCTTCTCCCCCCAAAAAAAGGCAGGAACAGCTTGCTTGGGTGGATGTGGAAGGCAGCTCGCATAAATCCCATCCTTTTCCCCATCGTGATATCGGGGCTGTCGCTGCGCTTGTTGGAGGACGAGGCTGTTCAGCGTGCAGCCCAGCAGTGCTCCGGCAGTCGGGGCTGCATAAATAACGGCGAGTAGACGGAGTTGCTCATTAAGTACGAACTCAGGGGTGAAGTATGGAAGTCTTAGGCACTGAACCCTTCTTCTGTGGACCTGGAAGAGGGGAGCGTGGAGCTGTCAGGATGATTTTTATCTGACGTGAGCTAGAAAGCGTCCCCAGCACAGCCCTGGCAGGCTGGTTATAATGTCCTTTTGGTGCCTACCCTGAGCATTGGTGCTTTGCCAGCTGTCGTTGAGCGCTCATTACTTCCCCTACCTGCATCCCTCCTTGCCTGGATGTTGTGGAAGACCGGCCCATTGCATTGCGTCCCCAGGTGTGTTTTTCTTCTGCCTCTTTCCTGCCTCTTTAGAAACCAGAGTTATTAACGTGGAGACAGGCTGCGTGGTGTCTGGAACGAAAAGGCCATGGTGGGACCCTAGCTGCTGTAGAAATGCTGTAATTTGGGCAGTCCTTTGTCTCCTGTGCGAGCCCTTAAGTGACCAAACAAGGCTGTTGTTGCTGCTCTGCTGGCTCTGGGTCTGGTTTTGTGCTTACTGGCCGGCAACGTCCAGCTGGAGGGGCTCCGGGAGCAATTCCTCCTCCTGGATCCCAGCGGGTGTTTGCTCTGGGATGGCTCTGATGGCTCAGTGTGTGTCAGCTGGACCACAGCTCGGAGACCTTCAGGATGTGAACCACGCATGGCCCGTCTTCTCTCATCACCCCTGGCTGTGCCCTCCCGGGATGAAACATCCCGGCCGCATCCTGCGCGTGGCGTGATTCACACACTCCTAGCGCATAAATCTAAGAAAGTGGATTTGGGGAAGAACTTGCCTGCCTCCAGTGCAACTTGCCTTTAAATTATTTAACAAGCTTCTTAAGCAACTCAGCCATTTTGCATGGAATTTGTCAAGGCTCCATCAGCTATATACAGTGCGATGTGACAGCCATACTTTTATTACGAGCAGTGTATTAATCTTGGAATAGTGCTATTTGTTTTCCTCTCTTGCTTTTATGGTGCTTAAAAGCATGTATCTTCTCCTGAAAATCAATAACTAAAGCTATGAATAATAAAAAACACTGCAGTGAATGGCTCATAGAGATCCTATGGCTGTAAGTTGCAGCAGTAATGACTCTGTTTGCTATCCATTAAGTACGTGAACTCAGAAGAATTATGCAGATTATAATAGCTGTATCAACATAAGTATGTTTTGCTGATAGACTTTCCTGATTGGATCCACGGGATATAAGCCTGCTAATCCCCTGTGCAGAAGACCTGATTATATTAGAGTGCTTTGCAGATCTGCAGATAGAAAGTTAAGAAACAATTAAAAATGTTGGCCGGTGTGTGTGGGATTTCTCAAAAGCACTCTGGTTGCTGCTGCGTTTGTTTCTCTTGAAGCAGATGCATTTTTTTTTTTCTCCATCTTTGGTGCAAGCCGAAAGAGCCCAGCTCCGAGCTCTGCAAATGTGCATCTGCAAAATGGCGGGTGTGCCAAAAAGTGGGATTTGCCCCGTGAGCAGCAATTGCTCGTCCAAGTGGCCACCTGCACCTATGCGTGCTGCCTGCACGTGGGGCTGCTGAGTGCACTGCATGTCTGTGTGCCACGGACCCTTTCTTGCTCCCCCCCCATGCCCGCAGCCTTCCAGAGATCTGTTGGCTGAAGCTAATAATGGAGCTGCAATGAAAGGAAAACCAGCCTGTAATTAAAAAATCTGCTTGCTGTGCACTTGACAGTCTTCAAAGTCGTACAATTTTGTATGTAAAACTTTGCATGTAAGATCTGCTTATTAATATCACCTTGCTGCTGTAGTGTGTCACCTCGGGAGATGACAGTAAGCTCTACAAACTCTGCTCCACTTCTTTTAACAATGCCTCAGATTTCTTACAGGTGGGGAAACTGAAGTGCAGAGACGTGACAGATCCTGCTCGTTCATCTTTCTAAGCCGTGCTGCTTCCCGGATGCTATGTAATGGCTTAAAAAGAGATGAAAACTTTCCACGGTGTGGGATGTAGGGGAAGGGTAATGTATCTAAATTCCCCGTCCTCCTGTCTAAATCTCCTTGGTTGTGTCTGTTCTTGTGCTGCCGTGGGCTCTTTGGTCGCGAGCTCCTGGTGCCTGACGAACACCTTGGCTCCCCTCTGCCTTCTGTACTGATGCCCGGAGAGGTTCTGGCAGGAGCAGAAAGGAGGTCGCAGCGCATCAGGACTCAGCAGAAAGAAAAAAAAAATAGAAAAATCCCTCCAGTCAGCATAGATGCATACACAATTTTGAAATACACTTTTCTGGGGAGAGGGTAGTGGTGGGGAGATGAAAGCACCTTTCCACCAAGGTATCTTCCAGCACCTCTGCTCCATGCTGAGTGATCCCATGGGGCACGGGAGAGCAGCCCCTGTGTTTTTGTGCTCATCCCAGCTCTCTTGTTTGCAGCACAGCTCCTCGGGGCGGTGGGGAAAGTCAGACCTGGGAACTTCGGCTCCTCTGGGTGGGGCTTGGCCAGCAGGAGTAAGTGGAGTGTGACTTTTGTCCTTGCATCTGGCTCCCAGCCAGCACCCAGCTTGAACTTTTTCCTAAAATATGGCCAGAAAAAGCAAAAGGAAGTTTAGGGCTTGATGGTACCACAGGACAAACAGGTCTTAATGATGGCTTGAATCCCATCTAGGATGTGCATGCTCTTAGTTGTGGTTTGCAGGCTGCTGGGGGGGAGTGAAGGGTGTTATATCTGACATTACTGTAGCAGCAGTTATAGGACTGACATGCGCTTCCCCATGCAGAAGAAGAGCAAGGGCATGGTTTGGGTTAGCAGGAGGAATTAACCTCACAACACCCAGCACTGATGGTTAGAGAAGGGGATGCCCTTTCCAGAGCAGCAGAGCAGGAGGCAGGAGACGCCATCTCCCCTCTGCCCTGTGCTGTCCAGGCCAGGAAGGCGCTGCCTGGGGCCGCAGCAGCTCGCCCTACACCGGCTGGCATCCCATTAGCAAATAAAATTGTTATTTTCGGGATAACGCCGTGAGTTAATGTGATGTGCGCATCGCGAAGCCCCAAACGTGCTGCATGCAGAACTGGACGCGTTGCAGTGATGAATGTCATGCAAAACTCCAAGGCACTAATTGAAGGTGGTTTCAACAGAATATTCAATTAATGCTCTCTGCGTCGCAGACAGTCTGGAAAAGGCACCGTTTTCTCCCGAGGATCTGTGTTACTGTGCAACAAACAGATGAAAATGAACCGTTTTATGGCCTTCTAATTGAAAGTCGATGCACCGCTTTTATTAAAATTTTCATGGTGGGGGGAACTGGATGCCTCAGGGGCTTGGTAATGGGATGAGTAAACTCCCTCTTTGCTGCCTCGCATCCAGCCTCGGGCAGAAGCAACTGAAAGCAAATGCCTGAGCCATCCCCGGTGGGATGCGTGGCGTCAGCAGGCGGCCTGGCGTTGCTCTTGGTGGGCTCCCCGCTGTTTTATTCATGGTCACTGCACCCTTGGGAGCAGTGAGCATCCCTGGGAGAGCTGCTTCCGCAGAAACAGGTGGGGAACTTGGGTGAGGAGAGGGGGAAAATGAATTTTTCCACCCTTTTGTGGGCAGAAGGCTGAGTTTCCTCTGGTTTTTGAGTTTTTCCACGCTTTTTGTGCCCCTGTGTCAACTGAACTTATCAGTAGGAGGGTTGTGCCGAAGGAGCTTCTCTCGCAGGGCAGTGGGGAGCCAAAAAATGGAACAACTTCAGAAATACAACTTCAGAAATCTCTGTATTTGCTGGCTGATACATCAAAGCTGTTAGCTAAGGCCTTCCGTGGCATTGCACATAAGTACTAATTTATGCTCTCGCATCCAATGATGATTTAGCTGTTTTAAAGCATTATTTACGATGAGTTCCTGTGCCCATTTTGCCATGGTGATAGTGTTGTGATAATGGGAATTTACAGTCCTCTCTGACAAGAGACCGTAAACCAACCGGCTGGATATTTTTTTGTATTCCTACCGGCCTAATTTGTAACATAAAGCACTTAATAATTGTTATTAATGAACCTGCTGTGGTCGGTCTACGGACCCAGCTGGAAATCACATCTGCTATCGGATTTGCAGCAAATTCCTGCGAGTGGAGGGGAGCACGAGCGCTGCTGGTGGGAGCCTTGCTCGGGCAGGACAGATTTGGGGATGATTGTGGCAAATGTGGGAAATCTCCACGCCATGCTGTTATGGGCAGAATGATGCGGAGAGGTTTGATCTGCACGTCCAGGCGATAAAACGTGTTATTTGCCCGCTTGGTTGGCTTTTATTTTGCAAAGCCAAGGACCTCTGTTAGCGTGGCTCCAGGGGGAGAGGGAGTGTTTTAATACAAACGTAAAGAAGAAATGGTTTCTTAGGGACAGGGTTTGGGGACGATGAAAATGCATGTTGCTAAACAATTGTCAGGAGAACATCCCCCAGGATTTCTGTGCCCATCCCTCATCTGAACGGAGAGCAGCCAAGGCTTTTACAGCCAACTGGGGACTACCGACTGGTTCCAGTTTGGATAGCCAGCCTGGCATGGAAGGATAATGGATGCTTCTAATTTCTCCCGCGTCTTCCAGCAGGTTGTGCATGACCTTGAGAAAGACGTTTAATCTTGCCGTGCCTCCCTCCCTGGCTGAAATAAGGCTGCGTTGTAGGCCTCTGGGTTGCAGCCAAAATGGTGTAAAGCTACAGGCGGCGCGAGCTCAGCTGGCAAGCTCTTTTATTAAACCTTGCAAATCTCGCTCCCGGTAGCCCCCTGTTTGTTCAGGCTTCGGTGTGTTCACTGAGTTGGGATAACAGGGTCTGATGCTAGTGGAAACATCTCGTCACTGACGCAGAAATGCCATATTAGAATATTTTCTGGAAGGTGTGCCCGTGCTTTCAAGTGCTGATGTCGGTAATGAGATGGCTTCAGAGGGTCTGAGCATCGAGAATCCCCTAGCCAAGCCCTCGACTCGCAGCCCTGCGCATTGTCTGCGGCTGTTGCAATGAGGTAATGCCTTGAAGTATCACCAGCAGATCTTTGCAAGAGGAATATTTTGCATAATTGGTTTCTGACAAGGCCTAAAATACTATTTAGAGTTACACGGCTGCGTGTTAATTTATGCCTGTACTCCTAAGCGTAACTTTGTTATATGGCAGTGTTATTTACGACGCGAGCTCAGATCTATTGTGTGTTGGTGATAGCGCTGTGATAATGGAGATATATAGCTAGTTGTGGCAAGAAGCTATAAAAGAAATGGGGAGATGTTTCTCTGCAGTTATGGACTTAATTTTTTAATGTGAGATATGGTAGTGATTGTAAGTGATGTGATCTGATAGTCAATAGCAAGCAGGTTGGCAGAGCGTTGTTTTTTTTTTTTTTTTTGAAATAACTTTCTTTTGGATGATGCTTTTAAGCTCCTGCTGAGTCTGATCGCCTCCTCCGCTGTTTTTAGTGACTTAAAATCAAAATTACGGGTATTAACTTGTTGCTTTTTTGTTTCTGTTAAATACCATTCTCACGTTTAGTTAAAACTTAAATCATATGAAGACGTTAATCCTGTATATTTACTCTGACAAAGCTTAGCCCAGCAGAGATGAAAAATTGCATTTTTATGTAGTCATTTTGATGTTCCTTGGCAGGTTTGAGCGCTTCTGCTGTGTGGAAAGGTTGCCTTTTCTGTCCTCATCCGAGGCGAGAGTCCTGAAATACTTGGATGCTTTCCAGCCCTTCCACCGGAGAAGGTCTGGCTTCAGCCGCACGTGTCGGTGCCTGTGGCCCTGTTTTGGATGGGACTGAAGCGCTTGGATTCAGAACTCCGTCAAAACATTACAGGCAGGAACATGTCTTGGTTTTGCATTAGCTTATTTGTGTCGTACTTGACAAAGCGCAACAGGAAACGATTGGGGAAAGCAAGTCTGAGGTTAAAGTTGTCTCAAAACAAAGAATGCAAATGTGGAGTCGTGAGAAATATCAAAGCAGGGTGATTCGGAGCTGTCGGGTGTTATTTCTCCTCTTCTGTGAAATGAAATTTCTGCAGGGAAAAAGGCCTGACTCTGCACAGTGCTTCACTTCCAACTAATCTTATTTTTCTGATGGAAAACGGTTCCATCCGAGCTTCTTTCAGCCAGGTCTGCAGCTTGCCCTTTTTGGGCCAGATTTATTCCTTCCCTCAACACGTTTCCTTGTAATCAAGACAGCCCCAAAGCTCCAGGAAGGGAATCAAAACAGCCGTGGGTACTTCAAAGCATGGCAGTCGCTCTAGCACGCCGCGTTAGATGTCCTGTGGCCGCTAATCCAGCGTGGGACGTGACCCTTCCCAGGTGTCCCCCTCTCTTCCAGAGACCTTGAAAAGAGCCCTGATGGACTGAACTCAACTTCTGCTGAAATCGCCCGCCTACGAGATTTTCCCTGTGAAAACGCAGGGGATTGGGGGATCTGAAAGAAGTATGAGCCAGATGAAATGAGAAACGAGGGGAAAACAGGCAACACGCATGGGCAGGCGAGGTGTTAGCAAGATGGAAAGAGTAAAGGCTTTACTGCAAACAGTAAAAGCCAAGATGAAACTATCACACCGCACATAAAGCTCACAATTTACCAATAGCCCGGCTGCGGTAAATCACTGCTGAGCTCCAGCCGAGTAGGAGCAGCTCTGGTGTGTGGAGTGTGCAGGGAGAGGAGGGGAAAGGGGGTTGCAAGAGCAAGGAGGACCAAAGTGGAGGTCATCGTGTCGTGGTGCCATGGTTTGGGGTGGAAGGGACCTCAAAGGTCCTGCCTGCCTGTGGGACAGGCCTAGGACTGACTAAGTGGGGTCTGTAAAGGGCAGATCATTTCATGGGACAGTCTAGGGGATGCGAGGAAATGGCTTGTTCTTGGCTTCCCCACGGGCTTTCCTGCATATTTATAATTTCCTGGGAGCTCCTCGTGGGAGTAAAACTACCTCCGTGTTTTGGTGCATCAGAGTGAGGCCCACAAGAAATGGAAGAAACGTGTTGTTTAGTCTGGAAAGCTCGTTCCTAAGTGATGCAGAGGATGCTTGTTAATATTCTCTCTGAAGGCCGCTCATGATGATTCTTCACTTTTTACATCACATTTAAAAATTTTCTTTAAACTGCTATCACTTAAAAATCTTTTTAGCAATTATGGTTATTTAAAAAAAAAAAAAAAACTTAAAGAAAATCCCCAAGGTCAAAGCAGTTTCATCTTTATATGTATTGCAATAAATTACTTGGAGGCTATTCATAGGGTAGGGAAGACCTTTTTATGGAGAAAGGATCATTATGGAGTTGCCAGGTCGTTAATTACATTGGGTTCTTCCACTCGCGATGTGAGTCATTTCCATGAAGCAGCGAAGATCATGGTGAGAGATAATGCAGTAAAAAGTGCATTAAAATGCTTCGAATGTCCTTTGCTCATATCTATACATCAGTCAGAGCTACAGCTGATTCCAAAAGGGCACTGCCAATTTAAATCAATAAATTTTTACTGGTTCGGCTGTGGCCCGTGTAGATACTCAGAGTCGAGGCAGGGGGCTGGTAGCACACTCGTCGTTGATGCTCAGAAGTATTAAAGTTTAATAGACTCTCCAGTCCCATTCTGGCTGGCTGGCGTGTTGGTGCAAAGCCACAGCTGCTCCGTTGCTGTCAGCGGAGGGATGCAGGTGTGCGAGCAGAATCTGGCCCTCTGTGCCTTATTTACCACTCGAACCACCTGCTTTAGGAGATAAAGCAGCTGCTATCTCTCTAGCTTTAAATGTGACATTCAGCCAGTCATGTGCCTGGTCCCCTCATCACTTTAGATGCTTGTTGATTTTTTTTCTTAAATGTCAGAAGAGTTTTTAAACTTCATTTGGATGCGGCTGCCAGGCGGCGGTGGCAGCGCTGTCACCTCCCGCGAGGTCCCTCTGCCTCCGCACCAGTGCTGCTGGCGCGCGGCTGCCGACTGCAGTGCCGAGGTGGGGGCAATTAGCCCCCTTCTTTATTAACAAGGAGAGATTCTTGCTGTCATTTGCCTCCCCTACGAACGCCGTCCTTTTTTGCAGGCATCAATCCGAGCCTGGGGACGGGCTCTTTTCACCCCGTTTTCCTTCCATCTCTTGATGGCCAGAGAGGGAGCAGTACCAAGTGCAGCCTGGCTTCCTTTTTTTTATTTGAGGTGCTTGCTCTTATAATGTTTGCCAAAATGCCCCTCGGAACCACGGGTTGCCCTTGGTGTGAAGCAATACCAGCTCAAGTCCTAGCTCTGTGCCTGGGACAGGTGGCAAATGGGTCCCATCCATCTCCCTGTCAGCCCTGGGAGGCTCCTAAGTGAGACTGAACTTGGCCTGGTCAAATATTTTCTGTCTGGTCATTTTTCTTGTCTTGTGGAAGCAGTTTGCGGCTGGGCTAGCATCTAGCTCCCACCAGCTCAGCCTCATCGCTTCAGGAGGCGATGCGTTATCGAGGCGCTGCTCGGCGCTACCCTCGGGCAGCCTTAGGAAAACAGGCCGTAGCTGGTTTTTGGAGAGAACTGCCCTGCTCGTGGTCCTTGTCCTGACCCAGGAATGGGCATCAACAAGGCTGGTCTATGAAAAGACCATTTGCAAGGTCTCCCTGGTGGTTGCTCATGAACGTTGAGGGCTCGTGGAAGGGATCAGGTAGAGGTTTCATCTCTGTGGCTCCGGCTCCCTGCTGCTGCTGTTGCCGGTTTTGATGAACGCGTCCCTGCTCTGGAGGTGAAGCTGGGAGAAGCTTCATCGATGCCAAGGAAGCTCTGGGAATGGGTGGCTGCTGGCTGGATGCTCTGAAGCTGGCACTGCAGGTGGTGCGGGGAAAGCCGGGTTTTCTGAAGCTTCATACCCACTTCGGGTTATGATAATAAATATTTATTAAGGAAAACTGATCCCCTTTTCACTTCAGTGTTCTCCTTAAGCTCCATCACACTGATTTGGTGGTGGAGAACCTCAAGCTGAGGCATGCTCTTTCTCCTGGACCCTCCTCTCACCATGGAGGTGATGGCATCAGGAAAAGAGCAAAGGGAAAGCTCTTGGAGGCTCTCAGCTCTGTTTCTGCTTTCTCTCTGCTCAGGTTAGGTGTTTTGTTCAGCCCTGGTTGCGGCTGGGAAGGCAATCCATCCTGAGCCACGCTCTCCCATGGCTGGCTGGAGCCCTGTTAGGGGGTTTATGAATCTATAAACCTAGAGGAAAAGTGTCTTCTGCACGGAAAGGACCATTCTCAATTATCGGTGTGGCTATCGGGGGGGGATTTAAGGTTATGGAGGTCTTCAAAGCACGCTGAACATGGAGCTGATCAGCAGCTGCTCTGTGCCAGCATCGCTTTGTATCGCTGGAGATCCACCCGGAGACGGGCTGGGGTAGCTTCGGTAAGGCCACAGGGACAGATCTGCGGGGCGTCAGCAGGGGGCTGAGATGCGGGGTTTGTTGTGAGGATGCTGAGCCAGAGGGAACTTGGAAGGGGAGGAGGAGGACGGGTGATGCATGGCTGCAGCACATCGGGTGCTGCTCTCGCACAATTTACAGCGTTTGCAGCAGCACCCAAGCTCTGCTCCGGAGAGGGGCAGGGCGGCTGTGGGGCAGGCACAAACGCGCCGTGTCTAATCACGAGCTCAAAGCCTTCACCATCAAACCTTCAGCTCTTCACAGTCTAATTACAACTTGCCTGGTGCATTGGTTACGATGAGCAATGAAGATATAATCGCTGCTGTTATTTGTCCTTCCTGGCTCCAGCTGTTAAAACAATTCCTCCTTCATAGCCCAGCCAATTTCATGGCTCTAATGCGTCCCCGCCGCTCCCAGCCTGCTCCCGCATCCCGCGCGTCGGGCGCGAGGCACCGCAATCTCCATGAAAGCAGCCTATTTCCTGCATGAAGCCCGTGAAATTGGGAAGATAATATTTTCAGAGCTGCTGGTACCCTGATTGCATGTTTGTTTGAAATGACAGTTTATGTTGTCTCTCTCTTTCATTAGGGAGGTTCAGCGATCGCGATGTTATTAACTAACAACAGCACTCACTGCATATAAACATGATTCCGCAGAGACACTCCAAGGAGCACTTGAAGGCAGAGGGGAGGGAGATTGAGAAGGAAGAGAGATGCTGTGCTTCTTGCCTTTTTTTCCCCTCTCTCCTTCCACTGGAAGGAAGGCTTGGAAGGGATTTTTAGCTAGATGAGAAGCTCAGAAGCGTTTCATTTTGTACTGAGGTTCCCTGACAGCGATGGGAAGCGGAGCACCGACTCCCCGGTGTAAGATGCCTGGCAATTCCTGCAGCGCCGTGCTCTGCCAGGGCTCGAGGACTTCCGAGAAGCTGCTCCCTGCCTACAGGCTGCTGAGCTGGATGGCTCTGAAACAAACCCTCACTTCTCCAAACGCTCGCTGCTGGCAGGGCGCAGGCTTGATCCGCTCTCCGTGCCCTGAAGGTGGAGAGAGGAGGGGTCTGCCTGTTCTCCTTCCAACTCAAATCATCCTTCAGAGCGGGCTGAGCTGCACGCAGTGGGATGCGCCGTGCCTTGCTGTAGGTGCCTCCCGGGGTCTGCAGCGTCTCCCGAAGCAGGTCCTGCCTCCACCTGGTACCCCTCGCAGCTCTGCCTCTGCACCAGACAAATGTTGTCACTTAATTAACACAGCATGACTGCAGCCCAGGCCGGCGCTAGCTGGAGCCTCATCGCCAGCCCTGTGAAATCCTCTCTGACAGGGGTGCCTTGCTTGGGGTCTGCGAGGAAAGCTGTGCCTACAGGCTTGTCTTCGTGCACTTTAGTGATGGGAATCATTATGGGCTGGCAAAGCTATTCCTTGGGGTCAGGGGAGAGCAGGGATTTTCTTTTTTTCAGATCTCATAAGCTAAGGATGTGCCTGGATGCTGAGTTTCTGGGGTTTTCATGGAGCTGCGGCTTCCCGGGGTGCATTAAAAGCCTCACTGTGCTGCCCAGGGGCAATGGGGCTGCATGAGCAGCATCCTCCCCCAGGCAGCTGGCAGCGTGGGCGCAAGCCTAAAAAAATAATTCCCCATGGCTGGGGGCTGGAGGCTGGTTTTGAGGATGCGATGAAGCAATTCAGCTTTGGCAACTGCCCTTGGAAATAGCTGGGAGAGGCAGCCCTAACCGTGGTGGCAGCGTGTCTGGGTGGGCAGACAAATCCTTGGTATCCCGAGGAAGCGTAAAACAGTCTGGAGGAAATGTGGGATTTGGTGGGAAACCCAAAGCCCAGAAAACAGAGGAGATGCGTACACCGTCAGGGCTGGGGCTTGTTGCAGGGGTTCTGCCCTTCTCTCTCTCCTGTCTGCATGGTGGAAGAACAAGATGAATCGTTTTGGCGCGTGCATCAGCACCCGAGCGGCATCGTGGATGTGCTGCTGATTTCCCATGCTGCTGGTGCTGCCTCTTATTAAACATAAAAGGCTGTGGAACGGGCTGGGGGGGTTATCCGTTCCGAGGTACGGAGCTTGTTTTAAATGGAGCCAGCGAAGTTGCTGGTAGCCAGGACTGCCCATTATAAGATCCTGTTTCCAGTGAGTTAACTCTCTGCCAAGTGATAATTGTTCAGGCTAAAAATTTCCATGCTGCAAGTCTGCCTCAGGCTACGTGAAATTGGGGAAGGGGGATCTTTTTTTTTTTTTGCCTCTTTAAAACAGGAGGAGGAAAAAAAAAATAAAGTTTGCACCAGAGCTGAAGGGATCCAGTCTCTCCATGAGATGGAGGCAGAGACTTGGAGTTTGGCAGGGGGATGTGAAGGTTGTACAGAGCTGAGAACCAGCAGCAGGCAGGAGCAGGAAGAGGAGAGCTGGGTCTGGTGAGAGATAACTGTCCATTTTCATTACTGCCGACTCATAAACAGAAGACTCTGCTGCGGCTCTAATAGCTGCTGTCTTGTTCATCCCCATATGGGCTGGTTGGTTAATGTGGTTCTTCTGGCTGGATAGCAAAAGCATTCACGATAGGTTGTTAAAGGAGCTTGATTAAAGGTATAGCAATTTAGGAAATAGCAGAAGGCTTCTCACTCAGCCTTAATTTGGTCATTTGCATGGATTTGTTCCCTGTGATTGTTTTGAATGATGTAATTGGGTGTTATTTTCTCTATGGGAGCGTTTCATCTATTCCAAGGAAGTGCTAGCTACAGTGCAAACATGCAACCCCGGGTTCTGGTTTCTCTCTGTCCTGTCTCCAGGAATAACCATCAACCACAAGGCCAGGAGAGGCTGGTGAGCTCCTTGCATCCTGGTTTCCAGCAACCTGTGGCCTGGGGACTTCCTGAGCCGGACGTGAGGTTCAGCTCCTGCTCAGAAGCCCCGTTCTCCACGAGCCTGATCTCTTTCTGACCTTGCACGCGATTCTGCCTTCCACATCACCCTGTTGCAACAAGTTTGACAAGCTAATTAGGTGCGTGTGTGTGCGCAGAGAAAGCATTTCTTTTGGTTTTGCACTCGAACCCACAAAAAACAGCTCCTGAACTTCAGACCTACCCATCTCCCACGGCGCTGGTGGGGGAAACCAGGGGGCCGCATCCTTCCCCTGCCCCCTGGTGGTACCCAAAGCCCCCTCCCCAGGCGAGGCGGGGGGCTGGCATCGGGCGGTGTCAGAGCCTCCCCGCGTGTGCCAGCTGATTAGAAAGCAGAAGAATGGCAAGAGAAAATGAAAATGGGAAGGAGCTTGACAGCCCATGGAGAGGTATTTCAGCTGCAATACAAAACATTTGGTGGTAATTATAGAATAACCTTCATTTAAATGCAAATAAGCCTGTAATTAAGATAAGGGCTCTGTCATTTGCCAGTATTCCTCCTTCACTCCCTTGCCTGCCATGGGTTTTGAGATGTTCCCCATCTCGCTGCGGAGCTGCCTGTTTGCCCGAGGGCTCCCGTGGCAAGGGATGGGGGTGTGTGGGTGTCACCGAGACGCAGATCTTCCCCCTGAGCCGTGCTGTTGTCTGCACCGGGCACATGATGCTCAGCAGAGGCTGCAGGTGCAGAGCTCCTGTGCCTTGTCTGGGGAGAGCCTGGAGCTGAGCTTGGAGTCCACGTTCCAGAACTGGCCACGGTGGTGGCTGCTTCCCACTGCAAAGCTGCTTGCACCTCACCTTTGCGTAGAGAACTTCGAGCTTTGCTTGCATCTGGGGCTTTCTAGGAGGAAAAGACGCTACCAAGATGCTAGGAACTCGATAAAGATGTATTGTTAGGTTGAGTTGGAGTGAATTGCACGTGTACTTCCAGACACCGTGTGCTAATCGTATTTTGGCACTCCATCCTGGAAGCATCAGTGTCACCAGCGCCGAAAAACCTGCAGGTGACAACTTACGCTGATTTTTCCTGGCAGTACATGGGGAGGCAGCTTCCTGCAGGTGCTTGCTGGGAGCCCTTGGGTGCTGCAGCTTGCAGCGGGGCTCCCTGCTGCCCCGCTCCCCTGGGGACGGGCACCAGAGCGCGACGAAGCTCTGGGAACAGCCATCTCTGGAAAGGTTAGCCAGCAACCTTTGCTTAAACTGTCTCAATCTGTATGAAATGTTATCTCTCCGCCTGACTAAAGATATGTGAGCCGAGGGAGCGGAGATGCTCCCAGATTGTATTTATCTAGCCCTTTGAAAGGGCGTTTGAGAAATTAACTCGGCAGCTTAGGAGAACTTTAATGTTTCGATAAGTGGCTGGAGCTGCGTCTCCACTTGACACCCGCCATGGAGCATCTCCATCCCGCTTCGGAGGGGGCAAACTCCCCCTGCTGCCACGTGAAAGCTGCCAGCCCCCTGGTGCTGTGGGTGCCCCTTCTTTCCGGGCTCTTCCCCCCAAAATCCTGCTGGGAACCAGCCCTTCTGTCTGGATCCGTCCCTTGCAGCTGGGAGCGGGTGATGCTCGGGCTGAGCCGCCTTCCCCAAGGCCATCTGCATTGCAGATACCCACGGAAATGCTGCCTGGCTTATTCATTTATTCCCTTTCTCTTCTCCTTCCTTTTCTGGAGACTTCTGCAGGTGGCAGAGGAGGAGGGAAGGGCTGGGTGGGCACAGACCCCGTTTTGGTGGCAGTGGGGACGGGGTGCTGGCTCGGGGTGATGTCCTCGGGGGGGATTTGGGAGCTGAGACTTGGCATCAGCCAAAGTTTCAGTGGCTCCTGGGTGCAGAGGCTTTAAAAGCAACCAGAAACAGCTGGCAGTGTTAAATGCTCTCCTCTGGACTTCTCCAGCGAGGCATCCAAGGGGAACACCAGGAGACCCGGTCACCTCTAGGGCACAACGCCGAAAGGGCCGAGCTTCTTTCCAATGCCAGCTGAGCGAAGGAGGTGGGAGAGGCTGGAGCGTGGGCTTTCCCTGCTGGAGAGGACCAGAAAAGTTATTCCTGCTGGCCTGGATGATTTCTGTGCTCCCAGCAAGGTCCAGCCAGCCTCCATCCGAAGAGAGACCACGGGGGAGTGCCAAGGTGCAATTAAACAGCAAGAAGTATCAGCGGGTCACTGGGCTGCTTAGGAAACTAGCCAAAGGGGGGGGAAGAAAAACAAGGAAAGGGCAATTTACTGGTGAAAATGTTCTTGAATATACAAGGAATAGCCAACATACCTCTGCTTTTAATATTTGATACCTGCCTGTGAATAACTCCCCTAAATGTACAGCCAGCTCGGTGACCTCTGAAGTGCTGCTGCGCGCACCGGGGGGGCAGAGCGCAGGTTTGGGATGAAAGCGGTGTAGTGGTGAAGGGGATGGAGGAGCCCTGGGAGGGGAGCATGGGGAAGAGCCCCCGCGCTGTTCCCGCTGCCCACGAGATGGCAGCCGGTGCCCACGCAGGCACCCGCACCCCAGCACCCAACATGGGGAGAGAAATCTCACCTTGGCCCAAACCCGGTGTGCTGGGCTCCTTTAGGGCACCTGAGGTCATGGGGTGCTGGTGTCTGCCCTGCAAGGGGGGGGTGGGAAGGGTCCTGCTTCTGCACCGCTTCACGTGGACCGGGGAGAAGGTGCCATCGGGATACCAAACCCCAGAGAGGTCGGGAGTGCCCTGCTTCAGCTGGTCGGGGGCGGGATTAGTGCCAGGAACAAGACCAAGCTTGGAGAGGGTGAGCGTATCTGCAAGCTGCCGGCTCCCTGGGGGGACCCTCCCAGCACAGCACGGCCCCTCCGTCGTGCCCTGATTCCCTGGGGGCTGCAGCTCAGGGCCGTTCCCTCCTGGCTGTGGGCAGATAGACCTGCTGGCGCACGCCGGCGAGGAGCTTTCCCTACGCAGGAGGGGAGCCCCGTGTCCCTGGGGAGGCACTGCCAGCGATGCCAGGGGGTTTTACCGTCGTTAGCTGTCTAATTGCGCTCCCAGGCCGAGCGCGGGTCTTGCCGTTGGGCTCCTGATGCTTTATTGATTACTGTCACTTGTAACACTTCATTTTCTCCATTTCCTCCAAATCTAAGTGGCTGATTTATTTTTTCCTTCCCTCCTCGCTGCCCTTCTGAAGTCGCTTTAAGGGCTTAGCCGTGATTTCCTACGCGTTAAATCTCTATCGAAGGGGAAAGCGGAGCCGTGGAAGGACCCAGCCTGGCACGCAGCAGGGATGCGGGATGCTCCGCGAGGGTCTCCCCTGGGGCAGGCAGGGGGAAGGTGGCTCTGCTTGCTTTCCCGGAGCTCACTGCTCCCTGTTAGTGCACGGGGGGCGACCCCATCCCTCCCTCACCCACACCACGGGCAGCGAAGGAGCCGCAGCACGGCAGAGGGCAGCAAGCCCCCGCTCAGCCAGCCTGTCCCGGTGCCCCCCCCGAGCGTTGCCCCCCTTGCTACAATAGTTCATGTGCTACAAACAGGCCCAATTACAGTATTGATCTCCTACACGCTGGGAGCCGATGGTAGGTCCCTCCCCAGCTGGCTTGGTAAACAGAGCTCTCCATCAGCAGGCACTTCATGAACGTCACACAGCAACTTTCTCATCATCTCCCCACGGCCGGGGCGGGCGGCTCCCGGTAAGGAAGAGGCGAGCCATCTTGCGAAGAACAGCAAGAAACTGGCTCTCCTCTTCCCTCACCGCTGTGCATTTTCTGCAGTCCTAAAATCGGATCTGTTTGGGAGAAAGGTGCAAACGGGGGGCTGCAAACTTGCGAGCAGCGGGTGGGCAGCGGTGCCCCAGTTGTGCTGTGCGTTGGTGACTTTTGTGGGGCTTCCCATTTTGCACGGGTTGCTTCAGTGCACGTTTTGTGTTGGTAACGAGGGAGTGCAGCCTGTCCTAAAGCTGGGAGAGCTGCTCTGCTTTAGGAGGAAACGTGCCCAGGTTTTCCTGCAGTGCAGTCAGCGTGCATCGCTTGGGCTGCCCAGAGGGATTGCGGTGTGAAGGAGCCATGGGCAGGATGGGGGAATCAGCTTTTCTTTTTTTTTTGCCTGCATCTTGTACCCCAAAATGAAAATGCTTTGCTCTGAGTGGGTTTCATCATCGTGAAACTGGTGTTTTTGGTGAGGAAAGGGGGGAACGGTTCAGGTTGGTTTGATTTGACGTATGCCAGGCTTTATTGCTCTCGTGGTTAAGCTGGAATATTCCATGGCTTGCAAAGCCCTGGCTAAAAGGCAGGTCCCTGAGGATGAGGGAGCTGAATATCCTTCCCGGAGTGCTGGATGTGCAGCATAGTCATGACCTAACACGTGTGACATATGACGGGTGGATGAGACCTGCTTTTTTATTGCTCCTGGTGTACTGTATGGCAGACCTTTACTGGGCAGAAACCTCCTTCAGGGGAAGGTGTGAGTCACTTTCTCACTTAACCCTTCTGGTTGTCCCATGCTGCTGATGAAATAGGTTTGTAAACCTGTTTATTTATTTATTTTTACTTTAAGAGTTTACTTGTAGAGGCAGCTCTGCAGGAAATCTGCCTCCCTGCCCTGTCCCCGTGCAAGGGACACTGCAGAATGAACGGAGGCTTCAGAGGTGGCGCACAAGCTCCAGCAAAGCCCACTGCACCACATTGGCTGCGTATCATAACCAACAAAAGTCACGTCTATTAAAAAAGAAGAGTACAGAGCCTTGTTTTCACCGACTCCAATTAGAAATATTGTGAGAGGGTCCAGAGGTATCCTCCCGTCCTCGGGGCGGGATGCAGGAGGAATGCAGAGCAGGGCTGCGCAGCCGCCGTGCCCGCTGGTGGGAGCGATCTTCTGCAATTCAATTCAGCCTGGTGTCCCTCAGCTGTTAATATCCATTATCGGAGTGTCTGCGCACAAGGTGACAAGGACAGACGGGGAAAGGGACAGGAAAGCCTTCTTCGTGGTTTCTGGGTGTGCTTTTGCATCCGCTGGATTAAGTGGTCCCCAGCTGGCTGCGCAGCCCTGCTGGAACATGGCAGCTGCCTCTGGAAAGGGTTGGGTTGAATTTAGCGTGACTCCTGGTATGCCCCTGGCTTAAATTTTTATTAAATGGCTGTGGGAAGACTGGTGCAGGAGGTGGCAGATGAAGGGCAGGCGTTGGGCGTTGATGTCTGCTTGGTGGTGAGGTCCTGCTCTCGCTCCTTTGGGGCAGGAGGGTGCTGGTGGTCCTGCTCGAGGCACGTCCTTCCCTGCTGACCCCACGGTGCAGAAGACTGCTCTGGCTTTGCAGGTTCCTTGGGTAAGGTCAATAAGAACGAGCCAACGGGACGGCTATTTTGGTGGGGGGACTCACCAGCAAGGCCAGCACACGTGTCAGATTGAATACCCTGCTTGTGTTCTTCCAGCGTTTCAATTTGCAGCCAAATCGTGAGAGTTGGATGCCGAGAGAAATCCATAGTTGCCATAACAACCAACAAACTATAATTAGTCAAAGAGTTGAGAAGAGGGGTCCGAAGAACAAATGGAAAAAGGAGCTGCTCTTGGAGGGATGCTGATAGAGATCAGAAAGCCTGGTCGCGAGCCTGTTACAGGAGAACTAATCTCTCCAGACGCCGCGCGGTCTTTAGGCCCCCAGTGGAGCTGTTTGAAGCCGTATAAACTCTGGGTTTTCTGATGTTTTCGCTCGTGGAGGACACAGGAATTAGAATCGCCCCATGCGCCGAGGCTGTCGCCTTTGAGGCGTGGGATTGGGTTGTGCCGGCGGGGCTGGGCGGGCTGGCGGGGGGGTGCGGAGGCTTTTCTTGATCCAGAGAGGTGGGGAGGAGGATGTGAGGAGGCAACGGAGCTCGAGGAACCCGGCTGAGCTGCGGGAAGGAGTCCTTTAGCTTGGCGGATGGGTGAGCAGCGATGCTTTGACACCACTGAGCGGCCAAAAGGTACCTTCCTGTGATGTGGGAAGGGCAAACCTCACCTTTGTGCAAGCAGCAGAGCTTTATCGGTGTCATTTCGAGCCTCTGGCTTTATATGCGTGCCGAGGTGGCTTAAGCGAGGCGATTTCCCTCCCTGGTGGGCAGGGGAGGAAGGCACAGCCTGTCCTCCGCAGCTGGGCACCCGGGGGTCAAGGCTGAGTCTCCCGGAGGGCCGTGCTCGTACCCCCATCCTCATCATCCCCAGGTGATGGGGAACCTCCTTCGCTGGCTGGCCCAGCGGTGTGCAGCTCTTGCTGAGACGTGGCTGAGCATCCCGGCTCCCCTGGGGTGGAGGAGCAGAGGGCAGCCTCCCTGTGGGCTGGCACAAAAATCGCCGCTCCTCTCCGGTGCTTCACCTCCGGGACTTGGCTTGCTATCGGAAATTGTTAGCAAAGCCACAAGAAGCAGCAGCAGAAACAGCTCTGAGAGCAGTCCCGTGGCGATTTAGGTCAGGCTGAGCAGAAAAGTCCTCTCGCGGGCTCTGGGACAGCTCAGCTCCTGATTTTCAGCGTGGCCGGGTAGGAGCCGCTCTGCTGTTCAGTGCCCAGTTCTGCCAGGTGAGCACCAGCAACAAACCCCCACGTGGCGTGGGGAGAGCTAATTAGTTCAGTCGGGACCCGGGGCGGTGCTGGCCGGGCTCTCTGCCCTCTTACCTGCTTCTGCAAGGCTCTGCAGTCCTGCTTGCAGGGGCAAGAGGCAGGCAGGCAGCAGCCACGTGGGAAAAAGTCATGCTAGCATGAAAAACTACCCCTGGAACACCTCACAGACAATATAGAACAAAAAATATATTATAATATGTCTGGAATACAATAGAAGCAAAATCTCCTGGCAGCAAACATTCATGCACTTGACTGCCAAGAAAAAAGGACCTTACAGAAGATGAGACATGAAAGGGATCCCTGCACAAAAACTAAAAGTCGGAACACAATAGTATATATTTCAGGCGTATGAAAAGGAAGTGCGACAGTAATACTAAGGAGACAAGATACTCCAACAGAACCGGGAGCTGAGCAGAGAAGAAACTCAATCAGCAGTGACACAGGCTGCATGGAGAAGGCAGCTCTTTGAATGGATCACAGTCCTTTCTTTTTTTCTTATATAAAAAAAAAAAAAAGGCAATCCTGCTTATTTATTTTTTTTTTCCCCGGGAATTAATCTTTCTCCGTTTTTCTCAGCTTGTACAGGAACAAGGGAGCACATGAATAATACATTGCCAAGACCAAAAAGATACAAGGGGCTGTGTGCACGGGAACTCGCGGCGTCGCTAACAAATAGGACGCTGTGCGAGGATTGTGCTGCTGCCTTCGGGCAGTAGCAAGGGGTGTGCAGGTGAAACGGGAGCCGGGAGGGGATGAGGAGCAGCTGGGTGGGCTGCACAGGGGAGACCTGAGGATTTTGTGGATTATCTGGCACTTGAGAGGGGTGACATATATGCAAGGCTTTCTGCCTAGCCTCAGAAACAATTCTGTGTGTGCGCGTGCACATATTTGATAAAAGATGATTTTTTATTTTTTTTTTGTCCCACTTAAGTGGCTTGAGCTGGTGCTCTGAGGGCCAGGGCCTGTCGCTGGGATAAAAGTGCAGGAGCTGGCAGCGCTGGGGTTCTCCTGGCCAAATGAGCGAGTGCCAAAGAGGTCCAAGAGCTGACTTTTTTACATGAAATATTCAAATGCAGTTGGAGGAGGCCTGGAAATTTTTTTTCTGTCCTTAAAGGCTACAAGAGCTTAGAGGCAGAGACCAGGGCTTTCCAGCCGTTTGATGGCTCTATACGAGAGGCTAAATTCCTTTTTAATAGATTGTTCTCTCCATCCAAGATCAGAGAGCTTGCCTTTCCCCTGCACATCCCTGCCAAGGCCCCGCTGACTGCACTTCAAGCACGTACATCGCTTTTAATGATGTCCTGTAACAAGAGGCCTCCTGCAATCGCCCCGTTCAGATCTGGAGCCTCTGAAGGATGGCTCAGAAGATCCGGGTTGCAGTGCTGGAGCCCCCTGGGAAGAACCAGAAGCTCTGCTGGATGTGTCCATGCTCTGGCGGCACCAGTTTCACAGCCGGCAGTTCCAGCCCTGGTGCCGTAGCTGCGTGGATTTGCTTACCTGTGATTTTCCTGACTGAGCATCGTTTTAGAGCCCAGAAGAGGGCCGGGGAGGTCTTTGGTCTGCCAGTCTCATGGGCTGGCTGGCCTTCAGAAACTAAGTGCCCAGGTCAGGGTAGCCCTCGCTCATTATTGTTTTCATTTTCCGAGGAGTGAGCCTTCAAAAAGAAAACCCTGGCACCATCTGAGCTGAAGTCAGCCCGCCTCCCTTGCGAGGGGATGCCCGGGGATGCAGCTGGAGGCAGCTCGTGCTGAAGATGAGTCTGCAGAAATGTGAGAGCCTGGCGAAGGCAAGAGCAGCTTGTGCAGGCATCCCGTCCCCAGGGACGTGCAGGGAAGGTCCCCGTCTCGCAGAGGGCTGCTCCCCTGCCAGGGAGGAGCAGGGACAACCAGGGGCTCGGGAGGACAGGACCTCGTTGATGTGCCCGGCTGTTATTTTTGTTTACCTGTCCTAATGCTTTTTTACGGGGCTGCCATAAAGAGCACTCATTAGACAGTGTTGATTTTCATTAATGTTGATGCACCAAAAGCTTAATCAATCTTCTGTGACCAACGACCCCGCTCCCGAGGGAGAACAAAGCTGTTGAACAAATTAGCCGTGCAGATTGGAGGCAGAGCTCGCAGATGTGACAGCCTGGGCACCACACCGGATTCGTGCAAGGTGCCCAGGAACAACAGCACCCAAAGAGCACCCACGCACCCTTTACACCTTGGCTGCAGCGTGCAGAGTTGTTCATGGGCTCAGCTGGACTGCCGGCGCGCTCTGCTCCCTTCCCGGCTGTGCTGCAAAGTCCCCTGGGGTTGCCAATCCCGCCTTCCTCAGGGCTGTGCTGCCTTGCCCTTGGTGGTGAGCACAAAGCTGGCAGGGGGCTATGAGCGTAAAAACCGTAGAAATTTAAGAGGGGTTGGTTCTGCAGTGAGAATTGGCTTTAAAAAAAAAAAAAAAAAAAAAAAAAAGAGCATCCCCTTCATTTCTGCTAGAGCACACTGCTTGCGGCACGCGTGCTGGGCGAGGAGCATAAATGCTTTGAGCGCTTTCCATGGAGCAGAGGGGACATCCACATGCTCGTGGCCTGAGCTGTACCCGGGGAGGCGATGAAATTCTGCTAACCACAGCCAGAAGACCTGACTCAGAGCCGGTGCTCCGCTCTGCAGCATCCCTCCCGGCCCCAGGTGATGGCACTGGGCTGCCGGGGCCGTGCGGGATGTTTGGTCCTGCTCCTCGGGGCTTGCAGACCCCCGGGCAGCTGCCGGGGTGGTAATGACTTTGCTTCTCCTTCCCGGGCTGGATTTGAATGGCTGGTCTGGAGGTGAAAGGCCCCCGTTCCCATTACCAATCCAATTTCCCGGACTTTTACCGGGTAGATAGGAATTGCCAGAGCGGAACAGCCTGATGGGCCATTGAGCCCAGTGTCTCCTCTCTGACTGCAGCTACTGTTTGGCATGTAATTAAAAGCCTTTGTGTTATTTGACTTGTAATTTAATATCACCCTGCCACGTACATTCAAGAAAGAATAGGCCCCGACGTTTGCAGAGATGGGAACAAGTCCCCTTGCGTGCTGCGTCCGTGGGGTTGGCTCTGCTCGTGCCGTACATCACTCCGTGCACGCGGGCATTAACTGCACCCTGAGCGTGTGCTGTGCGAGGTTCGGCGTGTTAGCAGGATGCTTCCCTCTGGCACGGGGGAAGGGTTTGTTTGGGGAGAGCTGAGTTTGCAGGGAGCAACGGCGTGGCTGCAGCTGGGGGAGCTGCTCCGTGATTTATTGGGTTCTGCTGCAAACGCTGAGATTAAGGAAAGTGCCTTAAATGGTCCTTAAAAGCTGGCTTCGGTCGAAGAGATGAGCCCGTACGATTACTCCCTGTCTGCTTCCACGCAGGCTTGCTGGAGCCCCTCTCCGCTGACATTGCCGCTTGACTTTGCGCTGGAGCAGATAAGTGGGGCGCTGAGCCCCATCCATCAGCTCTGCCTGAGGGCAGGGCGGGGAGCAGGCGGCAGGCACGCATCGAGCCGCACGCAGCGGGGCTTGCTGGCAGGTGCGTGCCCGGTCCTATCATGCTGACGGAGGCTTGCATTGCTCTGCCTTGCAGCGATAACCACCCAGCAGATCGCAATCTGCTGCTCCTTGTTCGGTGTGTCACGTCCCGGGTAGGAGTCTGGTTTTGACTCAGAATCGCTCAGATCGCTCCGGTTTTGATCAGAAGCAGCGAGAACCTCTGAAACTGGATCTTAGCATCTCTGAAAACCTCGTGCTGGCCACTTTGCAGGGAAAAGCTCATTTCAGCGAGGGTTTGCAGCAGCACCAGGGCTTGCCAAACTGCCGCGCTCTCTCCAGGGTCCCTCTCCGTAGGGGGGCTGTACTTAAGACTGATTAATTTGCCCACCTGAGTGCTATTCCCTCTAATTGACTGAACCTACAAGAAAACAAACCCGTGCCGATCAATAGAGAAATAATTTTGCAAATTGTGGGCATAAATCATTCCCGATCGGCGTGTGCTCACGTTCGTTAATGAATAAACCAAACAAAATCAATTTTCTTTATTAAAATGCAATTGTTCCATCTATTATTACTTTAGGCAGGCGACGCGAGGAGGAGGAGGACGATGGTGGCTGCTCATGTGCCGCAGGGCTGCGACGGGGAGCCGCCGGCGCTGCCGTGCTCCTGTCCTTGTGCATCGCACCAGCGGGTGCACCGTGCTCCGTGCGTGCCAGCCAGCCGAGCTCCGAGGGGTATTAATTAGTGTCATTACTGCAGTATTTCTATCTGCAAGCAGGAGATAAAGGCACCAGGTCCCGGCGCCCGTGTCGATGTTTTGTGTCGCTGCTGTTGTCACCGACCGCTCACGCTGCGGCCGCTCAGCCCCTGGGGTGGGAGCCGTGCTCCTGGTTTTGGGGGCTCGTGCTCTCCAGATCTCCCTTCTTGGCCCCTTGTGCTTGTAGCTGCAACTGGCCAGCCAGGCAGCCACTGCCTTGCTCTGTCCTTTGGCTTTTCCATCATCAAACCATGGTGATTTTCCCCTGTAAAGCACTTTTGGGTCCAGAGGGGCACTGTGTTGCATCCAAACTGCTGCCCTACTCATAGACGAAAAGCAGTTTGCGTTTGCCTCTGCAATAGGAGAAGGATCAGGGCTGCTTTGTGTCCTGATTTACAGCCTTTCTGGCCAGGAGAAGACTTGCTCTGGGTCGTTTGCCTCTTTCTATATGTGATAACTGCCTTCAAGAGCTGTGCGGGTGCCCGAAGAGTCTGCTCAGAGAGCCCCATCTTTTTATTGATTTTTTTGAATAGTACAAATGAACAAATAACAGTGCAACAATAAAAACGGGGGGATAAATAATCTCGTACTTGGCATGCTTGGCTGAGTGGGACTGCATGAAATGCAACGCAGACGGGCGCCCGGAGAGGGTCAGGTTTTTAAATCTAGACTGGAGCTAAGTAAAATATTGGCTAACTAACTGGATTCCAAAGCTCATAAAACGTTGATAGTGCTGAATGTCGTCTAGAATATATCTCCTCATCTTTTAGACAGGGAGCCAGTGCTTGCCTTGATCTTCCCTCCCCGGGGAGATGCTCCTCTGGCGCAGGAGGCAGCCAGGAGCAGGAGAAGGGAGCCTGTCAAGTGCCTTGTTTTCCTCCATGTTGGCAGGGCAGAGCCGGAAAGGTTGCTGGGGTTAAGAGCAGCAGCAAAAGCTAAGCTATAAGCGGTGCTTCAAGTCGCCGTGCTTTGATTTCTTAAGCTGAGCCGCGGGCTGGGATCGCTGCGGAGGATGCTGGGGAGAGGCAGCGGGAGAGGAGCTCCGGGCTGCGAGTGTGGCCGAGCCTTTCCCTGCCTGCGTTGGCGTCAGGAGGTGGGGAGGTGTCCTCCATCCATAGCTGGGCCCCGAGGCATCACAGGATGGCCCCTTGTTGTTACTGTCCTGGACTCAAAAGGGGAAACCAGGGTTTGTCTGGCGCTTGACGCGAGGAAGATGCTTCTCCTATGAAGACAGGCTGAGAGAGCCAGGGATGTTCAGCCTGGAGAAGAGAAAGCTCCGGGGAGACCTCATTGAGGCCTTTCAGTACTTAAAGGGGTCTTATAAAAAGGATGGAGAAGGGCTCTTTACTCGGGTAGATAATGATAGGACAAGGGAGAATGGTCTTGAACTAAAAGAGGGGAGATTTAGGCTAGACATTAGGAGGAAATTCTTCCCTGTAAGGGTGGTGAGGCCCTGGCACAGGCTGCCCAGAGAAGCTGGGGATGCCCCATCCCTGGAGGCGCTCAAGGCCAGGCTGGATGAGGCTTTGGGCAGCCTGATCTGGTGGTGCCATCCCTGCCTGTGGTGCCATCCCCGACCGGGCTGCTCCCGCAGCGCAGCGCACAACAGTGCCTACCACAAAGGGGAGCGGGGAAGACAAGTCAGGTAATGTTCGTGTGGTGCTTTGAAACAGAAAGGCTTCTGAAGTCGGGATCTGGTTCTTTGCGTTGCTTTTCTCTCCTCTTTGTTCCCTTCAGGGCCCCGTAAGGAGTGCGGCTCGGAGGTGTGCACCGGTGTCAAGGTCTGCTGGCCTCTTGCTCCCCGGGAGAATTACGTCCTCCCTCGGCGGCTCCACTTCAAGGCAGCGCCTTCAATTGGTATTCCTGGTGCGGCGTTTGCTCTTGAACATAGTGCATTTTTATTCAAATAATGGTATCGATCGTCCAAGATGTAATGGGGAAAATAAATGAAAACAAATAAACAGAGAAGATTTGTACTGAACTCCTTCAAGGGCTGGTTCTGAAAGTCAAGGAACCATCCGCGCCCCGCGCAGAGCAGGGCGATGGAGCCGCTGTCTCCTTGATCAGCGTGTGTTTGGGAGGTGTGTATGGCAACAGGAGGGATCTGCCAGTAAGTTAAGGGCTGGGACAGGCTCCTGCTTGTAAATACTGCTCACAGATGTGCGTGGCCTGCCCTGCTTACCGAAATACCTCGCGTCTGCTCACAGGGTGCTCTCCGCGTGTTCCTTGGCTGGCTTTGGCCAGGCTTTCAACCTGCAACAGCCCCGAAGGATTTAGGCTTGCGCTTTGGGTCTTCTGTCACTTAGGGCTTTTGCCAGCCACTTCTTTTCTGTGTCTGATGCCAGGAATGCGCTCGTTAGTTTGAAGGATGAGAAGCATCGTACGCAGCTCGTACCACTGATGAAGGCCCCTTCAGCACCGGGCAGAGCTGCAGCTTTGTTACCAAGAACAGACATTTCCCTGGTAGTTGTTGCTCCTCTGAGAGTTTTGCAGTGGGGTGAGACTCATGTTTTGCTAGAAATATTTCCAGGCCTTGTCATTGATATGAAGGCCAGCAGCATTGACTGAAACAATTAGGACTATATATATATATATTTTTAACCTGTTGCATTGGGGGTGTTAAAGGTGAGTTGTTCAGCAGTGCTGTATTTTTGCACCCAAGTAGTAGAATTTAATTTCTCATTCCTATCAGACTAAATGCTTTTACGTTAAAGGCAGCCAAGGAAACCGAAGTGAAAGCTTGGCTCTAAAGCACCCCCAGCCTTTAGGGATGCCCTTTCCACACTGGCTGCAGAGAGGTTGCAGGGCTGCGGGGATGGAGCAGCGCAGCCAACAAGGAGCAAACGCCCGAGCTCATGCTGCAGTCCTTCATCTGTCCCTGATCCCTGTCCCCTGTGGCCCTGGTGCCCGTGGCTGGCTCTGCGCGGCTCCCACCAGGGTTTGCGCGGCAGCGGGCGAGTGATGGAGTGCGCCGGGGAGCCGGCCGGTTCCAGCTGACAAGATAATGAACTGCCAAATAAAGCACGGGAGAAAGGGAAATCCATGATAAATCCACCTCTCACGCACCGCGGAGGAGACGGATAAACTCCCTCTCCCCTCCTGACAGTGGGATTTTTCTCTCCCGAGCCCGCTGCAGGAGGCGCGGCAAAGAGGCTGCCCTCCTATGGCACAGATGGATGGACAGACGGACACGGGGGTGCGTGCCATCACCATGTCCCTCCCTGTGGGGCCGTGTCCCTCTCTGTTGCTACTAAGGGAAGGTCAAGCCCTTGTGCTCAGCAGGTGGAGATTCATTTTGGGGCTGTCAGGCTCCTGTTTTCCTCCTCATGGTTGGAGGGGTCCTGCCCCTCTGCCCTCACTGCTTCCCCAGCCAGGTGCAGCTCTAACCCGAGCCCTCAAATCCCGGCCCTGCTGCCTCCAATTCTTCTGTCGCCCTCTCTGTGGGACCTGGCACAGCCTGATTTTTTTTTTTCTGAAATCAGTGAAATGCATGAATTGGTGATTTCCCAACTTCAGCAGCTGAAGGCAGGCGTGTGCTGCTCCCACCCTAATTGCCGGGGGGGAGAAAAAAAAAACAGCAAAAAACACATCAAGGAGGGTCAGCAGAGAGGCACATTAGCGCAGCAATTGGGGACGGATGGACGGGGTATTTCAGGTGAGGGCTGCTCACTGAGGCTGTGCATTAGCGGAGCTGCAGGAGGAGCAGGGCAGGAGCTGAGGTGCATCAGAAAAACACTTTAGCGCGTGGGCCATGGACTGGAATAACGAGGGTGGCGGGGGTCAGCACTGGGTGCCCAGGATGGATTTGGGGTGTGCTGCGTGCCGGCTCCGTGCCCGCTCACCGGCTCTCAGCTCCCCCCGGCTCTGCCCAGCGGCTCAGAAGAGGTCAGCCACTTATTTTCAGTGCGCTCGCTCTCCCAACTCCTTTCAGTGTCTGATTAATAAATCATGAAGTTTGCCCAAGCCTCCCTCTGTCCCCACCCAAATACAAACATTCCCCGTCACCGCCACCTTGCAACCAGCAAAGCTGCTCCCTCTGACAATCAATTACCCTCCGGAGATGAAATTATTGTTTAATGGCTTTTGGAACAGGCTCCTGCTCTGACATTCATCACAATCAATAATGCATCAGCGGGGACAAAAGAAATTACCTGCCTCCTGCTAAGTGAAAGAGTCCATTTGTATTCTGCACGGCCCCTTTGCGCCCGCTGAGCCGAGGGTGGCTGCTGAGCAGGGGAGCTCGGGCAAAGTTTGCTCAAACTTTGCTGTTGGTGCTCTCGTTAGCAAGATTGGGTGTGAAAGCCACAGGATGAGGGATATCGAAGGGGGTGAGGGTGTGGTTTGGGCTGGTTGGGGGCTGGAAAGGGAGCGGGGGCCATGGAGGGGGATTTGGGGAGGTTGTGGGTGTCCCCGAGCACGTGGCAGCGATGCTAAGCCTGGTGCGGGTTTCTTTCCAGCATCCTCTCGTGCAGCGCTGCTTCTCACCACGGCTGGGGTTTGGTCCTTATCTCAGACAAGAAGCAGCTTTGGGCTTCCTTCAAAGCGAGGAGGGCACAGCGTCCTCCCAGAGTCGGCTCCGATCTGCCCGGCGCATCTCCCGAGATGCGGTGTGATACCAGCGCGTCCCTGCTACGGGATCGGCGGGATCGATGCGGCTGCAATGCGAGCAGTGTGCCGCTTAACGCGTCTGCAGCCAGGCTGCCGGCTGCTTCGAGGTCCTTGCGGGGCACCACCGGCCCCAGCACGGGTTGGGGTGGCGTTAGGGAGCAGTGCTGCGTCCCAGCACTCCCAGTTAAACCAGTTCTTCTCATTGCAGCAGGCTGCAGCAAAAGTTCTGCTTTTTCTATCAATAATTCTCTGGGGAAAAAAAGCCCAAATACTCTAGAGACAGAGGTGGGTCCCGTGCTGCTGTCCTAAACATAACCTGTACGGTGCCAGGTCTCCAGCAGCACCCGCCCCCTGTGCACGCAGCCAGAGCTGGGTCCCTGCCCTGTGCCTTGCGGGATCTCTCAGTGATTGGGAGCTTTATTTTTAAGTGGCCATCCCAATTAGTGGTGAAGTGGGGAGCCTCATCAGCTCAGCACCCGTGTTAGAGTCACTTGATTGCTATTGTTTGTCTGTTCTGTGCCCTAAATATAACTGGGAGCCCAGCCCTAGGCAGTGATGGATCAGGTGGGACCAGCCGTGCTGGGGTCCCCATTCCTGCCATGCTCTGGGCAAGGTGAGCCCCTGCTTTTGGACTCAGCACCAAAAGTAAGTAAAAATAACTAAAATTCCCCAATTATTTCTTTTATTGCTTGAAAAGAAGCCTGCATTTGATAGGGAGTGCATCTCCACCAAGACTTTGGGAAGTTGGCACCTTCCAGGGCTTCCCAGGACAGGGTTTGTGTCCCAGTGGGAGTCAGCATGTGAACAAGAGAGTTTATTTCTTATTTTCCACAATCCGGCGCTTGTGTTGGCTCCTTGGGGGGCTCTTTGCCGCTCGTTTTGGCACAGAGGCACCTTTTCTTGCATCGAGGGGATAAGCACTGCAGGGCATCGTGTGCAGCATCAGTGCTGCGTGAGCACCGCTGCGCTCCTGCAGGGGAAGGGCTGCACAGCGCATTGGGCTGGAGGGGAACCTTCCTGTGACATTGGCTCCCCAAATCAGCTCCTTGCTGGTTGAGCAAAGGGATTCGCCCCTGTTTAGCTCCGAATGCATCGCCGTGAGAGGTGGCTCATGGTTTGGGGGCGACTGGCTCTTGCTTTGCAGCTCCAGGCGGCAGCACGATGATGTGGAGCAGGCAAACGCGGAGGCTGGAGAAGGGGAGAGGAGGCACCGAGGGAGGGAAACGGCATTCCCACCAGCGCTGTGTTTAGCTGTAATCTAACATGACTTTCCCCTCGGTTGGCAAAGGGGCGCACATGATGTTAACATTCATTATCATGTCATATTCGATTGACTGCCAGAACGCATTACGCTTCCCCCCGTAACACTGACAAAACCCATTCGCTCGCTCCGCCGAGGTCCGCGCCTCCCAATGGTCGCGGCGCGCCGGGGAGGTGGGAGGCCATCGATACAAACGCGATGAGTGCCACTGGGGCTGTCCCCGCTGCTGCTCGGGGGGAGCTGGGCTGGGAGGCGGCTGCGCAGGGTGGCCGGGCTGCGAAAATAATAATGGTGATAACCGAGTGTAAGCAGGGCGCGTCGGGAGAGGGAATCAGGAGGGTGAAATCCCGAGGGTCAGCGCTCAGGCATTTGCTGCCCAGGGGTGAAATGGTGCTGCAGTCCTCGAGGAGACCCTGTGTTTGGGAGCAAACCCTTCTCAGGGCATTGCTCTCAGCCCCTCTGCCCAGAGAGGGAAAAACAAGCCTTGCAAAGAGAGGAAGAAGCCCATTAATATGCACTAGGGAGCAATTTTTTTTTTTTTCCTCCTCTGGTCATATTTAAACCTGGCAAGGGGCAGCAGATCCCTGCAGATCGCTGCACAGATGTTAAGGCTGGCCGTTCCCCAAGGATATACGCACATGAGCTCCCAGTGGCATGCAAGCACCTGGTAGCTCCTGCCCCTTGCCTGCCTAACGCTTCTCCCACCACGTTTCTATAGCACCTACAGATACGCGTCTGGTCCCCAAGCGATCCGTGCAACAGCTGGCGAGCCCAAAACTCCCAAACCCGCTCCGGTGCCCCCGCAGTGCAGCCCGGTGAGATCGGCACCTTCACTCTTGTTTTCTCCCTAGCTGAGGTTTCTGCAACTTGACAAACTTCGCCCAAACTCCCTATTGATTGACCTGGTGATTAAGCTGTTGAAGCACTGCTGCCATTTTTGTGGTGTCTGACTGTCATTTTTCCCCCAGATCTTAAAAGGATTCTTAACTGTCAGCTATATACAGCATACTTGCTCCTAATAATCAATATTGATTTTCTTGTAATATCGTCTATCTAGATGCCATGCCTTATTTGTTGTGAGATTAGAATCTCGATAAGCTTGTAAAATAAATCACGTATTTTTCTTGTGTGTGAATGTGCACATATGCAGAAATATCTTGTTAAGATCATTATCTTGATCTGCTGGCAAAAAAAAAAAGAGAATTGTGCCTTGCAGCTGCAAAAAAACAGCCGAGCTCTGGCAGCTTTGCTCTTGCTTTAAGGTCGTGAACGTGGGGAGAGAGAAGCCCTGGCCCTGGGGTGCTGCTGTCCGTGGACGGGGAGCAGGTCAGGGATGCGAGTCCTGCCTGCTGCTTTACAGAATGATTGTCTGACGGGGAAGCCTGCTGGAAATTAGCATTTCTAAGTGTCTTTTTTTTTGCAGTGGGCACTGGTGTGTGGTTAGAAACCATGAAACTGGGTCTACTGGTCACGTTTAATCCTGCAGTGCCTTGGGGCCAGCCAGGAATTAAGCTGTTCTGCTCAGCAATGCATACAAGGCAGTTACACTGCCCTAAATGTGGGCCTCGTATGTTCTGCGTGGCATTACCTGCATAAGCAATAAACGCTCTTCCTCGGTTGTTTTGTCTTCAGGGATCTTAAAGCTTATCGGCGCGCGTGGCCAGAGCATCCTGCTGGGAGGATTTCACTGGAGACGAGGTGCTGGTGCCTGAGCAGGGGAAGATGTTCTGTAAGGACCCGCAGCAGAGAGAATATTAAAACAAAAGTTGATTGAATGTAACTGAAAATGCACCTAAGAAAATAGAAGGGTTTGCCCAAACTGTTGGGAGAAAAAGTCGATTTTCCCATTTTTGACAGAGGACTGCCAGATAAGATGTTTCAAATCGGCTTATCGAATTATAAAAATGCCGACATTTCCAAGCAGAACACTCGGCTTTGAAGTGAAATGCTGAGATTTTTCATTCTGACATTTCCCAATTGATATTTTTTGGTAACTTTCTGCACACCTGGTAAAAGGGAGATGGGGGGAAAAATGAAAGACTTGAAAGTAACTGAATTGCTGAATGGGTAAAAAAATAATGCTGTTCTCTAGATAATTCTCATTAAAGCCAAGCCATTTGGTTTCTGCTTCACCTCCCCATCGCTGTTCATTGTTGTGACCTGAAGCCTGAGTTTTTGTACCAACCAGCCTGATTAGATTATTTTTTTTTTTTAGATTTTAAATTATTTTTTAGTTTTTGCATCAAGTGTGGCAAAGGTCCCACTGAGTTCTGTGTCTCTGAGCCATTGCAGGGGCTTGTTTGGAATACTAAGACTTTCTCCTCTTCCTTTTTCTTTCCAAAATTCCTCTTTATTGAAATGAACTTCCAAGGGGTAAAAAATCTCCTCTGCTTTGTGATACTTTCCTATTCTTTTGTGTTTGGTATAAAATTGTTTTCTCCTCCTGGGTTTGCTGTGAAGGGGATTACTTGAAGAAAACTTGATAAATATTCTCAATTCCACACAATTCAATTTGGAGTTAAGCAGGATAATAAACTAGTTGCTGCTCTCGCCAGAAACAGAAGACACAGATGAGCCAGAGTTGAATTGCTTCGGTTCATTTTGGGCTTTTCTGTTTCCCTGGCATTCATCTAGGAAAGGAGGGAAAGGACTGGGAAGTATTTTGGGGAGAAAAACAGTTTTTGAGAGGTATCTCTGATTCTTCCCAGTGGTGCATTTGTGTGTTGGCTTCAAAACCTGCTCTGGCAGAGGATAAGCAGCAGTTTCCCAGGTGGTACCTGCTGTTTGGACTCGGTTTTTCCCTCGTTCTTGCTCCTCTTCACCCCCTCGAATTCCCCCAGTGCGTGGGTGCGGGTCCCCAGCTGTGGGACAGGATTTGTGCCGCTCCTTCCAGCAGCAGGGATACGAGTGGGTGCCATCTGCAGCAACCCAGGGAGAGGGATGTGTGCAGAGAGAAGGCTGGAGGGCTGCAATATGCACCAAAAGTCTTAAAAAAAAAAAAATAAAGAAGGGAAAGAATAAATAAAACTAAGGAGAGGAGAAGAAAAATTAAACATCAAAAGAAGTGAAAAGGCAGCAAAAGACAAAGTGAAGTTCTGCTTCTCAAGCGTCTTTTGTGGCTCTTTCCGCACATCCCATTTGAATTTCCTCTCTGTTTGGGGGCTGGAGAAGGGGGGCAGAAAGCTGCGGCTGAGTGAGGCTGAGCCAAGGATGCTTGGTATGGTAATAACCCCTCCTGAGAGTCCCTGAGCGCCGTGCACATGAAAGCCCTGCCCCTGGCACTGCTGATTATACAGCCTCTAATTGTCTCCCATGCCTGCTCACAACATAAATACTGGAGAAGAGAGAAACCTAGATACTGTTTGCTGAGCTGGCCAAGCCAGGCAAGTTCCTAAGAGAAGCCCCAGTTGTATTTGGGAAGGAAGAGTTGCGTGTCGGCGAGCTGAGCATCCTTTCTGCCTGGGACAGGGGGGTGGCTGCGCCCTGGGCCGCTGCTGGGGATGCCGGAGATGTTCCCGGTGCCTGCGGGCTGTGGGCACGTCTTTGGGTTAGTTTTGGGTAAAGCTTCAGCTTAGCTGCATGTGCTCAATAAAGCTTTTAGTTCAATACCTCTTAGTGCTAAGCCTCAGTGTATTAACTCAAGACTTCCCCCGATCGGGGCATAAACATAACATGAGCTCTTACTGCCAAGAAAACATCTGATGCTTGCCTCAGCGTAAGCTCAGAGAGCTTTTCCTCCTCTGGTGTGTTGTGCCAGACAGCTGGAGCTGCCCATTTGCTCCGGGTTGGACACGGGGACTGTTACGGTCCCGCTGGGGTGGCACGGCCGGGGGTGATGGGAGCAGGATGGCTCCAGCCCGTGTTGTCCTCCTTCCCCCTCGGGTCCCTTTCTGAACACCCTGCTGGTCGCTCAGCTCGGCATGACAAATATTTCAGCAAGCATTGCTCTCGCATCGTGTGCACTTGCGAAGGAGCAATTTATCAGAGCGATTTTTATCCTCATTAAGGCAAATTAAAGCCCACAAAGCTGGCAACAGAGGGGGAGAGGGGAAAAAAAAAAGATCGGCGTTCATGAAATATTTATTAAAAACAGCCATTGTAATAAATATTTGAAACCCGGTTATTAACATTAAATCATATCAATGTCAAGTGCGCGTTGCGCATCGACTCTTCTGCTAATTGGGTGCAGGGGTCGGCAGACCCGGCGTGCTGCGGGGCCACCGCGGCCGTGTCCGACCGATCGCGGCGCTTTGCTGCTGGAGGGCGAGGGCAAAGCCGAAAACGCCGTGGGAAATGGAAACAAATCCCGTTTGTTTGGGGGAGCGAGGCCCAAGGCTTGCCGCAAGGTGTCCTGATTGTAACCCCCCCGATGCCTCCGCGCAGGGCGGCGGGGAGCGGCGGTGATTTGCTTTCCGGCGCGGTTTAGCATCAGCATTCCCCAGCAGGGCGAGGTAATTATCCCAAGGAGGCGTGAAACAAGGGCTGGCACTATAAACCAATGTCTCCATGTGAAGCAAAACAAGAGAATAAATCTCCAAAGCGGGACAGTAACACGGGCAGTGAAATCAGTATTGATTATTAGAAGAGGGGGCAGTAAAACTCGCGGCGAGCCCAAAGCAGGCGCACCCTGCATAGCTGCAGTTTAGGCAGTAAGGGATGCAGGCAGGATGAGGGCTTTTCCCAAGGGATGTTCACACAGTTTATCTTTTCTTTGGGATCTGGGATTTACAGGCAAGCTTTGGGGTATTTTTCCATCAGCAACTGGCCTCCAACCTGCCTCCCCGCTTTCTCCCCATCTGCCTACGTCCCAGCTCTCGAGGATGATGAGGTGGAGGAAGGGGCTGCCTCTGCTCTGGAGGGTTGTGGTGCAGGGGGATGTCCCAGCACCGATCCTTGAGTGAGGCTTTTTTTTTTTTTCCCCTGCAGAGGGGAAACCCCAATAGTTTGGGCAATTTGTGTGGTTTTTCGCCAAGCTGTTGATGTCTGACAAAGAATAGCAATAAAAAAATCCATTGTCTAAGTGTCAATTAGCAACAGCAGCAGCCTTTTTGTGGTTCTGCTGACCTTCTGTTTGAAACATCCTTTATTGCCTTTTAGGCTTTCTAATAAATATAAGCTTGAAATGGAAGCAAAACACTTTGTTAAATCCCAAACGCCGTTTCCCTCTTCTTCCCCAAACCACTTGCCAGCGCTGAATACTTTGGTTGCAGGGCTCTAATCTCAGCCTCCCAGGAGGGCAATGATGAGCGGAGGATTATTAGCTTCATGGCTATATTTACCAGCCCTCCGGATAGGTGCCAAGTCCGAGGGAGGTTTGCAGAGGAGGTCTGCAAGGATTTCCCTGCAAAATGGCACTTTTTGCAGCCCTGCCTGTGGTTGCTGCTGGCTCTGGCTGCCTGCAGCCGGTGGGAGGGCTGCAGGGGCGACTTCTCCCCTTCTTTAGGGACAGTGGCTGTAGGGGGACGGTTGGACCAGATGATCTTGGAGGCCTTTTCCAACCTTAGTGATTCCCTGTGTGCGTGGACACGAGCTGGCTCTGCCTCATCCCCGCTCCTGCTGCCCAGTCCCCTTGCGAAACGCATTTTGTCAGTGCCACTTGCCAGCCCTCCAATCTGAGCAGTTGTGGGTACTTTCATATATATATATATATATATATATATATATTTATTATTTGAAACGAACAAATAAATAAATGGTAATTTAGTTGTGGACCCAACCCAGCCGCCCATAAAAGCTGATGTAAACCAGATTTACGGCACCGTGCTGAGATGCTTTTATGTGAAACAGAGCTTCGGAGGGGAAGCGATCTATCAGGCAAGAAGCTGGAGTGGATGAGATTTAGAAGGCAGCCTCCTTTTGTTCCCTAATGGGTTGGACACTTTGATATGAAAGGCGGGGAGGAGGGAAGGGGGAAATCACAAGGCGTTAGGGATGACATCTGTAGTGGCGACGCCACACACCTATGTCGGTAATAGGCTTTAAATGTTTAAGAAGGTGAATCCTCTTATTTCCCGTGTTTATTTCCTACGTTGCTGTAAATTTATCAGCTGGGGTTGACTCCACTGAAAGCCGCGAGCAACCTGATGTGAAATGAGAGCGCCAGGGTCCTCGTTAGCGCGGGGAACCGCTAATTTCCCAGGCTGCACATCTCCCGTACCGCCTTGTGCTAATTTGGGTTTGCTTTTTCAACTCGTGACCGTGCTCGCTGCCCGGCAGCCCCCGAGGGCACTTCTCTGCTCCGCATGCCCTGCGAGAGGCATGGGGTGCGAGGCTGGGATGCTGCTGTCTGCCCATGCTGGCTTTTTTGGGGGGGATAACCCCATTTTCCTAAAAACCTTCTTTCCCTGAGAGCACGCTGATGAAACCAGGCCTGAATGCCAGGCTGAGGCTGGCTCGTGCCCCCACCCAAAGCGGCTGCGATCTTCTCCGTGCACACAGAAGTGAATTGCAGTTCCGTGTGGGCTTGCTGCGGGTTTTTTCCTCTCGAAGAGCGCAGGCCGGTGATTCCAGTCCGCCGGTACTCTGCCACAGGAGGAGAAGGAGAAAAAATAAAAACCCTTCGCTTTAATCTTTGTGAAGGGAAGCGCAGGTGAGGGAACAAAGAGACGGGGAAGCAGAGAAAGAAAGGGTGGGCGAGAGGGAGCCGAAGGAAGTTGGCACGCAGGGAGATCAGATGGGAGAGACTCCTCTCAGGGGCATGGGGAGGCGAGGAGGACACAGGGCTGAGGAGCGCCGAGCCGGCTGTGCTTTGATGCCAGAGCTCCCAGAAATGCTCGTTTCAGAGGAGCTGGGTGCTATTGACGTGGGGGTCCCCTCCCTGCCAGGGAAACACCGTGCTCGGGTCCAGCCTGGCTCCCTTGTCCTGTGTTCATCATGCACGTGTCCCCTCGTGGTCGTGGCGTGTCCCCTGCTGGGTGGCACGGGGACGCCCTGGGGCTGCTTCTCTCTCGTGCTCTGCTGCGGCCAGAGGGTCAGGGGAAAAAGGAGCAGGAAAATGGGGGCCTGGGAGGACAGAAATTGGGGCTCTGTGGCTGTTGCCGATGGGGTTTCGTGCTTCTCCTGGCAGCGATACGCTGTGAACCTCTCGCTTTGCTGTAGCCCTTGGGATGGTCCTAGCAGAGCATCGGCTGGGCGCCCTCCTTCCATCAGGCGTTGAAGCAAAAGCAAAGCCTTGCTTAAATGCAGGAAGATGAGAAAAGCAGTCTGACTATGCTCTTTTACACCTAGGTCGTGGCTGGAAGGTGCTTGGGTGCTTCAGCGATGAGCACGTTACGAGGGACTCCTGTAAGGGGAAGGTGCAGGGTTTGCCGGGAAAAAATGTGTTGTTCCTACAACGCAATATTAAAGTGATTTGGGTTGACACAGATCAGCCCCCCCGAATGAGAAAATGGTGTCTGAAAAGTGCACCAACTTCTCTTTACACTAGGAATGACTCAGCAGTGCAGGTGCCTGGTTTCGCTGCGCTGGCTGACACATGCAATGAGAAAACAGAAAGGCGGTGGGAATGCAAGGTTTCTGGGGGGTCAGAGGGCACTCCCTGCTGCCCTTCGGTTTCCCCTTTCCCTCCGTTTGGGTACAGGCCACTGATCCCGATTCGTGCAGCCGGGAGGTGCCCGTTTTGGGATGTTTCTGGCTGGGCTCGGTGTCTGCGGCGCGGCTGCAATTCCCCATTCAGCTCAGGGGCCCGGGCTGGAGCAAAGTCTGGCTGCACGTTCACAGGAGATGATTTCAGCCATCATTACAGCCACCCTGTATTGCACCGCCTAATAAAGACATCAATTTAAACCCCTTACAAGTGGCAATTACCTAATAAAATGCAGGAAGGACCTTCCAAGTTGGCAGTAAAATTAGCATTACCGGGTTTTAATTAATAGCCCAAGCCTGAATGTCTCTTCCATGCCCTACGCAAGAGGGATGGCTGCACGATCGCGCGCAGGCGGGACGAGATCAGGCAAAAGAAGTCAATGAGCCCCGAAAGGGCTCCGTGCCTGGGAGACGGACGGGTGCTGCAGGGGACGTGCGGGATCCAGCTCGCGGTTACTGGAGCGAGCGGTGGGAATGCCGGGCTGTCTCCACAGGTCGTTTGCTCCTCATGCTGCTTTCCAGCAGGCCAAGCAGGGCTTGTTGCAGTGCCGCTGGCATCGCTGCCCCGGCGCATGAGAAATTCGCGTGCGAGCACAGAAGCTCCTCGCAACTCAGCTGCTGGCTCGGGGCTGGAGCTTCCCTGCTGTCTTCCCCGGGTGCTCTTTGCAAACACTCGTTGGGAAAGCTTGCACAGCTCTGCCGCCACCCCTCCTCTCCCCTGGGGACGGCATCTTGCTCCCCTTGTCATTCCTGCAGATTTGTTCAATATTGTGCAGCTCCGGGCTGGGCGCGAGCGCGGCTCCCTCCCCACTGAGCCCCATCGCGGCGTCGGCGTGGGCGAGCTGCGCCTCGCCATGCGGCACGCACAGGCAGTATTTGATCCCGTGTAAAACGGGCTGCTACAAAGTCAGCCTGTCAAAAAGGAGAAGAAGAAGGAAAAAAAAAAAAAAAAAAAAGAGCTGAACAAATCTGAAATGGCAGGGTGACTTTATACCTAGCCAGCGCTTTGCGTTGTGTAACTGCGGTATTTCTGATGCTCTACAAGGAGCCCGAGAGCTCGGCTGACTCAGGCTGTCAAACCCCAGTCCTCCCCGTCCTTTTTGCTCGGTACCCGTCCCGTCTCCCTCTGCACACCCGTGGCGAGCTGCCTGGCAGGAGCAAGTGGCAGGGGGAGGCTGCCCTGATGGAGGGAAGGACCCCCGGCGCGCTTCTCAGGAGGGTGGCTCCATCAGACGGAGCAATCGCAACGCTCCGGCAAGATTGCTTTTCTGGGGGCGGGGGGAGCGCAATCTGCCTGCAAATGTGCATGCTGGAGGAGGAAAATCAAAGCGGTGCGTTCAGCAGAGCCAATTTCCTCTCGGACCGGGAGGCGGCGGGGAGAGGGAAGCGGCGGTTGGGATTGGTGCTTCCCGAGCTAATTGTGTTGACAAAATAATGAAAGTATTTGTATGCGCTTGGTCTTGTTGTATATCAACTCTAACAAATAGAAATCCACGGGATTTTTTTTTTTTTCTGATTTTGCCATTCTCAGGCAATTTGTGGCTGGGAGGCGATGGGAATTCACTGCACCGGCGGGCCAGCAGGAGACTGCATCTCCCACCTCTCTTGCGCTCTGCCCAGGAATTAGCAGGAGGATGGAGGAGGGATGAGTTTCAGTCCTGGCTGTGCCACCGGCACCCCTCGTAGCCCTGTGAAAGTCACCCATGTGTGTTATCTCCCCTGATGCTCCCGAATTTAGAGGGCGGCCCTCCCCTCGGCTTCCCCTGATTATGGGGAATGGGGTGAGGGGGGTGCTGTGCCAAGAGGAGCTGCTGACCCTGCTTCCTCACCCCGGCGCTGGGTCTCGAGCTGCTGGCGTGCGTGCAGTTTGGAGCAGAGGATGGATCCTGCGCCTGTTTGGGGCTGGTTTGGGGCTGCTCATCGCCTGCAACGAGTTACTGGAGGGGGTCTGTGGGTCAGAGCCTTCCTCTTCTGCTCATTCGATATTGCAGAGCCCCGAGCTGGGGTTTTGGGGTGCTTCTGGGGGATAAGCAACGGATGTGCTTTGGGAAAGCCTTGCAGCACCTTGAGCAAGGGGTTCCCTGCAAATCTCTCCTCTTTGGGGACAGAGAAGAGCTGAGTGACCTGTGCTGCGTCTCTCCAGGCACCTTTTGGGGCTGTTTTTGCAAAACCCTGGCTCCGTCATCCTCTGCTGGCGCCGTGCAGGAGGCAGCCCTGTGTCTGCACTGCCCGTCCTGCGCTGCCAGCGGAGGGACCGCCAACTTCGGAGACAGTTATGGGAAGCCAGGGCCCCGTCATAAAGTGTCACTGATGTGGAAATACGGGATCAAATGAGTAGCAATTCACGTGTCACCGCATGACAGAACAAAACCCTCTACCGAGGAATTAAAGCCATAAATATCCTACAGGGCCCCTTCCTGCTAACATGCTCCTGACATCTGGAGTGGCAGCCCACTGGAACCTATCTGCTGTCAAAGAGCTGTTGCAATTAAGTCGTGAATGCAGCGGGGAGAAGGGGGAAAACAATTTTTTAAATGACTTGGCAGGTGATGGAAAACCAAAATACCCTTTTCCATTAACGCTGGCAAATTTACCTTAAAAGGACTGGGTTAGAGACTAAGTGAGCTAATTGCTGGAGTCAGTCAGGCACGTTTTGGTCTCCGTGGGGCTGGTGTGGGAGCAATGGAGGGTCCGTGGTTGGGTTCCCACTTAGGTCTCCACCGCTGCGATATTTAACACTTTCATTGTACCACTCCTAAATCACCATTCTGGTCAAATTTGGCCGCGTTTTTCCCTTGCAGACTCTCTCCGCCCTCCTGTCCCTCCTGTTTCAGATGTCTCAAGCAGGCATAATAACGGCAGCATCCATCCGAAACTTTGCCGCCCAACCGAGCACCTCGAGCACGTTCCTGTGCACCTGTGTGCGAGGCTGCCTGGCGCGTCCGTCTGTCCTGGCCACGGGCAAACGCTGCAGCGGCGGCGCCTGCAAAGCCTCATTTGAATTCAGCGCGGCTGCTCGGTGCCATCCTGCTCGCTCGCCTTTCGGTGCTCTTCGCCGAGGTGATGCTGCTCCCGATGCAATTTGCATTTGTGGAGTTTACAGGAGGTGTCACCGAGCAGATATACTGGCAAGCTGCGTCTCGCAGAGAATTTATTTTGTCGAGGTTTCGCTCCCTCCTTTCCAATCTGGCTGGCTTGGTTTCGATTAAAGCATCTAGCTGCTCCGCTAGGTTACCAGACACCGAGCCCAACGGCAGGCTTTGTGTTGGACTCGTTTGTTCCTCTTCCTTGCCCCTGCCGCTTGGCTCCTCTCCAAAGGTACAGCCGTTGCGAGACTGCCGCGTACACGTGCTCCCTGGAAATTTCTCTCACTGGCCATCTAAAATCAGGAAGCAGAATTGATCCCGTATGCCTTAGACGGCCGAGCTGAGCTCAGAAGTAATGAATTGCCGTTAATCAGAGGCCGAGAGGTTCAAAAGTGCTTCGGTGACTTTGCACGGTCCTTGTCACCTTACTGAAGGTGCCCGCAAATGGAGCTGGGTTTCAGCAGAGTGCCCAGCGCTGTCTGAAGATTGGTCCTCTTTAAGGCACTAAAGAGGCTGTCTGAAAATTGCCAATCACTTTTGGCCACGGTTTCCTAAACATTAAATTATTCCACCGGCGGCTCAGTCCTGATCAAGCTGTTTTCCGTAATTTCCACCCCCCGTCCCTGCAATTTGCACGAAGAGGGGGGGAAAAAGACTCGAGCTGAATAACCCGTGGTGAGCAGGGGGAGCTGCTCTCGTGTCCTCTCCGTGGTGCTCCAGGAGGGATGTTTTCTTCCCAGCCCCTTCCCGGGGAGCAGCACGGGCTCTTGAGGGCTGCTCCTGCTCATCTGGGTGAGCAAGGCTTGCCCAAACCCACGGCATCACTCGGAAAGCCAAGGAGGCTCTGTGTGGAGGTACGGCAGGAAAAGATGAGTTTGAGGAGCGGAGGTGGGTAGCCGGAGTGTGACAGAGCGTCCTCGGCGTTAGGAAGCCTTCTGCAGGGCGATGTCAGGGTTTCTGGCAGCCAAAATAAGCACAAAAACCCCCAATAAACAAGGCTGTGGGGCCAGGCTCTGCGTCTTCCTCAGGTCTCACCCTGCAGAGCCTGCACTTGAGGCTGCGCGGCCGTCCTGGTGTATTTTTCTGGGTAAATAACATCGAGTTTCTCGCTCGGAACAGCCACGGAGCCCGGTCGGTAATTTCAGGGCAGCTTGCAGCGTTTGGGTGTTTAACTCTCCAATTTGGCCTGCAGCGGCACCGGGCAAATTGCTCACAGCAACCAGTTTATTCACCCTCAAACGCAGTTTTGTGCTGACCGAAGCGATCCGCTCGGCACATGTTTTCAGCCAGGAAAAAAGAAATTAAAAAAAAAAAAAAAGAGGCAAATTGTTTCCAAATGGTGCATGTTTTCTATCAAGTCAGCTACACAGGATTTTTTTAAGGGATGGGGAAGGAAAAAAAAAGTCATCTGAAAGCAGTATATTTCATCTAGTTCAACCATTCCGGTCATGTTTTCAGCACAAGAAACACACATTCATGTTTTTAATTGACCTGTTGTGTTGGTTGCTTGCTCTTTCAAGTTTTATTGTGAGGCCAAACATCCTCCACGTCTCCCCTGCCTGGGAAAATTGAGGGGAAAGCACTGAAATAAGAACCATCAGAACCCTTTAGACTCATTTTGAATCAGAGCTGCACGATGCAGGGTACCTAGGCATCATCGTAAAGCTCTCAGTGTGCCATGGGGTTCAAGGAGAAGCTTAATCCTTCCTTTTAGCCCTAAAAAATTGAGGTCCATCCCCACTGCACCTCTTCTCCAGCTATTTCTGGGCAAGACCCAACCTGGATTCTCTCAAGGTCAGTGGTATTGACTGGTTCCCTTCCCCAGGAGCCAGCTGGGGCTAATGGTTTGGCTACTGGGAGCCGAAGGGCAGCCCCGTCTCCCCCAGTCCCTCCTGGTCCCTATCACAAGCACTGCGCTGTTCAAGGGGTCGGGAGCTGGCAGCTCCCTAAGGAAAAAGGACCAGGAAATGCAGCAGCATCAAAGCCTCATACCAAAGGCTGTGAACCCACCCCCGAGGCATTGCTCTCCCTCCTGGGGCCATGCTTGGGGTCCCCAAAGCTCTCAATGGGACTTGGGGCCGTGGGGCTGTGCCTTGGGGTGCTCGGGGATGCTCGCGGCTGCTCCTGGGGGTTTTTGGGGGTCCTATAGCAAATGGGATCCCTGGGGAGGGGCGGCTGCACCGATGGGGTGTTTTGTTGGCAATCCGTAAAACACTGAGACAACAGCAATGATTAAAAAAGGAGAGCATCGTCGATGGTTTTGTCTTATTTAATGCTGACATCCTGAGGTCAAACTCTTCATCTCCAAGGAAAGCGCGGCACCATTAGTCAAACACAGAAATCTCTAGCTTTGTAGTTTTGCTGCATGATTTATAAGCCACAGGGGTAAAAAAAGAAGTTTTTCTCTGAAAATACTAGGGAATATTTCAATCCTTTGGTTTCCTCGTTGTGCTCCCTTGCTCATTTTAACTTTGGTTTTATGACATCAAAGCGCTGGAGCTCGGCTCTCCTGGTACCGGTGTGCAGGGTTTGGCGTCCTGCAGCGGCTGGCTGCTCGCTCGTGCCCGTCGTACGGCCGTAATGCATCACGCAGGCACCATCCCGCATCCCTCTGGGTTTCTTTTAATGAGCACCTCCTGTTCGAAATGGATGCTAAGGAAGGAGTAATGGATCTAATGCCTGGCATCACGTGGCCCAGAAATCCATCTCGAAGCCACCTGGCAGCGAGCGGGGTGAGCTGCAGTGCTCCGAGCACAGGCAGGGCAGGACGGGGACAGAGGATCACTTCTTCAGCCCCGAGTCCTTCCGTGATGCTAGGGGAGTGTCTTTTTTTTTTTTTTTTTTTCCCCCTCCCTGTGATCACAAAATGGGTGTTTAAGGGAAGAAATGGCAATGGCTGCTCTCAGCCGGGCCTTGCATTTGGGCTCACAGACCAAATGGCACCGTGCGAGCAGCTGAGCAGGTCAAAAAGTAAAACACCCTTTTGGTGAAGATTTCAGAGTCATGAGGGCTTTGTTTCATTTCGCATTTGCAACTCTAATGTATTCTTCCCCTGCACTCCCACCCACTCCTCACACTCCACCCCAGACTTTCTACTCACATGGCTATCAGTGTCACTTCTGAAACATGTCTTTCCTTGAAAATCCAGCTTTTCATCAATTAAACATTTTTGACAGCTTTTTTTTTTTTTCCTGAAACAAATCCTCTTAAAAAATACTCTTTGCTTTCCTGCAAAGTTTCGCTGGTTTTACCTTAAAAGACTCCAGCAGCCCGACTGCGAGGGTGATGCTGGCTCGGGTGCGAGGTGCCGGGGGCAGGAGGCTTCGTGCTGAGCTGTTCCCTTGGGTGCCCTGGGGCACAGCCCCATGGCCGGGGCTCGTCCCCGTGGCCAGCAGCTGAGTGCCACGTAGTGCTTGTGCAAGTCTTTGCAGGAGGGCTGGGCTGAAGGCGTGTGCTGGGTGTTTCCTTCATGCCCTGCATTGCTTTGGTGTCCCTGGGTGTTTGCAGGCTGGTTTTCCTCCCTCCTCCTCTCGTCTCCTTCCTTCCTTCCCTAGAAGCCCCCCATGCAACAACCCGCCCCATCCTTTCCACTTTGCAAAACCCGAAACCAAACCCTCTCCCTGCTGCCGTGCCGGTGCATCTGGGCCGTGGGCTCACGACATTGCATCCTTTTGGCCAAAAACAGACAAACCAGTGAAAGACGTGAAAATCAAACTTCTGGTGCTGACTCTGCCAGACCCCTTCACCTCAAAAGAGTATTCCACGTCTTCCCAAAATGCAGGGCAGTAAGTCCCAAGGGACTGTGCTCCTTTCCTCCTCTGAAAATACTTGCAGTCTTTCTCTCCCATCTGAATCGGATTTAATTTTCTTGCTAGTGGCACTTTGAAGCCCCTAATGAACAGCAGGTCCCGTCCCTTAGTGCCAGTCACACAGAATTGCTTTTGTGGGCATACAAATGCCTAACTGGTAAGACAGAACTGGCAGGACATGATGGCTCTGCAGTGACTTGCAGACTTCTTTAATTAAGGTGAACACGTTTAGCTGGAAACAAAGCACAGTCCATGGAAGTTGCTAAGCATGTTGATTTAATTGACAATTACTGAATTTAAAGGAAGCGTTCGAGTGTAGCCAGCCCCCTGGTAAGACAAAGTCTTAGCCCACAGTCCTCCGAGGCAAGGACCAAGAAAATGAGGCAGGGCAGGATTAAATATCTTGCCCAGGGTCGTGTAGGAGGTGGTGCCAGGGCTGGGCACTGCCAGCTCTGCGTCCCAGCACCCTCAGCCTTCATTTTCTTTCTTAGTCATGGGTGCAGAATTCTAATTCTGTTCATTAGGGGCGCGTACGTTTCCCTTTACTTCTGAACATCCGCGGCACCGGCTGGGTTTGGAGGGACAGCGTGTGATGGGAGAGGCTGCAGGCAGCCAAACCCAGGCAGTCAGCACCAGCCAAGGGCTGGCGGAGCTCGGTGACGCTGCCCAGAAAGCAGCACTGGCGCTCCTCGTTCAAATACGGATGTTTTCATTATGAAAAGGCAGAGGACTGATTTGTGAGATTTCTTGAGGTTTTCCCACAGAGCTCGTTCCAAGCTCCCGTTTCTCCCCTGGCGAGCAAACACTCCAGTAGGGAGCTTTTAGGGACCCCCCGAGCTGTTAGCCGAACCCTGTATGCACTGCAAAGGATCACTTCAATTATGGCTTTCTAGCAGCAAAGCATGCGCCTTGCAGCCAAGCGTCCAAAATTCCTCCCTGAGCTTTAAAAACAAGAGAAGCTCCTTCAACAGGTGCCCCTCGCTTCTTTTTTTCCTGGGTTTCTGGAGCTGCTTCAAAGCTCCGTGAAGTTACGGCGGAGCCGTGCCAAATAGGCACCCACGGCGGTGGCACGCTTGTGACCTTGAGTTCCGAACAACCATCGCAGAAATGTGGAGAAATCAATTAAATCCAGCGCTGGTTTAATTTGTTGTCTTGTGCCTCTGAGCAGCGACGAGTCGTGGCACAGCTGGGCTTTTGCATTTTGAAGCTCCGCGTCCTGTATCCAGATGGAGTGGGAGGTGAAGACGGTAGCGAGCAGCGAGTACGGATCTGTGCTGGCAGAGAGGGGCCAGGCTGTGCAGGAGGATGGTGGAAAAGGTGGTCTTCAGCGCGTCCGCTCCTGCAATGAGCCACTGAAGCTTGGACCTGAAGGAGCGAGGGGTTTGCCCTGCAGAGGAGGTGGCGGCCGTGCGTGGGAAGAGTGGCTGGAAGGCAGGCGGCCGTGCGAGGAGGGAGACGGGCCGGAGGATGAAGGCGGAGGATCCTCCAGCCCAGCTCGGAGGCGTGCCAGGGAAAGGGGCCAGAAATCCAGGGAACGGGGCCAGGGCGAGGTTATTATAATTCCTTGGAGGCTTGATTTGCCAGCTCCTGAAGCGAAAGCAAGCAGCACCCTGAAATGGAGAGCAGCTATTTTGCAGCAATTAGCTGTCGCTGCCGGCTGCTGCTTCTGGAGGGGAGCCAGGGGCAGGCCGAGGGGCAGGGAGGGTGGGTGCCCACGTCGGGCTGCGGTGGGCCGCGCGCACCCCTCGCCGACACATCGGGGGTGTCCGTCCTGCCCGTGCACTCGTGGCTGGGAGAGAAGGGGGCTGCTGCCGGCCTGCAAAGCGTCTCTTGGCTGGCGTTGCTGTAGGATGCCACGTTACATGATTTTAGGTCCCTGCGGGTCCAAAAAGGCACAAAAGGCAGCTACGGGGGTCCTCAGATCAATAAACCCACTTGGCGAGGCTGCGGGCGTCGCGGTGCGTGGTGCTCCTCCAGCGAGCGAGGAGCTCGGCGTGCACAGGAGTCCCCATTAGCACCCGCGCCAACCGCACGGCGTGCTTTTGGGCGTGCCCCGTGGGATTTCACGTGATGGCAGTGCGTGCAGCAGGTGCAGGGGTGTGCGCCTGCTTTGCAAGCGCCCGCCGGCGCTGGGCCGCGTGCCGGGATGCGCGCCGCTGTGCTGCCGGGGAGGGAAGCGCCGGGGGTGGCAGCTGGAGGGGGGCGGCGGGAGCCTCTTCTTTTTACAGAAAGTGAAAAATCAATCCTTGACCTTTAAAGGAGTTTATGAATTCCTGGCTTAGGGATCGATGCGCATTGATTTTTGTGTGTCTGCGTGGGCTCGCCGTGTGCGCTATCAGGTGATGAAAGCTGAGTTTTGCTGAGTCTGGAGCAGGCAGAGGCAGGTGTTGTCTCCACCGAGCTGCCAGCAGTGAAAACATTATTTTTCCTCGTTCCCCCCGCCTTTTGTTCTGTGACAGCCGATGAGCCATGGGGTGGAGGTCACCCGGAGGTACTAGGTTTGGTATTTTGGTAAAGGAAGGATGCAGGACAGGTGGCACCCCCCTGCCCCGCTGCCCAGAGGCGTGCAGCGTGCTGCAGGGCATGCAGCACCGTGCTCCTTCCCTCTCCCGTGCCCCAAAATCCTGCCCAGGGACACCCCAGGCTGCCTCACCCCATTATTTAAAGGGTCTGCAAGAGGGGGAGGCTGCCGGCTTGTCTGGGTGGGCAGACGATGCCCTCCTGGGCCTGCTTCTGCATGCACGCGGTGTGCCTGCGCGTCCGCCCGCTGCTCCCCCGGGATGGAGCCGTGCGAGCTGCCAGCTGGAGGGGAGACGCGGGGTGCTGGGCTGGGTGGGATGGAACAGAAGGCTCCCGAGCCTGCTCAGCTGCTGCCAGCCCGGGAGGGGGGCAAGGGAGCAGAAACGCTGACGTGTCTCAGCTCGCAGACGTGGAAAAGGCACGGCGCTAAATACCGACACCCGGCGGCACAGGCGCGAGGCGAGTCTCCGGTGGAGTGCAGGGATAGTTGCTGTTTTCCGCAAGCCTCAGTTATTAAAAAATAAAAATACGAAAATTTCTGGCCCTATTTTTATGGCTGAGGTTCGGCACAGATAGGCTCGAAGGGCTCTTTCTCCATCCCCTGCAGGGTGGGGCAGCAAGGTGATGAGGCTCGTTCTGCAACGGGGAAACTGAGGCACGGAGCAGGAAGCAACGCAGGGAGCCTGCAGCAGAACAGGCAGCGAGCGCAGGCCCATCTCGGGGTGTTTTTCAGAAGATACATCCTTCGCATCACCTCCCTCAGGGTATTTTCCAAATCCTTTTATCTAAAAGAAGCGTGCTCGGCTCTGCTGTTGTAAAAGCCGTCTCTGTTAACTGGAAGCATAGCGAGGTGCCAGAAATGTCCTGCAGTGCTGCAGCATCGCTTGTTTTTAACTACCTCTGGTGAATTTGCTGGATCCACAGTGAAATGCAGAGGCTCCCCGGCCTCGTCTCTGACCATTTCCCGGTGCATACGACCCAGGGAAGATGCTTTCCTGTCTTCTGGTGGCTTTCTCACTGCATCTGCAGGACTTGGCATTGGCAGCGCCCTGCCAGATCTGGGTCTGGATTGCAAATACTTTGCAACCTTCCTGTTGCTACTGCAAAAAAAAAATTAAACAACAACACCACAAAAACACCAAACCACAAAAACAAGCAAACAAAACCCAACTGATTCTCCTGAATCCTAGTGCTGCCAGCCCCGAAGCAGGGGTAGGAGCGAGCAGTTTGAGGTGCGAGGGGAAGAACCCAGCCCCGTCAGCGCGCATCCTGACACTTCTTTATTTAATCTGACAATTTCTCCAGCCTCTCCTACTGTCTCTCCTAATGTATTCGTATTTGTTTGATCTCCTACAAACTTCCCCTCTCTGATCTTCTGATGAAATAATAAATCTGGGGCCCTTGAAGACACTTCACGGCAGGAGGGTCTAAACGAAAACCCTTTTAAGCATTTAGAGTTTTTTAATGTGACAATCCCCTCCTGCAAGGATACCGTATATACTGGATTGCTCGTGGCTGCTCCCTGTGAAATGCGGGTTCGTAAGCCTTGTTATTTACCAGCCTGGATCTGCTTCGCTGTCTGGGGAGGGACAAGGATGTGGAATATCCTGCTGGCACGCTGCTTGACGGCGGGCGAGCAGATGCAGAGGATATTCACACTCATTTTTGGAGCGAGGCACACCTCTAGCCAGGGTGCAATAGGTTATAAGGGAGACCTGCTGTGAGCTCAGTGTGATGGGGAGGAAAGAGGAGTTGGAGGGAAGCTGCCGCTTTTTCACTCTGCAAGCGGCTTTGAAGGAAAAAATGAAGTGTGGGAGCAGTTTTTTCTGATACATGGCTGGCGTATGGCAGGAATCGTCGTAATTATGGGCAGCTCCTTTCATTATGAATAGCGATAACCTTTGTACGAGCTGTGGTCTGCTCTCTTTGCAGCTGTGGAGTTAGGAGGCAGGAGCGAGTTAAAAGCAGCAGCCTGAGATCCGCAGCAGGTTGGGTGGTCTCTTAATGGAGATTGAGGTCCCAGGAGCTCCTTACTGCAGCAGAACGGCTTGGAGTACCCACAGACCGCACCAAGGTCTCTTTTTATCCAACCTGAGACATTAGAAGGTGCCTGTGGCTATAACCAGGGCTGCAGGGCCCCTTCCTGCCCGTGCCATGCTCTGTGTTACACAGGGTTTAAGTGCTGCAGCTCAAGAGACAGCTCTGTGCTGCTCTGCTGAGGCTGATGGATCACAAGCATTGGAGCCATGACCCTGGTTTGGAGAAGGGGAGCGTTTTCCAGCACCCCAGCACTCGGGCGCGGATGCCCTGCAAAGCCTTCCCTCAGCCCCCTGTGCTGGGCCCGGGGTGATCAGTGGGATTATTGCAAATTTCCTGCAAAATCTCAGCTCCTCCTTCGAGCTCCTTCTGGACGCACAGCCTGGGCGCGGCTGCTTTTTGTTCTGCTATTAATCCTTCGGGAGCCTGACACTGTGCAGCCCTGTCCTTACGGCAGCTCCGAGAAGCAAACCAGCCGTCCCGTTTGCCGTTTCAGAGAGCGCTGCATTGTGTCTTGCACGGCCAGGCACTGCTGCAAAGCCCGCTGAAATCGGAGGGCTCTGGGAAACGCAGTGCCATCGTGTGGCTTTGCTGCTGGGCAGCCGCTTGCAAGGCAGGGACAGAGGCCTGGAGACCCCACGTAGCTCCGCAGGGCTTGCAGCGGGCTGCGTTCCCCCTCTTTTATCCCTTTACAAGGTGTAATTACGTTTGCTCTGTTTAGGGGCTTCGGCGGCTGCTGCTCTTCATTGCATCGCATTGCTGATTGCATCAGCGTCCCGCGGCGCCCTAACTGTGTTTGGTGGCGTTCAGGCTCAACACCGAGGAGCAAAGCAGCAAAAAAAATCGTCTGGTGCCAGGAAAGGAGCTGCGCCATTGACCACGGCGGTGTGGCCACACAGGCAGAAATGCCACCCAGGGCCTTGGGGACACAGCTCCGTCGTGTGCCAGCTCTGGTCCCTGCGCTGGGGGGGGCACGGCCCAGGGGTGTGTGGAAATGGCAAATCCTTCATTGCTGGCCGAGGGGAGGTACCTCTGCCCCCTGCCTTGGGCTGGAGGTGGTAATTCCCCCTCTCGTGCGCTTACGGATGTCACTACGTGCCTCACAAAGCGCGCACGGCTGCAGAAGCGCCGAGTGCTGTCGATATTCGCATCCCAGTGGCATCACGAAGCTCCAGCCAAGAGCAAGCCCAACACTTTGTGCTGGATTTCATGCACAGGCTGGCCGCAGCTCTGCATAGAGAACAGGGAGAGGCAACAGAGACGGGGAAAATTCCTTTTCCAAGGTCACTGAAGGAGAGAACAGTCCAGGTATTTTATTCACAGACCGACATCCTTTCCTTGAGCTCCTTTTTATTGTTGTAGCTCTCCTTTTTCCCCCGTTCCAGCGTTGGCACCTGCTGTGTCGATGCCATCCATCGCGAGCATTCGGGCAGTCCAACACCCGGATTGGCTAAACAGCCTTAAATGAGTTTAAAGCGAGGGGAGAAACACGAGCTAGGAAGAAAATAATGAAGTTTGTGGCTCTGAATCTTAAGCAGCAGCTTTGGTTGGCACTGCGTGGCGTACGTGGATGAACTCGCCCCTTCCCAAAGCTTGCCAGCCAATTGGCGGCTCCCTCAAGCCAAGCTGCTTTATAATTAAGTGATAATTGTTTTTGCTGGGGAGCACACAAGAAAGATAAACAGCTTGAGGAATCAATAAGCATCAAGGTCATAGGCTGAGTTATTTACTGAATCATCTGCAATTTATCTCCCAACTTTGCAGTACAAAAGAAAGCGGTGACTGCTTCACAGAGGGTTTAGAAGGACTGGGGTGAGCATTGTAAAATAATAATGATAACACACGCAGCAAATTTGGTGTCTTCACACGAAAAATCTTTAGAATTAACCAAAGCAGGTTTGGGGGCAAACTGCCGAGCCGCAGTGGAGTTTTCCACACACATGCACCTCCCCATCCACGCATGTACTCGCCCTCTTACATCGGTTTAACCAAATCGATGCAAAGCCCTGTCTGGACACTTACTTCTCATTAGCTTAAATTTGTCCCTAACTGACGCAGACCAGACCGAGATGGACTTGGTTGAAGCTGAGCTAAGAGCAGCCCCGCACACTGGCGGTCGGGACTGCTTCGAAGCTGCACCCTTGCTCGGCAGAGGCCAGCCTGCGGCGATCAAAAGCAATGGGTCCTTCCTTTTTAAATCTTCTATCTTTTTCTTTTTTTGCTTATGGGAGCTGAAAGCGGTCGCTTTGTGCAAGGGCTGTGGGGTGGTCCCAGCTTCGCTCTTGGCTCGCTCTGGATGCAAATGGGTGGTGATATGCACGCTGCCCTGAGCTGCGGTGGATAAGCAAGAGGGCTGCGTGCTTCTGGCACGTATAGATGCTGCTCAGAGGGGCAGATAACGCGCTGATGCCTGCATGGGACAGGTTTCTTGTCTTGGTGTCTCATGCAGGCATTGCTGGAGCCCCTCGGCATGTTCTCCAGTCCCCAAAATAACAGTTTCAGAGCACTGGGGGACCTCAAAGACACTTGTTATCCCCATTTGACTTAGGAGCAAGCAGAGAGCACCAACAGGGAATTGTCTCGCTCGGGATTATCAGAGCAGCCACCGAGGGGTGGCCACAGGGGAAGGTGCCCACCAGGCAGCACCATCCCTTGCTCAGCGCAGGAAAGGGGACGCTCAGTTCATGCAGCCTGCAGTGAAGTCAGGAGGGATGCTCCCTGGGCATACACACGTTATCACCTTCCTCCAAGATGCTCCTGCGGTGCTCCTCTCCGTGCCTTGTATTACCAGGGGGTTGCGAATGAAGTCTGCGACAGTTTTGTTTCTTTTGCAGCACAAAGCCCCTCACAGCAGGGCTTTAAAGGGTTACGGGGCCGAATCCTCCACAGGCATAAATCAGGGCAAAAGCAGGCTTGATTTTGTGTTGATTTTATTGCAGGTGAAATCTAAATAATAGCGAGCTGGTGAAGAAATAACTCACCCAGGTACAAGACCCACATTTGCAGCACTCCAGGGCTGCAGGGGGAGAACATCTCTGCTGAAAACACCTCCCCCTGGCCGCGGGCTCAGAGGTGCAGCATCACCCACGGCTGTACCCATGCTGCCGGCTGGCCCCGACGCCACTTACAGGATGGGCCCCGGGTGGCCCCGTGGGGCGGGAGGGCTGATCCCATTGTGCCCCATTGCACCGGCACGTCTGGCTGTATCGATGGGGTAGGTGGGTGTAGATAAAGGAGCATGGTGGATGGCACGGTGCCGGGTGCTCCTGGTTGTCGTTTTGGCTGGGAGGCTTCTGGCAGGGGGGCTGGAGGAGCTGGAGTCCGACCCGCTCCTCTCCAAGCAGCACACTGTGTGCGGGCTCCCTGCAGTGCCCTCGGTGTCCATCTGCTGGGCCCTCTGCCCACCAAGGCTTTCAGCTTTCCTTATCTCCTGCTGCCTTCCCTAGCCCTCGCTCTTTCCCCCTGTCCTCCACAGGAGCATCCCTCCCCTTTTTCAGTCTCCTGCTTTGCAATGCCCTGATGATCTCCATCACTTTGCTCCCCCTCCGACCTGCAATGCCCATTAGTCTCCCTTACGTGGCCGCCGAAGCATCCTCCTATTCCTGTCCCGTTTTTCAGAAGCAGAAGCACAGGAGCAGGTACTCCGAGCCTGGCCGTGCTCATTTCCCCGAGGCATTGGAGCTGAATTTAAACAAAGGCTGGAGAGGACCAGCTATTAACTCAGCGAGCTGCGGGGTCCCCAGTGCTTGCAGATGGGAACGGCAAGACCTGGAGTGGCTGCACAGATTACGCAGCCCACAGCCGTGTCCCTGCCTCCTGTCCAGCCCTCTGCATCGAGCCTGGCCGGCAGAGCAGATCTCTAGCATCAATTTTATGCATCTCTGCTGGCTGCCTTGGGTAGTAACTGGTAGTGTTTCAGACCAAATCTGCAGTCCCTGTGGACTTAGGGCACCAGCATTGCCTTTCTCCCACAGTCTGCCTGCCTGGTGCTTTCAGATGCTTCCCGTGCTCTGGAGCTCTCAGGTTCAAGCATCCGTAAGAAGGACATTACGTGGCTGTTTTGGATAGCGAAAGGCAGGGCTGCTTGACCCAGGAGGTCCCTGCGAGCCCTCCGCACAGCTCCATTTTGTTCAGCTTTTTACTCGAACGCGAACCCAGCGAGCTGTGCTGCATCCCCCTCTCCTGTGCATCTGCGTTTCGTGCCACCAGATGCTGCCTAAGTACTGCGCCTGTTATCTCGGGTTCCTTTATCTAATGAATTTATCGTATCAAGGAAGCAATTCACACACCTCCTTCACTCTCGGCAAAGGCTGAAGTGCATTACCCGTCATGCTAGTGTCCAAAATTACAACTTGGCATAGATCAATCCCGGCTTTTGAAATCCATTTAAATGGATGTAGCAATCTCCAGCAAGTGAGATTCGAGAGAAGAGATGCTGTGTTAATCTGTAATGAAACAAGAAGTAACCCTGAAGGGAAAGACAAGCGAGGGTGAATGGGGCTCTTGTTGGAATGAGCATTTCCAGCGATGTTCTCATTCTCTTTCCATTTTTGCTGTACACCCTCTGTTTTTCTCCATCCTTTCTTTCTGTGCGTTCCCTTTTTCCTTTGGAGATGCTCTATATAATGATCCCATCGCTTGAGTTTTCCTGAGGAGAAACGAGCTCTTTCTTTTATTTCGTTTGCTCACGACCCTAAGAAATTTTAAATGGAGATGGTGTTAGCAAAATGCAAGCTGTAAGCGTGAAGATGACAACCTTATATTATATTTATAAAGTCTGCCGTTGGATGAGTTTGAATATACTTCTTGTACTTTGGGAAATGAACTTTTGAAATTATTCACCCACATTATGATTAATTTAATTTCTTAAAGTTGAAGTGTTTGCAAAGTCGAAAAGTGTTTCCATTCCCTGTATCTTGGTGTCATAAACTTCTCTCCTTTACAACACAAATTAAGTTGTTTTGAAGCTCAAGACTGAAATTTTCAAAAACGCCTACAGCACTTTGATTAGAGCTGGTTGAAAAACTTTCTAATGAATCAGTTTTCAAAATGAAAACACGGGTTCACCGAAATCAAACCATTTTGTGGGACCATCACCATTTTCTCATTTCCAATTGCGTAAAAATGTTTTATTTCAATGAAGCCAAATCCCTTTGGTTCAGCTCATCATTTTGCATGCAAGGCTATGTTGCAGTTTGTAGTAGGAAATGGTATTATGCAGGAAAACAAAGCCTTTGCAATAATTTTGATATTGCCAAGATTTTTTTTTTAATCATTTGGGTTGGTGGGAAATCTGTTTTTTGTTTTTTTGTTTTTGTTTTTTTTTTTACTGGTCAATGAAGAAAACGATACAGGTTGGAATTTCCAAGGACAAAATCGTGGTGTTTGCTCCAGCTGAAGTCTGGGCGCCTGTTTCTGTTGAGGTTTCTCCGAGCACCGGCCCCATCCACCCAACACTTCCCATCTCGTGCGCCAGAGGAGCTCAGCTGTCAGTGTAACTCATAAATCAAAACTTTGTCTGTAGTGTAGCCGGGACGAGATTGCTTTGAAGATTAATTCCTTTGAAAGATTAGGGCCGAGGGCAAGATTAGGACCTTTCTCACCCCTTGAAATGGCAGCAGCGATGTGAAATGTCTCGAGGGCTGAAGGAAATGGCAGGGCTGGGTGCGGTGGACGTGGTTGGGGTTGTGGTTGGGGAGGGCTCGCCCGGAGCAGCGAGGCAGCGCGTCTCCATTGAGCAGAGGCTGCCGTGGGTCTCCGTTAGCCACGCACGCATCTCCAGCATCCTGGTTTCCATCTGCCCTTGGGAATGAGCTCTTTTTGGAGATTTGGGAATTGCATCCTGGAGGCTGTGCTTTCCCAATAGCTGTCCCCATACCGAGCCATGGGGACCTGCTCTTCTCAACACAGGCATGCGCATTTCCACGTCTCTTTTGACTGAAACCCAGAAATGTGGTGCTGTTGGTTGCGTCTCTCCATTTGCAGTGCCAATCCCAAATTCTCTGTAAATGCAGAATATTATCTTTTCAGGGTGGTCTACGTGAAAGGACTCCGTCAGAGGTCAAACCAGCCTGTGCTGATTGTGGAAAAGATGAAGGAAAAATCCATGGAGGAGCTTCTTGTCTAGCAGGTGACCAAGGCGTGGGGGAAGGAGCAGGAGGTGTCACAACCCTCTATCGTACGCTGCGGAACCGTGTGGTTCTGAGACAAGCCACCACCAAAATACTTGCCCAGGCTTTTGGGGGCTCAGCCTTGGTGCCAAGCCCCCGTTTTTGCAGACCCAATTCTGCTGCATCCCTCAGGCCCCACAGCACTTTACTTTGCCCCAGTTGTGTGCGCTAAGGGCCGGCAGAGCCCCACGCTGAGGTCCTCCCCTGGTGCTCTCCATGGGCTGCAGTCCCGGGAGCGTGCCCGGCTGGCCAGAAGGTTTCTCAATTTCCCCGTGCTGGCAGGTGCAGCACCAGGGTCAGGATTTAGGGCCTGGCCTGGCCATTTCTCCTTCCTGCTTGCCAATTAATCCCCCGCCGAGTAAATGCATTCCGCGCGCTTCATCATCCTGCAAAGAGTCCTGAAGACAAACAGAAAAGCAAGAAGGAAACAAAACAAGCCACCCGCCAATAAATTAAATGCACCAAGGAAAACACAGAAAAGACCAAGTGCACCGCAAGCAGCCCCTTCCTCCGAGTTAATTAATTGGAGCCCTGTTTGAGGACAAGCACCCTCTTAAATCCCCCATTGCCGAATGCAATTTTCTCAGTACAATCACTCAGTGTCCCTGACGGACAGGAGCCCAATCACTTCTCAACAGAAGGCGAGCGCTGCCGCAGTGCTGGAGTGAAAATAATAGATTTTTAACGCTCCTGCAAGGCTTGTAAACACCCAGCGAGCACCCCCCTCCCCGGCGCCCCTCTGCCCCTCGAGGAGGGCGATGCTGATAGGAGATGTCGGGCTCCAGCTCGTGTTTGTAGCACCAGGAGGAGCGCCGGTGATGGACTTCTCCTGCCCGGGTTTGCAGTGGGTGCAGGAAGCCGCAGTGGGATGCGGGGTTTTATTTCTGGTTTATTTCTCACCGCTGATACCGAGGCGAAGGCCACTCTGCTGTGCCCCTCCCCAGGGAGGGGAGGTGTCAGGGCGTGCAGCCGCCGGGCAAAAAAGCTGGAGAGGAGGAAGGTGGGGTGGGAACTGGGTATGCACACGAGTAGCTGGAGCAAAATTCCAGCCGTGTTTTGCATCGCTCCGAGTGTTTTTTTTGCCGTTAAATCGCCGATTGCATCCTTGACTGCGAACCAGCTCTGAGGATTTTGGTGGTTGCCTGTGCAGCGTTGGCCAGCCGCCGTGGGTCGCGGAGGTCAGCGCTATTAAACGCCTAATTCTTGGGCACAAGGCTAACGACTTAACTATGTTTATAATATCAGCGAGAACCCATGTCAAATCCATTGTTGCATGATGTGACCAAATCCATTACTGCACACATGGAAATCAATTACTGCACATTAGGGAACATTTAACACTTGAGCCTTTTCCGCCGCGTTGTTTGCACGGTGTGGCTGGAGGAATCGTTATCTGCCACTCTGGAAATGGATTTTTTTTCTCTTTTTTTCTTCACATCTGTAACAAATGCACGCAGGTACGAGGCAAGACACACGTGCGAAGGCGCTTGGTTAATGGCGAGGGGCTGGTGCAGCAGAGCGGCTGCGGGATGGGGGCGATGGGTAGAGCACGAGCTGGCGTTACCACCCGTGCTGCTTACCCCAGAAAAGTGGGAATAAACCTTTTCCTCTGCCCTACTCTCACGTACTCTTCTATCTGACGTTTCTGTCTCTCAAAGCCACCTCACCCACGCAGGCAGCAGACATCACTGCGCTCATTGGCCCCCACTTGTGTTTCTTTCATCTTTTCCGTGTATTTATATATATAAAAAAAAAAAAAAAAAGACCGAAAACAGGCAACCCTACATGTTTGTGCTGTATTGCAGAAGATGGAGCAAGCAAGCAGCATGTTGCTGTGGGCTGCTGGTGCGCTCGTGGCCGGGCTGCAGCCCCTGCCACGTGGTGGTGCTCGGGGAGCTTTGGCTTCACCACCTTCTTTAACCCAGCCGGGGCCCTGACGTTTGCAAGGGCTGAGAAGGGATTTGAGGACATACATAGACAAAAGTGATGCGTGCTAGCAAGAATTCCCCTCTTGCGTGGCTGCTTGCATGGAGCTGCTCTTTCCCTGCCCCTCTCTCCCACCCAGGAGCATCCCTTCCCACCCGGGGCTCCCTGATGCATCCCTCCTTTTGCAGCCCTTCTCCTCGCGCCCTCTCCCAAATAATAATAATAAAAAAAAACATCCCACGGTGGGGTTTTGTCCTTTTTCCACCCACTTGCCCATCCCACCTTTCCCCCGGCGCTAATGCGCTCACTTAGCAGGCGCTCGCCACCTTTCCTCTCCCTCTCGCACCCTCGCATATGCGCAGAGATGAAGGAAATGGATGAAGGTTAATTTTTTTGGTCCCTCTCATAATGACTCATCCATAACGATTTCTATTGGTTATATTTCCTTGTGTGACAGAAACAATTTGCTGCATTCCTGCAAAGCCTATTTTCTCTGCATGATCTGCTTGTGTGGAGGTTTGGGGAAGTAATTTACAGATATTTTGCCTCAAAATAGCTTACAAAGACAAAAGAGTCCTGTTGACACCAAGGTGTACTCCTCGTGAGCTAGGAAAATGGGATAAAACAGCTTAAAAATAAAAACGCTTTATTATAGTCACTCAAAGTCAAATCCTACATCACACGCCACTGCCAAAAGCTGCTTTCAGCGGCGGGGAAGGAGCAGGGCTTCTCCGAGCATCGCTTTCTATTTGGGATTGGGTCGTAGGAGGGTCTGCAGGGATTTTGGGATGCCCTGCCATAACCTGCCCACCCCCCGGGGCTGCTGGCAGCTCCCTGCCTGCTCCGTGAGCAGCGAGCTCTGGGCTAACGACTGTTCAAGGTGATTTGCTCAGGCAAATGCTTCGGGTGATGCGCTCGATGCTCCGTGATGGATCGCTCCGTTCCTTCTTGGGTGTCCACTGCACCGGGACGCTGCTGGTTTGTGTGGCCCCGGGAGCTGAGCATCACCTGCAGTGTGAAATGCCGATCCGAATGGAAGCACAGGGGGACGGAAGGGCTTTTGGCAGTAGGAATGCATTGAGCATCTCCTGTGAGCCCGTGCTGGCTCCACTCGGGATCGGGGAGCACCCCAAGGTACCAGCTCGCCTCGGCATTAGACCTTGCGCCAGGCTGGGTGCTGCGGGCGGTCTGTTGGGCCCTGCCTCCTCTTTGGGGTTTTCTGGGAGCTCTGCGTTACCGTTTGCGTTCCCTTATTTCCATGCTGTGTTGTTCCTTGGGTGATGAAAAGGCCACTTTGACGACCTGGTGCTGTGAAACCCAAATGGACCAGGAATTTTGGGAGCTGATTGCAGGCACTGAGGTCAGGACAAGTGTGGGCTGGGAATCTGTGTGCCACTTACGGCAACCCACCACTCTTTGCCCCAGCCGAGTGCATTTTGGAGGCAGGAGGGTCAAGGGGCTGTGTCAGCAGGGTGCTGGGGTCTGGCACAGCCCCGCTTGGTCCTAGCGTACCTCCCATCAAACTTCACATCCTGGGGTGGATCAAACCCAAAATCTGCCTTTCACTTGCACCTCCCGCTCTTGTGCACAAGCTTTTGGCTCCTCGTGGAGCCAAAAATTTTGGCACCTGCCTCCTCCGAGCACTGGGGCACCCTTTGGTGCCCCCTCCCAGGGCAGCAGCAGCAGCACGGTGATGCTCGAGCGCTGGGAGGGGGTCAGGGGGCCGCGGGGAAAGGCAGGCGCTTGTTCTGAGCGCGGGTCAGCCGGCAGCGCCGGCGGCAGCGAACACTGGCTCTTTATCCTCCCGCTGCCCCGCGGAACATAAAGCCCTCTTGTTGCTGTGCCTCGCGCTCGCAGCAGCACCCGAGGAGCCAGCTCGGGTGCCGCTGCAGGCTCAGGGCAAAGGCTATCGGTGAGCGAGCGTCAATGAGTCCTTTGTAGGGGAGGCGGAGGCAGAAGGCCGCGAGACCAAGCACGTGGCTCCCGACCAAGCCGGGTGCGGGCTCATCGCCACCGTCCCTGCTGCAGTTTTGGGTCTGGAGGGGCTGAACAAAAGCAGGAGGAGCAGGGGCAGCATCCTCACCCCCAGCTTCCCCCAGCACCACTTTTCTCCTCTTTCTGCTCACTTCCCCATCTCCCACCCATTTCCCTATGATGGAAAATCTCTCTGAATTCCCAGCAGTGCCCCACTGGTGCAGGTGGCTGCAACGCTCAGCACAGATGCACGTAAATAAGCCCCATTTTGGATACAAGGAGTTTTTTGCATTGGGTACCAACCTGACCCGCGGTGACAAGTGTCCCCAGGCGGTGGCAGCCACTGGCACTGGAAACCAAGACTGGTCGGGGCTGGAAGGTAACGTCTAATGCCAAGGGCCCGTTGCTGTGCTACTTTCCTCATTTTTGTGGGGAATTTATTGAGGTGCTGCGTGTTGTCCCAGCCCAATTAAATCCATTGTAGGCAATTAGGGAGCGTAATTGGCTGATTGGATTTGGGAGGCAGAACGCCACGAGTCAGCTTCCCGGCAGCGGGCAGGGAGGCGTTTGGAAGCTGCTCGTGGGCGAGCTGCTCGGTGCACGGGAGCCGAGATCCGAAATGCTTTCTCTGAGCTAATAAATATGGATTTGGGGAGATGTGGGAGCGCTCTGCATCTGATAGACCTGGGAGCTGGGCTCCCAGAGCAAAGGTGCTGATCTGGGGTCCTGGAGAAGGAAATTTTCTCCTGGCCCTGCTGCAGCGCGGCTCTGAGAAGACAAATGTCTCTTTCCCCCTTTGCACAAAGGCGTTTGCCAACCTATTTTCAGCCTCACTGCTGCAAAAGGGGAGCAGAAGTGACCCTTCATGGTGCCAGCATACAGCAAATTCAAAAGAACTGTCTGCTCCCTGACACTCGGTTTGTGTCTGATGCACCCACCCACCCCCAAAATAAATTCTGAGTGGTCATTATCAGAGTGGTTTGGACCCAAATTTCCTTGAAAAATATTGTGGGGGTTGGTTTCCTACAACCTGGCCGATTTTGAAGTTTCAGAGCATCCACTCAGCATTGATGTCACGTTCTCACCTGAAATTTTATCCATTGAAAATTCCCATTTAATAAAAGAGAAGCGAGCTCTCTGGGCGTTGGATAGGTTTGGGGCAAGTGGAGTTTGAAGCACATTTTGAAGAGGAGATCCTCCAGCCTTCCTGGTCCCCTGGGAATATCCAGCTCAGTCCCAAGTGATCCCAGACCCAAAGAAGGTGTAACATTTCCCTCCGTGCATAGGGCTGCTGTTGTGCTTCCTCACTGCTTGCTTCCAGGAAGGGATTTAAGCCATGTATACACCTTTTGCAGGTTTGTTGCCAAAAGGGTGAATTCCTCTCAAATTTAAGGACTTTTGGCTACGTTCAAGGGGCTGCATTTAATCTCTTTTTTTTTTTTTTTCCCTACCTGATGCAATAGGACAAAACCCTGCACCGGCAGCTCACGGAGCCAGGAGCAGAGACCTTGCATAAGCAAGCCCCAACAGAGCAGCATCGGACGGCGAGGCTTCGTTCTGTGCTAATTTGAAATGAGGTGAGCGATGGCAAATTGAGTTTCAAGGGCAGCAGAGACAAGTTGTCAATTTAGCCTGGGCTCCACGATGTCGGCACAATCCTTAGTAGCTGGATCTGAAGCTTGTTTACGGCAGTGGATATAATAGCTGCAATCCCCCAGGTAGATTAAGCAATTTCTTCGTTTAGGACTCTCAAAACTCGATGACATTTGGAGGGATTTTTCTTGACCTTGCAAAGGGCGAATGGCGGCTTCCCATGCCACCCTTTCGGCTTTTCTAATGACTCCGGAGGGGGGAAGCAGAGCTTGGCAGGATGGAAATGGATGCTGGTGGGATTGGGTTTGCCAGGGAGGCTGCAGCACGGGGCCAGGGCTGGCTGTCAGAGGCCACATCCCCAGCTGGGAATGAACTTTTTTTTTTTTTTCCTTTGTTGAGCATTGGGCGAGCACATCACGTCCTCTCGCAGTGCCTCACTTTCCCTGCGTTACAGCCCTTCGGCAGCCCCCCAGTGCCTGGGTTTGCCCCGCTGCAGGCGATGCCGCGGGGGAGGATTTCCCTGGGCAAGGCTGTTAGTGGGGAAAACAAGCCACGAGGAGTCTCTGCTTGGGTGCTGGAACTCCTCCAGCAGAAAAAAAAAAAAAAAAAAAAAGGCAAATGGAACTTTTTAAATTAAAAAAGCTAATAAAAAAGAAGCAGCCCGAAAGCTTTCGAGGCAGGGGAGTGATCGGTGACATCCCTGCCTGCCTCCCCGCTCGGCTTGCAGCTGATGCGCTGTCTGATTGCGTCTCAGTAGCACGAATGTTCACAGCTGCATGTAGGACATGGGAAGTGCCTAATGACTTCTCGAGCTGGCGTCGTTCCTAAGTAGGTATGGCATGTGCTTGCTCTGTGAAGGCTTTCGGGACTGACAGCCTGTGAAAAGTGATAGAGGAGAGAAACGGCAGCGCGGGGAATTAAGCACATGCACAGATTAAATGGACGCCGTGCCGACGAGGCGGGGATGCTCTGGCATCACCCGAGCCTGGCGTGGGGTTGTGGGGCCACATGCTTTGGGGTACACATGCTGGGAGCCAAGCACAAATCGAGTGCTCGGGCTGATGCTTCTGGGGTGCCCCCGGTGTTTCCGTGTGGCTCTTGAATGGGGCAGGGCCCCACGGGCTCCCTGATGCTGGCACCGAGCAGCAGCTTGCCTCGCAATGGCTTTCTGTGCCTTTTGAGCCAATATTTGGAACAGAAAGGTGCAGGATCCACCCCTTCGTCCCAAAGGCTTTCTCCCCATATAAATGTTTGCTCTAGGAATTGTGGCTTAAAAATCACCTTCCCCATCTGCCTCCTGCCTCCCCTGCACGTGCATCCTCTCCCCAGGTTTTCATTATGATAATTAGAGAATTAAAATCATTTTCAATATTTTTAAACCAAATTATGAACTCGCGGGCTGCTTTCGCTACTGCCATATTGTTAAGTGTCTTAATAGGCCTATTTCCTATTTAAATATACTTCAGATGTCATTGCTCAGATGGTCAATGTGCAACAGCCGCTATAACCACTGCTGCTTAGGCAGCGAGGGGAAGTGACCAGTTTGTGGAACCCCATAAAAGAAATCATCAGCTTTTTGGAACAGAAATAAATACCTGGCAAAGGCTGCATAGCTTGGCATGGGACAGGGATGCGCTGCCTCTTTACATCGGGATGAAATGTAAAGGAAATTGGGTCCCCCAGGCTGTGCCTGCCCTTGGGGCTGGGGGCGTTTGGTTTGAGTCCTTTTGTCCCCGTGGGCAGTGCGGTGCGAGGGGGGACCAGCGGCAAGCAGGTAATTAAAAAGGGAAGCTGATGAGCTTTGGAGGTGGGATCTTAAATTTTAATTTGGGGGCAGGATTCTGCTTGGGGCTCTTAGGCTTGAAAACCTCTTATCGGCCCTGGTGAGCTGCTACAGCTGGCTGAGGGCAGGAGCAGGGTTTGCTCGAGCAGGGGATGGCGAGAGGGAGCCGGGGAGGTTTGCTTTCCTCCATTCCTCCCTCCCTTCAGGGCTGGCGGGGCTGTGACGAAGCAAATGAAATCAATATACCAAGAAAAAAAAAACAATAGCAAAAAGCCCAGACCCCCAAAAGAAGTCAAAGGCATCACAATAAAGTGTAAAGTGTTGGAATAAATATTATTAGAGTGTCTTCAGCAGCAATAAAAAGATTAATTTGCTATTGCAGGAAAGAAAAAAACAACAATGTGTTTATGCTAAAAATTGCTGCCAAGAATTGCTTTTCATCTAGCGCATTCTGTTTTATTGTTTTTTCCCTTTTCGCCCTCCCTTTTCCCCCATCTCCCCGCGATGTCTGTATTGCTGTAGGTGATTGTGAAGGCCTGATCTATTGGTAGGATATCCCTCAAACGTCTCGCGCATCTCCCCAGGGCTCTGCAATTCGGGATTTTACCTTTTTTTTCCCAATTTTTTTCTTTTAACCCGACGAAACTGATTTGCCACCGGCTGCTCTAAGAGGGTTATGCATCCTAGACTGGCAACATCTGATGTATGGCCACATTTGGAGCCACAGACTACACCAGCCTTAATAACATTCTTCTTTACAAAGTGCTCACTGTTAAATATTTATGAGATGATGCAAGAACAATCACCGCCACCGTCCGCGAGTGAGCAAGCATCCCTCCTCCCTGTGGTTTAATGGGGCTGCATTTTGGGAAGCAGGTGGGCAGCCTCGCCTTTATTACCCACGCATCGCCTCGACGTGCCCTCACTAAACACGTTTTCGGTGCCTGAATATTGGGCATCACAGATCTGGGATCACATGGAGCCATAGGGCCGTGTTCTGAGCCCTCCAACTGCTCCAGCCTGGGTTGGCTCCAAGGAATACGATTTTTTTTTTTTTTTGATGTGCAGGGGCTCGTGGCGAGCTCTTGGCTGCAGAGCGGGAAGAGTTTGAGTGAGATTATGGCCTGTTCCAGGATGATTTTGGGGTTCTTTCTGGAGCACAGGCTCCCCTTGTGTCCTTCTGTGAACCCCTCAGGGGAAGCAAAACAGGACCAAAATTGGTGCGTTCTTAGTTTAGGGTCAAACTCTTGCCCTTGCCTTAGCCCCACTGAGCCCTGGGGAGGTCCCTGGGCCTTTTTGCGCCTCCAGTTCGGCTTTTGGCCCCCCCAGCGACCTTTTACCAGCTCAGTGCCAGGGATGTGCTGCAGGACGAGAGGCTGGAGGGGACAGAGGGGGCTTTCTTCCACCCGCAGGGAGGATAAAAGCGCTGCTGCCGCAGGCTAACGATGCCTTGCCTTGGTTTGGGAGGGTTTATTTTGACAATCACAGATCCTGGCTCTGTGCTCCGTGGTGGGAACATGTCACGGCTGGCACCTCCATCCTCACGTACATGCAGCATCATTGCAGCATGTATCACATCCCAAGGGGAGATGCCTAAACCCAACACTCACAATTGTTTTAAAGTTATCTGATTTTACCCAAGCGATAACGATCTACAAATTGCGCTAGAAAAGCAGGCTTTCCTCCGACATCCTCTTGGTGCTGGCTGTGAGGGAAGTGCCTCAGTAACCATACCCAGCTCCTATTAGTGCTCACACCCCTGCCTTTGGGAGCCCCAAAAACCAAACCGGGCTCCTATCAGCGCTCACACCCCTGCCTTTGGGTCCCCAAGCCTTGCACGGAAGGACCAGTGCCCAGGACACCCACGGGTGCAGCGGGACATGGGAAGCCTTTGGTGCTTCTCTGGAAGCAGGCAGAGCAGCTTTAGCTTCTGTTGGCTCCTTGAAATGCTGCCTGTTGAATTTCCAGCCCTGGGAAGGGGCTTTGGTTCGGCGCCAGGCTGAGTTCCAGCTGGTGTGCTCTTACTTTTATTTTATTTTATTTTTTGTATTATCTGAGCACTTAGCGGATGTGTTTGTAGCCTACAATTCAGAATAAAGCGATAACGCCGTGCTGCTGAAATGCTTTTTACTCTGGGAGCTTCCACTCTGTGATAGAGAAGGAGCTCGGAGCCCGGTCACGGTGGCCGAGCTGCGTTTCCTTACAGCCCGGCACGGCAATTCGAGGTGCCTTTAATAAAGAAATGAGATTATGGAAAGGAGCCTTGCAGCACAGACAAATTGGGGCGATTCTCTGCCTTGCTGCCTGCTGCCTGCTTGCTCCGGCAGTGGGCTGGGTGGTGGGGATGGATGGGGAATGCCCGGCCGATGGATGCGCAGCTTCGCTGCCACCCCGTTATTATCCCTCCCTCGTGGCTGCCTCTGAAGTGGTCCCTTGGGAGTTTCTGTGTGCTCCGAGGGGGCACAAATAGAGTCGGGGCTGCACAGCCCCAGCTCCGGGACTATTTCATGCAAAATCATAGCTTTGGTCCTCCAAGAGTGAGGCTTTAACCTTTACGAGAGGGAATAAAGCGACCGGCATCAAGGGCCAACGAACAAGGACAGCGCGTTGATGCACTCCCGTGATTTTTATGATTACCTGGAGATGTTTGGGATGGAGAATTTAGCGCGTAGGTATTTATTTCTTTCCTTGGCATATCTGTATGGGTGGCACGTATGCGGGATGTGCTCGCTGCCGTGGGGCTGTGCTGGAAGCCTTCACCTCCCAGCATCTGCATCACCGCGCCCGGGGTACAGCGAGTGACAGCCGGGGACATCTGGGTGGGCAAGGAGGGGGGACAGGGCTGAAGGACCAAGCTCGGAGCTATAATGACTTGGCAGGACACTGGTATTGGAAATGTCACCTGGCTTGACAGTCGTGGCTGTGCACTTGAAACAATCCCAGCCATTAGATTGCTTGCTGCTGCCGGGTGAGGCCCCGGGCCGTGCATGTTGAGCTGTAAATGGGACACATAATATTACTAATAATTTCACAGACAGCTCTGTTCATTTCTGAAGTGAGAGGAGACACTTGTGCTATTCCGCCTGGCTCTCTTTATGGTATAATCTCCCATTGAGATTCAAGGCACAGCTCCGCTAATTAAAATGATGAATGCCTGAGGAAGGCTTTGGGTTTGGGTTCGGGTTTTTTCTTCTTCTTCTGGTAGGTCTGGCCGGTATCTGCACACACAGAGACTGCTTCAGGCAGAGGATATTTGCTCACTGAATGCATACCCAGGATAGATAGAAACGCTCACATGCCCCTGCACAAGTCCAGGTTGAGAGATACCTGAGTCCCGCTGAAATCTTCCTGTGCTGTCGTGAACTCCTGGGGTTTGCGGTGGTGCACGCACCTTGACCTGCACCTTTATGGGCCAGCCTGTGCAAAGCCACAGCCGTGGCCTTGTGGCAAGGATCTCACCCAAAGGTGAGCTTTGGGGTCGGGTGGCTTCATGGTTTGGGGTCTCCCAAACATGTACTGTGTGCCGGGGACGTGGGGACGCCTCGGGCTGAGCTGTGCTGCAGCTCCTGCCTTGACACGGCCACCTCTCCGCTGCTGTCCCTCGTGGCCCCGAGTACTCTCCAAGAGCTGCTGTGATGCTCCTGCTGGCAGCCACCCATGGGTGACACGGGTTGGGTTTGCAAACGGAGCTGGGACTTGGGGCAGAAGCGATGAGCACGGCCAGCGATTGCTCATGCATCACTTGCCCCCACAGAGAGCCACCGGGGCTGGGACCTCAGTCACCCATCGACGCATTTTTGCCTTAAACATCTTGTGTTTTGATTAATAAAAAGCCGGGTTAAATTAAGAGATCTGATGGGCTCTCTTCTCCTGTAATTAAAGCATTTTTTTTTTTTTTTGGAGTACAGCCTTGAGCGCGGGCATGGAGGCACTTGAGAGCAGAGCTTCCACACGGTGGGAAGGTCTGGGAGCAGCCGTGTGCTCCGGCGGGGGTTAAGCGGAGGGAATGAAGAGCGGAGACACATCGGGACAGCTCGCGTTGGGGGGCTGGAACCTCCGTGTCATGCGCTGCCACCAAAGCAGAGCTTTAAATAGGAGCGTTTTATAAGGTGCTTGCATGGCTGTGTGCTAACAATAGCTCCTGCGTGGGGCAGGGGGGCTATATGGGGAAAGGGGCTAATCTAGAGGAAGAAGGATTATTTTTCTTTTTTTTTCCTTTTCTTTTCTTTCCCCTATCTTGTTCTCAATGCCCTTCCCACGTCCCTGAACCTGAGGACGGCAGCGGCGGTCAGGCTGGATGTAACCCTGGGGGTTACAGATGCTGGGGGTGGCATCGGGCGCGTGACAGCCGGGCTCCAAAGCTCACGGAGACGGCCCCGCGAGCGTGTGCGGGCAGCGAGCTGCCCCTGGCATTCACAATTGTTCCTCCTCCTCCGAACAAGGGCCTCTTGTCCCCATGCTGGCCCTCGGGGCTCTCAGCTGGGGCCTCCCGTAGCCCGTGGCAGACACATCCCAAGGCCAAGGCCGTGCCTTTCCCCAGCGGTGCCGTGACTTATGGCTTTCTCCTTTTAGCTCCTCACTTCTTTAGAGTGGCAAGAGCTGGGGATGCTTCCCAGCCCAGCACGTGGGTTTTTGTGCTTTGCCCCGAAGGGAGCCGGGGAGTGTTCTTTTTCCCATTTTGGCTTGGATTCAGTGACCTGCGCAGCTCACCTGGGTCTTTGCTGCTGACACAGAGAAGCTCACATCAGTGCGCCAGGGTGAGACCAGGGGTAGGTTCCCTCTGTGATATCTGGGCCTGATCCTGCCTGTCCATTTATACTGGCTGCAGCTCCAGCTGCGTTGCTGATTTAAGAGCAAAGTGCAGGACTGCAAAGAATAAATATGCCTGGGCCAAAGGGACAAGTTTCCAGGTGCCTGCCCACCGACACATGCTCTCTGCGTGCAAGGACCAAGACACAGCCTATGCAGAGAGGTGAAACGCATCGCTGCAGGGTCCCGGTCCCCTCTCTGGGCCCAGGGAGCGGAGGGTCTGGATGCACCGCCACGCCGAAGCTGGCTGCTCAGCTCTGGAGCTCCTCCATTTGATCTCCTGAATTGCGTCTAAGTGGGTAATGCCCCCACGTGTGTGTTTCTGCTTGGCTCCTCTTTGAAATCTGCAGAATCCTGGAGCTGGTGGAGCTCGGGTCCTGCGGGTGCTGCCATCTCAGCCTCTCCTTAGGATGCTGCCGGATGCCAGCGGTGGGGCTGCAGGAGCTTTCCGTGAGCGGCGGGGAACGAGTGGGACCTCGTCCCCGTGCTCGGGGACATGCAGGCTCCCAGCAGAGGTCTTTGGTTTCCATCACTCTTTGGCTGGAGGTTTTGCAGCAGGTTCCCCTGCCTGTGACCCAAACAGCTGTGCTCATGGGGACGGGGAAAGGCAGGAAAATCTTCAGGCAGACGCTCTACCTCGAACCGCTCTTTAATTCCGATGATTTAAATGGAAATCGTGGGAGCTTACCCAGGGATGAGTCCAGCCGCTCCGCAGCAGTTGAGCATCGTGCGTTTTAGGATCCGAGCTTTTGCAGGACTGGATTAGTTTGTTTTCATTTCTCCTCTTGCCTGCTGATCATCCAACTGTCTCAGTGTTTGGGTGAGATGCAAAGATGCTTAGAAACACCAATAATAATTAAAAATAACAAGCAATGGAACCAAAACTGCAGCCTGCAGTTTGGCTGGCAGCCCTTGGAAGCCGTTCTGTCCTCAGGCACCGAGACAGGACCTGCCGGAGAAGCCCCCGTCCTGGAGGATCTGCCGGTGGCGGTGGGGTTCAGATGGGCAGCAGCCCCTGACCCCTTCCCTAACGCTCCCTGGCACGTGTGTTTGAAGGCTAAGTTGTATTTCCTACCTAAATAGAGTCATTTGGCTCCAGGGGCCCACCCTCCGAATCCATCTGGCTTTCTGCCCGCGAGATTATGTTATATAAACCACCCCTAAATGCAGCGTCTGGGAAAGTGCCTTTATGTTTTAATTTCCAAATAGGCAGGCAAAATTGAGTGCTCTGATTGGCATCTGCAATCAGAGCCCCATTCAGCGGGAGCTGTGAAGGGAGCTGATTGCAGCAGGCACTGCTCTGACCTTCTGGGGCCTCTGCTGCTGCCTCGGCTTCATTAACAGGATAAATATTTTTCCAGAAACAACATTTCTGAGCTGCCAGAAGTCATGACAGGGATGGGGACTATTCTGCGGCATGGTCTGCATCGAGGCAGCGCTCTCCTGCACCCTGTGGCTGAGATCTGAGTGATAAATACATGTTTTTAGCAGGCTGGGGGGGGCATGCCTGGGACGTGCCTGGGGACACCTGGGCTCTTTTCCTGCCCTGCCACTGAGTGGCACTGTGTTTTCCACCCTCCCTCTGTGCTTGCCTTTCCTTTGCAGCTTTCCTCCATCCTTTCCCACCTAGCTGGGGAGCGATGCAGAGCGAGCTTTGCAGCATTTTGTGCTGAAGGAGCCTCGGTATCGTCCCAGTGCCTCGGGACAACGTCCCAGCACTTGCAGCAGTGCTGGTTACAGGAGAGCGAAGAGCAGATGGAGGCTGCGTCCCACGAGCACTCCTGGAGCACACCAAGGATGTGTCCATGGATAATAACGCCCGGTCCTGTGCAGTGACCGCGCCGTGTTCCCGTGAGCTGCTGCAGCATCAAACCCTGCCGCATGCCAGAGCCTGGTGCTCGGGTAACAGCATCTGCAGCATCAGCTGAGCCCCTCGAGTGAGTTACAGCCTGGTCTCTGCTCCAGGGGCCTCTTAGCATCCTGCAGCCGGTAATAGATGTTTTTAATTCTCATGGAATTATTGAACAAACATCAGGGAAATATGTTTTACAGTCCAGAGCCGGCTCTGAGCATCGTTAACATTGTTATTGGAGCTGAGGCAGATGATTTAAGCAGGGACCTCTGACAAAGACGCACACCTGTCCATGAATAAAAGACTGCAATTTAATCCCCACGCTGTTAATTAAGAAGAGGATGAGGGTCGAGTGCGGTGCCCGCTTCAAAGGTCTCCCGAGCCTGGCGGGCGAGGTGAAGACGCTAATGCCTCCTTGGCTGCTCCTTGGCACCGTGAGCGGGCACGGGCTGCGGGATGGGGTCTCGTAAGGGCACGCAAGCATCGGGCACCTCGTGTCAGCCGTGGTCTGGTGCCACAGCATCTGAACACAGGGCTGGGTGATGGAAATGAGCAGATGCTGCCAGCTTAAAGAGCATCCGTCTCCTATCAGAGCGGAGCAAGCTGCCCTCCTGGCCACCGTGCTGGCAGCCGTCAGCATCCGCGGGGCTGGCAGGTCCCTTCGCTCCGTGCCAGTGCCTTGGTACTCACAGCTTCCCCCTCATCCGCCAGCCTTTGCTGCCCCAGGCGAGGGGCAAACACAGCCAACTCGAGCACCCGTGTCCCTGCGGTGCGACCCGAGCGGTTGCATCCCCGTGGGCAGTGCAGCACCGTGCACCAGTGCTCAGCACCACCATGGCGTGGCCATTGGGAAGCTCCTGCTTAGAGCCTGGCACTGAACGGCATTTTGGCAGGGAAAAGGCTCTGTTCCCACTCCCCCAAAGTCCCCCTTGGGCTGCTGAGGTCCCTCCTGTTGTGGCAGGACTCGTGATACTCGGCTGGGCTGCTTGAGCCCACCTGTCTCAGCTACACCTGGAGTGCACCAGGGTGTGGTGAGTCCTGCCCTGGCTTGGTCCTGCCTTTCTGCAGGCTGCCCTGGTGAACACCTTGGCCAGTGGCTGCCAAGGTTGACAAAAAGCCAGTGCTAGAAACACGAGAATCCTAGGAGGGCCTCCGAAGCAGAAATCTTGTATTTTGGCTGCAGTGAGCTCTAGAAGTGCTGGTAAACACTGATTTGCTTCATTTGGATGCAGAAATGAGCTGATGGGAGACTCTGGAGAAGCAGAGCTTGTTTGCATGCGTGTTCAGGCACACAGGCACAGTCATACACATGTTGGCTCACACCTTGGTTCACTTCACTTGCATCCTGCGTAGGCAGCCATGCAAGGAAATTACTTCTGCATTGGTTGTGCTGCTCTGCTACAATACAGGACCAGCAGCTGGTGAGCTCCAGCTCCTCGTCTGCCTCCCCTTGGACCAAACAACATCTTCAGTGCAACACATCTCTTCTCTGCCCACACGTCTCAAATCCTTCTGGTGTCCTACTCCGCAGCTTCCCCGCTGCCTGTGGCTCCTAGGAGAGATGCAAACGCTGCATCTGCAGTGGCGAGATGCTGGGTTTTGGTTTAAAAAGGGCTTTTTCCTGCTGTCTGCAGTGCCTGCACTCCCGTATTATGCAAGCACTCAAGTGCCCCTCTTGCACACAGCAGCGTCGGTCGGGAAGTCTCTGGCAGCGCTTCGCAGCCTGATTGCTGGGCTCCCTCGTGGCTCCACGTCTGCCTCGCGCTCCCCCGTGATATTTTTGAGCCTTTTCAACCAAATCGTGCCCAAAGGTAGCGTGGGCAGGAACACCCGGTGACAGCGGCTGCGGGAGGAGAGCAGCAGCGTGGGCTCGTCCTCCGCTAGAGCCGGGGAGGATCCTGGCTGAGCGCATTGTTGTAAATTCCCCGACGGTGGGGAAAACTTTGATCAGAGCTTGCACCTCATTAGACATCAGAGAATTGAGCCGTGAGACACCAATCCATAGGCAGCCAGGCTTCATTAGTTTTGCTGCTCGTGGGACTGCCTGTTTAAAGAGCACGTAGGTTCTGCAAAGCTGACTTTTGTTTTTAATTATTTTTATGAGGACTTGGTCTCCTCCCCGCCTTGTTTCTTTTGCTGGGGGGATCGTAGAAAGATCTTTAAAGCAGGTTTGGGAAACCAGAATTGGTATGCTTCGTCAAAGCAAGCCAAAAGTTTTCATTATTTTCATTATCAATGTGTGTATTGGTCTGCTGTGCCCATGGGGTTGTATTTTGGGTGATCCGCATGTTCCTGATGCCCTTCTGCGTGTCCGTATTGCAGGAACTGAATCCACAGGTCAAGAACTTCAGGAAGAAGAGATGCTAAAAAAAATATAAAAAAAGGAAACATTTTGGCATTTGCCAACCAAACTCTTTCAGAGCTCACTGAGAGCAAATGGATGGAGAGGCAGGCGGACTTGTCAGCTCTGCTTTGGGGTCGAGGAAGCAGATTTTGGAGCGGCAGAAATCCCCTGGGCTGGAAATCTGAGCTGGTTTTAGCCATTAAGACAGAGCAGGCTCCGTCGTGGGGCTGTGCTGGGAGCTCTCTGGGAGGTTCGGTTATTTCCATGCTCAGCTTTGCTCTGCCCTGCCCGCGGCTTCGGGGAAGCCCCCACCTGAGCATCCGTCTCCGCCAAGCGCGGCGGAGGGCAGCTCCGCGCCTCTGAAGCGTAATTTCTGCGCTGGCTGTAAAGCGCCTCGGTTGAAAGATGCTGAGGAAGATGAATGTGGCTCTGAAAAGCCTGATTTGCACCATTCTCCTTCTCAGCTGTGCTCCGGGAAGGGAAGTGGCAAAACACAGAAGCCCCACGTGCTACAGACGGACCCCACAGCTGAGGGGAAGGAATTACTTGCTCGCGGACCGCGTTCCAGTCGAGATCACAGCTCAGCGAGAAAATAGAAGCAGGCAAGGTAGTCCTGCCATTGCCTCCAACCTGCTTGATATAAAAATGGAGAAGAAAAGCCAAGCGCAGAGCAGATGAGAGAGACATTTGCCTCCTTGTGTGCAGGCTGACAAGGACTGGGGATGGATGAATTCATCCCAGGTTCTCTGCCTAACGGAGAGGGGGGAGAGGGAAGCCGTCCAAGCTGATTAGCGAGAGGTGTCTCACAGAGGCAGGCTGCCTGGACTGAATTCCCTCGTCAGCATTCCCCCCGCATTGATCTCCTCCTAAGTGGGAGAGAGGGGCGGAGGGGAGGGGGCAGGCTGGAGGGAAGGCAGGGGGGAGGTGGGGAGAGGATGGAGAGGAAGGAGAGGAAGAAGAAAGTGGGAAGGGAAAAGGCGGGGGTGCAGCGGTTGCATCCTCAGAGGTTGCATCCTCTGCTTTGGAGGCGTGGATGCAGAGCCTGCCTCCACTCTGCCACGTGCAATGGAGCCTTTGCTGGTGAAGAACGAGGGAACCCACCCTGGTTGTCCTCACCTTGGACCACCCTGCCCCTGGCAGGAAGGGAGCAGCCCTCTGTCACCGTGCAGGCAGCCACCGAGGAGGGGCGGGTGGCAGGAGCAGTTTGCTGTGCCCCAAAATGCTCTGGCTGGGGAGGAAGGATGGTGTCCGCACCCCGACGAGCATCACGGGCACCTTTGTCATCCTCTGCCTCTGGGAGCACTAAGGTGGGAACGGGAGAGAAGAAGTTTTTGCAAGGCAGGATCCCCCACTTGCAACAAGCGTGAGGCTTTCATCTCTAGCCCCAGCTGGTTGTGAAATATCGGGCATTAAAATCACATTATTCTGATTACTGTCTTACCACTTTTTCCGCTTTTATTCCTCACTTGGATTCCAGCTCGATTTTAGTGTGTACTCCCTCCAGATCCCCCGGTGCCAGGAGTCAGTGCTGTATACCATTCGGAAGCTCAGCCTCCCAGCTTTCAGGCGGTATAATTAAAGCATTAATCTCTTACTCCAGCAGCCTGTGAGACAGCAGCTGCTAAAATAACATGGAAGGACTGCTACAAAAAGGTGCCTTGGTTCCAGGATCGCTGCAACAATTTTTAGGGTCAGCAAACATTATCTCCTGCTAGGGAGGGTCCGGGGGCAAGAACAGTACTGGCCTCAGAAACTAGAGGCTGCTGTTGGGTCTCAAATCTGCTCCTCCCTAAACAGTTGCAATCTCTGCTAGGGTAAAGGATATTTAAACCTCTTTATGCTTTGTAGAGGTTGGGTTGTGCTTCTTGGGCCCAAACCCACTTCGCTGTCCTTGGGAGACCTTTGGGAAATGCACCCTCAGGCTCGGCACTGCTGGGGGAAGCTCAAAATGCGGCTCGTGCATGCGGGCTCCAAAGTTGTTGGTCTTTTTCTTGGCACGGGAACATGGATTTTTTTCTTTTTTAATCAGCTTTGTGGGAGTGCTAGGTTTTTTTTAAGAAGCTGTTGCAAGTAGCTGGCCTTAATCTCTGTGAAGAATATTATTCTCCGGGACAATACCGAGCCTTAGGAGAGGGCTCCGTGATTCGGTCTGGGAGCTCTGCGGTAGGGCTGCAGCAGGAGTAAGGAGCGGGTGCTGGAGCGCGACTGTTGGGATTACTGCTGGCCTGTGAGGCCCTGCTGCCACTCGACAGGAGGGTGACAGTGGGCATTTATCCCTGATTAAACTCCCAGTGCTGATTTCAGAGCCTGTCCCCACAAGAGGACTGCCTGAATCCCTCCCCTCCTGTCCCTTTGGCACCCGGTTGCAGAGGGCAGAGCAGCAGCAAGGTGCGAGGGGAGGCTGGGGACCTTCCCTCACCTCTGCAAAGCTCCAGGTTGGGGCTTACGTAAACGTGGGAAGTGGAGGAACCTGGGGAGAAATGATACCTATGAGGCTGGGTATTAGGAAAAATTGGCTAGGCATTGGAATGGGATGCCCAGGGAATTGGTGGAGTCACCGTCCCTGGGGGTGTTTAAGGAAGGGTTGGATGGGGCACTTAGGGACATGGCTTAGTGGGTGATGGTGGTGGTAGGGGGACGGTCGGACCAGATATCTTGGAGGTCTTTTCCAGCCTTAATGAACTGATGATTCTCTGGGGATGCCCTGCTCATCTGCAGGCTTGGCAGTGCCGTGCCCGAGGCAGCAGGACCCAAGGCTTTCTGTAGCAGTCCTTGGAGAGGGGAAAAGCCCTTTTTTATCTCCAGATGCATGCGATGAGCTCTGGTGGTGGGAGAACAGGCTCCTCGTGAGGTGCTGTGGCCTCTGAACGCAAACTGGGTTTCTCTTCCTCAAGGCACGAGCTGCCGATGATTTCCATGCCTTGATTAACGCTCTCCAGAGCCATTTCCATTGGCAGCTGCAGAGGAGCCGAAGAAGATGGATGTTTCCTATTACTTGGTGTAAGGACTGCGAGGCAGCCTCATGAAACCTTTACACCCAAAGTTTACAAAAAGCCCACGAGCAGTGATCAATAGCGAGCTGGGGCTCCTGCACCCAGATCTGTGGGGCCATGCGGATGGGGCCGGGAGCTCTGGAGCAGGGGAAGGAGGGAGGAGGAGAAATGTCTTGGGTGTGAGGTGGGATACGGACAGAGGAGAGGAGAGTGTCAGGGTTTCTGTTGCTCCCACAACACGTGCCTGCTTTGTTCAGCTCTCCAGTGCAACATCAATGGCTTTTCTGTTCCTTCAGGGGGAAAAAAGCCGTGCGTCTCCTGGTGCTGAGCTGCCTGCACATCTCTGTTCAGCTGCAGTGCCCTGAAGGAGGAAGGAAGGAGCACGAAATCCCTGGGAAGGTGTAAAAATTCCTCCTAGGAGAATCAAGGTGGGTCTAGACTGAAAATTAACCTCATAACCCACCTCTCTGCTGCCCATCCTGCCTACAGGGAGCGTGGCCCAAGGCCATCCCTGCCCCAGGGTGCTGATGCTTGGTGAGCCACTGCATCAGTCCCCTGTGAGAGCGTGCCCAGCGGTACCAAGTGAAAAATGTGTGTAGCACAGCCAGGGTTCATCAGCTGCCCTGCTGGTCAACGGGCAGCAATCCCCAGAAAGTGATCGAGGCGTACACCAAGGATGATCTCTGCATGCGTGGCCGCAAGGTGATGCTGGCAACTGGCTTTGTGAACGTGGACTTCATTACACCGAGAAGTGAAAACTGTATTCCCTGCGGAGGAGAGGTTAGTCTGTAATTTTCGGCTGAGCGAGCAGGGCTGGCAGGGTGTCCACGAGACAGCAGATACCCTAGCTTTTGCTGGCTGCAGAGGACGGCTCCTTCAGGCTCCCATCTTCTCCTTTGCAGCTGGTGGCTCCCACCTGCAGGAGGTGCAGCACCGGGAGGGCAGAGATGCCGTGGTGTTTGCATCACCAGGCACGGGCAATAATGGGATCCACCTGCTAGCACACAATGCTGGAGAAGTATAAAATGCTCCACTGTGCCTCCGGAATGGCTGCAATTAACAGAAACCGAGCAGCCAAGGGCCAGATTTGCGTTATGGAGGCTGTGGGAGATAGCTTGAAGTGCACCCATAAGCACTGAATGGGGTCTTGAGCCTAATCAGCCCCCGGGAGGCACCTGGTTTGCATGCGAGATGGATGCTGTGTGAGCTCCGGGCTGCTCCAGCCTGTGCAGGAGCATGGCGAGTTGCTGCGGGAAGGGCTGAACACCAGCCTTGAGGTGCTCCGATCCTGCAGCTGTTGCAAAAAGGGCACGTGGGCAGTGTCAGAGCCTGTGCTGGGCTGGGCAAACCCATCGTTGTGCTGCTGAAATGCTGCAAAAAAGCCTCCTCCCAAACCCTGCGGTGGGTTTGGGCTGAGCAGATGTCGCCAGGCTCAGAAGGTGGCCGCTGCTGAGCTCCCTCCTCCAAAGAGAGACGCCTCCAGACCTTGGGCACTGCGTTACCACCAGCCAAATTTCCGAATCCAGCTGTGGCCCAGCTGTGCCCAGGCAGGTCCTCATCCTCCGGGGCAACGGTGCTGACATCGGGCGCAGCCTGGGCTTGCACCGAGCAGCTCTGAGGTTTATCTGTATTTCACAGGGACCGAGCAGCAGCTTACGGCTGCGCAGACCTGTGTTTTATTCATGACTCAGCCATTTCCCCATCTACAAAATGAGGATAATGACACATTCTTCCTTTAGAAAGACATTTTTCTTCTCCAAGTGTGTTAAAAACTCTGGCAACAAGGCACATTAATTGAGCATTTTCACTTTTTTTTTTTTTTTTTTGAGTTGCAAGAGAAAGTTTTAAGCGAGGATAATTCTCATTTTATCTGTGTTTGGTGCTGTGGGAGGCACGGCAGAGTAAGGACAGCCCCAGCCCAGGTGGGAGGAGGAGGGAAGAGGAGAAAGCACCGTGTGGGTCTGCTCCCTGTTGTGGCGCAGGGCTCAACGTGCTGAGCAAGCACTTGTAAATCAAGGCAGCAAAAATTAAAGGCCCCGGTAATGGGCTGGATTAATCTGCCCTGACTTCCATGTCAAAAAGTTGGATGTCAACGCCAGGGCTGGTCGCCTCGGGCTCCCTCCTGGTCGGTGGAGAGAAATAGGCATCTCCAGGGGCCGTTTATTTCCTCCCAGACAGGCTGGCGAGATGAATCACCCCCCGGAGGTGCTGGGCTCTCTCCATTGACACAAGAAGCTCGGGGTATTTTTTTTTAATATTTTAAAAATATGTAGGTGGGGGTGTGAAGGTGAATCCTGCCTGTGGGGCTTGAAAGGAGACAGGTCTGCGGCTGGACGGGGCTTTGGGAGCAGAGCTGCAGGGATCGGGGCCGTTGTCACCAGCTGGGGATGACCTGTCTTTGGGGAGCTGCCTTCTCCCACGTGTCCTGCACCCCGAGGGGTATTTCCCCACTGAATCACCCAACTGATGCTGGAGTTTTTCCTGGCTTTTTATTCACGTACACGTCACGGTTTGGTACGAAAAGCGGCCGGACGCCCTGTGAGCATTTGCTGCATTGCTGCATAAGCCACCAGCCCTCGTGAACAAGCAAATAGCGTGGGCTCAGCTCGCAAGGATTTGCATGTGGACACGAGAGCGATGGGCCACATTATAAAATCATAAAACGAAGGAAATGGAAATACCAGGCTCCTAACTACCAAACCCCCAAGCTCCGTGCGTTTTTTCTTTTTAAAAACTATGCGAGAGAAGTCAGAAACAAACTGTGCACTTCCACAGTCTCTTGTGCCCTCCTTCTGTATTTCAAATGAATAATAGATAAAGGAATCATTTTATTTAAAGAGGATGAGTTGAATGGAGTTTGCTTTAAAAAAAAAACAACACACACACAAAAGCACCGCAGCACTCGCCCCTGATTGCTATTATAAAAGAAAACTCGCCTTTTCATTTATTATTGAAGTAAATTAGGTTGATTGTCAGAAACTTGTGTGCAGGGTAAAAACGTTGCCATTTGGGTTGCAGTGAGATGAATGAATTTAATTTACCCCTTCCGTACGTTCAGCAGGCAGCGCGGCGGCCGGCGCACGGCTCCCCTGCCTCCTCGCAGCGACACGACTGCCGGCTTCGGGCAGGGGCTTTTAGGGGCTGTGAGTGCCCATCCACATCTTGTCGCCCACCCCCAGGGATGGCTAGGGAAAAATAGGGCAAGGAGGTGCGTTGTTGTTTTCTTCCCTCCTCCCTCCGCCGGCGTGACGCAGCACTGAGTCCTCGCGGGGGTTTTCGGAGCCAGAAAGCTGCTTGAGGTGCTCAGGAGCCAGGTGCTGATGCCAGATTGCCTTGGCCCGTGATGCTGTCCTGTGACATTGCTGTCCCGTGACGTTACTGTCCCATGGCATTGCTGTCCTGTGGCATTGCTGTCCCGTGATGTCCTTTTGAGCCATCTGCAGGGGAGCTGGGCTGCGTCCCTGGCCAAAGGATGGATCAGCAGCCAGAAGATGCAGCCTGGATCTTTTTTGAGAGGTTTTGCTGCTCTCCATGTACCTGAGTCAATTTAGGAGAGACAAAAGTATTTCGGTGCCATGCTGGGTACCAAGCGTGAGCCTGCGACTTTGTTGTGAGTCAGCGACACCAGGCTCGGGACCAGGCACGGCAGATACGCTGGCAGCCCCCCCAAAGCACCGTTTCTGGTCTCGCCTGGATCAGGAATGCCGCTGACTTCAGGCCTGCAGCCAGCTTTTCCACAGCCCCCTTCGAGGTTGTGATTGGGAGGCCATCCTCTCCTCTCTTCCTCCGGTGCTTTCAGGTGCCGGGAACAAGGCAGAGGAGTGTTCGCCTCGATGGCCCTGTCTCAAAACTCAGATCCCAATAAATGCACAGAGGGTGGGAGCAGAGCCTCTGGTGGGGCAGCACAGGCAGAAGCGAGGTGGTCATTGGTTGGGTTAATGCTGCTGCTGCGATTTCAGCCCCGGCGAAGTATTTGCTGAATTTCAGGCTTTTGCTGTTGATGCTCTCACCCGCCGGCCAGTCGGACAAAGGTGAAGTCTCCACGTTCCCACTCGCTGTGCGCATTGAGTGTGTGCAAATCCACATCTGGGTCAGCGGTGCCAGAGGCTGAGAGAGGTGGAAAATTCCTCGGGGAAGCCCGTGTCAGGAAAAGGCATAGGTTGAATTGCGCGCTTTGCTGCTAAACAGAGGGAAAACCCTCGCAGGAGAGCAAATGAACCCAGACCGAATGAAGGGTGACCTCTTGGAGAGCAAAGAGAGAGGGAGCTGCAACCGGGTCTGCGCTGGGAGTGTTTGCTGGTGTCAATCAGCAGTGAAGGGAGATCTTAGAGGGGGGTGGCATCAGGCTGCGCTCCCCTTTGTGTGCTCCAGCTTCCCGCGCAGTGAGAGCCACGTGCCGGTCCTGCAGGTCTGTGCCCGTCGTGCCCCCAGGCTGTGCAGCAGCCCGCGGAGCTTTTCGGGTGGTGCATGAGGCAGGAAGTGAGCTGCACAAAGCTCCGGTGACTGCTTGCAACCACCGAGCATGGGAGCTCAGGGCAAGAGCAAGCAAAGGACGGCGTCTTGGAGGGGGAAGGAGCCACGGCAGACCTTGGCACTCAAAGCACGAGCTGCTGCAACGTTGCTGGCTGGAAATGGGATTTCTCCCTTTGCCAGTAGGTCTGTGCACACAAAACTTCCCCCGCCGTGGCGATTACACTGCCCTGAAGTGTTCTTCTGTTACTGCTGGTTCTGCTCAGCCTGCTTGCATCGTACAGCGCCTGGAGCCACCTGCGTGCAGCCAGCACTTGGGTGCCTGGGAAAGCAAGGCCAGCTGCCTGGTCCGTTTGTTCCTTGTTTGGCTTTGGAGAAGGAGGACCTTTTCAAGAAAAGTCTCTCCAGCTGCTTTTTTTCTTTCTTTTCTTCTCTTGATTCTCACCAAAAGTCATCTGCAAATGGGCAGGAAGAGAAGGCAAATAGGGAGAACGCTTGATGAAACTTTCCCCAAGCTGATCGTGTTTGGTTTAGCCTGAATTTCAGGCGATATGCGGGCCGAATATTCTCCTAGCAGGAAATACAGGGAGCAGCTCCAACGACAAACTCCAGGGCTTGATTTGAAAACACCAGAGATCCAGGCAGGAGGTTTGGCTGTGCAGGATTTTGCTTCCCCTGATCAATTCGGGATCAGCTGCGGCAGCACAATGAATTTAGGGCCAGAGGGGACTTTTAGATCACATAACCAGGCCCCAGAAAGTCATTAGATGCCTCTTTCCTGAGCCTCGGATTTTGTGTTTGTCGAACATAAATCTTCCAAAAAGGTGTTCAGGGTTGATTTAAAGATCTCGGGAGATGCTGAATCCAGGACTACCATTGGTAGTTTATTGTAAAGGTTAATCACATCACCGCTAAACATTTGTGCTTTATTTAATTTGTCTGCCTTTACCTTTCAGTTCTTGGCTGTTGCTGCGACTCTCCCTACTAAGAGATAACACCTGGCATTTTCTCCCATGACCAAACTGTACCTCTCTTCTCTCCCCCAAACTAAAGAATTTCTCAGTCCTTCATCTCAACTATTTTTTATTTTATCAGGCGATTTGTCCTTGCAGCCTTTTTCACTTCCAGTTTTCTCCAGCTTCCCTCGGTTGTTTTTTTTTTTGCGGTGTTTATATTAAAAAATAATCATCCTAAACCCACGAAAGGGCTCTGCAAAACTAAGCACAGGTTTTAAAAGCTGGCAGGATTTGTGGGATGGGAGGGTTGTGCCTGTGTCCTGCTCCCCGCTAGCAGAAATATTCCCAGTAAAGCACAGGGGGAGACTGGTTACTGCTGGGCTTGGGCCAGAGAGGGGGGAAAAAAGCTTTGTGTTTTAAGAACTGTAATAGATTTTAAATTGCGTTTCCTCTAATGAATGACTCACCCAATTACCACAGCCTGAACACCTGTGCCCAAGGTTTGAAGTCTCCAGGGAGACTTTCACTTTTAACAATATTTATTACGATGAGTGTCAGCGCCTTGGGTGGGATCAGCCAGGAGGGAGCCTGCAGCCAGGGGGCTGTCACCCCCCAGGTGCTCCAGCGATGCCTCAGCCCACGTGCCAAGGCAGGAGATCCCAAATGTGTGTCTCCCTGGGATGTCCCCAGAGCTATTTGTCCCCTTCTTGTCCCATTCTGCCGTGCTAACGTCTTGATCTAGAAGCCAGCAGAGGCCAGGAGCGTTGCTCTTGTTTGTACAATCTGGGTGCTTTGCCCAAACCCAGGTGTTTGGTGGGTGGGCAGGTTCCCCAGGAGATCCAGGTGGGGACAATATGCCTGCAGCTGCTTCCCGCAGAGACCAAGCTCAATAGTTTTTGGCTTCACAAGTGGCAGTAACTGGAGGAGAAAATGCCACGCAGCTATGTCTGGGTTAGTGCCTGCAAGGCCGTGCAGTCAGCGGGGAAAGGAGCTGAGGAAACCCGTGTCTGCAGCCTGGTGGAACAGAAACCAGGGGAAAGCAGGGGCTGGCCTGCTCTGTGCTGGCTGCTGCTCCCTAACAGGTGAAAATACCGAGGAGTTTATCGATAACCACAAACCACATGAGCCTGACGAGGCTCGTTGTGCTGCAAGTGGCGATGCCTGTGCTGCTGTGCAGAGGAACCAGGTCTGCCCTGCCTGGGTAGATGAGGGTGGGTGAGCTGCCTCCCAGGTGCTAGGGCTTGGTGGGGCTCCTCCTCCCCCAGGAAGGGGTTTGGCCAGGCCCAGAGCTCTCCATGAGGAGCTGGGGCCACAGAGGAGGAGAATTAAGTTCATTCTCGCTGTCCCAGGCAGTGCTGAGGAGCTGTATCGGTGGGTGAGTTGGCTGCTCTCCTTTGCTGTCTGGAGACCTGGCTGTGGCAAAATAGGAGAGGGATTTCAGGCCCTAACTACCATCCGCATGGCAGCTTGCTTTTGAAGCTTTGGTCAGGGCTGGTGGGGTTTGCAGCAAGTGCTGTAGCCCTCCATGGCGGTTGCTGTCTGTCTGCAGGTTTTGTTTTTGTCCCTGCTCATGCCCAGGCTCACACCTGGGAGGGGACAGGGCCCCAGCCCTGAGGTGTGCATGGAGAAGCTGGAAAGGAAGAGATGGGTTGGTGTGGGAGATCCACTAATAGGCAAATGCTCTTTGCTGCCCCCCCCCCCCTTCCCCTACTACATTTGGGGTAAAAGGCCCCTTTTTGTGGGGTAACCCTGCAGGGCACAAAGGCATTTTGCAGGATAAATGCCAGTAAATTGCTGCTTTGGGGACAAAATCAGAGGGGCCGTGTGCTTGTGTTACCTCTGTACCTCTGCTGTCCATGTGCACAGCAAACCTTCCTCAGTGCAAATGAACCTACATCCCCTGAAATGGCGGGGAAGGGGCTGTGCCCTTGTGATCCCTCCTGCTTTTTGCATGAGAAAGCCAAAAAAGCCTTCCCAGGTGGAAATATTTGATTGCACTCATTTAGATTTAAAACTTTAAGGGAGGGGAAAGAAGACAAAGCAAAATAAAGCCCAAAAACTTACACTTGCAGCAGCTGGTGCAAGGAAGCCTGGTCCCTGCTGGGGCTGGAGAAGCCACATTTTAGATATGTGGGCATGGATCTGGCCGTGCTCTGACCTCTCTTTCAAACAAGCAAACCTGGGAAGCAGATGATCAGAAAAAGCACCTTGCCCTGTAATCCTGCAGCCCTCCAGCATGGAGCATTTTGAGGCCAAGAGCCCCTGGTGTGGGGCTGGGTGCTGCATGGAGGCAGAGGTATGATTATCCCAGCTCCTGCTGCTCCCTGCTGCTGCTTCCCCAGGCCGGAGAGCCCAGCTGATGTATTTATGCACTTTCCCCTCTCTGTGTTTAAACAGCACCTTGGAAAATGCAGTAAAAGAAGCCACAACTCTTCTTGGTGTCCTCCAGGGGTTTTAATTTATTTTTATTGTGTTGGATGCTTGCCTTTTTGTATTTTTTTAGTTTGTTTTGTTTTCTTCTGGTGCTGGAAGTTGGCCTTACTGCAGAGCAGAGGTGGTGCAGAGAAAGAGAGGTCACTGAATTGCAGAGTGCTAATAGGTATGATAAGTCAAGATAGGACAGAGGGCTGTGGCACAGATGCCAATGAGCTGTGGAATTACTTTAGATTTGTGTTTAACAGTGAGTCTGTATTTTTCCCTATAGTTTTCCTGGTTTGGGGTTTTCCTGTGTTTGCTCGGGCAGAGCCTCAATTCCCCAGTCTGCCCCCTGCAGAGCTGGGCATTCCCTGCATCTTTGTGTACAGGTGCTGGTGAGGGCTGAGGATGCTCAGTGCTTTTAGTGTTGAGACTGTTACCAAAATCCCCCCCAAATATTGCTGTGGAGTTCACAGAATATCCTGAATTGGAGGGGACCATCAAGTCCAGCTCCTGCTAGTTACATTTTCCAGCTCAGGATCAGAGCATGCAGCAGGGGAAGTTCCTATGCATCAAATGCCTTTGGGCATTTTGGCACATGCACAAAAAATTGTTAGAAATTGCTTAATGTGCTCCCCAGTAACTAGACGAGCAAGTGGTGGTCAGAGCCTGTGCACCTCATATGAATGAGCATCCTCTCCCCTTTGCAGGCTGGGCCAGGCTGCCGTGCTGACACGCCGATGCTCCTGGCTGTGCTGGAGTGCTGCATCTCCACGAGGAGAAGACATCTCCAAGGTAAGGCAGCCCTATTGTTGATTACAAGATTACACGCGTCTGGAGGGCACAAATCTGTTTTCCAAACTTTCAAGGTGGTTTGAACTGTGTCTGTGAGGTGCAAAATTGCTCACACGGTGAGTTTTTGGGAGCGCGGTTTTATCTGACTGGCATTAGGTAACGCTGCTTAATCCAGAACTGGGAGCTTCAGAAAGTGATTTTCCAAACCCAGAGATGTTTCAGGCTTATAAGGCTTTTGACCTGCCTCATTTATGCTCACCTCTTGCATTGCGGAGGCTTAGAAATGTGAATAATGTGAAATACAGTGTGAAATCTTTTGAGATATCTAAACCATGTGCATACACATAGGAGCTTCCACCTCCCTTAAAACTTCATCTCTCCTTCCTCAGCCCAGTGCCTGATTACTTTGTGCTACAGCAGGTAGGGGAGAAGGGATAGGAGCTGTTGAGGGACGTGGACTTATGCTCCCCACCTCGTTTCCCCTCCCTGTGACATCCTGTCCTGCTTTCTTTCCTCTTCGCGCTCCACCAGGATCCGTGTGCAACGTCCTCATTAAATCCTGGCTCGGAGGTGGCGGTGGTGGGGATGGTGGAATGACCTCCAGCAGGCCGGGGGCTGTGTGGTTCTGAAGTGTATGCACTTCTTTGATCTTTTCTTTTTCCTGCCCTATTTTGCAAAGCTCAGAGCTGTCAGAAAATGTCCATTAGGCTGAGAAAGTGCTATTCCTTCCTAAAAGTAGACTCCCAGAGTCTACCTGTTCTTTGTATGTGGTTGTGCGCTCTTCCTGCTACTCTTCCTATCCAACCCTTTGCTGTTGCAAGGCTTGAGCCTGTTGGCCATGCTCAGTCTCCCTCCTGCTCTTTTTCCTGTGCTGCACAGTAATTTCATGTGGCTTTTGCTCTTCTCAAAGAAAGAAGAAAGCCAAGCGTATGCCAGGTGCTGTTTGAGGCTTGCGGAGTGCTGGGTGGGCTGTGTGTCAGCTTTCCAAGGATATCAGTGCAAAAAAAAACCCACAAATCCTCAAAGCTTTTGGAAGTTGCAGGTGATCAAAAAGGGTGTCTCTGGGGTTGCTGACTGGTAGCAGTTGGGTGCTCTGGTCTGGTGCTGGTGTCTCATGGCGTGGTGGTGAGATTTGGGGGCTGCAGGAGCCCCTTCCTGAGGCTGCTGCAGCTGCAACACAGGAAAGGAGGAGAGAAACAGCAAGGAAAGGCAGAAGGAGGGGAAGAAATGGAGGGGATGGGTAAGGCAGCTTGAGCAATCTTAATGATCCCAGGCTTTTCCAATCATTCAGCACTGCTGTGTATTTGCCACCTAATTTCTTCCCAAATGCCCTAAACTGAAAATAAAGCGCTGTTTAATAAACACCACTTGGCATTTCATTTCCCTGAATGTTCTGGTAGCAACTGCTAATTATTCCAATGATTTCCCCCCACTGTAATTATTCAGAACCGGCTATTCACGGATCCCTCCATTGACTTATATCTATACACACGCGCCCTGAAATATGTATATATTTTTGGTGTTCTATTGAAAATTCAATAGGATCCAATTTCAGTTGCTATTGCCTTCCCCCTGTGTCTCCCCTCTCCAATTTGCTGATGCTCCAGCTGCACGGTGGAGAAGAAAGGAGGCAGCGTCTAGCGCAGACGTAAACAGCGCCGTCCAACTGAAACGGGGAGAGAAAAATTACTTCCTTGTACTACCGCGCTCTTGACAAGAGCTGCCTCTTTCTTTTTTTCTTTTCCTTTTTTTTTCTACCACATTCAATTTTCTGGCTGTGCTGGGCAGGTTACAGGACTAATCTTGAATGTGCTTTGAGCCTGATGAATAATACCACCGGCCTGCGCAGGTTTGGGTGGAGGGGAGGAGCAGGCAGGGAATGCAGTCGGTTTTGGGGGGGGGCACGACAAGTGGGAGAAGCTCAAATCTCAAATGTGGGTTTCCAAAAGTGGTGGGTTATTTGGGAAAAGGACCCTTGCTCCTCGTAGGGCTGGATTACCTGGGTTTTACCTGGGTTTCTCCTTTCCCAGCTGGAGAGGGAATGGGTTTGGAGGTGTCGTGCCAGCTCTCCAAAACACAAGAGGTGCTGGGTGTGCTTGGGCGCTGCATTCCAGATGGGGTCTCTGTGTTGGGGACGGCCCTTCCAGAAGGGGGAATATCAGTCAATAAATACCAGATCACACGACCTGGGAGCACAGCAACCAGGGTTTGTGTGAGATGAGGCCACCTGGGACACCAAGGGGGCTGCAGGCTCCTTTATTTCCCAAACAAACTCCAGCAGCTGGCTGAGTCTCTTTGTTCTCCAAGTCCCCGAGAGGTGGTAGAGAGCTCAAGGAGGAAAAAAAAAAAATAAAAAGGAACGTAGGGATGTGCTGGGGCTGTGTCACCCTCAAGCCCAAAGCACGCACAAGGTAGCAAACATCCTCTATCTCCTCGAGCCATCTGTTTGCAGAGTCTTTGCCCATGCAACAGTGCCTCTTCCCCGGGTGGGCTTGTTGCCTCCTTGTAATCCATGGGTAAACAGACATCTCATCAGCTGGGAAGCACGGCGCCGAGGTGGTGAGCTGCGATAAGAGCCCGGCTGGGACAGGGACTGGTGGCGGCGCGTGCTCCGGCGGGTGGGCGCTGGGAAGAACGTCCCTGCAAAATGCTTGGAGTGAGGAGGAATCTGGTTGGTTTGGGGAAAGGAGGGAATTGAGGGGATGGTGGGACTGAGCAGACTGCGGCCATTGAGCACCCCTCCAGAGGCTCTTACTGCCTTGCTGGGTCAAACCCTGTCACTTTGCTTGTGTTGCAAGGTGCTTGAAAATGGGAATTTTTTTTTTCTTTGGATAATGCAGACCTTGTGCATGAGGTGAGGGCATGATTTGCAGCATGATGGTGTGCCCATGGGGATGCAGTCCTCAGGGCTTGCAGCCCAGAGATGTTCAGGCAGTGACCCAGCAGAGGAAGGTGCCCATCAGAGCAGGGTGGGCTGCAGGGCTTGCAGGGGCACCAGGCTGGTGTGTGCGGTGCATTGCAGGCTTCTGCTGTGAGCAGTCCTGGCTGGAGGCCCCTGTTTTGGGAAGGTGTTGGGGGCGTTTGGAGCTGGGTGGTGATCCAGTGCCCTTTAGTAAGTGGCATTACCCTCTTTAATGTACTCAGCACTAATCTCTTTCTAAACAGAAGCGATCTTGCTGAGTTCAGCACTGGAGGAGCAATAACCAATGAAGGAGATGAGGTTAAGAAAACTCACAAGAATCAAATGTGCTGGAAAAGGCTGGGGAAGTGCCAGGGGCACTGCGGTAAATGACCTCCCAGGGAATCAAGGACAAATAAAATCCATGCCCCGTCTCTCTTCTCCGAGGCGCTTTATGGCAATGCCTTCGCCCTCCCCTCTCCGGAGTGCCCACAGACGTTGCTTTCAGGGTTATTTTTGCACTGGAGTGCAACAAATGCTCTGTGTGGTGAGCGGTGCGATGGGGCTGAGATGAGGAATCCGTGTTGCTGCATTCAGAAAAACCAACCTCTTGAGCTCGAGGAGAGCTGCTTCAGCTGGCAGTAGCGTTAGGTGCTTTACACTGTCTGGAACAGCCTGGAGAGGGCAAACAAAACCTCTGTGCCATGGCTCTTGTTTCCTGAGGCTCTCTGCAGGCAGGGCTGCTGGTGATTGTGTTGTCCTGTGAGCTAGGAGCAGAACCGTGTCCCATCACGCTTGCTCCATGGTGTGGGTTGCTCCTTGTTTTGCCCAAATTCCCTCGGGCTGTGATGGAAATGGGGTGCAGCACCCCGAGTGAAGAGGCAGTCCCGGTCTGAGCTTGGTGAGGGCTCAGGGAAGTCTTTGGGCCAGATGCTGCAGAGCTGCTCCCAAATGCTAAGTAGGAACTGTAGGATTTTAGCCCAAAATGGGGCAGAGGCAATCAGGCTGATAGGGTTTGATTGGGGATGGTGAATGCCTGAATGCCCCGTGTCCTGGAGCTGTGGGGGCTTTTCCCCACGGGCAGCAGGGAGATGTCCTTCACGGAGCCTGGGCACCCCAAAACGTCTCGCGAGCGGCCGCTGCCTTTGATCCCTACCCCTAGCGCCGTGCAGGCTCGGAGGCTGTGAGGATGACTTGGCAGTGATATATTTACTACAATTACCATCTCTCTTCCCAGAGGAGGAAAAAATAGATGAATAATATGTTTTGAAGGTGTCATGGAGCGAAAGCAAGAGAGGAGCTTGAGCCTGAACTTATGAATAACTTATAGGCTTCCTCCCTTCATGCAGTCACTCCATTTGGGCTTATCTTTCTTGCCCGTAGGAGGTGTAATTAAAGGAGCAAAGCCGAGCATCCACACGCACGGTGACTGCCTGTGGTACTCGTCTGTCTGGCTCCGTGCATCCTGTGTGCGCAAGGGCACGGGGGTGCCAAAGTGCCTTTGAGTAGGCTGGTGGATGCTTTGAGCAGAAGCTTTATGACTTTCCCCCCATGGTCTGCATCCCTCGTTAAGAAAAAAGGGGTGTTTGGTGCATTGCTGGCTGGTACCAGAGCTGTCGTGGTGCTCTGCAGAAGCGTTCCCTGAGCTCACCGCTTGCGCTGGTGCAGGAGGAAGCAGAAGTGACCTAGGATGGGGGACGTGGCACGAGGAAGCAGGAAAGTCATGAACCCCCCGTGTAGGAGTTGGGAGACTTGTGTTCATTTTTGGCACCGCTGGAAATTCCCCTTCTGACCTCAGGTGGTGACTTAGCCTTCTGAAGCTTTACTTCTGTAAAATGAGGAGTAATTTGCTCTTGTCTCAACACCTTTCTCTGCTTTCTCTGTTTTGACTCTCAGAGCTCAAGGGAGGGACTGTTTTTTACCGGGTGTACACACAGAGTCTAACATAATGGAATGGGGATCTTATCAAAGGCTTGTGAATGCTATTGTAATGCATATGGTAATTATAGGTACGTATATGTAGGGATGATGAAAAAATCCAGTGAAACATGGCATTTCCCTCTGGAAAAATGTTAGCGAAATAAAACCACGCCTGGGAGTGTGTCAGTTCCAGCAAAAAATGTCTATTAAAAATTATGCAGTGCTGCTCAGCAAGGTCATGACGTTCCTTTTAGAGCCAGTTAGAGGTTTCATTTCAAAACAGCATGTCACTTTTTTTTTCCCCCCCCTGCAGACTTTTGGGTAAGGTGTTGTACTTTGGTCTTCAGATCGGGGGGAGAGGGGAGGATCTCATCTAAAACTTTGTGGACTTTTTTGCCGAAAAGGGGCCTTCCTCCACTCTCTGCAGCTCGCTATGCATGCAGGTACAGCATTTAACACCTCGTATACGTGTGATTTCCAATGAATAACTTCTTTCCCCCCGTCCCCCTATCTCGGGAGTGCAGCCCTGCTATCTGTATGTTCCTATCAGCCCAGCACATAGATATGTATGAGGGTAATGGATATTAGGCATTTATTGCAAGGCATTCTGTTGAACATCACCTGCTGTTCAACATGAAAAGTTGATGTTCCACAAAGCCACAAGCCGAAGGCTCCTTAAGAGCTGTTCCGGTGCATCGGGTAAATATACGTGCTCTGAACGAGTGCTGTGTGAATTAATAATGCATAGAACAAATCCGTAGGAAGAACAGCTACTGCACAGGGCCTGCTTATAAACTGCTCTCTCTGCTTAAGCAAATAGACGGGGAAGTTTTGTTTTTTAAAGGATAATGTGTAGGTAATAAACCAAACTAACCTAATGGACCGTTTCCAGCCGTGGGAGCTGGCTCGGCAGCCGGGGTCAGGTTCAGAAGCGCTGGGGAGGGCGGTGGCGGCGGCTGCTTGGCGCTTTGTGGGGTCATAGGGAACTTGGTGGTGGGGTGGTGGGGAAGACACAGAGAGGGCGAGATGATGTTTTGGCGAGAGGAACCCTTACACCTTGCCAGAAGGGCCCCAAACAGGGCAACTTGGGGTGACCGAGGCGTTGTGTTGCTTGGGGCTGGAGGGGTGGCTCGAGCCTTGCCTGTATGAGGTGGGGAGGTCTGGGTGTCAAAAAAACTTGCCTAAAAATACCCCGTAGCCCAGATCTGGGTCACTAACAGTCCTGTCCCCTTCCCTTTGCCACCCAAGGAGCTGGGACGCTGTGACCATGAGATGCTGGTGGAGAGTCCTGCACCTTCTCAAGGTGTGCAGCTTGACCCAAGCCTTGGAGAGGATGGGGAACAAGGCCAGGGACACCGCACTGAGCTCCCCGCTCCCTTTGGGATTGCCGTGGTCAGAAGGGACTGCAGGGGAGGGACTGGCACCTCTTGTTTGTTGCCTTCCTCCAGCAGAGCTGCTGGCCTAGGTCCGCCTCGGCAGATCTCTCTGGGCGGCAGCGATAGGGAGGGAAGAGAGAAACGCAGCTGGATTTTCCCAGAGTTTGCAGCCAAATCTTCTGAATTGCAAAGTGAACAGCTCAGATTTTGGAAGGCTCTGAGGAGGAGTAAATGTAAAAAGCCAAGATTTTTTTTTTTGCTTTGTCATTTTTCTGCCTATAATGTTGTTTTACGGGGCCGTGAGTCACCTCACGCAATGAAATGAGCCATCCTTACCACTGATCAAAATAAGGAATATTTGACATGATCCTTATTTGGGTTTCATCAGGCGGGATTCTCGGGGTTCGGTGCTTCTAGTATTCTGTGTGCTGGAGAAAAATTAAGATTTTGGTCTTGGGGGCCTTATGTGTGTGGGCTGGTTGGTGTCATGCTGGTGGCATTGGGTTGTGGATGGATGGGATGGGTTGGGGATGGTGGAGGGATGGGATGGTTGGTTTGGGGATTGTGGAGGGATGGATGGGATGGGGGCGATGGATGGATGGATGGGTTGGGGGTTGTGGATGGATGGCATGGTTTGGGCTGTCTGGACCCGGCCAGGACGGTTTGGGTAGCGGGAGGGTTATTTTGTGAAATAGGCTGCGGATATTGGAGGGGAACATGGCAAGGGGTTCCCGAGGCGACCCACGTGAGCGTCACCACACGGGTGACCCACACACAGCCTTCCTCACGCGAGGAAGAGGAGGAGGAGGACGCCGAGCCTTGGCGCGCCTCCTGCTCCCATCCTTGCTGTACCCACCCTGGGGGGGCTGCGCGCCGAGGACCACCCCCCTCCCTATGCCCTAACCCCGGGGGTGGGTCGGGGCCAGCGGGCGGCGGGGCTGCGGGACGGGTGCGGGAGCGGTGCGGGGCGGCCCCGGCGGCGGCCCCGGAGCCAATGAGCGCGGGGCGGGGCGGGCGCTGCCGGAGCGGCGGCTGCGGTGCGGTGCGGGCCGGAGCGGCGGGCACGCAGCGCCTGTCCCTCGCACCTTGCCGCCCCTTCCGACCCCCCTTTCCCTCTTTTTTTCCCCCCCCTTTTTTTTATTTTTATTTTTTTCCCTCCCCCACCCCGCGGCGCGGATTTTTTTTTTCCCGATTTTTTTTTTTTATTCCCCCCCCCCGTTCCCCCCCCCCCCTTCTCCCCCATCCCCTTTTCCTTCCCCGCTTCCCCCCCCCCCCGCCCTTCCCCGAAATCTGCGCTCCGCTCTGGGAAACGCTGGATTTTAAACCTCTCCCCGGCAGGCAGTGAGTGGGGAAGGAGGGGGGAGAAACGCAGCCCGCGGTGAACATGGCCCAGGCGAAAATGCAGCACCCCGTCTCTTGGGTGATCTTCGCCGGGATGGCCGCACTCCTCCTCTCCCAAGGTAGGGCCGGGCGGGGATGCTGCGGGGGGTGCAGCCCCAAGGAGCCGGGGGGGGGAACCCGCGACCCCCCTGGCAGCATCGGGGGGGAAAGGCTGGGGGAGGGCGAGAAGCCCCCAGAAATAAGGGGGGGGGGTCCCCAGCCTGATGTTAAGTTGCAGGGGTGCGGATGCGGGGCTGCGGTGCGGTGGCATCACCCTCTTCGTGCCCCCTCCCCCCCTTGGGGTGTGCTGGGAACTTCTCGAGCAGCACCCCCCCCCCCCCCCAGTGCTCAATTTTATTTTATTTCATTTTGGGTGGTGCCAAATGACTCTGTCATCTCCGGCAGCTCAACTTAGTTCCCGCAGGAGCGATGCATCCAACAGGCGGGGGGGTAAACGGGGTGTCGGGGCCCCTCTGTGCTGCCCCCCCCCGCTTTGCTTTGCCGGACCCGCTTGCAAGGTCGTCCCAAAAACTCGGTGCAGCCCCGAGTCCTGCCTGCCCTGCCCCGGGCTGGGGAGTTGGGGAATTCGGTGTCTGGTGTGTCCCGGGTGAGCTCTGCTGGTCCCCTCCGTCCCCTGGGGATGATGCTTAAGGGGGCTTTCCAAAAAAAAAAATAATAAAATAATAATAAAAAAAAAATGTTAATATTAAAAAAGCGAGGGGGGAAGGAGGAGATGTGAGCTGGCCCCAGCTGGCCGGCACTGCCGAGCCTGTCAGCTTGCGTTAGTCTCCTCGCAGCCATCTGGAGGGGCTGTGGGAGTGGGGTTACCTCCGGGGGGGGTGTGGATGGGGCCGCATCCTGCACCGGGCTGTCTGCAGGGCTGGGGCTGGGAAGGGGAGAGGCAGCCTGGGCTGCGCGCCTGGTGCTGGGGATGGATGGTCCCGGGGGTGCTGGCTGCCCTGGGGGACATTTACAGGGTGCAGGCAGCCCTGGGGGGGGGGGGGGGGGGGGGCGTGGGGGTCAGCCTGTGCTGCTCCTTTTGCATGAGGAGGGGGATTGCAGCAGGGGCCAGTCTGCTCTGTGCTGCCCTGCAGCCTGCTGAGGGGCGGGGATGGGATTTAGGCACCCGCACGCCCGAAGCAGCCCTGTCTGGTCCCCCTCCATCAGCTGCTCTGCTGCGGGATCCCAGCGGGGCGCGAAGCCCCCATCCGTGTGGGGCTGGGGGCCGCTGTGCCCCCGCGGCTCGGGGGGAGATGGCCAGCAGCAGCCCCGCGCTCAAACTTCTCTCTCCTGGGCAGGCTGGGCCCGCTCTTGCGGAGAGCCACCCGTGCCATATCGACCGGCGCGGGCTGCTTAGCATGCACAGCACACGCCGAGGCATTTCTCCTCTTCGCCTTCCTCCCGCTCGCCCTCCTCGAGCTCCCTCCTGCTCCATGGGTTGCGGCTGCCTTCTCGCGCTGCTGGGCACGGCGCCCCGCTCCCAGGGGGTTCCCGGGGCTGGGAGCCCTGCTCCCCGCTGCTGCCACCTCCGTGGTTGGGTGGTGGGGAGCTGGGGCTCCCCCGGAGGGGTGGCCGTCGGTCCTTCCCCCCCTGCTTTCCCTTGTGCAGAATCTGTGCCTTTTAATGCTTTCTCTTGGCTTCCTTGCAGCCTTATTCTCTGCCTCTGCTCATCTCTCACGCTTCTTCCCTCTGCTTCCATCAAAGCTTGCAGATCAAAAAGTTGATTTTTTTTCTTCTCCTTGATTTTTATTCCCCTCAGCAGCAGCAGAGCGGCTGGGGGTGGGGGGGAACAGGCTGCCTCCCCAGGCAAACATCCTCCGTGCCCCCCTGCGCCCAGCCGTGCCGCGCAGGAGCGATGTGGGTGCCACAAGTCCCTGAGTCACTGCCGGGGTGGGGGGAAGCTGGGAGCTGCATCACAGCGTGCCCTGGGGGGGGCCAGGGCAGAGCTGGGGGGTGATGGGGAAAACACGGCACAGGGAAGCACTCAGCAGGGAGAAGTTTGGGTCTTTTTGGGGCAGGGAGGCATTGGGTATGCTGGATTGTCAGTGCTGCATGGTTGGGGGGAAGGAGATCCCCCCGGGAGGACTTCTTGCGTAAGTGTGTGTACAGGAGTCATTTGAAGAAAATAAACTTCCCAGCCAAAATAATTTTGCTTTTTAGCAAAAACTTTCAAAGCAGGATTTGAGAAACCAGGGGCCGTTCAACCCCAAAGGTAATACATAGGATCGAGTCCGTGTGCGCGTTGCTGAAGATGAAAGCAGCCGGGTGCTGCTGCTTCGTGAGCCCTGCTGCCAGCCGCAGATCGTCTTGCATTTTTAACTTTTCTGTCTGGCTCCGTATACAAAAGTGGAACTGTTTTGTGTTGGAAAATGTGAAAATTATCGTTGTGCAGGAAAAAATAAACTGTTTTGCACAAATCTACTCCAAACGGCTCAAGAGATCTGTGCTGCCCTCTGCAGCAGTTTATCAATACTCCAGGTCATTTACCTTTTTACAGCCAAACAAACAATAAGAAGAGTGGTTCGTGAGGGTGCTTGAGAGTAGAGAGGAGCATGAAGTGGGCTAATTCATAGGTGCTTGACCATCTGTATTTACGCAAACATCCAAACATCCATAGGTCGTCCAAGTTTTGCAGCTTTCCTGTGTTTCTTCCTTTTTTTTTTTTTTTGGAAAGGTGTCCCTGAAATAAGGACTGGTGGGTGTTGAGTCCTGTAGGTGCTTCCAAGAGATCCCCAGGTGTTGGGGAGCAAGCCCCCTTTGGCAGCACAGCTCCTGTTCTCTTTGTGGAGCTCTGATGTTTGATACAAAGCAGTGGCAATGAGCATTAGAAGTTCAAGGACCCATCACTTTCTCTTCCCTCTTTCCCTGTTTTAGATTATGGGAGTGCTCTAGTGTTTTCCTGGTGTCCCTTGCTCCTAACCACCTGGATTTCTTGAGGAAGGGGAGGGCTTGTGCAAAAATCCCACCCCAGCTCTTTGGAGGGGGAAGAGAGAAGAAAACTCCTCGCTCAACCGTGCTGAGAAGGATTAACCAGGCTAAAAGGTCATAGAAGATTTAGCTGGGCCTTTAGCATCCATAAGCCAAGAATTATGGGAAGTTGATTTCCAAATTAGCATAAAGACCTTATTCTAATAAGCATAAGCGCTGCAATAGGTATGTAAAACAACAGCATATGTCAACAGCGTATGCTGAGCGCTCCTCGTTTGAAAGAATCATTTGCTCCCTCGGTGTGGCGGGGTTGCAGATAACTCATGAGCAGCACCACGGGCTGGGTTTATGTGTGCTTGGAGGGCAGGATTTGGCCTGGGGACATGTCCCTAGGGAGGAGAAGGATTTGGATGCGGGGGGCTGCGCGTCGGAGGAGGACTTTTTCTCCACGGAGGCGGGTGGGAAACCTTCTGGCAGTTCGTGCAAGAAGGTAATTGCACTAATGAATGTGTATAAGAAAAATTATGTGTATCGACGTCTTTCTGTGAATACCCAGATTTATTGTTCCCCGGGGGAAATATTAGATGTGGCTTCATTGGTGGTTAACAGTTACCATGTGGGTCAATAAAACGCGATATTCACCCCCCAACAGCAGAAAATAGCTATTTAATAGGTAATAACAGCAATAATCAATACCTACATGATTAGATAACCCAGTTATATGCAGTACATAAAAGGAGGGGAATGCGGTCTGGGTACTCAATGGCCTGGTTTCGAGCGTTGCCCAACATCTGTCACTCTTGTTGATTTTAACCGGAGCTGTAAGCAGGTATCCGGCACCCCTGGAAATCAGGCCACCGCATGGAATTAATTGGCACATTTTTAGGACTCAGCAGAGTAAACAGGAACCCAAGCAGACCTTTGCCATGAAAAGGATGCTTTTGAAAGCAGGCTGCATTGCGCAAAACCCTGGGATGGCACCGGGAGAGCTGGGCTGGCGCTCAGGGTGTTGGTGGGGTTGGTGGCTGTGCCGTGGGTGCTCCATGCAGCTTCGCAGGGGAGATTCCTCGTGCAGACCTTGTTGCTTGCTTCTTTCCGTGCACGGACACGGATCTCTTCATGCAATGGTGGGCTGGGTAGCAAAGCTGTTTGGGTTGCTTTGCACCACATATACGGGGAGATTTCATCATTAAAAGAGTTGTAATTTGTAATGAGATGGGTTCTGGTGCAGTGTGGTGGGGAACTCAACCTAGGGTTGGTTCATGCTGTAGCTACAGCAGCATTTAGGAGCCTCAGTCATCGAACAGAGATTGGGTCATGCTAGGTGCTGTGCACAAAGCTCCTCTGGTGCAGCAACCGTTTCTGAAGCATCTTTGGGACCATCCCAGCCAGCCCAGCCCAGGCTTGTCTAGCCCTCTTGCCCCCAGTTGGCCACACTGGGTGCTCTGGAGGATGCAACCAGTTTTGGGATGCCCCGAAAGCACTCTTTTCCTTATCTCTGTAGGCATTTTGACCATCACAGTAACCCTGGCTCATGGTTTTTTTCCATCTGCCTGTTGTGCGAGCCCTGACTCATACTTATGAGACAAGTGCATTCAGTGTTCCCAGTGTCTGCTTCGTTTATTTTCCTTGCTGCTTTTGCTTAAAAATGTCCATATTTGTGGTCCCCCTCCCCAATTTATTTTTTCCCTATGGGGAAAAATGGATCAGTTGACAGATCTGGGTCAAGTCAGCAGGCAGGGCTCGCTGTTTTCTGCAACAAACCGAGGTGGAGGGGGATGGCTCAGCAGCTGCTTCCAGCAACTCGTGGTCAGCCTGGCGAGGTGGGCTCCAGCCCTCCCCACAGCACACAAAGCACCATATGGGGACATCTTTTTGGCTGGGGGATCAGAAAAAAACTCTTCTGCATTTGTCTTTCCTTTTTGAACTTCAGAATTGGCAGGAGAGGGCAACGTTTTCTTTGCTTGTTCCCCAGTCCAAGGGGTGCCTTCCTAGGGCAAAGCCCTAAAGAGGATAAATGTGATTTTTTTCAGTGTTGCTGATAGTACTTTGATGTGCGGTGGCAAATCTCCTGTCACTCGGTGGGACCAAGCCATGATCCGTCTCAGATGTTCATGGCAAAGGCTTGCAGCTGCCTCGGAGCTGCGACTTGGACTTGAGCTCTTGGTTTCAAACAGGGGCCAAGAGGAGCAAGATGCCAGGTTTTGGGATTCTGCACTGGAAGCCCGAGCTGTGCTGCTGTCTCCCATCATCAGTCAGCATCCTGTACCTCCACGCCTGCAGCTTCTCATGCCTTTAGTAGCTTTTATAGGCAAAAATAATAATTAAAAAGCCCTCTGTGAACACATCCCTTGGGACACCCTAACCCCGGGGCCATTCTGCAGGTGCTGCATCCCGCAGGCATCGCATGCCCTGTGCTCCTGGCACGTTGGGAGCTGCAGCTGCGGTAGCCCGGAGTTGCTAGCTGTCTCCCTCTTCCTTCCCGAAGCACACGCCTTGCTCTTGGTTAATAATAAATCAGAGGTGCTGCCTTCACCGTGCTCTCTTATCTCCTGCCAAGAAGGATATCATGGATTTTTGATGCGCTTACAGTTAATATGTCCGATGCTGAAAGCTGTTGTAAATTAATTGACCCTTCGACCCCCTCGTCCCTTTGACTGTTCCCACTAAAGACAATGTTCGCTTCTTGGCATCCTCCCCCCTTGCTTTCCCTTCCTCCGACTCCTCCACCTCCCACCTGCTGAGCAGGGGAGCCCAAAGAGGCACGATGCAGCCGAGGAGTGCGGCTCCGAGCAGGAGCAAAGCCCTTGTTAGCGGGCACCCTATGTGCAGTGTTGGATTTTTTCCTTTCAAACACTGGGGAGATGCTGATAGGAGCTGGCCCAGCTTCTGCAAAGCCCGTTCCCTTCCTTGGGTGGTCTAACATAAGGGTGCCAACTTTCCCCTCTTCTGTCTGGCCTGCGTTTGCCTTGGGAATGGGGTCTTTCCCCTACTGTACATCGCCAAGCCTGGAGAAGCCTTGGTTCAACTTGGGAAGGAGCCTGTAGCACCCCAAACCCTCTGCCTGCCGTGACTCGTGGTGGGAAACCACAGCTGCTAAGAAGTAGGAAGCACCACTGGAAAATATGTAGTACTCGAAATGAAGCAGAGTATTTTTTTTTTCCATTCCAAAACAGGGCGATGGCAAATTCCCAGTGACAGAAAAATCTGGGAAAACTAAGGATTGATTTGAAGTATTTTTGTTCCGTTTCTGAGCTTACAGAAGCCTATGTACAAAGTTGTGAAGTTATTTCAAGCGAAAAAAAAAAAAAGCAATCTGAAGGCGGTATTCCAGCACTATCAAAAGAGCCTCAAGTCTCGAGCGTTGTTGCATTTTTTATTGTTATTTCTTCAAAACAGATCCTCTGCTAATGTTTTGATTTTTGTCAGCAGCAGCATTCTTGATTTAAAGACCTGGTTTGAAAGCCAAATCCAACCCGCCTCGTTGGAAGCCCGACAAGCACTTGAAGTGCAGCAGGGTTCATTAATGCCCTAATGTTATCTCGCCCCGTAAGCGTGCCTTTCCCCCCCCCCCCCCCCCCCCTCTTTAGGAGGCTGTCTGGTGAACAACGCTAAGTTCCTGGGTTGGTTTGGTTGTTTGCAGGCTTTATTCCCTTTCTGCAGGACAGATGGTATTTATAGATGAGAGGGTGCCTACACGAGACTTCTTGCGAAGTCAATCCCCAACGCCAGTGCCGGGGTTTTTGATATCGGGCCAAGGAGCATCGGGGCTGGCTGGCGAGGGGTGGATTTGAGTTTTGCCTGATGACATCTCTCTTAATGAAGCCCAGTTTGGAACGATGCTGGTGGGGAGTAGAAGCCACCGGAGGGGCCCGGGCAGCCGAGCTGTCACTGAATGCAACATTAAAAAATTTGTTTAATTTATTGTTTACCTTTTGTGCCGCTTTTCCGCGCGTCAGCGCTTCCCGTTGTATGTTTTCAGCTTCAAAACCTGCCGTCACATTAGCAGCCGGCTCCAAAGCCTCCAAATAATGCATAAACTATGATTATTCCTTCTGATCCACTTGTGTTTATGTAAATGGCGGGAAAAGCGGTTTTCAGCTTATTTCAGCAGCTTAAGGGATTCCTACCAAGCCTATTATTGAAAAATCAGAAAGTGAAAAGCAACTTCTGAGATGATGAAGTAGGAACTCCATGGCTGCGCTGCCTGCACGGGGCGCTGGGGGCTGCGCTACCCCGGGGAGTTCCCTCGGGATTTGGGACCCTCCTGCAGCAACAAGTTGGGGAGAGCCGGGAGAGGTGAGGTTAGCCAAGGAGGAGAGGAATGGGACGGAACGGGACCCGTGGACCCACGGAGGGGTTTGGGGTTGAAGGTGTGCAGGGGCATCACCCAGATGTAAAACCCATGAGGGGCTGGGTACCCGTGGCCGCGAGGGATGCAGGATGCGCACGGGGCAGCGTGCTGGGGAGCACCTGTGGGACCCTACCGTGAGCATCCCCACCTTGCACAAACCCTTTTATTCTACCCCAGAAGAGGGGCAGATACTGGGCACATCCCGCTTTAGGGCGCAGATCCCTCCAGCCTCCCCGGTGCCTCTCATCCCTCCTCTCCTGCTGCTTTCCTTTCTCCGTTCGGTCCCTTTCCCCCTTCCTTATGTTAATTTCCCACCTGAGCACCAAGTACTTTATAAATAGCAAATCTGAAATGAATTTCCTAGCAGCAATCATTATCTCCCTCGACAGCCATTAAACATTCACACAAGCAGAGCAAAATGACAAAGGGGATTGATTTTTACAGTATGTTGGGGGGGGAGGCAGGAGAAAGGAAATATGTTGACAAGGCTTTTTTTTTTCCTTCCCCCTCCTCTCTCCCCTCCCTTCCAGATCCTCTATCTCGAGGAATTTAAAATCACCCGATGACCTTTTTTTTTTTTTTTTTTTGGAGAGCAGGGTGGGAGAGGGCGAAGCTGGATATAAAAATATAAAAACACAATTTTTATTCCCTTATTCCCCTTATTCCCTTTGCCTTTAGCCCCTTGCAAGCCTCGTGTGCGACTGGCAAACACACCAAGTTAGTTCCGCGGCCCCGGCTGCGGAGATGAATATGTCAGAGCTAATGCCTGCAAAGACGGAGGGGTGGGCTGGGGGGGGCCCCATCTCCGCAGCCGCCTCAGCAGAATAAATGTGTTGATGCAATAGTTGGGAGCCGGCGAGCTGCTGCCGTATGAGGCACTGTAGCTGAAAATTTAACTTTGATTTCAATTTTCATATTTGTCAGCAATAATTAGATTCAAGAAATGTTTTTGCCGCTGTTCTAAAATACTAATAAGTAGGAGCCTTTGTAGTATGGCTAATGGAGTCTTTTTTTTCCTAGTGGGCTAGAAAAATTCCATTAAAGGGGAAAGTCATACTGTATTACCATGCTTCAACATGCATTGACTTCACCTCTATGGTAATGTCTGTGCTGGGAGACAGCGGGGCTCGCTCCCAGCCGCAGAAATGGGGCTGGCATCCTGCTTTTGGCGTATAGGACTTCCCAGGGAGTGGGCAGGGGTGCTCTTTTTTGGGGTGCTTTTTTTTTGGGGGTGGGGTTGCTCTTTTTGGGGCAGCTGGAGGCTTTCAAAGCACTCATAGGATACCGTTGAGGTAGCCTGGCTCTCTTCCTACCAGCTTACTTCATTGCTTGGTTTTGGTATTGCAAATCCCCTTGGGATTTTTGAGGTTGGATCAATTAGGGGTTTCCCCTTGCTGGCTCTGCCATGCTCTTCCAAAGGGAAACTGCCTCTTCTCCCTCCTCACCCCTCGTTTTGACTGCTCTATGGATTTCCCCGGTGGCGTGTACCAGATTTTATCCCCGAGCAACGCTGTAAAATAAAGAGTGATTAAATTTGCTGGCGATATGCACAGCAAATGGGGGAAGCTCTAAGTTGTGTCATTCTCAAGTTACTTCAGCCTATTAAGCAAACAAAAGCACTTGTGGAGTGAGAAATGAAAATGGCCAACACGGCCCGATTAATCCTGGATGTACAATTCCATTAATAAGTCAGCTTTTAATAGTGGCTCTTTCCAGGAGCTGCTGGGACCAAGAATTGATGTATTTGCTGTAATTGTATTGCAACTAATAGGATATGAAGAAAATTGTATGGAGAACCTGTTCTTTCGCCACCGTTTTCCAATCCGCTGAAATAATGCCTTCCTCTGGAAGAGCCCAGCAAGGTAATGATACTTAAATCTAAATAGAAACAGGGGTATTTTGCATTCTGGTGCAGGTGGTTTGGGCTGGGTGATGGAGTGTGGATGCAGGGAGCCTCCGGGTGGATTTTCTGGGTGCCCTGGCATGGGGCTGCCCCCCTGGCATCTCCCCAGTGCCTTTTGTTCTCTGCGTGGGCAGCAAGAGGGGACTTCGCTCTGCGGAGTCGATGCGGTTCATTGGGAGAGTTCATTAAGGAGCCTGAAGCCCTCACTCAATTCATCCTGTGTATTTATTCAGCTCCTGGATAAATAGGCTGGGCTCAGCGCTCCGGGGACTCCGACACGCTGCTGGTTCTCATTTTGCGCCGAGCTCCCGCGGTCGCGCCCGGGCACAGCTCACCTCCCGCAGCCTGGGGAGCACGCACGGCATCCCCTGGGCGTTTGGGGAGGATTTGGGTTTTTATCACCAAGCATCCCGCCGAGGGCTCTCGCAATAGCAATGCGGCTAGCGGGAGCGTGGCACTGCTGCTCCTGCAGCGCTGCAAAGCCCGGGCAGGCTGAGCGCATCCCAGCAAACGCGCAGCAGTGCCCTGGGACGCAGGGCCCTGAAATATCTGTGCAATTGCAGAATAACGTGCGTTAAGGCAAAGGAAATGTTAAGCCAAGAGCTGACTGCTTCAGAACGCAGGCAGCCGCTGAGGATTGCAGCCGTTCCTTTGCTAATGGGCTGGGGAATTTGGAGAAGTTCGCAGCCGCTACTTGTCTGTGCATCACTGCCGGTCACTGGTTCGGGGCTGTTTGTTTTTCCCTCTTCCTCCCTATTTGTATGCACGCTCTGACCCTTCTTTGGTAGCAGGCTAGAGAGTAAATATAAAAGGGGAGTGGAAAAAAAAAAAGCCAAGGCACAGTTCAGCTTAAATCCCCAAGGAAACAGATGCAATTGCCTTACAGAAATGGCTCCAATAAGGCCAGAAAGGAATATTGCTTCTATAGCTTTTGGGATATAAAACATTTAGGAAATGTGATTGACTGGCAGGGCCTAATTTATCATTTACCCATTTCCCTCTCTCCATCCTCGTATCCACCCAAACACAGAAGTGTGCTCAGATGGCCTCGCTTACACTTTTCCCTTTTGGTGTCTCTCCTGCATGTAACACACGTGCAAACCGACATTTCCTTGCACGCTGACGTGTGCACATGTGGGCACACATCCCGCTGTGCTCCTGGCTCCTTGTCCCTCTGCCTGTGTCATGGATTTATCATCATTCTGCTAAGCACTAGAACTCCTGTGGCTATTTATAATTAATGCTCAGAAACCTGCCAATCCATTTAATGACACTAGGAGGTCATGGCCTCCCTTATAGCTTCCCATTAATCATCATTAGAACAGTTCTGGGTTTTTTACATTCTTTTTAAATGTTAATTCACCTTTATAATGCTCCTTTCAGCTATGACTGTAAAGGGAGACTCTGTAGTTACTCCAGACTGTCTTGCAAGTGTGTGCAGGTGAAAGGCGCAGTGGGACAATTGCACTTGATAAAGTCTTTTGGATGGCTCCCGCTGGAATGAATTACACTCACAAACTCTGCGAGATGGGATTTCTTCACTGCCCTCTGCTGCCTGCTCCTCGCAGCGATGCTGGCACGGCTCCCTCCCTTGTGTCTCCATCTCTCGGGTACCACCGAGCCCGTTGTGATCCCTCCCCAGCCGCAGAGCCCCGTGCACCACGGGGGAACAAGCAGCGAGGAGGTCCCGGAGGGGAATTGCCAGCTCGTCGATGCTGACACGGAGCTTGTTCGGCGCCGGGGGCTTTGCTAGGCAGCTGTGGTTGCGTTTGGGCAGGTCTTTGCTGGGCGACTTTGGTTTTGGCTCGTCCACAGCTTGGTTTTATGGGGTTGTGGTTGCGGTGGCCACTTGGTGCCTTGTGGAGCGTTGCACTCGTCCATCCTGAAGGTTAAGAGCCATCCCAGAGAGCAGGAGGCGTGGGGCTGTGCAGTGGTGAGCCCGTCTTTCCCGCTGCCCCCTGGAAGTGGGAAGCCCCGAGCACTTTCCCCGTGTCCCAAAGCCCCCCTGTCATTGTCACAGCCCCCCGGTGCTCCGGGAGCTGATGCAACGGCACAGCAGAGGGGCCGTAACAGAGATGTCAAGCGGCAGCTTGGAGGAGTGAAAGCTCTGGGTGCAATCTGGTAGCTTTTGGCAAACAACAGCTCTCACACAACCCTCTCTTGGCTTGCTGCTGGAAGCTGTCGTCCCCTGTCTGAAGCCAATCTGTGCTTGCCATTAACGGGACCGGCTCTGAAGGGGTGCGTGTCTGATCCTGGTTCCAGCTCTGATGATCTCAGGAGGGGTCCCAGTGTGATGGGGCATGGCTTCGTAGCCCGGGCTCACTTCAGATGCAATAAAACCTGCGTGCAGCCGTGGGGACATCCCTGATGGAGCTCCTGGAGACATTCCCCAGCCCTGCATGCCAAGCACCGCTTGGCACACTCCGTGACCACCCCCTGCTCAGCAGGACAGGGCGAAGCACCCCCGGCACCACCCATGGGTGCCCCCGGCAGGGCTGGGGAGGCACCGCAGCCCCTCGCAGGCTTGGCTGGGTGCAGGTTTGTGCTGGCCTCGCTGCTGGCGGGCTGAGGGCTGCTGCTGCTCCCCCGGGGAGCCCTGGTCCTGGTGGGAGCTGAGCCCGGCCCCGCTTCTCCGAGTAAATACGCCAGCAGCATTTGGCTTAATGAACTGTGGCTTTTAATAAATGGCTCTTATCTTGCTGAAGTGCTGCTAAATTGTCAGGATTTAAAATTAGCCTAATAGATTTGCGGGCGATGTTTTATTCACTGGTTAGTTGGAAAAAGACAGGGAGAGGGGGGAGAGAGATGGCTCCACCCAGCTCTCCCTGAATTATACAACAGTTATTTATTTGTTTGGGCCGAAGGGGAAATGTTCTGGATTAATGTGCGATGCCTCAGCACCTGACTTAATGAGAATTTAGAGACCTATCCCAAACTGATAGTCTCCAATTAATCACTCAGTGGCCCCTCTGCTCGGCTGTCCCTGGAATATATTTTTCACGCTGGGGTTGGGTTGTGGCACCCACTGCTGCCTGCCGGGAGGTGCGGCTCTGTTTCCTTTGGCTGGGTGGATTTTGGGTGCTGTGGCTTCCAGGACCACTTCTTGCAGGTTCGGTCCGTGTTGAAGAAGAGCCCCTGTGTCCGTATAGATTTGGGTGCTCTTGGAGCAAATTTGAGCTGGGCCTAGCTCAGCTTCCGATGCGTCCCAACAACTCGGGCAAGTTTCTGTGTGCCTTTATGCCTTTTGGCAACGCGGAGCCAGTTATGATCCTGTTGACAGTTTGGAGACATATGGAGGATCAGGACAGAAGAGTGTTTTATAATGGAGTAATATGGGATCTGGTCGGGATGAAGGATGCCAGGGAAATGTCAATCACTATCATTACCCTAACAAACTGCTGTACCTGCTGAGATAATAATAATATTAAGCAATTATATAGCACCTAACAAGCTCAAACAGCACAGACGGTAGCTAATTAAATCTCCCAAGACTTCCTCTGGGTGGGTGTTTTCCTAAAAGCGTGGCCCGGCTTCCGCACACAGTGTTTTGTGTGACGCTGGGTGCACTTCTGCCCCACTTCACAGGTAGGGAAAGTGGAGGAAGGGATCGGCCCTGCTGGAAATCCTCGTCAGCAGGCAGTCGTGGCACGGCGTTGTGCTGGCTCTGCTTGCAGGAGCCCTTTGTGGCCTTGGCTAGATGACCCAGGTTGCAAAAGATGCTTGGATGCTGCGTGCCCGGGTGTGCTCGCTGCTTGTCCTTCATTAAATTGGGGAGTTCAGGTGCTGGGCGTCGCATTGAAAATACAGCCAGCATCCCTCGATGGTACAGAAGGTTTGCAGGGCTGCATGGGGAGTGTTGCATTTTGTCCCAGGTGCTGTCACTTCCCCCTTGGTTCATCCTTCCCCTGCCCAACCTGCATCCCTCTTGCCCTTGGAAAGCTTTGTGGCAGGCAGCACTTCCCTGCGAACATCCCAGGCTGGGCTGGGGCATGCGAGCTCGCAGCAGTCGAAAGGAAGACTTTCAACTTGTCCCCGCTCGTGCTCTCTTCCCCTTGCCCTTTCTGGAGAGCAGCGGGTGGAACGACGCGTGGCCGCTCGCGCCCAGCCGGGATGCTCGACCCTGCGCGGCGAGGCAGCGGCCTCCCTGTGACTTTGGGAAGGTCAGCGTTTGTGTCTGAAGTGGGGCCGGTAGTGGCAGCGCGTGATGCACGGTGTCAGCCATAAAGGAAATATTGTATATAAAAGATAAGTTTTTCCCTTTCTTGTGGCAGAGGAACAAGGCGCTGGGTTCATTTCGCATTCATAAAGTCTTGCTTTGGAAACGCCTTTAAGTACTGCTGAGGGAGACTTGAAGGAGCGTGTTTGAGAGTCAAATGCACATCTCCTTGGGCTCTCCTTTCATCTGCTTTAAAAAACACAATCTCTTTTTTTTAATCTTTTTTTTTTTTTCCCCTCTGTAAAAATACTAATCTTCTCCAACAGCAGCAGACACCCAGGGTGCAGGCGCTCAGCAATTAGTTCGGCGAACAGAACGAGCGGGGAGCGGAGGGAAGGGGAGGCTCAGCCGAGTGCAGGGAGGGAGGACGGCGAAACGCAGCCCGCTAATTAGGAGGCGCTTGGGGATGTGGGGCAGGGAGGAGGAAGGAGGACCTGGCAGGGAATTGGGGTCATGGTCTGGATGGGAAACCAAGTGGCGAAGGTGCCCAGGGAGGATGAGGTGTGGATGAAGCCCTGGCTGGCCTTCGGTGGGAGCTGTTGGCTGAGTCCTCTCTTGGCTGATACGGGAGAGGAGCAAGCATCCCTCAAGGGCTGGGCTTTCCCAGCAGGGATTTGTCACCTCGAGCTTCGCGTGGGTTTGGAAACCCCACGGGTGACTCCTGTTGTCATCAAGGGAGCTGCTCCTTCTGGCTGGGCCTGGGAGCACGGGGAGAGGGGGCGGCACGCGGTGCTGTCAGCTCCCGACCTTCCTCCTCCTGCGAGGAGCCAGCTTTGGTGTGGGATGGGCAGAAGTGCAGCTCAGCCTTTTTTTTTTTGGCTGAAACTTTTCCTGTCCTTGAAATCTCTTCTCCTCCGCTCTTCACTTGAGGGAAGGGAATTTATTGCAATGAAATATGTTGTCTTGTGGCTTTTTATGAAAACAGCACATGTCACTGCCCCTATTTCCTGGAGCCAAAGGATGTGGCTGGATTTCAAAAAGAAAAGGGCTGGATGATTTCATTATTGCTAACAACTGTTCCCACAAAGATAAGGACAGTCTAATCACATTCCCTGTGCAGAAGTGCCAAGGGAACCAAAAGGGTACGTTTCCATTTGATTTTCTGGGTTGTCTTCTGCGGTTTGGTTGCCTCCAGTGCCTCGTGGTGCCAGAAGCAGGCTGCAGGGCCATCGTCGGGGGGGGACAGCACAGCTAGCAGGGTGCTGGTGTCCTGGAGCAGAGTGGCACTACGTGGGTAATAACCCCCTCCCTGGGGGAAAGGGGAGGGCAGGGTGGGCACAGAGAGGTGCCGGGGGCAGATTTTGGCCCCGTGTCATCGAATCGTGGAATGGCTTGGGTTGGAAGGGACCTTACAGTTCACCCAACACCAACCAGCTTTGTGTTGCGGGAGGGAGCTCTCTAGGCTTTGATTTGCCTCATAGGAAGAGATAGCATTGTCCTCTCCATCCTTTAATCATCTGAGGATGTATTTCACATCAATTGATCTATCTCCGTAGCCCTGAGTCTGCGCTGCCGTGGCGCGGAGAAACCCATTGAAGTCAGTGCTGTAAAACCGGTGCAAGCGGGGAGGGGATGAAGTAATGCTGCCTTCCTCTTCCTCCTCCTCTCCCTGCTTGCACGCCCTTGGCACTTCGGTGCTCCGCAGGGGCTCCCGTTAGCCCTGTTGGCGAGGAGCTGCGTTCGGCGAGCAAAGTGTGGCTCTCCCTCTGGGAGCACGGGGTCACTGCTTCGGGTCCCAGCAGCGACCACCCAAAGAGAAAAGATGACTTATAATTACATTCATAATTGAAAGTGATTAATGGTAGCAAAAGAACTTCAAGCGATTTCTTGTAATTAAATACTAATTTTAATTCCTTTGCAGTGCTGAGCACCATGTTTGCTTTACTGGCGGTATTTATGGCTGCGCCTTAGCATGTATTTTTAAGATATTAAACTGTGCGGAGTGATTAACGTTTTTTGTAACCGGGTAAACAAGTAAATATCAATTAATTTGTTTACTTTGTGCCTGTAATTAGCAATTACTATTTCATATTTTTGAGTATCTCCATTCTTGAGGATTTGTGGCTTTGAGTGAAAGCAGAGAAACCTTTGGTTACAAAGTTGGGGGAGACCTGGCCTCTGCTCCAGGTTGCTGTAGCTGGAAAAAAAAAAAAAAAAAAAGAAGAAGAAAAAGGAGGTAGGGAACGGAGGCAGCACATGTAAGGAAAGGAGGCAGCACATGTAGGGGAAGGAGGCAGCACATCTGCAGGGGCCGGGGCTGGGAGAGGGCTCTGGGGATGAGCTTTGAGCCTGCTGGCAGCGAAGGCTCCTGCGGGGGCTTGGTGCGGGAGGGAGGGAGGTGGCTGCGCCTGGCAGATGCTCGGTCTCGAAGAATGGAAGTGCCACGAAATTGTCTGCTTCTGCCAGCCTGTTGCTGCCTGGCAGGGACACCTCCATGCTGCTGGGGAGCCCACCAAGCAGGCAGGGCACGTCCTGGGCACGGAGCTGCCAGTGCCCCGGAGAGCCGCGGCGCCCTGCTCCAGCACACAGCGTCACGGAGTGTGGGTCTGTTCATGGCACAGAGCCTCCACGCGGCCTCTTTCCAAGCACTGCGAGGTGTAGGTGTGCTCGTGCTTTTCCCGTGCCTTGACAAAGTTATTTTCAGATGAGCCGGGCTGGGAATCGCTTTCCTGAAAACTCGGTCCTGCTCGCATAGCAACACACCGGGCCAGAAAGCACTTGATGGAAACCGTGTCTTTTCCTCACCGGTTCCTTGATTCCTTGCTAATGCTTTTCATTCCCTCTTGCTGCTTGAGAGAACTGATCGTCTGATTAAATTAAGACAGACACAAAAGCAGCTGGCCTGCCAAAGCCTAGGATTTTATTAAAAATAATATTGTTTACAGAGTTCTCTCCTTTTATGGCACATATAAAACAGCGTGTTCCGCCCGAGCAGCCGGCAGGCTCGCCGCAATTTACCCGGGAAGAGGAAAGAGATGGAAAGACATTAAACCTTGTCTTGATGGAGAGCAGGGAGGGCATGGAGGAGAGGGAGGTTGGGGAGAAGAGGCAGAGCGCATCTGTGAGAGCAAATGAGAGGGAAGGGAAGGCGAGGAAGGAAGCGGCGGAGAGCCAGGATGGTTCCCTGCTCCCTGCCTCCCCTTCGCCTCTTGTGTACCTGTGCCGAAATGAAGCATCCGAAATGGAGAGAGGTTGTGGAGGGGAGGAGATAAAGCAGGTCAAAGAGCCTCCAAAGCCTTCACCTGCATGGGGAGGAGAGATGTTTGCCCTCCTCGTGGTATCTGTGACCCGTCCTTGGCTCCTGTGAGGGCTTAGCGGTGTTGGTGCTTTTCGAGCCCTCGGGCACTGGACAAGGCTGGTGCTGGGAGCACTTCTCCTGTTTGCCCAGCACGCCAGCATCTCACCAAAGAGCCCTCCTGGCTCCTACATTATGTATTTGTGCTGCATTTGCGCTCCAAGGGTCTGCCAGGGGCACGGGGAGGGCGCGCAGGGTGCAGCTGGGTGCTCTGCTCGTGGCATGGGGCGCTGGCGGTAAGGCCAGGGGGCACGAAGGGGTTGCTCCAAGGTCGCTGAAGCAGCTCGAGACAGCTCCGAAACTTGAACCAGATCCCACGCCTCCCACACACCTGCGTGCTGGATAAAAGGGGTTCGTGGCTCATTTTGGGAGGCACGGGGAGGGGAGGGATGCGCGGAGGAGCCTTGCTAATGCCCCGCCGCAGGAGCGCCCTGCCTCTGCTCGGCTTTCGCTTTTTCTTTCCGTGTCTTCTGTTTGTTTGTTTGTTTGATTCGGTTCCAAATAATTAATTGTAAAAACCCGTGGCGAATGGTTTGAATGAAGGATGGATGGGTACTTTAATTAACTTGTGAAAGGATTATACACTTATGTTTTCAGTCTCCCTGACCCCAGCCAAAGTAACAAGGCTGGAACGTCCCCGCCAAGATCAGAGCGGGCTGGGGCTGGCAGAGCCCCGTGGACCACACTGGGAAGGTGTGATTGGGACATTAGCACATGGGGGCCACTCTTCCCCCTTCTAGGACGGGGTTCTGGGTCCGTTGGGACCCCGGGAGAAGCATTTCCCACCCCGCTTCCATGGTGTGCTGAGCCCCGGTGTGCTTGCCACCACCAGCCCCTTGTGCTGGCTCCACCGCGTGCTGGTTTTGGCACCTCAAAGGGGTCGGGTGCAGGTGAGGGAGGTGTCCCCGAGTTGTACAGAGCCTTTAGGGATTGAGCAGACCTGAGCAACATTTTGGGCTAATACGTACGAAATTTGGATGGAACCTGAGCGATCTGCCCTTTGTTTATAAGATGGTGATCCTACAAGCTTCTGGTGTCTCGCATGAAAAAGATGCTGCCTGCCTTCAGCCCCAGACCAGGCAAATTTCAGTCCTTGAGGCTGGCTGGGAGCGAGCTCAGCCTGCCTGTCTCGGGGAGCTGAAAGCACTGGGGCAGGCACTGCGGGATTGCCAGGAGAAGGGGGATCACAAGACGGAAAGGGGGCTTTGTGGTAGCCCCGGGTGGCTCCTTGCTAGCTCATAGGCACAAGATGGATGTCAGATCCTGTATCGATTCCTCCCTCTGAAGACAGGGGAAGGTTTGGGGCTATAGCAACAGGCGCTGCAGCCTTTGCAGCTCAACACCTTGCTGCCTTGTTTGTGACTTGCATCTGAAGAATTGCTGAGTAAGAAGCAGAGAAAACCTCTGAAGAAAAGTGCCGAGCTCCCTCCATCCTCCCAGCACCTCCATGTGCTATCCCAACAGCCTGTCCCCAACGCTGACTCCTTCTGATGGCATGCCAGCCTCTCAGGATGCTGCCGTGGGGTGACCGGTGCCTCCTGCACAGGCGTTTTCATGAGCAAACCAAACTGGGAGCCGATTCCAGCAGGAATAGCGAGGGAGCAGGGCTTGCAGCTCCACCGCTGCGTGGTGCAGGGTCGAATCCTCCTCTGCATGAGTCAAAAGGGCTTTGAATACCTCCGGGAGGGAGGGGATGAAGCTTGCACCGTGCCACTGAGTCACCCAGCAATTTCCTGTCCCCCCCAGTGCCCGGCAGAGCAAAACACTCCAGGTGGGAGCCTCGGCACTGCTGCTCCAACCAGGGCTGATTGGGCTGCAGCTTTCATGGAAAATGTATGAGCAGAAATGAATTTCTGTGCTGTACGTTGGATCAAAAGCTGTTTTGACTCTAAACAAGGCCTTTTTGGCCTTCCTTCAGTAGTGGTATCTGCCCCTGGAATCCTCCTCACTTATCGGTCCCTCGGCAAGCTGCTCTGTTTGATTGCTGATCTGCCTTATTATGTTTTTAAATGCGCTTTAATATTTTAAGTTTAGTGGCTCTTTTTTTTTTCTCAGGCCAAACTCCAGCTTCTGAAGTGCTGTACCTCTCTCCTACTTCAATGGGAGCCTTTCACATTTATCCCAAGGCGTAACATGGTCCTTACAGCGTTTGAAACGAGATGTGCTGATTAGAGCACCGCTCGGCAGCCACTGTCGCTGTTCTCCTCAAAGGACGGCTCTGAGAGGGGGCTGGAAGTTGGAGCTGGGAGCATTTCGGTGCTCAGCATGCCTTTTGCTGGGGCGTTGTGCTTGTTGGAGCTCTCTTCGAGTGACCTGGAAGCAGATGTTGGCTCGTAGGGTCATGAAGTGCCTTGGTGGGGCCGATGGGCTTGGTAGGAGGTCTGTGATGGGTCTGTGGGTCACGCCTGTGAGTATGTACGATGAGCTGGAGCAGGGAGGTGAACACACAAGGTCAATCTGAGTTCTTGCCTTGTTTTATTGTTGTTGTTGTGTATGTGTTTGTTTTCTTTTTAGCTAGAATGGTGAAATACCCGAGGACGCTGTTAAAAGATTGTTGCACCTGATATTTGAGGCTGAGAGTGCCTCTGGCCAGGAATTCAGTATTTTCAGTTCTTGCTGAAGCCAGCAACAACCTCAAATCTGTTATACATCCTTGGAGGTGCTCAGCACCCATTGCAGGAGGGTGCAAGCCTTGCACAGTGCTGTCTGATCGATGTCAGGGAGAGACGTGTGCCTGAGTGCTGCGGGAAGCGCGGTCAGGCCACTGTTCTGATCGTAATCGCTCCTCAGAGAGAGCTCCCTTTGTGGAACAAGAGTTAAGCATTTCGTTACGGGAATTCCTTTGCTTGTTTTGAGTTTTTTCCTCAACCTCATGGTCTTGGGGAAATCGTACCTGCCATAGGGAGGACGAGTGAGGGATGGGAGAGATGTTGCTGATGAGGGTTTGTGCTGCTGGTGCCTGCGAGAGGTACCTGGAGGCGCAGGATCTGTGCAGGGCTTGGCAGAGGATCAGCCACAAGTCCTGGCACTGACATGTTGTGCTCTTAGAAATGCCTTTCCTTCTCTAAATGCTTTCTTCCAGAGGATAAAACTTTAGGATGGTGGCGTCAGGTGGCAGTGGGTTGTCTGGAGGGCAGGGCTGTGCCCAGAGCTCTGCCCTGGTCTCTTGCTTGCTTTGGGCAGGTGGAATCAGAGCTGGCTTGGAGCTGGGTACCTACCCACCATGGTACCCCCTGAGCCTTCAGACCTTTGCAAAATGGATAAAAGCCCCTCCACACTCTGAAGTGAAGCCTTGAAATGAGGGTGATTGGTGGCTTCAGTCTGCAAAGATGGTCAGAAAACCTGGTGTGATGGGGTGGCCTCGGGAGACGTGCAGGACGTCGGTCGGTGTCTACAACCCAGCTGTCGGTTCTGGCCAAGCCTTTTCAGTCCTTCCCTTGCCAGGGCCCTTGAGTGGTATGAGAGAGGGGACAAATGAGTAACGGGGTGGTGACCTAAGATGGTGTGAGTTTGGAGGGTGAGTTTGTAGGCAGAGCCCCTGTAACTACTCGAACAGTGTAGCACCAAATACCCGTGGTGGGGGCATGGGGCTGGGGGCGGGCAGGGAGGAGAGGCAGTGATAACTCTATCCAGTGAAGCAGGTTGTCCCTGGAAATAGAACATGAATAAGTAATCCGGATAAATAATGGAGCTGTCTGAACTGTAACAATAAAGAATAAAAGTGCTGAGTGTGGCTTGCGGTGATTTGTGGGGTCACGCTGTCTGGACGGAGGCGCCTTTGCTCCCGCTGGTGAGCAGGTGCTTGCGGACGGAGCTCATCGGCGTCGCGGAGATTGCTGCTTGTACGGTGGGTGGTTGCGTGCCAGCGGGAGGAAATGGTTCATGGTCTGCTTCTTTGTCACGCTGCCGACGTGTTTGAGAAACCTGAAAGCTTGCTGTGTCTTAATCTGCTGCCGAACAACCTCGAAGCTTTGGGGCTAGGTGGGGTCCCACGCCTGGGACAACCTTCATGGGCATCCGTCTGAGCTGCTCCGTGGGATCGGAGGTGCTGTGGCTTCCTGGAGGCCTTCTGGAAGGGTTTCATGAGCGTGAGTGAAAGTTATGCCAAGTACCCACCCAGAACGTCTGCAGCAAATTAGGCTGCTTTCTTCTCCTGCCGCCTCTAAGGGATGTGGCAAATAATTATTCACCACTGCCTTCATATGATATTTATGTATGGGAAGAGTGCTGTCATGTCTTGCTCAGTCTTTTCTTCTAGAGACAAAGCAAACCCCAGCGCCTTTCATCTTCCTTTGGAGTTGTCTGCGTCCCTCACCCATTTCATTTCTATTCCGTGGACTAAGCCCGGCTTGTCCGTGGCTCAGACGTGCGCTCAGTCACGGCACATCAGTTACAGATGTGCCTCTACCCCTACGTGGTGGCAAAAACAGCTGAGATTGAGCCGAGGAGAAGGGGAACCCCCAGCTGTGGGTTCGGCAGACGATGAGTGTGGTTAGCACAGGCCAGCTGCTGGGTGGCAGCCCTCAAACCCCAGCGACTTCACCTCTACCTTCCTGAAAGCGTGACAACGGGGTCGGGATGGAGTATTGCAGCTGAGGCCTGAATTAAAGCTCCTAAATGGAGCAAAATAATCCTCCTTTGTCCTTCTTACAACGCTGGTTCCTCCTCCCGAAGCGCACCACGGGGCCCCGTCCGTGCTGGGTTTCCTACTGCTCGTGTTGGGTTTGGGTTTCCTACTGCTCGCTCCGGAGGCGATTTGAAATTCTGGTCCTACCCTCGGCGCGCTGCCAGTCCCTCTCCTCCTGGCTTGGCGTCGGCTGCAAATTTTAATAAGCGCGCTTGTGGCTCCATCATGCACGTTGTTAAATGCAAATGTCGAATAGAGCGGGGCTCGGGACGGGCCTTAGAGGGATCCCACTCTAGGCTGCCCTCCTCGCTTGGTCATAAATAATAGATTGAGGCTCTTTGAGAGCGCTTTGTCAACAGGCTGTTAGCCCTCCTCCTCGGCGCTTACATCCAGAGCGTGTTTCCTCAACTTTCCTTGCGGGGTGCCGTGTGGGACCAGCATCAGAAGCCTTATTAAAGTCATGGTGTATCATGTCTACAGCTTTCCTCTTATCCACCAAGTCTAGTTATCCTGTCACGGCGGAAATTAGGTTGGTTTGACATGATCTGTTCTTGACAAACTCATGTTGGTGGTGGTGGTGGTGTTTTTTTCTCGCTTTATTAAATTCTCAGGACTTACAAGCTGTGATAGTTTCATCGTTTGTTTTAGTATCTTCCCAGTGATTGAAGTTGAGCTGATTGCCTACAGCTCCCGGCTTTTTTTTTTCTTAAAGATATGAAGATTTCTTGCCCTTTCTGCCGGCCTCCGTGAGCTCTCGAAGAGCAGCGCTGGTGGCTCAGGGATGATTTTGCCCGATTTGTGAGCACACTCAGGACAGCTTCATCAGTCTCCTGACTTGTTTTTTTAACCCTCCAGCTCTGGCGTGCCTGCCTGCCTCCCTGCTAAGCATGTATTTGGGGCGATGTGCTCATGCTATGCCTTCCTTTCCAGGGAGGGAATCAAACACAGCCCTGAAGCTCCCTGCCACGTCCTTTCCCCTCCTGCTTGGTGATGGACCCAACCTTCCTTTCCCTCTTCTTTTTAACACATCCAGGAGCTGTCTTGGTTGTTCTCGTCTCGTGTCCCTCGCTAATTGAAACTTGTTTTGCATGTTAGTGCTGCTGACTTTATCCCTGGATGCTGTTGCTATTCTGTTATACCCAACCCCAGTTATGAGCACTTGTTTCTGTATTTTTTTTAAGGTTCCTTCTTTATTTCTAGGTCATTGAATGGCTCCTGATCAGCCGTAGCAGCCTCTCACTGTGCTTCCTATCTTCCCTTTGCATGGGGACAGCCTGCTATTGTGCGGGTAATACAGTCTCTTTCAGTAACTGCCAGCTCTCCCCTTCTTTGTACCTTAGACTATTTTCCCAGGAGACCCCATCCACAGCTTCCTGAATTTATTGAAGTCTGCCTTTTGGAGTCCATTATCCTTATTCCGCCGCTTTCTTTCCACCGAGTTGCAGACTCCATCGTTTCATCAGCCCTTTTGCCCAAATTACCTTCCCCTTGAAGCCAGCCGTGCGTCCTGACTGTGGAGCAGACCCAGCCTCGACCTTCCCCTGGCACAGAGCTCCCTTGATCACGTAACAGGGGCTCGAGGGACCGAATCCTGCCCTGGTGTGCGTCTGCTTTAGCCACTGTCTGTCCTGCTGTCTGTCCCATGGCTGCTTCTTGGTTTGGCAGGGACGGGGCAGCCAAGCCCTTGGCTCACATCCTCTCGGCGCTCTCCCATCTCGTGCCCCGTCTGGGTGACTTGGCTCTGAAATTCCAGGCAGCAGAGGCGGGCGAAGTGAATCCCACCCTCTGTAACTAAGATATGTGGGGGCCGGATTGACAGAGACCTTTAAATGTCAATAAAGCACTTCTGCCTGGCCTACAAATCTTCCTGGGGAGCTGACACGGGCTGCGGCAGTGGGCAGGGAAGTTGTCCAACCCCTGGGTGTCCATCTCGGAGCAGCCTCGTGCCCAGAAGAACCCCCTTTAGCAGACTGTTGCAAACCAAGGGGTCGCAGCAGGATGCACGGATGGTTGCTGGTGCAGATCCATCTTTTTATAGCGGTTTCGGTGGAGATAGCAGGGGGGAGTTCCCCTTCCTGGGGGGTTTGTGGTTGCTCTTTCAAGCAGGCTGTGGCAGCTCAGGCATGGCTTGTGCAGGGCTTGGATGCACACGCGGAGGTGGCGCAGGGTGGCTGGTGCTGTCAGGAGCCGCCCAGCAAGCGCTAGGATTGCAACAGCAGACCCTGTCTGAAATCCCTCAGGAAAGCAATCCCATCCACTTCAAGTCTAGCATGAGAATAAGGGCAGGCTTTGCCCCTCCAAAATTCCCCCACCCAGTTCCGCTTTGCTTTTGCAAAATGCCGGCAGCAAGCACAGCAGAGAGGTAAACGCTGCAGAAACTCCCAGCTGGTGGTGCCGGGGGTTTGGTGCAAAACACGGGGATTTCAGGACAGCGAGCAGGGCCGGAGCCCCCCGCCAGCTGCCTTCTGTCCAGATCGAGAGCGCGAGGTTTGTGCCTGCTTAGCCACGTGCGAGGGATGCGATTTGGCATCTGTTCTCAGCGGGGCCGAGCGCGGCGCAGCGGGGTCCCAGCCCGCCGACACGGCCGCGGGGATGCACGCAGGCTGTGTGACAGGCACGATCCCAAAACAGGCTGTTCTGTCCTCAACCTGTGCTTGGGGACACGTCACCGGCGTGTGGCCGCTGACAGCTGGGTGCGCTGCTGCAGGGGAGGCAGGGATGTGCAGGCAAGGGATTGCACCAAGGTAGAAATGCATCCTCAGGGGGCACAGACACTCAGGGACATGCCACGGTGCTGGCCAGCAGTGCCTGGGCGCTGGAAAATCAGCTGGGACCTCGCCCCTCTATGCGCAGGGGTCAGGGAGATGCGGTCCTTCCCAGTAGCCCACGAGGATATTAAATTTAATGTGTTGATGCCCAGAAATTATCATATTAGGGAAACACTCATTAATCTCCGTCTCCCTCCCTGGGTTTTATTGTCATCCCTTCTCGCGGGCCCTCCTCCGCCGTGCCTCTTGCTCCCAGCTCACGTCGAGCTCTCCCCACCCCGGTTTTGCCTCCCGCTCCTTCTCCCCTCCCGCTGCCCCCAGGGCAGCTCTGCAAAGGCTGCAAGCTCGGAGACAGGGGCAGAGCTTTTAAAATAGATCTAGATTTTATTTATGGCCATTTTTATTGCTTCGTAAGGGCTGCAAGAGCAGAAGAGCTGGTTGGTAGCTTGTGGCATGGGCAGGTGACAGACAGAGGGGCTGGCAAGTGCAGCACGGAGCGTAGGGATGCTCCTGCCGCTGCGCCTGGTCCTCAGCATGCAGCACGCATGCTCTGCTGCAAGTACAGCGTCCCCTGTCCTCCCCTCTGTCCAGGCACTCAATGAGCCAGGATTTCTTGCTTTCCCATCATGTGTAGGGTGAATTTTCCTATTCTGATGGGGAGCAGGCTTGCTTTTGCGCAACAGGGAGTAATAACTGGGGTTCCTGCAGCCGCGCTGGGCACGTCCCTCGCCTTGAAGTTTCCTGGCTGCGAAGCGTGTTGCTTTGTAGAAGCTGAGCAAAATAGGCTTCTTAACTTAATGAGTAAACTAATTTGTCAGGCGGGCGCTGTTCTGTTTCCCTCCGCAGTGCAGGTCCTCCCTGCCAGTGCTGCACATCTTGACATGCCCGTTACTGTACGGCTGGGAATAGCTTGGCCCCATCAGCAGGGCTGTAATTTGGCATGAATTTGGCTCCTTCCACACAAAGATTTTTTTGTTTAATAAAGCATAAGACTGAACAGTTTGCTCTCACTCGTAGGTTCTGAAATATGCATTTAATTTCGGCGTAATGAGGAAATTATTGCATAGAAAATGAAATGCCTCGCGACGGCTCTTCAGGACGGGGCTGCTGCGGGATGGGAGCCGCCGCAACAAGTTGGGCTTGGAAAATCTGGGGAGTGGGGGATGCTGAGGACCAGACCTGGAGAGATGGGGATGGAGCTGCGGGGCAGGAGGGAAGGATGCTCGTGGTGAAAGCCTGGGGTGGGAATGGCTGCAGGACAACGGAGTGAAGAGCTGTGCTGAGGAATGACATGAATTTTCCGAGTATTTTTACATGTAGGCAAGTTTACTGATGGAAATGAGCCTCCCCAGCTCTGGTAGGTGTTTGGTGAGCATCTCTGTAGCACGTACGGGCTGCTGGGGTCATGGTGAGGGGAGGTCTGGGCTGAGCCGCGTTGGAGGAGCTTTGGTGCCTGCGTCTCCTACCTGCAGAGCAGGGACAGGGCACACAAGCAGGGCTGCAGAAGGTAAAATTGCCCATTTTCAGGTATGCCCAGGATGAAAAACAGGCAAAGATCGTGGAGGTCTTTAGCTGAAGGGGACCCAGAGGTGTGGGTGCTGATAGCCAGGCGTGGTGCTCCCCAGAGCCTCGGCTGGGAGCGCAGCGTGCCTACGGAGAGGCACAGACCTCAGCGGCCGCGCATGGTTCTAAGCAGGACTGGATCATTGCAGGTATTTAGGTATTTATTTTGATAATTCAGAAAATACAACCACTTGTGCAAGGTTGCAGTGGTCTGTAAGGAAAGCCTCTGGCTCGCTGAGGAAGGGCTTTTGATGAAAGGGCCTAAAGATGCAAGCTCCATCCATCCCCTCCGGTTACAGGGATGGAGCGGTGGGGACGAGTTCAAAGCCACTGCACAAATAAACTCTAATAGCTTTCCTCTTGCATTTATGTTATTAGGGGGTTCGTTTGACTGGCATTATGATGATAAATGAAAAATGCTTTGCACCATTACGTTGGCCGCTAATGCGTAGTGGGAAGAATTTCTACTCGTTTAAAACCAGGAAAAAAAGTGGCAGCTGAGGGGAGCGCAGCGGGTTTGAGCAGTGGCACCGAGCTTTTTGCGTGCGGTGGCTGCTGCGGGGGCGCCCCGTGGCTCCCACCCCACCCGGGGCTGGCGCTGCACCCACCTCGCACCTCTGCTCTCGCTGCGTTGGGGCAGGGAGGGCGATAAGGGGGTCGCTGGGTGAAAGCAATCCTCTGAAGGGTTGCCACCACCCTGTAATGGATAAACACGCGTGTTCGTGCCCCGGCGTTGCTCCGTCTTGTAGGTTGTGCTCCTTTTTGCGTGGAGTCCCACCTAACCTCCTCCCTGCAGGGCTGGGGATGCCGCCTCCATCCCCAATTATGACCCAGGAGCAATTAGGGTGAGACGTGCGCTGGGCACCCCGGCTGCCAACGGTGAAGGCTTGCACCAGAGCCCGCAGGCACCCCGGGAAGGCGGAGGAGAGGAGGCTGACAGTCCCCAGCCTTCCCCTGGCTCTGAAGCCGTGGAGCAAATTGAGTTCAGAGGGTCACTGTTACTCCCAGCTGCCGCGACAGAAATCCCTAATGCACCGTATGCCAGCTTTCTCCAAAGCTTCGGCTTCCTTTTTATGAGCCTCTGTCACTCTATTATCTGTCTCTGAGTTGGTCTTTAGCTCTTTAACCTCACGAGAAGGGAGGGAAGAGGAACCTTGAAAGGGGGAAAAAAATAAAAAATAGAAAGGAAAGAAAACAGGATGCTTTCGAGAGCGGCTTTTCATCCTCGGCCATGGAGCTGTAATTGGGTGCTTGGCGAGAGCCTCGCTTGAAAGGGGCAGGTTTGAAAAGGGTCCTGGGGCGGGGGGACGGGGGGGCTCGCGCTGCCCTTTGGGAGGGAGGCGGGGGCCGGAGCCGCGGCCGGTCGGAGGCACCGGCGTCGAGCGGGGACCGGCGGTGGCTGCGGAGGCCGGTGGGAAGGGACGAGGTGGGGACGCGGGTGGCAGGTAAGGCGGGTGCTGGGCAGGATGCGTCCCCCAGGGGTGCTGTCACTGGGGGTTGGTGGTCCCTAGGGCGAGTTGGCAGGAGATGCCATTGGGAAGAAGGGATGGAACGAAGCGGCGGGCTTCCCGGTGATCCTCCCCGATGGTTTGGGGCTGCAGTGAGATGTGGGTGTGGGATCCGAGCGGTGCCCCGCTGCTCTGAGCTCCTGCTGCTGCTCCTCAGAGGGAAACTGAGGCAGGGGGGTTGGGAGCCAGACCCAAGCCCTGCCTTGCGACTGCGAGCCAAACGCACGAGTGGATGCTCAGCTGCTGCTGGCTCCGTGCCGGGCCAAAGCAGCCCTGATGGTGCTTTGCACGGGGCAGGTGCCGTGCCACGGGGTCCCTGGGCTATGACAGTCCCTGCTGGACCTGCTGGGACACGGGGAGCAACGTGGGGGGGCTGTGGGTTCAGCACAGCCCCAACACCCCGCTCCTTACAGGCAGCGTTGGGCCACTGCTGGCCCTGCACGCTGTGGCACAAGACAGGGCTTCTGCTCGGCTCTGCCTCCTGCATGCTAAATACGCCGGCTCCCTGCAGGATCCTGCAGCCTTCTGCACTGCTCTGCTGCAAAAGGGGGTGGGGAGGCGGATTTTGTCTTCAGCACGGCAGCGGGGAGCTGGGAAGCAGCAGGAGCCAGCCCTCCTCCCTTGGACGCATTCCTACGGGGCTGATCTCCCCCAAAACCATCCCAGCTGGGGTGCAGCGAGCGCCAGAGCCGAGCCGCCGCGTGCCCGTGTGCTGCTGCAGTGCATTAATAACACCTGCTGTCCCTCTCGCACGCTTGCCCTGCAGGGCTGTGCGGCCCCAGGGGTCGTGGTGCCGCAGGGGGGGCCCCACCGGTGCCTTTTTGCAGGATGCTCACGGGCTCTGGGGCAGCAGGGAGGGGAGGCGGCACCGTGTGCTGCAGGATTTTGGGTTCTGCTCATCCCCAGCGGCACTGTGCGAAACGCTGCGCGGAGCAGGAGACTCCCTTTGGCCCCAACGGTGTGTGTTTATCAGCCGTGCTGTCTTGCGTCGGTTTCTGCTTCCCGGGGTGTCTGTGGGTGGCATTGTCCCGTGCTGGGATTTGCAAAAAAGCCAGTCCTGAGGCTGAGTGATGAGGGCAGGGAGGGCCAGCGCTGAGGGATGAGCTGGGGCTGGTTTTACATCCCGGCCGTGGTGCAGAGGCCAGCAGCGTGTAACCGCGGGGGTATGGGGCTGGTGTCCTCCCCACCAAGCCCGCTGGGGGTGCTTTCACCCAACAGTGGGAGCTGGGAGCCAGGCACAGCTCGGGCTGCGTGCTTCTGGGGCTGTCTCTGCTCCGTTAAGGCTTACTGGTGGCCGACTGGTGAGGGTAATACGAAACATTCGGGACGTTGAGCTGTGGATGGAGGGGAGCAGTGGGGTGCTGTGTTTGGGGGGAGATTAAGGAAATTAAGGTCTTGGCTGTTTTTCAGGGTGGAAGGAAATTGACCTCTGCTTGGGTCGCTGACAGTAGCAGGGTGGCACTGGGGTCTGCAGGGCAGGAGCGGGTGAGGAGGCTCGTGGGGGTCGTCCCTGGCATTTCCAAGCCCTCTGTGGTTTTAAGCAAGAACCAGAAAATATCTAATTGCTTTTTTTTTTTTCCCTCTATTCTAATAATTCCTCCTTTTTTCAGTGCTATAAATAAGGTGCCGAGAGGGAGAGCACACCAAAACTGGGTGGAAAAAAATGGTAAAGTTTTTATTCGTGCCTAACAAAGGGCCCCCCATGGAAATGTTCTTGCTATGGAGAAAAAAGCCATTTCGAATGGGGTGCGCGTAGCGAAGGAAAGAGAGATCACATTAAAAACTTCCACTCCCTCCAATAATGAGATTAAGGGAGCTGCCAGATGAAACCATCTGCCTAATCTTTTACCCAGAGCAGCTCTGTTCCCAGCTCCCATCCAAGGATGGCACCGAAGCCACCTTCTGCCACAAAGCGGCCTGGCGGAGGATGCCCAGTGCCCGCAGCCCTGCCGGACACAGCCCTGGGCACCCAGCTCCTCGCTGCCAGCCTGAGGGGGGAAGGAAAAGGAAAAGCAAAAAAAAAAAAAAAAAAAGGAAGGGGAAAAAAATAGAAAAAAAGAAGCGGAAAAAAAAAAGGCACTCATAAAAAAGACAGTTTGACATTTTCTTGACTGTTTTGAAATTTTCCTAGCACAACAAGCTGTTTATCCGCCACTCTAGCTCTTATTGAATTAAAGTGTGGAGGGGGTGTTAGGAAGAAATCAATTCGTGCTCCATATGCTGCTCTGCCGAGGAACGCGGCTCTCCGCACACTATGGAATATGTAGGGAAGGGTGGGGGAAGGAGAGATAAATCCATCAGCTAACAAGATAAGTGCCTTGTTCCTCCATCTGTTACTGCTGTGTCCTTATCTGGGATTGCAGCGTGGCAGCAGCGATACATCTTGTGTCAGGTATTATATTCCAAATTCATATGAATGAATTTTCATGCTCGCACCGATCCATGATCCGGCCCCAACCTCCACCGGCTCTCTCCGTCTTCCCAGCGCCGATTGCTGCGGTGAAGCCATGTCCTGCAGGCTTGTCCTCGCCCGGCTCCTGCCCCGCTGCTGCCTTTGCATCCTAATTTGTTACTTGAGAGGGATCAAACGGGCACAGCACCACTCTCGGCGAGGGGACGGTGCAGCCAGGAGGAGCTGGAGGCTGGCCAGCCTCGGGACGCTGACGGTGCAGCCATGTGCTGGTGGAGGGGATGGGAAAATCCAGCCTGGGAGGGAAAGGCAGCTTTGGAGGAGGAACAAGGACTTGAAAGGGCTTTGCTTATCCGCTAAGTCTCTTTCGGTGGAGGATCATGATTTCCGACAGCAGCTGCGGGTGGCGGGGCTCCGGTCCAGCCGCGTGTCTGCTTCGAGTGGTTAGCAGCGGGAGAGGCAGCGCCAGAGCGCGCTTCGTCTTGTTAGGTACACGGGGCCTTTAGAGGGAGCTAAAACCTGCTCCTGGTGGAGGCAGCCAGATTTCGGCGTTGGACCGCATACCCAAGTTTTTGGGAGCAGAAATTGGCTGAGATGAACCCCTGCCCCGCTGAGCAGCTCGGGGAGCTAATTTGGAGCTGGGCACGCCTGCTGCTCCTCTCCGTCCAGCTGCAGGCGAACTCCAAATGCATCTGGCTGTGAAAGCGCTGAATTTCGAGATGCTGCCTGTATTTAAAATCAGTTTAGCTCTGGACCGGCCTCAAGACTGTGCTGGATTCAATGTCTCAATCTGCAGCGAGCCAGGCTCTACGGAGCTGGGAGCTGCTCTGAAGGTCTGGTCTTAAAGTAATCCAGGGTTGGCCTTGACAGATCGCTGCTGTGCTCGTAATTGAGGGTACAAATGAAAGCTACCGAGGAATTTTACGGGCAGTCTTCAAAACCCCAGTCTCTGTATAACCAGCTCGCCCTAAAACCTTGGTTGTTACAGCCGTCTGGGTGTCTGCGGAGCTCTCTGCATCTTGAAGGGATAAATCAAAGTCTGGACAGGATGCGAGGAGGCTTGTAAAACCCACGGCGTTATCACAGAGCGGTGCGGCTGGGCTGAGAAGCGATGTCAGGCCTCGTGTTTGCCGCTTTGTCTTGTTTGAAGGCGCTGGTGGTTGCTGGCGTCCCAGCTGTTCCTGGAGAGCGGGTGATGGGGGCTTCATAGGCTCGTGGGGGGCCAGCCCTCTGCCCCTCAGCCCTGGAAATGTGGTTTCACGCTGGGCTTTTTGCCCAGCTCTGGGCAGGGCCGCCCGGAGGTGGAGGAGCGCACGGGGAGGTCAGGGCCAGCTCCTTGCGGGGCCCAGCGGCGTGTGGCACGGGCTGGAGTCGTGCCTGACGTTACTCTGGGTCTGTGTTCGCTAGCGGAAGGCGCAGGCTCTGGCACCGTTCCCCAGGCAAGAATTTAGAAACCTGTTTTTAGAAGCGAAATCTAATTTGGAATTAAAGCACAGGAATCGCTAATACGCTCGCGGGACTGAAACGTGGCCAGGCCCTTATTTCCTCCTTATTTCCCATTTTCATATGTGCGGCTCTCCTTTGAATAACAGCCCTGGAGAGGGGGCACTCCAGGTGACATTTAGGGCTGGGAGGAGGTGAGAGGAGGCGGGTGGAGATTTCTGTGTCGCCACAATTTATGGGAAGAGGGAAAGTGAGATGTTGCACTCCAGTGGCTCCTGAGCATCCCTCTTGCCTGGGACTGCGCTTTGGGAAGAATTCAGCACCTCCGAATAAATAGCAGGTTTCCAGAGGTGCTGGTGGAGGTGAGCTAGCAGGACGTGAGGTTGTCTTTGTGCTGATTTGGGAATCGGTTCAGGCGTCCCTTGGGCACAGAGGGACGTGGGAATTGAAGTCCCTCACCTTGGCGCTTGCACACCCGGGCTGCAGACAGGAATAAAATCGAGAGCACTCATCTTAGCTGGAGTGAGCATTAGGGTAAAGAACGCGCTTCACTTGTGGAGTGGTTAAAAATAAGTTTCAGGAGAAGGCAGGGAACAGGACCCAAGCTTATCGCTTACCAGGCTTCACCAGAGCAGGGGAGGTGCAGTTTGATCCAGAAAAGTCCTGTTTGAATGGAAAAGGGGCGAGATTCCTGCATGGGGCACGAGCACCACGACCCTGCCCAGCCCAGCATGATCCAGGTGTGCCAGAGCCAGAGAGAAGCTTTCTCACCGCTGCCCACCTTCTTCCTTGTTCCCGAATAAAGATGCTATTTTTATTTTCCCTTCTGTTTAGCCCCGGTGGGCTTAACCCGTCCCTGCAGAGGCACAGAAATCCCAGCTCTAATTTCAATTAAGAGTGCTCCTTTTGATTGCAGCCCCGGCTGGGGTTTGGGATCCATTCCTAATCCCTATATTAGCACTGATTCATCTCTTCCATGAGCATTATCATCAGCTGCCCTTAGGGAAAGGCGGGGAGGGATATTTCGGGAGGATAAATACCATTTGTTTGTGTTTGTATTAGCTTCCACGCCGCATCCTGATTACATCCCGCATTTTGACACAACAATTATTATTAATTTCCCGGCGTCTGCATTTGGATTCTCGCCGACACAAAGGGAAGATGACGGATAATGTCAGGCTTGGTAATTGGGTGGGGGAGGGAGAAGGAAGGGGGGGGCAGATGGGATATTATTAGATTGTAATTCTCGTTGTGGAACGGGAAGGTATTTCTCAGCAGATGTCAGCACTAGCTATTTATCCACGCGTTAGCGCCGGTGGAGCGATTGTCTCGGCCACGCTCGGCTCCCTCACCCCTGCCCATCTTCTGCATAGAAATCCCATCAGCTCATCATTGTGGGAATTGGCTTTTCCGACGAGCCCTGCGGATTGCCTTCTGCTCAGGCACTGCCGGCTTTGCAATTAACTTTGCAAAGGTGAGTCCCGGCCACGGCAACGGCAAATGCGAGCCTCGCTGCTGCGGGACGGCTCCTCTGTGCCCAGCTGGCGAGGATCTGGGAGATGTCCCGGTGGGTCTGAGTCCTTTTGATGGAGAGTTTTGAAGAGCTGGTGCTTGCTGGGGGCACGGGAGCTTCTGTGGCTTGCCCAAAGTCACTGAAGGCAGAGCGGAAGGAAAGCTGCCACCAGCCAGCCCTCCGTGGGGCAGAGACGTGCTCCTCGACCCGAAGCGCTGAACATCTGGCTGGGGGAAAGGACGTGGCTAAGGCACGGGAAGGTCGATGGAGAGAGGTCAACGGTGGAGAAATCAGGGCAGGAAACGTGCCCCGTCCTCACTGGGGAGGACTTTGGTGACCGCCCTTCTTTCCATTTAACTGGGGTGTGTCGGAGAACCGCAGCGTGGCAGCGGTTGCACCCCAGCCCCACTGGGCATCCCTTGGGGTTGCGTGAGCCTTGCTGAATGCAAACGAGAGCCAGGAGTGGTCAGGATGAGGGGTTTCGAGGATATTTTTGGCATTCCTGAAGCCTCCGCCCTGTCCAACCATGGGCAAACGTTGCTGTCTGTGTCAGCAGCTGGCACACAGAAATGCCAGAGGTTGCATCCATCGCCCGAGTGCTGCCCACACTGGGTCGTGCCCGGTGGTACCCAAGGCAGGGGAAAGCTCTGGCCCCTCCTGTGTCTCAGCATTATCTCACCTTGCACAGCATTCGTGCGTGTGAAGTGCTGGGTGATTCCTCCCCTGTTCTCCCTGTGCAGAAGGCAGCTTGAGATCAAGCTGGGAAAATAATAAATAAACCAAAGGAACTAACTGTGATTTAGTGAGCATCGATTTCTGAGGCTGCTTGAGAAACACAGAGAGGTGCTTGTGGTGGAGCAGGGGTTAGAGGAGAGGAGGAGCAGGTGGGCCTTTGCATCTTGGGGGAACCTTAATTGTAAATGTGCCAAGCAGGTGACTTGCTGGGATATTTTCCCCTCGCCAGCACAGAGAGCAGAGGCGCTGAGGGAGTTGCTCTGGTGGCTCACGTATGGGGTTGGCAGGGGAGGAAGGGGACCAGAGCCTGCAGTGCTGGGGGGCACGTGGGGCTTCAGCAGGATCTCCTGGCTCCAGCTGGAGCACTGCAGGGGTGCGGGAGGGGAGCAGGAGCCTTGCTGGTGGTAGAAAAGTGTCTTTGCAGCTGTGCTTAGAGCAGCAGCACAGCGCCAAGCTGCTCCTCTGTCCCGGAGAGCACCAAGCCCAGTGACTTCAAATCATCCAGCAGAGGTGGGTGATGTCTTCTGGTCCTGGTGTTTGAGCTTTGGCTGTGCCTGGAGTCCCCGCTCAGCCTTGGGTCCTGTTGCAGAAACAGGACTGTCCCCCTGTCACCCAGTGCTCACCCCAGGCAGATGCTGGTGTCAGCATCTCGCACCACAGCCATGGGGCAGGAGTCATGCTCCTGCTCCCAGATTCCCATTTCCTGCCTGTGCTCTCCCTGATGTTGCCAAATCCCTTTGCCTGAACTCCCTCTTCTGCCTAGGGCCCTGCACATCCCGTCCCAGCTGAGCCCAGCTCCCCTTCATCTCTCCCATGAGGCCGGCAGCCACGTGGGTTTTCTCTATGGGGCAGGATGATGGGATCGTGTGTACCCCCAGGTCTGGTCCACCACCGATGTCAGGGCAGCTTGCCACCAAGTTTGCATTGCTCGAAGGTTGCACCTGATGGCTGGAAGGATTTATATGCATGCGTACGGCTGCTGAGATGTCACGTTGAGCAGCATCTCGCTGCCTTGGTGGGGGCAGAGCTAAACCCGGAGGAGCCAGGACTGCAGGGAGAGATCCCGGTCCTGGCTCCAAGTTGGAGTCCTGCCCATGGGTGGGAGCGGAGGGCACTTCTGAAAGCTTTTCCCCGGGATGGAGCTGCCTTCCCCGCTGCGCTGGCTGGTGCACAGCGCTTTGTCTCCACCAGCGATGCGAAGGTGCTGTGCCACGAGCCCGCAGCTGCGCTTGGCTCGCGGAGGCAGGGCAAAGCCTGATCTGCAGCGGGTGGGAACATAATTAGGAGATTTGGTTTGGGTTTCGCCCCTTCTGGCAGGTCACTGTGTGAGCGGGGCAGAGGCAGAGGCTGGAAGCATCCTGCGGGTGCGGCGGTGACACATTTGTCTATGGGGTGTAAGTGCAATGGGCTGGATGGGGCACAGCCAGGGTGAAGTTTCCAGTTTGCTTTGCTCTGAAGCTGGGCCAAATGAGAAGAACCAGCTGCCGAAATGCAGCAGTGCCCGTTTATCGTGGTGTTAGCAAGGAAAGCTGGAAGGGCAGGGCAGGTTGGGTCGGGCGGGGGCGATGCAGCACGGTCCCACCACGGCTCAGCCCGCCCGAGGACCCGGGAGGTGAGGAGCCCCACGATTGCTGCTGGACACCGTCCGGGGGATCCTGGGCAGGCCCCTTCTCCTTGTCCCTGCTCCCAAACTTTGATCTTTTCAGCCTTTAAGCACTCCCAGCCGTGGGTTTGTGTGCTCGATAGCCAGCACAATTCCTGTGGTGTTGCTAGGGGCTGGCATAATGGAAATAGCAACGCGGGGAATTATCAGAGATGTTATCGGCGCGGCTGCTGCCAAACTTTGCAGCTTTTCCGATTCTCCCCTAAAGCAGGACCCTCTTCTTCTGTGCTGTGACCTGTAGGTGCTGGAGCCAGGCCGTCGGGTCAGCTCATCTAATAGCAAACCCTTTGTCCTTTAGAACAATGAATCTGACGTTTCATTCCTCTTCTTGCATCTTTTTATGTCTATTTGCACATTGAAATCTCTTTAGCTGACTCCTGCCAGTCTTTACAAAAAGCTTTTACTGCTTCAGATGTTTCAAAGATTTCGGGTTGCCCATCAACCGGAGCGCTTTCCTTGTAAGCAGCTCTGGATCTGCAGAAGGCAGTGGGAGAGAAGCGAGCGGATTTTGAAGAAACGGGGAAGGGAGGCAAAAAGAGAAGGGGTTTTGTACTCGTTTTCTCTCGGGGGAAGCATTTTTATCTCTAAATCTGTGTAATTGATGCCCAGATTCTCTGGTGATGAGTGCCTTAGAAATGCATCTGCAGTAATAATCTAATATCCGTTTGTTAGGACTCCAAGGAAATCTAATAATACTGATGCTTTGCCTAATAGAGCTCCTTTCATCCCAGGATAAAATGCAAGGAGTTTGAGATGGAAAAGACCAATTTTAGGTCGTGCAGTTCATCTCCCTTCCGATGCAAGTCTCGAGGTATCTTGCAGCCATTAAATAATTAAGGAGCAGTTATGGTCAGGGAAGCAACTAGGTGAGGAAAGCAGCAGCTGGTGAGTGCCCAGCCGCGATCCTGGGTGTGCCGTGTGATGGGGAGCTCGCTGGGGTGGCTCGCACCGATCCTGCACCTGTAGCGGGGGGGGGGGGGGACCAGTGCCTTGGGCAGGAGTGCCGCGTTTGGCCCCGTGTTGGTGTGCCCCGAGCACTGCTGGAGGGGGAAAGCAAAGAGCAAGCAGTAAAATGACTGGGCCCAAAATAACGAAGGGGCAGTGCTAGGGGCAGGGCGGGCGTACGGCTGATGCTGCTCGGGTTAATGATGGTGACTATTCTGGGACTTCATCCCTGCTAGATGGGGGTTTATCAACGGCTTTGGGATTTGAGGCCAGCTCTGCTCCTCACCTCCTCGCTGAGCGTCCACACGAGCGGCTCCAAGAGGAGCTGCGACCCGAATTTCCATTCACCAGCAGCCCCCGGGTGGAATTGCAGCAGGATCTCCCTCGTTTTTTGGTGGTTGCAGTCACTTTGCACCCATTTGCTGTTTTCAGGGGCAAAAAGACTTGTGTACGTACTTGGTTTACATTTAGAAGTGCCCACATCAGCGCTGCTCTTCGGCTTCACCCTGCAGCAGTAGGAGCTGGCAGAGCAGTTGGGTCATCCGCAGCTTTGGGTCCCTCCATTGAGCATGGCCCCAAAGTAGGGGTGAGCCCAGCTCTTCCCCGGCTCGGCTGCTCACTGCGGGGCAGCAGGAATCTCGCTGCCTCCGTGTGCAGCACGTTCCCAAATTGCACATAGGCCAGGCAGGATCTGGCCCGTGGGGCTCCCTTTGCTGGCAGGGAGCAGCTCCGGCTGCCATCAGCCTCCATCAGCTTTAGCACGTGGTGCCTGCAGGTTCCCCGGACCGGGGGGGTGGCAGGAGGGTGGGATTTGGGGATTTGCAGAATTAACGACATCTGCAGTGAGTATCTGGGCTCCGCGCGGAGCTCAGCCCGCAGAGCCGGCGGCGGGGGGAAATCACCGGTGAGCGGTTCTGGGGATCTGCCCTCCTGTAAATAATCGGAGATGAAAATGTCAAGCCCGGAGCTCCTAATGCGAGGCTAAAGGAGGGGATAAGTGGAGGGAAACGCGTGCGTTGGCGTGGGAGGGCGAGAGAAGGAGAGAGAATGATGGAGGGAGGCGGTCAGTGCGTGCCTGAGATGCAAACCCTGGGCAGGACGGGGGCGAGATCCCCATGGGCGACAGCTTGGGGTGACCCCAGGAAGCCCCTCGTAACCCTCGGGGGAGCTCTTTGGGGTGGCCGGGTTGTACGGTGCTGCTCTCCCTGGGTCCGTGCTGCCTGCTTTTCTGGCCAGCGTTAGCCTCGGGGCGGGGATTTTAAGAGTTAAACATGCAGATGTGCCCTTTCACCGCCCGCAGAAGCGCACAGCGGAGGGGAGCTGCTCCTTTTCCCCCCCGGCCAAGGCTTTGCCACCTCCTCTGGAAAGATGCTCTCCTCCCGGTCCTCTGCTTGGCTGCTGAGAGTGCTAATTAGAGGGCCAATTAGTGCTCAAGGTCAATTTGATTTGCACACTCACTCCGCCAGGAACTGGAGGGAGCCCGTCTAGTAATTTTGCACAGCAGACGCTGCGGTGACCGGGGGTCAGCGCCGAGCAGGGGGGCCGGGAGGTGAGGTGCCCAGTCCCTCCGCACCACTGCCCGGCCACATCTGGGCAGCTGCCGCGCACATCTGGGCAGGGGAAGGTGTGCTGCACGGGGCACAGCTCTGCCACGGAGCCTGCCAGGGTTTGCTTAATGGAGGGTGACGCTCTTAAACACTCCAAAAAGGAAAAAAAAAAAGAGCTGGGAAGCTCGTAGATAGTGGTGAAATGAAGGGTTTGGGATTTAATTCCCTTTGAAGCACCGGAGCTGGGGGGTTTTGGTGCGGAGGATAGGGGGGTGGAGGAGAGGGCAGGTGCCAATCCTCCTGTCCACCCAGTCCACATCCAGGAGCCTCATCCATCTCCGTTCCCAGTGCCAAATCCTGCTGCAGCCTGGCCAGCGCTGTGGACAGGGCACCTGGCCTTGTCCTGCGCTGTGACACACCCAGGGGGGATGCAGTGTCCCCAACAGTGATTGGCGTGGGATGAGCCTGGCAGCTCCAGCGTGGCACGGCTGGGAGTTTGGTCCTCACCTGCGAGTTTGGGTTGCTCCGGTATGGGACGGGGAGCAGAGCCTGCCTTCTGTGGCTGCCCCAAATGCAAGGACACAGCAAAGAGACAGGAAAACACCTTTACCTGGTTCTCCCTTGGCCTCGAGTTTTCCATCTGGCTTCAACAGTGGGTGTGATAAGGTGCATGGAAAATATTTTGTACCGAGGTGGGGGCCGCCCCTCTGCCCAGCCAGCGTGCCCACAGCCCCCCAGCCCTGCAGCCACGAGTTTTGGGGCACAAATCAAGGAGCAGACGGAGCAGGGGTGTGCACAGCAGCCCGTACCCGCACCCACGCCTGGGGACCCAGCTCCCTGCCCCATCCCTGCACCCCCAAAACCTCGCGGGTCCCTCCGCGTGCGCCACAAGGGGCAGGCACGTCTGCCGTCCCCGCAGCCAAAGCTGGCTGCGTGCAATCCGTGCTGGGGGCAGCCGCTTGATACCAGCTTCCAGCCCAAAGCCGATGAGAAATGCACAGACCGGCGGTGCCGGACTGCATACTAATGGCGCGAGAGCTCAGAGGGAGCAGGGAAGAGAAGGGGAAGGAGCCAGACTGCAGCTCCTGGCTACCCGCGATTGATTTATTACCAGGTTTGCTGATGAATGTGTGAGAAACGCTATTGGTGATAAAGCAGAAAGGCTGTAATTAAAGTAACAGCTTTCAGTTTTTAAGCACCGCTCGTGTGTTTCTTCTCTCTGGCAAGCCGTGCGGCGCTGCGCCGTGCCCCCTCCATCCCATCGCCGCCTTTCCACCCCTGCGGGGAGGTGCTGTGCCCAGCCAGGGGGGAAGGGGAAGGTAGCAGCATGATGAAGGGGCTCTGCAGCAGATGTGGAGAGGGAATGGGGGATTTTGGAGACCTGGGCTCTGCTTTGCCACGGTGGCATGCCCATCTGCTCGGTGCGCCGGCAAAATGCCCTCCTGCCTTTGCGCGCTGCTGTTGCAGAGCACTGCAGAGGACCTTGGCAGGATTCGGGGGGGATAGGAGGGCACTGGTGCTCCCTGCTAGCCTGGGGACTGAGGTTTTGCTTTAAATCTTCGCTGCTGGTGATACTGAGGTGCTGGCAAAGGGTGCTCAGCACCTCCATGAATCTGGTTGAGGACACGGCACGATATAAGCTGTTACCCATGTTTTAGGCTCTGCAGTGGCTTGTTCCTGCTCAGAGCTGGAGCTTGCCCCTTCCTCCTGCTTGTGCATGCACATGGCCCAGCCACAAGCGTCCCACTCAGCCCAGCAGGCTCAGCACCATGGCTGCTCCTCATCCGCCCCAGCACCAAGTCCTGGCTGCCTCCAAGCACCATGTCCAGCGGCTCAACCCATTGCATCCCCTCTCCTGCCCTACCATAGCATGGGAGGGGTGGGACCTGCTGCTTGGTAGGGCACGGATCCGTTGATAGATGGCAAATGTCGCGTGCCCTCGCGTAGTAAATCCAGCAGAGAAGCGCCCCGGTTATGATGGATGAGCCGGCGGATAGAAGGATACGTGCGGTGAGGGATGGAGGGCTGAAGGGGCAAAGAGGTGAGTGCTGCTGATGACAGATAGACAGACGGGGTGTGTGTGTGTGTATACGTGTGTGTGTACGTATATATATATATATATGAAGGTGGGTAGGGAAAGGGTCTCTCTGATGAGAGATACATTGGGAGAGATGGATGGATGGGATATTTATAGTGATGGCTGGGTAGATAGAGCTGGATGTGTGTTGATGAATAGGTGGATGATGGATAGAGGGCACAGATTGTGAGAGCTGGGGAGCTAAAGGGCCTATACGGTGCTAGATAGATTAGATAGAAGGATATATGTGATGATAGAGAGATAGTACAAGCAGCAGCCTCTGAGTCCCCAACAATGCCGCTGCTTTTAGCTACTCGGGGCTGCGGTGTAATCTCATTTTGTCCTGGTAAATTCCTTATCAAGGCAGCTTTTTTAAATGAAATCCCCTTAAAAGAAAGGAAAAAAAATGAACAGATCACAACCGGCAGCACTCGCCCGCTCCTCCGCCGACAGCGGCTGACCCGGGCTGGCCGTTTCCATGCTGACAAATTAACCGCTGCGCTGCAGCAGCCCCAACTTCCAGCCATGCCTGACTCCGTGCACGGGGTCTGCCCAGGAGCCGCTGTCCTTTGGTGGCCACCTCCCGCCTCCCTCCCTCCTTTGGGGACACCTTTCTGTCCTCGTCATCCTCACCCCAGCCCCGGTGCGTCCCCAAAAGCGTGCTCGTGCGACGGTGCTGTAGGCACGCGATGGCACCTGGTGCCTCCGGTGCCCGGCTCGCCTTGCATTTTTTGGCAAGCCCCGTCGCCATTCCCAGCCTTAGCCAAGATCGGGCTGGGAGATGAGTGCTGGCTCCTTTCCCTCTCCCCACCTCCTCCTACAAACAGCTGAGGAGCCCCGGGGACAGATTGCGCACGGCGGAGACTGAACTTGCAGCCTGCGGGATTCGGGGCTGCGCGCCGGTGGTTTTCCCTTCTTCCCGAGCAGGCAGACAGACTCGGCAGACGTGTGAAAGTCTGTCGTTCCTCCGCGCCCGTAGCAATTAAGATGTGCTAATGGGTTCAGATGAGCCCCTAAAAAATGTGGATGTTTCGCCCAGCCTTCTGGAAGCTTTCACTCATCTGCAAACATTTCTGCGGGTGGGAAAAGAAAGCTTTCCTCGGGAAGTCCCAGGACAAACATGCCTCTGCGGCATCTGGAGTGACCTGTGTCATCCCCCACGTGACGGGGAAGGTCGGGAAGCCCTTGAGATGTTGGATGAGCATTCCCAGGGTTCACACGTCGAGGTTTGACCTGAGCCTGCCTCTGGTTGCTGTTCTACCCGTCGCTTTGTGGCTCTGGGCTGTGCTTTCTGCTGGCCAAGGACATGGGTGAGACATGGGAACCTCTGCTTTGCTGCTGTGGTTTCCAACCTGCTGTGCCGGGGCAGGTCACTATTTTTAAGGGGTTCGGTGGAAAATAAATCCCAGACCTGGTTTGCTTCGTTGTCACGGGGTTGCTGGTGAGGAAGAGGGCGATGAGGTGCTCCCTGTCCCTTGGTGTCACCTGAGGGTTGGCTGGGCAGGTGGCATCAGCTGGTGACGCTCAGCGCTTGTGGGAGTCCTGGCAAGTAGCGCAGGACCCTGATTCACGGACACTGATGCCTTGCAGGGAATGGCTGCAGTTGTCCCTTTTTGGCTGGTGGCCACCACTGCTGGATGCCAGCTCTGTGTTGCCAATATTTTTGGCATGGGATGAGGTGGCACGAGGATGTCCCCGCTTCATGCTTGGTTATCTCAGCGAGCAGGGGGTTGGCTTTCCACATGGGGAGCAGGCAGCCAGCGGAGCACCTCTGCTGCAGGGGTATCATATCCTACCTCTCCCCCGAGCAAAAATCAAGTTAGTACACCCTTGTTTTATTTTATGCAGTGGGGTGAGGTGTGGGGAACACTGAGCAGAACTAAAGTGCTCACACTGGGATGTCCTTTCCATCGCCTCTGCACTAACATCCTTGCAAACTAAAACTGCTTGCCCAAGTGCATGGGAATCGAAGCTTGTGCAGCACCAGCTGCAGCCCTTGATGGGAACGTTGCATTTTATTTTGTGTTTGCAGAAGTTGGGGTCAGCTCTCTGGCACCCACAGACGCACCCTGTGCCCCATGCGGCCCCTGCTGCCACCCCCAGCAGCAGCATTTCCAACGGGAGCAAGGGTTTCCAGTCCCTTTTTGGAGATGCTGCCTGTGTGCATGACTCAAATGCGCAGCCCGGCTGGGCACACCATGGGGAGAGGAAGGAGAAATGAGTTTTACTGCTGGGGGTGTTGCAGTTCAGCCCTTTGCCAGGCTCCTGTGCAGCTCTGGGTGCCCCGTGGAGGGGTTTGGGGCCGGTGTTGGAGGTGTCTGCACGAGGAATTGCTGGGAGCCAAGGGAAGTCTGGCCCCGCTCCCAGTGGGGCAGTGAGCCTCTGGCTTCGTCCCCGCGCCGTGAGGATGCTCAGACGGGTGGTGCTGAGGTCGGTGGGCAGGGGGATCTGGCCCAGAGCCTGCCCCTGGTGCACCCACTGATGGGAAACATCGACGGCTGCTTGAAGAACTTGATGGATGCCTGAAGAACTTGATGGATGCCCGGAGAACTCCACAGGAGGCAAACATCAGGTGGAAAAAAGAGGCAGGACTGCTGGGGGGGGGCGCTTTCCGTGCTGGATGTGACATCCTTTGTGCTAAGTCTCAAGCCTGATGGCAAACACTTAGCTAACATTATTATTTTTACACGCCTCTAGCACGCTTCAACGACCCGAAACAAAGCTGGGATTGTGAATGAGGCTTAATGGGAAATATTTGCAGGTTTGGGGCTTATTTCCCCCCCCCCAAAAAAAGGCTGCAGAGGTTGGTTCCCGGCAGCCTGGCCGAGCCGGAGCAGCACCGTGTCGCTGCCGGCCGGCTCCATTCCCTTTTGATTGATTGATCGGCGTGGCAGCCTAATAAGCGATAACAGCACATATGACAAACTAAACAACCATCTAATGAATTGATTGACATCCGAAGGATTTGACTTGATGCACAACCCCAGTCGCAGATAAGGTTAATGAGGGAGAAATTAAAATGTAGCTCGATGGGTAATGAATACAGCATGTGCCTTGTTGTAACACATGCCAGATCCATCACTCTGAATCAAGTGATGGTAGCAATTTCTAAATTATTTATTGCGCCCCTCATCCTCCTGTCTCAAGGGACGAGGCACTCGGACTGGCTTTTGTATTTCTTATACATACATATATAACTGTACCTATCTGTCTGCACATTGTGAGAATCCATAGCCAAAGAAAATTGCTTTGAATTTTGCAATTTTCATGTTGTTTTTTTTTTTTTTTTCTTTTTTGCAAACTCAATAGCAAAAAATACAACAATCCAGAACCTGTCATGCCATTTGAATCATAATAGCTACAAATTCACTCCCCTGAATAAATGGAGAGGCTTATTTATCAAATATATACAAGATGTCTGTCTAGTTGTTAACACACAGAGGTATGAGTAGGCAGAGGAAATCAAGAAAGTTTACATATTCGCTGCTATCTCCAGGGACCCTTCCTTTCCTCCTACTTCTTATTCCCTATCCCCTCCCCCAGTCACATCTCCAACTTGCTTTGGCTTGCTCTGTTTTTCTTTTTTTTTTTCCTTTTTTAAATGTGTCTGGCTGACAAAACTTGGGCTGCCAGAAATGATCAAGCGATGAAGTTGCCGAGGAAGGGGGGAGAGATTTGCACGGAGCTTTTGCCTCTGCCCATGCCGTGCTGTCTGCGCGGGAGGGTCCCTCCTCTGCCAGCCGGGAGCAGCGCAGGGGGCTGCCAGCCTGCCCGAGGTACTTTTATGCTCCTGATTATCTCCTGCGTTTATTTCTGCTTTGTGAAGGGGTGAGAAGGGCTCAGTCAAGGCAGGTCTGCGCTTTTTCAGAGGTCACCCTCAGGGCCAGATTTGGCCGTGCGGATGGAGAAGGAGGAAGCCCCTTGTGCCGTACCAGCTCCCTGTATTCGTTCTTATTCCTGGGTTTGGGATATTTGGAGCCAGGAGAAAAAGTAAAGGATGGGGATGAGCACTCAGGGGCAGGGCTGAGCTCTTTGGCTCGGTGCTTTCCCCACGGAGCCGCTGCAGGCGAGGGGCCGTTTGCTGCCCATGCTGGGGAAATGCCTGGATCTGGCACCCAGCCCGGCTCCTCCTGCGAGCCCAGCACTGCCCGCCCAGCTCCAGGAGGGCAAAGCCACTTCTCCTCCCGCTTTATGCACCGGCGGCGGCTAATGAGTTCGTTTCCAGCCTCAGCATCCTTTCCCTAATAGCGAGGCAGGGGCAGAACGGACTCAGGTAGCATGACTTCGGTGCAGATGGAGACTGGGCAGCCAGAGGGGGAAAAAAAAATAAAAAATAAATTCATCTCCTTGCTTATAAACTGCAGCTGGGTCTGGAACCGTTCAGAGGAGATGGCTGGGGATCCCTCCCGGTGCCATTCCTCAAAAATAGAGCCATTCTCCGGCAAGCACTTGTCCGGGATTCATTTGAAACCCCCCATTGTACCCCCGTGGCTCTTTGGGTTGGAGCGCGGGAGCTGGCTGCTCTGAGGAGGTCTTATTCCTGCCACAGGTGTCCCTTGGGGACACTGCCTCTCTGTGAGGGTGCCGCAGGTACGCCACCGCACCCAGCGCCGGGGAGGCCAGCAGAATTACCCTAGCAAGGCGCCGGCGTTTCAATTAACCGGCGAGACAGCCAACATTTCAGCACCTGTACATCTCTCTCCCTAGCAGCCAGGATGTATTGTATTATAAATAACAATAAGCAGGCCCAGTCAAAGGCTGTAATTGAATCTCTTCATTTTGCTGACTCGGGCGAAAAAGCCCCGTCGAGTGAATTACGCCGCGTGTAGATAATTGGGGCGACGCATCGAGGTGACATGCTCGGGGCAGTTACGGCGCGCTCCCTCCCCGCGATGTCGCTGCCCCCCCGAGGGCTTCAGTTGGGCTCCTGCGATGATGAAGGCATCCAAGAGCATTCAGCTCACCCCAAATTTTCCTTCTCCTGATGGGGAGTCAGCAGCGGCTGAGGCTTTTATACCTGTTGGGGGGAGAAGCCAATCCCCTCCTCTTCTTGCAGCATGGGGCTCAAAGCCAGCTCCTTGTCCCCACCGGCTCTGCCCCCTTGCAGTCTGGCTGTCCTGGTGGTCGGTGGCCCAAAATACGCGCTCCGTGCACCCGCTGAACTCCCTGCTGGCACATCGTGGTGCCTTTTAGCGAGGCACTAAGGGTTGTAGCAAGTGTCTGGGAATGAGGGAGCAGCAGGAGCCCAGCGCTGGGCATCTGCTGGGCTCTTTGATTTTCTTCTGCCGGGACAGCTCTGTGTCTCGGGGTGTTCTCTGCACCTCAGAGGGTGGCAGGAGGCGGGAGATTTGCTGGTGGCTCTGGGTCCAAACACAACACTCATCCCCATGCCCAGCTCTGCAGGGATGACCTCTGCTGTGGCTTTTCCTTGTAGCATCGGTGTGCATCCTTCCCGTGCTGCCCAGCTGGTTCCCTGCTCTCCAAATTCCTCGTGCTGGTGGGCACAGAGCCCTCCTGCCTGCTCACAAGCTCCTGCGAGGCGCACACCTCGTGCACCCAGCTACGGGCTCGGCAGCAAGGAAGTTTTGTGCATTTAGGTGCGTGCTGGATTCCTCTTGCAGCTGAAATTGAGGCACGGCGCAGAGTTGCACGGATGATTTTGCCGTACAGGAATGAGCGTTCAGTTTTCCTTCCCCGGTCCTTTGCTTTGAGTATCAGCCAGGGGTGCCTGCTGGTAATGGAGAGAGCCAAAAGTTGATGCCTTCCAGATTTTCTGTTTCCCTCCGTCTCTTGAGCCTCACAGCGACGCTTTCGTTAGGCACGCAGCCTCCTCCCCTCGCCCTCCCTCCCCTCCAATTCAATCCAGACATCTCCCGAAGGCCGGCGCATTTTTCAGCCCAAATTTTGCACTGACAGAATGTATTACATCTGCATCGAGGCGGAATATAAAGTGAAGAGGAGCTTCGGGGAGCGCGGAGAAATGAGGTTTGCTACGCCGCAAGAGCGCAGGGTTAAATTGGCAGCTGCAGCCGGTGCTTCGTGGTCCCCGCTCGCCCCCCTCCCCGTGCTGCTCCTGCTCTTCCCAGACATCTCTGCCTCCTTTGCCCTGCTGCTGTTTCGGGTTTTCTTGGAGGTTTGCGTTGAAAATGCACTCTGCTTTTTTGCCTTTTTTTCCCCTCTAGAATCCACTTTGTGTGCCACTTTCTTTTTTCTTTCCTTTTTTTTTTATTATCTTAAACATCCATTATTTAGAAGCTGCTGGAGCCTGGAAACCAATTTCCATGCTTATTTCAAAGAGTTTGCAGCGTTTAGGTAGCGGTGTACAGGCTACGCCTGAGCTGGCTGCGGGGAAGCAGAGGCAGGCAGGGCTGGGCGCTGCAGGTAGGGGACTTGGGGTGGCTTTGGGTGTCCCTGCTCATGGGACATCAAGCTCCATCCCCCAGGGATGCGCTTGCAACAAGCGTCCTTCGCTGTTCTTAGCATTGCAGGGCTTGGCGTGTAAGGCAGTGAATCCCTGGGGATGCTTTAAGCTACTCGGGGGATTAGGCAGGGTTATGAACAATCCCAGGACGCAGGAGATCCCGAAGTAGCTTGCAGGCAGCCGTCTCCTCTGCTCCTCTACCTGAGAAAAGAACTGTTGGGATCCTGTTGTCAGAGTTTTGTGGTTTTGGGGTGGATTTTTGAGGAAGACTCAGGTGCAGGAGGGATGAACCAATGAACCCTACTGATCGTGTTTAGGACTAAGGTGGTGGGAGAGAAATCCAGGATTGACGGATTGAGTTCATCCCTGCAGTAAGCCCGTCAAAGTCAGTGGAGTTGCAGCAAGAGCAGCGCTGGCCGGGTGCGTTCGTGGACTAAGAGGGCACTAATTAGAAATCCCTAAATGCTATTGACTCGGTGTAACCCTCTGCTGAGCTGGCTGGCGTCACACAGCATCCTTGCGTGGGCTCGGAGTCACCAGGATGCGTCGGCAAATGGCACTGCGGGCAGGGGACCCTGTGCCACCTGGGTGCCCTGGCTTGGAGGCGAAGCGGGGCTGCACAAGTCATCGCCACGAGGATGTGCAGATAAAGGGGAGGGCTGGCCCAGCAGGATGCGGCCCTTTTTCCTTGTGCTAAGCCCTGAACCTTTCATCCGGAGATTTCAAAAAGGCTGGAAAAGATCAGTCAGTGGAATTATCTCCGTTGGTTTTGCAAATCACGAAGCCGAGGTGGCAGAAATGGAGGCAGCGCTCCGGTTCCCTGGGTGCGCCCACCTCTGCCAGGACTTCCCCAGGTGCCTCTGCATGCAACCCGCGGTTTGCGCGGTGCCACCTGCAGGGTGTCTCTCCCTCCTAGATCCCTTTGGAAAACCGTGGTGCAGTTATTTAATTCATGAGCAAATCTGTGGGCTGGAGGGGAACAGAGTGAGGCAATGCACCAGCTCCTCTTCATCACCCAGGGATGGCACCAGCAGGTTGGCACGTGCCATGCTGGCGACCTCCCTTCCCTAAATTTTAATGAGCTGGTTTAATGAGCATGATCTTGGCATCTGGAAGCACCACAAGCAACCACGCAGCAGGGCTGTAACGTGCCCATTTTACAGACAGCAACACCAAGCCTCGTAATGGTCCTCTCTGTGCTGTACCACAGCAGCTGCCACCCTCATCCTTACAAACTGATTAAGGGCTAAAATTCAAGCTGTGTTACCAGTGCTGCCCTCGGTCTCCTGGTGCTGTAGCATCCACCTGCAGCACCTCGGGCCATGCAAACCCACATTAGCCCTCGGGGCAAGGCAGGGGAGCCCAGCCCCAGGCAGCAGAGAGGGCAAACTGCTCCGGCCAGGCAGCGTTTGCAGGAGCGCAGTGGGTGCTGCTGGTGGGAGGCAGGCAGCAGCAGCGTTGGAATTTTCTCCGCGTCGCTGCAAGTTAATTCATTCCAGTAAATCATCCAAAATAATTTGCGGCGAATATCAATTTTCTGTGTGAACTTCTCGCTGGCTGCACAGAAGTATCTCTGCCGACACGGCTCCCTAATTCTGCTGATCTGAGACAACAAAGCAGCTGGGGAATAAACAGGAGGCAAGCTGGAGTCCCCAGGGCTGTCTGCGCGAGGGAGGTGCCAGGGCTTAAACACGCTTGCAGATAAAACCCAGTGAACGAAGGCGATGATTAAAGGCTAATTTGCTGTCTGTGTAGTGTTAAGTGCCCCCTTTCCTAATGAGCAGAAGGCACTGCCAACCGCATTCGCCTTTGCCGCCTCTCTTTTATTTACCTTTTCAATTATTTTAATGCCTTTCTGTCTTTGATAACGGATGCATCTCCTAGGCTGGGACTGCGTGCCCACCTCTGCACCTCGGTGGCAAAGGATGTGTTTTCTGTGCGAGGAGGGACTTCAATGGGCAGGAAATTTCTCAAAAGCTGCCCAGCTGCTCCACCTGTCTCGCGATGGATGTCAGCCTCCAAGCGCCTGCGCTGGAAGGAGTTCGGCTGTCACTTGGTGGACCTCTCTCCCCACCAGCTGGTAGAGCAGAGCTGTCTCAGAGCCAAAGGCAGGGCTGTGCTGGGACCCGAGGAGGAAAAAATCTCAGGAAAAGGTTTTGGGGTTGGTTTGGTTCTTTTCAGGATGGCGTTTCGTAATTTGCCTTTCCGAAGGGAAACGTGGCATGGAGAAACGTGTGCTATGTTGGGTCCTGGGTGTGCACGCACAGGGAGATCCCGTGGACATCACCTGAGGGGCACGTGTCCGAACGCTGCACCCTGATGCCAGCTTTTGGAAGCACAGCTATTTCTGCAGCTTCCCTGTGCCTGGTCGCTCCTGTCCCCCAGAGCTCGGGTGTCAGCTGAGGGTGGTGCCTGGGGAAAAGGGGACACGCACCCCGTGCCGCTGTGCCGCTGACCTGCCCTAGCGGTGCGCTGCTGCTGAGCTGCACGGTATGGTTGCGTCCAATGCTGCTGTTTACTGACACTTATGGACAGATATACCCTTAAAAGGGTGCAACTCCCATTTAATTCACACAGTAATAGACTGATTTGGGTTGGAAGGACCCTTAAAGCCCATCCAATTCCAACCCCCAGCTGTGGGCAGGGACACTTCCCACTAGACCAGGTTGCTCAAAGCCCTGTCCAACCTGGCCTTGAACGCTTAAGATGTAATTGGGGATGACATTAACAGCTGGCAGATAGGGTTTGCACCTTGGATTTCTTTATTTTCTTGTTTATTTTTGCAAAGCACAGATAGCAGACAGCTAGGGCAAATCACTGTGCTGCGTTCGGGGGTCAGCAGCACAGGCGCTGGGGCTGTGCCTGACATGGTGAGCAGAGGCGATGCACTGAGGGCTTCCTGCATCCTTCCCCAGACAAGGGCGAGGGAGCAAGCAACCGCTTCATTTTTTATGTTGCTCCATGATGACAGCGCCCATTTATTGTCTGGAGCTGAAAGTGGGAGCCGTTTTCCTCACTGCGCCCTCATGTCAACACCTCCTTGGTGGCTGCAAATGTCAGAGGAGGGGGAGTCTCAGGGGCATTCAGAGAATCGAATCATACAATCATTAAGGTTGGAAAAGACCTCCAAGATCATCGGGTCCAACCTGCCCGGCCTGGATTTGTGCTTGGGATTGCCCTGGCCCATGTGCAGGCCCTTGCACTTGGCCTTGTTGGACCCCCTGAGGTTCGCACAGCCCCACGTTATCGCAGACAGGAACTGCCAGGCAGGGGCTTACCAAGAGGAGCTGCAAAGGGGGGACAGGAGAAGTCATTTCCCCATCTGCAGGGCCTGCTACAGCGGATTGCCAAGTAAACCGTAAATGCATTTAGCATCGCAGCTCCCATCCAGGGAGAAGGAAAGTCGTTCCCCCTGGATGCTCCCCGCGGGAGCAGCAGCTCAGGCACCCTCTCCTGCCCCGAGCCGGCTTGCATGGCTGGTGGTGGCCCAAAATAGATCTGGGGCACCCATTTGCAACCGGTGCCAGCGTCGCGCATCCTCTCCCGGTGGGGAAAGAGGCCCTGATTAAAGGAACTATTTATAAAGAACCTGGATGTGGGAGAGGAAGAGGTGATAATTAGCTGGTGGCGTCGGCTGCGCACAGAGCCGGGGTGCGGAGCGGGACCCGCGTATACAGGCTGCTGGTGCAAACGGGACCGGGGTGGGGAAAAGGATCAGCTCCGTTCTCCTGTGCATCTCTCCAAGAGGCCGTGCTGATTAACGTTACTATTTTATTATCACTGTTTTATTTTCGTCACCCCTGTCCTCTGTTTGCTCCCAGCGATGGGTGCGATGGCAGCGGTGAGAGTTGGTTGGAAATTGCGTCTGTGCGGTGAGGGGGATACATCAGAGATGGTTTGGGTGATGTTTTCCACCAACAAGGGCTTATTTGTTTGTTTGCTTGTTTGCTTCCTTAGATGGTTGTGAGACAGGTTGAATTTTTCATGCAGAAAAATTCAACAGTGTTTTATTGTTTGAAAAATTGGCTTTAAGTACATGTGAGTATGTGTGCATATAGGAAAAACCGGGGAGCTTTTCAGCTGTCTCCACTTATTTATTTGTTTGTTTGATGCATTGTGCAGATTTATTTAATTGATGGCAGTGCCTAGAGTGTGCCAGGCACTTGCGAAGCGCTCCCAAAGGCTGCGTTTGGGGTTTGTTTCAGCAGCACGTCGCCTGAGGACAGGCAGACGCGGCGGTAGAGGTCAGCAGAAGGGCAAGAGCCGAAGTCAATTTACGTGCGAGCTAAATCTCTTCCCTCTGAGCCGCCGAGAGCCAATACCTGCAGCCTCTCGGGGGGCTGGATTAGCTCCCTGTCACCTCCCCGGAGTGGATTCAGTTTATATATATGTGTGCGTGTATTTCTTTTTCATTTAGCTGGGATAAAATTGCTGAGTCAAAGATTTGTTTTCCAACAGAGCCCCTTGGAAGGCAGATAAAGGGGACCGTGGCGCTGGGCAGGGCTATAAATAATGCATAAGGCACGGGAGCAGCCCCAGCAGCCCTCTGCTTACAAATAGCACATCTCTCCGTAACATATCACCCTGTTTACCATCCCCAATATGGGGACTTCTTCACTGACGTTGGGCTAGCACCTACCACTCATGGACAGAAATAAAGAAGCCTCGCAAAGCCGCCGGCTGTCGCCGGTCCTGCCTGATCCTCCCATTGCAGCCCTCTGCTCGGCGTCCTCACCCCGCTCGGGTCCTGGGCTTTAACGCTTCACAGAGTCACCGTGCTGAAGGTGATGGGAGCACGGGGGGCAAAACGTGCCTGGTTAGCCTGCTGCCTGCCCAGCGGTGTCCCGAGGCCTGAAATGTTGCCTTCCCTCCCTTCGTCTTTGGGATTTTGTCTGTCTCGATGCAAAACCTGCACCTGTGCGTGGCTGTGCTGGGCTGCAACGGTTGAATGCCAGGCGGATGAGGATGCTAAAGTTAGCTCGACAGCCACAAGGTTTTTCGATGAACAAAACCGCATCTTAGATTCAGTCTGGTTTTATATCAGCCCAGGGGAAAAAAAATCCTCGTTTACCAAATTGCTTCCGACCGCTCCCAGAAGTCTTCTCCATCGCCAGGTCCAGCCGCCGATCCCCTCTGCTGAGGTTGCAGATGACTTGGGTGGGCTCAGCAGTGGCTTCCCAGCAGCCTGGGTAAAATTCAGTCTCGGCTGCTCTGCAGGGAGCTCCCCGCTGGGCTGCGGGGGGGCACGGGGCCGTCAGAGGCTCCTGCAACCCCGCGGAGAATTAGATCAGAGTTGGGCTTCTGTGGGCTCAGGCCTGGGCTCACCGTGATGCTCTGCAAAGGCAGCCAGGGTGTTCTCGAGCTTGCAAGGGCTCGCAGGGGCTTTTTCATGCAGTCCCAATCCGCGGGGGGCTTCAAAGTCCCATCTGCTTCCCTTTGAGAGGCTTGTTCAAAGGAGCCGCAGCACTCAAAGCAGAACGCCGAGCAAAACCGTCGCATTTTATCCAGTTCCCGTCGAGTCTTGATGCCGAGCCATAAATCGGCCTCAGGTTGGCACAGGGGATCCGGGCGGATCACGGGAGCTGCTGGGACCCCTGTCTGAGGGCACACGGGCAGGAGGTGCTGCTGAGAAGCACCAAGTGTCAAAGCGATGAAAGCAAACCTTTCTTCTCCCTTTTTTCCCCTGCCTTCTTACAAAATGTGCTCTTACTCCTGGAGTTTCTCAGCCTTTCTTCTCGGTCTTGGGCCTCGAGTCCCTTGTCATGAGACACCTTTGAGTCCAGCAGTCTCAGGGAGGCAAGGACATTTCGTGGCCAACCTGGCCACGCACGGCGATGACCTTGGCGGGTTTGGAGGAGCTTTGAATCATCCCGCTCCGGGGCAGCAGGCAGCCTCTAATTAAGGAGGGTCAGGGAGGCAGCTTCGCTCGGGGAAGGGTGGCCCATGAGTGCCATCTTCAGGACTGTCGTTACCTTGAAGTTGTAACGAGGAGCAGGTTGGGTGCTGCTCCCGCAGCTCGCAGGAGGCAGCTGCCGTCTGCCTGATTCAAACACGCTGAAAATCCACTTTGGCCCAAATTGTCAGTGTTTTGTCCCAAACCTCCTCCCTGCCTCCTGCATGCCCTGGGTGCTGCCTCTCCAGCACCCTTTCTCATGGCGTGGTTGCGCCATGCTGCACTTACTTGCCCGGTTCAACGTTTTCAAGGGTACTTGGAGGAAATGTGGATGGTTCGTTGACTGGTATTTGAAGGAAGCAGAGAATTTAATTAAAAAACATGAGGGAAAATTAGCGGTAAAGGAGGCTGATTGCAAGGCTTGACGTAGGGAAGCTTCAGGTAGGGCAGCCCAGCTGACATAGGCCTGGGACCAGGAATCGCTGGCTCCGCGCTCAGTCCCGGTCCTCTGCCCTTGGGGGAAAGAAAATAACAAAGGGAAGAGGAGAAAAAAAACCCTAGCTGTTCTTTTATTGTTGTTTGTGATTTTTTACATAAATTTTGCAGATTGCACAGTCTGCCTTTTTCCCCTGTCTGCTCTGTTTAATGCAAACGGCACCTTCCCGTTGATTGCAATCACACACTGATTGAGAGATGCTCGCTCATGGGGCTGGGAGGGAAGCAGCGAGCCTTAACCCTTTCTCCCTCCTCCCCTCATCCCATCTGGCTGCCTCATGCCTTTCTCCCTTGCCAGCCTTGCTCTGTGACTCAAAACCCCGCTCCCCAACGGACTCCTGCTTTTACATGCACAAGGCTGTCCGCAGCTCCACCAGTGAATTTATTTTAATAAGCGAGGGCTTTCAGATAGATACAGACCTGCTTGCTTCAGGGCACGGGCCCAGCTCTAGCTAACGTGATTAGGAGGAAACTTTTCTTGTAGAGAAATTGTCGCCTATCTGTCTGTAGCAGAACCGTGCTGCAGGAGCAGCGGGAGAGGGGAGACTCTGCTCGGAGCAGCTTTGTCTGCTCTGTCCTGGTCCTCGTATCACCCTCATCGGCACAGCTCCTTCCTACGGTGCATTGAACAACACCCGTCCCACACGGCTCCTTGCTCTTACTCGTGCCTCGCAGATGGATTTAAGTGCACAGGGTGCTGCCTTGCTCCTAAAGCACGTGCTTTGTGCCGGTGCGTGCAGCTCTGCTGGGCTGGGGGACGCAGGAAGCGGGGTTATGGATATCGAGGGCATCCTGCAGAGCAGTCATTTCAGCAGCAGCTTTGCACAACTGCAGGAGCTGTACGGGTTTTTTTTGCAAAGTCCTACTCTGTGAAAACTTTTGAAGACTCTTACACATCCGTAATCCTTACTGCAGTGGACACAGACCTGCTCGTGGTGGGGTTTGATGGATCCAATTGCTGCTTGCTCTCATTTAGGCATCCCAGTAGTTCTAGCTGCAGAGCCCTGTGATCTCAGATCTAGCTCTCGTGTCTTGCCTTGAGGCTTGTATCGTAGCACGCTGAGACCTGGCACGTGCTCGGTGCGTTGCACCTCCAAAAAATCCCACCTGGGGATGGGGTCGTGGTGGTTGCTTCCATTTTGCTGCAGCCCCCCTGAGCTTTGGGCAGGGAGCCGAGCAGCTGCTTGGCCACGTCTGAAGGGTTAATAACTTCACACCGAGTGACGGTGCCTGGTTTGTGAGCACCGTGGAAAAGCAACGTGTGTGAGCAAAGTGCTCCTGGTCGGCGGGAGCTCAGCCAGGCACGTGCATCCCAAAGCTCAGCCGTGCTCGTCCCCCCGTCTCTTGGTGCGATGCAGGAGCCGAACGAGACGCGGAGCCGAGCACTTTGCAGGCGCAGCGCTGCCTGTGCCGAGGTCAGGAGCAACGTGGCCCACGGGCTGATAAGTTACCTGTGAAGGCAGTGACTTGGGGGATTGGATTGCGTTGCCCAACTCAGTTACGTCTAGATAACATCGCGGTTTAAGACATCGATCATTTCAAAGGAACCTGCAGAGGGATTTTAATGCCTCGCAAATTGCTTTTCCTTCTATTCAATTTACATTCACGATTGCACAGAGCATATTTAGGAGCTTTCCAAACCGCCACAAACAATGACAAATCTCTCCTGAAGTGTTCTCCTGTTGCAATAAATTTGACCTGACAAAAGAGAAGGAGAAAATTCAGCCTCCTCCCACGGCACGGTGGCCTCTGAACTCCGCAGCGAGCGAGGCTGGGCTCAGCGGCTCCTTACCTGCTGCCCTCAGTCGTGAACGCGGGGAAATGCTCTGCTGTGGTGCTGCAGCAGCATCGCGGGCTGCGCCAGGGTGTGCTGCTGGACGTGCACGAGAAAAGTCCCTGATCCTGTAATCATGTCCCCATGGGAAGACTTAGTGATGGAGCTGGAGGAATGGAAGGGCTGCTGGCACAGATTAAATCGCCAGGTGGGATACACGCTGCCATGCTGCTGGAGTCAGGAAGGAAGGACAGGGATGGTTTCTGCAGGAAGAAACTCCCTGGCTTTATTTGAGGCTGTCGGATTGAGCCTTGGGTCTGAGAACTCCCAGGAAGGATTTTTGTCCTAGTGCCAAACAGGATGAGTTATTTGGGAAGGGAGCAAGGAGCTAGAAAAGCAGGAAAGCACACAAGGAGCTGGCTGGGATTCATAGCAGAGGGGATCCTCTACACTTACTTCTGGCAGGTTGTTGCTGGGATCCCGGCTGCAGCACGGGGCACGCACGCTGCCTCTTGGCTAAAATGCAGTTTTGGCTGTTAGGTAGGCTCAGCGGTGCTGCCAGCCCTCTCGACCCACTGTGCAGGCAGGATTCTCGCTAATTGAACCATAATCAATAAGACGGTGATGGGTTGCTGGTGGGAGAGAATCCCTTCCTGCTGCCGCAGGGACGGGCTGCCCTGATATCTGGGGAATGCGTGGCCTCGGCTGGGCATCTTGGCCATGCTGTTTTGGGGTTCCCCAGCTGCCCAGCATGGCTGGGTCTGGCCCTGGTCATTTAGGGGATATGGTGCCCTTTAAATTACATCCTCATGGGCCCCATGACCTCTTTGCTCCCAACCCCGTGGGTTTGGTGCAGATGTGCAACCATATCCCTAAAGAAAATGCAGAAGACCTGAGCCTTAGGGATGGATGCCTGGGTGGTGGGATGGATGCCTGGCATCCAGCAAGCTCCCCACAGGGCTGGTTTCCCTGGTTTTCCCAGGAGGGGGCTGCTGTGTTGTTTCCTGCACCTTATGCTTTGCGCTCACCCTGTTGCTCATGCCCTCCCTGCTTGCTAGGGGCTGTTCCCAGCACCCCGGTGCTGCTTTTTCCATGCTTGCCCAGCCATCAAGCAATGGTCAGGAAAAATCAAGCATCTTGCCTGTGTTACTATTTCGTTAAAGGTGTTAATTCTGTCCGGCTGCCTTCCTGCCCCACCTCTGCATATTCCTGAGCTTGTCCTCGAGCAGGAGCATGCCTTGCCTGGGTCACCCTGGCTCCCTCCAGGTCTCCTCTGCTGGCTACCAGGAGCTTTGAGCACCACTGGGGAGATGCAGTAGGTTTCCTCCAAAACTCTTATCAGTTTTTTCCACGAGCGTTTGTTGCCCCAGAGGAAATCTGCAAGCCCGCGTGGCTCCTCCTTGCCCAGATGCACCCGGGTGACCCCACAGGGCTCCCCGAGCTTCTGCAATTAGTTTCTCGAATGGAAATCTAAGATCTTGAAGTAGCCAGCTGAGCTCCTGGTTTGTCATGGCCAGGACATCTGAGTGAAGCATCTCGCTGGGTCTGTGTCCTCTGATTTGCTGCCTGGCACCTGTCAGAGCATTGCCTGCTGGATAGAGCCGGAGATCTCAACTGAAAAATGTCAGCAAGCCTTCAGTGGACTAAGCCCAGGAGTTCTGGCATCAGTCCGGGCACCTTTTTATCTCGCTCCTCCATGAAGCTATGATCCCTGGAATGACCATGCCTGAAGCAAAAAAAGCAATCAAATGCAGCAAGGAGAAGAGCTCCTACAACAGAGCAAAGCCCACTGCCAGATGTGGGCAGGCTTCCTCAGCCCTTTCATTTAGCCATTTCATTGCCTCTTTCTCTGATTTTCCCATGCTTTGAGGGTCTGAGGTAGGGCCTCGACAATTGCTCATGTGTCCCAGGAGTCTGGAAAGGGCTCTGAGGGGCTGGGTGCTGTGGTGGGGTTTCTGCTTTCCAGCCAGAGGTGCTGCAGGATCTCTAGGAGGGGATTTCAAGCTGGTATCCAGCATTGCTGCGTGCATCTCTCTCAGCTTTCTTCACTTCATCACCCTTTCTAGAGCCACGTGATAGCCGAGCACAAACTTAGGGCTTTCATGGGCTTTCACACCCTAAGATAGCTCCAGGAGGCTGCCAGCCCTGTTACCATCACTGATTTAATCCTGGCTTTTGTGTTACGGTCTGAAAACCCTTGCAGCCCGATCACATTGGGGATCTAGAGATGTGTGTTTGAGCCTTGCTCTGAAGTTTGCCCATGGCCATCACAGCCACGGAGGTGTGCCTGGCTGCTCGGGCACTGGGAGAGGTCTTGCTGCATCACTCGAGCCTGTGCCACCAACAGCAGGAGCTGACGTGCCCCAGGGCTTTGGGGAGCACACTGATGTACCTTGGGGTGGCCGGGAGGGTCGCTGCTGTCAGCTGAGCGTGTGCTGAGCCGTGGTGCGGAGCTGCATGGAGAGCTCTTGAAGGAGCTGAGCTGCTAGAAACTGTAAAGTGTGGAAGGAAACAGCAGCGAGCATCAGGTTGGGGTTGTACATTGGGCTTCGGTGCGTGGTGGGGCAGAAGCTGCTTGTGCTGTCCCCCAAAGCAGGAGCCCTGGGATGGGTGGAGGTGTGCGGACAAGAACCCACCTCCAGCAGGGCAATCTGCCCCTGCTCGTGTGCTGTGCTTAATCAGGGTGACCTCCAAACCTCACCTCTTCCAGGTGATGGGGATATACCCTCAGAAAATGACGCTCACATCTCTCAAGCACTGCAGTTGGATTGGGAGATAGATTTGGTGCTCCCCAGTCTGGAGGAACACATCCCATCAGCACGGGATCCTATTCCCCTGGGGCGACCCCGAAAGGCACAGAGGAACCCCTGATTTCCAGTCTCTGTCGCCCTATTTGCTGCCTTGTCCACCCAAATCCGAGCTGGCACTGTGAAAAATACCCTGATTATATTCCTTTCCCCTGCCTTGCCCCTTCGGAGCCAGCCCGCTCGTTGAATTAGTGGATGCACCACGGCTGATCATTAATCTTCGGCAGCTCTTGAGCACTGCTGGTAAATCTCCTCTCCGCAGAGGGCTCTGACCTCGCTCGGGGCTCGAGAGGAGCTGGCTCTGGAGAGGGTCCCCGGGGTGTCACCAGCTGGTGGCGGCTGGTGGCTGGCGGGGAGGGCGAGTGCCGGGCTCGCTGCGTCTCTCCTCCTGCCTGGAGCTTGCCAGCTTGCATGGCGCAGGAGGAAACGGGTAAGTCATAAATCAATCTCGAGTGTTTCTCTTCTCTTTAGGGGAAAAATAATAACCCCAAACAAAACAAGCTTGCAGTCGGGAGAAAGGAATTCCTAATGACAAACTTACTTCAGCTAGGACACCAGGGGCTTCAGCAATATGAGATTAAACCTGCTGTGCTGAGACTCTATTACTCCATATATTACTGTGTGCTGCTGGACTGATGGTTCTCACAGGCGGAAATATAACCCTTTGAAATGTCAAGGCACATAATAAAGAGACCTAGCAGGGGAGGCTGGATGGCTCCAGGGATTGATAAAGCCTTTACAGCGCTGGCTCTGCCGCGAGCAGGGGTGGATGCCTGGTGGAGCTCACACGCTTTGCTGGCCATTTTGTTCGATGGCTTTAAGGGAGAGGTGGCTTGGGAGAAATTCTCCTGGAACAACCCTGCCTCGCCAAGTTTGCTTTGGAAATAAAGAACGAGCCTCAAAATGAATGCTTGGATGAATAGCTGACTTCTTCCGCAGTCCTCAGCTGCAAGTGTTCGTCCCTGGGGTGGCAGGCACAGAGTACGGAGGAAAGCTCCTAATGCCTCCCGCTCCCTCGTTGCGTCGCTGATCTCATGCGGACAGGACCGTGTCCTTGTGAAAGGGCTGAGAGCCTGCTATGGGGGTGCTGGGTCTCCTGCCTTTGTGTGAGACCTCACCGTAAACCTCCTGAGAAGAGTCGTCTGGTAGATACTGTCGTGGCAAGGTGAAGGCAGGCAGTGGATGGGAATGTCGTTAAGGACGTCTTAGCAAATCCTCAGGGGTTAGGAAAAGCATTTGTTTGTTGGCCAGTGGATCCATAAGTCCTATTTTGGAGATTTTCTGCTCCTCGGAGGAGGCTGATTCCTGCCGGAGGTGGGCAGGAGCTGCTGGAGGAGCTGATGCTGTGGGCCTGTCCTGCTCGCCTCTGCCCTGCTCCCCGTTCCTCCCGAAAACCACCGGCCAGTGGCTGTGCAGTACGAATCTTCCCGTCTCTCCAGGGCTGCTGTGGGCTCGTTAAGGCGAGAGGAGGGGAATAAATAAATCTCCTGGAACTCATGAACTATTTACAGCCGTGCTGAGCAAGCAGTCCACAATTATTTATTTATTCTCCCCAGCCAGGCCGTGCTTGTGAGCCCAGGGAGAGGCTGGGGCTGCTCGTGCCCGGCCCCACACCATCTCCTCTGCGTGGTGAGGGCACGAGGCTCCCGTGGGATGTCCCCCAGGACCTCGAAATGCAGCTCAACATGCCCTAGGAGCTCCTGCATGTGTTGTTGGCTCCTGTTTGGGTCTTGGGAATTAAAATATTCTTGAGCTGTGCTTGCTGAGTCCTTGTGCCCCAGGCCCCCAAAAGGAGAAAAGTCACGTTGGAGAAGTGGAGAGGATTTTACGTGGCCAGGAGTCAGGGGAGGTGTGTTAGAGGAGCCCGCTGCATGTGAAATGTGCAAGGGGAGGGTGTGAGGGCACGCACAAGTACTGCTGGGCAGGCACATGGGCTCCAAGACTGATAATTTTGGGTTGTTTCCCCTCTTTGGCCTCAGCTTCCCTTTCTGTAAAATGAGTGCGTGGGCTTTCTGCTCAGGAGAGTGCTTGGTGAGTGAAGGTGACAGATGCTTGTCACTTGCCCTCTCCGTGGGCTCCTTCTTCCTCAGGCACATGATGAAAACATGAAATGTCTTCAGGTGACACTTACTTCTTCAGCTCTGAAGTCAAGACCTGTCCTCAAGGGGCTGAAAATTCAGTGTTCATCCCCTCCTTTGGGTCTCTTGCATGCTGGTGCTGCTCTGTTTGCTTACTTTTAGTAAATAGCTTTTTTTTTCCTTTTCCTGCAGCATTTCCAGACAATCAATAGATATTTATGAGTGATCATTACAATAATTATGCAGCTGCCAGCGGTTGGTGAAAACCAGTCTTTAAAGCAGCAGGGCACCGGGGGCATCCGTGTGCAGGGGAAGCAGCACTGGGGCTGGTCCCGTTGTCCTTCCTGCCATGCCACCGTGGTATTGCTCCACCCGTGGGTCTTCCCCAAAAAAATTTGGGCAGGAGGGGAGGCTGCAAAAAGGCAGAAACGGTCTTTTGCTCCCCTGGCAGCTTGCTAGGAGTAGCATTGCCTTCAAAGGTTTTTTTTTTTGTCATGGGGCTTATGGGCCAAGGACACTTCTCGCCTGCAGCTTTATATCTGTCAGTTTGATCAGCAAATGGGGGAGAGGACCATAAAACTGCAGAGGCTGAGTCCTAGTCCCTTTAATCCCGCCAGGAGGGCCTGCGTTATTTCTCCGCCGGGAGCGCTAATAGGATTCTAATACGCCGGCAAATGGGATTTTTTACAACTGCCATTCTGTGGTTACTGAGATGGTGTGTCACCGGGACGGCCCCGTAAATCCTTCTGGAGATGGAGGGGGACGGTGGCTCGGGGAGGGGACCTGCTGGTGGCTCTGCCACCCCCGTTGATGCTTTTTCCCTGCTCTCAGGGCATTGCAGTGGCTTGGTCGGGTGCCATCTCCTGGCAGTACCTGCTGGTGGTTGGGATGATGGGGCAGGGGGCTTGGCTGGCTCTGCAAGGCTTGTAGGGTCAGTACCTGGCACTGGGGATTTGCTCTCCTTGCTCCCTCCATGTCATCCTTGCACATGTGTGCCAGGACCGAGCATCCCCATGATTGCTCTTAGCAAAAGGCTTGGGTGCCTGGTGGCCTTGAACAACCCCAATAGCCCTTTGGGGGGCTGGCAGGACCTATTTATTCCTGCCCCATGGCTGGTCCCTGGACCAGTCCCCTGTGTCACCGTGGCGCTACATCATTGCCATCGGCTGGGGTCAGCAGCAGGGGGACTGATGAGTCTGGGGTCCCGGGCTTGCTCCCATGCATACGGAAACGTTCGTGCAGTTACAGGGCTCGCTGCAGGCTTGGGCGATGCTTTTACAGCCTCGGCTAGCGTGGGCATGGAGGCAGCAGAGCGGGCTGTGCCTGCGGGTACAAACAAACCCGACTTGATTTGAGTGCTGCTTGGGGACCCGCAGGACCCGCGTGCCCCCGCACTCCATCCCCTCCTCTGCCTCAAGTGCCAGCACCATAAATATTGTATTACTTGATCCAATCTCAGCTCCGGATTGATTTTTCTCCGGCCCTGATCACAGTAAGCCAGGAAGATGGGATTATTTTCCAGGGCAATCACAGGCTGATGGGTCCTTGCAGCTGCTTCCACACTTTTGAACATCAGTAAATAAGCTGCTCCCCATGCTGCTCTCCAAGTAGCGCCTATTTCTTGGGACATCCACTGGGGTTTCATTGTGCTTAGCTGCAAATTGGCACAGCAGACTGGACCGAGCCTTATTCTCTTCCAGCAGTACAGGCATGTATGTTTTATCTCGTCTATTATCACCTGTGCCCGATAGCTAACAAGCTCCCGTCCACCTTTCTTGCAATTCCTGGTCGTCGTTGCGTTTCTGCAGTCCCAGCCTGACATTGAGCATCCTCGTGCTGGGTGCTGCACAAGCAGATTGCCAGGGACAGACTTGCCCCGCTGATAATAAAACACCTATCGTTATCCCCATTTTACAGACAGCTGAGCCGAGGGGAAACGCGTAGTCCAAGTTAATAAAAGCTCACAGAAAAAAAAAAAATCCCTCCTGATTTATCCGAGGTTATAAAGGAAGTCTGAGGTTTGAAAACAGATCTCGAGAGCATTAAACACAAATTTGCCTATCTGTAAACAGCTCGCTCCAGATTTTTCAAATCGCCATTTTAGGAATGCAGCAAAAGTAGCAGAGTTTCTTCCCCAATTAGAAAAAAAAAAAAAAGAAAGAGGAGAAAAGTTCCGCATGTAAATTGACGCTGGAGAATGAGATTGTGTTGTGCAATAAATAGGTGAAGGCAGGAAAATGTCACATTTTATTGAGGCGAGATTTGTGATGAGAGAATATCTCCTCTTAGGGCTGACTGATATGTTTGGGGAAAGATAACGACAAGCCAGCTCTTGCCCGGGTGCAAGAGGAGATGGAGAGGGACGTCCCTGGCTGGGGCATCGCAGGCACTTCTGCAGCAAGGACACGTGAACAACGCGGGGACAGCTCCTGAGCCGCCACCATTTGCAGCAGAGAGTTAATGCACAATTGGTACCATCTGCTGTGCTTCAGGATCTGCTTCCCGTGCTGTTCAGCCCTGCCTGCCGCACATCTGTGCCAGGCGGGGGGGCAAGCAGGCTGCCGGGGCCAGCAACCCTTGCACCGAGGCAGTGTTTTAGCTCCGGCTGCTCCGAGTTGAAAACCCCAAGTTTTGGAATGCTGAAAATCCCAAGTTTTTCTTCTCTGCTCAGCTTGGTGGCTGCATCTCACCAGCACACAGGTGCCTGAAGCGCTGGAGCTGGGCTTGGACCGAAGCCTTGCGTCTTTTACTGGGGCTTGAAGTCCTCCCTGGAGCACGGCCACAAAACGTGAAATTTAATCAGGATCCAGCCCCAGCTCGAGCCCTCAGGGCCTGGCCGGGGTTCCCATCAGGATGAGGTGCTGAGGTGGGAAGGGATCAAGAGCTGAAGGGGAGAACTCAAACCCCTTCCACTGGGGCTCTGCAGAGCCCCTTCTTGGCTGCTTCATCCTCCCCGGGAAAGTCAGCGGAGATGCATCGCTTGGACAAATTTAGCCCATCCTATTGCATCCTATTTATTTATTTTTTTTAGACTTCAGCCTTTCTAGGAAATCATGCTCTCGGTTTTCTGATCCTCATCAGCAAAACAACACCTTTCCCCGAGGCATGGAATTAAAGCAAGAGAAAAAAATAAAATAAATCAGCACCTGAGCTGCACAGGCAGCTCGGTATAAACAACCCGGCACCTGCTGCGGTAATGGCGCGGAGGAGAGGCAGTGCTGGGGGCTTCAAACTGTGCCGAGCTGTCACCTCGGTAGCTTTGTCTGTAGGGTGCTTGTGCAAGGTCCCTGGAGGGCTGGGGTTGGGTTTTTGGAGTGTAACACGCCCTGTGCGCCCCTCGGTGATGCCCTGTGCTGGGTGGGGTGCTCAGGTGGAATTTGGGGCTGTTCTGTCTGAGCTTGTCTTGAGACTTAAATGGTGTCTGCCTGTGTTTTGGTAGGTCCTACTCTGTGTGCTTTCGGGGTGTGAATCCCACCGAGCACGTTGGGCCAGGACAACGCTTTCCATGGTGCACGTGCAGTCTGCGTGCTTTGGTTTCTCTCCCAGTAAAGCAGAAATAACCCGAGGGAATTCACCTCTTTTCCACATCACCAAGTCTTTGGGCAACACCCAAAGAAATTAAAGAAATAAAATAATACTCCAATCACTGTTTTTAGCTGTTCCATTCACTAACCACCTTTGGTTCTCTTACGCACAACCAAGGGGGAGATCTTGTCCCGGGTCCAGGAGCAGTTTTCTCTGGTGCTCAGGACGGGGCCAGGCGTTGTTAGGAGCTAACGCCCGGCGCTGTGATGGGGAAAGGAGAATGGGAGGAACAGATCGATTTTCATTGCAGCAAAAGCTTAACAGTAGAGAGCCTCAAATTTCCTCTGGAGTCTAATGCTGTTTAACTTATTTCTTAATGGTCTGAAGCAAGGGGTGACCGGGGCTGTGGCCTTTGACTGCAGGAGAAATATAAAGTTGCCCTAATAGCGGAGTTTGGGGAGTTATGAAAAGGAGCTGGATAAATGAGATTGCAGTCCTCGTGGCAGAGGCCGTGTCCTTCCAGAGGGGTAAATATCATTATAAGATAAAGGAAAAGGAGGAAAAAAACAGGGCAAATCTGCTTCATACGTAGGAGAACTCGTTGCAAGGAGAGAAGCCCTGGGATGGCACGGCTCTGTCCGTGCGCCCAGGCGAGAGCAGAGCAGGGGGATTTAGGGTGAGCCCCACGTCCCCGGGGCTGCAGCGCTCTGTGGGCTCAGCAGCGGTGCGAGGAGAGGAAAAGGCTGAGGAGCAGGATCCTGCCCGTGCTTGTAGTCCCTGGCAGGAACCAGCAAATATCTGCGAGCACGTGGTGCTGGTATCCTTAGTCATGTTGTGTGGAAGCGAACCCGTGTGAAATACTTCTATAGGTTCCTGGTGCTGCTGGACATATGGCTGGAGTGGTATTTAGCGCTGCTTTTTCAGCCTGCGGGTGCAGCTATAAAAGGAAGGCAGTGCTGATACAAAGTGCTTCATGGAGGTCCTCCACCACTTCCACGGAAATAAAAAAATACAATAAAAAAATTAAGACTTATTTTTATGAAATGCAATACTGTAAAAAGAACCTCAAACTGAATTTCGGCACTTTATAGGAAACAGAATGATGTTGTTGGCTGAAGGGTGACTGTTTTCTCCCCGCAGCTGTTCCATGAAGCCAGCAGAGCCTCTGCAGACCCCTGGGGATGTTCACCCTGCCCCAAGCATGCCTGAGCCTGGTGCTGGTGTGGGCTGACGGTGTCGCTGCTTGAAATTCCCACCTTGCTCTGTGGGTTGGCTCCGTGGAAAGGAGCTGTAGGGAACGAACAAGAGGTGATTTATGTTCCCTGCAGCGAGCGTTTGGGCTGCCATCCCACTTGATCTGGGTGATTTGTGACATTTCACCTGCCGTTTAAAGTGCTGAAATTGTCGCACTTGGGCAGGGCAAACTTCTGTGAGTGATGAAGAGGGGGAAAAAAAAAATCCCCCAAACCTCAATACGTTCATGTTTTTCTTTCTGTGTCGGCAGCTTGTTGAATATTCCCCCTCCTCGTCGGGAAGCAGGAATAAAGTTCATGGCATTGGAAACATAATTGAGCAAATGGCCTTTGCGCTTATCAAGTGCCTCTGCTCTGCTTGGGCATTTAATCACCCGCAAAAGCCATTTATTGCCTCGTATACTCCTCTTCTATGAACATTAGCCCTTAAATACCTGGCATAATTAGAGGTGAAACTGCAGTGCTGTGTTGAGCCTCCTGCCCGTGGAAGGGTAACAGATGAGGTAGGAGTTCTGGTGGAGTTCAAGGTGAGAGCCGTAAAGCCGATTTTCTGCATGTGTCAGGGACATTATTTTAGGAATGTATAATTCTGCTCGCGAAAATTGAGGCTGGCTCAAATAATAATTCACACTTAATGAACTTAGAGTTATAGCCCTGGCTCTGAGATTCCCTCTGTGCCTTGCATGGTCGATTTGCCTTGTCAGATGTTTAAAGGATGGCGAAAAAATGACAAAAAGGATTTGGTGGAATTATGCGGAATTCCCCCCAAACCTATTTCTCTGTGTTTAGATCCCTGTCTAGGAGAAAGGGAGAAATTCTCTGCAGCTTTGCCTATAATCCACTCGTCTCCTTGATCGGGACTTTTCGTGTTTTTAACCTTGCGCCGCCTTCTTGCAGCTCAGCTCTTCAAAACCCTCGTGCCTTTTCTGTAAATGGGGGAAAATAACCAGAGAGTATCGAGGAAGGGTTAACGCCTGGTGCTGTGTGTAGGTAGCAATTGTAAGTACCTGTCTATCACGCTCCTGACGTATCCTCTGCTACCCAGCAATCAGACGTTCAAAGACTCGATCATTAATGCGGTTATCCTTGTAACACCCCTTTGATAGTAAATTAATGGGCTGTGCTATGTAGAACGTCAGCCTATTGCTAGTGCTGGTTTTATACACTTTATACACTATCAGGCTGTATCATCGGGAAATATTCACCCCTTAGGAGCGTGGGCAATGGAAGCACAGTGGTTGACCCAAACCCGAGCATTAATTATGGCAAGGAGGGAATAAATGAAAGTCTGCCCCAAGACCCCAGCTATCGTCCCAGCACCCAGAGGTGCTGGTTAGATACCCATTAGGTGACCATCCCGCTTCATGCTCCAGAGGTTGAAAAAGCTCTGGGGATGTGGATAAGTGGTGGCACTCGGTGGGTCCAGCTGATGGTTGTACTTGAAGATCTCAAAGGTCTTTTCCAACATGGATGATGACGCTGTGATTCTGTCTGCTGGTGGCAGAGGTGTGTGGCCATACGGGTGGTCCCACAGTGGGGGAACCATGGTGCTGAGGAAGCTGCAGATCTGCTTGGGGCTTGCCGAAGAAGCTGGGTCTCAACCGGTGTGCTGTTTCACGTGGGGTAAAGGAAACCTGGTTTTTGGTGCTGGTGCATTAGGAGCTGAAGCACAGGTTGCTTGGCGCTCGTTTCTGCCCCTGAATGCCCTCTCTACGGAGCTGGCTTGTTCCTGGGCAGCTCTGGGTCCCGTGTGTGACCTGGGTTTGTCCTCAAAGTCTCCATCACCACCAACCTTGGGTGACACAGGCTTTGCTTTTGGGATGGGCACCAGCCCCGTCACCCACCCCATTGGCTTTCCAAAGCCACGGGGCCAGCGGCTCAGCCCCGGGTCCAGCGCTGTGCCGCCGAGCCCTGCGTCGCTTCCTAGGAGGACGGGGATTTTTTTTTTTTTTGCTCCTGAAAACACTAGGCATCTGTATAAACAATTGTGTTAAGCCGATGTTGTAGTAATTGTGTTTGTACAGTGAAGCAAAAAGGCTCGGTTTACCCCTCTGCTGTCTGGAAATGATTCCTCCAGGTTATGTGCGAAGCATTTTTCAGTGTGCTGATTTCATTCAGGGGAAAAAAGCATACTATTACAATGACATATTCTTCCCCAATGGTAACTTTATCCCTGCTTCTGGCTCATTGCAGAATCATAATTCATTTTGTCACAAGGATAGCAAATAAATAATAAGAATAAATTGAGCAGATTATCTCATCTTTGAGCCATGCCCAGCGTTCATCAAATCCGTGCCAAGAAGCAAGATGTATCTGCAGCCAGCCTGATCCTACAAGAACACCTACCTTAAGCTCCATTAGTGTACCTGGGAGCTGCTCACCCAGCTCCCCTGGTCCTCGCTTACCTAAAATGAGTAGTCATTAAAGTGACACGCGTTCCCAAAGCGTCTTTCTTATAAAAGGTCTAGTGAAAATGTATGTGTCGCTATTTCTCTCCATTGATTTTTACTGGAAGGACTGAAAGTACAAAGGACTAAATTCAAGTCGGGAGAAGTTTGCTGCTCTGCATTCTTCGCAGTGCACATGCAAAACCATCCATTTCTTCTCTCACTTCAAGGAAGTTTTAATAACAGATGCTGCAGGGAGCTTGTGCAGGACTAAGGGCTCATTACTTTTACAGGAGATGCTACTGTACATTTACTGGTGTACTGCAAAGCGTTATAAATAATTAACACGGAACTGCACTGAATAAACCTACTGCAATCCTACTAATTGGTAAACAGACATGTATTTCACTTGGAGTGTATGAGGTGTATTACCACTTTCACTGGAATGATTCACTTATATAAATTCAAGCTTATGAATAATAGTTTAAAGGGCTGAGGCTTGCTTTTATTTATTTCACAGCGCTCTGAAAACGGTAGGTGTGTCATAAGGCATGAATAAAGGTGAGGTTTGTTGTCCCAGAAAATATATACTCCAAAGTCTCATCTGTGCTAAAGCTGGAAGGGAAGGAACTAACTTGTTAGCAAGTAACAATTACTGCTCTGGAAGCCAATGTGCTAAATTGAAATAATGTTCACTGAACCCACTCTAAGCCCCCCCACTCAAAGTTATCGCCGAACGGCACACGCTGAATGCAAAATGAGGCTGTTAATTTGCAGCCTTGCTCTCAAGGTGTGTATAACGAAGGTCTTGCTGACAAAACAAGACTTGTCTTCCTGTACAGCTTAATATGAATTTAACCTGATATATTTAAGCTGGAAAACATGCAAGGGTGAATAGCTCTGCTACGACTCAGGTTGATTGGGAACATATTTAAGTTTAAGCTGAAACAAGCCCTTCTTAAACCGAAATGGGTTCATGCTCCTGAAGGTGTTCGCCCCCTATTTAGGCATTTTGGATTAATAATTGACTTATGTGGGAAGGTGCTGGCTCCTGCTTAGCCACATGCCCTCTGTTATTCCCTCCAGGTGGGTGCCAGGAGCAATTTTCTGCTGCGGGTTTGAGTTGCACTTTGCAGAGGAGGGAGCTCAAAGCAGACGTTAAACCATTACCAGGTGAGGGGAGAGGAGTGCTGGCATGGGTTTGTGCAGCAGAAACACAGAGCTGAGTGAAAGCTGGCACGGCAGCAGCACCGAAGTGTGGACCCTTAGCAAGATGTACCTGCAAACTACTTGGTGTTGGAGCAAGCATGGCCAAAAGTTACGCTGCGACTCAAAAGGCAAGCTGCCAGCGTGGTGGCACAAAACATTTCAGGACTATATATAAATATCTGACCTATTTCTTATGGATAGCACAATAAGGACTCGATCAAAACCCCATTGAATTCTGCAGGAGCCTTTCCATTGACTTCAATGGCTTTTGGATTGGCCCCTATAAATGGCTCACGAGGAGCGGGTAGTGGTGCATTTGCCTGCCTATTTTTATAACGTGTTTGATCACTCGCTCGGTGATTTTTCAAACTTCAGCCATTCGCAATGGGGAGCCAGTGCAAATTACAATGTTCGATGTCCAAAGAAATGTCTCTTGAAATTGAACTGAGGCTCATAAAGCAGATAAATGCGTTGGCATCCCATGGCCGTCGACATGAAAGGAGAGCATTAACACTCATTAAAAGGGACAAGTCAGTGCCACGCTTCCCGTGACCCTGTCACGGGAGCACTGGGTTTTTGTCGGTTTAGCGTTCAGTTCTCCCAGCCTTTGGACCGGCGCGGGGTGCAGGATCAATGTGCCAGCTCGTTCACTGCCCTCTTTCTAAAGATCTGGGGAAGGTCCAAGAAATTTCTCTTCAACCCGAGGCTCTGAGTGCCTCGGAGCACGAGGGCTTGCTTTATTCCGCAACGGAGCCATGCAAGTTCTCATTGCCCACGTACACCCTCCATCCCTTTGGTTCCCTTTTATGTTCATCTTTTTAATGATGCCTAGTGAGAGGGAGGTTAATTACGCCTTGCAGAAAGAGGCATCTCGTCTCAAACCTTTCCGTGGTGTTGCTGGTTGAATTTTGTGGAGGGGCTCCTCCACTTCTCTTTGAGGATGAGAAGATGAGAAATGCTAGCTAGATAGCAGGTTTGTGGTAGCAGGTGTCTCCATCACCAGTTACCAGCAGAGAAATCAAAACATGCGGGAAGGTCGCTTCCACCGGAGCTTTTGCAGAGCGTTGCCAGTTGGTCTCATTTCTGGAGGCTGGAATGTTAGGTCCCAACCTTATCTTTTTGTCTTACTTCATATAATAAAAGAACCTTGCAATCAAAATGAAAGCTTTAGGTGAAGTTAAAGGACTATTCCTGGGAATATTCTGTGATGTGAAGAAAATTCACTGTTTCAGAGCTTTGCCCCAGGTGAAGTTCAACCCAGATTTCAAAGTCTCAGAGAAGAGAATTTCCATGTTTTGCCTTTTTTTTTTTTTTCCCAGAGAATAAAGATGCTGCTTTTAGTCCTATTGTATCATGCTCATCTAGATAGCAATATTCAATCTTTTATGATTTGTCAATCCCAGGAATTTTTGAGTGAAGGCACAGAGCATTTGAGAAATATTATGTGCACAGATTGCTTTATACTATAATAATAGAGTTGTTTTTTGTTAAAAGCCTTTTGTGGATGTCTTCGAAACAGTCAGAGGATTAAGTATAGAAAACCACCGTGCGTGAGGGTTACTTGTGATGTCTCAGCCAAATTGCTAGCTTCTGCAAGGACACCTGCTTGCTCTGTCAGCCTGGTACCACGCTTTCCTCAGATGAATGCGGCACTCACTGTCGGGCTCAACATTTGGTCTGGCGGCTGGTTTTGAGGGTAAGTTTCTGCTGGAGTAAAGCAGCTGATGCTCGCGCACAACCTGCGGCTGGAGGTCACCTTCCCGATGTCTCTGCCTGTCCCAGGGCTCGTCATTTAATTCGTCTTTTCCCGTTCTGATCCTGCTCATGATAAAGTCTGGGGCAGCCTTCTCCCCCGTGCCCGCTGTGGCGAAGACAGAAACCAAGGCATTTATTTCATTTCTCCTCCACGTCTTTCTGCACTAATTGCTCCCCAGAAGACCGGCTCCCCCTGGTTTTACTGAGAATCTTCCTGCTGTCAATATTCAATATGCTGGCCAAGGCTGCAGCCCCCGGGTTGCTCTCGGCCAACTTTGCCTGCAGAGCTCCTGGGGGCGGCGGCGGCGCTGGTCCCATGCCCCCCTTTCGCACCCCAAGGCGCCGCTTTTCCTGGGTCACGGTGTGCTGCTCTGCTATTTACCAAGCTTTAAGGCCTTGATTTTCTCAGCAAACCCAGCCTTTCTGTTGCTTAAGACAAACACGAGAACTTCTCCAGCAGACCTACACAAGTTTGTGTCTATATTTGTCTTCTAAACATCTTCCCGAGACGGGCCCAGACAGCGGCGTCTGCCCCAGCGGGGAGGTCTGGCTTAAACCCATGCGTTTTTAGGTTGTGTTAGGTAAACACATTCGAGTGATGTTTCTAGGTCTTGTGAAAGGCCAGGATTATTTTGACAAGGAGGAGTTTCAGCTACAGTGCTAATGTATTTCATGCACTCAGTGGTTGCCCAGATGCACCTTGGAAAGAGTTTCTCCAGGAGCCACCACTGCAGTTTCACCGCTGGATGCTGGAATGGGTTGTTAGAGCAGGTTGGCCAAAGACCTTTAAAAAAAAAACAAGAACAGGTAAACAGCCAAAGCTGGTGAGCTTTGTGTTGTGGTAATTGGGAATAAAACGTTGAAGATCCATCAGGAGAAAGCTTTCTGTGCAGCTCAATACGGACAGAAGGAACCCGCAGCCCTCTTGTCCTTGAGTGACTTGCTGTAGGGCTCAGAGAAGCCAAACCCACCGACAGCACTTGGGTGGACCAACACAAATTTGCTGCTGTGGTCCGTACAGCGGAATGGGGAATTAATCTGATTTTACACCCCTTTGAAAGTAAAGAGAATTCCATCCTATGCTTAACTCTAAGCCCCCCTGACATGCCATGCTCTTGTGCAGGATCGCATATTCCTTTGTGATGGACTTTTCCTCCAGCACTGTCCTGGAGGGCCATAAAATGGTGCTGTGCCGGCTCCTTGTGTGTCCTCAGGATACGTCCCCATCTGTCCCCCAGCCCCTCTGATGCAGATCCTCCTCGGTTAGCCACAGCAGGGCTCTCTCGTGGTTGCAATGTGTTATTTTTTTACCTACAGCAGAACTGAAAATTAAGCGAACAGATCTGTTTAAACCTTTATAAATACATGTTTAATATCCGCTTAATGTGAGATGGAATTTATGAGCCGTTAAGTGATGCTAGATCGTTTTTATAAGAATAGAGAAGTCTGGTGGGAAAACTTCCTCCTGGGACATAATCTCATATTATTATTTTTTTAAGAGAGAGAGATTTAATATGTTATAGTTGACGTTTTCAGTGACATTCGAATATTTCCTATGCAGGAGCTTTCACAAGTGCTTTATAAATCTTTAAGGGTTTAAACTAATGAAGCCCTTATGCCAGTGTAAGGATTACGCCTCCTCTGCAGGTGAGGAAACTGAGGCAGGGGTGTGGTGTGGGTCTGCACCACTCGTTGAGGAGGGCAGAGCCAGAAACGGGACCCCACTCATCCTGCTCTGGGTTTGCAGGAGCCCATCCATCCACTTTATGGCATTTCCCCAAAGGACGAGACAGGTTGTGGGGTTTAACTCCCAGTTTTGTAGCCTTTAACGTGATTTTGCGTGGGGGCTTTTTGCACATCTTGCAATCCAGGAGGCAAGGAGCACACACAGCATCCCTGTGTTGGGTGCCAGCCCCTGGGGCCCCGTCCTCTGCCCCTTTTTTTCTCCCATTTTTTTCCCCTTTTTATTTTATTTATTTTAATGCATGTCTGCAAGGAGCCATTGATCCACCTGCTCCCATCTCCTGCTCCTTTTGGATGCTCCTGTGGCCTTTCCGAGCTGCCAGGGCTGCAGTGAGTGACTGCTTCCAGCCCCCTGGTGCAGCAGAAGCTGCCCCCTCCCCATGCAGGGGCTCAGGAGGACACGAGGAGAGCGATGGGGATGTGACATGGAGCAGAGGCTTGGTGGCTTTGGGGTTTGCACTGCTGCTTTGGAGAAGAAAGAGCTTTCTGCTTCCTGCAGCTGGTGCTGAAATGAGCTATTTTTTTTCTTCTCTTTCCTCTGTGAAAACGCCAGTGGAATCCCTCTGTTGCTGTTGCAGTTTGTTTCGAACATTATGAGCATTTCTGAAAAATCCCCAATCATTTTTGATATGAAACTTTTATATTCTTCTCTTCTTTCCTCCACCTGCAAGATCACACGTTTTTGAGGAGAATACAGATTGACAAAAGGGGATGGATGGGGGAAATGCAACAGTTCTCATCTCACCAGATAGCTCCTTCCCATCAGACGGGGTAACTCAGTGCTGAGTTATTTTAACATTTCCAGCCCTATTTTCTTCCCATTCCCAGGAAGTTCGGGGGTTGGACCCGATGATCTCTCGAGGTCCCTTCCAACCCCTACAATTCTGTGATTCTTTGAATACACTGGGGGCCATTAACTGGGTGATGCAGGGATGTAAATCCCTGAGCACGTTTGCACTGTCCAGATTTAGGGCTCTGGTTTGAGGTAGATGCTCAAGATGAAGCGTGCACAGTCCCAGCAGTGTCCTTGTCCCAGCACTGTCCCTGTCCCAGCACTGTCCCCATCCCAGCACTGTCCCCGACCCATCCCCAGCTGCATCCATCATTCAGCTCCTGTTCTGGGTTCATTTTCAGTCCCCAGCCTGCAGCTGACACAGGACATTTGGAGGCTGGCATCCCAGCTCCCCCCTGCCTGCAGCTAATTAGGGTCAGCCTAATTAGGATCCGCTCCAGACCAAGGGGCTGACCCTTGCCAAGGGGGCTCTGCTGAGTCAGGATGTGGCCCGTGGGGTCCCTGCTCGGGCTGCAGAGGGGACACCACCATGCAAAGGGCTGTGACCACAGGCTCTGCACCAACCCAGCCGCAGAGAGGGACCTGGTGAGGTCCCAGCCTTGAGTTTTGCAGCCCTAAGGTCCTGTGCCCTGTTTTTGGGGTGCTGGGGATGGCAGCATCCCAGTGGGATGCTTGCTCAGCCCCTGTCCCAGGCGGGTCTGGGAATTTCCAATAACCCTGTGGCAGAGCGGGGCTATCTCAGACTATCGGCAACCGATTGTTGGGTTCCTTGTGAATAATTAAAAGGGGAAAAAAAAAAGAGAGGCAGAGAGCTGAAGAAATAATCTTTTTACATTTTAATCTGAGCAGTTTTCAAGCGGTTTGATAAGGCGGGTTGTAGAAATGTCAGCTTCCCCTTATCTCTAATTGACTTAAAGTAGAAGCAGGCTTTAATCCTTGCATGCAGAGGAGCTTCTGATGGGGAGATGAGGGCAATTGATTTCTGCCTTTTTAATTAACAGTCTGGCTGCCTTAAAAACAATAGGGAGGAGGCCAGGGACAGGGGAAAAGCACGTGGTGACATTTAGAGCTGGCGGGGTGGGCTGGATGATGGGCAGGCTGTGGGGTACGCTTGAGGCCAGTGTCTGGCTGGGCTTGCTGCGGTGTGAAACCACCACACTGCTGCCCAGTTGCCAGCCGGTTACATCAGACTGGTCCCAGTTTAAGAGGGACTCTGAGCAGAACAGGTGAAGGTTTGGGCTCTGGGGATTTCAGCAGAGCAGTTGTGTTTAGCAGGCTGTGAGGATTAGGGTTATCGGTGCTGCCGCGCTTCCCTGAGCTGGGATGCGGTGTGCTGCCTCTGTGTGGGCTGGTTCCCCATCCTCTGCCTCCTCCGTGCAAAGAAAGGGCCCCAAACCCACATCGTGGAGCTGCTGGGAGAGAGCAGGGTGTTGCTGACCCCTCCTGCACGTCTTCAGGCTTTGGTAGGAACGGGGCCAAATTGGATGCCCTTCACCTGCAAGACTTTCCTCTTGCTCCTGACCTTGCAGCTCCGTTCACCCACACCCAAGCACAGGAGCGTGCACACGTGCACGGCACACAGTTAACTGTGGGATACAGGAAAGTGCTTTCTGCATGGGCAGCCAAGGAGATTGAGGTTTTGCCTGCTCGCCTCCCGGTTGCTGGACCTGCAGCATCCCCCGGGCAAGCTCAGCGCAGTCAGCGAGCTCCCACAAACCCCAGATTTGGGGTGCTGCGGCGCAAAGCCCTTCCCCGATGGACCCCACAGGTAGGGTGGAGGCAGCAGCTTTTGTGGGGGGGATTTTCTGCTGATTCGCCCCTTGCAGCCGTGTTCTGGGTGGGCAAACAGCACAGATGTGCCGGCGATAATAGCGTTGGCAGTGTGGGGAGCTGGCTGCTGTGACTGTTACGGCTCCATTTGCTGTCCTGCTGCAACACACTTACACTTGTCCGCTTAAGTGTCAGCTGCGCAGCAGAGAGGGTTGTTTATGCAGCACTTAGTAACATCTACGGGGTAATGGGCTGTGCAGAAGACCCTGGGATAATTGGTGAAATGTCTGGAAGTGGATTAGCTGCGTGTCTGGGTGGCAGATATTTGGAAATATATACGCACGCATTCAATGTTTAAATACATATTAGGCCAAACCCCTGTTTCTCCCTCAGATTGCAGAGGTGGGGTCAGTGTGGTGTAGAGGAAGCGGGTTAAAATCCTGGGGCTTTGGGCAGGGCTGGGGGAGGTGGTGCTGGGTGCCAGGAGGGGCTGTGTGCCATCAGAGGCATGCTCCTGATGGACCGACCCCCCTGGGATGACTCTCTATGGCTATAAAGGGCTCCAAGGCAAGGGGTATTGGGGACTGCGTGCTCCCCATGGCTGAAAGCAAGCAGGGAAATGCAGGAGGCAGCCCCGGAGCATCCCGGCTGCACGCGGCGAGCCGCAATGCCCTCCTGCAGCTGGTCTGCACTTTGCTTTTGCTCTCTGTAGAGGAGGTCAGGCCTTTATCTGTCTGCAGTCCCCCACCTCCCTTGGGCTTCATCCTGCTCTTTTCCTTTCCGTGTACCTTTTTTTCTCCCAGGCAGCCCGCTCTCCCTCCCAGAAGGAGACAGGAGAGTAGGCAAACTTGCCTCCCCAAACTTGCTCTGTGCCTCCCAGGGCAGGAGAAGGCCAATTCCAGATGTGCATTTTCTGCCTGTCCCACATGTCCCAGGGATGCTCAGCCACACCTGCGTGCCGGATCCAGCCCCTACACCTCCAACTTTTCATCATGTTCCATAAATAAATTGTTTAATGAGCTTTGCGCGAGGCTGGGCAGACGAGAGGAGCGCGGAGTTTGGAGAGGAGATGGATAAACGGGGGATGCTTTGGATTTATAAAGAGCAGGGATGAGCAGAAGGGAAACGTGAGCTGGGGCATTGCTGTTCATGGTTTGTTGTGAAATAGGGCTTGAGAACCGAGACTGGCCCCGTTCTCGCTGGGGTTTTCAGTGCAGGCGGTGCCAGGATGTGGCGTCACAGGACCTGCGCTGTACAAGGGCAATGCAAATCCCAAAGGGTTCAGCCAGCAACTTGTTTTCTGTGTAGTTTACAGGTATCATTTTCTCCACATTTTAAGGTCCCTAATAATTCATAATTTCTTAATACAGTGTGTGTTCTCTCTCCTTCTGACAAATCGATTTGTTAAGGGTTATATCTGCCGCTGCACCGTGGTGGGGAGGAGAGGAAGACCGGCGTTTTCTCTCTGCTTTTTGCATTCCCTTTCATGTCCTAAGGGTTATCAAGTCAGCCACCAAAATACCACAGCCTACCGTGACGGGTATTTAAAAAAGAAAGAAAAAACACCAAGTAATTCGGTAGCAGAGCCTCCAAAACACATCTAAAATGATGAAGCGAGGTGCAAGCGCTACCTCCCGTGTACAAACGTAATAGAAAAGCATTATCCTTGTGTGAGCCACTAACGGGTCCTGATTGAAGAAGCCTACAATTCAATTTATATTGTACAGGTCCAAATAAATATGAAAATGCTGCCAAATCTGCCCAGATAAATCTTTGCAGACAATGAGGAGTCTGCAAGGGAATATGAACGGGGGAACAAATGTAAGGCCAAAGGGGTAGACACCAAGGGCAAAACCGCCTAATGATGGAGAGGCTTAGCTCCAAATTGTGGAAGAGATTTGGCAGACCGCAGTGTTTTGTTAGAAGCAAGCAGGGTTTAGGCTCAAAATCACTGAAATTGTCCAGAAAATGGGAATTAGGCCCCTAAAACCCCTTCTACATTGGGAAAAGGGTGTCCTTGCGATGCTGTAGGTAGCACATGGTTCCCGTGCCCAAAACTGGGTGCTGGGAGGGAACTGCTTGGTTTCTCTGCTGGTGTAAACCAGCAGAGATCCAGCAGCTGCACTGATTTCCCATCAGCTCAGGAACCGGCCGGAGGGGCTTTCTCCAGCCAGTTGGAGATTTTTCAGCTTTGCGTTTTGGTATAATTAACATCTGGGAGGAATTAAAGGGGTCTTGGGGGAGAAAAATGCGATCTGAAGTTTAAATAACAATTTGGTTTCAGCACAATTAAAAATAAGCTGCTTTGAGATTACCAGGGCGGTTGCTTAAATAAATGGAGAGGAGGAGGGAGGTGGTTTGGGGTATGTTCACCCGGTGGAAACGGGAGCTCTGGAAGGAGGAGATAAAGGTAGAGATGAACAAGGAAAGGGCAGGAGGCTCTAAGGACCAAACCTGATCCTCGAGCTCCTGGGAGTAAATTCAGGTTGCGTGGATGTGAAAAGTGTTTTCATGTAGTGCCACAGCTCCACGGTGCAACTGCTTGCTGCTTTGGGTGCTTATAGAGCATCGTTGTCCTTCCTCGTGTGCAAATTCAGATGGGTCTGGGCTCCAACTCCACACTTGAAGGAAAAAAAAAAAGCACTCTAGAAATCAAATATTGTGCAGGTTGGGTGCCAAGACCCTCTTGAAGCTGATTGGTATCAATGGCCGTCTGTGAATCCCCTGAGATTCCTTTAATTGCTTTATTTTCACTTATCTGATTGCATCTTACAATATAGAATTTGAAAGTAGAAGTGAAAATTGAAGCAAACACAAATTGTTTTGCCCAAATGAAATGCTTCAGTTGCCCAGCAGCAAAACGTTAGGAGAAAACTTCAAACTGCCGAGGTTCTGATTTGAAACCCAGCCAAATTGTTACAGACTTGAAGCAAATGAAGCCGTTCATCCTGCCGTCGGATGGGGTGAGGCTTTGTGGTTGTACACGCATTAAGGAACAGCTCAGGAAAAGCTTTCTGGGGGTTTTGCCTGCCGCCACCCCGGCAGTAAGGAATGACCGAATTCCTGGGGAAATTGCAAAGCCATAAATATAGGGGCGATCAAAGGAAATATCTTTTTAACCAGGGCTTAACTGGGCTGTAGAAGCAGGAAACTGTAATGGGAGAGTGCACAGAGCTTCAAGTCTGCAGGCTAATTACGGGGGAGCTGGTGCGGGTGGGGATGCTTTGCTGCATCCCCCAGAAACCGGGTGCTGCAGCACCCAGCTGCAATCCCCCTCCTCTCCCCTGCCTTGCCCCACGCAGAGCCTTTGCTATGGGGTGAGACCGAGCGGGTTTTTAGCAGCTTTGGCACGGAGGCACGGCGGCACCTTGCTGCTTTGCTGGTGGGGAGCAGGCGTCAGGAGATCGGCTGCCCGGTGGGCTGTGAACCGCGGGCACCGCTGTCAGAAAGCCACCTGCCACTGTGATGGGCCGGCAATAAGGCGAGGAACTGGGGAAGGTGCAGCAGAGGAATAAACCTGCTCATTTCCTCACGGAGCCGCGCTGTACTTGGCTGGCGAGAGACAGCGGAGTCACTATTTTCTCCGGCTTTACGGATTTCCATATTTATTACTTGTTTTGTGCCGCAGGGGGGGAAGGATGCTTTGCGATTGGAAATTTAAGTGGAGGATGTGAGGGTTTTTTCTGATTTCGTGATGCCTGCTTTGCTCCTGCGTCTTTAGGGTGGTGGTGCCGTTTGTTGCTGGGTAATTAAATAGAATCTGTTACGGTGGGTTTTTTCTTTTTTTGGGGGTGGTTTCGTGTTCTCCTGGTTTTCTGTGATGGCTTTATTTAGATCCTGGCTTGGACATAAAAGAGAAGTCCTGAAGCACAAATGCAGCCTCTGCTTTGTTCTGGGGGGCTGCACCCCCAGGAATAGAACATTTTGGTAATTTTTAATTCCACGCATGTGAAGGGTGGGTGGTAAGCAGACGCCGACAGAAGAGGTGTTAGGGAGAAGAGAAGCAGAAGAGCACCCAGACTTTCGTAGCGAAACTCCCAGAGGATCTCATAAATATAACTAAACACTTTCAGGTCTGTTAGCTTCTGAGCAGCAGCACTGTGGCACGCTCGCTGCTCCCATTCCTGTGTGTGAAAGAAAGACAGTGGATTTATGGGAAGTTTGAAAACTGTAGCCATAAAGACCAAAACGCAAATGGAGAATGAGGCAGGAGAGATCCCCAAAGATGCATAAAAAATGAAAATCTGATTTTTCAAGTGAACACGCGCCCACTCCCCTTCGAGGCGTCCTGGCTGTGGCCATGCCACTGGGTCTCGGCGCGGTGCTCCCCCTTCCCCAACCCTGGGATGGGGACGAAGCTGGGTCCCCTCTCCTGGGGACTGTGGGGACAGGCAGGTCCCAAAGGGTTTTGCAGAAATTGCCTGGTCAGAGCCGTTTTGGCCTCACCGTGTGGTGCACAGGGCTGCGTTTGGTTGCGTTCCCCAGCCTGCCCTTTCCTGTGGGAATTCCTGTCTTTTCCAGACACTGGGACTTGCTTTCATTTCCCTGCTATCTTCCCCTCTTTTTCTTCTTCTCCTCTCCAAGATGAATGGAGAACAGAGAGCAAACTGACACCCCGAAACAGCTTATGGTAGAAATGACAAAGGATTTTTAATCCTTTTCTCTTGTATTTTTTCCCTTTTTAAAGGGACATTTGATCCAAATAATCCCCACAGAAGTATTAATTTTGCACAGAAAGCCAGCTTGTGTTTAGAAAATATACCCAGGCTTCCACCAGCTGCCACCAACTTTTATTTCATATGGGAGCAAGAATCCCATTTGTCATCTCATTTCGCAGGGCTCACTCACTGGCTAGGTTTGGGCCCGGACATATTGCAGCGATTATTTCCAGCCCAGTCCATCCCCATTTCTAGACCATATATTTGGTGGTTTGTGTTGCGAACAATTTGGGCACCGGTGGTGGTTTTGTTCTTTATACGGGGTTTTTGCTTGCGAAGCTGAGGTTGACTCTTCTGGGTATTTCAGTTGCCCAAATAATAAATAACATTAGCAAAAGTCAAGAATACTGGATAATTGGTCAGCGACATACTTTGTGTTGGAAATCCTCCTGCTCCTGCAATGGACTTGTTCCTTTCCCTTATTGACTCTTGATTAAATTTTTGTAACAATTACCGACCGATAATAGGCAGATATTGATTTCTCTGGAGGTGAGCATCAAGATTTACCGACGTCAGGGTGGAAGCTATTGACTCCGAGGAAAATTATAGCTTGTGTTGCGTATGGGGTTGCTCATCGCAGCCCGATTATTGGCGTGCCCGATCGGGCTGCTTTCATGTCTCTGCAGCCTCGGGATTGACAGAGTATAGAAACACAGCCACTTGGTGTGTGCCTGTCCGGTGACAGCTCCTATTTCCTCCTGGCGTGCCATCAAATGCGTTTTGAAGCTGGAAATCTAATAGATATCTACCTTGAGGATGTGGAAGAGCAATTTAGGCTCCTGCAAACTGCCCGTCATTGTCCTCTGATTGCAGGGCAGCTCTGCAATTCGGGCAAGACGTGCAGGCTCAGGCTTTCTGAAGCTCTGCGGGGCTGCCCCTCGGTGGGCTGACAAATGCCTGGCAGCCTTGGTCCCTCTCTGTGCTTCTCGAGAAATGGAACCTGCTCTTGGCAAAATCCAGTTTTGCCGAGTCCCCAGATTGATGGAGAACTCATGGCCTTCCGAAATCCCCAGAATGCTTCGTTTTGGTGTTTTCAATTCAACTCTTCTGTTGAATTCAGCTCTTCTGTTTCAGGAAGTGGTTTGTGCTTTTTATTTTTATTTTTTTCAAGATCTTTCACTTTGCGCAGCGTTTGGGAGGAAAAAGTGCTTGTCTGCTTGCTTTTCATCTGAAAAACTCTTGTAAGATCCCACTCTTGTGCTTATCACCTTTTCAAATGGAGGCAGTGTATGTCATCCTGGGCACTTGAAATTAAAAGGTACTTTGAAATACTGCCTTTAACTGCATCCTAAGGATAATAGGCAACTTGAAATCGACTGCTTCATCTCCAAAATTACAAGAACCCGCTGCTTGAACTGCTGATCTGTATCTGGAGATGATGCTATCTCCTCCTCGCATGTGCCGATATGCCAATAGGTGGCAATCTCTGCTCGCACACGGATGTGGCATGTGTCACCTCTCCTTGCACATATAATCCCTGGTTTGCCAGGCATGATGCAATGGGAGCAGGAGCTGATGTGGGAATTGCGTGTACATTTACCTGCTTGGCCTCGTGTGGAAGGAAAGAGCAACAGCAAAGGGGTTTTGTGCTTTTTTTTTATGAAGCTGTTTTAGGACTCCTTGTAAGGTTTTGTGGCTCTGCTAGGATGGAGAAGGGCCACAGACCAAATTCCCTGTACCTTTAAGAGCCTTTGTTGGCGTAATAGGATCCTTGATCTTGCGACTGCATAAATCACAGGCAGCCAGTTCGAGTCAATTCATATTTTTGCAGTTCGTTAGCAGCTCGGGAGGAAATTGCATTTATTATAATTGCCTCTAATTGCACCAGATTAGTGATTACAATTATTGATGGTGGCTGATTATTCATTAGGCTTCAAATCAATTCCCCTGCTTCATCATTACCCAAAACAGTAACTCTGATGAAGAGAGAGGGCTGGAGGAGTCCACGTCCACGCTCCTGCCAGGGAGCCCGCCTGCCTCCAGAAGCCATCTGAAATCAGCTCTCGATGCTGATTAGTGCGAAGGGAGAGGTCGTTAGCCAGGACGTGGGATGCCTTTAGAGGCTGGGAGCTGAAATAAGTCAGATCCTCTCCGTGGGGCTGACGCTTGGCCTGACTTGGGTGGCTTCCTTCGTGGGGCTTTTTGCACCACGATGGGGTTCATGGAGAAGAGCAGCAACAGCTCATGTTGCTGGTGCACCATCTCCAAGCGATTTGCAGTCCTCATACCACCTCCAAGGCAGGTGAAAAAATGAAGGCAAAGGGAGCGATACCCCAAAAGCTGCCCAGAGGGGTCCGCAGCAGTCCCCTGTACTTCCCCTCGTGGCAGCACATTGCTTGCAGAAGCTGCCCTGGCGCTCGCTGCGTGCAGCCCCAGGTGCAGGCAGCCAGGCACCTGCGCTGCTCCACCTTGCAGAGATGCCTAATTGTGGTGAATGCTGCCTGACTCGCATAATAACCCGCGCTTCAGGTCGAACCCATCCTCAGCCTGCTCGGATGCTCAGCTTAGATGCTGTGTGATGGAGAAGCCTGGATTTGTGAGCGCGGTGCAGCCTTCTGCCGCAGCAAGTAAATACAGCTCTGGTGGCTGCTTCTGCAGTGGGGCCCTGCTGCCCTCCCACCCGGACAGGATTGATCTAAAGGAGCCCAAACTGCTCAGGATAAGGCTGAAGAGGTTGTGCAGGTTGGAAACTGGGTGGTTTTTCGGCTGGTGTGTGTGGGGTGTTGGCACTGGTTGGAGATGGTGCTGTCCTAGTCGACCACAGGTCCGAGCCATCAGTGTCCCTGGTCTGGGAGCTCAAGGCTGCTCCAAACCCAAGGTGTCTCAGCAGCGATGGCAACTGGTCCTCTGCAAGCCTCAGCTCCTGCGGCGCCTTTGTGTCCTGCTGACCGCTGGGTGCCGTGCTGGATGGGATGTGGCAGAGCTTGGTCGTGTTCCCAGCAGTGATGGATGACTCAGGGCCCTTCCACACGCTGGGGTCAGCAGCCAGCCATCCCTCCTGCTGCCCCGTGAAGCCAAGGTCCTTGATCCCCTCCTGATGGGGACCAAGGGACAAATTCAGTCCCTGGAGCGCTGCTAGACCTTGGCCTCTCTCCAGTGATGTGGGTGCTTTGAAGGGTTCAGTGGGACTGTGCCAAAATCGATGCCAGCCGGGCAGATTGGGGTTGGTGGCTGAACATGACACCGGGGTCCCCGATGGCTCCTTTACAGCTGGTTATGATCTGCATTTCCCTGAAGTTGTGCTCAAATATCACTCAGAGGAAAAAAAAAAAAAAAAGAATCATAAAAAGGAAAAAAACCCAAACCCTTTGTTGGTTCTGTTCATTAATCTCTCCCGTTCCCGTCAGCGGGGGGAGCGGGGCCTGAAGGCTCAATTAGCCTTGGTGGCTGCGGCTCGGTGACACACGACAGCTTCTCTCGCTTTCTTCCCGGGGACTTTCCCTCCCCGCCTCTCTCTCCGGCTGCTTGCCCGCCCCAGCTGGGTGGTGCTGTCCTCGGGGAGGTTTTTGGGGAGGCACAGTGGGGGCGGTGGAGCAGCGTGGCTGCAAGGGGACGCAGGCGTGGAGGGACGTGGTGGCAGATGGGGTAAATGGTGCCTGCACCTCCTGAGTGCCTGATTTGTAAGGTCTATAGGGACGTTTCTTTGTGAAGCCTGGGGGATTTACCTGCACGTGGAAGGGGCAGGGTTCCTAGTAATGGTGCCGAGATGTGCAAGCGTGCCACAGAGGGCACGGGCATTGCCACGGGCGGCTGGAGAGGGGCTGGGCGTGCGCACTGGTCCCAGTTGCAGCCCCTCATTGGTGTATGGCTGTTTTCTCCCCCAGCTCCCCACCTTCTCCTCTAGCCTCTCCTGGGCATGACAGCACTTATTCTTTTGGGAAGTTTCTCTCCTTTCCAGCACATCTCAGCGGCCAGCCTGTGCATTCATTCCTGGTTTTCCTTCTCATTTGCCTGAGCATATGCTCAGGAATGATTTGTTTTGGTGTTTTTCAACCCCCAAAAATAAAGTTATTCTTTTGTCCTACTATTTCAAATAGCTATGAGCATCTGAAGCCCCCAATTACTTTGCAGTTTGCATTCAGCAGATATTGAACGTTTTTATCACAGCGAAATTCAGATGCTCTGATTCCTCTCCCCATGCCTTCACATGCACAGCCTGTGCTGTCGGCGCTCTGCAATCATCGGCGGGATTTTGGTAATGCCGTGGAGAGATGCCCTCTTCCACCGAGGTGAGGAATGGCTCAAAAGCATGGACCTAGAGCAGTTTTTAAGGTTCAGAAGGGTTTTTAAGGTTCAGAAAGGTGTCAGCACAGAGAAAAGATGCCCCAGTGTTTTTTAAATCCCCCCGATGTTGAGGACTGGATTGCTGCTGAAGGTTTGGGATCAACACGGCCATGAGCGGCTTCCCCAGGTCTGAATGGAATTAATTGCCATTAATGCGGATTTAGAGAAAGCGAGTTTTGAGCGTGTCTGTTTGAAAACTTTAACTGAAAAAAGTTATAGAAAGGATAAGGTACCAATGGGGAATAAAAATGGCATCATCAGAGCCTTTCTAATAGAGCAACACAGCTTGAATTTGACTAATGAGCCTAAGAGCTTAAAAATAGATTTATATATATATAATACCACCTTTGTAACTTTGAAGCCCTGGCAGTTGGATGCCTTGGGTTTTGGATAGCCTGCAAACACGCTCTATTTGGCACGACATTTGCTGTCCGCTGCTTACTCCCGGTTTTCTCCATCCTCCAGCCTCAGTGCTAGGAGTTCTCCGGCTGTGGCAGCGTGCGGAGCCGGAGCCGACGGCAGCGGGGCAGCTCCCCGGGGACCGCTGGCCGAGAGGGGTTGTAGTGCTGGATCGGCTGTTGGGTGCTTTCGGGGCTGGGGGCGGTTAGCAAGTTGAAAGAGGTCTGCAGGCTTTTTGGGAACAGGGATTGTCATTTTTGGGAGTGAGGACTGTCATTCTGGGAACAAGGATTCTCATCTTGGGACCAGGGATTGTCATTTTGGAACAGGGCTTGCCTTTTTGGGAACCAGGATTCTCATGTTGGGAACCAGGATAGTCATTTCTTCTCCTGCAGGTAAAAGAAAGCAGGCTAACAAACCGAAGCTCTGGAGATGATGTACTTGCAGGGTGCAAACCCGACCAGAGATCTTCCGTTCCCTGCCTCTCCTTCCCTCTGCACCTTCTCCTCTTGCCTAAAGGCGCCGAGGGGAATTTCAGGCGATTTACGACCGGCTTAGGAGATCAGTCTCCCAGCAGACAGAGGAACTCATTTGGGGGTTTTGAAGCAAACAGCTAAATCTTCCACTCCTGGCCGAGCCGCTTGTCCTGGCCTTGGTGGGGGCTTTTGGCTGGGAGCTCTCCTCTGCTTTTGCTGCAGGACGCTGTTTTGGGGGTGAAAGATTGATTCCTTCTGTCCCAGGCCCAGGAGAAGTTTCTGAAGAAGTGGAAGGTTTTTTTAAAAATAAATAAATAAACATCCTATGGAAGCCTCCATATCAAAAAGCATCCGAGGCAGCAATGCTCTGTTCGACTGATGTTACAGGAGGAAAACGAAATGAAATGTTTGGAGTTTATTGGAGATGAGAACTGGTAATTTTATGTTTTTGCTATGCCATCACTCAGGTTTGGGGAAACACTTGTATTTAATAGCATCAGCGTTTTCTATGCTCGTGTGTGTCTAGCTTGGCGTTGCATATCAGAGTTTGGAGGCAATGACGGTGTTTTGAGAGTGCTCTTGTCTGGCAGATGCGGGAAGGCTTCCCGTGAGCCGTGGGGCCGTGCTGTGGGATGCTTATTGAAGCAGTGCTGGCTGAATGCAGGGTAAAAAGCCAGGATCTGCAGATGTTCATTCCCCGTTCTGCTACTGTCTGCTCTCAGGAGCAATGTGCGTGCTCTGCGCCTCAGTTTCCCCCTTTTAATGTGACTTTTCCGTGACATTAACAAGTTGTGCAGGATGTTACTGGGGCACAGCCCAGGAGGGAGGGAGCAACCTGGAGGAAGGAGCAGCTCAGAAATAACTTTTGCTCGGTGCCCAAATCCCTGATACAATCGAAAGCACTTCAGAAAGGTCCCAGATGCTCGCAGGGAGGCAAGCTGTTCAGCCAAGCAGGACCGAGAGGCGCATGATACAGCGATGCAGTGCCGGAGAGCGACAGCCTTGTCACGCTGACTTATGATGGATGAGGAAAAAGCCTATTTCTCATCCGTGGTGGGAAGACATGAAGTGTAAAGAAGGATGCTCCAGGAGTCTCTGGACGATTCATCTTGTGTCGGGCACGCTCCCGGAGCTGGCGGAGTTGAGAGCGAGCGTGTGCCAGCAAAGCCAAAAGGCCCACGAAAAAAGGAGGGGCCGGGGAAAATTCATTACGCGCCGGCTAATCTCACAGGGAAATATCAAAATGTCAGCAGCACCCCCGGTAGGGGTAGAGGAGGAAAATTAACTGGTGGCATTTGTCAGGTGCTAAACCAGGCGTGGACCAGAGTAGAGCGGGAAGCGGCCGAGTGCCCGCGCCTCCTGCAGATGAAGGGGCTGCGAGCGGTGGTGGGTGTGGGGTGCAGAATTGGTCTGGGTGGATGGGGAAAGGGGGAGAGGGGGGACCTGAGCCACTGGAGTGGGGCATTTTGGCATCGGGGCCGGGCTCTGCCACCTGGCTGCACCTTACAGCCTCGCAGCACGCTCACTTGTAGCATGCCTTAGCTCTCTGTGGGTGCTACAAGGCACAGCTGGGGAGGAATTAAAAAAGTCACCGTGCCCCTCTTCTCCAAGAGCTGATAATTTTTTTTTTTTGCCCCTCAGGATTTGCTGTAAATCTCAGCTTGCTTTTATTTAATTGCACCTTTCTGCCTGCAAAGCAGGGGCCGGTGACCTCGGGCCTCGTGCTGCTCTGGCCGCAGCCCCGCTACCTGCGGCAGGGCACGAAGCGAGCGTAGCTGGTCGCTGGATCCGTGCCGTTATTTGCACAAATGCAAGCAGCCCAACTTCAGCTCCCAGTGCCTTGTTTTCCGGGAAAACCAAAAGCAGTTTTGCTTGGAGACATCTCCCGAGTCTGATGGCAGCAATAAATAGCTGGGCCTTTAGGAATGATTGAGCCATTATTTCCAAGTGCCACCAAGGCTGCTGTCCCAGCAGTGTGTCTGGCAGCGCTCTCTGCTTGGTATGCACATAGCAAAGAGGGGAAGTTTAATAGCTGGAGTCCCAGGGTACGGTATTTGGTGTAATAGTTGGGGCTTGACACCAAATAAAAATCCCCTATTAAAGAAATCAGGTTAATTTACTGTGTGAAATGAACCAACTTAAACTGCTCCCAAATAGACAATATATTGTACTTTTTCAGTAGGAGCAACGAAAATACTTGAAGCTTCTGCGGCAGCGGTTCGGTTTCCTCCCCGTGCCGCCCGCTGCAAGCTGTTTGCAGTGCCAGGGGCTGGTGCTGGTGCCCGTGGAGGTGGCATTGCAGCAGCCGTGTCCCCAGCTCTGCAGGGCAGCCTCCCCCTGCCCGACTGGTGCTCTCCGCTCCCAGCTGCTTGCAAAATGAGCAGAGACCCTGCTTAAAGCAAGGGAGAGGTGGGGAGAGCTTTGAGTGAGAGGTTGTGGGGGTAAGACATCAGCTCCTAGGTGCTGTAATACACCAGAGACCTGCTCAGGGCCCCGTTCAGCTCTCAAAAATGAGATTGTAATGCTGACTGGGCTTGCCCAACAGGCTGTGGGTGGGCAGCCTGGCTTTGGAGAAGCTGGAGGATGGGGGATGCTTGCGGTGCTGGCTGGTGGACCCCTGGGACCTCAGCTCTGCTGCCCTACGAGGACAGCTGTGTCCTGGGGACCCTGAGAGCAAAGCCCTTGGGGGGCTGCCCATGGGGCTGGTGGGCATGGATTAGGGGATGAGCAGTGTTAGCAGGCTGCACGGGTAGCTCTGCATTGTGCTGCCTGGCACCAGACCTCATTTTCCCAGCAGGGAAGGATGCTATTTGCACCTGCTCCGAGTCTCCTTCACGTTCCCTTGGAGGTGGAGGGGTCTGATGCACCTGGGTAGTGAGGGCACATCCAGGAGGTGGCCCTGGGCCCCGATGGGTGTGGGTCTGGCTGCTCCAGGTCCCCCTTTGGGCATTTTCTCTTCGCAGATGCACCGCAGCCAAGGCGTGGGCTGAGACCCCTCCTCACCAATGCACCAGAACCCCTGGTGCTGCCCTGCCTGACCCCTGCCCTTGGGGCTGGGACAGCCTGGATGTCCCAGACGACTTTCAGTATCGATCCTCAGCGTGAGCGGTGCGAGGAACTGGAGAGCTTTAACTTGCTGCTCTTTCCTCCAGCACTCTTAACGTGAGACTTTTCTTCGCTGAATCCTGACAGGAAAAGACAGTCTCCTCCACAACTGGAGACCCTTTCTCCTTCCCGCCCCAGGAAACCGTGGTACAACTTGAAACCGATTAATAATACACAAAGGGATGAGGTGGCTGGGCAAAGTGCGGCGGTTTCCTCGGCTAGCTTGTGTTGTGCTTTTATTAAGCTGCGATCTGAAGCAAAGGAGAGGGAGTGATTTTATAGCCTGCAGCATCTTGTTTGCAGATGATTTTCCAAAGATGCTCGGTAGAATATCAATTGCCTGCGATGAGAGATGCTGGCAGGTACTGCCTTGAACAGGAAAGGCTTCACGGTCCCTCCTGGCATCGCGGCACTGGTTGCTGCTCGGTCCTGTGCTCTGCCCAGGTGCAATACAGGATGGAGATGGACACTGGGGTTGGGGAGAGGCTTGCGGGGTGGGCAGAGGACGATAAGCACTGATGCAAAATGCCCACGCCTCCTGCCATGCTCTTCCCATCCCTGCAGCCCCCCAAAATCCTGAGGTGTTAGTGCAAGCACAGATGTTCAGCCTGGGTTTTGGTGGCATTGCTTGTCAGCTCTTGCGCTTGCAGGGAGCGGTGCAGCAGCTGGGGCTTGGACACGGGACAAGGAAACAGCCCGTGCGTTAGGCAGCAGAGAAGGGCAAGAGGAAAAATGAGGGAGGAACCGGAGCAGCGCAGGGACTTGCCCAAAGTCACGCTGCAGAGCACGGGGAGGGAGCCAGGCGCCTGGCTGCTCTCTCCGCCCCGTGACCTGTCTGCTGGATTAAGCTGCTCGAGGTAAAAACATCTCTCCGCTACCTCCTGGAGATGCATAGAGGACAGCGCAGTTACTGGCGTGCTTCCTAGCTGCTGTGGCGAAAGCAGCTGAATTCCTGAATGCATGGCACACTGTAGCTGGCAGGGAAAAAAAAAAAAAGGATGAAAAGAAGCTAGGTAGGGGTTTTGCTTTAAGAAAATAATACTTTCTGGTTCTTTGCAGTGCTCTGAACCTTCCGTGGTCCCTTTGAGCCCTCTTAGATGCTAGATGATCAAGGGTGCAGACAAGCTCCTGCCATCAAGCAGAAGCTCTCTGCGAGCCACAAAGCCCAATCAGCAGGAGAGGAACAATCGAGGCGCTCGCGGTCTCAAAGCTCTTCTGCTGATGAAGAAGAGCAGGGTCCGGACAAATTTGGAATAAGAAATCAGCCACTGAGGAGGAACACCTAGTGACCTAGCTGGGGAAGGAGGCAGAGCAGCTCGCACAAAAAGTTCACATCGAGTACTTCAGTGTCTTTTCAGAGCTTCTTTAATCACTTCCCGCCTCGTCTCCATCAGAGGGAAGGTGGCAATCAAGGCTGCTGACTGGGGACAGTGCTGGCTTTCTGTGCCAGCAAGGCTCTTCTGCTGTGGGGCAGGCGAGAAGCAGCTCACGGGGATGGAGGGATGCATTTTTGGATGCATTTGGCTTTTTTGTAGCCAGTTAGGAGTTGGCTCACATTGTGCTAAAGACCGGGATTGAGATGCTCTTGCAGAGGGAGCTCACGAAAGACAAATGCAATGTAGCCCCTTATTTATATTTTTTTCCTGCCTTCTTTCTTTGTAGTGGTAAAATGATAGAATTTCATGCAGTCAATTGAGGCTATTGAGTTGTTTTGCCACTAAAGTGCTGGAGCATTGACTGTATAGATTCACAGTGTCCCCTCGGAATAACATTCCTTTTAACAATGCACCATCATGGGGGAACTGGGCAGGCTTTAAAAGGTTTTCCAGGGTTGTATTTCTCCCTCTCTCTCTTTCCACTCAATGCACTGAAATCAGACCTGAAGTGGGTTTAAAGGGAAAAGGGAGGGACTCGGCTGTGCCCATGCCCTGCTCTGCTGCAAGGCACCAGATCCCAGCTCTGCCTGGGGCTGGGGCCACCTGCGATGCTCATCGCTTCCTCCCAGCTCCATCACACCTGCAGCAGCTGGGAGGTGGCAAACAGGTGGTAGTTGTAAGGGATAAAAGGAAAGCAAAGGTCTGCAGGGGAAGGCATGATGCTGAGGAAACCGGATTTTCTCCGAATTCCTGTGATTTTTTTCCCTCCTCTGTGTGTGCTCGCCCTCATTTTCTGTTAGCTCTTGTGTCTGCTGCCCCTCAGGGAGAGACCTTTGCTTGAAGTTAGCAGCACAGGGACATGCCAGGCCTTTCATTCATGGGCTGAAACCTCATCACGGCCCTTTTCTGATGTAGTTGAGTGGTGGCGTCGGTCTTTGTTCTCCGTGGGCAACCCGAACGCTATTATTTCCTCCAGAAGAGCAGAGCAGCCTTGTGGTGCAGCACCTGGCATAGTCTCCGTGTCCATCACTGCTCTGCGGCTGCGTGGCCACCTCCGGGGTCTCACAGGGTGCCAGTTTAGTGGGGCAGACCCCATTTGGGCACAATCCTTGCCTCTGTGTGGGGTGAACTGTATTGCCTCTCTCTGGTGTCCTTGCTGTGTCAGCCCTGCTGCTGATCAGGCGGCGCCTGTGATATTTATGAAACCCGGCTTTCCAACTTCCAGCTTGTTTTAACCTTCCATCCTCGGTTTCCTGGCTCTTCGGTGTGTGCTCTTTTAATAACTGTAACCCATCTGATAATGTTGTTATAAATTAATGATCTGTTTACAACCTTAACTCTGTTTTAATGAAGACTTTTTTTTTGTTGTTGAGGAAAATAAAAGCTGCTGTAATTATACCTTGTAACTGCAGGGTTTTATAGCTGGTGAACTCATCCAACAAGCAATTTCGATTAGTTTATCCAGGCAAATATTCTAGTGTTGATTTCATATATATATAAAACACACAGCTACTTCCGTGAGCAGCAGAAATAATTATGCCCGGATCCCTCTGTGTCTGTGTCCCAAGAGTAAGCTCACGCTAGATTTTCTGATGCCTTAGAGAAGTTGAAATCACAGTCCTGCCTTTCTCTCAGTAAGAGTGTTAACAGTATCTTTCATCTGATCAGCTTCCTGTGTTCCCCAAACTTACATCTTGGAGATAAATGTGTCCTTCTATCAGATTTTATTGAAAAAGATTGTAAGGTATAGAAGTCACTGGAGATGGGGGCAGGATGCAGCAGCACAGGCACTGCCGGTGTGTTCCTTATTTCCTCAGGAACCAGGCCGAAAATACTTCGGGTGCCATTACAAAGCTGGAGCTGCCGGTGCTGTCGTTTAAGGGTAGAGCTTTGGGAGCTCTTTTCCAAGTGCTTCGCTTTCAGGTCTGGGTTTTCCAAAGCTCTACGTTCAGGTGGTTGGACAAATTCCTGACCTTTCTGAGGAATTTGACAGACAGTTTCTTGAGCACGTTGGAAAACGTAGGCATTTTGGTAACTGCACGGAGCCAGGCCCACCAGAGCCTTCTGAAGACGTTGGCCGCCGCAGGCCCTGAGGCCTACTCTGTGAGGCTGCCCTGGGCTTCATCAGCGAGCCTTCGAATCCGTGAGCTGAACTCAAACCTCGCTGCCAGAACACGTCTGGGTGAGGAAGATGATGGAGAGTGAAAGCAATGGGTTGGGGTTTGTATCACCCTTAATTTTAGGTGGCCTTCGGTGCTGTACTTCTGGCAGAGTTGCCGCAGTGACTGCAGTTGAGTGCGGACGCTCGGGAGCACCTACTTTTAGGGCTCCAGAAATGCCTGTGGGGTTGGGGGAGCCGGATTATCCTTCAGTGATTGTTCTTGTCCTTATTTACAATGCTCCTGTCCCACTGGAGCCCTCTTTGCACCCCATTTCCCTGTTGTCTCACCCCCATTGCCAGCGTTGGTCAGACCCCGCAGGCCTTGCTTTCTGCCCGCCCCAGCCCCCCTCATCTCCTCAGCTCTTTTTCTCACGTTCAATTTGCAAGTTTAAAAATAATCAGTGCTGGGCATGAAATACGAATTCTGCCTAATGAGGGCATCAGGGAGCCTGTGCCATGCTGCACCCGAGGTAACTCTGGTTCACACCTGGCATAAAATGTGCAAGGTTTCTGCTTCGGCAGCAGCCTCTGCGGTCCTGGTGGTGGCATCTACCTGGGGTTTCTTTGCTGATCTCCTCATCATCTTCAGTGCTCTGAAAGAGATTATCTTCCTGGAGCTTTTGCTTATTGTATTTGGTTTTCTGTGCAGTACCTTGCGCGGTAGGACCCTGGCTCTGTGTTGCAGATTCAGCTCATTACCACAATATCAATAGCAATGGTAGGGGAACGATTTTTTGGGAGGCTGCCTGGAGAGGACGCTGGTGGGGCACGTGCTCTCCTGGCCAGCTCCCCAGCCTCTGCGTATTGAGCTGCTTCCTTGACCTGCAATCAATTCCTCCGATTCCATCCCTGTGTTGCAACAACAAAAAGTTGTGCAAAAGCATTTCCCGCCCCTGAAAATCCATTACTGTCCCTGTCACTGTCCTTTTCTCAGCTGGCTTTTTAATTTTTTTTTCTACCTTTTTTTTTTTTTCCTGGGTTCAGTGGGGCTGTTTTTCCAGAGAGATTACAAGCAGTTATCGGAGGAACACTTTGCCAAGTGTCAGCCTGCAGCCATCTCGGGCGGGCAAGGTGGCGGGATGCATTATCAGCGTTTGAGCAGGTATTAAATAGGCTCCTGGCCACGGCTGGGGCAGCGTTCTTCCCCGCGTCCTTGCAATGGGCAGGAGAGATCATCTCGTTACAGAGACTGAGCACAGATGAGGGAATTGGGGTTCAGAGAGGAGTTTGGCCAGCACTTGGTGGCTCACTCCGTGACTGTTTCTCCACGTGTGACTTAAGGGGACGTCATGACCCTGAGCGCCAAACCGGGGCCGTGTATAGGGACGGTCACGCCCCTTCATCCCACTTTGAACTATGCTGGCAAAGCTGCTCTTGCACCCACCATTGTGCTTTTAAATCTCTTCTCCCTCTTCCTCTATAGAAGTGCAGGTCTTCAGACACTGGCTTTTGTTTGTTGTTTATTTTTTTCAATTCTTTTAGTTTACTTATTTTTAATTCCCGAGCAGTGCTGGTATATAAACCGTGGGGAGGGGAGCAGGAACCTCACAGGAGATTTGTGCCTCAATTTTCTCTCTCTTATTTTTTTCCTGTCTCCACCACGAATCTGCATAAAGCAGCTCCTCCATGTATCATTTATTCATACGTATTTTAGCGGAAGAGGCTCTGCCTTGCGATGGAGATGTCATTTGCAAAATAATAAGGTCCCAGTTGTTGTAAAAAGAGCACCCCCACTCTTTCCCCAAGAGGTCATTCCCTCTAAATTATAAATCTTTTTTAACCAGTTAGCTTGTGGGTATACATGAGCACCGCACTTAGATTAATTCCAGGTCTTCCTCGTCGTCGCCTCCTTTTCTTTCTCTAACACACACACAAACCATTCAGCTCTCTTGAATGTCGAATCTGTATTCCTAATTGGTTCGCATCAAAGGATCTCTTTGCCTTCAGCTGCCGAGGTCGCTGCATTGTGAGAGTAAGTAAGTAACAGATATCATCAGATAATTAAGCCGGCATTAGGTGTAGGGAAGCTCTGCTCTCCTGTTTGATCCCTCGCCGTGCTGCACAGAGCCACAAACACCCACCAAGCCCTGCGTCCCCTCGGCGAGGAAGGGGAGAAGGGGCAGCGGTGCTCCCCAGGACATGCAGAAGGGCATTATTCCTCTTTACAAATTTTTTTCCTGGAGCAGGGACCTTCTCTATCCAACCCCGCTCGAATGATTCATGACCCTGTGTTTCATCCCCTTTTTTATTATCCAAGGTGGATTTTCCCTGCTGTCCCCCGAGTGGCTCTGGATGGTTCACGTTGACACCGAAGGTTGTTAAGAGGAATGCCCTCCCCGGGCTCCGTGCTGTCCGTGTGGAACAAGAATGCTTGCAGGGGTCTTAGGGAGGGAGATGGGTTTTAAAATGAGCTTTGCTGGCTGCAGTGGGGGTCCAGGGGGAGCTGTCATTCGCAAGGCTGCCCCTGGCAGCCAGGGACGTAGAACTGGCTTTACACCTCCAAAATGCATGACTGCAGCCCCAGCCCTGGCTCATCCCTGTTGCTGGAGGTGAATCCCCTCCTGCTCTGCCGTGCCTCTCCGTGCTGCCATCCTCTTTCACATTTATGATGTGTCCCGGTGCAGCGGGGGACGTCGATGCTTTTATAGGACATCTTCCTTGGGGCCACCCCATTACCCTCTTTCCCATCCCCAAACTTTCTGCTTTGTTCCCTGCATCTGCCCCGAAAACCACCTGAGGCTGAGGCAGCTGCATCACAGGAGCTGCTCACGTGGCCGCTCTTACGGAGGGGAAATTATTAATAACCCGACGTGTAATTATATGTGTCTTAAGCCTCGCTCAGCCTGTGCCGACATCTTTTCCAGAGGAGGGAGGAGGGGTTTCAGGGAGACACCTTGCTGTTTAATAAATAAAAGAAGAGATTCATAAAGTGTCTGGCAAGCACATTCCTCACATAGAAATGTTACGGAATAACACAGGATGAATAATAGAAAAGGTTATTGAAAAATTCATAATTTCCAAGCGCCAGCGAAGGCTAGGCTTCCATGCCGTTTATTTGCCTGTAGAAAAGTGATTAAAATATATATTATTGTCCTGTCTATAGGAAAATGTATTATTAAGTGGATACTAGCATGACATTTGAAAAATCCATTTCATTCCGTTTAGTGGTGGGAGGTGGGATGGGGTGGGTGGTCCTTCGCACGCTTTTGTGTAGAAAAAGCCGTTGCGAGCGCTGTAGTCAGGCCTGCAGAAAAACGGTAATAATAATAAAAAAAAAAGATGGGGGGGGGGGGGTAATTATGGCCCCTTGCCTCTCAGCAGTGCCATGCTTTCTCCATTTCTGTGTTTTCTTACATTAAAAATGAAATGAGATTCCTTCGCCTTATTTATCCCTTTAATTGAGAAGGGGCATGGAAGGTTTTCTCCATGCCTGGTTGGGTTTCTGCCAAGTTGGCCGCTGGGGGAAGTGCCGAGATGGACACAAGCGGGGCTTTTTGGGGTGCTTGTTGGAGTTTGGTGTTATCTCGTTGGTCGTCAGCTCAGCCTCGGGGGTGTGGAAGCGGGTGGGCCTTTCGTGCTGGTGGGTTGTGCCGGTTGAGCTACCGGGGCTGGTGGCATTCACGCTGTGCTCGTCCCTCTGGTTGTTGCGTGCTCTGCAGTGGCTGCATAAACACCGCGTCCAGCCCTTGCTACGTGTGTGCAGACCTGTCCTGAGCTTGGCTTGGAAACTCGGAGGATTTGGGTTTTTTGGGGGATGCTGGATGTGATGCGCGGCGCGGGCGCTCGCCCTCCCCAAAGCATCCGGGCAGCCTGGCAGTGCACACAGAGGCCTTGGGTCAAACTGGTGGTGAAGTTGTGTTCACCCATGGGATCCAGCAGGTTGGTTTGGGATATTTGGGCTTTTTCCCCAGGAGCGGACCCCTGAGGTTGGCACTTCGGGCAGAAACGTTGCACCGCGCATGGCCAGAAGCCTCTAACCCCCCAGGAACACAGCTTTTATCACCCATCTGCGCTGAATTTACCTGGGGGCCAAAGGGGAAGAGCTGGACCCCGTGCTCTGTTGATGTTGGTGGGGTTGTGTCGCTTCACATCAGCCTGGATCTGTCCCCAGGAAGAGGTGGAAGCTTTTCATTCCCCCTGCTCATGTCTTGATCTTGAGCAGAGTCTATATTTGCTGCGTTAATGACTCGGAGCCTATCTCCAGCTCCTCTTTAGTTTTATTCATAGATCCCATCTGGGACTGTCAGAAATAGAAAGGCAAAACCTGCAAAGAAGCCATGTGGCAAGAGAGGACATGAGGCAAAGAGCTGCTTCTAAAAAGAAAACAAGGGTTAAGATTGATTTAAAATGTTTATCAGTTTAAAAGGAGTTGATACATATTTTCGATTAAAACAATTTAAAAGCCAGGACCCCTTTCTGTGTTTTTTAAATGAAATACTTTCATTTTAAGGGAGCGTTCCATGTCCAAAACTTAGTAGGGCCTAGAGCAGCTCCAAAAAGCAGTGCACAAGGCGTTGTTGTCGATCATCTCTGCAGGTCCCTCCCTCCGTCCGTCCGTCCGTCCGTCCATCCATCCCTTGTGTGGGAAGCCTAGGACCCTGCCTCTCAAATTAGATACCCGGAGGTACCTTAAGTGAGCATTCCTGCCTGTGTGTCTGAGATGTGGCAGTGTTCATTGTGCAGAGCTCTTTAAATCCGCGTGGAAAATCAGGCTGGGAGCAGAGGACTAGCGAGATCGCGCTGCGGAGGAGAACTTAATGTACCCAGAAGCCGTTGATGGACTGCCTGATACCCAGCAGCCGCAGCCAGATGGGCAGCTTCTTCCTCTCCAGCCTAGAAAAATACCTCGGAGCACAAAACGAGGCTGTGCCCAGGATAAAATGGCACTGTTCGGTGCTGGGGGTGCTGCGTGCTGCTCCCCCAGGCAGGGGCGGTGGTGGAGGACGGGGTGGTGGGGGCAGCCAGGCTGCCGCGCGCAAGGCTCCGTGGTCAGCATGGCAAATCGCTGGGCACAACTTCTGAGATCGGCTATCTCTTTGCCTATTTTTATTTTTGTTTATTTCCCCCCCCTCCCACAGTCTGGAGCTGAGCTAGCCTCTTTCTCCAGCTCTCCCTCCCCAGCCCCGCTACCCATCTCGGATGATCTAAATTAAAATCTGTTATCATTTCCCGGATAATCCCCTTTGATGCCCTGAATACAGCAGAATCTGTCCTGCTTCAACCTTGCATGTAAGTGCTGATAGCTTTTGAACAGCTAAATGGCTTTGTATATCTCATACAAATGTCTGTCTCATCCAGAAGCTGGCAGGCGCGGCGCAGTCGGCTGGGGAAGCTTTATGAGTTACAAGTGGAATTACTTCGGAGAGATGCTAAGGAGGCCAGACCTTTCGGCACACGTTCCCTTGGCATCTTCCATCTGGCGGGGACGGGACTTGCATTGCTTTAACCTCTCCGAGCAGCTAATTGTCACCGTGCCGCTGGCGCCTTGCAGTTTGGCACTGGGGCTTTCCTGGCTGTCGGGAATCCCACCGTGCCAGCCCCGAATTTGCCACTGGCTGCCGACCTCCGAGCACCGGTTTGCACCAAACGGAGCTCCCGGTGAGCGTTGCGCGGAGGAGAGCCTCGTGCACGTGCTTTTTGCAGGGCTGAGGCTGGAAGGAGAGCTCCCTCAAGCTCCCTCCAAGGACTCAGCAAGATCTACTGGCACGTGAGGAGGGCACTGGGGAGAGAATTTGTGAGGAGCTGGTGACAGGGTAGCGATGGGGGCGGCTGGAGGTGGTGTAGGAGCATCTTTAGGGCTCTCGGCCCCAAGCGATGGGGTAAGGAAACAGCCCTCTGTTTGGGGAACGGTATGTAGCAAAAGGGCCAGAGGAGATGGAGGGGGAAGGAGCCAAAGGAAAAGAGACACAGGGCGTTTTCCTTTTTAAATGAAAAATAAAAGAAGCCTTTTCAGTTGCAATCACTTCTCTCCGCCTTGCCTCACCTGCCGTAGGAGCACGGGGCTGCCCCTTCAGGCGCTCCCCTTGCAAAGGGCTGCGGCGTGGAGGGGAGCAGGGACACATTCTGGTCAGGGCGGTGCTGTGCTGGGGGAGCAGGGCTCGGTGCCACCCCACCGTGTCCCCGTGGAGCTGGATTTGTTTCTCAAAGCTGCCCGCTGAGTGCAGGCCAAAACTGCCAAAGTGGCCAAAGAGCCTGCAAAGAGCAGCTGAGCGGGCCTAACCTCCCACCTTCGCTGGTGCTTCCTCAACAGGAAAACCAAACCACAGAGGCAGCGATGGTGCTGAGCAGGGGCTTTACCTGCACCTAAGGGCTCGGGGCCAGCAGCCAGCTGCAATCCTGGCTCTGGCGATGCAGCCCTGGGTCCTCCTGCACGTCCGAGCATTTTGCATCCCCCTGTCCCGCTCCCTTTTTTCTCTCCGAAGGCTGCGGGAAGGCACCAGACTGGAGCCGTTCCCTGAGCCTGGCTGGCTCCTGGCACCGCTCTGCCTCCCCGTATTTCTTTTTTGGACGGATGCTCGCGGCTGGGGACGGCAGCTGGCTGAACGCATCCCGTCCCGCCGCGTCTCCGCAGCTGCGGGTTGGGATGGCAGAGCCGCGGGTACATCGCTGTGCTCTGCCGAGAGGCCTTGCAGCTGGTGGCTCTGCTCCTGCTGGCGGCTTCTGGTGCTCCGCGTGTCCGTGGGCCAGGCCAGCACTTCCCAGCCTCACGTCATCCCCGCTGCAGGGCTGGGATCTTGCTACCCAACGCCATCCCTGATGATTTGCCCGCTTGGGGACCAGCCGGGGTGGCAGGGGGTGCTGCCCACCCCGGGGCTCCGGGCGGGAGGGAAGGAAAAGCCCCCCCCTTAATGAACGCAGCGTTAATCGCTTGTGTCAAATCCTTGTGCTAACGAGGGACTGAAATCCAACAGGCCTCCCCGGGGAGAGCCGGGGAGTCACCGCTCAGCCATTAAAATGGTAATTTTGTGTTTTTCACCCAGGCGTTTGTCTTGCCCTCGTGCACTTGTTAGTGCTTTGGCCTTTAAATTATAGGGTGGTTTTTTTTTTTTCTTTTAAAAAAAAGGAAGAAAAAAAAATCCTTTTCAGCTTTCCTCTCTCCTTTCGCCTCAAACTGAGAAATGCCAAAGGAACCGGGGCTGTGTGCAGGGGACGTGCAGGCCATCGTTTGGGCTTCAGCAACGGGAAGAAAGAGCTTGTTGCCTCCCAGCAAACTGCTTTTGTCCTGGTGGGGGGATCACCAAACCGATCCTGCCCCTGCCTCCTCCAAACAAGTGACCTGGGAACGTTGCCTTCAACGCAAGTGGTAGTTGCAGGTCCCCCTTGTTCCTGCCCTTGTTTCTTGCTCGCAGGCTGGCTGCTGGGATTTCACGCGGGTGTTTGCAGATCCCAGGACTTTTGCAAATTTCCCTCAGTGGCTCTGGCCTGCTGCACGCAGGAGGTGGGGGTTTGCTGCTCTTTGCTGCTCCCCTGCTTTAAAATGTTGGTCAGCAGGGAAGGGACTGCTCGGGGGAGCGTGCCAGGGCGGCGAGCTGCTGTCGTGCGGCCGCAGAGGCGGATAGATGCGGCATCCCTTCGTCGGGGCTCGGCCAGACCCAGGCTTTCAGCACAAAAATATTTTTGGGCCTTGGCTCAAAGCGACGAACTTGGTGCAGCAGAAACGAGGAGTTACTGAAGTGCAGCAGCTCCAGGGCTGCCCGGGCTGCCCGGGCGGGCAGGAGCCGAGGTGGTGCTGTGTGGGTCAGGGGAGGGCACTTTGCTGCTTCGGTTTCCCCATCAGCAAAAATACAAAGAAGGAAACATCCTTCCCAGCAAGATCTGCGTGTGGAAAATGCCACAGGAGGGCTGCAGCTTGCTGCTGTGCTGAAAACAGGGTGTTGAATCGGGAGAGCTCTTGCTCGCTGAGAAATAGGCAGGAGCCCGGGGTGCGGCGTGGCCCTGGCGCAGGAGGCTGCTCGCACCTTGGGGCTGGCCCGTGGGTTGAGCGCCTCGTTCCCCGCAGCTCAGACCCCTCCGTACCCGCTCGCTGAAGGCGGGGAAGGTGTAGTGTTGAACTCGGAGCTCTGGGAGGCAGGGGCTCTCTCATCTCCTGAGAGCGAGCGCAATTAAATACATCCTAACGAGGTGTCAGGCAGCGCGGGGAGGCAGGCGCCATGGCAGTGTTTCCCCGCGGAGCCTGCCTTGTAGACTACAATGAATAATCACGCCCGTCCTGCTCTCCCCACATGGAAATATTCCGATAAATAAATAAAATAAAATACATTTTTCATTTTGTTAATTTTTTTTCCTCCCTTTTATTTTTTTTTCCCTTCTATTTTTCATCAAAGCTCTCCCTCTGGTGAGCGATTTCCAGGCTGCATGGCGCTCGGAGGCGAGGCTCTGCCGCAGTTGATGCATTTCTGATCTTCTCCCTGTCCCATTTCTGGGGCTGAAGATGACTGGTAGTCTTCCTCCCCGGAGTGCTTTGTGGCTGTTGTGAGCCCCTTTGCTCTCCTGGGCTGATTCCATTCGCATCCAGGAGCCTCCGCCGGGCCAAAAGGATGGGGAGGAAAGTGTCCCTTGGTCCTCATGGACCAACAGATGCTGGCACCGAGCAGCTTGGCGAGGCTCAGCCAAGTGCCTTTCCCAGCCTTCATCCCCTTCATCCTCTTCTCGCTGGTTCCCCCCATGCTGGGACGTGCAAACTGGCACGGTGTACAAGCCCAGCAGAGCCACCAGCACTGTGCACGAGTAAAAAGGGATGGGGAGACTGCCCTGGCCTCAAAACCTCGACAGAGGCCACCCATGGCAGTGCCACCGGTGTGCCAGGGCTGTCCCCCCCGTCACGGCCCCATGTGGCAGGGTGTTGGCGGCAGGATTAATGGATCCAGCATCCTTCAAGCAAACTGTATCCCCAACCGCTTGCTGGAGTTAAATGACACAAGACGGTGGGTAATATGTGGTGTAAATCGCAGGAAAACAGCGGCACGGAGCTATGGCAGGGGGAATAAATTAAAGCCTTCCGTCACAAAGCCAATAACGGGGAAAGGGGGAGTGGAAAGGTGGAAACAGGGGGGAGAGGATATTTATTTCCAGTTGAGATATGAAAGCGGTGGAGAATCAATGACTGGAACACAGAGCATCTCATGCGTGTCCCCAGTCGGCACACAGCCCTCGCTGCCAGCCCTGGCCGGATCCTGGGGGTGCTGAGGGTGCCCGGCTCCTTCAGCCACCATCAGAAGCGATGCAGCAGTGCCTGGCTCGCGGCACCGGGCTCCTCTGCCTGAAGCTGGGCTTTATCACGTTGCAGACGCTTATTTTCAGAGCAGCTTTTGGAGTTGGTCTCGGGGTGTCTGAGGCTGGGTTGGTGCTTCGAACCCCGTCTCGCCTGGCCTCACCCGGCAGATGCTGTGAACCTCATGTAGAAATTCAGATTTTTGCTCCCATCTTCCCCCGACCTCCCAGAAGTATCACCCAGTGGGCTGCTCCGGGGGTGCCAAGGGTGAGCTTTTACCCCGTAACAGAGGTGCGTTGAATTTCTGGAGCCCAAATCACTTGGGCAGGCAAGGCGCAAGCACCCCACAAGGATGTTGGTGCAGTCGATGCGACTCGCCGAGCGTCCCGGCCAAGCCTGCTTTAGTCGGGGAGGGGGTGAGAGGCAGCGGGGGGGGGGGGGGAATGTCCCCCGTGCTCCTTGTTCGACAAGTCTGCGAGCCGGGGAGCGGGTGTGCGGGCGTCCTCACGTCCGCGGGATGTGCTCGCTGCTCCTCGGCTCCCCGCTCGCCCCCTCTGATAAGGTAATGAGATGCAAGGCTTTGGTGTGTTTGACAAGCTGCTGTCCTACAGCGAGCGAGCCGAGAGTGCTCAGAGGCTGGGAGAGGAGATTAATTAATGCTAAAAGACACAGTTTGATGTGGCAATGAAATTTCGATTATAATAATCTCTAATTATCTTGTAGCACAAGTGCCTCGGCACTCCCAGGTGTCTTCCCCAGTCTGAAATTGTTATTTGTTGGCATCAAAGGCAGAGAGCAGGGGCTGCGTGCGCGGCCCCTCGGGAAGGGGAGCCCGTCCTATAGCGGGGACATCTGGCTCCTTCCGTGGTCAGTGCCCGCTGTCCCAAATTGGGGGAAAATGAAGGATTTGGGATCTTCACTGCTCCCCGCAGCCTGTTCCATAGGGTGTGATTTTTTTTGGAGGCATAGGGAGCTGCTCTGGGGGCTGTGCAGCTGTTTTGTGGCACTTTCCAAAGCATGTAATTCAAATATTTGCTCCCTGATGCTTTTCTTTCGTTATCAATTTATTATTATTTTTGTCCTGAGGGTTTTTACTTAAAATCAGCTCGTTCCCGGGGAGTTCGGTCTTAACCAAAGAACGCTTTGCACAAAAAAAAAACCGTTTACGTCAGGTTTTTAGGTGCTTTATTGCGTATCCTCCAGGCTCAGCCCTGCTTTTCTCCCGCCAGCCCGAGCCCTTCTGTCCCGACGTCTGCACAGAAAATTGTGACCTGTCCCTTCCCAGGGGGACCTGCTGTCCTCCCGCAGACGGCCGGGCGCGCGGGGCTGGGCGCTCGTGCTCTGAGTGCTGAGCAGCAGATGGGCCCTTCGGCATCTCCAGGAGCAGGAATAATTGGCTGCTGTGCTGGGTGAGGGCCGTGCAGGGCTCTGCGCTGCTCCGAGTCGCATTTATCTGCTTAAAATGATGTGCCAGTGCATGCTGGGGAGAGGAAGGATCTGGGGTTTGAGTGTGCTGCCCTTGTGGTGGGACCACGGAGGTTTGCAGGGTGCTCCTCGGGGCTGCAGGGCGGGAGGCATCCCTTACCCTGGGGCACGGCGAGCTTCAGGGTGATGCTGGTATCGTGACCTGTTGCATATCGCCGCCGGTCGGAGCATCTTGCTCCTGCTGGGATGCAGAAAGTGCAGGGGAAAGCGGCCAAGCGCGAACTGGGCAGCTCCCCCCTTGCCCTCCAACACGTCTCTGCTGCGAGGAGGCTGCTGCAAGCTCCCGAAGCTGCAAAGCCGCCAGCCCAGCTGTGTCCCACCTCCGCGTTTCTGCATCTGCGGAGAGAGAGCAAGGAGAAGCAACACAAAACAAACCCAAATCCCCTGGCGGGCTGTTTTGAGTCACAGATCTGTTTGCAAATGAGCTCGGGGGCTCGCCGGGTAAAAAGGGGATGCTTGGTAAATCCTATTTCACTTCACCAATGAGCTGCGAAACTATTGGATAATGGGTTATGAGTTGTAGATCTGTTTGATTGCATTGTTGCAAAGTGGGAATTGTTTTGCAACATAGATTCTTAATCACTGAGGCATCTATGATTGAATGCGTCGAAAATTGGTTGAAATTGAAAGTTAACTATACTGCAGACGGCTTATTCTTGTGTATAATTGAAAATAAATTCTAATAACTCTTCTTGAAAAGGGCTGCCAGGAGGAAATTTCCAACCTTGTCTTCTCCTCAGCTCCCTCCTCCAAAACCGCAAATCCCCTCCTCTTCCCCCATCTTTTCTTCGGAGAGCTGGGAAATAAAATCCAGTCTCGGCACGTCCCTCCCTGCATCGCCAGCTGCAAAATATCCAACTTGCTAACAGGCACTGTCGTAACGCGCGGGGATGGGGGTGCTAAGAGGAAGGAGAGCAGTGCGCGGTTGCAGCTCCCTGCTGCAGGGTGAGGGGCAGGAATAAACGGGAAGAGATGGGGCACGGCCAGGGAGGTGAAGGCTTCTGCAAGCTCTTGCATGGGCAGGTGCAAATCTGCGGCAGCTGAGAGCATGAAACGGTTTCTGTTTTGGTTTTTTTGTGGCCAAGTGTGGATGTGCTGCTGGCCATCGGTGAGGCTTCTGCTCCGGGTGCAAATGAATCGCTCCTCTTCTTGCTCACCGAGGCGGTGGAGAGATCAGAGGCTTTTTTTTTTTGCCAGATATTTCAGCATTTCGCAGTGTTCATGGGATGGTTGATGGCAGAGAGAAGGTCAACTGCAGCTCCTACTTGGCTCCCATAACTCAAGGTCCAAGGGATGTCCCGTGGAATTAAAATCGTCAGAAATTAAGCCTGATACAAGGGAATTTTATATCCCGAATAAAATTTTAGTGGGGACACAATTGCCCTGCGAGACCTCCTGCCACAAGTTATTCCGGAGGCTGAAGGTTTAGCAGGGAGAATTGAGTGCTCTGGAGAACAACATCCTCCCCTGCGAGAGGGCTTGGGTGGGGAGAAGCTTTTGAGACATGGTTTGGAGGTCGATGGGACCTGTTTGCTTGTACAGGCTCAGCACGCGTTCCTGAGTTTGGCCTTGTGATGCGGAAAAGATAAATTGTGCCTCGATGCGTAAGCCCTACACTGGAGAGTATATGCCCCACACTCTAAAAATCATGGTTCCTTCATTACTCAAGGAACAGCAATGGGTGATTCGGGTCTCAGTGCTTTACGTTGCCTTTTGGGATGTCCTTCTACATTGAGTAGACGTCTGCAGCCCCACACCTCGATGCCCAAAACCATCCTCGTGCCAGCCGTGCATACCCTGCCCCACAGGGCCGCAACGCGCTCCCTTTGCTCGGCGTTTCCCTCCACCCTCTCCCACTGCTGGGCTCCCCGTGCTACGGCAATTTTCTGGTCTGGCAGAAGGAGATGCGCACAAAAGGTCCTGCCTCGCCGTTTTATGCAGACCACAGAGGTGAGAATCAAATGATAGCCTGCTCTTTGCAAGCTCGTGGCAGTCTGCTGGGGGGTTATTCTTCGTGGGACGAGAGGTCAATTTTGCTTGACAAAGAAAAGAGGCTTTCTTTTTTCTTTCTCGTGCAGCGCTGTGCGCTGTGCTCGAGCTATTTTTATCGCCTTCTCCACCCTCGTGATGGGATGAGGCAGTCAATAGGGTGCTTTCATGGCCTCGTTTCAGAGAGGGCTTTGCACAAGTTGAAGAGATGGGTTATTATTAAGTACTCGTAATGCTAAAGACGCTTTGAAGCCACACCTGGACTTGTATGAGATCTGAGCCGGACCACCAAAGAAGAGAGGGCAGGCCAGTACCCAGGGATGGGGAACAAAAAGATTTTTGTGCATCGACTTTCCCTTTCTTTGTGCATTGACTCTCCTTGGCTGCTCGGGAAAAGCAGGTTGGAGTCTTCTGTGCCGCCGAGAAAACTTTGGGCAACGCTAGCTCCTTTTGGAAGAGTACCACACGTTTTACAGGGAATAATAGCTGTCTGAAGCTGGGCTAACTGCGGGGCTCTTCATGAGCTCTGTTATCATCATTGCTTAAAGTTATCATCCGAATTTGGCATTTGACATCTTTTGGGAAAGTGCCAGCGCTGAAATAAAGTGGGCAGCGGACCGAAACTCCAACCGAGCTTAGCAATGCCTTAGCTCGTATTAGAAAAGTTGCACAAAATCAAGTAAATTGATTTTAAATCAATTTATTTAAAATGGTTCAAACTCCTAATACAGACAGAACTAGTTTAACCTTTGCTTAAATTGATTTTGCTTGCAACAGTAAATTACGGAGTGAGACTGAACTGATTTACTGGAGGGTTAAGCCTGTTTAAGTGTGTCCATTTTCGGGGTTTTCATTGGTTTGGAGAACGGAGATGGCCCGGTCGCGGGGAGCTTGTGTGGCGCTTCGGAGACCTGAGTTTTCTTTCTTGTTCTGCCACAGACGTTGGCAAGTCCCCATCTCTGGGCCTCAGTTTCCCACGTGGGAACGGGGGATTATGAAGCTTGCTTGTTTTGTAGGAGCGCTGGGGCACTGAAAGTCCTTGGGGTTTCCTTGCTGAGAGCCGGGTTGTCTATCCTCCCGGAACAGATGCTTCTTACCTAACTCAAGTTAAAAGAACAGCAAAGTTTTAATCCATAGGTTAGCAAAAGGGCACGTTTTTTGAACGTGAGGTCTAAAAGCCAACCGTGCACAGGGCGGGCACCGCGGTGTGCTGCCGGCATCCCTGCCGCGTCCATCACGCGCCGTGTTACAGGCCAGTATTGGGGCATCCCCTCCACACTCCGCACCCGTACACGCTTTTTCGTTTTGACATTTGTCTTTCAGGGAGTTGTTCAAAGAGATGGGCTGGGGCGGCGTTCAGACGTGTGCTGGTGCTGCTCCAGCTTTGCTGGTTCCTCCCAAGGCAGCTCCGTCGGAGAATTTCAAAGGTTAACGCGGTTTTCCCGGATGCCGGAGAGGCACAGACCTGGGTCTTTGGGAGCCGAGGAGCCTCAGTCCAACTGAACAAATGTTTTGCAGTGGATAGTAAATTCGCCGTGTTGCCTGTCTGGGGCTGATGTGATTTGAATTAATCAAATCCTGCTCAACTGCAGGAGGGGGAAAAAAAAATGGGGTCTAGATTGATGGAAGAAATGGAGTGGTGATAACTGTGTTTTAATCCAGTGGTTTAGGGCTTAGAGCAGTCGCCTGGGAATCAATCCTGCTTCATGCCCGGGGAATTTGGGTCCACAGCTCCCTGGGAGCTGCTGAAGGACGTTCAGGGATGGGAGGTGCTCGGCTGTCCCCCTGCTGGAGCTCTCTGCTTTGTGTACCAAGAGGTATTTATTAATTAGGAATCCGAGTGGCTCCCTCGTTCAGAGGTTAGGCTGCTCGCTAGGGAAGCTCCGGTCCCTATTCTCATTAAGCTTTAATTATACAAAGTAAAATACCATTGACGGGAGGCAGCGAGCCCCCCTGAATGCTATATGAGGGGCGGCTGGGGCATCTAATGGGACGTGGCCACAGCATCCAGCCCCCGTCGGTGGAGGAGCTGAGCCAGGGCAGGGGCCTGATGCTTCACCTCCGGGGCAGAGGAGGCTTTTTCACCTCTCCACGGCCTCGCAGAGCTGCGGCGTGACCCTGGGGTGCACGTCCTGCGGCTGTGGTGGGTGCTGGAGAGGGAAGGTGCCACCCGTGGAGGTCCTTCCCCCGCCCCACACGCGGTGGATTTTATCCCAACGAAGCCAGGTATCGCCGCAGCGCTGGTGGCAGACGAGCCGAGGCTGCCGCTAACTTAAATACCCGTCTGCGTGCGTCCCGGGAGCCTGTAAATTTCGAGGGATAATTAGTAGCTGCCGTAATGGAAGCAGCGGGGCACTAAGCACTTTTGCTCGAGTTTTGGAGCATCCCCGCCCCGGGTGGCAGGGAGGAAGGGCGGCGCCGTCTCCTCTTCCTCGCCGGAGGGTCCCAGGCTGCCGCTGCCCTCGCGCCGAGGGCTTGTCCCTGGGGACTGGAGGCAGGGAGGACGCCGGGGAAGGGGCTGCACGTGGGTGGGTCAGGGAAAGGATGCTCAGCGAGGGAAAGCACCTGGAAATAGCTACCCCGAGCGGTCAGCGGCCAGCAGCAGGGTTCGGTTCCCACCAATTTCCTTCCACCCAGCTCATGCCCCGGTATTCCGGAGGGAGGGAAGCATCAGGCACGGATGCTGGGGCTGGAGCACGTCGGTCGGGGTGTCGGGGGCTCGGCCTCGCCATTGGGAAGGGGCTTTAATGAGTTCACGTTTTGGAAGCGCTCTCGACTCTTCAGGTGAAAGTTGCTCCCCGGGAGAAGTGCAAAGAGCGCCGATTTGCATTCTTATTGCCGGCAATATCCATAGGGAGAGAATGTCAGAACAGCTGTTATGTCAAATTACCTTCCTCCAGTAACAGGGGATTTTATCTGTCATCTCGTGGAGGGCAGAGGCACTTGCACCCCTTGGGGGAAGCCTGGTTTCGCGTATTTTTTGCAGCCGGTGCTGGGTGGAATCGCTCAGCCTAGCCCAGCACGGTGCTGGGGAAGCACTGGGCGAGCAGTGGTGCAGGATGGATGCAAATGGAAGGGGACGGGGCTGGGGACAGCCCGGGTCCTGCTCTGTCCCCATCACCCAGCTCCTTCCCCATCCCGGGCTATGGCGTCCCGAAGCCTTTATCGCAGGCTTTTGCCGTAACCGCTTCTTAATTAACTCAAGCGACGGCTTTATTTCTGGGAGCCCGTTTCCAGGGCCTTAATTTTATTTCCACGCAAAATTAATATTTTACGTTTGCCGCTCAGAAGGAACCCACGGAAGCGGGCGAGGAGGAAGCAGGGCCGGCGCTGCTGCCGGTACCCAAGCGTTGGTGCTGCCGTCTGTAGTTTCCCAAGCGGCAGGCAATTTCCAGTGAGCGTTTGCAGGGAGGAAAAAATAAAACCAAGCATGAATCAAGATCATTAAAAGGCTCCATCTGGACTGAATTAAGGATGGGTCGTGTCAGCAGAAATTGGCGTTTTCTGGACTGTGCTGTGCTCATCGCAGCCAGGGCGCAGACAGCCCCGCTATTGCAGCCTCCCCCTTCACATTTAGGGAAAAGCTGGGGGCTCGCAAGAGCCCCCAAATGTCCTTTGTGCTTTTTGTACAGTAAAACCCCGCAAGAAGGGGACACTGAGCCCCGTTCAGTGCTTCCAGGCTCTGGGTCTGCATTTTCAGGGGTGGTTTGGGGCAGGGTTTTCGTGCCCACGCAGTGCTGGGCAGGGGCTGTCACCCAGGGGAGGGTTGCTGGTTCTTTAGAAGCACAGTGTGTCCTCGTTTCTTTGCTCTCCGCCTGGTTTTGCAGCAGGAAACCCCACTGTGGATCTCTCTGGGCAGGGCGTGGAGGCTTGGTCCCGCTTCAGCGACGCGTCGTGCCTCAGTTTCCCCTGCTGGCCTCTTTTGGGAAGTGCTTTGGAGCGTCTGGGGGACATCAGAAGAGCAAGACACCACCTCCTTGTCCCCACACGTGGCTCCAGGCCATTCACCTCATTGGCTCAGGGAGCAGCCCGGAGCAAGTGTAAATCCCGAAGGGGATCTGTGCCTTGCCCTCCTGCTACTGCTGCTCACGGGGTTCAGCCCTAAGCTGCTCAGCGGCATTAGGTTCCTAAATAGGCTCCAGATGGGACGGGGCACCCTGGGGACAGGGCCATGAATAGAGCTGGGTGCCCTCAGCCAGGTGACCCAGAGAACCCCGAAATAACTTGGATGGATGGGCTGGATGCCCACAGTCCAGCACCTTCATCTTGAAGCACCTTTTTAATGTAAAATCCCTGTTTTTCTCCAAAAATTAAACCCACCTCAGGGCCCGGCTGCTCTCAGTGGCAAGCCAGGAGCAGCCAGCCCTGCGTGCAGGATTACTTGACGACCCCCTGGCCGCAGCACCTTCAGCCCAGGAGGGGTTTTGGCAGCACCAGGGACCCTGCAGCCGTCCCAGCCGTCCCTTGGCTCTGGCAGATAAGGACATCAAGCGGGCACCTGCCAGGGGCAATTTGCCAGGGCTGAGGGGATGGAGCAAAGCTGTGGCTTTCAGGGGTCGCAGCCTGCACCTCACCTCCCTGCTGGGAGCTAATGCCTCCAAATCAAGCAATTGGGTGAAGAAATAAATAAATAATATATATATAAAAAAATAAAAATAAATAAATAATAATAATAATAAAAAAAAAAACACAACAAAGCCTGGGAGCTGGGACTCAGTCCTAGGAAAGGAGCAAACTACTGGCAGTCCTTGGGGGCCAGTTTTCTAGCATGGAGATAGGAGCCCCAGGTAGCAATTTGATTTTGACAGTTCTGCTTACCAAAGAAATGTTCCGTGCCTCGTGAAGCTCCCTATGCTCAGGCGGTGGTGCAGGTGCTGGTAATGCTCTGAGCGCCCGTGAGGCTCTGCTGGTGCATGGTGAAAGCGCTGCGAGGAGGTGCCACCGAGCCCCTCGCGGAGCAAAGACCTCGGGTGGGCTGGCGAGGATGGGAGCAGGGTGGTGACGCCCAAATCCCTCCAAAAAGCACCTCGGGCTGGTGCTGCAGCCCTGGGCAGGACCCCCCAGGCCCTGCTCTCATCACCCAAATCTCTGCTGCTGGTACCAGGGGATGGATGAGCCACGCACCCCCGGGTCGGGGGTGTCGGATGTTCCGTGTTATTAATTGTAACCGCTGGATCACACGCGTAAGCACCGATGTTTAATTACTTTGCTGTGCTTCTATCGTTCCCCACGCTCCAAACATAAAGAGCAGAGAGGCGACGCCAGCTCGGAGTGAAGGGCTGGAAGTGAGGCAGAGGGACGCTGGGAGGTATTAAATCTCCATAGTCATTCAGAAGCTCCATAATTCATAATCCTGAAACGCACAGGCTGATAATTGCCCTAATCACTGGAGAAACATGGCCAAAATGTACTGAAATAAGCCATAAAACTCATTACAAGATAACAAGATTCTATCTATTCTCAGAGGTCGCGTTAAAGCTCGGCGGGTCAGGGAGTTAATCACCTCCTCCAGCGGATGCAGTGCCGATGCGCCGAGCCGCGGCACCTCGCCGCCCGCGCTGCTTCGCACAGGGCTGGGGTGGTGAGGGCTGCTGCCTGGGCACTGCATCCCAGCCCATGGCAAGTGAGGTTTTGCTCATGATAGATGCATGGGAACACGTTTGTTTTTTCTTTTCTTTTTTTTTTTTTCCCAGGGGATTGGCAGCTCGGTTGCTTTCCATTCCTCCATTACACCCCATTTGTGGCAGCTGTGCCCCAACCCGGGTCCAGGCCGCGTTATCCCTTGGGCACCTTCAAGCATCGTGGCTTAGCACCACAGAAACGTTTCTGGGGGGGGAAAACCCCTCAGCTCCTATTTGGGAAATGTCCCTGGAAGGTTTTCCTGGGCCACTCTGCCCTCGTGCCCCTCGGAGGGGCCGGGGAAGCGGCCGTATGCTGGCGCTGCCGGCAGATGCCTCCCCGCCGGATTTGCGGTGATGGATACCGTGCACGTGGCTAATCCGTAATCCTTGGTAAATGCTGCTGCTGAGTCAGTGCTCATTTAACATGAAACAGCCCTCCTGTGAAATCCAGCTCCCTGGATTTAGCAGGGCTGCTTGTTGACTAAATATTAATTGGTTATTAAAAGTGTCGGCGGGGGGCAGAAATGATGAGTTTCCCCAGGGCTGTGGCTCGTTCCGCATCCTCTGCTCATGCCCTTTGTGCCCCAGCTCCCTGTATGTGGGCACCCCTGTTCCTTTGGTGCCCGAGTCCTCACTGCTCAGCTTTCTTATCCCACGGTTATTTATCATGCTCAGCCTTGAAGAAGCCGCAGAGAGGGGAGACAAGGTCCCCTGGTGCTGACATTGGCAGCACCTCTGCACATCCATCCTCCTTCCTTCCTTTTTCTGGTCTCACTTCCCTTTTGCTTTCTTTTCATGAGCCTAATATATATAATACTAATTTATGTATATATATATTAGTTTTTTTCCCTCTGCCCTGGGGAGAAAACTGCAAGCAGGGAGGTGGGACAGGGGGAGATGTCCAAGCCTAGAAGGGGCCATGGCCCAAAGCATCTCCTCTGCTAACGTAGCATGCGTGGGTGGAAGTGAAGGAGACCCTGCAGCCCCAGAGGTAGGGCTGGGATTTATTTATGGATTTGGGAAGGAGGGTTGTTGCTTGAAGCTTGGCAATAATACTCCGCAAGGGAATCGGCATCCCTCCCTGTTGCTGCTTTGGGAGGATCCTTTTGCTTTGCTGTAGCCAGTTTAATTTGGGGCTGGAATGGACATTTTAAGCAGAGTTGGCAAAAAATATACACCCTGCACGAACTTCAGTTGTTCATAGGGAGATGGTCAGTCAAAATATGTTTCCGTGCTTGGTGCCTGTCTGAGTGGAACCACCACAGCATCCCGGGGTGATTTGCAGTGATTTTCTTGTGGACATGCTGTCCGTCAGGATTTTGAACAGGGAAATCATGTCAGATGGGCAAATGCGTCATTTATTCAACAAGAAACAAGTAAAAGGAATGGGTTTGGACTTTTTATTTTTATTTTTATCGTGTGTGTATGTGTTTGCATGGGCCCATGTCCTGCTGGGTGACAGGAGCAGCAGTTTAAAGCTGCCATGCATTTTTCTGTCCCCTAATCCTCCCTCCTGTTTCATGAGGGATTGCAGGCAGCCCCGTGGCTCCTGCAAATGAAGCTCCCCACAGGTGCAGAACGCGTTGCTTTGCCCAGCGTGAAAAATCGATAAATATGCTTGCTGCAGAAAAAATACAATGCACAGAAAAACTTGCTACAAAGCAGGGAGGAGGGAGAGCAAGAGCTCCTCTCAAAGGGGCGATCATTTGAGACCTCAGAAAAGGGATAATAAAGGGAAGTGCTTTGCTGGGCAAGTAGAGCGGCGTCAGCCTGGGGATGCTGCGGGTGCCCGGAGCGAGATGTGCCTGGGTGAGGCTTTGCCTCCCACCCTGGGTTTTCCGAAAGGGATTTTCTCCCGTTCCCACAATGGCTTTACAGTGGCGAGCGGAGCTGCTTGGTGAAAAGGGGCCGTGGTACTGCTTGGCCCCGAGCTGCCCTTTCTGTAGGGCGCAGGATCCGTGCCCAGCTGCAGCGGTGCTGGGCGCCTTCCCCGGCTTGGTGGGACTCTGTCCCCATCTAGCGACGCTGCAGCCTGAGCCAGCGCAGAGCAGCTTCGTGCTTTTATGTGCAGGGGTTGCTGTTTGCACAGCGCTGCCTTCTCACGCCTTCCTGCGTGCCAGACCTGCTCCTGGGGCCTGATTGCTCCCACGCAATGGGAACAAGCGGCGCCGGGCCCTGCCTGCCCTGCAGCACCCAACCCTTGGCAGGCAGCGGTGGGGAGACGAGGTAAACCCACTGCAGTTCTGCCGGAGCAAAAGTGAGCGAGACCTGCTGAGCCAAAACCCATCGGGAGCAGGCAGGCTGTCACCGCTCCCCGTTTTGTGGTGGTGTTACAAGAGCAGCCCCGCTCGCTCCTTGCAGCCCCTCGGCTTGCCTCGCTTCCAGCTGGGGCTGCGTCCAAGGAGGGTGCCCCCCGAGGAAAAATCCACCCCAGGGGGTTGCAGCAAACAAAGGCAGCTGGGCTCGCTGGGGCCAGGCGAGGGGAGGAGGAGGACGGGGAGGACAGAGCGCCGGCAGCCGACCGTGGCGTTTGCCACCGCAGGGGACGGAGGTGACGGAGCGCTCAGCGCTCCAGCCTCCCGTTACAAATGGGCAGCGCCGGACCGTCTCAGTCTGGTGCTTTGCAATAAAAACCCACCGACGATCACAAGCTCATGAGCGCAGCGAATTGAGCCAGCCTCAATCAGAGGAATTGCTTTTTTTTTGTTGCGTGCCGCTCCCGGTAGACGGCTGTTGCAGCCGTTAGCTGTGCCCAGGAGCAGGCAGGTGGCGGGGATGGAGCAGGGCCGCTCGCAGGCAGATGCTCTGCCAAGGGATGGGACCAAGTTTCTCGTCCCTCGTAGCTGCAAAAACTGAGGTTGTACGTGGCGTTTCCGCACGTGGTAGGGCTTTTGATACATGGCTCGTGTACTAGCAATGAGCAGGTTGTAAAGGTGGGCAGGTAGATGGATGGATATGATAAAACGGCTCTTTAATAATAAAAATCTCTTTTAGTACTAAACTTTTCCGAGGACTAGGGCCCGTTAGGCTGCTTTGGTCAGGTGCACTCCTCCCTGCTGCCTCCCCACTACCATTTCTTCCCCTTCAGTTGTTATTTTGCTCTATTGAAGACTCCTGATTGTCTTCTCTTGAGTTCTGCAATTTCTCCGGCTCCTTCCTTTGCCCCTGTAGAAGGGCAGCAATCCGTGCACGTGTGCGCACACAGATGTGCACGTGTGTGTGCACGTGTGCCCACGGATGTGCTTGCGTGTGCTGGGAGGAGGTGGGCACTGATGCAGCACAGAGCAAGGAGAGCTGTGACAGAGGGAAAACTGGACACAAGGAAACACTTGGAAAGTAGAGAGTCCTTTAAAAGAGGGGAGAAAAAAAAAAGAAAGGGGAGTGGGAGGAAAATATCCTTCAATTTTTGCCATTTCAAAGCTCTAAGCTGACCTGATTTCAAAGAATGCCTGTGTAATACTTTCCCTTTTCCTTCTCTCTTTTTTTTTTCTTTAATAGGTAAGTGACATTTCATTCCACGCGTCCTTAAGGCAAAGTTGGAGTGGCTTTTTAAAAGCGGGGGACTGGGACATGCAGCGAGAGGTGGGCAGGCGCCGCGGCCGGTGGCACTGGGAGCAAGGGACCAGAAGCAGCACAGGTAGGTGGCTGCCTGGGGGGACGGCCACCAGCCCTGGGGACACGCGTGGCCGGCACAAATCCCTGCCTTGCACCCGATTCTGAGAAATTCCTTGGGTTTCTGGCGGCAGAAGGAGATGCTGGTGGGTGGGGGCAGCTTAAGGGACCCCTCTTGGAAGCTGTTGGGCTGCGGTGCTGTTGTGTCCTCTCGGTCCTGGTGCTGTTTTTTGGGGGGAATAGGCGGTGCCCGGGGATATAAACGTGTGGGGTGCTCCTTCCCTGCTTCGGGGCAGCACCATGGGTTTTGGGGTTGCCGTGTGGGATGGAGGCGCTGGTGGTCGGGTGTGTGGCACGGTGGCTTCCAAGCCTCTTTGCAGCCTGCTTGGTCATCGCTTTTATTAACAGCGTGGGGTGTCGCGGTGCTTTTAGTGTTCCGGCGTATGGCAAAACTAAGATAGATGCAGAAGTGAGTCCTGTTAGCACACGGAAATATTACTGTAGCTCCGGGAGTAAGTAGTGCTTGAAATCTCCTTGCTGCCCTGTCATCTCCCAGATCTCACAGGGCTGGTGGGGAAAGCCTGGCTCCGGCACTCCTGGGCATTGCCAGGACCAGGGACACGCAGGGCCTGCGTCCCGCAGCTGCTCCCCGGCCATTTGGGCATCACTGGAAATGGATGCGCGGCAATACCTGTGCAGGAGGGGTTCGGGAGGAGCTGGTTTTGCTGGCACTTTGCGGTGGGAATGAGGTCATTTCTCGGGGCCCTTTCCAGGCGTACCTTCCGCGAGTGCGCTGACTCCATCCGAAAATTTGGCCTGGCACGATGAACCTAAATTGCAACAGCAAATGCACTGGGCAGCGTCCAGGAACGGGCGGGAAGGAGTTATTGTTTCCTTGCCCTGTTCTGCTCTGCAGCGAGATATCTTCATAACCGTATGTATGTGAGCAGGGCAGGGGACTGCCAAGCCAGTGTACGGCTGCGGGGCTTATCTGGAAATCCAGCAAGAGGGAAAGCAGGGTGAAAAAAGTAGCTATAAACAACAGGAAAAAAACCACCTAAACAAACAGCGGTGCATCCTTTCTCTGCTGGCCTCCCCATGGTGCCCAGAGGAGCGTGGAGCAGCGTGCCGTAACCCTTGTTGTCAGCTCTTTAATTATTTTCCACCCCCCTTTTCGGCTCCTCATCAACCGAGCTGACCACCAAGGCACAGACCCCCCCTGCTCACGCCCCAGCTAATGCACAGAGCAGATCGACCCGGTGGGAAACGGGGAAATCTGTGGGTTTGACTCAAAATTGAAGAGAGAGCTGGGAAAGAGGCAGGTAGAGAATAAACACAGACCGTGGAGACCTCAGGTCTGTATGGGTGGTTTTGCTGTCTGTAAAATCCCACCCCGAGTCGCAGCCATGCCCAGATGCTCAGCGTCCTGGAACCCTCGAGATACCTGGTCTTCATTAGCTGGATGGTTTGGGGGGGTCATTTCAAGCCACACCCTAGTTTCTCAGCGGCTAATTTACCAAAATAGCCATTTCTGCAGAGAAAAGCCCTCTCCAAGCACGCAGAATTTTGCTGCTCTGGCATGGCGGTGTTAGGAGGAGCAGGGATGGAGGCGTGGGGAAACCTCGGAGGAGACAAGGTATGCGTGGGGGGGAGAAGCATTTTCCTGAGAACAGTTAATGAATTTGTATTAGAAGTCCAAATCGAACCTTCTTCTTGATAGGAAATGGAACGTTTGGGAAAAAAAGAAAAGTGTTTCAGCATCCATTATGAACTTTGGTTGGTTTTTTCCCACCCAGCTTTGCAGAATAGAAGGGAAATCAGGAAATAAATGGCAGAAGCCCTTTGCTCCAAGATGACAAGGGGTGGCTCCCTTTCCTATGGCGTGTTGTTTCGGGAAGGGGAGGGAGCTGATGAGAGGGCTCGAGGTCTCGCCGTATCCCCGCGAGTCCCGTGCATCGCCGGTGGCTGCGGTGCCGCGGCGGCCGGTGGGGGACCCGAGACGGGTGGGAAAGTTGGAGCGAAACACCCCAGAGGGGAGCCGAGCCGAGAGGCAAAACACAGCGTGTGTTTGAGGCAAATATTTGGACAATCTCATGGCTTTGTTTAAACGAAGCGTCAGCTGCTAATAGCCGATCCCGCAGGGAAAAGCAGATCCTCCTGCCGTGCGCAGATTAGAGAGGGATGCTCGGGCTTCGCCGCGCAGGGATTGCGTTGCCACCGGGCACGCCGCGAGGGCCACGCCAAATCCCGAGCTCCCGAGTTTCTGCTCGGACCCATTGCTTAGAATAGCATCAAACTGAGCTTTTTCTTCCCCAAAAGTATGAGCTCGCCGTGCTCTAGCATCGGGAAAATAACCCGCGTGCTTCGCAGAGCTCGGGCAGGGGCTGCAAGGGATGGGGTTGGGGAGCTGCTGGACCGAGGTTTCCTTGGGTGGTTTAACAAATGAGCTTAATGAGGCCAGGCGTGAGTACGGGCTGGGAAATCACTGCAGCATGGAGGCCTTCCACTCGCACCTCGAGCCCTGTTATCAGACTTCACAGGAGCTGGGAAGCAACATGACAGAGATTTAAATATTTTTTTCCTTTGATCTCGCTTGTCCTCCTGCCTCTCCTGTTCACACGCCCCTTTTTGATCTCTCTTGTGAAAGTAAAATGTTTACACCCCACAATTACTGTAATTACTTGTAGAAAACCCAGCAAAATCCTGCCAAGGCTGCGTGAATCAAAGGCCGGTTAACCCTTTCGGTGCTGACCAGCCCAGGCAGCAGGTGCCTCTGCTGAACACGGTCCCCGTTGCCCTGCCCTGCTGGTCCTGGCTTTGCCCTCTTAAACGTGTTAAAAACAAGCAAAACAACAACAAAGCCTTGCAGGTGTTGTACTCACATTTCTCAGGCTCAGGTTTTAGTGCACGTGTGTGGGAAATAAAATAGCTTTTGCTCCTTCTTATCCCCTAATTCCCCTGTGAAGGCGACACTGGAAGCACCTTGGCCAGGTGAGGTATAAATGCAAGAGAAACGCCCGCAGAGGTTGGGGAGAAGCCTTGATCAGGAGCCAAGGAGCAAACAGGCGGTGCTGCTGCTTTTAATGCCTGCCCCCCATGCACTGGTGCCCCCAAGCACCCACGGTTTTGATGGCTGCAGCTTGGCAGTGATGGGACCTCAGCGTCCTGGCGCTGGGGATCGACCCTGCTGTCCCTTCGCTTCTCACCAGCCCCCGTTGGTGATGGTACATTTCTGGTTCGGGATCGATTTCCCCCCTCCTTGGCCATCTCTGCATTTCTTTCGTTGTTTGGTGCTTAAAGCCAGCTTTTTGTGGCTCTTCGGGGATGCCCGGCTGGCAGAGGGCAGAGGTGGAGATAAAGCATCCGATCGGGCTGGACAGCAGGCACGTGGCGGGAGCCGAAGGGATGGCTGCTCATAAAACTCAGAACTGTATTTCGGTCACATCCAGGGGCTAAGTGCCCAGCAGGGAAGGGTGTGAATGATGGATCGTAGGTGTTGGTGGCGAGGGGCATTGCTGGCAGGGCTGGTGGAGGACGCCTTTGCCCCAGCCCCAGCCAAGCCAGCAGTGGCTTCCCGATGCAACAGGTCATGTCTCCTCCCTTCCCTCTTCCAGTCCCCCAGTCCTGGACAAACACCGACCCAGAAGGGAGAGAGGAGGAATTAAATTAACGAATACAATTTCTCCCTGTCATTGAACTCTGACTAATGAGTCTATTTCTGGGTAATAAGAAGGAGCAGGAAGTGACAAGGCACTGTAATGAATTAGTGGCCCAGAACCTCGTTAGTCAGAATAATCTTTCCATGAAAGATAAACGATGCAAACATTAATTATGAAGCCGCTGCGGAAATGCGTTTTGTTATTTGGCATCCCAAGACGTCTCTCCAGGTTATTGCTGGAGCGAGGTGCTTTAGGAAAAAAAGAAAAAAAAAAAGGGATTATAAAAGGAAGTAGTAATAATATGCTGGGCTCCAAACATGCTCACCTTTGCGAGGTGACGCAGGAGGCGAGCAGCAGGGTGATTTCCAGGGGACGCCCGGCTTTGCAGGAGCGTTCCTCCCTGCTTGCAGTAATTGCCCGCCTTGCGGTGGTGCCTGCAGGTGCTCGCCAGCCTGGAGGGTTCCCCCGTGCTGTGCAAGCCCATGGGCACGAAGAAATGCAGATTCAAAGACATGCATCCTAAGGGGGGGGGGGGGTTAAAAAACCAGCTGGGAGTGACAGCCAGATTCTTCACCATGCAAATGGGGGCTTGCAGGGTTTTGGCTGCTGAGGCGGGCATCCATAGCTTGGCCGTTACTGCTTTCTGCAGGAGATGGCTAAAAACTGGGGCAGGTGCAGCCCAGCAAGCCACAGCCATGCCTCGGCTAGCCCCGTATGTAATGCCAGAGCAGCAGCTGACAGCAGGCTGGATTTGAGCGGGGAGGGAAGGAAACAGGGCCACCTTAATCTATATATCTCATTAGGGGATAGGGGAAATCTTTCCACCCCCACTCTGCAGCTTCTGGCTGCTCCCACCTCCGCCGTATTAGCGCAGCTCGTCCCAATTTCCTTCTTTGTTGTTTTTATTACCGATGTATTCAGGCGGCTGCTTGCAAATTTCAAAGAGGCAGCGCGTGGAGGTTGGTCGCAGCTTCGTCTCTGCCTTCCAGGTGCAATTACTTTGCAACACAACTTTATTTTGCGCAGCGCCTTTCATAGCAAGCAGCTCGGGAAAAAACTTTGTGGGGTCTGGCGCGGGTGGGGAGGAGGCGAGGGGTGCCTGGGGGAGGGATGGAAGGGAAACTTCACCACCAGCGTGTGCATCGGCTTCCAACTGGGCAGTGACACCTTGTCACTGGATGCTGGGGTGGGCGCAAGGCTCGTGGGGGACCCAGCTTCTCCCCGTTGCTCTCCCGCAGACGTCTCGAAGCCCCTGGGGCTGTGTCACTTGTGGCCAGGTTTAGCTCTGGCGCTCCGGGCAGGCTTTATCCACGGAGCAGAACAGGTCAGGTACTGACACGGGCGCTTTTGCAGATCCTGCTGAGCGTTTCCAGGATTATGTAAGTGTTATTTTGTGAACCTTTCTCTTCGCCTCCCCGGATCAGAGATCTCTGTCTGCTAATGGGAAGCAATAGCGGTACGTTGCCTTTCCGGGGGGCTGCGGGGATACAGCAGCTGTAATTAGAAGGTGCTCAGAAAGTGCCGTGGTGGGGCCGGCTCGGTGCTGTGGCAATGCAAATACTTCATAATGATATCTGTGCTGCCACGAGAGCCTGCCTCCAAACCCATCCACGCCACTCCAGCTGCGTTGCTCCGAGATCTGTCTAGTTAAAGCAGTATGAACCTTACAACCTGCGTGTAGCCCCGTATTTCGGTGTCTGGGCGAGTCGATCGTGCCAGTGTAGGACATTTCTAGGAAGCGTGCCCATCGCTCTGCCAAAAGGCACGCGGGGTCCCGGCCCTGCAGAGCTGCAGCAAGCGAGGTGCCCTTACCCCGGTGACCCCGTGGGGTCGGGACATGGGGGAAGGAGAGGTGAAACCCCTCCAGATGTGCCCAGGAGCCCGGTCCTGCCTGCAAAGGGGTCTCAGCAGCGGTTTGCCCGCGGCCGGTTCACGAGCTCCGTGCAGCCCCATTTCTCTGGCCGTGCCCCCGCTCGTAGCCTGCAGCAAACACAACAGCAAGTGCCTTCGCGCGCCCGTCTTCCCCCAGAGGTGCAAGCAAACGCGCTTGACTTCATGTTGCAGAAGGTTAAGAGCAGCCTGTTACTGCCACTCCGCCTGCTCGGGGCAGCTTGCCTGCAGCCCCCGTGTCCGAGCCCTTACATCTCCTCTGAAATCCCAACCTGGGATTTTTATTTTTTTTTCTCTCAAGGTATTTTATGGCTAAACTTGCAGTGACAGCAGCTGCATAAACGGTTGGAGTTTTTCCCCTGCTCGCATAGGACATAAGAGGGGAGGGGTGGGGAATGGCGTGAGGATGCTGACCCCATTTCGATGCAGCCCCTGATGCTGAGCCATCATTTGAGGAAGGATGTTTGTTCCCCGGCAGCTGGGAGAGGGGCTGGCCCTGCCTGCCACTGCTTCTGCCCTGCCCTGGCACCTCCTCGCCCTGGAGAGGCCTAAGGCAAGGGTGAAGAAGGATTAATGAGCGATTCCGGCTCTTCCCCGACTCGCTTTGCTGAGCCGCAGTGAGCTCTCAATCACGGCGTTAAATTATGGCAATCATCACCATCATCATCGCTATTGTCTCAAGAAGGGGCGAGAGAAAGGAAATAACCCAGATCTCATCATCTTAAAATTTTATTATTGTTTTCCATCAATTGTTAGCTAGTTGTGCTGGTACTTGAGTTAAGGGAAGGGAGAAACAAGCTGGAAATGTGCTCAGAAATAGCCGCACTAAAGCACGTCCCAGAGCTGCAGGGCTCCTGTGCCTGGATAATTAAGCGGCCCGGGAAGCCCCCCACGCACCGGGTTATTGTGTTTCTGCCTCAGGTGCTCTTCTGCATTTTCAAAGTGCACAGGAATGGATCAAACAGGATTTACTCCGTTCTGCAAGGGCTGGCTGACAAACCGGGCTTACGCTCTGTGAAAGCAGCTGATGAGGAATGAAATGAGATGTTTCAAAGAGCCGGCCTGAAAAAACGCAGCCATGCAGGTGGGAGTGGAAGGGAAGCCAGAGGAGGACAGCAGAGCCCCCCCGGCAGCGTGGTGTGGGGTCCCCTGCTCCCCCCCAGCCAGGGCTGGCCGGGACGTTACATCAGGAAATGTTGAGGTTTCAGTTGTGCCTGATTTGGGGAAGGGGCTTGGAAATAGATTTTGCAGCAGGGGTCCAAACCTGCTGGCTGGGTCGGTTTCTTCTGCAATGTTCCTGCCTCTCCAAGTCCTTCTCCAAAGCCCATCGAGCCCAAAAAAATGACCTTTTATTTCAGTGGGTGGAGGATGCAGCTCTTGGAAGAAGGGGGGGATCCTTATCCTAGCACAACGTGCTGAACCCCAAGGGGTGATGGCACATTTATTGCGATGGGTCGGCTGGTTTTGGGGCGCCAGGACCCATCAGGGAGGTGCCTTCTGGCCAGCGTTGCTCTTGTCGAGGGAATCAAGGTGCCTGTGTGCTACCGGTCGCCTTTTGAAAGCGATTGCCACCGCAGAGGTTTGTCATCCCCGTCAGGGCGCTGTGTTTCACCCCTTCCCTTGTCTCTCTCTTGCTGTCCCTCCCCGGTTTCTGGCCCCCTGGCACGGCGGTGGCAGGTGGTGGATGCGTGCCGCAAGGCAGAGCCGAGCGGGGAGCACAGCCTCCGGGAGATAATTGACTTTGGAAGCGCTTCGTATGAGATCTGGGAAGAAAACAAGCGAAAATATGTTATTTTACAACCTTGATACTCCTGACCTCATTGGAAATAAATATACACATAACAGCCTGGAGAAATCAGATGTTGCATTTAATGGCGAGGCGGGGACGGGAGCGCGGGGCTGTGGTGGCCTCGCACGGCTCTGCAGGGTACTGCAAGCCTCCGAGCCGGGAGGCTGAGAGCTGGGAGAGGCCTGGGGGGCTGAGGGAGCTTTTGGGGTGTGCTCAGGCAGCAGGGGAGCCCCCCCGGTGTCCCCCATCTTCATCCCAAATCGCTGCTCAGGGCTGGCGCATCCCTAGAAGGGAGATGCTGCTGGTGCCGCCCCGGGCGCGGACGCCTCGCGCTGTGCTCGGAGTGGTTTTGGGGGCACCGGGGGTGCTGGGGGACCTTTCAGCCCCCCCATACACCACATCCCACAGCAGCTACACCCCCAGAGCCTGAAGCTGTGGCCTTCCCGCTGCACCCTCATCGCTGCCCCAGGCAGATGGCGAGGTGCTGGGGGGCGGTGCTGGGACCCCCCCCAAGCTCCCACCCCTGCCGCAGCCCCCCCCGGGGGCCCAGGGCACCTTGGCTGCTGCCTCCTTCCCCGGCCCCTCTCTGCCATCTGCGCCAGGGTCGTTAAAGGTGTGAATTAGTGCTTGTCGTGCAGTGCTACTTAAAGGTAATGAAGTTTACTTGGCTGGGTAAATTACCAGCTCTCTTTAAATGGCCCTTTTTTTTCCCCTTCATTGCTATGCAGATGTATGCTAATGCGATGGTCTCCAAACACAACTTTGATGACCTTCTAATTTTTATTTATTTATTTACTTGACGAAGCAGTTTCGGCTGGAAGCGTAATTTAATTAGCGGCCCCATTTCGGAGGCTTTCCTGACAGCCAGCCCAGCGGGCAGGGGAGGGGAGCGGGGGCTGCTGCAGAGGGCAAGGGGGGGCCCCCACCGGGGTCCTGCACCCCTGGACCCCCCCCCCCCAAGGGGGTAGAGACCGCGCGCTTTTGGGGTTTATCAGCGCTCCGCATTGCATCAGTTTGGAAAAAAATGGTGTTTCTGAGGCAGGAGGGGGGCGCTGAGGGTGAGTGTAATACGGGGAAACCTTTTGCATGCGGATTGGAGTTGGCACCGCAGGGAGCATCTCCTGCAGGTAGAGCAGGGAGAGGATTTGCTGGGCCGCCAGGCACCCCCTGGCCGGGTGGTGAATTTGGGGTCCGGGTGCGTGGAGCAGTCTGGGGCCGGGCCAGCCCCGGCCCTGGGGACGGGGCCTGCGGATGAGGCAGTGTCACCCCCCCTCGCAGCGTGCCTGGCTCCCCGCAATGAATCACAGCCCCGGAGCAGCGCCTCCGACACGGCCGTGATAGATCTGGAGTTTCTCCCCTGCAAGGGAACGTGTGGCACAGCAGTAATCAGGGGCTGGCCTGGGAAACCAGCCGATGGACACGCCGTGACCAAATTAACATGGGGCTGGGGGGCAGCTCGCACCCCCAAATCCTGCTTTTCCTCTGCCTTGCCCCTTCGCCCCTTTCCGTCCCCAAAGCCGTGCCCTCCTCTCCCCATTTCCAGCATCCCCCCCTCCTCGTGTCCCCACGGCAGGCAGCGTGCCCCGGGGGCGCCCAGGCACGGCAGCTCCAGCTGCTGCTGTTTAGGTTGAAGTGTTTACGTTTGTTTATCCCAAAGACACCCCTGAGACTTCCCCGCTCATCCGCAAGCGGGGCCCGAGCGCGCGGCGAGGAAACCCGTGAAAGGCGCTTGTCAGCAAAACGCGCCCGGCTTTGTCCTCTGCAGGCGCTGCGGGTGCTGGGACCCCCGGCAGGATCTGGGCCCTGGCCCTGCCTTTTTGGGGGTCTCCAGAGCAGGGCAGGGTGCTCCCGGCCTCGTTGTTAGCATGGGATGCTCGTCTTGGAAGCGTCGCTCCCCATGCCTGGCGTAGATGATAACACACGAACAAATGTAAGGCTGGTGACGGGGCTGCAGCCTCGCCTGCCCGTTCGTTCCCCCTGGCCGGGGGCTGATGTGGCACCCGGGGAAGGGGACAGCAGCGCTGAGGGCCCCCCTCCTGCCACCCTTCGCTGCTTTTTCAAACCCAAAGCGCGCCCAGGCTGGGAGCCGGGCAGCTCTGGCGAGGTGCGCGGACGCACGGCACGGCCACCGGAGCTGTGTCTGTTGGTGCTACCCAGAGGAGCCGTCGGAACAGGCCAGGAGGAGCCCCGGGGGGACATTTTGTGGTCGTGCCAGCGGTCAGAGCAGCTTCACATCTGGTTGTGATGGTTCAGGAGCTGCTGGGGCTGGCCCTCTCCGCGAGATGCCCTCCATCCGCTGCCCGATAAGTGGCGGCAGCCGCGTGCCAGGAGGGCAGAAAGCTCTGGAGCGGCGGCTGCGTGCCTCTCCCCAGCCCCTCGCCTCCTCTCGGTCCTCCTGCAGGAGCGGAAGGGCACGAAACCACCCCGGGGACCACCTGGAACAGCCGCCCCCCCCCCCCCCCAGCCCCGATCTGGGCCAGAGCGGGGATGCTGGCAGCAGGAAGGGAGTTCAAACTTTTATTGGCGTATTCATGTCCTCTGATTGACTGATAAACCGGCTCCTCGTTATGTTTTTGTGTTTTACTCGTCTTTTTAATTAGCCTAAGGGCCTCATTAGCGGCAGCAACAGCAACGGCTCTGTGATCAGCCTTGCCTGGCATCCAACCTGCAGCTTGTCGCAGGGGCTGGGTGCGGAGGGGGGGTTACCTGCGAGCGGGGCGCCGCCACCACCAGGAGCCGTGCGTGTCCTCCTGCTGCTGGGGGCAGCCCCAGGACCCCCCCTGTCCCCCCAATGTCCCCACGTGCCCAAATGGTGCCCAGCACTTCCAGGCTGCCTGCTTTGCTCTCTTCCTAGCTCCCATTGAGTCCCACCCTGCCCTTGTATCGAACCCCTTCCCCTCCTTTTTCCCCTAGGGGAATTGGGGGGGGGGTGTCCCGTCTCCCCCCCGCCAGGGTTTGGGTTTTTGCGGGGAAATGCTGCCAGCCGTCACCGCCCCGAGGCGCGGGGACCTCGGCTTTGGCACCCGGCTTTGCCGGAGGAAGCCCACGAGGCAGCCACACAAGGCACTGCTCCGGCAGCCAGCTGGTGCCCCCTTGTTCTGCCTGTGCCATCAGGCAGCCAATTAGCACGAAATTAATATTGTGATTAGCAAATATTATGATTTTCTATCTGAATCTGTAATAAGCTGATTATTCACTCGTAAGGAGCAGCCGCGGCCGGTAGCTGCCTCTGCCTTTTCCCTGGGGTTCTGGTGGAGGAGCACCAGCGTCAGCGCCTGGCCTTGGCCCCTCTCTTGGCCCCAGGCACCCAGCCACGGAGCAGAAGGGTGCACGAGCCCTCCCGTGGGGTGCCAGCATCGCATCCTCGAGCAGACACCTTCCCTCCTGGGAACCACTTGCTGCCCTCTCCCCGGCAGGAGCACCCAGGGCGCAGCAGGAGGCAGCGCGTCCTCACGGCCCTCATGCCCCAGGCAGCTCCATCCCTGCAGGTGTTGGTGCCGGCCCAGTGGGATCCCTCTCTCCCACCCCACTGTGGGGCCGTGGGGGTGCTCCCATGCCACCACCGTCCCCAGTTTGCCCTCGGGAGCTTTGCAGGGCAGCCCGGACCAGCAGGAGCACAGCGTGCAGGCAGGGCTCGCCGCAGGAGCGTGCAGGGCTGCGGCTTGTCAGCAGATGGCAATGCCCTCCTGCAGCACTGCAGAGCAGCCTCGGTGGCACTTCGGGGACCAGCAGGGTCCGCTGGAGACCCCTGGGCATCCTGCAGGGCTGAGCTCTGATTCACCAGGTTCTGCTTTACGCCGTTTGCAGCTCGGTTTGGAGCTGGGGGCCGGTTCCCCTGCTTGCTTTCTAAGCGTCTGCCGTGCTCCTTCCCAGAGGTGGTCGCAGGAACGGCTAGCTGTGGTTTTTTTCGGTATCGATTGATAAGCTTTGTGGTTTTTAAGTTAACAAGCGTCCCGGCTGATGTGGGGCATGCTGGTGGATATCAGACCGTCCTCCCGAGGTCTCCTCGCACGGTCTGCAGGGCAGGAGTACACGTCTCAGGCCCTGCAGAAAGCATCCCGTTTCAGCCTTCAAGAGGGCATTGGCAAACTTTCATCCCTTAAGGTTCCCAGCACACTGCCGAGGCATGAAAACAGACATTTTTCTCTGCATTTTTAGAAAGAGAAGTGCTTCCTCCCTCCTACCCTTTTTTGGCTGGGGAAACCGAGGCACTCGCAGTGATTTCTGTGGCTGTGTGGGCACAGAAAGCAGGAGCAGTGTGTGCAGGGCTCTGAGCACAGCATGCCTCCCCTGTACCCTCCCTGTGCCTAGCTCGGTCCCATCTGGGACCACTTCTGTTCGTTTTCTGTATCCGCAAGCAAGAAATTCTCCTTAGAAATGGATCAAACGTGATGAGTGGGGCTCCTGGAGCACAGGGGGCAGGTCTGAGCCATTTTGGGGTCTGCTTTGGCAAGCCAGGTTTCCATCCCGGTTCTGTACGTGTGAAATCACCCCTATTTTTGGCCATTTCTCGGTGGAAAGAAGATATAAATGGCTTTTTGGTGGAAAGCTGAGCACTAGGTGGCGAGAACGAGCCGTGGAGCAGCCCACTGGCCCTCACCCTGCAGCCCTCCTGGCTCTCACCCCAGCATCTGCGCTGAAGATTTGGGGAAAAAAAATTTAAGAGCGCTGAATTGGGGAATCACAACTAATAGGAGCGTGGCTGTGGCGTGGGGCTGTGATGCTTCCCTGCCCTTCAGCATCCTCCCTCCTGCAGGTGCAGCCTGGTCCTCCTGCTCTGCTCAGCAATGCCAAAAGACCTCCGGTCTGCAGCAGAGCCCTGCCCGCTTCTCCTGCGAGTGCCGCATCCTCCCTGCCCCACGCACGTGCACCGAGCATCCCTGTAGAAGCGCCTGGGTGCTGTCACCTCCCCTCCTTTCTCCTCCCTGCCCATCTGGCTGCAGCGTTTGGGTCATTTTCGGTCATTTTGGGGTGTGCTGGGCAGAGCCCCCCTGGCTCCCGCGCCCTGCGGGCAGAGCGGGTTCCCGCTGCCAGCCTTTTGTTTGCTTTCCTGCCGTCGGGCTACGCCGAGCTGGAATTACTTCTCATTCCAGCAGCTTCGCCACGCGTGCGTTTACGACCTGTGCCTGAGGCAGATTCCCTCCCATGGAGAGCCGGCTGGGGCTCTTGCAGCTGCTTTTCCTCCCGGTGCCAAGTCTGGAAGGAGTTTGTTGCATGCTAAACCGCGGCAGTCCGTCCCAGCAGGGAGCGGAGGCAGAAGCGTTGGCTCAGGGAGGGCGAAGCAGCCGTCTGTTTGTCTGTCCGCACACGTAGCCGTCCTTCTCCGCAGCCTCTTCCTAATGCCAAAAGCCCCGACGTTCCCCTCTGCCCAGGGACCAAGGGAATAAGGGGTGAGGATGCTGCCACAGGCACCCGTGGCATTTTGGAGAGGAGCTCGGGAGAGCCGATGTCTCCAGAGCAAGAATTGGGGCGGCTGTTTTAGGGGGGGAGAAATGAGGATGGGTGAAGTGAGAGGTCCTGGGGCATGTCTGGGTAGAAAATGGGATGGGAGAGGAGCCGTGGTGCTGGGTTGGGACTGGCGTGGTGCTGCAGAGCAAACGCATCCTCTCCTTGTAGCGTGCACTGGTGGAGAGAGTTTATGTTCCGCTCTGGACCAGTTGCCACAGTCTGGAATTTAGAGCTGAGAATTTCAACTTTCTTCCCTTCTTTTTTTTTTTTTTTTTTTTTAATTGAAATTTCCTGTCTGGTGGTTTTAGGGAAAATCTGGAAGGTAAGGCTCTACGTCAGCCCGAAGGCTCAGCAGTTTATAAGTGCATTAAAACCCATCAGATAACACAGCAGGGCCGCTGACTGCCCGCGTCTGCCCGTGGGGTTCGTGATGCTGCAGGAGCGATGCAGAGCAGCCAAGCGAACAAAAGGCAACCCGATGGGGACATGGGGACTCTTATCCAGGCAGAGTTAGAGACACACCAGCTCTGTAATCACTGGCAAAAAGGAGATTAAGGGGGGGCTTCGTTGTGGGCTTACACATTTCTGAAGGGAATTGGGCGGATTGATGCCATGAGGCTCTTTGGGCTCGTGTCAGATTAGAGGAACAAGTGGGCATCCGTTTAAGCCAAGACTCTGCAAAGCAGGACACTAAAGGAATTTGGGTGAATATCCATATATTTAAAATATTTTCCTGGGTGCTGATTCGTTAATCTATGTCATTGACTACCCAAGGCAGCAGTCGGAGTAATCAGTGCAAATGACTTCAAAATGAAGCCAAGCTGGTAATTAGGGATAACAAATGTCACGTCAGGAAAGTGGTGGCTTTTCTCAACAGTGGTGCAGCTTTGCACAGGTTGTCCGCACCCCGCGTCCCCCTGGGGAGGTGCCGGAGATGTTTCGTGGCTCCTGGACAGGTGGCAGAGCTGTGGGGAGCTGGTGGCGTGAAGGATTTTGGTGTGTTACCCAGCTCTGCGTGGCTGCTAGCTCAGAGTTAATGTCCTCTGACTGCCTTTTTGGGTTGGAGTAAGGGTGCTAAGCTACCTTTAGTTGGAGAGGAAGCAGAAGTCTGACAACAAGCCAAAGAATAACCGAACAAGGTACTGAAATGCAAAGAAATAAGGTACTAAAACCCAGGCGTTTAGCTTGCCATCAGTATGCTTCAGAGTTAACGGCCTTTGGTGTGAATGAGTGATAAGAAATCTTACCCCTCTGCAGTGCTTAGCACCAAATCTCCGCCGGCTGTACCGTAACATGGAGCAAGTGCTGACTTTTTCTGGCGGGATGGGCTGGGTTTGCGTGTTTATGAAGTGCACAGCGGGGTCCTGATTTCAGCCGTTGTCTCTGGGGCTCACCAGAACAATAACAACACCTGAAAGCTTGGAGTTCGTAACCACTATTCTTACCAAGTTTTTCCTGGTTGTGTTTCGATATATATTTTTTTGAAGTTGCTCCGCAAATAAAATCAATGCAGACAAAAAAAAAAAATAGTAAAACACAACAAGCAGCCAGACCCCTGGAAAGTGTCACCTTCACAGTGACGCAGACCGTGGCGCTGACAAAATCGCCTGTCGGGGTGACGCGCTGGCAGATGGCAACCTCCGCTGGGACGGAGCACATGAGCAAGGAGAAATCCTGCAAAGAACCACCAAAAAAACCCCGACCCACCCAGCATGAGGGCGAGGGCTGCGTCTGCTGGGATGGATGCTGCAAACGGGGAAGGGTCCGGGTCCATCACACTGCCTTGCACCCTCCCCGCCGGTGCTTGCTGAAGTGATCACTTTCCCAGCACAGACTAAGCTAAAAGTAGCCCAATGACTGTTTTTTCTTCCTTTTCTTCCCTTTCTTTCCTTCCACCCCCTGTCTTTCCTGCCTGTGACTCCAGCAGACATCTGTCTAATGAATGTGAAGGCATTTATACTGGCCAAAGTGAAATGTATGAGGCTGATCGCCTTCATCTTATTACCGCTAATGGGAGCCCGCGTAGATAAATCCTCCTGGATCCTGATGGAAACTTACCTTTAAATATCTCGCGTTCGCCGTGAAATATGGTAATGCCGGGGCCGGGGGAAGGGTGAGACACAGACACTGCCTGCTGCAAACCGCGGGGCTTAATTTGCTCCTGCAGGGATTTTGGGAGCGTTCCTGCTGGGAATCATGGGGGGATTTTAGGAGGTGGAGGTGCAGGGCTTGGGTTTTGGGGCTGGGGGCTCAGTGCCTGCTCGTGTAGGCGATCAGGGCTTGTAGACACCTTGATTTGAGGATGCCTCGGTGCTGTGTCACGTCCCTGGTGGGGAAAGTACAAATAGAGGCCAATAAACCCCAAATTCCCTGGCTGGTTAAATAGCAAGTGGCTATTAAGCGCAAGGCAGCACGAGGCGCTGTGCATTTTTACACGTGTACCCAGCCCTACGTGGTAAAAACCTCAACCCAGGTGCTCTTTAAATAATCAATAGTTGTTTATTAAACATGGAGCAGCTATCCAGTTAAATTTAAATTAAAGGTCTAGCTGGGAGATGAGCCCGGATTTCCAGTATTAGACTTGTGGCGGTCCCGCACAGCGTGCGCGGGCATCTGAAACCTGCTTTTCTTAACCCAAACCCGCACCTCACCACGCAGAAAACCCCTTAAAGACGGCGAGGAAGGCCCTTGTAGGTTTTTAAGGCCCCTGTAGGTTTATAAAGCAGTGGCACAGCAGCTCTGAGGCTGTGTAAGGGTGGAGGAGAGCCCTGGGCTGGGGCTGAGCCCATCCCCGTGGCCTCGGGTGGCTGGGGCACCGCACAGCTGCTGGGTGCCAGGGGAATAGCAAAGAAAAGCAAAACGTTGGCATTTCATTTGAGCGAGCTCCCTGTTTGCTGTGTAAATACCAGCGGAGGTTAATGTTTTTAAAAGTTTCAGGCTGGCTTCTTTCCCTCCGCCGGCAATTTGCGCGTGTAGGAGCCCGATTCGGAGCCCTCTTTTTGCTGCGGGCTCCACCAAACGCGTGATGCCCGGTGATGTGCGGGAGCAATGGGGCAAAATACCCCGAGTGGGGCAGAAAAAGTGTCTGTGGGGTGATACCAGATGCTCAGGGCGTGTGTGTTGGTATAAAGTTAATGCAGCTCTCAGCATCGCCTTCCTCTACCTTGTCTTCACTTAGCCTAAGTAGCTTGGCGATGCTCGGATATTTTCCCCTTTTTCCCCCTGAGGAGGGACGGGGTGGCTCCATCCTGCTGCCAGTTGAACCAGACGCTTTTTTGGCATCTGGGGGCTTGCAAACGTGCCCCCGAGGATGCAGAGCTTCAGGCTGCGAGCTGGTTGCAGCAACTTGTCAGCACCCACGAGCAGCTCGCTGCGTGTCGGCGACTTGGCTGCAATTGCTTCAGCATTCCTCTTGGAAAACCAACCAAAAAAAAAAATAAAAAAAAAGGAGGCACCTTAACCGCTACTGTTTATCCCTCTTATTTTCGGTTCATTTTATGCAGTTTCAAACACAGCCGACACTCACCCGGGTCCATTAATGGAAAATAAAGGTCACGGCTGGAGGCACCGAGCGGCGCCTTCCCGCACGCCGTGCGTGCGCGTGCCGCAATCTTTTCAATTTTCTCTCCGAGCCGGCGGAGGCGATCTGGGCAGAATTGGCCCCGCTGCGCCTGCCTGGCCGAGCGCGCGGCCCGCAGCACCGCGCAGGATGGCCCCCTTGGCCCTGCTCTTTGCAGGCTGGATGTTTTGCAGCATCGTCCCCTGGGACGAAGAGCGCAGCTGAATGTAAGAGCCAGTTCCAGCTTGCTACGGGGATTTCGGATGATGCTGGGCACGCTGCTGCCCCCAAACCTCACCCGTCTTCTCTGGATCACTGAAACAGGGCTACAAACCCTCTCCTTAAGGGAGATTTGGTGGTGTTAAGGGCTAAAAGGAACGGAAGATGGTTTGCCGGTGGGTTTGGGGTTGATGCCCCTGCTTCCCCACCGTGTGGCAGGAGCCACGGCCGGCTGAAACACCGCGGGGAGCGGCGTGAGCTGTGCTGCGTGGGCAAGGGCTCGGGGGAGGAGGGTCCCGGACTCTGTCCCCACCATCGCAGCGGGAAGCGAGGGTGGGATGTGGGTGTGCTGCCCTTGTCGAGGCCATACCTGGGGTTTGGGTCACTGGTTGGGTGTTTTGCGATGGGATGAGGCGCTCTCATCCTCCCGGAGATCTCCAGGAGCAGGGAGTTGTTGTGCAAGGATGGACTCCTGTCCCTTCATCTTTGCTGGTGCTTCACAGAAGCCACCCCACACGCCTGGGGGGGGTCTCAGGTCCTTGTGTGGTGCCTGAGGCTCCGGCAGCCCCTCGGCAGGGCTCCGAGACCTCGCTGTATCTCCTGCACCGCTGCAGCCTCACGCAGCTCGAAAATTCACTACCTTTAACCTAGACGTTTGGCCGAAGAGCAGACCCAAGGGCAGGAGAGGTGGCAAACCCGGGCGGGCAGCAGCCCCGTACAGCGCCGGGGTCTTCTCCTTCAGCCTGCCTGGATAACCTTGTCACAGCCGGTCCTTTATCTTGCCTTTGTCTGCAGCTTTCTCTCCCTCCTGCTTTTAGCTACGGGTGAGGACAGCTCTTCCCTCTCTCTCGTGCACAGTCGCCTGTGATGTCTCTATCACAGCGCCCCGTGCCTCGCATCCTTCCCCAGCACCGCCCCGACCGGAGGCATCCTCCTGCTATCAGCACAAGGGCCACGGTGAGGGCTGGGGTGGCCACCCCTGCTGGCAGACCCGGCTCCACGGGAGCATCTCCAGGACGTCCCCACAGCCACAGCATCGTCCCTGCCACGGGGAGCTGTGCTTCGGGAGCAGCAGAGCCTCCTGTTCGTGCTTCAGACCGCCGCTGGAGCGGGGCTGGGAGTTTTGCCAGAGTCTTGCCAGAGGGAAAGTTTTTTCCCTGGCTCAGTTCACGCCATGAAGGGCTTTTTTTCCCCTCTGCTTTATCCTGATACCTTTTAAACAGGATCAGCTAAATAAGCAGATACACTGTACCAGTCCACAGGCCCCTAGAGGTGAAAAGCCACCGCAGATTAAAGTATTTTTTTGTGATCTCCAAAGCAGCTGTATTTTACATGCTGACCTTGTTTTGCTGATCCTATTATCACATCATGAAACACAGACCCTCATGGCTAGGCGTGTTTGGCTTTGGTGCCTGAGAGGGAGTTTTTGCGTCCACCTGATGCGCTGGGGACTTTTTTTGGGCTCTTTAACTGGAAATGAAAACCGTGTTTCCTTTCGGGGATGAAAACCTCATCCCCCACGTCTTGAGGATCACCCCCGGCTCCTCCAGAGTGGCTGATGAGCCAGGTGGAAGGAGGGAGCCGTGCCACCTGAGGGGCCAGGAAGGCAATTTCTTACTTCTGTTAATCCCGGCGTGAGGTGCAGATGCTGTGGGCAAGGCTGGGGGATGTGCCATGGGCTTCCCAGGTTTTTTCCCCCAGGTTTTGCTGTGCTGATCTGGCTCCTGAAGCAGCCCTCCTGCACCATCCTGGACCCAAGGGCCTCAGCTACCTGTCAGATCCAGAGGAGCCTGTCCAGGGACCCCTTCTCATGTTAATGAGTAGGGACAGTAATTAATGAGCATCATTATTTGCGTTGAGGATTGCGAGCGCTGTCACCGCTGGCTGCTGGCAATTGCTAAAGCTGCTTGTGCTTCGTGCTGGCCGGTGGCAGAGGCGAGGAGTGACGACGGGGACCGGCCAGCCCCAGGGTGCCCCTTCTGCCCTGCCTGGTCCCTGCGATGCTCCAGCCAGCTCCTCTTCCTCCTCCTCCTCCTCCTCGTCTCAATCAGCCCAGCTTCCCCAGATGGGTCTCTCTCTTCTGTTCCATCTCATTTGACACTTCATCAGCTGTAGACGGCAGCGAGACATGTCAGCTCCTGAGCTCCATCCCCTACCTGCCAAAAGGCTTGTGCTCCTTGGCAAGAAATGTGATTAGTCTGCTTTGCAGCAGAGAACTCTCTCGGGGTTATCTCGGGGGAGGGAATCACAGCCCCCACCCCGTTTCCTAGCCCCTGGTCCGGCCAGGAGGCGTTGCTTTTCCTGGCCTGATGCTGTGGTGATGCAGAGCCCCTCACCAGCAGGCTAACAAGAGCGGGGAAAATCCTCTGCCTCCTCCTTGTGTGCCCCCTGAGCCTGGAGCCTCCTCCCGTGAGCCCCTCCTGGGGCGAGGAGCTGTACCCAGCCAGCAGCCACGCACCTTCTGCGCCGTCCTTCCAAGTCCTCCTGAATCCAGGAGGATGCTGAGCCCCCTGAGAGCCTCCTGCTGCCCCTGCTCGTCCCTCTCCGTACCCAGTCCCGAGCCTGGTGTCCTGTCCCTGCCGCTGCCTTGGTTGTGCCGTCTGTGGACGGGCTCAGTTCATCTCTGCATTTCGTAGGCATTACGCGTGCGTGTTGATGTCCCATAAACAGTAACGACGGGCATTATGTTTTGAGGCCATTTGAAGGGAGAACGTAAAACCTACCAGGTAGGAGTACACTTCTCCAGGCAAGACCCTCAGGACGTTGAACACCGCCCTCGTGCCAGCGCCGGTCAGCGAGCCGCCGGCTCACGGCGGTGCCCAGGTGCAAGCTGTAGGGGCGAGCCCTTGCCATAGGGCTGGGATCTTGTCCCTGGGCTCCCTTTTCAACCAGATGGGGAAGACGATGTCTCTGGAGCTGTTGGCAGGTGGAGAAGCTAAAGGAGGTGAAGATTTAAGAGCCTCGACTCCTCCTGTCGCATACTGGGGCTGTGACTTGTGATAATGCCCCCAGGCACCGGCTGTAATGCACGTAATAAATTAAAACCAAAAATGTGATTACTTTGTCGCTTGGAAGACAAATGTATGTGCCTAGGGAGTAACAAAGCATGTTTGATTTGTTGTTGTTTTTACTATGTTTACTATTATTATAACTTATTCCAAATTATTCCAGTCTGAAACGGAACGGAGGCTGCAGCTCGCAAACCTCCTCGGGGTGGAGTTTGGGGTTGTGGGAAGGAAGTGGGGTTGGGGAAGGGGCCTGAAGGAGGCAAATCCTATAAAGCAGGGGACCAGGAGCCTCTTGGTTGTCTGAGCACCGGTGGGGGACTGGCAGGGTCTGGGTGCTGGGGAGCTGAACGGACCCAGGCCCTGCTGCGGGCAGAGGCATGGTGAGAGCGGGCGCTCCGTGGTTGGAGCCGATCAGCTGGAGATGTCGCCACTTTTTTGGGGCAGAAAGCTGAGGTTGGGCCTTTCTGGGTGCCTGCTTGTCCTGGGTAACTTTCGGCTCAGAGGCGAGTCCTTACCTTCGGGTCTGGCTCGCTTCTCCATCCCTGCTGCCGAGCAGGGAGACCCCGCGAGGTGCCCAGGGGCAGCTTGGGGAGGATCTGCTCTCATTTGCTCCCCCGTCGGAGCAGAAATCTCCTACGAAAGCTCCATCTCCCGTCATTCCTGACTGGGGAAAAGAGAAATGGAGCTTTTAATACCCATCTCTGCAGGAGTCTCTAATGCTAAAGAGCTTAGAGGGAGCACTCATGACTTTGAGAAGAGTAAAAGCCTCCCTCGTCCCCTAAGCGGTGTCCGGCTCAGTGAGCCAATGCGCTCTGATAATGTGGCAGATGGGTATTTCTAGCATTTGTTTTGATGATGAAAGTGTACATTGTGCTCAAAGATGCCCCCAGGACACATTGTTCTCTGGATAAAGCGATGAAAATTAAAACTAAGTTTCCTAGGTCAAAAGGACGCTCGTTAAACCGTTCAGGCCTAGGAGGGGAGAAAAAGGGAGAAAAAAAAAAAAGAAAAAAAAGAACCAAAACCACCAAACCCCGGCCCTTTCCTTAAAGGAACGTGGCTCCGGGGGAGCGGGGCGGGCATGCGTGATGTGGTGTTGGAGAAGGCTGCAGTGGGCTGGGGGCTGGGGTGTGTTGGGTACCGTGTGTGTGGCTGTGCCCCGCTGGGGAGCGGGTTTGGGGCTGGCTCTGCTGTGGGGCTGGGGCTGGGAAGGCTCCGGGGTGGCTTTTGGCACGGGGTGGCATCCAGCCGGCCGGGAAAATGCGAAGTCACGGGGATTTAACGCAGGGAGAAGGCAGCGCCGCTCGGTTCGCTGCCTCCACGGGCACCGGCCAGGGGCGTCTGCCTTGGGGATGTGCCAGGTGGTGAAGCTCACGGCTAAAAAAAAAAAAAGAGCAACCGGAGGAAAACGTGGGGTTTGTGGGGGTTTGTGTCCGGGTGGGACAGCTTGCAGGCCGCTGGATTAGGCTGCCGAATGCCGTTAGTGGCCGTGCACACACAGGGCTTTCGCTGGGCTTTTGTCCCATGCTTTGCGGCTCCCTCGCTGTCTGAGGGCAAACCGGGAGCCCCTAAAGATCCGAGCTTCCCTTTGTGAGCGGCCAAACACCCCGTTGTGGAGAGGGAAACGCCGATCACTCGGAGCAAGGGGAAGAGAGGAGCAGCGTGCGGCCCGTGCAAATTGCAGGAAAAGCGAGGCAGCTATTCAGGTGGCTCGCGGGGGGAAAAGTGGTCCTGGCTTCCTTTGTAACTCCATTATCGAGGCAACATCAGCGATTGTTTCCCCTCTCCGTGCCCCAGTTTCCCCAGTTTGCTCTTTCGGGGGGTGCGGGCACCCCAGGAAGGCGATGCCCTGCGAGGAGGGCGCTCCTTGCACCAGGTACCAGGGCTCCGCGTCCGTCAGCTCTCACGTTCAGGCTCCACCAAAATGGAGAATATGCAAAAGGCGGCCGGGCCGCCCATCGAATAATCAGCTCCCATTACTCACAACATTTAAGAGATCAAACAGGAAGAAAAGCTCTGCTTTGGAAGCAAGCAGATACGTCCTTCCCTCCCTCCAGGAAATAACCCCAAACCGGCAATCCTAATACTGACTTTTTTGTGAGTCTATTTTTATGCAATACAAACTGTGCTGTATCTTTTCCGACTGCTTTCCCCCTTATTTGTTATTTGATTTGCCCTCCGGAGATCAGCAAAGAGCATCAAACGTCGTTTTAGCTCTACCCTCCAGATGAAGGGAGAAGATTAACAGAGGAGAGCGTGCCTTGTGCGGGTTCGTGTGCGTGTGCCTGGGTGCAGCTCCCTGCTCCCGAAATGCTTTGTGTTTGCAGTCAAATCCGGGCTCTGCCCCAGCGCCGAGCACAAACTTCCCCCTCTCTCCCCCTAAAAACCCATCAGAAATATTAAATCCCCTCGGGGGCAAGAAATGCCCCGGGGCCGCAGGGTTTTCGTCCTTTCCTCCATCCTCCAGCAAGCCCATTTATTTTCTGTCATTAAACGGTTTCCTTTTGATCTGGAAATTAATTTCCAGAGAAGCCCAGGAATCCAGATGCAGGCGTGCGCTCGGGGGGCACCTTGTGGTGCCGCTGGGCTGCTGCTGGAGCCGGCTCTGCTCTAGCAACAGGCGTTTGTGGCATTAAGCTCTTCTTTGGGATCATATATATATATATATATATTTATATATATATATATGCATTTATAGGATGGTTTTTCCCCATTCTGTGCAAGCCTTTTTTTCTTGGGGGTGGCAGGGCGTCTGCTCAGGAGCTGCGCACCTTTCTCAGAGCAATGTTTTCAGTGCACAGAGCTTGCAAGCACCCCCTTTTTTCTTTTTTTCCCCAAAGAGCCAGCGGGGAGGGAGCCTCTCTGTAATCCCAACTTTCCGTTTTGCTTTGAAGTAAGCCTCTATTCAGCGTGGCTGAGCACAAAAGCTCAGAAATGCAGATCCCGAGGGCTTAAAAACTAGGAGGCAAAAGGCATTAAAAAAAAAAAGTGTCTTTTTTTTAATCCCTGCACATTTTGGAGACTTCAGTGCACGGATCTCCATCCCGGCTGGCCGTGCCTCAGTTTCCCTTGCCTGACGGTGCCCGTGCTGGCCGGGGAGCGCAGCCCTGGGCAATGCCAAAAGGCGTGGGGCCGGGTGATGCTCTGAATCTGAGCCCTAAAAGGTGCTTAAAAAATCCTTTCCAATTCACTTTAAAGTGGATTTATTTGTAATTCACTTTTCATGTATGTACTATTAAGGATTTGGGCTCTCAGAGGTGGATTTTTTTTTTTTTGGACATATTACTTTTTTTTTTTTTAAAGGGAACGCATGAGGGAAAAAGCACTTAGGTTCACCTTTAAGGATTTATTATGGTTTCTCTAGAGCAGGTATTTACTGGGGGTATTTCTCCAAGGAAATGACTGCAGATTATAAAAAATAAAATAAAATAAAATAAAAAAAACACCTCTCTCCTGAAGCCGGTAACCTTGTGGAGTGATGGATTGTCTTGCTGAAAGTGGAGTTGGGGAGAAATGGAGAAGGAGAGGAAGAAATGTAGATACCATAGTATACTCCAGGGGGTCGGGAAAGGGATATGAATTATTAAGTAAAATTAATAATTGAAATAATTAACAGCTGCAAGAGATTTTTGTCCGTTCTCCACATAATAGGGTAGTAATGTTTAGTATCAAGCTGTAGTAACCACCAGTAATTTGATGTTAATTTAATTCGTTGGCTCAACATTCGAAGCATTTATGGGTGCTTTCTTTCCTTATAAATATATTAATAAGTTTAAGTAATTCTACAAAGTAATTTCAAAAAAATATATATATATAAATAGCAAGAAGTCCTAGCAAATGGCAAGTCATTTATTTCTGATCAGTAATTAAAATGGCTTTTTCCCCCATGAACGTACATCAGAGGGAAATAGCTTTGTTCGTGGAGCTTCTAATTTTTATTTTTCTTCCTCTGACGCTAATCGATGGCATTTGCTCTTTGGGGGTCAGACCGCTGTGCGCTCGTGTTGCCAACGCGGCAATTTCCATTGTGGGCCTTTGGGGTTTGTTGCTGGGTCTCCTAGAGATCGGGGTTTTTCCCTTCCCTGCCTTCCCTTCCCTTTCCCTCCGAGCCCCTTGGCCAATTTGAGAGGTTTTGGGTGGAAACCTCCAAAAGATGCAGCCTGGGGAGGGTGGCTTGTGGGGCGCTGGGCGGCCGGGAGGTGGCTGTGGTTTGGAGGAGCCCGCTGGGAGCTCGACCCATCTCCCCCCAGTGCACAGGCAGATAAATGGGGTGCAGCAGGTCTTGTCCCAAAAATAATAATAATAATAATAAAAAATAGGTTGTAAATGGATGTGAGGATGTCCATGGGGTTTTTAAGCATGCGTGTGGCTGGGAGGGCTCTGCTGAACTTCAGCTCCCTGCTTGGCAGCAGGAGAGCCCCGGGTGTCCCCGTTATGAGCAGGGAAGGTGTCAGACCCCTGTCCCTGGCTCCTGGTGTCCCCAGCTCACAAATCTGCTCACAGCTTGCCTGGAGAGACTCAGAGCTCCTGCCAGCTACAGCCATCCCCGATTCCCTGCTCCTAGAGCAAAATAAGCGCCCTGGGGCTGACCTGGTTGTAGTCACCTTGTTCTCTTCTGGGATCCCAGCTCAGGAGAGGAGAGGACAAAGTCTCTGTGGGTTGTTCCAGGACCAAGAAGCCCTCATGGGGAAATGGCATCGCCCTCCTTGGGGAGCCTTCGCATCCTATTTGCTCCTTTTGCAGAGCCAGGCACAAACCAGCAGAGCTGGGAGGGGACCCGTGCCCATCCTAGTAGCAGATGGAGGGGACAGGAGACTTATTTCTGGCCTGGCTGGTGGGAGAGGAGGCTGGCAGGTGTTATGGACACCCAGGCTGGCTTTATGTAGGGCGGCAGGCACACATTAGGGTCCCAAACCAGAGGGATGGAGAAGAGGCAGCAGCAGGCAGGCACTGCTCTATTTTCCCTGCTGCAAACGCTGCAGGGCCCCGAGGTGCCCGGCGGCAGGGACCGATTCTGCTCCCGCACCGGGGAGTCGGGGAGCACTGCAAGTCTGAAGTTAAGCTAACGGGGCTCAGCTTCAGCTGCAGACTTCTGCAGACTTCTCCCACTCAGGGACTTGCCCTATATTTAATTTTTTTCCCGACTGCTTTAGTGACTCTGTAAACGCCGCGGAGTTTTTGTGTATTTTTTTTTTTCCTTCCTGCTAGATGAAGTGGGTTTAGTTTTTATTGAATCAGTTTCCTCCGAGGATAGAGGTTGCGAGTGGATAAAACCTCTTTCAATCCCATAAAAATGCCGTCAGGGGATTCACTTAAATTTATTTAATCCTGTGCACTTTATCGCGGTCACTTCATCATGGCAGGTAAGTGGATGCTAATGGATCCCTTCTCTTTATGGCCTGCAGCCTCCTGGAATTAGATCCCCCAGCTGCAAATCTCTCGTTTGTGGTTGGCATTTTATCTTCTGTCTTTTATTTGATTAGCAGGAGGAAGCGAGAGGCAGGGAGCCCGTTTCAGGGTATTAAGGCCAGGAGAACTCGGTGCTCTAATCTACTCTGACCTTCTGGGGAGCACCAGCCAAATTTCCACCCGGAGGAGATGCTCTGCGGATGGCAGGACACGAAGCTCTCCCTCCCTCACCCCCCAGCCCGGAGATTTGGGGTCTCTGGATGTGGGGCCGTGTTGCCAGGTTGGGCTCTTGCTCTTTTCTCCTTCGGGGATGAGTCAGAGCTGATGTGAACGTGCCCCTTCGGAAGGCCTGACTCACTCTGCTCCACATCTGAAAGGCCCTTTCCATTGAAACGCTGAACTTCATTGTAACTCAACCATTTTCTTCCATGGAGTGGAAGTGTTTGGATGCTTTCAGGTGAAGGTTGTTGCACGCCTGCTCCATTAATGCTTTTAAAACCGGGTGATTTTTTTTCCTTGGGTGTCACAATTCTGCTTTTTTTCGGCGACCTGCTTTAGTATTCTGTTTCGGCTGCTAAATCTGAAGCGCTCGCCCTGCCCAACCCCTGAACTTCAGACCGTGTTGGTCGATGCTGGGAGATGCAAGCACGTGGTCCGGGCCCTGTTTGAGCTGAAAAACCTACAGATAGAGAAGGGCAGCAGCCTGGGCTGCTCCTCCTGGTGCTCTTGAATCCTTTCCCATCAGAAAAATGCATTTTTCCAGGTTTAGCACCGTGTCGGTGATGGCGGGGAGGTTGGGTGGAGATTCAGACCACCTGGGTGAAGCTAATGGCACCGTGCGCTGGGGCATCCCCATCTCGTCCCCGGGGGCAGCAGGAGGGACTTGTGCCCTTTGTGCATCGGTCCTGGAGCACAAAAAAGCAGCGTCTGGCCTCAGCTGGACGGGTTGCAAGGTCCTGTCTCTAGCAAAGAGCAGAGACTTGGAGAAAAATCAGGCTTGCGGTTTGTCTAGTGGCTGGTACAAGAGGGAGGCTGCTTCTGGGGAGGAGTTTGGGAGAGCCTGGGCTAATCTGGCATTTGTGTTCTGCACCGGGGAGGGCCTGGGACTCAGCATTTCACACCTCGGGTCCTTCTGCTGAGGCACGGGCACCCGTCAGGTCATAGACGGGCTGAAACTGTGCTTTGGCTCTGCTGCCCCACGGCAAATGGTTCCCGACCCCCTCCCTCCCGACGGAACGGCTTCCTTCCACCAAATCGTCCTTTGGCAGCACCAGGCACCAAACTCAGTCCTAACTCCAGAATACTCTACAAAGGTTAAAAAAAAAAAAAGAAAAAAGAAAAAAAAAAAAAGCCAGGTGTGGGGGAAATTAATTTAGCAAGGCACTGGTGTTGGTGGGGTGGGAGGAGCGGTGTGCACCGATGCCCAAAGGGATTTACTGCCTCGGGGCCGGGGTCCCCCGCACTCCCCTCTTGGCCTCGCCCTGGGCAGGGGGAGCCGGTGTCAGAATTAACGAGAAAACTCAATAATTGCTGCAGTGCAAAGCCATCGGCCTCCAAAACAGACGCCGAGGTTGAGTTATTGAGGAGCCCCATGGCCGCTCAGGGAGAGAGGGGAAGGGGGGGTATTGGTGTTTGGGGGGTCCAATTATTTCTGAACTGCAGACAGCCTTATTAACTTGGGAGGAAAATTAATTGGTGTAATTAGAAAAGCTCATTGGATTTTGGTGGGGAGTTACTGGGGGAGGTGACGGTGGTGGTGGGGTGAGCAGGAGGAGTGAGAACAGCCACAGGAGGGTGGGGATGGAGAGAAAGTGGAGTGGTGGGGAGCCGGGTGGGTTGATGGAGAGAAGTACACGCAGGAGGAGATGGGAGAGAGGCAGGGGGAATTTTGAGTTATTCTGCTCTAAGTTTGGCCTTAAAAAAAAAAAAAAAAAAGGAAAAAGAAAGAAAAAAAAGAATATTCCTAAATATACACGCAAACATATATCTATATCTATATAACATAACGTGGAGGAGATTTATTGGAGGGTTTCCGTGGGTGGTTGTATTCATTTCTGATACGCCAGGCCGTCAGCACGGGGTTTCTCTGTACGTGCTGGGGGCGTGGGTTTTATCTTGGTGGATTTACGAACTCCTTAAAACATCTGTTCCGTCCTGATCCCACTGGTGGCTGGGGAGAGGAGATGCCCACCTGTGGGCTGGGAGAGACGCGGGCGCTGCACATGAACAGCAGGGATGGAGGAAGGGGAACGGGGGCAGGGCTCCTCTTCAGGAGAAAAAAAACCTCATCCCTGCAGCCTGCGTGCTGCTGGTGGGGTGTGCGATGTTGCAGTATGGCACAGGGGTTTTGAAGGAGGCATCAGGTGCTCACAGCCCGTGGGAGTCCAGTAGGAAATCAGCATTTTACTCCTTTCTCTTTGAGAAACCTGACCTGGAGGTGGGAAGGGCTTTACAATCCTGCTCGTTCCTGCTCCAAGAAGTGAAACAAAACACAGCTTGGGATGGAGCTGAGTGCCGTGGCATTGGGGATATCATTCACATCTTCGGATCCCTGCTTTTCCAAACGGAACCAAAGCGTGGTGCAGCATCCAGCCCATCCATAGCAGGGGGTATGCGTGCATCCGCCAGCTCGTGTGCCCCTCCGTGGGTCACACCGAGCCACAGCCCACGGCCGAAGGAGCAGCTGCCCGTGGGTGACATTGCAGGTTTCGCAGTGGCTGAGCAAGCTCTCGAGCCTAGCAAGCTGCATGGCCCCTGGGTTCTCCCCAGTGCCTTTGCCCTGATGGCTTTTCTGCCTGTTACTGAAATAACCTGTCAAGCTGAAGCTAATAATGAGCCACAAGTCAGATTCTCTCTGGTAGGTTGCCCTGGGTGTCTATCACAATCTTTAGGGGTGACCCAATTATGATAATTGGCCAATCTCGCCACTGGTGTTGGAGAAGAATTGGCAAACAAAGGAAGGAAGGAGGAAAAATAAAAGCTACTGTGAAATTTGCAGGAAACGTGCACACACATATATATAAATATATAGCTTTTTCAGGGCCCCTTTTTGGCATGAGGTGCCTTTAGTATTAACCTCTTTGGCATGCCCTGCTCCGATACCTGCAGGGAACAGCGAAATAAAACCCCAAGCCCCACGGGTGATGCTCTGCATGGGTGGCTGGGGAAGTGCTGGACCCCCTGGAGATGATGTGGGGCAGGAAGGGGCCTCCCGGCCCCCAGCTTTCTCGTTCCCCATCATTACCCCACGGCGCAGGACCAGCTCGCCAGCTTGTTTGACTTCTGTCAGAACGTTCCTGCTAGCGAAGCAGACATAGATGGCTTTGAAAAGAGCTGGAACGGTTTCCCAACGGGAGGCTTGCTTTAAACGCAGCCCTCGGAACCCCTCAGACTGTTGGTTTTTGGAGATGTTGTACTGCGGATCGCCGCGCCTGGGACCTGTAGCGGTTTACTTTCCGATCCGCTGTCATTATTTTGACAAATATTGTCGTAGGACCACGCCGTTACTCTTTCCACAGGCTGGCTCGTGAGCCGGCGATGCAGCTGTTTGCACAGCTTCGTGTCCAAGGCACGAGTTCAGTGCAGCAGCTCCTCTCCCCCTCTGTGGCTCTGCGTCAGACCTCGGTTTTGCAGGAATATTGTGAATTATTCGCAGACGGATTGTGCGAAGGGGAAGAGGAGCGATTCGTGCCCCACTCTGTACCGCATACACCTTCAGTCAGGGCAGGACAAATGGAATAAAGGCAATTTTAGCGCCATCCTTGCTCCCTTCCACCCCCCTCGCCTTTTCTTTCCCTTGTGCCGTGCACCTCCCCCTTGCAAGCAGCTCTGGTATTATTTCTGCATCAGAATAATAATAATACAGAGAGAACACACTGTTATGACTGCTGTGACCTCCTGCCCAGCGTGCTCCGCCGAAACGCTGCTGGAATTGCAACTTGGCACCGATCTTTTTTAGTGAAGGATCGCTTCTGGCTAATCTATAATTTACAAAACACACTCAGATTCATTTTTTATGGGGTGTTTTGATATGATGCCATTTAAAAATCTGAAGGAGACGAGGCACCTTTTAAAAGGTGTTCCCGAGTCCTTTTTTTTTTTTTTTTTTGGCCGTGTTTTGGTTGTTTCTGTCGGGCCAGAGAAGGGAACCTCTTGGCGTGAAGCTTTCTGCAGCGTGCGCCGTCCCGTGGCATCGGGGCCCTGCACCTTCAGCATCCTCGCTCGCTGTGCTCTCCCCGACCCCCTGTGTGTTCCTCTGGTCTTTTTTTCCACATTCTCGCTTTGTGTTGTTTAGCAGCCAGAAAATAATATGTTTATTCCCCCCTCTGCTTTTGCTTGGGGAGGCTGGGAAGGGAGGGTGAGGAGGGCGGCTGGGGCTTCCCTCCCCATCACCTGGTTCTCGCAGCAGCCCGTTAGCTCTGGAGCAGCAAAATGTCCTCACATCTCAGGGGATATAAAACTTCTGATATTCCGATGACTGTGAGAGTTTCTGCCGGCGGTGGGTGGCTGGGCACTGAGGGCAGAGCCTTTTGGGGGGGCTTTGTGCAGGTGTTTTATTGCCTGCAGGCTCCCTCTGCCTTTTTATGGTGCCCCTTCTGACTAATGCGAATCCCATCCGGCATATATTAGCAGGAAGGGCATCGTTAGCAGGAAGAGCAGTGCTGTAAGAAACCAACCATGAATCTTGCAGGGCTCTGCGAATAGCACGGGAGGGATTAAATATGTTTGTCTTTACGGTCTGAAGGGAGGGGAAGAGCTTTCTCATCAGACCCCGGCTGCAGCGTGTCCGTGGTATGATTATGTAGCTATAATTAACCTCCTCCCCGATGCAGACTGATCTGCTTTGCAATCACCCGCGAGTTGCCCAGCCTGGGAAGGAAAAGCTTTGTAGCTGTTGATAAATAGAGGCCGTGATCTTCGGCAGCCAGGTACTTGAATGCAGCAGGCGTCGGCAGACCTCGGGCTCCTTTATATCAGTGCATGGGCTGGAGGAGGTGCTGGTTTATGCCTGCCTTCATACATGCAAATGGGGAGCGCGAGCCCACCGGCAAGGAGGGCTGCGTGCTTGGAGATAGAGCTCAACATTTCTGACGCTTCCGTGCGGTCCTGAGGAGTTTTGTATGTAATTTCAGTAAAACCTTTAGGATGGAGGTGAACGAGCCAGTTTCTATTTAAAAAAAAATAAAAAGCAGTCCGTGCCTTGCTCGATCACTCGGGGAGTGATGTAGTTGAAAGAGAAGCACAGGTAAAGGGGACATCCTACAAGGTTGTGGGGCTTTTGGTGAGTGTTTGGGGACAGCTGGCTGACTGCTCGGGTTCTGCTCAGATGTCCCCGTGCCCAGCAGTGCTCTCACAGCATCCTCGTGCTGCTCACTTTTGCCAGCAATGCTCAGCCCGGGTGGGTGGGTGATGCCCCCCAGGCAGGCTGCGGCCAGCCGCGGGATGGGGAGGCGATGAAGGCATCGCAGCCCCGCAGAGCTTCGCATTCGTGGCTGATCCCTGCTGACTCGGTGACCCGGGGTCCGGTGCTGACGCACAGAAGTGGGGTAGGGCGCCCCAAAACCCCTTGAGGAAGGTGGATCGTGGAGCAAGTGGTGGCTTGGCTGTGTCTGGAAGGCAAGAGCGAGGGATGTGCCAGCTGATCGGCGCACAAAGAGCCCCGTCCTGGGGGCTGCACGGATCCCAGGGACTTGGTGAAAAGGTTTCAAGCTCCGTGAGGCTCCCGAGCAGGAGGAAAGCAGGCTCAGGGGAGCAGAACGTGAGTGAAGAGCATTAAACAGAACAAAACTGATAATGAATGCTGCTGTTATAGCACCTGTCAAAACTGCTCAGGAGTTTAATACCATTCAATTTCAGAAGAGAGAAACATCTTTGTGATGATTTTTTTTTTCCCTTTAAAGAGGAAAAATGCTTATTGCTGCTATTGTGCTCTAAGAGCTTCACTCCCGTTTTAGCCTTTTTTTATCCCTTTTGTGAAGATGGGGAAACTGAGGCAGGGTGCGGCTGCTCATGGATCACTGCAGCATTGCTCCCTCTCCTTGCCACGTGTCCCCAGTTCCTCAGGAAGGAGCAGTGCAATTTCCTTCTGAGATCTCCACATAGCCGCGAGTTGTCGCGCAGCTAATATTTAGGTCAGCAGAATCTAATTCCTTTTAAAATCATAATATTATCGTCGTAATTGCAAATGTTTTCATTAGGCACTGGCTCTTGGGAGCCTATCGGGAGGCTGGCACGTGCCTGATGGGGGTTTGGGTTCTCGCTCGTGTGTCCCATCTGCGTGAAAGGCATTGTCCCCCTCTGGTTCTCCCCTAAAAAGAGTTGGGTGGGCATTTGGGGGATTGGACTAGATGATCTTTCAAGGTCCCTTCCAATCCCTAATATTCTGTGATTTGGTTTGGAAGGGTTAGGTGGTATTAAAGGAGTGGCGAGCGGGCAGTGATGGGGAAATGGCTGCGCTGGTGGCCTCTCGGGTGACCCTGGGGCGTCACCTCCCCAGAAGAAGATAACGTCATTTGCAAATTGCTCTGTGGTGCTGGGATAAAAACTAAACCCTCCATCCTAGCTGGTGTTACTGAATCTTCATGGAGCAAACGTGGTGCACAAACTTGGCTTCCCCTATGGGGTCAGGCTGTGTCCTGTGGCTATTCACACCCAAAACCCAACCAGCTTTCCCCAGGGTGACCTCCTGAGCTACCTCTATGCGTCGGCCCTGCTCTCTGGAGAAGCCCTAAACCCCCGTGGCATGATTTGCAGTGACTGTGACATCTCTGAAAGCCACCACAACACCTTCAGCTCCATGAAGGGTTTTTGCTTTGCGCTCTTCTTGCAGAGGCAGCTGGAGAGCTGGGGATGTGCAGCCCAGGCAGGGCAGGACACCCGGCGTGGTGCCAGGCTGTCACTTCAGTGTCGCCCTTCTGCTGGGCTCTAAGCTCACCGGGAGAGCGAATCAGCTTTCCTGAGGTGAGTTTTTGTGTCTCAAAGTCAGGGCTCTGCTTCCCGAGAATAAAACAAAACTCTCTGGAGATCCGGTCTTAATACCACCTGCCTGGAAGTCCTGATAGGGGACTTAATGCCGAAATGAATATTCATCCCTTGCTGTGGGAAGCCTGATCCCGCTCCCCATCTCATGGGGGATTACAGCCGCTTCCTGGAGGGATGGCGTGGTGACAGCTAGCTTCGGGATGGGGAGCGTCTGTCCTTAAACATGCACGCAGCCGGCTGCAGTCCTGATTTTTGGGCAGGTGAGATGCTGACCTGGGCTGGGACAGGGCGGAAAAGTGATGACGACTTCCCCATGTGCTTGCGTCTCTCAAGTCTAAAGATCCCGGAGCAAAGGCTAATACCGTGTTGATGCTCAGTCTCTGCCTGCAGGATGATTTTGTGCATCCTGGATGTGTTACACCTTGTCCTGTGTGTCTGGCAGAGCCCAAACCGCCTGTGCTGTGCGGGAATTGATCCACGAGCTGGAAATGCCAGCGAGTAAACTGCGGGGAGCAGATCCCGGATTGCAGAGCTCCCGAAAGCTTCGTTTTCACCAAGAGGGGATGGAGAGAGCTGTGCCAACCCCTGCTGGAGGAGATAGCTGGACTTCGTACGCCTTGTTTAAATAATATTTTGTTGTTACAGCAGCTAAGCTCCTCGGTTCCCCCGATGTGCTGCGATGTGTGTGCCACCTCCCCGTCCCCCCAGCACAAGAGGGTTTCCAGCTGGATCTCTGTTGGTGCATCAAACCGCAGTTTTCCTCACCAAAACCACAACCTGCAAAAAAAGCAAACTGTGCCTTAATCAAATCTATCAAGCCCCAATTGAGGAGCGAGCCGCTGTCTGTGTATCGGGGAGATGGACCCAAAATTGGCCCCTTGGATGGGATCCCGGCTCACGCACGAGTGTTTGAGTGAATGGCGGCGCCCGCTGCGAGCTGGGAAGTTGGGCATTTGATTCCAGTTACAGGAAATTGCCGTAATTTCTGCTCTGCGCTCCTCTCGAGTGACACTAAGCATCCCTCTCTTTCTCTGCTTGTTTCTTTATTTATTTTCAGCCGGGAGGATGGCGTTGTACGTGGGCGCGTTCCCCACCCGAAGCAGCCGAGGGCTTGTCTTGTTATCATGGCAACCCCTGCTTAGCGGCAGACCTTTTGTGTGCTAAAGAAGGGAGAGAAAAAGGGAGGTCTGGAGGAAGAAAAGGGACGGTTTGGAGGAAGAAAAGGATGCAAATGAGATCCCGGGGATGGTTTCAGAAATCGGGCTGGCGACGCGTGGCTGTTGGGTGCTGTCTGTGGACCCCGTGCTTCTCCTCCACAGCCAGATTGGGCTGCACGAGGCGAGGGGCAGCACGGGAGATGCTCCTGGAGCTGGTCCACAGCAGAGTTTTGGGGTTCCTGAGGGTTATCCCCCCCCAGCACCCCCTTTCCCAGCCCCTAAGGGCCGCCTTCTCCCCACACAACCCCATGCAGGGTGCTGGTCCTGCAGCACAGGCACCTCCTCGGGTGCCCTCTCGGAGAGGCAGCTCTGCTGCTTGCGAAGGAGAGCGGCTGCTGAATTTAGACGCCTGGGTACACGAATGCCAGCGTCCCACCCCGCACTTCGGTTGCTGCGGGTCGGAACTGTTTGCTTTCTCTGTGCCTGAAGGCCGTCCCCATCCATCCCAAGACGTGCAGTTGGCCTTGGTGCTTTTTCCTCCCGCTCCCTCTCTCCTGCAAGCAAGGGTTACTCGGGGAGACCCGACAGCTCGCGGCTCTGCTCCCGGCTGCAAAACTGGGAAAATCGCGAAACCCTCCTTTGAGGGAGGGCTGCGAAGACGATTGCAGGGATGTTTGTGAAGTATTCAGCACTGTCTTGGGCGTGCCAGAGAAAGGCTGAGGAGGAGATGAGTAATTTTGTCTTTTAAGGGGATTTGAACAGAGTAAAATAAGTAAGTCCTGAGCAACGAGGGCCCGTGCTGGAGCCGAGCTGGCTCTGTGCTGGGCACATGGAGGGCTCGAGCAGGCAGCAGTAATTAATGCCTCCCTAACTTGCAGGCACTTGACTCCTCGACCCCGGCAGTGGTCGGTCCGCGTGCCCTTTGCCTTCCCTAATGCAGGGCAGAGAGCTGAGCAGAAATCTCCTCGAGCAGGAGGTGACTTCGGGCGCTCAGTGCCAGGGGAGGGAGGGGGGGTCCTGCAATCCCTGGTGGCGGGGGACCGCTCGCTTCTTCCTCTGCGCCTGCAGCAGGCAGAGCTGCAAAACCCAAGCCAGAGCACAAGAGAATTTCTTTTTTTTTTTTTTTTTTCCTCTGCTTTTAAAATTATTTATTGAGCTATTGATTTGCTGCTAAAAGCCTGATCCGGCGGGGAAGCCGGCATGGTCCTCACCCTCGGCCGGGGTGAGCCAGCGCAGCCGCCCGGGGCACGGGATGGCTTCCATCTGCTTGAGTTAGCATCCTTTTATCTTTAACCGGCCCTGGCCCTAAGTCATGCAGCCCTACTCGGCGGGGCCATAAATTCACAGAGGCAGCGGTGTATGGGCATTGCAGGGAGGGCTGGGAGCTGCCTGCATCCCTTTGTGTTGGGGGAAGGGGCTGCAGGAGGGTGGTGGGTGGTCACAGCGGCGGTCCAACGACCCCAAAGCACTCCCCGTGTGCTAAAACCTGGTGAGGGGCTCCTGCTTTCTGCCTGGAGGATCGTAGTTTTAAGAAATGATGGATAGGACAGGGTAGGACAGTAAGTAATACGCAGGGGAACGTAACTCACAGGTGTGCGTTGGGAAATTTGGGGATAAAGCTCCAAAAAAAACGTCCTGCTGGGTGGCTGCTGAGCTCCCAAATCAGCGAAGGCAGTGCGTGCATCAGTGCCAGCCCTGCCAGACCAGCAGCTCCCCACGGCAGCAGCTCAAGGGCCACTGCGACCCGATCCTTTTCTCCCCATGGCTGTGGGTTGGGAGCTGTATTAACAGCATCCGCAGCTGTAGGAGGGGAGATGATTTATGGGTCTGGGGGCTTGGTTTGGTTTTGGCGAGCCCTCTGGGGGTGTGCAGATACCCCGTTACACTAGAATGATGTGTTGAGATGTCAACAGTTCTGCTCCACGTCCTCACCCACATGTGCATCCATAAGGGTGCGTTGCAGGGCTCCTGGCACCCACGTCTAAGCACCGCTTGATGCAGTGGGGCGTTGCAAGGAGGAGAAACCCATGGGTACAGCCCCAATACCAGCCAGGCATCCCAGCAGCACGGCCGCGGCGCTCTCTGCCTCCCCCATTCCCAGCCCGGGAGGCGCTGACAGCCAGCGCCGTCCGTGATCCCGACTGACCTCCTTAAAAGGGATCAACCGTGGAAAATGAAGAGATGAAGACTAACGGGAGGAGCGAGGGGAGGGGGAGGAGGAGGAATGAAATTAGGAGCAGATATTAATAACCGTGTTAAATATTTATCTGACCTCCTTTCACATGATCCTTTTAATGGTGACCCAAAAAGCTGATGTGCTAATATTCGCTCTGGCTGCTCTGTTCTGCCTGTCTGTCAGCAGCTTTGGGTTGTTTTAAGGGGGAAAAAGTTTTTTCTTGCTTGCTTTGGGAGGAGTTGGTGGGTGATGGAGAGATCAGGGTCCCGAAGGAGCCTCGCTCATCATTACAAAGTGGCAAGGGTGATGATGGGGATGCTGATGGGAGCAAGTGTTCATCGTGGAGAGGGAAAGAAAATGCAAAAAAAAACCTCAGGTGATGGATTAGGTGGGTGAGAAAAGGGTGAAAATGCCCTGAGGGAATGCAGGGGATGTGCCTGGCAGTCCCCAGCATCTTTGCCCTTCTCCGCACCGCCTGTTTCTGGCCCAGCTTGGCTTCAGGCTGGTGACGCTGGGCTGACCAGCATGAGATGTAGTTGGGTTTATTTTAGCTGATTTTTTTTTGCAAGCAGTCCTGTTCTAAGTGGCTCCAGGTGCTTTGAGCTGCTGCTTGGGGAAAAATCACCGCCTTGAACATTTGGGCTCAGACCCCAGGGGCCGGCCAGCACTCTCGGCTCGACGAATTACAGGTGACATGCGAGTCATTAGCGAAGGTCCGTGGATTCCTGACCGGATTCCCTTCTCCGTGCCTGAAAGCCCATCAAGTTCGAGCACGGAGCTAGGTGCTGGGTCTGACCCGTGGCTGGGGACGAGAGTGGCAGCGCCTCGGTCGCGGCTGTGGTTAACGTCTCTGATTTCCAGGCAGGTCGGAGAGGGAGCGCAGGGGAAGATCAGCAACAGCTTAGTGTAATTTTAACGCAGGGAGCTCTTTCATGTCTTTTTCGGATCACACTTTTGCTGCTTTTCCATTTATCCCCTCCATTTCCTTCCCCTGTCAGCTCCCGAGTCGCAGCAGCACTGACTGTGCATCCGAACCCGTCCGTGTTTTCCATCAACTCGTCAGCTTGCCTTTTGCTGCTGAAGTGCCTGCTGTGCTTCCTCTCTTGCTTTGGTGGCTCAAAGCCCATAAAAAGCCCTTGAGAGCCGGTGTGAAATATCCTCTCATATTATAGTATTTGTCTTTTTAAAGGAAGCTGCATTCATTAGAAGTGGGACTGAATAGAGTGCTTGGATTTTTGTCATCTCACCAGCATCAGCCCCCTGGGACGACACCCTTTCACTTCGCTGGGGCTTGACTAGGTCCTCCGAGCTGTAATTTCTGTTTTCAATTGAAGTGTCAATTAAGCAATAGCCTCGGTTTCCCCTTTGCAAGGTGGAGCTGGCGACACTTACCCAGCCTGGTACAGTGCGCCTGAGCCGTGAAGCTGGCGAGTTTTTTCCTTGTCACAAACAATAGCGGGACAACACTTTTTTTTATATTAATTGGACTGGGGGTAACAGGTGGCGTTTGAGTCCAAAATCAGAGCCCAGTGTAGCTAAGGATGGCATTTTTCTGGCAAGAGGCTGTTTCCAGGACCTGTTAACGGGCATGTACCTTTTGAAACTAGTTGAGTTTATTTTTAGGGGGGGGGGGGGGGGGGGGGGGGGGAAGTGTTCTTTTGCATTCCATGGCTTCTGCTGAATGCCTCTGGCCCTGGGAGTTTTCCTCAGTTCCCTGACTGATGCAGAAATATTTGGAGGGAACATGTTTCTTTCTACAGTCTGTCCTCACTTAGCCCTAAGCGATGGGGGTAAATCTGCATCTCTCTTTTTCGGTGCCTCAGTTTCCCATCCTATAAGATGGGACTAACAACACTTCACCTATTCACACCCTGTTTGGGAATTGAAGTGATCTGGACGGGGAGTGCTGCTGCTCCCTCTGTGGCTAAGTCCCTATCACCACCGCCGCCAGCAAAACAGAAAGGCGTTTAATCTTACTAAATGTAATCTCGTTGTAGAACAGGAAATTCTCCACTGGTCAGAAAGGATATTAAGATCCCTGCTCTGAAAGTGTTTGAAATTATCATCATTAATCTGGAAATGATTATTGCTTAGTTCAAGCTGAGTAACGTGAAAAATAAAGTTAACCTGAAGTGTATATGGTGAAAAGTAAATTGGATTTTTAAAAAGCTTTCGTTTTCCTAATGGAAGATAAGATTAACAGCACGGCTCCAGAATTTAGAAAAAAGAACACACTTCCAAAAGTTAAAAGCAACTGGTGTTTAAGATGTTTGGAGAGGCCCAGAGAAAGCAGGACTTCTGGAGCAGTCGGGGAGGTGTCTGGTGTGCTGCAGGCACCCACTCGAGGAAAACTCAGGTCCCTGAGTTTTCATCTTTCATCTCTTCATCTTAAGATGACCATTTCAGGTCATCTTACGATCACCCCAAGGTGTCCAGGTCTGCCCTGCCATGGGGCGTGATAATGTGGAGGAGCTGGGAATCCCCATCAGCAAGCCTGGGGCTTCCCCCAGCTCCTCTTTCTGGAGGTTTCTGGCGGTTTTCTTCCTCGCCAGCTGGTTTGGGTGATGGATGTGTCCTTGCAGCCGGAGCTGCAGCTGACCCCATCCCGCTGCAGGAGGCTGGAAGCCGGGCGATCAAAAGGGGAGCCCCGGGGGGACGCCTCTTCCTGGTGCTTCAGGCAGGGAGATTTCAGATCATCTCTGCTATTCCCCTCTCGCTGTCAGGCCCGTCTCAGGCTGGTTGCTGTGAGCTCTCCCCTGTCTCTGCTCGCCTGCTCTGCGGTGTGGATCTGAGCGCCGTCTCCTCCGACATGGCCGATAGCATCGCGGTGGTGATCCCAGGGCTGCCTCTGCCTCCTTCCTCCCCGATGAGCCCCCCATCTCGCGAGGCCCCAGCGCCGAGGTGTGTGGGGCCGGCCGGCTCTGGTCCCCACACATCCCCCCGAGCCTGTGTTTGCGCTGACGGAAGGTTAACGCCGATGGGGCCTCACAACTTTTTGATTTATTGTCTTTCGGCGTTCATCACTCTTTTCTTTAAATTAAAACTCCCTCCAGATGGGGTCTCTGACACAGATTTATTGATCTGCCATAAAACCTCCCTCATAACCTGTGCAGCTGCCCATTCATCTTTCAGCGAAGGAGGGATCATTTCTCCATGGATGTCCCAAGAATGAAAGTGAGCTGCTAACTTTGTCCCTCTCTTGCCTCTTTTTTCCTCCACCTCTCTGTTTTCCCTCAGGGTTTCCACACCATTTTCCAACTGCCTCACCTCCGAGGTGGCTTTCAAGGCACCGGATGGGAACAGCACCATCTCTGAGCTTACCTCTCGTGTCCCCTCCACCTTCAGGTGCCCAGAAGGTGACGTGGTGGCAGAAGGGCCAGCTGGAAAGGTCCCGAGTGATGCTCGCAGGCTCCGAGTCTATTTCAGATACCGCCAGTCCTAACGAGGTTTCCATCCCTGAGTCTCACGGGGATGCACAGAGGGAGGGCATAGTGGCAACCGGCTGTGGCTTCCCGGCGCAAGAAACAGCAATAATTAGATGCTGGAAGAAATTATGGCGAGATAAGTTGGCTGGAAACTGTAACGATCTCCTGGTTCATGACTTCTTGCATTCACTTGTGGTTTTTTATTTTTCGCAAATGGCTCCACTTCCCAGCCTGGAAGGGACCCATCTAGAAACGTTGTCTGAGCTGGTGATGTGATTTAGCTCAAGTTTTTGCGGTGTGATCCCATTTCCCAGAGTGATTTCAATCTCGGGCCAGAGTTACCAGCAAATTGGATGTTCTGCGAAGTGTTTTTCCAATGACAAAAGAACAAGTGTGATACCAAATACGATGAGGAACTTCCGGAGTTTCAGAGAGATTGACAGCAAACTAAGTCTCCAGAACTGGAGATACTAAAGTCTAGACTTGCCCAAATCAATTTCTCTAAATTTCAGTATTATTTCATTTATGGTTTGAAGCCCGGTCCGTGGCTCGATAGGCCCGGTGCTGAACATCCCGAGGAATCACGCAGAGTCACTCGCTCTTCGGGAAGTAAATGGGATTAGGGAAGGATCAGTCGCTCTGGCAATTGAGACAGGGGTTTTTAGGTGCCTCACAGCACAGTGCTGCATGGAGCAGGATTATGGTCTGTCTCACCGGAGTCACTTGACACATTGAGTGTGCATAAAGATGACTACACGGGTAAGTCCGTCAGGTGACGGCTGTGCGCATGAAGGCTGTCCTTGGGCAGCTCTGTTGACTCACCTCCATCCATCGGGGTCACAGGCATTCCCAAGAACATCCCTTTTAATGCTTTTCCTACCCTCTGGAGGTGGTCAGAGCTGCACCAGTAGCTACTGGGAAGGATGTGGGGGCAGGTGGGGTGGCAGGAGAAGCCCACGGACTGGCAGAAAGGCGAATGCATGGGCAAGATGTCCCAAATTGGTGGGTAGGCAAGACCTGGGAGCCAGATGGGACTGAGCAGTGCCCATGGATAGCTCGGGAAGAGTGCTGGCTCGAATGGGGGTAACCAGGAGGCTGGGCGAGCGTCGAGTCAGAAGGGAGGGCATCCTCATTTATCACCATAATCAGGAAGCCAGGCTGAGAAGGTTTTAATCACTGCGCACGGAGCTGGAATGCAGAGCAAGTTTATGGTTTACAGTGAGCGGACTGACACAGCTGATTGATGTCAAATATGTCATGATGTATATTGTAAAGCCAGGAGATTTAATGGTGTAACTCCATGGTAGTCTTGGAAGTGAGGCGCTGCAGAGCAGGGAGTGATGGATGGGCTCATTTACATGTAAAATTGCCGATGGCATTGACAGCACTGGTATGCGGAGGGAAGATAAGAGGGAGACAGTGAGATTCACTCTGACCCTGGTATTGAAATATTAAAATACAGCTGTAGGATCATCTGGACTTTGCAAACGGAGTGCATGTCTGGGTGTATTTGAGCATACACATACACTTGTGCCTATGGTTATAATTACGTGCACAGTATGCCGTTGCAAAGTAGACAGCTCCGTGCAGCATTATCGACTCCTGGCTCAGGCAGAAATAGCTGGTGCTGCTCCTGCGTCCCGCAGGAGAGGGACTCCTGGAGAATCCAGATACTGCTTCGTATCGAGGAGCCCCAGTGCTTTGTGACGGGCTTGTGGTGGGTGCAGGGCTCGGAGGAGCTGGTTCCAGTAGCAGACTGGTCGGTGGCAGCTGGGGGCTTGGCGTGTCCATGGCAAGAGGCTGCTTCCCAGCTCCTTTGCAGCTCAGAGAGTCTCCCTTCTAATTTTGGTTGACTTAAAGGGAGGGTGGGGAAAAAAAAAGAAAAAAAGCAAGAAAAAGGAAAATTTTGGCTGCTGAGGTGATACAAACTGAATGTGGCAGAGCAGAGAGCCTAGCCTAAATAAACTGTCAAAGGATGCTTTGTTTCCATTATGCCTGCTGCAAGCCCTTAACATTCCCGGTTGCGCTCTGTAACACAGTCTTCAACTTATTTCTCGAGGAAAATGTCACAGAGGTTGAGTGAGCTGCTTGTGAGGAGCCCAGGGAAGGTCATTAGGAGGAAACCCTTTGCTTCTAGGTGCATGCACCACTGCTGGAAAGCCTGGAGGGGGGAGCACGACTCCAGGAGGCTGAAAGCCCCTGTTTAGAATGGTTTTATCAGGATTTAACTCTCCTTCAAACCTTTCCAGCCTATCTGCTCTCCTCCAGCCCAGGGAGCACCTATCTCTGCTGCAAATGACTCCACTGAAGCTGATGGACTTGCCCAAGCGATAAGTCTGCCTGGTTATCTCCTGCAGAAACTTTGAGGGCTGAGAAGCAAGGGAAGAGAAAATCTGTCCCTCAGTGCTCGGACTGGCTCAGAAGGGATCTGAGGAGCAGGCAGGGGAGGGGATGGGTGGGAAAAAGGAGGCCATGAGATGTCCTTGCTCCCTAATGAGGGTTACTTACACTGCTTTTACCTTGGTCCCCGTTGCCTTTGATCCCATCCCTTGTTTCAGCCTACTTGACAGTCAGCGGAAGGGTCTAAATTGGGATATTTTTCCGAGGCAGGTTGACTAAGCACCGACTGAGCTGACCCTGATATAAACGCTTAAGAGGCTTTGCAGGGGATTAAGTGACTGAATTTTAATCTTGTCTTCTTCATGGGGATGTGTCCTAGGTCCCAGCACTCTGCCTGGGTCTGCAGGTTCGTTTTCTCTCCCTGTCCCTGCTCCTGCTCCCTCGTGCTCCTAGGACAGATGGCCTGAGTGGGGCGGGCAGGCAAAGGACAGTATTTCCAGGAATTACCTTGAATTGCTCTTTCCTTACATTAAAAGCCTCATATTAAAACCCTCCTTGAAAAAAAAAAGTATATTTTGAATTTATGAGCTGCTCTGTCATCTTTGCAGACAACATATCAATTACAGCCACATTTCTGAGCCATTTGAGGGTGCTCTGTTAGAGAGAGCAGCTGTGGTGGGGGGGGGCACAAGGGATTTAGACTTTTTTGGCTTCCAGAGCTCATTTTGTTTCTGAACCCAAGTCCTCGGAAGATAGTGTGAATCCCTTTTTCCATTAGCTCTCACGGGCTCCAGAGGAGAGAGCCCTTTGCAGAAGAGGAGTAGCGATTGCAATACCAGATTGGTGGTGTCCTATCTCCAAAAGCTGCCAGTGGCAGATGCTCAGGAAAAAGTAACAGAGAGTTCTGCTGGAGTCATAAATTTTATCCGGGAAGCCGTGATGGGGGCTGTGCAAACAGTGCTGCCAAACTAGTCCCTGTCCAGATGGGTTCATGAGATGAAACAGGAGGTCACCAGTATTTGAAATGTGGTCGCCTGTGGGAGAACCAGTCACAGGAAAGACTGCCCGTGCTATGAACTACACAGAAAAAAAACAACAAAAGGTCATCTCTGTCCCCAGGTAGCCCTGAGTTTTAAGAATAAGACAAGGAAAAGAGAAGTGTTGATGTTGGCTTGTTATTTTCTTGCAACTCCCCTGTGCAGCTCCTCGAATCTGTCTCCCGGGCGAGAGCTTTGGCAAAGTCCCTGCAAGTGCCTCGTGCAGCGGCAGCCTTGGGAAGCGGTGGTTTCTGTGGATGTGGGGTCTGCAGGGGGGAATCTCTCAGGCACATTTGCTTGCAGAAGCTCTGGACCCATCCCTTGTTCTCTCCCGTATCTTCCTCTGGGTTTTCACGTGGTATGAAATACTTGGGTGCACTTGAGGCGTCCCCAACCCTCCGCCGGTGCGCAGGGCGTGCAGCCGCTGCGTTTCCCTGGGGACCCCTCCTGCCTCTCCCCTCCTGCGGAGCGGGGCTGGGAGGATGCTCTGCGCTGGTCCTGCACGTGGGAGCCTCCTGACAACACGTCGTGCGCTCATCCCTCGTCAGGGGAGGCAGCCAGCCTCCCCGCCATCCCTTCCCTGCGAAGTTGAGGCTAGTTTTTATTTGTTTATTTTAATTATCATCTTTCTCCCTGGCTCGGTGCTCCCGCAAGGGAGACGGCGTCTGTGTTAATGGGATTATGCGTGCTGTTTGCTGATGTGTACGTGTTTGCCACTTCCTCTCCCTTTGAATTTCACCCAGATAATTGATTTCTGTCTCTTCCTTGGCACTTGCTTTTGCGGCACAGGGTGTTATTACTCGCCTTTTGTTTCATTGCTGAGCGACGAAGCCTTTACAAGGCAGCCCGAGCAAAAACAATTGTTGAGTCTCTCGCTTTCCTTATTAACTAACAGGGGATTGCAGGCAGCTTGAAGCCTTCTGAGAGGAGTAATAACGTAAGTGATGGCTTGGGAGCAAAGTGGCTCCTTCCCACTGCAAGAGGCTGGGCGGATTATCCTGGTCTCCCGTTGCCAGTCCTCCACTAAAGTTGACTCTGGCTGTCTCTTGTCTGTGCTTTTATCCCCGTTTCTTCTCCGTTTTGAGCTGTTGTGTTAGCGCAGCACCTGGAGCCTTTAGGGGAAAACCAGCCTCCGAGCAAGGCAGCAACCCATGCTCCGGCAGTGAGTCCTGCCCCATTTTGCACGAGGGGGATGAGGTTGGTGGCGCTGGTGTGGGCTCTTGGTTAGTCCATGGGGGACCACGGTTGGTTGGGAGGTGATGGGGAAAGGTGGATTTTGTAGAGGTGGGATGTGCTGATTTAGAGAGACCGACCTTTCCAGGACACTTTCAAAGCAGCACTTGGACAGAGTTGGTAAATAAAGGGAAAATAAAAATATTTTGTAAAGTTTTGAAATATAGCTGATTTTTTTTTAAAGGAAGAAAAGCAAATTTCCTTGCTCAAACAGAAAAATATGTGCATAGCTGGATTTTTGGTTTTTACTTAATAAGGAAAAATGGTTGAAATTGAAAGGGCACTTTGAATTTGTCCCTATTTTTTATTTGAGTTTAAGTAATTTGAGAACTTCGGTTTGCAAATCTTTAGGTCTTCCTCACCCCTCCCGCCCTTCCTTGCAAAGGACAAATTTTTTATAGAGCGGGAGACTGCAGAGACTGCCTCAGGAACATTCCATCTAACCTCATACACACACTTTCAGCACACTGAAGGAATTCAGTCATTGAGCTAACGAGTGGCTCAGCTCTGTTGAAAATACTACAAATGAGTCCTAACCAGTGAGATTCCCCATTGCTCCAGTGCTTGTGCACCAGTAGGATATGCTCCCCCAAAACACAGAGAACTGTCCCTCCTCTCTGTCTGCCCTTCTGGCTCCTGGCTTTGATTTTTTTCTATTTGCATAGTTTCTCAGCTTATTTTCTCCTCCTGTTGTCTTTTTTCTTTCCCCTTCCTTTCATTTGGTTTCTCCTCTCTCGCAGCCTGTTTTCTGTTTGATTTCTGCTTTTTTCTTCCTTCCCTCCCTCTCCTGACTAGAATGTGGCTAGCATGAATGAGTGATTTCCAGAAGGACTAAAACTGTTTAAGGAAGAAAAAAAGTCAACAACAACATATTCGGTGCATCACTGTGTAAAAAATACAATAATAAAGCGGAACCACACTAAATGAATTACGGTTTTAAAAAAAAATTACCAACATGTCAAATACTATTAGCACTCGGATTTATAGAAAGTCTGTATGTACAGATGAAGCTCTTCTCATTTGTTGTGTGTTGTTTGTTTTATTTTTTTTTCCCTGTTCCCTTCGTAAAGCAAATGCCAGCCACTTATAACAGCTGGTTTTGGTGCTTGGGATGAATAACTGATAAAAAGAAGAAAAGCAAGACACGTTCCCCAGAACCATTTTTCATGATGTCAGGGTATCAAGGTAATGTGTTACTTGTTGCAGAAACTTCAGATGTGTTCCTATATGTGAGCGAAAGTCTCATTTCCTTTGACGGGATTAATGATCACTTACTCCACCAGAGAAGGGAGATGGAAGAGAATCAAAACCAGGAGGGTTGAGAAAGAGAAATTCTGTCGAGGAATTGATTTGCTGGCATGGACTAGCAAATCAAGAGAGGACTGCTTTAATAAGAGAGCTTCCTAGGGGACTGGGTATCATGCAGCATCCTCAAGGACTGTGCTTATTGCTGGTGGAGTTTGCAATTATTTGGGTGGCCCTATCCATCATTGGAGGCCACTGTGGCAGCTAGCGTTCAATAATCCAAAAAGCTGAATTAGGGCCCCTTAGAAAGGGGAGATATTGCTCTCATCCAAAGCACTGTTTTGTAATTAATAGTATCATTGCTCTTGTGATTACTGTTATAGTTATTTTTACTTGCGCACTTCAGTTTGAAAGGATGATGTGTTCAGCCAAGAGCTGCAAATGTTTTGGGCTTGGCCAACAAAACCACACGTCCGTGTTGTCAATGTTTGCCCCGGGTGAGTTCTCTGAAGAGCAAAAGGACTGAGCTCGTCTCTGTCTTTGTTTCACTGAAGCTGCTCCACTTTGCATGAATAAATATTTGTTGGGCCAGCAGAGATTTTATAGCCCATCAGTAGGGCACTCAGCCGGGATGGAGGAGACGTGTGTGCAGGTCCCTGTTCCAATGCCTATTTAATTATTTATCGGCAGCAGAATGGCTCAGAGAGGAGACAGAGAAAGGGCCAGAGGCCAAGTCTGTAGCATGATAGCTGAGGTATTCAGTTGCCAAGAGAGGCCTTGATTTTTATTACTGCGGATAAACTGGCTTTTGTGGGGTTCAAGTGGGTTTTCTGCTCTAGGTTTGAGCAGAATGTCTATAGTAGTGTATTGTTTTGTTTTGTTTTGTTTTGTTTTTTTCAATGTCCATTTTTTTCCAGGATGGGATAACTCCCTTCACATCTTATCTCTTGGACCTCTTTGCTCTCATGCTCCTCAGATATCTTCCACCGAAGGATATCTTGCCCAGCCCATATTACAGCATGCTCTTTGCGAGGGTGCTGGGGCATTGTTTTAAAGACCTTTTGTCCCAGCTCGGCTGCTGCAGCCACCATGAATTTCTGCTGGGGTCAGCTGCCAAGTCATGTGTGTCTTGGCACAGAGGTCTGCAAAGTGTTCACTTTATCCTAGATATAGGCATTTAGTTTAAAGTAAGTTAATTAGCAGCTGAATTAAAATGGAGAAGTTCTAGTGCAATAGAGCCATGACTTGGAGAGGCTTCTTCCATCCATGCGTTTTCAGAAGGGCTAGGACTTGGGAGATGCTCATAACAAAGACGCACTCAGAAGTCTGCACGCCTCCAGCGGTCGGATCCTCATCCTCTGCCATTAAGTGGGAAGAAAAAGGTCACTCTCGCTGACTTTCCTGGGCAGATCTTACACCAGAAGAAAGCTGGAGCTCCTTGATGGAAAAGCTGTGTAGCAAATTAAATAATAGAAGGTATTTGTCATTACTTTGAGGCTAATTCATTACCTATTTGCAAAATTATGATGCTATAAAAAATAAATAAATTGCAATACTTTTTAATAATTGCCCAAATCAAAACAATTAACTCAACTAGAAAATGCTTTAGCAAACATATTACTTAGACATCTCCTTATTAGAAAGTGGTTCATAAAAAATAATGCATTAGTTGTGCACTTAGTAATGGTAGGTTCCAGCCTTCCCAAGACTTTGAGTGGATTCGGTATGTGAATGAAATGAGCTTTGAGGTTTAAATACAAATTAGGAGGAAATTTAGGCTCAACTTCAGATAGAAACCTACCTCTGCTTTGGGGGACTAGATCAGATATTTCCAGAGGGCTCTTCCAGCCTGAATGATGCCCCTGGGAAAGATGTCGTTTGTGGCTTGGTATGTTATTGGGTGGGTTCTTTTTCCTTCAGTCAGTGGAAGGAAATCTCTGAGCAGCTTTGAAAACTTGCTCCTTGTTATCACCTTGCTTTGGTTTCCTCTCTGTAAATTTGGGACTGCTGAGGAGAGCCAGGAGGGAAGCCCTGAGATGGGACGTCACCAGGGTTTCACGGTGGCGATGTCCTCGTGGTGGTGTTTCCCCCGGTGACCTTCATCTCACCATAGCAGAGCACCTTGTCGCAGGAGCCCGTGGTCCCACCGGGGTCCTGTAGGGGAGGAAGCCTGAGGAAGGCCATGTGTATAGTGCCACGTTTTATATTAAACAAAAATAAATTCCCTTTAACGTGGGTTTTTCAGACAGGTTGTCCTAATATATTAACTTCTGTCTGTGTTTTGAATAGTCAATTTCACGGTGAAATGAGTTCTTAATAATATATTTACCACCTGGGAGAAATCTCCCAGCCATCTGGAAAGGAGTGGGGATTTAGTGCCTCCAAATGGAGATTGGTTTTTTATTTATTTATTTTGCCCATGCCTCCTCCCCCCCAGACGGGACCCAGAGGGCACTTTGGGTGCGAGCTGCCCATTGCGGCTTGGTTTGGGGTCTTTCTCCCCCAGCTCTTGCTGGCGTGGAGGTGTCGAGGAGCAGCTGGGGGTTCCCCAGTGCCTCCCAGTCTGAGACTGGTGTAAGGCAGAGCATGGCTACGCGTCCCCTTCACCAGCCCCAGGCGAGGACAGCTTCTCTGTCAGGCACCGAAAGGGTGTTTTGGGGGAAGAGGAGTTTCTCCTGTAGACGCTGGCAAAGCCCGACTCCTTCGATGGAGATGTCAGTGATACATGACCTAAATCCAGCCTGCTTTGTGTAATACATCTTTTGAACTCCAGTAAGATGGAAGCCAGATGCAAACCAAGCTATCCTTTGATTACGTGGGAAAATGGTAAATTCATCATCACTTGAAGTCTTTTAAGCAAGACTGATTGTCCCTCTAAAACCTATATGTTGCATCAGCAAGAAGTTACTGGGTTTGATAGTGTTTGCCCGAGTGCAAGGGAATAATCCTTCTGTTTGCTACAGGGCTTACAGGGTGAAATTGTGTGGCGTGGCATCTTCAGGCTGTCAGATTTGATTGTCTCTTCTGGCCATTGATGCTGGGGATTGATGGAAAGTCATCATGGCCTTTCTCTTATGTCCTTACATAGCTTCCCTATGTGTTAAAACCTCATCTGTTACATCGCTGGAGTGTGAAATTCCCACGTGCCTGGAGGGGGCTCAGTGTTCACCCAATGCGAGTCCCTGCAGGAGCAGAGGAATCTGGTGGCTCCAGGGCTTGAAACGCATTAATTTTGTTTGCAAAAGTGATAACATTTGCATATCCTGATCTGCTTTAATACTCTGGAGAGGTCAGTCATGTGAGATTAAAGGAAACTCTTTGTTATGGGGGTTTGCAAACCCATGCATGGTGCTGTCACATCCCAGAACTGCTCTGGACGTGTTGCACATGTCGTTGCAGTGGGGATGCTCAGCAGTCCGAATAACCTCTTTGCTATCTAAATATTCTGTGCCGTGGAAATGGGCATAACCTGGTGAGTTTTAGCTGCCAAAATCTGCTTTATGGGAATGGTGGGACATGCCAGAATACTAGGCTGTAAGCACTGGGGGCAGCAGGGTTAGCATGCGCCGGTCTCTCCATAGTGCGTGCTCACAGCCTTTAATGTTGTACACGCAGGCTAACGTGATGTAGTTTGCCCTCTCTGAGGAAGGCATAAATCTCCTTTGCATTTTTCATGGGCTGAGTGCAGGCAGGCAGCTCTCTGAATACCGCTTTCTGCTGCTCGACCCCCTCTTTGCGGGCTGTTAAAGGTGGGTGTTGAGGGTGAAGGTTGTCTTCCACGGAGGCTGAATGCGATAAGGATTTGCTTGTCCATAATATTTATCCCATCTATTTCAGCTGTACGTGGCAGGGGATGCCTCTAGCAATGCACCACCTTGAACTCTGTGGTCTCTAATTTGGCGCAGACACCTGGCTGCTCCTGAAATATGGATGAAAAAAAAAAAGAAAAAAAAAAGAGAGCCCTGTTAGGAACAGCATTTTACGACAGGTTGCACCAAACCCCTGGATTTAGCTCTCCTTGAACTTGAAGTTGGCAATAATTGAAGACCAGATTTTGCAGCTGCTGTTCTGACATGATATTGCTGCCGGGTGTTATGAAAACCACTAGAGCTAGAAGCCAGTGTTGTATACTCTTCTTGGAGTTTCTGCTTTCAAACACACGAAGCATCAATCTCTAGCTAGCGGCTCATGAGCTATCAGCTCCTACAATCAAGTGGAAAAGAGTATTTCAAAGGTGCTTAGTTACTGGAACAGTACAAATGCTTTCTGGACCAGTAAATGCTTCCATGTGTTGGTCCTGGACCATGATTAGAAAGATAAAATCTGGTCCCTCAGAAAGTGCACGGCCCCACTGCCCCTGGTGCACAAAGGCAAAAATAAACGGGGGGGATCAGGAAGGGTGCGGGGCCTCTGCATCCAGTTATCTCAGCCTATGGGGCTGCCTCAGGGTGTGTCTGAGCACTTTCATTTTATTTTTTATTCTTCCTAATGGTAAATAACTAATTTTCTCCCTAGACATTTTACTACAAAACCTTTGTGTATGGATCTATGGATAGGCTGATTCCATACCCCAATCGTAAGGGTTTATTTTGAAGGCTTAGGGTAATGCAGCCTGTACTAAAAACTTTTATAGAGATGGAGGAGCTCGAGGGGGGACCGGCTTACTCTTGGATCTACCTGGAAAGCGCAGAAGGTTGTCACCCCCTGCTCAGTGTTGCTCCCAGGTAGCACCCTTTTAGGGACCTGCTTATGAAGATTTAGGATCCGCAGTAAGCTTGTCCCCAACTTTCCCCAAAGTAACCCCCCAGCCGCTGGCATGATGGAGGCTGAATTTCTATGTGTGACGTCACTGTGGGCACAATTTATTTAAAAAAAAAAAAAAAGTAAAAGGTTGGAGTGTTTAAAATTGAAACCATCTCCATTCACAGTCCATTCTCCATGAGCCGCTTTACTGGTGATGTGACATGATATCAATAACAATGAGGTTTCTTGCTGCCTGCTATAGTTGTTTATGGAAAGGAGTTTCGGAAAACATATTATTATAGAGGATAATGGATGGGCTGTAGGGAGACAAGGAAATAATTGCATTGAGGGGGCTTGAAAACATCATAAAGCCAAGAATGGAGTTTGGTTGGACTCTAATGTCACAAGGTCCCGAGGACTAAACTAATTCTCCATAAATCTGTGCAGCCCATTTAGGCTTACTGGTTTTCTTTGCTTCTCTTCTCTACTAGTTTTTGCTCCCCTCCCCCTTTTCTTTTGAAGAAACACCACAGAGGAGATTGGAGTGAATAAAACCCACCCAATCCACAATTATGGCGATTAATTATCCAGCTGTATTTTGTTAGCACCTCTGGATTCTCTGTCGCGGGGCTGAGAACCATCCAAGCACAGAAGAGAAAATGCAGCCCTTTCCTAAGGATCTCGAAGCTTTGTTTTGAAAAATAAGTAAATAAATATTGAAAACCCCAAACAACTGAAGAATTAAAAAGGAAAGAAAACAAGCTGCTACGGCATTGACATTAGGATCAGAAATAAAGTGGGAAGGAGCTGGGCACCTCGGTGCCGGGAGCCATGAGCTCAGCCTGTGCACTAAGAAAAACCTGGGGGGGGGGGGGGGGGAACATTTTCCTGAAGTTTGCTGAATATTTCTTCTCCAGTGGTCCTCCTGTTGGAAATTTCAAATTGATACATCACAAAAGACCCATTGACTGGCCATTTCACAGAGAAATTTCCCTCTATTTTCCAGTCAATCATTCCCCCCCATCCTTGTAATTTTTATTTGCATTACATCAGCGCTGGGGGGGGGGTGGGGGTGGTGGTGGTGGGCGGAATTCAGAAAAAAATCAGAACTTTGACCGGTTCTTTCAGAGATAGCATGAAAGAGCCTTTTCTGCCTCAGGCGGGGTTTGTTTGTTCAGATTTCCAGGGTCTGGGAAAAACAACACAGTTTGGAAGCATGGCGTTATAATTATGGGATTAAATCACAGCCTGGTGGGGGTCGGTGGCTGCGCTTCCAGGGGCTGCCCGGGAGCCGGGCGAGATGGCACAATTGGTATTCCCTGCCTGTGCCGGCTGCCTTGTGTTTCAGCTCCATTTCCCCTTTTTTCCCCCATTTGTGGGGTCTAGCAGCCTCCATTAGTGCAATAAGGACGGGAGCTGGTTTGCTCCGTGCTGGCTGCTGAAAGCTGCTGGTGGTGTCTCCCCGCTGGCGGGTGGCTCCCGGTGCCAGCGTGTCACGGGTGCTTTCCAGGGGCTGACGGTCTCAAGAGGGAAAACTCCGCTTGTGCGATGGGAATTGGGAACGCAGTGCCCCGTGTAGGGACGTGGGGAACCGGGCAGCGGTGTGCCAGGGGAATTCGGGTCGTGGGATCGCTTGCTCGGTGCCGGGGCTGGGCTTGGACCAGCCCGTTTGATCCCAGCGCTCAGGAGATTTGTTTTTATTTTTATTTTTTTTTATGGCGTGAAACCAGTGTTTCTGTCAACTTATAATGAAACAGTTTATGCAAACCTGAAAATAAGCCCATATGCTTCACTTATGTACCCTTTTTTTTAACCTTTATTTAAATGTCAATTTTTTGGAATGACAATGGCATTTCAAGTGAGAGATTGAAATGTAACACACACGAAACATCACCGTGAGATGTTTTGACTTCTCTTCAGCTCCCTCCTCTCCTCATTCTATTTATTTTCTGTGAAAACTGTTCACTAAACCTGACTTGAATCTACAGATAGTTTCAGTTCCTGAAAATGACATTTTCTAGCAAATACGCCATCAGTCGAAAACAAAAGAAAAAAATCCTGCGGACCTCGCTCACCCCCTGGTGCCAGCTCCAGCCCTGTGGATTTTGGCATGTCTCACTGCACGTGCTTCAGCGCCGTGTCCTAGGCAAAATTTGGGCCAGGAAAAACCCTGTCTGGGAGGAAAAACCCTGTCTGGGGGACACCAATGCATTTTGAACCCTCTTTTGCACGCGGAATTTTTACTTTTCCCCTTTTGCGACTCGCACATTTTGCATCTCTGGCCAAATCCCGCGTTTCAAGTGGGTGGGCTCTGCAAAGCCCGAGTGCTTGATTGCCACCCGAGCTGATGCAATGCATCGACCGCGCTCCGCTGCAATCAAAAGCAGGCTCCAAAGCCCGAACCCATAGTGTATTTATTGCGTCTCGGTGGCACCACGGAAGAGCGATGCGTTCGCGTCGTTATCGCCGGTTTACCCGTGGATTAACAGAGGCGCGGGTCAGCCGAGTGACATTCGCCGCCTTACGCCAAATGAGCCGGTACGGGAGCAAGAAGCAGCCTCTGACTCAGGAGAGCAATGAAGTGCAAACCCGAGTACTCCATCAGTCAGGGTATTGCTTAACCGCCACCTTACAAAGCAGCCCACGTGCTTTTCTGAGTCACCGTCTAGAAGGGGAAAGCGCTGTGGCTCAGCGTCTTCGTCCGATGGGCAAAGCATCTTGCTTCACCCCTTTTTTTTTTTTCCTGCTGCCAATGGTGTTGTGAAATAAAAGCTTCCCTTTGGTTCTGGTCATTGGAAAAGGATAAATCCCATTCTCGCAGTGCCGTTTTGCTTCTGTTTTACCCCAAAGGGCACGTGGTTTTTCTGCGGCAGGGTCGGGATGGCCCCACAGGTGCACGGGGTGGGCTGAGCACATCCCGAGCGGGAGCTCACCGCTCGCTGCACCCATGTGAGCGTGCATCCTTATTTACAGCAGGGGAAAATGAATGGGAGTCCGCTTTCCAAGGTAGATTATTTCATTATCATTGTAATTGGTACTTATAATTAGTTGTTACTGTGGTGTGTGATGTGCCCTGAGCACTGTGGCCAGAAAGTGCAGAAGGAAAAAGAATTATTATTTTTTTTATTATTAATTACGACTATTTTTATTTTGTTGTATATTTGCTCACTTGTTATTTCAACGTGGGCTTATTTCCCTGGGCACTAGGCAGGCAGCAGAGCTTTCTTTGCTCTGGTTCACGCTCAGATCGGCCTCGTGCCCTCGTGCCTCGATTTGCCCAGTTTGCTCACAAATCAGGAATATTTCTGCCTGCCTTGTTCGGAGCATCGCCGGCCTGACCCAGCCTCTCCACAGGAAAACTCGCTGCTGCTGCTATTAATTGCTGCAAAGCCTTAGATGCAGATTGGAAGCAGCTCTGCTGCTTTTCCCAGCAGGAATAGGTGAGGGGCAGGGGGGACCCCGGTGCCACCACGAGCTCGGGCATCTTGTTAGAGCACAGAAGCCTCTTGTCAAAGCCAAATCGCCCTGGAAAGCCCCCAGATATTTGTACAGTGCCCGCTCCGAGTCAGGCAAAGGGCTTCCTTTGTGGCGCTGAAACAATAACTGGCCTCATCCTCGTTAGCTGACGCAGCCTAACAAAGCGCCATTGATTTGGGTAGGTGCTCCCTCGGTGGCAGGGATGCGAGGGACGGGGACTGCCACCCCGGCAGCTTTTCCAGCCTTTTCCAGGCTCCCACATCCGTGCGGTTGGGTTTTAACGAGCGCTTTGGAGCACGAAGTGGGTCAGCGCTTTCCTCTGCTCCTCTTTGCCCCCGGCTCCCTCCCGCGGCACGGACCCCGGGCGCTCGCCACGCGGTGGCATGAGCCCCTGCGGCCCCGTCCCCAGCTTGTCCTCGCTGCCGGGGGGGGGGGGACGTGCACAGGGGGGACCCTGCTGGGACCGGTGCTGTAACCTGCTGATGCGGCTCCCCACGGATCCATGAGCTTTGTGCAAATGGCAGTCCTGGTGTGCTTTGAAGCCTGAAACCTTGAGCACTTCAAACAAGCAGAGGACAGGCAGATGATGTATGGGAAATTAATATCTAACAGGGCTAAAAATTGTTCTCAATGTCGCCCTAACTCCCCTGCCCAGCTGAGCTCTATTTACTTTCATCCCATCTAGAGCATTTAGCACAAAGAGACTCCTTACACCCTTAATTTTCTAAAACACAAAGCCTTCCATTTCCCTGCATCCAGCTGAAACCCTCCTGCTTTCTCTCTTGCTCTCCCTCATTTTCTGGCTCTGTTTTGAAAGGCTCTTCTCCCTTGCCACAGCCTCTCAGGGGAGGAACAGCAAAAGGGGGAAGTTTGGGAAGGAGAGGAATTGCCAGCGGGTCCCTGTAACCCTTTTGTGCCCGGCAGCTCACTCCCCTGCCGAGCTCGGGGGCAGCAGGATCCGGCCCAGGGCAAGCAGCAGAGGCTTTCTGCGGAGCCCTGCTGGCACAACAGGCACATTTAGCACCCGTCAGCACGCGGCGGAGAGTTTGTAACTGGAAATCAGGACGCCTGAAATTTCATTTATGTCACAGTAGGAAAGAAAACAAGTGAGATGTGTCGCTCTGCGCTGGCTCAGAGCAGAGCATCCCGCCGTAGCTCTCTGCGCAGCCCAAGCCCGGGGAGCCGGGTTCAGCCCTGCCCGGCGTCGCTCAGCCATCTCCGGGGTTTGCTCCCCGATCCCTTATCGCAGGTGGGGAAATGAGGTCAGGGAGGATTGCTGGGTGGGAATGGTGTGGGCTGGAGCGAGCCTGGTGTCTCATACCCCAGCCCTGCACGGACAGGGAGTGCCCAAGGTTATCAGGGCTTGGCGGAGAAAACAAGTGACGTTAGGATGTTTCAAAACACCGCCAAGCAGATTTTCCCAGGCTGATCGTTTCAGGGCTGGTGCAAAAACGCCGAAGGAAAAAACACTTCTTTAGCAATAACAGATCAGAGCTGGGTGCTCGTGAGCCATCTTCCAGGGGCCCTGATCTGGGCTGTGACAGCGCTGCAAAGAGGGGGCGTGCTGGCAGCCAGAGCCCTTGCTGGGCTCACGTCCCCATCCTGTGGGGTGCTGCCTGGAGGGACAGGGTATCTCCTCTGCGACTGCATTTTGTGTGCCTTGGTTTGGTGTCCTGGGGCTGTGAAACAGGGAAGCGGGGGATGTCTGTGCCGTGCACGGGATCCAGCTTCCCCCAGGGCTTCTGGTTGCTGCAGCTGCATGAATGCAAGGCGCAGAGCTGCAGCGGTGTGTTTGTGCACAGGTCCCCTCCCTCGGGAGCACCTGCTTGTGCCTGCAAAGCAGGGGGCTCGCTCTGCTTGGCGGGGGTGCTGAGCCCAGTGCAGGGGTCAGTGCTTCTTTGTCCTCTGCCTGGCTGCTCCAGGACCCCAGGAGAAGCTTTGACCTGGCTGGTTTCATACAATTATAGAATCATATGGGTTTCCAACCCATGGTGTGGGTTGGAAGGGCCCTTAAAGCCCATCTAATCCCAAGCCCCTGTCCCCGGCAGGGACACCTCCCACCAGCCCAGGTTGCTCAAAGCCTCCATCCAGCCTGCCCTTAAGCACTTCCAGGGATGGGGCATCCATGCTTCTCTGGGCAACCTGTTCCAGTGCCAGTTTCCCTTTTTTCCTTTTTCTCCAGTTTCCTTTTTTCACAGAGGGACATGGCAATGGGATTCAGTCTTTCACCTCCAGCCCGCATTTTCTGCCTCTCAGCAGCCCCTGTAGAGCCCCCGTTAGCAGCACCAGAGGTCTGACACCTCCTGTACATGTCCTGGGACATGGCGCCGGCCTGCCTCCCACCCTCCACAGGGACAACTGGTCTCTGACCCAACAGGGTGCCTGCAAGCAGCTGTGGTTACCGGCCGTGGCACCCCGAGAGCAGGGCAGCACCGAGGCTGGCATCTGCCGGCCGCTGCAGATCCGTGTTTCCCTAAGAGACAGCAGGAGCTAACGGCTCGTGAGCCGTTCCCACAAAGCTGGGATGCCTTCCATCGCCGGAGGGCCGGATCCTCAGCTGGTGTAAGCTGGCACTGTGTCACCAAGCAAATGGGCCAGCTGCTCGGGCAGAGGATGGCGATGGCCAACCCTCAGCAGCCAAGCCCGCTGCGTGGATCTGCAGCCGAGGGCCGGTTTGAGCTGCTCTCCTCTCCCCCCTCCTACTCTTTTCCTCACTTCTCCCTTTCAATTCTCTCCCCGTCTGTTCATCCTTCTCCCCTTCTGTTCATCCCTCTCTATTCTCGAGCCATCCTTCTTTTTTTCTCCATGAAAAAAAGCTAAGGGAAGGAAGGGGGAGGAAAGAAGGGAAACAGTCCAACTCGATCGTTTTTTCCAATAACCTTCCCTAAAACCTCACCAGGTTACGTTATGCTCTAACAGACTTTAAGCCAATCTGCCTAATGCCATTGCAAAGGTCAATTAAATTCACCCTAAAAAATTTACTCCTGGCTCATTATACATTTGGAAAATGAATTAGAAGCACAAGCTGCCCCAGAGGTTTCTGATATTTTGCTAATGAACATGTCTTCTAATGGAAGAAAGAGAAAGAAAAGCACTGCCAAAAAAACCCTTTAAACAAAAGGGTTTGCTGGTCCCACTGGGGAGCGTGCCGTGGAGCTGAGCATCTCCTGGTAGAGGGGACGGGAGGTGCTGGGGCTCAGCGAGGTCACCCACACCCAGCAGAGGAATTCGTCAAAGCCGACGCTTGCCCAAGCGTTTGCTCAAAGCCTCGACCTTGTGTCCGTGCCCGTCCCTGTTTGCAGGCTGCTGTGGGTGGCTTGGTTTCGCCTCCGAAATGCTCCCGTTGAGCCATCGATGCTGATTTCTTGCTCCGTGACTTCCCAGGCTGGCTTTGCGTGCTGGCAGCCCACCCCTGGTGTAATTACGCCCGTGGCATGCCGTGTCCGCGGGGATTCGCCGGCTGCACGCCGGCAGAAAAGGAGGCAAAATTAATCAAGGGAATGATTAATTGCAAATTGTGACCCGGGTTTCTGTAAGTGACGAGGAGTTTTGAGGGATTTTTCAGGCTGAAGGTGCTCATACCTTTGAGGAGCACGAGCCGTTTTTGCTTTGGCTTGGGTTTTTTTTTGGAGAGTGGTTTAGGGGGCTTTACAAACCCTCTGTGCCTTTGAGCACCTGGAGTCGGTTGCTGCTGACCAGGCTTTCATCCTCCTTGCTAACGTGTAGATGCAGCCAGGTGCAGGACTGGATTCATGCAAACGTGCGCCCCGGCCCTTTGAGCACCCGGCTACGGTGGCGTTAGAATATGCTATCAGCAGTGCCCAGGCTGGTGTTAATTTGGGGCTGATATCAGTACTGTGTTAATTTTGAATTGGTTTTTGAGACTGGGACTTGATTTCCTCCCCTGGCAGTGGAGCTTTGCTGCGGGGAGGAAGGGTGGCTCGCTGGCCCCGTTCGCATCGCCTCTCCCAGAGGTTTGCTGGATGGGGATGTAAGACACGAGGAACTAGAAAAGGAGCCTGGGAATGCCAGTAAAATCCTAAGCATAATTTTTGTCCAAATCGACACGTTGCCATGGAAAGTGTAGACTTCAATAAGGTGGCGTTTCGGACCAAATGACCACATCCCTCCCATTTGTGCAGGAATTAAATGACCTGGGAACATCTAGATGAGCATCTTTTGGGACTGAATGCGTCGCCTCCACTGATGTAGAGATGCCACCACCGGTAAATACGGGCTGGGGTTCACGTCACCGGCCTGTTGCCTAAGCGGTGGGTGCCAGGTGTAACCTGGCCATCTGCGCTCCTCCCATGGGGGACAATTCCCCTCCTGAAGCGGGTGGCTGAGTTTTATGGGGCACTGGGCACCCCCCTCTTGGCTGCACGGGAAGCCGGCTGTAACGCCTGTAGTCGGAAGCAGGTTGCCACTCCAGCCTGAGCTGCTGCCTTTTTCCAAGAAGCTGCTGGGAGTTTTCTTGCAGAGAGATTTTTTTTTTACTATTATTATTTTTATTTTTTGGCACGGGGAGAGGCTTCAGGAAAACTGAGAGACGGGGCACAACTCCCTTCAGTTTGTCTTTAATTACATCTAGGGAAGAGGTGGTAATTACAACACACCCTTCTCTTGCAGAGATCCTCAGGTGAAATCAGGGCTCGGAAGCATGCATGCTAATCAGGAGAGCCTTTTTTTTGCCAGGGTTGCTGTTGTTGGGGCTGGGCTGAGCGGCGCGCGGCTGCCCGGATGGCACGCAGGGCAGCGCCTGGCAGAGCAGGGACTGCGGCGCGGGCAGGACGGGGAAAGCTGCTCCTTCCCTCTTGCTCCGGGGATTAGGCAGGAGCTGGGGACAGCGGCGCGGTGCTTGCCGTGTCGATTATTAGCGTGGTTAGTAAATTACCTAGTAAATTGGCCCTTAAAATTTCCAACTGCGTGTCCTCTCTTGCACTCCAAGCCTGCAGCTGAGTTGTTTACGCTCTTTCAGCAGGGAAGACGGATCAGCTCTGAGCTGCTGGCGTCTTGCAGAGAGGAAGCCGGAGCCGACGCCGCACGCTGCTGCATGCACGGTCTCACCCACCAGCCCTCGTGTTGGCCAAAGTTAAAGCCCAAAGGGCCGTGGCGGGGAAAGGCGAGCCCCAGGAGCCTGTGACTCCTTGCTGTGGTTGTGTCTATGGGTTCCCAGCATTTTTGCTGCTGTTTGTGAGCAGTTTGCCTGGTTGTCCCCCCTTCGAGTGTCTTCTTCTTGGCCAGGGCTGTGCCTGGTGTGGCAAAAAGCTGTGGGCACGGGGGGTGCACGTGTCAGCCTCGGCATCTCTACCCGTGACCGAGCGAAGTGCTGAGATGAGCCTCAGGTGAGCCCAGCAAGGCTGACCCCTGTGATGGGGCTTCTTGCTTTGCCCCTCGCTAAGCTCATTTCAGGGCTGGGGTGGGCTGTGACAGCAGGTCTGCCCCGCAGAGAAGCAGCACCCACGTGCTTTGGGGCTAAAGCCACTCAGGACCTACCCTTGGGGGGGATCGGGAGGGCGTTGAAATGAAGATTTGGTTTTGGTGGGGGCTGATGCTTTGCCAGAGACCCTTCCTCCCTTCGGCGCTCCCCGTCTCCTCTCCTGCTGGCTGCGGTGTGCACGGCCCGTTTCCCATTGCAAGGCAATTTTCCCTTTGTGCATTTCCAGCTCCCCTTTTGCTTTCTCATGTGTGCTGTAAAGGTCAGCCCGTATCTGGAACACGCTTTAAATTTGCACAGAGAGCAGGGGGCAGGAAGAGAGGGGAGGGCAGTGCTGCAGCAGCTCTGGCCCTGGGAGAAGACAGTTTGCTGCTTTCCCTGGTGCTTCTAGGGGACACAGGACCACACGCAGGTCTGTAGACCCACCTGGCACCCAAGGAAATAGCTCTTTTTTAGCAGAAATCCCCCAAAACATAGAGCGAGCATGCCATAACCCCTCCGGCTGTCGCAAGCTGCTGTCCCTCCACCCGTCCATCACCCTCGTCCTTCCTCCCTCCCTCCCCCGGGGGATGCTCACCTCCAGCACCCCGCTGCCGTCAGCAGGATGATGACCCCCTCCACATCACCGCCCAACCCCTTTCTGCCGAGCCCGCATCCCCGCCGCGTCCTGCATCCCTTATGCTCATCACGGGGGACACCTGCAGCAGGCTGGCCGGTCCAGCGCCGTGCCCCCTCCTGTCTCCGAATCTGGCCCTTGCCTCCCCCTGTCAGCCGCTGCCTCCTCTCCCCAGGACCTGATGCTGCTTCGTTTCTGTTTTAATTTTGCTGCGGTTTCGCGACAGCCACTGCTAGGTCAGGAGTTACAGAAAGGTTATTGGTGAGTGATGGGTATTGACATCCTTAACAGTGCCCTGACCCCATCAGTCTCGCTCTGTTCTTCTTTTTCCTTACACTTGCCCTGCCTTTTTTTTTTCTTTTTTTTTTTTTTTTTCCGAAAGGCCGGTCTGCCACAGATTGGCCTTTCTCATGCATAAAGCTTACTTCATCAGATTTTTACCCAAAGCCACAGTGCGCACACTTGGCTGCAAAGCAGGGAGGGAAGCGCTGATTTCTCCTGGCTGAGCAGAGGCACTGAGAGAGGTTTTTAACCCCGCGATTATTTTTCCACCCCATAAACCTAACGTGCTACTTTTTCCCTATCTTTTTCTCCCCTAATTCCCTTGATCTGCTGGTGCACTGTTCCCCAGAGCCACCTGCATCGTGTTGCCTATTCCTGGGGCTGCCACAGGGACTCCCATGACCAACTCCACGCTGCAGAGCTCAGGCTGCACACTGGGGGCTCAGCATCGTGTCCCCCAGCCTGGCTGCTGCAAGCTTTCCCCCTCTCCAAAGAGCCCATCGGCACGGTGGGGACCTTGTGTGCATTGAGCGCGGCGGTTCAGCTGCAGCCTGCGATGCTCCGTAGCCTCCGTAGGAGCTTGGGACGGGGAGGCAGCATTTCTACCCAGCAATTACAAAAATTCCCCACTCGAGGTGAGGTGCAGCTCGGGCACAGCGGGGTCCCCAGCCCTACAAAGCCACGGCGCGCCCCGTCAGCACGGACAGCCTCGGCGCGGGGGCTGCCGCGTGCTGCTGCTCAGATAAATAGGGGCCTGTCAGCCCATCATTGCATTCATCTGGAAGGACATAAACCTTGGCGCAGGCTATTTGGAAATACGGCGGAGCTCATTCGAAGCGCCTCTTACCTCCCCATCGAGAAGCTTCTGGGGCTCGGCACCAGCGCGCGTTGCTCCCGCCCCTTCCCGCGATGCCGCGGTAAGCCGGCGTGGCATTATCGGATGCTTCGGCACTAAAACGCGCCGCACGCCAACTTCGGGGCTTTTATTGTTGCATCCATAAAACCGGCTGGGAAAACTGCTGAAGCAGTAACCCTGCTCGGTTTTAAAGGCAGCTGCAAATCAGCCCCGCTCTCTGGTGCAGCGCTGAGCTGGTTTTTACGAGCTCTAATTAACCGGGATCTGCCCTGTGGTCTGCTTTCCACCCAGCCTATCCGAGGGAGTGGGACTGAACTGCGTGGTGCTGGGGTTATGGGTCTGCACTCGGGGGCTTCGGTGTGAATGAGCTGTCATAGGGTCGGGGTTTGGTGGTCTGGATTGAACCAGGTGTGGCGGTGACAGAGGGATGGTTGGAAACAGCCCGTGCCATGCCACCCTTCGTGTGTGTCTGTCTGCTCAAGTCTTAGCTGGGAAATGGGGACGCAACGAACCATTTGGGGTTGCAGAAGGAAGCCACCTAATGACATTTTGTGACTGTGAGGCATGGGAAGGGGCAGTGGCCCTGGGAATTACTCAGCTTGGAGTGAGCACCTCCAGGCTCCTGATGCTCCTGGGTGCTCCCGCCCATCAAACACCAGGGCACAACATTTTTTTGGCAGCTGCCTTGAGCTCCTCGGCCCCAGGAGGGCTATGGGCACGGGCTGTCCCTTTGCTTGCTTTCCTGCTGGGAATTTTCCAGGGCTGCTTCTCCTGACATTTCTTAGTGGCAGCAGGAGGGGCAGCAGGGTGCCTCCGTGCTTCCCTGTGCTCGGCAGGGCCGGGAAGGGAAGGGAAGGGAAAATTCCAGCTCCGAGGGAGGCACCACTGTGCTGTGGGGTGGCGAGGGAGACGAGAGCTGCCTGCTGACACCCGGCAATTTATTGGGAACCTGCGAGTCTTTTCAAGAAAGCAGTTTCTTTGACATTTTCTTTTGGCATTTGAAGGGGAAAAAATGGTAGTATTTCCCACATACGCTCGCCGTTTTCATCCCTGCCCCGAAGTGATGTAGATTTCTTGCTCTGCGAGAGTCAGCCTCGTCTTGCAAGCCGTAAACCGTGCATGGAGGGAGGTGGGAGCGAGGAGCGGTGCCTGCGAGGGTGCAGACGTGCGGGGCACGTGGGGAAGGCAGCACGTGGAGCTCATCGCTGGGTGTGCACAGGCAGGAGCATCCGTGGAGGTGTCCGTAGGGATGCCAGGAGCTTTGCAGCCTGGTGGGCTGCCTGGTGAGAGGCAACCCTGTGCACCCAGCACCAGGCTCCCACAGATGTGACATCTGCAAGCAACAGTGAAATATCATCAGCATCATGGCTAGGCTTAAATCTTTGCCGAGTCTCCATTTTTCTTTCTTTAAACGCTTACAGAATAAATGGAATTTATAATCAGAAACCATAAAATCTCTGATTTATGGTTCATCTTGATGACAATATTTAATAACTCGTGTATATTTTATTACATCTTTTTAATGCCCTGTTGTGGAATTTTACTTAGGCATTTCGCCCTCTATATCAACCTGTCGCAGCACAGATGGGGCTGACTTTCTGCTTTGAGCTGCGGACGGAGCCAGGCTGGGCTCTGCCCAGGGCTGCCGTGAGTCCTTCCAAGCGGGCTCCGAAAGCAGACCTGGATGGCCAGACGTGGTCCGGCTTCTTCCAAAAGCCGCTCTCTGGATTGCAGAGCTGATGCTTTCCCCTGCCCAGGCAGCTCCCTTCCAGCATCCCCAGCCAAGTTCCAGCGCAGGTGGGAAGAGAAATTCAACCGTAGGTGCTCTCTTCTCTCCTCAAGGACTTTTTGCTTGGAAACCAGCATCTATTTAGGTTATTGCTTCCCCAGCTCAAGTGCATTCTCCTCTGGAGAGCAATCCCTAGCCTTTCTGGGACCATTAGAGTAAATTAGCTGATGCATCCTATCAGCCCGCAGCCTGCTGCACCCGAGGTACCGATCCTGCTCTCGGCGCCTGCATGCAGAGGGGAGCTCATCAGCGCCGCAGCCACATTCTGGCTCTGTCAAACAGCAGCAGCTCCCTCCCTCCCTCCCTCCCTCCCAGCTGGCTTTTATAACCTTCCCCTGCGCTGCTGGAAATGGAGAAAGGAGAGGGGGCAGCTGGGGACTGGAAGAGGACGGGGAGCGGATAGGAATGGATATTCTGAGAGCGTGGGGGTTGGTGGTGGGGCTTTGGGGACCTGCAGCCTGTTTGGGCACCTGTAGAGGCCATGCTGGCATGGGGACAGGTCCCATTGCTCTCAGTGTGCTCTGGGCTGGCTGTACAGGGGACCGCAGGCTCGGGGCCACCTTGTCCTGGTAGGGACTGGTGAGCAAGCCAGGAGCATGCTGTTCCACCCATTTTCCTCCTGAGCACGGTCCAGCGGGTTGATTTTCTCTCTCCTCGAGACGCACGGTTCCCAGCCACAGCGGGAGGTGATGGGATGGGGTTAGGGTTAGGGGCCAGAGGAAGAGCTGGGGGGCCCGTGAGCACGTTGGGAGGTACCCCAAGGAGGAGGAGAGGGTGGAAGGCAGCCAGGGAGGGAGGAGAAAGCAGCCTGGCCACACACTGCATCATCCCAGCTCGATGGGTTCCCCATCCCCGTGTTAACAGGGGCACTGTGCTGCATGCAGCAGTTGCAGGCTCCGTGTTTTTGGGTGCCACGGCATCAGGCTCATCGCGTTTGGGCGCAGCACTGTTGGGTGCTTCACGTCAGGGCTACAGGTGAGGAAGGGGCTGTCCCACTTGAACCCTGATGGCTTCTTTTTTGGTGATGGCCAGAAAATTTAAGCCTCGTTCACGACGTTATGACAGCTTTTTTTAACCGCAGAGAACTCGCAGGACTGGACGAAATGTTTGCACTGGGAAATCAGCCACCTCCTAAAAGAGCTTTTGTTCCCTTGCAAAGCATTAGCAGAGTTTCCGTCTGTGCATTTCGGCTCCTCTGGTAGGAGGCAGGAATCATCCTGGGAATTGTCTTCCCCTTGGTGATTCAGCTGTCTGCTTCTGCTCCTGCCTTGCTCTGCTAGGAGATGGAAATGGCAGGGGTGAGAACGGCTGCAAAGAGCTGCCGCCGAGAGAGCACCCCCTGCCCTGCCAGGATGGCTTCGGGCTGGAGGGTCTGGGTGCTGCTGGATGGCCCTAAATAAAAACATGCCTTATGGCAGCTGAGGGTCCACAGTCTCAGATCACCGCATTTTGGAAGAATTTTTGCCAGCCCTAGCTGTAAAACCATCACCCTGCCCTTCCCTTCCCTCCCGCATGTGCTATTTTTGTGCCGACCACGAGCAGTCGATGAGGAGCGTACACCAGAACCGTGCTGCTGCCCGGGAGGAGCGGGGTGACTCCTGCACAGATCTGAGCAAAAAAAAAAATCATTGGCAGGGTAAAACTCCCTTCCTGACAGTTTAGAGAGGAGCCGGTGAGGTGACTTGATGGGCGCTGCGATGCCGGCTGCCTGGGTCTGACTCTAAATTAAAGTCTAGCAAAGGAGAGGCCTCCTGAGGAGGTGGGAAGTGATCGCAGCCTATAAATACCTTCCAGGAGAGGTTGGAAATGAAGAAAGGGAATTATTCATGGTCTCGGAAGGTGGTAGGACAAGGGGAGATGGCCAGGGGCTAAGGAAGGGAGAGATTTTCTGCCTGGCCATTAAGAAAGTTCCCCGCAGCCGAGCGATGGGCAGCAAGAGACTCCCCGGGGAGGGAGCCCCGGCGCCGCCGGCAGCGCGGAGGACGAGGCATTGATGGGGGAGACGAAGGGAGAGATCTTTAGAAAATGCGAGAGGTCAACCTGCTGACCCAAGCCGGCTCTCTCCCGGCCCCACGGTCTGCCCGGTGCCATGATAAATTCCACTTATGCTACTTTACTGCGGGCACTTGATAGCTCAACGTAATGGCGAGGGTGTCTCTTCACTTGGCTGCCCCCCTCCAGACGAGGATGCTGTCTGCGATCCGTGGGCTTAAGCAACAATTCTCCGCCTGCGCGGCGACGCTGCCTTTTTTATTAGCTTCCCTCTCAGAGTCTGGACTCTGGAGGTCCTGGCTCCTCTTTAGCACCGATTTGCTTCCTGACCTCGCTCCGGCCCCGTCCATGTGCAGATCTGCAGAAGCTGCCTTCGGGAGCACATCCTCAGTGCACGTTTGTGCCGTGAGCACGTGGGGCTGGTAGCACCGGGGTGTCTGCTGCCAAAAATGAGATCAGTGGGAGGCACGGGGCTGCCCGTGGAGGAGCGACCCCTTTGGAGAGCAGCTTTGCAGCCCCCCCATCTCCTCTGGCAGAGAGCAGGAGTTACCTCCTAAAGGTGCAGAGGATGCTGCTGGCAGCAGATGTGCTAGCAGCCCCCCTGGTTTTTACTGCGGGTCTCGTAGGTCTCATCAGTGCCGATGTTTTTCCGTAATGCTCCTGGAGTCGTGTGATTGCGCAGGAATCTTGGCTTTCATTTAGGAGCAGTTTTGACATGTCACAGTTGCAGGGGGAAAAAAAAAAAAAAAAAAAAAAAGAAAAAGCACGGAGATACTGCTGGAACGTGTAGGCTAATAAAACCAGCCCGTCTTTATTACAACCGTTTTTATTTAAGATCTCAAAATGAAGGTCTGGGGGGGGTCTGACGTGGGGTGGTGGAGCTGTGGGGTGTGTAAGGGGTGCGGGGCTGTGGCGGCCAAGGGGCAGTGCCTTGCTGCGGCGCTGGGAATGAGCTGGGGAGCTCTGAGTGCTCATCACTGGAGGGAACTAAGCCAGGTGGGGCGCTTTGATTTAAGGAAATGAGCAGCAGGCAAGGGAGGGATGGCATTTGAAGCAGTGCCGAGGTTGGGTGGCTGTCCCCCCCCACTGGTGGGGCTGCACGGGCAGCCTGGGGGCCAGTGGGTGCTGGCCGCATCCTGCTGAGCCAGCCCTGGGGAGCCTCCTCTGAGCAGAGTGGAAGTGCCCCAGGAATCCGTGTCGCTTTTCAGAGGCTGTTACAGAGAATTGTTAGCAGGCTACGGCGCAGCGCAGGAGCTGTCGCTGTCGGCTGCTTTTTGTTAATCTGATCTGAAGGGTCCCCTTGCGATCGCATCCGGAGCGCTCCCTTCCTCTCTCTGCGGAGGCAAATTGCGACGGGCAAGCGCCCGGTGCTTTGGTGGGGTTTGAGGTCCTGAGGGGCCAGTGCCCACGAGGTTTCCCCACCCGACGTCCACATTTCTACCTGGGCAGTGGTGGAATGCCCATGTGGTGGTTCCCCGTGCATGCTCTTGCACCTGCATCCTTTCATTTTGTCCCCTTTGACGATTCCTGAAAGCGCATCGGTGCGTGGCGAGTCAGGATGGAGAAAGCCATGTCCAAACTCCCAGCTAGGAATTTTCCATCAAAGCACGTTTCCCATCAAAAAGAGCCTTCATTGCAAAAAACATGTGGTTTCCTGGGACCATTTTAGTTTTTCCAGAGCAATTGCATTTCCATTGGGAAAATCTAGGGCAGGCTGATGGCAGGAGCCTGCAGCTGGGGACACCTGCAGGTGAGGAGCCCCTGCAGCTTGTGGCCTCGTGTCCCACCTAAGGAGAATTTGGGAAACCCAGGGGACTTTTCCAGGAGCCAGGAGCAAGCTGAAATTGTCCCTCTTGGTTCAGATGTAATGGCACTTCCAAGGGGGAGGGAATCTGTTCTGTGGAAATTTGGCTTTTTGGGAATTTCATACTGAGATGGGGAAGTTAGGGGAATTTTTTTTCATTAAAAGCACACACACACACACACACAGATATATATATTCGAGTTTCAGTGGATTTCCATTTTCTAGTCAGCTCTCTGTGTGATGCCGTTTCTGCAGCAGTGTATGACTTTTTTTTCCCCTCAGGAAATTTTCTAATATCAATTTAATTTTGACTCTCACAACTGCATCTATTCCACGGGGAACATATTCTATGGCCTCACCAAGAAAGTGTTTCCTCTTAGCCGCGAGTTCATTTTCCAGTTTAAAAACATCATCCAGTCATTTCTAATGAAAGATATAATCAACTTTCAGGCTTCATGGCTTAGCTGAGCCCCTAATGGAGGTGGGGGAGCCATTCCTGCAGTAGCTCAGCCCGTATTTCCCACGGCAGGCGTGCTCACACCTGGCAAAGGAGCACTGGGTGAGATTGCATCCAGAGAGACTGATGCCCATGCAGGGGCTGTGGGCCTGTGTGGGTAAAATTCAGGAGTTGCTCCTTGGGTTCCTGGTCTCGCAGCCTGCAGGATTTGCCCTCCTGCAGCCCCAAGCAGAGGGTTTGGGGCATTGCTTCATTGCAGCCCCGCTCCCGCAGCACTTGGGGTAACTGGGAACCTCGTGCCCCACTTAGCTGGGGCTGCACGACTTCTGCAGGCAGTAATTTGGCCAAGCTTTATTCTTTCTGTAGAATCAACGAGAAGGAAGAAAAACCCAGAAAGCCCCATTTGTGTCCCATCTGATTGTATTTCCATGCCCACATATCTGCTCAGCGTAAATGCTGTTGGAGTGCTAGGGGGGAACGGTCTCTCACTGCGTTAAGGCGCTGTGCAGCAGAACGGGCTCGGGTTGTTCGGAGACCTCGCTGAATTATGCCACGGACACCGCACCGCACAGCCCCTCCTGTGCCCAACTCTTCCCATCACTGCCTCTGGAGCAAGCGGGAATACAAATGCAAATAGCACCAGGTGAGGGAGATCAGGTGGCGATACCAGCAGGGGACCTGGTGCCACATCAGGTGCGTCTGCCCAGCTGGGGCTGCGCTGAGGATGTGAGCCAGGGTGGTTTTAAATGAGCTCGTGCAGCACCGGAGGTCCAGACGTGACCTGAGAGCTGGTGGGAATTAATGATCTGAATATTTACCCAGCCTCGCAGCTCCCAGCCCACCCATCGCAGCATCCGAGGGAGCGGTACGGCCAGAAAAATGTCTCGAGGACCTCAGTGAGCTCTGATTTTAGGGAGTGAGAAATACACAAAAGCTCCGAGTCCTCCTCCCCCGCAAAAAGACCTGGATGAGATAACAGGAATTTCTAATTTAAACATTTGGGTACAAATTACCTGACAATCCAGAGAGGCATCTTGAACCGGCACTCAAGTTTTTCATTCAGAAAATATCGAGATGTCTCAATCTGACAATCTCAGAACTTGCCTATAAAGCTTCTGAAGTGAAAAATTAATCTGAAGTAACCTCTCTTTCTGCTTTGCAGAAGCAGATTGGCTTTTGATGAATGCTTGTGCCTCCTCGCTAGGTCCCAGGCAGCCGAGCCCGGCTCTTCCCTTGCCGGGTCTGGCTCCGTGGAGGGTTGCCATCCCCTTGGTTGGTCTCGGCATGAGCCACAAGGGTCCGGACCTGCAGCCTGGACTCCTCTACCTGCAGTATTCCCACTCCCAGCTCCTCTCCTCTTGCTGCCCCTGTCAGGCCAGGTCTGTCCTTCCTCCTGTCAGCAGCCGGATGCCTTTTCTGCTGCCCTTTATCCCTCTGAATCTAGCTTATAGGATTAGGCACAAAATGGAGGGTTGTAGTGTATAATAGTGGGGATGTAATTACCTTACAAATGGAGTGTAATTACACCGTGGTAATGCTTTTGAATAACCTCATCACCACCCACTACTCCTTATAACTGGAATTTCTCTACATTTCGGAATTAAGGTTACCGACTTCTCCACAATTGTGTCTTTGGCTCGCTGGTCACCACGTCCGTGTGGTTTTAGCATTCAGTGGCACCACTGATATTGCACTTACACTCTAATTAATGTGCAGCCATGGAGCTGGCCTTCAAGTTATACGTGTGTGGTGGAAATTACAGGTGTGGAAACTGCAGCTGCTGTGTAATCATCCCGTAATTGCACCCGTCGTGCTGCTAGTGCATTACCCAGCTCGAGTTTGGGTGCAACTTTGCGTGGGTCCCTTGGCATCGGTGGGGGAAGACATGGAGCGATAGTGCTGCAGGAGCTTCTCATTGATGGAGGCCAAGGACCTGTCTTTTGCTCTCATCAGTGGGATTTTTCCATTTTTATCCCAAAACCGCACCTGGTGAATTCATGGTGCCGCTCAGCTAAGCCACCTCTTTTCCCATGGGTGCTTTTCCACGCGTGACATCCCTGCTGTCCCTGCCCTGGTGAGAGGGGTCCCGCTCAGCAAACCTGGGCTTGATGAGCGACCTGAGCCAGCCCCATCACACACCTCGCTCTCCCCGTGCCCCGTTACAACAAGCAAAGCTGTTTTCCTGCCTTTTGGAGCTGGTTGAGACATACAGATGACGAGCGCTGTAACATAATGCATTTTTATTATTATTAAGCTCCCAGTGACTCTTTCCCTGTCAGCATAATAGGGCTAATGAAATGTACCTACTGCTCACGGGAGCTGGGAGGACAATTTGGGCCGGTTCTCCGTGGCATTTGGAACGCTGCTGGTTATTTATTCCGGCCGCGCTCCGCTCGGCGCTGCGCTTGTGGAGCCCGTCTCCCCCCGGCGGGGGCAGGATGCGGCCCCTGATGCCGCGCCGGTGCCAGGCATCCATCCTGCCACTGCCGGCACTGCCAGCTGGCCTCGGCACCGACTCCGCTCCAGGACAGTGGGCCAGGGTCCTCCCTGGTGCACCATCATTGGCTTTAACGAGGCTCCACCAGGGAAGGATTTGGCCCGCTCCGTTTGCGAGCTGCGTGCTGATGCCAGTTGGAAGGCACGGCGGGTGCTGGAGAGGGATCTGACAGCCCCGCTTGGTGTGGGACGAGGGGTCCGAGTCTTGGCTGGCTTTGGGGCACCAGCAGGCACCGACTGGGTGGGAAGAGCAACGTGGTCCTTGTCAGGTTTCCCCCCATCTCGCAATCTGCTGGGCTTTGCCTCCCTGCCCTCTCCTCCGGCTGCCTGGAAGGATGGAGGGAGAAAAGCCACATGGCGAGGGGAAAAATGGGCAGCGGAAGGGGGAAAATGGGCAGCGGAGGGGGAGAATGGGCAGCGGAGGGGGAAAATGGGCAGCGGAGGGGGAAAATGGGCAGTGGAGGGGGAAAATGGGCAGCGGAGGGGGAAAATGGGCAGCGGAGGGGGAGAATGGGCAGCGGAGGGGGAAAATGGGCAGTGGAGGGGGAAAATGGGCAGCAGAGGGGGAAAATGGGCAGTGGAGGGGAAAAATGGGCAGCGGAGGGGGAGAATGGGCAGCGGATCCTTAAATGCCATGAGGGCTGATTCAAAGCTGAAGAGCTGCTGCGATTGGGCCCCCTGGATCCGACCCAACTTGCACACTACGTGGCTGTAATTGGCACCGGGGACGTGTGCTGAGAAGCCAAGCCTTGTTGCCCCATGGCAAAGTTACCCGCTGACATCAGGGGGCTCCCCCAAACACCTTGTCTAGTTTCGCATGGCAGGAGTATTTGGTTTGTAGCCTGGGTGCCCTCAGGACCACCCAGAGCCCCCCACCAGCACCGTGACGAATACCCGCGTACCACTGCATCCCCATGCGGGGCAATTTCGGGTTCATGTGCCCAGGGGAGGCAGCTTTCCGGGGAGGTAACACTGCTGCCGTGCTGGAAGCGGAGGAAAAGTTTGTGTGCTGGCAGACCTGGGGCAGGATTTATGGGCTGTCTGAAGCGAGGCACATCCAGGACTGCAGCCCTTGGCTTTCATCCTCCTACCCGTAGGCATCTGTGAGCCCTTCTCCTCTAAAGCTGCTCTCCCATTTTAATATTCCCTGCGGTGCTTTAGAGCTCGCTCAGGGCTATTTTTTTGGGGGTGGTATATTTATAATTCAGTCGAAATGCAACAAAATTGTGGCGTTTCACGGGCAGTGGGTGATGGAATGAGGTGGTGGGGTGCAGCTACAGAGGGACGTGTTGGGGCCACGGGGTTTCGTCCCCTGTGAAGCTGTCACCCTGCTGCTGTCGCTGGTCCCTTTGCACCCACGCTGGCACCTCGCGGGTGAGCTGAGGACAGGGGCAGGAGGAGCAGCGGGTTGGGAGAGAACAGGGATGTGCTACAGCACAAACACTCGGAAGCCGATAACTTGCGGGGAAGGCTTTGCCAGGAGGGGGGAAAAAAATAAAAAAATAAAAAAAAACCTGTAAATTCGCTTTGTTTTGATATTCCAGTACTCCTTCTCGGGTGGTGTATGTGCTAATGTGTACGATGTGGCGTTATCGGAACAAAGTATTCAGATGGCTCCTAACAGTTTGTGCTTTGCCAGCTATTTTGAAATGTTGACGAGGAAACAGAAGCGTGGTGCTGGGAGCTTGCTTCTCCCGGGGGAGGAAAAGTGCCCCCGTGTCAGCCTCCCAGCCCAGCTCTCCCCTCCGTGCCTGCGTGCCTCAGCTGAGACCGAGCCGAGGCTCTTAGGCCTCCCTTCCCACCGAAATGAGCAGCAAATCAATGCAGGCCTAATAAGAGATGATTGGAAATTGCTAATAGGAGCGTGGGAGGGCAGCCCTGCCTCCCGGAGCCAAGATGAGTATGGATTTTCTCGTGCCAGGGACTGTAAACACTTCTCCAGCTCCCCGGGGAGCCCCGGATGCTCACCCTCTCCCTGAGCCCTCGTCGTTCTGCGTCCACAGAAGGAGCCCAGTAATGGCAATTAGCTGGATTAATTAGCCAGCTCCTTTCTGAAGCTGCTTGCTGTCGGCAGGTGGCTCAGTTGGTTTGGGACGGGTGGCATGGAGGGGGCAAAGCCTGCAAGATCTGCTCTGCTCCTCGCCAGCATTCAGCCCCCATCCTACACACGCGTGACCTGGAGGGCTGGGGGTGAATTAAATGGGGGCAGAGGCAGGGAGGCTTCAACCTCTGCTCCCGATGGCTGCTCACACCTTATTTATGGACTCAGACCTCCACCGCTCCTCTGCCTTCTGCAGCTCCGTGCCAGCACCCAGCGTCCCAGCTCCCCGCAGCCCCCCGATCCCGATAACCCCGCTCCTCTGCTCCGTGCTCTGCCCTTCGTTCTGCTGGGGGGGGTGATGGACGAGATCCGAGGTGTTCGATTCATACGAGCTGTGTTCACCTTGCAGAACGGGCTGTCACAAAAATAATAAACCTCTTTGTTCTAATGCCCGGAGAGGCCGTCGGACGGGCAGAGGGACTGCTGTAGATCCTCTTCGCCGTGGTTCCAATGAAAGAGGTGCTTTGGAGAAAGACTGATTACGAGCTGCAGGACGGCTGCACAGACTGTAAATAATTCGAGCCGTGTCTGGAGGCTGCAGTGGGAGCAGGGTCCCGTCACCCTCTGCGTGGCGCCGATGCTCTGAAAGGGACAAATGCTGACCCGCGGTCCCTGAGGTCTAAGGGGATGCTGCAAGGAGTAGGGGGTTGGCAGGGAGTGGTGAAGCGACCTGTCCCTTGTCACCTAGGGGGAAAGGTGGCATGGTCCTGGGTGCTGTGGCACGCTAGCTGTCACGCCTGTGCTGGCTGCATCAGCACCGGTTGCATCCAGGAGATGCAAAACCCTACAGGGCGCTGTGTGGTATGTATAGTCCATCGCGTGGTCCACCAGGAGCTGCCTCACATCACACCATTGCCCCTCCTTGGGCCAAAGGCAGCTTTCAGGTTGCTTTTTCTTTTGGAGGAAGGTGTCTGGGTGCTCAGGACACGGAGCTGCCTCTTGCTTTGAGGCGCGATGCCCGAAGCCCATCCGGCACATCTGCGCCTGGCAGCAGCCCGCGCACGCACGCAGCACCACGGCGAAAAGTATTAACGGGGGGGGGGGGGGGGGGGAGAAGTTAACCACATTTATTTAACTGCAAAAAAAGGTTGTTTTTATATCCCTTTATTGGAATATAAAGACAGCTTTTATAACCTTTTAAAGGGACATAAAAGCAGCTCGGAGACTAGAAAGCTCACACCAATTTAAAACAGACGGAGCGGGAAGGGAGGAGGGCAAAGATCTGCAGCGTCCTGGGGTCAGGAGTGACCGGCGTGGGGATGCTGCTCAGGATGGGCTCAGGTCCAAGCCGGCTGCAGCACTGACAGGCTCTGGGCAGGTCTGGAGCCTTCGCTGCCGTTAGCAGCCCTGTCTCTGGGCTTTGCTGTACGTTCCTCCTCTCGGCAGCTGCAGAGCCGGTGCCTCAGACCTCTGCAGGGAGGGGAAGGTGTCACACGTAATGAGCTAACCCCTTTATTGCATTTTCCTCCCCAGCCCACTGTGAATAAATCCTGCTTTGCCTTTGTTCCTCCTGGTCGGTAAAGGTTTGAGTCTGGAGCAACTCCTCTGCAGGCTGCATGTAAGCTCTCCGGTGGGGTTCGAGCCCAGGCCCTATTTCTACAAGGCAGCAAGGGCTGCGGCAATGTGGGTGTATTTTGGGGTATATTTGCAGGGCTCTGGGGAGGTCAGATGGCAGCGAGGACCAGGAGGGACCCGGGCAGCCAGCGTGGGTCCTCCTGGAGGCTGGGCTTGCATGCCTGTGGCTGGCACTGCCGTCATCGCCCCGCTGCCCCGAGCTTGTGGGGTCAGTGCAGGTTGTGAGCTGCAAGGGAGCCGGGTCCTCTCCACGTGCCGGGGCAGCCGTGCCTTCGTGCCTTTGTCCCTTCCGTGTTCACGCAGCGGGCGGGCTGCTGTGACATTAAAAGCAGAGAGTGACCTTTCCACCGGCCTCCAGAGGAGGGGAGAGCTGAGCCCCCGCCTGCAGCAAGGCAGGCGTTGAATATGGATAGGTCGTGATTCTCCGTTAGCCCCGCGCCCTCTCCCAAATAATAGGCTTCCAGAGGTAATGCTGGATGGCCGCAAAGCGGATGGCAACAGCAGCAGCTGCTTCTAATTTTTCTTCGTGGGGAGGGAGGTGGTGCTGAGAGCACCCCGCATTGTCTGCACGTATTTTTCATCATTACAGGCAGAAATGCCAGAGCGGTGACAGATATTAATGCAGTTCGCTCCGGGAGAAAATCTTCTTTCCATCAGACTCAATGTGCAGCAAGAGGGCAGTGCCATTTGCAACCCTAGGGAGGATGTGTTTGAAAGGTGATGCGTTTTCTACACGGGAAGTTTTATTCCAAGACGGAGCTCGGGTTGGAGAAAGGGCACCTGGAAGCGTCACGCTTGGGGCCGCAGGACTGCTCCGTGCCTGTGCCAGGGACCCAAGCGAAAGTGAATTTGCTGGGAAGTAATTGGGATTTGGTGCGATGCAAATTGCCTTCCCAGAGCCCCCCAGGAGACGTTAGTGGCTGTACAGGGGGGGTCACTGTCCCCTGCACGGCAGTTTTGGTGGCCCGGGGTCCCAGCCCGCCCCGGCATGCAGCGATGCCGCGGTTCAGCTCCCAGCCGCGAGGTTTGCGGAGTTATTCTACACAGGGCTGCACTTCCTTGCACCCCTCAGCCTCCTTTTATTTGCTTATCCCACTAAATATTCATCAGTAACATTTAAGACAAAGGAAAGAGATAATTACAAGGGGAGAGTTTTTTTGCAGTATTAAAGGTTAACAGAATTCTTGGCATTTGTGCCTTGTCGATCTCCATGTAATTATGCTCATTTCCCAGAATTCAGAGGCGACTGTGCCTGTTAACGCTCAAAGATGGTACCCCGGGAATTAAATTTATGAGATCATTTCTCAAAATCTTCAGATTCAAACCAAGCATCTTGCTTAATGGCATGACTATTATTAATATTATTCTTGGATGCGCAGCGCCGCGAGGGTCAGAGGACCAGTGGCACAACTAAAATTGATGCACGCAGGCAGCGGCGTGCCCGGCTTTTGTTCCCGAGGAGCGAGCAATTTGGCAATCTCGGCGCCTCGTGAAACGAGACTTTGTCACTTTGGGTTGGCAGGAACCGGGTCCTGCAAAGGTGCGGGCTGTCAGGTTTGAGGCACAGCAGAAGCAGCCCCTTTTTGGCTGTGCCTAGCTGGGAGTCAGGAAGGGATGGCTTGCATCTCAGCACCCTTTCAATTTTTTTTGACGGTGCCTGATCTGGATCAAAAACCCAGCTGCAGGTAAAAGGTGAATCAGGGGCTCCAGGAGAGTTTGATTTTCAGAGATGCCCAACACCTGCAGGGGGCTGGGCTTGCAACGAGGGCTGCTGAGCACTCGATGCTTTGCCAGGAGAGTCTGGAGAGGCTCTGCTGTTAGCGTCTGCTCTTTGGAAAAGCCTTAGCCTAAATCAAGAAGTCTGCTCAGCTCCTGGCATCTGCTCACCCTGGTTTGTGCACACCGAGTGGCTTCCTGGTAGGAAAGGGCTGGTGAGAGTCGGCTTGGCTGGGGAAACGAGGAGGGGAGGTGGAAAGGGTGGGTTAAGATTTCCCCTCCTGCTCCCCCCAGGGCTTAGGTGGTACCCAGCGGGGCTGGGGGGGTGCTCGGCCCCTTGCTTCTTGTTTGTCCCTGCTGCCACCTCTCCCAGCTGCCCCTCCCAAGGGTGCCTGGGCTCTGGTCCCCCTAGCCCCGAGCTCATGGATGGGTCTGGGCCGGAGGAGAGGCTGACGGGGAGGCGAGAGGAGGAGGAGGAAGGTGGAGGTCTGCAAAGTGCCCGGCTCCTGCACAGCCTCCGCTGCTGAGGTGCTCTCGTGTTTAATGAGAAAACAGCTGTTAGCCCACACAGCGCGCCTTATCGGTGCACGGCAGGAGGCAAACCGAGAAATTCAGGGAGGAAAGCTCATGTCTTTGCGTTGGACGTGTCCACGCCGGAGCTCCCAAATATCCTCGGTGGGAACCGAGGCATGGCTTGCTTTGCTTTCCAGCCTATTAAGCTCTCTCCCCCTCTCGCTCTTCCCATGCACGCTTACTCCTGTTAAAATGCAGAGTGGATTGAGTTGTAGAGCACTGGGTTAATGTCATACGCTTATAAAACGCTATTAGATGGCTAATGGCATGATTTTATCCGATGTCAATCAGCTGTCTCTGGCACCTGATTCATTCTGATCAAATGCTGCCGTGGATGGAGCGTGAGCAGAGAGGATGCCTTCCTAAGCATTAATGCAGCCACGTAACTTCCCTACGAGAAACAGATTTATATAAAACCAATATTGATTCGTACCAAGGACGGCCGGGATCAATCCCCGTTAATGATTTCCACTGTGCCAACGTGGCTCGGTATCTCTGATAATTTTTTAAGTCTCTGTATAGATGTTAAGGCTGCACGGATGGAGGTGTCACTTCGTAAATACATATGTTGTGTTGGGTGGGCTGTCGTCAAAGGCTCGGATGCTGAGAATTACGAGAAAAGAGCAATCCTGGGGGAAAAAACGGGCCTTGGGGACTGCTTTGTGTCCCCTTCCTGAGCTGCAGTGCTGCCTGGCCCATCTGCAATGCAAACCAGAGCATCCTCAAGGTTGCTGTGGTTTATCCCGAGGCATGACGGTGATGCTACAGAGTATTTTGGCAGCTCGTGCTGAGGTCTTCCTCCTGCTCCAGCCACCTTCCTCTTCTTCAGGCAGTAGTACCTTGAGGGTTGCCTCTTGCTGCGCTGCAGGGAGGCGAATCCTTTGCTAGGTACGGTTACTATGAGGTCAGGTAAATGCCAGTGAAATATTAACAGCATCGTTAGCGAGGACGTTAAAGCAAGCTGTGCTGTTTTAAACCCAGTTACGGTGGTCACTGCTTGCTTCTGATGGTGCTGCACCACCATGAGCTGCAACAGGTTGGAGATGTCTGGGCAAAAAAAAAAAAAGCAAGGAGGAGGTTCTGGGCAAAAAAAAAAAAGCAAGGAGCAGGTGCTGGGGACAGCTTTCAGCCATCTGCAACCCAGCCTGTGCCCTCTGTGGCCCGAGTGCCTGCGGGGACACTCCTCACATTCAGACAAATGGCCCAGAAATGCCCCAGAATGGGCGATTTCTCTGCTCAGCTCGGGAATGCCTTTGGGGCGAGAAGGGCTCAAAATGGCTCCAGCCAAGTAAGGCTCTCAGTCATCGTTTCTTAATTGGGGCCAGCGTTAACAAGGGGATAAATGAGTCAGGGTGGAAGCAGAGCGGAGCCCACGGCCTTTGTGCCTTGGTGAATGGTCGCAGGCATTGAGGGCTGGGGGTTTCTCAGGAAAAGCTCCCCCGGAGCCGTGTGTCATTCACCTGACTAATGCCAAGAGAATTACAGCGCTTTTTGCAACTCTGGGCTTATTGAGGAGTAATGTGCACGATACACGGGTGGGGGTTCTGAAATGGTGTTTTCATTTTGAAGGAACGAGAGCGGCCGGAGCATAAATTATGTTTCTGATCGTATTTGGCAATTTCAGATTAAAAATAAATTTCTACTTTGGGGTTATAGATTGCCATCTATCAGCTTCGTGAAAAGGAAAAAAGGAATTAAAAGAAAAATCTGGCTGTACAAATTGCCTTGCTATGACCTACTTATTGGAAGTCGTTTTTTTTCTTTTTTCTTTTTTTTTTTCTTTGAGGAATGAAATGTTTCGGTGCTGGGAGGTGTGGGATTGTATGTATATAGGCTTGTTGGCAGGTACACAGGCATGGGTGGTGTGCGGGGATCAATCATCCTTCCCTGCAAGCAGCTACACGTAAAACAGATGCTGGAGCGGTGCTAGGCGTTTCTGAGGAGGCTGAAAAAAACGTGACAATTGTGTTATTTCAATTGATGGAGGAACGTTAGCTGCAGTTTTGCATCTGGATATTGGCCGCTGGGACCGCTCGGATCTGCAGAGGAGGCTCCTGGGTTTGGTTCTCTGGTTTTGCTCGAAATCTGGGAGTTTGGGCAGCATTTGCTGGGAGGCTCCTGGGCTGTGCCAAAAAAGCTGGCTCCTTGCAGCAAACACTGGCCCAAGAGGGGGGCTTCTTCCCCGGGGGCATTTTGGGCCTGATTTTACCAAAAATCAGCCTCGTGTGAGAGCCCCAGCTGCAGGAGCGAAGGGCAGAGAGATGTTTCTAGGAGTCGCTGCGAATTGGCCCTGCTGAGCATCCCCCTGTCCAATCTCCTAGAAAATTGGGTAAATACCTGCTGAAAACGGTTCTGCCCGGCTCTGTGCCCCCGCCGCCCTCCGAGCGTGGTCCCCAGGCGATGCTTTCCTTCCTACACCGCCCTGTTTATGGTCTCTGCCAGGAGAGGGGGGCCTTTAGCCTTGCTGGGAAGGAGGAGACGCGGCGAGAAATCGGTGCAGAGAGGCCGTGCGTGTGCTGTGCTCGTTCCGCTTGTCTCCCGCCTGTTGCTCGCGAAGGGGGAAAAAAAAAAAAAGACTTTCATCTGAGCGGGAAGAAAGCGAGGAAGCTGAAAGCAAGGGGCCGCGTTTCGTGCTCGGCTAGGTGCTGCTTTGCAAGCATCTTAGCCCGTGTATGGCAGGCTCTGCTGCTGTCTGTGGTCAAAAACCAGCGAAGGAAAAAAGGCTCTCTCATCCCCAGAGGAGGCTACAAAGCTCCCTTTCTCTTGCTACTGAACCTTCACAGCTGGACTCAGTTGCTGGCTCCTCTGCTGCTGGAGCAACTGAATTATTGAAAGGAATCTTGATTTCGTTTTCTCTTTGCCGTTTTCGTGTGTTGTGTTTATTGTCTATAGATATTTTTAAAGTCTGAAGCAATTACAGCTGTCAGAAAAGAGACGAACTGTGACAGGCTGATTTATATGTACATTGGATGTATGCAAGAGAGGGAGAATAGAGCCGAGGAGACAGCCCAAGGATTCTGCTGGGCTTTAGGGAGCGGGAGCCAGCGATGCTGGGTTTAAATTCCTTGGGATGTTCAAATAACACCCGTGATCTCCTCACACCAGGCCAAATCCAGCCCTTGCATGGGCTGGGGCTGCCTCCCTTCGTAGCAGGGGGTTAATCGGGGCTGGGATGTCCGGAAGCTGCCCCGAAGCCACTGCAGCGAGCGCGGCTCCTGCCCGCGTGCTCTCAGCGCAGTCAGGTGCCTTCCCTCCCCATTTAAGATGCGCCTGGCAATCTGGGCAGTGTTAGGAGGTTAACTGGAGCTGCCTGGTTTTGCTGACAGAGGAGATGCCCAGCCTTGCACGGGGGGATGAGCTCTGGTGTGATGAGCGATGGCTTTGTGGGGTCCTGTGCTCGGGGGCGTTCCCCAGCAGCTCACGGGGGGGTCCCCATCCTGCCGGGGTGCAGCAGCAACTGGCTGAAAGCAGCTCCTCCTGTTCCTCACCACTTTGTGCATCCCTGAAAATCGCCTGGTCTCAGGGAAACGTGATCCTGCACAAGGGGTTTCATCCGATGATGGATGACCTTGCTCTTTGCAGCTAGGCAGGTCTCGGAGAGCCCTTGCATGGGGTTTGCGGACCCAGGGGGTCTGCGGCTCACATGCGGGACCCCTCCTGCACCGAAGGCAGGCGTTCGTCCCTCCCTGCCACGGGCAGAGGCAGCTGCAGAGCTCAGCTCCCCCTGCCAAGAGCCGGGGAGCGGAGAGGGGAAGGCTCGTCCCACCAGTGCCAAATCCAAAAAGCAGAGCTTTCGGGAGAGGGAGAAGTCAAGAGGGACTCGCAAAGCGATCCCCTTCTCATATGACCTATCGGCACGCACAATAATAATAAAGCTCCATTTGATGGAGTGTTTCCTCTGCCCGGCGCAGCTCATAATGTCGAGATTAAATAGCACAGTTAGTGAATTAAGCGGTAGTTTACAGGGGATTCGGAGACTCCGGGGATTAGTAACGGGCTACGGATCCTTTCACATCTAGGTCACCCGTTTGAATCCTGCTCAGGTTGGCAGCGATTTGAAGGAAAAATAAATAAATAGATTATTGGTGCTGTGTAATGGCTGTGGTGAGGTGGGGGGGGGGGTGCAGGACTTTGGGATAAGGTCCCGCGTGGAGAAACCCTTGGGGACAGCGGATGGGGGGAGGCCTGGCAGCATTGGGGTCACTTCTAGGGGCGCAGCACCCCGCGTTCCTCCTCGGCCGTCCCAAAGGGCAGGAGCAGCCCGGGGCTGGGGTCCAGCAGCGGAGGATTTTAGCTCAAGGCAAAGCCGTGTCTCGGCTGCTGGCTCTGCACTTGCTCAGAGGCTCCAGGACTTTGTGCTCCGAGGATGGCTGCCCGGCACCTTGCACCAGCACGAACCTGCCTGGAAACGTGAGCGTGGTTAGCTGCTAGCGGGGGGAAGGAGGAATTACCAGGCATAAGCAAACGCGCTAGTTGTTAAATTACGAGCTGATAAAAAGTACTCGGGGACCGTGCTTGCAGCTGGGGAGGAATTCGCCACCTACACTCACGCTGTGTGCCTGTGAGGGGCAGGGGACAGGGAGGGCACTCGCTGCCCCCCTGATTTGGGGGGGGGGGGGGGTGTGGGGGGGGAACTTGCACCGTGCCTCAGTTTCCCCTCCTGCAGAGGGGCTTTGCAGCCTGGGGAGGGGCTGGTGTGGAGGTAGAGGAGGGCAAAGTGTCAGAGGTGGCTCGGTGCTGGCTGCCGGCCGCAGGTAAGCACGGCGGGGAAGCGAGGGGAGAGCTGGCGGTTGGGGTGGGGGGGGTCCCCGCCGTGCCGTCCCCCTCGGAGCGCGGTGCGGCGGGGGTTAAAGCGGGCGTCCTTCGCCTGCCAGGCGCGCCGCCGCCTGCGTGCGGTGCTGGGTGCGTGCGGGTGTGTGCGGGAGCCAAAGTGGCGGTCAGCGATGGAGCCGCTGCCATGACAACCCCGGGAAGTCAGCCTGCGTGCCGCGCAGGGATGCTCGCGGCCAGCCGCAGCAGCGGGGCTGGGATGCTGCCGCTCGCCCGCGCCCCGCCGGCCGCCCTGCTTCCGTGCTGAGGACAGCCCGGCATCACCCCGCAGCTCCCGGCACCATCCCGGCACCATCCCGGCACCCCCACGCCCTGTATCCTGCCGTCCTGCATCCCGTCCAAATCAGCCTGCCTTTGGGACCCGGCGGTGGGGCCGGAGGAGAGGAACTGCTGGGCACCTCGGAGCCCTTTGCCCGCTGTGCCTTTTTGCGTCCGGACCTGTTTGTTAGCTCGCTTCAGGGGTGGTGTTTTTTTCTGGCTTTTTAAAATATTTTTTGGTGGCTTTTTTGGTGTTTTTTTTTTTTGTTGTTGTTTGTTTGTTTGGACTGCCCCCGCTCGGGGAGCCGCGAACTCGGGACAAGTGTGCGTGTGTGGGGCGGGAGCGTGGCGCAGCCGGGCGGCTCCCGGCACCTCCTTGCCCAAGTGAGCCTCGGACTGCTTCCCGGGAAGAGCCGGCTCGCCCAGCGTCCAGCACCTTTGCCACTTCTCCTCCTCCTCTTCCTCCTCCCCCCGGCCCTCCCGTCCTCCTCCCTCACCCAAGGATACTGGGGACTCCCTCCGGATGCCGCTCGGCAGGCTCAGTGCTCGCAGGCTGCCTTTCCAGGGGCTCTCCTGATCTCCGTGGAGCTCCGCATCGCTCGCCTCCGCGCCTGCCCCGGTGGTTTTGCTCCCCCCCGTCCCCACACACACGCACCCCCTCCCTCCTCTCCCCCCTTTTCGCTCCTGGTGGCCTTGTCGGGTGTGTTTTTTGCCTGGTGGAAAAGTCCCTGCTGCCCAGGATGGGGGTCGGTGGGTGCTTAGCCCTGCCCTGGAGGTGCCTAGTCGTCCTCTGTCTCAGGCTGCTCTTCCTTGTGCCCGCAGGAGTGCCCGTGCGCAGCGGAGATGCCACCTTCCCCAAAGCTATGGACAACGTGACTGTGCGGCAAGGGGAGAGTGCCACGCTCAGGTAGGAGCCGCTGCCTTGGGGGGGGTCCGGGGGGGGTCGTGGAGCGCGGGGCGCGGCCGGTGCCTTCGGGGACGTGCCTCAGTTTCCCCGCGGGGGACGCATCCTGTCGGCTGGCGGTGCAGGATGGGCAGTGAGCCGGAATGGAAATTTGGGTGCTGGGTTTGAGGCGGGGGGGGGGGACGACGCCTGGTGTTGGCTCAGCACCCTCCAGTCATCTCTGGGAAAGTTATTGTGGGGTTGGGGAAAAGGGGAGCGTGGTTTCCTTGTGGTCCCCGTGCTGTGCCCGTGTTTGGCTCCCCGTGTTGTGGCTGTGGGGTCCTGGGGGGTGTGTGTGCTCTAGTGAGGGGGGCTCCGCAGGGGCGCGGTGCCAGTACGCATCACCACTGGAGTTGTCGAAATCCCAGAGGGGTTTTGTGCCTCTTTCCTCGTGTCTGGACCCGCTGTGATGAGGGGTGGATGCTGCCCGCCTTAAAAATCCCCCTGCTCCGAAGGCGGGGGGGTGCTGTTACCTGCTGGCACTCTTTGGGGTGGGGGGAGATGTGGGGCTGGGGTTTACACCCTGTGCCGAGCTCCTGCCTGCAGCCACAGCCTGAGGGGTTTTGGGGGCTGATTTTGATCAGTGCACCCCTGGGACGTGCTGCGCCCAGCTGCCCGTTCCTGTCCCGGCAGCAGATGGGCGCAGTCCTCCAGGAGGTCCTGGCCAGGCTGTTCGGTAGCGATGTTACAAATAAAAAGCTGTTTTTTTTTTTTTTAATTTTGCAGCGCTCGGGAGCAGCGCTTGCAACTCTAGTTTGCTCGGGAGGGACTTCGGTGGCAGCGCCGTGTGTAGGTGACACGCTCACGTCTGCGGGGCCAGCTGGGTGTGTGCGCGGGAGCTGCGCTCCTGCTTTACGCCAGCGAGTGGAGCAGGGCCAAGCCAGGGCAAAAACCCTGCCCTAAAAACCCTGGGGAGGTTTTTAAGCCAGCTCCTTTCTGGCAGGGTGGAAGGATTGGAACCAGGGGCTCCGTTTTGCCCCCATAAGGTGAATCCTGCTGCTTGCAGCCCAGCCTCTCGTCCCTGCAGCCCCTGCACCTTCCTGGGAGGAAGGGATGGAGCAGCCAGGTGGCTGTCCCTGCTTTTGTCTTGTGTCCTGGCACAGCTGGACCAAGAGGCTGGGAAATTGGTGCATGAGGGTGGAGGACAGGGTGTCTTAGATCAGCGTGCACCCTATCATTGTTGGCTAAAATGAAGTAGTTCTCTTCCTCCCCAAAATATTTGGGCTCTCCCGAGCACCAAAAACCCTATAGATCTTGCAATGGGGGTGTCAAAGAGGGAAGGTTTTATGTTAGGGGAGGTCTGGGCAGCAAAATCTGCAGGAGGGTGGCAGTAGCAGGGCAGCACGAGAACGGGCTCTCTGCAAACTCCCTGGGAGGAGGAGGAGAAGTGCTCTGGGGTTTGTGGCCCCGACCGTGCCACCGCCCTGCCCCACTCAGCCCGCTACCCACGTGCAGCGTGCGTGCTGACGCACCGGGCACTCGCCTGGTGTCCGCAGAGAACAAAGGGAGGCCGGGGTGAGTCAGCAGCAGGGATGCTTTCCTTGTCCTCAGCGAGGCCTGTCGGGTGGCAAACGGGTGGCAAATCCTGCACCCGCTTAGGGAGGCAGCCCTGGGGAGGGAGGGCGGCAGCTCGGCGTCGCCCTGGGGCTGCAGCGTGTGCCCGAGCTCAGCTGGGGACCTGGCTGGTGGCGAGGGACGTCCGTGTCCCTGCGCAGGCACCCGGGCACGAGTGTGCCCCAGGAGACAGGCTTGGGAGTCCTGCACGTGGGCTTTGGGGTTTGCAAACGGTCCCGGTGACATTCCCAGCGCCCTGCCCCTTGAAGCGGGCCTTGCTCTGGGAGTGACTGGGAGCTGTGAGTCCAGCATGCTGCGTGCCCATGTAGGTCCCAGTCCCCGCAGGCTCCGTGCTGTGGCAGCAGCCGTGAGGAGCTGAGCACGTGAAAAACGCACGCTTCCAGCCGAGGAAGTCAAGGGAGCGTGAATCTTCCTCCCTGCTCCCCTCCCAGCCCCGCTCCTGGCGTAGCGATCGATCTGCTGCCGGGGAGTTAACTTGGTCGGAATAGCAATGCTGCTCCCAGAGGCTCCGGCTGCCGCCCGCAGCACCCACCAGCGACCCCGGCAGGGTGGCAGGCAGGGGCTGAAGCTGGAAGGGTGCACGAGGCGGGGATAAACATCCCTCCTCTCTTCCCACTCGTTTCCATGCAGGGTGGGAAGATGGCGAGGTGCAGCCAAGGACTTGGAAGGAAGCATATGGCTCTGGAGGTCCCTTCTTGTGCTTTTATTTTTTATTTTTTTTTTAATCCCCAGCTGACAAAAAGGGAAGCAAGCTGAAAAACTTGGTGGCTTCTCTACAAGTCCCTCTCTGGGCGAGCTGCAAGTAGGTTACTCCATCGGTGGTGGCGGGCTGCCAGGGACCCTACATCGCCCTTGGTTAGAGAGAGCAGCCTGCCGGTGCCGGGGCAGGGCAGAGCACTGCGTGGTTGAGCTAGCTCAGGCGTGCACTGAGGGCTGTACCCCAAAGGACCGGCGCTGGTTAATTACTTTGTGCTCCCATGCCCAGCCCTAACGTCCGTTTTAAAGGGCACGGGCACTGCTCCGTGGCTGTTGCATAACCGGGTTTAGCAGCCGCTGGGACGTGTGGCTGCAGGTGCTGTGGTTGGGGCTGGGACAGTTCGGGGGCGCTGCTCAGGGCAGCGAGGTTTGGGAACCCCCTGGCTGCCGGATCCCGCAGGCTCTGGGGATGCAGAAGAGGGGTCACCAGGCAGGCACAGTGCCCTCTGCTCATTTGCCTGCGGGGACGGATCACCCGGCTACAGCAAGTGCCACAACTGAGAGTCAGAGTAGGGCTGGAGGCACCAGAGGTGTTCAAGTGTCCCCTTCTGTTTTGGGATGTCTGCTGAAGTGTACAGTGCTCTGACAGCAGCAGTGTGGGTCATTATTAAATTTAAACCCCTGGTTAGAGCTAGGTTGGAGGCATTGGATTTACTCCTGGAAGCAGCAAAACCCCAAACCTGCAGGGATAGGAAAAGGGTCGGGGGATGCTGGCTCCCACAGCTGAGCATTTTTACTGATGTGTGCATTGGTCTCTGAGCTGAGGCTGCTCCTGCCTTTGGGGTTACACTTAGGGTTAGAGCATAGACAGCTCTGACCCATCCCAGCCTGTCTTGCTGTCTGTCTTCCTCCCACCCTGAGGACGAGGCTGGTCCATCCCCTCTCCCTCCGACCCCACCGCTCCCGGCCGGTGCCTGCCCCCTCCAGGAACAAGCGATTCGCCCCGTTCACAGCCCCATCCAGCGCTGGAACCGAATCCAGGCATTTCTGAGACCTTCGGAGGAGTTCTCTTAGCACCAAAACAAATGCCTTGATTACGATTTCACTTTAATTGGCATCAGTCAGCGCTTTCCACTGCGAGGCTCTGACGATGCCATCAGCATGCACCAGCTCTCGCACGGCATCCCCCCAAATTCACCGGTGCCCCGAGCGGGTGCCGTGCAGATCCCACCAGAGGGCGAGGACCACTTATTTCCCTGGCTCCTCTCCACATCGCCCCCGGCTTTCTTGGCTTTATTTGCTCCTCCTTTGATTCTAATGGGAAAAGTCAAATCTGAGTTTAACGTGAGATGAAGCTTTTTTTTTTTTTTAACCCCGACGTTTCCTGTGGTTTCCACTCAGGCTTTGAAAAATGCCGTGCGCTCTGCCACTAATCTCTGCAGTGTTTTACCCGAGCCTGCTTTGCAAATGTATTTTGCCCCTGTTGTGCTCTTGAAGTAATTTTTGAGAAATGATAACTTGGCCTTGAAACAAAACAAAATCAAGCGTGTTTGTTTGACTTTCATGGATACAAACAGAAACTGCCTGTTTGCGAAGCAGAAAGGAATCTTACTCAGAAATGGGACTGCTTTCTGTGGCTCTGTGCTGCTCCATTTTACCCCCTTTACCTATGGGAATTTTTGTTTTTTGTGGTGTTCTTGTGCAATGTGACAAACAGGGCTGGTGTGTGGGGTCCAAACCCGGCCCCCTTCCAACCACCTGCAGCCCCCTGGGATGGGGCTGCCCCTGCTGGAGCCGTGGCATGCCTCGGCTGAGGTTTTGGTCAGCTGCCGTCGTGGTTTTGCAGTCGATGAGCAGAGGAGAGCCTGCCAGAGCTGGGGGACTGTGCGTCAGGTCGTGCGTCCGTGAGTGAGCGGTGTGTGCTGCCCGGGGGCTGAGCAGGATGGGGCTGGGCTTTTGGCGCGGGTGAGGAAAGCGAGACAGGGCCAAATGCAGAGCAGGGGCTGTATGAAATGGTCTGGTGGACATTATGGTGTGTGTTTGGTAGCTTGTGGTTCTGTCTGTTTTCCACAAGGCTCCCCATGCCTTTTGCAGGTAGTGGGAGCTGCCATAACCCTGGCAAAGGGACAATGCTTGGCCAGCTCTGTCCTTCACGCAGGCACCCTGAGCCATTCCCCGCTCCTTGAGGCACTCCCACGCACTTGCACAGCCCCCTCGTTGCTGCTTCGTGTTCCTCCCCTGCACTCAGCCCTATGGCACACTGCTCCTGTGAAATATTCATCTCATAGGATGGCTTGAATGGGCATGGAGTGGGTTGGAAGGGACCTTAAAGATCATCTAGCTCCAACCTTATCTTGTTCTGATGTTCTCCAGTTTCAGTACCTGGGGCGTCTTTCGTCCTGCTGCTGTTATTTAATGAGAGCTTCCCCTATAACGACTGAAGCCCAGGAGCTTCCCTGCCTGTTCCCAAAGCCCAGGTGGGGCAGGGCCATGGCCTGGGCTCCGACTGCAGAGGCCGAGGTGTGATTACTTTGCTGGTTTCTGAGTAGTGAAGGACTTGAGGGAGCACGGGCTGGGCTGGGACCAGCCCCCAGTGCACAGGGGAAGGATGGAGCTAAGCCACCCACTCCTACGTTAACAACAGAATTTTTTTCCCCTGTCTTCTTTGGTGTCTGGTAAGATCACCTTCTCCTGAAAACCTCTCTGCTTTGGTTCCTGAAGGTTAGGGAATAAATTCAGGGCTGTGGTCACCCCTCCCATGTTAAAATAGATGCATGTGTAAGAGAGTGCGTTCTGCATCCGTGCTCGGGAACTCAGCACAAACACAAGCAGCGCGGAGGGTTAGGGCTTGAGCCGCTGCTCGCTGCAGAGCCCAGTGCCACTTCACCCTGCCCTCTCCTCCTGGAGCTGCTGGATGCTTCTTTGTGGTGAGGGTTTCCTCTCTGCGTGCCCAAGGAGCCTCCAGCACGGGGCTGCAGCACCCACACGCGGTGCTTGCGCCTGGCGAGTCGATGGCTTTGCTTGCGCCGGCACGTTTCTGAAAGAGGAGTTTATTGCTAAAGTGACATGTCAGCAAATCTTAGCCACCTCTCCCCCATCTCAGAGATGGAATCAGCTTAAAGTGGAAAAAAAAAAATTGTCATATGCATGGATTTTTTTTTTTTTTCCCCGAGTGCAATTTCCATCTGAGATGAGACAAGCTCCTGATTGCTGTGCCAGAGGAGGGTTTCCCTTTATAGCTCTCCTGGTGGAACTGCTGCCTGTAGTTCGGTGGCGCTTGCTGGGCTGGGGGTCACCTCATGCGTTTCTGGAGCTGTCATCTCCATCGTGGAGCTGAGCACCTCCAGCCTACCAGCTCTGGAAAGATGCAAACCCAGCAGGCTTGCACCCTACACCCCTCTGAGATGGGAAGGGCTGATGGGGCCGAGGGGACCGAGTAGACCAGCAGCTACGGGGCTGGCCGGTGGAAAATTGCTGGGGTGGCACTTCTGATTGCTACGGCAGGTTTATGAAATGGAGGTTCAGTTCTTAGCCCTGCTATCACCACCTCACGTGGTGTTGGGAGCCCTCCTAGGTCCTATAAATGTGTGTATTTGCGTGCGGCAATTGCAGCGTTTCCTTTCCCTGGCTCCATGAGTCATCTGCTTGCTCTGCAGTCTTTTTGTGGCAGGATGCGTCCCTCTGGAAGGGAAATGCATCCTCCTGGGGGCACCACAGATGGGCAGCAGTGTCCTGCTCCTGCTGGGAGCTTGAGGGGGCTGCTGCGAGCGTTTTTCAGTCATAGGCGCTGGGGAATTGTCGTTGTGGGTTTGCGGTGTGTGGCTGTGGTGTTGTAGGGCTTCCCGGTGGGTGGATGGTCTTTGGGCTGGGGTAGGGCTTGGGGATGTGGGTGCTCGTCTTCAGCTTGCCTGAGGCACTGCCTCTTCTGCTGGCTTCAGAGCGGTTGCTCCAAGTTATCCTGCTGGAAAAATCTTGGTCTAGCAGAGCTGTCCTTCACTCCTTCCGCACCGTGCCCATTCCTGTTTACTGTATTAGAGCTCAGAGACCCTTATTTTCCTCTAGGAGGAAAGGGGGAAAATAGGAAGGAATTAATCTACGGCCACATCAGTGGGAGAACGGGCTAATAGAAATTGTAATGAGAACACAGTGCCAAACAAACAAGCAAATGGGAAAACGCGATCCCACCAATGCAATAGGGAGATTTATGACGACAAAGGGGCTGATCCAGTGCTCATTAATGTCACCACGAGTCTTTATCCTAACTGTAATGGAGTGTGGATCGGGTCGGAAGACAGCATTTGAGTCTTGCTACAATATGCAAACTGTTAACGCACCGTGCGCGGAATAGCAATGCGGAAAGCCCTCTCCCAGCAGAAACAGTTTGCTCTTTGTTGCATGCGGCACCTTTGCAAGGCGAATGTGAAATACCTTCTGCTCCCCTTGGGTTTGCTTTTCAGAGGTGCAAGGCTGCGAAGGAGCCGCCGAAGTCTGAGAACCAAGCTTAGCTGTCTGGGTGCTGCGGTGTCTGCTGAAATGCCAAGCGCGCCTTAATCATTAGTATATTAAAAATCTCGCCTTAAGTAAGGTTTCTTCAGGCAATTAGTGGTGTTGGCTCTGCCCAAGCAGCAGGCATGCTGGAAGGCAGTCGATAGTTTATATGCAAAGAGAGGAGATGGGAGAGCAGGCGGGTGGCTACGGGAAGTCCGAAGGCAAAGGGGTTTCTGCAGCTGGATTCCCCCTGGAAGGAGAAAACGGGGTCAGGGGGTGGGGATGGGGTGCAGGGGGATGAGGTGGGGACACCCTGGGGACGGTGCCGCGTCGGAAAGGACACCAAGGGTCAAACAGGAGACGTGCGAGTCCGGCTCTGCATGTCAATGAGGACAGAGTAAATAAGGAATAAAACCACCTTCCAACATGAGCAGCTGGTGAAATATCACAGTTTTTTTGTTGGTGTTTTTTTTTTTTTTTTTCCCTCCCAGAGATGGGAGATTTTGACCGGCTCTGCAACCACAAATGGCTCTGACACCTGCATCTGTTTTATCAGACACATGCAGAGCCCCAGACATGATCCAAACATTCATTTCTTTGGATTTTTGAGTCTGATTTTTTTTATTGTTTTCTCATGATGGGACCATTATTTTCCCAGCATTGCGTTTGCTGTTCAGCAAAACCAGGGTACTTAAGTTCTTGCACATCTCTAATAAGGAACACAATGGAGAGCTGTTGGCCAAAACAAATTCTCAAAGGTACAGAGGAAGAGCAGGGCAGCTCCAGGTTTAGAGTCGCTCCCAAATCTGTAGGTGGTTTGGACCTACAGGTAGGCACAGAACTGACATTTGAGGTCAAGTTTGGGTTCTTGCCCTTGAGTCACCCAAATTCAGTATATTACAGGTGAGGGGCTTTATTCCAGGATAATCTTTATTACATTACATCTCTGTTCTTCTCCTACAGTCCAATACCAAGGTCTTGACTTCAAAGGAAGAGCAACCTAGGTGAAAACTTGAGCAAGTGTTTTCCAAGTCTCCGAAGGTCTGAATCTCATCTTGTATTGGCATTCAGTGCGAGCTAGCACCTGCCTCTCGTACTTTTATGTGAAAATCTCACACTGAAGTTAGTTTGCTACATAAGAATATACACATATATATATATATATATATATACATATTCTGAAAAAGATCTTTTTACAAGGAAGAAACATATTTTTTCTTGTAAGAAGAAAATTTTCTTTCTTTCTTGCGGACCTTGACTGGAAAATGTTTATTTTAGAATTTTCTTGTTGGGAAAAGGGCAGATCTGGATTTGGTTGAAGGAAGAATCTTTTTCTTTTAGTCAGGGTTTGAGTTCATTGAAGTATCTTGTCAAATTTTACAAGAAACATTTTGATTCAGCTGAAGCAAGATTTAGGGATTTAGAGCGTCTTATGGGAAATAGTGTAATTTTGACTTCATTCAGTCTCAGAAGGGAAAAATTCCTGGAATCAGTTTCCCTTGAGCTGCAAAAAATCTTTTCCTGCCCACCTCTGCTGCTTTATGTTTTGAAATCAATTTTTTCTCTCTTACTATGTCCTTCCTATTGCTTTCTTCTAGCTGCGAGATCTGTTCTGCTTGGCTTGAACAAGGTTTCTGTTGAATATCAGCTCTCTGAGGCCGAATTTTAGGCTGTCTGATGCATGTTGTGACCCTGTTTGCTCAGCAAACTTGTGCAGCATACAAGTTGGCAAAATGCTGTGTTGTGTGGGGAGGGAGAAGTTTGGGTAAGGTGCTCCAAAGCACCCTGGTGGTGTATGTGGGACGTGATTTAGTTCTCTGCAACCATGAGGAGCAAAATGCGTCCGATACCCTTGATGTGTGTGCTCCTGGGAGACTGAAGGAAGCCTCTCCCCTCTCCAGATGTTTATGCTCTGTGCCCTGGTAGGACCTGGTCAGAAGGCCAAAATCTCCTCGTGGGTTGTGACTGCTTTGTCATGGAGATGGATGTTTGGGGGAGATGCCTTCACCAGGGCACATCAGCTGCATCTCCTAAATTTCTCTGCTTGTCCTTGGCTGGTAGAGGACGGCAGCTGCAACCTGCTTCCAAGCCAGCAGCGTGCAGGCTGTTGATGGTGTTTAGCAAGACGTGGGGCTTCCAGCCCAGGCACATTGACGTGTCTGGAACCAGCATCTGTGACATGTTGGGCGTGAGAGGCCCACCTGGATCAGCTCAGTGACCTCTGCCTGTTCAAGTGGCACTGCCCTAGGGAGTCTCAACAGCTGGCCACGATTGTGGGGTGATAAATGTCCTCCTGGTCCATCTAGGAGTGCCAAAATCTCGATGGGTGGGCATCGTGTAGAAGCTCCAGCCACCCTGCTAGGACCAAGGCCAGGCTGGACGGGGCTTTGAGCAACGTGGTCTGGTGGGAGGTGTCCCTGCCCATGGCATGGGGTTGGAATTAGATGGGCTTTGAGGCCCCTTCCAACCCAACCCATTCTCTGATTTTATGACCTCGGTTGGTTTGGTGGGAGCTGGGCCGTGCCCTCTGTGTTGCGCTGGGGAGGAGAGGACATCGCCGTGGGGTGGTGTCCTGGGGGCACTGGGCTTTTGGAGGCATTGAGGGAGGCTGGGACCTCGCAGGGCTGGGAGATGGGGAGATGTCAGCTCTTCCTCGCAGCTTCCCTTTGCGGCGCCAACTGTCAGTAATTTAACTAACGTTTTGTAAATAAATGTGGCATTCGGACAGCTGTCACCGCGCCTGTTATAAACACTCCTTTTGTCACTAGAAGCTGGCAGTGCCGCTCCGTTTCCCCTGCAAATGCAGCTACCACTGCCAGTTAGCTCCTGGAGCCAGGGCTGTCAAGGAGCCGCATGCCGGCCGGCGGCTGAGAGGCTGTGGCTTTGCGCAGGGAGCCCAGCGAGGCATTGCCAGGGCCTGGTGCGAAGGCAGCTTTTGCATCTCAGAAATAAATAAATGGCCTGATCAGCGAGCGAGAAAATCTATCTCAATGATCCCAGGCGGTCCAGCTGCAGTGCCGGGGGTGGCACTTGTCCCTCTGCCACCACATCCCTGCCCTGTGGGGACCCCAAGTAGGGTGCGCCCAGCTGGATCCTGGCTTTGGGGCATCCAGGGAGCGATTTGGCAGCAGCACCACGATTGCTTTTCACATTGGTGCCTGGGCTCTGCGCACATTAGGCCTCGATTTCGGTAAATCCGGTCTCTCCGGGACTGGGTTGGATTGGAGCGCGGAGATCTGTCCTTGGAGCCTGTTGGTCTTGCTTGTCCTATTAGGAGCATATTCCAAAGCTTCAGGCAGTCTGGATGCCTCTCCTCCTAACAAGCCTGACTGGAGAGAGGATGCTGTCGTCTTTTTCCTTGATGGGAAGTCTCGATTCCCAACCTCCTCTCATTTTTCAGGGACCCTTGCACCTCCAAACCTCCCTCCCCTGACCCACAGTGCTATCAGGAGGTTGTCTCCCGGTGCAGGGTGTTACAGCTTTCTGCAGTCAGCACCTCCAGCCTCGCTGTGCTGCACTGATGTGTGATGCAGGCAGTATAGGAGCCAGCACATGACATCTCTCTCTCTAAGCTGCTGTAAAATTAGCTTCATCTCAAGTGGCAGAAAATGATCATATCCTTGCTTGAGGGCGATGAAGAATATTCCTGAGTCACTGCTAGTGATGAAACAGGCAGAAAATCCAGAGTGATGCACAACTGCCCACTCGGTTTTAATCGCCGAGGCTATTTGCTGCTGCAGAGCCTGCAGAAGCAGCTTCCTCCTCCTCTCCCTCGCCTCCATCCATCACCTCATAGTGACCCAGGCTGCTCATCCCAGCAGGGCAGGGCCATTTCCAGTCCCACCAGGGCTACGAGCACCCAGTGCCTCTTTGCTGTTCCCCGGGAGGAGAGGAGGGGGTAAAAGCTTCCTTTTCCAAAGGGAATAGAGGAAACAGAAAGCAACCCGTGGTCCTCAGTTCTCCTCCTTGTAGGCTGCACAAATCCTGCAGCCTGTGAAAAGCCCTCCTCCAGGATCACCCTCATCTCCACAAATTTCCCCTGCACTCATGTCTCAAAGGCAGCCGCCGCGCCTAGGAGAGCGTTTCCTTTCATGTTCCTTCCATCAGCTTTAGTTCAAAGCTATCTCCCTGGATTTTTATGTCACTGTCTTGGAATAAAGCACCCCCTTTCCTGCAACTGCCAGCTCAGTGCTTGGGAAACGCCTTGCCAAATTTGCTGGTGACTAGGCCAAGAAAACCCTTCAAAACACTGATGATCAGAAGCACGGCACTGCAATGCTTTCATCCCCTGCATATGCTCCCTGCCAGCCTGTCAGAGCTGAGGACTCCTCGAAGAAGGCTCCCTGCAAGCCTGGCTTTGCCAACTGTCCCCATGTTTAGCATCAGGTCCCCCACACCCAGGGTGGAAAGGTCTATAAACCCCTGGGGAGGTTTGCACGAGGCTCAGGGCTCTCCTTCGTGTCCTGCTCTTTGCCCACCTGCAGATTTGATTCATCGTAGTTTTGGGTGGAGAACTGCAGCAGTTCTCCAGACTGTGCAGAGCTAGACACCTGAATGAATGGTCTCTTTTCTCCTCTCAGGACTTGTCAGTATTTATCCCTTAACCTGATTTTAGATGTTCTCTATCCTGCAGATTTGCCAGGATATGCTATTCATACAAAACTCTCCTGGTGTCACACTTCTGCTAGCATAGCTTAATATCTCATACCAGCCTGCGAGGGGAATAAGCAGTGCTGGCGAAAGCACAGATGCGCAGGCATAAATGTGTCAAAGCGGAGGTTTTGCCAGCGTAAAACCATTGCAGAAGCTCGCTCTCCTGATGGAGATTGCCGTACCAGCAAAGTTTTTACGCGCTGCTTGGCCGAAGCCAGGCAAGTTTCCGCGAATCCCGCTCTCCTCTCCATAATCCCCGGCAGCTTTGCACGCCGCGCGTTGATTTGTCTCGGTGATCATGTCAGCGCAAGCAGGTGCAGAGCTGCAGGACATACGCTGAGCATCTTGCTTTGGTGGTTGTTCCAACACGGAGCCGCTTTATCCTCGCGCCGCACGGCGTGATAAACGCGCCTTCCTCCTCCCCGGCTTAATTTCCTTTTTGCCTCATCCCTTCCCCAAACCCCTGGTGCCTTTTGGGTGAGGTTCAGCAGCAAGCTGGGGGGGAAGACGAGCACTGAATTGCAGAGCTGGGTGGCGATTTGGGGTTTTTGAGTGTCAGAGCTCACCATCCCCGAGCAGGCTCCTCTTGCATTCTGCACACGCCGACCATCGGCGCGCACGGAAACCGGCTATCTCTCTCTCCATCTAGATATATATCTAGATATATACATACACCTTCTGCACAGCTAATGAACTGAGATAGGTACAGAGCAGGGGGAGAGTAATTCCTGCGGATACCTGCCGGGAGACGCGGGGCACGGAGATAAAGGCAGCGGGAGTCGGTGCAGATGGCGAGCGTGGAGACTGCGGGTGCCCGCAGGAAAGCGATGCTTTGCCAAAACGGAGCCAGGGGCACCTGGGGCAGGTGGGGGGACAGGCCAGCAGTAAATGCTCTAATCTTTTCGCCGGGTGCTGCCAAGTGCTGCTTGTTGCTCCTGCTGTGGCTCTGAACCGGCCCCGCTAACCGCTGGAAAATCGGGAGGCTAACGGGAGGGGGAAGGCCGGCTTTGTTTGTGGCGTTTATTTTATTTTCGTTCCTGGCTTGGGAAGGAAGAAATAAAGTTGGATTTCAAGTGGGGTTGTTGCAGTAATGGAGGGAAATGAGAAATGCTCTTCAGCTGCCTTCTCCTTCCTCGCGTCCCCATAAATAACCCTTCTCGCTCAGAGACGGCTCGCCTCTTACTTAGAGAGCCCATTTTGGTTGGCTTATTTTTTTTATTTTTTTATTTTTTGCTGCAGCTCAAGGGCCCCTTTCCTGAGGGCAGTGCACCTTGTCAGCACCTGGCATCCCTTGGGGCTGCTCCCTGGGAAATTGCTCTCTCTCCTCCCACGAGCCCTGAGCTCCCAGGCTGGTTTTGGGGAGCCCTCGTGGTGGGGAGCACTGCTCCCCAGCAGCCATGGCTCTGGGGCATTGGCGCCCTCCCGGCTTTCCAGCCAGCTGCTGATGCCACAAAGGTGCCAAGCGCTAGGGGTCGGTGCATGGGGGATGGACTTCCAGGCTCTTGGAGAGAGAGCCAAAAATTGCTTAAAATGCCCACGATGCTCTTTAAGGATCCTTCGGTGTCCCGCCAACACCCAGGCTTCATAAAACCCGGTCCAGCCGTGCAATGGCTTTATCCAGCAGTGAAGCATAGCTTGCAAATTGCATTTGGGAACCAAGGAACAAAAAGTGTCATTGCAGAGATGTTTCCTGGTATCTGTGTGATCTTCCTTCAAGGATTTTTGGACAGATGTCCTGTAGAGTTTAGCCACTAGCCTGGAAGTCACTCAGACCTTCCTTGTGAATTTATGGAAGCAGGGTGTAGACAATGGCTCTTCCCCTGCATGTCCCCTTTCCCCTTCGCTGTTTCTGCTGATTTCTGTGAATCCAACAGCTGATTTCATTCAAGTTTTGCAAAGGGCTGGGTGGTGTTTCTGCGGCTTCCACGAAAGCAGGCAGGCTGGGTAGGTGCTGACAGACCCCGTTAGCTGTCGGAAATAGTGAAGGAACGAGCTCAACTCTTGTACGAGACACCTGAGAATCCACACGGGCATTGGCTTGATGCAGGACTCAGGGGTTAGGGAGCTTCAGTCTGAACTGGTGTCGCATAAAGCACCCAGACGTGCAGGACACCATGGGTCCTTCGTTGTGGTGTGCATGGAGCTGCTCATTAAACGCAGCAAGGAGACCAGGTGGGAGGGCTGATCCCTGCAGGCTGTGGTGTAAGGCAAATGGTGAAGAAAATGTGGTGGTGATGGAGATGGGCTGCCTGTCCTGGCGTCAGGAAGAACCGGAAAAGCTCAGGGTTTCGTTCTTACCGCTGCCGATACCGAATGGGGGAGGTTGTGCTTTGCTAGGCTAAATCTGAAGTCTGCAGCAGCTGGTGGCTGTGGCACTGCTGAAGCGGGCTGGCTCACCCTTCACTTCAAGGGAGAAAAAAAGCACAACAGCAATGATGAGAGAGGAAAAAAATTTAAAAAAAGCCCATAGCTCGCTTTCCAGAAGTTCCTAATGCTGCAACAGGCAAAGCATTGGAGATTAAAGAAATAAAAAAGCGAGGGAAAGAGGGAGAAAATGCATTTATGAGCTCTCAAGCTAACAGCATGCAACTCTCATATTATTTTTCGTTCTTAGCCTTTGAAACAGAACAACGGCCCGGAGCCTTCTCGGCAGATGGACAATGTGCATGCCTTAACCACTTAACAGCCGTTAGCCTAATTTCACGTACCGGAGCCAAATTAAATAATAAGTAAGAGGCTATGAAAAGCTGGTTTGGAGGCTGCGTTACTGCCTTTCACTTGATAACCTTCTCATAAACAGATGCTCTCTCTCTACCCTATTAACCTTGTCTGAGAGCGAGGGGGGGGCTTTGGTGAGGCGAACAAGCCAGGCTGGGATGGCGAGGGGGGGGACGAGGTGGGCTGGGGGCAGATGTGTAGGGCCCAGATGTGCGGGTCCTCCGGAGCTCGCCGCCCACCCCCTGGCCGTGGAGGAGTTGCAGAGCAGGAGCCCGTTGTGCGGCTGCGTCCAGGTCGTTGCAACGTGCCAAACGATTCCTCTCGCTCAGCGAGCCCATCTGTACCTGCCGGGAGAGGCTGCGCCACCCGGAGCTGGCTTCGTGGGCAAATCTGCTTCGCTTGGAGGAGAGGGGAGATGGAGCCCACACACCCAGGAGGGGAGGTGGGCCCGTGCTCCGTGCCCCTCTGCTCCCCGATTTGAGCTCAAGCAGGGCATGGGGGGCTGCAGCATGCTCCGTCCTGCTTCTGCCCCTTTCGGATGGAGGCGTTTTGCTGCTCTTTGCCTCTTCCCCCCCCCCCCCCCTCCATGTTGCAATAGGAGCAGTAGTACTTGCCTAAGCTTTGGGAATTTGCGAGTATTAATTAGCTTGCAAAATGCTTTTGACGTTAATGTGGTCATGGGAGGGTGAAGCATTTGCAGGTGTGCACAGAAGCAATTGGTTCCTTTTTTTTTTTTTTTTTTTTTTTTCTGCAAAAGATCTGGGGGTGGCTGCTTTATTTCTGCACCGACCTCCCCGCCACTACCCCCCTGTTCTGAATTTCAACTTCGGGCCCCTCAAAGTTTGTCGGACCAACCCCAGAATTATAGACGACCGTGAAACCATTTTTGGTGAAAGGCTTTATTTATTAAAAAGTTATCTTCCTTCATTAAAAAGATGCATCAACAGGGAATAGGTGGGCAGCTCCTGTTAGCACAGCACACCATGCAAGCTGGTGCCCCAAAATAATGCGCTCCTGCTGGGTGCTTTCTCAGCTGCAGGAGCTGTGAGATGTCCTCTAGGTGCAAGATTTCCAGCAGTTTCTTGGTGCCAGCTGCTGGGTGCACAGCAAGGTCTGGAGCAGAGACAGAGACGTGGCTGCTTTGGTCGCACGGAAATTTGACTTCTGTTCCTTGTTGGTTTTGCTCCTTCCTCCGAGCTGTCACACAGGCTCTGCTTTCATATGCAAAATCCGTCATCTGACTGGTACGGAAGCCAGCTTTCTTACAAGTTTGCTTCATTTTGGTCCAAGGAGGAGTAAATTACTCGCAGCCTGTGGCTGGGACGCCTGGAAGGGCTTTGTGCTGGATGGACTCTGAGGTTCGGATGAGGCTGAATCTCATTTCACGTGGCCTTTCCCTCCTTGGGGCACTCGCAGTGTCCCTCTCCTGTACCTGGCTGCCTGTCTGTACGAGACTTGCAGGTACTTAATGTCTTTGAGCCATCTGTTCTTCTGTCAAATTTAGTTAAAATTGGCCAAAGACTTCACAAATTATTGGGGAATATTGCTAGACAGAGGCTCGCAGGCAAAGAGAACGAATGCATAAGCTCATTCCAGTAGGTGTCTGGGCTAAAAATACATCGGGGTGTATTATTCAGAGCCGAGACAGCTGGGGAGATGGGAACCACATCCAACCTTTCCCCGTGCGGGGGATGCTCTGTGGTTTTGACTTGGGTCTACTTTTTTTTTTTGGTGCTGTAGAAAGCTTCTCTGCAGAGATGGGCTTTGCCTTGGGTGGGATGAGACCCCTGCTTTTCCATGCCTGATCTCAGAAAGCCTTGGGAAGAGAGAGGAGAGTGGGACACCCCTTGGAGAGTGCATAAGGTGCCTGTCTTCAGACAGGGTGACTCTCATTTTGGAGGTGCCTTTCTCTTCTCTTTGATGTAGGTGACCAGCACAGGCTAAGGTGAGATGAAATGTATCTGTTCCAGGAGACAAAAAGCAAAGGAACCAGCAAAAAGCCCCCTCAAAGGCTGGGTGGCTCTCAATCAATTAGCATTTCTGTAGGAGCACAGAAAAGCACGAGCAATCTGGGATACTTGCTCATGTAACTGCAGGTGTCTGGGATGATGGATGTCTGCATCTGAGCGTGTTGTCTAGTCCCCCTTTGCAATCGGCTGGAGAGCAATAGGCCTTTTTAGGGTGCAATTCATCCCAGTCTAAGGCAGATGTCTAAAATAGGTCAGACAGATTGTGTCCTAGCAGTGCCTTTTTCTCTCCATTTGCTATAAAATGGGGTCCAAATGGCTAGCTCGCATGTGGATGTGATAAATCCCAACCCAAGCATTTAGAAGTGATAGGATCAAAAAAGGAAATATCTAACACCCATCAGAGGGTGGCATTGGAGCCAGGTGCAAGTGTTTGGCTGGCAAGCTGCAGGAATGCACCAGATACTTCTTCAAGCAGAAATGGGGCAAGAACAGACGTGTTTTGGTGCTTTTATTTTGTTTTGAATTGGTTTGGGGTTTTTGATTTATTTTATTTTATTTTGGATCCTGAGTCCATTTACGTCTCATCCCTCTAACTTCCAGAAGACTAAGCTAAGCAATTCTGGACATGGTTTGTCATTAGGCACCTCGCACAGCAACCTGCGAGTTCATTAGCATTCTTTTAGCGCTAACGAAATGTCCAAGCTGCATCTTTTCTGCATGAGAGGCTGAAATGCTTTAGCAGTAAGGGAAAACCAGCCTCCAGTTCAGACCACCCGGAGCAGACCTGCTCTGCCAGCAAAGCGCTGTTTGTGTCAGCGAGGCAGAAACGACCCCCAGGAGCAAAAAGAAAAAGCTGGTGGGGAGAAAGTTTTATCTTTATGAACGCATCCACAGCCTTTATAAACGCATCTGCAGGGAGGGCTCTGCCAGCGCAGCTGCTGGAGGTGAGTTTGTGCAGAAGACTGTATGGCTCCCAACATCTGCAGTTACAGAGAAAGCAGCAGGGTTATGTTATGGATGCTCTGCCCTCTCCTGCTCCCGTAGGAACCCGGAGGGCTGTCTGGCTCTGCTGCGTGCTCCAGGCTCCTCTGTGCTGGCGTGCCCGAGGAGACCCGGGTGCAAGCATCCGTTCTGGCTGAGGCCACGAATGTCGAGGGGTGCAGAGGAAAAGTCAGCACGAGGGGGTCGCTGTGCCCTGCCTGCCTGAGAGGCTTCCATTGATTTTTGTTTTCTTCAATGGGAGCAGAGCTGACATCCATTAAGCAGCCTCACGGCCTCTCCGGAGCAAGGCATGGAGGCAGCAGAGGCTTCACTGCTGATTTTCTCTCTTTGGCTTGTGCATTTCTCTCCTGCTGCTCTCTGCTAACGCTCAGCAGCTCGGGCCTCAGTCTGGGAGGCATAGAGGGGTTTGAGAGAGGAGCAGGAGAAACATGAGGTGGGACTGAAGCTCCCCTCATCTGACTCATCCCCGGTACATATCCGTGCTTTGGGAGGCCCACTATTTATTTAACCAGCCTAGACATCCACGGATAGCTCGTCAAAACAGCCGTGGCAGAAGATAGCTGGGAGAAGCTATCCCTCCTGGCTTTGTCTGGCAGCTCTGATGTTTTTCCTGCCCGTCTGCGGGTGCTGGGCTCATGTTGGGATTGCAGATAGCGGGACGCAGGGGGAGCCCTCAGGTGCCTTGGTGGGCGCTGGGTGCTGCTCCACTGAAAGGCAGCTGCAGTCGCTTGGGCAGAAGGATTTCTTTCTTCCTCCCAAGTTTGCCTAAGAAAGAGGCTTGAGGGTGGGTGGAAGCAAGAGAAATAATAGATATCTAACATATGATACAGATTAAGCTTATACAGATCATATATAAATACACGTTTGACGTTAGATATTGTCTGATGAATTCTCAGCACAATATTTTGCTCCGTGTTGTGTTTATTTACTCTTCCTCCCCTTACTTTCGGTGTTCTTGTTTCCCGTTGCTAGCTGTCACTGTGCAGCTCTGCAATAACCGAGTTTTGTATTCAGTTGCAGAGTTTTCTTTGGGGGGTTGGTTTTTAATATACTGTTTATGAAGAAGCCTGATTTTTGGGAACGGTGCAGCAGAACATTTCTGCAGCGAAGGGGAAGGTCTCAGAAAAAAATAAAACAACATGAGCAAACAAACAAGAGGAGGATAAAAGGATTGCTGGACCTTTCGGTCAATGAGTACTGCAGAAATACCTTTGACATTTTCCCAAACTTATTAGACGGGTCCTGAGCTTACCCTGCTGCCCAGTTTCCAAATGTCCCTGCCTAGCCCAGACCTTTGCTGCTGATTTGATCACAGACCGCGTGTTGCTAGCCCAGCCTTGCCACACAATTCCCTGGAAAAGCAGGCTGGATCTGGTTTTTAATGAAGGAATTGTTAATGCTGGCATGTACAGAGGCTCCCATCTCTTTTTAGGAAAGCAGGAGCTTCCTCGCTCCCTCTCCGATCCCCACGCGCTCAAAAGATGTTCGAGGTCCCCATGCATCGATCCTAATTCCCTTCTGGGCACTGGTATGGGGAAGTTGATTAAATTGATTAAAGCATCTCTCCTAATCAGGGCCCTTGTTGGGATGTCCTGGGTGATGGTTTTCCATGTTCACCTCGCAGCCTCTCCAGCGAGCTGGTGACATGTCCTGTAATGGGGTGCTGGCATGCTGGTACCAGCTACGAGAGCACGACCTGAGCAGGGAGAAATCCAGAGCTGGAGATGGAGGCACTGGGAGCTGTGGGCTTCGTGCTCGATTGCTTTCCTGATTGGTACTATGTATATTAAAAAACCAAAATGCATTAGAGGAAGAACGCTTGATGTAAAGAATGCCTGGGTGCCGACACCGTCTCTGTTTGTTTTTCTTCCTTTAGCAGAACCTTGTAAAATTTTTATGAAGCATTAATGGATGGGAGAATTTTCTCAAGCAGATTGTACGAGGCAGATGTAACCCCTCGCCCCATCCAGCCCGGTTTAGCACTCGTTGGACATGGAGTGCATTGGGATAGTCCCTGGAGCCTTTCCTTGCAGAAAGGGCTCGTCTCCATCCCTGCTGCCTGCTGTCCTCGGTCCTGGATGGGGGGAAGGCGCAGGGTGTGTTGAAGAAGTGGAGGGCTGCAAATGTGGCTGCTGGGCTCAGCTTTGTAAGCTAGCCCAGGGCCTGAGGACGCTTGTGATTCCTGTCTCAATCCGCGGTGGAAAGCCATTTAAAGGTTAGAGAATATCAGGGGGAGAAAGAGTGAAACAGCATCCCAGCCATCCTTATCTGGCTCTCCCTTCAGCATGCTGGCAATGCGCTCGCAGGCAATAACTTGATCAGAAGTGATGGATAAGAGGTTTCATTCTTTCCTTTTCTTTCCCCCCTTGCTGTTTAAATCTTCTGTGTTGAGCGCTGTCGTCCTCCTTTAAAGGAGGAAGGCTAACCTGGCAGCATCAGAGCCAAGGCCCAGAGACTGCGGTTTCTGTGTCCAGCTCTGCCAAGGACTTCCAGGCAGGGCTGATGGTAGACAGGGTGTTTTTTTTTTTACAACAGTGCCTCAAGCCGTTTCCCTTCAAGACTTAGCTGGTGTGGGGAGCAAACAAGCCCTGGCAGCAGCCCTGAAGAAAACCATGGAAAACGTCCAGCTCCGAGGAGCTTAATGGGAAGTTATTAGCCTGAATATCCTCCTTATTGTGGAGGCTGGGCTGCCTTATCATCCTGACAGCTCCAAGTAATTGATGTCCCTTCAGCGGGAAGCCGAGCTGAGGTTTTGTGGTTCGATGGGAGCCCTCGCTTCGGTCGATATTCCCACTGGGGACCGGCTGGGCTTTGTGACACGGTCGGAGCGGCTCCAGGAGCTGGGCATGGGGCTCTGGCCAGCAGCAGGCACGCACAGGGAGAAAAAACAGAGAATGGACAAAGGGGAGCTGAGGATACACCAAGTACTAATGGCTCGTGGTAGCATTCAGAGCCTGGGTGCCACTGGGTCATGTATCGAACCTGCATCACGTCCCATTGCAGAGTAGGTTCTGGTGTCGCTGGTGATGGTGTGGGGTCGTGGGGTGACTGATGGGGCTGTCTTGCTTTACTAATGAACGGTGCATGGACCTCGCTGCACCTGGAAATTTAGAGCCTGCTCAAGGATGAGTTGATATATCTGCAATTAGCATAGGTGGAGTGCAATGGGATATATTTTAAGGAGAGTAAAGTAGTCATCTTTGGAAAGGAAACCTACTACTGTGAGCCTACAAATGTCTGTAGAGAGCTGGCAGGGGGTATTTCTGCTGCTTTTTGCAACTTTTCTATTTCAAAGAAAGTTTCGTGGGCTGCTACAGAAATGGTCCCCTCAGGTAAAGATCAGTGTGTGCCCTTTTGGCAGGGCTTTAAATGCCTAGGGCTGCTCGGGTGCCAGGAATGAAAACTGCATCAAACTCATCGGTTGTTAACGCCTCCCGTGCTGGTCCCTGTGTGCTCCCTGTTGGACCCTCCTGCCTCGTGTCTTTTTTTCCGAACTTTCTTGAAATATGCTGTAGCAATCAAGGCAATTAACTATAATTGCAGAGAGACTACCTCGCGAAGGCGGGACGCAGAAATAGGCAGGTAATTACAATGAGTTATAAATGGATGGTTATTTACATCGGGAGTGATGCACGGGGATTTTCGGAGGTGTGGGCTGGTGGCTCCAGCACAGGACAGCTGCCTGGGGTCGTTCCTCTGTGGCGTTTGCCCGCCCAGGCAAATGCTGTGCACGTCTCAGCTTCTTCCTCTGTAAAACAGGGCAATACGTGCTCACTATCTTGGGAACGTTAGCAAACTGTTAGGATCTGTAAGTGCTCTCCGCTATCTGCAAATAAAATGCAAAATATTATTTAATTAGGCACGTATCTGAAGAGACACGGACTTTAAGGGCAAGCTGTTAGATCCGATTTCCTACTGGAGCACTGCGTTGCTGGCAGGCTGGCGGTTCTGCCGGCTGCTGCTCGGTGCCCACGACGAGATGCTCGGGGTGGGCTATGAGCGTGCTGGGCTCGGAGTTGGCCAGTACTGGTGGCCACCTCCTCGGTGCAAAGCCCTGATCCCAATTCGTGGGGTGGAAAGGTGTGATCTCTGTTGCTATGCCTTAATTTAAGGAGGATAACTCATCCGGATAAGGGCCAGCCATGTTGTACTGTGCCTTCCTAGGGTCAGTAAGCCCCTACAAGAACCTCAGGTTACCCTTCTCCCTAGCGGACAGCTTTGCAGGCATCATACTCCGAAATAATTTTTCAGCTAAATTTGAGAACAACGTTGGGAATAACGGAGGACACCTTTCACCTGGTGGCGACAAGTACCCTGAGGGAGCCGCCGCCGAGGCAGGCAGCTCGGAGGAGCGGTGCCATCGGTCTCGATGCGGGAGACGAGGTGCTGCGGTGGCAGGACATGTCGTGAGTTATGGAGATTTCCCGGCCCGGGTCTCCCCAGAGAGGTTTAAAACTTTTAGTGCCCTCTTGCTTGGATGTACTTAGCAACAAAGAGATTTCAATTATTTAAAGATACAGGAAGACATGAAAGCCATTAGGAAGGGACTTGGCACCCCCAGAGACATCGCAGCCTTCTCCATGCTTCCCCTAAGCAGCTTGCAGGGCTAACTGCAAAACCCAGCATCAACAGAGGGAAGGATCATGGCACAACACAACAAAGACAATGACTGCCTTGGTCTGAAATCAGAGCTGGATTGCAAATGGTGTGTTTTTTTTCTGCAGTCGGTCACCCAGGTGCAATGAGGGGCTGGTTGTTGCTTGGTGTGGACCCTAAAAAAAACAGAAAAAAAGAGAATGGCAAAATCTGTGCAAGGCAGATTGATCCTGGAAGGGGAGATGATGCACGAGGGTGTGCAGCTCCAGCTGGTTGTGAGCAGGATGAGGACGTGCTGTGCCTTGTGTTCGGGGCTCCTTGACCAGAGGTAGGACCTGGTTCCCGCAGGCAGTCAGCCCGGCGCCTTTAGGGCTGCGATGCGCTGTGAAAGACTTCCTCGCAGCTTCTCCTCGGAGGAGGCTCGGCCCTGTGTGATGTACACACATGCACCAGAAGGAGAGCGTCTCAGCTGCACGCATTTCTAGTGTTTCACTGGCTCGTCATCCTGCTAAGAGCCCGAATTTACGTGACGCCTGTTAAACTGCGGAGGAATCTCAACCCTCATGCAGAGCGAGGGATTAGATATGTCAGCTTTGTAAAGGCAGACGCAGGGCTTGACGTGCTCAAAATGACTCGTACCCTGTCTTATGCCTTGAAATCCATTTTAACAAGACAGGCAGCAGGTCAGGACAACGTTAGCCTCTCCTGGTGTTTCTCCAGGTCTTGTGGAAGTTGTTTCTTCTCCTACAGCTCCTAGTGATGATCGGAAGGGACCGCAGCCTCGCCTGGCATGCCTTCCCCTCCGATCGCCTGGCCACTTGTGCTGGGAAATAAGATTCAAACCGAGCCCCTCCTGGGCAGGTGCTGCGAACAGAAAGGGTTTTGTTGTCTGTGGCACAGCTCCACCTCTGATACTTGTCACCATTTTGCATTTTACGGTGATTACAGCTAGCTGGGGAGATGGCTGCTTCTTTTTTTTATTTCATTTTTTTTTCCCAAGGAAGGGCCAGCTCGAAGGAAGGGTTTTTAGGAAGCTGTTTTATGCACAGAGAGGAATTTCTGATCAGAGAGAGATCTTGGTGGTTTATGGTGAGGTTAATGTCACCTACTCCAGCCCTATAAAACTTAGTCATGTAATCAGCCTCTGCAGTGATTGTAGAGGAGCAAGCAGCTCATCTTTTGTAAGATATCTGCAGCGGCTTAGAGGTGCCCTCCTAGGAAAGCAAAGGAAAAGCAGACTGCTTGCTTGGGTACAGGCAAATGGCACCCAGGGCTAGGAGCAATGAATTCCCTCCCTGCTCATCTCGGTAGCATGGTTTAGGGGTGATCTGAGCACAAGGTGATGCTACCTCGCACACCCAGGGGAGTTTGGGGCCGGCTGCCTCCCAGTCCGGCCGCAGGAGAGCCTGGCTGCTGTGGCAGAGCTTGCTGTATCTCACGCCGGAGCTGTAATTAGCTCAATCGCAAAGCTGGCGGCAGTGATTGGAAACTGCTCGTTAATGCTTGGTCTGCCTGCAGCACCTTGGGTTTGCTGCTGCTCCTGAGCACGGATGGGGCAGCACTGTCGATCAGCCGAGTGAAACCAAAGTTTTTGACAGGTTACCACCTTCCAGCTAGCATTTTATTTATTTATTTTTGAACCCGATATTACTTTTAGGGTCTTCTATGTCTCACCATTGTTCTTTTCTAAATTATCCCTTCATGTCTTGCTGGTGGCTGTCCCAAATGGCCACGCAGGTGGCGTCAGGCTGTTAAATCCTGGGCCTTTCACCCCAGAGGTGGCTGTGACATCAGGGAAGGTAATGCACAAATAGAGGGTGGTTTTAATTGCGGCTTTGATAGAAATGAAAGTGTCGTGGTCGGAATAGCACGCCGCAGGCAGCTCTCTGGCTGGGCTGAGGACACGTGGAGGAGGCAGAGGGGGTGCCCACCAGGTCTTCTCCAACTGCTGATTCTCTTCTTTGCGCGGAGCAAGTGCAGCTGATTTATTACAACTGTGACTGAGAATAGTCCTGGAGCAGTAGGAGAATTAAAAACATGCGTGGCATGTATATGATACAGAATAACTAATCTTTCCTGACATTTACTGTCAATCACGGGAAAAGAGGAGATAACTAACTCTGCCTCTCATGTTCTCTGGTCTACAGTCTTCAGTCATGAAGATAAATGTCAGGCATCAGCTGTCCCTTAGTACAACCAAATTCTGGCAGGCAACAAGGCTTCAGCAGATCCTTGTGCTGGAAGGTGAATCTTTGTGGAGCCCAGATCTCACGTCAAAACCCTGGGGATTTGGCGTTAAAAGGTTTTGGTCCCAGAAGAGAGGAACACTGCACCGAGAGGTGCCACGGTGGCCCTGGCCACCACGGCGGGGTGCCCACGAGCCAGGCTGGGCTTCAGAGGAGCTCCTCGGGCAGCTGTAATTTCTGCAAAGTGTTTGTGTCCTACATGCAGTGGCCTTTGTAGCCAGCCTGCTGTGGGATGTCTCTTCCGGTGACAGCTGGATCAGATTCCATATGCAAACCCCATTTTTTTCTGTAGAAGTAATAATGTCTTTTTAGGTCATCTGAAATCATTTTCCCATTCATCCTAGCACTCTCAAATTATTTCTGGGGAAAGCATGGAGAAAGATGAAGATAAAAACAGCTTTTTATTTTTGAGTGTTTCATTTGAAAGGAGGGAAGGGGAAAAGCACACCGTTCTTGTAGTTTTAAATTGAACTGCTTAACTCGGAGTTATTTCAGAAGGAGCGTTAAGTGAAGGAGGTTTCAGCTCAGTCACCAAGGGAGAAAATAATGTTTTGGAGCTAGGCCAAAGGGATTTGTTTTTCTTCTCAGGGAGTGAGGGAAGCATCTACCCCAGCTTTATCCTCCATGCAGAAAGAGCCAGAGGAAGGACACGAGGAGCAGAGGGGACGGGAACGTGCGCCCTCGTTTAATGGCGCAGGGAGGGAGCACGGCCGCTTCTGGTGCCCACGCGTTTTGGGAAAGCGTTTATTGACATTTGCAAACACTATTTCCCTCACAGAGGTGCCTGCAAGGGCAGAGTTAACATTACTACTATTAATAATAAATAACGGTAGTACAGTAAAACGTGTGCTTAGATATTCGGTGCCATTCAGTGCATCTCCCCGTGCTTTACAGAGGAGAAATTGTAAGCACGTGTGAGAAGGGTAAATATGAGGTAGGGAGATGAGATGGAGGTCAGGTGGCTCATCTGTTTCTCCTTCTTGTCCTTTCTCTTCCCAGGAGTTTTATTTCCAATTTAAGCCAAATCCGTGTGCTTTTTAGGTCTCCCTGGTGTTGGGGCTGCCTGGGGCGCAGGTCGGTCCATGCAGACCACTTCTGCTTGCAGAATGAATCCGGGGCAGGTGAAAGTGGGGAAGAAAGGTCCTGCAATGCTGCTGTCAGAGCAAATCTGCTAGCAAGGGGGGAGAGCAGGGATATCGCACGGTGCCGTACAGATAGAGCTGCTAGCGCGCGATCCGAGCGCTGCCGGGCATCGATAGCGCTTTATCAGTGGGATAAAGATAAATGTGTAGATAAGAGAGTTGGCTTTGCCTCGCCGCCAGCCCGCGGTTACCAAAAGAGTGCGTGTCACCTTGATTTCTTCATTCCGCTCCCGCGGTAAATGCCAAGTCTTGAAATCTTATTTATGGCGGAGCTAATGAAAAAATGTCCACGCGAGCCAGTGCTTCACCCAAAGGATATGGAGATCTTTTGTGCTGTCTTAATTAAGTGAGGTAACAGGGAGGCTTTTGAAGCCACCTGACAGTGTTTGGATAGCTAATTCTCTCCAGCACTGAATTAAAAAATAGGAATATTTAATAAGCAGGGTGAGTTGCCCCCTGAGTTGTGGTTTTAGCAAGACGCTCTTAAGCTCCGTCTTTCTGTCTTTCTGCATGGTTGTGGAAGGCTGACTCATATTTCCCAGCATTGCTCGGCAGCTGTGAGGGCATGAAACTTTTTTAGATGGAAAATAAGGTTCTTGTGTAAGCACATGATTCAGGGAGCTGGCACTTTAAGTGAAAGAGTGCTAAAAATAGTGAGAATTGGTGACAAGATAGTAGCACTTTTGGCTTTTTTTCTACCGTGAAGGGCTGTTAGCCAGCCCTATGGAAAGGAGTCAAGGGCTTCATCCTGCACTGTGACTCCAGGACATGGCTATCCCCGTGACAAGATTTGGGGTAAAAGGAGAGGGGAAAAGGGCAGGGATAGGGAAGAGAAAAGATGGGATGACAGTGAGAGTAGAGAAAAATGGTAAGGGGGAGATATTGGGGAAAACAAGGGCCAGGGAAGCAAGGTACATCATTTCTTGAACTGGTGCCGCATGGGCTGTGATGGCATTACAGGAAGACAAAAGGAGAGAGACAGGCTGAGAAGTACAATGACTTTAATTTGCAGGCAGAGACTGTTAAAAGAGAGGAGGAGGAAAAAAAAAAGTGCTTTGGGTTCTTTTATTCATTACTAACCATAAAAGGCCCAGACTGTGTTGCCAGTGGCTTTAAAATCCAGGACCCTATTAAACCTTCCTTGATAGTAACTCAGCACTTGGAAGCTGAAGGAGGAGCGAGCTGCGTGGGAGGGATCAGGGGGCTGCTTTAATCAGGACTTGGGGTGAAGGTCTTGCTTTTCTGCTGGGAATGCTTTTGGGGAGCAAGGGGATCCCTCTGACTGCTGGAACTAAATGGGACCAGCATCACCCCGGTCGCAGCACCCCAGAAAAGGGTGCTGCCCTTCCCCTTCCCAGGTAGTAAATCAGGATTTACGCCCGCTGCTCACGAACCAGCTGCAGCTCAGGGGAGGGCACGCTGAATGCGAGATGAGATGGTGGAGGGAGAGATCAGCAGATAAAGGCGATGGATAAAGCCAGCAGCAGAAGGTTCTCTGGATTAAGTCCCTTTATGATAAATAGCAGGCACGTTCCTGTCTATTTTGAAGTGCACGCCAGGGTTAGGAGGGGCAGGGATTTGCTATCACAGTTTGGACACTTTGCAGCAGAGCAGGATGAGAGCGGTCGGTGCCCAGGTGGGACGGGGAGCGCGATGCAGGTCACGGATCCCTTCCCTCCCTCTGCCTCCTGCAGCCCTGCCCCACATCCAGCCTGGGGGAGAGGTATAATTAAAAGAGCTGTTCCCCGAGCCCCAGCGACTTATTGATTGTGCACGTGTGTGTGTGTGTGTCTGTGCCGGGTGTGTGCTCCTTTCTCCTCGGGGGAAATAGAAGGAACCATTCATTTTTGAAGCGACGCTCGGACGTGACACGCGGCTCCGTGCCATGCAGCGTCCTTCGCTCTCCCTGACAAATGCGCAGCGGTGCGCCGGGGCGAGGAAATGACTCGCTGGGGAGATGCTCGCCAGGCAGCCCAGGTCTCAAAGCCCCAAGGATTTCCCTTCCCTGTGGGGGTTTTGGTTCAGAAATTGGGTGGTGGAGGGAGCCTCATGTTTGGGAAAGCTCTGCTTAGTGGAGATGTCGCTTGGTTTAATGTAGCCTGGGAAAAGGGGTGCAAAAACCAGGGGTGCACTCCTGCTGCACGAGCATCCCTTCTCCAAGCCTGCATGGGGAAAACAGAGGCACTTAGGGTGTGTAATCAGCCCTTTTCATGAAGCCTGACTCAGCCTCTTTGAATTTCACCCCGTGTCCTCCCCGCTGCGGAATAGGAGCGGGTGATAACGGTGTTATCTGCTCACTGCGCTTGAGGGAATCGGTGCTGGTGGAAGAGCGTGGCTGTGACCAAAGCCTCATTGCGGATGCAGCGTGCTCGGCGTGGCTGGGAAGGAGGGCACGGAGCGAGGAGGCAACCGGAGGCGCTGCTGGAGTGGCCGAGAGATGTGGCAAGGAGAAGGGCTTGGGGGCGAGCCGCTTTCCCCATAGGGATTGGGAAATGCCCCCTGCAGATGCATAATTTCCCCTTCCTGGGTCAGGTACGAGGTGCTTGCAGGTTGTTTCTTTGTCTGCTTTAAAAGAGGTGACAAAAAGCCAGATGAACCTGAAGCAATGCATGCTTCTGTCATTACTTTCTCTTCCCAATGGAAACACAGAGGATCCTTCATTTTAATGTGCAGAAATGCTCATCTCGGTGACCTGTCTGCGAGAGGTGAGGCAGTGTCACACCTAGTTATAGACAGGAGAAGGAGGTACTGGCAGCTTTGCCTTTTCTGTAGTAAGGAGAGCATCAGGGCAAGCAGATTTGGGGATTTGGATCCCCCCAGAAGCCCTGTGTCAGAATAAAGAGATCCTCAGGACCTCTCCCCCTTTATGGTTGTAAGAAGAACCAAGAAAATGCTGCAGTCCACAAGGTCTCACCCTAAATCAGATGTTTTTGAAGGGGCTGAGAGGAGAGGAAGGAATCTCATTAGCCGCTGTTTGAAAGCTTCATTTCATCCGAGCCTGCCAAAGCGCCGCTTGCCCCTCGGAAGGGAAGCGTTAGCAAGCGCCGACGGCAGATTTCCGTGCTCGGAGCCTTAACAGGCTTGGAGAATATCTTTAAGTATTATGTGGGGATTTGGCCTGCTGGAACTGGGCAAGCTACAAAATCCAGATATTGTTGTACTTGGCAGGAGCACCGCGCTCCTTGCAGAGGGGGGAAGGCTTTGTCCTTTGCCGAAGCTTGAACAAACTTCCATTAGGAATTAAGCGGAGTCCTCTGCATTTCAGCGGTCCCTTGCAGCAGTCTCCGATGGCTTCCTTCGCGTTTGCCGTGCCTAGCTCGTGGACATCTGCAGAGCATCCATTTTCCTAGAAAGATTTGCTTCCATCTGCTCTATCGACTTCTGTAATGGAGTTAAGACCCCCCCTGCTTCCTGAGCCAGGGCATGGAGATTATCCCTCTAATATAATTCAAGGAAACCCCTCAGCTCCCAGATGGCTCCGACAGTTGCTGGGTGATAGAATTCGCTCCAGAAACAAGAACCTGGTCAATCTGGCTCGACGCGCGGCACCTACTGTTGGAGACGAGTCTGGAACGACGATTTAAACCGCTCCACCAAAGCTTTTCTCATTTTCTCTCGATTTCAAGGCTGGCTGAGGTTGAATGAGCTTTTTCACTGAGGATGCTGGTGTTTTGCAAACACCTGTGGAGGAGAAGAATGAGAAGCCGGGGGAGATGAAATGTCTTTTCCAGCTCAAGGAGTCGGTCCTCCAACTGGCCCAACATGACAGGGCTCTCTGGGCTTTATGCACGAGACCTTCTCTGCTTTTCCATCCCCTGTTGGTACCTGGGAGTTTTGGATGCTGTGGGCATCGTGGGGCTCGGGGAAGTTGAGTGTTAAGTGTTGAGCAGGGGAGGGGACACAAGTGACAGCACCCCCCTTCCAGCACCTGTCCTGCAGCGCTGAGCGATTCCCATCACGTCTCTGGCACAGAAAACTTTCCACGAGAACGTCGTGATAGTTTTTTAAGGGCAAATTTTGCTCTGAAAAAAAAAAAAAAAAAAAAAAAAAAAGGAGACACAAAACAGTAGAGACAAAAGGAAGAGATATTGATTTTTAGTTTGGATCCTTACAGAGAGGAGACTATGCAATCATGCAGTCTCTGTCTGTCTGCCTTACCCACTTCTTTCCCTCTGTAGTTTTTGAGCCCTTTGGCCAATTTCTACCCAATTTGACAGAAGGAAAGAGGTCTCAGAGATATTAAATTTCTATAAATTTCATTAAAATAGGTGGCTGGGTAGAAGGGACCAGCTATTACAGCAGCCCCAAGAGACTGGGGCTCCAGCATATGCAGAGCCTTTGTTAAACATCAAACAGTATCCGAAGAGAAAGACTTTCTGTAAGAGCAATTTCAGGAAAAATCTTTGACCAGCCCTTGCACCTTAACAGCACCGGGGAACCTGGTTGGAGAGCCCTTGAAGGCTGTGTTACATTTGTTCCACTGACTGTGGATGGCTTGTTCATTCAGAAACGAACTTGTAAGTCCTCAAAATAGGTCATGAGTGGGATGGAAGAAGCGTATGGGTCTTGTTCGGTCGTCTCTGCACCAGAATAAATTGCAGCCATTGAGATCTGGCTGATTTCTTCCCCTGGCACGCTTCTGCTTTCTTGCTTGGCTAAAAGTGCTGAGCTCCAAATTGGGAATTGGTTCCGAGCAGGGAGCCGGCAGGGAGGGGAGGAGGGTGCAGAGGGAAGGCCAAACAAAATCTCTGTATTATTAAGATTTGAGATATACAGTTTTGATAAAAGCTTGCAAGTAGCAAATTTGCTATCAAGCCTAATGTAGCATGGCAGATTTTGTCTGAGCTAGCAAAGGATCACATTTGCAGCTCCTCTGAGGCGGGGAAGTGGGCTCAATAGGCTATTTTCCACATCCATGCTCTGTTCCAAAAAAAAAAAAAAAAAAGGGGAGGGGGGTGAGGGGAGAAGGAAGGGAAAATAAAGACAGTTTCTCTTTTTTTCACTTTACCCTGGTTATGAATGTGCTTGCTCTGAATGTTAGCCAGTAACGTGCATGCTAAGTGCAGGCTTTGCCATGGGATTTGTTTTTGTTGGGTGTGCAAAGTTGCTTAGGAATATTTTTCAGGAGGGCTGCAGCATTTTGACAAGTTTGACACGTGGCTGATTTGTTGGCATTTTCATTTAGAGCCCTTTTTAAGCGGCATTGATGTCTTGCTGCATCTTTCTGCACCGTGCTGAAGCTGCAAGACTGCTGAAAGGGTGGAGGAAGGCAGAAACAGCGTGCTCCGCAATATCCATCAAAAGTTGTTTTCCTTCTTTGTTGGTAATATTAGGCAGGAAATGATTTCTGCCATCCGAGCTTTGATTAAAAACTATTGATTGGAAAAGGAAAGTTTTGGGAGAGAGCCGGTGAGTTCGCGCCGCTGGTTCCACCGTCACCGAGGGGGGAAGCCGATGCAAATAACAGCGCTGGAGCCCACTGAGAAATTCCCCCGGGATTACAAAGCCCCCCAGAGTTCCAGCTCAGTGATTTTCAGCAGGTTGCTTGCACGCTGCTCGTACCTTTCCCAGATACATTGCGTATTCAGCCGGCCTTGCTAGCTAGTCAGTTTTGCTTTGCAGTTCACTGAGAAATGCTGCAAAGCCACAACCTGGGTACCAGCTCGGGCTGTGCTTTGCTGAACGTGTGACCCAGCTGCAGCTTGGTTTCCCCTCTTATCTTCTCAGAGTTATGAAGCACATATTTAGACATAGCATATAGGAGACGGCAAGTTTCCCTCTGCTCATACACTAGCATTTTTCTCAGGCATGAAGCAACTCTTCTTATTTTAGGAGGCTGTGGCGTATTTTCTTGCTCAGGAGAGCATAGGGAGATGGCTTATTTCTTGATGGGATTAGGCATGTGATCCCATTTGTTAACATCCTCTGTGGTGTGCTACCAGTTTTATTTGCACCATTTGCTGTAATTCTGTGGTTTAGTGACCCAATGTGCTTCTGTAGTAGAATCATAGAATAGTTTGGGTTGGAAGGGACCCTAAAGATTGTACAGTTCCCAAACCTGTGGCTGTGTCCCTGGATCTTGTCTCATCCTTTCTGCTCATCACTCCTTTCCCCCATTTCTGGATTGTGTTTTGTACCTTGTAGGGTTTATTAATGCCTGCCTGATAGGTTTTCTTTCTGCTTTCCTGCAGCATCCTTGATCTCACAGTCTTGGCTTCATTTAAAGGGGGAAGAAAAATAACCCTGCTGCTTCTGCTAAATCAAGTGCTGTTTGTGTTGGGAAATGAGAGTGATGCCATCAAACTCACTTATTCTGGAGATCGTCTGGGTTTTGCAGCCCGGCTGCTGGAAAATCTCATTTTGTGGAGACAGGGAGCTCGGCGCCCATCGGGCACGTGCCGGAGGTGTAGGAAAACTGAGCGTTTGTCCTCTCTGTGCCTCTGGTGGCCCTGCTGCTCTCCCTCCTTCCTTCAGACTTCTCCCCAGTGTTTTGGAGGTGCCTCTTCAGCGGGTGAGGAGCTGTAAAGCAGCTGCCAGGGGCTCGCTTTGTTTTTATTTAGCGACTGATAAAACCAGCAGAAGGTCATCTCCCTGCCTCGTGGTATGTAAGCCTTACGGCATCCTCCCACCTCGCCAGCTCCTCATCCCACAAAGAGGTGACAAAGCTTGGTGGTGGCATCCTGGGGCAGCACCCAGCACCAAGGAGCTGAGCCAGGGTCCCCGGGGCTTCCCCGCATCATACCAACAGGTCTTGTAAACGTGCAAGACCATTTAGGCTTTTAAGACATCTGAGGCCACTTTTCATCGCAGGCTAGGCTGCTGCACAGTTTTACAGGGTCATAAAAGCCCTGACAGGAGTCATAAAAGCCTCCAATTGCACTGCACAAACCCGTGGAGTATATTTTAAGGGCCCCTGAGTTTTCATTTTGCTGCTTTTATGGGAACTCATAAAAGCCTCGATGAGCACAGCCCCTGATTGGCTCCTCAGCACGGAGGTAGTTAAAATTACAGCCACCGACAAATTGTTCCAGTCTAAATAAATCAGGGCTTTGCATGTAGCATGAGAGAAGAGCCGTGCGCCCCCCCTCCCCACACGCTGGGCTGCGTGCACGCAGGGACATGCGTGTGCTCCTCGTGTGCGTTTGTCCTTTGTGCCCATCCTCCTGTCCCCACTGAGCTGCCATCCGTGCGGGCACACCTGGCCTGTCCTGCTGCAGGACGCGGTGCATCGCGCACATCTTCCTGCTGGGCATCACACGTAGCTGCCCGCACGCTCCCTTCCCTCTCCTGGGCTTGGTTTCTGCTGAATCACTCTGCTCACGCTATGCGTGTGCACGCTCACCTTGTCCCTGCTCCCACCAAATGCACGTGGGGGCTTCCAGCATCCCCGAGTCCCTGCGGGTCACTCGTGTCCTCTGCATCCCAAGTGAACCCCCTGGTGTTGCAGGGATGTCACCGTGCGGGACTGGCTGTCCCCAAGGCAGGGACAGCAGCGTGGCAGCGGTTGTAACGAGGGCTGCTGGGCTTTGGCTGGCTTCTCTGGCTCAATTATATTTCCATTGAGCAATGTCAGTTTGTCAAAAGGGAAATATTTCACGGAAAAAGCTTGTTGTGGCTTTTTTTTTTAATGTTACCTAACTAGACTAAAATAAATGTGTGGTTGAAATTCATGTGCGACGTTTGGAAGCTGCAGCACCAGACCTCTTGCTGTGGCGTGACTTAAACCACAAATGCATGGGGAGGATCCCGTCTGCCTTTGCTGTCTGGGGCAGGGAAATGCTCGGTGGTTTGGGGAGTCTCGTCCGCCCAGCTGATGCTACACAGCAGATGGGACGTGGGGACGTGGTGAAGGTCAGCGCAGCAGGAGGATGGAGATGAAGCACAGGGATCGGGGCTGTGGAGGGGTCTGGCAGCGAGCTGAGGTCTGGAGCTGCGATGGAAACTTCCCTGGCTGCCCCCTGCTTCTCTGCACCATGCGGGGTGATGGTGAGGTCAGGTCGTGGCTGCTGCTGGATGTTCACGGTGTGGATGACCCCGAGACCTCCCTCCTTCCTGTCTCCCATTTCCCCATGTAGCTGCCAGAGCTTCTGGTTGGGCCAACACCAAAGGACTTCTTGGTTCCTCTCCCCATTCCTGAGGGAAGTTTCTGTCCCTCCCAGTGCTCAACAGAAGGGAGGAAAACTCTGTGCCAATGACTTCCACTGCCCCAACCACCTCCTTTCCCCCAGCTGTCTGCCCAGGGCATCGCCCCAGCACAACCCCGATGCCTGCTGCAGGCTCCGGGAGCCCCAGCACCTGCAGGGGCTGCGTGGCCAAAGCCGAGGAGCCAGGCTGGGGTCCCTGGCTCCTGCGGAGTGGAGCCAGCAGGACATCATCTGGGTGACCTTCCAGGCTGGAGAGTGTTTGGCATGGCCCGGGAAAGAGGAAGGGGGGGAGAAAGGAAGCGATCAGAAAGGTTCCCTTTGCTCTGCAAAGATAAATGTATCTTGTTTCTGTCTTGCTGTAGCTCTATATAGTAATTATATCAACTACAGCTGATCAAAGCATTTGTTAAAGAGAAAACTATCTCTCCTTTGCTTTTGTTACTGTTTGCAGCCAATTTGACAGGCTTTATATCTCTGACTACATTTTCTTTTATTTTCCACGCTTGATTTCTCTTTTCTCTTCCTTCCCCCTTGTTGGCACCTGGCACGTAGATGGATCTTTCCCCCTCCCTCCTCCCCCCCCTCCTCTCTTCCCTTCCCCCTCTCTCCATCTGGCTTAATAAAAATGTTTTTAAGCCATCCCAGGGACTTGGGAGCAAATCACAGCACTGCACCCTCTACCTGTGCCTGCTGTCCTCTGCAGAGGTGCTGAGCAGCCGGCGGGTCGGCGCGGCCAAGCAGAGGAGCCTGGGGGGCAGCTCCCCTCCCTCCTGCCCGCCTCTGTTTTCTCTTTTCCACCCTTATTGTTTCTGCAGGTGTTTATAAGGGTTTAACCTCTCGCCTCCGAGTGCTTTTCATGAGGCTGGCCCACGTCAGCTGCCCTTTTGTTGAGCCATAGCCATGAATCCCAGAAAGAGCGTCCTTGCTGCTGCTTTAAATTTTTTTTTATTCCTTTTTTTTTTTTTTCCCCCATTGACTTTCCATCTTTCTCTAATCTCATTTAAAAACCTCTTTCTCCTCCAATGTCTGTTCTTCCTTCTCCCTCTCTCTGTTATTGGCTTTATGGCCAAATGCTTTAATTTATTTGCCATACAATATCTCTTTACCACTGTTCAGGGGATACAAATTGTTTGGAAGATGTTACAATGATATCAATGCCTGGCACATCTGTTTGTCAGTGTGCAGCGTTTCCAGCTCACCCACTCGGGGACGGCTGGGAGGGAAGGTGTCTGCTTCTGCCTGAGCATCTGGGAGACCAACTGTAATTACCTGAGCTAAAACTTAGCTGGGATTTGGGGTTCCTGGTATAAAATGTACCAGGCAGCCCTTCTTTCCTGGTGTTAGCACCGTGGTATTTGTGCCAATTTGCACCGAATTGCGCTTTGGTGCTGGGTAGGAATTAATTCCCTCCTTGCGAAGGGAAAGCCTTGAACCAATGTTTGGAGGAAGAGTTGTGATTCAAGTTTTGGGTCAAAATATAAACTCCTGGGGATGAGTGTGGCCTTGGCGTGGTGGGGATTTGGCGGCAGCCCTTGGGCTAGGCTGGGGTGAGACCCAGCTTGCCGGGGGCTAGGCTGGCTGCAGCCCCATTAAAATCACCTCCACGCTCCTGCCAGCCAGCAGCTGCCTCCCCCACGGTGTTTTTAGCTTTCCTTATCAATGCACTTCATAACTTCTAATGTATATTGATTGCTGTCTATTTCTCCTCTTATTTTTGTGTTATGCCTGATTGCTGCTTTAGCAATAAGAATAGGGCTTTTAGCCAAAATTGTCTTTTTTGGATTGTGGAGTCCTGACTCTCTGGCTGTCTAATAAGTTTTTTTGTTACGAGCCCACATTTCTCTGTTGACATTTTACCTTCCAGCCAATTTCTCCCATAATTTTCCCCGGCGTTGGAAATGAGTCCTTTTGAAGCACTGAGTATATATATTACTGATTGGGGCAAGCCTTTATTATCCGTAGTGAATGTAATCAGGTCCTCATCACTAGTTTCTTGATAATCACTGAGCACCAGTTCAGTCATTAATTTCGTCTTTATCCATCATGTCTTCTTTCCACGTTATTTGCTAAATAGGTTGGACGTGATTGCGACACTCAGCATCCGAGCTTGTAACTCTTTGCTTTCTTAATGTGTTTACACTGCCAGCGCAGCGCTGTCCCCGCTCCTCAGGTCTGCGGTATTTTACCATGAAGGATGCTCAGCCAAGTACAGTTAGCCTGCATTGAAGAGATGAATACCCCTTTGTTAGGCGATCACCATTGACAGTCTTTAGACCCTGATGTTTCAATACTGCCTGCCTGCGAGCTCTAATTTATGATCTTCTCCAAATCAGGCTCTTCAGGGCTGAGCTGTTTATTTTCCCCTCCTTGCGGTGCTCGTGTAGGAATTCATCCTTTGCTGCCTGTGCCTGAGGTGGTGGGCAGCAATCCGTATGTACCCAATGGCTCTGAGATACCAACGGCTCTAGAAACGGGAAACTAAACGGATTATAACAAAAGCTTTGATGGGCCAGTCATTCCGATCAGCCTGCCTGCCACTCGGTGATGCCAATAATGCCACGTTCCTTCTCGTCAAGGAGGTTTTCCAGTTCCTTTTGCCTCTCGTGGAGTCCTGCGGCGCAGATTGGGTAACCGTGGGTAAATGGCTCCTTTGGGCAGGGGTTGCCAGGAGCGCTGCATTTGCTCACTGCACAGCCTTGGAGTTTGTGCCCTCTTTGCAGTTTTTAAGCCTTCCCCTTGCCTCAGGAGCACGACATCGCTCCGGGGTGCTCAGCTTGGTGATGCTTTATTATGAAAAGCGCTGCCCAGCAGCGAGCTGCATCACCTCTGCGGGGTCACGAGGCAGCCGTGGACACGTGGGGAGCTTTTGGGTTCCTTGCCTCAGCCTGGGAGGAAGGGGCAGCACCCTAGGGCGTCCCGTAGCCATCTCCACACCTCTCATCCCCACTAGCAGGGACATGGGGAAACTGCATGGCTGGTTTAGCCAGGTGTCCTCAGCAAACTAACACACCCTATTGATTGCAGAGGGCTAATTAGCTAGGACAGGGCTTAGCGTCCCCATGCTCTTAACTTCTGGTACCCAACGCAGCCTCCTTAGACCTACCCCGGGCCTCTCTTCTGGCGCTGCACTGCGCCAATTAGAGACCTTCGGTGTCTTTCGAGGAGGGTTTTCAGAGCTCCTCTGAATCCTGCCAGGAGAAAGCTAAGGCTGCGGGCATTAAAAAAAAAACAACAAAAACCAAGAAAACAACAGACTTGCAATCACTGCTGATCCTCACACTGGTCTAAAATGAGCTGAGGGATGACAGGGGCCTCAGGGGGAAGCCGCGGTGGCTTGCAGGATTGAGCCGAATCCTGGCGACACCTCTGCTGTCCTCCTTCTCCCCTGGTGATGTGCTGCTGCCAGCGGTTTTTTACCTGACAGGCTGCTGTGCTCCTTCCTGCCTGCTTCTGTCCTGCACCGTGCCTCGGTCTGGGGGGATAAGGCATTTACATGGGGATGAGGATACCCACAGTTCGATTAGGGTTGTCAAATGTATAGGGAAGAGGGCTGTGAAACCTGCTTCAAGCCATAAAAGTGATGGGGGTTTGGAGGATCACCCTGCTTTGGGTGGTGGTCACTTTTGTGTCTCCCAGTTCCGTTTTGATGCATTGGATTTCGGTCTCTGGTCTAAGAGGGAAAGGTTTTCACAAGGCAGAAGCTTTTTCCTGGAGATGGAGACCAGGAACGAGGTGCTGTGAATTCTGGAAGGTGTTTCGTTGCCAATGGACTGACTGCGTGCTCAGGGCAGGATGCATTTTGCCAAAATGTGGAGCTTTCAGTGGGGGTTGCTGGGGTGTAGAGAAGTGCTCTGAGCCCTTCAGGCATCAGCATCTCCAACCCACGTCAGAGGTTCAAGGGAATTCGTAGGGCTTGTGCTAACGGAGGACCTTAGACTGCTCCTGCTGACATAAACAACATGCTGCTAGAAATCTTGCTTGGCAAGACAAATTCCCCCTTTTAGAAAGAAATGCAACCAGCCAGTGGTTCATGGATAAGTAAAAAGCCAGGCTGTCGTGTTGTCAGTCTGTCCATCACAAAGCGAGCAATGGCAGCCCTCAAACTAGACTTTGAAATTCTCGATCGTGTCCTCCTCTCTTTAATGCACGTCTCGTTTTTTGGCCATCTTTCCCCACCTCTCCTCGTTTTCTCACTCCTAGTTTCAACTTGCCTTTCTCTAGAGGCATCAGCCCCTTTGGATAATGTGCCCTGACAGCTCCTCTTACCAGAGCTTTCAGCATCGCTGTGCAGGGCTCTATGGGAATGGAAGAAAATCCACGTTGTAAGTGCTTTTATGGGCAGAAAACAAACGGCATCGCACAATCAGACAGAGCACCTTCTGCCACCCCCTGGAACCAAGCAAAACCTCGAGAGGCTGAAAAACATACCGTGGCTGAGCTTTGGGATTTTTCTTCTCTTTTTCCTCCTTTTCTTCCCCCCGCACCAGCTGTTAAAAATGAAGGGCAGGGGAGATATTTTACCGTGAGAAAATTGGGTAGTCTCCTGGGGAAGCGGTGAGAAGCGGGGAAGCGTGATAGCGCCCGCTCGGTCTCATTTCTCACCGTGGCCCTGAGTCCGACAGCCTTCCCGGGGCAGAGCAATTCCCAAGGGAGCGGGGCTGCTTCCGCTCATCCCCACTCTCACCTATGGAACCGGCTCGCTCACCGACTTGCCTTCAGCTTTTCTTGTAAGTTCTTCCCATCTCAGCCAGTGCAGCAGCACCGACATCGCCAGCAGGGCCTTGTGCTTGCTCCACGGGCACCACTGCTATGCCAGGTGGGAGCACGGGCTAAGGCTCGTGTGTTATAAGCTGGCACACAGCTCCACTTTCCCAAATCCCCCTTGCTCCTGAAAAGATGGAAGCTGTGTCTTCTAAATTCCCCAGCTTTTGTTCATTTCTTTTCTTTTCTCCATTTTTTCTTCCCATCTCATCTCTTCTTCATCCCCCTGCACTTCCAACTTTACTTGCTTTTAATCTTTGCTGTAAGCACGCAGAGAGGATCCTGTCCGTTGTCAGAGCCTCGGGAGCTTCTTCCCTTTTAAATTAAGAGTGAGTGAAGATGACAAAGTATCTTGGAAGAGGGCAAATCCAGTGGTGGGAAAGCAGGGCAGGGGTGTCTGATAGGGCTTTGTGCCAGGACCTGCTCACCGCCAAGGCAGCATGCCCAGCAGACCCATTTCTTTCTTTTTTACCTGTTTTCCCATCTCTTGACCCATGCACCTGAACTGGGGGGCCCTGAGGGGTGCAGACCTCAGTGTGCAGAGCCGGGTTTGTTCCCCCGTGTGCAGGAGCTGGTGCTCGCCCCGCTGCTGGCCGGACTCGTGCCTGTGCAGCTGGGGCTGGAAACGGGCACATTCCATTTCTTTTTATGCTTTCCAATTCCGTTTATTGTTTTAGGATAATATAATTTACTTTGTTTTTAATACAAGGGCTGCATAAGCTACCATCTGTAATATTTTGTGTGCCTTGACATAAATTTCCGTTACGGCGCTTATTAAAAACTCCCTTTATTGCCCTGAACATCCATGGCACTCCACAAACTTGTGTTTTCCTTGACTGCCTTGTGAATTCACTAGATTTATACCTGCCAAGAGTCTTTCCGAGGGTGATGCTCGGAGGCAGGGAGCATCTTTTTCATCTCAGTCTTTGCAATGGAGCCCATGTCCCTCGTAGGGGCTCCCAGGTCACCTCGGTGTAAATAAGCAGCAGTTCCTGCTGGGACTATGCAGCCATGAAATAAGCCAGGATTAAAAGATGGAAAAGCTTTTACAAAGAGTGTGTTTCTGTCTCTCTCCTTACCCTGCCCCCAAAATCAAAATATTTCCCGCAAGTGCTGTTGTTTGATCAGAGCTGGGCAGGAGCAGGGCTTTTCCTAGCAGGGACCTTTTTGTCTGCTCGGTGTTTGTGCAGTGTCTAGCCATGCAAGATCCCGTTCTCCATGTGTTCACAGGCATCCTTCTAATAACCATGATTAATAATGAATGACAACCATTAAATCACTTTAAATATCTAAGAGCAGCACGATGGAGACCCCTTGCTTCCCGGCAATGGTAATGCCATCCAGGTGCGGCGGAGCACGTTGTTCTGTCCTGTGCCACGGTCACAAAGGGGAGACCCTGCAGAGGAGCAGTGCGACTCGTCTGGTTGTTGC